>NC_081251.1:21658910-24237243 GCF_030490865.1 Poecile atricapillus | reverse complement strand
GTAGTAATCCATAAATGTAATTCAGCAGTTGATTAGTTTACACCAAATTTATACCCAAGGAAGCCCATTCTAGACTCAAAGACTGTGAATCCATGCAGCATTATCCTTCAGGAGAGATAACCAGCAGCAAACCAGGTCTTATCCATCCAATTTAATACACAGATTATTTTTCATCCTCCTCTTTTCATGTATATAATACAAATTATCAACGGCAGTATTTACACATATACCCCCACACACAAAAGGTCTATTAAAGCATTAAACACTGCAATACTGAAGGGATTTAGGAGCCTAAAGGTTCTCCTGTCACTTCCAGGGTGCTTCCTCTGTGCCACCCACCTTCTGAGAGGGATCTGTGAGAAGCCTGCCCTTGGAAAAGCTCAGTTTTGCAGCCCTGCTCTCCACCTCTCCTCCCCCTACTAAACATGGAAGGACACTGCCCACTTTGTCCAATACCTTTCAAGTAGGAATTTGTGCTGCAAGCATTTGTTTGTCTTTTTGAAGGGCTCTCCAGATTGAAAGCCCAGCTGAACAGGCTGCTGTGTCACAGATGTCCCCACCACATCTCTCTACCCTCCCAAAAGCAGCCAAATGCAGCTCCCAAGGAGCTGATCTGATCCTGTCTGATCCTGCAGGAGGAAGGGATGGAGGAAGGTTACTCATCCTCTCCCTCCATCTCCATACTGAGATAATGACATTCACAATGATCAGACAGGTTTCCCTTTTTTTAAAACCAGGAGGCTTTGCTACTAGCCCTTAAGTCGAAGTAATCAACCTCTTTGGATGAAGTGCTACAATTTATGGGGCACATCATGACAGGAGTCGTGAAGTTCTTGCAAAGTCTATTGAGATTAAGTGGTTCTTGAACAGGTTGTAACATTTTCCTCTTCAGGCTCTGAGGCTGAGGATATACAATACACAAGAGATAAAGCTCTTTTAAGACCTGTCTTTAAAGCTTTAAGGAAAATTCACCAACAGGTTCAGGTTGCATTTTCTCAAGTAAATCCCTTACTGAATAATTAACAAGAAACTGAAGATACGTGTCTCATTTCTCCTCCTCACTGCTCCCGGAAACATCCCTTTTCAAAACATCAAGAGAACCAAGAGAAAAAAGTCCTCCCAAAACAGCATTTCATGCATTCATATATATTAGACGCGTTATTTGAAAGAAAACTGTGCAGGGACATAAGAACAAACTGGGTTTTTGAACAGTTAGCATGTGTTAATTCAACAGACTATCCTCCTCGGCTGCAGCAAGCAGCAGGAACAGAGATCAGGGGCTGTAATTTTGAAACAGGAGGAAAAAAAAGGCAGGGGAGAGAGAGGGGAGAGCTGGAAGACCAGATCACAAGGAAATAATAGCTACAGGTGAATTAAGAGGAAGGGCCCAAGTCTGACAACAAATTTATTTATTCTACCTTTTTACTTATACATGCCAGTCAACAGTTAAACAGAAGAGTTAATGGAGATATTTTTATAAGAATTTCGACCTTGGACCTCAAAGATAATAGGAATTAAATATTTTTAGTCTGAGAAGAGGGTAAAAAAAGTGAAAACTAGTATTCTACCTAGGAAGCTGTGGATGAGAGAAAGTGTTTTAAGTGTTTTAGCAGCAAAGTTCCAGATTTATTCCAGATTAATTCTTCAGTAACTTCATTGTCATGTCATCTTACATTCCAAATAAAACAGAAACCGAAACCCAAGGAAATCTGTGAATCTAAGAACTAACAAGGTATAGATTACTATTTTATGATCTCTAATCTAATCTAGATTATCCAGAAAATTAAGTCCTTATTTTATGTC
Organism: Poecile atricapillus; assembly: GCF_030490865.1. Taxonomy (NCBI): domain Eukaryota; kingdom Metazoa; phylum Chordata; class Aves; order Passeriformes; family Paridae; genus Poecile; species Poecile atricapillus. Next base: position 24,235,440 of record NC_081251.1, on the reverse strand, counting down.
AATCCTATATGTATTGTCTGATGTTTAACACTCTAGCTGACACCTGAGGCAGGCCTAAGGTTTCTGCCTCCAACTTGGCCTGCTCCTCTCCATAGCTTTCCCTTGAGTTTGTATGAAGGCACTATTGAGAGATGCACACGCAAGTACATTAGCAAAGTCTTATCAGAAAGAACAATTAAATCTGGCAGAACATGCCATGATGGGAAAATCCACTTTTCTGTAATCCATTTAAAAATAACATCTTCTAGATTTTTCTGATTAAATTATTCTGTCATGAGTTATCATTTATCTTCTCTTTCTCAATCAGAGTCAGCTCTTGCCATTTCTTCCTTCTCCTTGATGAGAAGGCCTGAGCAAGAACATGGTCCAGTAATTTCTCTCCTTACCTTACTGCTCCTGCGGCATATAAAGCTCTCCTCTTCCTCCAACCTACTGAATCAAATCAATTTTAGTGGCACAGATTCACAAATCAGATTCACTTTTACATCACTTGTTCAAAGCAAGTAAGAATTTCTACATGTCTGAAACACTCTGCAGAGCTCCAGAGTCCAAAAGCAATTTGCAGCAGGTGTTTCTTTCTTCCCTAATATGCTCCTTTGTACATCAATCCCTAAGCTTCATGTGTAAGACATTAAAGTGATTATAGTTTTAAGTACAAATTTTAAACTATCCTCGAGGAAGAAATGGGAGATAATACACTGAAAAGGTCTGTCACAAGAAATTAGATGTGTCAAAGAAAACCCACCCCAAACATTAAAACTCAAACATGCAACACAACTGTTAGCAAGCAACCATCTGAAAGAGCAAAAAATTCTCTTATCTCCAAGTCTGCATTGCTTTCATTAGTACCAAAAAAATCCCCAAAATCCCCACAAAGCCAAAAACCAGTCACTGTTCATATGCAGACTGAAGCTTCAGTTACTCTACCACCATACAAAACACAATAGTCCCTGGTGGGATGTTCCATCACTTCCAGGCGTACACACCAGGATTGCATTCTGGAAGCTTTCACAGGATGCTTTTGTATAGCAGATAAGACGTGTCCATGCAGGAGTAGGAGAGCAATTCTTGTTTGTGAGCACTCACTTGGACACAAATCGGTTCAGAAGGCAAACAAGCAACATCCAGCAGTTGCATATGTTAACAAAATAGATGCATTTGTCAGCTAGACTGCCTTCCAGCACAGGTTGCTGGCTTGGGGTTTTTTCCTTGTCCACTGAACAAGAAAGCATCAATTCCCATCTACTTCTTAGCATTCCAGGTTTTGCTACTTGCCACCGGACCTGTATCAGCACATTCATGTTAAGGCAGCTGATGGCAGGCAGAAGAAGAGGATTTCATGGAGGAAGTCTCTGCCCAGATGCTGTGGAAATGCAGCAGAGGTGGACAGACAGACCCCAGGCAAGAGCACAAAGCAACAGAAGCAGCTGCCAGACAAGAGAGCAGAGTCCATGTGAGGCTGTGGGACAAGATCAGAAGACTCAAAAGTGCTTCTCCCTACTTGGCTTATCTCTTCACTGTAAAATAGCTGGAACACCAGCCCAGGCTGAACCAAAACACGCATTCAAGCCTTTCCTCCACAGAATTTCTGCTTTGAAATAATACTGGTTATCCTGTTTTCAGTGAGTGAGAGGAAAAGGGGAACACATAACTCACTTTGTGGGCAGAAGGGAAGTAAACCTGCAGTACAGATGACAGGTATACCTTGGAGAGCAGATGGCTGAATTAAAAACGGGAAGCACTGAAGTGCAGGCACTGATATGAACAAGTGAGCTGAGTCTCAGAGAGCAAACCAAAGATTCTACATCTCCCTTCAGCAGGATGGACTGATGGATGCTCTGCAGGAAAGCTTCTGCCTACTCACCTGGCCCTCTAACAACTTGTTGAATAAAATTTACCTATCACACAATGGATGCGGTGTCCTGAGGATGACCAAAATCTCTAAAGAGACTTTCAATTAGGTTGCAAAGTGGCTAAAAAGTATAAACACTTCAAATAAAAAGCAGAAATATCAAATTGCCTGCAGCTGAAAGTAGAACAGTTAAATACCATTGTTATAGAGTTCTCCAAGTACCCTGAGAGCTGAAGACAAAACAAAAATGTAAGTTTCTAAATTTGCAACTGTCTTCCATTTTGGAAGCAAGGAAAACTTAAGAATAAGGCTCATGGAGCACTTGGGATACTGATCTTCTTGAGACTGACTTCCAAAGCCTTGGACCCTGCTCAGACCTTGCATAGCAGCAATGTAGTCTTTCCTCACACAGCATAATGACTTTTGAGCTGCTTGTGAGGAACCAGCTCTACTGTCACAGTAACCCTAAACTAGCATATTTATCTATGGTTAAATGTGTAATTATTTTCATATAAATGAAAGCATATGGCAACTGTGTGGAGAGAGGATTTTGAAATGAAAATATCCTGATATCACATGACTTGTGTCCAGAACAACCACAGCATCAACACAGTCATAAGCTCAGTTTAACCAGAAACTACAAAAATGGGTAGCAACTAATTTATCATGTTATTAAATGGAATTCATCTCCATGGTGGGTATGAAATATGAACTGTACACATTAAACAAACAGTATTATCCTTACTGGATATCATAGTAAAGAACCATGCTGAGATTTTGGTATCAAGTATCATGCAGAGCCAAATATAGCTTAACAAGATGTGCCCACACATGGATTTCCTCAATAGATGCCACAGCAAAACCCATCATGCCTCAGTTCATAAAGCAAGGGATCTCAGCTCCACCAAGAGCTGAATCAGCAAACAGAACCAGAATAATCTATCTAGCAATAATATAAAAAAACATTTAATTCTCCTGTTGCACTCACACTTCAATCTTTTCCACAGTTTTGATCTCAGTGACATAACACCAAACTACAGTGTTACAGACCACTTCCACAGAAGACCATACCATCTGAGCACCCTTACCTGCTGTCAGCTGGAAAGTCACTACAGACAGCCAGGGCAAAGCTGCCAGCACAGAGCAACTACCAATGCTATGGGATTGCAGAACCAAGTCCTTGGTACACACATTCAATGGAAGCAAGAGGAACAGGAGAAAAGCCTGCCAGCCTTTGATCAGAAACAGACAGCAACTCCCAGGTAGACACAGCAGTACAAGATCCTCTCCTACAAAAGCAATGGGGTCAGCCTGCATCAGAGAAAGGGGTGGACAGCAGGACCGTCCAAATGGCACTCCTGAAGCTGGGAAGGATGGGAAAGCCACTCCAGTGCCTAATGCCTAGTATCCCAGCTCACAGTCATTTTCTTTTTATGCAAAAAGAGCTGAATGAAACAAGCCACTGACAACCTGTCAATGTCTGTGAAAGTTGCAGGACATTAAGGAAAAAAAAAACCTGGCTTCCACAGCACACCTGTTAAGAGAAAGTGTGTGCAGGATAGAAATTTCTTTCAAATAAGAATACAACAGTTAACACCTTCTGGGCATCTTAAGGAATATGCAATATCATGAGAAAAACACATCAGTGGAGTTTGGAGGATTTCATATTTGTCAAAGGCAAACAAAACCCCTCTTCTTGGAGAAGAGGGATAAAAAGGATTGCACCAGCTCCTCAAGAACACAGCATACATACATAGTATACATAATCCTGAATATCAGCATGCATTAAATTAACTACAGAACCTTTATACATTGCCCCTCCTGTCTAGAAAAAGCCACAGAACAAGAAAAGCCATTAACATTTTAATGAACCCAGGATGGCAGGGCCCTAAGCTTTTAGAATTTGGCCTCCAGGGGTTGTGCAAGAAGAAAAGGGGGAATGAAGTCGCTGAAGGAAATCTCTGGAGGATGAGCAGCATGGGTAGCAACCTGCAACAGCTCACAGGGATGTGAAACACCGGGCATGCCTTTGGAAGAAAGGGAAGCTTAATGAAGTGGAAGTCCAAGCACCAGGGAAGAAATGCAGAAATTCAAGCACATCTTTCTATCTTTGGAGACTGCACCTTATGAATCACAGGGTCTTTCCCACACCACAAGTGCTCTAGGAAAAAAAATAGCACACAGGCACTTCTGACTGTGCTTAGAGCAGAACCTCCCTCTTCATCATGCAGAGCAAAGACTTGCACTGGAGCTCATTGGAAAGCACCTGAGCCCTACCCAAACTTTAGGGTCATGAAGCAAGAACGCTTCAGTGACCCAGTGTCTTCACAGAATTCACCCCTGATATGACAATCCAGGAAAAGATTTAATCAGCCTTGGGGAGTCTGGGGGAACCAGCAGTAACTTCAGACACACAGCAGGTGAGTATCGCAGAAGATTCCTCAGGGAACACTCCTGAGTTTCAGACATACCTTGCCAGCAAGTCAAAAGCTCAGGCAGCCACTGTTGAAATCCTACAAGCCTGTGTTCTCTAGCCTTAGAATGAGTACACGAGCTTTTGAACAACTTGATACTAAGAGGCAGAGATAAACTGGGTTGCCAATTAACCTTCAAAGTGTTCACCATCACTATGCTGTTTTCTTAGCACAGCTTCTCTGCCCTCTTATATTCCAGTCCTTGGTTCATTCTTTCAACCTTAGCACAAATAACAGCCTCAGCCAGACTAGAAAAGCACAGTAGGGATGCTTCCTAGGAAAATCTGCATGAACATGTGGGCCTTGCAGGGAATGAGAAATAGAATCAACATACAAATACTCCAGGAAAAGTTTAAGAAGTTTAAGAAGGCTGCTAGCCTTCCCAAATCCTTTTCCTTCTGCACCACTGAGGCCATCCTTACCCTCCCCAGACTTCTCTCACATACACAGGGAGCATCAAATTTACTTCTTCTTAGAAGGATTTTTGTAGTTCTAGATTCACTTATTGACCAAGAAACTGCTTAAAGAATTAATTATTGTAGCACATTTCTAACGTATATACTAGCATGTCTTGGGCATTTTAAAACCCCTGAGAATTTTAGAGAGACACTTTCAGAGTTTCCCTGTGGACCCTTCCCAGGTGTCTACAAAGCAGGGCTACTTATACAGCACATAACTGCGAGGCACAGGTATACAGAGCTACCTCCAAAATCAGGAGACTGATCCCTCCTCTAGATTCAACACTTCACAGCTGCTCCAAGCGCAGCTGGCCACCACAGCTTGGAAGAGCACCCAATCCACCCATACAATATACCCATCATCTGACATGGCCTCAAAGATCATATACTGGCCAAAGGGTTATCAAGTAGGAGAAAGGAAGACACATTACCATTTTATGACAGCAGAAATGGAAGTACTCTGTTTATTCAAAACCCTTTCCTCATTCTGTGATGAGAGGTTGAGATAGAAAAAGCTGTTCCCGTGCAGAGAACATTAAATGAATTTATATCTGTGTTTTTAAACTCTTGAGGAAACAGAATGGCCAGGACCGAAGGCAATTAGTGCACCAAGCCAGACAGCTAGAACAACGAAAAACACAGAACAATGATCTCTTATTTCCCAAGCTCAGATGTCACCATCACACTTTCCTATTCATGCTGCATACTGCATTTCAAAAAGCAGGGCTGTTTTTCTCTGCCTGAAAGGAACACGAAGAGTTCCTTTTTTTATCCCCTAAGTAATTTTGGGCAGAACAACAACAAAATCTTTTGGAGTGCAAACCACTGATCAGGACAAACCTGTAGCAGTTTTAGAACAAGACATACTGGAAGGTGGGTTCAAAATACAAAGCTAATATATTAAAATACTGCAAATCTCAAAAACCTTTTGTGAGAATTCCCCCTGCAGCATCCCAGATGGTGTGTGTTTTGCCTTTTGATCTGGAGAACCATGACACAATCAAAAAACACCCAAAAAGTAGAAAGTAAGACTAGTTATCTTCTGCCACAGCCCCCCTGCACCACATTTTTAATGTCAAGAGTCAAGTCATGCAATAACTGTGACATAACTAAGCAGAAGGAAATGGTACCAGTTACCTTCTGCAATGAACCACAGAGAAAAGAAAGCAATGCAATAAAATGGGTAATTAACACTGAACCCTGGATATAGGAAAACAACTGCTCCCTGCCACCTGCATTAGTTGAACCCATCACTGGAAAAATTACTTCCCTGTGCAGTAACTTCTAATGGCACACGCATCTACCCAGCCATAAACATTCACACCATCTGCTCTTGTTACAGTTGAGTTCTCAAGCCAGCTTCCAAGTCAGGCTGACAAGAGTTCACATGGCTCTTATCCACCAGCTCTATTCCAACTAGTTATTCATTTGCAAAGAGAATTACTAAGCCAACAGAGGGTTTCTTTTTGTATAAGGTCTGTCACTGACAGCACCCAACTCAGCCAAACTCAGTAGCCAAATACCACATCAACTAATGTTCATGTATTTCTAAAATGTTTTAACTAATCTGTCTCTTCAGTCTCTGGGTTTTTTTCCAGTTTTATTTTCTTAAAAGGTTTTTCAAAATGTGCATAAAATTATATGGTTCACAGAAATTTTTCAGCAATTGCCTGGAGACTCATCATGCTTCATCAATTATATTATCAGATAAAGATAGAATTTAAAGCACCAAACAAATAAAGGAAATATGCTATAGAAAGGTGAAGTACCAACAATATTCTCCAGTCGATGTGAAGTTAAACCATAAAGAAAAAAGGCCCCCCGTTACACTATTATTTTTCCTGAATATTCAATAACAGCCCTCATTTATTTACAAGGTTACACAACCTTGATCGCTCCCACCCTTTCCATCACAGCTGAGAGAGCATTTTGTGCACATCCACTGCATGTAAGGAGGCATAAATAGCTGACAGTTGCTCTAATTTGGTAACACAGATTCACTGGTTTTAGATCACTGGGTCATAAGGCTGCTTAAAGGTGACCCAACAGCCCCTGAACTTCTTGTAGAACAAGTAAGTTCAACAGGCCACACGAAAAAAAATGTTTTCACTCCATCACCATGCAGGACAATATACGAAGCAAGCATTGCAAGCAAGCAATAAACCCATGTTGTTTCCAATAACACATTTTAGAAGATAGCTTCTCCCAGCATTTTCTTAATTTATTTCTGCAGTTGACACACAGACTGATTCTTCTTCCAAAAGTAAAACTAGAAACACTAGCACTCTGCCTTTTGCTAATCCCAGGTAAAGGGCAGAGCAGAGATAAGGAACTGGACTTCTAACCCAAAGGCAGTCCTTTTTTTGGGACAGAAAGCAGCTTTATTTTTTTCAACTTCTTTTTTTTTTCTGTTTTTATCTATCTCTAAATGCCAGACATTTCAGAGAGCTTGGGAAAAGAAGTCAATATTGTGACAGACACACATATAAAACTAAAATACAAAGCATTTTTTAAACTGGTAAAAAAAAAAAACATGCTCTCAGAAACACAGACCTACCGTCAAGCATTATTTTATTACTGCATTTCTGCCACAAGCTCCCCTCTACTCTTTACCTCCTTCCCATCTTGAGCTAGAGGTAAATCCATAAATTAGACAAAAAAGTGTTCTGCATGACGTAGATAACAATTTCTGAGACAGAAAAACCCTACTAACCCAGTTTTCTAGACCACATCATAAGACAGTATAGAATCAAATAAATTAACTTTGTAGCTTACCATTTCGAGACAGATCAAGTTCCACCAGCTGCATGAAATTCGCTATTTCTGGCGGGAGCCGTTGGATCTCATTATCGCTAAGTCCAAGTTTCCGTAACTTCACAAGCTGGAAGAAAGGCTGAAAGAAAGAAAAAATTACATTTCAGAAAATATTTACATAACTCACATATAGTGATATGATAAATGATGATAAATGATGAATGTTGATGTGATCATGATAAATGATGAGGAATAACTGGAATCATTTTAAAAATGTAAGCTAATTAAAGCTGTTGTATGGCATAAATTATGTAGATCATCTCCACACTTGTATCAGAATGAACATTTTGTTTTAATTTTCACATGCAAACAAACTATAACCTGTGTTTTAGCTAAAATTAAGATTTATAAAAAATAATCTCTGACGCTTGCAGTTAAAGGTCATTGCAGATACTAGCAAAATCCAGGATGCCAGCTTCAAGTCATTAATGGGGCAAAGCTACCAAGCAGAGTAATTAAAAACATCCTAATTACTCACCAGGGCTCATTAGGAAGTTAATGCAGAGGGATGCTTCTAAAGAACAAGATCCAGAAAACTGACAAAGAGGGACTGACTGGTTCTTCACCAGTGAACACCAAAACCAAGTAGGTTACAGAGCCAGCCTCCCTGAGGAAGGCTTTCTTTCCAGCCTCAAACACCCTCTGTCCTACAGCCCAGTTTCAGAAGGACTAATGGAAGTTGGGCAAGATTTCAGGTGTTCTTTGCTTGAGGAAAAGCCTAGCCCAGCCCTGTCCACAGTGAGAACACAGGCACACAATGCAGACAGGATGCTAACACTCCAGCTATGGGCTCAGCTCTGGCAGCCCCCAAGACAAAATAACAACCAAACCAGCCAAGCTGAAAGTCAGGTCAACTCCAGGCACTGGGAGGAGCTGGTGACTGAAAGAGAAAAATGATCATTTAAAACCTATTGAGATGTAGGCATCCCTAAGGAAGTTGTGGAGCTCTTACTGCAACTTTCTTCTATGCAGGCCTTTCAAGGAGAGTGACTGCAAGGGGTGAGGATTTGTGCAGAATGAAATGACTTTACATACAAGTCATCTTGATTAAAACTGCACAGACTCCTTCAGTTCTGTGTGAGCTGTGTGCCCCTGGAGTGCACAGGGAGTTTGACCCAGCAGTCAAACACATGCATCTCACCCATTCTCAGCATGTGTGCCTGCCTGCACCCCCATGGTTTTGCCCCCTTAGGGTAACTGGGAGATACTTGTAAATTTGGGATACCCACTTACATTTAATCACCTGCAATCCCTTCTAAGAAATTAGCACCTCTTTTTTGAGTTTTTATTTTATTTAGGTGATGGAGTATGTGCTCTAAATGTCATTCAGATTGATACAAAAAGGAGCAGTAAGGCATCTTACTAGGACACAAGACAAAAACAGTTTCATTAGTCTGTATTGTAATACAGGTTTTCAATCTTATTTTGAGTGTCTTGTGGTCAAGATCATAAATCAGGTTTTTAAGTGTAAAGTTTTGCACTTCTGCATCAGTCTTTCAATATACACTGTCACAGAAAAACAAAACACAACTGAAACTAATGTATTTTCCCTCAAAAACATGGGTTCCTTTTAGAGGATAAGAAGGATAGAGCTTTAAAAAGTTGATAAACACTCAACAGTAAAAGATGCACCAGATCTGAATATGGAATTTCAAAGGCATTTTTGAGTCAGAAGGCACTCCTCTACCCTCCCCCATATTAAAAGTGTTTTATAACAGAGTTGAAATTTTAAGAGGAAGGTAAAATCTTCTCTAATTCCATATTTCTAGCTCCCTAAAAAGTTATATTCCAATTAAAATAGCCACAAATGCTTTTTAATCCTTCATTGTCCTCAAAAGATCCATAACTGCATTTTCATATCATTACCATTCTTACCTTAAAACAAATGTAGCCCTTTCTCTAAATATTTATTAATATGACTAAACCAAGAATCCATCAAAAGCTTAGAAAAGCACTTAAAAGACACTTTTGTGAAAACATAGCAGGAGTACACTTTGCAGAAGAAATCCCAATCTGTCCTAACACTCCAAAATAAATACTTGCCAAAATGTGTTCCTCAAAGCAGTTTGTAGCTGTTAAACTATATGACAGTTATAAATATTGATGTTCTACTACAAATCTTATCCTGAGCAACAGTTGTCTCTGACAGATATTCAATGGCAAGTGAGCAAAGACAGAAGACACATGGTTAAAAGACAGAATAGTCATCAAAAGCCTGTTAAGAGCTGGATATCCCTAGGAAGGTTTGAGGGCCCTCACAGTACCACGTGTAAGAGCAGTTCATATTTATTAAATGTGCAGAGCACACGGGCAACAAGCAATATTACACAATATTTAAAGACATTCCTGTTTCTTTAGTTGACTACTACTTAAAAGAAAAATTAACTGGAAGCTTTATTTTCCATCTGCATAACAATTTTTAATGAATGACACCATTTCCTAGATAAAATCAAACTGCAGTTACACAAATAGCATTTCTTTGAACTTCTGTTTGTTTGGTTTTTTTTCCTTCAAACTACAGGACTCAATCACTCTTGCATGTTTAGTGCACCCTACTCCCATTTCAGTAAGTGTTCTTCCTTTATCTAAGACACATCATTAGCGCTCTGAAGCTCTGTTGGAGAGGCAAACAACTCCTTTTGGCCATATATGTTTTACCTTTCAAAAAGGCCACAGGGAACAAAGAGAATTAAAAGTTAACTCAATAGAGTTCAACAACCATAAACATATATATATGTATATGTACATATGTGCATAAATACTGCAATTTTTTAAATACATGCCAATCCTAATTTGATGTATCTAACACAGTTCTGCCTCTATTTGATAAGCTCTAACACAATCCAAAGTGCAATGGGGTTGTTGGCCAGAGCAGTGTATCCACCCAGCACGCTCTAATAGCTGGTTTTGATTGCACACGAAACGCCTCTATGAGTATCTTGGCAACACTTGTAATGCTGCTTAGTTTAGCCAGCCTAATTAATAGTGCCTCAATGAGAAAAATAATGCCATGAGCATAAGCACTGAAGTAGCCTATTGCTATAAACTTGCTATTTAGTAACAGCTGACCCTCAACTGAAACTTCTCCTGCTATGAAACAATTATAGAGGCCTCTATTATATGGATTTTCTAAGAACATACATCTTGAACAGATCCCTTCTCTCAATGGAAAACCAACCAAGCCTCTCTCACCCGGACACATATTTAAAAAAAAACCCTTCATTCTGACAAAACTGGGTCGATGTCAGCCAACTGAAGAAAAAAAAAGTGACAGAAGTGCATGACTCACTGAAAAGTATAAACAGACAGTGTGATCCCACAGCCCTCATTTTTCATCCCTTTCTTTTTTTAAGAATACCACTACAACTGGCACTCAATTCTAGGGAAAAAATAGTTAAGATAATTAAGCCAAACCAGTAGGATATTTTCTTCCCTGCAAGTGGCCGAGACAATGTATCTCTGTGTTTCTTTCAATGATTCTCTCCTGAAACAAAAAATATTCATGCCTGAGAATTTTCCCTGAAAATTCAGCACCTTAGGTGATGGGAATAAAAAAAACCATAAATGGAAATACATTAAAACAATAACAGAAGTAAAACACACAGGAGGGAACAAAGACATATTTGCAGCTAATGCTATTTAAGGGGAGAAGCAACTTTTCAGCAACATCTGAGCTGCTAGAGCCTTTGCAGTGCTAGAGACATGTCACACTCCAAACCCATCCAGAACAGGATACATAACTAAAAAAAACTAAAACGTAACTAAATGTTTACTGTGTCAAACAAAACATTTCCATAAAAAGGCTACTACTAGCAGTAAAGAGAATTAAAACTAGAACCTTTATGAATGCACTGCCTAATTCTCACAATGGGCTAGCATTACCAGTAGAAATTAGAATGAGATGTAAAGAAGAAAACTGCAAATTAACTTGTTTCATGGTTACATACACACCAGATAGGATGAGGGTTTGGTGGTTTTTCACTTCAGGTTGTTTGGTTGTATTTCTTTGCAGGCACTTGAGCTGTTGCTGACAAGATTAACAATTTGTAAGCATTTGCTCTTATGTCAAATTTCCCACAGATGCCAATATGGACTTTCCACATACACATGCTGCCTCAGCTTTTAAGGCTTCTTCTGGCAATCACATTATTATATTAAAATTAATTAAGTAAGCTGTAAGACAGAGTATGTTATTAGATTCTGTTTCTTAAGTACGTACATCTGTATTTATTTCTCCCATTTTCCAAACTTACAAATGACCAACTAAAGGTTATCTGTGCTTTAGAATTAAGAAGGAGCACGTATTAATTTGAACATAGTTTAATTTTTAAATGCATTCTTGTTTCAAATCTTACTTTAGGTTCCATTTTCTTCTCCTCCATTGTAAACAAAAATCAATGGGGACACTATTTCATCTGTTTACTTCCTATCACCAGCTATGTGTCCTCCTCCAGTATTCAGGTAAGGGAAATTACAGTCAATCCTTCCCCACGCTTTTTATACTGCCTCAGAAAGATCCTTTTCTGAGGTCTTTCTTCAGGCAAGCACAAGTAGAAGAGGTAATTTTGCTAAACAAAGCAGTGAACAAGAGATAAGGAATCAAATACATGAAAAAACCTTGCAACATAGCTGCTCCTCAACAAGGTCCCTAGTCCCTTGCTTTTGGCCCCTAGAAGTTACCATTCTGTTTGCACTGTTGCATGGCTTCAGTGAGAGCGGACAAAGCCCAACTCACTTTAGGTGAATGCACTGCTGGGTGGTCAGGACACCATGAGGAAAACAAGGATTAAATCCCATAATGAAGCAGCACCACTGAATTCAAGCATTCTGCTTCCTCAGAATGGGTTTAATAACCAGGCTCTGCCACAAGCATTTATCACATCTGCCTGAAGGGCAAAGGTAAAGAGGGAAGGGTGAGCTTTTCCTCATTCCTCTCCACTCCACTTTTGTGGATGTCATCAACAAAATGGCCTTTGACAGACTATCAGTAGGGACCATTCAGTGCTAAGGATTCCAAGACTGGACAATGCCCTACACTCACCAACTAGTGGGATGTCAAACATCACTACTACTCTGGTCAGCCAGTGGACATACCAGTCTGGAGCTCTCAGCAAGTTGTAATGCACTCCACTCGAGCCTCAAGTCATCCACCCTCAGTCAAAATCCACAACTAACTTGTGAGCAAAAACCTATTTCTAGGATGCAATCCTGTACATCACTGTCTTAGAATCCAACTCAGAGACTTCTGCCAGTAACACAGGTGGGAGCACTGAGGAAAACCAGCAAGAGCACAGAAAACAGACACCTTTCCTGTAGAAGCACATCCGAACTAGCTGCACGATAAAATGCTGAGGAAGATGAATCCTACTCTGCATTCATGAAGTGTGAAAAGAGATCTCAGCAGACTCCAGTAAAGCCTAGCATGGGCATTTTGGAATCTAAAGCCTACTAGCAACATCAGGACCCCTCAAGTCACTCTGTCCGCTTTCACCTCCAAGCAAAGACAGCTGGCAAGGGCAACACGGTTTCACAAATATGGATCCCACGTGATCCTTTGGGCACAACACACTTTAATTTTCAAATAAAATATTCCCTGAGATACTGAAACAATTTCTTAGGGCTGGGACAAACTCACGGTGCAGCACAGCAGGGTCATTATGCAATATGAATTGAATGGATTTCCTCTACAGCCATGAAGAGATGCAGCAGCAGCAGCTGGTGATGGACAGCATCACACAGACCTCTGCCCACCTGTTTTGTGGCAAGTTGGCAAATGGACAAGTACTCCATGCAGCTGAGGTTTCTAATTCTGTCTTCACATTCGCCATGAGCAAAACCAGAACTGTTACATACATTTGGCAACAGAACATTTGGCATGATGGAAGATTGATTCACACACCCAACCATGTATGCAGAATATATTCAAGCTGTACTTTGGTCTCTCAACGTAGTACTAGCAACTTTGTCATCACAAATATTAATGAAAGATATCATGGAGGCAGACATACAAGCAGGAATCCATACAAAACCTTAACAAAATTACTATATTTCATAACAATAGAAAAATATTAATGAAAGATCACAGTTCATGGACACATATCCTAAACAGAACCAGATACTCCAACTGCTGTCTCTCCCTCCAATGGGAATTTGAAATTAAAGCCCAACAGAAAGATCAGCCAGGCAGGAAGGGCTTTGGGGGAAGGCCTACAGAAGACAGAGCAGAAGTGATACCAATGCCTCGCTGAAGTTGGTATTCAGCATCAACCTGCTATGCTTCTGACACTCTATTTTCAAAGCATCCGCCATTTTCTGAACCACTGACAAGGATGGGCCAATTGCAGGTCCTAGTCTCAGTTGTTTCCACCCCTTTTAAAAAGCAAATAGGGGATGACAATTCACTCTCAAAAATCAATATACTGCAGCACTAAATCAAAATGCTGCGCTACCAAGCAGTGCCTTGACCAGGTTGTTCTCATCCTGTTCCTGGCAGGCAAGGATTTACTTTCTCTTTTATGTCAATTAAGTAGAAGCAACAAACGTTAAAAAGCACTCCATGCTAAAGCTGTTTGTTAGAGCACAGTGGTGAGAGGGACTACCTCTGCCTTTAAGAGAGGCCAGAAAACATCTACTACAATGAAACACAGATTCATTGCAGTTAAATGCATTTGCCATTTGGAAAAAAAAAATAAACAACCAACCAAAGCCCACATTAATCTCTCTAATTCTAGCATGAATTTTTCCAGTATACAAGACTGTTGGCAGGAGGTAATGTCTTTTTTTAGACAAACTGATATAATTAGAAAAATAACTCTATGCATAATCATAAAATTTATTTTAGAGGTACACATGTATAATTTCTGCCCACAAACCTTGTCTAAACTATGTACAAAACAAAGAGAAGGGAATGCTAGCAGTTTACTAAAAAAGTACACACCTTACAAAAAAGAAAAAAAAAGTTAAAGGTATTGAAACATTACTTAATTACTTTCTTCCAACTCAGGTCAAAAGTCTAGAGCTGAGCTGTTACTACAAAAAACTGTCATTAGAAAATATATCAAAACTGCCATTAGAAAATATTTCAAACCAAGCAGACTTACAAGATTTACAGCAAGATGTGCAGAAACACCATGACACTATCAATGTAGAAATTAAAGCAACTAAACATTTGAGGGTGAATAAACTGTGAAAACCACAACAATTCAACCTGTATCATTAAAAACACCCAAGTTAAAGACAGGCAAGATTTTTGATCTGTCCCCTACAGAATCATTCAACAGTTGAGGTTGGAAGGGGCTCTAGAAATCACCTAGTGCACACCCCCCCCAACAAAGCATAGGTGACCTAGAAACATGTCTAGTCAGGTTTACAGCATCTTCATGGACAGAGATTGCACAACCTCTCTCAACAATCTCTGCCAGTGTTTGACCATCCTCACAGTAAAAAAGTATTTTCATATTTGCCCACTGCTTCTTGTACGGACACAGGGCACCTCAAGCAAGGTTTTTTGCTGATTAACACATATTTATACACAACCATAAGCCTTTTTCTTCTCAAGGGTGAATGAACTATTCTAGCTCTTTTAGCCTTCTCCCCTGAGAGATGCTCCAAGCCCTTAACAGTCTTTGTGGCCCCCACAGTGTATGTCCAGTATGTCCATGCGTCTTCTTTTGGGATACCCAGCACTAGACAAAGCAGTCCAGATCTGTTTCCCCAGTGCTAGCCAGAGGACGAGGATCACCTGCTGGCACTACTTTGTGTTACACAGCCCAGGATACTGTTGGTTCTCCTGGATTGCTTATGTCCTTCCAGGTGTCATGTTGTCCAAGACCCATGTGAGGACCTAAGCCTGCAAACATGGGGACTTGTTCCAGTTATCTGAAGAAGGCATCATCTACTACTTCATTCTGATCAAGCAGTCTACAGCAGACACCCAAAACAACGTCATCCCCTAATCCCAACCTGCTCTCATTTGTCCTATCATCCATCCCAAAGCAAAAACTCACATATCCCTGCTGCTCTCTCATCCAAAGGGATACTCCCCATCCTTGCCTTCCTGGTCTGTCCTTAAAGAGCCTGTGTTCATCTACTTGCCATGTGAGATATCCCACATCTCTCCAAACCCAAGGAAAGCTATCCATTTAAAAAAAAAAGGGAAATAAAGTTCCTATTTATGTACAACTTAAGCAGCCATAAACACAAATTTAAAGAGAGGTATAGTAAAATAATCATGTCTTGCCACAGATTACTGGCCACTGACCAAACAAGTGTCTTTCAGGCTTATGGTTGCATAATGATAGGAACAATGATAGAAAAGTGAAATTCAGCCCAGAACAGGTTTTCTCCTGAGACAAAGGTGTGGTATGGGAAGAACAGAGGGACTGCTTCTTAAGGAGCTTTCACATGATTTTGGTAAGATAACAGGATCCTGGATTTCAACACCACACATAACAGAGACACCAACAGTGCTGAATGTCAAGCAGCAGCAGCAGACCAGCAGCATCTCTAGCAAAGAAACTGGGGCACGGGAAGAGGCCAGGGTTTAACCAGGTCTCTCGGGAAAAGGGTCTCACTTCTATCTAGTAACTCTACAGAGAAGCTTTAGTATATAACACCAAGAAGAAAAATTACAGATGACAGATACAATTTGTAAGCTCAGAAATGCAAAATGATGCAGAGCTGGACTACTTTAGGTTTACAAATGCTACATAAAAATCATTCCTCAAAGAAAAAAAAAAAGTTCCTCAGACTCTTAGGCTAATCTAAGTGCATAGAATTTTTTATTTTTTTTTTTTCCACTGGAGTTTTTCCATAAACAACATCTGCTAGAAGTACCATGGGAAAGTGGTCTTTATTCTTTGAGTTAAAGAACTGAGCAGCACCAAGACAAAACAGCAGCAAAACAAGAGTTATAAGCTATTTCCACCACCCACAAATGCAAAGAATGCTGTGATTTAATACAAAGGCCAAAATATAATACTGCATTCAAGGGTTCCTAAGTTGTTGGTTTTTTTTAAATCACTGAAAAAATAAAAATGCAGGGATTCAGTTTTGTACTGCAAATTTGAGTCACGGAGAAATTAAGCTGACAGGATGTATTTGCCCTTAAATTCTAATGTATGGGAGTAGAAAACAACATTTCATCAACTACAGACTGATCTATAGAATTGAAAGCATTTTATTTTTATCTGATGCTTTTCATTAGAAAAGCTATTGAAACGCATCACGCAGAATGTGTTATTTTCTTCTATCAAAGCAATTTGCCAGAAAGCCTACTCTTCAGTGAAGAATAGTTTTTGACGTGCAGCAAATGATATACTACACATTACAGCTTGAGTTGAAAAATTCTTCAAGTTTTCACTCCCAAGGAAAATAAAAATGCTACAGGTTTAGAAAAAAACACACCAACTACATTTTTAAGTCACTCTATGCACACTGGGAACCACTTACATTTTTTTCCAATAAAATCAGATACACAAAATAATCAACAGAAGGCACTTGGGATCCAACACAGGGGAAGGAATTATTTAAGCAAGTTAAGAGCTACACTTTACCACCAGCTCTATACATAGCCCATCCTCTTCAGACCAAAGGGTGCAGCTCTTTAATTTGTCTTGTAAAACAGAAGTGGCGAGAAGCATGCTGACAGCTAGAAATTGCTGTTCTGTGGGAAAACAGCCACATCTGCTGAGAAAGGCTTCAGAGAGACTTCATTCTTGTGGAAAACCACCAGCAGCTTAATAGTATACAGCTTGCTCCTCCAGCACATCCCACCAGGCTGGCTTATCCTGCAAGAAGGGCAAGAGCAGAGGAGGGAACCTGAGAGGCAGCAGAAAGGAAGGGGAAAGAGCAGAAGTACAAAGAAAAGAGATGTTCGCAAGGGCAGTCAAGAACCCAGCACAGAAGGGACTGGAGAGGAAGCAAAGCATCAGAAACAGACGGCAGACAGAGCTCTCTAGGTTGAAGGAAATAAGCAAGATCCCGGAACATGAGGGACGGGGGAGGATGGGAAAGTATGAACATGCAGGGTGAGGAGTCTGAGACACCAGTGGTAATGACAGAAAAAGGTCGCTGTCAACATAAGCACAAGCTCTGTATCACGTAACTGGGGAATGGAGCGAAGAAGGGCCCAGGGACCCAGCAGAGCAAAGGAAAGCTTGACAAAGATTCACTTACTGACATGGGAAACCAAATGCGCAGCAGTAAAATTATACAAAAAGCTTTTAAATTACTCTACAAACAAAAATTATTACCTTGTATTCTTGAAATGCTGACAGATAGAGCTTGGCGAAAAAATGGTATTTGTAGGGAAATGGGAGTCAGAGAAACAGTTCTTTTTTAATATTAAATTAATATTTTTCACATATTAAAGCAAACATGGGGAAGAGTAGAAATAATGGGGGCAATGACATCCACCTATCTCTGCTTCTCAGACATTTCAGGTGTTTTCCAGATGAATCTTTCCTACCCTCTCCCCTTAGAAAAAGGTGAAGAGTTCTACCATACATTTTGGTCAGCTTGCATTACAAAAATAAAACTAGCAACATTATTCCCTCAACATGATTCAAGTTAATTTCTTATTTTACCTGAGGATACTTCACATGACTCTAATAATATATAATTCACCAATAGTGCTGGGTCCTTCTGCTAGTCCTTTTCCTTCAGGACACTACAACAGTTCTCTAAGTTGTCTTCTATATTTTGAAAGGATTTTTATGTGTGTTCTTTCTGTTGGGTTTTTTCATTAACACCCTAACATATGCCATGTTCTACCAGCTCATTCTAGAATAAGGGAGGTTTTAAGTATGCTAGGAAAGACCGCAAATTAAACAAAGCCTATGACTACTTTTCTATCTCAAAATGGAGATATTAGGATGTATTAGTGTATATTCTTCTACTGATATATTGGATCAAACCAACCAAAGAACACCTTTTATTGCTACTTGATAGAAATGCGGACAGAGAGAACCAGGGAAAAGGGGGAAAGCATGTGCATCCAACACAAATTGCCTCATCAGCTTGAGAGAAATGCAGCAGGTCCACATATTTCATCATGCCACTTGCTGATATTTATCTCCCTCAGAAAGCTTTTCATTTGGAGGGATGAAAAAACAAATATGCAAGTGGATGGAAAGTGGATACCTAGAAATAAAGCCATCATCACTGTCTGACTTGTAAAATGGCAAAGCTGGTAAAAGAACTCACCAATATCTACTCAATTTCAGAGAAGCATCAGACCTCGTGCCTGCTGTAACAGACCTTTCAGATCACAGCTGCCCACGCTGGGAAAATGAGTCTGAACTACCTGTGTTCACAATGAAGAGCTGAGCAGCAGAGCTGGGGTTTCCTCCTCCTCCTCCATCCACAGCAACTTCTGCTGCAAGTGACAGAGCTTACAGGGCGACTCTTCACTGTGCCAAGGTGAGGCTTTACAGCAGCAATTTCTTAAGGGGCATCACAACCATCTCAGCAACACGAACACCTTATCAGTGCTAAGGGATTATATTATGGCATCAGCACAGCCTACAGGTGATTCACCAGGAATTGGCACAGATCACTGTGAACTTCAGGACTTCATCAAGCACTGAAAAACGCCTAACCAACCAGACACTGAGTTACACAATTCTTCTGACTTGTTTAGGCTTCAATCGAGCCCAAATCTGGCTTTGTGTTACTGCCTTTACATACATAGAGAAAAAACTTAATGGAGATAAGGTCAGATTAATATAATGAGTTACACTAAATTAAGGATGTAATGACCACTTTTATCTGTTCTGGCCTAACAGTTTGTTAATTACACTCTCTGATGATTTCCCCCATGTTTTCTCTACTGAGGTATGGTCTACCCCAGTTTTTTGCACTGATTTCCAATTCTGTATCTGCACTTTGCATTGACACTACCCTTTTAATATAACAGGAATGAG
The DNA here is from genome assembly GCF_030490865.1 of Poecile atricapillus. Classification (NCBI taxonomy): domain Eukaryota; kingdom Metazoa; phylum Chordata; class Aves; order Passeriformes; family Paridae; genus Poecile; species Poecile atricapillus. The sequence continues at coordinate 24,215,918 of NC_081251.1, read as the reverse complement.
CAATGTATGCTGTAGCTACCTTCCACTGAGAGATCTTCCATGATTCTCTTCAACCTAGAAGAGAACTTTTAGAACTATCTCCTGGTAGAGAAGTTGAACAGGATTCTTCCCATCAGTTTCACCTTCAGTAGATTAGTTTCACATTCACGACTGCAGTTCTACTTTTGTACCTCTAAATTCTGCAGAGTCAACACTTACATGAGGTGATGGCGCTATATTCCACTTATCAGAAATCATTAATAAGGAACTGACAAGGAAAGTTCATAGGTTCGGGCAGGAAGCCCCAATAAAAGTGCCTCCCTGCATTGCTGACAAAGCACAAAGTACTTAGGACAGATACAAGTATGTTTCTGTGGCTGTCTTCCATCAGATTCCTCCTAGTCCAGCTAAAAACCCACAAACATATTCCTGCAGTATATTTAGGCATTCCTGTAACATGATCCATGCACATTACAAAAAAAAAGACAAAAAAAATCCTTTCTAACTTTAACTTTTGCTTGATTCCACCACAATGCCAAGAAGCCTAGGTTGGTTTTTGGAGTTTTTTAACCCCCTCAGCTATTTCTTACATGTGTGGGATGTAATGCATAGTCACATGTAACTAATGGGAAGCAGTGGTCTTTTTAACCATCACAGGGCAAAAAATGGCTATTTTATATGTTACAGTTCAAGGAATAGAAGAGAAAAAATAAACAGTTGCACTCTTCTTACAGAAATTAATACAACATAACACCATGAACAGACATCATCTTTACATTTGTACACAGCAACCAGTTGGTGACGGATTTATTATTTCTTTAAAAAATCAGAGAGCTATGGCTTTCAACGGGATTTTAGTCACACGCACATTAAACACCCCTGTAATATGGTGTGTACAAGCCTGAAAGCCAACGCTAAGACGAAGGGTCTAGTACAAAGGGACTCCTGAGTTTGGTCTGTGCACAAAGCCAGTAAAAACTGCTGGAAGTAAAAATAGCACCCACACACAGGCTATGTAAACCAGTTTTGCTCTACTTCAGAAGGAAAAAGAGTTCAGTCACAACAAGATGCAAACTTGTGCCTAGGTTTTTCAAAAGAAAAAGCCAAATCTAACACATCAGTTCAACTGAATATTTTTACGACCGTCTGAAGGAAAACCTAAACACTATGATTACTCTTACTATGTAGAACTGAAAAAAGAGATTGTATGTGAGTGCACTGAATTCCAAAAAGGAAAAAGTAAGGCTGTTTAAGTCTGGGTATGAATAGAGTAACTTTGATTCAGGTACAAACAAAGGTGCTTTTGAAAAACCTCTGGCTAGTGACTTCAGCTTCTTGGATCCCAAGTTAGTAAGAGTACACAGAGTTTTAAGATGTAGCTTCCAGGTAACACTTCCCGTGTCAAACTCCACCAACCACAGCTCACAAAGGCTTCTGAGTTGTCCAAAGTTTAAAGAACAAACACGGGGAAAAAAGCCCGTGGGTCCTCAAGTCAGAAGTCGATCCTGCCTCCCACTCACACTGCATCTGCGGAGCCGCAGTGCCTCGCTGGAATCACTCTGCTGGAGTCCCTCTGGCAAAACCTGCAAGTGCCACCTGGAGAGGCACACTGGCAGGTACCACCTCAAGGACTCAAAACCATGTTGAATTTAAAGCGAATTCACCTTTGACAATAATACCAAAAACACAGTATGCATGAAACTCTGACTACATGCTTCAAGTGAGGAGCAAAACACTGACAACTGTGCGGGACTTAGACGGAGACACAGAAAAGGCTTATTCGTCTCTCGTGTTTTGCACAACGAACTTTCCAGGAGCAGAAGGCAGAAAAGGGAACGCGGTTATCTGCTGGAGGGTTTTGGTTTTCCCATGTAAGGAGCAGACAGTATCTGCTGAAAGGGGAAAAAAAAGGGGGAGGGCTGAATACCCTCCAAGGTCTCGTAATTCCGATGACGTGCGTGTTAATCACAATATACACTCATGTCCTGCGACTCCGGCACCAACCCCCCTGCCCTCCAACAGGACCCATCCTTCCGCAAGACGTGGATCTCCACGTTTTGCTCGCGAAAGCTCATTTCCCATCTAACTCCGGGAAAACGCTAACCTGAAACTCCGGCTCTTCCCTTAACTCCAAGGGCTGCTACCACCGACCGACGGCCCCAGGAGCCCCTGACGGCCGCCTCGGGGCGGGCACCTGCCGGGGCAGCTCACCTGTCCCCCCGCTCCCATTGCCGCTCACCTTGGGCAGCTCGCGGAGCTGGTTGGCGTCCAGCAGGAGCTCCTCCAGGCTGCGGCTGTAGCGGTAGATCTCCTCGGGCACGGCGGCCAGCGAGCAGTGCCGCTTGTCGATGGACTCCACATGGCGGTTGCACCGCCACAGGGGGATGCAGTGGAACATCGCCCCGCCGCCGGGGGCCGCGGGGCGGGCGCCGCCGCTCACCGCCGCCCCCTCCTCGCCGCCGGCCGCGGGAGCTGCTGCCCGCTCCGCCGCCGCGCAGCGCGGGTCCCGGCGAGCCAGCGGCCGCAAGCCGCATCCAGCGCGCCGCCGCCGCCGGCGGGAAGCAGCCCCGGGCGAGCGCGGCGGCCCCGGGAGAACAATGGGCGGGAGCCGGAGCGGGGCGGAACCGGGGGCGTCCCCCTAGTGCCTCTCGGCGGGCCGCTGCCCTCCCGGCAGGGACATCGCGGGGCGCCGAGCGCAGCGCTGCCGGCCGCCGCCGCGCATTCCCGCGCCTGACCCGGAACACGGGCGGCCGCTCCCGCTCCCCCTCCTCTCCTCCCCCGTCCCGGCTGACATCACCGGGGCCGGGCCCTGCCGCCCTGCCCCGCCCCGGACCCGGACCCGGCCCGCCGCTCGCACACCCCCCCCTCGCCCGGCCCGGCGCCGCCTCGCCCCGGGCAGCCGGGGGCGGGCGCCCGCACAACTTTCTGCCAAGGGAAAGAAAAAAAAAAGAGGCGCCGGCACGGAGCTTCCACCGGCTGTAAGTGTACCGTGCTACCGGGGCAGCGGGGCTCGCAGCGCAGCCCTCGGGCGGGCTGTGCCAGTGCCCCGAGCGGCGGGCGGCAGCCGCTGTGACAACGGGGGTGTCCGCGATCTCCGGGAGTGCCGGGGAGCGCTTTGGGACGCTCGTTTCACCGACTCTGGGACATGCCGAGCCCCACCTGAAGCGCCCGGGAGCACCGGGCGGGAGTGTGCGCAGACCACGCTCACAGTTTCTTTTCAATTGTTAGAACACCGTCTTGAAAGTAGCAGAAATGTACGGAACGCACTCTAGGTACATGGCCTTGAGTAATGTTTTCCCTCTCAATTTGCATTGGTTTAACGTAAGAAAAAAAAAAAAATTATATACTATCCTCAAGACTTTCTGGAATATGTTTTTTTAGAATCCGCTTTCAAAAGGGCAATTATTAGGTCACAAGGGTTAGCAAAGACAAATACTTTGCCCGTGTCCGCCGGCTCTGGGCTCCGGCAGTCCCACTCCAAACCTCTGGGAGAGAGCCGACGTGCTCCTGAGCTCTGATGGCAAAACAGTCGTAAAGGATCTCGTCTTTCTGGTTGCATAATAGCAATTTTGTAATCTACAGAGCAACACAAAATACTTTTGAAAACAGGCAGTTAAGATCGGAGCCGTTCTTGAAATATTGCTAATTTCTTGCATAATTATAATTGGGTGCAGATATAGGAATAGGGGAGAGGGGGACTTTATTGTAATTGCCTTTGTTCTTCAATCCCTGCATGGTACCAACACTACTTAATCTTAAAAAGTTGCAATGTATTTCTTGTTGGGTTCTTCTTAAATCAGATGATACATCTTACAAGCTGCACTTGTTAAATTTCTATGGGAATTGGAGTGATCTGCCTATTTTTCGGTTTTAAAAAGGACACTTTCAGTGCTTGCATACTGTTACTCTTTGCAGACCTACAAAACAATAAACTTCGAAAATGTTAACATCTTCTTATACCTTAAATAGCCATCAGAAGCAATAGTTTCTTTCTTCCATCAAGACATTCAGTAATTACAAAAGAGCATTCATAAATATGTTCACACGTGCTCAGAAACAGGGCAAGCATACACCAGCACTCCCGAGCCTTCCCAGCCCCGCAGCAGGAGGTTAGATAATTTTGACAGAAGAAAATCAAACCACACTGTTGTGCATTGGCAGAGCTTGGTAAAGACAGGGATGCTGAAAAGCTGCCCAGCAGATTTTAGAGGTGGAGATGAGGAGGACCATCTCCATCACAGTTACTGGGTACCAGCCAGGGCCAGCCAGGCACTTCAGATACACTTCTTGCAGCTGCTGGTGAGACTGGTTCTCCTAATGCCAGGCAGAGGATCTAGGTTCCAAAAATCAGTCTTCTTGTGGCAGCTCCACTCCCAGATCTGACACTGAAGGTATTGAACCAGATGCAGGGAATGTGGAGGCTCAGCAGAGATCAACTAAACAAACACTGAGGCAGATATAAGGCTCAAACTGTTCACAAGCCTTTGTGACCAACTGAGATTTGCTGCCAAGATTACTTTGCCTAAATTCAGTGACTTCAGTGCCTCTGTTCCTAGGGAACCCTCTGAAGAAGTGAAAATACAGAGGAGTCATGCAGCAGGACACATGAACAAGGGAGGGCTGCAGCTGACTGCCCCCAGTTTACCTAGGACATGCAGTACTTCAAAGAACTGTATCATGGGCATGGGATAAATCAAAGCATTTGAAGCTGGAAAACAATGTGGCTTGCTTAATTTCCAAACAGAAAGATGAAGGCATTGACTCCTGAACTCCAACTCTAAAAAACAGACTGGTCAATGGCACCTCAGGACCTCATGTCCATCTTCTGTTTGTCTGGAAGCATCCATATTGTCCCAGAGCTGAGTCTGACAACAGGCAAGAACTCTAGCAGTGGCCTCAGTGGAAAGGTTTTCTCACCATCTTATGCTACTCTCTGTACCACCATCCTCTGTGCCATTTAGGAGAAATGCCCAGCATGCCCTCCAGAGAAAGAGGACTTCAGATTCCAGCACTACACTGTCTTGATGCTTGTAAACAGCTTAAACCTCTCTTGCAGGACATGGACACAAAGTCTGACATGAGATGTCACTTCTGCAGATGCTGTCATGTGTCTCATGATTAGGCCCCACTGTGACAAGTCTCAGCAGTAACAGAAGGGTGACTGACAATCGGGTGAGTCTGTGTACTTTAATGAAGAATGAGTCAAACTATTTGCACACTTCTCATGAGTATCAGGGAGTCCAGGGGACAGAATGATGGCAAGAAAGCTTAATACTTATTTATGAGATCTGCCTTCACCAGCTGACATTCAATATAAGGATCAAGATCTTTCCCTTCTCTAAGGTGGACAGCTACTGTAACAGGATCTTTGATGAAATCCTTGGAATCTTAGGACATTAAATCAGTGCTAGTGCCCCTGGCCACTGCAGAGGTGAAGATACAGCCTGAAGCTATGGTGTGGAAATAGGCATTGAGGAAGTCAAAAGGCAAACCAGTGCCGTTGTTGAAGAATAGTATCCTCACAGCAGAAAGCAACCTACCAAGCAAGCACCTTGTTCAACCTTGGTCAGTGTAGTAAGTTACTGGTGTCTGTGGTTCTTCTGCACTAAGAAATAACAGTAATAAAAAAACCTTCCCTAAATGAAGAAGAGACTTCATATTGGGAAAAGTTTTGGTGGGAAGATGTCTTGGAAAAAGGGTGAGAAAAGAGAATTGTGATACAATACAGTGATTAGAAGCTATAGCAGGCATGCAAGTTGTGAGAAAGGAGGACAGCAAGTTGCCAGGATTCATACTAACACATACATACCTGACAACCTTATTATTGAGGCAACTGTGCCCCCCGGGGGTCGGAGCAGTACTGCCCTCTCTGATAGAAGCAGTCCTGCTGCATTACACATTTCCATAGCAAGCTAGGGCGTGGCTCACATGCAGAAGGAATTAAGGTGTGCTGACCTCGCAGTCCTCCAGGGGGATTACCTGGCTCGAGCTGCCATTTGACAAGAGAGGACCTCTTCTGCAGGAGGAGCAAATGAGTGTAAGGAGCAGCTTTGTGCTTCCTTCCCAGCTGACCACTTTCTTCAGCCTTGAGCAGACAAGGTCAGACTTCTACCAGCTTTGATTTGGAGGGGAACAAATTCCGTCTGCTTTCACTGTGATATCACAGTTCACATATCTTCCTTCTATTCACACTGTGATCAAGCAACCCACATCAGGGTTTGACAGTCACTGTTACCCCATTAAATGGTGTCAAAGTGTTCATAAACAAAGGTTGCAGCCCGTTATTTGCAGGACACACACAGCAGGAGGTGAGCAAACTCTCCTGCATGGCATTGCCAGCAGAGCTGTGTTGAGGGCAAGAGATCACCCTGCTGAACAGTTCAGTGCTTCCAGGGCTCTCTGATGGGGATGACACCAGGGGTACCAGTTATACTCACAGTCACTTCATAGTTGAAACCTGGAAGACTGGTCATGACCAAAAAATTAATGTCTTACAGTCCATCAAAGAGCCATCCTTCAATCACTACCAGCCTGGTCTGGGCATATAGCCAAGAGCTTCACTGCTGAAAATCTCAATTTCTCTTGCTAGATATCATCATCCTGTGTGATCCTGATAAAAAAAATAGGTCTCTGTGACTTATAAAGAACTCAGACAATGAAATGTGAAATACAGATAAGGCTGGACTGAACTGGAGTGTTCCTGGAAGTTATGGTCTGAAAGAAGCAAAAGCAAGGTTATGCTGCAGCTCTCCCTCCTCAGCACAGCTCAGACAGAATTGCTTTCTGGCTTGTCAAAAGGCAATTCAAGCAAACAAAGCCAAGTTTCAATTTGAGATTCTTATAAAAAGGCCTAGAGCAAGGATATCCATAGGCTTGAGTGAGTGCAGAGGAGGTTAGTGCTGCTACAAGGAAAGCAGTAATATTCAGAATAATCAGAATTTAATAGTAATGTACATTATGGGATAAAGAGAAAACACAAAGAATGGATAGAAATAGATTTTGCATCAGCATAGTTTAAGTAATTCATAAAGCTCATAAAATCCACTTAAATTAACATTAGGAAAAGTACAATGAATAACTAAAAAAGCAAAATACAAAAAAAACAAAAATGAAAAACCCCAAAAACTTAAAAAAAAAAAAAAAATACACCTTACACAGATGAAATAAAGCAGGTCAAGTTCCTGAAGCTTCTTTCTGCATTCAGGACTTCTTCCTTTCCCCAGATTTCTAAGCCTTGCTATAAAGAGATATGGTTACATGGCACAGAGAATCCAGGGCAAAACAAAAAGAGTATGAAGACAGAAAGACCCAAGTACTATAGCTAATAGGACTGGTTCTGGGGAAAACCAAAACTTTTTGGTTTTTGTGGGTTTTGGTGGTTTTTGTGAAACCACCACAATAATTTAACTAGGACAGGATTTTTGCTGGAAGATTAGTTACCCAGCACCCCTGAGCAAATTAAACAGGAATACTCCTGAACCCACAGTAACTGTATTACAGCCTGCAGAGCTGCTGAGAGCTAGCCCCGGCAGGGTGCTGGAGGTAATTAGCACTGACATACTTCCCTTTGCTCAGTTTTGCTGGCTGACGACTCTGGTCTCATTTGCTCTCCGTTTCTACGTAAATTGTTTAGAGGAGGGCTGTAAAAACAGCAGGTAGATGTGACTACAAAGTGTTCCCATACTGATTACACAGCTACAGTTACAAATTATGGTTTAATCATCACAGGTACCACCACATCTACAGTTTTTTTGTATGCCTAGAATGACTGATACAGAATCACATAATGTATTACTAGTACAAAGGCACGTCTAAGAGCCGTGATGAATTATTATAGCCATAATACCAACCTGAAGCGGCACGCGCTCGTGGCAGCGCATTTAACACGTTCACTGTGGTTTTACAGTGTTATAAATAGTAATCACTGTGAGCAGAAGCTGTAGCATCTCTGATCCTCTCCACCCCCACCCCCAAACAAATCACTCCTGTTAACGTCAGCTTTTATTTGAACACAATGAGCTGTAATCACATGAGGTATTAATTTGATTTAATCCTACTTGCTTCAGTTTGGTTTGTAAGGAGTGGCCAGTCATATGTGGTTGCATTGTATCCAGTAGTTTCATATTTCACACCAGCTTTCAAGGGCTGACACCCATCTTCTTTGGCCAGAAGAACAAATAGATGTGTTCATGCAAATAAGGAAAAGACATTCTGACAGTGGGATGGGCTTTTTCATTCTTTCTTTTTTCCCCCTCCAAATTGTTGGGCTCGCTGTGGCAGCTGATGGATAGATTCTGGGTCCCAACCATTGTTTAAGGTTTTTGCTGTTTTCAGCTGGTTCAGTACAACTTCTCACAGCAAATTTTGCTTTTCCAACCACCATGAAGAGAACAAGTAGAGACATGAATTCAGGTCTATGTTTATTTTTTCATATCAGCATCATGATGTAACTAAGCTATCCCTGACTTCATATAGTTTGGTGCTCTATTTCCTATGGCCAGCAGAAACACCCACACTGCTGGATTTGGCATGAAGTAAAAAGGCAGATACAAGCACAAGGCAGGTCACCCTGCCTATCAGCCCAGCCTGAGGATTTGGGTAGGCATTAAGCCTCACCTTCATTTCATGATCTCTATGATGAGAGACCCCCAGCTTCCCGTGGGCTTTCAGCATTGCGAGGGCCAGGAGGTCACAGCTCTCTTGGGGAAGCTGAGCTGCTGACTCCCATCAGTGCAAGGGTAGCAACAAGGAACACCACTTGGTATGTCAAGAACCCATATCAGGAGCATTCTTACAGCCCATCATTTAGTGGACTCATTGATGCACCTGGAGCATGTTTTTATGGAGAGGAGCAAGAAACATCTAATACAAGGGCTAATGTAAATTTTACAGCAATGAAAAATATTTTGACTGGCTTGTAACTAAACTTTTTTTTTTTTTTTTTAATATGTGGTTTCTTATTTTCTTCCTCTCAACTGGAAGGGAATTTAATGCCCATACAACAGTCAAATGGGGTACATTATCAACAATTGTGCACACACAATTCCACATTTAGCATTCAAAAATGCAAGTTTAATGTTAAGTCTACCCTTCACTAATTTCCTGTATTAGCTCATATAAATGTGTGTTAATTAGACAACTGTACTTCAATGAATTTTATCACAGAATAAATTTTTTTTAATTTAAATTATAAAATACCATGTTATAAAAATGTTACTTCAGGAAAAAGAATGAAGAATTTTCTGACATTTCTCTTTAAAGCAAGAGGTACTGAGCTGTGAAAGTTGCTTATTTAAGCAATCAGACCACGGATAAATAAAATATAGCCAGTAATTATTTGGAATACCACAAGGAAAAATTATAGTAAGCAGCTGCACCAGGTAAAATATTTTTGTGCCTTTAATCATGTCACAATAACAACTGGCATTAAAAACAGACATCTGAATCCAGTGAGTTACCTGGTATAATGTAGTTACTCAATGAGAATCATAACAGTCTTCAGAATTAAATCCCTTTCTGGAAAGATGTTATGCTGAGAACTGAAAGGTGAACTAGCAATTTAGGACATATATACAACAGCGCAATCTCACACTTAGAAAAAAAATATAGTTTAAGAAATCTGTAGCATTAAAATAAATAAAATTGGAAAAAAAAAAACCCTGCCTGTACTGTTGATAAAATGTCAGAGCTTTTGAGTCCAGGTCACAGTGCTTATTAATCAGCTACCCAGTTCTGTAAAGTCTGTGCTAAGTTGTCACAAATGATGGTCTTCAAAAGAATTTAGGTCAAGTAAACACTTGGCAAACAGACATACAGTGGTGAACTAGGAAGTCCATGTAGGCACCTCTGAAGCTCTGCAGGCAAACAGGAGTAATTGGAAAGCAAAGTGAGCTGGAGTGTAACCCTCCAGGAAACTCTTAACTGCAAGGAACTTCCAGCAGCCCAGAAGCTCAGCCAGAGGATCAGCGTATGTCACTGTTGGACACAAAGTAGAAGTGTGGATTCAATCACAGCACCCAGAGTGAGATGATCAGAAAGCTTTATTATCCAAACTCTTCAGCTTTTTATAGGGTATTACGATACAGGTTTAACATGATTGGTAAAGGGAACATCACCTCTCTGTCCCGTTGGTGGGACAAGAGAAAAACACACTAATCACAGCTGTACAGAACTGTTTTGAGAAAATAAGATTATTTACAAAAATAGTCCTTGAGCGAGAGATGTTCTCAAGAGACTTTCCCTTGGGAACAGACCAGCCACTGACAGGCTGGAACTCTCTCAGACTCAGAAAAATCAGGCCCACAAGAGTACGTCACTTGGTCATTTTATGAGAGGTTTTCCAAGATACCATGTGCTCAGTAAAGACTGCTTTGTGTTGGAAGAAAGTATTGAAATTAATTTGATTGTGAGAAGATCTGAGATGACTGCAAATGTGAAATGAGATGACTTGAAAATGTGTGGACCAGAAAAGGACCTGTTGCTTCAAGAAATAAGCTTCTTCCAGCTGACACCAGAGGTGCAACATGCATCTTGTCTTGCTCATTGTGGGAATCCTGGCATGGAAGCACCAGTACCCACTGTAGATATTGCTCAGTTTTAATTGTGACATGCCCACTAGTTTTTTAACCATTGCAGAAACACCCCTGAGCTTGGACGTTTTAGTCAAGTTTTTACTTCTGTAATTCTATTTCCAGTTTTTAGTGCATTGTCCAGACACTGTGCAGAGACGGTGGCTGACAGGAGGCCAGACAAAGGTGAGAGGGAAACCCAGTCTGCTCTGGCATGCTCCTTCCAGCCACATAGTTGGCAGCAGCAGCTTGTAATTTTGGCTGTAATTTTGCAGCCTAGCTGCCCATACCCCTTTGCTGTGCATGGCGCCGGGCTCTTTGCTTCTGGCAGAGGCTTGACTTCTCATCTCCCAGTCCTTACCATGGGCTTGCTTGCTTTAGGCTGTGCAGATGCATCAGTGCTTTCAGGTTTAGGAGCTGTATGGATGGGGTTGTCCCCAGGTAGAAATGCTGCTGGGACATGGGCTACCCCAAAGAAACAGAGACCTTCCAGGACTCCCTTTCCTATATGTCTGCTTTTCCTCCAACTTTCCCAATACAGCCATGGTCATCTTGTGGCTCACCCTGTGTCTCTTCCCAGCAGAATGGACAAGCTGCCCTCAAGAAAAATAGCAGAATTCTGATCCCAGGATACGGATATTTGGCCTAATACAGATATAGCTGTATGATGCAGTTTTTTCTTGATTCTTTTGTCTCCGACTTCATCCCTGTGCGTCTCCTACAGGACCACCATGAGATCACATAATTTATTTTCAGGAAGATGGGAAATTCTATGCTGTATTTTTAACTAATCTCAGGTCTCCAAGCTGAAAACAGAAGTTGAGAGTACACAACAGCTATAAATGAAGCCAAAACCAAAAGCATCTCACCCTTTCTAGCTCCTGGAGGCACACTTAGCACCAAGTGTGGGCAGCTTCTACCTCACACACAATGCCAAGATGCTTTGCTTCTCTGCTAACCTCAGTCAAAATCCCCTTCACCATAAACAAAGACCATTATTCTTTCCTTATTTTGGAGACCTCGCTAGGAAGCAGAAGGGCACCTTTTGTTCTTCTGTCATCAGGAGCAGCAATGGGAAGAGATGATAATCTCCATCATTAGCTGGCCCAGTACTTCCTTCTCTAAGATCTAGTTTATACTTGCTTCTAACCTCCCCAAACTCCAGCTGCGAGGACAATGTCTTCTGCCTTACATATCTGTCTCAGATTCAGGTATTTTAAGAAAGTTTCAGCTAAAATGATCATCTGGTTCTAAGAATACACTTAGCAGACAAAACACTATGTGTGTCTTGAAAAGATGCACTGTAGTTTTGCTGTTGTGACCGTTTGCTTTGGAAGAAAAAGAGCCTTTTTACCAGAAAGCAGTGAGCTCAGCATCCTGCCACCAATGGGCCTTTTGCTGCCACAACCATGAAACTTGTCCAAGATTCCTTTGAAAAAAAATTTAAAAATCAGTTCTCAAAGCCCCAGCAGTATGTGCATGTAACAAGCCTAGTATTTAGCAGCTAAAAATCCTGTAAATCCTCCATGGACTGCATCGTTCTGCCCAAGCTTCCAGGTGCTGCATCGAGCATCCAGCTGGAGCAAGACATTGGTACATTAACCAGCTGAACCAAAAGTGAAATTCCTCGCAGATCTGTTATTAACATAGCAGGAATTTTTATCTATATAAGGACTACAGATGTGTGACCCACAGCTTGGTGTGGCTGCACAGTCAGTGGTCTGGGATACAGAGCACAGAACAGGGGAGAGCCACAATATATTTGCTCAGCATCATCCCATATTGCAGCTGAAATAAAAAGGGTTTATTTGGAGTTCAGCCTTACAGGCTGCATGCATGCTGCTTGTTTTGAGGCAGACTTGTAGCCCGTGTCAACTACTTACTTTGGGGATTGCTGCTGTTTCTCAAGAGGTAAATCCTGGCTGCAGCCTCAGCTTTAAAGAGCTCTGTGCTTCCCTAACAAGCTGTGTAACAGTTCAGCAGCTTCCATCTGTCTTGTCAGTCCTACTCTTGGCTTCCTGTAGAAAAAAAAATGTCCCTGGCTCATTTCTAGAAGGGACTGAGTGTTGCCCACTTGATGAACAGATACATTTGCAGGCAGACTGAGTACAAGCTGCTTAAAAGGAAAATATGCACCCAGGAATAAGGTTTCCTAGTCTGAATGAGTGCAGATGTATCTGTAAATGGAAATAGATCAATTATTGATTTTGAGCTGCAGCAGAGCTTTTGTACTGAGGAAGCGAAATCCTCTGTGTTTGCTATAAATCTTGGGTTTGCTGCTTGCAAAACCTTTAATCTCTTTTCATCACTGCAAGTTAAATCTCTAGTTTTACAATCTCTAAAAGCAGCACCCAACATTTTCCAAAGAGCTCTTCAAAAGCCACAAAAGTAAAGAGTAGGTGCAAAATCACAGCAGGCTTCAGCTCTCCAGGGATGACCATGAATGCCAAAGGGAAAAGGGAAAGTGTCCAACCTCAGTACATAGATGTTGGACTGAAATCCCATTTCTTCTTCATCTGTATTTGCCACCACTGTTTCCATGGCCCATAATGCCCTTCAGAATGACAGAAAGGGATCAGTAAGTCTTCTCCTAGAGGGAGAAGGCTGAGCAGTCTGCAGGCTGTCACCAGTTCCTAAGCAGTTTAGAAGCTGTGTTTTCTGAGAGACAATCATTTAGCCTAAGGTGAGCAAATTTCAGAGGAGTATCACAGTTTCTAGGTCAGGGACATGACTTTTGATTTACTTCCACAGCCACACTGCAGCAGTGGCGAGAGCTCCCTTCCAGTCAACCATTTCCTGGCCCCTCAGCTGCTGGCAGCTCTGGGATGGGAGAAGTCCTGCAACACACATCTTCAGAAGCTGCTCTTTGCTCTTCACTGTGTCTGCAGAGCAATCTGCTCCTACTACACTTACCTCTTCTCCCTGTTATGGAAACATGAGCACATACTTGGGATTAAGGTAACAGAACTGTGACAAGAATTGTGTCATCCAGATCTGCCCGTGGTGGTTTTCTCTGTCTTCCGTGTCCTGAATCTTTCACATGAATGTTAGGCTTATTCCAGAAATCGATACAATTACTGAGCTGGAGCAGATCCCAGGACTGAGACTCTTGTCAGGAGCACCCCAGGTTTCAGGCCACCTGAGCAGCTCTAAGCATGCTTCCCTTTCCACAGCGGGCATAAAAGAATGCACAGGTGGTGAGCAATTTTCCAAAAGGATCTACCAATCCTGCAGAGCTGTGTGTGGAAACACAACAGGTTCATCTCTTTTTCTGAAGCACTCACCCAGTGCTGAACTACTGACTGAGGAGATAAATAAATGCATACCTGGCATCAGCCATCTTAGGAGACTTCAGCAGATACAGAGGCTGACTCCTGCTGGAGATGTGTCCCATGCACCAGCCTGATAAGAACAAAACTACCATCCTGGTACATGAAGGGTAGGTATCCAGTGCAAGTGTGTCCATTTATGCCAGAAGGTAAGTTTCCCTAATGAAGGAAAGAAGCCTAGCCTTAATTTTTTTCTTGAGTTTTTCTTCCACTCACAGTAAAACCTGCTTTCACAATTTCAAACAAATGTTTAGAGAGCACAAGCTGCTGTCTTGGTGCAATGTGGTTTAAAAGCAGTTTAAATTAAAGAAATAAAAGGCAGAAAGCTAAGAGAAGTAGACCTTTGTTCCTGAAATTTCAAACTGAAAAAAATCAGCAATACAGTGATTTCCACAAAAAGTGTTTTCCACATTTCATGAACAAACATGAAACCCACATGCACTACAGACAGCCCATTGCCAATCTTTCTGCCAGCTCAGATTTTTATAAGCTGTTGGAGGCAACAACTGGATTGCTGATGGAGGCAAGTTGGATTGCTTGTCTGACAAGCAATGTCAAATCATAATCAGAAGACAGGAATGTTTGGCAATGAGGATGATGCCATTAGAGCTGCAAGAATGAGGAGACTGGATGAGAGCTTTAGCTGCAGGGTAAGCTTGGGCTGAGAAACACCCTCTGTGATGGTCCAGGCAGGGGAGCCCGCAGCAAAGGAAAGGTGGGTGATGATGGCTCATGAGCTGCAAGAGAAAGCAGGCCAGGTTAGGTGGGGCTCTGAGCAACCTTTCTAGTGAAAGGTGTCCCTGCCCATGGCAGGGGCATTGGAACAAGATGATCTTTGAAGTCACTTCCAATCCAAACCACTCTATGATTCTGAGAGGAAACAAAGTTAAGCTCTCTGGGCAGGTGTAGCTACAGGCACAATGTGATTACCTAACCATGGCAAAGTCTTTGTGGGATCAGACAACCAGTACTCCTGCAAGCAGAGGGATGTACCCTTGAGAATTCACAAGAACTTTGAAAAAACAATCTGCTGTCCAAAGCCACAGTAAAAACGGCAGTAAATTCCAGCAAAGGTAGCACTTGAAAAATGAAGAAATGTAGTGCACTTCTCAGTGTTTAGGGATGCAAGTCCTTGCAAAGAAAGGTGTTACACAAATTACTCTTAAGTCATTAAAAAAAGCCCCCAAAAAACAAGAGAAAAGAAAGAGAGAATTGAGAATACGTGTTCTTCATCCAGTAGTAGCTCAATTACCTTGATAAGTGAAACTGCTTCCATTGCTGCATGGGTGGTAACCTTGGAGTTTAGCAACACCCAATACACACAGAATATTTTTATGCAAGAATATCTTTATGCAATGCTCTGCAAACTGTCAACAACTCGTGGCTTTCCAGCTGATGAACCTTTGCAGACCTTTGAAAATGAGGACATCCAGTGGCTGAATGTTATAACTAGGATTTTCATCAAGGATTTATGTCTGGGGTAGAACCTCACCTTATGAGGTGAGTTGTGCCAAATTTCTGCCCTTCACAGAGACCTGAAGTAGGCTGTGTATGGGGCAAAGGCTTTTACAGAAATCCTCTGTGCTGGGGTGAATTCTCCTTAATTATAGGGCTTATGGTTGTAACAAACTGAGGCAAAATCCAATCACTCAGTAACACCTACAATATGGTTTCACCTTTCTTTCTCTGCTTCCCTGTCATCATAGTTTTATGCTGATATTTATATTAAAAAAAAGAAGCAATTAAAAACAAACAAAAAAAATACAAGCTCCCAAATCCCATCATGTTCTCTAGGTCTCTTATTCAGTTACAGAGAGTAAACACGGCTGTGAGTTTTAGAAACTCTCAGCACCTAGCCAGTCCCTTTGGAACCAATCAGTACAACAAGTGTTGCACACTATGCTTTTTCTAATTTAGCCTTAGATATACCAATTTGAATACTTACACCTAGTTCCTATATTACAATAATATTTAAAGACCAGATGCAGTAATTAATCTAAATTCTATATACATAGTGTAGGAGAATAACTAAAATAATAACATCAAATTCATGCTTTCCTGCCATGAAAGTGCAGTAACACATGACTCAACACTATCATGTTCTAGGACAAGAATATTGTGCCTTGTACAGAACATAGGAGAAGCAGAATAAAAATATGAAAAAAAGTAAAGTAACATTAAAGAAAAGGGGCCACTGGAGCTTTTGCACATTTTCAGGCCATGAATTCCCCTGGGGAATGGCCCGTATAACATGTATATCACCGGCTGCTAAAAGAAACACCTCACCCAATATGAGGCACGGAATTTCATTTGGCACTGAATGTGGCAGCTGAGAATTTTGAAACTTTGCTGATTTTCCAGGATGAGCTGGGTAAGACCAGCAAGAAGAAAAACCCCTGCCTTCCTCAAAAGCTGCTTTGAACAAATGTCACTCTGGACTGCATCTACATGCCCCAGAGTAATCCCTACAAGATTTTTCATGTAGGTCTTGATACAACCTCTGAACCAGCAAAGCCAACTACTTAAAACAGAGGGAAAAGAGCATCCCAGACCTCCCACCCTCACCCTCCATTTCAACATGGAAATGGCGTCAGTCGGTTGGAGGGAAAACACGGACTGGCTTCACCCGGACTACGGAATGTAGCTGAAAACTTGGAAAACCCGGCCTGGATTTCTCCCGGACTACGGAATGGAGTCAGTGAAATCTCCACCTTCTGCTCCCACTGTTTTTTATTGGTCTAGGCTGATTGTAGTTGCATTGATTAAGTCTCCCCACCTGCAGAGATGTAACCTGCTTATCAGCTCTCTCCAGGGCAAAAGGTCATTGCAATTTATGCCTATGTTACTATAGCTTTGTCCTCCTCTCCCGTGCCAGGTAGCACTAATGCTCATGCAGGCACATTAAAGATGGTTCATGCAAGCTGATTCAACTGGAATACAATCCAACCATCATTAGTAGCTGAATCTGCCCTCTGAACTACTTAATTCCCCAATTCCATGGGACAAGTACCGATTCAATACACTTTTTATCAGTTGCATGTTTTTAGACTGAGGCTACACTTTCAGTCCAAGCTTAAACCACTTGACGATGAGTTACTTTAGGCTTATACCACTATGTCAGAAGTGAGCCCTTGAGTTCAGCAAAAGAGAAGGTTTAGCCCTGAAACTCCCCAGCAAGGCAAGACAATTCTCTCACACTTTGCCAGTGCTCTTGCAGCTGAGCACAGGCTGAACCATTTCTCAGAGGGCTTCAGGTCAATTTTGACCATCCTGAACCACTCTTCAGCCTAAACCTCTCTAGTTAGAGGCTTCCACTAAAAAAAAAAAAAAAAAAAAAAAAAAAAACAACCAAAACAAAACAAAAAACTCTTCTGTTTGACCTCCCCTTCCCCAAGCTCTCCTGTGCATTGGTCAATTGGTCACAGCTGTGGGGTAAGAGGGTAAGATCAAGCTTGTGGGAAAACAAACTGATATGAGAAATACAAAGAAACAGACCAGTTTTTTATTTCATTGGTTTTGAATGCTGAATCAACACAGCATATAGTACATGAGCATTAGATCTGATTGAAGAAAGGAGGTGGAAATGTTTGGTCAGCAGTTTGGGAGTCTATTTTTACCAATTTGGCTCACAGCATAGTCAGAAAAACACTCAACTTGGTGAAAAGAAGGTGCCAGGAACATAGAGCAAGAGATGAGAGAGAGAGACTGTATCAATGCCAGTTTTGATCAGTTCACATTGTTCTATCTTAGACATTAAATGTTTCAGCTTTTTCGTTTGGGGACTATATTTAGAGCTCATAAAAATGAAATGGTGAGCAAAAAGCGTGCTGGGCAGTACCAGGAATTTAGTTTCTTTGAAGGAGGGATGTAGTGTTCACAGACTGACTCTTCCAGAATAGTAATACATTTTTCTTCTCTGGGTTGGGGCTTATGAAGAACAGAATGAGAATCCTACCATGGATTTCTGGACCTTGCATTAAAAAGTTCCTGTATGATAGGTGGCATTTGGGGTGGCCATGCCTGCTGGCTAACAATACATAAGCTTCTGCTGTCTTTCACACATTGTAATGTGGAAGCAAAGAGCATGAGTGAGAAATTCAGGCTATTTTTGTCCCCATTCCTATTATTGTTCTCTGTGTCTCTAGTATCTTATATATTTTCTGGAGTGTCATACTCAGCTACTTATTTGATTTTACATTGTGTTAAGGAAACCACTGCACTAAGCAAAGTCAAGTCAAGGCTCCCAGTCAAACCGAATTGCTCTTTGTTCCTCCACAAAGGTTATTTTAATTATATAAACTTCACAGAGGAGCTCATGAGGCGCACCTAAATTACAGAAAGCAGGCAGGGACAGGTGAGGAAAAAGTGGCTTGGAACTCTGAGAGGTGTTGCAACCTGTGCTGAAACATAAGAGAACTGGCAAAACAACTGAATACCAGAACGTGCTTTTCTTCCTTCAACAGCACTATGACATGTTTTTTTTTACATAGAGCCTTACCAGCTCACAAGAACTCCATCCTGAAATTAGAAAGACCTTTTCAATTAGCATAGTTTTATGGCTAGATTATCCGGGCTTTATACAAAGTATCTGCATTTCATTGAATTCATAATGAATGCAACCACAAAGCATGTACTTATTTCTCCAGAGGCTGCTTTAGATTATATGTTGACAAATTATATATTGACAGATTACACACTGTCAAGCAACTCATCCTTGCATTCCCTTTCACCAGCCCATCAGACAGAAACCTCACTGTACGCAGGCTGAAAATGACAAAACAACCACATTATTTCCCGCTCATGTGTCTAATTTGCTTTCAAAGTGCCTATTTTCATCTGAGAGGCACAAAGGCAAAAATATTGTCATCCTTTCTACTTGAGGGAGAAAAAAATGTCTAAGTACTGTAAGTAAAAAAACAACAGCGAATATGCATTTTGATTTTTCCAACAGTACAAAGTTTATAAAGCCATTATTGATATAAGAATCAACTTTAGATGTCTGTGGAGGTGACTAAGTACTCCCCCCTTCCACTTTGTATGGTATAAAAACTGTTCTTTTCAGCTGAAAACATTCAGAAAGTTATGTAGCACCTATGGCTCATCCTCTACAGAACAAAAATATAATTAAAAAATCCCTATCCTCCTTTAATATAAACTGGATGCTACAACATAATTTTGTCTGTATCAGTCTGAGCCAGTGATCTGGATCTAACCCAGCTGCGTCTGTAAAAGAACACAGAAAATATAAGACAGAATTGCTGGCTATATCCTGCTGAGGTTTGAAAATAATGAGGCAACATATACTGTGTTTTGAAGAGATTCATCCATACATTCACCAGATTAGCTTAAAATTTTTAAGTCCTAATGGATACAAACTATGCTTAATATATTGAGAAATAACAGATGTATATCACAGACCTTTGGTTCTCCACTTTAACAATAGCGGATTTTTTTATTTGACTTAATGGACTGCGATATGGCAATTCATCTGACTGTTTGAGTGCATGTTGCCATTCCAGCGTTTCTCATATTCCAGCATGACTTTTCTAGAATAAATTTCATGTGCTGCATATAATCACAGATTTAAACAGTTCAGCTTCAGAGCTATCAGCTGCTGACCAGTCATGGAAACAGCCTTTGCACAGCTACTCATTCACTGACACCCATTCCACTCCAACATAAGCACTACAGAGGCATTAATAAAGAGATAGGATCTTTCCCTGATGCTCAAAAAACAGATTCTGAAGGGATTATCCAAGCAATGGAAAATTAGTTTTTCTGAGTTCAGTCCGCATGCCCTCCCCCGCCCATCCACTGCAGTGTTTAGAGTGAACATCTCCACTCAGATGTATTCTCCAATCAAAGTCCGGGGGACTTCAGTTGATGCCTCCTATAAACATTCCCCTAAAGTAAGCATTACCACCTTTCTGTCCTGGCAGCACTGGGTTTCTCTAACTTTTTGCAACACCCATTTTGATGCAAGCTTTATCTCATGCAAGCAAGAGATTTTTAGGTGACCTAACAACCTGTTTTATTTAGAGCAGGTAAAAAGAGGATAAGTCTAAAGGGCCAATGAAGCTCCCCATGGAGAGAAGCAGTGAGCCTTATAATCTGTACACAAATACATTATGGCATATCTTGAAACTAATGTCACTCTCTTTCAAACTTTTGTGCTTAATTTTCTGTAGTGGAAAGTGGCAGTCTATTAGCAGCACACTCAAGTGAATTGCTGGCTCCACCTGAATGAAACCTGGAGGTTTGCTGCCTGCCACAGCCACACTGCCAGTCACCGGGCTGTACCCCAGGGACTGGTGTGACAAGAGGATTTATTTTACATAGCCCATATGGAAAATTATGGGGCTCTTGCAAGGCATTTGGGGAATTCTTCCCTCTAGCAAGTCTTCCTCTTATTGAACAGGGACAAGTGACACCTGATTAAATTGCAAAAAAAACAACCACAGACATTGCTCTCTGTCTTTGTAGACTGCTGCGCTGAGGCTACCAGAGCTAGGTGTGGTCTTGTAACATAGTTACTGCTGCTTTGGAGTATCTTGTCTTCACTAGATAAAATAGCACAATGTTCTTCGTCTGTGAAAATACAAAAAAAAACAGCCTTTTTTAAAACCTGCCGAAAGGCATGGGATCCAGAGTTAGGTGAGCAGAGGATAGCATGTTTATCTACTCACCTCCAAATAGGCACAGCCCACTCATCATGTGAGGCTGTAAGCTGAGCTGTGACAAGCAATACCTGAGAGCAAGGCAGGTTTTGGGCAAAGAGAAAGCTTCCTTTTTGATTTTTTTAAAGTCCCATTTTCAAGCACAGGAACTGAAATCTGATTTTATAAACCTGAATTTGAAGCACTTGCTTTCAGGAACACAAGCACCTATCTCACACTTAACAACAAATCAGCAAGTCAAAGTGCAAAGAAAACAAATTTAACAGATTGAAAAAATATGAACAAACACTTGAAGACAGAAAACCCATCCTCATTTTTGGTATTATTTTTGGGATATATTAGCAAGGAACAGCTGCATCTCTAAAACTAGGAAGCTTTCATTTCCTGTTGGAGTGCCATGAAAAATAAAAAATGCCACTAGAAATACATTTATGGAATTATCTGTAATGAGGAACAGGGAATAGTTTTGATGCTGGAACTATGGTGACACCCCTAAAAACAAGAAAAGGAAAGCATGCATGTAAAAAACAAGAGAAGGCAGAGTATATGCACTAGGGCTTCTCACAGAGACATTTCTTTGTGCAGTATTGCTATATTGCATCAGGAGGAAGAGTTATGATAAAAAGAGGAGGCACAAAGACAGACTGCAGGATCTGGGTGAACAGAGGAGGTTGGGGTGGGAGGGCAGGTAAGGACACAGCAGGCTTTATATAAAAAAAGAGGTAGAACCAAAACTCACCTTACTCAATGTTACTGGAAGAGCTGTCAAGGCACAGAGCTACACAAGCATTTTGGATGACAGATTGAAAAAACTTTATATTAATCTTGACCTCTCGGAGGTTTCTCTGATTTTCAGATTTTCCATGCATGTAGCTTGGCATCTGTCTTGAGGAAATAAACCCTCTAAGCTGCACACCAACATTCTTGGAAAGGTGCTGTAAAGGTAGAAATGACCCAAACAATAATTTTCATAATTGCCCAGAGGAGTTAGAGAGTCCAACTGCACTCAGCTTCAGAAGGAAACAGGGACCTGGTTCTCACAGCTTCTTTGCAACACTTGAAACCCTCTGTAACAATCCTTCCTGGGCCATGGAGCAGCCACCAGGAAGGATGGACAGGAGCCACGCTCCAAGATGAGCACAGGAGCTGGGATGCACAGCAGCCACCTGACTCCTTACCACCCTCAGGACTGTGGTCTTGTGGTGATACTGTTAGCCTTCTGCTGTCAAAATTCTTACCACATTCTGTTACCTCATAACTACCTTAAAAAGACTGAATAACCTTTAAACTTAGGTAAGCAGGATGTATCTCAGAACATAGTAAGGAAAAGGCAGCTCTTTGCTCTCTTCCCACAGCTAAGACCCCTAAATTCCCCAGCAGCAGCATGCTGACAGAGAAAGCAGGGAATAATGGATGGGCATCCAGGAAGACAGCACCAAGGAAAAATGTCTTCTTTCCAAGGGAAACAGTAGTGCCATAGGAAATGGTCATTTGTTGAGAACTATAGCAACTCACTCCTAGAAAAAAAACATTCTCAAAATCATTCAACAGATTATTATAAATAAGGGATAAGAGGTGAAGCTTCCTGTTGCAAGCAATGAGAAAAATACTGGTGAAAAAGAATGGCTGTCTTCTCACTGACCAGATCAAAGATATCAGTGGGTTTTAACTACCAAGAACTAGTCACAGCAGCACCAAAAACATGGTCTGTTACATCCTTCGTTTTTCCCTTAAATCTTCAGGAAAATCCTTTCTGTGCTGTAAATGCCATAATTTTGAGAAAATTATACCATGTTTTCAAAGCTTAACACTGACTTATATGCAAAATATAGCTCAGTCTTATTTAAACAATCTAGAAAAACACTTCATACATTATGCATGAGTTCTTCAACAAAGCTCTTGATACAGATTATAGAGAAATAAGATACACTGAGTGTTGAAAGTTTTGATAACACAATGATTAACTAACTTCATAGTAAATCAAACTCTAAGGTTTTCTTGAGGAAACTCTTTCCTACGCTTCTCTTGCTAGGCATGCCAAAGGGATTCAAGCTTTCAGTAATGAAGGACATGTTGCTGTACCAACAGCAGAGCAAACACAGGTACAGCTTACTACAGCTCTCCAGATCAGGGAACTTCTGGAAAAGGCATTCAATACAGACCACAGACATTTCTCTTCTGAGGGACCCAAAACTTGCTGAGAATGTTAAATTTTAACTTCTTAAGACCACTAAAACCTTTAATGATCCCAGTCAACCCTGAACATACATGGGATCTTCTGTTCCTGCTGGATCCCTATAAGTCTACGGGGCCTGATAGAACTCATCCAAGAATACTTAAAGAGCTGGCTGATGTCATCACAAGATATCTCTCAATGATTTTTGAGTGGTCTTGGGAGTCTGGAAAGGTCCCAGCTGACTGGAAGCTGGCAAATGTTGGCCCAGTTTTCAAGAAGTGCAAGAAGTATGAACTTGGAAACTACAGGAAAAACAAGCCTGTCAGTGTCTCTTCTATAAATGGCAAAATTATGCAGAATATTATTCTGAAAATTACTGAAAAACACCTGAAGGATGACACAGTCATGGCTCACAGCCAGCACAGCTTCATAAGGGGAAAGTCCCACTCATCAAACCTAATTTCCTTTTACAACAAAGCAACCCACCTTGTTTATCAAGGGAAGCCAGCTGATGTAATCTTGGATTTCAGCAAAGCTTTTGATACTGTCTCTCACTGCATTCTTCTGGACAAAATGTCCAGACATAGCTGAATAAACACATGTGATGGGCAAGCAACTGGCTCATGGGTCCAGGACAAAGGGTGACAGTGACCAGACTGGTGACCTGTCACTAGTGGGGTCACACAGCGTTCCATCTTAGGTCCTGTGCTCTTCCACATCTTCACAGATGACTGGGATGCAGGATGGAAAGGGATACTGAGCAAATTTGCAGATGACACTAAATTGAGGGGAGCTATTGACTCCCTTAAGGGCAGAGAAGCCCTGCAGAGAAACACAGACAAATTGAGACAACTGGGCAGTCACCAACCATATAAAATTTAACAAGAAAAAGTGATGGATCTTGCACCTTACCAAAGAAAGGAATTTGAAGTGATGCCAGCTAATTAATCAGCTGATGATCAACATCCAGGTCACAGCAAAACCTTGTGGCACAGACACCTCCTTGTTATAATGAGGTGCCCAGTATAATGATTTTGCCTTTTCAAAGCCACATAGAATATTTTTCTCCGTTATTATAGAGGGATTGCTACCTCTGGTCAGGGCCTGTGATCTTCCATCCCTCAGCTGCAGAAGCAAACTCAAGTCTAAAGCTTTCTGGAAAGCTGGAGAAGCTTTGTGCATAGCCTTTGGGACTTGAAAACATTTCATTCTCTCCATGCTCTTCTAAATACCCACGCCCAGAACTCAGCTGTCAGCACTGCTTGAGCATGATACTAATGCTCTGAAAAGTCTCACTTTAATACACCATTTTTGTGTTTATCTAAAATTTGAGATAGACTAATTATCTGACTTTCAGACTGAAAGGTCTGAAAGTATTAAAAAGCACATCAACACAGTTAACTGTGGGAAAATGTGTTTTGCAGAGAGCTGACTATGGCACATCTGTGGGAGAGAAAAGCTGAGAACCCTGAGCATTGTGAAGAGCTGTAAGTAGCAAAAGTGCCTTGTCTGGTGAAAGAAACTTATGTAATACACAGAACTAGATATCATAAGGAAGCGTGCTTCAATGTTTGCCCCTCAGAGAAGTCAGCAACTTGAAAAGAGGGAATACTGCTTCCCAATCTGGTCTCAGCAGCTTTTTCCCCTCTTGCAGGTTAGATTAATTCCTTCTTCCAGTAGGAAGACCAGATGTAGTTTGCTCCTCTTTATTTCTGCCTCAGCAGCTAATTTCCCTGCTTTCCCTGCTTCCCCAGCATCTCTTTCTGCAGCCTCAGCAATTCCACATACACAAAGAGATAGGGCCTAGAGATGTCATAAAAAGCTTTGTTCTACTGCTTGGATACCTATTTACAGTTCTGTAGGAGGACAGCTACAGAAGATTTCCCAGAGTTGTGCAGCCCTGTCCCTCAGCAAGTGCCATTTTTAGGTCTGTCACCAGGGATAAAAAGAGGCAACCTCTCTGTAAACAGAGTTCACACAATATACATTGCTGAAGGCTTCCTCCAGCAATTCCCACAGCAAGCACACCATTTAGGGCTTAAGCTACAAAGATTACATTCATGATTTTGTAGTTTCACATTTAAAGCAGAAATTTTAACGTTCTACAATTTGAGGGGGAAAAAAAACATGCAACCTCCCACACTATTTTGACCTGAATTCGTTTTATCTTCAGAAATTAAGAGAAACCCTTGGATTCTGAAACTAGATTTCTATGCCTTTAAATAGTTGGTTATTTTCTGAGTTTTTGACGCTTCATTTCTGAAAAACTGTGACAGTCTTATGTATTTTCTTCTACAAAATCTAGCACTTCCAAGTTCCATTTCTAGTATATTTTTTTGTCTAGGGAACAGTGGTGAGGAAGTTGGGTAGGGTTAAATGCACAGGACTGTTAGACCTCAGATTCCAGGATGTTTCATCTCCAGGCCATCAGAGAGTTTGACTTGGTATGTCCATCTGTGGAAACAACCTCCTCAAATCTTCTGGGATTAGTACATTCCCTTACACATTTGGGAATGCTTGTTTTTCATCTGCTTTTTTGTTATTTTAGAGCCAAATGTTCTACAAATTATATTCATATTTTGAAAACCCTGTAATTCTGTCTCTATAATGTGTGTAGTCACAGAGCCCTTTTCTTACTAACCATTAGGACTGAAGTTTTAAAAACAACCCAAGACATGTAATCAAAGAAATTCTGAAAAAAAAAATTCTGTACCACAAAATAAAACATAATTCAGCTCTGTAAAAATGTTTAGAGAGGGAGAAGACATGATAGCTGTGTAAGGATGCAACTCACATGTGCAAAACAAAATTGAATAAAGCACATTAAAAAATGTTTACTAGAATTCGTAAGAGAGGAGGCAGGTACATTGCACATCACTTCCATTAAGCAGGAAGAACAACCTGTTCCCATTCTCATGTCAAGCAACACAACTGCAAAGTGATTCCATCACTTTCCTGAAAGGTTTCACTGCTAAACAATGGTACCCAAAACAGAGACCATTGAAAACCCAAGGCAAATGATCACACCAAGAACACTGGATCAAATATAATTGATCAGAAGAACCCAACACAACTCTTTTTCCACTCCAACTGATTCAGCAGATCGGAAAGGAAATGGTTTGGGGGCTGGAGGGAAGAATTTCTCATATGGAAATAAGTGATTAAAAAAAAAAAAATCACTATATATTTGTCCTCCAAATAAACAAACCCAAGATCATTTCTGCCACTGTGGTGACCCAGGAGAGACTTGTTCCTCCACTGGCAGGAACTAGTTACAACTGCAGGAAAAGAATCTTGATAAATTTCACCTCTGTTCAATGCTGGAGGTGGCTGAAAGGGGAGACAGTAAGCTAACCAAAGCCTTCAATCACCTACTCAAAAACTTCTCTTGTCTTTACTGGAAGGGCAGGGAAAGGAAATAAAAAACAAAAGAACAAGACAACTCTCACTGAGTGATTTGGGTTTTTGTTGAGTGGTGTTTTGGTTGGTTGGTTTTTTTTCCCAAAAGCAGTATAAAGAGGATGGTCAGTGCATCAACATTTTTCACCACACTAAACCTTGGCACAGACATTTTGCCAAGCTTTCAGATGGCAAGTCTGAGATCTGCACTGTGTGAGAGGATTTCTTTTCCCTTTACTGAGGTTCTCCTATGACTACCAGAAATCCTCAGACATCCCCAGATACCACACAGTCAATGGCATCATGCTCAGAGCTGTAACAATCTCCCTGCTCACAGGGATCCCAGTTGTGCCTTGCTTTAGCAGCAGCTCAGATACTGATCCCTGAACAGCAACAACTGACAACAGCATGCGTGGGGCACTACACTGATATCTACAAATTCTTCCAGAAGGATCATGCCAAATCCTACACCCTGTTCTGGCCTTGGCCCAGGACTTAAGCTAACATATAAACAGCTACGAGGTCCCAAATAAGAGCTTAGCTCCTGGAATTCACATGCCTTCTGAGCAGGGTCTCATAAGATCAAACACTTCACCTCAAAACTGTTTTCTTTCTCCTACCACAGGGACTTTTTAGATGGTAACATCACACATCCTCCTTTTTTAAGTGGTATAGCAGTCAGGCCAATCTTTCTTCTAGGGTCCAACCACTAACAGGATGGAAAACTTTCCTAAATGCTGTGAAACACTGTCGGGAAGGGGAAAGTGGTTTCTATGCTTGAAAGAAAAAAGCTCAAGAAAAAAAAGGAAATATTACACATTTGTGGTGTTTTCCACAACAGCAGGACATTCCTTTTGTGTCCATATTTTTCTCCCATTACTTATTTAATGTTCTAGAAATTAATATGGAAGTTGCTTATCACCTAGACGGCAAAGCATTATGCTGCTGCAATAAAAGGCTCCAGAGATACTGCAGGAGGACTAGGAGCTGCAATGTGTTTTTAGGGAAGAGAATGCCATTGTGTACTTGTAACATTCAGTCTTTCTGTGAAAATAGTCCCTTATCCAAGAATGATCAGAGGTCTCCTCTGATGACATGTGACAGCCAGCCTGGGGAATATGTAACAAAACCAACCAAGCATCTTTCACCCATCCACCAGAAGGAAAGTCGTCTGCCTCAGGCCAATATACTCCAATACCTGTGTACTGTTAGGTATGTCAGATGCTGGGAACACATATCTAGTAATAACTCCTCTATACTGGAGTAACTGTATATAGGGATGGAAGGCAAGAGACTGTAGAAGCATCTACATTAGCGTTCTAGTTCAGATTAAAAGGGTATGCTTTTGAAATTAGCTTTGAATTTACTTCCATGATTGTATTGTATCATCAAGCAATGTCAAACCATAAAAACCAGGTCCCTCACAAAGATGCATTCCCAGACCACCCCAGCATACTGCAGCCTCAGGGATGCATTAGTCCATAGGAACAGAACACAGCACCAGCAGAAGAAAAACCCTAGCCTAAAGTGTGTGTAGCACCAACTACTTTACAGTAAAGAGATTTGTTTGTCTACTGTATTTTCTAAATTAGAAATTGTAAGGATGACAATCTGATCCCATGGACATGCTCTGCAAATCTCTCACCAGAGCTGTACCTAGAGCCTTTGATGTGAGAGGAGAGAAGAGGAAATGAAAGCCACCTAATCTTGAAGTCAAATTTGCCCTCCACATAACTCTGCTACCATTGACAAGGACAGGAAAAGTTTTTGCCAATCAACAATGTAGGTCTAGTAGTTAAAACAGCTATTCATCCTTCAGACTCCACAGTGGATATTCGATCATCTATATCTGTTTGGGATGGCTACAGCTGTGTTCTCAAATGCCAGAGCCAAACCAATGACTTTGTCTTTTCTTACACAAAAGGATACCACACTTGATAGAAACCTTCAGCTAAATTGAGCTTCTGACACCAACTGATTAGCAACAAAGAGTGGTACATTGGTCATTCAGCCAGATTTAAGCCTTGTAAAGAATGCTTCTGGGATGAACTGTTGAGGTATGCATGAAAGATGCTGTATAACCTCTCTGTTGGGAAGGTAGAATTAGAAAGAAATTATAAATATGACTCTTTAGCCAGAAAGGCTAAGGAAGAAATACAAATGAAAGCATGGTTTGAATAATTCAAAGAAACCAGTCTGGTATGCCAGAACACATTCTTTTCTGCAATAAAACCAAGCTGAGACCCCTCTCCCCAGCCTTATAAGGAAAGGTCTGAAGGACCCTGAGATAACTAAAAATATGCAAAAATAGCAATTTCTATAGGTCGCACAGAAATGTTACTGTATTAGTATACTTAGAAAGATTGGTTGGTAAAGGAATAGAATATTCGAAGGTATAGGTTATATAAGTTATTGTAAAAGAGAGTTCGCTCTCTTGGTCTCTCTTGCTTCATTCTTGCTACGCTCTCTTGGTCTCTCTTGCCTCACTCTTTCTACACTCTTGCTGCTCTTTTTCCCCAGCTCTCTCACTTCTGTTCTGTTACTCTCTTTCTTAGCAATCTTAAGTCTTGAGCTCATGTATTCATATTTTACCCCTTTTTGTATTGCTCTCTCTGAGCCTGCTTTGAGCTCTATCTGCTGGCTCATAGCAGGCTCTCTCTCTCTCTCTCTCTCCCCCACGCCCTGAAATAACCTTCTAACACCTTACTCGATTATAGAGGTCTTTGCCGTGTCTCAGACCGTCCACCCCAGAAAGCGTCTCCTACACCTCTCTAACTTCTTAATGTTTGTTTTGATTCCAGAAACAGTGAAATCTTCCCCCAGCATTTCAACATGCATGTTTTCAACTTCTATTCCTTTTAGTGCAGCTACAATGCATGGAGAAAAAACACAACACAGCAGCACACCTGCAGATTTCAAATCCCTGTATAAACATGGCATTTGCACAAGCTGTTATGTATAGATGACTGTTAATGGCTTGAAAAGCCATTTTTAGTAGCAGTATTTTTGTAATCTACCTGTAATACCTAACATTAAGTTAGATATTAGGTAGATGGTGAGGAAATTCACTCATAAGGTGTTTTGAGTAAGAGACATTAACTCAATGGTTTCGTGACAACCTTACCCTGTGCTTCATGAGGAATTCTAAGATGCCAAATCCTACGGAAGTACAAAGGAAGTAATAAGACCTACTTACAACTGCTGAGTGCAATTGATAGAGTTCCTCCATTTCTAAGCCATGCCTTCAAGGAAAAGTCAGGCTTACAATTCGTGCAAATGAACTGGTTTAGAAGAAAAAACTACAATGACATATCTCATTTCTAAAATCAAACCCATTCACAGACCAACCTCAAATTGCAGCAGTCCCTAACTCTTGAAAGGACAGCTATCCAAGGCAAAATAGCTTCTTCACTTTAAGAGAACTGGCTGTGAGGTTGTGAGCTAGGCCTCATCATGACAGACAGAGTAGCCGATCAGAATATAGTCCACATTTTCTTTCATCTACACACTTACATACAATCATAGAATCACAGAATTGTTTGGGTTGGAAAAGATCTCAAAGATCATCAGTGGCTAATTGTTAATCCAGCACTCTGATCCTCAAATGCCACATCTACACATCATTTAAATATCTCTAGGGATGACAACACAGCCACTTCCCTGGGCAGCATGTTCCAATGATGATAACCCTTCCAGTGAAGAAATTTTTCCTAATATCCAATCTAAACCTTCACTGGTGCTACTTGAGGCCATTTTCTCTTGTCCTGTAACTTGGGAGGAGAGATCAACCCCCAGCCATGTACAACCTTCTTTCAGGTACCTGTAGAGAACAGTAAGGTCTTCCCCTCAGCCTCCTTTTCTCCACACTAAACCACTCAGCCATTCCTAACAAAACTTGTGACCCTTCACCAGCTTAAACTGATAAATACATCACCTACAGAGGTTCATATAAACTGATTTGTCATTACTGTGTACTGACCTTATTTCAATTCAAGTAAGAAAGCAGCAATATGAAAGGACTTGCAGATTTCAGTATTTATTGCTAATTATTCACCCATGCAATTTTTCAGAACTGTTTAACTAAAGCAAATTGAACAGTGCTTACATGAACATTACTTCCATCCACTGTAGCATAATATACACAAAGTCACATCAAATAAGCTTCAAATACACAGCCTCATTTTATCATTGTCCAACTTCTCAGCGCTTTCAAAGTTTTCTTCATGATTGGTGCTATTTCTTCAATAAAAACAAAACAAAGAGACCAGTTAGGATTACAGCTATGAGCAACTTAAAATGGTATTATTATAATATTAAGTGTATATTAGTAGGCAGAAGGTTAAAACAATTAAATTGATCATCTTAGGAAATGCCACTTACTTTTGGTAGGCTTCTTTCCATTTTGAATCACGACACCTGAGCTAGAACTTCCACTGCTGCCAGCAGGTATCAGATTTGATAATGTGTTATTTCTGTCTCTCATTTCTGGAATTCCTGTTCTATTAAAACAAGTAAGAAAGAAAAAAGTTAGTATTTAATATTAAGCTTCAAGCAAGTATAATTTGCTCTGGCTCATTTTGGAAAAAAAAAAACAACAAAAACAACAGCCTGATTAGATATATTTAAGAGACTTTATATATTTCAAAATCATAAGATAATTCAGGTCAGAAGGGATCACAGATGAGGATCTTTCCCATTTTAATTCTTGAACAAATATTACATTTATAAGATTTAATGTCTCTTATTAGTTTTTTAATTAAATGATCAGTTTGTGACAAATCAAAATGGCCAGAAATACCACTGTGATT
The DNA here is from genome assembly GCF_030490865.1 of Poecile atricapillus. NCBI lineage: Eukaryota > Metazoa > Chordata > Aves > Passeriformes > Paridae > Poecile > Poecile atricapillus. The sequence continues at coordinate 24,184,982 of NC_081251.1, read as the reverse complement.
CATATAGCCCTGTGCTCTATTTCACACCTTGTGTTTATTTTCGTCTTTAAACACAGCTGAACTGCTAACTTGCTCACTGACAGAAAATGAGGGCAAATATTTAAAAACAAAACCTCTGTAACTGACTAGCAAAAGGCACAATAACTAACTAAACATCATGTTGTAATCCTCAATCAACAAGACAAGGACTGAGGCAGATATATATAAAGCTGATGCCCCCTGCTAAAGACCATTAACCCAACATAGCATTAGAGTATCAGCACAATATCACCAAATGTAACCAACCCTGTACTCCTCAGAGTCAGCCACTGAGGATTCTGACAGCACTCCGTACCACTGCACGCTGAGTGAGAATAGCAGCCTTCTAAGGATCTGCATATCTGCATGCAAATCCTTAGCAGGATTTTTAGCTCCTGCAAGACCAGCTTCTCAAGTGAGAATTTTAGCCATACAAATTCTGCAGCTTCAAAAACCAATAGGTCAAAGCAGTGAAGTTTAACTCATTGTGCCTAAACAAACCCTTTGGTTCTCCAGAAGGCAAACTAACAACCCTTCTACAACTTCTTTCATGTCTGAGGAAAAGAAAAAACATGCAGGCTTGGTCTACATCATTCAGCCACTGGTCCAGAGACTACTGGAGCACAAAGGACATATGTACTTGCATGCTCCTGTACTTGAAGCACCTAAACTGGAAAGGCAGGTCTGTCACAATACAGAATCAACCTCCCACAGAGCAGCTGAAAGCTGAAGTGCAACTCAAAGTGCCTTAAGCTACTGCCTTGGTGGGGGACTATATTTCCTTGGAAATAGCAACAGTATGTAAGGAACCTTAAAAATCTTACCAGCCAAAGGCACAGTTATGAATTTTTTTCTGGTTTAAAAGCAGAGTTTAGGAAAATTCTTACATCCAGACTGTCCTTCCTAACCCATACTTACAACCACCTTGATCAGCAAGGCTGTTTGACTAAGCTTCTGAAATTCACAGGGGAAACGAAAGTATTAAAAGTTCCTGAGGTTCATTGTGGTCAGCTGTATCACCCCAGGCAGCTGACTGGGATTTTATCAAAGCAGGAGAACATGTGAGGCTACTAGGCAGGTTTATAAACCCAAAACACCAACAATGGAATTGCCCTAGGTTGCCAAGCAGCTTTAGTGCAATTTGGAAAAAAGAAATAGCGTCCACTTATCCAGATGGGAAGGTGAATTCACTGGCACTTTTCAGAAATGTGCAATGACAATACACACATGGCAGAGAAGTACACAAGACTTAAAAGGCAAGTTTGTTTCTAGCTACTAGCCACTTAAAAAAGTAAATAGAGTTATTTAGAACTTTAAAATTATTTTTCAAGTACAATTTTGAACTGACAAAGACAGAAACTCAAATTAAAAGCACAGTACATAGCACTTACTTGCACTTTTCTGTGGGATGAAGCTGGATGACAGATCCTGCTGGCCCATGGATTTCTTGCTGTCGGCAAATGTTCCTAGCTGGTTTAGCTGCACCACTCACATAAGCCAATTTTACTTGCCTGCCTAATATAGAACCAAGGAGGAGAGGACACATGACTTTCCATGTCCTTTATGTCCAAAACTCTTTTCATTGCTGCTTAGAATCCTTAGTCCAACCAGTAAGGTATGACTTGTCTAATACGTAATATTTGCAGGATACACCAACGTATTGTATTTGTGTTTACTTTTTAAGAAAATTTTAATTGAAGAATAACAGTGTTTGTTCTTGATGATTTCTCCTGGAAGTACATCATTAGCATTCACTGCAAATAAATCACTAAACCAAACATATTGTCAAGAACAGCAGAAGAGACTGGGTTTTGTAAGTGGAAGAGCTAACCAGAGATTTTACCTTTTGGTTTCTCAGACTGAGCTGAAAGAATATTTTTTGTAAGGATCTTCAGTTTTTCTTCTCTCTGATTAAACAGTTTCCAATACATTTCACGCCAAGACTCATATTCCAGAAGGCTCTCATTTTTGAAGTCTCTTTGGCAGTGTTTCTTCCACAAGTGGTCAGTCTCTTTTATAAACATCTAATTCGAACACAAGATATCTTAACTCAAAGATTTAAAATTAACATTCTCAAGAGTATCTGTTCTCTGAGCCAACAGGCACAACCCAAACCTTTGGTAGAAGAAGGTACAGAACAAATCCCACCACACGTGCTGACACAGGTACCCACACCATGGCTATACCATGCAGGGACACTGACTACAGCCTGGAAATCCCACAGCTTCAAGCAGCAGAGCTGGAGTCAGTGAGCCATGCCTACAGGCTAGACTTGTGTTTGCAGCACAGGCTCACGCCCCTTGGGCTCTCAACTAGAAGCACACAGAAGAAAGGCTAACTTGCCCTATGCAGGACTGCACACTCAGAACATTAATGTCCATGTACATCATGGAGCTCAGGTCCTGACAGTGTAGGTAAGAAATCTATCACACACATGAAATCTCACCCCAGCTACTTCCTGGTCAATAAGCTTTGCAGGCTTACTAGTTTGTAACTTGAAAACAGTTGGTTCTGACTTTCCCAGCTATTTCAGTGGTAAATACTATGGTCATCTTTTTGTCTTTCTTATTTTTAGAAACAGAAATACTCTTCTTTACACCCTGTCTTTCACTTAGTCATCAGTAGTAATCCTCCTGAATGTTTTAAGCTTGAGAAAGGGAGACTTGATGATGACAGCTGAATTCAAAGAAATTAGTATGCAAGAGACAGAAAACCAGTGCAGCTCGTGAAGTTGTGGAACTGTGGTTCCCCAAATTTAACAAGGCAGAATTTACCAGATTACATTTCTCTATTCGAAACAACTGCTCTGGTGTACAACGTGTTAGTACAGGCTCAAGAATTTCAAAGGGCACATCTCCTGCTTCTTGTAGCACTACAAAAGAGGACAGTATTTTCAGTATTCCAGTTATTTTACTCCATAGATATCACCACTCATTTAAAAATAAAAACACAAGTTAATTTTAATTTTTAACTTAGCACCAACACAATATTCTATGTCAGGCTATGAAAATATTTATAAATCAGCAGTTCCATACTGACTAGCAGTTATACTTGAGGATGGATAAAGCATCTTTGATTAGCCATTCCCCTATCTTTACTAATACTTATCACTTCCTCCTCTGCCTATGCAAGGAAGAAAAGAATGTCTTGATCACAACAAACATGGGGAGGGGGGAGGAGGGGCAGAATTTTTAGGACAGAATTTATACATTTAGAATTTTTAGGACATTATTTTAAGAAAACTTGGACCTTTAAAAATTTTTAGCTTTCAAAACAAAGCTACATTTTAATACAGTCATCAATCTATTTCTGCAAGGGCCTTTCAACCTGCTCTGAGTCACCATTTGTAGGGAGGGACAATATATTTAGTAGGCCAGTGGCTGGCATGGAGAAAAAAATCTCATACCCTTAGAGCCACAAGTGCTACACATCCCCTGAAGTACTCACACTCAATATTGTTGTGAAGCACGCGGACACACTGCTCATGCAGCGTAAGCATCTTCAAAAGGCAGACTGCCTTAGAGCCAGAGTAAACCTGCATTTTAGAGTTCAGTCTCTGTCCTGTGAATTGAACTATCTCACTGACTTGCTGGGGTGCCTCTACAACAGGTGCTGTGGATGCTGCAAGCAAAACATCAGGCAGGTTTCACAATGATTTAAACATTCAGCTCTGAGATAAACATATATTACTTTTACTTACATATACAAAATATTTTCTTAATACAAAGTTACTGTATTATAGCATGGGGCCCTTGCACATATTGTAAATTGCAAAAGTCCATTCACCATCATCTAACTCCAAGATGTACACTGCAAATGAGCTGCACCAACTCAAACCACTCTTATCTCCAGTTTACATAAACTGTATTCACATCTTGATTGCTCTGTTACCCATCTACAAAACCTTACTAATCCTCCGAGTTATCTTAAAAAAGCCAGAAGCTGCAATATCAGCAATGTTTCAAGAGCCCAGTGGTAGGAAACCACTGAAACAATGGAAGAGTTGCTAGGGGAACCACTGGTACTTTACGTTAGCTACCTATAATGATGCTAGTGGTTCCTATGCCAAAGCTAGACCTAGTGTCTCATTTTTTTTACCTAAGAATTTCTACTAAGGCTTTGCCTGCCCTAAGGTATAGACATGAGTAAAGACAAATGGAGCCCATAGAACTGCCACTTGACTTATGCCTAAGTATGTGGTAACCTTCCCCAGAAGGCCTTGTAACTCCTTCAGCTTCAACATGATTTCTTCAGCTGAGAAAGCAAGGCCCTTCTTTGCCATGGACTGATAAGCTAATACAGCTTATTGGAAAAGGGGATAAAAACATTTATACACAGAGCTGTAAAAACCTGCACTATTTCATATTTATCAGCCTTGTATATTACTTACCTGTAAAGTCTGCAGCACACAGGAGAGATGATTCTGAGATGCCCGGCAGAATTTTAGGTAGTGGAGTATTAAGAAGCTCTTGGAGGGATGCCACTTTGGCCTGTACACAGTCAAGGAAAGATTGCTTCAATATTACAAATTTGGGGTTAACCAGGCTTAAAATAAGCTACAATAAAACTTCAAACATTTATGCAAATCCACAAATTAACCGAGATAACTAGAATTCTTGCTTTTCTACACTAAAATTTACTCACAGGATTACTTTTCAGTATATCCTTTCATATTCCACTTACCAAGGCTATACCACAAAAGGAACTTAGTGGAACATCTGCAATTAGCACATAGATTAAGTAACACAGTAGATAGGTAGAGCTAGTGGGCTTTCAGATAAATCATTATTGAGGCATGGAGTGAATGAGGCAAAACTGCAAAATGACAAAAGCATAATTCTAAAAAACAGCACCTTTATACCAGGTCCTATCAAGTCTCCTAGATCACACTAAGCCATTTAGCTTAAAACATTCACAGTTAAACCCCTAAAAAGGGATTTAAAAATGCAGTAGCCTGTTAAGTATGGGTCCCTACAAATGGATCAGGTGCAACATCTAAATTGTGTCTCAGGTGTCCTCCAATTGCAAGTCAGGCACTTACAGCCCAGAACTTGCATTCCCTGCATTTCATTTAAGTATCTATAGTAATTTTTTATAAATGCTTGAATGTCTGAGTTTTTTCCTCAAACAGTTTATACTACAGTGTCATAAGTAAGCCTCTACATTAATATTTCCCCATCTAGGACAGAAGATACCACATTCAGATTGCAGTTCTTCCATAAGAAAAAAAGCCTAAAGCTTTCACAGTGAAGATATAAATCTGAAGATAACTCTAACTTTTAGTGTACAAAAGGTCTTCATTTAAAGGTCTAATTAATACATATTTTTGCATACACATTTTCTCAGAGGAGCTACTTAAGCTTTTTGCATTTCAAGGGACTAGAACAGCTCAGATTAAGAATATGTATAATCTAGTTTTTTATGGAATGCTGTGGTTTACTTTAATGCATTTAAAGAATGCTCAGTTCCACTGCAAAACTTAACATTGTCTATTAAAGAACCACAGTATCCGACAAAAGGACCGTTCTATACACAAAGAGCTGCAGCAGCCACAAACCAGGATGCTCAAGAAAGAAAAAATGTGGACATCTTTCCAAAGGTAACTGTCTTTGCGTTTTGCAAGTCAAACTCAGATAAGTTGGTAAGGATCAAACACTATTGTAATACTGGAAATAATGCTAAAAATACAAGTAATTAAGTTGCAAACTGTATCCCTTTTTTTCTCCCCCATTATTGTAATTATTGGCAATTGCAATGCAGGCGATACGTTGGAGTCATATAATTTGTTCCTTAAAATAAATACACATAAATTTCACTGAAATGAAAAGTCCAAAGCACTTGTTTGACTGCAGTTTATCTGCTGTTATCTCAACCCTGTAGTGGTTTACCTTTTTACTGGGAGTTTCTGATTGATCACTCCCACATTTTTTTACATATTCAGCTCCCTCTTTTGCCTGAGAAAGTTTTGAAGTCTTTTGTGGTAATGAGCTGTACTTCTGTTTGGCGCACTTTTTTGGCCGCGGAGCTGTGGAACAAGCGTTTCTCTTTCTTTTGTTGGTAACCTCATCGTAAGTAAGATAAGATTCAAAAGACATAGTAGGGGGTTCAAATTCCTCCTCACTAGATGATTTGGCTTGGTCTTTCATGACAAGATTTTGTTTTGATTTCTTCACACGTTTAGGATTTCTTCGTTTGGAAGCATCCTTACTAAGCTTTTCCTTCAGGGGTAATAAGCCTTCATTGGCTGCAGAGGAATGCTGCTTTTCTGAAATGTTATTGCTCTCTTTGAACTCACTTCCTTTAGCCTGAGAATTGGTACCCTGGGAAGCATGCTTAGAACCACTATTGCTACATTCTTTATTATCACATTCTTTTGGAGACTCAGAATTTGTACTTTGATGGGTCTTTTCACTACACATACGCTCCTTATTCAACTTAGTAGAAATGGGAGCGCTACTAGAACTTCTAAAGGCCAGTACAGATGTTTCAGGCTTCTCTGAAGACTTAATCTCCTTGGAAACAGAAGATTTCATCTCACATTTTTCATTTTCATTCTTTTTTCTTCCCCTGTGATCACTGAAACAATAAAAAAATTACATCCCATTCTGCAGCTGATGCTAAATTCTTAAGCAGTCTGTTTTTCCAATATTAGTAAAACTAAAAGCATAAAATCACACCACGTGTCACAGTTTCACAAAACCCAGAACTGAATTGTGCACTGTGTTCTAATTCTTCCATTAGCAGTACAGAATCATAGAGCTTTTTGGTCCAGCACTGCTAAATATTGAAACAAGAACTGATAGCAAAACAAGTGGGGAGTAGGGATAAAATCCTGAGCAAGAAAACAAACCTGGCAGTACTATCTGCTTATAACATGCTGGATACCACTTTTCACAAAGCTTCCCTGTATACTTTATAGCAAAGACATGGTGCTTGAAATAACTAGGAGACAGAAAAATTTACAACATGCTCTCTAGGTGATACAGGTTAACAGGTCAGCCTTTATGATTTGCTTATCACAGGTCCTGGCATTTACTTTGGTGTTGTTTGAACAACTTCAGAGTTAAAATGCACTATTTAGTCAAACTATTCCCTTGGCGTTCTCAGCTCAACTGTCTGGAACTGTTGCAACTCCGCAAAACATCTAAAGCAGAGGGGGCCTGGCCATGGCAGTGGTGGCTGCTTCAGTCTCAAAAGAAACTGTATCTCTTCACTGTGCCTCCTCCAATGTTGGAAGGCCCTCTCAGTCCACAAGAACATTACAACAAAAACCTCTATATACAAGCACATCACTGGAGAGCTGCCTCATTTACCTCTGGGAAGAAAGAGCAAGTTTCCCAATTTCCTGAAGTGCAGAGCAGTGCCCATCATGGTTTAGTACTGTTTGCACCAGCTGGGACCTAAAAACTTGCGCCAGTCACAAAAAGCAGCTTAAGTCAGAGTGCCAACTGGGCTAGTTGACCAAAAATGGCTTGATTGTTTTCCTCATATTTTACAACTGCATTCTCATTTCTTGCATTACATTCACATTCCAAGCCAATGTACATTTGTCAATCCAAGTACCTTCCTAAGTTTCCAATCAGTATTTTAAAATTACACTACAGTATAATTAACTTTAAGGAAAAAAGTTCACACGCACCTTTTACTTTCTGGAGAAATAAGCTTTTTCCATTCTTTTAACAGACTTTTAGCTACATTCCCAGCAGTGGCATGTTCCTTAAAACTGTTAACTGTTTTGTCTATGCCAGTTTCCTGTTGAAGATAGTGCAAGAAAGGTGGGCAGAATAAATCACAACTCTCATCCCACATAAAACCTCCTCTAAAACTGCTACAAACAGTATTAGTCTAGTATTCAGGGCAGTCCTCTGATAGCCAATGAATAAATTCCCTCTTTATATTGCAAACAGAATTGAAGGAAGTAGTTATTTATAACCAAATATGGGGAACAAAATGCAGGCTTAATTAAGAAAACTAAGATAAGTAATTTTCCTCCATTAAATGTACATATTTCAGGAATTTCACTTCTCTCAAATGCTTAAACCCACAAAATGCATAAATTCAAATTTCCTTTAGGCTTATGAAGTACATTTGAGCATATATGGTGGGCATGGTGTAATATAAAATACATCTCAACCAGTAGTACAGGGTTGAGACATCAGAGCAGCCAATATCATTGTGTCTTCAAGTCTCACTCTAGTGAGTTTTGTTTAAGCAAAAATATCTTGCAGACTTTGAGTGTTGGTAGAATCACAGGTGATTTTCACCCCATATTATCAGTAAGCATCTCTGACTCACAAACCCTCACTTTTAAGACGCACACAAAATATGGAATTCAGGAGGTTCACTGCAACCCGTGAATGCTCTTACTAACTAGTCAAATTATACTCCTGTGAAGTCTGAGCTATACGCACTACTCCCACATAATCAGCTCAGCCTGTAGAAATGGCTTCCTTAAATTCACTTCAAGTATATTTAGTTTATATATAATTTGAGCAATCTGATTTGGTAAATCAGTTATTGCAAACAGATGGAAGAAATCTGGTGGGACTACTTCATAAAGCTATCTATGCTCTTCAAATGCATCAAAAATATGTGGAGCCCTTCGCTGTAAGATACCACTTTCCTCTATTTGACTTGAAGGCTTCCATCAGTCTGTCCCACTAAAACTTTCTGGGAACACGAATCATTTGCAGAAACCCTTTGTCATTTTAAACAACTAATTGCAATATGAGATTATGTATTTTTATTGGAAAGAAAAATAAATATTACTTCATTTCAGTAGAAGTTTGCCTGTGTCTAGGCAGGCAAATGCCTTCACCTGAATAGGTCATCTAAATATCTTGGCAACTATATTTTTCCTCTTACTCTTCAAAGAATTCTCTCACAAAACCCATATTCCTCTTTTCAAAACACATTGTTTATAATAGCTAGAAGCTTCACAGACCAGTGCACGAATATCTAATATAGAATTTGATAGGATGCAGCTTGGATAAGGATAAAATAATCATTATATGGGATTCCTGCTCTTTAAATGCAAGAAACTAACTTTGAACTGCTAATGAAAGATAGAATTAGACAACTGACCTAAAGAATGGTTCACCCATATTTGCTTTAAGCATTGATCAAAGGCAGCTTTACAGTGAAAAGAAGCCAATCTTACTAGGAAAGTGTCCTCTATATGCTCAGCTCCCTGCTCATTGTTGACATAATCACCCTATCACTGTTGACATAACACTGCATTGATCAAATTGGATGACCAGTTTTTGGAAAATTAATCTAACCAAACAGGACATAAACTCCAGATTACAAAATGTAACATGTTCACCACTTCTAGAAATGCACACATGTCGCATTTAATAATGTTGCATTTTATAATTATATATAACATATAATACAAAGACATTACATAGTAATTCACTATAGAAGAGTTTAATGTATTATTACTGACCACTTACCACTAAAATATCCAGCGATAAATCCAAACCTTGTAGTATCTTAAGTGTTTTTATAATCTGTAAAGAAACATTCGATTAATTGCTTTAAATAAATACTTGGAAATCTTAGTCTGTTCTTCTCATCCTCATTCATATATTTATTCCAAAAATACACAATAGTGTTAAAGGAAATATCCAGCAACTCCTGGAAAATGTAAGCACTCCTTTACTGCACATCAGGGCAGTGTTTGCAGTCTGTGCTGCAAACCAGTACGATCCTGCCAACCCCTCAATTTCAGTAACAACAGCAAATCCAGTAGATAGTTTGAATTTACTGTTACAGAGATTATAGCAAAAATTCAATAATACAGAAGTAGAGGCTACATAATGCAGAATAATACAAAAGTAGAGGCTACATATACATGCCTACTCATCCTGTAGCAGTGGCCCTCATTTGCCACAGAGCCAGTACAAAAGCTGCATTATGCCAAGCCACCAAGCAAAAATCAGCAAGTCTCAGAGTCATCAGCACTACTCCATCAATCCAGGCCAAGAAAGGACAATAGAGCTGGTGCGAGCCCAGACTGCAAAATAAGGTTTTGAAAACATAACTGCAATTTGAACTTTAACAAAACAAGCTTGAGCTAGGACAACTTTTCTTTTGCACTGTCAAAGCTTACACCAGTTACAAAACTCAACACTTCCATAATAGCAGGAAAGATTTTTTTCATATACAAAATGTTCATCTTCCTATGAGAAGTGTTTTAATAACAAAGAAGTCTCATTTATAAGCAGAGTATAAATTTCAACAGCAATATAATAAGCCAATTTGTTTCACAATAGGTATACAGTACCCCAAAGTCTTGCAGCTAACCATACAGAGCAAATTTGTCTTATCTTTCTGTCATCATTTAAGAATGGCATTTGCCAATTTAGTGTTGCCACTAAAACACTCCCAACCACACACATGAAACTATGTTATGGAGACAATAGGATTAATGTACAACTGAAATTGCAGCATTCCATAGGGCTTTCACAAAGCCTGAAATATTAGACAAGTGTTTCAGATCATTGACACTTCTCAGTGTAACAGCAGGAACACAAAGCACACTACCCAGAAACTTTCTGATAACAATAACAGCTATATTAATTTAAATAACCGATGAACTGTCATTTATTATATTACATACTGCTTCTGAAATGGCATTACAGAAGGTGGAAGAGGTACTAAAAAATGAGTAGCAAGCTCAAAGAAACAATTTACAAATTGCACTCAAGGGATACATTGCTCTACTGCTGATCTAAGTTTAATTGTTCCTATAAAGCATTAGAGTAGTGGAATCCCACATTTGACACTGATTTTTATTGTGTTCAGTGGGCTCGCTCTATCCACACGCCTGGCATGTAGCTCTTCTCTTAAGTCCTCCACCCTGAAACAGTGCTTCGGAGTCAAGACAAGCACAGGAAAAATGCTTCACAGCCTGGGAAAATGTGAGACAAGGTAAGACATACACCTAGGACCAGAGGAAACAAATCAAATCTCTCCCAAAAAGTTCAACTAGCTACAGAATGGCAGGATACCTAAAAAAAATAATATAAAAGCTTCCTTATCAAGATTTCAGAACCAACACAAAGGCCGTATGAAGTTCTGTTTATCTTTAAGACAAGGCACTCCCCAAGAAAAAAAAAATTGCTCACAATGTTAACATAGTTTCTAATGCTCGAGATGGTCAGTGTCAAGTTCATTCACTTTAATTAGAAGAATATATATCCTCATTGATTTAATTTATTTTGCAATGAAAAAGGAAGAAACCCACTGCTGACATGCTATATTGTGATATTTAGCATGTCTAGATAATCAAGCACTGCAAACCACTGGGAATAAATCCCATTTATTTTGCCAGAGACAAACTTATTTGTGGAAGAATAATCAGTACTAGGGGATGTTTTCATCAAGATACAGAGAATAGGAGTTTTGAACAGTTCCTCTTGATGGATTTTGGACTAAGTTAACTCATAAAGCCAAGTTTATTTCAGAAGAAAAAAATTCAGCAAACAGGCAATTACTATTCATACAACTTCAAACCAACAGGCTAAATTACAAAAGTACCTAGATGACAAGCATGTTCAAAAGCAGACAACACATTTTAATGAAAAACAAAACCTTCAAAGTTTTCTGAACTACAGACCACACTGCTAATTTTGGTTACTTAAAATGTGTATCACATTTGGAAAATTAAGACAAATAACACTGTTTCATTTTTAAAAATAGCAAAAATGGATCAGACATACTGATAAAGGTTTTAGAGGTGATACCAACCACTTAGAAGCAGGGAACAGCTCAGGCTGCAGGCGAATCAGCAGCTCTGCATGTACAGGACTAGTACAATACTCTATTCTGTAACTGGACAAAGTAAATGGCTGCATCCAGCCTGCCAGTAGGAATCACATCTCCAAATTCTTTGGGGGATTTAGAGTCAAGCTTACTTACAGACACAATCAGAAAATAAGCAAATATAATCTGTGACAAGCATCTGTAGCATCAGAGAAACTTCGTATTTATCCTACTGGCTAGAGAGCTCTTATTTCTCTGCCAAAGACAAAGCACAAATACCAACCTCCAGTATCTATCAGGCTTTGGAGAAAGGTGTACTGTGAAGCACAAGACACAGTAAAGTCTGTCACCAAAACCAGAGCTTGCTAGAAACACAAACTTTGATGTTGTGATACCTATATATAGTATATTATTGTAATTATTGCATAAAATAAGGCAAAATGATGAAGTCTGTTCTGAGCAGACCTCCAAAAACAAAACACAGACTGACTATTGAGGGATCTTTCTCTAACTATTTCTTTCACCATAGCATCTGTGGCCTATCTAGCTCTTATCTCACTAGACTGGATCTGGTACTTTCTTTACAGAAGACCACCTATATATACACAATGCATACGTATTCTATATATACACAAACCTCCACTGGTTTTTAGACTGTATTATCTCACATACCACTATCAGCTATATCCTCATGGAAAAACTCTATTAACTTTAAAAGAGACTGTAAACTTCATAGAAAAAGTTCGAAGAAAACTTATCTTCATATACAATTCCTGGACTAGTCTACATAATTCCTAAATACTGATTTATAAAGAATGATCAAAATCCTTTAGGACTGGGGATTTTTTCCATAAAATACATTCCAAGAAAAACCAAGGTCTTCATGCAATATAAACAGGCAAAGCCTTATGGACAAACGGAGAGCTGGCACCCACATAGTGGGTATGAGACAAAAGCAAAGACGACAGTAGGAACAAAAGCAAGCAAAGATGCAGCGAAGAAGGGAAAGCAGGCTGGAATTTGGAAAGTGGGGATCGATGGTAACGAGTAATGGGAAAGAAGCATGTAAGCAAACAAAAATTTCCAGGACCAAAACTGAAAGCCAAGTCTCAACAACAGCTGGGTTTGGTCATTTCCCAATACACCCGTGTTGCTCCATCATCCTTTATACAAGCATTGTACAGTCTATTCTTACTTTCCTATCTGAGCCTGGAACCTCAGGAAGGACAGAACCCAGGTTCCCAGACCATCTATCCTCAGGGGACTGACAACATTTCTCTACAGTAACTCCTGTTTTCTCTCCTTCCTCACTCAATAGCTGCATTTCTCTTTCAAAGAGATCCCTATGATTCTTCAGCTTTTTCTCATCTATAGCAGAGCCTGTGAAATTCTATCAGGTCAATAACTTCTGGCTGAACTAGACATTTCATTTGAAAGAGCACCAGGTCCTCAAGGAAAACACCATAGAAAAACCCAACTCTGTCCCTAGCAAATAATCCCCATGTTCTCAGCTGACAAAAAAAAACACCAAAACAAACCACCAAAACACAAACAAAAAAAACCTCCAAAATACCAGACAAAAAACAAACAACCTCCCCACAAAAAACAAAAAAAACACAAATAAACAAACACAAACAAAAAAACCAAACAAAAGCCAAACAAAAAAAAAAGAGCAAAAAACCCAAACAAAAAAACCCAACACAGCTGTTCTCCTAAAACAATTGCCTAGTTTTGTTTTCAGCTACTAAATCTAGTGATCTGTTAATTACACTAAAGAAGTTTTCTTCCAATCATCTCACACAACACAGAAATAAATATAAATACTAATCACACACTTTACCTTGGCTCTTTAGTTTCATTAAGTTATGTTAGCCAGAGCTACAGCCATTCTCTGGCTATCCTATTATCTCTTTCAGCTTGGCCAGTGCTGTTTTTAAAAGCAGTCCTCAGAACAGGACATAACATTCCTTTAATTGTCCCTCTAGTGCTATATATCAATAATAGCATAACCCTGCTAAGCTACCCAAGGATAGCATGTACTCCAAAGCCACTGCACTCTACTGCAATTTCATGCTCAACTGGTAATACATCAGAGCTCCAAATCATTTTCTGAGTCAATGCCTTCCAAAATACAGTTTCCTATCCTGAGTGACCTATATTCATAGCTCCTAGCTGTGACTTTCCACTGAGCCATGGTAAAATGTGTTGCTCAAATGAACGTAGCCTCTTATTTTTATAAATTTGGTTTCTAGAAGGGACTCTCTTCATTTGATACAAATTACTTCAATATTTGCTGTCTTCTAAATTGAGAAAGATTTCAGTGGCATCATGTCACAAAGAAATGTATAATCACACTCCTACCCCCCAAAAAAACACCACAAACCCACAACCCAACATTGTTTCCCAATGATGCCTGGCACTTATTTTTGGTGAGAGCAACAGAAATCAGTTTTATGTATTACATCAGTGTCATACAGAAGCAAGTGAAATGCCTTGAAGCTCGCATATATTTATGACAAATTGTGTCAGCCAAATACAATTTGAGATAAATTTGGCAGAACATGTCTATGTAACGTCTCAATGAGTGGTGTGGATCATGGCACCACACTTTAATTCTTCATCAGTTACATCTTAACATCATGCAGCTGTTCACTGCTCATTTATGGTCAATGCCAATGAAGACCATTTCACTGACCTTTAACAGTACTTTTTTCTCCTGTATCTTCCCTAGAACTACAAGCATCATTTAATACCTGTTCTTTCATCAATTCTCTGATAACTCAGTGGGTAGCTATCCAACCTCACACATTAAGAAGCTTTTGAAATGGACAATTGATGTTCTGCACGGTTAAGAACTTTTTTGCAATATTAAAAAGTCCAAAGACAAAGATGATTCTCGGTATGGAACAGAAGTATTTAACAATGTTTGCCTACATACATCTGTAATACTGATTTGTAATTCTTTTCACACATTTCTAGCCCTCTCCTCTTTGCCTTTAAAGATACTAACCACATAATTTCTGTTACTACATTCAACTTCTCTTAGGAGCACCTTTCATGACTGGCAATTTACAGCTATCAGTTTCCCACTTTCCCTGCCACTCCTTAGGCCCTGTTACCTAAAAATACTTGCATTTCACTAGACAGTTTTACCAGGGACAGAAGTGCTGCAGCACCACCATTAGCTCCATTTTATGCAGCACCTACTCGCAGCTATGCTACATAAAAACATTGTATCTGCACCCTTAATGAACACAAGTCAGCCAGAGCTGTTCTCATTCTTCACTTTAGTAGAATGCTTCAAAACTTACTGGTTTGGGATCACTTAAAAAAAACCTAATTACCTATTGAATTGTTTCTTTTATTTTCCTTTGCTACCTCTTATTCAAATAGCGTATCAACACTAATCCCAAGTACAAATTCAGGCACTGCAATAGCTGATCATTTCTGGAGCATAGGAAGAGATCTTAGGTTCATTAAACTGCAAATTAAAATTTCTGAAGAAGCACCTGCAAAGATATTTGCATTTTTGACAGATATTGTCTACATCACAGGCATTTAAGAAGATAAATCATAATTGGGTATGAAAATCAGTATTTCCTCTATATGCATACACACATACTTTGAAAACACACTGTAGACATGATTAATAGCTAAGCTTCTCATCAATTACCAAATACAATGTCATTTTTACTGCTGCCCTCTGCCTCCAACCACAAATCTGTATCAAGTTTTAATGCCTTTGAAACCCATCAAGATAAAAGTGTCCTGTATTTTCAAAGCAAATGTGACCCTACAAAAAAAAGAATTTAAAAAAACACCCAAACCAAGCAAAAACCACATCACTGCTTTGAATACACCTTCTTCAGTCAAATATTATTTATTATTTCATTAAACATTGAGGCCAATTTGGCCCACGCTACTTTGCTTCCATTTCCTTGGGAGCGCTCAGAGAGCGGGGCGTGCCTTGGTCCCCACACATGGGGGTGTCCCCACAGCCTGGGACTGTCCTCTCTGCGCCTTGGTCCTTCCTGCCCCACACCCTGGGACTGTCCTCTCTGCGCCTTGGTCCTTCCTGCCCCACACCCTGGGTCTGTCCTCTCTGCGCCTTGGTCCTTCCTGCCCCACAGCCTGGGACTGTCCTCTCTGCACCTTGGTCCTTCCTGCCCCACAGCCTGGGACTGTCCTCTCTGCACCTTGGTCCTTCCTGCCCCACAGCCTGGGACTGTCCTCTCTGCACCTTGGTCCTTCCTGCCCCACAGCCTGGGTCTGTCCTCTCTGCACCTTGGTCCTTCCTGCCCCACAGCCTGGGGGTGTCTCTCTGCGCCACCAGTGCCCGGGGCAGCTTCAGCACCTGCTCTGATCGCGCTCCCCGCTCATCTCCGCCTGCTTCAGGCGTCCCTCAGCTTCTCCTGGAGGCTACAGAGCAGCCCGGCCACTCTACAGCGGTTTCATAAAAACAGGGCGTAACAGCCCCCGCTCCTCTTTGACGCGTGCCGTTAAAAACAAGCAGAAGCACCTATTTCGCACAGAAAAGCTCGTATGAACACAGAAAGCACACTCCAACAGCGGCTGCCTGTGGCTCCGGCCGGCTACCTCCACAGGCTCCCGCGCACAGCGCAGCTGCTCCTGCAGCTCCAGCACCCAACGAGCAGCGCTCCGCCCCTCCTCCGCCATGGCACGGCTGCCGAGGCTGCTCCGCCACCGCCCGGCCTCCTTGTAGCGGCGCCCGCTCGGCCATTGGCCGTGCGGCCGGGCTGGGTGCTCGCTACCCAGCTACCGGCAATAACAGCGCGGACTCTGTGCTTTCCTCTGTCTCGGCGGGCTCCATTGGAGCGCACAGTGCGGACTGAGCAAGCACAGCGTAGCGGGGTGAGCCCTGGAGATGAGTCAGGGAGCGCCTGTCCCCCTGACAGGGCGGGGCCGTCGGGGTGGCCGTGCCCGCCTCGGGAGCAGCCCCGGGCGGGCCCTGTCCCTCCTGCGCCAGGTGGGAGACGGACAGTGTCGCTTGCTGGTGCATATCTGTCCTGTTATCGGCAGTAACCCCAAGTCTCCTGGCATCGCTGGTGACTGTGCGTGGCACCGAGGCTGCCCT
This sequence comes from Poecile atricapillus, assembly GCF_030490865.1. Taxonomy (NCBI): domain Eukaryota; kingdom Metazoa; phylum Chordata; class Aves; order Passeriformes; family Paridae; genus Poecile; species Poecile atricapillus. Next base: position 24,168,100 of record NC_081251.1, on the reverse strand, counting down.
GTGGAAGGGTGCCTTGTGTTGGAGTGGCGAGGCCGAGCCATGGAGCCGCGAGTGGCGCCCGCAGGCAGCCCACTGCAGTCCTGACTCGGGCTGAAGGGGACACGCTTTTCTTTAGGTCCTGCCTTATTTACAGACTGATGCCTAATGCTTTTTGCTTTTTTTTTTTTTTGTTTAGGGGACTGAGCACTTTTGGGCCCTGCAGCTTTCAGCAGGGCTCTCCCATGGATTACCTAAAAAGCTCATGACAAGGAATCGGTCTTTGTGCTGTGCGAACTGAGCATCTGAAACGAGATCTCTGCCATGGAGCTTGCTGGGACTGAGCATGTGCTTGTAAGACTCCCAGGTTGAATGAGTTCCTCTTAAAAAAAATCTGTGTTTGTAGAATTTCCTGTGAAGTTACTATAGATATAATGAAAACAGGTACAAAGAACACCTTTCAGTCTTTAAAGTGGTCTTTGATGGGAAAAAAACTGCATCCAGTCTGAACCACAATGGAATTTTAAGTAGGCAAAAGTCTTCTATTTGCATGTTAGGATTGCTGCTCTTGCAAAATAGATCTCATTACAGCTTGGCATACTTTACAGCAAATTCATCAGTAGAGAAACCAAAATAGCTGATAGGGCAATACAGTAGATAGAGCACTCAGGTTGGAAATGGAAAAAATAAATCCAGGTCCCTGATGCAGGCTGTCTCTCCAGTTACCAAACACATGTTTTTATTTTACAGAAATAATTAACTTGTCTTCACAGTATGTAGAGACTTCATCAACCTTACCTTAAAATAGGCCATTCACAACTAGTTACTCTTCAGTTTTCTGGCCCAAATAGTAAAACATTATTTACTAAGTGGCATTTATGTGAAGAAGTTTTCAGAGGAATTATCCCACGTCAGCATTATGATTAATGTCATTATTGAGTAGGGAAGCTGAGATTATGTGATTGAAGCTGGAATTCCCATATATTGTTTGATAATAACCAAACTACTGGATCTCTTGGGATGAGGAAGATGTTCTTGCTGCCCAATTATTCTGAAAGATCATGATGTCATGACAGCAAAGACAATATTTAAAATCTCATAAGTTTTCCTAGAGCATGAAAAATATTTTTAGCCTGGACCTGACTGAAGCATTTTTCATATTGCTTGTTATACCTGTCAAGAGGAAAGAATTCAAAGTTTACTCAGTCCTTCAAAACTGCAGCCAGTGTTGATTATTACAAGGATTGTTTTTCTTTGGCATTGATGCATGACTCCTCTTAAGAAGTGGGCTTGACATACACACAAATATAGCTCCGAAAATTGCTCTGACACTACGTGCTCAAGGGGTGTGTTGTATCATCAGCTCTGTTAAAGGCTTGCAAACTCTTTTCTCACCTTTAAAGGACCTCCCTATGCCCTACTGGCAGTGCTTAGTGAGTTTCCAAGGAAAGACTGAAACCAGAAAGAGGCTTTGTCTGAGCTCAGGAGAAGAGCCTGGTGAGAATTTCAGGGGATGGATCAATGAGGTTTGACTGGGCAAAACCAGTCAAGGAAGTGGGAGTAAATGATCAAGTACAGGGGGAGTATAATGATTTTTGATCCTGGTATTAGTTACTTTTAAAAGACTTTATTGTGTGCTAATTAATGCAAAATGAGAAAGACTACTTCCAAGACCAGCTTGTGTGCCATACAATATCCAAGTATGCCATCAGTTGGCCTCTGATCTTGAAGACCTAAAAATGAAAGGTTTTGTAGGTCTTGTCCTAACATAGAACCAAAGTTTTAGAACGTGAGATGCTTGACTTTGTCACTTTTAGTACACTGAGCTGTTGACTCAATCCCCACGAGATGGTTATCTCTATACTGCCCAACTCAAAGCATGTTCGGTATTTTCTGGAAATTAGAACTTAGTTTTGTCTTTTCAGTAAGGATGCTTCTCTGTTAGTGTTTCTGTTTTTTCAACAGTGAATCATACAAGGATGTTGGAAACACTGAATAAGAATTAAATATATTTTACAATATGCTAGTAAATTTTAAAGATATGAAAATTAGAATAATATTTTTTATATGTCATGATAGTGTGTTCATTCTGGAGGACAATTTTCCCCTTTATAAAAAAAACAAAAAGAACTCTAACTGAAATATAACAAAAGAAAAAAATAATCTTTCTCTGAAAACATTGGCCTTTTAGAGCATCTTAAAATTATGAAAATTGATGGAAGTCTGGGAATGAGCTGTTAAAAAAGAGAACACTAACTATGGTTCACCGATACGAAGTATGTTTGATAGTACTGTTTTAGAAATGTGTTTGTTCTAACTACAAGACCTAATAAATTGCAAGTTCTTAAAATTCATGGAGCACAGTGCAAAATAAATTCTTTGCATAAAAGACATTATAATTGATCCTATTAATGTAAAGCTTCAAATCTTAAATATAGTTGTCAATGTAAGTAATTTTATAATTAGATTGAACAGGTAAATTGAAATACATTGAGATGTGTTAAGATGATGATTGATGTAATCCGACATATTAAATTAATGCCACAGCTAGTTGTATTTTTGAGGCAGTAGGAATCTACATGGGAGGGAAAAAAAAGACATGGTTTGGCATGGCCTGGTTTTAGGTAGCAGGTAGCCACAAATTTGGCTCCTGTGAGAAGCTGCCGGGAGCTTCCACCATGTCCAGCAGAGCCAGTGGCTGATGGCTCTGAGGATGGACAGGCTGCTGGCCAAAGCTGGGCCAGTGAGAGAGGCTGGAAACATCTCTGTGATGACATATTTAAGAAAATCAAAACAAAGTCAAAGGCCTTTACTTCTAGTCAGTGAAGAGGAAATGGGAACATATGGGGGAAACAACATGGAGACACCAAGGTCAGTGGAGAAGGAGGGGCAGGAGGTGCTCCAGGCGCCAGAGCCGGGATTCCTCTGCAGGCCATGGTGAGACCATGGTGAAGCAGCTGTGCCCCTGCAGCCCCTGGGGATCCACAGGGGATGCAGAGATCCACCCACAGCCCCTGGGGATCCACGGGGAATGCAGAGATCCACCCACAGCCCCTGGGGATCCACGGGGGATTCAGAGATCCATGCACAGCCCCTGGGGATCCACAGGGGATTCAGAGATCCACCCACAGCCCCTGGGGGAGATGCCCATGCTGGAGCAGGTGGGTGCCTGGAGGAGGCTGTGATCAAGTGGGAGACCCAGTGGAAAGAGAGGGCTCTGCTTCCAGGCTGGAGCAGCCTGTCCTTGGAGGACTGCACCCCATGGAAGAGAGACCCATGGCACAGCAGTTTTGGGAGGCCTGCTGACTGTGGGAGGGACTCACATTGCAGCAGTTTTGGCAGGGCTGCTGCTCATGAAAGTGGCCCACGCTGGAGAAGTTCACAGAGAACTGTCTCCTGTGGGAGTGACCCCACGGCCTCATAGGGGAAGGACTCCTCTGCCAGAGCAGCGGAAGAAAATCTCAGCAATGAACTGACCAAAACCCCCATGTCCTGTCTTCCTGTGCTGTGGGTGGGAAGCAGAGAGGGACTGGGGGGGAAATGGTGTTTTAAGGGCTTATTTTACCTCTCATTATCCTCTTCTGATTTTGTTAATAATAATCTCACTTTGCAACTTAAGTTGAGCCTGCTTTGCCCTTGAAATATTTCTCCCGGTCCTTATCTCTCTCATTAAACCTTTGTTACGTTTTTTCTCTCCTCTGCCCAGCTGTAGCAGGGAAGGGTGAGTGAGCCACCCTTGTGGGTGGGTGCCTGTTGCTGGGCCAGTGTCAAACCACAACAGCACATTAGATGGAGACTCCCTTTTTAAAGGAAATTACAAGGAAAAGATGAAGTGGAATGGCTACAGATTACTCCTGAGGAGATTGATTTGACACAAGAGGAAAATTTTTCACAATAAGAATATAATCTCCCCAGGGAACTAAGCAGTGGATTCATGAAGATTGGACACTTTTAAGATTTGCCTGTAGAGGGTGCTGGGCCATGTTGTCAAGACAATGCTTTTGCCAAGAAAGGTGGGACTAGGTGATCCTTGGTATTTCTTCCAACCTGGTATTCCATGATTCCATGAAAATGCGGCTTTGTCCTTAGTTTTTCATAGCTGTGGTCATGTTTTTCAAAAGGAAAACTGCTTGCTGTTGGGAGGGCTGAGCCTTATGTCTCTCTCCTTCACTCTCATTTCACACACTTGACTGACTCTAATTTCGTATTTTGTGTTTTCATTTTTACCTTGTGATGTTCTGTAGCTCCACCCACACAGCAATGCCCTTTTGTTCAAAATGACAAGTGTTACTTTGCAGTGGTTGTTGTAATAAAAGCCCATCTGAGCCTGAAGGCAAATAAATCTGTATGATTAATCATTATACAAAGCACAGCCAAGAGAAAAACTTCCTGTTCTCAGACTTCCACTTCCCCCAGTACTCTTCCCTTCCCATGCAGACACTTGCACTCTTTATCATTCCCATGGGAGGAAATTCTCCTGGGATGTGGAGGTTTGGCTTTATATTATTCCTGAGGTTGCCTGGCAAGAATGTGGAGATAAATTATTCCAGTGTACGGTATAACCCCCAAGATAGGATACACATTTGAGAGACAGAAGATCAAAGTTCACATCTCTGAAAATGTATCAGAATGTGAGCCATAATCTTTGAAAGCTGAGGCAAGTCTTTATGGAAGCAGTGACCTAATTCTGCAAAACAGAACATGACTGAATCCCCATCAGCTGGTCTCCTTTCCTCTGCCTGGAGTTAAGCATGGAAAATATAAGAAAGTGTAAAGTGCTGCCTTTTCCATGGTGTTTTCTGTGGGTTATTTTAGGTCATAGAATAATAATAATCATGGGTTTTGATGAGACTTTCAAAGACTATGTAGTTCCAGCCCTCCTGCCATGGGACATCTTCTGCTAGACAAAGTTGTTGAAGTTCCATCCAACTGCCTTGAACACTTCCAGGCACAGCTTCTCTGCATATCCTGTTCCAGTGCCTCAACACCCTCATCATAAAATGTGTCTTCCTTATATCCAGTCTAAACCTGTGCCCCTGCCTAACCATAGGGCTTTTGCCCAGGCTCCCAGCTGGGAGCTGGGGAACCCAGTGGTTCATCCTACGCTTACCTGAGGCAGTTGTTACCTGCTGTAGATATCTTCCTCTCCCTTTCCTCCCCTGTACCCGTACATTTGCAGGATCCAGGCTTGTCCTCCTGATTTCCAGTGGCCAGGCAGCCCAGGGAAGCTGAGCTCCCGTGGCTGGGCAGAGGCACGGAGCAAGGCATGGAGAGGAGGGGTCATTTTAAAGAGCACCCGAGCACAGGCTCCGGTCTCTCTTGCTCACTGTGACAGCGAAGTGCCTCACTGAAAACCAGTGAGCTGGGGACTTAAGCGGCCTCTGATCTTTCTCACTCTTTCCCCCCCACAATTCCTCTCTTGTGTTTGCATTTTCCAAGGAAGAGGCGTTTTCACGGACAGCTGTGGGACAGAATCTTTCTGAGGAGGGTAAGAGGTTTTTAACTCCTCACTTTCAGTTCTTAGAAGGTGGCATTTTGAAGCAGGGGGGAGGCTGGTTGGTATAATGCATTGTTTTAGGACCCCAAGTGTCCTTTGGCATGACTGGTACTTAAGCTAAAATAAAGTAGGTGAAATCAAACGATCATAGAAAACCAAATCACTCAGGGTTTTCAATGTTCAGTAAGTTGGTTTTATTATAGTACTGTTTGATTTGTTTCAGTAGGTTTGCATGTCCCATCACTTACAGTGCTTGTGCACTAAGCTAGCTTGTGAAATTTCTGCTGATGAAAAAGCATTTCTCAGGAAAAAAATTTGGATAGTGAGCATTTTTGAACAGAGCTTAAAATGTTGTATTTAAATGAGTTCTGCAGTGATGCAATGAGGCAATAAACATTAAGTACTACATGTATTAAAAATTTTAAGTTACAAGTCTCTAAAAGTACTTAGAAAACAGATAAGGCTGACAAAAGAACATGCCTTCACCAACTTTAAATTGTGACTATTAATATGCAAAGCTATAACTATGCGTGTAACATACAAAATTATCCAAAAGTTTTGTTTCGCTTTTTTCCCATGCCAACAAATATACGCAACACTTGAAACGTCGTAGAGTTTTTCCAACAAAAGTTGTGTTAAACAGCTAAGTATACTAAAACACCAGCTATACCTTCAACTGAACCTGTCTTAAAATGGCAAGCTGCTGGGAGGTTGCTATTCTGGGAGGTGACTCTGATAGGTCTCAACAGATGCAGCTCCTGGAATGCAGCCGGAGCGGGGGAGCCGGGCAGCAGCTGACCCCTGCGCTGGCACACTGGCATATCAGGGATCACAGCTCACGTCAGCACAGGCTGACACTGACACTCTGGGCACACATGGCCCTCTCCCCTGCCTGCTCTGCACATGGTCGTCACCCAGCAGCAGCAGCAGCAGCAAAAAAATGCTGGTGCTCACAGGCAGCAACCATTCCTTTCTATAATTAAATTACCATTTTGTTACATGCTGTGTGCTTAAGGAAGAAATGATGTGCTGAGATTCTAGATTGAAATATTACTAAGTCTTTTTATTTTGTTATCTACAATAAACCAGTCATTCGATTTATCTTTAATTAGCATTTTTTCAAGTTTGAGCTTTTATGACTGCAAGGATCACAGAGAAAATTAGCATGTGTAAATTGTTTTAAAATCAGTGGATATACTGGAGATAGATGCTATGTTTGAATCTATTTGAATGCTGATCTCCACAATTCTGTTTAAATTGTGTTATTGAAGATCAGTGTTTTTCTTCAAGAATATTTGCACATACATATATTTGTTTGAAGTAACTCCTTTGTTACTAGGGGCTGTCTCACATCACATTTGACAAAAAAGTGGCTCTTTATTTCATGGAGAGCTGTACTAGAGCTGATATATATAATTTAAATATGTGTTCTAACATAATTATGGGACTGATTCTTACGTTCCCATATGCAGAACTTGTTTAAAATAACAATCCTGATAGAGTCTGTGTGACATTTTTTCAAATAGAAGTTAGACATGTCCCTAAATCTCCACAAAATCCTAAAAGTAGGATTATAGATTTCAAATTACTGATACTGAAAAGCAATTAAAGTATGCTATGAGCAGAAAATATTTGCACATCTGACACAGGAAATAGAACACTATTACTCTATAAAACGAAAAGTTACAAAAACCTGAAAGGAGTTTGGAGCAGGACTTAAATCTAAAATCAATATGACATCATATTAAAATCCTCTTTCTCTTTATGTCTCATCTGGCTTTTGTTTCTTTAAGAATTTTTCCCAGTCTTAGTATTTCCTGGCCAAGTTCTGAACTCACCTGTAAGTCTGTAGCAGCCCTGGAGTAAGGATGAACAAACTTGGGGGTCTGTATATTTCCTGTGCTTCAGGCTAATGAATTCAGGTCAAGAACCTGTCTGATTTAAATAAATATATTCAAACTTTTACACTCTGGCAAACCCATTTAGAGAATTTAACTTTCTGACTGTGGTGATAATACGTGAATGTTAATTTATTATCTTGTTATTTAAAACAAAAAGAAATTACTGAATTACTTGTAAGTATATTCTTCAAAGTTAGAGTATTGACTGTTATTAATAAGCAGCCATGCTGCAACCTAGAATTTAGGAATACAGATTATCCTGTATGTATGGTTTTGTGGCATTATACATCTCGACAAAGGTTAGATTTCTTGCATAATCACATAGCTATTAAATTTCACAACTGTGGTGTTTAATTTTATTTTTAGCAAGTGCTTGGCTGTAATATTTCATTGCAGTCATGGCTCCTAAGAAGAAGAATGCGAAAAAGAACAAAGCGGATATCAACGAAACAACTATCATTGTGGAAGATGGCCCCCTCAGTAAACTAAATGGCTTGAGTGGACTCTTGGAAGGAGGAAATGGTTTCAGCTGCATTTCATCTGAGGTTTCGGACCCGTCATACTGTCCAAACCTCTTGGAAGGTCTAAGCAAAATGAGACAAGAAAATTTCCTTTGTGACTTGACTATCAGTACCAAAACCAAATCATTCAGTGTTCATAAGGTAGTGATGGCTTCAAGCAGTGAATACTTTCACAACATCTTAAAGAAAGATCCGTCCACTCAAAGAGTGGACCTCAATGATGTGTCCCCAGTGGGTCTAGCTACTGTTATCACCTATGCTTACACTGGAAAACTTACTCTCTCACTTTACACAATAGGTAGTATTATTTCCACAGCAATTTATCTACAGATTCACACCCTTACAAAGATGTGCTGTGATTTTCTAGCCCAAGAAATCAGTGTTGAGAACTGTATGTACATTGCCAATATTGCAGAAACATACGGACTAAAAGCAACCAAGGAAGCAGCACACAAATTTATTAAAGACAACTTCATTGAATTTTCAGAAACTGATCAGTTCCTAAAACTTACTTTTGATCAGATTAATGAACTTCTTGCAGATGATGACTTACAGTTGCCTTCTGAAATTGTTGCATTCCAGATTGCAATAAAATGGCTAGAATTTGACCAAAAAAGAGTAAAGTTTGCTGCCAATCTCTTAAGTAACATCCGTTTTGGTACCATCTCAGCCCAAGACCTTGTCAATTATGTTCAAACTGTGCCAAGAATGATGCAAGATGCAGACTGCCATAAGCTCCTAGTGGATGCCATGAACTATCACTTGCTTCCCTATCACCAGAATACACTTCAGTCCAGAAGAACAAGGATCCGTGGAGGTTTCAGAGTCTTAGTTACTGTTGGGGGACGCCCTGCTTTAACAGAGAAGTCTCTTAGCAGAGACATCTTATACAGAGACCCTGAAAATGGATGGAAGAAGCTAAGTGAAATGCCTGCTAAGAGTTTTAATCAGTGTGTCACGGTGATGGATGGATTTCTCTATGTGGCTGGTGGGGAAGACCAGAATGATGCCAGGAACCAAGCCAAGCATGCAGTCAGCAATTTCTGCAGGTAACTACTATTTCTTTAAAAGGGATGGAGGTATCAATTCCACAGAAAACAGGTAGATAGATTAAGCTGGTTTGTGTCATGCAACATGAATCACTTGGATGAAGAGAAAGGGGACAATGTAGGGGAGGTATAGATGCTATTCTAAATTAAACTTTGAATGAACAGAAATATACAACTGGAGTTATACAAAAAAATTCACCATGGTTACACATGCACACTGAGAAGTGAGGAAAAACTGAGAAAACTTATTCCAAGTGGAGGAAATAGACAGGAACATTAAATAGGAAGTCATGGGATGTTCTAAGGAGACTTCAAATTTTCAAAAGCTTTTGATGCCTCATAAAAAGTTTGGTTAGAAAACTACCTTTTACATATTATAGCCTTCACTTTCTATTCACCATTCACCATATGTTCAACAGCTTTTTTTATTGAAATTTCTGAACTGAAATTAATTTCAAATCCTTTATTTTTTTATTATTATTATTATTATTATTATTATCAAGAGTTTAGAAACAATGGTAGCATTGCTTGATAGCTGTCTTTTACAGTGTACCCCAAACAATACCTCACTTCTAAAATACTGCAGTTGCTATCTATAGTCATCTGAGACTGCACTGGTGATCGCAAGGTCAGAAGATTGCACACACTAACATGCAATGTCACAAGGGCAGTAGTAGTTTTTAAATAATTCAGCCTAAAAGCTGCCAGCTTGATGCAAAGCAGTAGCTTGATGCAAAGGCTGGTGGTGGGAAAACTTTTATCTGCCTTTTATTTACTAACAGACTATGAACATACAATGGCATTGCACAGCTGCAGTCCTACCAGTGCTTCCTTTTCTGTTCCCAGAAGAAACAGTTGGATTCTCCTGAGGACATCAACCAGTACACCAAGTTAAAGAATGAGGAACATTCTCTAGATCAATTTTATTGTGTAATCTACTTTGTCAGAAAAATATCTGCTCTCTTGACCTTCTGCCTTTAAACTATGCCTCACATTGTCACAAGGAGTTGTGCCCTCAGTGCACACCTTGGTTGCAGGGAGGAGGTGGGGGAATCCTCATTGTGCCCTTAACCTTGAGCATGTCAAGTCACATCAGTATGTCTGTGGACTTGCAGATGACAATGCTGAATGACAATTAGTATTTATTTTCCCATAGTCTTTTTCTCATGTGATTCTCTGGTCCCCTTAGCATACAACAGAAGTGTGTGGGTCCACTAGTGCACCTCACTCAGCATCTTCTGGAGTCATAATTTGCCATTTCCCATTTCAAAGTTGCTCATTTAAATGCTAAGGACAAAGAATGTTATTTCAGATGGGAATGGTGTTAGAAAGCACAAATGCTCTTTCCACATAAAACTTACTCCATGGGAGTGGTGAGGAAAGTATATTCACCATTTAGAAAGCACTAAGAGGATGCAAGTATAAATCACTGCCTAAAGTTTTTAAAAACTGTATGAGTAAATTTACACGTCTTTGCCATGGGTGTAAATTGCAAAAGAATGTCTAAAATTTATATTGTATCTTGAAAGTATCTCTTTCCAGTATTCTAATGAGATTATTATACAAAATCAAATTACATCATATTTACTTCATCAGAGAATCAGATTTAGTTCATTAAAATAATACCAGGTTTGAATGATACAAATTTTTTTTTTCTCCAGTCAAAACCTAAATTTATTTGGAAATTTAATCAGGAATACCAGGTTCATTACACTGACTTTTAATAAACTAACTAACAAACTAAAATTCTAGCAACTCCACTTGCAGCAGTGGCATAGGAGTACTGTATAATTTAGCAGAACAGTGTTAACCTTTTTTTGAAATCCTTTCAGGTATGACCCTCGTTTCAACAGCTGGATTCACTTGGCGAACATGAATCAGCGGCGCACCCACTTCAGCCTGAACGTGTTCAATGGCCTCCTCTTCGCTGTGGGTGGCCGCAACTCCGAGGGCTGCCTCTCCTCTGTCGAGTGCTATGTGCCTGCAACTAACCAGTGGCAGATGAAGGCCCCGCTGGAGGTGCCCCGGTGCTGCCACGCCAGTGCAGTGGTGGATGGCCAGATCCTGGTCACAGGAGGTTACATCAATAATGCTTATTCTCGCTCAGTGTGCATGTACGACCCCAGCAAAGACAGCTGGCAGGATAAGGCCAGCCTCAGCACCCCAAGGGGCTGGCACTGCGCAGTGTCCCTTCTGGAGAGGGTCTACGTCATGGGTGGGTCTCAGCTGGGGGGGCGAGCGGAACGGGTCGATGTTCTCCCTGTGGAGCGTTACAGCCCATACACGGGGCAGTGGAATTACGTGGCGCCACTTCAAACCGGAGTTAGCACGGCTGGCGCCTCCACCCTTAATGGGAAAATTTACTTAGTGGGTGGCTGGAATGAAATAGAGAAAAAGTACAAGAAATGCATTCAGTGCTATAACCCAGATCTCAATGAATGGACAGAGGAAGATGAACTGCCTGAGGCCACTGTGGGTGTATCTTGTTGTACTATATCCATGCCCAACACCAAGACAAGGGAGTCCAGGGCCAGCTCAGTCTCTTCTGTCCCAGTCAGTATCTAAAGATAGGTCTAACCAGCAATAAGTAAAAATGTTTACCAGCACAGCAATATAATTAACCCTTTAAGTAGAATTTTTGGGCTTATATAAAAAAAAAAATTATTGGCTTTGCAAATGTGCTTTTTAACAGTGCAAACTGGCCAGTTTTCAAGAACTTTAGTACAGGTGGCATGAAACAGCACGTTAGGGATAAGATCAATTTCCATAGCAGGAAAAGAGAGTTAACCCATAACCACAGAATCTAATTCTCCTCCGTATTTTGTCACTGACTTACTATGCTATCTGTAGCAAATAATTTCATTTCTTTATGCCTTGGTTTCCTTACCCATAAAATCAAGATAAACTTGCTGCAGAAGATTGTTATGAGGCTTTTTAATAAAAAGTTTTAAATGCTTTCAGAACCCAAAATAAAAGCCAAATATGATTAGTAATAAATCTCAATATAGATCAGAAATGTGCCATATTATAAAATTGATCAGTTTTGTTCTTTTATAAGCATTTTCTATTTTCAGAAACAGAAGGGGAAAAAAGGCAAACCAAAAATACCACATATAGCATGTGGTATTTTATTTTTGGGACAGTGGTATTCACAAAAACTTCTCAAAGCATTTTCTCCTTCAGAAGGTAGAAAGAGTTCCTCATCTTCTGCCATGAAACCCTTTAATTCCTATACCAAATGCTGTGACATGGCTTTCAAGATCTGAATCCATGAAATACTTTATCTCCCATAATCACTGTGGGCCAGACCCAAGGGGCTACTTTGGGTGCCAGATGTCTCTCCTGACCTCTGTGTACACCAAGGAACACCACCTCATCCTTGTCCTCATGCCGGGGAGACACCCCTCTCATTCCAGGCTGAAAAACCTAGAAGCTGAGTTCATGCCAGGAGACACCAAGGGCTAACGGCATCTGAACATGGGGAAGATGCACAGAGCAAACTCCCTTACATTACTCCAGCAAATAACCAGTGGAGTGAGGAACAAAGATAGAATAAAGACTTCAGGATCTGCCCCTTGGAATTTGTGTGGAAAACAGAGAATCACAGGAAAACTCCCTTAGCAGAAACAAAGACATACCATAACACCTTTCTTGCCAGGTGTAGGCACAACAACACCCAAAGTAACCTTCTCCTGGGCATACTATTGTGTATCTCCTTCTGAAGCCTTCATTATAGCCCTTTTCATGGAGATTTCATTCATATTATTCCAAAGGCTAGACTAACGCTCTTTGTGTTGAAGTTTTCCCAGTGAATAGAGTGGAGTCTTCACTCAACTTAGTTTATGTTCCAAGAACTTTTCTTCCTGATTTCAGCATGAAGTAGGGGAATTAGCATGAAACCTAATCCTATTCTCACAGCCAAAGGGATATGCAGCCCATCATGTCCCGGGAGGATTTGACACCAAAGGACTTCTGTCAGCACAGAATGTCAACAACAGCACAAAATGTCTAAATCCTTCTTTTGGGGAGGAAAGAGGGAATACAAGGAATTAAAATGATTTCATATAACCAGAAGGGCACTCACTTTAACCAATTCATGGAGGCTTCACATTCAGTTTCCTCAGATTATCATTAACACCTCCAGGCTTCAGTGCCAATGAGATGCCACACTCTTAGCAACACCTATCAGGCAGACAAATTTTTATCTCATTTGCAAAAAAGGAACACTATAAAATTGTCTGTCAGTGCAGATGTTGTTGAGACAAGTATTTTCAGGACCCAAGCTCTTTGTAGCTTTGTTAAAGCTGCAAATTGAGGATCAGCATAAGCGTGACACGGTATTAGAGATGAAGTAATTCACTCTGTCAGTTGGGATTAAACTCCATGGTACTTAGTCCTGTTTTCCAGTTCTAACTTAGAGTTCAAGTTTGCATCCTGACTATACAATTTTGAATTTCAAATTGTATTTTTGAGTGCTGTATGTTATTAAATCCACTGCCACCAATGACTTGTGGTCAGAGAAGCACTGTCATATAATTTTGATTAATTCAATTGGCATATAGGTATCCTCTACTCTATGTAATTCAAATAATAACAAATGTGGAACAGAGTAACATTAAGTATGAAAATTCTGTTCTTTCCCATTCCAGTCACCAAATCTTTTTCCTGAAGGAGGGAAAAATTTCTCTTTTCCCAAGTCATGACCACATGTTCCATATGAATGCATTTAGGAAGCTCTTTAGAAATAACTATCTGTTCCAATATTTTTTGTAAAATTTTTTTCTCCATCCAGTCCAATGAAGACACCTGTACACATTCAATTGTAACTGTATACATGGTGTAGTTATTTAGTTTTTATAAGGTATCCATAAGGTTGCATTTATGAATTGAAAAAACAATTATTATGGCCTCAAACAGACATTGGATGGAATTGTCATATGCAAGTGTCTCTTTTTCCCTTTAGGAATTCAATTCCAAAATGCCATGAATAGTCAGACACTGCTGCATGCTTTCCTGTTTATGAGCTAGCACTTCATGTACATCAACAACCATCTTGTTTTTGAGTAGTAAATTATTTATGAATGATGGGCTAAGTGCAATGAAACTTCTCTCTTACTACTTAAAGGGTTAAAAACTTTGGGGGCCAAATCCTTTTCATCTTACTCGCAAAAAAGTCTCCATTGACTTCAGTGGGACTACTGAATAAGATGTACAGGATTTCGAACTCTTGGCCAAATTCTGGCAGAACAGTAGCTAAAACTGTCATACCTAGAAGGAAGACTGCTCCATTGCCTCCAGTGCCTTTGGCCACAACGTGCTGACATGTCCTAGGACAGCAGGCAAATACCACTGGCCATGTGTTCCTTCTGTAGCACAAGTTAGGTACATACTTCAGGCCAAAAATCTTAGGTAGATTAACAACTGGTATTGTTACAATTGTTATACAACACTACAGGTTGGCTTGACATTATTTTCTCTAAACATCTTTTTAGGCTTCAACTGCACATTGAGACAGGATTTGGCCCTTAATATGTGACACTATTAGCTGGACTTAATATTATGTTGAATCATACTCTGTACTGAGCTATTTGTGACATTTTTATGTATGACCTTCTTTTGTTAGAACTGTGAAAATTATTTGTATGTTCTGTTTTATGGGATGGTGTTCTTTCATTGTCTGGTACCATATATTCAATCTCTAGATATTTAATAATGACATCTCAGTTGAACTTGAAATACTGTATATACCAAAAAGAAGTTTTAAAGTACAAGGAAGTACTGTATACAGTAACATTAAGTAGAGCAGAAAACTTCCAACTGTGTGAGATACAGACTGTTAAAGCACTACAGGGATCCTCTTTAATGCTATACTAGTAGTAGGGAAAAAAACCAAAAAACAACAAAACAAATTAACATAAGCTGTTGCCCTCTAAATTCTGTATAAAACACATATGCATTTTATAGTTGACACGTGTGCTTCAAATTCAGATCTGAAAAATAAGCTTTCTTCAGTCTGTGAGAGAAGCAGTTTGCTAGGGTTTGTTTTCTTGTTTATTCCTGACTTTTTAGGTGCATGGGAGAGTGTGTTAGAGATTGTAAGGGAGGGACTTACTGCTGGAAAATTGTGCTGAAAGGAAGGTGTTGTGTTTAGTTCTTAATCAAGACAAGATCATGATCATTCAATTTCTTCTTGAAGTTAACCTGCAAGATCATCTGTGGGTCAGTCAAGAGTCCAGTAAACTTGAATCCTTCAAAGAGGAAAGCAGGCAAAATTAGCATCAACCAAGCTCAATGAGGTATTGAAAAGTGCTTTGTGTTGAGATTTTTAAATGACAATTCTAGCAGAAAAAAGGACGCAATGAATGAAATGACTGAGTAAGAACATTTATATTATCCTGAAACCTAGATTAGTTTCTCTGACAGTTCTAACTCTTTACCAAATTATACTGGGTTTAGGAGCAGTTTTTCCTTAGCAGCAGCTGGGCTTTGTAATTCTAGTTGCAAACCCAGCAGTCACACAGAGAGTTGTATGAGCACACATACCTTCTTGCATTCAGTGGGACTTCTGCTACAGAAGATATTCTCAGGGATTTATACTTGGAAAAACAAAAGAACAAAATCCATGAGTAGACAAACATCAATGTCTAATTAAAGGCAACATGAGGGCGTTAGACTGATTCTCAGCATCACCATTCACTTATCATACCAGCACATGGCATTTTTTGAGACTCAATTACCCTGTAAGGATAATATTTCCTTGGAATGGCTGCTCAATCATACACTCCAAGGTTTTTTCTGCAACACAAAGGATGGGAGGTGCTTTAGTCCATGGAAAGGCCAAAATGGAGCCACTTAAAACCATCAGCAAACTAAGATTTTGTTCCAGTCCTCAAGGATGTTTGAGAAAAATATGCTGGAAAAAAGCACATACTTCAACACGTACTTATCCATAAGCAACTTTGCTTATGTTTCATAACTGAGATTTTCATCATCTTTCTGATAAAAAGCAAAGATCAATTTTCAATTGTCTGTAACTTCAGTTCTCAGCTGAACTGAATTTTCAGTCCATTCTAGTCCATTTTCAGACCATCCAAGATCTCCTGGGAGATCTTTTTCAAAGTCTGAATTCACCTGCACAGAGAATGCAATTGGAACCAGTAGTCCTAGTATAGGTTCTTGACCTTTTTACAGTGAATCTTCTCATCTTTTTTTGTCAAAGATTTGCTTTGTATAAGTACTCAAAAACATTGTAATGCACAGATTTATACTTTGACTTCTCCTTAAAAGATTTCTTGTCTCTTTTAGTTTCTCTTTTCTTATCCATAACTGAGTGACTGTCAGAGCATCAAAGATGCACAGATGTGCATCTGTAAATGCTCAGCTGTGAATCTAAAAATCTCATTGCTGGTATCCACAATAAAGAAAAGAACACAATCTGAAATGCCTGGGTAAATTAATAAAAATAGGGTGAAACGTCACAGAATCACAGAATATTCTGAGTTGGAAGGGACCCATAAGATCAGTCCAACTTTTAAGTGAATGGCCTGCGTGGGTATCAAACCCACAACCTTGTTAAGAAACAAGTTGCTGGTGCTCATTTGCAAGTGTGACCCTGCACAGAGCTCTGTTCCCGGAAGTTCCCTTAAGAATAAAGGAAAATACGTGCAATTCTGTACAGCTGGTGTGAGAGATTTGGTTAACACCACATAAGTTTTGCCATGCAAAAGACATGTCTCAATGAAAATTTTCAATAACGATATAGGCAATTAATAAACTTATGAGGAATAGGCAATTTCTGTTGGTAAGAATGGGAACACACACATTTAGGTACACTGTGAAAGGAAGATGATGTTACTCTAGTTGCAGTCTTAGCAGTTCCTTTATTGACAAGAAAAGTTAAAAATATAACTTATTTGTATAAAGCATTTTTCTGGCTTATAAGTGTTAGATTGCTTAAAGAGAAGGGTTTTCTAAGTGTACACTTTAAAGATGGACTGTGATAACACAAGGGAACATATTACAACAGAAAAAAATCTGTAAGTGTAATGTGAGAATATTACTACTTAAAAACTAAAATTTGTAGTACAGCAAGTTGTCATTAAGAGGAAAACAGCATGTTGTTATTTTTCGTTGTGTGCTTTAAATAAAACTGTTGACACATGGCGCAAACAAATTATTCTTACTGTAAAAATCAGTTGGAAACTGCGAGACTGTCTTTCTGACAAATGCCTGGTTGCAGTTGAAATATGCTTTGTTTTCTGAGCCCTGGGCTGATCCTTGCTTTCATATCAGCCAACTGGAATGTTTGTTACACCCAGACTATCAAACCACCTTCACAATAAGCTGCACAATGTGACAATGTGACACTTTTATCTTTTCCATTTTATAACAAAAACAACAACTTGCTTTTTTACAAAGCATTTCACAGTCTTTTGTTGTAATCAAAATGCCTAACAAGAAGTGATGATAAATCAGATGTCTGACTAGCAACTGAACATGTTTTTATTTGGATTGTATGGCTAACAGTACCAAAAATAAAAACATCTAAATTTCAAGGAAAAAATTTGTCCAGATTCTGAAGAGAAATTAAGTTGTGCCACAGATGAGACGGTTTGAGATGTCAAAAATTGTTCCTTGTGTTGTGACACCAAAGACTTGGTTCAAAGAGTGATTCTATAGGTTACAACCTGAAGGGTTACCTGGCCTGTGGCTGTGCAGACATCATGACTGTGGGTTCCTAAGATTCCATAATACACAAGGACAGAGGCTTTATCCTCTGAAATGTTCTACTTTATTACATTTAGCACAAAGATCACTGCTAGCAAGTATACCAATAGTTATTACAGATAATATGAAGATCAATGAATATGAATGAATATGAATGTCAAGCTATTACAATTATTATCAGTAATCAATAATATCAGTCAATAAGTATAGTGTCAATCAATACTTGCATCAAGCAGTATGGTAGGATACCTAATGACAGCAACAACTAAGGAGGGATGTACTATTACAATTTCTGGAGCTTGCCACTGAAACAAACTAATCAGCAATAATATAACAGCAAATATGCTTAATGTACATAATATTTACATTCAGCAAATTAGCCAGACCTAAGAAAAAGCCAAACCAGCCCAAAAGGGGGGAACAAACTGATCCTGGAGGGGGCACTCAATCATCCCCAAAAGAGAGGAAGAAAGACCCAAGCAGTAAGACAACAGACAGAGTTCCTCTTCAAAACATATCCCTGACACAAAGTCTGGAGTCAGCCAGCACTCCCACTGAGTCCATGAGAATGGACAGTTCATATGGGATTCAGCTGAAAACTTCTCAGAGGGAGACAACTTTAGTCCCTTTTATAACAGAGAGACACTGAGTGTGTGTAGGAGATTCTACTTTGAGCAGTTAATAGATGATGTTAATTTCTATTTTTTACCTCTAACAGGCAATAGATGATTCTGTTTTCTGATTATTTTTTACAGCAATTTTATATCTCTGTGCTGTTTTCCACTTTCTCAGAAAGTAATTGCTGAGAATTTGCTGAGAAATTGCATAAACAATTTTCAAGTAAATTGTCATTACAGTCTCTTGGGTTTGCACTTATTCCTGGTACCTTGGGATGTCACTGGTTTCTAGGTCCCTCCCTGGCTGCACTTTTCTAGGATGCTTGCAGTTCCCAGGCCTAGTCCTCAGCCTCACAATCCCAGGCTGGCAGACCTCTCTCTGTTATGATTTTCAACCAATAAATTCTTCCGTACAGCAGTTTTCCTCTTCTGACCAGGTTGCAGACAGCTGGGTGAGCCAAGTCAGCTAGGTGAGCCTGCTGGCTCTGAACTAGGACCCATGCACCTCTGGTGCAGCAGCTGGGCTCCTTAGGGCACCTGAAAAGACACTGCATGCCTGTGGGTGTGCTTACCTGCACATCAAGTCTGGGGGTCAGGACTCAGTTGTCTAAATGTCCCTTGTGAGGATGACCCAGGCACTGCAGAACATTTCAAATGGCACTGGGTATCCAGCTATGGCCACTAAGTCAAGCCTGGAGGACTCCACACTGCAGTCCAGAGTGAATGGCTGACCTGTGCGTGTGCCAATATGTCCACTAGTCCTGGCTGCCTTGGTGATGAGCATTTTGAGGAAGCAAAAGGGATGACTTTGTTTCAAAATTCAAGAATGGCTTTGAAGAGTCAAGCTGAGTTTGTAATTATAAGAACTGCTAGAAAGACAGATGTTACAATTAGACTATGATATAAAAGCAAAAATATCTTAAGCAAGTCTTGACAAATGCATTATAAATGCTGGTATTTAGCAATACTTGCTAAAGTAAACATGGATTAAATTAGAAACTACTGGGATCCTTTATTTCTTATATTTGCCTTGTTACTTAAGGGCTTGAGAAAACATATTTTTCTCTATTGAAGTTATATTTCAGAGCTTATTATGTCACCATTTGCCTTCAAAAACAGTTAAAGAATATGAGTGAAATATTTACATAGCAAAAGCTGGTTTTCTGTAAATTATCCATAATTTAGCTTTAAGTCTTGCATAGATTTATGGTGTCCATTATAGCAACTTAAACCCAGTATGTAAAGGCCTATAACTTGGTATGCTGCTTGTTTTCATGGAATGTTTATAAGGTAAATGTTACTCAAGCCTATGGCACAGTATTTTTTTTCCTTTGAAGGACACCATGTATTTTATAAGTAAAATTCCTAAGTAGCACAAGAAGTTCCACCTGAACATGAGGAAGAACTGTACTGTCCAGATGACTGTGCCTTGGAACAGGTTACCCAGAGAAGCTGCAGAGTATCCCTCACTCAAGAATCATCTGGACACAATCCTTTGCCATGTACTCTAGGATGACCCTGCTTAGGCAGGAGGCTGGACCAGATGACCATCTGTGGTCCCTTTCAACCTGACCCATCCTATGACTCTGATTCTGTAGTGATGTGAGAATAACTGAGTAGGGTCCGAATTCTGCTGAATTTAATTAGAAACAGCCAAATCGAACAGGCTGGTTTTGTGTTGTATTATTTGTGTATGGAATTATTCTGAGCCAAACAGTAAATTTGTTGAAGTTACTTCTCTAAAGGAAGACAATAGATTCAGATTAAAGGTCTTTCAGTCTGCAACTTGTGTTCTTTTCAGTGAAAGTGGCCACAGAACAAATCACGAGTTCTCATTCTGTGTTGGGTAATGCCCCCTTTTAACTACAGTGTATGTGCTTATGCAGGGAATTGTTATTTAGATAACCAGGAAAGCCACGTTGCTCTACTGAACGTAGCAAAGCTTGTCTTTCTCAGCCTGGCTTAATGTCAGCTGGCCGCTTCTATTCCTTGCCTTTAGTCAAGGGCACAAAGCTCGCCCAGTTAATTTAGTTTCAATCTTCAATTCGGCGCCTGATGCTCACGCATCCCGAAGGATCATCACTCTGCGCAGGATCTCCGAAGGGTTTTGCTCTCCTGATTGTTCCGGGAAGGAGACACTGGAGGGCACCAGAGGCCGGGGATGTAGCCGGGCTCCCCGCGAGAGTCAAGCAGGGACAGCTGGCTTGGGGCCCCGCGCAGAGCCGGAGCTGACGCGTCCCTGCCAGCCCGGGCGGGGGCCGTGCTGCTGTCCCACTGGGAGCCTGACGGCAGTACCGGGGCAAAGGCACAGGGAAGGCCATCAAGTGCTTATTTCAGCTAGCAGTGCTGGAGGCTCCGGGGAAGCGGGAGAAAGAGGGGAAGAACATTCAAGAGTTATTACGTCATGTAAAAATGTGTACTTCAGCAGCGGTCTGCCCACTTTCCCTTCTCTCACGTCCATCTATTGTCCATAAACATACTGAGAGAAAAGATTCATACCTCTGGACGATCCAAACAGGTTGCTGCCATGATCTTAAAAAAGCAGAGTGCAATTCAACAAGGATGAGCTGAAAAAATTCACATTTTCGAAAATCAAAGTGCACAATGGTGCATGAGGTTTGACAACGCTACCATCAGGGAAATGTTTCTTGGATTCAGAATGAATTTCTGGTCACCGCAAGAGAGTACCATCCCTGCTTTCACAGGGAAAAGGACATAATCTTGACTGGGGAGGATATACATCTTTCATGGTTTTGGCTCACACGAGGGACTTCGTTTGCATGTTGCAGATACATGATCTCACCATCAACCTATCTGAAAGTTTTTCAGTCTCCTCTTGTCAGAGCTGTTCCAGTTTGAATACATAACTTAATATTTACCACCCTTGCAGGGTAGGGAATACATTTCTTTTCAGCTTCCCAAGCCAGTCTGCTAAATGCTGATAGCTCAGGACAAGTTCTTACAAGAACATATTTTGTTTTCATCCCAGTGCAGTACAAACACATTTTCTAAATTACTGACATTTAGCAGATGGGAAAAACAGTTATTTCCTATGTTGCTGGGAGAATGGTGCAGCCAACAGATTCCTGGCCCAGCTGCTGCTCTAAAGCTGTTATGCTGGTCACTGCATACACTTGAGGGTTCAGCCAGTGAATTATGGTTTGCTATAATAAGAATATTTTGCTTTCCATTAGATCACACTTGGTGGAACAAAAGCAAATGCACTGAAGCAGCCAAAATTGTTGTCAGTGACATTTCAGGGTCCCTTTGCTTCATTGATGGTGTCAAACAAGTTCTAGCAAAAGGACACTTTAGCCACATTGTCAGAAGTAACAGATCAGCTCTTCTGAAGGAGGAACAGATCTGGCAGGCCAGGTGACCTGCAAAGAATTGACACTGCAAAGGAATTAACAAAACTGAAAAAATGAAAGTGAACATCATAAATCATGTATTAAAACTGAGTGCAGAGCTCTCTTAAGGTGTTATGTGTGTAATAACACCCTAAGATGTTAGCAGCAGCTTGAATTCTTCTCACACAATCCTTTGAAAAAAAAAAAAAAAGATATCTGTTTCCTGGATGGATATTATTGCAGGGAGTCACAGCAAAGAGACTGGTTCATGCAGCAGAAGCAGGGCAGTAGGTGTCAGTTTGGGTCACTACCCAGAAGTGGGATCTGTTCATATGAGAAGTAAGTGTTCAGAGAATTCCCATAGGATCATATCTCTTTGGAAGAGCAGACCACTTAAAAGGGCCAGATCAGTCATGCGAGTCATGAAGCTGAGGAGTTGCAGGCATTAGCTGCTGTGTAAGCTAAATGCTTTCATATCTGCCACTGGTCCTTTGAAACACTGAGGACAACCCAAGGTCAGGAAGCATAAATTTAGACATCTATATATACGCACTAGATATTAAACCTTCAGTTACAGGCAGTACAGTCAAAGGTACGTTATCAGCCAATGCAGGCACATAAAGTGATTTATTCGATCACTCACAAGTTCTCCTGTAGGATAAGCCAAGTTACTCCTTAGGCTTTACTGACTGTATTGGCTAGAGACAAGATTCACACATAAATGTCCAGCAGTACCTGTGTGCTGGGAGAGTGTCCTGTCTGGCATCCAGCCATCCCAAAAGGACATGGGTTTCACTTATGTTCTAAGTGCCAGGCACATCTCAGACTTCTGAAATTCTTCCAAAGGCACTAACATTTAGGCAAATTAATCAAACCATTGGTTTCCACTGATCCATTGATCGCCACGATCAAAATATAGAGAACAAGCATGTTTATATCTTGTAAATAAATTGTAAAATCTTTATAAATTAACATGTAGGCATGTTAATTTAAGGGCCTCCATCTTGAAGTGAATTCCACTCCAGATATTACCTGTTCTTCTCTGCCCTTGAAAATTTTGTTGGCTAGAAGTTTCATTCTGAAGCTGTTGTGTCTTTTAATTTTAGAAGCTCTCATGCTTTCTTTCACTCACCTGAAATATGTCCATCAACAGTTCACATTCTTAAGGCTTAACAGGCTAGTGCAGAACAAATACATGTGCACACAGGTAGCTCACTGTTTAGAGACTGCATTCAAATTTCCTAACTCATGCTTACTTGTGTTTTGCAAGAAAATCCCTGGAAGGCAGTCCTGTGGCCCTCCTTCAGCATATGGGGACAAAAATTCTACTTATGAGGAGTTATGGGTGACATGGGAATGAATGTGTTTAAGAACATCAGAAAAAAAACAGTAAAAGGAGTTCAAAGGAATGCATTTTAATTATTAATAACCAAAGAAATATATGGAAGCAGTCAGACTGGAAGATGCTGAGGGATGAGTTGTTCATTTATATCACAACCAGAAGGCCTTGCTCCCTCTGCAAGAGGATGGCAACAAGGATGTCACATGGGCCATGCTTCCTTCCACTGTGCCATGAGGAAGACGAGGATACTCAAATAGAGGTATCATGGACAACAGATAGCAACCTTGCCAGAGTTTTATGGAGAACAAAGCTTTTGAGGATGAAATGAGGATTTGGCATTCACTGATCATCATTCAGCACTGGACTCTGGACCAAATTCTGGTCAAGATCAGCTTGGGAGTGATTGCTCCAGTTCATTTGTTTTGAAGTTTTTTTCCCAGCCTGCATTATTTTGTTTTTGCTGGGATGAAACACAAAACAAAACCTGCCTGACATTCAAACTGTTCTGCTGATGACTCACTGATGCACTCCATGGGTTTAAGCTAGGAACTAGTTCACTTGCTATCTCATTTGTGCCTTCTGAAAAACAGGGTAATAAGTTACACTTTGCTGATAATGAAAAAGTGAACATGAATGGAATTGCTCCCAGAAAGTAAATTACTAAATAAATACACATTAACAAATGATCCTAAGACAAGAATATGCTTGTGAGAGCAGCTGCATTTTCAGAGGCCAGTCTTGAATAACACCCTGCCTTACAAAAGGCTGAGAGTCACCATGACAAAGCACAATTTGCTACCAAGGTTATTAAGGTGATGGTGACTCTTTTCATTCAATGGTATCACAGGGATCAGAAAATGATGTGGCACATTCTTCAGTTTTGTTCCCCCCTTTTGTTGTTATTCATGGCTGCCCTTTCTGCAGGTACAGCTTGATCCTGCTTCTCAATCTCCTTCCACAAACAACTGGGTGCTGAGCTTAACCAGGAGACTTTACAGGGCTGAGTGTGTTTTAGAGACATTGTCCTAAGAGCTTCCAGACCCTTCAGTTTAGAAGGAACACCATTAACATTCACACATTTAGGACAGAACTAGTACACTAATGTATTCACATTTATTTACTTGCATTACTATAAATTTTATAGACATAGGTGGGTGTATTGACAAAGACTTTTATTGTGCTCAATGAAGGAAAGGTCTGAAGAGAAACACTTGGACTGCAAGCCATGAAGTAGAAAGTAACAGGAAACAGAAGCAATCAATCTGAGGCAGCGGTTTCAGTATAGCAACCACTCAACCATCATCAAGAGTTTAGTGGGCCTGAGGACTTTCAGAGAAAATAATTAGGTGGCTCTGAGGTATTTACAATTACTTTTTCAGAGAAGAGAGAGTGCTTCTTGGAAAAAGCATCAAAAGCACGTGTTTGAAAAATATCAGGTTGGAAATGGAAAATTACTAAATTGCATCATAACCCAATCAGAGGTAGGGTTTGACCTCTAAATACTGAAAGGGTTATTTTAGAAGTTGTTTTATCTGAGCAGTCACAGCACACATAGTTGTGGTGAGTTCCTGGGAATAATCATTTAATTCCACAAGCAGTAAACTTGGTGAAACCTGGTTTATTTTGAACTCATGTTTCATTTTCTTACTTGCCCAACACAATAATCTCTCCTAAAGCTCTTTATGACTTTCTCCTCACCTCAGCTGTACTTCTTCAGCATATTTCTTCTCATGACCTCTAAATACCTTCTAGGTGAAGGCTGCCTTACAAGGGGCATGTTCTGTCTCTCAGCCTGATACCACGGCCCTGTCACTGCTGGTGGCACACTTCAGCTTTGCCTCATTTAATTTCCTTTCTGATGTAGAGACAGTCTTCAGAAGTCATGTAGAAAATCCCACTATTCTTAATCTCAGATGGTCATCCTTACTAAGCAGAAAAGAGAGAAAGGCACTCTTAGTCCATGATTCATCCTGTCCCAAAATAGACATCTAAATCAGGTCATTTGAATCATGGTTAAACATGCCAGCTCGTCTCACTAACTGTAAGGACAACCAGAGGGATTATCTCAGATGAAGACCTTGGTACTACAGAAGTCTAAACTCAGATTAAATGAATCCTACTCTAATTCCTTTGAGCTCTGTGTCACTTCATGATGTTAAAGAGTGGTGGTTGAAGAGCTTTTAGAGTGGGACAGATGGATGGGCACTGTGATCACCGAGTCTTCCTTCATCTGAACGTTAGGCTGAAAAATTAAAAAATCTTCCCAATGGGAAGAGTGAGAAAACAAAAATATATTTGTGCATATTTGCACAGAGGAAGATCCTACATTTTCTACCACTTTTTTCAACTCTCTCCATCTGCTCAACAGCCCCTGTACATGTATGAGTTGTTAGAGCAAGACACCTCAATTCTGGTGTCACCACCATCTTCCCACCAGACAAAATCAATGCACATTGACAACAAGTGCCAACAAGTTGCCCTCTTCCACAAAGGTGAAATTAGTTTGCTTACCTTTTTGGGTTTTGTAAGCTTTTCCAGGAATTAATGTATATTTTTCTAGTCAGAGATAAAGAAAGAAGGTGATGAAAGAAAGAAGATGAAAGTCACACAAGATATATTGGTTCCAACAAGATCAGAATATTTAGTTGTTCTGTATTGCAAAACAGAAAAAACAACCATTAACTAGTAAAGGACCTTGAAACTTTCTTGCAGTGCCCTCTTTTGAGGACAGCTTAAGTTTCCACACGCCTCTTTCTCCAGCCCTGGAGCTAGCCTGCAAATTCCCTACTAAGGGCTACTGTGTAGATGCAGAGGTGCTCCACAACTAACTTGGTTTCTCAACGCACAAAGAAGTCAATTTTATGCAACTTCATCGTGAAAAGCCACCCTGAACACACAGAGTACAACAAATGCTCCTGACTTACCTTGTGAGTGAAATTCTAGGACAGCTGGGCTCCCAGCATGTCCTATACACCATTTTGCATACTCATCCTAGGCTGCCACGTGCCCATCTCTGCCATTTTTGTGGCTGCCTGGGGAATGCTGTCTGAGGGCTCCTGCTCAGGCCTGCTGCTCCAGCACTTCCATCCTGCATCTGTCATGCTGTGGTATGGGGCTTGGTGTTCATGTGTGCACCATCCCAGCACAGGGAAGTAAAGATCAGAAAAATTTTACAAAGGCTCACAGAGCTCTGCTGTAGGTCCATGTCACAGTCCCCAAGTTAACAGCCACCCCCAGGCTCGGCCATCCGATGTAACCTCACCCTGTGAGGAAGCACAAGATCCCACAGACCACCCTGCATGTTCCTCCCTGGTGCCCTGAGAGACAGTTCTCTCCCTCCCCTCCAGCTCTGCCTCCTGTGGGCACACATGTCCACGTGTGTTTTGTTCCCGTTGGCTGAGACTTCAACTGGATTAGTTCCTTTGTTGTTCAGTCCAGGCTTGTGCAAACTCAAGGGACAGAGTAGGAATGAGCAGGAGGGAGGCAGCACTGTATTTTTAGCACCAATTCTGGCAAATGTTGGCCTAAAAATACAATTCCTATCCCTGAACCAACTTCTCAGCCCTAGCAGACCAATCCTTTTCAGCCTTCTTTCCACGGATGTGGAGGGCATGTCTGCTTCTGCAACTGGGCCACACAAGTCATCCAGCCGACAAAGAGCAGCTGTTGCTAGAACTGGAATGCAAACTGAAAGTGCCAAGAGAGTAGGCTCTGAAAGTGTTCGCTTCAGACAAGTCACCAGGTTTGTGAAAAGCTAAATGAAGCAGTCAGCTGCCTGCACTGCACAGGAACCTCGTGGCAACCCTCGGGACACAGTATATAGAGCTTTTTTGTGTTACCATTTTGTTTCAATTTAGTAGGGACTAAGCAACTTGACAAACTCTTGTTCTCCTCTCTGCAAAAAGAATTAGGAGGCTTGAGCTGTATCAGACCATGGCACATGTGATGCTGCTCATTGACACAGGCAAGAGAGACCCAGACAAGGTGCTCTTGCTCCAAGGGGGCTGCTGAACCAGCATGGCCCTGTGCTGGTGAACTCATGGAAAACAGTGCTGCTGCACAGTGATCTCCCCACAAATACTTTGAGGCTGCCTTCTCTCTCTGTGCACCCCTCTTCTCCCCATAACTTTGAAGTACAATTAAAAAGAAAGTCACTTGAGTTTAATTCCTGAAACTACTTTTCCTCCTGAAACTCATCTGCAAGCTGTGCTCTGTGGAGAAGCAAAGCTCTGTTTACATCTGCATTTTTCACTTGAAGCTTTTGGAAATAATTGATAGTGCCGAAGATTAAAACAGATCAACTCACCAGGCAGAAGAGAAAACACTTCTTGCTGAAATTATCCCTTTTTCTGTTTTAGGATGTTTCCTACCAGATTTTGGTAGGAAAGTGGCAGAGTTGATGGCAAATTTGGTATGTCAATCCAAATAAGGAATTAAAGTAATTTAGGAACAACAGCTGCCACCTGGAAAGCAAGCAGATGACTTAAAAATAATAATGGCTAAATGTATTCATTTTTTGCATTCCAAGAGACTCCCTTTAGTCTCTCCTGAAGATTACATTAAGACATTAATATTAGGATGAAATATTGGCATGCTGTTCAAACTTTTCACCTGAGATTGAATTATGAGCTACAGATGCTGAGTCACTGGGTTTTTTATTAGCTCAGAGAAATAACATGACATCACTCAAAGATAAAGACCAGCCAAATTCTTCCAAAGGTGAGAAATTGATTAATTTTCTCTGAAAAAAGAATTCCTTATCTTTCTGGCTTCATTTGGTGATACATCAACAGAAAACCAAAATGAGTTGATAAAAAGGATTTGTTAATTTATCTTCTTACAGAATATTTGATCCTTTTAGATTATTTCAAATAGCATCAGATTGGGTCAGAAATTCCTGACTGCCAAGGAATTGGAAACCTGATTTTCATAGCACTGCTGCCACATATTGATGTAACATACCATGGAAAACACCCCATCTTGATTAAAAATAACCATAGTATGGCCAAACAACAATACAAAGAAACACATCCACAAATTTTAATTGTTTTCGACTCCAAGCAGCCTAAGATCAAAGCAGAGAGCAGAGATTGTAGGGGAACATGAGAACAGCTACTTAGTTCAGATGGAGTTGTTCAGGTTGACAGAGGGAGCAGGGAATGTGGTCAGTATTTTGCAGCATCTTATGGGTTTGTTATAAAATAGTGGTGTCAAGCTTTCATAAGCAAAGACCCCAGTGATGGGTCACTAATTAACATACAGCTTGATCCAGGGAGCTGCTCTATTTGGTCAGTGCTTGCTGAAAAGCAACTAAATATTTCTGTGTATTTTTGGCAATTATATTTACTTTTGGTACCATCCCCACCAATAGCAGTGTTCCATTTCAAAGTTGCAGTACCTACTTTTAGATCTCTTAGTATTTCAAAAGGATGAGAATATTTAAAATAATCTACATCCTTAGTGCAGTCAATCAAATAGTTCCCCATCAACTAGGACAGTTTCTATCTTCTGATTCCTCTCTCAGGTTTAATTCTATTTTGGATTCTGCTATTGAGCGGCTCTGTAGGTCTTGAAGAAGTCGGTGTGCAAGTGGCGCAGCTTAAAAAATGCAGAAATCTGAGATGCAGAAGCTTGCTTCCTTCACAAGTACAATATGCTACTGAATAGTAGCTATTGTCTTTATTTTACAGTAAGCAAAATTATGTTCTATTTCTTAAGGAATGATGAAATCAGGACAGAAGTTACTAATTTAGTGTTTTCTGATTGGTGCCATATACAAATCCGGCATCAGTGTTTGCAGGGAAAAAGTGTCCAGTGGTTCTCACCTGAAGTTCTTCATTTGACTTTGCAAGACTTCCATACAGGTGAAAATTTTTACTCTTGGTATCACTAAGAGTGCCTACCATTAGAAGACATTGACAAAAATAGGTGTCATTACTGAGAACAAGAAAAGACATAAAATACATCTTCTTTATGCTGGGGTTCAGCCACTGTTGAGAACATGACCAGGTGGGAAACATGCTGTTTCCTAGCTTGATAAAACTACAGTTGGTCCCTTGGGAAGCTCTTTGGTAGCTATGAATTTGAAGAATTCCCCACTTGGAAAGGTGAGGGTTGCACAATATGAGAAACTCCTCAAATTCCAAGAAAACAACAAATATGGGTTGGAAGTACTGGGGGGCCCTGCTCCTCTAGTCTGTGGAGGTTTATGAACCAAGCAGAGACTGACAGATCTGCCATCCCCACACAGCAAAGCTGCAGCTGCTCTGCCTGGGCCGGCCTTATGCTCTTGTGAAGACTCCAAAGCAAGGATCAGCACATAGAGCCAATGGATCAGCACGAGATACACACTTATTGCAAAGAAATTATGAAAAGCAAATACCAGACAGTTCTGTGCTCAGTTTGTCTCAGCTTCTTCTGGAGCTGGGAATAAGCAAGTTTCATTTATCAACATATAATGTGTTAAAGCCAATGAGAACACAGATGTCTTAGCGTCCTTTTGGCGCTGACTCCCTGGGAAGGGCAGCCTGTCTCTGCGTGCAGTTCAAAGAGCAGAGGATGTGTTATGAATCAAAAGCATCCTAACTTGCTGAGGAACACATAAATGACAACATCAGTGGTGCATACATCGGAGGCCTGCATTTTCACCTTCCCAATTTTGTGAAACTATGAGGTTATTCACACACACCACCCAAGCAAAAATGGCCCTGCACTGAAAGAAAATTGTTATTGCAAAGTCAATCCCTCTAATGTCATGAAATTAAGAATTAAGCTTGTCTTTAATGTGACATCCTGTTGTGTACATATTATGATACACTTTTTAAATTATACAACTGCATAGTGCTTCTTTCAAGAGATCCCTGCTTCATTCAGTACACAGGAACAGATGAGATTTCTTAATGAGATTCTAGGCAGAATTTTTATTAGCGCTGATCTTCTACACCCTCTTTTGTTTACTGAACTCATTCCCAGTACAGCTGTGAATAGGAAATTAAAAATGCAACATTATATATAATTATTCTTAAAGTTCAACTCAGCTGCAGCTGAGTTCTATGATTCAGTAATCCAAGACAGTAAACTAAAAAATGCAGACTAAGCAAGCTCTGAAAATGTAGTTTTCATATTTTGTGTCCCCAGGCTGTGTGAGATAGCCATATCCAGTTGCATTTACTGTGGCAGTACTCTTACCCTTTTTGAAAGTTCTCCACTCAGCCGTAAAAGATGACGTTTCAGAGAGCAGCATATTTCAGCTCAACTCCAGAAAATTCATATTTTTTTACTCTCACAGTTTTTTTATAACTCAGTTACACCAATGTCCTCAGGCTGATTGACTGACTGTAGTATATGTTTGCACAGTACAGACTACAAGGAATACCTGAAGGTACCAGAGGGAAATACAAAGTTAAAAGCTTGACATTCCCTCTGATCTATGCCTTGACAGACCACTGTATCCAGTGCCAACATGCACAGACAAAGAAGAAAAGAACTCATTTTTTCAAAGGAAATCTGTACACCTGAAAGACATATTTTTCCTTGAGTTTTGGTAAATCTATCCACTTGAAAGTGGACCATTCCTCCAGTTTTCCAGGAGACAAAACAGGAGGGATGCATTTGTGCAACCAGAAGTACTGGGATGAGAGCTGCCTGTAAGGCAGTGGCAACTGCAACGTGGAAACCTTGACCTTCAGGCTGCCAAGAGGTCAAATAAGCTATGCCATAGAAAAAAAGCAGCACAAATAGCCCTTTTGTAAAAAGGAAGTGGAAACTGTAATCCATTTAAAGGTTTCAGAGGATAATACATTAAGGAAAACCAGCAAGTACATTCTCTGTGTGGGCTAGCTCTTTCACCCATAACTTCTTAACACACTAGCTCTAGGGGAACTTTCAGAAAGATGCAGGTTTTCACATGTAGATGCTCTCTTGAGTGCCTGTCATATCCCATCCAGCCTACAGCCACCAAGGCAGAGGGCAAGGAGGTCCAGTAAGTCCTGTGTTATATCTTCAGCCCCATGTGGATGCCTGGCCACCTTCTGCAGTTTATGTCCAGGCATCTGCCTCGCTCCCCAACACCATGGCTGTCCGTGTTTTGGCATGAATTGCCCTTGTGCTACCATGCAACTCATGCTCCCATGTTCCTGCCACTGCACCTGCCCAGCCAAAGCAGGGTGCCAAGAGGCAACTGTGAGTCATTGCTATGATTGCCCCAAGACACTGTTGCGTGAGGAAGACAGGTTCTTGCTGTGTTTTGTTTATAATAGGGCCGAAGCTGTACTTCCCACAGAGCTTAAGAAGTGAAAAAGCCTCAGATGACATTTCAAGGGAGGATAGCTTGGGAGGTGCCTTTTCTTTTAAACTAACCTCAGTAGAAGAATGAGGATACAATCAGATAAGTGTCAAAATGAATGATGAATCCACACATCAGATAACTGACCCAGTTATGAAAGAATATTGTACTTTATTATTTTAAATTGAAAAACAGGACACTTCAAAACTTAAGGGATTAAAATTGTCCCAACTGCAGCCAATGGAAATATAGTCTTTCACTTCAACAAAAACACAAAATGTTCTCAGTTAATCTGGAAAAAACTTTGAAATGCTGGAGTGATTACTAGTTGCTGCCAACCATTAACTTTCCTCCTTTTCCTCCAACTGAATTATGCCAAATCTTTCATGGGCAGTACATTTCATTGCTATTTACTTATTTGCTGTCTTGCTTTTCTACAGATTTTTGAGAGGAAGATGGAAAGCTGATCTGTTTCCAGAATTTATGATAGGGGAAAAGCACAGCTAAAAAATGAGGGAAAAAAAAAAAAATTATAAAGAAAGCCTATCTTAATCTCATGGAGCTGGCAAGAGAGATTGTTATTTATTGTTATAAAATATACCACTACTAATGACCACCCTCCCTCAGAGCAAAGCTTTGTTGCTGGTGTCTCACTGATCTGTCCTATTGCAGTCCCAGCTTTATCCACTTATACTCACGCTGTGAAAGACAAAACCATAATGACAAACAAAGATAACTTGTATATGCAGGATGATGCTGGACTGTGCATGAGCAGAATTTGGCCATTTGTTATTAAGGAGTAGTGGCACTTTACTACAAAAAACATTAACCAGATTTCCATTGCTATAAAGCTCTTGATTAGTTTTTCTCCTCTTCCTTTCCCTAGACCCAGATCTAGTCATATCCTTTGCATTAGCTTTGTGTTCATCAGTACATTCATGCTTTGAGTCAATTCCATATGCTATCACAAACAATTCACTTTTTTTCCAGTTTAATATTCTTCTCAATTCCAGTAATTAAAATTGGCTTGGTGCAGGGTCAGAAAACACAAGCCAGTGCATGTAAGGAGAGGTAGGCCAAGGCAGAAGGAGGACAGGGAGAAGGGCACAGAACTTCTTTATGTGGAAATGAGCTGTTAGACAATCTCAAGCCCAAACATGTAACTTTACCTGTGCAGCTTTGCTGCAGACACTTTAATTCTTTGTTATGTGTCCTGCAGGCTTCTCCTAATAGCCATCTGCAGCCTGACAGTAATTATATAGCCTGGCTCAAAGGGTTGAGCAATAACGTGATAAGGTGAACATAAAGAACTCCAAGAGAAAGATACCTTTTCAATATGTTTAGAGGCCTAAAATGTCAAGTAGTGTCTACTGAGGTGTTTCTAAAGCACTTAGCCATCCCTTGAGAGCTGCACATGTCTGTTTAGTTGTAGCATCTTTGTCTTTGAGAATCTGTCCTTACCGCTTAACAACCTCCTGGGTCATTTAGGATCACATTTTTCTTTCTGCAACAAAGGCTGAGAAACAAGTGTGGTAACACCACCAAAGACCCTGTAGCCCATGATTCATAGCTACTTCCAACAGTTGTGTTCACGCAGCGCGTGGAAGCAGCAGTGAGACAGCAGCTGGGACATCTTTCCTCACATAACTCAGTTTCTCACTGGGAAAAAGCAGATCTATTTAGATTATATTTCACCCATTTCTCAGGACCTGAAGCTCCATCCAGAAATACAAGCTGCCAAAGAAAGTTAAAAGTGGAATGTAAAATTATTCAAATACCTGAACTATTCAATGGGAGGCCAGTGTCATCTTTCTTGATACAGCCAGTCTATTTGCAAATTGGCAGTTCAGCCTCACCAGTATTTGCTGAGCTAGCTAACAGAGTTTTACTCGAGATGCCTGGAACATGTTTAGACTTATTAATAAATTCAATCTTCTGTTACATGTAGTAATACACAGGTTTCTACTTGGGATTTTGAGCAACTCTTTCATGATATCAGTTAAAGCCTTTTCCTTGGTGGAGTGCCTCAAAATTACACAGCTCTTATGAAAAAAATTAAGTGAACTGGAGTCATGAGAAATTTGAGAAGAATGAAGATTTCTCAGGGGGTGATCCTTATGACCAAAAGCTGCACACATACATACACTAAAAGGGAGGTTATAACCAGCATTAGACTGAATTATTTAAGCATGAAATCTTTTGGCTGTATCTGCTGTTGTTCCTTCTTGCTCTGCTGCTCTATGCCCCTAACAGCCTGCACTGAGGAAATCTTGCAGCAGCCTGCTCTGCCTCTTTGTACCAAGCATGGATCCATGTAAGGCACAAACCCAACAATGCTGCCTTGGTGCTGCTACCCAACAGCCGTGGCTTTGGAAAGAACCAGCTGGCAGCAGCTAATCCAACAGGCAAAACCTGGGAATTCTGGTGTCAGTGCCACAGAGCGTGGGAGAGCTGCAGGTTTGGCAGGCAGATGGCTGCTCTTTTACACAACTGTGCAAAGTACAGTTCTTGTGATAAAACATTACAGTTCATGACAGGTTATTTGGGGCAAGGGTTACATTTCCCTGAGGCTTATCTTGGTGCCTGATACATTCTTTGGCAGAAATGGGAATTTGGACAAAGATTAAAGAAGTCATGGATGTGAACAACTGGGTTACCACATGGAGGCTGTATTGCTGTTACTGGCAGTATTAGGAGAGGTTAGAAATGTGAGGCATATAATCATTTACAGGCATAGGAGAGAAACCAGGCAGTTATTTTCTAAAACCTCAAATACTAGAACAATGGAGCCTTGGGAAATTTGGTAATGCAAAGCATGGTTTGCTTCCAACTCTTACCTCACCTGCTCAGGTTTAACTGTTTCTTCATACCCAAAGTAAATACCTTCCTGAATGCATATCTATTATTATTATTATGCATATATATATTGGAGATATTGAGCTGAAACAGGGAATATAAGCAACTGAAACACGAACTTTGTGCAAAGCAAGGTTAGAAATACATATTCAATTACATGAAGGTGTGTCATTATTTTAAAAGCTTTTTACATGTATTTCTTACTTTATCATCATAGGTTTAGTAACAGCTGGTGAATGGCCAGAATACAGTTTGTCAGCTCTTCCAAGGCAACAAGTAAAAGAGGTGAGGACACAAGTGTACACTTCATCTACCTGCTCCTCTGACCTTCTGCACAGGGAAATAAGTAGGTACCATCCATCTCTGAGCCTGACATCAGGGGTTTAGCAGCGAATATACAGCCCAGACCAACACATCCTTCAGCAGTCCTGACCTTTGAACAGGTCTCTTTGACCCAGTGCTCTTCCCTCCACTTCTCAGTCACTGGTGTTTCTGTATTAAATGCCTTTCCAGGGTTGCAGCCCAGCAATTATGCTGTTTCATGAGTGTTGCCATAGGGCAGGGATGCCACAAACCAGTTCCTGGCTCCTGTTAGCTACACAGATGAAAGCAGTCAGATGAGAGACAGCAGGACAAGAACCATACCTAACAAATCATTGCCCAGTTCACCGTCTGGGGGTCCCTGCTGGAAGGGGGCCACAGCAATGGGGCACAGCATGGAGGGAAGCTGTGTACCTGCCTGCAAAGCCCTCTGCAACCCACAGGCTGCCTCTCCTTGCAGGCAGGCTTGTCACTCTCCACTGCCTGGCTGGCTGTCAATACTGTTTCTTATGCAATAATTCCATGGCAAGCTTTATGGGAAACTGAGGGTCTTACTCAAGGAGAGCTGCATCAGCCCCTAGAGCTGGGGCCTAAAGGTAAGGTAAGCAATAATTATTTCAGGTATTTAAATTAAGCCTTCTGTATCCCTCACAAAGCAGCCTGACATCTCTGCTCCTCTGTTTGTCTACCTGTACACGAGATCACTTGCCAGTTCCTTGGCGGTGCTATAAATAACAGCAACATATTACAAAGTGCTGTAACTCTAAGTACTGGTCCAACTTTCAAAATTTTATCAATTAGTCCTCCTAAGGAAATTTAACAAGAGGTATTTTCAGTATCATGTTTGATTTCTCTTTGAAATAGAGTCTCCAAAACATTTGTAACTTGACTCTGGAGAAGAGACCCTGAGAAGTACTAATCTGGTGGAAATACCTAGGAGGTATGAATGGTGTTAATGATAACCTTCAAAGAGTATGTCACAGCAAATACTGAGTTTCTCTCTAAATGCTCTCTTTTGCCAAGGTTTCTTCTTACTGTTTTGATTTGGCACTTATCTGTGTCTAAATTCTTTAAAAAAACACCAACCAACCAATCTCATTCAAAGAGACAAGGGGAATGCATTTCCAATAATTTTCAAGTTTTCAATAGAACTTAATACTCCATATAAAATCAAATGTATGATAGGAAGCAGAAGAAATGAAAATACTTTGTAATTAATGATTTGGAGAAATGGCCCTTTAAAATACAAGAGCATTATTCCCATTTGGTTCATAGTTACCTAACCAAAAGCCTACATGATGAGCAATCTTGTAAACATTGACTACTCCCACCAGGAACTATAACTTACACTGCAGTAACAATACTGAAGGATGAAAGGAGACAGAACTGCAACAAGCAAGCTGCCAGGCAATGAACAAATACACAAAGCGGGGGGGAAAAACAGGTCCTGTCTTGGGGAATTTGTGGTATTTGCAGATTTAATATTGTGACAGTTTAGTATCTTGAGCTGGACTTGACCTGAAGGAATGTGAGTATGGAAGAATCAAATTCATATTTGTTATCTCCACAGCTCTCAGATGTTTGTTTTCTCTGGCAGAGAGCCTTGACTACATGAAGGCACATCAAACTGGTCCCAGGATGGGAAAAGCCCCTAGGTTTCTGCCTGGCAGAGGAATATGCCTCCAAGTGAGACCACTGAGCCCAGGCCACTCGCCCAGGCCCACCCCAAGGCAGGAGCACACGACAGTGCAACAGCCCCTCTGCCTTTCAATGGCCTGGGGTGTACCTGGCAGTGCAGCTTACTGTCTCTGCTTTTATTTCCCAGCCTGTAAAAAACTGAAGACTGAAAACTGATATTAAAATACATATAAAAGCTGTTACTAATGTGTCATACTTAGGAATTCTACTATTTTTTTCACTAAGTGTGGGAATTCCAAGCACAGAAAGCTCTCAAAATCTTGCAAATGCATGTTTAGATATAGACATGGACACAGGGTTTGATTTGAGGCCTTGGAGAAAGCTTCCAGACTTAGAATGATAAGAATGTAAGTTTAAATAGAAAGACATTAGGTTAAGTTGTAAGAAGTTTTAAGGTTTCAAAGTTAAGATATAGAAGTAATTATGAAGGTAATAAGAAGTTTAAGGTGTGACAAGTAGTTCTGTGTGTCGCTACATGACTGGTTAAGAAAGTCTGCACTGCGGCAGAGACGTATAAAACAAAATAGTTATTGGTGTGAAAAGAGAGACATTCTTTTGTGGCATTAGTTTATTGGCTAAATAACCTTTAAAAGACCTTGTGACCTGTAGTCTTGTGACCACGAACTAGGAATGTTTGGTGAATAAGGTGAAGACGTACTTGCTCCTTCATGAAACTGTAGAATAAATCATGCTTTAGGACGTCTCCCAGTGGTCCCGTCTCTCAAAATCTCGGTAACTAAGGATCAGTACTTTATTCTTAGTTGCTAAACTTCATGTAAAAAATATGCTACAGCTTGAGTGTGGCAAGAAAAATGAGACAGTTGCTAAAGAGAAAAATATTATTTATTTATTCTGCTTTTCAACTAACTTTTGAATGTTCCAACCCACACTCAACTGGTATTTGTGGCTTTGCAGGAGATGTTGATGATGGAACTTTTTGGTGTATTGTCCTTCAAGAGGATATATGTGTGCAAAAAAAGTGCACACACCTACACTCCTGCCTGTGGTGGGAATTCAAGTAATCAAGGAACTCAGTCTCTTTGTTAAGATGCACACTATGAATTCAGGCCTTTGTAAAGCTTAATCATCAACAGAGTCTTTGGAAGGACTTTGCACTCAGCCTGTTTTTTTTTATCTCTAAAGAAGAATTTCACTGCATCTCACAATGAATGAAGTGATGCATTAAAGACAACAACTCAGCATGCAGAGAAGGATAAGAAGGTAGCCTTCAGCTTTGCTATTGAGCACCTGGCATTTTTTTATTTTATATCACACAGTTATCTACTAAAAAAATAAAACAAAACCCACAGGTCAGCCTATGGAAAAGAATATAAAGATATTGCTATAATAAAGGGTCTCCATCTTAGAAGATGCTGGAAAGAAAATAAAATGGAAAATAATTTGGAAGTTCTTCCCGTCTTTGGAATACTTTGTATCTTGTGGACATCATCAAAGAGCCTCTTTAGGACAGATTTGAACACCTGAATTGCTAGGAGAGTACACTTCCAAGGGAACCGGTGGTGGCAGGAGAAAAAGGTGAACAGGATGAAATGGGCACCAGTCACCATGCCAGACCACTCTGAGAGGGAGCAGCTCAGCAATGTGCACACAGAATAATTCACACACTACAACTGCTATTACTGCCAGCAGCATTCATGGCATGATTAGATATGCCCAAGACAGTCAAGGCACCACAATCATGTCCTGTACAGAGACACAGCAAAAGAATATGTGGGCTATTCAGAAATGAAAAATTCAAGTTCCTTGCAAAAGAAACATGCTAATACAAAACCAAGTGGTGAAACAATGTGATTATATTCACTTTACATAAATGCACAAAACTTTGTAGACTGAAATGCACAATTCATCCTTACTGAAGTAAAAAACTCCAACCCTCAAAACCAACGGTTATCAATAAAAATTCACCAAAAAAATCCTAGAAATACACCACTTAGATTAATGACATAACTTAATGCTACTACAGTCATTTCTACATCAGGCAACAGCAAGAAAAAGAAATTTTAAAGCAATATTGACAAGCCACAACAGTGTCTCATACACTAATTGAGAAATTGGCTTGGAGAGGAATAAACATTATTAGTTAGACCAGAATAAGTCCCCTTTAGTCATATTCCTCAATGTAGAGCAGGAAGACTTTAACTGGAAGATACATCAGTGGATCTTTCACTTGAATCTTTTCAGTGCCTTGACTTCCTTCTCCCCCCAGACAGATAATTTAATCCAAGTTTCTAGTCAGCAAGACTTTCTGCATCAAGAAATAATTGACTGAGCAGAAATCTCTCCAGTGCCTCAGGAAATGTCTGGAGGCCTCCTCACTCAAAAGGAAGAAGTTATTGCATCTGCTGCTCACCTGAGTCAATTATACTGGACACAAGTGCGTATCATAAATTATAGTTCTGAAGCATAAAAATTTTATTAAAAAAAGAAAGGATTTTTTTTTTTCCTACAAAACATACCATTTCAAAACTTTGGAAGCAGATTGTTTCATTTGGAGTCTTTTCATTTTACTCAGAGAATAGCACAATATACAGCAATGCCAGCTCAAAAATCACCTTGAACAAAGCTGCTTTAAAATTATTTTGCAGATGATTCATGAAGTAAAACAAATCTTCCTTTCTTCCTTCTAATAACAGCCTCATCACAAGTCGTCTGCTCGTTACTTATTACTTTTAATGACAGCTGGTAAAAGAAAGGATTCTGTAGGAGTGGCCTCACATATGAGTCTACATATCTTTCATCTCTCCCAGAGGGTATATTCTCAAAGAGCCAAGCTACTCTATTTAGATTTAGTGGCAGGTGATTTGAATAGCTTTGCAGCTATACAAAACACAAAGTGAGTTATCCTCTGTTGAGAAAGGCATGAACATGTCAAACAGCTCCTTGCTGTGCAGGTTGCTAGTCACATATTCTCCTCTGATCACCCTACCAAATTACAGGTACATCAGCCTTTTCCCTCAACCATTTCCTTTGGACTGTTCAGAAAAAGTACTTAAGCCTTGGGGCTGGGGATATGGGTACAGAGTAAACTAATAACATCATCCAAAGTACTGCCTACAAGCTTTTTCTCATATTAAGTGTATTGGAAGTAATTATACATGATACTCAATGTACTGGAAATAATTATACAACATTAAGCATGTGGGCAGATATTATACAATAGTGGTTTGTCTTGAAGTCATATTTTAGGTGATGTGCAAATGAACATTTCTGCATGTGATGCTGTCAACTTAAGAATGTCTTAGTCCTGCACTGTGGATCACCCCACACTGCCAGAACATACACATATCCCAGAACTAGAGGGGAAAAAGCTTGAGCTGAAGGTGGTGAACAGTTCACAAACAGAGCTAACTTGTCACACTGTTCTGCTAGAAATTCTGGTGTCAGAAAAGAGTTTACATCTTTATCAGTTTTACTGGTGCAAAAGTAAAATACCTTGATTTTCTGTTATAAACAATGTATTAGCTGTATAGTTGACGAGACTAAGGACACAGAACTAGAAATAGAGCAGATATTGGCAGTAAAATAGCACAAAAATGAGCTGAGTTTAAATACTGAGAAAGACAAATCACTGAAAACGTACTCTTGAATTGCAGGTCAAAGAGTAGCATTAGTGGTCAGCTGAAGAGTACAGATTGCATAATGGCAGCCTACAATATAATAAAACTGATCTTAATTTCCAAATTTTGTGTATGTTACTGGAAATATTTACAGTGCATTTTACACCAGCACACTGGGATTATAACAAAATACCCAATTCTTCCAGAAAAATTTCTCAGTAACACAAGGCTCTTGCTGTCAGCCAAATGAACTGAGAGCACAGACCCTAAACAATATAGACGGGTTGGCTCAGATTCGTAAGATGACAATGTTAACTTTGATTTGGTACAAGGTTTGCTCCAGATGCAGGCTCACTGCCCCAAGAGCCAGAAAGGGGCTAACACAGCTGTTGGCTATCAGGTGAGTCACCGCCAGGACTCCTCAAGTGCTTCAGCTCTAACTCAAAGCTGTGGAAAAGCTAAGG
Organism: Poecile atricapillus; assembly: GCF_030490865.1. Taxonomy (NCBI): domain Eukaryota; kingdom Metazoa; phylum Chordata; class Aves; order Passeriformes; family Paridae; genus Poecile; species Poecile atricapillus. The sequence goes on along the minus strand of NC_081251.1, from coordinate 24,127,919 downwards.
CTGGATAGCAGTGTGATGGCACAAACGTGGAATCTTGATATTTTGGTGCAATTGCCCTCAAACATGCAAGGCTGTGTCCCTTTAGATCTGAAATAAAGTACAACTTGGCTTTCACATGAGGGACATGCCTCATCAGACTGCCATTGCCAACTGCGACACTTTTGGCCTCTTGATGTTTCAAAAATAAAAAAGCCTGTGGGATTCTTTTAGCTAGAAGAAGATTGTTTTCTTGTCCCCCAAACTAAGTCAACCAGCCACCTCCAGACCTACTGTAGTATTAACAACAGCACTGCTTTTAATCACGCCAGCCTGTACAATTTCAGTCAAAACCATGAGGTTTTTTAAAAAAATCATGAAGTCCTAAAAACAGCTCATTATAAACTGTTTGTAATTTTAACAATTACTGTTTGTTCTGTCAGTGCTGCTCTTTGTGTAGAAACTTATGTCATTAAAATACTTTTGCATTGCTTTACTGTAATATTTAGTATCTTCCACTAATGCATTTTAGTTTCGTTAGTCTATTATCTTAGAAGCTTATTCTATCCTTTAGGCACCTCATATCCTGGAATAAAGACAATTAAGCAGTTCTTGTAAGTACAGTCATTAATGAAATATCTAATAGTACAGTTCATCCATTAGTGGGCTGTATCACAATTTGAATACCCTACTTATTCTCAAAGCATTGGTTTATCACATACCAGCCCTGCTTTTCCCTGCTGCCTATGATGAGCTTTGTGAATGTAACAATGAGGGTCCAGGAGTAATGAACTTCTGCTTCTCAGCAGTGAGAAACTTTCCCTTCACGCTGACGTTCAGCCTTTTGTCTCTTCATTTAGTGAAGACTTAGCACTAATAGGCTTTCGACTTTACATCGAATGTAAAATACACGCCTTGACATGCTCCCGCATCCTCTTTCCGGAGACAATGCTGTTGCAATTCCCTCCAGAACAACTTCCAGGTAACAAATTCATTTTCAACATCTTCACGAGCTGGGCTTGCGCTTGACACCACAACACGTGGCTTCCGCAGCCGGAGAGATGCAGAGGAGGATCTGTGGGGGACGAGGTGAGATCTCTCTGGATTTCACTCCACCCACTCCGAGCATCATGTTTTTCCCCTGTCCTCTGATCTTTAAAATACACAGCAGGATTCGCACACTGTCCGCAGTTTGGGGCCCTTCAATTTGGACCTTTACTTTGTCGCTCTCAGGCCCACAAGGGACCCTTTCCCCCAAGAGCACCAGCCCGGCCAGACGCGCCCCGTCCTGTGAGGGGACACCCTCCCGCCGCCATGTCGCCTGGCGCAGGCGAGCGGCGTCTCCTCCCCTCTGTCCGGGGCTTGGGCCGGGCTTTCGGAGCAGCGGCGCTCACGGTCGCTGCCTGCGATCGGCTTTGCCTCTCCGAGGCCGCTCCGTCGCTCCTTCCCCTGCGGCTCCGCACCGAGAGCGCCGCGGGGCCGCCAGGCCGCGCTCAGCCCGGCGCTGGGGGCGGCGCCCGCCGGCGGAAAGTGCTGAGTCACGGCCTGACGCGCGGCCGCCGTCACGTGCGGCGCCGGGCTCGGTCCCGCCGCCGCACCGAGCGCACTGCGCACTGGCGCGCTCGCTCCGCTCCGGCTCCGCTCGCTGCCTCGGCCTCTCCCGCTCCCGGCCGGCATGGGGCTGCTGTCGCAGGGCTCGCCGCTGAGCTGGGAGGAGACGCGGCGGTACGCGGAGCACGTGCGGCGGCACGGCATCCTCCAGTTCCTCCACATCTACCGCGCCCTGCGCGACCGCCACAAGGACGTGCTCAAGTGGGGCGACGAGGTGGGTGAGACCCCTGCGAGCGCGGCCTCCGCCGCGGCCTCCGCCGCCCCCTGTCGCGGGCGCAGGTGCCGTTCCGGTGCGGTGCCGGTCGGGCCGTGCCGGCCGCGATGCCCGGAGCGGGCCCGGCCGCTCGGCCGCGGTCGCTCGGCGGGAGGGGACGTTGCGAGCTGCCCGGGGGGCTTTGTTTACCTCGTGCACACACGCGGGCTCGCCGCCGCATTTCCTTGCGCAGCGCGGTTCCCCGCTATTACCCGCGGTTCTGAAACGCTACAACAACTTTCAGTGTTTCCGCCTGGCACCGCTCGGTTGCCCGGGCAGCCCCTCGGGACGTGTATTCCCGGGGCGGTGATGCTCAGCAGCGCTTGCTCCTTCTCCGGAGTTTGTTTACGGTCTCTCGATGAGTCTGAGTAAAGCATGTCTGTGCCTCGAGTCCAAGGCAGTGCTTGTTCGGACTCCGAATCAGTTTTTGGGAGGAAAGCGAGGGAAGCGGGTTTGGGGATGGGCGGGCGGCTCTGCCGTGGCAGCCCACTCGCCTCCTGTATCCCTGTGTGAAAGGGACCTGCCGAGCCCTGTTTTACCCCAGAGTTTCCTGCGAGTTTGGTACGTGTCAGCCTGCCTTCTGAACAAGGATCGGAATGGTCGCTCGGGTCACGACTTGAACTTCATTACAGGTGCTTTGCGCCCGAGGATCGTAACTTTAGTCAAAGGTCTTGGGTGTGTTGCCTTGTAAACCTGCGCTCAACTGTGCCGCAGCCTGACAGCGCTCTGCAAGGAGCAAAGGCTGCCTCCTCTATTGATAGTTCCCCAGGAGACTGGAGCAGCTTCACATGTACTGCGCTAGAAACTGTCCTTGTCCGGGGTGTTGGTGAGGTCCAGCATTGGTCACTTGGAGGTGTCCCAGATGAGGCTGGAGGGAAGTTGGAAGAGCAGAGTAGGATACAAATAATGTGGGGACTTGGCCGTTTCATCTCTGTCTTATGCAGAGTTTGCTTTCTCAGCAGCAAAAGCATTTGTGAGAAAACTTCATTCAAGTCATAGCAGCTGTTCACAGATGCTCTTTGCCAGAGGAGAATCCTGTTCACCATGTGCACCTTGAGAGAACTTGTCTCTTAAAGTCAGTTCTTCTTTAAATGAGTCCTTTTTCTAATTCATGTAACAGCAGGGCAAGCGTTAGTGCACAGAAGCTGCTTCCATGAGTGATGGGGGCTTGGCTACTAAAACCTGTGTAATGAGTACATGTAGTCTGTACCACAGTGTTGTGGACTCAAAAAATTTAAATATACTTTTATCTGTCCCTTTCTGTCGTTTGTGTTGCCACATGTCTTGTATGACTGAAGTTATGCTGACAAAAGAGCCTCCCAGTCTTGAGTCTGGGAATATAAGACAGAGTCTTCCTGTTGCTCTGAGACTTAGCTTGAGGGTTTTCTCATTAATCTTTAAGAGGTGGTACTCATTTTTCAGTGGGTGTTGGATTTTAGTTGTCTTTGCTCTCTCAGAGAGCAGTTTTATAAGATAGCTAAGGCTGATCTGGTAGCAAGCTGGTTCAGCTTCCCTCCCTGTTCCAGGCTCGTATTTCTGCTGTCTGCCTTGTGTTGTTACTGGCCAGCTGAGTTTAAAAAGTTAACCCAGCGGAAAACTCTTCTTCCATTCAGTTTTTTTAAGTTGGTTGGTTTTCTCAGCAGAGCTCCAGCAATTTCACGGGTAGACCCAACAAGCTCTGCGTAATGTGAGGAAAGTACCAGGAGTGTGTGGATGAAAGGGTCAAATACAACCAGCCCCTGCAGCACCCGCAGCTGATCACTTGAAAATCTTACATGTATGGTGAGACTGGACTCTGAGAGCCTCATTCTTCTTTTGGCCTGGGGACCATACTGCACAAAGTGTTCATGCTCGATAAATAGTGGAGCAATATGTTAGAGGAGATTCATGGTTTCCTTCTACCATGCCCCAGCATGGCAGGAGGCAGGCTTTTAAGAGCAGTATCATTGCAGACATGGTTTTGATAAGGAACTGAGAGCTTTATCAGAAATATCTGAACATTCAGAGAAGGTCAGGTAACCTGGTTCATTGTCGACCTCTTTATTTTAGCAAATGCTAATAAACTCAGGTGTGGCAACTTTGTTCTGCTGTGTTATGCAGTGTTATATTTTTACATAACACAGCATTTAGAAGTGTGTTAATGGACCAGGTACTTGTAGCCAGTCTGCGCTTGTGCAAACACAGACCATACCTCAGTCCATAACTTAGCTAAGATGTGCCGCAGATAGACTAATGCAGAGGGCAGTACATTTGTTTTCCATTTTTTCTCCTCAGGTGTCTAGTTGTTAGAAAGTGGCGCCACATTTATATGCAGCTTAGATGAGTCAACTGACTAATTGGACAGCTTTCATAAAAAATCTTTTTTGCTCTTTGACCTTCATGTATAAAGTCATAGCCTGAGGGTGTTTAATTGTTTTTAAAACTTCTTGAAGATAGAAATCAAGAATGAGGATGGCAGCCCTCATGTAATGGTAGAGATAAAACAAGCATGAACAAAATTACTTTTGTGTTCAAGAGATGTTTCTGTGACCCTGTTTAGTGAAAAATGTATTTTGTAATTTTTTTTTAAGGAATGTTTATGAGAAAAAACCCAGCCTCAGTAGCACATACTGAGTTTGTTTTTCAGGGCGTATTTGTGAATACTTGAAAGGTTGTTCCCCACGTAGGTGATGGCATTGTGAAGGGAATACTGTGTTTGCTCATGATTGTAGATACCAGCCTTTGCCTCATTAAGACTCCCACTTCTCAGTGTGTGTTTTAAGACCCATTACAGAGCTGTGGGGGTCCCTTGCGGTGCTTACAACCTCCTAGGGACTCCATTCCCTGGGGTTCCGAGGGGATGAAACTGGGGAGTCATCATGTACACCCAATATGTACATCAACATCTTGGGTGTCAGACAGAAGTGTTAAGGCTAAGTGCTAACAGAGCATGGTGGTGGCATCTGTTTTGAAGGGAGTGAGACAGCATCACAGCTTGCATTGCAGGGTAGCATTCCCTGGTGCTCCCATCCTCTCCTGAGTAAAGAGCTGGAAAGGTCAAAACACTGGTTCTGCTGCCTTTTCAAAAGTCAGCTCTTCTATTCCTTGCAGTGTTAACAGAACCGAGAGCTGTTGTCCGTTTTGGGGTAAGTTCTTTTTTACTCCATTTTCTGCAACCATGAAGCCTTTGCAATCGTAAAAACAAAAGCCTACCAAATATGAGTGTAACAAAGTAAAATTTGCTCTAAAAAAAGCTTTCTAAAGCTTTTTCTAAAGCTCCTTTAATTTCCATTTGCAGGTAAAGGTCCTCTGCCTCTTAATCATCCTTCTACCTCATTTAAAAATGACAGTTGACCTCCCTGTTTATGCTTGACTTCTCCTGACTGTGGAGAATACAAAACAGTGAATTACCGCATTATCATCATCAAACCCAGCCTTACTATCATTGCCTTAATGCTCACAAAGTTTGGGCAACAATTGCATCTGCTGGTGAGATCCTGTCATGCCAGCAAGTATGATCTCCTTGTGGTCTTATCTTCCTCTTCCATACAGTAATGTATGCTTGACCTCAGGGTTGCAGAGTTGTGATGATTGTTTATTTTTTTTTTTTATTTTTGTGCAGCAGAATCCAAAACCTGCAACTTTTCAGTAGTGTGTTTCAGAACTCCAGTACAGTTAGCAGATACTATGTGAAACAATTAGTTTGTGCAGCTTGGCAGGCGCTAGCCTGTTCTGCTGCTTCCCAGCTTTTATTCCAAAAAGCTCCCTTCTGTGCCAGTGCATTATTAGTCTCCTGTGCTGTTCAGCACCTCTTGTCTGCTGGTTGCATTCCTCTAACTGATGGATGTTGCTTAAATTTCCCTTTGGAGCTTTATGCGGACACTTGGATCAGACAAGTGGAACGGCTGGCCCTTGGCAAGGCTCACTGCTGCTGTTTTGTGCTGAGCACACAAGTGTAGAGTCACAGCATTTCACACTGACAAACATATACTTATGTATTCATATTGCATGTAATACTTGTCTTCCACAGTCTGTAAAGACTAAGGAGGAGCTGTTTCAGCATAAAAAAATTTGGAAGAAGTTGTCCCAGAAGATCTCAGAAGAAAGGGATTTAGCATGGGGAAAACATGACAGTTTTATTTTAAAGTACTTGTGAATGAAGTAGAAATCTGATTTGCTCAGCCTTGTTTAGTGAAGTTGTACATAATGATGTTTTTTGTTGTGTATGAGTCGTGTTCCTGTAAGTGTAGGGACCTAGCACACAATAAGCATCTTCAGCTTTTTAAAAGTTGTTTTCTTAATGGAAACTTGAAGTGAAATTTTGAGGCCTTTAAAAAGATTTGATAATGCTGTGTATGAGGCAGCATGAAAGATGTACCACTGCACTGCTTGCAAGTTCAAGTCTTACTGAGTTAAATCTAGTTTGGTTTTGGTTCTTTGTTTTATTTCTTGCCTTTTATCTTTCTCAGGCCTTTTTAAGCTTCTTTTGACCTTTTTCTTGTACACTCAATTAGTTCCCCTCCTTGTCCTTCAGTTTTTGAATTATATCTTGTAAATAAGTTAAATGAAAACTGAGATGAACGTGTGCTAATCAGCACTTCCTTGTGCAAGAAACAAAACAGCCCTTCTCAGGATCTACAAGAGGCCAGGGGTTTCTTACTAGAATGTCCCAAAGGTTCTGATTAGAAGATGCATGACTCTCTTGAAAGCTTTCTCCTTCATAATGAAAGGCTAGGCTGTGAAAAGAGCTGTATTTCCTTGAGTGGTTCTTTCTAGGGAACTAGCTATTGCATTAGTGTCTTGTTACAGTTTCTAGCCTGTGATGGTTTTGGGTGTTTCCAGGGCAGTAGTAACGAGTAAATGGTATGATCAGAGATGTTACATTACAGTTTGCAGAACTTCAGACTACTAAAATTATTGCAGTGTATTAAGGAAATTAATTTGGGTTCAGACATGCACAGTTTGAGGCTCCAGTTTGCCTGTCACCCACTTAAAACCAGGAACAAAAACTAGGGCATTTTTTTAGCAGTGGTTAATCTAGCTCACTAGCTACATTAAATAAGTACAGGTACTATCCCTAATGTACACAGAAGTTTTCATCATCTGTTTACTAAAAAGACGACCAGTGAGGCTTGGTGAGAGACAGATACCTGTGCATAAAAATCTTCTAAAAGAGAGAAGAAAGGACCAGAACTGATAGAGTAGGTTCAGACAGCTTCATAGCATACAGAAAGGTAATGTTTATTTCTCATTTTCCAAGAAACTTGGCTAACGTGGACCAGAAGACCAGATGTCCTTTTAAGATAATTACCTATTTTACAAAGCCTAGATGCCCTGTGGAACAAGATGCCACATGATAGCTTTGAAGCCGAGACAGACATTGACTTGAATGGACAACAAGAATAGACAGTTTATTATGGTTTCTTTAAACTTTACACGCTGCAAGATGTTTGTCTGTCTATCCAAACCACTTAGATAATTGTACAGCGAATTGTGAGGTTTCTGCAATGCTTATCTGAAACTTTCTAACTAGCTTTTTGTTCTATTTGTTATTAATAAAACAAAATCACAAAAAATAGTTGTTGCATTTTCCAAAATGTCAGTAATATATGGCCTTTAAAAAAAATTCATCCAAATCATTATACAGATTCATCATCAGTACTGTCACGATCTCCCATTTTCACTTTATGCAAACTGCTGCAGTATACCAGTGTGCAGAAATTGCTTTTTTAAATGCTTTTCTTGGTAATCTTGTGCCTCTGTTAAAACTAACGGTGGCATGAAGTCTTAAATTTTTTTTTGCATTCTTGTCATTTTAGGACAAATGCTTTTAGTCTCCCTGTCCCCCAGTGAAATTCCCCAAACAGAATGCATTTTTTAATTTTGTTTTCACGCAGAAATTCCTCATGATGGCCTCTGCCAGATGAGGCATGTGCAGATGCATCTCAATGGAGCTGTCTTAATCGATGTGCTCACCCACTGGCCGCTTGGGGGGAAGCAGCACTCGTGAATGATTTCGTGATTTGTCACGTGTCTGCTTACTCACCCTTTCTCTTTCAGCTTTATTTAGCTAAATAAAGGGACAGTGGAATTACTTGTTTACAGATAGACTTAGTGCTTAATATCTCTTGTATGGATACCTGCTGTTTCAAATAGTGGCATTTCCGGGGCTGTGTCTGAAGGTGTGATGTTATTGCATCAGCTTATGCTGCTTGACAGCCATGAGTGTGTATGTATGCAACCTCCAAAAGGAATACACTAATGCGGGGAAATATAACCCTTTAAATCTCGACTTGAGCAAGATAGGTGCCCTTGAAGAGTCTTCCTGTTTATTCCTTCCTTGGATGCTTTGACTGACTGCCATAAAACTTCCTTTTCTGCCTGGTTTTAATCCTGGCATCAGGGAAAACCTAAACTAAACGCTCTAGCTCTCAAAACATTCGCAGTGTGCTAACCCTATGGTGGCTGATAATTTTGCTTCATCTCCCTCTGCTTAGAGGCTGGGTGATGTGTACATGTTGTAGTGCAGCACCAGTGACCTACCTGAGAGCTGTACTGCCAAATGCACTGTGTATGTGACAGTGCAAGGCTCGTTGTAGTTTATACTGAGATGATCTTTGAAAATTTAATTTTGTAATCAGTGAAAACCAGTTTGGAAGTTTTGGAGTTTTCTGTTGTGTGGGATTTTGTTTGGGTTTTTATTTAGGGTTTTTTTAATGTGTATGTGATTGGTTGGTTGGGGTATTTTGGGACTGTTTTTTAGGATTTTTTTGAAGTTTTTTCCCAAAGCAAGATGCAGCTGGTCGTAAGTATTGACCCGCCCTCATAATGAACATTTATTTCCTCCTTCGCAATATCAGATTTTAATTAGAGAAGATTAAATTACCTATTGTTTGTATATTTCTGATAACAAAATATTCTGTTCAGTCTTCTTTCCTTCTGTGGACATCAAGTGGATTGCTGTGGTTTTATCATGGGATATTTTCTATTGTAATTCCTATTTTCCCTCAGGATCTCTTCTTGCTGTGCAGATGCCTTATTTTAGTTAACAGCATGAGAAAGGGTGAGTCAGAAAGATGAGTACAAGAAAGATTTTATTGTTGATGTTGCATATTCAGTTGTTCAGGTTTTTTATTTTTCTTTCTGATGTAAAAGGCGAATTAGAAACTTGCAGCATTTTGTTTCAGAGCTGCATAAATAAATAAGGTTTTCTCTGCTGCAGAAATCTAAAGTTAACATGATCCTAGTCCTTTTAAAAATATTAGCCTCAGGTGTTAGTAGAGAAGTCAAAGATGACACTTCTTTCTGTAGTGCACCACATCTTATTTCTTTAGAATCGTGCAAACGGTTATAAATCCTCAATTTTAATTTTCAATAACCCAGCTTCCTGGTTTGTGGTGTGTGCAGAACACAATCTCTAGTCACATTTTGTCATGTACAAAAAAATCTGCAGCTGTGATGTTGTTGCATGGGAGGGGTAATAGGCAAAAGTGCTTAGTTGGGGGTGGCTGTGTTGACTGAGATGAGAGCCTCTGCATCCTCTCTGTTTTGTCTGTGATAATATTTAATGTGGCATAGAAGTTCTTAATTTTTTCATTATTGTCAATGAGTTGTGTTTTGTTTCTGGGACTCGCTTTCTGTGAATTGGTTTTGTTTAGAGTTGGCAATGGTACTTTTTTAATTGGATTTCCACTTCCAATCTGCTTGATCAAAATTAAGTATTTTGGGAATTATGTTTTAACCTTGGTTCTCCTGTTGCAGATTTTTGAAATTATTTCTGTGGCAGAGAGTATCCATGGGCTTGTTGGCTAGAAACAGGGTAACCAGCCTCTGTGGCACTTCCAGACTTGTTTTCCTCTGAAATTTGCTCCCTTAGGCGTTAGATTTATTGTAAGACAGTAAAGCTTTCATTAAAGGCACATTACCAGCTGTTTATTTCTGTGGCTCCATGCTTTATCACCTCTGTGGTGAGAAGATAACTGCATCAAAAAAACCCATTGTGGCTATTATCAGACATCCATCAGAAGTATTTGTACCTAGAGAAAATAATCTACTTTTTCCATCTAACACTGAAAACTTGTGGCAGAGGTTCTTTAATGAACAGTCAGATTATTAAAACTTAATTATCTTTTAGACCATCATTTAATGATAATGGTATTTTAATGATGCATTAACTGATAAATAAATATATGGAAGAACTACTATTTTTTCCATAAGTGAACTTAATAACTAGTGAAAAGGGTATTTTGTACTGCATACATAAGTATATGAGGCAAACTGCGTGAAAATACTTAAATGTTGGTAGTGGCTTTTGTTAACAGTGAACAATACCCATAAGATCTCATTGGATGTTCAGGAAAATTTTCAGTTTCCCTTAAACCTCCAGGACTGAAAGAAGGTTCATATGAGGAGACTGCTAACAATTGTTCCAGGTGTGTGTGGCAGTAGCAGTCCAGTGGAAAGAGAGACAAGCTGTCATTAAGATTGTCCTTGAGAAACAGGAGTGATCCATGAGTCACCTATGATCAGTTTTATTTAGAATCACAGAATGGTTTGCATTGTAAGGGACCTTTGGAGATCATCTTGTCAAATTCCATGCCCTGGGCAAGGACATTTCCATTACACCAGGTTGCTCAAAGCCCCATCCAAACTGGCCCTGATCAGTTCCAGGGATGGGCCATCCACATCTGAGATGGATGGTCAGGAGTGTGGTACAAGGCTAATACAGGTAGTTTTATACAGCTATGTTATACAGCTATGTTTTTCACACATAGAAGGCATGGAGCAATGTTTTTTCTTTGCTTTTCTCTTAAAAAATTAAAAAAAAAAGAAATAAAAAAAAAGCTTTTCTTCAAATCATTCTTTCAAACTATTTTCTTCTATTATGTAATCTTGGCACCTTACTGCTGAGCTTATTAAGGTCCAGACTGTGCTTACCAATGTTCTCATAGGCAGAAGTACCTCACAGCAAATACATGGAATGTTAAAAGGATTTTAACATTTAACACTACAGCAGAGGCTTTACTCTCATCTATTAGATAGGTTTTGTTCCTCTGTGTAGGTAGCATGATGGTGTTACATTGAGTATGCAAGGGTGGGTTTTCATATTGGGAAGCGGACCATTACCAAGGCAAGTATTTGGACAATGATATGTTGCTGTCCACGCGTTAGAAAGATAAATTACTTGTCAGTAAAATTGCCACGTTAAGGTTTAGGGCTTAACACACTTCAGTGATCTTAGGTCTAGGGGGAGAGGTTAGCAAAGCTTGAGAAGGATGTACTACTGATAGTGGGCACAAAGGACACAGAATTTACAGGCCACAAGGACACTTGGCAAAACTCCCAAGATAAGTAAGAAACAAACAAAGCCAACTCAGCAACTGTGCGGAGATCAGTTCCAAATGGGTAAAAGGTAATTCTGGCAGGGAGAGATTCCCACCACCATGGTCTGCTGACTCAAGAAACCAACCAACTCAAGAGAAGTACTGAGTATGCAGACTAATTAGGATGAGAAGAAAGAGCGTCATTTAAGGTAGAATTAGTAAGAGAACTGTGTAACATGTAGTCAATGAACTGTGATTTCTTTGCTAAAATGTAGAAATGGTATAAAGCTTTGATGATGGGGGAGATAGCAACCTTTTGTGGGTTATCACTTAGCTCCTTGCTTTGCACAAATTAGAATAAAGAAATATTCAGCCTGGAGTTGAAACATGGGTGCTTCAGATGAGACACTAGAAAAAAACCATTAGGGTGGTCAGGCATTGGGGTAGGTTACCCAGGGAGGTAATAAAATCACCATCCCTGAAGATGTTGAAGAGGCATCTAGATCTTGTTCGGTGATATGTTTTAGTGATATAGGGCAGTGTTGGGCTGACAGTTGGACTTACTGGTCCTTAAGGTCTCTGCCAACCTTGAAGATTCTTTGATAAATGGAAGTATCTCATCTTGGTGTGTACATTGGCACTGCACACTGGGCAACAAGCCCACATTTGGGACGACAGTGTGGCATAGATGGCAACTTCGGTTCTCCTTGTTCCTTAGAATTACTGCTAACAGGTTGTTTCTGGTAAACCCTCATTTTTAAGAAGCACTCCTTATGCAGAAATAATATGTGTAATTATAGTCAAATAACTCAGGCATTCAAAAAATTTCAGACATGTTTACCCGTTTCCAGAGAGCTGTCATCTTTCATTTTGCCTCCAGACAAGCCCAGCACAACTGTTTCACTTAATGAATGGAGAGTGGTTATGGTTCTCTGCAGTTGAGAGGCTTCGAGGTCGCACTTGTATTTACAGAGGCAATATTAAAGAATTTTCAAAAGCCTAAAATTTTTTTGGTAGCCAACTGTGCAAAAAGGTCGTAATGAATTAAGTAGCACCATTCTGGGTGCTAGCAAGCTAATGGAGCATAGTGCTTCTTGAGAAGATTTGGTAATGGAGTGGAACGGAGCTGGTGTGGAAGTAGTCTGTAGATGCAGTTATATTGCAAGCCACTAATTAAGAGGAAGGAAGCCTCTAAAGAGCAGGTTTTCCTTGTATTGGCTCATAATTAGTTCTGATACTTCAAGTATTTGCTTTAACTAAGATTGTATTTGTTTTTTTAATGTGTTTAACTGCAAACAGTAATTTGTTTTAGGCTTGTTCTGTGTTGGAACAGGGCAAGGGGTTGGACTTTCAGCTTTTGCTTTGCAACCTTGCTAGCCAAACTGTTGTTCTTTGCCTGGTAAGGTACCACAGAACTTCTGTGAGCCAGGCAGACCAGGGGTGGTCAGAGAGATTCATCCACTGAAGTTGGGTGGGGCATTGTCTGTCGGCAGGGAGGAGCTGGGATGCCACATCTTGTCCTCAGGAGCCTTGCAACATGTGCCAGCCAGAAGACAGAGGTGTGCAGGGTTTGCTGCACAATGAGAGCACTGACTGGAAACTTGGGTCCAAAGTGGCCATGACAGGGTGCATTGTCCTCGCTGGCTCTAAGCAAGGCTGCTGGTCAGCCATCTGCATCAGGAGTTTGATCTGATGTGTGTTTTTCTTCTTGCTAAGAAGCCTAGTTAAAATTATATAGAAAAGTGAACTCTAAAGAGCTCAGCAAAACAATGAATTATGAATGTTGGGTGAAGTCCCTCATATTTGGCCTTTGGACTGGAATCTCTGCCAGGCGTGCTGTTTCTCCCAGCTTGGCTGCATTTCTCTGAACTTTGTTGTGGATAAAAAACATGTGAGGAGTCTGTGAATGATGACCTGAAGTTGAATGTAAAAATGTGTGAACTCTGAATTTGTTTCTTTCTTTGTAGCTGTAGGCTGAATCTTTTGATGAGCTTAAATTACATTCTTTAAGGATGCCCATTCAGTCAGTCCCTCTGTTGTCAAGATACTCTGTGGGTTTCTTGGAGCTGTTGGCAGCTGTCTGAAGTTTTTTCTTTTCTCATTAAAATTAATGGCAGATCATCTGTGTGTTAACACAGCTTTGAAGATTTAGTCAATGTTTCTGGAGGCAAAAGTAATAGTTGTTTCTAAAGCTAGACACTTAAATGAAATATATTCATTACTGTATTTGAAATATGAAACACTTTGATTTCTTTGGGTTTGCCTTCTTGACTTAGTGTTTCTTTACACTTTTGCCTTTTTTATTAAACTTGCAATTTGGTTTATAGAGAAATACAGTCTTCTCCCTACCAGCTCAATACAGCTACATTTGGAGAGGGATTTCTAGGACAGGAGGCTAATCACAGTAGCATACTCATGGAAAGGTGGACAACTTTGGGTCTCTCAACAGCAGCTGCAGTTCTTGTGCTCTCCCTTCTGCCCCCACTCCCACAGGCAGTGTGGGGAGAAGCCAGGCATGTGGCGAGCTTGATGCCCATTCTGTGTCCATCTGAATGACTCACACCTGTGGACTCGTATAGCTGCTCTACATTAGGCCAGCTCCTAGTGAGAATGTTACTTTTAAAAAGCAGGAGATGATGGTGAATGTGGTAGGAAACTGGAGTCCCTTTTTCTTTCCAGTATTCAAGGTCAAGTGACACTGGAGAGACTAGTGCTGGGCAATAATTAAATCAGTGCTCAACTGTATTCTGATTGACTATAGTCTGTAGTTATCTCAAGTAGATTATTGTGGCATAATACACAGAATTGATAAAATATACCATGCAAGAAAGTGTGATCTGCACAGAAACCAGAAATAATTTTTTTCTTCAGGAGATTAAAATTTGATTGTAGAAAACATAAAGCAAATATGTATAATTGCTGGATGAGTCCCTCCAGAGTTTCTCTGATCAGATTCTGTAGAATTACAAGCACTCTTGGATAATACTGTTTGTAATTTAATCACAAATCCCAACTAAGGATTATATTTTTTGTCACAGTAGCAATAACTCTTCCATGGACACTGAAGCAACCAAAAAACATAAAGACTACAAATCTACTTACAGTGTGTTGTTAAACATGGCACAAGTTCCCTGTCTTTTGGCAAGCTGCTTACCTATTTTCATCAGACTTATGCACAAAATAGAAATTGCCATGAGTTGCTATGCTGCAACTTTAACATGAGCATCTTGTGTGAATCTGGGACTGGAGCAGTCACATTTGTTAAATACAGAGGGATGTGGCTCTAGACAGTGTTGGAAAATGGAACTGAGGAGCACAGTGCACCTCTGACACTTCTAGCTGTGAAATTGCAATCTGAATTTTTAACTGTAAGTTGATGTTTGAATTAGATGATTTTTGGAAATCTTGGAGGCAGTGGTTTGAGAGACTCCAATAAAAGGCACTGTCTGTCACCACTGGTTCAGCTGGGGTTTGAAAGCCAGTAGCCTGGTAGTGCATTTCCATGTGCGACTTCTGTTCTTTCATGGTAGGCACATTGTACTACATTGCACTTGGGTGCTGGTTTGTCTTTTACACTTCCCAGAGCATTGCTAAGCATCCTCTGACCTAGAGGTATTAGCAAATAGAGTGTACCCGCAAGTGTTAAAGGGCTACAGGGTCCAAGCAGCTGTTGGCTTGCTGTGCTGGGTAGCATTCTAAAAGTCTTTACAGGAGTCTTTATTTGACTGCAAGTGTGGATGGAGATCAGGAAGTTTGAAATGAGGCTGTTCCAGGTTTGGCTGCTTTCAGATAATGTCTATTAGGGGAACATACTGTAAAGTGCTGGGATGCAGCTGTCATGAGTGGCTTGCTGGATCTAGGGTTGTAGCTTGGTGCAGGGACAGGGGAAGAGCTTTGGGGACAAGATATGCTGCTGGGCAGGGGGAGAAGAAAATGCAGCAGCAAAGCTGAATCAGGCAGGGGTGGAAAACACTGTGCTGTGCCAAGAACTGAAGTGTAATAATGACAGGACTGATGCTGTCACCAACAGCTGTGGGCTTTCTGTGGTGTAAATGAGACACAGTGCTAGTCTTTAGTAGCTCCAACAAGTTGTGGGTGTAAATGGATGTCTTGTAAAATAACTTTTGGTTTTTTTGTTTGTCAGCAGGAGAGACTGTAACTGATGGGATGACAGTGAAATGTTTGTGGGTTGCATATAGCTTGCACGGGGTTTTAATTCTTGCTTTCTAGAAATAATGTGGAGGCAAGTACAAATTCATTGTCTCCAACTAGAAATGGAGGGAAAGAAATGTCAAGGAATTTCAAGCCCTTATTCAAGATGAAATAAGCCTGCAACCATCTTTGCCAGTACTGCTTACTGCATGTAGTTAGTAATGTTTTTGAACCTTCATAAAGTTCAGTGTATCTTTTTTTTTTTCCACCTGATGCTTGAAATTGCATGCCAGTGTGTTTGTGTCTGAAGAAAACCTTATTGTTTAATTGTTTGTTTTGTTTTTATTATTTACAAGGTGGAATATATGTTGGTAAAATTTGACCATGAAAATAAGAAAGTGCGTTTGGTACTCTGTGGTGAAGAAGTTGTTCAAACACTGCAAGACAAAGGGGAGAAGGTAAACCCCAAGTGAGTAGATGTTTCCAGTTTCTATTTTTTTTATCCTCCTGTTACGATACTGTGCAAAATTTTGTTAACCTGTTTTACCATTCAAGTCTGCTATTGTTAAAACTGTAAACCACAAATACTGGTATTTTCAGATAAATCTGGGGTTCAGGAAGTGAAAGATTTTGAGCACACTTGCAGGCAGGCAGTCCATGCACTTTTTGTATTATGCTTTGAAATAAAGGAGGATGTAATGGTGAGCCCACAGAAGTTGCAGTTTGTCTTGCTGTGATGTTGTGCCTGTGTGTATGCAGTAATCCGTGTCCCATAAAGTACATGTGCATGTGTACTTGCTCCTGTACCTCTTGACTACAGGAGCAAGTGAGGGCTGTATAGGGGAAGCCTGTTGTCTATAGGAGCACTCTTGCATTTTTGGAAGAACTAGAAGTGTAGATGTAAGAATGCAGGGAAGTTTTCCCCTATCCTTTCCTGTGGAAAAGCAGCACTGATCTATATTTTCTGGTTTTGGTTAAAACCCCAAGAAAAAAAGTTTGAGACTGATGCTAAGAGTGACTGCAATTTGGTGAAGGCAAATCCTGCTTATTTTATTACACAGCAGCACTATTACTGCCAAACTGCACCTTGCTTTCTTTTCACCACTTCCTGATGGTTAGGTACATGGGAAGGTACACTGTGTTCCTTTGTCAAATATTCAAATATAAGAGACTTTTCTTGCAAGTGGTATTAATTTCTGAAATTCTTACAAATAATTCATCTTTTTTGAAGTTGCAGAAATATTTAAATGTGCTTCTTCTTTTATTATAGTCACCCAACACTCTGGAGACCAGAATATGGAAGTTACATGATTGAAGGAACACCTGGACAGCCATATGGAGGAACCATGTCTGAATTCAATACTGTTCAAGACAACATGAGGAAAAGACGTCAAGAGGCTGCTTCTGTACTCAAAGAAAATGAGGCTGTTTGCACAGTGACATCATTTCCAAGGTGAGATGGTTGTTGAAGTGTAATGCTATGTTTCCTGTTCTCCTTTTACACTTTTTCTACTTATTGCATATAGCTAAACTGTTCAATGAAATAGAGAAAAATATGATTTGATTAAAATAGTTTAGCTTGATGTTCCAGTCATGTTTCCTAAAATTTTTATTGCAACAAGACAAGCAAATAAGCATCTTTTACATTTTTAGGTTGCTTCTAACCGTGTGATAATTTTGTATTAGGAGAGAATATTGAATATTTGTAACATAAAGTGTTAAGTCTAGAGTAGTCTATACCATCTTGAGTTGATACAGAAGATTATATAGAAAAGATTTCTCTTTACCTTTTTGCAAACTGTGATCTTTATAAGTAGCAGTTTTGCAAAACATGGCTAACCTCATCTATTTTTAATAAAGTACGTGCAAGCTTCTGGTAGTTTGGGGCACCTGAACTTAATACATCTATTATACAATACTCTACTTACTGAATCTAGAAAGGAGAGCATCTCTCCTGGGTTAATAATACCCTTACAAAGGATAGATTTCATCCTTTCTACTGTTGTAAAGGAATTATTGGAGAAATTAAATTTAGGATGAACTTTATTATCTAGGAGAAACTGTATTTTGTGACATTCCTTTGCAATATAATTCTAGGCAGAGATTTATTACGTTTGTTCTAACTAGCCTGGTCAGAGAAGTGAATGAAGATATAGTTATGCTTATAATGGTAAAAAAGTTGCTCTGCAGTAGAAGAGAAATGGGTGGCCTTACTGGCTAGTTTCTTGTGTAATACAGAATGCAATAGCCCAAGATGCTTGCTGAGAGGAGGAACAATACAAACTATGCCTTAGCAGCAGTGGTGCCAAAATATCTGCATAATGCCCCACGAATGCTGTTTTAAGAACACTCTGTTAACAAAATTTACTTTCACTTTATTAGAGTTATACTAGATGTAATAAAAGTTTATTTAAAACAGTGGACAGTGGTTAAGTAGTTGTCAGTGTATTAGAGAATTGGGTTTTTTTCCCCTGCAACCTTACAGCAGGTACATTATGTCATTTAATAAGTTTTACATGCAAATGTTTTGGACCCAGTCCTTCAGGGAATAAAGGTAGAGGGGTTCTTCATCCCTTGTAGAGACAGATAAATACTTTTTACATCACTGTAGGAGCAGTACATTGGACTTGAGTGAAAGCTAGTAAATAAACTGTAGTTTGTTTATGACTTATGGGTCATTCTGAACATACTTTCATTCCTCAGAGATTTCTCTCCCTAGGCTAGCCTAATTTAGTTTATTATTTCTGCCTTTTGCTATCTTGCCATCCAAGTCCTTGTTGGTTTGACTGGACTCTTGCTAACATGTATTTCTGAGGCTTCATGGGGTTGAAGTTTTTTCCACATCATCTCTACAATAATATGTGCATATGACTGTGTGCATCTGAGCATGTACACTTGTATATAATAAAATTTGTGCATTTGAAAAAACAAAAAAATTTGTTAGAGTGCTGATGGAAGAAAGGTAAAGAAGTAAGCTTATTCAAATTACAATAATTCAGTTAAAAGTGAGCAATTTGAAAATGCTTAAATATTAAAAAATTCTAGCTTAAATACTAAATGAGTGTCCCTAGTTCTTAAATCTGTGAGCACTCACTGCTCTACCAGAAAGTTGCTTTCTTTCTTGAGGACTGTAGGGATGCAGTTTACAATGTAGCACTTAGGTAAGTGAAGCTGGCTTTAAAAGCTGTAGGACAACTTACTGAAACCAGGAAGAAGAAACAATATTGAACATAAATAATATTCTCAGAAATGTGTTTTCTGATATCTTGACTGGTTTGTTTGTAATCTGCTAACTTTTTTTAACCATCCAAATACTAGAACCTTTCAACACAATCAACCCTTTTTACTGTACAACATGGAGAAACTAATCTGATGCTTTACCTCAATCTTGTCAAATGTTCCTTTGTCTCAGCTGTACTGAGAGCTTGTTCTTGTTTCAGGTGACTCTGAAACTTAAAATGGAGTTTCTCAAAGGGGAGGGCTGTATTCTGAGTAGCTGGCATATCTCTCAGCATTTTACACCTAATAGCTGCAATTTTTATTTGCTTATGACACTTGTCTCATAAGGGTTTTCAGAGCTCTAGAAGTGCTATAAGACTTAGGATGTGTGTACCACTTGAAACTACCTCTAATTCTTACAGAATTTGTTAAGCATGTATTTTAAAAGTAGGGCTGGATAAATTACTTTGGCAGTTGACCTGAATCCTCAAGATAAATGCTGAAGCACATAATGCAGCTGCATGTCAGTATTAATAACAAGCACTAGCACACTAAAATGTGTGTGTACCCCACATAGTATTGAAGTTTCCTGCTTCAGCCGCTGAAAATGTCCATGTTTTCTGTCTAATGATAGACTAGTGGGGTTTCTTTAAAAAAAAAGCTGTGTTAACCACTGTGGAAGGTGGTTGTTGGCTGGTTGTCCACTAGAATCCTAATCTCTGACCATCTGACCGTTCTAAAATCACAGTCTGTTTTCATTACAGCTTGGATCTCATTGTTCTGTTACACAGGTTAGGGTGCCCTGGGTTTACACTGCCAGAATATCAGCCAACACCAGTAGAAGGAGGAGCTTCAAAATCCCTCTTTTTTCCAGATGAAGCCATCAATAAACATCCTAGATTTAGGTAAGACTATTTGGGAAATTTGAGAACTTGAATATTTTGTCTCTACCTAAATATCATAGATATATCTGCAAATTCTTTACATTACTGGAATAGAGAGCTGTGTAGCTGGTTGCTGCAGATATCACAAGGACTTGCACAGAAATAGTTGTGATGACTTGTATTTTCTTTTCAAAGTGTCTTGAAAATTAATTGTTAAGTAAAAGGAACTTTATATAATAATTCACACTATTATGGGGCAAAAAATGTTGATTTTGCTACTGCAAAATTGTTTCTAGATTGAAATCCTGTACCTAAATGCTTCCATCACGGTTAATCCAGCTCTCACTTAGGTATGTCACAGTGACATCTCTGTACTCAGTAGCTTGCCCTAGTTACTCTGAAATGGATGATGTACTTCTCACTGTGACGTGAGACTTTGGACAAGGAAAATTATTCTTTTTAAAAACTAAGCATACCTTTTAATTTGGCCTTGGATTCTTCGGGTCTGTACCCGTTTGCTTCTGACTCTTTTATCAGTACAGTACTGTGAAGTCCATCAAAATAAGACTGACTTTAGTGAAAAAAAATTCAGTGTTGTATCTTTTACAGTCTGCCTTAAAACTAGGAAGAGAAGCGTCCTGAAGGAGAGTGCTCAAAATAAATAAAAAGTTGACATTCTGAAATCCTAAAAATTGTTGAGAAAGTAACTGCAAATATATTTGCATAAAGAGAAAATTTCATGTAATTCAAAAAACTTCTTTTTTTGTCATAGTACACTGACCAGAAATATTCGACACCGAAGAGGAGAGAAGGTTGTGATAAATGTACCACGTGAGTAAATTCAGTCTTATCTTGGTTCTTTTTCAAAACAGTTGTTTAGTCTCATGCTCTGAGTTACTGAGTGCCTGTATTTTCCACACAGTATTTAAGGATAAGAACACGCCGTCACCTTTCATTGAAACATTTCCTAATGATGATGGGGAAGCAGCAAAGGCAGCTAAGCCGGACTACATATATATGGATGCTATGGGTTTTGGAATGGGAAACTGTTGTCTCCAGGTAAAATGCATCTGCTTTCAAGATGTTCTGCATATTGTCTTTTCTAAACACTTCCCTTTTCAAGACTTGTCTTATGTCTACTTTTACTTTTTCCAGCTGATGTGTTGTACATCAGTGTGGCAAAAGGGGAGATAAAAGAACAAGTGGTGTATCTAGTATTCTAGTCTTAAAATCCAAGTATAGTGGATTCTGTGGCCAGGTTTTTCTAGCAGAGGGGCTGCAGGGATGGCTGCTATGAGAAGGTGCTTCTTCCATGAGAAGGAAGCTTCTCCCATCTCCAACAGAGCCAAAGCCAGCTGGCGCCAAGACAGACCCACCACTGGCCAAGACTGAGCCCAGCAGTGACAGTGGTAGCACCTCTGAGATAAGTACAATAAGGAGGGGAAAAACTGTGCAGTGGCACTGCAAATGAAGATAGGAATGAGAATATGTAAGAGGAACAGCTCTACAGGCACCAAAGTCGGTGAAGAAGCAGGGGGAGGAGGTGTTCAAGGTGACCAAGCTGAGATTCCCTTGGAGTCTGCAGTGAATATTGTGGTGAGGCAGGAGGTTGGCATTGGAGCAGAGGTCCACCTGCAGCCCTTGGAGGACCCCCCCACCAAAACAGGTGGATGCATGAAGGAGGCAGGACCTGTCACCTCATGGAGTACTCATGATGGAGCACTCAGTTCCTGAAAGACTGAACCCTGTGAGAAGGGACCCATGCTGGAGTAGTTAAGTGTAGCCCATGGGAAGGGCTGTTGTGGTTTAAACCCAGACAGCAAATAAGTACCATGCTGTTGCTCCCTCACACACAAGTATACCCCCTTGCTTCTGGTGGGATGAGGAGGCAAATCAGAAAAAGGTGAAGCTTGTGGGTTGAAATAAAAATTGCTTAATAATTGAAATAAAATATAATAATGATGGAAATTAAAATTAGAGAGTGGGGGAATAAAACTCAAGAAGAAAGTGGTGCTCAGCAGTACAGTTGCTCACAACCTGCTGACAAATGCTCAGCCTGTCCCCAGGCAGCAATTGGCCCCTCCCAACCAACTTTCCCAGTTTATGTACTGAGCGTGATGCCATATGGTATGGGATATCCTTTTTACCAATTCAGGTCCCAGCTGTGCTCCCTCCTGGCTTCTTGTACACCTGCTCGCTGGCAGAGCGTGGGAAACTGAGAAGTCCTTAATTTGGAGTCTGCCCTGCTCAGCAAGAACTAAAACATCAGTGTGTTATCAACATTATTTCCATACTGAATCCAAAACACAGAATTGCACCCAGCCGCTGGGAGCAAAATTAATTATCCCAGCTGATGCCAGGACAAAGACTCACATTGGAACAGTGAACATGTTCATTGGAGGACTCTCCCAGGGAAGGGACCCCATACTGAAGCAACAGTGTGAGGCGTCCTTTCCCTGAAGGGAAAGGAGCAGCACAGACAATGCATGATGAACTGACCACAGCCTTCATTCCTCAATTCTCTTGCTCTGCTGGGAGGGGAGGAAGTAGAGAATTTGGGAGTGAAGTGGATTTTAAGATTTGGGTTTTATTTCTCATAATTCTACTCTGATTTGACTTGTAATAAATTCAGTTAATTTCCCCAAGGTAGGCCTGTTTTCCTGTGACAGTTACTGGTGAGTGATCTCCACCACACCAAGTTGTGTCAGTGCTGGTCTGCTGGAGGGTAGGAGGCTCTGCAGAGGGTCCTGGACAGGCTGGATCAATGGGACAAGGCCAATTGTATGTGATCCAGTAAGACAAAGTGCTGGGTCCTGCACTTTGGCCACCACAGCCCCATGTAGAGCTACAGGGTGGGGAAAGAGTCTGGAAAGCTGCCTGGTGGAAGAGAACTTGGGGATGCTGGTTGACATCCAGCTGAACATGAGCCAGTGTGTGCCCAGGTGGCCAGGAAGGCAGGGGCATCCTGGCCTGTGTCAGCAGTAGTGTGGCCAGCAGGAGCAGGGCAGGGATTGTCCCTCTGTACTGGGCACTGCTGAGGCCACACCTGGAGTGCTGTGTCCAGTTCTGGGCCCCTCACTGTGAGAAAGACACTGAGGGGCTGGAGCGAGTCCAGGGAAGGGCAACGGAGCTGGGGAAGGGTCTGGGGCACGAGTCCTGTGAGGAGCAGCTGAGGGAGCTGGGGGTGTTTAGCCTGAAAAAAAGGAGGGTCGAGGAGACCTCATTGCTGTCTACAGCTGCCTGAAAAGAGGCTGTAGCCAGGTTGGCGGCGGCCTCTTCTGTCAGGGCCAGGACAAGAGGAAATGGCTTCAAGCTGCACCAAGGGAGGTTCAGGTTGGAAATGAGGAAGAGGTTCTTCACAGAAGGGGTGATTATTGGAATGGGCTGCCCTGGGAGGTGGTGGAGTCACTGTACCTGGAGGTGTTTAAGGAAATATTGGATGTGCACTCAGTGCCATGGTCTAATTGACAAGGTGGTGTTCAGTCATAGACTGGTCTCAGTAATCTCAGAGGTAATTTCCAACCTCATTGATTCTGTGATCTCTCCCTGGCCTTACCTTGATCCGTGATCCTTCTGTTACATTTTCTCTTCCTTGTTCAGGAAAAGAGGAGTGATGGCTTTGGTGGATATCTGGCATTCAGCCAGGGTCAATCCAGTACACCAGGTTTATTTGCTTGTGTGTTACGGCTTTTTTTCTGCTAATATTCAAATGTAATTGGATGACTTGCTGAGAGGGTTTCTTGAATTTGTCAAACCACAAGCACCTGCTTCTCAAACTCCAGCACTTTGCAAGTGTGAAAGGTCATCTTCCACTCTGGTCATCTTTGAGGCATGACCAGATGACACTGTGGAGGTGAAAACTGAGCTGTCTTGTAGAAATGGGAGAGGTTTTTTAGTTATTCATTTTGGGTGTTTTCCTTCTTCTGCACCCTTAGAACTGCAGAAGCAGGGAGCGGCAAGAGGTTGTAGGAATATTTTTAAAAATAAGTAGCTTTCTGTTTTTGTAAAATTTTAATTCATTGACAAACTCCTACCATGAACTCCTATAAAGTTTCTCATTCTTAAATATTTTTAGCTATCTGCTAAGGAGTTGTTTTCTCACTGCTTGTACCACAAACCTACCACATCTATGTGGGTAGTAGTCTTCTCTGACTGTGTGCTGAAGGATATCTTTGATTCTGTTTTCTCTCATTAGAACATGCCCACTTTTTGTGGTTTTTTGTAATTTGCCTGAGTTATTCCTGTCTTACAGTATCTTCCCTTTCACCCAAATCCAGGTGCTGAATATTATGAGTGCTTTAATCCTTTCATTTTCTGTTTGCTTTAAATGTTTCTCTGATGCTGGGCACTAACACCTTAGGTAATCATGGTTTATTTGAGTCTTGATAAAATGTGCCTGTTGCCACCACAGTCTTGGAAGCAGAGCTAGGAAGAGGCTGGTGTTAACTCTCTATGGGATTAAAGGAAATTCTCCAGGCTCTTCTTATTTCATAGCAGAGAGAGAAAACCTCATAAAAAACACTCCCTTTGAGCTTGCAAAACTAGAAAAGCTATATAAATAAAAGTTCTTGACAGGTGCTACATACAGTTTCTTGTAGATTAGGGCAAACTAAAGCTAATCTGATGAGATAGTAAAGTGTACATAATACTGTATGGTTTACGAGGTGTTAGTTTGCCATGGTTTGTTTTATACCATCTCTCTTATTTAAGACCAATAAAAGAAATGCAGCCTTATTCAGTCATTGTATGAACTTGAAAAACATTATTAAATTCCTTTTTAAAGGAGTACTATTTTACTATTGCATACTGCTACATTTTATTACTACATTCTGGTAATCAGTGGCCAAATTCAAATTTGGTAGTCCTGTTATTATCAAAGGGAGAATGAAAACAAGGCTGGCAGCTGCTTCTGTATTAACTGATAATTCCTGATAACTGACTAGAAGAAAACATGTATGACCCACCTATTTTTTTAAGGTAGTTTGTAGTATATATGCTTCCTCTCGTGTTTGGGGGGTGGTCTTGTTGTTTTGGGTTTTGTTCCTTTTTTTAGTACTGCACACCAAGTGACAACTTGATGCATTTCCTGAGGTAAAAATAATGTCCTGATGAGCTTGGGCTGGGATGGCCTGCATTGGCAGTGCCTATAGGCCTTCTGGAGAAGATAGCCGTGCCCTTTTCCTCTGTAATGGGACATTTGTTTAGAAACCATGTTGAATATCAGATTTAAAGTGGTTTGGAATAAACATAAAAGGAAAGGGGAGGCAAATTTCACTGTCTGGAAAAAGAGTGTAAGTATCCTGTCAACCCACCCCCACTTAAATGCTGGCTCCCTAGTGCTGAATCCAAAATTAGTGATGAAAAATCGTACTTTCCTGCTTTTCTGCAAGATAATTAATTAATCTTGTCTTTTAATCCAACTGGGTTTTTGTTTGTTTCCTTTTTTTTTTTTCCTGAAAAAACAAAACAAGCCACTTGAAGGATAACATAGAAGGAATATTTCTCCACAGCTGTTTTCTAATTTGGGATGTTTTCATGAATATTGGATGAAGATTTAAAAAGACAAAACAAACACAAACAAATCCCATATTTCCCCTATACCACAATCATCAACATCCCCCCAAAAAAATCCATCACTGAGGCACCTGTGAATTCAGGAGTTTTGGAGGGATTTGTTGGTTGTTTTTTAAAGTCTTACTTGAGGTGCAATTTGGTTTAGTGGCAAGCTGAGAAGAACATTAGTGTTTTGTGGGATGCTCTAATTAATATCCTTGGAAGAGGAAAGCCTGTGTCAACTGGAATTCTTCAAGACAGTGAGCAGAGATGTCAATTGGGAGCTGAAGCTTGTTGTATAATATTACAGTAGTGGTACAGGGGTACATTCCCATCTAAGTTTTCCTCTGATCTGTGAATACATGAACTGATAAGACAAAGGGAGTTTTGAGACTGATCACTCTGTGCAGTTTTAAAATTCATGAAGTGTTGGTTTGCAAAGTCTAGAGGGTAAGGTCTGCTACTATAAATGTGTCTTCTGTTTGATACTGCTTTGAGTAAATTTCACAGAAATATTACAAAGGAGTTACGTATTCCAGTGGCCTATCTGTGGTAGGGCTTCCAAAGCATTAATGCCTTCTGCAAATAATTTTTCTTTTTTGTTTTTTTTTTTTGTTTTTTTTTTTTTGTTTTTTTTTTTTTGTTTTTTAACAGTAGACACACAGATATTCTTTTTTTTCCCACAGTTTTTCAGGATCAAAGGCATCTTGAAATGTTCTTTAAAACAGGATTAGCGTCACATAAAGCAAATGTTAAATCTACAATAGAGTCTGACTGTTGTTCTAAGTAAGTAGGTTCCTGGCTTACTTCCTGAAGGTGCATTATTCACCCATGTGTACTCAAGATGTTAACTCAGTTTTCTTTGATTCTGGCAAGTGTTTATATATTCAGCCTCACTGTAGAAGCATTATGGTCTGAAATCTTTTAATGAACATGGAAATGGCATGGAAAGAAGCTTGTAATATAAATGCTACTGATAAGTGGGGCAGAAATGTGTCCAAGACTTGGGGGGAAAACCCACACAAAAAAAACCCTAACAAAAGAAACAAAAGCTTTTAGTATGTAAATAATTTTATTATATACTTTATTTTAAATCTAGGAAGACTGCTTGTTGTATGATTATAGAAATTTGATAGCAGCTGTACATCTTCCAACAGGTAACATTTCAAGCTTGCAGCATTTCTGAAGCAAGGTATCTCTATGATCAGCTAGCTACAATTTGTCCCATTGTGGTAAGTAGTGAACATCTGTCAGATGAACTCTTTCTTAGTGGCAAAAACCACTATATATTAAAAAAAAAATACCCAAATTGCAAGCTCACAAATTGAGTACTCTGGGAGAAGACTCTTTCTAGGTTGTCACATGAGTCATGTTAACTATTCAATGTGCAGATGACACCACAAAACAGATAATATCTGTTCCTTCTTGGCCCTTGTGTCTGTTTCTTCCCTTCTGCTCTCATTCCCACATGCATGAGACTTGTTGAATAGTTTTAGAAATAGATGTGGGTAGTTTCTCATGAAAATAAGGCAAGCTCGCTCCTTAAAATAATTTTTAGTTTTTCAACTGGTGTTGAAAACCCTCTGGTGTAACAGTAGTTATGAAAATAAAGTATCTGTCTGGTCTGGATGATGAGTAGATCCTGCCCTGAATGAGATATGTTCCAGCTGTGTTACTAAGGTGCTTGGCTAAACAAAAATAAACAAAATAAAATGATTGCCAGGTCAACTATGGAAGTGAGCAAGCAGAATACTTGCTGATTGCTCTCAAAAGTGCTTCTGCTTGTGTCATTTTTGTGTTCCTTAAATGCTGATCTGTAGAAGTAAAATTATTGGAGTGTCAGATGCCACTTCAGGAATGCTAACCTTTGACCCAGGCATTTTTTTGAGGTAGCAGTTGAGATATTTCTGCTATGAAATACATATTAAATGAATTATATATACTTCAGTTTCCTCTGAATCCCTTTCCAATGGGGTTGTATTTTGCTTTTGGTTCCTTGGCCTGTCCTTTGTCTTGATATCAGGCTGTTTCTATTTTAGATGGCATTGAGCGCTGCGTCTCCCTTCTACAGAGGCTACGTGTCTGACATTGACTGTCGCTGGGGAGTGATCTCAGCTTCTGTGGATGATCGAACACGGGAGGAGAGAGGGCTAGAGGTAAGCCGTGTTATGTAGTAGGTGTCTGGGTTTTTTCAGGCAAAAAAGTTAAATCTCCTTTAGTATCAAATTCTGCTTGTGCTCATCAGAATCCCTGATGAGGGAATATGATTGTCTTTGTGGTAAATACAGGAGAGATGGTGTAAACACTCACCTTGGCTGGTCAGTTTGTGTTAACAAATGCATATTTTTAATTAGGTATGGAATCCCAGTCTTCCACATCTGGCTGAAAAGGGCTTCCATGATGAAACTTTCTAATTTATGCTTGAGCCCAAAATTCAAAAATTGCACTAGGTTAAATAACAGGTAGTATGAACTAGAGCTAAATCAAGAGAGCCAGATGTCAGAACTTGTAGAGTTTCTCTAAGCAGGAATTTCCATTCAAGGCACTTACAAAATTACTTAAAATAAATACTTCTTAAAATTTACTTGAAATATTTCTTGAACTACATATTTTAAGGGCATCTCTAACAGTGTGCACATGGTGAAACTAGTATGTGTTTAATGCTTTCCAGGTGCTTGGGGTAATGGTGTATTACATCAGGAAAACATTTCTGCTTCTAGAGAATTCTGGTCAATGTGTGATGACTGATTTTTGCTCAGATATGTGTCTGCAAACAAAATAATCGTAATTCCAGAATCACTTTATATTGAGCCTATTTAAGACTCATGCTTTTAATAATTTTAATTGAAGTTGTAGGGATTTTTTTAAATAGGATAATAATTCTCAACGTAAGTGTCATTAGTGAGCAAAACTTAGGTAACATTGTTAACAAGCTGTTAAAATATTGTATTCTTAAATTATATAGCCACTGAAGAACAGCCAATATAGAATCAGTAAATCCAGATATGATTCCATAGACAGTTATCTATCTGAATGTGGTGAGAAATACAATGACATTGATTTGACAATAGACAAAGATATCTACGAGCACCTAATAAAGGAAGGTAAGTGTTTGCTTCATTATGAGCAGGTTAAGAATTATGTTTGCAGTGTGTGGGGATATTTTATGTTTTTATTCTTGTTTGTTACAAACATTGTGCAGCCCTCAGAGTGACTCCTACTTGGGAAGTATCTGTGCAGAGTGGTCTTGAGAGCTTTTAAAAAAGGGTTCACTTTTAACAGAAACTGTCCCTAATGCATCAAACTGAGTTTCTCTAGCTGGAATTCATGTTTTATTTTTATGAAGAGCTGAACTGCTTTAGGAAACATGGCACAGAATGCATCAGAAAACAGGAAGAATGGCAGCCACTACCAATATTCAGCTGCCATTTCCAAACAAGAACCTGTTTGGGTTTGGGTTTTTTTCTCTTTTTAATAATTTCCTTCCTTCCTGAAGTCATTGCTTTAACAGGATGTGGTGGGTTGAGGTAGCATTGCAGTGTTAGATACTTTCAGTCTTGTAAAAAAAATAATTTCCTAGAGCCTGTTTTGATATGTGTGAATTGTTTGTTTGCATTTTCATTTTGTAGGTATTGACCACCTTTTGGCACAGCATATTGCACACTTGTTCATTCGAGACCCACTGACTTTGTTTGAGGAGAAAATACATCTAGATGATGCAAATGAATCCGACCATTTTGAGGTTACGTCTGCTATAGAGGAATTTAATATATATATAAAAATATATAATTGCTTATTTTTATAATACTACATAATTGGAGGGTGGCTGTATTAGCTAAGAATTTTTTCATTAATTTTTCACTTCAGCCAGTTTTTTGCATATAACTTTGCAGTTATAAGCACATTCATTTATTCATTTTATCTTCTATTTAGAAGGTAATGGCTTATACTTCAAACCAAATAAAATATGAAGAGCCTAAATTATAACTATGTATATAAATGTTAAGGGGAACCATCCATTTTTAAGGCTTCCTAAAAACTGGTTTTTATTTTATTTATGTAGAAATCTCTCTTTTACAGATTAATGAGGTAATAGCTGTGGTAATATTAGGCCTTTTTAGTTCAGGATGTGTCAGCCCCTCATGAAAAAGTAAAGTCAGCTGCATGCCAATCCCTTAGGGTCTTGTGAATAATACTCAACCAAAACATCAAGAGAAAGCAGAACATATTTGCTCCTAGGATGAGTAGTTGTACTGTGAGCTTTAGGAAGTTACAGCACTTACTTTGGAACTGCTTTTCTAACCTGCTACACTGTTCCACGGAAAAGACTAGGACTCTAGTTATCTGCTTATTTTTCTACAATTATATTATAGAATTATGTGTATCTTGATTGTGACAGATTATTTCATGTGCTTTGCAGAATATTCAGTCTACAAACTGGCAGACGATGAGGTTTAAGCCACCACCTCCAAATTCAGATATTGGATGGAGAGTGGAATTCAGACCTATGGAGGTAAGGAAGACATCAGTATGTACAAGAGCACATTTCCTTTTAAGTGGAACAGTACCAGGCATTCTGCCATCCAGTATCAAACTCCCATTACTTGTGCTGTGTTTTCTCCCCTTTGATTTGCTAGATGCAAGTGAAGTGGACAGCAGTATTTAATCAGACACGGACTGTGGGAATGTAACTGACAGGAGAATCCACTGCAGCACATCAACGCATGCTAATGGATTTGGGGTGATGGGGAAAGGAATTAGGCTTGTATTAAAGCAGCAGTAAACAAAGCCCCATTTAGCTTCTAGAGACAGTATTTCTCCAGTACATTTCCTGGTACTGAACAATTCCACTGTCACGGTTTACTTTTTTCACAAGTGCTTTTATTCTATAGCTGTCTGTTTCTAAGCTCTCTGAATTTAATCCTTTTAAAGTAGAAATTTAAAAGCTACCGTACTTCTGTAATTAGACAGAGAGCCTGAAGGTGCAGGTTATTAGTCTCTTGAAACACAAGTGTGCTTTGCATCGAATTGCAGGGTTGAGTTTGTTGAAGTGTGTGCGTGCATTGAGCACTGGAAGTCACTGCTGGTGATGGCACGTGTGCATCACCCCTGGGCAAGTACAGTGTGTGTGAACACAAGTGCCAACATGAACATCCGAGTCAAACTGTTGCAGACTGTCCTTGCATGAGTCCTTGTTCCCACTAAAGTAATGGAATCTTACTCCTTTCATGTCTAGGTCCAGTTAACAGACTTTGAAAACTCTGCATATGTTGTGTTTGTGGTTTTGCTAACCAGAGTGATTCTGTCATATAAACTGGATTTTCTCATTCCTTTGTCCAAGGTAGGTGTGAAAGATCAGATCTGTTGGAGCTAAATGTTATGCATCAAGTCTGAATTTTATCCCCTGCAAGCTAGGAAATAATATTTTTCCACTTACAGAACAGTCATTTTTATCTTCCAGTCAGTTTTCATCTGTACCAGTACTTTGAATTAATTTAAACTCTACAGTATTAAAATAAATATTTTACTGCTGTCTCATGGAATTAAACATAGGCAAATGCTGTAGGAATTTCTGTGATGCCTAGCAGTGTGTAACTGCTGCAGAAATGTTGAGAAATCCCATTGTCACAAGGCTGTTTTGAGGCTGGAAAAGGGTATGTTGCCCCTGTTTTACATGCAGATGGGGAAATAACCTGTGGAAGTCAAAAAATACTGCTGATTCTGGTCATAACTGTGACTTGTCTTTAGACAGACAAGCCATGAAAAATGTACTTTTTCCTTAATCTTTCCCTCACAATTGCTGAATTGTTTTGTGTGAAACTGTCCTTGCATGTCCTCTTTCTGAGGCACTTGACCAAAAAAATGTCTTTTTGGATGGATGTTCCTGTGATGTTATAGGTAATTTTAAAAAAGATCTTGTAGGGCAGGGGAGCTTTTGACACACTGCTGGAAAATCCAGCATAGCCATAGTATCCTGTGGCTTTTCATAGGGTTGTTTAATTACAATGGAGAAAAATACTGAAGTTGTAAATTTACAGTAATCATACCATACATACATGGTATGATTTGATATGACTTCTAAAAGGAGATTTCAGGGAGTTCAGACTGCAAAAATAATGCAGCAGTTTAGCCCTTAGATTACATAATTACATTGTTATTTGAGTGTCTCAAAAGCAGCAAATTGTTAACTACCAGTTAAGAGTGAATAAGAGATCAGGTGCTGAAATAACCTGAACAGAATTGGAGGGCTGAGGGGCTTAAAATTACTTGAGCTTGCCAAGCAATTTGGCAGGTAATGCAACACAGAATCACACAACCATTGGTAAGCCTGTCTCTTTTAAGTAAAATAATAGGGGGTTATGGGGCTAATCTCACACTAATCTTGGCTGTCTGATTGAATGTGGTTGAACACTCGTCAGCTGAGACTGGAGTTCTTTCAAACTTTCAAAACAACCTGTTGTGTAAATAGGTTTCATAATATAAAATTAATTGAAAACAGCTTTGAAAGGTAAGAAGTAAGTGAAGATTTTGCATAGCCTTTAGTTAAAGATCAGACAAAGAATTCAGCAAATTATATCTCTTTTTCTGAAGACAGTATGGTAAAGCTGATGTCCAAAAGCTGTATGATGTTAATTCCCTGAGAACACAAACCAAAGAACTTGGACAAAATCTTCCATCCAGAAAGAGAGCAATGCTTATGTCATTTGCAGAGCAAATGTTGTAATTTGGAGGACTTCCGAGAAGCCTGAAATTTACAATTTTTTGCTAGCAATCTGAGTTTAAATATCTAACAGATGTTTGG
This sequence comes from Poecile atricapillus, assembly GCF_030490865.1. Lineage (NCBI taxonomy): Eukaryota > Metazoa > Chordata > Aves > Passeriformes > Paridae > Poecile > Poecile atricapillus. Next base: position 24,096,167 of record NC_081251.1, on the reverse strand, counting down.
GAATGGAATAGATACAAGTCCTGTACAAACTTATTTGAATGCTGTTTTTGAAAGTTTGTTTAATGCAGTGATAATTCTTCTAAAGACAGTGATTATTTTGTTAATAAAAGCAGCAAATTATGGCTAGGAAAATTGAAAATTTCTTCTTCCGTACTTATTTAAATTTCATCTAAATATGCAAAGAAGTCTGCCAGAAGGGATGCAAACTGTTAATCATAACTGTTCCTGTGTTTTCATCCAAATCTAAATTAGCATAACATGTTCTTGTCACTCTGTTAGGAATGGCGAGACGAACGACACAGACTCTCTTGGAGTCGATCAGGAGAATTTCTCTCAGTTTATTGCTTCAGGTCTTTTTTTATAGACTGATACGTCAAAAGTATAGAAAGGAAACTCTTATTGGTTAGTAAACTACTACATCACCATCATTGGTCAGTGGGGCACACCACCCCCCAACTTTCTCCTGCAAAGAAAACAAGAGACAGACAAACAGCACCTGCAAGGCTGTTTTCTGTCTCTGAGGATTGTTTTGAATCCTCCTTATGAATTTCCCAGGCCACCTTCTCAGGCAAGACTGAGAAGCTATGTGGCCTGCAACTTCTACAGCTCTCTGTTTCAGAGTTAGCATCCATATGTTCTAACATGATACTATTACCTATTCTGCTGGAGACCCAGTTTCATAAAATGTCATCTATTCCTGGGTTTGTCCTGGACCCTGAACAATGAACAAACCTTCACTTCACAGCTTGACCTTGTGTGATGAAATAGTAAGAAATACAGTGGATGTTTCAACTTATAAAACCCAATTGTGACAGTTTGGTAGAATCCTACTTTTCTAAAATGTCACAGATCTTTGAAATACTTTTTTTGCCAGGTGGATGAAAACATGAAGGTGGCCCAGAAAAGAGATGCTGTACGACAGGGAATGTTCTACTTCAGAAAAGATATATGCAAAGGTATTACATCAAGTAATCTGACTAACATTGTTGTGGATGTTTAGCGCATTTCTTGCCTTTTAACCATTTTTTCCTTTCCCTTTGTCACACATGAAGGTGGAAATGCTGTTGTGGATGGATGTGGCTCTGCACAGAATGGGACAGGCACCGATACAGAAGAGTACGCCTTAATGAGCATTGATACAATTATCAATGGAAAGGTCATAGCCTCTTCTACCTGGAATACATTCTATTCTACCCTCCTATAAACCAGACTGAGTGTGATTTATGCTTATTCTGTTCTCTTACACAGGAAGGAGTCTTTCCTGGTTTGATCCCAATTTTGAATTCCTATCTTGAAAACATGGAAGTGGATGTGGACACAAGATGCACCATCCTAAACTATCTGAAGCTAATTAAAAAGAGAGCTTCTGGTATGTTTGACATTTTTGGACATTGACTTTTTTGGCATTTTTCTACCTCCAGCTGGATAAGACCGATGGGAGCTGTGGGTGTCTCATTAGCTGTTGAATCATTAGAGCGAAGGACTGGAGTGTGTTCTCTGGCTTAAATCTAGTCCTATTTTTGATTTTTAATGTTTAGTGATCCATTTTTTAGAACTTAAATTAGGAATAACTGATAGAGTAACAATTATGGTTTAGATGGTAGTATATACCCAGTCCTCGATTTTGCTTTTCAACACTGTTTACTGCTGCTTTTGCCGCTGTATTGTCCATTTCGTAGTAGTCTAAACATACACATACATAGTCCACTTTGCCCTGTCAGTTGAGTATTGTAAGAGTGTTTGAGGCTGGGTCTGATAGTTTGCCTGATATTACTGGTGTGACTCCAAAGCTTACTCCTCCAAAGCATTCATAAGTCTAAACTCAGGTCTGCTAGATCATGGGACTTAGACTTTAGCTCACTGACAAGTCCTTCCATAAGTAGCAGAACTACAAGGCAGAGCAGAGCAGGCTCTTCTACTGTTTTTCCCATTTTGCAGTGTTTTTCAAGACAGGTTATAATGACTGCTTGTTTATGTTTCTTCTTAATATGCAGCAGTATAATGAGTAAAAGATGCAGGCTAAACTTAATTCAGAACTGTGTGCTTAACTGCATTGGTGTAAATAATTCAGCTAGATGGTTAATTTTAGCCTCATAAGTCAATAATTTTTTTTTCTTCCCCCTGTTCCCCCCCATCCTGAGTTTTAAACTAAAGTGTTGCATTCCTTTTTAATTCTTGAAAATTGCTGTAGAAGTTTCTAGGGTAACGACCTTTCTAAAGCTGAGGTGGAAATTGGGATTTTATCTTATCTGGCAATTCACTACTTTAGCAGTTCTTCAGAATGGTAACATGTTTTTAAACACTCCTTTGTCTGTTGGTTTGGGTTTTTTTCCTTCAGAGAAATGGTCTTGAGAAAACAAGGAATTAATAACTCTAGCAGGGTCTTTTTCCTAAGGCCTAGTGACCTGGGTCCAACCCCAGCTGCAGGTGTTCCCCACCAAAGAAAAGCTTTGCTACCTAGTGCAAAGTTTCAGGCATTGCAAAAGTCAGCTCCTGTATTTACACAGACCTAAAAGCTGTGAAAGCGAGGTAGATAAGAGTGTAGGTTTATAGTTCAGCTCTTATGAACTGAAATGACTTTTAAATGAGGCTTCTTAAAAGCTAGAATTCACAGAATGAAAAACCATTAGGTATTGTATTACTGTGCCACAATGTTTCTCAGTTGTGAGCTTTGGATTATTCCAGTTTACTCTTGATCTTAAATCAAGTGTTCCTGATCTGTAGCCTGTTTAGTATGAGTCATATCCACAAAGAGTGGCCATTTTTCAGATTTCTCAAATGGTGAGCACAGCACTCATGAGTTAAGATCACTGACACCTTAGCTGCTGTGGCTGTAACCTTGCCCCAGCATAATTCATTTGAGCTTCAGTCACCACCTCTCCTGCAGCACAGCAAGATATTACCCTCCTGGTCTTTGTATAGCTGGTGTGTGACTGCCACCACTCAAGTGAGACTACAGATTTGCTAGGCCAGCAGCAGCTGCTGACCAGCACCAAATATTAATGAAAGCAGTACTGAGGTAGCAGCATCAAGTTGTTCTTGTCCATGTGCTCTCATGGCTGCTCTCAGCACGGTAATCACAGAGCTTGATGAGCATTCATGGATTTCCATGATCTTTACCTTACCTTTCTTGAAGCAGATACACTTTTAGTCCTCCTAAAGTCATACAATAAGAAATTACACAATTCTATTATATGCTTTTTGAAAAAAAGTAATACTGTAGCTTTTCATGTTTAAATGCTCATCACAGTTATTCCATCATATGCCTTCTAGTTCCTGTGCTGTAGGATCATGAGGATCAAGGCTCAGTTGTCATCAGCATTCATAATTGTGCAGACTTCTCCAGTATATGGTTGCTCTGGAACTTAGTCCCTCTGCCTCTCCTTGCCTGAAGGTGTATCACACTTTTTGTCAGTCAGTGGTACTTTTGAGAGCTGCAGGCTGTGCTCCCAGTGAAGGTGTGCAGGGTTCTGTGGGGATGGGGAGTGCCTGGGCTGCCTGGCCACTAGGTGTCTGTGTTGGTGTGCACTGGACACTCCCCAGCTCCTCCAGCACTGATGCCTGCAAGGCTTGCACTTCAAACATGTCTCTTTTGAAGCTTCAGTTACCCCCTGACTCCACTGACTTTCTTGCAGGCCCCCTGCTTCTTGTTGGTGTCAGAAAGTTTCATGTTGAGCTTTTAGTGCCTTCAACAAATAAAGCCTCTTGAGTAATTTTTTTCCTGCCCACTTCTGTAGAAGTGTAAACTCTGGCCTCATTCCTTTAAAACATTACTTTTGGTTTTTGAACCACATTTTGATTTCTAGTAATCTTTCTAATTCTGCTGTTCTTTCTGGTACTTTCTGCAATTTTTCTGATTCGTCTTTGTGTACATCTGTTCAAAACCACAGCTAGAATATTTTTAAATAGTGTTGGATTCTTCTTACTTTTTATTTGTTTTCCTTCATGCTTTCTCTAACTTGATTCCTCTTGCTTTTTATAATATGCTTAAACGAAAGACTTCTGTAGTGGAAGCCCTTAACTGTTTCCACTCTCACAATGAAGCTGATGTTCCAGTAACTAGCCATGAAAGTTTTTCTATGCTCTTTGAGCATCCCATCAGCCCATCTTAATGACTTAACTGTTAGTGTTACCTTAAACTTGTAGTAGTTAAGGTTTGCTTGCACATGCTGCATTCAGGAGCAAGATTCATCAGCCTGGAGACTGGTCCATCCAGCCCCCAGCTGCTAATTCATGGGGATGCCAGTCTCCTGCAAGCAGTGTTTGTCATCCAATGACCTTGTATAGAGGTGCTGGGGACCCTTAGGCACCTGCTGACCAACACAAGAACTGGGGAGTGAAGCAGAGGCACTGTGTACAAACCAGAAATCAGTGTAATTCGGAACCAGCCTATTTTTTGCTAGAGTACCTGGCAGAGGGAGAAAGAATAGTAAGCCAAGGTTGACTGATCAAAATTAGCAGCTCAGTTGGATGGCTCAACTACAGACTTATTTTATATAAATGTAGTAGTAGTGCAGAGGTGTCTGTTGATTCATCTCAGCCAGATTCTCTGTTAAATGAAGTGTTTAAGACCTTTTGGTATTCAATCTGCTGGCAGCACCTGTTCCAGTTGCTACTTCTCTCTGCATTATGTCATTGAAACATCTGAAAGCTGGAAAATTGCACCAGATAAGTGGCTTTTAGACCATCAGGGATATGCCAGCTTAATTGTGCCTGCAGTTTAGCCATATTTAAAAACCAAAAAGTATAGGAATGTGTTTCTTACGAAAGCATGGGCTACTCATTAATTGTGTATATAGGACACAGAACATACAGGTGTTCTACTGCTAAATTAGATGTATAAACTGTGAAATTTAATTTCTTTTTGCCCACAGGAGAATTAATGACAGTTGCTCGATGGATGAGGGAATTCATTGCACAGCATCCAGACTACAAGCAAGACAGTGTGATAACTGATGAAATTAATTACAGCCTTATGTGGAAATGCAACCAAATCGCTCAAGGCCAGGCAGAGTGTCCTGAACTATTGGGTGTAGGATTTAATAAGAAACAAAGTGGAAACAAAACTGACTCTTTGTAATGAATGAATGAATGCTTCTTAAATAATAAAAAGATTAAGCCTTTTAGCAAAGCACTAGCAAAGATACTGTGAATCTGGTACAGTTTCATGGTGTGAAGACCAAAACAGGGATACTGCACTATAAAATGGGCCAATCTGCCTAATGTTCATTTAAGGCATCCTAAAATAGGCATATTCTTACTGTTAACGTTTATACAATATACATGTAAATAGTAAAATATTTTTATGATTAACATCAATGTATTTTAATAACATTGTAACTAAGGTTATTGTGAATTAGCTTGTAACTTTTTTATGCTTAATATAGAAAGAAAAATTGTCATGAACAGCTTTGTAAATGTAATGGTACTTGTATATTATATGCATTCCAGTTACTGAATGTTTACTGTAATTTTTTTAACCTGGAATGTGCTAACTAATTTACCTTATTGTGTAAGAAAGAAAAAAAAATCCTTCTGGATCTACCTGAATCACAGATACTTTTTCCTTTTGGGTTTTGAAAGTATATAAGAACAGACAAATATATGTGAGTCCCAGTTGGTAATCTTACAGCAGTTTCTTAGTTGCCACAAAACCTGCATTCACTTGTAAACTGTAAAACTCAGAGGAAGAGATCTGTCTTTATTCAGATAATGCAAGTCAGCCTGCCTGCAGATGCACAGGTATATTCTTCCCCTCTGAAATAAGCTATATGCTGTCTCAGTTCAGAAATCTGCCCAATGATTTCACAAAAAAGTAGTAACGGGAGATGTATCACAAGAGAGGAGGAAATGAGAGCTGGACATACAGCTCTCTTCACAACCAGCGACACCTGCTCTGGACTTCAGCCTGCTTGACTGCTCTTCTCCCACATTGTTGCTGTTCCCATAGTCGACAATGACTGCAGCACAAAACCAAACTTCTGTCTATTCTTCCTGAAGGTTGAGTTTTTCATTTTATCATTTTGTTAATTATAAATATTTCTGTCAGCATGTTTATTTTCTATAAGGTAATTTATGTAGGCGGCTGGGGTTACCTACATAGCTGAAGTTATAGACAACTTGATCCCCTCTAGAAAACAGTTTAAAGAGAAATTCTGGAATGCACTAATCCTTTGAATTGGAAGTTGGTGCGGGGAGTGACTGTAAACTATTTAAATTCAGCCATTGTATATGTAAATAAAGCAAACTTAAGGGGCCTTTTTGATTTAGCTTCTTAACTGATTTCTACAAGTGAATTGCATTAGGGTAGAAGACGCAAAGCTTAATGGAAGCATATATAAATACCTAAGGTGTAATGATTTTTTAAACAGAACTAATGCAGAAACTGCAGTGAGAGGTGCACCAAGAAGCTTTCATGTACTGAATTACACTTTGTTCTGTGTTCACAGGTGTGCTTTAGAGAGTAAAAAGAATGCTCTTTTTCTGCAGTGGTGGAATTGTTTTAATTAAGATGTAGGCATATGCTAGTTTAGTTTCTGTAATAAGGAAATAAAAATAAAATTTGCAGTATGTGTTGGTCACTTGCATGACTTGAACCCATGTTTTAAGATTAAAAAAGGGAGGAGTTGCATACCTGGCAAGTATAAATCACCCAGACTCACTTTGTTCGCAGTGAGGCTTCTCAGGACTCAGACAAATGGTCTGACACTCTTACAGCAAAGAAGTCCTTGATATTGTCAAGGTAGCATCTGTCTGATTGCACAGCATGAGCTGCTATGCTTGGAAAACCCCTAAAAATAGTTGGAATGCTTTTCTGCTGGTAGTGCATCAGTACATGTCCTTATTCCCTTTCAGTTGGCATTGAATCACCCTTCTGGCCAACAATGTGTCCTGTAAATTAGAGAACATTTTGTCATGATGCCTTAAAAGTTGTGGCTGGAAGTTTCCCTCCTGAGGCGAAACTTGTGTGTGTGTTTCCAGAAGGGATGAGTGAGATCACAGAGCTGCTGCTCTTTTTTGAGACATTCATGGTTGCAGTGTCTAAGCATTGTACATTCAGTAGATGAAGAGTTCAGGTATGTGATCCAGTCTTTTCTTTACAGTGTGGTGAAGGCTGTCAGCACAAATCAGTGTTGCTATAGGTACAGGGGCCAACCTTTGCCACTATCTTTGAATACAACTTATAGGTGGCTCTGTTCTGTCTGTGTCCGCTCTGAAGTAGAGAAGCAAACCCTAGTCCAAGCCTCAAGCCTAGGCTGAGCTTCTAAAATGAGCATGAGAAGCTCCTTTGGGCTATGCATACAGGACTTCTGGCTCTGCATTCATGAAATGCTTTCAAGAAAATAATGACTTTTCCAACAATTGTAAGCAAAGGGAGGGGAAGAAGTATCAGGCACCTGAGGTGAATTGTGATTGCTTCCTTGCCCAAGACTTTAACTGTGCACCAGTCACAGCACTTGTGTTGGCCCCAGTTCAGCCCCAGTAACATGCTTCATGCCTTCCACTCAGTTTTCATCTAGAAGATCCCATTGTGATCTCCAGAGGTCTTGATGCTATGAACACTGATGGCAGTTTTCTCTTGCATCAGACCATGTTCAAGTGTCTTTGTTTCTGGATTTTTACAGCCATGCTTTTATTGTGTCATCTTGCATCCTTAAAATGTGTCTCCTTTAGTTAGTGCACAGAGCTCTGCAAGCAGCTTGCTTTTCTGGGAGTGGTGTAAACCTGCTCCAGCCTTGGTTCCTCTCTCCACAGTGCCACAGGTACTGTGCCATTGTGGATTTCCCACAGGACCACAGCCTCCTTTGGGCATCCATCTACTTTGCTGGGGGTTCTTGTAGAAGCTGTGGGTGGACCTCTGTATCCCCATGGACCTTCATGGGCTGCAGGGCATCTTAGCTCTGGCACCTGGAACACCATCTCCCCCTCCTTTTTCTCTGACCTTGGTGTCTGCAGAGTTGTTTCTCACACATATTCTCACTCCCTGCATCCAGCTGAGTGCTGTTGTGCATTTTTTTATCTTTTTCTTAAATACACTATTCCAGAAGCACTGCCACTATTGATGGGCTCAGCCTGGGCCAGTAGCAGGTCCATATTGGAGCCATCTGTTATTTACTCTTGCACATGGGGGAAGCTTCCAGCAGCTTCTCACAGAAGCCACCCCTCTAGACCAATACCAAACCAGGACCATGCAAACCAAATACAGTGTTCCCTGGAATAAGATTCCCTTAGAAATGGAAAACTCCTGCTTGTAAGATTCTTCTAGATGGGTAAAGTCAGGAAGGCTTTGCAGGCTACAGCACTTTCTGCCCATTCCCTCTCAAGTATGAGGATTCACTCTGTACAGCAGTGGGAACAGTAAATGCAAGTTTCTGCAGCTTGTGTAGCAGCATTGTGTCTCCCTTTGAACAAAGCAATGTCTTTCCTGAAGAAAAGTGTAACTGTAAATGCTGGCTATGAATTGAACAACTGGGCAAGATACTCTGGCTTCTGTTAAGCAAGGAATGACTGTAAACTCATTTCTCAGTCTTTGAAAATAATGTTAATTTAGCCATTGAATTTAGTAATGTATCTCAAAGTTGTTCCAAAGTTACACCTTTGTGACATGACACAAAGGGAAAACTAAAATCATGCTGACAGTGAGAAAGTAAAAAGTAAGTTTTCCTTCCTAGTGAAGGAAAGTTAAAGTAATACCCAGAGCCACATTGTGCTCAAAAAAAAAAAAAAAAGTGTTGGTGCATGATGACTCCTCATCATTGACTTCTAAGAGTTTGTGTTCTGGCCAGAAAAATGCTAGTTTATAAAATATTTAAGCAGCAACAATTGTTCTTACTCTGGAAAAAATCTAAGTTCCTATTAAATGCAATTAGACCAAAAGTAAGCAGATTTTTATCTGATGGTACAAATTTTGATGAAAGATCTTAAGGAGTGCCTTATTATCAGTGCTTTGACTACAGCCAAGTCTGTATGGCAGTGAGGAGTTGCTTGCTGTGTGTTACTCTGGCAGGTCATGTTCAGAAGAGGTAACTGGGGGCAGAGAGGAGGAAAGAATGAAGGAGAGAAACCTATTACCATCCTGAGAGGTTCCATTTTCTCCCTACTCTTTGATTTGTGCTGGGGAAGTATCTGTGCCAAGAGGACCTCAAGTTCTCCAGCATTTTTCAGTTAGGTTTCTTCTTTCCCTTCAACCATTTTCTAGCTTGGACTATATTCCTTCCCGTCTGTTCCCATCCGTGCATGCACAGGCAGAGCTGGACATGTAATCCTTGCCAGCTTATTCACCACATGGGCATTCAGAGGCCAAGAACTTAGAGTGTTTTTCTTGGCACTGCAAGGGACTGGGACTCCTTGCCCAGAGACTGTCACACAACTGCCTAATGAAAAACAGGAAAGCCTTCCAGCAAAAAAAATACCTCTCTGCTGAGGGGAAGCAAGACTTGGCATCACCCACATTTCCTACCTTTCATCCCACTCTGCAGCATTTCTGTGTGTTATTCATCCCATTGGCATCTGCTACAGGCATCTGATTCTAAAGAGCAGTAGGACAGAGGACAGCATGGGATGTTAGTGGAGACAGGCCAAGCTGGCAGCCAGCTCTCCAGACCCCCCTGACTGTGGAGAGCAGGAGATGTGGCTGTTGTACTGTCTCTGAGCACAAACCACTTCTGCCTGTAATTTCTTGCCCCGGCCGGATGAACCAGAGCAATGCAATATAAACTCCTATATAATCCCTGGGTTTTGGCAGTGTGACCATTGCCAGCAAAATGAAATAACCTTGGGACAGAGAGCTTAAAGCCAGGCAGGGTCCTCACTAGGGTGTGCTCAAAGTGCTCAATGTGTTCAAAGGGATGAGGTCGGACAAGGCTCATTGCTAAGTCCAGGGCCAGCCCTAGGTGTCCTCCTAAGGTAAGAGGCATTGCAGTGAGCTGGAAGAGAAAACAGCTGTTCTTGACAATAAAGGGGAAAAGGAGCCAGAGCCACAGCGGTATTCCAGGTCCAAATACTCTGTGGATTCATGCCCAAGTTGCTACTCACAGGTTTAGCCCATGAGCATCTCGTGGTGGGGCTGCAGAGCAGAGCAGCGGTGATTCCTGTCCATCCCTGCTGCATTCCCACTGGGAAGGGGCAAAAGGCAGCTGAAGCCAGTGGTGGGGCTGCCTGGGAACACCCCAGCTGGGAGCCCTCCAGGCAGATATGCTCTGTAGATGCCCTATAAGCAGGACACACCTCTGTCTGTGTTTAAAGAGCAGTCCAGACCAGCGTGTCCCTTTCCAACGTTTTGTTTAGCCACACAATTGCTGGGAGCAAAACTGCCACAATCCAAATTAAAACATGTAACATTCCAGTGCTTCCGGACATGACACATCCTCAGCAACTGTGTGAGGTGAAGAGGTGGATTCCCCTTTTAAATGCAGTTTGCTCTTGCTCTTAAAATAATGATTTCTAGACAACAACCTTCACTTACAGTTTTAAAAAAATCTGTCTGGGCCTCCTCAGAGAATGGCACAAAACAACATATTTCAGATTTTTTTCTTCTTCCCTTTACTTCCAGTGCAGCTCAACTGGCACACATCCCACAGTTTCTCGTGGGGAGGGATGCAGCCATTTCCAGCGATGCATGTGAAAAGCAGAGCTCCAGAAGGGAGTGCCCACATGTCCCTGGAAATTCATTCTGACTTTCCACTTCCCACTCATCACAGTACATGTGGTGTCATCAACGTCTGACCATTCCCACTCAGGCCACAGGGACTCAAAGAGGTGGCATGGTAAGGAAGGGAGGAGGTAGCCAGGCATCCCACTTCAGTCCCTCCAGCTGTGACTCTGGCTTCCAGAAACAAGGCATGTTTGGCCTTGCTTTTAACTGATAAAGTATGATGCTTTCCCTGAATCCAAGCATCGTGCTAGGACAAAACATTTCTCATCCTGCCTCAGAAAATCAAAATCTGCAGAACAGAAAGGAAACTTAGAGGATTACAGCTATGCAACAAGAGTATTCAGGAAAAATCCCAGAAGGCTGCTGTGTTTCTCACTGAGTACCTTCTGTACTCATATGTTCGTACAAAGCTCTGTATTAGTTTTCAAGATATACCACAGCAACCTGCTCTCAGAGGGAGAGGAACACTTCCTCCAGGACCTTGCTCTACAGAGGGGATCACCTCCCTGGCACAGCAGGACAGGCGTGTCAGGACATCAGCAAAATGGTTAACTGTTTCTAGCTCTGCTTTCATCCTGAAAGGGGAGGTTTATCTCCTTTTGTCCTGATGCAGCAGACAGAGTTTTGTAGTGTGTCAAAGCTTTGGTGCCAAGCACATTTACTGTTACAATGACATGTTGCAACACCTCACAGCTGACGTATGGCAACCAAAGGCACAATGCGGATCTAGAAGTGCCCACAATATGTGAGGTAGTGAGTCTGATACTCTAATTGCAGTTAAAATCTAAAGCATTATGATAAATTTTAACATCAAAATGCACCGTCTTTACAACTTTTCCTTGGCTGTGCTTAGAGTTTCAGAAAGATGACATAGTGACAGCCTTGCCCACCAATTTCCTATCTTTTATCATCAACAAATACAGACCATGTATAAACTTGGTTTGTCTTAAACACTTGGTTGTAAACAACTTTTACTGGTGGAACCCACTGGCTCAAAATCAGCCAGATTGAAGATTCTCCAATACTTGTCATGAAAAAACACTTCTGGGCTGTGTCCTGGGACACCACAGGTGACATGTGCCTTCAAGACAACATTACAGACACTGCAGAAATCACTGAACACTAGTGCTGTGTCTTGTGGCATAGCTCCAGTTGGAGATCTGCAGCTATGACAGGCCCTACAACAAACAGGAACTAGTGATTTAGCAGCTACTTTCAAAAACTCTTTCAATGGGGCAGGAAACACTGATGTAACATCAAGTTTCCAGTTTTGAAACTTGCCTGATGATTTCTGTGGGGATAGGAAAGGGAAAAAATCTGAATCACATGTACCCAGCATATCCCAGCTTCTTTGTCCAAGTGGTCCCAGGAGCTCTGCCTGCTCCAAGAAGCAAAGCTAAACCTAGTCAAGAGGAACTGCAAAGATGTTTTCCAGGGAAAAAGGCTAGCTTCATCATTACTTCCCTCTCTGCCTGCCTTGTCTTCTCCTTCAGGACCACACCCTTCCTGCCCCCTCCTCTCCCCAGGTAGCACATCTCCATGGTTGAGTCTCTTGTGTGACTGACTGCTTCTTTTGCTCCTGAGTAAACTCTGCCTCCTGATTTTACCATGCCTGCCTGCCCCTCTGCAGCTCCATGTCAGCAGCCCCACACCCATGGGATGCAAAGTGGGAGGCTGTGCCTGCTTCCACTATCCAGGTGGTGGAAGAGACACAAAAAACCTGGGAAGGGCAGGAAGGGCTTTTGCAGCCTAGACTTGAGGACAGAGTGCACAAGTTACAAGGTTGTGTGTGGCGTTTTGACCATGGTTAATAAAAAATTAAAAAAAAAGGAAGAAGGAAAAGAAGGAGGTGCTTAGGAACTCCAGTTTGTCCAAGTTCAGTTTATCTGGCAGCTCAGATTTCAGTGTGGGCAGAAGACAGGTCTGGAGTGAGTTGTAAATTGTCTGCAAGGAGACAGGCAAAGGAAATTCTGCTTTTATTCAGAGACAGGAGGATAGCTGAAATAGAGACCAGCAGGACATGTAGGAGTGGAGAGAAGCTGAGAATAACCCAGCAAAGTGTTAACCTACCTAATAAAGTGAGGTGATAGGAGGCAAGCTAAGAGTGGGCAGAACAGGAAAAAGTCAGAGAAGATGCAGATAGCAGTGAGAATTTAGCAGTGTCTCTGAAACCTGATGGTCCAGGCAAGACAAATCTGGCATGTAATTTGGGATGGAAGGCCTTTTTGTGTTTGCAGAATTTTATTTAAAAAAACCAACCAACCAAACAAAAATAAAACCAACAAAAAAAAAAAAACAAAAAACAAAACTTTTTTAAAAAAATCTCAAATTTTGAGCCCCTCCTTCCATCAAGTGATTGCCTTCATATTCTTACCTCATTAGCTTTGGCACACAGCAAGGCAGGCAGGAACTGCTCTGTGGTACCATGGAACCAGTTTTGGATATGCAGCTGGCAACCCTTTTCTGGGCTAAGAAAGCCAAGCAATTCCTTCTTCCCAAGAAAAGCTGGGGGTTCCAACCTCCTTCTGCTTCTTCCTGTGTGGCAGATAGAAACCAAAACGGAACGAGGCATCAATGAGGTAAAACAGGAATGGCCTCAGTCAAAATATCAGTACTTGGTGCTGAAGAGAGGGTGAGGCTGGGAAGCAGCTGGGTACAACATAACAATGGTCACTGTGCTGATGGCTGTGAGCCATGGGACAGCAGGTGAAGCTTTATATTGCTTGTGCCACTTATCCTATCATGAACTTAGGCTTTTGCAGACTTACATCAATGTTTTGTGTAGATCAGGAGTGATAGAAGTCCATTTATGGAGACTTTTTTTTCCAAGATGGGTTGAAGCATCAGACCCTTGCTCATTTATTGTCCTTTACAAGGGTCTGACCTCCAGACTCTCTGAACATTTGACTTCCCATGTTTCCCAGGCATCTCAGCACACACCTCTCCAGACAGAGGGGACACCAAGAGACCTGTGTAGGTCCAGTCACTGACCAAACCAGCAATGCTCAAGTCTCAGAGGGACTCAGTCTGGAATGAAAGCAACAGGCTATCCACCAAGTACAATAGTGGTCACTTTCTGTTTTTCACGAAGGGCTCAGCTTCAAAATTATTATGAGACCCTTGTGGTTAGAGCACTTCTCAGAAAGTGGAAGTTATATGGTGGTGTTTCTTGGGCATGAGTCACTTTCTCAGGCAGTGCTCCAAAATCTCTGGCTTCTGGCCAGTCCTAAGATCTTCTAGGATTCCTGGGAAATAATATTTTCCCATTTGAGCATGTTGTGTAATCAATGCTACTTATTTACTCCATGTAGCACTGGCTGTTAGAGGTGTTGAGGGATGTTTTCTTTAAACATCCAGTGTAGGACAGGCAATTTTGGTGCCAAGACGTGACATGCTTCTGTCCCAACAACTTCTGAGGCAGCTCAAACCCCCTTGTAGGCTGCTAATATCACTCTTTCTGCTGGAGTATAGTGGGCCTCTGATCCTGATTGCTAATTCTGTCAGGTACTGGATACCTTCATCTGCAGTGGTCCACTTCCCTGGGGAGTTCACGGTTCTTCCCTAAATGGATATCTTGCCCCCAAGCTTGAGAGAAGCCATCTCCAGAGGCTGCAAATTGCTCCTTCTTTTCCAATTCCTCTTTCAATTTCCTGATATTTAGCAAGGGATCCCAGTTCTTGGGCTTCATGACCTTCTAACTGCTGACTGTCATCACCACTATCATAGCATTAAAGCAGCCAGGCAGAAATCTGCTCACCTGGCTGGTGGCTGTTATAATTTTGCAGGTCTTGAAGTTCTGATGAGGTCAGGCACTGAGTAACTGTGGTTTCCTGTTTAATTTGCCTCACTCATTTGATTTCTTTGTTGAAGGACCTGCCTAACCCCTCCTTTCCTGTTAGTTCTTCTTCTTCTTCTTCTTCTTCTTCTTCTTCTTCTTCTTCTTCATCTTCTTCTGCTTCTTCTTCTGCTTCTTCTTCTGCTTCTGCTTCTGCTTCTTCTGCTTCTTCTGCTTCTTCTGCTTCTGCTTCTTCTGCTTCTACTTCTGCTTCTGCTTCTGCTTCTACTTCTTATGCTTCTTCTGTTTCTTCCACTTCTTCTGCTTCTTCTGTTTCTTCTTCTCCTTCTGCTTCTTCTGCTTCTTCTTCTGCTTCTTCCTGTGTGTCGTCTTTCTTCTGCTGCTTCTCCTTCTTATACTTCTTCCTCTTCTTCCTCCTCCCCCCTTACTAACTTGTGGCATGAGCCTGTAACTCACCTCATTCATTTTTTGTTTTCACTGCTGGAGCAATTATTGCAGTTGCTGTAGTTTGTGTCCCTGTCTCAGCCATAGTGTCCTCAAATGCAGTTTGGACTCCTGCCCCAACTAGAGTCCTCTGAGAGTACTGTGCAGTTGCTTAATAGACACAGTACAGGGCAAGAAGCTGCAGGTTTTCATTGGGGTGGGCAAGGCACCCTTCTATCACTTGATGGGTCAGTTTGTCAGAGTTTGTTACCTGTTCAGGTAAAGCCCTAGGTAATGGGAGGTGATAACTGCCCTAAAAACTTGCCCAAATCCTTCCACAAACCCTGCCACCCAGGAACTGGGTGCCTCAGGGCAGATTTCAATAGCTCCTCACCTAAAGACTGTTTTCTCTTACATCAGGATGATGCTGGATTCCATGAACTCCATAGCGTACCAACAGTATTAGTTAGTATGATTAACAGTATTAGCTAGTATTATTGCAGCTTGCATAAGGATGAGCAAAGACCATGGGAGACTGCATTATAAAAGCATTCCCATCAATCTCAGGCAAGGAGAAGGAAGTGTGCCCCCTCATCATCCACAGAAGATAAGCAGTGCAGCTGACCAACTCACAGGAGCTTGCTACTCAATAACTACAATTTACTATTTACTATTTACTATAGCATGCAATAAATAATTGCCTTTATCTTGCTTGAAGTTTGGTTGCCAAAAAAAGTACTGCAGTGGGTTGACCTTGGCTGGGCACTTGTTGCCTGCCAAGCCACTCTGACTCCCCTTCCCAGCGGGACAGGACAGAGAAAATAAGATGGAAAACAACTCCTGTGTTGAGATAAGGTAGTTTAGTAAAGAAAAAAAAAAAAAAGAAAAAAAAAAAAAAGTTTGCATGTACATAAGCAAAGGGAAAAGGCAATCTCTACTTCCTATCAGCAAGCAATATTCAGACACTTCCCGGGAAGCAGGACATGAGCACATGGAGCTCCAGAAGGCAAACATTGTAGAATAACAAATTCTGCGCCCTGTTCCTCCTCCCTTCCTTAGCTTTTATATCTGAGCTGACATCATATGGTATGGAATATCTATCCCTTTGGTTAATTTGGGTCAGCTAGCCTCGTTGCATCACCTCCCAGGACCTTGCCCTTTCCCAGCCCCTTGGTGGAGCGGAAGGAATGTTACAGGGACGGTGCTGCTCAGCAGTATCCAGAACACTGGTGTGTTATCAACACCCTTCCAGCTACCAATGCAAAGCACAGCACTGTGTGGGACAAGTGAACTCTATCTCAGTCCAACCCAACAGAGATATGCTGCTGCCTCTGAGGGTTTACATATACACAATCTCAACAGAGTACCTAAACCAATTGCTTAACATAGTTTTTAAAGAGTCCCTGGAGGAGAGAGAGGAAAGGATGGAAATTCTCCAGCTTTTTTATTGGACTTTGCTGCCACAGAGAACAAAACAGTGCATATTTGTAAACCTCTGTATAATACACATTGCACAGTGTGAGTGCTCTTCCTGCCTAATCTCAAAACACATCAAACAGAACAAGAGATGGCCAAGGACAAAGGGGAATTTCCAGAAAAATAGGTCTTTCATAATGAGGCAGACAAAATAATTTAGAAATGGTTCTCCTGAAAATAGGTGTCTGGGGGATAAACATGATTGAATCATCTAAGTAAATTGTGGAACCAATCATTGCAAGAGGCAAAAATATAAAAGGGTGTTCCAAGTGATCAGCCAAATCAATGGAAAAGATGTGGCTAGTACTTAGATAATGGCATCATTGTCATTGACATTACTATTATTGTTATTATCTGGCTTAATATTCAGTGTTCTGGCTACCATTGCCTGGGTGTCATTTCTGTCTAAGGACATCCATAAACCATGGGATGCTGAATGGGGTAAATAAGTCAGGGAAGCATCGTTTTGTACTAGCTGTTCCTTGTGTTCTTTCCCTAAGCATCCACACCTGCCAGGCTTTCTGGTCTGACTAAATTATGTTCTTACAATATTCAGTTTTAGTGGGGAAGCAGGCATATTAGAAAGGACAGACCTCAGCCTATCAGGCAGGCATTGGAATCTGAATTGGAATTCAAGCAGTCACAAGTAGAGTACAGAAGAGAATCGGCAACGTAGAAGAGGACCCCTAGCAGGTAAACTCCCAGTCACCAGAATGCACGTGCCCTACCCCAGTGGGAGCCTTGTCCATGCCTGGAGGCTCCTCCTTGGGGATGGCCATTAGTGGATGAGCATGCAACTGAATTAAAGTCTTCAGCTTTCTGAGTGAGCCCTCCAAACACAGTAGAATTGCACGGGAGACAACTAAACCAGCTGTGCTCCTTGACAGCAGGGTGAAGTCTGCCCAGCCCTCTCAGCAGTCACACAGAACAGGTAGGTGCCTCTCCTGAGATGACTCAGGCCTTTCACAAGGCTACCTGTCTAACAGCCTTGACTATGCAGAATGTAAAAAAAGCCCTAGTATTTCCTACTGACTTTGCTATGCAGCAGCATTTTCAACTGTTCTGCTCCATATTCCTGTTCCAGGTGAACAGGAATGATTCACATCATCTCCCTAAATACTTAAGTAACGTATTAATCTACCTCTAGCTGCTCTTTCTCATGTCCCAACTACTTTCCCAATGATGTCTTATAACCTGATTAATGGGTACAGGCCACATCTTGGGCAACACTGTTACAACAGTCTGTTAATATTAACTAGACGCTTTGATGGAATCGTTACTTGGGATCATGGAATGGATACCTAGCCCTACCATTAGGCAGAAAATATTTGGTGCTCAGATGCAGTCTAAGGAAAGCATAAATGGCCTGTACTTGGTTGTTGGAGTCTGAGATACAGACTGTGTGCCCTTGTTTTTAATATTTAGTTCTAGGATTCAAAGAAACACTGAATTTCGTATAATATGAAATTCATATGAATGTTTTCATGGTGATACATGAAAACAAATGTTAAAGTTAGATAGGAAAAATGTAAATGTGTAGATTAGAAAGTTTCTTAAATCACTGGGTGAAAAAGTAGTTTAGAGAACAGGAGACAAGATGGAGGATTTAGGGTGTTGTCTTTTGTCCTTCTTCTTTCTTCTTCATGTTCTTCTCCTAGGGGTTTTTGGGTAGTAGTAGGTGATTGGGTAGAAAATGCCACAGTGCAGCACACAGGTGTTGGGTCATTGGGTCACTAAGAAAAATAGCTTGGTTGGCATCTGTTAATTGGGTAAATGGACATATAAAAGACCTTGAAGAAGATCTTTGTTAGCCATTTTACCCCTTTTCTATCATAATGCACATAGCTCCTTGTACCTTGTAATGCTGATAAGAAAAAATAAACAACTGAGACTGAACGAGAGAAAACCAGCCTCCCTCTCATCAATCTTCAGTTCAAAGGGAAAAAGAACCCAAATACAAAGTCCTTAACGAGACACTTGGTCACATGTTTGTCAAAAAAATACATGGTTAGCTTATTCCCTGCATGCTCCTAGCTCAAGCTCCCCTGCACTCTGCAGGCACAGCCCACGAGTCACACAGACAGGATGCAGCCACACTATTCAGAGGCAGGTAGAATTAAGCTGTATGATGTTGTGGTCTAACCCCAGCCCACAGCCAAGCCCCACACAGCTGCTCGCTCACTCCCCCATCAGTAGGATCAGGGAGAAGATCAAAAGAGTAAAAGCTAGAAAACCTGTGGGTTGAGATAAAGACAGTTTAATGGAAAAAGCAAAAGCCCCACATGCAAGCAAAACAAAACAAGGAATTCATTCACTGCTACCCATGGTAAATGTTCAGGCATCTCCAGAAGAGCAACGCCCTTTCATATATGACAGTGACTCAGGAAAACAAATGCCATCACTCCAAATGCCCTCTCATCCTTTTTCTTCCCCCATTTTATATACTGAGCATGATGCCATATGGTCTGGAAAATCCCTTTGGTTAGTTTGGGTCACCTGTGTCTCCTTCTAGCTTCCCAAGTACCTCCAGCTTCCTTGCCAGTGTGGCAGTATGGAAAGCAGAAAAGGCCTTGGCTCTCAGGTAAGCCCTGCTGAACAATAACAAAAACATCTCTGTATTATCAACCTCGTGTTCAGCACAGACCCAAAACACAGCCCCATGCCCACCACTGTAAAGAAGATTATCCTAGCCAAAGCCAGCATATGGATACAAGTAAAGCTGACAGGTGAGTCAGCTCCCTTAACTGTGTCATTTACTAGTACAGATGTAGCTTATGTGTCTCCCACCATCTTCCACTGGCAAAAAACAGGTTATATCTATAAATTAGATATAATGACAGCTTTCATCTACCCATATATTTCCTTGGTTTAGTCACCTGACTCTCTACAGAACTAGAGGAATGTAGTAGCCCCTTTGGGGCTACATCCAGCAGTACTTGATGACATATCATGTACTATACAGGACTAAAGGAGCCCTTCACAGATGAGGAGGCTGGTCAAGCACTGCAGCTCCTGGCAATGGCAAAGCCTCAGAAATTTATCATTCAACCTTGTGTAAATCAAGCAGTATTTGAGTCACATGTAGCAAATATTCTCTTCACACACTGTCCTCATATCCAACTTTTTCTAAAACATCTAAAAGCTACATCCTCACATTGTATCTGAAATAGGAAAGAGATGCTCTCATGCATGGAGGGGATCTAATATCACTGCTTGTCCCCTGTAATGTCTGCAGGAACTGATTTGCTTTCCTGATAAAGGAAAGTAGAGTTCAAGTGCATAGCAATTTGGAAATTAGGGAACAGAAGCACATAACAGTTGAGGTTGGAAGAGATGTCTGGAGATCATTTAGTCTACTCCTTGCCACCCTTCTTAAGGCAGGGTCAGCTAGAACCTTCCACCCAAGACCATGCCCTCATGGCTTTTGAATACCTACACAGATGGAGACCCCACAGACTGTCTGTGCCAGTGTTTGGCTATCCTCACAGTAAAAAATGTTTTATTATTTCAGATAGAATTTTCTGTGCTTGAGTATGTGCCCAGTGCCTCTTATCCCGTTGGTATCTGAGAAGAGGTTCTGCCTTCTTCATATCATCCCATCAGGTATTTATATCCAATAAAAAGACTCCCCCTGAGCTTTCTCCTCTACAGTCCAAACAGTCCCAGCTCTCTCTGCCTTTCCTCATGTGACAGTTGTTTCTCTCCCTTAATCAGCTCTCAGATACTTCATGGGACCAAATCCATTGAAGTCACACCTTTCTTGTCCAGGAGAACCCAGCAGTGGCACAGCACACCAAGTGTGGTCTCACCAGAGGGGAAGTGTCACTTCCCTCAGCACGCTGACAACACTGCGCCTGATGCAGGCCAGGGTACTATTAGCCTTTTTTGCTGTGAGGGAGAATTGCTGGTTCATGGTCAGCTTGTCCACCAGGACACTCAGGGCCTTCTTCTGCCATGTTCTTTTTCAGCTAGTTGGCCCCTAGTCTGTAAGGGACATGGAGCTATTCCTCCCCAGGTGTAGGACTTTGTATTTTTCTTTACTGAGCTCAATGAGATTCCTCTCTGCCCCTTTCCCCAGGCTCTCCAAGCCCCTCTGAATGGTATCAGCCATTCCTCACAATTTTGAACCATTTAAAAATTTCCTGAGCTCTTCCCATTCCCATCACACAAGTTATTAATGAAGATGTTAAGTAATAGCAATCTCAGTATCAACCTTTGGGTACACTCCTAGTAACAGGCCTCCAGATGGACTTTGTGCCACTGATCACAGCCCTTTAAGCTTGTCAATTCACACAGTTGTCAGTTCACCTCATTGTTCACTTATCATGCCCATACTTCTCTGCTTGTCTGTGAGGATGTTACAGGTGACCGTTTTGAAACCCTGGCTAATGCCAAGAAAGAGAACATCCACTCATCCACCACACCACTCTTCTCATCATAGAAGGTCATGAGTTTGGATAAGCACGATTTCACTTTCATAAATCCATGTTGACTATTCCAAATCAATTTTGATCAAACAAGGCTTCTTCCACTTGCCTGAAGACCTCAGCTATTACTTCTTTCCAGTCCAGTGATATGTACAAGATACCCACAACTACATAACCCAAGTTGGTCTATCCACTGGTACAAAATGAACAACCATTTGCTTTCAGGCGGGTTTCTAATGTAGTCCAATGGACAATGATTGAGTTGTGGCAGAGACACACACAAAGAGAGGAAAAGATCAGAAAATCTGTCATGGTTGGTTCAGAGCATGATGTTGCTTTTTGAGATTAAGCAGCCAGAACACTGCTGTGTATGACAAAGCATCATAGATCTGCTCTGAATATCTCAGTCTAAAAGAGTCTAAAACTAAAAAGCTGAAAGGAATTTTCTTCAAGTAGAAGTTTTTATGGGCTCTAAATACTGCATCAGGAAGTTTGGGCAGGATGTAAGGACCATGTCCTGATGTTTAGAAGGTAGATACCATCAGAAGTCACATCAAAATTTGGTTTTAGCTGACAGAGCATGCACATCCCTTCATATCTCCAATTTGTGATGTCCTCATATCCTTACCTCTGTTGATGTTTGCCTTCATCTTCTAGCTTGATGCCCTCTTCATAGACATTGGAGAAATTTTCCTGTTCTTCTAAGCACAAATTCACATACTGTCACCCTTCAAAGAGTTCCAGTGCAAGACATATTTCCAATGCTACTAACCTCATATTTCCCTCCTCAACTTCAACCTCATATGGCATTTGTTTAAAATATATCACACATCAGAGCAGAGGTGTGTTACTTATGAAGGCTACGCAGAGCCATGCAAATCACAGCCTGACAGGAGATGTCCAGAGCATTTTAAATCAACAGGAGGCAGGCTGCTAGATGTGGGTTCCCTCACCTGTGTTGCTGTAGATGCAGATTTACAGCACTGAGGTTACCTTAGCATTACATAGACAGTAAGTGACAGTGGAGAATTATCCAGCAGGAGCGTTTTGCAACTGGAATGGGTAAACAGATTATCTTTCATTCTTCTTGTCTGCTTATCTACCCACTGGTGATGTTGTATAGCCTACATCTGCACTCTGAGTTTGTTTAAATGCATGAAAGCAATGACCTTAGAGTCCTTTGCAAATACATTGAACATATTTTGGGAAAAAATTTTGTTTAACGTTTTTAAAAGAGGTAGACAGATCAAGGGTACAGCATGCCTGCTGTCCAGTTCTGTACACTACAGCAGTTATTAGTATCCAATGGGTAGAGAAAACTGTTTCTGAGGAGCATTTACCCCTTTTGACTGTTGTATTTGAATTATGTGATTACAACAACAAGGAAAGCAATACAAAAATCTCAAAAAAGGTGATTTTGATAAAGACTTCATCCTTTACAAAATCTAGAAGAGAAAGTAGGTGACTTTTCTGCATTTAGGCCTTGTCCTTAATAGTCCGTTTTGCAGGAGATGTAAGGAATGGCATAAAATTTCAAATTACTGCAAGAGAAGAAAGAGGTTATTGCTCTGCTGACACATATACTTACACACATCTTTCTGGCAAGACAAAATAGCCTGCAGTGCATCCACATTTTAAAACCTCTTCTGACTACCAGAGGACACGACAGTGTTGCAAAGTGCTTTAAGTGGTTTCTCTTAAATTATTCTCATCTTCTGGTAGTTAAGACTAGCACACAATTTAAGATTTTATGTGAAAACTATTATTTTGTCCTGTTTTCACAGCAAAACCAAAATCACCTCTTGCTGCAAGCTAAATTTCTTGTGGATCCTGGAAGAAAGAGTAAGTAATCAAGCACAGGATTGTGCAGACATTAGAGCTCATTCTTGTGCTTTCAGTAAAGCCCTCCGTGGATGACAAAAATACATCTGTAGTTATCATCATATGTTTGGGTTCTTCACTTGCTGCCTGGAAATAAATATTGCACTAGCATATCTTTGGTAGTATTGTAAAAAAAATCACAAGAGCAGCTCAGGAATATTTCAATGTTAATAATACCTTGTGCTTGTCTAACAGGCTTACTCAGTGACCTCGGAGCAAGCACTGAACTCCACAGCTGGGAGGGAAAAGGGGAAAATATGGCTTTCAGGAGGAATGCAACTGTGCCTCAGCCATGCCTAGCTGTTTGCCACAGCTGGGGAATAGTTCACTGACAAAGATGGGAAGTGCTGAGGCCATTTTCCCCCAGCAAAGCACTAAAACTGTTTTCCCCTGCTACCAATGCCACTGTTTTTGACCATGCATTGAAAACAAAGGGCATCTGTTCTTATGGATTTAAAAACATAGTTTGCTTTATATATAGAAAGAATAAATCTGTTTAGTTTTTCTTCATTGTCAGATATGACTCTTTTTGGGCTTATGGCTATTCATGTTCAAACTTCAATTGTTTTCCCTTTGTGTTTCCCAAGTGTTATTTTTATAAAGTAGTTGCTCCTCTCTAACTGGATAGCAGCAGAAGTAAATCAGCTTCAATGTGTTTAGAAACAAAGGAACAATGAAACATTCAACCAAGCCTGCCTCAACAGATTACTCTATTTTTTTGATACTTTCAAGGCAATTTGAAACAGGAAAAGAAAACTGCCCAAGAGCTCAGAGGATTTGGGAGGAGGTACTCTGAGCAGCAACTGTGACTCTACTGGGAGATTAGGGGCCAGATCCTCCCCTCATTTAAGCTCCTGGAAATTGTGCAACTGCCCAAACAGAGCTGGGAGAATAATTTGATCCATTTTCTTGCAGTGGTATGCTGAGGGTAAATTATTATGATTAAAGATTTACATTTGTCAGTTGAAGTTCAGTAATTTGGTATATGACAAGGGCTCCAAATTTCTCAGCAGAATAAGCAAAATTCAAGCATGAAGAGACTTTGCTTATGGTTCTGGGGCAAGGGGAAAAAGCAAAGCGGGATCAGAGCCACCAGGTGCTAGGATTTTGGGAGAAAGTGCAGCCAAGGTAGGCAGCCCACAGCTCCCCTGTCTTGCTGCCAGAAGCAGCTACCCAGCCTTGATTGTAACATTGATGAGTCCTGCTCTGCCTTTCTCAGCCCGGGGCAGTTGTGAAAGACTTGCTATTTACACCCCTGCAGCCAACAGGTTTTACATCATCATCCTGTGGGCTGACAGAAAACAGGCAGTGGAGGCCACCTGTCACCTGGAAAGCTGTCAAGACACTTCTGTTCAATTGCCTGGACATAACACTTACTTAAGTGGTAGGTGGCAGGGTCTCTCCTGTCTGGAAACACGTAGCTCTTAATAAGGCTAGGGCCATATTTTAGACCTTGAAAGCAATTTCCAGTTGTGTGATCTGAAACCCAGCAAAATTATTAAGCACTTTGCTCTAAGACATGAAAAAGTGGCAGAGATAGAGAGAGGAGGACATCACCTACATGCCTTCAGTCAGGAGCTGCAGTAAGGACATGGTGTAGACATATTTCCCTAGCACTCCTAGGACATGCAGAAAGACATCAAATCTAGCTCAAACTGTTGAAGATAATTTCAACTGGCAGAAAGCAGTCATGTGGGCTAGAAAACATCCAAGATGATGATTAGCACTGTACAAAAAAAGCACCAGGGATCAGTAATGATGAGGGCAATCTAACAAGCTGCTGCTGGGCTTGGAGCACAGGGTGCTGTGTCTCCCACCATGCTGAGCAGTTCTGCCATTTGCCCTTGGCACAATGACAAGCTGGAGAGCTGAGCAGAAGTAGTGACAGCCCCTGGCATCCTTCCCTTCTGGTTTTCTGCCTTTCTTTAGCAGGAGGAAGGTTGGGGTACTTGGCAAAGCCAGGAAGATGGTTTACCTTCAGCTGGCAGGACTGCTGTTGCTAGCAAATATTTCCAAGAAAATGAAGCTTACAGCTTCTGTTGCTGTTTCAAAATAAGATATGGTTCTGGGTTTTGTCACTAGTATTTCAAAAGAGAATCTTACAATAGATTTTATATGAATGGATGTATTCTTTATAGTTCTACAGTTTATTTGGGTTCAAAATGCCATCTTTTTTCTAGGCAGCATTTCCTCATTACCATCTCTTCAGACTTCACCTGATTTCTTTCTGCTCCTCAGCTCTGCCCTTAGGATAACTTCCTTTTGTTTTTTCACCAGTATTCTACCAGCTTTCAGTTTTACTTTATGACCTTCTCTTTTGATTCTTTCTCTCAGCTAATTAAACTGAACAACCGATATAATAAATATTTGTGACTTTGCTGATACTATATATGTAAAAAGGAGGGAGGTACAGGAAGGAAGTACATATTTTTAGAAGAAAAAGAGGATGTTCTGAAAGTACCTGAAGACAGATGCCAGCAATGCTGGTATGGGGAAAAAAAAATAGCATATGCAATGGGTGAATGCTTTTCTGATCTGAATTTATCTGAGGGATGAAACATGGTCTGATGGAGGAACTTTGGTCCTAACCACAGAATTTAAGACGACAACATGACCATGCAAATACAGTGTGAAGGAGGAGACTTCTGTGTTCCTCTGATGAACAAGGCCCAAACATCCCCATGCTGGGCTGTAAGGGTGCACTCAATAGTCATGGTTAGAAGATACAGACTGACAGACTGGAAGAGACATCAGCAAGTGGACAGTTAGTGGGGCAAGAAAATGCCAAGCAGAGGTTCATGTTACTAACACAAACTGATCTGCAAATGGGCAAGACCAACAGACAAGGTCCTGGATGAGGCTGGAAGCAATTTGGGTCCCAAACTTCTGTTCAGCTCATGTCCATTCAGCCCCAGCCCACTACCCATCCTGACAGGTAAGCACAAGTCTCCATAGTGGTGCAGGCTGAGATGCTCTGTCAGACGTGGCATCATGACAGCTGCATCCATCACTGTTTGCTAGAATTTAAGTAATTAAATTCAAATTTTAACAAAAACCTGAACCATCTAAACATAAAAAGATACTTGTAAGTCTCTCACCAAGAAAAGCTTCTGCTAATGATTCCTACTGTACAAATACCATGCTCTGGGAGAGGGCTCTGAATAATGCCAAATTATTTTCTCCCTTAAGGTCCAGAAGATTTGCCAAAGAAGTCTCATAAGAATCCTCTTCTACAGCCCTTATTTTCTTTTTCAAAACCATGCTCAGGACTTCACCCCCCCACACACCCCCACCCCCGTCGGCTCTGGGAACCTTGTGCTGCCTTCTACCTTCATGCTCCCCAGAGAGATGCTTGCTTTGGCCTGGGCCACTTGCCCCTGGCCAGGGCAGGGCACGTTTGCACCTCAGCTAAGGCTAAAGTAATGTGAAGAGGTCACGACATAAATAATTAGTCCCTACACATCTGCTGGGATGTTGTCAACACCTCAAGCTGCCCCTCGGGCACCTCCCCAAGCACTCCCAGAGGAGGAATCATGAATCAAGCCAAGTACAACCTGTCCGTGCCTTTAGCCAAAGCTTCTTGGCCTCGCCAGCAAAAAAAAAGCATGCCTTGAAGTACCTCAGGGAGTGGCCCACATCCTGAGGCAAGAGGACGAGGGGCAGGACTGATTGTGGAAAACAAAATACAAGCTTCCCGGCAAGGGCTGGGCCAAAGCGGCACCTGAGTCACCGCGGCTGCCCGTGGGTGCCGCGATGGGAGCGCTGCTCCTGCGGCACCGTTCCGCTGGCCCGCAGAGCCACCGTGACCCTGCTCCCAGCCTTCATTCCTACAGTCTGCAAACTCACTCCTCTGCTTACAGAGTGCAGAATGCAGAATGTTCTCTGATAGATAAAACTGGAGTGAGTACAGAATCCGAGGATTTTCCCGTCACAAGAGATGGTTGGTTTTTTTCAGATAAAATAGCATTTAAAAGGGAATATGATAACTATGGCATTTTTAAATAGCTTTTACCCAAAGTGATTTAATTAGTCATGATCCAAGAACTGTTTGCCACACAAAATCCAATTTTTAGTTGTTGTCTAAAATCAATGTGAGGCTCATGCCTTCTGCTGTTAAAATCAATGGCAATTTGAGTTTAAGAAGCAGCTAGATCCTGGTTCTGTAAAAATGTAAACCAGACCTTTCCTTCTTCACCCTGCTCTTTTTAAAATAAAAAACCCATCACACCTTAGCTATGTTAGTTTCCCTCTCTTAAAAATGCATGTTTCTAAAGAAGTTTAAGAAATATTTTACTCTTTTGACTGAAATATTTATATCATGGTACCCATAGGGATGGTTCTGTGACCTTTCAGCAGCTACATGTGAATTTCCCAAGTACACAGGACTGGACCACTTCCATTTAGGTGGTGGTTTTTCATAGCTGTGTGATTCTGGGGTCCCTTACACTGTGTATCCTAACAAGCCTCAGGAACATTCCTGAGATTCTAGGAAGCAGAGCCATCGTGTCCCACCACCTGTGGGCATGCTGCAATTTGCAGGGGCCAGTCATTGCACTAATTTGCTCTAAGGCTTCACTGACATAGAAAAAAAAAAATTGAACCAAGAGAGGTCTAGTCAATACCTGCTGTTGCAGAGCTACTCTCTTTCAGTTCTAGTTGTATGAGATCTGAAGGCATGGTTTTCTTCCTCCTTGAACGTTCAGTCAAAAAAAGAGGAGCTAATGTAGGGAAACAAACCTTTGGAGTGGGAAGAAAAGAATACAAAATGATAAAACCAGGAAATGTATTAAGTGTCTGGTTTTGAGATACTGCAGGCAATTAAAGCAGAAAAAGAAATCAGTATTTTCAAAAGTCTATGTGTAATGAGAGGTAGAAATGAGAAGTCTAATCAAAGACGCCTTTCTAGCAAAGGAGCTATCAGCAGGAACAAATTGTGGAAAGCATGTAGAACTCGTACCTGTGTCTGCAGAGACAAATGACACTCTAGTTCCATGATCCCTTAATCTAGCACAAGTGCTTACTCAAACTGTAAGGGATGATCCATTCTTCCCCTGTCTCCCAGGCCTCAGTCCCACTCTCTCCCTTGCACTTGCATTTGACCTCAAAAAGTCTTCTAGTACAACCCACCCTGCAGTAAGCAGCAAAGTCTTCAACTAGATCAGGTTGCTCAGAGCCCTGTCCAACCTGAGTGTGAGCATTTCCAGGGATGGAGCAACTATCAGCTCTGGGCAAGCTGTTCCAGAGTTTTTACTTAGTCCACATCTATAACCCTACAGTCAATTATTCCAGCCCCTTCTTAGGCTTTCAGTTGCCAGCATGCCTATGAACGTTGTTAGCTTTCAACAGAAGCAATCCATCTTGCTGACCCGTGGTCTGCTTGATGCATTCTGGGTTTTACCAGGAATGAAAATTAGATACATATAGTCCATCAGGCAAAACCTGAGTTTAAATAGCCAAGTTTCATTTTCTTAGAAGCTTTTGCCCCCTGTTTAAGGTAAAACAGGAGCTAGACAACAGATGAACATATTTGCTGCACCCTACCCATGCAGGTTGCTGACACAGTTCTACATGTGTGCAATGTTGTGCTAAAAGCACCAATTAGGGATGAGTATTTTATAAAGCCAACATTGCACATCATTCGTTTGTGATGTGCAAGCTTCCCCTGCTGATTCATGTCAAATCAATTCTACATACTGTAGAGTACTATGGTGCAGTAAGAAACACTGATAAATGTATTAAACAGAGGCACTAGTCTGTGGTGCTAATACACATGGAGGGGAGTTCAAAGCCCCTCAGTGCCTGTGTGGCCCATCCTGCCACCCCTGCGGACAGTCATCTTTTAAAGCCAGGGTGCTGGGAATGCTAAGCCTCCTTGTCAGAGCAATGTTCCAGAAGAAATCAGATTACTGCAGCTTTTAAGTCTGTCTGGCAGAGGCTAGGGCTGAGGAAAGGGCAGGGGAACAGCAAGCACCTTGAAATAAAACACAGGGTCCAGGTATAACAAAGCTATGTGTTGGAAACAGGAGGGGTGGTTATTAGTCTTGTCCACAGGTCACATCCCATGGAAGCTCCTTGTGGTTGGGGCAGGAGCTCTCTGAAGCAGGCACAGTACAAGCACAGTTGAGGAAGAGACACGCTGCCTCAGCCCACCCTGGTATCCAGGCACTCGTGGGCCAAACATACATTGCTACTTCAGTGTGAGGAATCAGCCAGCTTTATGAGCTGAAACACACTGCCCTCCTTTAAAAAAGACAACTCTCCACTATCAAAAGGCAGAGTTGGACTCAGTTATTCTGCCATTCTTATTTTAATGGGCTTCATGCTGTTGGCATTATTAGACAAGCCTTTACTGTGTGGGTGGAAGCAGAAAATCTGCCAAGAGCTCCAAAACTATGTGAAGAATGGAGGTTTCTGATGAGAGGCTCTGATGATGAATCTCCTGCTACTGCATTCGTGAGAACAGGGCAGAAGCCTGACCTCTGTGCTACCTTTTCTGTGCTGACAGTGCTCTCACTGCAGGGCTGGAACAAAAATTCAGTGATTATAAAAAGTGACACGATCAATGATCCATACAAGGAATATAACAAGGCAACTACCTTGTCAAAATGATATGAGGAGCGGTTATAGCAAAAAAGCAAATAGCCTCAGTGGTGCTTTTTTTTCCCCTTGTAAAACTAGGTTGAAGAAATCAGGATACATCAAAGCTGACAGTTCATTGAATTTGGCAGCAGTTCAAAGATAGAACGTCTTGTCCATGCTGTGCAGAGCTCACACCCACTATCTGCAAGAGGTAAGAAACAAGGACCATGGACTCACACAGAATAAAGGAGTGAACTGATTATTCTTCCAAGTCTCAGAGGATGCTCTATGCAGCTCCCTACACAGGAAATGCATATAGTTAATGAGAAACTACTGTAATAAAATAACAACCCCTCTGGCTGGTAGGTGGCATAAAGGAATTATGTAAAAAACACACTCCATTGAGCCTCTAATACTTCTACTGGTATACAACAAAACGACAAGAAAATATGTTTACAAAGACTATCCATCCAATATTTTAAGTCCACACAAAAAGTGGAAGGTGAGGAGGGTGTGAGGATATAATCTATCTGGAGCTAAAGCTTCAAAGCAGTTTTTCTCAGTGATAACTGCATCTGGAGGTTAGTGCATTTCAGCTCAGACAATTTTTAACTTGTCTAATTATAGCATGTTGGTAGTCATACTATAATTATGAGAACAGAGGCACTCTCATATACATGCCTAGAAGAGTTGCTGGTGCCAAGGAGAGCTGGTAGCAGCAGTAAGTATCCTCAGCATCAACTGAACTACTTTAGTTCTTGTTGAAATATATGTAAGGGCTCAGGAGCCTGCACCTGACCAAGTGCCTGTGCAGGAGTAAGAGCTAAAAGCTCTCAATCCTCAGCAAAAGCAGAGCATGGTACCTTTGATCTCAAAGGTTTAGACTCATCCACTTCACAAACAACTTGTGTGGCTTTATGTGGTAATTCATTAAAGAGCAGTAACTTGGTATTTCTGAGTTCCAGCTGTTCTGTCCTGACACAGAGAAGCCATCCTGGAGATGAATGGGTCCAGGGACATCCCACAGCAGTCATTCCTGCACAGAGGCTGGGGGCAGCAGTGAACAAGCCACAGCAACCTTCAATTTCAGAAAAAATCAGTGTATAAAATTACTCCAACAATAAAATAAAAACAGTCTTTAGTCCAACCATACTAAAGAGCTTCATTTTAAATGAGAATAACACAATTACAAGAATACAGAATGCCTCTAAATTTGATTAAATACAAATTTGGTGTTTAAAGTTATCAAATTGTAACAGTACAGCTATTAGACAGTGATACAGCTGAAGCAGAAAATTAGATCAATTTCAGAAACAAAATCCTTTTGCCACAGAAATCACGGAAAAGATAAACCTTAAATGCAAGAGACAAAACTGTAGCAGGACTCAAAAAGCAGAACTTGCCTCATTTAAAATGGAATTATGTGGGAGAAATAAGGACAGACAAGGAAAAAAAGGATTGGAACTCATAATTCCAATGCTTTCATAAAAGCGGCTGCTTAGAGGTGTGGATGCATTAACCTTCCACTCAGGGAAGCAGTCAACATGACCCACATCTACCACATCATCAGCACCATGAAGCTAACTAGGATGGATATGGATGTGAAAGGTCACTACATAGATTCTGACAATAGTGTAATCATGCCATCCTCCTTTTCAAACAGACCAGTAAACACAAGAAACCCTAATAATTGTTAGTCAGATATTGCTGCTCAAGTACTGAAATGAAAATTTGTGTCAAAGGATTGGAAACAAAAGTTACAGCAGACAAATAAACAGGTTTTAGCAGACTTTAGCTTGAAAATATTGCTAAAAATGCGATAAATTATGAAGGCAGGAAGTTGGAAAGAAGACTATAGACCAAATTGTGTACCAGAGGCACAGGAGAAATGTTAGGTATCATCAGAACAGGTGTAAGGCTTAATGAAAAAAACATTAAAGACAGGACTATAAATTTATATGCAAAAGACAAGCCTGGAGAAATGTCACCCCACCAGCATTAAAAAAAATAGTTTTGGAAGCAAACTCAAGTATTTTAAATACTATTTTCATGCTGAAGTTAGTAGACACTTTGTTCAAAAAGAGCTGTAAGGAAGGAAAGGCACTCAAGAAGAAATTAGTGAGACTGACCATAGCATTGCTTTAAATATAATTTATTTTCAAAAGCATAAATCAGGCTTGTTTCTTTGAAGATTGTCCCCCAGAGGCTGCAGCCTCTGCACAAAGCAAGAACTCTTCTTTCCCAGGACCCCATCATGACCTCCTGTGGACTTTAACATGGCTTTGGTTGGCAGTCACAGTTTCAACCTACACACTTGGGACTTGATGATCTGTGGGGCTGGGGGATGTTCTTTTTGGCTGCTGACTTTGCACAGCAGGAATAGTTCAATATCTTTGGATATGCTGAGGAAAATCTCACTCTGCCTAAGGGCGAGGGAATGGATTCAGCCATCTCTAAGACTTTTGTTTACTTAGAAGCTCATGATGTGCCCATGATGCTGCTCTGGATAGTGACCAGGACTGTACCAAACCTTCCCCTGCAGCTCCTTGTGTCAAAATTGCTCCAGGGGATGTGACATTTTTATACCCTTCTCCCATCTAAGTATTTGAAGTGTATTATGCATGCACATAGTGGGAAAGAGTCCCTGACCTGAGTTTACAGTGTGAGTGGTCAAAACAAGATAAGAGTGAGGGAGGAAGAGAGGAATATCCAACATTTTTATCTCATTATCTACCTATATTCTGTATTGTACACAGCTAGGAAAAAAATGCATTCCTAGGAGAATAAAAGCCAAACCACCTATCCTTCCCAGGGAGAGCCAAAATACTTTTCATCTGACAAGAAGCAGGGTTATGTTAAAATACCTCCTACACAAAACCTGACCTGGATTGGTTGCTGTATCACTCACCAAAGATTATTCCCAATTGCTGGAAGGTTGCTGCTGGTAGCTTATAGCTGAGGAGCCCACCCAGGGCCCCATCACAGTTCTCCTGAGGTGAGCAGCAGGGCTAGAAATATCAGCAGCTAGAAAAACAGCAGCCACTGCTTTGAGTGGCTCGCTCTTCAGCTGTGCATCTCCAGAGGACTCTCTGAAGATGGTCAGTGAGAATGGGAAAAACCCCAAAACACCAATTGTTTTGTATATTTAATTTTTATCCTGGCATTTTTTTCCAACTGCCTATAAAATACATTCTCAGCCTTCCTTTTTCCCAGACCACATGAGTGGAGGTCCCAAGAAAACTGCAAAGACCACAGGGCAAAGGCAGGTTCTGCCTTCCCAGGTGAAAGCTGGAATAATCCTTAAAAGTGGGAAAGGATATGTGAACACTTTAGCTCAGCAAGCAACAGAGACAGCACATTGTATTTGCATGTTCTGCTGGGAAGATGGGCAGGGGAGAGCTCAGAGTTGTGTACTGAGGCTTTAGTACCCTGCAGCCAGGAAGGCAGGCTGCAGGCTGGTCTGTACAGATAGTGATACTTCAGTAAAACAGACTATTAAAACAGTATACAATACTATCACATTACTATTACTACTAGTACTATACCAATAAATGTCCAGGTATAATGGTTTTCTCAAAATGCAGAATAGGTTTTCTATGGACACTTCAGGCTAAAAGATAAAAGGAGTTATATCAGGATCAGAATGCTCTGTAGGGAAACAGCCTCCTCAAAAATATGACTGCAGTGACAACTTAAAAACTATTCTGACTATCAGGAGTTGGGACCATGACGTCCACCAAAAAAGAAGTTTGAATGGATTTCATACATTAAAAATTCCAACACGAAATGACAACAGTTCGGATTCATATACATGTTTTCATACAAACCAGAGCATTTACAAAAATACTTTCCCTCATCTCTTTTTTTAAAACATGATTTACTGTTTGCTCTAAGCAGGAAGACAGTGTTTACCCTCGACAGGATTATCTCAAACAGTTTACACTGGTTGTGACTGGTTGTGATTAAAGAGAAAGGGATAGGCAGCATGGCACATGAAGAGAGATTGCAAATGCTACCCTTAACTGATTATCTAAATCAGAACACCTAATACTCTTCATGGAAATACAGTGTTGCACTCTTATCAGCTCCCTTATACTAACATGACAACTCCAAATCCCAGAAGAAAATCATTGTCAGGCTGCAATGGACAATAATGGAAAAACCACATACTGTTTTGAAGGATTAGATGTTGTAATCCATACAGCAAGTCAACAAAAACTCATCATAGCAGAAACAGGCAAGGAGCAAAGCATCCAATTACTAATGCAAAATAATGCAGTTTATGCTTTGTTCACTGCACTGTGATTAGCATTAGCTATTATAAAATCACTCTCCTCTAGAAGAAGCTGCTTGCTATATGAAAATATACTTTCCCCTTAAAGAGCTTCTACTCCTCCCTGTAGATGTGCCCAAATTTTGAGGGTAATACTCAAAAGCAGGCAGATAATACCCAAAAAGCAGAGCAGTAGGAGAGAGGCACACCAGGGCGACTGTCCATGCTCCCCCCTCTCCAGCACACTGCAGCCACCAGCAAACCCCTGGATGGGCTAAAGTGGGTCATGCCCTGCCAGAGGCTGGGTCTGCCCCAGAAAGAGAGGTGTGGTTTGAGTACAGAGTTAGAAACAAGCCGGTACTGATTTCCACTTCTCCGGCAGATACTGTGAAAGAGGAGGCAGTCTGCGGACAGACGACACTAACCACACTTGTTAGCTAACATTAACTCAGTAAACTGAGTAAATTAACAGTAACTCTGGGTTAAGTGACCACTTTCTTCATTCTACTTGATCATCAGAAGCACCTTGTTATTCTTTCTGTGTCTCCTATTAACAGTCCTAGCACTGCCATAGGAG
The DNA here is from genome assembly GCF_030490865.1 of Poecile atricapillus. Lineage (NCBI taxonomy): Eukaryota > Metazoa > Chordata > Aves > Passeriformes > Paridae > Poecile > Poecile atricapillus. Next base: position 24,062,081 of record NC_081251.1, on the reverse strand, counting down.
CAAAATGGCTGTTACATAGTGGCAAGATTCTTGGCACTCATTATTCTCTGAACTCGGGTTAACTAAAGCTTTAGCAGCATTGACAAGGGTGGACTTTAATCACATTTTCTCTCTCTGAAATTATGAGCAGCATGGTGATAAAGAAGAACATACCAACACCAGTGACAGAAAATTCCATAATTATTTGACCTTTTTGACAATTGAAGCAAAATATTCTGGTCTAATGGGACACTATTTGGGGTAAATCTGGCTCATAAAATACACTGCAAGTTTGGTGAGTTGGTGCAGGTCTTCAATCCTATTTAATTATTTGCCTACAGCACCGCATGCTGCAGAGAGACATAAGAGGAAATGCAGCATAGTAACTACTGTTAATGTAAAATGCATGAAAATGGATTATAAGCACAGGGCCAAGAATTTTTTTTCCACTCTAGCCCGTAAGAATCTTGCAAAAAGCCCCCTCAAGAGCTAAGACCAGTTTGTAACGTGATCATACCTCAGCACAGATAGTGAGCGCGTTCACACCAGCTCTGTGTTGGAATCTCAAAATAGAAGCTTCATCCAGCCACCTGCTTATGAGACCTGAAAATACAAAATTGTGAAGGAAGACTTGCTTGGAAGCTTTTTCTACAAAGGTCAGGTACTTAAAGGTTAGACAAAGTTGTACACACAGCATGAAACATTTGTTGTCTGCACAACAGAAGAAAACATCATCTTCAGAAGAAATAGATGTTGTAGTTTCAAGCCTGATTCTTTAGTCCAGTGTTTGATCTAGGAACAGTAATCTCATCCCATTTACTGTACTAATAAAAATCATGAAGCTGCCACAGTCAGTTTGGATGGATGCCAAGGCAAACTCAGGCAGAACTGAAAAATCCCGTTAAGATGACTGAGTGGCAAATGATGGTTATTTATTCTAATCAATTTGTTAATTTACTTCTGGAAAAACTGGATTAATTTGTTTCTAATCAAAACAAGGGTCTATTCATTACAGTGTGTATGATAAACCACTACTACATAGGCATAGATAGGATTTCTAAGAATTTTTTTGTAAAAAGGAAGACAGATTTGGTAATTCACCCTCCCCCCCCCAAAAACCCCATTTGGGCTTGTTTCCCTGGAACACACACTTCTAACCCTTTATCCAGGCTAATTTCAAACACCATGCTGGTGGGCCTTCCAGTCCAAGCTCTTTTGTCCTCTCAGTGCTGCAGCCCTCTCTGACTTTTCACTCTACTTTCAAATATTCCAGCTGTTCTCTTCCTACCCATACCCTCAAACACTATTTAACCTCCTCCCTTTGTGTACCATTGATTAAGTGAGGACAACCCTATCTGCTGAGGCCTCTTTGTCACCTCTGCTGCTGCTGCCTAGCAGGACTTGGCTTTCCACAATGCTCAGATTCTGCCTCTTCTCTCTCAAAAGGTAGGATTACAATAGTCATGAGTCACAGGTCAAAATCATATGCAAGGTATAACTTATTTTACATCAGCCCTAGAAATCCTTCTGTCTAAATCCTGGATAATGTTTAATTTGCCCTTCTCTGAACTCTAGCGTCATTGATTCCACTCTGATAACAAGGTCTCTGAAGCTCCTCCTGAGCAAACATACCAGCAGCAATTTTATCTCAGTGGAGAGGTCAATGATAATTTCTTCACTGCTGACAAACCTGCAGATGCTCCAAGAAGATGAGGATGATGCTGGGACTCAGTACATCTGCAGCCCAGAATGACACTGGCCAGCTCCTACCCCTATTAAATGTCAAACATTTCATGCCAAAACATTTGGCATTGTTTGCTTAGTTCTCCCAAATGGGTAATTCTGAAATGACATTTCCCATTCTGTGACCTTGCTTTTGTTCTCTAACTAATAACAGCATGAGCACTTTGGAGAGACTAGGAAAGGGATGAACCAGCAGACCAGCTAGCAGTCTGGTAGCCCCACACTGGAACCAGGCTAGCAAAACCAAAACCTCACCCCCCAAGCCTCATCATTTTTTCCATCGGCTGTTGTGTCCTCCCTCTCCAGTGCCACTTACTTGGCACCCTGGGCATACAGTGTCTCATTGAAACCCCACTACCCAAGTAAGAAAGGCAAGCTCCACAGTGAAGGGAGGCACACCAGATACGTGCCAGCCTCTGGTGGGCCTAGGGCACACTTCCCTGCCTATGGGATGCAGTGTGAGGATCAGGAAGCAGCACATCCCTTTCCTGCACAGGGTGCTGCTCACTCCCCAGCTATACTCCCTATGCTCTGCTCCATCCCCTTCTGCATCTCAAGTTCTTATTTTTTATTTTTAAACAGCCAGATTGAATCTTAATTATTTAAGCACCTTCCAGATTTAGAAAGCTGTTTTGGCTGTGAAAGTAACACTCGGTGTAATCATCCTTCATCAATAAACCATGGAAACAAATGTGTATGCCTGTTGGGAAGGAATTTTATTTAAAGCACACTGAAAAGTGCTTTAAATAAAGTGTGAAAGATGTGAAAAGATCTAATGTTGGTCATGTTTCAGTGAGCTCAGCACATTTTGGCTCAAGTGAGAAAAAATGGGACTTGTGCCTTAGTCAATTAAGATGGCTTGACTTCTCACAGATAGGAAGGGATGCCTCAGAAACACCCAAAACACAAACTTGGGTGAAGAGCCCTCAGAAAGGCACACTCACCTGACAGTTGTGCTGCTTTTTGTAGGGTTTGGCCTGTTTTCTCCAAAGTGTTAAAACACATAGGCAAGGGTCTGGTCCTTCAGGGAAATAAAGATTTGAGCTTTAAAACAAAAGGAGGAAAAAAACACCTCCAACATCAACCAAATAGCATTCCTAACATCTTACTGTAATAAAAGAAATAAGATTAAAAAACAGTGGAATAGCCGCAATGTTTACTTTAGTGAGAGATTTTGTCTTATCCCAGAAAAAGCTTAAGGAACATAATTTCTGATCCCACTGGGAAACTCTCTGCATTATTGTACTCAAATCATAGAATCAGTATATGCTGAATTGGAAGGATCAGGATCATTGTATCCAACTCCTGACTCTGCATAGGACACCCCAAGATTCACACTGTGTGCCCAAGAGCGTTGTCCAAATGCTTCTTGAGCTCTGTCAGGCTTGGTGCTGTGATCACCTCCCTGGGGAGCCTGTTCCAATGCCCAACCACCCTCTGGGTGAAGAACCTCTTTCCTGATATCCAACCTAAACCTCCCCTGACTCAGCTCCATATTTCCTCCTGTCCTGCCTCTGGTCACAAAAGTGAAGATATTGGTGACTGCCCTCCACTGTCCCCTGTTGCAACATTGAAAAGTACAATGAGGTCTCCCCTCAGTCTCCTCCAGGCTGAACAGACCAAGTGACCTCAGCTGCTCCTCATACGGCTTCCCCTCAAGGCCCTTCACATCCTTGTGGCCGTCCTTCTGACACTCTCAAATACCTTAACGTCCTTTTTATATTGTGGTGACCAAAACAGCACAGAGGATTTGAGATAAGGCTGCCCCAGTGCAGAGCAGAGTGGGACAATCACTTCCATTGACCAGCTGGTGATGCTGTGCCTGATGCACCCCAGGACACAGTTGACCCTCCTGGGACCTCTTCTTGACTGTTTACAGCCCAGCACCACCTCTGGGGGCTGTTTGCACACTGAGCTTCAATAGTGAGGTTGCAATAAATTGCTTCAGAGAAATGACCATGGACTTGGGCCTTGGTAAACGACTGTGGTCCAGGAGAAGCAACTGGATGTTGGTATAGTCAGTTTTGATGGCTTCACCCAACCAGCTGTCTTCTATAGCTGAGGGAAAGCACCAGAAAACCCTTTTTACTACAACTTTCTAAAATTGCTAACTGTTCCCCATCGAGTGGAGATGCTTGATCTTGAATAAACCCCATGCAAATTGCTGCTTGACTCCTCTCCTTTGCAAAGCAAAACTGCTCTTTATTTATGTAGCATTTTCATTTAATTAATAAGGAGATGGAACAAACCTTAGGGAGGGAGAAGAAATTAAAAGGTCATTTTCCATCTCGAGGGAGTATGTGAGAGAGGAAAACAAACAAACCGCTTTCTTCCTGTTTGCCATATGAACTAGGCACCCTCACTGCTGCCCCGTTAGGACCTCGGGGAGGTAATGGAGTGCCTGAAGAGCACGGACAGAACTTTCCTTCCTCTGTTGAGCATCCCTGCCATTGGAAAGGAGCCAAAGAGGGTGCTTTGAGATTCCTTCCTCAGACATCTGACACTGTGGGGACCAGCTCTGCATATGCATGTAAACTACACAACAAAACCAGCAGTTTTATTGTACAACCTAATTAAAATACTACCTACTTAATTGCAGCCAGAACTTACATTCAAAAATGCTGTCACGTTGCAAAGCCCGTTACTTCAAAACACAGGAAACATCAACTACATCTGCCCGTGACCTTTAAGTAGGCCCGCGGCTCATTTCATTATGATAGTCTTTAATTACATGGTCCCATATTGTTTTTCACAGGGGCCCCCCGCTGCCAGGGCCCGGGCTGAGAGCCCTGAGGCCCGAGGCGCCGCTCTCCGCTCCCCCGCCCGCCCGGGACCTGTTGGACGCGGCGGCTCCGAGCCCCGGGCGGCGGGAGCCCCGCACGAGCCGCTCCCGAGCCACCGCCGCCGCCCGATTGGCTCTTTGCCGCCGTGACGTCATAGCGCCCCTCCGCCGCCGCCCGTGAGCCCCCCGCACCACTCTTACGTCACCGTCAGCCCACGGCCGGCGGGGGGGCGGGACCCGGCGCCCCGCGCCCGCCCCTCGGCCCCGCCCCCGCGGCTCGCAGCGGGACAGACCGGCCGGTGCCGCCCGCTGCCCCCAGCGTCGCCGCCGCCGCCAGGTAGGGCCGCGTCCCCGGCCGGGAGGGAGCGCAGCGCCGGGGCTCCCCGCCCGGAAACGGGATGCGGCGCGGCCACCCGGGCCCGGAGAGGGATGCGGAGGATGAGGGGGACGGGGGCCACGGCGGGCGGGGGGCGCCGCTCCGCGGGGCGCGCAACAAGTGCGGCGGCAGCGCTGGTGGTGCGCGGAGCGGAGAGGGAGCTTGGCGCCCGGCGGGGAGCGGCGGGGCTGCGGCCGGCAGTGGCGGGCAGGCCAACCGGGGAAGGGAGGGGACGGGGCGGCGGAAGGGACGGGGCTCTCTCCGGGAGCGTCTTTTCCCCGGTGCAGTTTAGTCAAAAGCATGATGCAATCCCGCATTGCCATGGATACTGCATCCCGGGCGGCGGCGGCAGCGCCTTCCGCCGTGCGGGGCACGGGGTGGGGTGAAATAACAGGGGCAGGAAGGGAGGAGACCCCGCGCCTCATCCCCCATCCTCGGCCGTAGCTGCCTTCCCGGGGAGCTCGCGGAGGGCTGAGCGCTGCCATGGCCCCAGACAAAAACCCTGACCCATCTTTTTCTGCCGTGGCGGGTGTGTGGGGTGTGCAGCTGAGGCGGCTGCTGCCGGCCGGGGGAGCAGCCGGACGGAGAGGCGGGGTGTTAGCGGAAGGGGTCGTCGGCCTCGGAAGGGAAGGCTGTTACTTCTCCTTCTTCCCTGAGCTCTTGCCCAGCGCCCTGGCCGCTTTAGTGGTTTAGAACTGGAGCCGCTGGCACGGTAGTTCCCGGGTCTGTGTGTGGGACAGGGCAGACGCCGCGTTAGACCAGCGCCCTGGAGATGTGCAGTGCTTCTAAAAGGGGCCGGGCCGTTTTAAAACCTAGATATTTAAAGAGTATGTGCCTTAGGAAATGAGCAGAAAATGAAGGGCAAATGGTAGAAATGTGTCAGTGTGTCAGATGCTTGTGCAGGGACTTTCTTCAAAACTTTATGACTTCGTTTTTATCTGTTCATCTCCTGGAAGCCCTCGGGCACCAGCAGCATTAGAAGCAGTGCCCGGGGTTATGTGAGGTATTGTCTTGGGCAGCATGTTTGCTCCTTCTCTGCCGCGTTTGTTGCTTTTCTGCTCTCGTTCCTTTCCCCTATTCCCAGAGATGCGGCATCTGAGGATTCCGCTCCGAGAGCTTTCCGGTATCGATCTGTGCTATGAGTCTGCAGACAAAAGATCAGTTTTGCAGAGCTGGCAGGAATAGTAGCACCTTGGTTGCTCAGCAAGCAGGGCTCCTGGCAGACGACAAGAGGCGTTTCTCCCTCCGGCAGCTGGGTGCGTTGGCCGCGCCGAGTCCCGGCCGCGGCTGAAAGGCAGTGCTCCGTACGGCTGATTTGTATTCTTCTCAGTGCTTCGCCTGATCTCTGATGCTGTGGGATTCAGTGCCATGGCAGAGTTCTCGTGGCTGTGACAGAAAACTCCAGCAAAGAGCTCAGCCGGCTCCTAGCGATGGGGAGGGAAAACAAGGCAGGGGCATGTCTGCAGTTGGGATCCTTCCCATCAGGAAGTTTCCAAAACCGCTCTGTGGAAATGGAAACACGCCCTGCAGCTGAAACTAGAGGAGGATGAGCGTGCCGGTGTCTCCCGTGGCGGCACAGCCTTTCCCCGGAGTTTTGGGCCGGGTTGCTTCCAGGGTGAGGTTATCTCTGCCACAGCAGATCCCTGCCAGCGTCAGGCAGCCGCGGGCCTGCTGTGAACCGCCGGCTGAAATTATCGCCGGTGGCCGCGGTTGGGTGGAGGGTTTGTGGCTGCGAAGTTTTTGTAGATGCCAGCTAATGGTGCTGCTGCATCAGTATTAAGCTGCTAGCGTAGAGGGAGGGGATTTATTTGGTTTAAATAAGAACTTGTAAATAGCGCTGAGGAGTTTTGGGATGTATTCCACTCTAAGTCATTCTCACTCCTTCAGTGCAGTCGCAGTCCGCGATTATCCTCTGCTGCTAAAATACTCCATAGCTAGAGGTAAGTTCTGGTGCAGGCTCACCGCTGCTAACAGCAGCTGAAGCTGTGTCGGAGAGAGCATGTGGCACACGTGATCGTCTGATGCTGTTTAGCAATAAAAGATGGAGTTTTTTGTATAAGTATTCATATATTTGTGATGCACTAGACATAGTCTGCTTTCAGAGCAGCAAGTATGTACTCTGTACATGTACTCTGGCTGTGGGTAGCTGTATTGCACACAGAGGGAGGATTTTACCTGAAACTTGTGGTACCTGGAGATAGCTGGGGTCAGCTGGGAGATCCCTTCCCAGCTTTATGTGAACTTAGAAGCAGATGAAAAAGACCACTGTGCTGGGTTTGCCGAAGTTAAGCATGGATTTGCCCTCAGGGATGCTGTTGCCAGCTGATACTGGTCAAGAGCAGTAAAAGACATGCCAGAATTTTGCATGACTTTACTGAATTTTGTACAAGGCACACATTACATATGTAATGTATGCTGGAAGCTCCTCTTTGTGTTTTTTATTCATAAGTAGCTAAGTGAATTTGTTATGTGTTCTGACTCCAGTCTCCTGTATTTTAGCGTTCAAATGCAACCAGGGAGAGCAGCAGTGAAATGAATATGCAGTGTGGCTTTATCTTGCAAGCTGACAAAGGTCTAGCTGATGGTCTCTGTGCCTCATGCTGCTTTTTAAAAAATAGCTGCACTTTGTGAGTTAGTGCCTTTTACCTAGCAGCAACTGATCAGATCGTCTATCTTTGGTTAAAACTCATGCATATTTGGTACTTAAACATAGCATCGTTAATGATATTTAGTTTATGTGCTGTCTGACCAGTCTCTGGGTTTACTTATTGCAGTATTTTTAGTAAGTTGATGTTGTTCTTAAATTTCTCAGCACAAAGTCTTTTTGTTGCATTCTTTGTCTTTAGTGCAGCCACACTTGAAATAAAATATTTTGAATTCTCTGGTCTAATCTCTTCTTTGCCTCCTGACTTTCATTTTGTCTTGTTTATAAGGGGAATTAACTCAGAGACGATAAGTTAACAAAAAAAAAGTAAGTTGAAAGTAGTACTCTAGATCCATCAGGCCTCTGGACAGTTCCTTTAATTGCACTTTCTTTTGCAACTTACTAGGAGCAGAATTTTGGAAATATGTTTGAAGATTCAAGTTTTTGGGAATGATGGTGGAACTGACAATATTTTAGGATTTCAGGCTGTCCTGGTGCTCAGATCCAGCAGGCACAGTTGGAGAGCCCAGGGCTAAGCGTGATCCAGAGCTGCCCCTTTGCATACATGCTCCTTGTAAGTGACGTTCAGTTGCTAATTGGTTAAGTGCTCTCAAGTACTGAGCTGACCGCATTCCTTTGCCTTCCTCATTTTTGGGGCAGTAAACATTGCAACATCAAAAGCTTCTGTTTCTGCTGAACTTGGAAAAAAAAGACACTCAGGCAGAGCACAAGGTTAAAATACTTGTCTTCTTCGTTACTCTGGTGGCCTCAGCAACCCTCACTCCATGACGGACAAAGCAGATCTCTCAGTTTATGCTGTCTGTATCCCACCTGAGCAAAATTTTTGGGAGAGAAACAGCAGTTGCCTACAGTGGCGCGTTAAAAAGTGTCATGCCTCTGTATACTCTTGTCCCCTCTGGCCCTCTTGGACTTAGTGCTAAAAGGATGTCACCAGTGAGCATTCATTCTTGCTGCTGCCTGCCTGGTGGGCAGGGCATGAGCAGAGTGGTGGTGTGGAGCAGTGACTGGATGGAAGGGTGGGCTCAGTGCCATGTCAGGTGTCACCCTGCTAGCCACATGGTAGGTAACTTAGCTCTCTACGTCTGGGTTCCCAGCACAGCAGCAGGGAGCCAGAGTGCCTGTGCTGTGCTGAGTTGTTCCCTGTGACAACTTATGCCAGCAAGGCTCTCTTGGACTGAGAAAGCCCTTTGGAGTGAATGGGCTCTTAGTGATGTGTTTGGGGGTTTTTTGGTGGTTTTTTGTTTGTTTGTTTGTTTTTTGGTGTTGTTGGTTTGATGGTATTTGGTTTTTTTCAGTACGTGGAGGTTTTGTACTTTGACTTTGAACTAAGAGAGTCAGGGATGCTCTTTCATTGCTTAAGAGCAGAGCCACAAATACCTCTACCTACTCTTTCTTGGCATGTTGTTTTACTCCTGCTGTCTTAAGATGGATCACAAGCAAAATGTTGGTTCTTCACAGCTACAAAAGCTTCACTTAGATTTGGCAGCTCTTCTTTTAGGGTGTGAAGGAAAATATAGGTAATTATATTGTTTAGTATAACCTCCCCTGCATAAGAACTCATTCCTTTTGTCTTCTTAATGTCAATCTTTTTTTGTTACTTTCTGTCATTACCATGTCCTGAATTAGTTGTGTGGGGGTGAGATCTATAAAACTGTTTAGACATAGGAATACCATGAGGGCTCAGCTCTTGCAGTAGTGCTTTTGTTTTCCTGTTTTTACATTATACAAAATTGCTTTCTTCCAGGCTACAGCCTAAGCTTTTCAAAGCTGTTTTGCTATATAATAGACTGAAGAAATTGATGCTTTCTGCATGATAGTCAGAGCACACTTCTCCATGTGCATACAGACACTTCACAAAACTGGCAATAATCTTTGTAATGTAGTTGCTTATTTGTTTTGTGATTCTTAAATATGTTAAAAATGCAGATTCCTGCAGTTTGTGCACACTAGCATTGAAAATGCTTTTTCCCTTACATGGAAGAACGTACAAGGACAAATTAAAAGGATAATCAATGAATTACATAGAAATTGGTCTGTTTAAAAACTTTTTTCCAGGTCAGATTGTTTCACTATGACCTTTCCTAAGGCTGTTTAAATTTGGTATTGCAGCAATACGGTTAATAGAGCATTGCTTAGGCTGACATCCCTGCAGTTCCTGAGTGCTGATTGGTAAAAGTGATTTATATCTGTGTTTCTGAGGGCACCAAAGCTTGTCCACATCATCTGACAGAACAGCAGTTACATCTTTGTTTGGTGAGGATAATGCAAACAGTGACATTAATTGATTTTTTTGATTGACAAATAAATGCTGCCTTCAATCTTATGGAAAGAACTTGTAGAGTTGCTGTTGACTGTGTATGCGTTGGGTCTCTGCATATCTATTTAATGAAATTAATCTTCTGAAATTTATTGCCTTGGTTTCTCTGTTTGTGTTTTGGCATTTAGAACAGATTATCTTACAGGGCAAATAAAAGCACAAGAGCAGGCTTGTCTGAAGTATGTAGTTGGTAAATGGTTTCCTGCTGTATTGGATGCATTGGAGAATTATTTAGTTTTTTTTGATTAAATAGTTGACTCGCATGAAACAAAAATAAACCTCCTTACCAAGTGTAGAGATTCTACAAAAAATGCATGCTGCAATTGTCACTTCTCCATAAACAAATGAATCATGCTACTTATGCTGAGCTCAGTGCCATGAATTGAGGTGGCACTGGCATCCCACTGCAACTGGGTATTTTTCATGCCCTTATTAAAACTTGATTAACTGTAGAGGTTGTGTTTCATTAATGATAGCTTTGTTAATGACCAGTGGTGTACTGGGCAGGTAGAAATATACAGACATTTCATGAACTTGTATTTAAGCTAAAGCTGTCTGTATTTAATTGACGTCTGTCAAAACTTTATATCAAACATTTGCCTGCCAACTGATCTGCTTTGGGCAGTAACTAAATATGCTGAGTTGCCCTAACATTTACAGGAGATAAAACTTGATTGTGCAATAAAGCAAATGTGGAATAAACCTTTTTTCCTGCGTTTTCAAATCGTGCCTTGCACTTTGATCCCTACATAACCCTCTTCTCTGAGACTCTGGGTCAGTGATTTGAACAAAGATTTGCTATCGCTTGGAAGCGCTCCTTTCCCTCTTGACCTTGAGAAAACTCTTTCTCTTCTTGCCAGCTGTCTTTGCAGTGACTGGAGGGTGATTGCTTTCTTCCTATGTGCATGTTCAGGCTCTCTGCTGTAAAACACTTGATTTCAAAAAGGATGTAGTCTTGATTTCAGGTAACACTCCAGCTTTTCTGTTTGCCAGTGGGAGGTTTTGTTGGTGTAATCTTAAGGAGGTTATCAGGGTTAGACAAAACTAACAAGTATTGATTCACAGAATAATGTTGTTTAGTTTATTAAACCTAATACCCCTCATATGTTTAGCTAGTTAATTCATAAGCAGGCAAGTTTGCCATTTTTCTTTTTTTCTTTTCTCCCTCACTGTTTTTGCTGTTAAAAGTTTTCTGGGAAGCATTTCAGGCTAAAGCAGTATTTCTGCTGTGCCTGTGTTGATTAAAGAGCCCTTAGCAAGTGCTAGCTGTGGGAAAATGCCTTCTTCCCTTAGAGATCATATGGTTAAGGTTTGGAGCGGACCACAACTTTGTGGAGGAACAGTTCCTCTGCTGAGTTAAAACCATGACACCTATATTTAAATAGACATCTTGAAGCATTTAGAAATTAATAAAAGAAATCTGCTTACATTTGCCAGTGCTGTATCATTGTCAACATAGTGGTCTGAATGTAGAGGTCTAGTCCTTGAGCTGATCCTGTGTCCTCAGGTTTGGGTTCACTTGAGACAGCAAAGATTTGGGAAACTATAGACGTTTATACTTTAATCTATGAAGGCTTCCCTTCAGATATGCTATTTCTATGCACATAATTGAATCAGAAAGCTTCAGTTAACCTTTTCCTGAAGGAATATTTCCTGCTCTTGGGTTACTTTAAAAAATACTAGTGTTTTGAATCATCTCCTTGCCAAACAGTAGGGACAACCTTTGACTTAAATAACAATAATTAAACCTTTAACTGGTTAGGAGGATGACATTCTTCAATGTTTAACATCGCCCTGCCCTTTAGAAAAAGAAACTTGAGAAACCTTTTTGCATGTTGAAGTTCAAATGTCACGTTACGTGGGGTGCATGGCCTGCGTGTTTGCCGGAAACCATCTGTGGGGTCAGTTCATTCACATGGCTGCTCACATAGTTTTGAGGAAGGGCTTGTGTGGTAGCTGCAGGCCACTGTTGGGAGAGGCACACAAATCTGGATTTGGCTGGATTTGAAGGATACAGTGAAAGTTGTGCTTGTGTTTTATGTATGTGCTTCTGTGGATTGCAGGACAGCAGATGCTTATGGTGAATGTCTGATTGTGGTTTGGTGGTTCATTCCTGTTTTGCAGTACTGACGTGGAAAGGTTGCTCTTAGCTGATCACAGACCCTGTGAACTGGTGCAGACTCAGCTGGTTGTCCTAAATTAGGGTCATGCATTTATCCCTTGCATCATACATTTATCCCTTGATTCATTTGGTATACAGTGGCCTTTTGGCATGTTGTTAAGGTTTGCATTAATCTTGTAAGTGTGACTTGTGCATGCATAAAGCCTCATTAATGGGGAAAATACCTGCGTTTGTACAACATGGTGCATAATGTTCTTTTTTTATTAACGTATGTGATATAGTGACAGAAAGTAAGCTGCCAGTCCAGTAGGCCTGGTTACTTATGGATTTTTTTTCTCTGCCTCTGTAACACGCCTAAGCAGAAAAGCCTCTTTCAAAAGATTTGAGCAGGTTCTTTCATATTTTTTTTTAATTCTGACTTGTTTGCCACCCAGAAGGCACAGCTTAGACCATGGTTGCATCTGCAGCCTGTTTGCTCTGGCTGTAGGAGGGCTAGCTGGGTTTGCCAGGCCCCAGGCACCGGACTAAGCCATGGGCTGGGAAGTTTTATGTGTCTCCATCACCATCTGCAAGAGCTTAAAACACAGTGTAAGGACTAGAGAAGAACACAAGTGCAAGGGAACACCAACAATATAGTGTGCAAGATGCTTACACAGAGATTGACAGAGATGGTCCTGAACAAGTCAGTAAGGAGTACTGCATTTGTTTGCTTAGTTAAAAATGAGGAGTAAAATAATAGTAATTCAGGTAATTATGGAAAGCCCACTGTGCTTCAGTGTAGATCATTGCCCTGCTAATCCATGAGTTGTTGCTGCTGCCTGTACTTTCTTATAGGTAAAAACTGCATGGCTGTAAGTCATGCAAGTCTAAGTTTTTAGAGTTGATGGTGTCAGACCACTTGTCATGTGAGTTTAAATAGTAAGAGCTCTGTGTCCTAGTTCCATCTGGAATAATTTTCTTCTTAGTAGCTGGTACAGTGCTGTGTTTTGGGTTTCGTATGAGAATAATGTTGATAACACACTGATGTTTTAATTGTTGCTGAGCAGGGTGGACTCTAAATCAAGGACTTTTCAGTGTTCCATGCTCTGCCAGTGAGCAGGTGCATAAGAAACTGGGAGGAAGCCCAATTAGGACAGCTGACCCAGACTGGCCAGAGGGATATTCCATACTGCAGAATGTCATGGTCAGTGTATAAACTGAGGGGAGTTGGCTGGGAGGACAATAGCTGCTCAGGGATTTGGTTGGGTATCAGTCAATGAGTGGTGAGCAATTGTATTGTGCATCACGTGTCTTTCTTGGATTTTATTCCTCTCTCTCTCTTTTTGTTATCTCCTTTTTCATTATTATTAGTTCTGTTGTTATTGTAATTGTTAATTTTAGTTCATTTATTAAATGAATGTTCTTATCTTAACCCACAGACATTACCTTTTTCTGATTCTCTCCTCTCTTCCATCAGGTCTGCAGAGGGGTGAGCAAGCAGCTGTGGGGTGTTATTTACCAGCTAGAGTCAAACCATGACACTCTGTCCTCTGGTTCTGCAGTCTTCATTAGGTTCCCAAGTAATATTCCAGAGGCCATACCTGATTCTCTGTTTTTACTTGACAGGTTCCCAGAACCTCTAACTTTTTTATTCTTTTTTTAGCCCTTTCAAAACCATCATCATCTCCCTTTGAAGTGCACAAAAGCAGGCTGCAAGTCTGGTCATGCCTTGCAGAATAAAAATAATGTCTTTTGGTACTTCTTTGTATTGATTTCTTGTTCTATCAGCACTGCTAAGTGGTTGCATTATGGTGCAGGAAAGGACTGATAATGTTGTTTTCAAATTTTTTTTTTTAAGTCTGTTTTAATTGGCTCATACTTTGTAAATTCAGTGCTGGACTTGTTTAGATCAGAGACTCAAATCTAAACTCTAGTTGAACAATTGCAGAGCTATGATGAATTTCCAGTTGTGCAGACTGAATGCTTCCTGGTTTCAAAAAACACGTCAGGCTCAAACAATGCATCAGCTCAGGTATCAGTTGCATGTAGCACACTGCAGTTTTCGAAGCATCTGTGGGATTGACTTTCTGTCTTAACATATACATTTAAGAAGCTGTTAAAATATATTTTTGCATCCTGAAGAATGAGAAACAGAGATATTTCTCTGTGAGAACACAGTAATGTTGGCAGGTTTTAACTGCACTTTACAGAGTATGAAAAACAATCCTCTTGGAGTGTTTTATTTACATCCTTTAGTGCTGTGTTGCCTTCAAAGGAGAAATGCATGGCCTTGGAAGATGACCATCTTTGAACCTGCAGTGACTGAGTGGGCAATTGCACATGTGAAGAAGCCTAGCAGAGAAGTGATGTAGTTTTCTGCTCTTCTCCCTACTTACTTTTTTGTTGCTGCACCTTTTTACACTTTCATATGTCTGTCTGTATCTATTTTTCAGTCTTTGCTTTTTAAAATCTTACTCACCAAACACCCTGTAGGGTTGTTTTGCAGAACAGAGGAGCAAGGCTGGGTTTTGCGTTGAACCAGTGAAGAAGCTCTATCAGCCATTGGTGGTTCTGGCACATCCTCACTTGCAACATCATTGCTCTTCTAAGATCCTTACCAAATTCCCACCTAAGCTGTCAGTACTAACCTGAGAGCAGAAACATTAACAAAATTTTTTTGCTAGTTTTTAATTTTTGTTTTTTTCCCTACACTTATTCCTCCACCACATACCAGTTCCAGTGTGGGGATATGGACTTGAGCATTTAACTTCCTGGTTGAGAATAACAGGTCTGTTTAATTGAAAGGTCCTTTTGCTGCTGTTTGGTTTAGAGATGACACATCTATGTGGAGGGTTTGTATTACACAAAGATAAAATCATTGTGGAAAAATAACCTGCAACTACAGAAATGGTGCTTTGATACTTAAAATATTGCTTAATGAAAGAGTTTTTTGCATAAAAACGTGTTTTGCTTTTAGCATACAGTAAAAATAGAGATGTGGTAGTGGTGACATTCCAGAGGGGAAGACTTTCAGAGAGCTGCTGACATGAATAAGAAATTTAATTGCCTGAAACATTTTTCTGTATCCTACACAGTCAATGCAAAACATGTATGAAATAGGTGCGCTCAGAATGTGCAGGGTTTACTTGCTGAGCAACTTTTAAGATGTTGACATTTTTATAATTAATGTGCAGAGTCTTAATATAGAGGCTGAAAAGCACGTCTTTTGCCCTGAGTTTAAAGAGCTTTACAAGTGTTGCTGATGAAACATGACTTGACTCTGTCCTTTCACTCCTGGCAGAATATGAGTACATATAAAATACACTGTAAGTTAGGTTTTCACTTATGCTGCATTGTTTCTTATGTGTAAAGCACTTTGGGCATCAAATAAAAAATATTTGGTATTATCAGAAAGTCAACTTCCCATTGAAATTTAGTCTTGGGAAACTCAAGGTTTGTCTCAAGTCACTAGTAAGGTTGTTGTTTCTTACAATATAACATACAAGGCTGAGAATTAAAGGAGATTCTTCCCCTCTGTCCTCAAGGCCCTCAGCTGCAGGCTGGCCAGGGTGTAGCAAGAGATTTTGGTCATATTCACTCTCTGGTTAGCTTTTTATTTCAATCTTTTTCCGTGTATTTATTTTAATTAGCACTGTTTCTGTTGGAATACTTTAGTGGTGTTTAGATTGAATAAAACATTCAAGTTGCCTTTTCTTGAAAGAAACATTTTGTTGGTTCTTCATGGGTTTGGTCTCTTGATGGTTAAGTTTTTCCCCATTCCCACACCTGACCTGCCATGAGACCATCCTTAGTCCTGTAGTTTTCAAGACAGAAGCAGGCTAACACATCCTAACGTCTACCTCTTTCATAGTTTGAACATATCAAGATTGGGTTTTTTGTTGTTTGCTTTTTACAGTGCAGTAATTTGTCACTTCATACTGCTACAATTATATTTAAGAAATCTTCTAAGTTATCTCTGTGTGACATATCCTGTATGACCTTTTGTTATTTTGTGTGTTCTTTTTTCTGCAAATTTTGTACTTTTCACTAGAACCATTCCTATATGTAAAATGATGATTGTGCAATGCATTTTATTTTGGCCTCCTCTTAATAGCATTTTAGAGTTCTGCATTAGGCATTCTACCTCTTCCATTTTGTCTGTTTCATTTGCCTTTCTTTTTGCCATGGTTCCTTGCTGGGTGCGGTGTGATGGCTTTGCTCATCTTCAGCCATGTAAGACCTCTTCATCACCCACGTGTCTGCGTCATGCTACTGCTTCTCCTGCAGTAAATCAGTAGTGGGATGGACCCAGCTGAAAGCTGATCTTCTTGCCTGGTTGGTTTCTTTGGCGCTACCTTAGTTTTTCCAGGCTCCTTCCATCCAGGCAGGGTGGGGAGTAGGGAAGGAATGAAAGCAGCCTTACAGAACTGTCAAATCCATTCTTGTCTGTTCCTTGTTACTGCACATGCCCTGGCTATGTACATGGTTATATGGTTATGGTTATAGAGTGGACCAGGCTGAATGGAGAAGCTAGAGCAAGGATCAGGTGATGTGGTGACTCTGAGCCTGAGGGTTGCTGGTGGGCATGAGCTGGCATCACAACTGGATGGATAGAGATGCTTATCTGTAGGAACAAGTAAGATGCTGAAGATGTTTAAGAGGCTTTACACACACAGTGAGGCAGAGGAGGCATGTCTGGTGCCCTCTTTTCCAGGGGACTGCTGCCCTGCAGAGAATGGGATAGCTACAGGGTTGGGAAGGAAACCTGCAGCTTGCCTGCTGTTTGGGTGGATATTGCTTTGTCCCTGTATTTAAAGCAGATATATTACATCAGGTTACAATGCTGACCCTGCCGTTGCACCAGTGCTTGTGAAAGTATGAAACAAATGTGGCAAAATTTTCTGCATCTGGTTGCTGGAGCTGGGGATTCAGTTTAGCTGTGTTCTTCCTTGGAACAGATTTTAATGGCAGCAGGGTTTTCACTACACCAAGGATTTGATACCTCTTACTGGAAGAAAAGAGTGGTTAAACTTTGGAGGAAAGGTACTTATTTTCCTGGAATTCACTGCCTGACTTCTGCAGGTAACTGAAGCCTTTATATTATGAGCTTGCAGAAAATATCTTGGAAGTTGCCAGATAGGTGGTGGTTTTTTTCCTCCAGTAGTCTATTTAAAGTTCATAGAAAGAGTAAGTGATAAGATCGCACACAGCGGTACCATTACAGAATTTACTTTAAATTGGTTGGCTGGTCTTTCTACCCTTAAAACAAATAATAAAATATAAGAAACCACAGTACTTGCCTCCTGGAGCGGGGTCTTTTGATGAAGTAACATTTCAGAAAGTGCTGCCAAAATCAAACAACGGACATGTGCAGGGACCAATGCTTTCCTTGCTAACTACTCCAGGAGTCAGTCCTCTTTCAGGGGCCTTTTTTACAGCAGTGATTTGATACACAAAAATTTGCTGATTCTCAGCAGAAGTTGGTTTGACATGGGCCTGGTGCAGGCAAGGATGTTCAGCTCCTTAGGATTCACCAGGGTTTTCAGCCCTGAGCTGCTCTATAGAACTGCCGTCAGCTGGCTGTGTGGTTTTGGCAACAATAACAATTTACAGATGTATGAAGTACAAGATGGGAAAGATGTGGGGAAATGATCTGACAAATGCATTTGTAAGCAGTCTCCTGTCTCTTTATTTTCTGTCCCTATGTCTTCACTTTCAGTACTTGTGCATCTTGGGCAGGAGGAAGGTCAAAAACTTGCTTTGTATAGCTTTAGCACCTTTATCCTTTAGAAAATCAGTTACATCTTAAACGTAGTTGATTCTCTTTAATAATGACCCTATTTTTTTTTACTATTTTGAAGGCGAGAGTTTTAACAGGGTACATAGTGGTTAGGATTCTGTCCTGAGCAGCACGATGCCATGGCATAACACTTCTACCTAATTTTTTTTCTTTTAATTCTCAGAGTGGTGGGAAAAGGAGGATTTTTTTTTGTACCTCCTTCTATTTAAAGCCAGCTATCATTCATACTTGCCTGACCTCTGTTAGTACTGTTTACTTATGTATGATGGTAAAGTCTGGCATGATGTTTAGCATCTTAAAATGAAGGCACCAAGCTGCAGCCACACAGGGTCTCACAGGTGTACAGGCAGAACAGAGAAAAGTTTTAAAATTTATTTCTCATAGCATGGCTAACTGTATGAAGAAATGTCAGCAAGGCAAGCAGTAGGGTGCATTTATAGTGCCATTATGCATCTTTTGTTCTTTTAGGTAAAAGTATAGAAATTCACTTGTGTTGAGGAATGTAACTATTTCAGTGCATTGCATGTAATTTTGTGTGCTAGGGCTCACCAGAAAATTTCACTACTCCCACAGCACTCCAGGTATGACCCCACAAGCACAGGAAATAGAGTAAGCACACAAATAAATACTTAACATACTGTAACTTGCCTAAGGGTGACTTGTTTGTATGCTTTTTCAGTGTGATCTGGTTTCCAAAACACAAGTGGTCCTCTGAAAGGTGTCAGTTACCCACCTGAACACAGGGGTTGTAGTTTCACATCTTAGCAGGGCATCTTAATTCAGGTTTTATGTGCACTCTTATCCCTGTACAAGTCAGATTTGCATGGTGTAGCATTACCTTTGTGACTGTCACACTCAGCTTTCATGTCTTCTAATTCCTCCACTTTTTATTGGATTGCTCTATCTAGTCAGCATGCAAACCTGAGATAACCTTTTTATAGCTAAGCCTTGTTTACAGGATAACCGCACACACCCATTTTTTGCTTTCTACAGTGTTTCACATGTGCAGGAGAATTTTAATTACTTCTATAGATTAGAATGCAAGCTTTCATGTGTCAGGCTACTAAATGCAAAGAGTTTTATTCTTGAGATGTCCCCTGGGTTCAGAGCTCAGTGCAGGATTTTGGCATGAGGAGTGGGCAGGTGGATGATAAATGTTCTTGGTGTTCAGGTTTGGTGCTGCAGCTGTGGGGTGTTGGAGGAAATGAGTGACATGTGGAGAGACAGTCACACTTGTCACTCCTTTTTGTCCTACTTCTTTTTAAATTTTATTATGCAATTATGAAGCATGGGCATTTAAAGAAAAGGTGAGTTGAAGCTTATTGTCTTGAGTACATAGTGCTCTTGAATGTAGTGGTCATGCAAGACTGTGCTTCTCCATCCTTGGTCCTACTTGCTGTAGTCTCATTGGTTCTGTTGTTAGAAAATGCAACATTTCCACCAAGAAGGCTCATTAAAATAGGCTTTGGGGACTGTAGCTTTATTTTTCTCCTGTGGAAGTATAAAGTTGATTTGAATGAAGTACACAGACAGAGATTACAGGAATCCCATTAATAAAGGAGAGAAATTTTTTTCAGATTTTCTTGCAGGTGGCTTTTGAATAGAAGAAATGAGACCAGAAATGAAAGGTAAAATCCTTATGACCCTCTGGACTTTGCTTTTTTCCCTTCATCTTCTCAACTCCCTTTAGCTTCCCAGGCCTTCTGAGGCTAATTTTCCATTGTGAGCTGCAGCTAACAGTGTTATCACAGAATAAGCTGAGGTGAAACAGGCCCACAAGGATCATCAAAGGCCAACTCCTGGACACAGCACAGTCCCCAAGAGTCACCTCATGTGCCTGAGAGCATTGTCAAGCACTTCTTAAGCTCTGTCAGGCTTGGTGCTGTGACCACTTCCCTGGAGAGCCTGTTCCAGTGCCCAACCACCCTCTGGGTAAAGAACCTTCTCCTGATATCCAACCTAAATCTCCCTTGGCACAACTTCAGGCCATTCCCTCAGGTCCTGTCACTGTCACCACAGAGAAGAGATCAGTGCCTGCCCCTCCTCCTCCCCTCACAAGAAGCTGTAACTGCAGTGAGGTCTCCCCTCAGTCTCCTCCAGGCTCCAGCCACTCCTCATATGGCTTTCCTTCAAGGCCCTTCACCATCTTTGTTGTCCTCCTTTAGACGCTCTCTAATAGTTAAAATATCTTTTTCATAGTGTGGCACCCAAAACTGCCCCCAGCACTGCAGGTGAGGCTGCCCCAGTGCAGAGCAGAGTGGGACAATCCCCTCTCTTGCCCCACTGGCCATGCTGGGCCTGATGCCCCCAGGACAGCGCTGACACTCCTGGCTGCCAGGGCACTGCTGACTGATACTGAACTTGTAATCGACCAGGACCCCCAAGTTCCCTTGTTTCCCCAATTGCAATACCAGCACAGCTTTTGTAAAAAGATGGAGCTTCATATTCAAGAAGTGGCTGTTAATAAACATTGCCCATAGTGCCTAGCGAGGGGACATTTGGAGCAAAGCTGCCTAGCAAACACTGCGCTTTGGCTTTCCTTACAAAAAGTCAACTTGTTCCTCTTGTGCCATGTACATATTCTCCCTGTTTTCATCTAACCTAGTTTGCTACAGATACTCTCTTCTGTTTCAATAATAATTAAAAAAAACACAAACAGAAGCAGTTCTTAAACCGTAGGCAGAAGTTCTCTGCAGTGTCATTGCTGTATATTACAATTACAGCAGTTGAAATAAACCTGCATACTTCGACTTTTCTTCCTCCACATTTTATTTCTGTAAATACTCCTTCAGTCTTGACTGTATTGTTCTCACAGCACCAGGCTGTAAGCTGGCAGCAGTGAGGAGGTTTCCAGTATCACAGTGCTGGTGTATGGGCATAGTGCTTGGGCACAGGATATACCCCCTTGAACACTTTATTTCAGGAAAATGCATGCTCTTGTGAAAACCATAGCACTGAGTGATGCCAGGTCTGCTGTTGCTAAGGGGGGCTTTGCAGCATGAAATGTCCTTGTTTGTAGATGGATGCTAGATGCATCCTTCTGGCATATAGAGACAGTCATGAACATTTTCCTGTGATTCTAAGTACTTCCATGGGTGTGTTTGTTTTCTTGCTTCCAACTTTTTCTTCCTGCTTGGCCATCACCATTAGTATTTTTCCTCTGTCTGAAGTCATTGCACGCTGTATCAAGAGCTGTTGAGTGCAAGGGGATGAATTTTGTGCGAGTGTTCTAATCCTAGGATAGCCAGATCTTAATTTGCGCTATTTTAGGTCTGCTGAAGGTGTAAATAAAATTGCAAGGACCTATTATTTCTCTTAACTATCTGAAGATCATTAGATTCTCATTTCATGAAGTATTATGTAGTGAATGCAATTAGTTACTCTGTTTTGCAGTATCCTTTCTTGTATTTATTTCTGTTCTGTAAAATACTTTATTACCACATCTCTGCTTATGTAATAAGGTAACCATTACTGAAGGATTTGAGGGAATAAAATTAAAGAAGTAATGTCATGAAAATATGTATGAATATACATACATATATATATATATTTGTAATGTCATAACATTGCTTCTGTACATTTCCCTCTATATATACCCCTGCCCAAAGTCTTCCTTTACCCATGCATTTTCAAATGGTTTGAAATCCCACTGAGGTTAAACTGTTTGAAACTAGCTTCTCTCCTTTGTTCCACATTTGTCACGCTTCCCTGAATTTTATACAAATTATTTATTTCTAAACTTCCTTATGCTGGTGCTGCTGGTGAGTGTGAAAGCTCAGCATTGTGGGTCCTGATGTATCAGCAGCAGGCTGGAGGGCTTGCTGCTGATGCAAGGGGGCCAAAAATCTGAATCACATTGCTAAAGATAGAGATGCAAAATAAAGTTTAAAAAGCTTCTTGTATTTTAACGAAACTAAAGTGCAAAATCCTCAGCACTCATGCTTCAGCTGGTTTCCCATAAAATAAATATACCTACACTTTCAGATCAGAATAAACTGTAGTCCATATTGAAGTCCTTCTTACTGCTAACATTAAGCATGGTTGGGACCTAAGAGTGTATTCAGAAAGTGAAGGGTAATCTGGAGTTGGCAGGAAGTTGAAAGGCAAAGGGAACGCGTTCAAGGGGCGGTTAAGGCTTGGGGAATAGAAAGAAGAAACTGGGAGGCTGGCAAATGCACAGAAAGCAGCTGACAGCTTTGATTATCAGTGCTGTCTTCCAGTTCTCAAGCAGCCGAGCGTTTTCAATTCCAGTACATCTACAAAAGCAAACAGCAATGTGGTCGTTGGTTTTTGGAAGAGGGATAGTTTTTACTTTTGGAGGAGGAAAAAGAGGAGTCACCTCTGCAGTGGCAGGGACTGGGAAACATTACTTTAAAGAGAAAACACAAATCAAGACTTCCAAAAGCAAGTGCCTAAATTTAGGCTTTGAAGTCCTAATTTAAGAACAGAGAAAGTGGCTGTTTTCCAAACAGGCTGAGCAGCCAGGCTTGACAGCATATTTTTCTCAGAAGCCAGAACAATTATTTAGATGCCTATTTTGGGGATTTTATTGGAACTCAAGTTCAGGAACTTAGCTGTGAAAACTGGGATCTGTTTCAGGGAGTTCTTCAGCAGCAGGGTGAGCACTGGAGGATCCATCTGAAAGGGAACAGGCTCCCAGTGCTTTGAGCTTTCAGCTTAAAATGGGTTTTTTTTTGCTGTTGTTTGATTTGCTTAAAAAGGGTGCCATGGGACAGAAAGCAAACCTTTATATTTTTGTGCATCTTCTTTACACCTGGAAAGTTACTCCAAGAAGAAATTCAACAAACACCATCAAAATATGATGAAGAGTTATTAGATTACTTCATAGCATAAACCCTCTAGAATGCATTTTCTGTGGAAAGCGTAGGAGAGAATTTCCTTTGAAGGGCAGAAGCTGGTTGAAATCTCCAGTATGTAGTAGCCATTTCCTCAGAGAGTAGTTATATGCATTAGAAGAGCAGGCTGTCAATGCTGGTAGCCTGTATGAAACACTTTATTTAAATAAATTTTTAAAATGTATTCTACAAGAAAAACATGTTTATGTGTAGGCTTTGAACTATATTTTTGATTGTCACATCAAGAAGCACTGGGGGCTATCCGTGCCTGGAGTGAGTGGCAGGCCAGAGCTTCACATCTTCTGCCCAAATACATGGGTGGTTACGGGACCATGGTGTTTGTTTCAGCTCATAGTGCCAGAAATGAACCCAGGATGTCAAATGATCTGTGGATGTCCAAAAAAAACTGTCCATCAAAATCCAGAGGATTATTGAAAAAGTAGTATTTTAATGATGTTGCTCGATCTTATTGGGGCAAGGTGCAAGTTTACCCTTTGTTATGTTTGTGTTGCAGAATTAAATTCCAGTAATTTTGTTTGTGTAAAGCATCAGATAGGGGTTTTTAATGGATTATATATGTGGACTTGAAGGAGTAAAATGTCTTCCAGATTATAAGCCTGAATGCTTCCAGACTCTGATCCAATTTTCCCTGGTCAAGTGCCTTACTGCACTGATAAAATCTGGTGGCAGAAAGGATGATTTCTTTCTCCATTGTAGAAAGGCAGGTTAGGAAAAAATAACTGGTGTATACAGAGGTACATGTTTTAAAAAGCATTGTCTGGCCTAATTGGGTCTTTTTTTTTTCTGACTGTAGGCACTGAATGCTATGGATGTCATTGGTCATTTTCTACAAGGCCTTTGACGCAGTCCCCCACAATATCCTTCTCTCTAAATTGGAGACATGGATTTGGTGGGTGGATTGTTCACTGGAAAAGGAATTGGTTGGATGACCACATCCAGAGGTTAGTGGTCAGTGACTCAGAGTCCTGATGGACAAAGTGGTGTCCCTCAGGGGTCCGTAGTGGGACCAGTACTGTTTAATGTCTCCATCAGTGAGTGACATGGACATTGGGATTGAGTGCACCCTCAGCAAATTTGCCAACAGCACCAAGCTGAATAGTGTGGTTGACATGCCTAGGGTGCCATCCAGAGGGACCTGGACAGGCTCAAGAAGTGAGCCTTGGGAGCCACAGTGAGGTTCAACATGGCCAAATGTAAAGTCCTGTACTTAGGCTGGGGAAGTCCAGAACCATCATTATGGTTTGGGAGATGAAGGGATTGAGAGCAGCCCTGCTGAGAAGGGCTTGGGGGTGCTGGTACAGGAGAGTTGGCAATATGTACTTGCAACCCAGAAAGCAAATTGTGTATTGGGCTGCATCAAAAGGAGTATGGCCAGTAGGATGAGGGAGGGGATTCTGCCCCTCTGCTCTGGTGAGACCCCACCTGCAGTGCTGCATCTAGCTCTGGGATCCTCAGCACAGGAAAGATATGGACATATTAGAGTGGATCCAGAGGAGGTTAGAGAGCTGTAGCACCTCTCCCTATGGAGGCAGACTGAGAGAGTTGGGGCTGCTCCGCCTGGAAAAGAGAAAGCTGCAGGGAGATCTTATTGTGGCCTTACAATACCTAGAAGGGGCCTAATAAGGTAAATGGATACAAACTTTTTAATAGGGACTGTAATGTCAGGACAAGGGGCAATGGTTTTGAAATAAAAGAAAGCAGATTTAGTCTAGATGTAAGGAAGAAGTTTTTTCACTGAGGACGTTGAAGCACTGGAACAGATTGGTCATAGAGGTGGTATATGCCCCATGCACAAGAACTTTACAGGTTGGATGAGGGTCTGAGCATCTTGAGTGGAAGATGATGGGGTAGTTGGGGTAGATAAGCTTCAAAGGTCTCTTCCAAACCAAACCATTCCATGATTCTGTGAGTAGTATGCCTTGCTGTGGGATGACTTGTAGGTAAGGGAGCATTGCTGCTGATCTGCTCATGTATGCGGTCAGCTGCAGAATTTGCTTACTTTCAGTATTAGGAAATATGCCGATCACAGTGTTTCGAATGGCCACTGGTTTAATTTTTCTGGGAGTCGATGTTTCTCTGAATTGGGAAACTATTCTAATTTAAAAAGAACCCTTGTAGTTGCTGCTGTTGAAGCAGTGTTTAATGTTGTGTGGCTGTTGGCAGGAGACTTGATGCATTTTCACATGACCCCTTCTGGAACAAAAGCAGATTGTTTCCTTCTGTTTTTCTGTTACACAAATGAGTTCCTTTTGAAACCATTTCTTTTTCTGCAAATTCTGGAAATCGACACCAGGAGTAGTTTTTCCTTTGCTGTTTCTTTTACAATCTGCTGTCTGATAATGCTGGCACAAAAAGCTGCTTTGGGGTACCAGCCCAAAAAAGCTGAGACGTCTGCAGAGAGCCTCCTCCTCTTGAGGAATGAGTTTTTCTTCCAGTTTCATGAAGGGATTCAAAGTAGACTTACGTTTCTTGCTGCCTTTACTATAACTAGGCAGAGTTCATTCCTGGTTTCTTAGTTGTTTCATTTACATAAGTGCATTTTTAGTGTCCAGTAAATGTAGCAAAATATGTAGCAAGTCAGTTCTGGATTGAGCTTTTTTGAATATTTTAGTTTAACAAACCATTGATTTTGTACCAGTCTCTGCCATCTGAAGCCTTTGCCTGTGAGAAGCGAAACTGAAGTCAGATGCAGATTATTGGCTGATGCAGTGCTGTATAACTAGACCAATTAGTACTGGATCAAAAGAGCAACAAATTGATTAAGTGGGGATCTCAAACAAAATTAATCATCCACCAGGGATTTGGTTTCGTGGCAATATTTAATAGCTGACAAATTTTTAAAAAAGATGGGGTGACCAAAAAAGGTGCTTTCTCTAAATATATTTTTTTCTCCTTATAATTATATACTCATTTCTCACAGCCTTCCTGATGTTCATGCTCCTGGTGACACAAGTTATACTTCCTTATTCCTAGGACACCAGTGTGCCAGTGCTGGCCATTCACACAAGTGCTCACAGTACAATAGCTGGTGAGGTAACATAACCCCAAAAATGCACTTTCTTCTGAAGTGTTTGCTTACTTGGTCTGGGTTTCTTAAGTTAGAAAATAAAACCAGTAAGAATCAGGGCTGCAAAGTACTTTCAACACTTCTGGTTATTTTGATCAAGCCTTTTTCTATGTGCCTGGTGACCAGATTCCAGTGATGTTTCTGTGGCTTTCTGTAGTCCCAAGCAGTGTGACATGGAAGGGAGAGTCTCTTCTGTGTGTCCCTGAGAGCCCCGCAGGGAACAGTGGGTGGTGGTGCAGGCAGAAGTCCTCAGGGAGCCTATTGGTCTCCTGCCTGGGGCCCTGCACTGAAGGGATGTGGGCTTATATAGAAGAACGGAAATGCATGACCTAAGTCCCTTGTATTTGCTTGGTCCCATGGGAAGTCAGAGCCCCTGCAGGCCTTCCAGCACTGGCTCCCAGTCCTACTTGGGACTGGCGAGAAAGCATCGTTTAGATCGTGCTTGAATTTTCTTGTTGGACCTGGATGAAATTGAGGTTTCAGTCCTAGATGACTAAAACCAGAGGATATATGATTAATTTAACTTGCATAAAACAGAAATCCCCTAGAGATGGGATTTGCACAGGTGGCAGAGAGATATTTCCTTTAGGTAGTACTAAAAATAAAAACAAACCAACTTTTTTTTCTTAGCCATATAACTACATAAAAGCTTGTGTAATTGGTGCTGTGGGTATACTGACAGCATGTGTTACTTATGTTATTTTCTCATAGCTAAAACTTGTTGTTAATATTAGTACTTAAGGAAAGGAGAAACACCACAAAGTGAAAACCATTCTATTAGAAGTGGATAAAATTCTGTTAGTGAAAATACAGTACAGTTCTGGATAGAAAAGAGGAAATTGGAAGGGTTGGGGTTTTTTGTTTTTTTTTTCTTATTCAAGAAGAAAATTACTTCCTCTTCTCTTGGAAACAGCATTGTGCACAGTTGTCTGTGCTCATGGACATTGTAGATGCTTCTTTCCTGCTTTTCCTCCTTCGTGTAGCGAGGTACTACAACGTGGGTTCCATCCATGTACAGACCAGGTGCTACCAATAAATAGTGGCCATGTGAGGAGCTGACAGATGACATTTGAATCACTCTACTGATGTTGGATGAATTTCATCTGGTAATGTCTTACCAGTAAGCAGTTTCTGGAACTGGAGATGCTCATGCCATGAGATGCTGTGTTTTCTCCATGGACTCTGCAGCCCTCCCTGTCTTTCAGTGACTGTTGATCTCTTGGTTTTATGGGCTGTTAATCAGAGCTGTAATCAGTCACCTATCTGCAGGCGATAGCAGAGCCAGTTTTTATTTTTTTCCTCATTCCCTCCTCCATAGCTAATCTTGCTAGTTATTTGAGACCCTTTGTTAAAATAGCTTCATAGTCATTATCTGAAAATTTCAATGTTGCTGGCTTTCTCAAAGTCCAGTCGTCCTTCTCATTGAGGGATCTTTCAAGATGGCAGCTTTTATTTGCTTGTACAAAATACAGAATTAAACAGAACTTCAGGTTAATCTGAACTCATTATTTTAAGCTTGTGTGCATCTATAACTATGATTAAGTACTTCAGTGGGAAATGTAGCTCATACACCAATGACTCTCTAAGACTAGAAAAAACTTAATGTACTTAATATATTCTGAGAAAGTCCATTATGTTTGCTATAATTTTTGCATACTAGTATTTTTTTGTTAACCCTAACAGAATGTGTTCATGGTTAAACTATTTTCATGAGCAGA
Organism: Poecile atricapillus; assembly: GCF_030490865.1. Classification (NCBI taxonomy): domain Eukaryota; kingdom Metazoa; phylum Chordata; class Aves; order Passeriformes; family Paridae; genus Poecile; species Poecile atricapillus. The sequence goes on along the minus strand of NC_081251.1, from coordinate 24,034,656 downwards.
AGAACTAACTTCCTCCTTTTCTTTCCATTTCAGTAGGTTGTAGAATGGAACATATGGATAAAACAATCAATAGTTACTTTGATGTTTGGCTTGGACCCAGAGGTAAGATTTCTCTTAAGTTAACACATAAATAAAACTGATCTTACTAGAACATAAGTAACATTTTTCCTCTAACTTGACGTTGACAGGTGACAACTTTCTTTAGGATCTGCAAAGCATCAAAATGTCTGACAGTGTAATAAATAAGAGTCTATTCAATGTTTCTGATCTTTTGACCTGAAGAGGTCATTCCTCTTACTATCAGTTAAGCTCATGTTGTCTTAGTGGGTGACTTACCTCACTCAGATCTTTGCTGCTTTTTTTCTTTCTTTTTAATTTAGTAATAGCTTTTATTCTAAAAAAAGCCACTTTAATTTGCATTTAATTAAATAAAAAATACTTTTGCCTTCATAAGTAGAACTTCTCTGGAATTTTTCACTAAAAATATCTGTAGTTTTTGGAAAACACTGCATCTTTGAAACCATTAGTTTTTTTGAAGAAGCAATAGTTTTGGTAGATTTTGCCCAGGGAAAACCTCTGCAGGTGGAGAACAGTCATGGTCAGTGTGAGGAAGTGAGAGGTTATGGGACCAGGACAAACAGTGGCCTTATGCTGTGGGCTTGGGTAGGATGGTCCCCTTCCACTTGGTTCTGACCAGGCAGATTACATGACTGCATCCTGCACAGAGTGTGCAGAGCAGTGCTGCTCAGTGGCATGTGCTTTTTTCTTCTGACTGCTTCAGTAATGCCTTTTCTCTGTCCCACTCAAGATCCAGTGATGGTGCCCCTTCTTCACGGGAGAAAGTCTGCAGGAGGTGGAACAAGCCTCTGATTCTTCCAAGTGTGTTTTCTGTTTGCTTTTATTAGTGCTTTCATCTCACTGCCCTTGTTGCCTCTTTCTTCATTCTAAGTGTATTTAAATTCGCCTGGATGTTCTGATACAACTATTGCATGTGCTGGCATATGGTCTCTATGTGCTGTATAAGAAAAATCATGAACCATAAAGGTGGCAAATCCGAACAATTCCTTGGCTTGCCTACCTACTTTCCAGCCTACAGTTTTAAGGCTTCATTTCTTACATTCAGGACCCGTGTATGTATGACTCCTTTAAAATTAAGTCAAGACTGTGAATGACAGCAGTACTTGAATTGTTCATTTATATTTTAGTTAACTTGGTTTCAGTACTTTGGGCTGACTTTAGTGAGAGGAGAGAGACACTGTGCTGTTGCCAGGTGTGGACAACACAGTTGTGGTTCAAAAGGATCACACTAATGTTCCAAGTAGTCCCCTAAAATTCTGATTCAGAGTGGTTTATGTGCTTTTCCTGAGAAGTTGATGCATTGCCAGCTGGTTACTCAGGCGGAACTGACTGCTCTGTGTTCCATACTTGTCCTTGCCCATACAAGGAGTCCAAAATTTAATTCTTTCTAATAGCACATATATGATCTAATTGTGTTACAATTGACTGAAAAATAACTATCAGGATCATCCACCTATAACTACAAAGGTATCTGATTCACTCCTAGGTTTGCTGACTCTAGGAAATAAGATGTGTACCATTGGGAAGGGTTGGTTTGAGCAAGTAAAAGGGAGAGCTTTGTTGAAGCTTTTCTTTATAATTTTATCTGTGGTATTCAGGTGGGTGACAGTTCTGAATGGTAATGAGTATTTAAAAATAATAACTTAAGTAATAGCTTAAGAATATTTTTGCCTTAGGAAAAGAATTATTTCTGCTTTCTTAAATATGTAAATAAAATGTTGTTGTTTGTAATGAGCAATGTGGCCCTTAGTAAGAGGGCTTGCTGCACGTCCTTCGTTTTTCTTTGATATTCCAGCTCTGGAAGCATTTTGGGTACAGCTATTTTTAGATGTGTTGAATTCTTCTCCTTACAAGATCTAAGTGTTTTTATGTTTTTGTTTGTTTGTTTCCCAGACCCCAGAGTAAAAGGATGGCTTCTTCTGGAGAACTACACACCTACCTTTATCTTCTCAGCCTTGTACTTACTAATCGTCTGGCTAGGGCCAAAGTACATGCGGAATAGGCAACCGTTCTCATGCAGGGGTATTCTAGTGATATACAACCTTGGACTTACACTGCTTTCCCTGTATATGTTTTATGAGGTAAGAGAAAAAGGGTTGGTCAGTTTTGCAATGTCTGTTTTAATTACATTGCCTCATGTTGAAAATAATCTGTGAGCAGAGTGCTCCTGAATTTGGGAAGCATCTGCAGTAGTGGTGCGACCATTTTCGATGTCGCTTCTCTGAGGAGAAAACCCTAATTGTAGTGTTACCTCTAAGGATGGTGTGAAACAAGCCTTGCCTTAAACATCCCTGCTGACCTTGTTTAGCAATGTTTCAAATGCGCTTTGCTCAGTGCAAGTGAAGGCCTGATCGTTCAGCATGAACTTGGCTCTCCTTTAGTAAGTTCTCCTTGTTTGATGCAATTGTGCTGGTGGACTGTAGAAAGTACTTTGTAGCAAAACTGGCTTTATCTGCAGGGCAAAATGGTTTATTTACTTGTGTTTAATCATGCACACACTCCTTGCATCTATTTCCGTAAGCTTCCTATAGGTTCTTTTGCATTCTCTTAGTTTTGCTTGGAAAAAAAAGTTGCTGAAACAGTGCCATTGTGATTTATCTGTTTCTTTGAGCTTAAAATCTAAACGTACAAATATATTTCTCACTGAACTGAACTTTCTGTGAACTTATTTCCTTTCATAAAAACCCAAAGATATAGGCAGTGTAAAGTTTTCCACTTCCCAGAGAGCTCTTTAGCTGCTTTTACTCAGTGCTGTGTTTTTGTTCAAGTGAAAATGAAGAGCTATGGTAGTGTAAATAATGTTGTGGTCAGAAAATTACTCTTTTACTTTAATGTACAGAATATTCTGGCACACTTTTAAACCAAAGTATTTTGTCTTTCTGTAACAAGATATTTAATTTTTCAACATCCTCTTTTAAATTCTTTCACTACAGTCTTTTCAAATACAACCTAGGTCTAAAACTACTAATTTATTTTTTTTTTCCTCTGCATGAGCTTAGAAGTGCATATAAGCTGCAATTCTCCTTTAAGTTTGTAGTTAATTCTGTAGTGTTTTACAAGGTGAGTGTTTAGAGATTAAATTATTTAAATTCAATGTTATTTCTCTTGTGTAGTGAATTGTCTACTCAAAAATTACTGTGTTGGGTTATTAAGAAATTTGATATGTAATTGTTCAGTTGGAAGCAGTTTTGGATTCAGTAGGTACTTGGAGCTACTTGTGTTCTTGATGTGCTTAAATTTCTAACCTCCTTGTAAGGATGTTATAATCCAGAAAAGGTGTGTGTTGATCAGTTTAATTTGTCTAAATCTAAGTGTTGATGTTGGCATCAATGTCCGTCTGTATTATTTTTTGCAGGTAATATTTACAGTTATGTAGTGATCTATTGTTTTAACCTTCAGTTATGTTATTGACAGTTTACAACTGCAGACTTTTCTTCAGTTGTACCAAGTGTGGATAAAACTCCCAGGATAGTCAATCTTTCTTCTTTGAACACTTGGAATAAAACTCATAGTTTCTAAATTACTGTAACATTCTGCTGTGTTACAAAACCTGCTGGTAAATTTAAACAAGAGAAAATGCCTAAACTGTTGATCCTATAAATGCCTTTTCTCTGCTAACAATAAACTGGTTACCAAGAGAGGACTGTTCATTATATGCTGAAGTAGTCCTCAGACTTGTAACCAGATAAATAGCTGTTATATCGTGGAGCAATGACATAACTAAAATACAGTGAATATTAAGATCCCTTGTTCCAATATAGCAAAATGTTTTACATGAACATGAGTGTTGTTCTTAATCTAATATTATCCTTATGGAACTGTTCATTAGTATTGTAAATATACCTTCTCCTTGTAAATGGACATACATAAAGCTAGAGCATTTATGGAGATCATTAAACATATGATGGTGGCAATGAAATGTGGTTGGCAGCACTTACAAGCTGGATGTGAGGGCAAGTGATGCTCTGCAACAAGGGACTGATCCCATTAAAATGCAACAAAGCAGAAAGCCATGCTGACATAACACCACAGTGCTTGATGTTTGCAGGGAGACAGCCAAAGGGCGTGGGGAAAAAATGGGTTCTTGCACCTCCAGGTATGTTCTCTATCTCAAGTACCTGCACAATTACCCCCGTTGGTGCACAGCATGTGGTACCCCTGGTTATGTCTATCAGTCTTGGAAATTTTCCTTTGAAGGACTAGCCATATATCAGTAGCAATTCATAGTACACTTACTTGTTTTTAAGTTAGAATGATGAGGAACAACACTCAGAAAACTTGTGTAACTCCCTGATTTTCTCCTTGCTGACTTTTTGAGTTTCAGTTGGATGAAAATTTTTCAGTCCTACTGTGTGGAAAATCATAACATGTCACCAGTTATGAACTTGTTTAGTAGCCTGTCTGAAAATAAGTTGCTTTAATAGCTTGTGTACAGTACACCTGAAACCCTACTTTGAAGTTTTTCCTGAATTATAGCTATGGTGATTCAGGTCATGATTCATAGCATCACAGCTCAGTTTGCATATTATGTGACCAAAACAAGATGTTAAAGCGAGGCATCCTCCCAACTGCGATGAAAAGGATGACCTACTTGGTTTTCCAGCCTTTATGTCTGAATTATTGTAAGAAATATCATGGGGGAATTTGGCATCATAGCATTTCTGTAACTCTAGGTATTGTGCACTTTGGTCTAAAATAGCTAGAAATTTTAGACCTGTTATGTGGTATTCCTAATAGTTTCTGTCTGTGCTTGCTATACCTTTTTATGGGGATATTTAATGACTTGGCTGGGCTTTGGTGCTTGCAGAGAAGTGGACTGCACTTGTCCCTGACAATATAACAGGCAAGACAGATCTAGGGGAGCTGGAGAGGTTTCTCTAGGCTAATTTATCACATACTTCAGGAGGACAGTATGTTCTTTGGGGACAAACATAGTTTTATTCTGTAAAAATCTACAGTGCTTGAACTTAAAGTAGAAATAACACTCTTATGCCTCAGGCAGGGGCTTCAAAGGGAGTCTTCTTGCGTGATGAAGGTGCCTATCAGGGACTGGCAGGGGTTACAGGATATGGGCTGATCACTTGCTGGCTGGCATGGCTGTGTCTGGAGGGGCTGCAGGAGCAGCTGGAACAGCAGAGGCAGCACTGCTTCCCCCTGTATTGCTGCTCTGTGCTGGGATCACAAGGTGTCTTGCAACACTGAGTAGGGCCTGTGCCTCTGCTTGAGTCTCAGCTGGGTGATTTAGCAAAGAGGGGAGAGTGTCAGCTACCCAGTTATACAGCACACAGACCTATGTTATTTCAGGGTGTTTATTAGCAAAACTGGCCAAGTGATCTGGACCACCTGGGCTTTCATTAGAGAAAACTGGTCAATGATGAAGGCTCACTTCCTTAATCGATCTCTTTGCTGTCTTTTTTCCGCATCTTCTGAAAAAATTAATTCCCTAATGAATCTGCCTGCAAAAAGTCTTAGATTTTCCTGAGGTGTTGCATATGCTGTAGGAAAAGTTTTGGGAAGCAGGGGACTCTGTTAAAGATACTGTGTCACATGAGCCATGGGTGGCAGCTAGGCTGCTATTTCTTCTCCCCTTTCTTTCTCCACCCTCCTGAAGCCCTTATCTCTGCTCTAGAGTAACTGCGTTCATGTAAAGATAAAGTTCCCTATCTGTGCAGGCATTTGCTTGCTTTGATCAGACATGAACTTCTGTTTCTCTTCATTCTGATCTAGCTCTGTTTTGAACCTTGTAAACCCATCACGCCTTGACAGCATCATGCAGTGCTAGGTCTCCTATCTGCCCCTCTCCAGTGAGTCTCAGACTTTAGTTTTATCACGAGAAAAAAAACAAAATCCTCCCTGTAACACCTCTCCTCCACCCACTCAGACTGGTGTTAGAGTTCTGGCTTATTTTGGCAGCAAAGTTGATAAAACAGCATATGCCGGGGCATTTCAAGGAATTCAGCAACAGAATTACAAAACTGAATCAATAGGAAAAAAGAAAACTTCATTGCAGGGGAGGAAAGTGTGGGTTGTTTCAGCACAAATGCAACCTTGAGCTTCAGGTTTTTCCCCTGAACTGAGGGACTTAACGTTGAGTTTGAGTACCATTTTAATTAGCTTATGAAGGAACTGTCTTTTTGTGCTGCTTAGAAACCACGTGATGTGGTTTACTCAAGTGCAAATGGTTATAATTGGCCTTTTCTGCACATGTTAATTTCTTGAGAGATTTGCCTGTGATTGTTCATCAGCAGTGCCATCAGCAGGCCTGGACTCCTGCCAGCCTGAAGATGAAGGACTTCTGGAGACAGCGGGCAAGAAAGGAAAGGTTGTCTCAAGGCTGTACTGACAGAGGAGCCACCGCTCTATTTCTGGGCAAGTCTCAGACCTACTGTACAGTAGTGCAAGTGGGTCTTGGAAATGCTGGCCATCCAGGGAACAGACCACAAAAATTGTGTGAGCAAGGACTTAAATGCACTGCTGGAAATTTCTGACCCCTCCATATCACTTTTGTGGTGGCAGGGAAGCAGTTCCCTGGGGCTGTACACCCGTGCATAATGGAGCCATTTGTGGTCATGTTTCAGAGTGATCTCTTGGTTTTGTTTTCTGAAGCCTTCCAGCATGTGATGAAAGTATTGTGGGTGCAAGAAATAGTGATGCCAGGCAAAGGAACAGCTGGCTAATTGGGGAAAAAGATTATTTACATGTATGTTGCACTGAGTAAGGTTTGTGGGCAGCAACAGCAGTTTGTGGGCAGCTGTAGCAGCTTTTTACCAATTATTTCCTTCTGGAAAGTGGGGAATGAAATTATTTTTGTGACTATACTAGCTATTTATATGATAAAAGATGCTGACATTTCCTACAAATGTTGCTTTGCTTATGTCATTTGTGGTTGTGAGAGTGTTACAATTCCTAGCATACAATAATATGTTCTTTTGTAAACAAGGGAGTACAGGGTTGAGCTCAAGCCACTGCTCATAGCCACACTGATGCCATTCTCCTTTAGAGAGGTGGGATCCACAGAGACACCTTTGGTTGCTTTACACTTTAGGTGGTGAACCTGTACCACTTGCAGGAAAAGCTCTGTGGATTCACTATGCCAGCCTTTACTGGGAAGAAGTTTATGGAGTGCAGCATAAATGATGGACATTGTTTGGATTAATTACAATATAAACAATGTTATTTTCCTTCTATTCCTAACACTTCCTTGAACTATGAGAACTGTATGAAAACATCTGTAAGCTCTTAACACGATCACAGCACAATGTGGTCTTCTGTCTGAGGGACTGGCAGGCACTTGCAAGGCCACACAGTCTTTCCCTCAGTGGCTTGAAAGTGGCTTGGTGCAAAGCTTGCTCTGGGGCACAGCTGGTCCTTCAGCAAGGTACTACTTTTAAACTGGTGTCCACTACAGAGTCCTGCAGCCAGGAGAGGAGTCCTTCCATGGCTGCCTTCCCTTTGTTGCTTGGGTAGGGAAAGTGCCTGGGTCTGCTGCTGATGTGCATGGCTGCCCTGCCCTTGCTGTGGCAGCATGCTATTGATTTATCTCTAATACAGGAGATAGTTCCAGGTCTGTATATTATGATATAACTAGATGTACATTTTTGCCCCTAAATTGCAGCAATAATTCTGTTTGAAGGTCAAAAATAATTACCTAGGCTGACTGAGTATTTTAAAAGCTAATTTAGGGGGAAAATGAGGCATGAAAGAAATAGCATTGGGGAAAGGTAGATCATTTAAGTGATAATCTTTATTGAACCTTTTAAAATTAGCTTCCTGTTCACAGTTCTGAGCAGCATTTAGTCATACCAGATATTGTAGTCCTTTAATCAAGTGATCTTTTAAAATGGCTTTTAGTGCAAGGAGTTTCTATGGTGGCTTTGCAAAGCTATTTTTTATTCTGCAGATAGACATGGCCAAAAACATACAACTTGCTTCTGCCTTTCAGATGTTTTTTAAGATGTCTAAGAGGGTTTTTTTTTTCACTTGGGAGTTGCCTAAAGCTGTTACTCCTCTCCTCATGCTATTCCCAAGAGGAAGAACATCTTTATAAACAGCTTATGTCCAATGATCTTTCTGTTAAGATATTAAAGAGGATCTTGTTCACATCCTTGCACATACTCCCTCCTCCCATTCTACCCTCAACCTGTCCTACCGTCTCCTACCATCTGTGAAAGGGTGAGAACATCCAGCATGGGTCTTGTTTCTCTAGAGATTTGAGCCAGCCCCTCCACAGCAGACACCCTGTCATCTGTCATGACTAATAAATAGTTGGTCATTACTCTTAACAGTGATTTTGTTATCTTTGAGGTGTTACTTATTAGGCCAGGAAGTCAGGCAGGCAGTGGCATATCCTGCAGAGGAAGTCACTTATATTGGGAAGGATGTAATGTACTTGGGATGAGTGAATTGCTTAAAAAGATCTTGAAGAATGGCAATGGAAATATGTTGTTGAAAAAATTGTAATCAAATCTCTTGAGTATAAAATTTCTTAAAGATGTAACTCTTTTGAAAAGTAATCAGAAGAAAAATGTACTTACTGAACTTCGGTTATTTTCTTTCTCTAAGAATGAGACTATCAGCAAAGAAGATTTCTTGAGAATGTGTGTGGAATATGACTCTGAAAGTGCTCACACAGTGTGGGATAAGTAGGGATAAAATGTTACCTCCTACTTTTATTTTGGTATACGTCAATTGGTAAAATTTATTAATTCACCCTTCCCTATGATTTGATCACTGCTTGGAACTTGTATTCAACCTAATGCCACACTCAGGTACCCAGGATTCTCTTGACACCAGATGTCTGGGCAGAGCCACTGTGGCAGTTCGCAGGTGCCACAGAGTTCAGCCTTCTCCCCAAATAACATTATTTTTTTTTATTTGCTCAGCTGGTGACGGGAGTATTGGAAGGAGGATACAATTTCTTCTGTCAGGATACACACAGTGGAGGAGAGGCTGATATGAAGGTACTGTAATGGAGACTTAGAGCTGGTAATGTTTCAAATTGTCCACTTGAGTGTAAGTGAAGAGCAGAAAGGTATTGATTATGCACATTTGGCTTAAACTATAAACTTTTTCCTCCCTTTGCAGTGCAATAGACAGTGCACTGTCAGACATAAGGTATTTTTGTGAATAACTATGTGCAAATTTTCAAGTGTCCCCAGATGAAAAAATGAGGACTTGGTCTTTTGACTGTATCCCACCACTCTGTTTTGAGACTACCCTTCTCTTTCTGAGATGTGGTGATACTTTCTTCTGGTCAGACTTCTGACCTCTCCTTTACAGAGAGCACTGCAGCACCAACTGTGGTTAAGTATTTTCTTATTTCTCCCAGGACAACCCAGATGCACAGCACTAGCCTCCTGAAGTAGTCTTTGTCATCCTGTTTTCAGCTGTAGCTATAGTTTTGTTCCTCAGTCTCCTATGGAGAAACATGAGGCAGAACTGTTACAGAATATCCCAGCAGTGTCTTCAGTACAAGTCGTGCAGGGCAGAATCTGGATTTTAATTACTTAGATAACATAAGAGTTGAAAGCCCCCACAATGTGCAGTGCTTCTAAAACTTGATTCCTCCTTTCCAGATCATACGTGTCCTCTGGTGGTACTATTTCTCCAAACTCATTGAGTTCATGGATACCTTCTTTTTCATTTTGAGGAAAAATAATCATCAGATCACGGTTCTGCATGTCTACCACCATGCAACAATGCTGAACATCTGGTGGTTTGTTATGAACTGGGTGCCTTGTGGTCACTGTAAGTACTGGGTTATGGTGGGGGAACATCTGCAACAGGGGCTTTGTTTTGGTGGTCTTTTGATCAAATATCTCTGGTACCTTCAGCTGCAGGATTTGTTCTGTACCATATTAAGCTACTTTGCTGAATTGCAACTATTTGGTAGATGGTTGCAGGAATTTAGCTGCCTCTAGGAAAGAGTGTCTGTGTGACATTCAGAATTTATGTGTGACATTTATCAGGTGAATTAGCCTAGGTCAGGTACCTATCAACCTTGCTTTCTATTTTTTGCTGTAGTTACAGTCCTTCTGATGAAAACAATACTCTTTCCCAAGTCAAGCCAGAAGCTCGTTTCAGCTGTAGAACAGCTAAAAGTGACTCTTGTGCTTGTATCTTTAAAGTACACTTGAGATATGACTTTCTTAATTTAATCTTATTATACCACTGGCCATAACAAATTATTTCAGTTAAAATCTCGTCCCCTGAGCACTAATGAATATGAGGGAATGAATCTTAAGTGGAAGATTTCCATGTTTTTCATGTCTAAATCCTGCTAACCTTTGGCAACCCGGCTTTAATTCTTTACGTCCGTTGCATTTAGCTGGCCATCTAGTTTCCTAACTGCATTAGCATGGCTTAGCAGTGGTTAGGATGTGCAGCTTATAGATACTAGCTTTGTTGAACACTCCATTCAAGAGGAACCTTTTCAAACCCGATGGATGTGAGCTGCTGGCAATGCAGACCAAGAGGTTGCATTCCTCAGGAGTCTGTTCTCTGAGCCAAACAGCACAGAAACTTGTATTTGTTTTGTGTTGTCAGCACAACGGTGAGTAATACTGAACTTATAAAAAGTCTGCATCTGGAAATACATTCTCCTCCAAGGAAGTAAATTCTTGTTCATACAGCAGTCGAAACTTCATATACTTAGATTCTATCTTGTTCTTATGTGGTCTTGAAAACACTTTTGTGCCATTTCTAGTCATGTGTTTTTCTTCTTCTAAGCTTTATGTTTTGTTGTGTCATCACAGTTCTATGCAGTTCAATGTTAAGCTGGAAGTTTCTTGAATGATTAAACTGTAAACAAGGACAAATAAAATAGCTAACTTGCAGTTTCTGAAGATATCTGAAGCTTTTGGTTATGACAAAATTGGCTTCTGTGTGGAAGGAAGTGAAATCATCCTAAAAGTAGATGGGTGAAGCTATTGATTGTTTGGTATGTGAGCATTCCTCCTTCTTATCAGTTTCCTCAGTTCCCTTGGGAAACCACAATGTAGATGTGAAAAAGAATAACTTGAGGAAACAAAACCAGAAGGCTGGTGTAAAGCACAAAGCTGCAGAGCAGCTCAGCTACTCCATTGGGTAGGCAGAACGAAAAACAGGGTAAAAAAAGAACCCTCTTGCTTTTCTTCTAAGATAAATCATATTTTAAATAGTAACATTTTGAACTTGTTATTTTTGTAGGTTCCATGAAACAGCATGTTCCTTCTTGGTAATGCAGTGTACTTTCTTTTTCCCTTGCCCTTTTTTTAGCTTACTTTGGTGCCACACTGAACAGCTTTATCCATGTCCTCATGTACTCCTACTACGGATTGTCCGCTGTTCCAGCAATGCGTCCTTATCTGTGGTGGAAGAAGTACATCACTCAGGGGCAGCTGGTGAGTGATTGGCTCTTCAATGCTTCAGCAGGCTCTTGTATTCATGATGAGGTCTTCTTGTCTTTACCGAGTCAGGAAATTTTGGCAGGGGATAGAAGAAGAGAGAATGAGAGCTAGTACCTTCTACATCTTGTGGTGCCTACATCACCTTAGAAATCCAGCCTCTGCACATCTGTTTGCTCTGTTTTCAAGACAGTGGGGAGCTGGGGACTGAGATGTACATGAATCAGTGCTGAGGTCTGTGGGATCTTTCTCCCCCCCACCATGTTGTGTCGCTAGATGCATTTGGGAGTTGCAGTGCTGGGATTTCTGGGACTCAGTAGCCAGGGGAGGCGGCTTTTCTTCCGAGCCCACTTGAACTTGCCTGCTCTTCCCTGTGCTTGGTTGGTCAGGCTGAGACAGATCAGGAACTGAGTGCAATGCCATCCACAGCCAACAAGGGCCATTTTAGCCCTGCGGGACAATGCCTTTTTTTGTCCTACTTTTGCATGCAGTTGTAAATGGTTTATTAAAAACTATTTAATATTTCTGCTCTCTTTCTGCACTTATAATGGGCAGATTTTTTTCTCTTGTAATTCTGTGTTGGACTCCTTGTATCTGTTTGCATTGTTTCTAGTGTGTGTGGTGATGAATCCTGACCACTGTGTGCTGGAGGTGATAAGAGCAGGGAAATTAAGTAATACAGCACATGCGGTAGTGATACTGCACAAGAACCAGGTTTCAATGTGTACATGTCAGAACACAACAAGGAAATGTGCATGAGTGTTCTCGCTTCCCCATTTTGTAGGGGGCCAAACTGAAACCTAGAGATAAATTATTTATATTCTTCCCCACCCCCCACCATCTCAGAGCTGTGAATAGTTTTAAAAACATTTGCTGGTGATAATTAATAACATTTACTGCCAGCAGTTCACAGTGTTGATTCTCAACATGTTTTTTTTAGCAATGTTTTTTCTGAAGGATGGCTAAGTATTGTAGCTGAGGGCTCATTATTTTCATGGGAGGCATGGGGGGGGGGTTTGCTTTGGTTTGAGGTTTGTTTCTGTTTTTCTTTCCAGATTTAGGCTCTGTTCTTCATCCTGGTTGCTCTAGTGCTAGAATGCAGTGTCTTGGAGCTTCGGTTGCTCCCCTGGCTATTGTCATAGCGGCTTTCACTTCCTTGCCTGCCCTACATGCATAGCTGTTAGTGCAGCAAAACAGCAGTGCAGAACAGTCTTTCCCTTTTTAAATAAACATTCCCTAATCTGGTAGCCTTTATGTGAGGATGAATTTTGCCTAAGGCCCTCTGCATCACATAAGCCCAAACTCTGTTTTTCCAAAAGAGATAATTAAAGATAATTGTACCCTTATCCTCCTCCCCGGCTCCTCAGCTTCGCTGCAGCCTTTACCCCAAAAGTTCTTCCACGGGAGCCATATGTCAGACAGTTCCTGTCTGTGGGAAGGGATTGCAGGGGTCTACATGTAGACCAAGTGACCCCAGGTCTTGTGCAGCTGAAGCAGTGAGATGTAGATCTATTCCATTAGGATGGTAAAGTCAAATCCCAATGAACTTTCACTAGGAAGAAGGTGGTGTTTCTTCCTTGAGACATTTATATATCAATTCCACATAGGTTATTCTAATGTTCTAAAATGGAAAAATACAAATAAACACACCTAACAGGATACCACAATCTGAATGTTGCTAACTCAGGTTTACGGGGAAAGCACTTCTCAAACACACAGTATTACGTACTCTTTACTTGTTTTGGAAATAACTGTTGAGATTTTGGTCACTTATGGGTTTTTCCCTCCTTCCATTAATGTGCTCCATTTCTCTTATTTTTGTTTTCTCTCCCCAGATTCAGTTTGTCTTGACAATCTTCCAGACCAGCTGTGGTGTTGTTTGGCCATGTGCATTTCCTCAGGGGTGGCTGTATTTTCAGATTTTTTACATGATTTCTTTGATTATCCTCTTCACAAATTTCTATATTCAGGTAAAAGTAATATTCATCAACTCTTTCTGGCATTCTGCTGGCTGTATCTCACTGGAAAGCTGTTACAGAAACATATGCTTGGAATGTCCTTTTGCTATCCTTCACTAACATGCATATGTTCTCGAAGTATTACACTTGTTGAGCTACCGTCTACTTTCAGATCTTCTGATGTTTTGTACCCATAATTCAGGGTGCTTAGTAATTTCAGTAAGCCAGAGTGATACACCAAAATGGCTTACTGCAATTTAGCTTCAGGTAAGGGAGAGGATGAGCTTTATGTAAGACAAACCTTTCCAGTCTGAAATATAAACCAGCAGCATGTGAACCTGTGAGGCATCTGAAGGAATTGTTCATTTCTGCTTTTACAAGGGGAGACTTCCTAAACTCATAACATGCAGAAATCTAAATTTTGTTCACTTCTACAGGCATTTGATTGTATTTTCACATGGAAAATTAGTTGTTGGATTTAGTTGTTGGATTTAGTTGTTTCTATAAATCAGATTTCATGTTTGAACAGATCCAGGCTTGGTATGTGTTATTCTGAGTAGTTCACAACTGGGCTCTGTACAAAGATGTACAACTACTGTCTACAGAAATTCATGTACTACTGTGTGCAGAAAATCAAACCAACAGCCTGCTGCCCCCAAACAAGCAAACTCTGTTATAGGTTTCAAATGTCTTTTGAGATATTTGAGCATTTTGGTTCTGGTGAGAATGATTCATGGGGGGAAACACAGCAGGCTTCCCAGTCTGTTCTTCAGGTACTTCTTGAAATCAGTCCCATGATTTCTATCACTTGCTGCATATGAACATGCTTATTAAACATTACAATATATTCCAGATATTACTTGATTTTCTTTGTCAGTTTTGCTCATACTTTAACTTTCAACTGTTTAAATTCCTTTGGGGAATTTTATTTGGGGAAATTCATTTGGGGAAGTATGCTTTTGTGAGGCAGCTGAGCCTCTTTGAAAAAAAAATAATATATATTTTACTGTCTGTAATTTTTTTAGACAGTCTCTCCAGTCCTGTTGGTTTTTGATTCTTGTGTTAGCCAATGGAAATTCCCATCACATTTCTATCTCTGAACTTCCCTCACTTTTATTGTTTACCTACCTCTTGTTCTGGCTTTGTTCAAGGTACTGTCACCTACAGTGCCTCAAACCTTCTTCCTCACATGTCATTTTGAGTATATTCTTATCCCATAGTCTGCTCATAAAATTGCTTCCCTTGTTTCTAATTTACTATTAGTATAACACTACCATCATACTGCCAAGCCTTTTTCTTTTTAAGTGAACTACTCCTCTCACTGTGATGAATGAAAGGCATAGTGTAGTCTCATACACAAAAAGTGGTAGAGCTTGTTAGACTCTTGCCACCGGCACAAGGTCTTCAAAAATGATGAATGCAAGTTTACTTTAGTGTTTCTAGAGTTACTGTGAGGAAGTGGTTATTTATATCTATTTAAGCAAAACCATGTGTCTTTTGGCGTATTCTAGACTTACAACAGGAAGGCATCCTCGAGGAGGAAAGAGTATCAGAACGGCTCCACGGCCATTGCGAACGGGTACACAAACAGCTTTTCTTCCCTTGAGAACAATGTGAAACAAAGGAAACAAAGGAAGGATTGAAGACCAAACTGAAAAACCATTTTGATAACCCCAACAACAAAATCATCTGATTGTAAGCACAATGAGAGTTGTGCACTAATACTCTAATGGCTACTGTAACTATTCCTGCCTAGAATAGTGTGATTTATGTAGGACTTAACCAGTGCAAACACCCTAGAAACTGTATACAGAACATAAAAGTAGGTTAAAGTTTAAAAATAATTCTGGGCTGTCACTGACCCTGCTATAGACTATGGAAGGGAGTATTATCATATTATCCGACACTGCTGTTGCCTTACTAGTCAATATGATAGGTGCTGAATTATGATTCACAATTTGAAAACACTGTAATCTAAACCTCCATTTTTTTAACTATAGATCATGCATGTGATTGTAGAGGTAATTTGTATGATGCTGGTTTCAGTAGATAAACACACATGCCTTAAATTAAAAAGCAGGGCCCAAAGCTTATTACTGGTTTAAAAATTAGGGTATGTTTCAACTTTTCAGTTGATTGACTTTTTAATAAAGGTCATTTAGAAGAATCCATTGATCATTTTACTGTTCTGTGTGTGATACACGATGCTACATATCTCTTACTCGATACAGTGAAATTGGAAATGGCGCATTTAGTTTTGTATATTTGGCTTTAATTGACTCAACAGTCACAAAACAGATGGAAAAGTTATTTTACCTTTTTAATAGATCTTATTTTTTTATTTGAAGTGCGTCACTAACATAAAAGTAATTGGCACTTACACAGTCGAGTAAGATTTAAATATTGTCTCTAAAGTTTAGAGCATATACAGGGTGGACCCATCTATTCTTTTTTCTTTTTTTCTTTTTTTCCTTCTTATTTCTGAGAATTCTTAAATGCTAAATGAAGAGTGGTTTTTAATATGAAACTGGCAGTTTCAAGTATTATTACCATAGCCATATCCATATTTTAGGAGCTACTGTTTAAGTCTGTGACATATCCAAAAGTGTATTTAAAAGTAGAGCCAGAAAGATGTTTTTCTGATGGAATTGTCTGTATTTAAGTTGGTATCTGAACTGTTCTTCATGTAGCATATGTTCACTTTCAAAATGTGCCTGATGTTTGTTTTTTTTCCCCAAACAAGCAAGTTTCAACAGTTGTAAGTCATAGATAATGTTTTTTAAATGTTACTGAAATGTGCTGGAAATGTCTGTTTCTGTAATGTGAGTTGTGTGTATCACTGGTAATGTTTTGGCTTGTTATCTAAGGATTTGGTTTGAGTGCTAGTTAAAGTTACTCCTTCTTGTAAAATGCTGTCTTGCACATATGAGGAGTCAGTTGCAAAGCCAGTATCTGGTATTCTGGTATCTGCCATGATGGAGTCCATTAAGCTCTGAAAAATTGAATTGTGCAAGACTTTCTGCTGGTCATTGCTCAAGTTTAGCTATTTGGTTTTTTGATACTTATATAAATGCCAGTTTTAACACGTTTAATTGTTTTTAAATCTTTCTTCAAATTTTTGCACATCTCTTAAGGAATTAATAAGTTCTCTTACTAGTCTTGTGGGTTTTCATTCTTTATTTTGAAGGAGACAGTGTCTGTTATGTTTACATTTTCAAAGCTTGTGCGTGTGTCTACATTTCTAGGTACTGGTTTGCAGAGTCTTTACATAGCTCAGTACAGCAGCTATAATGTTCAAAATAAGCTGTCTAAATGTGCTAGAAATAAACTCTTGGCTCATCTGAATATACTTCATAGTTAATGTTTGACATGGTTTAATCATTAAAACACTTTTGATGATCTTTGCCTGAATTCTGTGGGTTTGTACAGATTTAATGCATTGCCTCAGCCTGCATCAGGCCAAGGAGGAGCCACCATGATGGAAGAGCAGCTGCAGATTTCAGGGACCTTTAGCATACCAGAGATTTGGCAAAAAATCTTTTATAGAAACCTTTGGCAGTTACCCTATTCCCTTGCCTGGCTGTGGAAATACTGGTCCTTGTGATGGATTTAACTCCCACTGGGATTACTGACTCACTGAATGCGGAGGAGCCCCAGTAGCTCCAGATGATGAGTGCCAGGAGCAAAGCTTAACGTGACTGAGAGGGACTTCCTGCCTCAGCTGTCCTGTCTGTAAAATGGGGATAATACCTCTCACCAGAATGGGAGCATTTCTGCAATTTCCTTACAGCTCCCCTTGCCCTTAGGTGATTGTTTTGGAACCCTCTCTGATCTGAGTGTTTAATCAGTACATTGCAACAACCCCAGATAGGCTGGTGATAAACTTGGTAAAACAGAGCTAGGTATGTAGCTGGCTGTCTTTTCCCTTGCAGGCTCTTAACACAAAAAACATAGACCAGGGAAATGGGTTTACACTTAGTGTGAAAGGCTCACAGGTTTCGTGCTGTGTTGGTCTCTGCTGGGAGGATGCTTTGAATGCCTGAGGTGGTTGTTAAGACAGTTTCCTTCACATGCCAGTTCAGCTATGAAACTATGTCTGTTTCTAAGGAAGGCTCAGTAAGATGCAGTTCTTTGGATGTTAAGCCAGATCTCCAGGAAGTACCTAGGAGGCATAAGCCATGGCCCCAACCTGGCCTCCCTGTGTGAGCCAGCAGAGATGGGGCTGCTGCACTGCAAACCTCACCTTCAAGGTTGATGGCACATGGTGACAAAACCAAGTGACTTTGTCCAAAATTGGCAGGAGATGTGACCTTGGGAACATCAGCAGTGTCTACACCTGTGTGGCAAAAACTGGTTCCTGGATACTCTTCTACAATCTCAGTAGCAACTGAAAAGTGTTTGAGAGCTGGATAGGTTTGATCACATATCATCTTGCCATAACTGATGGAACAAGGCACGAGCCTTGGGTTTGCCCACCTGCTCAGCTTTCAGTGCATCACCTGGCTTGGGGCAAGTAACAGCCTTTGGGTTGCCTCAATTCCCTGATCACACGATCCTAATAGCTGGGATTGGTGCCTCAGACTATGAGAGAGTCCTCAGAAAGGACTTTCTTTGTTGTAAAGGCAGGAGAGTTGATGAAAGATGAACTGCTGCCAACAGGATGGAGAAGGTTTCATGTAAATGTGGCTGAGGAGAATGAGATAGTTCCATTATTTGCAGAGAGAATGACCAAGCTACAAACCATTAGGTTAAGATCTTGTGAAGTTCATGAGCTGACCAAATCCCTCCCTGCACTCAGGCTCTACAGCCTCAGTGATGAAAAGAAATGTTAAGCTTTTGTTCAGCTGTGAATGAGATAGGTAAGCTCAAATGCCAGAAAACAGCCCTTTTAGAGTGATCCTGCTATCAAGACATTGAGTGCTGCATCGTGGATGTACAAACCATCTGTAGGACTGGGATCACTTGAGTTGGAGAATCACTGGGATTCTTGAGTTGGCAGGGAGAGGAAAATCAGAGAACAATTCTGGAAATCTTTGTGGCTAATTGTGTATTTTACTTGACACAAGAGAGATGCTAAGTAAGTGTTGGAGCTTATGACAGGACTTGTATCCTCAAAACTGGGGTAACAAAAGCCCTAAACCTCATAAAGAACTGTTCAGGGGGTTGCATCTGCCTTTGATATTTGGTAGCTGTCTTGAGTTTAAGTTGATAAAATGTGTGTTTCTTTCATGAGATTCGAATATATGTTGTTAAAACGTATACATTATTCCAAAAAAGAGATGTAAAAGTAAGATGGATGCTGAAGAGAAGTATAAATAAAATCAGAGGCCAAATTACTTCTTGAACTGTGTGGGTTCTGCAGGGAATCCCTTTGAGGCAATGCAGGGAATGATGAAATACAGATAAAGATCTGTTAGAGAAATGCTGCTCCAAGTTGTATTGGTACAGAGGATTAACTTACATTGTCACTGTCATCCTCTTGCCAAGAATTACTGCACCAGCAAAAGTGATTAGTTGTGATCATCAAGATGTTTCACAAACTGATTTCTAAGGCAAACTTCGATTTCATTTTCAATTTTTAATACATTTACTTTAAATACATGGATATACGAAACAAGGTTCATCTGTTTCTCAGTTTTGGTGGAATGCATTTGTATGAGCAGGGGAAGCTGGAGTCCCCAGGCCTCCCATGACATGACAGTAGCAGAGGCATTCATTTTTAAGTCAAAGGCATTAAAATAATCTCCAACAGAAAGGTGGGAAAAGACTGACAAAGGTCCAGATAAAAAAAAAGGTGTGTTACATTTAAATCAGTCAAACTGGGATGTGGAGAAGGAGGAAAGAGGCTTACTCATCTTGTCTTTCAATGATATATAACGTAGATACTATATTTTCTATAGGAGGAATGTAAAATCTCTGATAGATGGTAGACTTGATAGTCTGATTCAATATAACAGGTTTCAGAATAAATGGGAAGAATGAGTACAAGAAAGTAAAAAGAAAATGTGAGGAAAATGTAACAGTGCTTTCCTGGAATCAAATACCTCTGATAGACCCATATTGTTTTTTATTTAAAAAAAAAAAAAAAAAAAATACTGTGTAGACAAAGGAAATACATCTTCCATCCCTCTGGAATCGGTAGTATTTTTAATCTCAGAAATTATTATGTAAACTAAAGGGTGTGGTGACCAGCAACAGGATCCATGGATAAGCAAGGTCAGACTGATGACCAGATGGTTTGTATAAATGCTTTCAGCCAGAACGAAGCCCATTAATAATGTTTTAGAAGAAGCCCTGGTATAAAAACCAGGACTTTTTGCAACAATGTTTGGAGATGACAACATCAGAAAGTACTGTCAGTGCCAGGAAAGATTACATCTCCTACAGCAAACTACCTTGATGACTGGAGTAAGAAATGGGATTACTGTAAATCCCCCTTAGGCACCAGTAATGGAATTTCAGCTGTTTCCATGGGAATGTTTCCATGGGAATGTTTCCATGTTTCGCATGTTTCCAGTTCTAGCTGGACATGACTGGAGAGAAGGAAGATATATTGCAAATCATCTCTTCAACAACTTAGAGCTGCCACTGCGGGAAACAAAACAAAACAAACAGAAAAATATATCTTAATTGCTAATTGGTCCATTTTCAGTAGGAGGAATGTGGGAGGATGAGGCTCTGGCAGGACTTCCCTTTCATGAATACATCAGCTCTCAAGAAAACTGATTTCAAAAGATCTGCTGTACAGAAGAGTTACTGAGATAGTCAGAGAAATGGAGAAGTTCCGCAAAACAGACATTTAATTTCTGTGTTGAGAAGGAATGTAACCTCAGCCAACACAGGCATCACATCAGTAGATTCAAATTTTCATGAAGGAAAATGAGCTATTTTAAGTGTCATGACACAAATCAAATGGGTATAAGCTACCCAAGAGTCTTCCTAGGCTATAAATAGGGAGAGTGCCCTTTTTAGTGGAATATGGCTCTGGAGCATTTTTCCCATAAGAGTAATGAGAAGCTCTGGGGGATTGCTTGAAGATGTGTCAATGACCACTTCTAATGCTGGTAAGACCAGGATGGGAAGCCCTGGTGTGTTGCTCTACATTCTGGCAAAAGCAGCTGTTGGTGCCTCTCTGAAAGTGTACCTAAGAAAGGGCATAACAAAAGTGATGACAAGAAGTGTATCTAAGAAAGTGATAACAAAAGTGTAAGAAACAGCCCTGCAGACACCAAGGTGGGAGAGGAAGGACGGGGAGGAGGTGATGCTGGGCAGATTCCCCTGCAGGCTGTGGAGAAGCCTGTGGAGAGCCCATGCTGCAAGTTTTTCCTGAGGGACTTCAGCACATGGGAAGGGCCCACTCTGGAACATGAGTAGGAAGGAGAGGAGCTGCAATGGACTGACCACAACCACCCCCACACCACCTGGAGCATGGAGAAGGTAGAGTGGGGAACAAAGGAGTGAAACAGCCTTGGAAGAAGGGGTTAAGGAGTAGGTGTTTTAGTTTTGTCTTTGTGTCTCACCATTCAGCTCTATTTTAATTGGAAATAAATTCAATTCTTTTTCCCAGAATCCATTTGGGCCATGACAATTAGTGCTGAGTAACCTTCCTGACTTTATCTCAAACCTCAATCTTTTCATCTTATTTCCACTCCCAATCCTGTTGAGGGGGAGAGAGCAGCTGAGTGGGTGTCTGGTAGGTGGCCAAGGTCACTCCACACCACATGGACACTTTGTCCTCTTCCAAATGAACAGGTGAGGCAGAAGGCAGCCCCCTTGATCAGAAGGAAGATCTGCCAAAGGCCACGAGGTAGCAGGCATCAGAAAGCCTGGAGGCCATCCTGGTACAGCTGGAAGTCATGTAGTCTGGGAAAACATGCTCCCTGGAGTGAACCAACTGCTTTGGTTTTGTTTTGGTTTTAATTTTTCTTGTTTTTATGCAGATCTAACACATGTTAAAGCAATACCTTTTCCAGGAATCTGACCCATAAATCTTGGAAAGTTTTTAAGGTACTGTAGGAACTTCCTGTTTGTTGATGGAAGGTACCGCAGTGGCATGACATGTGAAGGAAGCCTGTGTTCAGAAGAAAGGTCCTGAATTCTCTCATGAGAGAAATTGCCTCACACCCTTCAGAGGCAGCTGGAACTCCAGCTCAAACAGGGATGGTCCAGCCATGTAACAAAAAGAAATGCAAAACTGTACTCATTGTTGCATTTCATTTGGGAGCAGGTGAAACTTGAAGGGAACTGAATGTGTTGACATAAAAATGCAATCCCATAGAATTGTTTACACCTGTGCATTTGCTGCTGCTGCTCTGGTGTAATGGGGAATGCACAATCCCCGTGGCACAATTGCACTTCTACTGCCTGAGTGGATATTCACAGCCTTTCCACTAGGATTGGCAAGCACCAGAGGTCATTTTATGTGGTGATAAACTACTTGGTAAAAATACTTACAGTGAAATTAAGTGATTTTTTTCCCACACATACTGAAGCAAGGTATTGTTTTTGTGTAATTGATTTGACATACAGTGTCTCATCCCATTTAGCAAGCAGGAAGCATGTCTTTATCAGCTGTTCTGTCTGCTGCTGGAAGCCAAATGTTTACTAAATGCTACTAATTCAAATTTACTAGCTGTTGTAGGAAATCAGAATCTCAGCTTACCTACCAGAAGTATTTATGAAAATAAAATAAAAAAAAAATAAATTAAAGCCTTGTATTTATCTAAGTGCCTTTCTTCCTTTAAAATCAATGCTATCTCAATGCTTCAGTGCCTAACACCTTTCTGTATATTTAGAAAGGATTGCCTCTCTGAAAGATCTTCTGTTAATTTATCAAGTTGCTTTGTTTCCCACATCACTTGGGGTTGGAAGGGAGTGTGAGACCAGCTCTTGGTGTGCTGGGCTATTAGGGACTTGAGACATCTATGATGCAAATGCACTTTTGCTCAGTAGAATAGTGATGAGTTTGTGAGAAAGACCAGGAAATACATCCCATGCATATAGATGGCAAAACTATTATCATCTAACTATTATCAGTTGTGTTTCCTTTTAAACTTGTTTGCACAGATTTTTTCAAATCATCATGAAAAAGACTTTTCTGTTCTCAGAAGTTTAAATAATAAGGTAAGAAGTAGTCTTTGCATCTGAGTCTGGTTTCCGTGCTAAGTAGATGTGAGGAATTGCTGCCCAGTCCTACTGTTATAAAGCTGTACAAGTAGATTTTTTAAATGAGAACTCCTGAAACCAGACCAGGCAATTTGATGGTGGATGCTATGCTTGGTTTCCTGGTATTTTTGCAATATGCAGTATTTGCCAAAAGTTTCCTTGCAACAGAGGAAATTAGGAATAATTAACAACTAAATCTCTCTAGGTTAGAAAGGAGCAATATACAAGGTTTCAGACACCTCCAAACCTATGGGGCCAACTAGCTGGCTCCATCCATCCAGAGCACTTAGAAAAAAATTATACTCAATGTGAGATTTTACATTTTGAAATAAAAGGAAAAGAGTCCCCAAGACAGCTAGACAAATACCCACGCCCAGCCACTCACAACCAAACTCCATCCATCTCACCTTGCCAGAAAAATACTAAAACTAAACAAACAAAAAATCCCAAACACAACTATGTTCAGTTTTCTATTCTGGCCTCAAAATTGGAGAGAGCAGATCTAAGAAGCATCTGCAGAGGTGTTTTGTCTCTTAGGCTGATGACTTTTAAGGAGTTTTGGGAATGGTGTAAGCAAGCCCTGAGGTTTTAAACCTAATCCTCCGATAGGTCTGGTTAAATGGAGGGCTGATATCAGCCTGGCTGGCTGAGAGGGGGGAGTGCAGGAGGTGGCAGCGGGACCCGGTGGGTACGGGAGAATCCAGGGCCAGAAGCAGGGTGTGGGGGATGCCCGGGGGCTGCACATCCCAGGGGATGCTCTGTGAGCCGATGCCCTCTCCTGGTGGCACCTGCGAGGGGACAGCTGGGGACACGCTGCTGCTCCTGCACCCTGGAACCGAATTTCATAGAAAGATAGAGCTGACACCAGAGACAAATAAGCCAGCATTTAATACAGGCAAGGATGACAGATCAGTACCTCTGATCAGACAGATCAGAGGGATGGAGATTTCACAGCCAGAGACTTTTTCCTTGCACTGTAGTGTGTGTTCTTCGAAAGCCATGTTTAGCCCTTTCTTAGAAGAGGAGGACTGGGCAGAGATAAACAGAGTTCCTGACCTGTATTGGAAACATCTGCACAGTAGTTCCTGGTAGTAGTATAGATGATCAGAGAATAACTGCTTTTGAATACCACATACAAGAATAAACCATTGTGTTGTCTTTTATTTCACTCTCACAAAGACTTTGTAATCAAGAGCGTTTCCTAGTGTGGAAACCGGGGTCAAAAAGAGAGAGGAGATTAAAAGCAAGCATAACCTACATAATGGCTTTTATGATGCATCTGACCTTGATTGCACAAATAGCCTTGGGAACTTTGACTTCCATGGAAAAGCAGGAGCTGTTTTGTTTTGAATTATCAGAATACTGATCTGTGCATCCTGATACCCAGGAATATTTCAGACAATTTCAATGACATTTCAATGACAGCATTTTATAGGTAGAGGTGAATTTATGCATTTAAGCAGGGAAGAAAAAAAAGAACAAATTCATTAAACTCAACCCAAATCTCGAATCAACTTTATTTTCTCATTAAAGCTTAGCCTGTAATGGTTATTAACATAATACATCACCAGCTGTCCAGCACATACAAGTGATTGGTAATTATTTAATAGCACTCAGTATTTATCATGCTTTATAGTAGATAAATTTAGGTGAGCAAACCCCAAAATGTCTGGCCTTGTAAAAAGACCATGAAGGGTGATGCTAGGACAGCAGCTCCTCTGTATTACAGAAGACAGCATCCTCCCTGTTCTGAAACCTCAGTAACAGGAGGCTAGTTTGGAAAAAATGAGGAAACAGATTGAAGGAAAACATATACAGGAAGCAGAAAATACACAAAATGCCAAGAAGAAAAGCTCATGGGGGAGAGAGGCTCTAGCAAGCAAGAAAGAAGGATGCCCTCATGGCAGTTTTGAGAAGAGGGACAGGAAGAGAAACTGGGGAATATGAACTGAATTGCTCTCATTTTCAGCAAGGTAAGGGAAATTGTGCACAGATGGGAATGTGACACCGGATCAGTTTTCTGATTGGCCACAGTTACTGTCTCTCTCAGCAGTAGGTGTTTGATGAACACCCAAAACCATCCCTGCTCTCTGCACAGCAGCCACAGCTCAGCTCCATACAAGGGTAGCTTTCACTCAAGCAGCATTAACAAATGTGTTCCCTGACTTTACTCTTTCTTCTAAGGCTTTGGCCTTATGTTGGAAGACCATGGTCCCCATCCAGGCATGGGTTTGCTTCTTGTGACCTCATTCTGGGTCTAATGATTGCCAGGTCTGCTGGCCACCACGCTGAGCCTGCTCCTCTCACCTGCCCAGAGCTGGGCTGCAGATCCACCACACAAGAGGATATTGCTGTTGGCTGCAAGCATCTTCTGGACTAGGCTACCTGGTCATGTTTTCTTTAGTGGGAGCTCCTCTGCATTTCATAACCCTTGTCTCCAGACTTGATGGCTCTTGTTGAGCAGAGTAATTTAAAATATCTGTAGAGGGAGAAATAGTTTGACATCAGAGAAGCATGAATAGCACCCCAATACTGGTGTTGAACCAAGTCTTTGTGACAGATCTTTGTGGCCATGTTAACCCTTGATGCCTTTAACAGTGCAGCTTTGTGGGTTGTGTGGGAACACCTCTCCCCTGGCACCTGGCCTCTGTCCTGGGCAATGAGAGCTCAGCAAAAGCTGAGACTAATCCTGCAGAAAAATCAAAATACAGTGCAGTATGGGAGGAGTGGAAGTAGGAAAATGGTTACTAGGCTTCCCCCTCCCCTCATTCCCTCTGATCTTCCTGGGCCCATCCTCAGCACTATGCTGTGCTGCATTATCCCCTGAGGAAGTGGAGATGGCCAGTGTCTGGGAGTGAGTAATGCTCCTGCAGTGACATACTGTCCTTTCAGATGCTTTTACTGCATTGGTCTGACAACTTCCCTGGGAACCCTCCCCCAGGGAATATCACATCCATTGCCTGAACACCAGGTGTCACTGAGGCCCTAAGGTAACATTTCCTTGCTTTTTATTTCAGATGGTATTTTTCAGTTATTTTGTTGAAAATATCAAAAAAATATATGTTGGGGTTTTTTTCCCATGGAAAAAATACGTCTCTATTTCTGTCAAAGTGATTTATAGAAAAACACAACACAAAAATACTCTCCCAAAAACAGTACTGAAACATAAATCAAAAGAGAACACACAGCCTTGAGTGTCCAGAAGTCTGCTTGATGTTTGTCATACTAAAGCAGCCATCTATAAGAGCAAGCCTTGTCCCAGCAGCTGCTGAAAGAGCAATTCACTTCAGTGGAGCAACTTTTTCTCAGAATAATGATCAGAAACATATTTATGAATTCACCAGAAGTGCACTTTTATTGCAGAATTGTAGTAACTTTTCTGATTGCTGAGATGCAGGATCCTCTCAAGGGAAAGGTTATACATTAATCATTCATGGTATAACATGAAAAAAACAGGTCATATGGAGAGTGAACAAGTTCTAAAAATAATCTGGTGGAGAAATGAAGAAGTCTGCAAGATGCAAAATTAGAGGACACTCTGACTTGACTCTTTTGTCCTTTGAAACTGAAGATCCCAGATCAAATCCTGACTGGGTCTTTAGGAGTATAAGAACTGAATGTGTAAAGGTAGCATCCCAAGTTTAACTTTTAATTGAGTGAGTCTGTGTACCCTGCCCACCAATGTTCAGTAAGGGTGACCTTTTTTACTAACTCCACTGTGCTTTTGGACAATTTGAGATATTTGGAAGTGGATTGTCTATACCTAAGATGTCTGAAGTCTTTCAATTGTCCTCACTTTTTGAGGCTGCCTTTTGGCAAGCACCTGTGTTTCTGGGTCCTCTGTCTGCCAATGAGCATTGAGATTCAGGGAGCTGCAGAGTAAAGATGGGGACACCTCATTGCTGTTCTCAGTTGCCTGAAGCTGATAAGGAGGAGGATGAGCAGAGTCTTCTTGGAAGGGCACAGAAGAAGACCAAGAGGTGCAATGAAAGGACAAATGCATGAGTTGCAGCAAAGGAAATTCAGATTAAATGTATGGGAAAAAAATCCTTCACAATGAGAGCAAAGACTGGCACAGGCTGTCCAGGGAGGCTGATCTCCATCCTTGGAGATGTTCAGCTGGTCATGCACTGAGCACACTACTGTAACTCTGAAAATAGCCTTGCTGTGAGGTAGGTACTCTCCAGAGGGACCCTTTATCCCAAATTATTCTGTGATTGTGTCAGTGCAGAGACAGAGACAGACATCTGAGATCTAGTTTACGGGGGGCACAGGAACTGTGATAAATTCACTACTGAATAAGTGGAAATGCAATGCCTTGGACTTGGGCCATGCCAAGCATGCCTGAATAGGGGTTGCTGGAGTGGAAGGCTGGTGACAGCTTTATAGCATATGAACTTTGCATAGATGAACTCTGAGAGTGACTGAGAGCCTGGTTTGCAACCAGCACTACCGAATTACCCATTAGTAACCCAGTGGTGCTTATTTGTTCCTCTCTCCCACAAGGATTCAGTCAAATAGAGGAGCAAGCCTTAAAGAAAGACAACAAAGCTGGAAGATAAATGTATTGCACACTCGGGAATAAGGAGAGAAAATATCACCAAGGGCTTGCAGGTGGTGTTTTTTTGAATTTGTTTCACCAAGGGAACAGCCTGCTATCTCCTACTGAGGGAAATGAAGGCATTTATCAAAGACATGTTAGTCCTCTTCATCAGTGTTCTCTTGGATTGCTTCTGGGAGATGGTGCTGCTCTTTGTGACAGAACCATGGCTGATGGGACCTACAATTCCCTCTGTTACTGATTACATGGTGTGCTAAACCATGCATGTCAGCTGCTCTTTATATTGGCATGCCTCTCAATGTCCTGACTGTCAATACTTGCTGTCTCCAGACTTCAAGTGGCGCGGAAGACAGCTTTGTTCCTGCCCTGGGACACTTTGTTCTGCTCTGCCAGAGCCCCAGAGAGGAACATCATTGCTGACTCCTTCCCTCCTTCCTGTAATTGCCTAAATGTGGCAAAGTGAAAGACTCCCAAGATTAGGAAGTCCAAATCATGTTTGGTGGGATTTTGCCTTTTTTTTTCTTTTTTTTTTTTTCTTTTTTTTTTCTTCTTTTTTGGTCTGTGTTCTCATTCTGTCCACAGACAGTAAAACACACAGATCTCTATCAGCTTGATACTGTTAGGAAAGAAAAAGCACATGAAGGAGAACAAAGAGCAGAGAAAGGCCAGGGGAGGGGGTGGGTTGGGTGCGGTGTGTGTTCACCCATGAGAGCAGGGCTTGCAGTGACTCACTGATAGGGCAGCACTGAGGCACGGGGGAGCCTCTCCAACATTTCCAGCTAGCGAGATCATTTATTGTAGTGAAATTACTCAGTGACCTTAAGAAGCAGCCAGAGGCTTTCTCTGGAGACTGCTGGAGAGGCAAAGTAATCTAATAGACGAGAAACGGCACTGAATACATTTTTTCTTGGTCTTGTTAATGATCTCAGCATGCACAGCTCATTTCAGCACTCTGAAAATAGTTGGCAAGTTGTTCCTGAGGTTTTCCAATCATTTTAGGACTGGTATTCAGTTACCATTGAAGATTATAAGAGATATTTTAGCTGTGAAGTGTTAACTTCCCAAAGTGATTTTTGAGACCTTTTTTAACATAGGTGTCCACCTCTTACTTATTAAGGTCACTACAGAGCACTTTCCCCTAACAAAATAAAAATAAAAATCCACCCTAAGGCTAAACTGGAAAACCACTGTGAATTTGGGCACAAACTGCACACAGCTTGGAGCAGAAAGAAGCAATTCAAACAAGCAGTCAGTTTAGGTGACTTTTGAAGCTTGTTACTCCCAATTTTACAATTCTGGAACATTTTCTAAATTTCATGGATTTGTGCTAAATATGAAGGCACAGCACATGAAATAGGAGCTAGTAACACACAGGACAAGCAGACAGTGTATGTCCAGAGAACAATTTCAGCACATTATACATGTCCCTTTTAAACCTGTGCTCAGGAATGGTTGTCTGAAGTTGCTACATGGTTCAAATGGGAATTTGCCCTTTGAGCAGCTCAGGTAACATGGTGATTCCTGGAGTTGTGCTGGAGCACCCACAGCATTGTGGTGATGGTTCTCTCTTCCATCCCTGTAGAAACTGCTGATTTCTCAATATCCTGAGTCAGGCCAAGTCTTCTGCTGTCTGTAGACTACAGCAAAGCTCTGGTTTCACACTAATGAAGAGCCAGTACCAGGAAACAAATGCAGGAAAAGGCATGGGCAGCTGACTGCCCCACAGCATTTTACCTGGGGATACTGGGGGGCTGTTCAGCCAAGGAAGGGTTTGAAGGTAGCTGGAAGTCTCTTCACCTTGCAAACTATTTCCATAATTTGTCAAAGACAGGGACAGAAAATGGACGGGAGCAATGTGAAAGGGCATGTTGTGCATCCTGCACCTTTCCCGTCTTGTCCTCTGTTTTTTCTCTGTGTTTCATTACAAGTGGGTGTGATACTAACAACAGATGTTTACCCCAAATCCAGCCATTTATTGAATAATTTTCCCTAAGAAGTTGTTTGTTCCAAATGAGATGACTGATTCAACTTTTTTTTTTTTTTCTTTTCAAGTTTGCTTAATGGGAGTGAAAGAGGCAGCTTAAACTTTGCATTTCAAGTAGTTTCATGTTTCTGCTTTTTTTCTGCTTTTATGTCACTAATAGATGTTGTAATTGTTGCTATAGTCATGGCTGAAAAGTCTCTTTGCACAAGCTGTTTGTAGGTAAGTGAATTTTATGGCTTTTAAAAAAATAAAAATAAAAAAAAAGCCTTGGTGAGTTCAGCTATTTGCTGTCAGTAGCAAACTCCACCTCTGGGATGGTCACTCATTAAAGTGATACTCCTCACTTTCCCACTTGTGCCTCAGAGAAGCTGCATGACCAAGTCTTAATGCCAGTAGCCAGTATTTCCCCTTTTCTTGATATTGCTTTTCTCTATTTTCCTGTACAAAATCTTCTAGGTATTAATTTCTGTGATTTGACTGCCTTAAGGGATCAAAACATACTAGTAATTTTGTGTGCCCAAATATGCACAATAGCAGCAAAGTTAAAAGATAACATTTTTATGTCCAAGGTAATTTATAAGAGCATCTCTTGTTTTTACTTACTCGAAACGTAGATAGTTCAAGTATTTTACATTTT
Organism: Poecile atricapillus; assembly: GCF_030490865.1. NCBI lineage: Eukaryota > Metazoa > Chordata > Aves > Passeriformes > Paridae > Poecile > Poecile atricapillus. Next base: position 24,004,889 of record NC_081251.1, on the reverse strand, counting down.
AAATGAAGAGGAGAAACAGCAAAATTAAGTGTGTAAACAGCAGCTAAGAATGGAAATCATCATTTGCAAAGCCAGAGGACTAAACCATAGTCAATACATGTGGAAAGGAGAGAAGGCTCATCAGGTGAAGAGGGGATAGTGGGAATTTGTTTCTGACCAGGGTGCAGGCAGTGAGCTTTTGAAGAAGGTAGGAAAACTGCTGCCAGTTACAGCACTAGGACACTATTTTAGCAGCACTCTTCAAATTGTAGTTCTTCATATGGACCTTTCCAGATCAACTTTGTCAAGGTGGAGTCATGCACATACTGTGGAAGGAATGGGCAAGAACATTCCAACTTTCTTTTTCTCACTTTGCAAGAACTTCTGCTTAGCAGCTTTGAAGGTAATTGGAAAGGGTGCAAAAAGCAATTTTCACTTGTTTATCAATAATAATTAACAACAGGCATTTTTACCACAAAATTAGATGGTCCTCAGAGAAGCAAGGAGCTAGAAGGCAGATAGAATAAAGGTAATTCAGAAAACAGCAGAAATTATTCTGGTCTTAGTGCTTTGAAGTGAGATGTACAGCACCACTAGTCCATTATTTCCATAAGGTTAAAATGTATTAAAAAAGTATAAAGATGTATAAAAAATACCATAGAATAAGTAAGAGTTCCTGCCATAGGTTGTGGGTGTCCCTGCAGGATTCTGCCCAAACACATAAGCTCCCTGTCTGCTGCTGCCTATCATTTGTTGCCTTCCTGCTTCTGGTGGCCCCACAAAAACAATGTCTGGGTTTTCAGGACAACTTGCTTCTGGTCAATGGACACAGTGCTGTAACTTCTGTCCTCAGTCTCTGCCTTTCCATGTGGATGCCAGCAGTGAAGTCCCTGGGTCTGTGGCACCAGGACCACAGTCACAGTGCCCTCCCTCACTGCTGTCACAGATACAAGCCCAGAGACTTTCATTCAGGGCAGTGCAGAAAAAGCTGCTAGGCTTCTTCATCATGAAAGACAAACAGACAAGCAAAATGAAGAGAAAATGAAAGACAGGCTTGTCCTTCTGTGCTGAGAGGAACGCGAGGTGTAAGGAAACCCAGCGGTGCTTACGAGACTCCTGCTGCAGTTTGTGCCACAGCACAACAGCAGATACATAGGCAATCACTGGAGTGTGTCATCAGATTACCTGAACATTGCTGCACCGTGTTATTAGATATGCTGAAAGCTGTACTGTATCTAGTTTCAAATGCACAGTCCATCTCCAGAGAGGGCAGTGGTTTGTTTGAAGCAGTCTCAGAACAACCTGCAATACCATGCCACTTGTGGCTGGGCTTTTACAGCAAGGCTGCTTTGACATTTGTCCAACTGAGCAGAGACAGAAAGACATTCTCCTGTCATGATGTAGTGCCAGACATAAAAACTAGAGCCAGCAGAGCTAAGTAACCTCAGCAGAGAAACCTGGTAAGACAGCTGCGCAGCTACCAGTACCTAACCAGCTACCTTGCTTTATGGAGGCACACCCACTTTTGGTGAAGTGGGGGATCGGGTTGCAGGAGTACCTGACAAGTTAGTCAGTCATTCTGCAAATGTGATTCAATCAAGGCAAGAGCTGAGGTCAGCCTCAGGGCTGAAGAACAAATCAGGCATCCTGGGCTACTAGTTTTGCTGTCTATTATTCCATACTAAAAAAAAAACTTGGAAAATTTGTAGGTATTGTAGACATTGTACTGTGCACCCTCCAGATAGCTGGGGGACAGGTGAGTGTGAATGGAGAAAGAAAGTGAGGCAAGGAATGTGGCATGGGGAACATGCTGCTGTCATCACCTCTAGGAAATCAGTCTGTTAGCATGTGAGGACCTTAGCTGCAGTAGTGAGTCAATTGTATTTTCAGAGTACAAGGTGTTGTCTTGTGCCATTGGATTGCGCTACTGGAGTTACAGGTGTCCTAATATGAATCCATGGTGCTGGTGAAACAAGGTCTGCAACATGGGTACCACTGCTAGAACCAGGAGAAAATACAGGGAGGGTGAATTCACACAGGTATTGTAGGTGTCAGACCAGCTCACAAGCTGAGAAACTCAGCTGTGTTCCTTCTCCTGGAGAAGGTACAATAGCAAAGACAGGCAAAACAAATAAGAAGAGAGATTTTCTCAAGTTGGTCTTGAGAAAGAAGTAGCTTAGATGTGCACTAGTGTGATAGATGAACACCAAATAAGAAATGAGCATGCTGGCCATAATATTGACAAAGAAAGATCCAATAATTACCACCTAGTAGGTGGACATATCTGTCTGGATTTGGCTTTTTACCAGTTTCAATAAGGCAGAAGTGCAGCTGGCCCTTACAAATTTTGAGAAGGATCTGCAGGAATAGGTGCTGGGGACTGCTATGAGAGGAGAAAATTTTTGAATAGAGGGTTTTGGAGCAGCTTTTGTTGGGTTGTAGCAGATGAGACCAATGGCATGGAGGGAGCTGAGAAATGCCAGTGTGTGACAATGTCAGGAAGCTACACCAGACTGGCAAACCTAGGCTTTTAGCTGGGATTCTTCTCTCCTAAAACCAACAGAGATAGGACCTGGAATCAAAGAGATAATCAAGTGTAATCTGGCACTCCTCAAATTGTAAAAGTTCTGATCTTGTGTCACTGTTAACATTTCCACCAGCCTGCTGCATACTGAGCCCAGCCCAACAGGAAGAATAACTATGATTTCTCAGGAGTAAAGAAAGGTATGCTCTGTTACAAAGCAAGTGACCAGAACAAAGCTCAGCTTCCCCCACACAGTGCTCCTTACAGTGAATAGTGGAAAAGTTCCTCTCAATCTTGAAAGTACGGCAGACCAAATCTGTTAAACTTTACAGTTCTGCCTGAACACTTGAATCTGTGAGATAGCAGTCAGTAGAAAGAGGAACACACATAGGATCTCTACAGCAGCTGATTATACCAGAACCTGCCTGTTCAAAGCTAGGGCATGGTTAACTGATAGGAATTTATTTTAGAATTACCTGCAGCTGAGGATGAATTTGGTAGATATGATACTCCACCTGACCATGGAGAAGAGTAAAGCATGCTGTCAGGGATAACAGAAATGAGTCAGTTCCAACAACTCATTAGAATACATATTGCAGCAACAGAGTGGGAACAAGGAAAACAGCAATCATAGTGACATACCGAATTCTTGTTCTGAAGCAGGGGGACGTGAAAGACAACTCATTTAGCAATTACACATTCTTTAAACCACAAAAGGGAAAATCACAGAATTGTAAGGAAAAGAAAAGCACTACATTCAATATGTGAGTGTAAATCCATTAAATGAGTTTTTGCATGCATGTGATGTTCATGACAGGCAGAACTGCAAAATTAAATGTATTTATCCCAGATGCAGATGCAAGATAAGAAATGGAATATCAAATCAAGAGACAAAAGGACTGAATACCTTAGGCTTTGAAAACTAGCAAAATAAGAAAGGTGAATGTCCATAAACGAAGGTCATTTTTAAATTGCATCATAATACTGTCACTGAGAGACTGTAATTTTTAAACATGACCCGCAAAAAAACATTCCAACTCAATAACCCATAGAAACCAGCTATTCCAGCTAAAGCATGTGAATTTATGATCTTTATGAAAAAAGCCACAAAAACAAACAAACAAACCAACAAACCCCTCAAAACAGGACAGATGGTTTATATGGTCAAAAAGATAAACAAGTTAAGCCAAAATTTTACCCAGACCTACGTTTTTTACAGCATCAAAACATTAATGCTGATATATTGCCCTGGTGGTTTTACATCTGTGGAATAGCTGTCATGAATTTTACCCCAGTAAGTTAATATGATGTCTAGAGCATCATATATTTTGCAGAGTGTTTGATATGTTAAGACAGAAAAATTAAAGAGGTCAATAAAGTAAATAAAACCTAGACTTCACTGCCAAAGAATTATAGCTCCCAGTTTTAATAAAGAGATACCAAGAAATAAAGTGAAATGTGTATTTGCATATACTCAAGCTGTCCAAACAATGATTAAAATGAGCTCAGGCCTCAAACCTTTCACTTGGAGCTATGTTCTTTACATGGCAGAAAAAGACACATTCCTAGAATTTGATACTAAAACACTGTCCTGGAGAAAAGAAAAAAAAATCTTAACAGAGTATCGATACTGTTCTGTTCAATAGTAAGTCATACAACTACCAAGCTCTTATCTGAGAACACAGCTTGGGAGCTAATGCAGACATGGATAAATATCAATTTCCTTAAGAGTTAGACTGAGAGGCCTGGCAAAAATAATTACCCTATGCAATACAGATGTGTGGACATGAACCTCATGTAGCAGAGCCTCTGAAAAACCATGCCCCAGACTGCATCTCTCTGCTGGAAATAGCCAGAAAAGTAAAATAGAAAATGAAAAATGAGACTATTGCAGTCAAATGACTGTTCAATTGACACAGGGGAAAAACGAAAATGGTTGGAGGCTGTTGAGTAAGAGCTGTTCAAGAAATTGGCATCCCAAGAGCAGGATTTGAATATCCCCCCAGTAAGGTGCTACGATGGCTCATGTGTCCATCCTTGGTCTTTGCAGTACAGGCAAAGTATACACAGCACATCCCAAGCACTCAGGCAGAGACACCCTGAATGTCTGTACTGAGCAGTGGCCTGAGGCCATGAGGGCAGGAGAGGTGCCTATTTTTTGTATTTGTATTTTGTATTTTGTATTTTGTATTTTGTATTTTGTATTTCGCATTTCGCATTTCGCATTTCGCATTTCGCATTTCGCATTTCGCATTTCGTATTTCGTATTTTGTATATGTAGCCTGAAAAAAAAGAGACCAAGACATTAATCAGTGCTTGAGCTTTGAGGTGCACTTTGTGCTAATCTGTCTGGTTTACAAACTATGGTGTAGATATGTCTGCATTACATGATGTGACAATCAGAGAAGCCTGCAGACTATGTCACCTGAGACAGTGCTCTAGAAAGAGGATGTTTGGAAAAGGTAGGAAATCAAAGCTTCTTTTAAAAAGCATTTTTTAAGAGTTGTTCACTGAATATAACTGAAGCAGCAAAGCCAGGAGAACTACACTACCTACAACTGACTTCTTATCTAGTAAGTCCAGAATTCAGACGTATGGTAACTGAAAAAAATATGAGCTCATCAGCTGGTTCAGATCCAAAGGGATATAAAGATATAGTTTTGAGGAAAGAATTAAAGAGAAACAAAGTATAAACAAAACCAACCAAGGATTTAAAAGTACTTCCATCTCAAAATATGTCCATCTTCCTTCTAAGACCCAGATCACAGGGGAGAAGCTTCTAGTTTTGGATACTGAACGGTGAAGATAGCATAAGCATTCAAATTATGTTGAATATAGAGGCAAGCAACTTGAAGATATGTCAGGACAAGCTGAAAACAACTTGAAACAAGGTTGTCTCATTGCTTATTGAAAATAAGCAGTATCCCCAGTGCACTTTTCCACAGATGGAAACTGTCTTCCCATTATAAATGGCATATCTATTTGCACTGAGTTTATGCTCTGCATCTGGGATTTAATCATATTGCTTCATCCTACTGCCACAGTTATCAAATAGAAAGGTTGAACTGGAAGATCAACATGTTATTCCTTTGAAGTTTACAGAATGTATTTGAAAAACAGAAAAAAAGTCAGGCCAGCCTGGAGCAATATTCCTCAAGGAGCATCTTGGTATAAACGTGCATGTTCCTTGGTTCCTGTGGAGCAGCACCATGAAACTCTGCAGTAGTAAAAGTGGGATGAGAAGCATGCAAAGGCAAATAGCTGCAGTGGAGGAGAGGCAGGAGAGCTCCCACAGCAGGGTGGAACTTTCAGTGTCAGAGAAAATCATGAACTTGAGGGAAGGCACAAAGGCAACCATGGAAGATAGTGCAACATAGGCTGTTGCACAGGTAACTCAGCTCAGGTAAAGCTCCACTGACTGCACCTGACAACACTTAAAGGTTGTCATCACTGAAAGATGACACCAAAGAGCAAAAGGAAGACTGATGGAAGCACAGACTAAAGAACCCTCTTTGTGTGCTGGTAAAGTGATACAAGAAAGGAGCCTGACCTGGTGACTGCTCTGTGCCAGGTGACATCCACGTGCTCCTGTCGCCAGCCACCGCCCTGCGGCAGAACCTGGCAGCTGGACAGCAGTGGGCAGCCCCTGCAGGGACAGCTGATTTCCTCAGGTGATGCTCTGTGGGTTTGCACAGCACTCTCCAGAGCAGGAACCTGAATGCAAGATGCCTTTTACAGCTCCAGGCCTTTTTGCAGTCCTCAATCTCTTGCTGTAGATGGTTGCTGAAGAACTGCTGAAATCTATCTGTGCTTAGGGTCTGCCAGACTGTTCTTCCAAATAAGATTTCACAGATAATATTGAATTAATTTAACCTATAGGCTAATATAAATTGGTAATATACATAATTTATTTTAAAAATTCATAATCCTTTTCCTAAGTGGTCAACACCAAGTACTTGTAAGGAAAAGAGAGGAAATTTTTCAAATCCTTGCCAGTTAAGTCATAAAATACATGGCTTAATATCTCTTTCTAAATGTACTGTCACCTATCTCAGATGTTATATAGAAATATGAATTAAATAGCAGATCTTCAAATTATTTCTTTCCTATGTTTTTGATTTTGTCTTGCCTAATGTTCAACTTCCATGATACATCACAGCAACACTAGTAGTACTGCGGCACAAGAGTCTAGAGTAATAAGTAGTGGAAGGCTTTGCCTGCAAGTCGTTAAATATGTGTGATTCTCTTGAAATTCATTCTTTGTGTGCATTGTTATGAAATTATATGTGTCTTTTGTTAATCTTTAAGGTAATATTTCATTATTGTTTTAGTTCTATTAATGTAGTATAAAGAAGAAATATTCCATTTTCTTTAATGAACAAAATTAAAAATCAATTTCCAAGACATCTCATTTAGAAAAGTAATTTTAAAAGAAACGAGACTATAATTTTGAACTGTGTAAAAATCAATTAATGTTTTAGAGCACACAGTAGTCAAGGGTGATTTATTTAGCAAATTCAACTCAGTTTTCTAATGCAGCTTCTATTTTGTTTGTCTTGACCTTACTATCTCCATTTTCATGGTAGCACAGTAGGAAAATACATGAAGACCTAATGTTTCTTACAGAGGTTTTAATTTCTAATTTACTGTGTTCCCTTCTCCTCTGTACTAACATCTCATTTCAACTTGTTGGTTGCCCTCCCAGTACAGCGCCTTCAGTTCAGATTCCTGAATCTGGTGCTGACTACCAGGTACCCCTCTGTGGGAGTCTGTTTCCATGGAGGATGTTTTGCTTCTTTCTCCTCCAAAATCTGAATCACAACATGGGGCAGTGGGGCTCTGACTATGCTGCCGGAGAACCACACAGCCAAACGTCTCAAGTGCTCTGCAAAAATCTTCAAGGTCTTCCTTCAGCAGTGATAATATAACATGAGAAAGCAAGATCACAGGTGTTTCACAAATAAGTAAACTAAGGACATGGAGGCTAAATCACTTCCTAAGTGCCATACACATATGCAGAGCCAAAAATAGCAAATATATTATGCTTTTGAAAGTCTATAAATGAGACTATCAGGTAGATTTTACTTCTCTCGCTACTCAGTAGTCTTTAATAAATCCTTAACTGGCATAACCATAGTGACCTTCCTGAAATCACTGAAACTTTCCCAGTTTCCAGAAAGAGAAAACTAGTTCACCTTTTCTCTCCTCAGCAAAGGAAACAAAGCTTTTCATGCATGGGATCCCTGAGGATCTACCCCAAAAATATCTCTGTATTATCAGCCCTGTGTTCAGAACAAATCCAAAACAGCCCTATATCAGCCACTGTGAAGAAAATTAACTCTACCCCAGACAAAACCAACACAATATTTTATTAAGCTCGGCTGGTACTGAAATTCAGAGTAGGGCAGACACATACTTTAAAAGATTTCAGGGAAAACCTGTTGATTTTAACAAACACACCTTGGTGGGGCGTTTTTTCAGTCTGCCATTGAAATAGGAAAATGCAGATAGCCCAGCCTCCCTTTCCTATACTTCCCTGGTGCAACTGGTAAGCTCTCAGAGATACCAGCAATATTTGAAATGGCTGAGCACCATTTCTTCTGAAGTGATGGAGCAGACCCCTCTTTTGCTCACCTTTGTCTTATGCAGAGTAAGGAATATCTAACAGGTAAGCGGCGACTCAAAGATCCCTCAAAAGCTGCTGAGCTGTTCAATCAGTTTGGCTCTGGGAATATAGAGCCCGAGCTGGATCAGATGTACACACAGCAGAGTTACATGGCCATAAACTTGGTATGAGAGGAGACTGAGTAAAGCAAATCAGTCGCCACAAGCACGATTTGCTTGCTGCTAATGATGTCTCTGTAACATCACAGGCTACCTCCAAGCTAAACTTTCCACTGCCTTGCCGGCTTGCAAAACTTTTAATGGAACAAGTTTTTCTGGCAAAAGAACACTGATTTTTATCTTTAATGAGCAGCCTCTCTATCATTTAGCTTCAGGAAACAGCTTCCTGGTTGTAAACTGCTTGAGACTGCTGACAGCCAGGCAACTTCAAAAGCAGCCAGGAGCGACTTTCTTGCTAACTTTGGGAAGGAATTCAAAAATGCTGAAAGGTGCAGATGATTCTGTTATGGAGCAGGAGGTCTCTGCTTCCCGACATAAAGAAATGGCGAGTTGGGATATCAATGACATCAAACTTCCTCAGGTATGTGTCTGTCTCTTAGAAATTTATTTCTGACCATCAGTCATCTCCACCACTGATCTTAAATGCTTTCTCAGTCATCTGTGACTCAATACCTTTATTCTCTCTGTTACCTGGAGGTATGGAGGAGTGTTTTGCTAGAAAATACTGAGAAAATATTGACATTTCCATGCATTTCTCCTTATATGTATTATTGAAAGAGCTGTTGATCCATGAAAAGTAGCAATGCTGCAGAAGCATTGTTTTCACTGGTTGATTAGGTGCAGAGAAAGCAGAGGGAAAAAAAGTGCCTCCTGCTGTGGGTGCTAAATTAGAGCTGTCCAGGACTTGCTTTTTGCCCTGGGTAGTGCTTTTTGTGGGAGCACAGCACCCACAGCTGCCTTGCAACAGCAGGTCCTCAGTCTTGCTGCAGACTGGGCTCCAGCTCCAGAGCTCTCTTCCCACATGGAGGCAAGTCTTTTCACAAGCACCTAGGGAAACCTTGCTTCATGTTTGCCAAGGTTTGCTGAGAGGCACAACAGCAATCTTCCCCTCCCTCTGTCCTTTTCTAGTTCTCTTAGCTAAAAGTTTCAACCATGCTCTCCCCTGAAAGCCCACACACCCTGCACACCAATGTCACCTCCCTGTCCCTCAGCTCTGAATATTTCTGCCAGATTCCTCATGCTGCAGTCCTTCACCATCCAGCTCTGCCTTTCACCTCCCAGCCCTGCCCTCTTACTGGATCCCAGCCTCCTCCCTACTATGACAGTGCTGTTTGCCCAAAGCCTCCATGTTCCAGGATGTCCCCTGTCCCTGCCCTTCAACCCAAGGTCACCTTCACCTGCATTTCAGTCTGGAGGCTTCACTGACACTATCCAATGGCAAGAAATCCAGGGGAGCATGGGAGTCTTTCTCTTCTTGGTTGATGTTCTTACTGCTGTCATGGCTCTCAGTCCTGGGATTAGCAATTTAAAGGAAATTTCTACTTAGCTTTTGTATCCCTTACAAGAACTTTTCCCTCAAAATCATCATCAGGTATGATAGATGCTTTACAGCTTACTGCCTTTTACTGTATTGGCTGTACCCACTGCTATACACTGATGTGATAGGTATTTGTGTCTTCAGGGCTTTTTCCCAGTTTTATTTTTATTCCTTACTCTGTTGTCCTTGAGGGTTGGTGTTTGTTCAGGGGTGGTTTTTTTTGGTACTTCTTATTCTTTTCGGTTGGTTGGTTGGTTGGGTGAATGAGAACAAGCTCCTGGCCAGGCCTTCCTGATGCTCTGGGGCCTGTGAGGAGCCACAGTGATCTGTGATTTTTCCTGCCTTATCTGCCCTGCTCCCTCCTGACAACCAGCATCACCTGCCTGGTTGTTAGAGTCACCTAGGCTAGAGGAAACTCAGCAGAGATCCAGCTCTGCTCAGCTCCTGAGCAAGTTCTCTTCCCCAGCCTAAAATGTGTCTTGCTTTGCTCTTTCCACAGCATGTGAGCCACACAGACTGGTTTCAAGAATGGCCGGATTCCTATGTAAAACATATCTATAGCTCCGAGGATAAAAATGCTCAGAGGCACCACAGCAGCTGGGCAATGAGAAACACCAACAACCACAACTCTCGCATCTTAAAAAAATCCTGCCTCGGGGTGGTGGTTTGTGGCAATGACTGCTCTACCTTGGATGGGAGGAAGATCTACCTAAGACCAGCCATATGTGATAAAGCCAGGCAAAAACAACAGCGTGAGTACAAACATGGCAGTTCATTGTATGGCAGTTCATAAGTGGACACAAGATAGCAGAAATGAAAGTATAGGATACCCTTTGGATTCCTCAGCCTTCCTTCTGCCATTCCTTATATTCCAATGCAACTCTTGATTTGGAACAATGCATTTTACACTTCAATTCTTGGGGTGTAGTCATCTGCTTGTTTATTTTCTGGGTTTTTTCCTAATAATTTTTAAATCTCTATTTCTGATGGTTAGGGATTGGTTCCCAGCCTTCTCAAGCCAATTAGTGAGGGTACTGAGAAAGCTGTGCAGTGCAGTCAGCTCCCTGCCCTGCTGTTCCTGCCCACCTGAGTGTTGGCTTCACTATTGCACTGGCCCAAGGGTAACTCAGGAGGCAAGTCTAGCAGGAAAGAAGTTGCTCATAAACAGTGATGACTGGAAAATAGGCCCCACAGTCACGTCGCTGGAGCAAGAAAATGCAAATAGAGAACATGAGCTGCACACACATTTTTAACAAGACCATTCTGAACAATTGTGATTGCTCAGTAGAGCTAACACATACTGATTTCTCAATCTGATGTGCATTTTAGCTAAAGAAAGGTAATACTCAGGCGCTCACTGAGGCCAGAACAATGTTCTCTAGAAACACATATTCCAAACACTGTCAAGAGAAAAACTAAAACTGACCATGATAATAAATTATAAAAGAATCATTTAAATGTAATAACATTGTAATAGAAATAATTTTTCAAAGTTATATTTAATAAAGGACAGAATAAATGCAATGACTAGTTAATTTTTATTGATTTTTGCTTATGTTTGGAAGTTTTTTGCATCGTTTCTCTCAGTGTAATTTCTGAGCACCAAACCAGAAGTGGCAATCTGCTACCAATGAACCATTGTATCATATGGGATTCATCTAACTGCTGTTGTATAGAAAATGTTTCCCTCTATCCTTCCACCAGGGAAATGCTGCCCAAACTGCAATGGACCTCTGCGACTCCTTTCCTGCCGAGGCCATGGTGGTTACCCAGTTACCAACTTTTGGAGGCATGAAGGCCAATTCATATTTTTCCAGGTTGGTGTAAAATTACCTAACATTATGCAAGTTAATTTCAAAGACTGGTATTTTAAGTCTTATTTAGCAATTATATTTTTTGTTGTTCCAGCAAATAGAGATTATTGAATGTGACAATGTCAAATGACTGTAAGGAGAAAAAGAAATCACAAGATCCTTAAGTAACTTGATCTAACTATGAAGTTAGTCCTGCCTGAGAAGGAGGCTAAGCTAGAGGGCTGTTCCAGCCTAAATTAGCCTATGCTACTATGATTTTACAGCACAGTGTATTTTTTATTTAGGCTTCTGTGAGAACTTGTTGATTTTGAAGTGTTTTGCCTCAGGTACACAGGAACCAAAAAATCCTCAGAAGTCAGAAATACCATGTTATCTCTTCTCCTTCTCCAAGGCAGTACACATAATCATGAGGCAACCTTGGAACAGGAAATGGTTGTACCCAAGGGACTGTCTATGGAAAATGCCATCTGATTATTATATGTAACTAATATCTGGAACACAGTGTATGCAAGTGTAGAAATAATGGGCACTATTTCTAGAAGCTGTAGTCCTAGTTTAGTAACATAACCACTTTTCTGCTTTCCAGTCTTTCACTCATGTGCAGGCTAAATAAAATTAATTCTCTGTGGAAGCTAATGGAAATTAATGTTCAGATAAACATGCCTAAACTGTGAGAAAAATTAAAGTGACTGCAGGGACATTGTAGCCAAGCTGCAGAAGACCTCTTGGCTTCAGGTGGAGCTCTACTGGGGGGACTGTCTTCTACAAATAAAGGTGGTGCACTGATTTTATGATTTCAGAGGGTTTCAACCCCATCCCACTTCATCTGGAATATGTTTATTGTTTGAGCTCACAGTAACTAAATCCTATTAAATACAAAGCATTAAATTAGGCCATAATGTGTGATTTTGGCCTTGTTATAAATTCTACTCCCTTAAGATTATTAACAAGGTTGCTTCTACCTTTAATATACCATAATTACCTTCTGAAGTCCAAAGGAGCTCATGACCACCCACGTCCAGAAACAAAACTAGAAACAGAAGCAAGAAGATCAATGCAAAAATCAAAGACAGCTTTTTCTCCATCTTCTCTAAGACTAAAAAGAATCCAGGAGACTGAGGTAACTCTTGCTATTGGTCAATGACATTTTGGTTAAAAGGTCTGTGGTTCAAGGCAGGGTGGAGGCTATCTGGGCTTTGGGTCTGGGTGGGAGCAGGTTTTACATCTCAACATTCTCTATGCCCATGATCAGGTCAAGAAGGACCAGGGCTGTCCTGAGCATCCTGCTTTCCTTAGCTCTGTCATCCACTGCCAGCACCCCCTTTCCAGAGCAAATTTGTGCCTGGTGGCAGCAGGAGATGGCATCTACACTGGTAAACAAAGCAGGGCTGCAGAGCAGGCTAAGTTCCATCACCATTCATGTGGAACTTCCTGTGAATGAGTTTCTGCCCATTGCCTCTTGTCCTATTTATTGGCACTACCGAGAAAAGGAAAGGCAACCTCCACCTCTACTTGTTCCCCTTGAGTTTTGGCAAGGTTAAGAAGGGGAAAGTGCATAACCTGTACCTAGTTCGAAGGCAGAAAAATGCTTTGAAGGACTTTCTGAAGCATTGATGTTAAGACATCAGCTCTGATAGGTGTGGAAACTTGTGAAAGCATCTCCAGAGATCCTTGAGACTGCTGTATGCCTGATGGAGGGAATCCCAGTGGATTCACCTTCCTTGCAAAGGCTGTGTTACACTCACTTGTCATCAGTATTCACATGCAGTTTGTCTTTTGATATGTTAGGGGTGGAACATTCCCCCAATGTGGTGTTATGGATAGTAATCCATGTCCTTCCAGCCACAGACAGAAGGGATAATTGCTCTGGGTGGGGACAGATTTCGTAAGTGGAGCACATGCAGAAGCAAGGGGATCTGGGAACCCAAGAAGCAGATAAAATGTGCACACAGGAAGTTAAACCCATTTGAATAGAATGTGAATTTAGAAGCTGAAGTTATTTCTACTGGATATACTCAGGAGGACACTAAAAACCAGAACGTCTTGACACAAGTGCCTGGGAACAAAAGCATAAGAAAAAACAGCTGATCTGTCTAATTGTCTAACAAATACAGCAACAATCCTTTTCCTATCACTGGTTTAGATCTGTCTCCATGAACACTTATGTAGTTTCCACCTAGGAAATATTATTGAGTCACGTGGCTTCCTTTCTTTTATAACTGAGCCGACTGGTCAGGCTACTTGTTTAGGTCAAGTAAACATGCCTTCATCTTTCCCTTCCTAAAACATCTTCCTGAAGCTTTCATTTTCAATTGTGTGTGAGTAGAATGCCACAAATGTCTAATAGTAGAGCCTGCTCTTCAGCTGTTCTGACTCTGTACAGTCAGACCATTAATCCTTTCCAGTTCATGGCTGTCCAGAAGGTTTTCCCTGGGAATAACCCATCGTATTAGTGCTTTGCCAAGCTGGCTATGGTACAACTAACTCAGGAGTCTGTTTTGTCACACAGAACCTGTGTCGCTCAATCTGCAAAAATATATTTCAAAAAGATGCAGTTTTAATGCGTTCAATCTGCAAAATGCATTCTGAAAAGATTCAGTTTTAATGTGCTCACAATAGATCAGGGAGGAGAACTTTAGGAAAAGGTATGAGCCCAAAACAGAGCAAATTATATATTAGGATGGTCTCTCTATGGCATCTGTGGTGGATCTGTAGCTGAAGGTGGGCTGGGTCCTACACCAGATTGTTGGAATTTTTTCTCATGGTGACTGGAGAACAACTGAAAGGAGCTTTGCTGCGCCAGCAGTCTGCAAAACCACTATAATTAAATGGATAAAAAAACAGAATTATAAAGAAGAGAGACCTGTGAGCACTCCCCAGAAATTAGTTTTCTATAAGGAATTAAAGTTTGCATAATTATAATCCAATAATTGGGGCAATTAAAGAAGTTGTGAAATATCCAGAACAGAAGACCCAGAAGAATAATTCTTGTGTGCCGATCCCTACCTGAACGAAATTTCTGTTTGTGGGGTAAAAAAATGTAAAGATAGGAAAATTTATTACTTAGAAATAGACTCTAGAAGAGCTGAAGAAGAATATTTTTGTAGCTAAAAGATCATTTCAAAACAATCAGTACTAAAAAATCATACTTAGCTTTTCCAATATCCATAGAAAAAAAAATCTGTGGTGTCAAATGTATTAGCATAATTTCATTTTTAAGTCCTTCTTCAGTATATGCTGGCAGTGGACCCTAAGGGCTGTGAATGCAGAGTCTAAACAACTCTTTCAGTGTAAAACAGGCTTTGGCCAAAAACTACTGAAACAAATCCAGAGCCAAGAGCTGGGAGCCTTGTTTAGTTTGCCTCTACAGCCCTTGGGCACCCGCATGGTGGGGGAGGCTCTGCTGTGCCATCTGCTTTGTTACCTGTGTTCACAGAACCACAGAATGGTCAAGGTTGGAAGGGATATCTAACATCATCAAATCCAACCATCGTGTTAGTTGAGTGCCTTTATAAGCAGCTCACAGAGGAGAGGTGCTACACCACACCTTGTTTTACTAACCCATGCCTTGCTTTCCCAAGTCTCTGGCAGGTGCAGTGCCAACACAGGAGCCTTTGCTTCTTTCCAAGCCGGATGCTCACATGCCGCCTGCCAGTTTCAGGGGACATTTGAGAAAAAGCTCCCAGGAGCCAATGCTGAGCAGCTGCTCTGGGCAGCTTTCATACCCAAGGACATCTGGGGAGGATGGGACCTCCAGAGAGGCACCAACCTGGAGCCGAAGCCTGTCCCTCAGGAGGACCCCCGGAGCCGAGAGGCTGTGCAGTGTCCCTGCTGTGCCCAGCACAGCTCCTCCTCCCCGTCAGTGCACCCACCTCAGCACCCAGCATGTCCTGCCCCTCACAAAGGGTGCCCATGACCCCTTCAGGTCCGACGTGGGCCCTTTGGGAGATGGATCCTGTGGGGAGAAATCCCCACTGACCTACAGTGGCAGCTGCCTCTCTCTGCCGCCCTACCCCGCGCCTCAGAGAGGGCCGTGCCTCATGGCGAGTGGGGCACAGCCTCACCGACAGCTCCTGCTGCCTCCAAGGGGAAGCGAAGGAGACAGAGGTGGCAGAGGGCACCAAGTCTGTCTCAACTACTGCAACAACGACATGTTTTTTAACCTGTACCCATTACAGTGACTGGGTTCAAACATCCCTGCTCGCTCCTCCTCTGGATATTGGTCCAATTCTCCATCTCTGTGGCAGCACAGATGTGAAAATGCTACCACAGCTGGTCTCACTCTAGCTCCTCTTGCAGACCCCAGAAGGGGCTTTCATACCTGAAGGCTTGTCTTTTCTCCTTTGTATTTAACAGTCTTATTTCCCCTCACTGTTTCATGGATCTAATAAAAGCTATCAGCTCCTCTTACAGACTGCCTCGCTGCCATTGTGGTCTGGTAGCATTTCAACTCTCCTTAACACACAGCTTGTTCAAGCCTGTGGGACTGGGGAAGTTGTCCATGGATGATCTCGAGGACCACAATTGTCATGAGCAGCCTTCTGCACTCTTCCAGCCTCTTCACGCAGTCCCTCTTCAAACCTAAGTCCCTGCACTGCACCAGCCTTGCACCTGTGTTGTATAGAGCTGGATGCAGGACTTCACATGGGATTTCATGAGGATGGGGAGAAGCCTCCTCCTCCTCCTCCACCTGTGGCCTCATTTCTTTTGATGCAGCCCAGGGTATGTTTGGCCTTCTGAGCTGCATATGCATACTGCCAGATCGTGTCCAATACACCAACTGTCCTAAGTTCTTGTCTGCAGGGCTGGACCCAATTTTATATATGTATATATTCAAGGCGCCTTGCTGATTTTTCCAGGCACATTTCATTTCTTTCATTGCAGACTGTAAAGAACCCTTCAGCATTTGTTCCATACATCACCCCCATTGCTGACCAGTACCATAAGCTGTATTTCAGCAGGACCTGTCAGCTCTCTACAATTCTTTAAAATACTAGGGTTCCAAATGGGAATTTTCTTGCCTGAGCTTAACTGGCTCAGATACCTTTGGCAAAGATTCCTTTACCTTTTCCCATAACTTTGCATGACTTTGCTGCATGACTGGCCTCTGCTGCTCCCTGGACCAGGCTTCAGGGGCCACCAACCTGGAAGACACTGACACACACCCCTGCTGCCACCTCTATCAGGAAGAGCTGAGGGATGTCATGTACAGCGATGTATGGAGCCGCATTTCAAGATTGGTTCCGTTATCCACCAAAGGGAGAATCCACCTTTCATTGGGATGAGTCTGGGAGGGCAGTATTACAAAACAAGTGGCAATAAAAACTTCACAGTAAATCAATATCACGTATTCAGTCCTAGTTGTTTTGTTTTTGTTTTGTTTTGTTTTTTCCTTAATTGTTATATTTTTTGGATTATCTCTTTTTTTTTTTTTTTTTTTTTACTTTGGAATATATTAGTTGCTAGGGAAACCACTCTCCTGGTGACGGGTGTAGTTCAGAGACATTTACAAGACAAGAATGAATTGTATTTATAGAGTGTTTCAAAATGTTTATTGGAATTTGTGAAACGGGATGCACAGGGATTTGTTTTAAGTGGAAAAAAATCTAAATGTAGATCACAAAATAACAGTGTACTATTGTACATGAAAGTCAACTCACCAAACTTGTTTTTTAGTCAGTGAGTTACTCCCACACTAATTCCAAACTTGGCATGTTTTATGATTTTTCAGATCATTAACTCGAAAAAGGAAACTTTGATCAACATTTGTAACAAGCTCTAAGGAAAAATAAGAGAAATTAATAGGAGCCATGAACACTTGTGCTTCAGGAGATGAGCTGCAGGACTGGGGACAGGCAAGGCCCCTGGGGCTGGTGTCCCATAGCTGGGATTCCTCAAACCGGCCATACAGGTGAGGGACCGCTCAGGGCATGGCCCCTGCCACAGGCATCTGGCTCTATCTTGTCTTTCCTTGGGATTCCTTGCCTCTCCACTGCAATGCTGCCAGCATCACCTCTCAGCAGTAGTGCCATTCAGATGCATGGCCGGGAGGCTCCTTGGTAATTGTTTCCACACCAAAATTCTAACAGTTCCCCTTACACTCACCAAACACTTCCTCTATTTTTAGAAACTTCCAGTAAAGGGGATTTGATAACCAATCCTGTTCCGTGGCATCTCTGTTCCAATCCCAGCTGTTAACATTTTTTTCACTCATCTGATTTTCTTTCCTGCAAATCAACCATTTCTTCAAGTCTTTTAAGATGGGTAGCATCCAGTTACTAAGTTTCACAGGCTTCCTAAAGGTCTATTACAACCAAACCTCCCTAAAAGATAATTATCTTTCTCCCTGCCTGAGAAGGAAGAACCTTTTTGTTGGTTTCCCTTTAAGTCTGAATCAAAAGGTTTCCAAAATGAAACCTATTCCTGTGATCTCAGGTCCCCTCAGTAGCTCCCTGCCGTAGAGGAGCCATGCCTTCTTGCAGCTTCCATGCTTGCAATCCTGCACAAGCAGGACTGTCCTGCAGTTTGGGGGACCCCCAGCCGCTCATCACACACAGCCTGCTTCCAACAGAAACACATTTCAGCTCAAGGAGGACAGGTTATTCATTTTTAAAAAGGAGGAAACAAAACCTTTATGCTTTTTATAAGGTTAAACACAGAAAGCCTTTCCAGATTTATAACCTACCAGTGTAATTTTGACATTTCCATGCTCTTGAAGGAATTTCTGTGCTGGCAGCTACTCCCTCCACTTTAGGTACATTCAGCATGGTGGGTCAATACAGCACCAAATTTATCTCTGGCTTGAAATACAAAGATACAGATCCCATCTCTGACCTTCACAAAAGTTAATTGTTCAGTGTGTTTGGGATATGTGTAAACAAACATATATGTATAACTGCTTTATGCCTCTTTTAACCTGCTCTAAGGTACTGTGCCCAGCTGGGCAGTGATAAGAACAGTAGAATCATAGAATGGTTTGTGTTGGAAAGGGACCCTAAAGATCATTTAGATCCAAACCCCACTGCCATGGGCCAGGACACCTTCCACTAGAGCAGACTACTTAGAGCCCCATCCAGGCCACCTCTAGGTACTGGAAGGTGCTATAGTATTATGCCAGAGCTTCCCCTCCTGCAAGCTGAACAGCCCCAACTCTCGTAGCCTGCCTTCATAGAAAAGGGGTTCCAGCCTGTGATCAGCTTAGTGACCTCCAGTGGATGCATTCCAACAGGTCCATCTTTCTTGTGTTGGGATCTCCAGAGCTGGATGCAGCACTCCACTCTAGGTGGAGTCTCACGAGAGCATAGTAGAGAGGGAGACTCAGAGGTGAAAGAGCACTGGATGCATGATCCTCTGGTCCTATATTTAAGAAAATATAATGAACATTCAGGTTGTTCAGATTAGCTTCATGAAGAAACACTAGTTGATTTATGAAGATCCACCCACAGGTAACCCTGTAACCTTGTTCTCTTCTGCAGAAAAGAGTTTTCTGCAAGGCCCAGGTGCTGCAAAACATTCAGGAGCCAGCAGAGATGCAAGGAGATCAGGATGTGGATGATTACACAGGCAAAATGGTTTGTTCTGGCTTATTGCTGTTTCTGATGGCCATAGCTACTGCCAAAGCTAACACAAATCCCCATACATGGCATGGATGATCTACACTACATTCCTGAGGTCTTAGCTCTGAAAGCACTGGCCTCAGTATCTAAGGGCTAATTTCTTGGGAGCAATCTCTTGCTCTGAAGCAAGTATTTTTATATAGAAGGGTTCTTTTGAGTCCATCAGAGCACTACGGTGTTCCTCAGAATCCGGCATTAGCCAGTCTGTATCTTACAGAAACATCTGTGTTTGGAGGATTTTGACTCATGCAGCATTTAAAGGTGAAATAGACATATAATGATAAGGAACTACTTAAACAGTACAACGCAGAAACTGCACACCTGAATTTATTGCTGTATTTATCCTGAGAACATCAAATTGAGAAAGGGTAATGTTTTTTGTATCAGTCACACCAAAGGGGAAATGAGAAAGCAGAACAGAGATTTGGCCCACATCTCTCCAGCCCTGGGAACACACACTGTTTCTTCTGGCTTTCCTCTCCCCAGGATCTCTGCCTTTGCATGTGAAAAGAATTGCAGATCAGACTGAGCAAAGACATACTTTCCTTTTCAACCCCTTGTACAAAGCCCTGCCCCTGGGGAGACTGGCAAGGCTATGGACAATTTTGTACAATATGGTCTTAAATGCATTCTCTATATTTTTAAATGAAACAAGGTTGTCAAACTTCTGGTGGTGGAAAAGACTCCAGCTGAGGAAGCTTTAGGGAATACACCTTGATTCATTGCAGAGACCTTTTCTTTCCTTGTGGTCTTTGGGATATTTAGTAATCTGTGTGTCTGGTACTCCTGGCAATTTTTCCTCTGTTTTCCCTCAGGGTAGTAATTTGAGGCTTTTTAATAATTATTGTCAAGGAGTCAGTGTTTTACTTCATTGCAAGCAGTATGTAGAAGCGGCCCCTGTGGTGGATGTCAGCAGGGATATGGCCAGGAAAAGGTGCTGTAATAAATTATGATCAGTCAGCAGAGATTGCACGAGTCGGGTTCAACTGCTTTGGGTGTTTAGATGTGCAATTCCAATTGCTATTCATGTTCTGCTATGATTACTGAGTTGCATCTATTTTACTCTGGCACCAGCAGACTTCCTTAATTTTTCTTTTAAAATGAACTGCATCATTTTCCCATCTTCCTCAGCCTCTCCTCGGTCCCAAAGCCATGTAAATCCTCTTCCTCCCTAAGCTTCTAAGGGGTTTTTGTCTTTCACAAGGTGAACTTCCCCAACACTATTCATCTCCTGAAGCAAGGAGGACTCACCATTAATGCAGGGGAAACAGGTTAGGGAGCACTTAAGCAAACGCAACATGGTTTCTAAGCCCATGGGCCCTGAAGGGATGTACCCATCAACACAGAGGAAGCTGGCAGGTGGTATTGTGAGGTCACTCTTAATCATCATTGAAAAGTCATGGTGATTGAGAGAGTCTGAAGACTGGAAGAAAACAATGTAATTTTTGTCTTTGAGGAGAGCAAGGAGGATCTGGGAAACCACTCACTGCCCACCTACACCTTGAAATGTGCAAAGGTAATGAAAAAAATCCTCTTCATAACTCTTTGCAAACACATTGAAGACGAAAAAGTGATTAAGGCCAGTTAGCATAGATTTATGAAATCGTGCTTAACTAACCTCAGAGCAGTCTACAGTGAGAGGACTGGCTTGGTGGATGAGGAGAAAGCAGTAGATATTTTTCACTTTGTCACTAGTCTACCTTTCAGCAGTCTTCAAAAACATCCTCAGACACAAGCTGATGAAGTGTGGGATCATTAAGTAGACAGTGAGGTGGACTGAAACCTCTGCTATTTTGTGATTCTGGTAACACTTAGGATCAGCCATAGCTCTTCTCATACCAGACAGCTGCAGTCTCCAGATGTTTCTGTTTGAATTTGTCATATGCAGTGTGGCATATCTGGAAAGTCATCTGAAATGTATCATATGAAAGACACCTGGGGGAGCAGGACACAGCCTTTGTGGCCCTGAAGACAGCAGCATCGGCAGTGTGATTGCCACAAGCATGCTTTGTTCTCCTTGTTGGATTATTTGATTTCTCTGAGCAATGTGAAATGATCTTCTGTACAGTGCAGATAATCTTTTCAGGGACAGGGCAAGTGAGGAAGCTCTTTGGCCAGCTTTTAACTCTGAGGTAATTTCTGTTGTTTCCAGTTAGTAAGTGAGGAAGCAGAACTGTCTTGGAGGGCATGTCTCTGATGAATGTTTTTCATTTCTCAAAATCAGTTGTGCCAAGACTTAAACTTCACATCTTTTGGCAATTGTATCATCAGTGATTTGGCTTAAGTATTCTGTTTCCAAGGGTTGCCCAATCTATTTGTTCTTCTGAAGACAGTCATAAATAATACAAACTACAGCACTAGAGTGTCCTCTTTGCTCAGTGCTTTCTGTACCTGGTGGAAACTGTTAAGCAAAGGTCAAGGCCACGGGGCAACTGGGCCTCCAGTTCCTTTTTGTTTCTAGAGGAGATAGCAATATCCTGTGGCAGGATCAGGTCCCTCACTCCTTCACCCCCAGCAGAATGTCCCTGCCAGGATATGGCATGGACCACTTGGTGGGGCCTTCTGTCCCAAACACCAGCTGAGGAGGGGAGGCACAAGGACATGCTGCTGACCTCATGTCTGCAGCTTCTCCCCTGGCACCTGCAAGTGTCAGGGTGAGGTGGTGGCAGCCTTATACTGGACTCTGGCACCTACAGCAATGAGTAATGACTGCCACAAGAGCAGCTGTGGCCAGCCTAATGTCTGTGAATACTATTGGGTGTCATGAAAAGCTGTTTGCCAAACATCCAGATTTTCTTTGCTCGAGTCAGAAGTCAAGGTCAGGAGGAAACAACCCTTATCTTCAGTACAGACCAGCAATGGCTGTGGGCAGAGCAGGATCCCTGGGGCAGGGCCCTCCAGCAAAAGCAGCAGTATATGTCAGGGCAGAGAAGGGTCAGCTCATGTTCATTGCCTATAGACTTCCCTGATTCCCCACAGAGAGGAGTGGGATTCCCTGCCTGAGAGGCTGGAGACAGTAGGACAAGGGGGTACATATGGCATGACTAGAGACTCAGTGACTCCTGCACTTGGAGGAAAATCTAGGGGCAGGAGGAGAGCAGGAGAAAGAAGAATCAATGTCTGGTCTTGGGATGGGTGAATACAGGATGAACAAACAGACCTTGGCCAAAGTGAGTTAAAATAAAAAGTAAATGGATGGTGCCTTGCCAGTTTACTCCACTGAAGTCAATGATACATATTGGTCTCTGTGTGCACAGGAGAAAACTGTAGCTCAGACTGTAATTCTGCCCTGACCTTCCTGCACTTTAATGCATTTAATCACCCCACCAAGAAGGACAGAACTTGCCAGAAGTCCCAAACAATACTTGCAAAGAGCCACCCCTGGAGAAATAAAAACCAAAAGTTGCATCCTCTTTGGATGGGTTAGTGCTTGGCGCTCCAAGGCAGGAAGCCAGTGGAAAGCCCCAGCCAGCGGAGCAGGTATAGCAGCTCCCTGCTGATGGGGATTCCTGGCAGAGGGCAGGATTACTGGCACAGACCACCATCACACCAGCAGCATTATGGAGAGTGACAGATCAAAGCAGTGAAACACACAAAGCTCACCTGAGGAGCACCAACCAGCAGGTTACAGGGCTGCTGCTAATCTGCTCTCCTCTCTTCTTCTTGCTCAACACACAATGCCCCACTGGGAATGGGCAGAAGGAAATTTTAAAACCAGTTCAAGCAAGGTTTTATTGTTTTATAGCTCAATAGTTAATAATAGTTGTGTAGCTAATTTAACAGGGGTTCTGGTGTTACTTTAACTTAACTGAGGCACTTAGACTGAGTACTCCATTGCAATAATATTAAAACTCTTGTCAGGCACCAGCCTCCTCTTGTGAACTTCCAGAAAATGCTCCTTTATATATATCCAAAAAGATATTGAATTATTTACAGCTTAGCCCTGCTTCCTCCCAGTGTCTTATGGAGCCCTTCCTTAGGGACCAGAGGAGTTTGCCTCACTTGTTAAATTATCTGTTAACATTCCCTGTTAATGCCTTTATTACTGACATAGTGCTCACAAGCATGTGTGTGTCCTTCCTGCAGCATGGCAGTGAGTCCCAGAGCCACAGCCCGGCAGCAGGAGAGTGCTGCTCCACAGCACACAGCAGCCGGGCTGGGGTGGCCTCGGCAGCTTGGTGAGGTTGCAGACTCTCCACACAGCAGATCCTGCCTGACCCCATGAAAAAGGTCTGGTTTGCTCTTTCCTGTAAAACTCATGCTTTCTCAGAAGGTCCTTTCTAGACACCGACTGAGGGAGTGCTTCAGTATTTTTAAAAAGCTAGTCTCTTGAAAGCCCTATTTTTGTAAGAGAAGAAAACCTCATTATTCAGCAAGAAGCTTAAAGTTTTTCTTGGCCACCCACACCCCCTCAAAAAACTCATATCTACTCTTCTCCAAGCTGGATCACTCATTCATACTGGAAACCTGGTGTCCTGGAATCCAGACAGCCTCCTCTCTCCCACCTGTCATTGCACGGAGTGGATTTATGGTTTTCCACGCTTATTCTCAAAGTTTAATTTCACTTTTGAAAGCTCATGCAAAACTTTACCTGTTTGATTAAAATCTTGGTTTTACATGGCAGAAATTGTGAAGCTGGGCTTGGCTTTCTCTGCCAAGCTCTCCCTTGTAAATTCTTTGGGTTCTAGTAATGGAACTGCATTAAAGTATTATAAAGATCATTTGTGAAAATATAAATAAAACATGAAAATAGATGTTGTACAGCAGGCTTTCTTCCCATGGAGATACCAGAAATGTGTCTCTTTCCCCCATTGCCTTTCATCAGCAGCACTTGGTGCAACTGAATCTTTGGTCCATCTGTCAAATTTATTTCAAAATTGGTCAGCAAGTTCAAAGCTTTAGCTGGAATCTCTCAGGCATGACAAGATGACCGCTTAACATTCATTTTGTTAGAGAACCGTATAAAAGGCTCTATGGAGGCATCTGGACAGTCTGAATTGATGGCCCAAGGCCAATTGCCTGAGGTTCAACAAGGCCAAACGCTGGGTCCTGCACTGGGGTCACACCAACCCCAAGCAGAGCTACAGGCTGGGGGTGGAGTGGCTTGTTCTGTTAGGTCTTTTGGAAAACCTTAACTTAGGCTTACTGTAAACCTGGGGTAACCTCTTCTCTGTTCAGGTGCTGTAAGTTTAAACTTGGTTACAATTTTTCTATAGCAAATCATCTTCAAGGCCTGATGAGAAGCTGAGCTGCAATTTTAGGACAAGATGATCAGGAATGCTGCCGTGCTGAAGCTCAGTGATCACCAGTTGATAACAGTGTGCCTCATTGTTATTTTTTAAAATTCCTGTGGACATTAGTAATGACATGCTGACAATACACTGTATGATTATGTTCTCATAAAAGACTCTAATTTGAGTCCTTCAAGAAGAAAGAAGAAAAACTTGATTCACTGTGTTGCACACACCCATACAAATATTCATCTTACCATCAGATTACTTTTTTGTGGTAGTTTTTCAGGTTCTACAGAATTTGGTGGGGTTTTATGTGAAATGTTTAAAACGACACACTTTTTAATGAGGGAGCAGGTTTCAAACAAAACTGTTAGCAACTGTGTTAGCCCCCCACAATCTTCCCCCTCTATTACCACTGGGAAATGTGGCTGACTTTAATATCTGTCAGTTTATTTTTCTCAGACTTTACTTGCCAGATCACCAACTGTCTAGACACTGTCAATTACTAATATGTGTACTCTCAGTATCTTCTTTCTCAATATTTTTGTGATGAAATTTACAGGGAGAACAGATCTAACCCACTATATTCATGTTTGTCATTTAAAGCAGATGCCAAATCATGCAAAACAAATTGAAGACCTTTGCATTATTCAAAGTACAGAAGTTGTGATAAGCACTCTGAACCCCAAAGATCTTCTTGAAGACCTTATCCAATTGTATAATAGGAACAATATTTTCCTTGGGTATCCCCGTCCACTCCCCAAAAAAACCAGTGAGGTGTGGGAAGGCCACACCCATTGGGATAAACCAGCTAGTAAAACCCCCTAAAGCCCCTGATATATATACTCTTAATGAAAACTGGTTGTAACTGATTATTACTTTCCTACACATTTGTCAATTTTTCTTTATATGAAGACATTTGTATATTTTACTCTACATTAAGCCACTGAATCCTATTCCTCATCCCTGAGGTGCCTGCTCCTCAAGTTGCCTTTAGCAAAAGTCAGCTCTTTTTGTGAACACTGCTTGAGTCAGGAGGCAACAAAAAATGGGTTCTAGGAGGAAAAAAAAATATTTTGTAAGTTTTTTTCCATTGAAAGCTGAGAGCTAATATTTTATTAGCTGAGCTGATAAAACTTAATGCCCCTATAAAATATCTTAACTGGCCATCCCAGGTTAATAGACTCTGAAGTGTGAAGTACTAGGTCTAAACCGAATTTCTTATCAGCATAGATAGAAAGGAGCTGCCTGAACGCTCCTTGCATTAAGAAACTCCTACAGGATCCTCTTAAAGATATGAGAAAGGATTGCTCCTTTTTGCTCCCCAAAGACAGCAAGTGATGCAACATCAGACTTTGGTAGAGATACACACCTTCAGCTCATGGGTTCACCTCTGCTCTCACTGATGCACCCCATTCACATCCATGTTTACTAGTTTTACAGGGGTTCTGGGGAGATATTTGTTATTCCTTATTAAAGCTGTTCTATAACAAATAGATAACTTGCAGATACTGCAGGGCAGGATGTCCAAAACCCCTCAAAACATGTCTGCTTGGCCCAGGCTGGGGCAACCAACCTTGCCCCAGCAAACTTAGACTGAACAGAGATGTTCAGAGCAGGGCAGGGACTGAAATGATGACCCCTGCCTTGCGAATGTACACTCTCCAAGTGGCACTTCTTTTCAGTGCATCATCCTTCATCATATAACTTTTCATACTGGCTGCCTCAGATCCCATTTGGAAGCCATGATTCTGTGGTTCAGGTAACTAATATCCCTTCTAAGAACTGGCCTTTCTGTTTATTCCCATTCAGTTGTGTTACTGTGAATGTCTTCCTAGTGCAGAAACATCACATGAATACTTGCCAGGCTAAATGCAATGTGGAATAATTGCTTAGTCCATTTCCTCTATTTTTCCTGGAATGTTCTCAAACTTAAAATAAGTTGTAGGGGACACACTGTGGCAAGCCACCTCACAGTACAAGACAACAGTGTGCACCACCCCAGGAAACACTGGAAGCTACATCCCAAAGCTCTTGTTTAGTACTAAGCTGCAACAACCTGCAGGGGCAGCACTACCACAGGAATAAAATAAAATTTTTAAAAAAGAGGAAAAAATCAAGCAGACAAACTCCTTTGAAAAACAAACAAACAAAAAAAAAAGTTTGCAAACTAAACCAGGCAGAACTTTTGTTTTAGCAACTTTACCAATCTCTTGCCATCACAGAAATAGAATTAATTAAAAGACATTTACTTAGTGTGTAATTTTAGTATGGAAATGTAGGGGTCATGGTGCTTGTATGTAAGGGGAAATTGATTCCTTCAGAAATAAAATGTGTGGGAAAAACGTCTACTCATCTTGGCCTTCCACATTAAAGAAGTATTTAATTTGGCAGGATTTAATAGTACCAGTTTCCTTACCTCTGCATCATATCCAGCTGTTTCTCATAGAGCATAGAGAGTTTCTCATAGAGACTAAATGAATAAACATCCTACAAGTATCTTCAAAAGATGTCTAAAAACTTGCAGTTGCCAAGGAAGGATGTCAATCCCAAAAGATGCAGGAATGTTGTCTCAGAAGCAGTCATGTCCCATGATTTTTTTTCTGTTCATACTGTGAACATGTGTTCCATAGAGTCACTCTATACTGTTAACACGTGTCTTTTACTGCCTTGAATGATGGGTACACACCAGCATGGTGCACCTTTCAAATGGGCCATACTACCGGAGCTGAAAGCAGTTTTAGCTAAGAGAGAATGCCACTTTTACATATCCTCAGAAGTTCCATTCAATAACAGAGTCTTGTTTCTCTTCCCAACCCTTTGTTTCAGTCAGTATTATACAGGACTTCTGCTCTAACAGTTATTTTAAGGACTCAGGAACTAGACTCTGGACAGGCCAGAGGCAAGGCAACGGTATTAACTGCTCCTTTTAAACAAACATTTATGCAAGTCATTTTAATAAGCAAGCTACTAGTCTTATCATAAATGACAAAGCCTGAACGCAGACTGAGCAACAATCAAATAGAAATCTTTGATTTCTCTACAGGGGTTAGTAATACTAAGTAGCATAGGTAACAGTAATTGCTGAAATACAAATTTCAGAAATTTGAAATCCAGTACTTCAGCCACCTTAAAGCCAACAAAAGTTTCCAAATACCCTGGCACACATTCCAAGGGAATTCTTTTGAATTAAAAAATAACCCGAACAAAACAGGCTCTATTGTTCTCTTCCATTAAAGAACCTCATGTAAATACCACATGTTTTTTATATCCTGACCAGCTTGGCTCAGGGCTACAGAGTGACTCAGGAGCTAGCAGCTGGACAATGTCTACTAGTTGGTCCCTTGCTCAGGATGCTGAATTACAGCGTTTCTTTACACAAAAGGTTTAACTGATGCTAATCTCCCATCAGACTGAGACAAATCAGTGTCATCTGATCACCTGAGCAGCTTCTCTACATGAAACTTTGCATTCTGCTGTCTTTAATTCAATGCATACAAGAGATCTACAGCTCCAAGAATGATGTTTCTGTCACCTTTTGTCACCCCTTTGATTTTTATAAGTGAACTTTGTAAGTCAACTCCTTCAGTAAACTCTTGAGAAAAATGACTGTATAGGTGCACACCTTATTCTTTTAGTAAAGTTACTAAAACAATTAGTAAAGGACAATTTCACAGCAGTAAACTAGTTTTACCAACTAATGTCATTATATGATAATTACAATGACAATAAAACTAAATTATAAAAACAGAGCTTCTAGTAATTAGGGCCTTCGACTACTGAAAAACACTACACAGAATTTAGGAAAAGCAACTAGTCACCAATTCTTTGCTGAAACAAGTGCTATTTTAATAGCTGCACATGAACAAACAGTATCTGCTCATTAACCATTTCAAAACACAAAACTAGCTTGACTCTTAAATCACTTAATGCAAGCATATTCATCACACCTCAGTCTCATATATAGAAGGTTCACATAATTTTTTTGGTCAAGGAATACTTCATATAATCTCAAAATAATCATTGCTTAAGATTTCTGTTGAATCAACATCTCTATTTGTAACTAGTTATCTTTTCCTTATGCCCTGACTACTACATGGCCAAAAGCAAGGAGAAACAAAAGGTCAGAAGAAGCAACTAAGTCTAGGTATGAGAAGAGCCCTTAGTTAAAAGGCTGCTCTATTACATCCAACTTGCTCACTGGACAAGACTGTACCTAAACTAATAGTATCATCATCTGACTCTTGTGGCAAAACTTTGACAATTCTCAGCAGGCAGAATCAGACCTGTCGGCAGAAAGTGTAGGTAATGAGCAGATTTTCCTGTTTACAAACTTTGCAATACTTCAAAACATGAAGCTGATATTCTAAGCAGCTGCTTTTCCTCTGAGCAGTGAGAACACAATAGACTCCTTATTAAACATTCTGTTGTACGAAGTGATAGTGAAACTGCAGTTTAAGGACACAGACCAAAGTCTTGTAGGCAGAGGCATATTATAGTAGCTAGAAGCATCATCAACTTTCAAATATACACGTCCTTACTGAGAACTCATGAACTGAAAACTTCTCTACTTTTCTCAGATAACCTCTAAGTTGTGTAATAAAATGTATTAAGAGATTAATTCTACCTGTCCATCTTGCCTGGCATGTAGTTTATGCATGGTAGCTCATAACTAATCACCATTAATTGTATGAAAATAAGCATTTATTGGGAAAATAAGAAATTGCAAGGGATTGCATGTTCAAAATCATGATTTATTGATGTATTTTTTAATCATGTAGCTCCTTGCAAAGATACAGTTTATAAATTATAAAACAAGTATAGTTCTTTCCACAGCTTTCACATTTTAGTCCTCAAGTCCAGGTCAGTATTTTGAAACAAGATGGTCAAAGGTAAATTATGCAAAATGGCTTAAAAAAAAAGACACTAAAAAGCTTCAATTCTTCCAGGATCCAAGATACACACATAATAAGCAGCATTACAATGTCTGCACTACACCCCCAAGCGATATATGCAGGAGAAGCAGCGTACAGTACCTGCAGACCTCAAGGAACACTTCATGATTAGCAGAACACAGCACCTGAACATCTACAGCAGCCTCAAAATTTATCTTAGTAAAACAAATGCTCAAACGGTTTACAGCATGTGTGGTAAGGTTAGATGACAGGTTGTAGTACATTACAATCATGTACAAGCGAGCCCTGCTTACCTGTATTCACACCAGGCCAGTGCACAAGCAGTACACACTAACATTTTACCCCTGCACTGTGACACTCCCCAAGCAGGGCCAAGTACCTGCAAACTCATCCTACCGTACAGGGGAATTTGGGAACTTGTACTCGTGTACACTTGTTACAATACATTGCCTGTATCCCTCTCCCCTCCACCAACATCCCTTGGAGAAGACAGGCTGCACTGAAATTCTTCTACCAAGATCAAATTACACTGATAAGCAACTGACACCACTGCATTGGTGGGGATGTACCTCTGCAGTTAAATTTTATATTTCGTGCTTGCTTGCCCTTGACTGTTTTTCCTTAAGGCTGATGTCAACAAAATGCCAGATCTTAAAGGCAAACAAAATAAGTTTAATTTAAAGAAAACATTTATTTGAAGTTCTTTTAAATCATACAGTTTAACAGATAACAACTTCCTCCCTTTTCACATTTCAAGTCTTCACCAGGGACCATACACACTGTCCTACAGACAATGACATTTTCCTATTGATTCCTTTTGAATGAATCAGTGTCTAGGCAGATGAAGAGTCATATTTTAAGCAAACTGATTTAAAAATATTTTTTTAAAAAACCCAACACAACAAAACAAAACTTTGTTATCAAATTCTTATCACAAATAAAAGGTGTTTAACACTCATAAGCTTGATCTCAAAACAAAATCCCAGTCATTCACAATCAAACAGGACATACTGCCTTCAAAAAATTTCCCAGAATTTTAAAATGCTCCAAATATATACACATTTATAACTTAAGTGCTTATTAGCTACAACCTTTTACTCATGCAAAAGTTGTGAGAGGAGAAGGTGTTTTTTAGAGTGGCTTTTCTGAATATGCAGTAAAACTCTTCACTCGTGCAAAGAACAAAGGGGTGTACATTTTGTCAATGTCAAAAGTAGTTACAGCTGTCTCACCAGTTGATCTGCAGAAGAGCATTGTAAAAGTTAAATTAGACACAAGTTGCTGTTTGAGTCCCTCATGCATTCATGTTCCATAGTACAGTGTGTGCAGAAAACTAGCTGGAATAAAGTGTCTTTTGTAATGCCTTGTTCTGAAAGCATTTGAGTCTTAGCTGAATCACGCTATACAGAATCCACTTCTACATTCATACCTAAGAAACCACTTTCCCTTTCCACTCTTATTAGGAGCTCCAAGGCATGAGCAGTACAGAAACTTCATGCTGAAAAGAATGTCCGCAATATAAATTAGGTATGACAACATTAGCTTTTACAAAAGTAATTTTTCGGTTTACGGAAGTTACCTATACTCCCAGCCTCCAGGTGTTTATTCCTTGCATTTTATATTCTCACAGCTCAATAGCTGAGCTATGTTCCTATAAAAACACTGAATATTAAGAACCCTAAGGTTCTTAATATTAAGATTCTTAAGGAAGACAAGGTTTAAATCCACCCTAACTGCCAACACCAAACATCTGGAAAGGCAACTTGACAGTAATTTGAAATGCCAAGTGCAAGAACAGTGGCCATGGCTCCTGCCTGGTAAGTGATCAGAACAGCTGGTCACATACCCACATTCTTCACTGCTGAATTATATAGTTAGTAACATTAGAGTTGTCACATCACAAGTACAGACATCTTTAATCTGCACATCCACAGTGGAAAAGAGATATATCTTAATAAATACACACTTTCCACAACCCCTCACTAGCACCACATTGTCATTATATCCTGATTCAGTTCTGAAAGCAAACACTCTGCATAAATCCTTTAAAAAACTAAAATACAAATTAAACTAGTTCAGAATCTTCCTATTATCATTAAAACAGGTTAATAAAATCTTGGAATTTCTTTATGTTAAAGTTCATACTGGTATTTCAAATCAGGACCACTTACTGTTTTCATGTAATGAAATTTATGAATGTAATTTATGAAAATTTCATAAATTTTGTTAAAGCCACCTAAGTCTCAGACTCTTTACATTTTCTGTACTTAGTACTGGAAAAATTAACAACACCTTTAATTCTACAGTTTAGTATCCTTGTTTGCTCTCCATTTACTCACCTGCAAGTGATGTGACAAGAATGATGTATCCACACAAGTTTGTTGAACCTCTGGCGCCCACTGGAGCACAACTGTAGTCCTACATGGAAACTGTGATCTGTTTCTTGAGCAGGAACTCGACGGAAATACCTGTATTTGTGGTAATCAACTGGTTTCTGTACAGAGAAATAAGAAGTTTCATGACCTACAAAGAACACATTGTGCAATTATTTGTCCTAAGTGGCTGTGAGACCAGATTGGTAAAACTCTCATATTTATAAACAAGTACTTCTGTTCCTTCAAAACACATAAAATGTGTCTGTTAATGATGGAAGAAGCTTTCACAGAAAGCAAAAGAAGCATGCAGGACACCACCCAACAGTGCTTACTCACTGTAACACTTCTTACTCTTCACAAGTTTCTCCTGACTAGCAGTTTGATAATCGAGTAAATAACTCAATCAAATCATTCAGAGTTCAATTAACAAATACTGCTTATCTAGTTTTACTAAATGTTGTGGAACATAACTGCACAAGTCAAATCTGTTCTCAGAAAATGACCTATTCATCCTTCTTTCCTGGTAACATTGTTGATACCCAATAGGAGCATAAAAGGAAATTAAGCCTAAAGGGGAGAACAACTGTTTAAATTTGAACCAGATATTTATTTGCGTTAATAAATTATTACAGATTTGGGGACAAATGTAAGAGACATCACCATGCTTATTTATTTATATTTTATTTTTAAACTGTTTAAAAAACTAAATTAATTTTTTAATCTTTTGGTGTAAGGCAAATCTTTGGGTCCTTTAAAACACACAGTCTGAGTAAAATCTTGTTAATCTATTTCTCCTCTATTCTATTTTTCTACCTACCTCTTCCTTTTTCTTCATTATTACAGCAAATACTTTGGTTTGATTGTCTGTTTCCTGGGAAAGGCGATAATGGCCAAGCAAGATTGCATCTGTTCTGGAAGTTTAAAAAAGGAGGATAATGTCAAGGACATAAAAATATTCTGTGTCTCAAAAGTGTGATGTTCTTATAATACCCTATCAGCAATGAAACAAAGACTGACTACATAGTATAAGGATATAAACTATTTCTTATTTTCATTCAGTAAAGGCTCATCAATGATATTAAATGGTGAAAATATTTTTTCCCAAACAGAACAGTAAAGGTAAGTTAGTTGGTTCTACCTAGCCTACTGCTAAATATTTCCAGATTTCTGGTAAACAGTTCAAACCTGTTTTGAAGTTCCAAACGATTTTCTGGTATTATGCCCAAACATCAAAAAGTATTAATTTCAACATATCCCTCGAAATCTTCACTTTCCTTCAGTTAAAGAAGTGTGAGAAGGCAGTCAGTAACAAAATAGTATCTTTAAAAGGATTGTTCCCTCTACTTGCCTTAAAAATTTCAAATCACATAACCCACAAAGGAAATCTAATTACAATATCAGAATCCTAAAATGAAAGATATTTTTGCATAAAGACCAAAGTTTTTTGTAGTTCTTAGGAGAGAATTATGAACATCTATAACACAATATAAATAACATTGTTTTGCTAAGCCAGGATATGAAATCTGAGATAAAAGTAAATACAAATTGCTAGGTAAAAGCAAAATGAAAACTGCAGAGCCAAATATTATAGTTCAATAACCTTGTGTTTTTAGTCCGTAAGCGAGGAACTATAGATTGAGGATCCTCAGGAGTTGTTAGCATCATAACTTGACCATCTGGAAAGAATCTCAAATATCTGAAAAACATAATTGCACAATGCAAACCTAGAAAATATGTCCTTTTCCTGGTTTTTTTTTTTTCTTGTTTGTTTGTCTTTAGAATTACAGGATATTACCCAGAAGGATTTAGAACTTAATTGGTAACAGCATTTAAAAACACATTTCTTCACACATAACAGAAAAAAGGAGTTCAGAAATCAAGAGAGTTATGAATATTGAAAGAGGAAGTTATGAAGAGTTAGGAAGTTTTGTCACCTCTATCAAAGCAAGGTGGCTAACCTGGGATCAAAACTGACCTCAAGTTTCTCCATTCCTATCCACAGAGACCAATGCAACAAAATCTCAATTACAGTATCAGTACAGAATTAGCAATGTCATACAGATTTTTTTCAGGTTCTGGAATCTGACTGATTTTTACAGTACTCTAGTATTGTGCTAATGCTTGACACTACAACAGTAGCCATCAGGCTCAATGGTTTCTATGAACAGCTTCCAGCCTCAGAAGGGACAGCAGAATGAAACAAGAAATGCTGGGAGCACCAAGATGAACAACAGCAAAAAAACAGGCTGAGGAAACAAATGCAAGGCATTTACAAGAAGATAAGAAAGCCCAGCCTCTTGATTTTTACAACTGATTACATATACGCTAAATGACTAATCTTGTATAATCACATGTATTCCCTTTGCTGAATTGGGTTATGTGTTGTGTCAGATATGAAAAGTAAAAGTCATTTAGAGAAAGAAATCTGTAGATAAGTATTTAATTGTTATAAGTGTTCAAGCACTCACCACGTGACATGATTTAAGTGAGGATGAAATACGTTTCTAAGCTCATATCTAATTATCATAATAAATCCTATTTCTAAAACCTATTATCAGAAACTGCACATTGCTTTACACACTCTAGCAATCCCATTCAGTTTTAGAGAATGATTATTGTCTGATTGTGATATCCAGGGGTGGATTTAAAGAACTTAAGAGAGAAACATTTCACTCACTCATTTTACTACAGCTCTACCTGTAATATTCCACTTGGTGCCATGCTCTATAGAAACCATCAAGAGACTGTTCTCCTTGACGTATGTATTTTGTCTTGCTGACATACACACCTACAGAAAATAAAGATATATGAACAAAAACTAAGAACATAAAATATTTATGACAAAAAAGCCAATAATCTAAAACTTTTGAGTATGGCTTTATTACTTAAATACATGGAAGTTTTTATTTTGCGCCTTTCCCTTCTCTTTGCAGATATTCTACAAACTGAAATGCACAAATTCAGATTAGGTCTAACAACAATGTCATAAACATCAACCCCACCTGACTGTTTCTGTCACACATAGTTACAACTATTTCCAGAAGTACAGCTTACCATCAAATCGAACGCGAGGCCTTTCCAGAAACATGTCCCTCCAAGATGCATATGGAACAAGTTTATTGCAGCTCCTGCCCCATATTTTCAAACAGACTTGATGCCAGATTTCAGGATCTCTAGTGAAAACGAGAAAAAATCAAACCCCATAATTTCCCTACAAACCTTGTTTAGCTTTTATACATCAAAGTAAGACTCTTTTACTTAGTTTGGATGTGACTAAAAGAAACTTTCTTGAACAAAAATAGCTCATAATTTAAAACCCTTGACTAATTTACTTAATCCTGGAGTGTTTGAAAGCCTTTTCCTCTTCCCAGTGAAACTGAAGAACAGAGTGTCATTTTTATCCAAGTACAGAACCACAACACTGCAGCACCCTGGCACTTTTCTGCATGGCTATATGAGGATGACAATATAACACACCATATTTTGGAGCCCTAAAACACTAATTTGCAAACAAGGTAGAGCAAATAATACTTTCTGCTTGATTTTTATTACAGTATAGTTATGTATCTGACATACCATTTAGTAGTGTATTCAAAAACTGATCAGCACTGAGGAGCTTAACATGAAAATGTCCATGGAAGGAAAAGTAGGACATAGTGCAAAGAGAAGTTTCACTCTAGATAAATTATCTACGATACCTGGCGCAAATGTAAAATCCTCGACAAACAAGAGATAATTGCTCCAATGATCTTAGATCCAAATCACTTGAAACCACCCATCGGAAAATGTACATTAGTACTTCCATAGGCAACGCTAAAAAGAGAAAACAAATCCTTGTAACGTGTAAATCTTGTTAGATGTTGTTGTTAACCCCTTGTTAGATGTAAATAAACAGGTTATTTATTTATAATTCCAGGTTTGGCTTTTGACTTTCCATTAAAAATCCTACTTTTTACATTGTAGCCCAATGCCAGAGAACAAAAAAAATGAACTTAAAAGGTCACCAAAGATTACATGTGATGTCCATAAAGAATCCTTTTCATCCTTTTCAGCCTAGTAACTTCTGAAGCAGAGGTGATTTTTAAAAAGTTCTCATTCTGCTATAAAAGAGTCAGTAAAAAAGATACTGTAACACAGGACTGGCTGGAAAGTAGAATATAAATCTAGAAAGAGACCAACATTGCTGCTCAAAGGACACATCTCCTTTGAGATCATTTTAGAGTAATGTCTGCAACATTTTGTCTTTACTGGCAAAAAAAGAAAATACACTTTCCCAAGTGTACAATGCACCAGTTAAAACAATGTTTTCTTTATGTTTTGATTTGCTTCACTTACTTTATTTTCTTTCCTTGACCAGAACAAAAGAGATCAGGCCAAGATTTCAAAGTGCAACTGATAATTTAGGATGCACAACAAAGGCATCTGTTTTTAAGGGAGATCATAGCTCATATATACTCTCTACAATTTAGATCTCATAAGGAAGTCTCAGGATAATTGTCCTAGAACTGAAGGACTGAAAATCATTAACCTTCACAAGATTTTTTAGCTTTGTAATATAGTTTTTCTGACCCTGAAAACACCCTCGTTGCAAAAATCTCATACAGAATCAGATAAAATCAAGAAATTTAAAAATGCATAGTCTACAAAACAATTGTCTCTTACTCACATTTGAAAATTGTAATAATAATAGTATTTGCAAACCAAAAGAACTGGGAGGAAAACTGGAATACCCTTACTTCAGCAAGTCCATTCCTAGAAGTTGCTACTTTTAAGTATGCCTCTGATCCTGAAAATTCTACTCAGAATAGTACATGGAAAAAGCTTATGTGATAAAAACAAGATCCTGTATGAGAACAAGATTTGTTTACCTACTTGATAAGTTTTTCTCCTTTGTACCTAACAGAAGTAAATTAAGAGATAATGCATGCACTTCTTCAAAGGTGGCTTTTGAATGAAGGAGACAATGTTTTAATAAAATGAAACATCTATATAAATTCTGCCTCTCAACTTTTACAGCCTATCTTAACTCTTACCTGAGATGTGGGTCTGGTTGACATAAACTTCAGGCTGACAAAGTTTGACTGAAGATTCCTGAAGAGTTAACTGCTGCTGGAAATCCGTCAGAAGATCTGCCATTTTGTCATCCTCTTTGCTATCCTCAACACTAAAAAAGGGGAAATGCCAACACTATAACATTGGACAAAACATACCAACAGATGTCCTCCTCTTGGAACCAATCCACTGCCTTCCTCTCACTCAATAGAGCTGTTTCTTGTACATTTTTAAAGCAATCTCATTTCATTACACAATAAAACAACTACTGAAATATGATCAAGGTCATTAAGACCTTGAGGCTCAGAATGCCTGAGGCTGGAATGCCTCTGAAAGTGACAACTGGGTTTTTTTCATTAAATTCCCACCCCGAAGTTTTTTTGTTTGTTTGTTTTTTGGGGTTTTTTTTTGTATTTGAGAGTTTTTTATTGGAAGTCACTGAAGAATTTCTTTACCTTATGAAAAGACAAATCTCATATTTTACTTTGTCTAAGATATGGCATATGCAGGAAATAAAGTGTCGTAAATGAAATGTTGCATTTTGTAATCCTTCTCATAATATAAGATATTGGAAATAATTAAGGATTATTTTTCACACTTATGTTATTCACTAAAGAGTGATCCTGGGTGGGTTTATTCAACAGTAACAAAGGAAAACTACTTTTGTGCCTATTCTGTAAATAGGCAGAAATAATAAATTTCAGGAGCCAGAACAAGATAGCAGAACAGAAACAATAAACTTCCTACCCATCAGTAAATTTGAAGGACTGCTAAGTGATAAAAGAACATTACCACATTTAAAAAAGAAATCTAAATTGAAGTTGTATGTCATAATATAATCTTTTAACAACTGCCTGCTTGCTTGCCCAAAATATCCAGAAACGACACAAAACTCCTTGAACACAATCACAAAACACTTTCTTCTCCCTCACTTGGTATACAAGGGAATTAAGAGATCTTCCAGTCACTTTTTAATACTATTCAACTCTAAACAAGTTAATAGCATGAGCTGAGAATATAAGCAAGCAACTAATAGACCTACCAATGGGTTTTGAAATATCATACAGAAGACAATTATGTTTGGGCCTGTCCTAAGATTACAGTAAGATGTTGCACCAAATATACCTTGGTTTATTTTGATGGGTATGATGGTCAGTCCCAGTACCTACAGACCACACTGTAAACTATTTTTTCAAATCTAATTGTTTAATTTGTTTTTTCTCACCAAGACTGTATGAAACACCTACAACAGTAATTCAAGAAAGTACAAACACCATAACTAAAATATCTCAAAAAAAAATACATCTATACAAATACTGCTTTTAAACAGTAGAGTAACAACTGAGACTACTAGTTCTTTTTCCCTCACTGTACAGCAACATTTTAGAAACCAAATAAAAATCCACAGAACTGTAGAATCGTTTAAGTTGGAAAAGACCTCTAAGACCATCAAGCCCAAGCATTAACCTGCCACTAAACCATGTCCCTAACTTCCACATGTGCACATCTACACACCTTTTAAACACCTCTAAGCACAGTGACTCAACCTCTTCTCTGGGCACTCTTCAAGTGCTTGACAGCCCTTTCTGTGAAGACTTTTTCCTAATATTCACTCTAAAGCACACCCTGAGGTAATTTCTTCTTGTCCTGTCACTTGCTATTTGGGAGAAGAGACCAACACCTACCTCAATACAGCCTCTCCTTTCAGGTGGCTGTAGAGAACAGTAAGATCTCCCTTGAGCCTCCTTTTTTCAGGCTAAACACCCCCAGTTCCCTCAGCTGCTTCTCACAGGACTTTCTCCAGACCCTTCCCCAGCTCCGTTGCCCTTCCCTGGACTCGCTCCAGCCCCTCAGTGTCTTTCTCACAGTGAGGGGCCCAGAACTGGACACAGCACTCCAGGTGTGGCCTCAGCAGTGCCCAGTACAGGGGGACAATCCCTGCCCTGCTCCTGCTGGCCACACTACTGCTGACACAGGCCAGGATGCCACTGCCTTCCTGGCCACCTGAAAACACAACATTTGTTGCAAAAATCTCATACAGAACACGCTGGCTCATGTTCAGCCAACTATCAACCAGGACCCCAGGGTCCTTTTCCAACAGGCAGCTTTCCAGCCACTCTGCCCTCAGCCTGTAGCTCTGCATGAGGTTATTGTGACCCAAGCACAGGACCCAGTACTTGGCCTTGTTAAAATGCACACAACTGGCCTTGGCTCATTGATCCAGCATGTCCAGATCTCTCTGCAGAGCCTTCCCACCCTCCAGGACCACTCATGCAAAACTTCAAGTCAGAGAGTCCTAAAGGAGTAGGGAAAATGATGCTAAAGTATGAAAACAATCCTATGAAAACCAAGGTTTTTACCTGACTATAGTGCATGATCCAGTAGTTTTCCTAGTGCACAAATACGCAACGAAGATTTAATGCCAGCAACATATTCAGAAACTAAACTAATGGATGTAAATAACACACTTAGCTCATCTTGCACTCTTTTATATTAAGTCAACAGCTGCACTGGAGCTGTACTGTCCTGGGGCAACAAGACTGAGCTAGTAATACCACAGGGGCACGGTTGTGCTTTCCTTTTTCATTCTCCATGTTAAAACTCTTCATTTTTTTGATGTAGCTATCAGCAGCACCAATAGCTGCTATGAGTAAGCAAGAATTTGGGACGCTGTTCCCTAAGCTTGTCTATGTTGGGCTGCGGGGCTGGAACAAAAGTTTTGGCCCCCTTAAAACGTAAGTCTTGGGCTCAAGTTACACCAGCCGTAAGTCACTACACATACGCTGTACTGAGTCTAGGGGTATTCTGATGTGTGTAATGATGAAAGAGCAGACTACTCAGATTGCAATCTTTGAGCTTCTAAACATATTGCTCTACTGAAAATGCTCTCAATTTGGCTGTGTTAGCACAAGAACAGATTATTCCTTTGCTTAATTAAGATGCTTATTTTATTAGTACGAAGCTTTAACTAATTAATCTTTTTGCCATCTATAGCTTTGTATATGATCCTAAATCTGAAAATCAAAAAAGTGACTGATGCTTTTTTAAAGTAAGTATTAACTTAATAACTATTAATAAATAATTAATAACTATTTGTAGTCCTTACCCCTTCCATTGCCCCTGAAATTAGCTAGCTCCAAACAAGCCTGTTACTGTCTTCGAAAAATAGTCTACTCAACTGAGAGTAATAAGTTTTCCAGACACTAAGAGACTTAAAACTGCATATTAGAGCAGAGTATTGATATCCCTCCAAAACAAAATGTCATGTTTCAGTACTCCTATGCACTTAGTAAAATTTCATACTTACCACCTCTTTCCAACCCCATCACCATCTGGGGACCGTGTATAGGTGATCTTAAACTCTATATCAGGTACAAGCTGCATGGCTAGACGATAAAACTTGATGGCTGAAAATAAAGGTTTGATGTTCAAACACATCTGATGCCCATACTAACTTACCAAAGCAAAGACTGTTTTCAGAGAGATGGTTTCAGCTAAAAGCACTAAAAAAGCGGAAAATGCCTTTACCAAGGCAAGCTTATTTAGTCTAAACTGTTAGGTTTAAATTCCATACAGAAGAGAGGAACATTAAGTACCTGTTTTCAATCCTAAAAACTTCACGTATTTTTTCAGAATAGAGAGTTATCTCAGACGTGTTTCAGCTTTTATAGATTTACCTTAATCATCACAAATGCAACTATGAAGTAGAAAATTTTACAATAAAACTTTACAAACTCTTGATGGTGTTTTTTGCCCAGCACTTGCAAAGATTTCCCAACAAGCTGTAAAGATTTTAGACAGCAGATCCATAACTAGCCATAAATTAAATGAAAAACTGTGCAGGTACCTTAAGTCCCTGGTATAGGACAGACAGGCATTCAGACATATACAACACTACAAAGGTGAAAATGATGAATAAAATATTGTTGCAATTTTAAAATTTCAACAATAGATGCAATATATATCAATTTCTCTATGGAAACCCCTGGAAACTAAAGAAGGCACAGAAGCAAGCCACTCAACATACTGAGAGTGAGGAAAGCAGCCTTGTCACAAAACTATCGGATGTAAAAGAAAACCTGACAGCTTGGGTTTTGTACACTTTTCTCACACACACAGAAAATATTTCTGCCTTTAGCACTACAAAGATCCTACAAACACTGAGTAGAGAAAGAGGTTCAGGAACATCACTGTAGCAACAAACTGTTGTTTAAGCTGCAGAATGTTTTTCTTCTAAGTCAGCTCTACGAATCCTTCTTGCTTCAAATAAATTTGATGTAAGAACATTCTATCTATTTTAATACCAGTAGTAAAAGCATGTATGCATGCAAATGTGTTGTTGTATTCCCACACTGTGATACCAAGATCAGAGGGCAATTCTTCAGCTTGGACTCTTAAAACCAAAACTCAAATAAAACATCAGTAATTGTGGAGCTCAGAATTTGTCTGATGAGTCTGAGAAACTCAAGTTTGGGACCAGTAAATGTTCCTGTTCCCTTGAATTCATGTCAGGGCCAGTGACTGACAAATACTATCCTTTGGTTGTTGTGGATGAGAAATAGCAGCAGCCAGCTAAATAGCGATCAGTCTCAATTTAGCATTTAATCTTGCAGACAAGGCCTCTACTGTACTTAAGCAAGAACAAGCTGCAGCACATAACTGTCTCACAAGCATCAGGTATCAGCAGATTTCAGAAGCAGGCTTGGATTCTGGTGACCTGGGCCAGGTCAGCAAATAAAAGCCTGGTCTGAAAACAGATGTCCTAACATGTGCTCAGAAATATATCTCTGCTTGGCACTGGACCGTGCCTCTAATGTCTCATAAAAATCTGTGCGTAGAAATAGTTCAGTTTAGTTTCTCAAAGTCTCAAATCAAATTCAACCAAGAAAGATGAATTCATGTTCATGCAACCCAGATGTCTGAAACACTTTTGTGTTGTGAATGGAACTGTTAGATATTACTATTTCTTTGCTGTTATGTTTAACATACAAGGAATGCACTGAAGCAGATGAAGTCACAGCTTTCATTTTATGTACACAGTGTTTAAATAGACTGCTTTCCTCACTTTTTTTTTAAAATTTATTCAGAAAGAACCTTCACAATCTCCTACATGATTTCCTAAATATGTACCAGATTTTTAGTTCTGACACATTTTTTTTACTGTGCATTTAATCCTTTACCAAACACCCACCATATCTTAGCCTAAAGTAATTTTGCCCAATAACAACATGCAATAAATTAGAAATGGAGAGAACTGATTTTATTAATTGCAGGGGACTCGTATTCCTCTCAGTTAATATGAGATATGAAACAACAACTAGAAAGCCCTTGAAAATGAAGGGCTGAAGTGGAAATTTTGTATTCAGAAAGTGGCTGAGTTCAGAAGCTTCCAGAGTTCTCTCAGATTTCTGTATCTTAACTTATTTTGCACCTGCACTTTAAATACTGTGTCCAAACCTTCTAGTGGATGAGCAGGATGGCACATACATTCTGCTTTGCTTTCTTTCTCATGTGAAAGAAACAGAAAATTGGTATCTCCGCTACTGACCTACAGGACTCGGAAGTTAGGACAGACCTCTTACTCTCTATATTCTGAAAACTAAATATGAGAAAGAAAACTTTGAATTTCCATTTCTACTAACACTGATAGCAAGAGTGCACGTTAGCAAGCTAAGCACCTTAAATATTTATGACAAACCTCAAAGACTACCAGATTTGAATGCTCATTGCGGGAATTCCTGAAAAAGCTATTTTAGCGTGCTGTGTTAATCAAAAACAAACAAAAACAAACAAAAACAAACAAAAACCCCCAAACCCAAACAACAAAGCATTAAAGCATTCCACAGATTAAGTGGTTTTGTTCACAGTGGAATGATGAGAACTGTGAGCACAGGAAATAAAGTTTATTGCCTTGATTGATTATTATGCTAATTTCATGTTACAGAAGCCACATAAAGAGGTGCTGTATATGAAAAAGCAATCCAGTGCTCCATTAAATTGCACTATTTCAAGATACTGTTATTTTGCTTGAAAGCTAGAAATTTCTTCCTTAATGCCATTCTTGCTTTACCTCAACCTCAGAAGTGTGATACGATGGTTCTTTCTATAGCATGTTTGTTTGCTTATCTGAATGATGGAGGTCTCAAACCACTGTTAATCTGTACCTTAATTTCACCAGACCATGTATATTTGCCCATAAATCACAGAGTGTTAGATTTCTCTACAATAAAGGTATTCATTGTAGGCTTCCATATTACCTTCATAAAGGGCCCCATTTCGTTCTTCTTCCACTGCCTTCAGGAAAAGTTCTTTTGCCTGCATAATAAATTACACAGAGCACTTCTTTAATTCCTTAAAAATACAAGTGCAATGTCACTTGACTTAGAATTATTTTTGATCTTACCTATTGTACCTATGACAGAGATAACAAAATAATTCCATGAATAGAGAAGACATAGTCATGTGCTACAAGACATAACTGAAATTCCCAGTCAACAAACTGTATTCCTGCTGCTCACCCCTTACCTACAGCCTTTCAGAAAACAGATTATGAAGGTGACGCCAAGGCAAACATAAAGACTAGAAGAATCAATGTAGGATTATGTAGACATTAGTATGGAGATAACAAGACAATAAATAAGCTCTGCTGTTTCTCCAGATTTAATTCAGCATTAACTTTCAGAAAAGTTATACAGTAATAACAGTAATACAGACAAATAAAACCTCAAAATTATGCATCTTTTTCTGTACCTTTTCCTCTTTTGCTATCTCCTGTTTTCCCCTGGCATCAACAGACTTTAGTCCAGGTTCTCTTGACGATGCTCTGCACGGCAGAGGTTCCAACCCACTAGAACTCACACCTGGGGCAAGCTCAAACATCCACTGAGCTCTGAACATCTGGAGCTCTGCCTAAAAAAACATGATTAATTCTACTTAGTATTACATATTTAGACAGTACATCTTCTGAGGAGAAATTATAAAGTACAAACACAAAAAAGAATTTCAAAACTATACTTTACATTTCCAAGTGTTAAGTGGCTTCAGTGTATTTAGGCACAGAGAGTTAGCATTGTTTCATAGTAAATTAAAACAAAAAAGTGCAAAAGTACTTGTTCAGTCTCATTCAATAACAAAAGTGCTTTTTTCTGGACTGTTCACCTCAGAAGAAAAACTGATGTTTCAGGAAGTGGTTGTTTTAGTACTATGGTTATGATCTAAGATTCCATAGAAAAGTGATCTTTCCAGACATGACCATGTTTGTTCTTGTTTATGCAGAATTATCATAAGCAAGAAGTCGATTAGCTCTTAAAATTAAAATTTAGAAAATCCCGGCTTTTGCATACAAGCATTCTAAGTTATCTACCATTTAAGATGGTCATAAAATATACAAATAAGACCGTACTCTTTTAAGAAGTACGGACTGTGCTCTGTGAAATAATATTAAGTTACAATTCCTGCCATGCCTTTTTTTTCAGCATCTTTGAAGTTACATTTCACATGTCTCTTGCAATCATCACAACTT
The DNA here is from genome assembly GCF_030490865.1 of Poecile atricapillus. Classification (NCBI taxonomy): domain Eukaryota; kingdom Metazoa; phylum Chordata; class Aves; order Passeriformes; family Paridae; genus Poecile; species Poecile atricapillus. The sequence continues at coordinate 23,960,695 of NC_081251.1, read as the reverse complement.
CTGGGGAGCAACTATACAGAAATCTAGTCTTGTAAGAGAACACACTTTTCTACTACACTGCTTTTATCAGCTTTCTGGTCCAGTAGGGAGTGACAGCTTAAACTAGAATTTGATCACAGAAACTGCTGTCCAATTTCTACAGTTCTTCAAAGAAATTCCAGATCTGTCACAAGCCTTCTTTTCATCTACAGAAACAGATGAAGACTGAATTTGACACTTGGAACACAATGCAAAATTTATCTCACTTTTGGAGGGGCAGACACATTAAGCATTTGTCAGATCAACAAATGTGTGGTAACTAAATGAGGGTAAGCGATGCAGTTTAAATCACAGCAGTACTGTGTTTGTAAAAACCCACTAGCATGAGACACATACCTGAAGATTTGCTTCGCCAGATCTTTCACTGTCATCGGTTCTTACCAAATCAGTGTGACAATCTTCTTCAGCTTCTGCCTAGTAGAGAGCAGTCAAATGTGATTATAGGGTCTGCATAAGTCCCTACAGCACAATCACAAAGAGCAACTGTCATGGACACACATTAAAAAAAATTAAGCATACTTCCCTTTCAATGATAAAAATTAATTTTAAAACTACTGAGATCAGTTGCACTTCCATATTAACTAAATGAAGATGAGTTTTAGACATTTTAGACACATTAATATAACACAGATGATCACTATCTTCTCATTGTAAAGACAGCCAGTAGTTTTGATTGTTTAATACTTGCAAGAGCACAAAAGTGCTTTGAATAACAATAGATACTTTATATATACGTGTGTAACTAAAAAAGAAATGTATTGGGAAATAAAACACTAGCATGAGAGCTTGACAGTTGGTGTAATTTACAGTACAGCTGTGAGACAGGTTAAACAAATAAAATCTCGAATAAGACCTTTGACTAAACCTAACATTGCTCTATATAGGAAGTTAAGCCAGCTAATTTAAGAGGAGAACTTAAAAATATGCAGATTAATTATCATTGTGAAATATATTGAGATTTATGTAGTCTATACTAAAACAAAAGAAAACTAATTGTGAGCATGAGTAACAAGCCACAACAATGACAACAACAGCAAGATGCCAGTAAGGGGGAAAAAACACCCAAAAATCTCAACTAAGACATTTGTTTAAGGTTCTTCCTGCAGCTGGAGCAAACTAGTTTTTCTACCATTCTGCAGTGAAATTCGCATCTATAGTTCTGCAAGTAGATAATGCAAAGAAAGATTACAAGAAGGCAAACCTGACATTAAGATTATCACAACTACTTAAAAAAGTTTTATTTCCCACTCCTTCCTATTGTACTCAGTGCTCAAACTCTTAAGGCGACATTCTGTCAGTGAGATTCTACCAAGCTCTCAAAAGAAATCTCTACCTCCTGCACAAAGTGCAGAAATCAAAGCATTCTTTTATTCAGAAAATTTATACCGTTTTTAGAGCACCTGGAAGTTCTGATCAAACTACAGAATAGCAGCAAACGTGATGGGAAGGCAACTCTTTGTCTTGGTGACAAGCACCTCCCTGGAGTTAGCATGTCTTCAGATTCCCCAATGATCACAAACTTACTGGCTTGTCATCTGTGGAAGTGTTTTCAATGATGTCTAAGTTAATTTATCATTTACAATTGATAGACATGGTTGGCTGAAGATAAATAGAGATTGCATCTTTTTCTGCAGTCTCATTTTTGGTTTCCGTACATCCAGTACACTATAAAATACTAGTGACATTAAGTCTCAGTGAAGAGTAAATAACTTAGAAATATCATGGGCTTTGATTCCAGAATTTAATTGCAGGCAGTTAATGCCCTATGAGTTGTGACAGTCCTACCACATTATTAGCATCCAGGAATATTTTGTTGGCCAAGCAGAGCCAGCCTAGGAATGAGCTAGCTCTGAAATGGGATTCTCTAAGTACATTATTATGGCACTGCGCTGACAGAAATAAGGCCTAATTCTGTCTGCGCAGAGTGCAAGGCTTCTGGTTTGCAGCTGAATTATGTCCAGTCAGCTCTCCAGTCTGGGCAGAATAAGCCTGGTTTTATCTGCAAAATGCAGAAACTAGCAATTTCTAAACTAAATCAACACACTATCTTCTTATGCATAAAGGCACGCCCATTAAAACCTTTAACTCCTGAATTCTGTAAACAAATTGATTTAAGCGCTGAAACTACTTAGAAGGTTAGGAAGCTGGATGAAGTTAACCTCATTCAAAAACTTTATATTTCACTAATCTGTTTAACTCTTGATTTTCAATCCCTCCTCTGGGTTCAGCTGCCCTACTTCTTCATTTCTGAGTCACAGTCAGACATGGTAGTGGACTGACTACATCCAAAATGTAATTTGATGCTCTTTGAAACTTAAATATGCTCTCAACTCAAGCCAAAAATACTACGAAGACCTGGCCCACAGTATAAAAGCTGTCAAAAACCATTGTGAAATTGATTACAACCAAAGTTTTGTCATTACCTTCCCTATAGTGTAGGCATGTGTGACCTGCAATCTCTCATATCAAAGGTCTGTCTTCTGGCAGTAGTAGCAGCCTAAGTGCCCACCCCTCTAAATTTACTGGTAAAGCAATTAATTCACATTGCTACTGCATAGGAATGAACTAGAAAACTGATCTCTATTAACAATCTTTCCACTATTTATCTGACCTGTTGAAATCCTGAATTTCAAAATCATATTCGACAAGTGAGCAAACACAGGTACTGTGAAGCAAGGACCTTCACCAGCAGACAGCTCATGAGATCACACCTACAGCACTTCACAACATGTACAAATTGGCTCCTTGCCCCAACTCTGAGAACACTTGTGTTGTACCTCTAGTTTCTAAAATTCACAGAACACTTTGCTCTAACTGCTACTTAGGGGATAAATCTAGACTGTTCATCCTTGTGCTGCTGGCCTTTCTCCAGATACAAGTCAGCTGTCACACGGAATAGTGACTTCGTCCTGATTGAAAAGAAGATACCGTACTGTGTACTGGCTGATTGGCTTGATTAATTTTCCATGAGGGAAGCAGTAGTCTGTCAACCCACCAAAAGGTAGCATGTAAAAAGTAAACATCTAATTTAGGCTGCAACTTGTAAAAAATTAAGTCAGCTGAGTAGATTCAATTCTGATTTGCTTAGAAACCATTTGCCAAATGCAGAACTAGTTTATTTGCACAGTTCAGTTTTGTTTTGCAATCAATAATTGCACACTTATTTCCTCAGTGTACATTAACCATTCACTAAACTGTCTGTAACATCAGGTCCGTTAATAGTTCTGATCTCTGTTTCAGCAAAATAAAACCAAAATCAGAAGAAGTTCGAAGCTGAGTGTCACCAGTTGAACAGGGCTATGTGTTATGTGTGAACCATACAGAACTCAGGGAGGAGCAAGCACGGCAAAGCGAAACAGTGACTGCCAACTAACACTCCTCCTGGTTTTATAAAAAAATGAGAAAGCCACACTATTTTTCTGTAAATGTGATGGAAACAACACCGTGCTCAAGTTTAAGAGTTTTTATAACCATGGTGAGACATTTTAACAGATCTTGTGTGGTATAAATGGTTTAACTTTGAATGATCGAGTTCTCATCATGGATACTTGAATCCATATTGAGGCGCATTCAATAAAGCAATACTGAACCAAGGAGTATTTCTGGTAAGTCAAATGATAAACTCAACTCGAGTCCCTGACCCACGGAGTCCTTTAAATTACTGAGCGACTTTATGCCACCACATTTTTGAAGAAAGGAAAGGAAAGGAAGGGTACGTTTCCCTGTAATGACACAGGGATTTTGTTCACACGTTCCTACGGAGGGCTAGATCCCTCCAGCACCAAGCAGCCCCACTCATCAAAATCCTCTGGGGGAGGTGGCTGTGTCTGCCCGCGGTGGGGCGGGATCATGGCACGTTTCCCACAAGCATCGCCCGGTGCCTGAGGGCGGACAGGCGGGCAGGGCAGGGTTGTCCCCAGCAATTCGGCCAGGGGGCCGCTCCCACATACACACCCCCTTGTCCCGGTCCCGCCCGGCCGTCCCTGCACGGCGGCCGAGCCCCCGATACCCGGGGCCGCTCACCATGCTGCCGACGCTCGGGCGGCGCTGTCCCGTCCCGGGGGCTCTGCCCCCCTGCTTGGTCCGTGTGTCCTCCCTGCCCGCGGGGGGCACTTAGCAGAGTTCTCGGTCGGAGAAGCGCACCACGCAGCGGGAGTCCCTGCGGGCCCTGCGGACGGCAGCCATCTTCCCGGCGAGCAGGGCCGGCGGCGGGAGCGGCGGGACACGGCCCGGGCGAACCCGCCAGGTCAGAGCGCCGCCTCCCGCGCGGGCCGCTACGACGCGTGACCGCACAGACTCCCCGCCCCAGTGCGCACCGCGGCCCGTGTCGCCTGTGCCTCTCGCGGCAGCGCGGTGCAAGGCCTGCTGGGGAGCGTAGTCCGCGGCAGTACACCACGGGAAGGGCAGCACAGCAAAGGCTGCCGGGAACTGTAGTCTCCGTGAGGGGGAATCCTGGCAGACGCGATCCCGGGGCGGGAGCCGAGGTAAAGTGGCGATGTCCCGGAACCGCGGTTTCCGCTGTGACTGCGGTCAGAGCGGGACCCTGGCACAGGCGAATTGCCGACGGGATAACGGGAGAGCGCTCAGTGCAGCGGCTGTGTGGAGATAACAGCGGTGCCGAGGCCATTGAATCGCATGGCCCTGCTCATTTGCCCATCCAGTTCAGTGAGCGCAGTTATCACCTGCTGTCAGCACACGCCTCGTCAGGTTTTCTAAAGTTGGATCAAGCCTATTTTTTTAAAGCGTATCACAGTCTTTTTGTTTCAGAAGAAAACCACGTGTATGGATCCGTGAACCTTTGTGCGTGTCTACTGCCCTGAGCGTTTTCAGGAAGAGGATGAGGAGGCGTGTGTCTTCTCCGGAGGGGTAGGTGAGCGCTCAGGCGCTGGCAGCGGGAGCAGGATATGGGAATGCAAGGGCTGTGGGAGCCGGCATCGGCAGCGGGTTTCAGGTCCAGCTAACTAAAGCTGCTCTGTGGAGGGGAGAGAGGCAAGGGGGCTGCCCGACAGGCCGGGCGCCGATCGCTGGCCGGGCAGCCGGAGGTGGTGGGGAGCAGGGCGGACTGGGTGCTGCTGGCGGGCTGTGTGAGCAGTTGAGATGACACAGCGTGACCACCTGAGGTTTTCAATGGAGTGCTCAATGGCTACAACTGGTTATTATCAGTGCAGCTTCTCGTTCGCAGTTGGAGTAAAAGCTGCTTTTCTCCTACCTGGGTGTGCCTCTTCGTAGATATTAAACGTTCCATATTAGTAAAAAATCCTTTACTGTGAGGGCGGTGAGCACTGGCACAGGTTACCCAGAGAAGCTGTGGATCTGCCCATCCTCGACAGTGTTCAAGGCCAGTTTGGGTGGGGGTCTGAGCAATCTGGTGTAGTGAAAGGTGTCCCTGCCCATGGCAGAGGGGTTGAAACTAGATGATTTTTAAATCCAAATAATTCTATGATTCTTTTGTGAATGAAGAAGCCTTGCGTGTAACAACAGAAAAACAGCGTCCTGTGGCTGTCGCTGGGCTGAGAGCTAATATGTGATTATGCATGTGGGATGTAATATGGATGGCTTAAAGCAGAAATCTCATGTAAGTGTACACTGCTCCTCCTAGTTTCACTGAGAATCATTGAATCAATCACTGAGGGAATTTGAGTCTTTATTATATATTCATGCAAATATAAAGATTAGCCTCGGAGTAGATGGAGTGGGGGGAGGCACCCAGAGCTTTGTTTTTCCCCTTATCTGTTTTAGCAAATGAATGTCTTGCCCTACACTGTACTCCTGCATTACAGCACCAGCTCATCCTGTCTTTCCAAACCCTGGGAATTAACTCTATGCTTTACTTTTAAAACCTAAGGGATGAAGTATAAAAAGAAGCTGACACTTCCTGAATTGCTATTACAATCCTGATAATCAGTTGTTTTAGCACAACTTTTTGTTCCTTGTTTTCTTTTTTCTGCCCTTCCCGTAACATCTTAGGTTGACCCTGTCAGAGCCAGGGTGAATTGCTGGCACTTGGGTGAGGAAGGCAAATGCCCCTCTATCAGCACTTTAAATATTAATATTCTTCCCATTTGTTCACAGTTTGGTATTTCTGTGTTCTAGTTTTATTGTTTAAACTCCTCTCTGAGATGGAGAGAGGCCCATCATCATTGTGGGGTTTGTGTTTGTTCGGCTGCGTTTTGTTTTCACAGAGTCACAGACCCGTTAGGGGTTGGTAAGGACTTCTGGAAGTCATCTAGACCGACTCCCCTGCCAAGGCAGGGTCACCTAGAGCTGGTTACACAGAAGCACCTCCAGGGTGGGTTTTCAATGTCTCCGGAGAGGGAGACCTCACGACCTCCCTGGGCAGCCTGTCACAGTGCTCTGCTACCCTTAATGTAAAGAAATTCTTCCACACAGTTAATGGAACCTCATGTGTTTAAGTTTATGGCTATTGCTCCTCATCTTGTCACTGGGTGCCACTGAAAAGAGTCTGGCACCATCTTCTTGGCACCCACCTTTGAGATATTTCTACGCATTAACGAAATCCATCCCCAGTCTTCTCCAGACTGAACAGGCACAGCTCCCTCAGTCTCTCATAAGAGAAGTGGTCCAGAGATGGTTTGGTTTGGTTTTGTCTCGCTAAAACCCAGCTCAGCGCCCCCTCTGCGAGGGGCCCGGAGCGGCTTCCCCGGCCGCAGTCGTGGGGCGCTGTCCCCCCGCGGGGAGCCCCGGCGGGCCGGGCCGGGCCGGGGGCACGGGGGGCTGGGCCGGGCGGGGGCCGGGGCCGCGCCATGAGCCGAGGCAGGCCCGCGCGGGGCCGCTCTGGGCGGCAGCTGCTCCGCGGGGCGGCGGGGCCGCGGAGCCGCCATTCCGGGCCTGTCCGCGGGGCGGGCCGGAGCGGGGAGACACGTCCGCAGTGAGTCCCCCCGGCTATGGGCAGGGGCACGCAGGGACCCATAGAGCGAGGAACCCGCGTTCCCATACAGCGAGGAACGGGAGCGGGGACACTCGGGTGTACAGGGGCCGAGGCTGGGGATCGGGCGCCGCCGCAGCGCGGAGGCCGGGCAGGAGCCGGGACCTGTCCTGAGCGGCCGACCCGCCATCGCACATCTGTCCGTGCGTTGGTGTGCAGCTCATGGGGCACCCCCGGAGCCCTGGCTAACAAACGCGGCAGGGACCGAGCCCGTGGGCACCCACGGCTTTGAACCTCGCCTTCCTCACTGCTTCCTGCTCGTAATACCTTCAAGTAATTGCCACAACACAGGACAAGTTTTAAAAGGCACATGCTGTTTGTTTACTTTCTGCGTTTCTCAGCTGTGGCAGAGTCAGCCAGTTTCGCTTTCAGTTCTTCGTGCTTCGGTACTTCAGACAGGACGTATTTAAAGGGTTCATAAGCGAAATAGTAGGTTTGAGTTGAATTTAGTAAATACTCTTGAGACATTGAATTAGGGTTGCTGTTAAAGGCGTTTTACTATTTGATTTTTGTGGGGAAAAAAGTGTATAGGTGAGGTAGAGTCTGAACACGGTGTTACAACATCGTGAAAAAAAGGGGTTTACATTTTACTCTTTAGTATCAACACACTTTTTACTTAATGATATTTTTGCAGTTTATATTTACATCCTCTAACGATGTGAATTTGTATAGATTGTACTTTTAGATTAGATGATACATGTAGTTCTGCAGACTGCTTGTCGGAGACTGATGTTCTACATTGATTTCAGTGGGACTTGGCCGAAACAGTCTGAAGGCCGAGTAAAACAGATTTTTAAAACAACCTCACTATTAAGTTCAACAAGAAACGGTGCTGATTGAGTTAACCAGAGAAGGCTTGATTTAGATTTTGTCAGCGGGTTTTGATAAAGGTGGATTTGTGCTTCCGTGGGAGCTGGGTTAACTTCTGTGCATCGTGACATGTTTTTTAACGTTTCTGACTGGTTTGGGGTTTTTGTTACTGTTATTTTTGGTTTCGTTGGATTGTTAGGTTTTTTTGAGGTCTGTGTGTGTGTGTATGTGTTGTTTTGGGGGTTTTATTGTTTTGGGTTTTTTTGGGGGGGTTGTGGTTTTTGGGGGGTTGGTTGGTTTGGGTTTGGGGGTTTTTTGTTTGTTTTTAGGAGTTTTGTTTGATTTGGATGGGGGTTGGGTTTTTGTGTTTTGTTATTTTGTTTGGTTTTGGATTTGGTGGGGGGTGTTGTTTTTGGGGGTTGTTGTTTGCAGGTTTTTGATTGTTTGTTTGTTTTCTCTACTCACTTTTATTCCTCAAAAGTATTTCAATTAGTCTGTTTTGGTCACATTTGACACCAGAGCTAGAATTACAAAGATAATTTCATACAAGTTTTGTGAAAATTGGTGGCTCTGGAAAGCAAAGGGACTTAAATTTGTATCCTCAGTAAGGAATAAGCAGTTAGGTTCACCACTTCATCTGTTCAAGAGTCATGAGACAATCAATCTATCCAGACATTTGTGATTATTGCTAGTAGTGTTAAACTTCTTTAGTTTCGCTGTGGTTATCAAATTAGGCAAGGGTGCTGCTCCACTCTTCACTCATAGTTCCCTGAAAGGGATATGTAAATGGTAATTCAAGGACAGCATAGGAGTGTGTGAATTGTAAGACATGACAGCTATTAGGATCACAGTTTCAGAACATTGTCGTCAGGGCAGTATGTGCAGTAAAGTCCACTAGTCCCATATGTGTTGATTTGAAATTACTGTATAAAATTGTTTGGATATTAATAAATTCTAGATTTTAAGACTAGAAGAACATTTAAGATGTCATTGTTTGAAATGTTGTTGCCAAGAATCTGAATAAAGGCTTTTGAGTTGCTGTCCAGTCACTGACCAGTTGGAGTAAGCAGGTTAAAGCTTTTTAACCTGGATGCAGACCACTGAGCATAGCTTTATGCTATTCAGGTGTACAACCTGAAAACCAGCAAAAAAGGAACTGGTATTCCAAACTGCTGTTGTGACAGACAGGCTTTGTGTTCCTTTGTAATAAGTACAAAATGTAGGATTAGGTCTCTAATAAAAGGTGCGCAGTCCTGGTTCTCCGTAGTAGTGAGTGTGTGGAAGGAAACAGGTACTGCTACAGGGCAGTTCCTCCTGCCTGTCTGAGACACTACCCAGTGTCTGAGATAGATTTAGAGACATGCTGCACAATGGGTAAATTGTCAAAAGGTCTTTTAACTTCAGATTTCCTGGTCTTTACTCCTGTATCAGTATTAGTAGGGCTAGTAGGCTTAGAAGATGGAAAATAAAGGATGGTTACAACATCATTCATCTACAGGATTGTGGCTCTGTGTTGATGTCTGTTCAGAGTTCCAGTAACACAATCCAATTACTTCTAAAATTATAATACGGCTTTGTGAAATAATGAAGATGTAAGGTTGCTACAAAAAAAAAATCGTGAAAATGTAGTTAAAATACACGTCACAGAAGGCAAAAGTCAAAAGCCATGAATATTGTTGTCTTTTTAGGAGATGAAGAATAAGAGAATGCTGTGACTAAATTTTCATTGCGGGGGAATTCTGTTTTATTTCAAATGTATGGTTAGTTTACGTAGAATAGATTATATTTTTTCTAAACTGTAGTGGAGAAAATGCCAGCAACAATTACATTAAACTAGAAACAAGAAATTTTTTGTTTTGTTATCCAGCAGAGATTCTGTGGATGCCCCATCCCTGGAAGAATTCAAGGCCAGACTGGGTCAGGCTTTGAGCAACCTGGGTACTGGAAGGTGTCTCAGCCCACAGCACAGGAGTTGGAACTAGATTATTTTTAAGGTGCCTTCTAATCCAAACCATTCTATGATTTTTTTTGTTCATGCAGTGTCACAACAAACGATCAGATAGATAATCTCATGTAGCTACTATTCTAGAGACTGATTCATTTTTAGGGTTACTGTAGTAAAATACATTTGGTCTTACCTGACGTGTATGTAATATTCTTCCTCTGCACACTTTGTTTAAAGGAATACATATGGCTATGCTGTTTCACATAGGACCTTATGGAAATGCAGGATATTGGTTTAACTGATGGCAGTGTGACTTGTAAGGTGGTGACTTACATGACTAAAAATTTGGCTGGGATAGATCCCCCCTCCTATTGTATTGTAAAGCTTCATTTTTTTTCTGGTAGCAGACTGTTTTCTTCAGGCCAGAAAACTTTATCCTGTGACTTCGGCAATAGCGTCTCCCATCAGGGCTGTCTGCAAGCTTGATGTAAGGTACCTTTAGCTTTAGCATAGGAGTATCTTTGGGGATTACACCTAGTCACATCCAGATACAGGCTGGCCCTTTCTGCTGAGAGACCGAGACAAGTGTTTGTGTATGGCTGACAGGGACTGTTCTCTTGGAGGAGAATGGAATCTGCAAACAAGCAATCTCAGATGGGTACAGAAATCAAATGGATTATGTTCTGTGCTTTCAGACCAAAGGCTAAGTCTTGAAAACATGATTCCTGCAACTGTTCACACTGTCCTGAGTGCTCTATATTTATGCTGCCACAGAAAGAACTGGTTACACTCGGAGGAGAAAAAACACAGGAAACGTCAAGGACTGAAATGTGCTTGCAGCTAAAGTATCTTCATCATGAATAGGTACAAAACTATCAGACAGCTTGGTGATGGGACCTACGGCTCTGTTCTCCTAGGGAGAAGCATTGAATCTGGAGAGCTAATAGCCATTAAAAAGTAAGTGCTTTCATAGATTGCTTAATAATGCATAGTCCAGGTTTTTCCTTTCTAGGTCCACATCAACTTGGTCATGCTGGTTTGAGTACTACACATTCCATGCAGCTTTTTAATATGGAGTTGTGTTTCGGCAGTGTGAAAAAGTTCCTTTATCTCAGCAGGAGATAAAGAGGGTGAGACATATAGGCTTACTGTGTAACAGCACTCTGCTGCTATGTGCAGTCAAATGTGTGTTTTATATATTATTTAGAGTATTCTGCAATGCTGCTTTGAAATGTACAGCCCTTTTGCTGCTGCTTATGTGGAACATATATTTTGTAGTCTAATTTTTAATGGAATATTAATACTGCAGTGATAATCAACACAACTGATCTCATTGTCCATTATCTGTGTCTTTTATGCTATTATATGTTGGTCTTTTCAGCTTAAGATTTTCTTGAAATTCCTGGAGAAATTCAGTTGATTTTCTCTTTTCCTTCAGCAGTGACCTTAGATTGTAAATGGCTTATTTGTCCTAGCTATGGTAAGAGACAGCTGTAAAGTATTGCAGGCATCTTCCTGAAATACCGACCATGACCATGACAAGGGACAGACTTGTCAAAAGAGCTTTCAGTACAATGCTGTTTTGTATGAGCAGTCAATAGCTGGCTTTATCAACTTTCTAAATCCCTTGTGCTGAGGGTATTCTGCCTATATCAGACCTTGCTAGAAGCACCTTTAATTTTCAGTTTGTAATATGGGAAAAATTCAGAAAAATCAGAATGAGCCGAAAGTATTCTCTTAGCTTAGGTATTGATGCCAGTCCTTTGTTAAAAAAAAAAAGTGGCCCGGTAACTGAGTGCACAAGACTGTAACTGCAAAAACAGTGCTTAAAACAAAACAAAACCATCCAGACCCCTTCATGACATGAAGGGCTTGTGGTTCTTAAACTACTCTAATTTTAAGAGCTGATTTCAAGTCGGAAACTTGCTACAATAATAAGTAATACTGAATTATCGTTAAAGGCAAAGACTTGGATCTTAAGAGAGTGCCTAACTCCCTCTGAAATCCAGACTCTGCATGGTTGAGTATTTTTGTGAGTTTTAATCTGTGATCTTCTGTATGTGTGTATGTGTGAGCCTTCATCCTTTTGGTCCTAAAGCATAACCTCAGAGAACTGAGTGGTAATCAAAATGCGTATGAACACACAGGACCATACATTACAATCAAATACTGTGTTCAGAGTTACTGTCTAGCTTAGGAGAAAACTGCCACACAATTAGTTTCTGGTAGAACAGAGTTGCTCACAAGCTTGAAAGGGAAAGTAGAATTCAAAAAGCAGTTGCCATGATAGATGCACCTTGCAAGGGAAGGAGAAACATGGGGAGCAGTGGACAAAGGAAAATGTGGAAATACAGCAAGATACTAAAATTACAAAGAAAATACAGAGAAGAGAGGCAAGGAGAATATGAAAAAATTTGAACCCAGTGAAGTGACTGGATCTTCATTTGATTTGTTTCCAAACCTTCCTCTGAGTTGTTCATAACTGTCAAAACTACCCTTGTTCTTTTTACAGTGAGACCCACCACATTGTTACACCAGAAAGAAAAATAGCATGCCTGAGCTTGTTGAAGGCTCTGAATTATTTTCAGCAAGATACATATAAAGAAAGATGCAATCCTGTGTGATAGTAATTATTATTTGACTGTAATTCCATTTGAGTGTGTATTCTAATAAATCTACTTCACTATACCTTGTCTAGAGATGTAAAGTGTTTTGGCGAAGGAGCTAACATCTCACATTTTGATAGAAGAATTAAATTGTTAAGATGCAGTGAGACTTTTGGTTCTGAGAACAGCTTATGTTTTCAATGCTTTAGTCATTATTTTCTCCTCCCTTTTGTAGAATGAAGAGAAAGTTTTATTCCTGGGAGGAGTGCATGAACCTTCGAGAGGTTAAGGTACTTGTTTTGTTTAATGGTTGACTTCAAATTAGACTGTTACTGTCACATTTGGGGGTAACATCAAATTCTTTACAACTCTTCTGTCAAAACACTACTCCCAAAGTGAGCTGTAGCATATGACATTACAGTTCTGTTTCCTGACTCTGCATTGGAAAGGAGTGCTGGTAGTCTTTTAAAAATGCTTATTGAAATTCTGTATTCTTACAAAAATTATTTGGCTGTAGTGAGCTGATTCCTCCCTGCATTGAGGGCTGTGTGAGTGAGAGCTTTCCTGTCACAACACCTGGAGTTGATAGGTGTTGGTTTTTCAGAGCTTGAGAACATATGCCCTTTGCACAGCATTAACTTTTGTATGTGCAATTGTGTCTCTATAGTTGGCTTGGGGACAGACATTTAGCATTAAATTCTGATGCTGATGAAACACTGGGAGTAGGCTCTAGGGACATCCTTAATTTAGTCAGCACTGAAAACATGCAGACAACCTAGGTAATTTTTCTTACAGTACCATGTAAAAATGGACATCAAATACACTGAAAATTGAAAAAGAAAAGAGGAGGAAGACCCAAGTTTTCTGGTTTTGGCTAGGGTAGATTTAGTTTTCTCTGTAGGAACTTCTATGGGTCTGTGTTTTGGATTTCTGACCAAAACAGTCTTGACAACACAGGCCTGTTTTAGTTACTGTTGAGACGTGCTTTCACAACCTCAGGCCTTCTCTGTTTTTCATGCTTCCTTGTCAGTGAGTAGGCTGAAGGTGGGCAAAAGGCTGGGAGGGGACACAGCCAGGACAGCTGACCAGAGGGACATCCCATGTGGCATTGTGCTGAGCAACAAAAGCTCAGGGAAAGAGGAGGAAGTGGGAGACGTTCAGGGTGAAGGCATATGATTCCCAAGTAACCATTATATGTGATGGAGCCCTGCTGTACTGGAGGTGGCTGAGCACCTGCCTGCCCATGGGAAGCAGTGAATGAATTCCTTACTTTGCTTTGCTTGCATGCTTGACTTTACTGTATCTCAGCCTATGAGTTGTCTCACTTTCTGCCCTTCTGATTATTTTCCCCATCCCACTTGGGCCCACTTGTGGGCTCAGCTGCCCACAAAGGTTAATCCACAATACTAAGGAAGACTTTCCAGGGTTGTTTTTAGTCTTGACTCTAACCTGACTGTTGCCAGTGCAGGTGCAGGAAGAGTGTGAATCCTGCCATTAGGAAGTTTCTTACAGAGAAATGCAATTGTTTTGGTGCTTACAGTGATAGCAGATAGCTGGCTTCTGAATGACCAGCACATTAAATTGCAGCATAGACTGTATATGTATATGGTAATACTTGGAGATCCGGTCTTTGTTCTCAGAGCTGTCTGATTATTTAAGACACCAAAGAGTTTTTGAAGTTAATCCTTCTGCAACAGTGAAATAAGTTGGTTTGGGTTTTTTTTCTTCACTATATTATGACCTTTGTAAAATCTTGTTTGTATTTTCTGTTTCTAGTCTTTGAAGAAATTAAACCATGCCAACGTGGTAAAGCTGAAAGAAGTTATCAGGGAAAATGATCATCTGTATTTTGTGTTTGAATACATGAAGGAAAATCTTTATCAGTTAATGAAAGAGAGGTATGTAACAGCATCACCCATTCCTGATATGTATTAATTACTTGTGTAATATGCTTTTAACACCTCTGATACTGTTCAAAAGGCTTTGGATCATTTGTTTAGGCTTGGATCACTATCATTAAAGCAGCAGGCTGCAGTAGGAGCTGTGACTGTCACCTTTGAGCATATCCCAACCAGTCTAGTGTGAGTTTCCAGTGTCTTGTCCCAGATTAGTGTGGTAGGGGAGTAGGGTGTTCTTTTAAGATGTAGTAACTGTGGGCTTTTAATGGTAAATTTTGTGCCAAGGGACAAATAAGGATTTCCTGTGTAGCTAGGAAAAAAATTAGGCAAATATGAAAAGCTAACTAGAAGTTTTATTTGTCATTACTACCTTTTATTTTTGGTTCATTGGATAGCATAAGCTAATGCATGAATTTAACCATTAATATTTATTTCTTCCCTTTTATTCCACAGAAACAAACTGTTCCCTGAGTCTACAGTTAGGAATATTATGTATCAGATCCTGCAAGGGCTTGCATTTATTCATAAACATGGTAAGTTACGTTTTAGCTATAAACATCCTGAATTAGAGACAGATAGTGTTTTGTAAGTTTTTTGATTAATACACAAGCAATTACTTCACTAACTTTAGTAGGAGGAATGATCAAAAGAATGGCTCTGTATGAGAGATTCAGGTTTCTGAAAACACCTGTGTTTTATAGTTGCCTAATCTTTCTTTCTGGAGGTTTGCTCAGTTCCTTTTCTGCAGATTTCCACTTTCTCAGTCTGGCAGCTGGCCACTCTCAAGCTTGTTGGATGTTAATGAACACATTTCTTGGTAGATTTAAAGGTCCTCTGAGACTGAGAATAAAGAAGAAATTATTCTTTTCTCAAGGTACATGCCAGATACTTGAATAAAACACACATTCTTTATAAGATACATTTAAAGTAATGAAGTTTGAGTGACAAGCAGCTTTCGTTAGATGGGCTTCCAACTAATATTTGCAACAGTGATAAAAGCTAAAGCTGATGTACCAGCCAGTAGTAACAAGACACACTTTACTGATAAAAAACATCTCAAAACAGACACCTTGTTTTGACAAAAGCTTCCTCACCGTTTTTTGCTGACCTGTGCAATTCTGTCTGCTAGATACGCTGTAGGGTGTGTTGCTGGGCAGCTCTCTGGGTTATCAGAAGAGAACTGACATCGGTGGCCAAAGTCCTGGAAGTGAAAGGCATATAAGGACCACCATTACAGTTCACTTGAAGAACATGTTTAATTGTGTTTTGCAACATATTTTCCAGCTAATTATTTTATTCACACTTCTAATGGGGCTTGGATACTCATCTGAAACCTAACTATGAATTCCAGTCTGTTTCAGTGACATAGATAATATGTAAAAACAGAAAAATATTATGATTGATTTGGAAAAATCTAAGCCAGCTTTTTTCAATAAATTGTAAAATGGATCACAGCCTTTCAAAACAGCTTTTATTGCTATTTAACTTACTATAGCTGTGAAGACTGAACAGTTCTATGTCAAAACTGTCTTTTTCACTGACCTGCTACCACACTAGACTTGTATTTCTGCCAAGATGTTGCAAATGTAGTTAAGAGCACCTGGAAATGTTTGGCAAGTCCAACAGGATGGTTGTGATGATTTGTGGCTCACAGTGTAAGAATGAGTGTCCCAAGATTCTCTCGGAAGTGTTTTGGAAAAAAGTCACATGAATATTTTTTCCTTCTCTGTATTTCTCTGTTCTGCTCCTGTGTGGCATAGAAGTGCTTGTCAACTAAACTTCTTACATTCTTTGTCCATCCAAACTTTTAAGCATCTTTTTATATTTGAGTACACAACAGATTGCTCTTTTTACAAGTTTGTCGTGAAATAAATTGCCTCACAAGCATTCTCTTGGTGCATGTTTGTGCAGCAAAATACAGAAGTGATTGTACTAAATGCTAAGAACAGACTTGACTGCTTTACCTGGTGACTTTCACAAAGAAGTAGTAGTTCAAGCTGGCACCAGAATATCAATTCAACATCCCTAGGAAGGATGCAGTCTCCTGGTTAGTAGATACCTACAGCACTATGTCTTCAGTGCTGTTACGCATTAATCTAACAATAACAAAAAAGCTAATCTAGTTATACTGGACAACGTAGACACATCCTATGTCAATGCTTAGTCCATTTTCTGTGAGAGCATATTCAAAGCTGTGGAAAAAGTATATTGGTAATATTGGAGTCCCTGAGAAGAAGCTCAGAGAGCTCTAGTAAAGTATGACAGAAGGAGCTGTATCTAGGAATGCTGGTTCAGAAGCTTGCAAGAAACAAGCATAAGGACAAGATTTCCGGGCTAATGGTGGAGGCAAATTTCAGAGACGGTAGTCAAGGATACTCCAACCCTCCTCTCTCCTTTGTATTGAAAGAGCTCTTGCCAAACATTCATTCATGATCAGTTTTTGCTGAATGCAGGGAGCAGTAAAAAAATGCACTGAGATCCTCTTACATCGTGTTGAGTAGCTGAATGCTTGCAGATTATGTTCTCAGATTTAAAAAAAAGTTCAAAGTGCAAAAAAACCCCTCATTTTCATTTATATTCTGTTTAAAATAAAATTTTATGTAACTGATTGATAACTTACTTGGGACAGTTTCAAATTAGAATTAAACTAGCATTAAAATGGTGGAATTCTTTTTATGTTAGAGAAGTGTCACTTGAAAGAGCTGTCTTGAATAAATACTCTGAATTGTTGCAAGATAGCCAATTTGTGTATACTGTTCTTCACAATTTTAGATGAAAAACACTGTACTGATCAGCTCTGCTGATCTCATAAGACTTTGATGTCTGTGTGGTGCTATTCCAGTTTCAATGCTAAGAACTAAAGCAAAACAATCCAGTTGGAAAATAAAGGATACAGTTGCGAGTGACATTGCAATCCACATCAATATTTTGTTTGAATTTCAGGGTTCTTTCACAGGGACTTGAAACCTGAAAACCTGCTTTGCATGGGACCAGAACTTGTGAAAATTGCAGATTTTGGCTTAGCCCGAGAAATCCGATCTCGACCTCCTTACACTGATTATGTATCCACAAGATGGTAAGTGCTAGTACTCACCTACATAGTAGGAACTTGTAATCAACACTTGAAAGTAGTACTGTACTGAATCTGGGCTGATTGTTATACTACTTTTAATGCCTCTGGGTTATGAAACTTTTATTTAAGCTTGGTATAATTTGAAAAGCTTCAGTTAGTGCAAGACAGTTTACGAATAACAGCACAGGAGCAGAGAGGGAGTGTGGTAAGGCTGGTGGGAACACACTAGGATTGCTGTGTGTCAGGAAGGTGTAAGAGAGTTTATAGAAGCTTATGTGGTTTTAATAAAAAAAAAGAAAAAAGGTCCGTGTACTGGAGGCAAGAGGAGGTTTTTGAAGAAAGTTTGCTCTTAATAGCTAAGAATGAAGAGGTGAGTGATTTCATGTATGTTAGAATTGTGTTGATTGTTGGGATTTCCTTTTCTGTCTTTCTTCTACAGGTACAGGGCTCCTGAAGTACTTCTGAGATCCACCTGCTATAGTTCTCCAATAGATATTTGGGCTGTTGGTTGCATAATGGCAGAAGTTTACACGCTGAGGCCTCTCTTCCCAGGCGCCAGTGAAATTGATACGATATTCAAAATTTGCCAAGTCTTAGGGACACCAAAAAAGGTAACTGAAGTGATACTCCAGACTGCAGTAATCCTGGAGCTGTTCTACAATACACAACGGCACGGTAGCAGTAAGCATAAAAATAATAAATGTTCCTGATTACTGTTAATTTATGGTATTGATCTCAGATAAAATAAACTAAAATAAAACTTATTTTCTGTGCAGTAATTATGCTATAAAGGCTGACACATAGAGGAGGAGAAATAGACCCCTGCACAGCAAATGAAATCCTTAGACTGTGATTTCATTAGGTGGGAATTTAAATTTTCTCTTGTATATTGCATATAAACCTATGGTTTAAGAGGCTAAAAATTGAGATCCTGGCAAGATTCCTATTTCCTGACTCTGTGCTGTTGACTCTGTCAGATGTACAGCAAGACTCACCTCTCACCGGAGGTTTGAGGTGAAGATTTTTAGTGAAATTTTCAGTGTAAGACCAGAGTAAGCTGGACATGGTCTGTTACTGGTAGAATGCACTAATGTGCTTAGGCACTGATACTTTACAGCTGAACTTTATTTGTGTTTGGAAATCTTACTCTTCCAGAACGACTGGCCTGAAGGCTACCAGCTTTCAGCTTCCATGAATTTTCGCTGGCCTCAGTGTGTACCTAACAACCTAAAAACTCTCATACCTAATGCTAGCAGTGAAGCGGTGCAGCTCATGAGAGACATGCTGCAGTGGGACCCCAAAAAACGGCCAACAGCTAGTCAGGTTTGATTTCGGTTTTTTTCTCTGTTTGTGATTTTTTTCTTTTACTGCAAGGAACAGTCATTTAGCAGTGGCTCAGGGCTGCAATTCTTAGAAGGGAGAAGAGAATCCCAGGACAATTTGCCAGACAAAGGAGGGTAATTAAGAGAGAGTAATCAATCTTTTGCATGAAACATCAGCTGCTTGGGGTATGTGCTCAATGATCAAAGGTGTGACTTCAGCATGTAAATACACTTGAATTAAGTGTAATCCAGTCACTGAATAGCAGCAGAGTGAAGGTAGGATGAATGGCTGAAGGCTGTGATGCTGTTCTTTCATTGTGGTAGGCCAAAGAATGACTGGAATCTGGTTCAACCACCTCTCCCTAGGCAACCTGTGGCAGTGCTCAGTTACTCTCAGGGTAAAAAAGTATTTCTTGGTGTTCAGAAGGAGCTTCCTGTGTTTCAGTTTGTTCCTGTTGTCACTGGGCACCCCTGAAGAGAGACTTGCTCAATCTTCTTTGCATGTTCCCTTCTGGTTTTTTGCATACTTTCATAAGAACAAGAACCTTCTTCTCTCCAGGCTGAACAGTCCCAATTCTGTCTTTGTTCATACATGAGATCCAGTCTCTTAATCACCTTTGTGGCCCTTTGCTGGACTCTCTCCATTGTGTCCATCTCTCTCCTCTATTGGGGAGGCCAAAACTGGACACAGCAGTCCAGGCGTGGCCTCACCTGTACTGAACAGAGGGGAAGAACCACTGCTCTTGACCTGCTGGCAACAGTCCTGTTCAGGCAGCCCAGGAGTTAGTCTTATTTGCAGCAAGGGTGTATTTGGTAGCCCTTCCATGTTCAACTTGGTGTCTACCAGGTCCTTTCCTGCAAAGCTGCTTTCCAGGTAATTGACCCCAGCATGCACTGGTGCACGTGGTTATTCCTTCCCAGGACTTTTTATTTGTCCTTGTTAACTTGATGAGGTTCCTGTCAGCCCATTTCACCAGCCTGCCG
This sequence comes from Poecile atricapillus, assembly GCF_030490865.1. NCBI lineage: Eukaryota > Metazoa > Chordata > Aves > Passeriformes > Paridae > Poecile > Poecile atricapillus. Next base: position 23,941,072 of record NC_081251.1, on the reverse strand, counting down.
AAGTCCCACAGGGTGGCAGCACAACTAGCTAGCGTGTCACCCCCTCCTTCTGCTTGTCACATCAGCAAACTCGAAGAGGGTGCACTCTGCACCACCAGCGACATCATTAATGAAGGTGTTGGAACAGTATTTGCCTCAATATTGACCTCTGGGGAGAACAGATACTTCCTGGCCTCCAACCAAGACTTTGTTCCACTGATTGTCACCCTTTGGGCCTGGCCTTTCAGCCAGCTGTTAGTCCACCTTGCTCTCTGTTCCTCCAGCCTAGTGTTGCCTGGATAAGGCTTGCTTTTGCAGGGCAGCCTCCGTTCAAGTGCATTGCAGATATGTTCTGTACATAAGCATTGCCCAAGTCATCAGTATTGCACACAGGTGGTGGTGGCTGCTGGTTTTGGGTAGTACTCAGCTAATACAATGAGCAGGGCACCTTTTGGAAAACAGATGTGTTTCTGGGTTCAAATCTGACACTTGACTTCAAGGGCCATAGCTTAACCTTTGTGATTTAATTAGACCTTCAGTACAAATTGCAATAAAAAGCTTGAAATGTAATTAAAATAGTTTAAAAATGAAATAAATTAAGAACTCTTAAAGGTAATGAAGAACAAAAAAAAACAGACTGTAATGGTGTTAAGAGCATTAACAAATGTTTTACAGTAAAGGAGAAATAGAGTGAGGAATCTGAACTTTTAGAAGCTTTTTGCAGTAAGAAGTCTTTGGGAAAGGGAGTATGTCTGAAACATCAAGATAGATTAATTGCCTTTACTGACAACTTCCTAATTACTTGTAAGGTGGGATAAAAGTACTTTTACTAACTAACTTTACTAACTTGTCAGAAAAGGTAGAGGTTAATTTCCATAAGAGCCGTATTTCTTTCACTTAATTCAAATTGTCTCAGAAATGGAGAATGGAAGAGATGGGATGTCTGTTGGGGTCATTGAGTTTTGCTGGCTGAATCTGTAATGATGAGGGGGAATGTGTTTGCACATGCACACATGAAGAGACAGCATGTAATGAAACATGTCTTTAGATGCCATATACCTGGTTAACTATCTTAATCTGCAGAACCTTTCCTTCTGTACTAGTCCACAGACGATATGATCTCTTGAAACTTCTCTGCTTTTGCAACATTTTTTTGAAGTGGATTGTGCTCACTAGAATCTAGTGTTGAAAGACAGGTCTTCTGCTGTTTCCTACCCTAGAAAAAAAAGGAAATTAAATTTGTACTGACACATAGGACTGGGGTAAATTAAAAATTTAGGTTTTCTAAGCCTAACATCTTTATTACTTCTTAGGCACTTCGATACTCATACTTCCAGGTTGGGCATGCCCTGGGCATTCAGGAACTGGGAAAACAAAAGGAACTGCATAATAAATCATCTCTGCATATTAAGCCTGTCCCTCCAGCACAGCCCCCTCCGAAACCTCATGCCCGAATTCCATCAAGGCCTTTTCAGCAAAGCCAGTCTTCTCAGCACGTGGTGTATGCATGCAAAACAGACAACTCTGGGGCTGAGCACAGTGACTACTTACAGGAGAACAAATCTAACCAGCTTCTTCTGCCTACAATTCACAATAAGGTTCCTCAGCAGGTAAAGGTCCATGTAGCATAAGATAAGCTTTCTGATATACTGCCTGATTTTTTCCTTGTGATTCTTTTTCTTGTTCTCTTTCAAGGTTATTGTACTTCACTAAAAGGATAGTGAGCGGAACTAAAAAATGGTTCCAGCGTTCCAACTTTCTGCTGGAAACTGGAAATTCCTCTACTGAAATACAAATCCAGTTGCTGTAAAACAAGCAAGTGAAGTTCTCATTTTAGAGCCATTTTATGCTTCCCTTTGTTGTAAAGCACCACTTACAGGATGACACTAATTTCATATGAGTAAAAAGGATGTACAGTGTTCAAAATATTAATGGGATTGATGCCATTATTAAGCTAAATAGTACTGAAATGAGGGAAAGGAGACTATTGCCTTCATCCATTTAAGGCATCCAATTTATTGACTGGGAATAATAGTCCCTTTGGTTTTCCATGCTGGAAATGGAATCCAACAGATTCTTCCTGCAGCATGAGAATGTACCCTTTCTGTCTACTAATGAGGATTCATAAAATAGATGATGAGAGCAGACAATGCAAATGCTGCTGCTACAGGGTCAGTCATAAGCAGGGTCTGTACTGACCACTGTCACACAAAGTCAAAATGCACTGCTGGGCCTGAATGATTGAAGAGACACAGATTTTTACCTGTGCTGTCTTGAAAGAGAAAAAAAAAAATTAAATGTCTAGACACAGGCTTGTGGAAACATAAGCGTTCATGCAGTTTTATACTCCCAACATGGGTCTAGAAGTAAAAATTTAGTATAAGGTAATGGTTTGGGAGGTGCATACTGAAGCATGAATAGAATTGGAATTGAGACCCTAGAAATTTCTTTTTCTCTGTCAGTTCAAGATGCTTTATTGCAAGACAAAATGTAGAAGATATATAATAATGTCAGCAGGCTACAGATTGTAACCTTAGCATGTTTAATGGAAGAAGATTGTGTTGTTACAGCTCTACGACCACTATTACTCTTGGAGATTGAGGGAAAAAAAAATTATTCTTTCTTCCTGTCACCTAGTTTGTGGTCTAAGCATGTAGGTTTGTTCTTTTCGATCTTTATAATAGAAAACATCTCCTGGGTCTGAGAATATAAATGGTGAACTTAAACCAAAACCTAGGCGAAGATGGGGACATCTTCCTAGGACAGTAAAGAGTTCTGAAGACTGGGATGACTTGGAAGACCTTGATTTCAGCTCTTCTATCATGAGAATGGACTTGAAAAATAAGAGGCAGAATGATGAAACTCTGTGTAGGTAAGGGGTTTGTTACGTGTATATGCTATTTGGTCTGTTTCTTTGGTCTTTTCCTCTGTCTTAGTAATGTTGCTCCTCATGCTTTCTTTGTATTTGGAAATGTATATATATACAATTTTGTGTTCTTTTTTTTCCCCCACTGAAAATTATAACTGTCTTAAGTCTCTCCGAGTTAATTTTTGAATATATACTTTCAATTTTACATGTGGACCATTTTGACATATTCCGTGCATATAAACTGTTTTGGATAAGCCCTAGCTGAAGTTTCCATGGATGGTACAGAGAAGAGAGAAACTTACTGATTTACAAAAACTTGAAAAGCAATATATAAGGGAACTAGAAGCACAAATCTGATTTTCAGGGGCACTTGTATGACTTCGGGTTGGTAATATTCCCTGTTGTCTGTGTGTTCATGGTGTAGCAAACACAATAAGAAAATTATTCCTAGAGGTGGGGTGGAGTTGAGAAAGTCAGCTGTGCATAAACGTATGCTATAAGAGTTGGACTACATGTACCAATTTTTGAGTTACAGATTTGAAAGCATTTTGGACCTGAAGCCTTTGGATGCTGTAGGCTCTGGCAGCAGTGCACGAACTTCCCATGCGACCTTTTTGCGGCAAGACACTCCCACATTGCGAGTTTCTGCAGCAAAGCAACACTACTTAAACCATTCTAGGTATCGACCTGGTCAGTAAAAAATGCTTTCCTTCCTGCAATTCCAACAGTATGAAATAGTCAGTGGTACATTAGCTCTTAGTCTTTGAACTTGTGGAGGGGGGCTACTGTTCAAAGAACATGAGGACAGAAAGAGCTTTCCTACTGTAGATGGCCATGACAAAAACTACATTGTAGTAGTCTAGCAACTGAGAAGTACTGCTTACAAACAAGGGGAAAGGACTGTTGGTACTTCTTCCTCCTGATGGATACTCTTTTACTTGGAAGTGCATTAGAAAATGTCTGTATATGTGCCAGACTATTCCCTGTCTCCCTAAAAAGTGTAAGACTGGTCTTCTAGAGTGGAAGAGAAAGTGCCATGTGTTTACCTTATGAGCATATAATACCATGAACTACAGGCAAACTAGTAGTGTGAATATGCTTTGCTGTAGTTTGGAGTTAAGTAAAATGCAGATCCATGTCTCTATAGAGAATTACATGCCTGTCTTCATGATAACCTCTGCTATACTGACACCAGTGCTGGGGCAGGATGAAGTACAGGAGGCAGACAGTATGTCTGCCCGTATTTAAAATTAGTTGAGTATAAATGTATTCTTTCTCATAATTTCTATTCATAAAGGTAGTGTTAGCTATTTATTCACTTGTAGTACCTATTTCTTCAAAATTAAGTAAACTAGAAGGTATTGTGACAGCAAACTCAGTCTTTTTTCTTGAAACAATTGACTTTCAAATTGTCTCACTTAGATAGAGTTTTGGTAGCTAAAACTTGTTTTACTAGAGATTGTAGAACACATTGATCCCAAGACTGCTTTAGCCATATCATAACTTGAGAGTGCATCCTTGAATGTTAGGTACCCTGCTTAAATACAAGTAATAGGTGTCATCTGAACTGTAGTGCAAACTTCATAATCGGAGGTTTCAGTAGAGACACCAGAGTACAGTACTATGAGCAATGGAATTACCATTATTGCCTCTCAGGTTATCTTGTCACTGTTAGGCTTTTATAAGAACAGCCTTCACGTACATAGCAAGGTTCACTTTCTGTGACATGAGAATATTTGTGGCCTTGATGTAAGGACTCTGTCCTGTGATATAAGCAGCCATTTATGATAGTGGAACTACTTACATTGTAATGTTTGCAGGATTAGGGCCTGTGGCTAGTTATAGCATTCCTGTATTATGAGAGGATGGAGAATGACTGAGAGAGTCACTAAGAGAGAGGTTTTGGTTAAGTTTAGTTGAACAAGACTTCTGCTCTAAGATTGTGCATCAGGTGGAATGAATGCAGGCCTGTGTGGCAACAGGGATTTTAGTGAAGTAATCTTTGCATTTTTGCAATATAGGAATAAGCACCAGGAACAACATAGTCTCCACTTCAAACAAAGAGCCTGTTCCATCTAATCACTGGCCCAGTCCTGGTTTGTCTGGGAAAACTTCTGGTTTGGGAGGAAGTACTACCAGCAGGATGAATTCAGGTAAGAAGGTGTGCTTAAGACTGGGAAATGATAAGTGATGTCTGTGCAATTCCCTACCAGTGTATTTTGGAGTCATCCATTTCTAAAATGTTGTCAGCTCCAAAGATACCTGCTAACCCAGTCTTTCCATTATGTTAAAATGAGCACTCTTCCCAGGGAGACTGCCTTAAACTGAAGCATAGTACTTTCTTCTGATGAATCATCACAAGTCTGAAGTACCCCGTGCATAGAAGGCTGGACAGCTTAGGTCTGTTCTATCTGAAATACTTCATCTTGCTTTCAGTTTCCCTCTTCAGTTTCTTTAAGTCATGTTTTCTGGTTTCCAAATTATTTTAGTCCACTTGGTGCATAAATGACTGTCATTACAGGAGAAATAATTACATTATTTCTGGTATAAATTGAACTAGCCATACACGCCACTATCATTACACAAATTAAACAAAGAAAATCTATTATGTCTTTCAATTGATGTTTAAAATAATGGAGTAATTTTAGTTTTAAAAATTCAGACAAAAAGCAAAACTATTCAACTTTTCTTCTTCAGTTTTTTTTGGCAGTTGGTATTTCAGGTATTTAATCACTGTTGTTTAAGTTGAAGTAATTAATTTGTAGATCAGATAGAATATGTTAATAACACATTGATGTTCTTAGATTGTATCTACATATTTCCTGTCTAAACTGTGGCTTCAGGTTTTCATGTAATACAGTTCTGTAGAGCCATACTTCTTTTGCATATGTCGTTTTGAAAGTGTTTTATTGCCAAAGTTTGTGTTGAATCTTGCCCAAAGAAACATTCTGGGCCTCTAGAAAATCAGGTTAAAAAAACCCAAAAAACAACAACTTAAAGTTTTGCATGTAATTTAATCAGAAAATTAATTCTTCTTTAAAGAATTAATGTTCTTTAAAGATTCAAGATGGGAGGACACTGTGAATAGCTAAACTACATGAGAACCTTTATATACGTAGCACGTCTCCCTCCTGGCTCTTTTACAAGTTTTTGCTTTTTTTGTAGCAGCATAGGATTTCATTAGATTTTTCTCTTTTTTATTTATTACCGTCATTTCCCACAACAGGCTTTGCCACTGCTCTACTACAGCATAGGCACATGTGTGATGGCTCTGCTTTGTGCAGGATACCTTGTTTAGTGTCCCTCTGTGCTGTAACTGTAGACTGTTTTGTTCCATTTCTATGGCTTATCCTGCGGATCAGTTAAATCTGTTGCTGCTCCTCTTAGGGACAAGTTTTATATCTGGCTTTTAAAATTTGAAATGTGAATCTGTACCACATTTTTAAATTGTGCTCTCACAGGTTTCACTAAGAGCTTTGTAACACCAAAGCTCCAGACTCACTATATAGAGACCAAGAGTCAGTATATTCTTAGTACATAGTTGCTGAAAGTCAAGCAAGATCATTTCAGCTGAAATGCTAAATTTTGGAACCTTTGGGAAACCTTGAAGAAGCTGAGCTGTCAGGGAGAATTGCCATTCTCCCTGACAGGTACTCTTTGTACCTGTTCTCCATTCATCTCTAATGCAGTCTGATGCTGACAGTCTCCTGAATACAGGTATATATATAGTAGCTGTGGATTTCAAATGTCTTCAATTAAGTTCTTGTTTTGATCAGTCCATGATCAGGCTTCGTCTTGAACATGATCCCTCAGGGCACATCTTTGTCACCTGTTGACAGTGTGGGAGATCCATTGTGTTCAGGTGTTCCTGCCATTTCTTTCAGGGCCCATAGGATCAAGTGGTCTAACAAGTGCTTATGTCCCTTCATTTCTGAAGAAGGAAGTAGGTTCTGCTGGGCAGAGGGTTCAGTTAGCACCAGTTGTGGATCCATCTTCTGGTAAGTCCAGTACTGAAGTTCTCTTGGTGCTTTGGTCAGTACTCTGGTAATGCTGTATGTATGCAGCACTGAACTACTTATCTTTGCTTTATTTTATTTGTCAGTATATGACTGACTGGAAATATTGTTTGTAACCTTGCAGAACTTCATATGGAGAAGGATTTGGTTTGTTTTTACTTTTGTTTATTAAATATGTGAGTTTATCTGCAGCTTATTTCAGTGGAACCTAGAGGTTGGTCTTAGAGCTGAAACAGAATTCACACTTGTCAGATCAGTGATATAAATACTCCTTGTCTGCTAAAGTTTTAGGGATTGGATCCACTATTGTTTCACATCAGCAAACTTTGTTAAAAACGGAGACTTATTTCCTGAAGAAGTAAGGGTCTGGACCTGCACGCAGTTGTTCAGTATGGACAGCTCTCACTAAACCCTTATATTACAGAATTTTTTTGTCCTTTAGATTTTGCATCTCTGACATCAGTCAGACCCCTACTTGGATGGCCATCATTCAGTTCACCCAGCAAAAGCTCGCCGAGGTTAATGCCTCTGCCACCGGCAGCGGAGCCGATCCACGGGCGCGTTGACTGGTCTGCGAAGTACGGCGCTCACCGGTGACCTGGGAAATACCCTCTGACCAGTGCCTGCTTCCCAGGAAATGGTGGCCAATGTGAGACCATTTCATAGTGGTTTATATACCTGTACATTTAAAGGGAGTAGATCTTCCATGAACGAGACGTTTTGAAGGGGTTTTTTTACTTATTTGCATTAATCTGAATGCAATCTTGTACCTTTTTGTATGAAAATGTTTTGTTATATACTTGGGTCCAGTTATTTTCATGCAAGTGATACATTTTGTATATAAGGCTTAGGGGATTTGGCATTTTTATACAGCAAATTTTTGTAAGGAACTTTTAAAGAAATTAATTTTTTTTATTAGATTCAACTTTTTTATACACGTGGATAAAAAAACCCATGGTGCAATATTGCAGTGAAAGGAGAAGTACTGAGGATGGGGCATTCATTAAACATTTTCTGAAGTATATGTACTAATTGAGGCTGTGTAATTTCAAGTGATGCCATGTCTCAGTGCCACACTTCTGTTGTCCTATGCTCATAGTTTTGTGCTGACATCAGAGGAGTGAGTGACTTAACAGTCTTAAACCCTCCTTTGCAGTCACTGAGAAACTGCTGAAAGATAGTGGGAGACACCTTTTTTTTTTTTTATTTATTTTTGCCTTTAAAAGGATTTTTGTTGGACTGCTATTCAAATTTACCAAATCTGAGGACTCTTGTTTGTTGAGGGGTAAATTCTCTTCTGTACATCTGTTTTCTGACACAGTGTTCCTTTTTCCTGCTCAAAAGTTGTTCTTTGGCATTGTTCACTATGTAATAGAATGTGGACCTACCTCTGTTAAATTAATGTAAATGGTCTAATGATTTCTAAGGAGAAAAAGCAGATTCTATTTCTTCTTTTTCTATTGTTGCGATTGTTAGTTCTGAAGACATATTAAAGACCATATTAACAATTAATAAATCAATAAAATTAATAAAACTGGTTTCAGAGTAACAAAATATTAATGATGTGCCAGCAATATAGTTTAAGGAAACAAGATCTATGCAGCCGACTTACTTTTCACAACTGTTTTAAATGCCTGCTGTTTTAAATCACTTAAGGGAAGAAAATCCAAAAAAACCAAGACAACCTGGAGGAAATTACTCAGTCTAACTTACTTATATTTATACTCAGTTCTTCTTCATTCAGTACATCTTCATTTACAATGTGAAGAATATGTCAGCTTCCATAAATCAGGCTCAGAGGCTCTACAGGAAAAAATGGGATCTTACATGGTCCTGTTAGAAAAAGTTGTAAAATTGTAGTAGATTTCACTGGAATTGATACAGTTCTTTGAAGAGCAGTTTAACTCTGTTTATGAGAGTATGATTTATATCAACTTCTAGAGAAAAGAAAGTAGCCCCATAATAATCTGGTTTAGTTCTGCTCTGGAAAGGAGTGCCAGAGTCCAGCCATCAGCAGAAGATGCTTTTAGATCACAGCCAGCATTTGTCTGTTCCTGCACCTCCTTGTACAGAAGAAAGGTAAAACTCTTCAGTGCTGTGGGAGAACACCTCCATAGCTGTGTTCTGGAGTGGTGCTGCCAAAGCTGAAGTGTGCTGAAAAAAATGGATCTCCCCGCAGAAGGGTGCAGAAATGCTCATCTTCCTGAGCTCATTGTGTGATCAGCTAAGGAAGATTGTTTATTTAAGAGATTTAAATCCAGCCTAAAGAGATCAAGCAGTTCTCAGCTTCCAGTTGTTTCACAGGAACTGAATGGCTGTGTGTCCGCAAGATCCTCTGCATGGGATCTGCCAGCACACACAAGGGGCAGATGCTGTGGTCTTGAGACTGAGAACCAATTCTGACCTTTTAGGTGCTTCCCATGGTGAACATGTGGGATTTTGAAGAAACTGTACCCTAGGGTAGGCTGCTGGCTCAGTGCTACAGGGGGAACCACGGGGAGCACTGGTCACTGTTTGCTTTTATGGGCTCAGGCCACAGTGAGACAGTACAAGACAAAGAGGGAACAAAGTGTGCATGTAAGACTTACACATGCCAAAGACATCTTCTGTGTCCTGCTGCTCTTTGTCTGGGCATAGCAAGTACTATCTCCAAACCATACCTAACTGCTTCCACAGCAGTGATGCCAATGCTTAGCAGTAAAGTAAAACAGCCATTTCTGAAGTGCACACTGGTGGGTGTCTGTGGGTAAGTGGAAAGGGAAATATGTATATTTGTGTTAGAACTGGAAAGATAGTTGTTTCTCTTGGTGGAAATAAATACCCATATTTATGTCTACATATAATTTAATTTATTTTATCACCAGGTAATTTGTCTCAAGAATGAACAATGATACCTATCCCAGTATCCCTAGACCTAAGTAGGCTATTTAAGTAGTCTGGTCTGTACACTTAGTTCCTACAAGTGGAAGGAGACAAATCATGAGAACAGGCAGCTGAGGCTTGGATTCATCATACCTAAGGATGAGCTCCTTTGTTGTGAGGTGACTCACCCCTGGGGAGTGAGAATCATATCAAAAGAAATCTGTCTCATTTGAGAACATACTAACATTCTGGAGATACCCGAGTCTCTCCACTAAGAAGGGGGACAACTCTGTGAGATTCAAGTAACACAGGATAAATCTGAACCTGGCCTGTAATCTCTGAACCTTTATCAGGGCATCAGTGATTCTTTTCACTATAGTATTCAGGCTTTAGTCAGTTCAGTGAAAAGATTAGATAAATAAATTGTATTTCTACTTTTCTTTTCTTTGTATCTCCTTCTTTCCTAAGTTTAAAGCCTTATATTTTGGGGAAAAAAGCTGATAATCTGGACATTCAGAATCACAGCTAGTTTTAACTTAGTGAGACAGAAAATCAGCTGTATGTTACGGCTGTAGCCTTTACTCAAGCAAATTCTTACTTACGATGGAAAAGTTCATTTTAAGCAGGACAGAGCTGAGTTTATGTATTTTACTGTGCTGTCTCTGTGCAATACAGGTATGGAAAATATGGAGGTCTTTATATATTGAAATCTGGAAAAGCAGCATATCTGAGAATTTTTGATATTTAACCTACTACTTTGTGCTTTAATATTTAGCAGCGTCTTTGTGGAAAATGTTTTTAGAATTGTACTGTTTACATTTTCTTGGGCTTAGGCATAACATGTAATAATAAAGGAGTCTGACAGTGGAGTCATTACCCTTGTAATCCAGATTTTCCAAAATGTAGTGTGTAAGTGCCATGATGTTAGCAAGGAAAAAAAAAAAAAGCCAGAAAACCCCCTCCCATGGTGTTCCTGTGTCTGATATGGCTGTTGATATGAGCAGGATGTTCTGTAATGTGAGGGGGAAAACATGTACTGAAAGAACATTTTAGAACTTAGTATGGAAGGAGGGGGTGGAGTTGTCAGAGATGGGGAGAAATAATGGTTCTTGTTTATTCAGTATTTTTGTTCAGAAACATTCTAAATGCTGTTTCATTCTTTCTGTGTCAAATGTCCTACCCAGAATAAAGTTATCCTTAAAGAAGTACTGTCTGACTGACTTGCTCTTTTATTCAGTTTTTAATGAAAACACTTTAGTTAGCCTTTTGTTTGACTGGGTTTTTTTTAGTTGGGTTATTCAGTTTATTCAGGTTTTTTTAATCAGCCACTTTGGAGGGGCACTGCATGTTCACTGGCCATATGGTTTGAGTATAAGCTTGTAATTTCTGCAATATACTGTGAGCTCCCTGTAAAACTGATTGCTTGGATGTCAGCTCCTCTGAAACTACCTGCAATACTGAATAATAATATGCGTAACACTTCAGAAAGACAGGCAGCTGAACTAGATTGTTGTGGGTCCCTTCCAAGGGAAAATATTCTATTTTGTTCTGTTCCTATTCTATTAAAAATTATTCTCAGTGTCTTGTGTCACCTCTTTAGCCTTCTCCCCTGTCTTTCAAGGCAATAGAAGCTGAAGACCACCCCTTTTATTAGCTGTTTAAGTGGACTGAAAATCACTTGCACAGGTGGACAGCTAGGTGAAAAACACATTTACACGTGCAAGGAATCCAGTTTTACCAGGGAGGTGGGGGGAGGAGAGTATCACATGAGGAGCTCACAGATTCGTAGGTGACCGGGAAATTGGGAAAGCGAGAAAGTGAAATAAAAAACATTTGCATACACACACCCTCACTGCATGTAAGGCATAAAACAATGGCAAACTGCCCCATGCAGCGCCTCACTTGGATGTGTCTGCAGTCTTGGAAGCTTGACTACCCTACGTTCTCCTACAAATGGACCTTGAGCTTGTTTGGAGGTTCTAGCAGGGGAGCGCAGCTACCGTATACCCTTGACCGATGAACGGTACCGTCTCTATCGGGGAGGTCGTCCTCTTCGACCGAGCGCGCAGCTTCGGGAGGGACGCACATGGAGCGTTGAGGGAGGAAGGGGACACCCGCCTAGCCAGCCAGATCAGCCGAATCAACCCTGGCGATCAATGGGGTGACAGATGTCGCAGCCAGATCGCCCTCACATCCAGACAAACCGCGCTCGCAACCAGCTATTTATAGCTCAGTACTGCGGATCCCCTCTACGTCACGGGTAGCAATAACCCTTATGAACCTAGCGACACGGAGCATGGAATCATCAACCTGCAGCGACAAAACCTTCTGAGAGAAATAATTTTTAACCCAGTTAAAAATTTTAGCGAAATTCTTGGTGGTTAGGTGTCTTTCCAGAAGGCTTTGCGAAACTTGCAAATTTACGGCTTCCCATTGGCGGCTGCTCCGCTCGTCGCCGTCCCGTGGCCTGGGCGGGGTGGGCCCGGCGCTGATCGCGGCTGCGGGCGGGGCCAGCGGGAGCGCCTGCCTTGGGGCTCCCTGTGCTCGCTCGGCGTCGCCGCTTTAACCCTCCGTGCGTGTGAGTAATGTGGGCCCCTGGGATTTCTCTTTTCCTGCTCCCCACCAAACAGTGCCCGTGGCTGGTTTGGCTCAAGTGAGGCGGGGAGCCGGGGGTCTGTGACGGGCTGAGGCCTGAGCCGTGGATCGGCTCTCCCGGTCACGGGCTCCCCGTGTCACAGTGCGGACCGCTCGTCATCTCGCGTCTCCCTAGAGCTTTTCCCCGGGAGGGCTGGGAGCTGGTGGCCCGGGGGCTGCTGCCTGTCACACGCTGAGCACAGGACGTTCCCCCGGGTCGGTGCTGCGGCTGCAGAGTGGAACCGCTTTTGGGCTGCTGCTGGATGCAGGCAGGGAAAATCGGACCCTGGAATCCTGGATCTGCAGGACGTGCCAAGCACAGCTCGACCCCTGGCCCTCTTCACTGATATTCTTCTAGTTCATTCTAGCGCGGGAGTGATCGCTTCTTACAGCGATATTCATGTTCCCTCATTCCCTCTGTTAACCCAGCTGGCCTTTATAAATCACAGCGAGGAGCAAATTTTTCGCAGTCCCTTTTCCTCTTGAGGTGTCAGGCTGAGGGGAATGCACAGCAGCCTACCAGCAATTGCAGCTTCTGACTGCAAATTGCCACTTTACCTCTTTGTGATGAAGGGCGGAGAAGGGAGAAAGTCTCTGTCCCTGACCAGGGTGCTCTTTCCATCAGATTTTAGTTCACAAGTTGGACTTTCTCTACCAGTATGGCATGGCAGGCTCAGTCCTAGGAACCTAGAATGCTACAGCTCATTTCAAACTTTCTGATCCCCTGGTATTCACAAAACAAGCACCCACCATGCCTCTTTACCTTCCTTCTGCCTCTGCTGCATTGAGATGTGTTGAGCATCAGTGACTTGCTTATGTCCTGTGACCTCTCTCCAGAAGTGGCACTGTGACTCTTCTGTTTCTTTAGTTTTTTAAACTACAAGTTAAAAATTACCTTTGTTTTTTTTATTCTTTCTCTGTGAATGTAGCTATATTACAAGTAGCTCGTGTTTCATTCTGTTCTTTTGTGTAGCTCACAGTGATATTTTTCTTCAGTCTTTTTGTGTGTTTCTAATTCACTGCTGTATTCATCAGTGGTAAAGACACTATTTGGCAGTGTTTTACTTCCCTGTGACTTACCTAAGAGCAATCAGAGGCCCCTGAGCAGGCAGGGGAAGAATAGCCTTTGAATTCCCATGGCCTGATGAAGTCTCATGTTTTGTATTCTCTTTTCATGCCTCTTGGCTAACAAGCAGACACTTTGTGCGTGGTCAAGGTCTTTTTTCCCTCTGCTTATGAAGGAGCTTTTGAAATATTGGTAACTGGAAGTTATTGTTTGTATGCCAAGAGCCTCTTTTCCAGAATTACTTGAACTGTGGATTGAAGTGACAATAAATCACCTTACAGAGGGAAAACAGCTCTCAGTTGCAGCAAGGACTTGCTATTAGGGAGTTCTGCATGTGAAATGCCAGTATGAGTAAATTTGATTGCTGTCTTGGTTTATGGCTCTACAGTAGAATCCAGTTCCTGCTGAGGCCTAAACACTATTCAAAAAATAACAATTAATAGCCTCATTTATGAAGTCATTAAAGAACTAAAATGCTGCTTGCAAAGCAGCATTTGATCATCTGAAAAGTCTACACAGTTTTACATAGCAACAGGGTTTATTAATAGAAAGAAATGTGGCCTGTAGAAGGATAAGTAGTGCAACACCCTGAAACTGTGTTTTAATCTGGATTATTACAGAAGAAACAGGCCATTCTTCTGAAGTTTCTACTGATCCTGGATCACATATTTCGATACTTTTGAAGTTTCTACTGATTGCTAGATCACCACAGCTAGGAAGAAAAAAGTGAGAGGCTTAGAAGTACATTCCCATGCTTCACCTAAACATGTAGAATTAATGTTTAGATGCTTTTGGCATTCCTTGATACAAGGTCTGCCAGCTTTGGAAACTTGGTTTACTGTCTCTTCTCTTTGCTCAAGGCTTGGCTTTTAGTGGTGTCTGTGTAACTTCAGTGCTGAAACTTACATTTTCTAAAAGTTTTAAGGATTTTCTTTGTGGTGACTTTTTATTTTTTCTGTTATCTCCTACTTAGAAACTTGATGCTTTTCCTGAATTTCAGAGGGATGAAAAGTCTACAAAAGAGTTTGACTTGACTGTGCAGCAATAAAAACAAATCAGTTTAGACTGAAACTTTGCTAAAATATTTTGTCAAAAATTAACTTAAATTTTTTTGTGTGAGTGACTTGTGAACCGTTATTCCAGCCACCATCAGATGTTTGTATCATTATTAACTTACTATCTCTTATAACTTTTTAGGTAACAGAAAGTTTGAAGTCATGTCTGCAAAACCAAAACTTTACTATTTTGATGGAAGAGGCAAGATGGAATCGATTCGTTGGTTGTTGGCTGCAGCTGGGGTTGAGGTTTGTCTTAGAGTTTTTAACTTCTACTGCACATTGGTAAACTTGTCTTTGAGGCAGATCACATGTTATTAGTAAAAAAAAATAAAAGGCATCCCAAGATGCAATAGTAAGTGAACATTGGCTATTCAGTGTAATTAAATACTTTTACTTCAGGCACACAAAAGCATGGCTTCAAGTTACATGTTTTCTGAGCAGTGACACTGTAAATCAGGTTCTTGCTTAACACAAGAATGTAATCCTTAATTAAGCACTTGATTACTGACCCAGAGTGGCTGAGCTGATAGATGTGTTCCTTGCATAACAAGTGTTATCTGTGCCCAGTGAAATGGCAATTTACTTTCTCTAGTGTTCATGTTTTCCATTGAACACTCACACAGAGATTTTTGTTTTATTTTTCACTCCACTGGCTGCATCTTCCATAATAAACTGTAACACAAATTATGTTGTGTCTTGCATCATTTAGATGAAGCTTAGCAGGGTGAAGTGAGAAAATTGACCCACATGTGTAGGGAAATTAGAAATCTACACAGGAAGAAAATACTTTGATAAAACAGAGAAGGAAGATAGTACTTTAATTTTTTTCTGATAGGATATAATTTACTTATTCATTTGCTGTCTATCTTGGTGGTAAACTGGTAATACAGTTTGAGGACACAAAAGACTAGTATTTGCTCTGAGTGTCCTCTTACACAAGAAGTTGGTACAGTACATACAGTTACTTGTGTACTGAGCCAAGGAATAGAAGTTTTTCAAAAAGACCACCAATCTTTTTTTGCAGGCCTCGCATAAGACAGAACTTTTTGCTTCTCTCCATCATTTGTTCCTGTGTTTTAAGTCCCTCTCACTTCTTGAGTTTTGTTTTTTTGGGGTTTTTTTGTAAGTTTTAAAAAAAGCTGCTGATGAGTATCAGTTGCTACATTTTTTCCTTGGAATATTCTTTTCTCAGCTTCTCATCAGCAGAAACCTGGGTTCTGAATTTTAGACTGTGATTATACTTGCTATGGTTGAATATTGGCAATATGTTAATATGCCTGATCTTCTGGGGTTTCCCTAGTATAGCAAATCTTATTTACTAACATGAGTGGCATAGATGTTATGAGAGAGGCTGACTGAACAAGGCATGTAGGGATTGGTAAGATCAACCATTTTCTAGTCTCCATGTTCTGCACTGATCACAGACATGTATGGCACATGCAAACACATACATGTAGATGTCTAACTGGTGTCTTAATCTTGAACTCAGTTCCTCCGTAAGTAACCCTGATTGGATTAGCCAGCCTCAGCCATTTGAATGCAACTACATTGATCTGATCACCAGCAATTCTCTATCTTTTTGTTTCTCATCTTGTGAATAATTAATCTTCAGGTGTCTGAAACATGCATCTGTACTAAACTTCTTGCAGGGCTTGCTACTTGTACATTATTTTGTAAAAGCTTTGTTTTAACTTCCGAAGAATTTGTTCCTGTCTAGCTCCCAAATCAAAATATCGCACAGCAGATTTTTTCCACATTCCAGAAAGCATCTTAAGGACAGCCTAGACTGTACTGTTGATTGTTTCACATTACACTACCTGTTTAATACCAAACAAACCATCCTCACTCCAGTTCTTATTGCCTATTCTTTTGCTAGGGTTGCCCACATGAGCATTTATCAAGTGTGGCAATCCAGGAGATATTGCCAGTACTTCTGTCCTTGTGTTCTCCCTTAGAGCCACATCTGAAATGGAGAGAACCATGATGTATATTCTTTTCCTTTTATGGTGCTTTAAAGGTTTATCTGTTCTGAAAATGTGAAAAGATTCTTATTTCCTCTTCTTCCTCACTCTCTTTTGTCAGTTTGAGGAAGAGTTTTTGGAAACACGAGACCAATATGAGAAGCTCCTGCAAGGTGAGTCCATATGAAATCTCAAGAAAAGTGTAACCAGACTTAGAGAAGATGTGTGAAGTCTTTGAAGACTGTATATGTCTTTCTTCCCACATAGAAGAGTAAAGCTGAGAGCTGTGAGCAACTGCAGAGGCTGGTTTTTTCCACATGTGGACAGATGAAATCACAAACTGAGTATCTTTCCAACCTGGAGGGTTTGCCAGGCCTCTGGATTCTATTGTTCTCCATTTGTCTAAACATCCCACCTTAGCTTAAGTCCCACAAACTTAACCATGGGCTTCAGTAACCACAAAATATGTATCACAAAATTTCATTTTATGATCTGATACATCTTAAAGATTGGTTGTAAGAGAGAAATCTGTAAATCTAACATTTGCTTCAAATATTGTTTGAATAATGGAACAGAATTTTTTTTTACATTGTTTAGAATGAGACACTTTTTACTCAATTGAGATGTTTAGTGTGATTGTCTCCATTGCATTTCAATTTCATTTTAAAAGCTGCTATACACAGTCCTGACTGCAACTTCAGTTAATTTTTTTTTAAAAGAAGGATGGTAACCCACAGTAATTGTGTTTTTCAGTTTAATTTGTCTGCACCACTGTAATTTTTTCTTTGCATGAAAGAACTACAGTTTAATACAATGACTACCCACAGCAAGATCACTATAAAAGCAGTAATCCTCTGAAGACAGCAAGAAATCTGATGTGGAGTTAGTAGATCAGTCAAATAATGTGTCTTTCCTTCCAGGTGGATCCCTGCTGTTTCAGCAGGTGCCCATGGTGGAGATTGATGGGATGAGGATGGTGCAGACCAGAGCCATCCTCAGCTACATTGCAGCAAAGTACAACCTCTATGGGAAGGACCTGAAGGAAAGAGCCTTGTATGTAATAGTATTACTCTTCTTGAATTTAGTATAGTAGCTCTGGTGCATCTAGAATTAATTGCATGGTTGCACATACACCTGTGCACAATCACCTGTGAGCCTCAGTGATACACGATTTGCAGTGAGCCTGAGAGGCCACAGTTAGATGCAAGCCAGCTGATTTGTTCTAACTCAGTTACTTTTCACATAAAAACATTTGAGTCATGGGTTTATTGTGCCTTAGTGAAAAATTAATACAGCCTGACAGAGGTATTTGAGAGGTGACTGACATATAGATGCTGAACTACTTTTGTAACCAGAAAACTGCAAAGAAATGGTTAGTTTCTAACTTTTGGCTGCAAAATAAGAGCTGTCATTGACGTTATCTGTGGTTGCGTGATGTCCCGCTGCGCTGTAAAAAAGTGCATGGTTTAGATCTTTTGGAGCTGGGGAAAGAACAGCTACAAGCTGTTGAAAAACTACTGGTTTCATGTGAAATTAAATCCTTGATGTTGTGTCTGTGAAGAAGAAAAAGTATGATTGGACTGTCTCAGTATGTAGCATTTTGAATGTCCATCCACAGTACAAAACCTGCTCTTATAGTCTGGAAAAGGGACAATCTGAACAACTGATATACCGTTAATTTAGCTGGATGAAGAACCTGGTATGCTTCAGACTTCCAACCCCATTATTTATCTATTTGTCACTACTTGGACTTTGGATGAAATTCTGAAGGTGGGATATATCCAGATAATTAAGTCAGTTGAGAATGACTCCTTGCTGTGCTGTGTGTTTCTTCGGTGATTGTGATCTGTTACACCAAAGTTACACTCTTAACCTCTGTGCAACCCTGTTTAAACTTGCACAGAGAAGCAAGTAAAGAGCCAAAATCACTACAAACACAAGATTCGCACTGTGACATTTTTTTAATTGCAGAAATAATTCCCATGAAGGAGTGTGTTTGAGATTGCTTAAAAAAAGCATTTCTCAGATCACACTGCAGCCTGGAAGCAGGGAGTGGGGGGGAAGGCACCACAACAGGGGGATGGAAAATTCAATGTTTACTATCCTAAAACAAATATAAGGTAATTCTGCTTGTGAGGGTGCCTTCTATTTAAGGTTTTTGTTTGCTTTGGTTTTAAGGATTGATATGTATGTTGGAGGAACTGATGACCTTATGGGCTTCATCTTGATGTTCCCTTTCTTATCAGTGGAGGATAAAGAGAAACAACGTGCTCTTATAGTTCAAAAGGCGACAAGCAGGTATTTCCCAGTGTATGAAAAGGTATGGAGGAGGACCATTTTCTTCCCTTATTCTGGAAGGATAGCAATGGGTATATCACCACAACCAGAAGCAAGTGTCAGTGCAGTAGTTTAAACCAGGACATCCATACTGTCTGTTGTCTGGACTGGGGGTCAGAACAGTATCAGACAAGTTGGGGTGGGTCAACCCAAGAGTCTTTTATGTATTTTTTTCCCCATGTCCAGGTGAGGGAGTGACAGAGCAGCTGTGATGGGCACCTGGTGCCCAGCCAGGGTCAACCCACCACAGTAATTTGCATTGCAAAAGCATTGCTAATTGTCTTTGTTAACCATTTCAAATACAAGTCCACTGTGTTTTTCTAAACACAGCAATACACAGCTATCACTGCTGACTTCTAGCCATACTGGAATCTTGGTGTTTTTCTAACTGATAATTTTACAGCTAAAACCCAAGAGGTACTCTCAATGGAAATTAATATGCATGGACAGGATGATCTAGCAGGAATAGCTCCTCTCCGTTTCAAAGACTAAAGACAGTTTTTCACTTTGCCAGGTCTCCTATAGGTGGTTGCCAGAGTGCATTCTGCCAAATATTCCACTTGTTGCATCTTAGCCCCAATGCTTTAGGCCAATCACCTCTCTTTTATACTCTATTTTTCCATTGAAGCTGTAAGAATGTATAGAAAAAATCCAGATAAACTAGACTTGAAAGGTGTGAACACCAAGAAGGTATCTAACCCTATCTTCTAGTACACAGGGTTACCTAGAGCTATTGGAAGAAAGGATCAGTAAACCCTGGGATTCTAGATTTCTGCAGTAAAATGATCAGTGACTGCTGCCACATCCCCTGTTCCCCCTGTTAGCTGCATGGGAGAGAAGGGTGAAAAGGAGACAGTAATATTGTCAAAGAAGGTGTGCCTGTGCATTTTGAAAACGTGAACCTCAGCTGGCTATCCACACCTGAGTGTTTTCATCCATGACATTTCTAGGTTTTGAAGGACCATGGGCAGGACTTCCTTGTTGGCAGCAGTTTTAGCTGGGCAGATGTTCATCTTCTTGAAGCCATTTTAATGGTAGAAGAGAAGAAGTCAGATGTTCTCTCAGGCTTTCCTCAGTTACAGGTACTTTGCAGTAACAAGATGCTCGTATGGCTCTAAATGTGATAAATTATATTTCAAAGTCTGTTATGTGTAAATAATTCCACAAAATATTTCTTACTTTTTCATTGTAGTCTTGCTTTTCCTGCTTTAGGAAGAGCCTTGTAAATGTTTCACCTAGAGAAACTGTTATTTTCTGGAGTAATCCCTGTACACATCTGAAGAAAAGCATCCTCCCTTTTTTTTTGACTCACCAGTTCTGTGATACTGTTAAGTGGAAGGTATTTTCTGGATCATAAGAACTGATCTGAGTAATGTACATATTAGAAACCACAGATAACTGTTAACACTTCATCCCATATCAATACAAGACAGAGAGCTCATTTGTTACTGTGGAAAATAAAAGGGTTGAAGTGAGTGTGAGTAAAATTCATCCACAGTTAAATCCGTATTTCCTGTCTTGTCTCCACATACAGCTTCTTAAAGGATGTTACATAAATCAGTAAAATAGTTTTTTGTCTTGTTTTACTTTCTGTTCTTTAAATACCATGTACTTACTGTTTGCCTTTTAGGCGTTTAAAGCAAGAATAAGCAGCATCCCCACAATCAAGAAATTTCTTGAGCCAGGAAGCCAGAGGAAACCTGTTCCTGATGATAAATACGTAGAGACTGTCAGAAGAGTTCTCCGCATGTATTATGATGTAAAAGCAAATTAGTGTGCCTGGCTGCAGGCTGTAAGAGAGCTGCCAGATTGCACACGTCCAATTACACCACAAAGGAAGGCGAAGGGATGTTCGAGAGGTGTTAAAGTGGGCAGGAGGTTGTGCCCTCACACAAAATACAGTAGGCAGGTATCGTTTATAACACTTCAATACTAGCCTATTTTCTCCTTCATTCATCTCAAGATTTTTTTTCTGGTAATTTTAAGCAAGTGAAATGGCAGCAAGCACAGTCTCACTAGAGACTTTGTGAAACACCAGAAAGGAGAAATGTGAGTTGCTGACTGATAGCTTCAGTATGTTGTCCTATTTCCGAGGACTTTTTTCTAGATCCAGATCAGATTTTTAGATGAGGATTGCTTCCAATGTAGGCTTTTGTTCTTCTTTAATATCACAGTTGGCGAATGAAACAAATAGTTTTTAAAGAAAGTAGGAGTGAGGTCTTTCTCTTGCCAGTTCTGCTGGACATCAGTGATTTGTCTAAATGTCAACACTGTGCCTTTATAACTAAGCTGCACTTTTATTACTGAATTAAGAAATAAACTGACTGCCAAATGATGTTTTTGTTTAACTGCTGTATCTAGAGGACCTGTACTAATCAAATAAACTTTTTATGTAGTCACATTGTTCCGTTGTCTTGTGAACGAAAGCTGGGGCTTATAAACATTTTTACTTTTCCTTGGAGGATAAATTCTTTATATTTGGTATGAGGATAATTGCCCACATGCCTCATGGAAAGGCATATTTTGTTTGTGTTTATAAATAAGAGAATGGAGATGTGAAGGAGAGGTAGTAAACCATCACACAGACCTGATACAGCTCCTATCTAGTACCAACCAAACTCAAAATGTTGTTTCTTTTCCTCTTTTTTTTTTTTAACTCTATGGTTTCCACAGATAGCTAGACAAAGGAATTTAAGATGGTTTTAATCACTTCAACAAATGGCACTTAGGTTTTGAAAAGCTGCTTTGCAGGATGTTACCTTGGTGTTTCATACTTGTTATTTATAGTTCTACATTAATGACACAGTTTACAAGACTTGTGCTCAATCTCTAATGGCCCTGGTTTACTCCTGTGTTAGCTGTGGGTTGAGAAATAAGATGCTGCTTGACACTGCTTGGGATGTAGTAAGTACACTTATCTGATATTTGATGAACAAGTTTCCCACTTGAGAGCTCGTCAGACTCCCCACCTTCAGAAGATTGAAGTTTTCAGTGCTACAAACACTTCCCCTCATTGCCAGGTATACGAAGTTTGCATTGACCTACAGTAATTTAGCAGCTAATGTGATATCAATTGCAATTACAGTTCAGTCCTTGGTTTAATCTCAGATTAGCTTAATAGAAAAGTTTGGAAAACGCTGTAGTTTGTTGATGATAATTCCTTTGCTAAGTGAACTTTTCTCCACAAAATGAGGAAAGTTGTGGTGTAATGCTGTTCAAGAGATCCAGAAAAAGATACAGCAGATGTAGGAGGTGACTCTGCCAGTACTTGTTGGTGATAAGCCTAACAGCTGATGGTTATTCCTGTTAGTAAATAGACTGGTACAACAGCAATGAATGTGAGCAGAACAATTGGCACTGAAGCCTTGTCATCAATGCTGCATGTGTTTGGGACAGAATTAACTTCAGCATAGCTCAAGAGTGGTTGTGTGGACTGAATGATACTCAAACAGCATTTGGGACACTCTTGCAGCACATTTTTCAGTTTAATTTTATCCAGAAATAATCCAGTTTGTATACCTCAAGATCACACTGTGATGGGAGCCAAAGCACAGGTAAGAAATTAATTTTTAAAATGTCCTGCTAATGTAGACATACCCTATAAGGTTCCATGTCTGGCCCAAGTGATGGTTCATTTCCTGATATTTCAGTAAATTGTTGATAAGAACTTCATTTTGTTTTATTATTTTTTACTTATCTTCTTGGTTTGTTTTAAAATGAAAACACCTACAAGTGTTTATATCGTGTAGACTTCTCCATACAAAGTCTACAGCCATGTTTGCTTATGCTGTGATGGCAGGGCTACATGGTGTGACAGTGCTGTGGGTTAACTCTGTCTAATAGCCTTCTCATTTTGATATTTCCACACAGGTTTGTCAATCTACTTTCTAACCTGTAAAGAGCAGCAGGTTTACAGGCTGTTATTGTGATCTTCCATATTCTGGGCAAACTAGGGATGAAATCATCTTAAATCTAAGTGTTTTACAGAATACCTTTTTTTAGTGAGCAAACTTGAGTCCTGGTAAGCACTCTAGCAGTAATTATTTAGGGTGTTAGCTGACTTCAGTAATGCTTTTACAACACATAAGACCCTTCAGTTCTGTTACCAGCCTTCAAGACAGTGGTAAACAAGTAAAATACACAGATGTTTGCAGCTATTTCTCTTATGTCTCTCAATGTTGCCAGCCCAGTAATTCCTGGCTAAAAATTAGTTAATGCATAACCTCAGGATTTGTTTCACTCTTACTTCTCACAAAGCACTTAGGCAGGCAGTTTTGATGTGTTCTCCGAAACAGACTAGGGGTTTTCTTCAACTCTTGCTTCGGTAAGACCTATTTATGTACAAATCAGCTTGAGCATCATTCTGATAGCCAAGTAAATTATGCTTAGTGGAAGTAAGGGTTATGATCCCATACAACCATTTTTGGTTTAAAACACTCTGCCAGTGGAAGGACATGTTCATTTTCATCAAAAACACTGGGATAATTCTCACTGATTTGCTTTAGTACAAGTTATGGTTTCTGATGACTGTATGGCATCTTTACTGGTGCTTACATTGTGCTTGCTGATGTTTTGATTACAGTTAATTCCAGTGGAACTCTACTATTTGGTTAAGCACATCTGAACGTGCAAAAGAATCATCAGCTATTCATAGGAATTTTTCAAGTCTCCTGCATGCTTCTTGTGGCACTTCACACCTGACTATAGCAACACTAACTGAAAAAAAGGCAAGATGCCAGTTCAGGGGAACTAGTCAAGTCAACTGACGGGAGGCGTCCTAGCACTGCTTCTAGCAAGCACTTGACAGATATTCCTATGCTTGGTATCACTTGTCAATTGTCACCATAGGCAAAACAGACTTGATCTGGGGAAAATTTCTTTATTACCAATTAATATAGTTAGTGGGAAAGAAAAGCAAAAACTTGAACACCTTCCTCCCACTTCTCTTCCCAGACTCAACCTCCTTCCTTTGTCCCCGACTCCTCTCCCATCTTCTCTCCTTCTCTGCGTGTGTTTGCAAGGCCCCTTCTCCACTGTTTATCCCTGGCACTGTACCGTGCAGTGTTTTGCCCCTTGTTAAACAATTCCTCACTCTCCAGCTGTGGCTCACCCGCGCCTTGAGGTGGGTGGTTGGATCCGGCAGGAACCGGCTCTGTCCGGCAGGAACCGGCTCTGTCCGGCCCGGCCTCCCTCACGGAGCCGGCGCAGCCCCCCCGGAGCCAACGCGCCATACAGCGGTGCCTGCTGTAATGAGCTGGTCCCTCCCCGGGTTTCCAAGCGGGTCGTGAGGATCGCTGGGACCTGCTGCTGCTGGTCCCACCTTTGAGGACCAAGAGGGGAAAGTTCGCGCTCCAGAGGCGTGTAGGACGTGGGCACCAGGACGCCTGGATGCTGCTGGTGCAGAGGAGTTCTCAGGAGGCTGCACTCGGAACCCAATCTTGCGTCTAGGAAAGGTTATTTGCTGCTGGGGGAAAAATTGAGTCGTAGGCAACTCCTCAGCGTGTCCCCGGGCCAGCAACGCGGGAGCTCTGGGCATGGAACTAGGCTGACATTACTTTTCCTGCCCCCAGGTGGGGCCCTGCGCTTTCCGCAGGTGCCCTCGGTGGGGGCTGGCTGGAGGAGGCGGTGCTCCCCGAGCCGTCCTCAGCCGCAGAGCCCGAGAGGTACACCCGCCGTGGGGAGGACCTGAGGGACAGACCCTGGTGCAGCAACTTCAAATCTCTAAGCACCAGATGCTCGTTTTTAACATAACTTTTGAAGTCAGTGGCAACAAATAATATTATCATAATGCAATTTATCTATAAGGCATGGTTAACCTCTGAGCACCTAACTGGATGCATGCCTGCAAGCCACCTTGGAGTGCAGGACAGGAGACTTCTACAAGAAACATTTTTTTGTGTGTGTGTGTGTGTTTTAATTTCTGCGGACAGCAGCTGCTTGGAAAATTTGTAATTGTGAAGTCTCTTATCTCATGCAACCTTCTTATAGGCTATGGCATCTATGGGCTATGTTAAACATATGGGGTATTATTTTAAGGATGAGTTGTTTGAAAGTCAAGAGTTTTTTAATCTATTTCTGAGATAATTTTTATTTTTGAGAATAGAGATTCTTCTTTTGGGGGAGGCAAAGGGTTTTTGTTACTTTTATCTCTCTTTGTTCTGGCTTTTTATGGGTCATAGCTACTTGAACATTTGCTTGCTTTAGCATGGGTGCTTTTGCTCATAGTTTGAACACTCTATAAGGGTCTAGATTTATAATTATAATATTTATATACAATAATTATATTATATATAATTATATTTATAAATATATAAATATCCCTATAGAATTATAGGGATATTTTAGTGTATTATAGTCTATCACTATGGCCTTACTGAAAGAATTTTAGCTTAGGACTAGGGTATTTTCTCATTTTCTTTCTATTTGGAATTTGACCTTTTTTACTGACTTTGGTGTCTTCATATTGGGTTTTTATGTGTTTTTACCCTTTTTTTCTCACTTGAGAGAGGACTGAGGTCTGCAGATCTCATCTGTGTAGTGAAAGAGTTAATACTTCGCTTAGGGTTTATTGGTGATTATATTATGTCTGCAGGGCGGTGGCTGGAGTTATGGTGACTTTTTGGGGCCATGCTAGGAGGGAAATTAGGAATTCTCGGTAGTTTTTGGTGACACTTAGTAATGGTAGGATTTTCAGCTGAGTCGCGGGTCGGCCTGGCTGCGCTGGTGAGGGGAAAGTGTCAGCCAGATGTCAGCTGCTGCGGCCCGGTCCAGCTTCGGCCAGGGCCCCCCGGCCTCGCCTTCCCTGCCCGGCCCAGCCTCGGCCAGGGCCCCACGGCCTCGCCTTACCTGCCCGGCCCAGCCTCGGCCAGGGCCCCACGGCCTCGCCTTCCCTGCCCGGCCCAGCCAGGCCGTGGTGGAGCGGGGCCGGTCCCACCACTGCCCCATTACCTCTGCAAGGCCGGAAGCAAGAGAGAGATTTCCCCGACTTGCCCGTCTTTAAAATGTGAATCACACAGAGGCGGACCGAGTTTCTAAATGGTTTAATAGGTTGTCAATTCTCAGACCTAGCCAGCTATTAGTTTTTGCCAGGCACACAGGAAGCTTTTAGCAGCCTCTCTCAGAAAAATGATTTCTGTGGATGTCTTCTTCCCTTCTCACCAAATGTCAATT
This sequence comes from Poecile atricapillus, assembly GCF_030490865.1. Lineage (NCBI taxonomy): Eukaryota > Metazoa > Chordata > Aves > Passeriformes > Paridae > Poecile > Poecile atricapillus. The sequence continues at coordinate 23,915,120 of NC_081251.1, read as the reverse complement.
AATGCAAAACCAGCACACAAAACTAAATAAAAGCAAAAAAATACAAACAAATAAAAGCAACATTGTCACACTAAGACGGTGGATCTCATTGTTAGAGGATGTCACTGAGGCCAGGAATTTAAAACAGATGAAAGTATGACAGCAATAATGAACGCAGTGAAATCTTGAAAGATATTGAACATTTAGGGGCTAAGCAGCTCTCCAGTGAAAAAAAATTAAACTGTGAAAGGAAGGTTATCCTGGTATTGATCACTGTGTGGTTTTATACCTTGCTTTGTAGGCTTGTACCATCTGACTTGCACTTGCTTTTCTCTGAAGTTGGACCGTCTGCTCTTAGGAAATTGTCTCCTCACTCATCATCAGCCCTGAGCCACCATCTGATGAAGCTGAGTTCACAGGCTTTTGTTGGCTTGATTAAAAATTTACCCACCCCTGTTCTTAGTAGTAGAAAACAAAAAGATTATTTAAACCCAAGTTTAGGTTATTAGTAATTTTAGTTGTAATAGTGCACATAAAGTGAGAGTCCTAGAAAGACTCCCAGAACACAACAGATACCAAATAGAGGAAATATACACTTATACAAGTTTCTATCAAAATATGAAGTAATTACAATACATGAGCTAAGTTAAATATTTTACAATGAAAATTTTTGCTACTAAAGGTATGTTTCAGTTGTCTTTGAAACCTTGATCTTGTCTATCTTGTGCCTTGATAAATCAGCCCTTTGACCATGTTAAGATAGTTGGATCAATAAAGTCTAAACAATCCAAATAATATACTACTGAAAACCAGCTCTCCATTTAAACTCTCCTCACAGCACTACAGTGGGTGTAAATCAGAATTAGGTTTCTTGTTTTCATACTTTCCTGTGCCAGTGGTCCAGGTGAGAGCCAAAGAGCTCAGGGAAATATGTGTGAGGGTTACTACAGGCTTGGTTAACCTTGCTTTGGGCAGTCAGTAAAGCTTCCTGCACAGAACCAGAGCAGTCACTGAAAGTTTGCAGCAAGGCTTAAGTGATGCATGACTTATTTGAACTATTCATATGGACTCGAATTATTTTTATCACAGTGGTGGTGTGCTTTAGTTCAGGAGTGCAATAAGCAGCATGGGTAGAATCCTTCTACCCTTCTGTGTTTAATTCTTTGGTGGCATTTAGTGATGTACCCTGTGCTCACCTCTGGGAGGATGCTGCAACCAGGCATCATTCCCCAAGCCAGCTGCTTAGCTGTTTGTGAGGACTGCAGGTAGGTACCTTCTCAGAAGACTTCAAGGTTACCCCATCTACAGCACAAGGAAGTGTGTCTGCAGAGCACAGTGGGAAGGTGACATGCCAGGGCATGGTATACTCACTAGTTAAAATCTGCCTTTGCCCAACCCCAGATCACTTCAGTGGCAGCTGGGCCCCATGCCTGCTTCTTGAATACTCATGGGTGTGGCTTAACAAATCATGTGTAAAATAAACTTATTTTCTTTTCTGCTCTAGAGGCTTACAGAACATCTATTCAAGTTATAGATAATAGCAACCTCCTTGATACGATTACCTTCAGATTCCAAAAGAGCTTTGTAATTACATTATGAAAGGTTGTGCTGGAAGCAAAATAAAAAGAGAACAAGGGAGAAAGTCCTGTCAAACTGGAATGGGTAGAAGCGGAACAGTCAAATCTGGATGTGGCCATATTCAGCAAATTCAAAAAGTATGGGAATGCTTTGCTTGACCACTCACTCATCCCTGACCCTTAAATTAGGAACCTCTCCCTCCCAATCTTTGCCACCAAGTCTACTGCTGTCCTTGGCAGCATTTGAGACTGCAGAGAGGACAAAGAGACTACAGTTACATGCATGCTCTTCTGTGGTCTCTGTTCCTGAACCAACTCTTGCACTCAGGTGCATGTCAAAGACCTCAAAAACAGAAATAGATTAATCTGGATTCAATACTGCCATCATGGATACGTACAAACAAATGCTCCTTTCCTACTCAGCTGTCTGTGTATGTGCTGCATTCCTACTGGAGCCACATCTGCATTACATAGGGATCACCATGCCCATGGTTGGTACAGCGTGCATTTACACACTGTTCAGATCTTACAAAATAGGGTACTTATTCTGCCAGCTGGGGACTATTCTGGGCCTCTACTAAACTTCTGACCCATATTTAGGTATCTTCTGTAGGGTAGCCTGGTAGTAACTGGGTTTGACATAGAAAAAATACAGATGCATGCATTTAATGTTATGCTTTACTCAGTATATTATGAATTTAAGAGAGTCAGGCAAAGTGTAGAGTTACAGTTACATACAGTTAGGTTTTGCTGACAGCATCAACCTCTGAAGCACATAAATTACAAATTTGCAGGAAGCCTCTAAGGGAAGTGCATCCACTAGAAGAAACTGCCAGCAATTGCCAGACAGAGAAACCATTACAAAACTCCAGCTGTGAAGAAAAAGTTACCTGGAGACTTTTGTCCTGAGATTCCCCATAGTGACATGCTATGTTAGTACAGCCATGGCTTTAGACAGACAAAATTTTGTGTGGGTTCTGTGAGCAGATCTTCAGATTAGTTGTGCTGATGTCTGCTTCAGGGGTTTAAAGTAATGTCCAGTATCATACGTGGGTCTGTTCTAGAGGAAAGAACCTTATCTTGGCACCCAAATCCCATTTTCTATTTGCTATGCCATCCTTGTATCTGTTCACATCCACTTTCAGTTTTGGGATTTTTAGCTGAAATACAGATAGAAAAGCTGAAACAGTTACTTCTCATGGGTAAGAAAATCATAGTTTATTTCATCTCTTGGTATTAGCCATGTACATTAAATTTCAAAAACTCATGCTATTGTCTTGTGACATAGGGTATGTTGTGGCATAAACTGCTCAACCATTTTGTATATCAAATAAGCTTGACAGTGTATTTCAAAGTAATTGACCCCTGTTATCCCATACTTTGAGTAACTTTCTCTAAGCCATAAAGCAGCAAAAATAAAAACCCGCCCAATAATTAAATAAGCCTAGAGACTTTAGTGGTTTTTCTTTGAATTATTACTATTACCTCAAATATGACCCAGAAAAAAGCTAGCATTTTCTCTGTGTTTTCAAATGTCTTGCTCTTATATTTGGGTAAAATGCCCCCAAAATTCCAAGAGAACAGTTCTAATAGATGGCTACCATAGAAACTGTGAGGTTGGCATCATGGTATAGTCAAATCAGCAAAGACTGTCTCTGCTTGGGTGTCAGTTTTCAGAGTCATATGTCTTTAAACTGGATAGTGTCAGTTTAAGAGCCTTGGGAGGTTTTTTCCTCTAATTGGGTGTGGCTGGAAACTCCCCCAAGTTGCAGAGTTTAAACAGAGCCCTGGGGAACCTGCCTGTACTGGGTGGAGTCTGAGTTAAGGTCAGAAGGTAAGGACTTACAAATTCCGTTTTCTTAAAGTGTTAGCATGACTGTTTTTAAGTGAAACAACCAATTTTTTTAGGGCATCTGCTGGTGTAATGTAAATTCTCTACTCTCCTTTGTCTGTCTGTGTGCTAGGTAGACTAAAAATGATAGTTACTCACCAGCTGGAAGCTGCAGGAGAGAAAATGCCAGAGAAAGATGTGTTTTAACCAGGAAATTAATTCTGTTGTGCAGTCCAAAGCTGAGCAAGGCAGCCATGAAAGAACCGAGGGGACAAAGTGCAAGCCTCAAGCACTGTATTGTTTTTTCTAGGTTTGAGCAGGAAAGCTGGCCTGTGGGATATGCTGGACTCTGATCCCAGCTCCAGAGCTAAACAGCACTTCATACCGAGTGCTCCTGTTTCTGGAAGATGATCTCTTAAATTGTTGCATCGCTGAAATGCATGCTCAGAGAAATTCTGGACAGGCATGTTACTAAGGATCACAAGGCAATAGAAAATAGGATAGAAATATGTATTGTAGATAAAAACAATAACAAAATGTATATAGTTAAATTTTGCATTGAGACTTTTGCTAGATATCAGGGCAGTGTACGCAAGATGTGATTATTTATTTCGCTGCAGCATAAATTCAGTACAGGAAACAGTGTCTGGTTTAGTGCAGTAGTCCCCAAATGCCCTGGGTAATGATGTATTTTGGCTATAGGAATCAGATATTACTCAATTAAAATTAGAAGGTTTTCCATATCTGTTCTCAACAGTCCCTGGACATTTGGCTGTTTGTACCTTTTGCAAGAGTCAGTTTTCTTCAGCAGGAGCAGTTCAACACAGCTTTTCAGGAGCAAGCAACACCAGCTTAGACGATGGACTACTTGTAAGCCTGGTGGTTTGTACTGCTGTTGTGCAATATATGTTAGATCATTTCCTATCTCTTTTTTTTGCCCTTCTGACATATGATCTGGCTAATGAATGATAGCACATTTCTCTGGCAATTGTGTAACTTTAACAGTTGAGTAATTCATGGAGCATTTGATATTTTACTTCCACTAGAAGTCATAAATCCACACAGCTTCCATAGTTGCCCAGTGGCATGGCATACTTCAAATCTATATCAGCATGAATATTCACAGTCTCTTCTTTGAACACCTGATAGATCTTTGTTAATGCAATTAGTTCAGCTGCTTGTGTGCTCAGCTTTGGACTGCGTGGTGAAGCTTCCACTGCTTCATTCACAGTACTTAGTCAATAACCTGTATTCCTGTTGCTGCTCAGATAATATGACCACCCACAAATAACAATTCCAGATTGGGATTTAGAAACAGTGCACCTGTTAAATCTGCTTGAGCCTTTTAGGCTTTATGGGTGGTTACTACACAGGCATGATGTCATTCCTTCCCCAGGTGGAAGGAGTAGTGTGGGATTCAGCATGTCAGTTACTGTCCCAGAGGCTGTTCTTCATCCTTCTTGTGCAGACAAGGTAAATGATTTACCACAGCCTGGCAGTCCCAGGAGAAGTGCAGCTGGCTTCAAAATCTTAAATGTCTACCTTGTGTGTTGCCCAGTGAATCAGTTCTTCATAATTTCATTAGTGATAACTTAGGTTATCGGTATCAGGGGTTTTTCTATTTCCTTGAAAGAGCTGTCTGGGGGTGTCAGAATTCTAGAGCATCTGAAAAGTGTTTGTTTTTAGTACCTAGTCTTGGAAGATTTTGAGTTATTTTCATATGATTTTCACATAATAGCTATTCATCTTGCTGAAGAATGTAACACAGATATTCTATACTTCTCTTATAAAAGTTGTAACTTATATAGAAAGGCACAATGACCATTTTTAATTAAGGCAAACAGTTAGGAATGGGTGACAGCTATACAAGATTACTTGGCTACTAAAAAAAACAACATATTCTATCAATACATCCTGAAAATCTTAGTGAAAAGAAAAATAGTGGAGGTCTGTGTGAAATCCTGAGGCCTTGACTCTCTAGGCTGTATCTTTCCCCAAATACATGAGAAGTGTTGAGTGTCTGAATGAATAGGTTTTCTTTTTTAAGGTAGAAGTTACTGAGTTTCTAGCTAGTCAAGGGTTGATCTTCTGATCTTTAGGGAATCTTAGGTGTCAGTACTCACAGAGGAATGAGCAACTAAACTGAGCCCACCAGACAAGACTCAGGTCCAGACCCACTAACTGAAAGTAGCTGCCTATTATGTGAGCTACAGGCGTCAGGACCCTGAACAGTCAGTGGAGATGCACTCAGCAGATCTAAAGACTGAGGTGACTTTTAACCAAAACTGAAGAGGGTTTTTTGGGGTGATTTTTGGGTTGTTTTTTTCTGTGTTGGAAGCTTAAGGTAACTAAATCCAGTCAGAGGTAACAGGGGTATTTTAAATTAAATATTAATGTAATTAATATGGCAAAATGTTATTCTATGTTTGTCATTGCTCTTCTCACATAATTTAATGCCACATAGAAGTTCTTGTTCATGTGAAATGATAAAATAATACCTGAAGCTTCTTACTTCTTCTGCTCTTCTTCTGCAAACAAAAAATAATGTTTCCAGGAGGATTGAGGTTCATATACTTGATATTTCAGTCGTTGGCTTTTTTAATGAATGGAAAAGTCTTATCTTCTGTAAGTTTCTGTGCATTACAATTGTGGCAATGTGTGTTGAAATGATACAAATACAGTGAAGCTGAAAAGTATGATAATGAAAGAAGCACTAGCTAGTTGCTGTGAACTAAGTTGATAAGCTGCCCTACAGTAAAAAGCAGTCACACAAAGTGCAGAAACGAATAAAACATAGTCCCTAGAGCCAAACGTTCTAATTATGAACAACTATTTATGCTTTAAAACTGAACATACTTTTTTTCCATAATGTGTGTTTAGATTATATTTACTAAATTACCCTAAATATCCCTATATATTGTAGTAACATGACTCTGTTCTTACTGGTATTGCTCAAGGAAGGACTCTCAATCTTATGTTTTGAAGTTAAGTTTTGGCAAAATATGTTCCAAATGTGCTTTATTTTAAGTACACCTACACAAAGCACTGTGACTTGAAGAAAACCTACCACTAGAGTGTACTGAGCCTGATTCAAATAAGAAGTGTCAAGTGGATGCAAGGTATAACAGATGTAATGTTGCAGCTTTGGCTTTAACTCTGGGAAAACTGGAGTAGTCAGGAAATTTTTTTATTGAGGCACACTGAGCAATTAGGATATGATTAGGAGATCTATTTTAAAGGTTTTTTTTCCTTCTGATCATCTGTGTGTGATGCAAGCATCTTTGTGAAGGGAATGCTATTCATGTTCTTTTAGTAACTAGGGTATGAAGGACAGAGGAATTAAGGCCTGGATGTAGAAATGCTTATGCTCACACGTGAGCACGGCCAGTCCAGTCGGTTGTCCATGGGTATGAAACAGCTTGGCACAAATGTGCTGTCCTTGCTGCACGCTCTGGGAGAGTTAGAGCAAAGCATCGACAGCCTCGATGTGCTGGTCCCTTGGACATGCAGGGCCCCCATGCCCCGGGGATGCTTCTGAGGGCATATGAAACCAATGCAGCTAGGTTCCACATTTGGCTTCAAGAGACACCTCAAAGCTGCTGTAAGGAGCAAGGAAATGGGCTGTAGCCATGCAGGATGGCCAAGGAAGCTTTCCTGTTTCATGGGATAAAGGGAATATCAACAATTCATTTGCTCTGTTTGAGGAAAGAAATGGACTGCATATGAAGCTGCAAAATGCACATGTGGAAGACAAAGTTAGATAGATTTCAGCCCACTGGCAAAACATGTTTTCCTTTCCTTCTTTTCATCTTTTCAATGATGATGGCAATGAGGCTAAGTGAGTAATTTCCCTGAGAATGTGGCAGGATTTTCAGTGGCTTTATATAATTGTCTTCATAGGCAGCAGTGTTGCCCCTGTAGCTAGGGACTCATACCACTTGTTTAAACACGTCTGTGTTTGCTTGCGATCATAAGAAACCTCCCTGGCAGCACTGGGGAAGGTTTTGCTGATTCGCACATCTTTCCTTTCCTAGGACTGGCTGTGTGGTGTCACTGGTCTGTTTCTCATTTTATGTTTTGAAGCAAACTAAGTTTAAACTTCAACAGGGATAGTGAGAATAAGAGGTTCTATCTTCCTTCAAAATAATTCTGCTTACACCTGTTTTATGTGATACTGTGTTCTGCTTAATATCTTCCAGGGAACGAGGAGCTCAGGAACATGTCTGGGAAGCCCAGGCTTACCTACTTGAATGGAAGGGGCCGGATGGAGTCCATACGATGGCTGTTGGCAGCAGCTGGTGTGGAGGTTGGTTTTCAGTAGAGTGTTACAGACTGGTGTTCTCAAATTTCCTCAGTGAGGGACAATTCAACATGCATGTGGTAGATAAAAGCTGCATGAGGGTGCCTAAAGTTATTTGTCCAGTGCACATTTTTAACTACCTTGTTCCGTGATTGATAGTTGGGATGCAAACTCAGTGGCATTTATTAGAGGGTAGTATCAATCTCCTGAAGTGATTAATCATAAGGGGACGAAATGGGGATTTATTTAAAGTGCCTTTTTAAATTGTAAGTTATCTAGCTGTGTTAAACCACTTTAACTCAGTCTTACTAAGTTTCCAGTTACTTGTGTGTAAGCTGCAGTGGGGTTAGAAATATTTGGTGTGTCTTGCACTTCCCTTGCCACTGGCTCCATCCTGTCTTGCTTCTGTAGATGCCTGTACTGTGTTTGTGCTTGGTCTTGGGTTATTTCTGAATCAGTTCCCTGATGCAGAAGTGGCCAGGCCCTCCTTCTGCTCCCCATCAGCTGTCAGGGCGTGTGTGGGATCCTTGGGACCTGTACCTAAACAGTGCAGTTGAAGATCTGGCCCATTACCTTTTTCTTGACTCAGTAATTCTGGGCATGGTTATGTGCTATCTCTTGACAGAAGAAAGATGTTCAAATACAGCAGTGTGACACTATTATTGCTCCTTTTGCAGTTTGAAGAGGTTTATTTGGAAACAAAAGAGCAGTATGACAAGTTAATCAAAGGTAAGAATCCTGACACCTGAGGCTTAGTCCTTTAAAATAATTGTCCAGCCTAGCTAAATGTATGGTTTAAAAATAGTTCATTTAAACCAGTGGAAACTTCTCAGTGCACACACTGAATAGTGCAATACTAGTTTTGAGTAACCTGTTATTTCTAGTGGCAAGTAACTGCTATAAGCTAAAAACCAGAGTTTCTGTGATTGTGTTTATTTTAGTACATTAAACAGGCAAACACTTCTACTTAATACAACTTACTTACCTATGCTGTTGAATTGGTAGCATGGCACATTTTTGGTCCTGGGCAAATAGAACTCCCTGAGCCTGGGATGTGAAGCTTCCCCTAGTTAAAGAGCATGAAGCCAGCAGGGGGACCTGTGGAAAGCCTGGCATGATCAAAGCATGCCACAAAGGCTTCATGCCAACCTTGGGAGCAAGACCAGTTCTTCCCACACATCAGTGCAAACCCCTAGCCACAGCCCTTGATATCTGGTCAGAAGAATTCCAGCAGTGAACCCCTCTACAGACACCCTGGAAGGTGAAGACCTTCCTGCCAGAGTGAGGAAGGAGTTGGGACAATGAGGAGCAATAGAGACTGCCCCTGGGTCACAGTTTAACTGCTGGCCAAGACATGGGAGAGAAGCCTCAGAGCAGGCTGAACTTGCCAAGCCATACAAGGAGACTTGCAGGTTTTGCCTGCATTGTGGCTGAGCTCAGAAGGAGAAAGCTGTGTCTAAAGAAATTCTGTCAGGGAAAACTAAAATGAAAAAAAAATAAGACAGAAGTGGTATTAAGTAGGTCAGAATTATATTTGCAGGTCGGTTGGCTGGGACTCTTACAATGCGGGAGGACAGTGCAGTGTACACAAACCAATTATAGCTCTAAATGTAAGTGCACAGGTACTGAAAGCCCAAATCTGTACATCCTTCACAAGAATGGGTTATCTAGAGAGTGACACTGTAACCAGGATTGTATCTGAGTTTATTGATATCCAGAGAGAAGAATTAAATGGTGGTGAAAAGGATAGGGAAGTTTTATAAAGAAGATCAAGCATTTTATGTCTATATATTGAGCTTAAGGTGGTGAGAACACAAAGATAAAAGGTATGGTTTAATAGAATGGGTTGAAGAAAGATAGATAAATTAGTCATCTTGATAAAGGGACCTTTGGAATGTTGCCGGTTGTGCAGGGCAGGACTGAACAGGAGTAACTCTGCATCACTTCTCCCTTAAACTTTTTTTTCTCTCCTTACCAATATGATTTTTGGCAGAGTTTCCTGTGTTTAGACACAACCACATTGTTAGACTGGCTCAGGCATGACTTTGGCCTGTGCCAGCTGAAGATCCTCTAGGCAATGCCTCAGCAGTGTCAGGATGATGCCTGGGCCAGTGTTCCCAACAGGCAGCTTGCAGAGAGACAGCTGTTCTGGAGGTAAAGAGAATTAAATGGCTTTGACCTGGGCAGACCTGTACCTGTTGGCCTGAGGGATGACTAACCTGGCACAATCTGAGCAGCCAAAGGTTGCCCAAGTGGTACCTGGGTATCAGTGAACTCTCCTGGTTGGTTACAAAATAGCAGGTGATTGGTTTTTAGCGTGTGCTCCACAGACCACCTTTGGACAGCACAATCCAATCCCTGAAATTATTGGTAAACTCCTTCTAATCCTGCATATGTATTCTGTGCTGTGGTTATGTAAAGTGGTTCTTCCTGCAAAACAAGAGAGGAGAGGTAGTCTGTAGATAAGAAACAAATGGTGTATTCAGTTCAGTCATATTTGATGCATTGCTTTTTGTCAAGGGCCAGAAAGACAAATTTTATTTTTCACTTCACATCTTTCTGCTGAAAAATATCCTTCCAGATCTTTTGGTTTTCCCATTCTATTGTCTCTGCTAGATAGATACCAAGTAATGTTTCTTCCTTAAGATGCAGAGGTATGTTCTGGAAAGACAAGTGCACATGTGATCTTTCTGTGAATGTTTACAAGAAGCAAATGCAAACTATTTGTTGCTGCAGAGAGAACTACTCTTTGAATTTTAACTGTAAATTAAAAATAGAGAATGAGTGAAGAATATTCATTCTAGCCTAGCAAGGTATTTTAACAGCTGTATTTTAACAGCTCTGGAGAAAAAGGCAGGCAGATGTGCCTGTTAAAATGAACCTTCATATGTGAAAACAGAGCAATTAAAAGAAATCATTAACTTTGAGTAATGCAAGTGGCAGCTGCCTATTTGGATTTGGAGTTCTCCTGTGATCTGAGAGGATTGTTCACTGGATGCCCTTAATGTGTAAATGGAGGAGGGAGTGTCTCAAAAACAGTGAACTAGTCCAGCAGAAAACTGATCAAGAATAGACAGACTTTGGAATGCTAGATCTCTATGTGTACTTAGCTCAGAGCTGCCTCACTGAAAGCTCAGACAATTGCTCCTACCAGCACCAGAAGAAAATGGGACTACAAAGATGTTTCTCAAATAGGCCTAAATTGTTGTAGAATGGCACTGAGGCTAGGCCTGTAAAATCTATGGGGACATTCAAACTCTAGTCCTGGGGTGACTGTGTGAAACTTATTCAAACACCAAGAGCTGTCAGAGGCTCTGCCTCTAGCTCTGTAGCTTCAGAATGTTTAAAGTGGCCTGACCCTCTCCTGTATTCCAGCAGCTTGGTCTTGCTGCAGTGTCACTCGTGTATGTCCCTGACATAGAACTGCTCTGCATTGAAAAGAATTGGATTTTTTTTGAAGTTCAGATTTACCACATATCTTTATTCTCCTATTCCTTGTTTTCGAAGTTCTGGTGCAAGCAGGGCCAACTCCTGCCAGCCAGTGAAGCTCTGGCAATGCTGTCAAGCCCAGGGCCCAGCTGTGCTGCGGTGACCTCGCTACAGGAGTGTGATGCAGGTTGTTTGATCTTCCCCACAATGTCAGTTGAGTGCTGTGAGTTTTATAGTTAGAGCAAAACACCAGTACACCAGTGGTCTCCTACACTGCTAGAGAAATGTGCTCAGTGCCTCACTCTCCTGTACACCTTGTAGTCTAGGAGGAGCTTATAGGCTTTCCTTCACCTCTCCACCCTAGATGGATTCCTGCTCTTCCAGCAAGTGCCCCTGGTCGAGATTGATGGGATGAAGATGGTGCAGACCAGAGCCATCATGAGCTACATAGCAGGGAAATACAATCTCCATGGGAAAGACTTGAAGGAGAGAGCTCTGTACGTAACACCTCCTATAGCTTACGGAGCAGTCTGTTATTTGATAGCTACATTATATAAACCAAATTCAGTCCTGTAAATCCAGTATAAAGGCATCAAAAAGGCTAAAAATAAGATTTAACCACTGCTTCTGAAATGCTCCTAACAGAAACAGGCTTTTATTCTTTTTGAAAAACATTCAGGTTTTGTTCGTGCTTACTTTTGGCTGTGAAAATTGGCACTATGTTAGTGATATAAAATTCCTATAAGTTGCCTTACTTAATTGGAAAACAGATTAAATAACTTCTGTGCTTTTTTTTTCTACTATCTTCCCCTGACCACTAGGATTGACATGTATGTGGAGGGAATATCAGATCTGATGCAAATGATTTTGATGTTTCCTTTCTCTCCACCTGATGCAAAGGAGAAAAATCTTGAGTCAATTAAGGAGAGGGCAACCAACAGGTACTTTCCAGTCTTTGAAAAGGTAAGTGGCAGCAAGTATGTGTCTATCAAACTTGAGATTATCCAAAAAATTTATGCGAAATAATAATGTGTTTGTAGTGTAGGTCTGTTCCCAATCCTCACCTTTTTTGGTTATCTCTAAGAAGGGGAAATACAGCAGCACATTTTCCTCTCTTTGTTTGCTTGTGTTGTCAGGGCTGTGGTATTTGAACATCTGCAAAGCAACATATTCTCAGCTGTACACAAAAAACTTTTCACTAAAGTGAAAGAAAGCATATGTGATTATTTTTCTTGAAGGAACAGTTCTATACTTACATTTGTTTAAAGCTCATCTCTCCACCATACTTAATTTCATTTGGAAAAGTTTCACTGGAGGAATGCAAAAATCCCTTGCATACAAATCAGTGTAGTGGTTTAGATTTGCCAATTTCGTTTTCCCGGCCAACGCACCAAATAAATGTCGTGGTTTTAAAGCAGTAACTAAAAAATTACTTATTTCTTGCTGTGAGATATGGATTAGAACAAGAGCAAAACAGGCTTAAAACTTAAAAGGAAATAAAGAAAATTTATTAACAAAACTACAAGAATAAAAACACCAGAATAAACTTCCAGAAAACTCTTTTATCCCCCACTACCCAACCATTCCCTTGTACACATGACAACAAAGAGACAAAAAACTTTGGAACTTTGGTGTTTAAAACAGTCCCAGTTCCTGCTAGAGTCTTTTCATCAGCCTTTGTAGAGAAACAGAAGTCTTCTTCTGCTAATCTATGAAGTTTCTCACGAGAAAACTATTTCTGTTATAGTTTTCTATTTCTCTGATGCCAGCTGCTCAGAAATCTGCCATCAGTTCACTCCTCCCATTTCACATCACTCTGAGGTGTTTATGGGCCATGAGTCTAGGGATATGATTTTTTAAGGATGAATTATTCAAAGGCAAAAGTCCTCTTCATCTGTCTCTGTGAGCTTCACTGGAAAACAGTTTTCTCATTGCCCCCAAGGCTTCAAATCTTTGCTTCACTCTGTTCCAGCACCTCACTCTATCACAATTACTCTACTTTTTGCTCAAAATCCACACTTTGAACACTCTATTCCTCCCAATATACTCTGTCATGAATTAAAGGAGGTTTTTTTTTCAGAACACTATTGTCCATCTCCATAGCTTTAACAGAAAAAATATTTCAGCTTATAAAGCATCTCCTTATTCTCTCTTTCCGATCTAAAACTTAACTCTTTTCTTCACTGTCTTTGATGGTTTTATGATGTCTTCTTCATGTTGATTGTCTCTCTCTCTGTCTCTCTGGGAAAAAGGAGTAATCTGTATGTTTTATCTAGGTAGTAAAAGAATTAAAGTCTTAGAAAGCTGCAGATGTTCATAGTGTCAGGTTTCAGTCCAGCAGCAGAAACTACAAACTAAGCCCGGCTGGTTGGCTCTGTTTCTCTTACACCCCCCCCCCCGTTCCCCCCCCCGCCCTCTGCGGCCTTGTCCGGCCTGGAGGAAGGGGGAAGGCCAAGACAGAGCCTTGTTACCTTTTCAGAAGCCGGAAACCAAAAAGAGAGCAAGAGAACTCTGGCTTTACATCTTAAGGTGGTGTTCACAAGTTGATCTCACTTTTCAATGGTCAAAATTGCTGTCAATTCTCAGAAATGACCGATAATTGGTCAGGAGAAAAGACTCCCATCAGCCACCAGCAGCTTCAACTTCCTTAGCTCCCAAAGCTATCTTAAAGGTAAAGTCACCCCATGACAGTCAGGTAGAGAGATTAGTAGTACTTTAGTAAAACAACAGTCAGAGATTTATAAAACAACAAACCCTACCCGTATGATTCATGCATCTGGGCATATTTCCTACTTTTGTAATATTTATCTAGTTTTCTTGGAAAACAATAATAAAGGCTGAACATCACACATGTTCTTAGCACTAAAATAGGTTCCCAAAGGCAGAGATTTTCTTTACTTAGCTGTTGCAATTCTGCATTTCTAAGTTTGCTTCCTGATATCAGCATTAGACATCACTTCACATGAAACATCTAAATGGGAGTTCTATGAATTCTTTAAATTGCTTGTTGCTTCCTCCATTATCCCTATTTCTAATTCTTGGACTGTTACAAGTCTACTTAAGCACGTAGTTTTATTTCTGTTCCTGGTGCCCACCATCGTTCATTATTACTGAGTGACCAAAGTTTGTAGTCTGTGTACCAGAACACAAAATGAGCAAAACTTCATTTCCCCCAGCAATAATGGAATTATTTAGGCTCAGCTTTAGCTGAAAAGTCCACCCTGAAATTTCAGATAGATTTGCTGCTCAGCTCTGCAGCTGTGCTGTGAGGCTTAGCTGCCAAGGATGCCCATATGCCCCACTCTCATCTGTAGACCATGTTTTCTTGTCTTCTCCAGGTTTTGAAACAGCATGGCCAAGACTTTCTCGTGGGCAACAAATTCAGCTGGGCAGATGTTCAGCTAATAGAAGCCATTTTAGCAGTGGAGGAGAAAGTTCCTGCTGTGCTCTCAGGGTTTCCTCAGTTGCAGGTAATTTAATTACTGAGTATGCTGTATTCAGGAGCTAGAGATCAGTCCTGAAATAACAGTCTCACCGTGCTGGGTAAATCGTATCTTTGTGGCTGGAATTTCTTTCTTCTTCTGTTTTTTAATTTTTAATTTATTTTTTTTTAGGTGTTTAAAACCAAAATGAGCAATATGCCTACAATTAAGAAGTTCCTACAGCCTGGAAGCCCAAGGAAACCCCCACCAGATGCCCATTATGTAGAAACTGTGTTGAAGATTTTTAAGAAATGAAAGCCTTGCCACCTTTGTTGAAACCCAAAATGCTGGGAGGGCAGGGGAAACCGTAAACCCCAAACCCTAAATCAAAGGAGAAGGAAGCTCAGCAAATTAGTATTGTTTTAGTTCAAACCAGTACTACCGAAGCAAAGCAATCCATATGAGAAATAAAATGTTCTGTTACACTGGCAATGTGACAGCAGCTTTGTCTTTATTGATACCAAATGCTTGGCAAGACATGAAAACAAAGGAGTATGGAGGCAAAGAACTATTTGTAGGGTAGGAAAATCATTAATTTGGAAAAAGAACAATGCAGTGTTAGTAATATCAGAATGTAACTTGTTGGAGAAGATACTTTCTACATGAAAAGAAGCTCAGAGTAAGAGCTATTGAAGAGAAGAAAGAGAAGACTAGCAGTACCACTTACTCTTTAAAGAAGTAACTTGTTTCAAGTTTCCATTCTTACATTTAAAGCTTGTGGATGAATTGGATTTTTAAGGTCTCTCAGCAAAGTTTTTGCAAGACTGATTATTTTGCTCTATAAATCAGGTATTTCAAATCTCGTGTATGATCATACCAGCTATTCACAAGCTGGTTACGAATATGTCACCTCTTGAGAGCAAGGTGTTGTGAAAGAAAGGTGCAGTCTGTTTTGCAGACTCTGGTAAGGCAGAGGGGGTTTATTTCTACATATTTAGGACAAAACGCAGAGCAACAGATACTCAGGTTCCATTGAATTTCAAATAAAAACATTTACAGCAGACAATAACAGCCTTGAGAAGTGGCCTGATGCAACAGAGAAGCAGCTGCTTAGAAGGAAACTGTGTTCCAACAACTGTCAGTAACCAGATCTGATGCTTAATAGTCTATGGCATGAGTGAAGAAAAAAAAAGAAATTAGAAAAAGCATGGGAAAATGTATGTGAGGGAGAAAACAGAAGAATACCATTTCCCAAAACAGCTCAGTGAAGTGACATTTCCGAAAGTCAAGTTAGGAGACAGGCTGCATTTGACTTAGTTGCCTGAAATCTAAATGGATACCTGTGACAGGACAAGAAATGTCAGTGTTGGGATAAATCACTCTCTGTAGAGTTGTGCTCTTCTCCCCTACCTCTTAAGGGAAAGCTGAAGGGATTGGCTTCATCTAAACTTTTAACTACCTCAGTTGAGACAGAATCATTTTGAGTAGTTCAGCTGTAACTGAAGACCATATGCTGAGGGATTCCTTCTGAATTTGGATCTATTGGAAGGAGACTAGACAGCTAGACCAGATGTTGGTGTCTACAAAGTTAGGTAAGATGAGTTTTCCCAAGTTGTCTACACGATCATTAACTTTCAGGCTTGAACTCATGTTTTCCTACCAGGTCGTCACTAAACCCAAGATGTCTCCTAGAGCTTGTCAGGTGCAGGCCTATGAATGGTAAATCTAGAAAAGCTACGTAAGAGAAAGTTTGGGTCTGTGAAACTACCAGATGCACCTTGGTGCACATGTTGCTGCATGGCGAGTTTCAGTCTCCTACATTTTCCTAGATTCTGTGTCATAAGTCATGTGTATCCAAAAATGTGGGAAACAGTTTCCAGCAGTGTCAGAGGCTGGACAGAAGACCTTCCCAAAATGTAAGGAGGAGGCAGAGGGACACAGAGCACCCCTTGTAGCTCCCCTAAGGGGAGCTACAAGAGGTGCTCTCAGTCAGGAGTCCCCTTGTGTGAAGCCTGGCTCTCCTTATGTGCCATATGGAATACAGTTCCCATGGGATATGTTCCACCTGAGGACTAGGCACCTCCTAAAAGACAATACATTGCAGTGGTAACTCTTCTGATGCCCTGTCCTTCTGTGCTTCTAGCTGTAAATAAATTATTAAGCTTATTTTGTTGTCAAGCGTGGAACACATCGACATAACAGGTAACAACAGTGAGGAATGATAGGATGAGGATCATTTTCAGCTACCAAGCAATGAAGTATGCATACAGGAAGGACATTAAGGAGACAGCCTGCTGTACTGTAACTGCAGGTGATAGCTACAACTATATTAACCATGTAGATTAAATAGGCAGGAAGGTGCATGGGAATGTATGCTGTATTGACGTTTTGAAATCCATTCAGTTGTCCAAAGAAAGCAGTCAGGAGTGCAGAGGGCAGTTTGCCTTCTGGTGCCACACTTCATTCACTGTCTGTTACAGCTGTCTTGGGTGTGTATTTCTCAAGTTCAGGGAAACATTTTTGACAGAAAAAAAAAAACCCAACAAAACCAATCCAGATGTCCAGAGATAATTCAGCAGAACTGCCTTGAAGGAATATACACTAAGCAAGGCACAGAAGCTTGTAACAGATTCAAATTAGCTGATGTGACTTACATAAAGTGGTAAGGTCTTAAAAGTAGAAAACCAGAAAATATTAGAATAAAAGTGGGATTGGCATAGCAGCGTTCTTTTAAACTGAGTGAGCTTCTCAGCTATCACAATTTTTTTAACTAGTATGGTACCAAGCAATGAAAAAAAGAGGCATATTACCATTTTGTGCAGGGACAGATGCTCCCAATCGTCATGACCTCTCCTCTATCCTACATTTGTACGTAGTCAGCATTAGTCAGGGATTTATTTTCTGTAGGTGAGAAGTAACTAAACAGAGCTTACTTCTGTTTTTTTGTTTTTTTTGGTTTTTTTGGTTTTGTTTCTTTAAGAGAGAGAAGTTTCCTCTTTGCAGAGACGTGTCTGGAATGCTCAGTGCAGGAGGGGCTACAGGGTTATATAATCTCAAGGCAGAAGTGCTGAGAGTTTAGAGTGAGTTACACTGTGCACCATGTGAGTATGTTTTTTCTTTAATTTTCACTAAAAATGCCAGGAATTGTGGTACATGAAACTCAGTAAGTGAATGGGTTTTATAGATTAAATATGTGTACGTACTTTCTTTACTAATATGGTTGTGTGTACCAAATATTGAATTCTTAATCAGCTGCTTTCGAGGTGTACAGAGGTAAGAAAATGAAATGTAGATCACTACTGGGGAGTGGCTCCTCTCACCTCCTTCTTCGTACCATCAAGAAGCTGGCATGTTCTTTGCAAGGGGAGAATGGTGGGGGTTTGGGCATTTTCCCTTTGCTGCTGTTAATGCTTCAGCTTTGTTGCTGACAGTGCGTCAATGCTGTGAGGCTGGCATAGGCTGGGCACTGTTTGTGTGTGCTTGTTGCTGATGTGCACGTGTGGGTCTGAGTGGAGTGTCTGACAGCTTGCCGAGAAACTGTGGCTGCTTTAAGTTGCTTCCTAGGAACTGCTGTTGCTTGAATTCCAGCAGAGTTGGAACTGGACCAGGCAAGCATTGCGCTGTGGTTATGCCTGTGGTAAAGGCAAATCTGATGTTGCTGTGACAAAATTAATTCATGTCTTTGAAGGCTTCTCTAAAGAAATTACAGAAGCAGGAAGTGCTGTAAAAGAAGTTGCCAGCGTGAAAGAATTCCATCCTGGCTGGTTTTAATTGAACATAATGGCTGCTGGAGAAAGCACAGAAATTGCTGAGTGTCGTGGTTTTAAACTAGTAACAAATGTATCTGATTAAAAAGTAAACTGTAATTTGAAATCATGCCAAAATACACAGAGAGCACCCTCTGCTTTTTAGTCAGAACAGAACACTTTGGACGCAAACAATTTTGATTCACTTGCTTTCTGACTGGGCCAATTGCTCAAAGTACAGCCAGAGTTTTACTTAACTATTCTGCATGTGTAAGAAGCATTTTTTAGGCAGAATGATTCAAGGCATTCTCTCAATATAGTCTTTTACCTCCTCTGTTAATTGATTAAAATCTTGGACAATAAATCATTGGTTTCAAACAAGTCAATTTCAAGAGCCAGTTGCAGATTCAAAACTGCAAAAGTTATTTCTTCATTGCAGATACTAGGAAATCCAGCACAAGAAAACATGTCTGGAAAACCCAAGCTGTACTACGTCAATGGACGAGGCCGGATGGAACCAATTCGGTGGCTACTGGCAACAGCTGGGGTTGAGGTTTGCCTCTGGTCTTTTATACTGAGATCCTGTGACCAATGTGTGTTTTTACTCTTTTGTATGAGGAGTGTGATTGAGCAGCAGTTTCAAACTCTGTATGTAGTGCATTGCTGAGCAAGCCAACAGTGACCACGAGCTTGCCCTAAGCAGGGGGCAAGTTCCTGTCTCACTTCCACACATCATGTGCAAAGCCTGTTGGTAGCACCACAAAAGCTTCTCCCCTGTAGCTAGAGAAAGAAGAAATTTAAAACCCCAGGAGCAGATCCTGGCTTCTTATCGTCTGATCCAGAGGTCAAGCACCTGCAATTCTGAGTACCTTCAGTTAAATTCCAACTTGCAAAATAGCAAGAGATTATTATTGCTACTACAAAACTGTAGTTTACCCTTGAAGGTACCGTATATTGTAAACCACAGAGTAATTTTTGTTTTACCTTTGGCAGATTCTGATACTAAAGCAGAGATGGAGTGTTTCACAATGGGTGTGGGGAATTTGTGTTTCAAGATCCATGGGTTTCTGTCACAGTGATGGCCAGTGGGCCTGACAGCTTTCAAATATGGCATATGTTTCTAACAAATAAAATTTCCCAAAACACATCTCTTTAAGTCTTCTTTACCTAAATGAAGAAGAAGCCAAAACATGGAATGCAGTAAATTTCTCCTCTATTTCCTGCAGTTTGAAGAATCATTCATAGAAACAAAGGAGGATCTAACAAAGTTACAGAAGGGTAAGTTTCCTTCACTTTTAAATAGTAACAGAAGCAAGAGTAGTAATAATAATGATAATAATGATAATAATAATAATAATAATTACTTGTGTGAGAACACCTAAGAATTCTTAAGTCTTAGTGTCTTGAAAAGAAGATCTCTTCACTGGATTGTACACAAGGTCTCGGAGGTGCACACTGCAGTGTCTTACTTGGTATCCCCCACCCGGTTGCTTCAGTCTTCACTGAATCACAGAAGGGCTGAGGTCAGAAGGGACTTCTCATGACTGTCTACTCCACATGCCCTCTTCAAGCAAGGCCACCTCCAGCCAGTTACCCAGGACCATGTCCAGCTGGGTTTGGAGTATCTCCAAGGCTGGAGAATGTACAGCTTCTCTGGACAACCCTGTTGAAAGACCCCCGAGCTGTTCACCAGTCTTCACAGAAGTAATTGTGAATGCCAATTTATTTCTATCTTTAGCACACTTTTATAGGGTTCTACAGGGTCTGCAGGCAGAGCAAACTACTATTGGCTAACACACACAGTTTACATTTTTTCTCTTACACACAGGGATATTGTTTTGCTTTACTCTCTCTTCAGCATGAAGGTTTCAAGGACTTTAGCCCTTAATATCACGACTTATTTCAAAGGCTGGTTTGTGCATACAGGCCTTTACTAATATATAAAATATAGCAACAATTCCCCCTTTCTCTTTTTGCACAAACCAGGCTTTGGATAAGATAACATACAACTTAGACTGTCATCTCAATTAACATTATAAGTAAAGTCCGTCCCCCTTCTAGCACAAAAGACCTCAACCATCTAGTGATGCCCCAGCTGGCGAACCAACTTCCGATGGGATCACTATCTTCCTTCAGGGCATGCAACCCATCCTGTAGCTGTTGTAGTTGCTCATGGATGGAAGCTTGGATCAGTAAGATCCAAGCAGCACATGCCTTCAAACTCCCCACAACCATGTCCTTGTGCTAAGAGCAAAAGGTCAATTGCAACTTGATTTCATAGTACTGCATGATATACACTACTCACATCGGCTGAAAGCTCACTTAACATTGTGGATGTTAGGTTTAATTCTTTCCTAGTCCAGCAAGCGAGCCTTTTTAGAGTTGCTAGGCCTTAATTCATTCAGGCTTCGCTTTGACTGTTTGATGTTCTTCACTTTGCTAGCTACATTCAAGAATTGTTGTAAGCTTGGGTGGAACAAAGTGAGTTTCCCAAGATAACAGGGTCTTCTATGTGGATTAGCAGGAATCTAATTCCATGCTCTATCTCCACAGATTAGGAATATGGAACTAGGTGATCGCTTTGGTAATTGTCCTGTGAGATTGCACCACGAATAAAGACTTTACTTACAGTGGTAGTAACGAGATCAGCTATAGGGCTGACTGCAGCCCAGTGCTGCATTACTTTGTTAGAATGACTTTTTGTCGGGGGTTCAAACATTATCCATCCACCTGAGGTATTGGTGGAACTTAACAAATCTAATTCTTCTGAGGGTTGTAACATTAAGAACTTTGGTAATTTTTGCTTGCCAACAGGCTTCAAGTTGTCTTAATGTGAAGCCAGCAGTGCGACTACACTCTTGCAACATTGCCAATTGATTCAATCGAGTCTCATTACTAATTAAACCTTTAAATGCTGGAGGATCCCATTCAGGGACTCCTACGAGACAGGTGCGAAAGGATCTCCAGGGGTGGCTAGGCTCAAACACATTGACCTTTGGCCAGTTCAATGTGCCAGAGTGACCCATATGTTCTGTCACTTTTGGATGTTAGTTAGCAGACAGTTGGTCATGACTATACACAACACAATTACCATAAGCATTTTACCATGTAAATGACACCATATTTGCAAACTCACAGCTAGGACTTCAATCATTAAATGAACTTTCAAAGATGCTTACATTACCTCTTGAAGAGGGAATACTTATACTTTATACTAACATAACAATTACTACACAAGCTAAACACTTAAACTATTATCTAACTACTTTTAACACAGGTGCTCTGGTATATATGTAGTCTAAGCGTGAAAGCAATTTGCTGAAAGGGTAAACACACAACTACACTTTGCTTTATATACAATTAGATAGAGTCTCTACACTTTTCTTAGGTCTTCTACAGAATTTCTCCAGCACGATTCAGTCCTGGAATGTTCACTGCTCCCATGATGTCAGCTGGCAGCTGATCGGTGACTGAGGGCTTTGATGTTCAAGTTGTTCTTCAAATCCTTCTAAATCTTAAAACAAAGGATACCTGAAAATTGGTAGAGACACAACATCATAATAACAACATAAAATCTCTGTTGGCAACTGTCTATATAGTGTTCAGACACAACTGTGTCCTGACAGGTCCACTTCTGATCCCTGTCTGAAGTACCAAGGCTGTGTGATGACTTCTCTGTTCACTGGATCTCGTGTGTTCAGAGGCACACAGTCTGGTCAGATGGACAGGTGACCTTTTTGAACCTGCCAACAAAACACAGACACTTCTCTCCTTGAAGTTAATGAATTACACTAATTAAATGCTTGTGGGGCATCCATTTCCCCCGTTTTTCTTAAAAAAAAAATAAAAATGAGATGTACTTCTGTTATAAGCAACAACATCAACACAAAACCATATACACAATTAATAAGAACTTATACTAGTTAAAAATCAATTAAATCTTAAACATTATTAATAGGGTATATAATATAAAACTACTATTAATTACTAAAACACTGCACCAGCATCCCATAGTTAGCAAACAAACAGAAACAAAAAATCAGTGAAGGATTGGATCATCACCTCCGGAAATGATTCTCCAAGCCCACTTCAAAATTGATCCAGCTGTCATATTAATAGGGTCAAATTGCTGAGTCAAAAAGTGACTCAAATATTCTTTTGGTACAGAAAATATCTGGATCTGTTAGCAAACATTCTGTCCACGTAAAGTCAAGGCTTGGCCAGGGCCTGGCTTTAAACTGGAAAGATGCCTCTTAACTCATTTCTAAAACAAGGTTCTCAATAGTAGCGGCTATGAGATGCTTACAGCATAGCAAACTGTTAAAATGCATTTGTACAAAGCAAATGATCAGAAGCCTCAGGTACCAGACCAATTAAACCATGCAGCAGTTGGTTTAATCTGAAGCCTCTCCTATGGCAGCTGATCCTCAGCAATGGTACATCTTCTTAAAATTCTGGAAACACTAAAAAATAAGAAAGCTATGACAAACAAAAACTGCAGAGATTGCAACAACCAGTAGAACTCCCGATAAAGTCAAGGGTGTCACAGACTGCATTCACTTCTATCCACAAGCAGGTGTTCACCAGTGTTCCATCACAGCTGTCTCAGCTGTGGCCATCCTCCTCTCTCTAGGAAAACAACTATACTTTGCAGTTTAAACAAGTGTCTCCAAGAAAACACAAAACAATTTCAATCAAACAATATCTAAACTCAACAATAATTATATATGACAAAAGGAAATAACAAACTTAACCTTAAAAGAATATCTAAGTTAGAAAACTTAACTTAAAAGCATTCAAGCCTAAACATTATAAAACTTGACTATCCTTAATTCTATTAACACTTAATCTATATTAAATGAAAACTTAACTTAATCTTATTCTGTTACTACAAAAAAGCAACTAAAAGTTTAATATATACCTTTTAAACACAATATAACAATAACATGGATTCACTATAGAGATTATAAAAATGTAACAAATACATCACAATTCTATGTCATCTAGCTTTGAGAATAACTCACAATAACTGCAAATGTTACTAAAAATACTTATTCGTAATAGAAATTTGCCTAGTATATGCTTAAATTGGTTAGGATGTTAAAGTGCAGTTTTTCTAGAGAAAAACCACCACAACAACACAGGATTTGGCAAGTTGCCATCCAGCTTTTGTAGCACTTTTCAAAAACATTAAGTCCAATTCTTAATCTAAAATCTAAAATCCAAATTGGTATATATGCAGTTATATGTGTTTTATATAACAAAAGGACTCACATTGAAATTACCTTATTAAAATTGTGGAAAAAACAAGCAAATGGATAATATATACTTTAACTTAGCTTTGTCTTGTACAGTAAAGTTCTCTTAACTCATTATTTTTTAAACCACAAATCTCTTCTGTAGATAACATTAATTGGAAGAAGGTTTTCCTAGAAGTTGTAAACCACACCATATTTTAACCTTGGGTTCTAAAACAAATTATTGCAAGGTAACTTCTGTTAATCACTTTTTTCCCTTTTTTTTTTTTTTTTTTTCTTTTTTTTCTTTTTTCCAAACCTTCAAAGAACCACAATAATTTCTCTAGTAAAACTCTAAAAACTGCAATTGCATAAACTCATAATTACTTAAAACACAAAATTAACTCTACAATGGTATATAAAAACATTTTGAAAACCCAGTAAATCATGACCCTGCAACAAACCAGGCACCATCCCAGTGCCCCCCCCGAGAGAGGGAGCGGGGGGGGTGAGCTGCCCACTCTGCTGCTGCTGCAGCTCTGCTCTTATCTTTCTTCACATTCTCTACATACTCTCGCAGCGAGGAAAAACGGAGAGAAAGAAAAAAAAAGCCTCACAAAGTTAACTTTAACAAATGCAGTTTTTTCTCTCAATCTCTCTTGTTCGCCGATAGAGGAAGAAAGGACATGATTTTGCAAAAGCAGGCGATTTTACACGAAAAGTCTCTCACGGCCAGGTACTAACAACGGCGATCATTGCGGTTTATCAGCTTCTAATTACAAGGATGAATTTTGAACTAGATACCATATAGTTTGAGATTTTTTGACTAGTTTGTCTGTCTTTGAAGCTGTCTGAGCCACCTGTTTCTGCTCAGTTGTTTCTGTAATTGTTCAGAGTGGCCTTGGAACTTTTCTTGCGCTGCTTCTACCCCCAGGGTGCCTTTGTTCTCTGCACCCACCTCAGTGCTCCCTCATGTCCCCCTGGCTCGGGTGGAAACCAGTCCAAATCCGGCTTCTTTTCTTCCAGGGTGGTAAAGATGGAACTTAAATAAGGTTGTAGTGCTAAAAGTGACTCCAAAAATGAAGCAAATAGTTCTGGATGTATCACATCCTGCCATAACTGAACAGATTCTGTTCGTTGTTTCAGCGTTCGCTGTGGAACTTTTTTTCTCATTATTTTCTTCTCCCTAACTCTCCCTCCCTCTCTCCAAGGGCAGCATGATAGGAGTACTTTCCCAGCAGTGGGAGGTAAAGGCATCTGCCGCTGTGACGCAGGTAGAATTACGGGCTCACAGCTTCAGCATATCTCATTTTTCTGTTTTTTAAGGTATTAATTACAATCTGCCAAGTTCGACCGAGAAACACAGTGTCCTTGCTCTTTTCCGTAATTGCCGTTTCCCATATCAGAGCCGATATATCAGTCCGTTCTTGCACCGCAAAAAGCAGTGAGCACTGCAAATGCCCAAGACAATTAGCCCATATAATGAGCATATCCAGGTCCTTTTCCTGTGCTGCTTCGCCTTGTTTAACGAGGATGCAGAGAAGCAGTTTATCTGCCGCCGCAAATTCCACATCCATGCTGACGGCAACCCGCAAGAGGGAAGGTTGCGACCCTTCTACCACGCCCTTGCCTGCCTGGGCCCCCCCCAGCAGCCCTACTTCCACGTCTAACCGCACCGCGTCTCACCGCGCTCAGGCTGCCTATCTGGTGCCGATCCAAGCCCTCGACGATTAATGCCCAGATCCACTCCGCTGACTCCAAAGCCCCTCTGCCCGCAGGGGTGTCTCTGGTTGGAGCGCCAAATATTGAAAGACCCCCGAGCTGTTCACCAGTCTTCACAGAAGTAATTGTGAATGCCAATTTATTTCTATCTTTAGCACACTTTTATAGGGTTCTACAGGGTCTGCAGGCAGAGCAAACTACTATTGGCTAACACACACAGTTTACATTTTTTCTCTTACACACAGGGATATTGTTTTGCTTTACTCTCTCTTCAGCATGAAGGTTTCAAGGACTTTAGCCCTTAATATCACGACTTATTTCAAAGGCTGGTTTGTGCATACAGGCCTTTATTAATATATAAAATATAGCAACACAACCCAGAGAGTCAAAGAGCCTTTCTGTAAGTTCAGCTGGTTGACTCTCCTTTGCTTCGGCTTGTGTCCGTTGTCCTCCATTCGATGGCAACAGAGGCTTTTGTCATCAGATCCTCTTGAAATTCATTAGCATTTTAGGTTGCCTACATAGCTGTTGTTTTATAATTCTTATGAAAAGAGAGTTCCAGATTTCTGAGTTTGCCTGTACCTCAGCTGCATTCCTGCCTCCCAAGGCAACTCCCCACTGTGCTAGCTTCAGCTTCCATCTTCCTGAACATGATAATCATGTTTCCTCCAATCCAAATTGCATGTCTGTGCTCTTCACCTGGCCTGTCAAAAGAAATCTGAGCTAGGGGTAGCATTTGCAGTCCTGCTGTCCTTTAGGAATATTGACGTGATATCCCTGCTACAGGCTGCCTTTCAAAAAATATTTTGGGACACAAGCATAAAGGTAAATGCACCTTTACACAGAGGGACATAGCTGATCAGTTTTTGGAAAAAGCAATAACTCTCACTCACTTCCCTGACGTATCTCTGATTTAAACAGAGATACCTCAATTTCTGAAGGTATTTTCACTACTTTCATGCTAGGACAAGGATTCTGTAAGCTTGAAAAAGAGTTGCAAAGCTCCATCCTCACACTAGTTGATGTTTGGGTCTTGCAGTAATCTCATGGAACTCGCTCATTGTTCTGATTTCATGCCTGTATTGATGAGATGCCATTTGTAAAGGTAATAAAGAAGTCACGAAGGCAGTTCAAGCATTTATGTTTACTCTTATTTATTTTCATTATTCACCCCCTTGTGTGTTAGCCAGTGCTTAGAAAGTCCAAATATATTTTGCAAAGCATGAGAGAAAGTGTCTGGGTCAGATCCTTCAGGCCTTCCCATCTGTATTAACCTCCATGAAAATCACCTGAGCTAGGGACAAGCAGTGCACGTATTTTTCAGTATATGACAGCTAAAAGTTCTGCATTTGGCTGTTTCCTCAAATCTCAAATGTTCCACTGTTGGTCTAAATATTTTTTATCCAACCTAAATGATTCAGATTCTAACTAAAAAGTAATCCATGTGGTTCCTTTGCCTAACACACACTCGTGGTTGTCATTCAGGGACTTAACGTCTCCTTGTGTTATTCCCTTTCCCCCAGATGGATTCCTGCTCTTTCAGCAAGTGCCAATGGTAGAGATGGACGGGATGAAGCTGGTGCAGACCAGAGCCATTGCCAACTACATAGCAACGAAGTACAACCTCTATGGGAAGGACCTGAAGGAGAGAGCCCTGTACTGTGACAGTACCACCTTTGCTTGTTAGAGCCCAGCTCACACTGTAGCTCAGTGCAACCCAGTTCACAGCGAGGTTCAGGGGGCAGAGCAGTGTTTTGTGCAGCATGAGATGGCTCTGACTGCAGGTGATGTCTACAGCAGTGATAGCCAGGCTCGATTAGCTAGGGCGTGTGAGCCCATAAATCATCAATCAGAGATCAATGCAGTCATCAGAAGAAAGCACTCAGGGGGGCAGATTGTCTTACTGATGCTGCTTTTCATTTTCTCCTGCAGCTGTCAGCAGCGTCATTTTCTCCTCATCACATTCAGGGCAGTGTCTTTGAAGGAAACAAAATCACTCCTCTCTCTAATAACCAGGAATTAGAATAGAATTAGAATTAATTACAGGTAATGAAAGGACAGGACTCCTAGGGCACATGTGTTGACCTGAGGTGTATTTGAGTGCTTCAAATTAGTAAGCCCTGGTAAACACATGTCAAGATATTTGCTAGAAATCATATGGACCTGTTGTTAAAGTTGTCCTGTCTGATTGGATTTTTAAAAGAACTTTGGATAACATATATGACAATTTTGTCAAATTTGGTTTTGTCAGATTTGGGTTTAAAGACCCATAGTCAAGAGAGGTATCAGTCCTAGTGAGAATTGGGAGTGGTACAGTCCTTACGTTTTGCCTTGGAATTTTGCATTTGTCTTTCACCCAAGCTCCCTCATGCCTGCCCTCAGTGCAACGGCATTCCTGAGGGAACTTTGCCAGGGTTTGTGTGTGTGGGAAAGAAGAGGCTGGGATTTCCCAGCATCTCGATGTACAGTAGTTGTGCTGTTCATATCTACTTGTGTTTGACCTGACCAAGTGAATCTATTCCTTTCAGAATCGATATGTACGTGGAAGGAATGTTTGATCTGAATGAGTTACTCATCATGTATGAAATCCAACCAGCAGACAAAAAAGAGCAGTATTTTGCTAATATGATGGACAAAGCAACAAATAGATACTTCCCAGTCTTTGAGAAGGTATGTGGCAAAGAGTTTGTAGCTCAATTGATACTCTTATCTTGAACAGCCATCATGGATCCACAAGAGTTTTATGGAAGAAAACAGCAGAAAAACTACCACTGGCATATAAATGCTCTGGTTTTGGTGGTGCTGGGAGTAAGGTGGAGACAGGACACTACGGAGGGGACAGAAGGCCCTTCCAGTCTGGGAGAGATGTAAAGCTGCGAAAATGCAGCACACACTGAGTTCCCAAATGTCCATGTTTGTATCTGTGTGTTGTTTCAGACAGAAGACACTACAGCATCAGCTTTGACATCAAGATTCCTCCTGAGCTGCAGATGGCCCTCTACCATACATGCTATGTAGCAGTGTGACAGTTCCTTCTGTATCTCATAGAGCTTAGCCTTCAGTGCAGCTACAGCAGCCAAGGCAAGATGAGCACAACTGAGCTTCCAGACAGAAGTGCAGAAGAGAAAGAGCTGCTAGATTATGCCTAGGATGGCAGTGCCATCAGATCAGTATTTGTCCTATAGATGTTTGAACTGCATCTCCTTCTTTCACAGACAGCTCCATGCCATGGATGACCCTGCTTTGAAGATTTCATATTAAGGAACACAGAGAAAAGACATCATTTCCTTCTGCTTCTGTGTTTTTAGGTTTTGAAAGACCATGGAAAAGACTTCCTGGTCGGCAACCAGCTGAGCAGGGCAGATGTGCAATTACTGGAAATCCTTTTAATGGCAGAGGAGTTCAAAGCTGGTATACTTGCCAGATTTCCTCTCTTGCAGGTAAATGAATGGGCAGTTTGAGTGGATAATGAATTGGGAATGACCACTGATTTAAACTGGCTGAGAAATGTGGGAGAGCGGGAGGGTGAGAAGTGACGTGCAAAATAATCAGATACCCTAAAAACTTTTAGCTGGCCTCAGCTCCCCTTTTTTTTTATGCCATGTTCTGTCACTACCACTCCAAAAGCATGAGAGGGGGAGGCACAGAGTTTCTTCTGCAGCATCAAGCCTTAATGTAACTTTCAGAGCATGGATAAGATGGAAATGTCTGCCAGCTGCAATGATTCTCAAGCACTGTGCTTTTTTGGTTTTGTTTTGTAGAGCTTCAAAGCAAGAATAAGCAATATCCCCACAATAAAGAAATTCCTGCAGCCTGGCAGCCGAAGGAAACCACCATCAGATGAGGATGATGTGGACAAAGTGATCAAAATTTTCTTCTCCTGAACAGCACCCTAAAGCCGCAGAAACTTTTTCATTGTATTTGTAGATTGTAGCAAAGTGAAATTAATTAAGAGATTGGAAATGTCAAATCAATAAAGAGTGAAGAAATGGTTCCTGATCTCTCTTTCCTTAGCTATAGAGGAATGGCTAGATAGCAAAGGTCACGTTCCCATGCAGCAGTTAGCTGGGAAAGAATTAGACAATGGAGTAGAGTTGGTGTGAGATGTTGCAAAGTCAGGAAGACCTTAGTGATGATAACTGTTAACTGAGAACAGGAAGCTGTGATCAGAAGAATGTGAATTCAGCATAGATGAGTGATCGCAGGAATGTGGAACTAGGTGGAGTTGACCTTAAATGAAATATCCAATAATGAGCTTGCTTTTGCACTATGTATGAGCCTAATTATTGATGCTATATAAGTGATTTTAGAGTTACCAATAAATGAGACTTGCTGATCATTCATATTGAGTGCTGCATTTCTCCCACCGAACTCATCAAATGGCGCCCGAACAACAGGGACCCTTGGAACCCTTGGGGCCTTTGGGACCCTAGAGAGACCTTTGGGACCTTTGGAACCTTTGGGACCTTAAAAAGGAGTCGGCCAAGGGAGTTGGTGTCAGGGGATGGGTCCCCTGCAGCAAGGACGGCAAAAAGCAACAGCTGTGCTGCGTTCCAGGTGACCTCACAAGAGAGTCCTGATCAAAAGCAACGTTGCTGTGCCCCGGCGACCTTATAGGAGAGTCCTGCCGTAACGTGCTGCTGAAACCTTGTAGGGGCTGCAACAGCGCTGACGGTAAGATGGAAAGGCAAGCAACATATGATTTATTTACCTGCTTTTTAGAAAAGCAATAGGTTAAAGATTTTGATTCTTGCTTATGGGTATGCTCAGGGGTGTTTTCAGAATCCCCATACAGTCCATGAATTAAGTGAGTGGCGAAAATTTGGAGATAAATTGTGGGAAGCTACTTTAGATGATGATAAAACTGCTAAAAAATTGGGAAAACTGTGGCGGACAGTTCATAATGTTCTTTTGCAGTATCAGGCTGAACAGGCAGCTGCTACATAGGCATCTGCAGCTATGTCAAAAAATAGATTATTAGAGGGAATTAATGACTGTCCATTGCCACCCGCCACGAATACAGTAATTTTGACCCCCCCTACGCAGTCACTGACCCCTGCTGCAGCTGCTAATCCTTTTGTGCCATCTCAAATTTCTTCACCTACTAACCTTGATTCTGGAACTGAGCCTTCGGCACCGTTACCATCCTTCCCTATGGGAAATAAATCTGTCCCTGGGGAAGGGCGTGAGTTAGGTGAGACTATAGCACGGGAAAGAAGGGAGACATGGGCTACATTGGCACGGAATATTTTGCAAGAAGGATATCAGGAAATAGCAGACGCTGTATTGGAAGTAGCATGTCCCGTAACCTTTGCACCAGTGCAAGGGGGAGGAATACAAGCTCAAATTACAGCTTTAGATTGGAAATGGTTATCACAGTTGCGATCTACAGTCAGTCAGTTTGGAGTGACCAGTGAACCGGTTAGACAGATGATTGATTATTTGTGGGGTACACAGATTTTGTTGCCTACAGATTGTAGGAGTATTATGAAATTGATTCTTAGTCAGCATCAGCAGTTATTGTTTAATGCACACTGGCAAGCTTATTGTCAAGAAAGTGTAAATGTGCGAAGACAGGCAGGTGATCCACTGCATGGGCTAACCTTGGAAGAATTTATGGGATTAGGAGCATATAGTCAAGTGGAAGCACAAGCTATTTTGGGACCAGGTAAGTTGAGAGAAGGAATGCGGTTAGTGCGAGCTGCATTTGATCGGATTAAGGAGCCAGGAGGTATTCCATCTTAAATGGGTATTAAACAGGGGCGAGATGAGCCATTTGGAGCATTTATTGATAAAGCAGCTACAGCTATAGAGAGGGCAGGTGTTCCTGAATATATGAGGGGAGCATTATTAAAACAATGTGCATTACAGAATTGTAATCCAACAACCAGGTCAGTTTTAAATTCCCTAAATGCTAACTGGACTATTGAAGAGACATTAGAGAGGATGTATAATATACCAGTGGGCTCACAAGCACTGTTAGTCCAGGCAATTAAAGAACTAGGGCAAGGGTTAGAGAAGCAGGCTGCATCTACTCAGTCAGGTTTTAGCAGGTCTTGCACCCCTACAAGCGGCTACAACCAACAATGGCAGGATTCCAGCCTCCCGATTCAAATGTTTTCGCTGTGGCAACCTTGGGCATATTCGGAAGGAATGTACTGTGTCATCTGTTTGGTGCAATCAGTGTCGGTCTAATACTCATGCTGATAGTGCTTGCCGCCGGAGATCAGGAAACGGGAAAGCCAGCGCGAGGAGCCGCCGCGCCAGGACACAAATAGCAGCTGCCGGAACATCAGTGCAACTTCCCTCCAGCCTGCCACAGCAGGGAGCCTCGGCTTGGACCTGGCAGCCTCAGTGACTGTGGATTTATTAACATCACAGCCGTACAAGATTCCCACGGGGATTATTGGACCAGTGATAATAAATGGAAAAGCTATGGGTGCAATTGTGTTGGGACGTTCATCTGCTAGTCTAATGGGACTGTTTATTTTACCTGGAGTCATTGATGTGGACTATTCTGGTGAAATATATATCATTGCATATACACTGGCACCACCAGCCAGAATTGATAAAGGACAGCGAATTGCACAATTGGTGCCGCTGCCACAATATACACATCAGTTGGCACCATTGAAAAATCAATCACGGGGTACAGGTGGATTTGGTTCTACAGGAGGACTTACATTGCTTACTCTGGACTTAAACACTAGACCCAAACGAACAGTTGTTCTCAATTACAACGGAGAATCCCACCAATTAGAAGGATTATCGGATACTGGGGCGGACTCAAGTATTGTTGCTCCACGATATTGGCCCCAGGAATGGCCTTTGTTGCCTAGTATGGTTACTGTTACAGGGGTGGGAGGTTTAACTTTAGCAAAAAGGTCTCCACAAATCCAAATTCAATTAGATGGGAAGGTCATCAGTTCTGTTTTGTCGATTGTTCCATTACCAGACAAGGTTCAATGTCTAATAGGGCGAGATATTTTGTCACAACTTGGTGTCATCTTGACCAATGAGCACCCTTTAAAATAGAGGCCATTGTTTGGACTTTCCCACTCCCACTTAAATGGATAATTCAGGAACCAGTATGGGTTGAAGAGTGGCCTTTAAAAAGGGAAAGTCTGCAACAAGCTCATCAATTAGTACTGGAACAATATCAACAAGGACATTTAAAGTTGTCAACAAGTCCTTGGAATGCTCCCATTTTTGTTATAAAAAAGAAATCTGGGAAATATCGATTGCTGCATGACTTACGTGCAGTAAATGAACAAATGGAGCCAATGGGGGCGCTACAACCTGGTTTGCCCAATCCTGCAATGTTACCAAAAGATTGGCCCTTGCTAATAATTGATTTAAAGGACTGTTTTTTCACTATCTCACTGCATGAACAGGATACTTGCAGATTTGCTTTTACTTTGCCTTCATTAAATCGAGCAGAACCAGACAAGAGATTTGAATGGACAGTTTTACCACAAGGTATGCGTAATTCTCCTACCTTGTGCCATCTTTATGTTGATAATGCTTTGCAACCACTACGTGTTCGGTGGTCTACAACCATTATTTATCATTATATGGACGATATTCTTTTTGCTCAGTCACAACCTTTTGCAGATAAACAAGTTAAAGACATTCAAACACAATTACTTCAGAATGGACTGGTTGTTGCACCTGAGAAAATACAGCAGTCATCCCCATGGAAATATCTCGGGTGGACTTTAACTGAGCAGTATGTTGCCCCTCAGAAACTGTCATTAAACATGTCACTTCATACTGTTCATGATGCTCAGCGATTGCTAGGAGATTTACAATGGCTTAAACCTGTTGTGGGTATTCCTAATGAACTTTTACAATCTTTACGACCTTTGTTAAAAGGTACTGATCCTACAGCACCTATACAGGTCACCAGTGAGCAACAAGAAGCTCTCAATAAAATAATGGACTGTATCCAGACAGGTGTTGTTCGTAGGTGAGATCCAGACTTGGACATTAATCTTACTGTATGGTTTGGACCTCGACATCTCATCGGTGCTTTAACGCAGCAGCAAAAGAAAACAGGGGAGATATGGGTATTAGAGTGGCTGTTGCCACCACTACAACAGAGACATACTTTAATTCAAAAAAATTGAAATTTTAGCAAATTTGATAAAACAAGGACGGAAGCGATTGTGGCAAATTATGGGTGTAGATCCAGCTGAAATTCAGATACCAATAAAGAAGGACACTTTGGATTGGTATTTCATTCACAGCTCCACATTGCAAGAAGCATTGCTTGACAACAGCAGTGTAGTCAGTACTGAGGAAGTGCCTCGAATACCACTATGATGGATAGGTCAGCAGAATTGGATTGAAAAGCCCAGATGATCATTTGTGCCATTACCAGGGGTATCAACTGTGTTCACTGATGCTGGAAAGAAGTCTCGTACAGCTGCTGCGACATGGCAAAATTCAGAAGGACAATGGAATCATCATATTATTCTAGCTCAAAAGGAGGACACATTACAAACTCTGGAATTAGTCGCTGTTGTTTGGGTTTTGGTGCAGTTTAAGGGTCCTGTTAATGTGGTAACTGATTCTTTATATGTTGCAGGAGTGAGTGAACGTATTGAAAAAGCAGACATTAAGGAAGTAAAAAGCCCTCGTTTATATGAACTGTTTTTGCAACTTCAAAGAGCAGTAAAGTTGAGGACTGCTGCCTTTTCTATTATCCATATTCGTAGCCACAAATGGGATGTGGGTTTAGGAGAAGGAAATGCTAGGGCAGGCCGATTGGTTTCATTGTCACAAAATAGCCCTGTCCCACCACAGACATTAGCTAGAGAAGCTCATGCCATCTTTCACCAAAATGCAAAAGGCCTCCATTGGGAGTTTCAGATACCTTTAGAGGAGGCTTGGGCTATTGTCAAAGCATGTCCTATTTGTAGTTTTCATAATCAAGGCTAATGGATGTTGATGATGAGTTATGGCTAATGATGAGTTGTGGCAAATGGATGTTACTCATGTTGCAGAGTTTGGGAGAGTTAAATATGTGCATGTCACCATTGATACTTATAGTCATTACATCTGGGCTACAGCTCAATCTGGTGAGAAAGCACGGAATGTTGAGCGACATTTAGTAAGTTGTTTTGCAGTCATGGGAGTTCCACGTTCTATTAAAACAGACAATGGACCTCCTTATTGTAGTAGTAGAATTAAGCAGGTGATGCAATCATGGGGAATCAAACACATAACAGGGATTCCACATTCCCCCACGAGTCAGGCAATAGTAGAACAAGCAAATGGTACCTTAAAACAATATCTGAATAAATTTAGGGAGATCAAAGATCCACAAGAACGATTATTGCATTGTTTATTTGTTTTAAATTTCCTCTGTATTTTTGGAAACAGTGATTTGCCTGCAGCAATACGTCATAGTGCACCTGAAGCAGAGAAAACTCAAAATCCAATATGGGTTCGCTATAAAGATCCAAAAACAGGACAGTGGGGAGGTCCTAGCAAGGTACTATATTGGGGACGTGGTTATCTTTGTGTGTCTACCCCCACAGGGCCTGTCTGGGTGCCGAGCCGATGGACTAAACCTGATCACTGCTGATCCCAGTGATTTACCTTCAGCTGATCCAGAAAATTTAGCAGATACTTCTCGCTCTCTACCATCAACATAGAGATGGAACATGAACTCTCACATGAAAATTTTGTGTACAGTACCAAATTGTGAATGTTATCCTTTTGTATGTTGTATTTGTAAAGTGTGTAAAGAAAAGTGGTGGATACATTCTAAGTGGGGTCGATCCCCAAGAGGGATTTGTACAGAGTGTTACAACTTTGAAAGAAATTTGACTGAGATTGCATTACAGGAAGGTGTGCAAACAGGACAATTTGAGAAAGGATCTGATAGATGGTGGGAGATTTTTGCTTTTGGAATAAATCCAGAAAATTATTGTTATCATTCTAATACCCCTTTACCATATATTATTGAAATAATTGCAATACGTTGTTGCAAAACATTGACACAGGTCAGGTGTGATATTCACAAGTCAGGGGTAAAAAATAAAAATTGGGAGCAATTCTTAAAACGGCAGTCTCGAGAAAAAGAGTCTTTCCCTGAAAGTTATCCTTGCTGCCGAGAAGATGGAACACCCCGTGGTTCGAAGCAACCTAATCAACGGGTGAGGCAGAGGGGTAAAAGAAAAAGGAAGCAAGATCTCACATGGGATCCAGCCAAGATGCTGGCTGAACTGCCGCAATCCTTTTAAAGTCCTTAAAGAACTATCTCTGATCAAGTTGTTGTGGTTTACCATGATAAAGGGAAATGAAGGGTTTTTGATTGACATGGATGAGAGACAAAATATGTGGGTAACGTGGGCTAATCAAACTGGACAGGATAATTTTTGCCTTTCAATGGCTACCCCTTCAGATCCTTTTCGAACTTGTTTAGTGGGCGCACCTTTAGATGATTCATTCAATGCCACGACGTTTAAAAACTGGACAAAGAATTGGAAAACACCCAAGGAAGCAAACAAAACATTATGGGAAAGTCCATCAGGTAAATTCATGACCAATATCTGTGACACAGGTTTAATTCCAGCAAATCCCATTGGTGCTCAAAACTGGTACATTGCTACGGGTTTAAATGTTACTGGGTCAGAACCACAAGAGTTAAGACTATTAGGTTCAGCCCCTAGCAATTACTGTTTAACTTTTGTTAATCGGGCTAGGAACAATCATGTGAAAAAGTCTCATGGGCCAAATGGTACAAATGTTTCTCCACAAAATTTGCTATATTTGCAAAATAATGATGCATACTGTGGCAATTGGTCTCACAAAGTAAATTCTAGCAGTACACCTCTACAATTACCACCTGGTATTTTTCTAATTTGTGGAGATCGTGCATGGCAAGGACTGCCAGCAAACATTTATGGAGGGCCTTGTTATTTTGGAAAATTGACACTGTTTGCACCTACTATACAGCAACTATTAAGAGCCAATAGAACCAGGTTACGAACAAAGAGAAGTGTGTTCCAATTGGGGCCAGAATACAAAGATAAGGTTGAACTTTGGGAACATCCTACAGTGATTGTGTGATCTATATTTACACCTGGAGTATCTAGTGCTCAAGCCTTAACACAGTTACGATGACTGGCATGTTGGACAGGAAAACAGTTTAATATTACATCAAAGGTTTTGTCTGATTTGCTTTTGGATATGAACAGTGTTAGGCATGCTGTATTGCAGAATAGAGCTGCTATTGATTTTTTGCTATTAGCACAGGGCCATGGCTGTGAAGACTTTGATGGGATGTGTTGCATGAATCTTTCTGACCATTCAGTGTCTATTCATGCTCGTCTTCAACAACTACAGAACAATATGAAAAAATTAACCGTGGAAACAAATCCATTAGAGGAATGGTTTCAATCACTAGGTCTCACAGGATGGTTAAAAAAATTGGCACAAATGGCAATTGTTATATTGATCATTGTGATTGTGTTACTGTTTATTCCTTGCTTACTGCAATGCTTGCAAAATATGGTAAAGAAGGCTACTTCTACAGTTTTGTTAGTACAAAAAGAAAACAGGGGAATTATAGAGGAATGGCTAGATAGCAAAGGTCACGTTCCCATGCAGCAGTTAGCTGGGAAAGAAATAGACAATGGAGTAGAGTTGGTGTGAGATGTTGCAAAGTCAGGAAGACCTTAGTGATGATAACTGTTAACTGAGAACAGGAAGCTGTGATCAGAAGAATGTGAATTCAGCATAGATGAGTGATTGCAGGAATGTGGAACTAGGTGGAGTTGACCTTAAATGAAATATCCAATAATGAGCTTGCTTTCGCACTACGTATGAGCCTAATTATTGATGCTATATAAGTGATTTTAGAGTTACCAATAAATGAGACTTGCTGATCATTCATATTGAGTGCTGCATTTCTCCCGCCGAACTCATCACTTAGCTACTGGACTGGTTTTATCCTACTCCAGACTCTTCAAGATAAATCTGCATGATCCTACCAGCAAAGGAAATAGTTCATGGGTAAGAGGGTGTATTGGACAACACAGGATGCCTTAAACTAATTAGAATACCTGAAATAAAATCTTACTATTGATACTCAAAACGCCATTGTTCATTGGTTTCTTGCTGCTACTTCTTAGCCTAAGGTCTCTCTGGTTCTGTTTTTCTGGCTTTCCCAAGAATTGCTGGAAAATTAGGAGAGATTATCCCAAACAGTAGGCCATGTATTTTTTTTCTGGGAAATGCCAGGACAAGTCTGCAGCTTCTGGTGAGGTCACGATGAAAGGTTTGGATTCAGCTTTCCTCTGAGCTTAACTTGGAATGTGCTTGGACCAGAAGTACTACTGCACCTCTGTTTTGTCACTAGACACACAAACTCTTGTACTGCAGCTTCACCAAAGTTCCCTTTATCAGAAGGTTTATTGTAGCAGCTAAAAGCCCTCTGCTGAACTTGAGGAACAAATGCTTGTCGTGTTTATCATGAACCAGTTTAAAACTTATTGAGAAAGGAGGAGTCAGGATGGTGTCAGGCTCTAGTGAGACCTTGGAATGTAGGAATCCATACTGATTTACATCACTGTATATCAAACCAAGTTTAATACAAGCTGTACTGGAGTTGTTCATTCTTCCAATCACTTAAATCAAGCTCCACTATTGAGGTTAGCAAGACTGCTGAACTGATAAATATGTGCATTCCTGTAGTGAAAGCTGTTTCTGCTCAGGGCAGGAGGGTTGGGACTAGATGATCTTTAACATCCCTTCTAACCCAAACCATTCTATGATTCTGTGATATTACTGAAACCCCAAATACACCAAGTTTGCAAAAGAAAGAGCCAGTGCCCTAAATCCAGCTACAACTAGAGCACTGGCAGCTTTCAGCTGGGCAAACTCAGGGTGCTGTAGCTCTTCCTAAAGCCAACAGTTTCTTCATAAGAAATGTGATGCAGCTGGAAGCAGTTTTTGTCATGAAAAAACGAAATAAACGCATGTTTTTCAGCAGCAAAGCATGTATGAAAGAGAGTTGTTGCTGTTACCTCTGTCTCTCTTTTCTTTGCCTCCTTTGGGCTCAGTTCTCTGTGAATACAGCTTTCTATAGTCTCCCAGCCTCCTCTGGGCTGAATTTTCTGTAGATACAGTTCTTTTCTAATTCCCCAGCCTTCTCTGGGCTGAATTCTTCTGGGATCCTCCCTCGTGGGGAGTTCCACTTATCTCAGTTCTCATTATTTGAAATAAACTCTCGAGCTCGTTAGAATCTTGTTTCTCGTGTTTATTGTAGGATCCTCACAAAAGTTAACAGGTTTCTCCAGACTGGTTACAAGGTTAATCTTTGTAATTTGGTACATTTCTTTCTTCTGATGGTACAAACAAGGCCTTGTGGCACACTTCATGTCTGATACACAAAATGGCCCCGAATTACGCAGTTCTTTTATCTTTATACTTATTTTTATCCGATTAACAATAGACACGTGTATTATTTTTCTTAATGACCCTATGACCCATCACCTCTGTGATGCACTGCGGCATTTTCTATCCAATTACTAACTACTATCCAAAAACCTCCAGGAGAAGAACATGAAGAAGAAAGAAGAAAGACAAGGGACAACACCCTAAATCCTCCATCTTGTCTCCTGTTCTCTAAACTACTTTTTCACCCAGTGATTTAAGAAACTTTCTAATCTATACACCTACCTTTCTTATCTAACTTTAGCATTAGTTTTCATGTATCACTATGAAAACATGCTCATGAATTTCATATTATATGAAATTCAGTGTTCTCTTGAATCCCAGAACTAAACATTAAAAGCAAGGGCACACAGTCTGTATTTCAGACTCCAACAGTTGCAGGAGCTGTTTCCCTCTTGCCTCACTGAAGCCTTCAGACAACACTTGCAGCAAATGTACAGGAAGGACGTGAAGGAGAAAGACCCTCATACTGTAACCACCAATTTTCTTTTGTGTGACACACTGCAATATATACAACCTCTCTGTGTAACATAAGAGGAATATCCCATCTCTCAGTTATGATCAGGGCAATTGCGCAACATTTTGCATGTATATATTGACCTTGACAGCAGGTAATGCCTGCATCAATATTAACCACATTGATTAGATAGACAGGAGGGGGCATGGGAGTTTATTCTGTATTGACTTTTTGGAATCAATACAGTCAACCAAAGAAAGCAGTCAGGAGTGCAGAGGGCAGTTTGCCTTCTGATACCACACTTCATTCACTGTCTCTTACAGTTGTCCTTGGTGTGTATTTTCACTGAGTCATGTTCAAGGAAACATTTTTGACAGAAAAAGAAAAAGAAAAAGAAAAAGAAAAAGAAAAAGAAAAAGAAAAAGAAAAAGAAAAAGAAAAAGAAAAAGAAAAAGAAAAAGAAAAAGAAAAAGAAAAAGAAAAAGAAAAAGAAAAAGAAAAAGAAAAAGAAAAAGAAAAAAGAAAAAAAAATAAAAAATAAAAATAAAAAAAGGCTCCTCCCAGATGTTCATCCCAAAATGAAATTAAGAAGAAGTATCCTGAAGGAATATTCACAAAGTAAGTCATAGAAGTAACTTGTATCTTGTAACAGATACAAGCTGAATTAGTTGATGTGACTTACATAAAATGGTAAGTTCTTAAAAGTAGAAAACCAGAAAATATTAGAATAAAAGTGGGATTGGCATAGCAGTGTTCTTTTAAACTGAGTGAGTTTATCAGCCATTACAATTATTTTTAACTAGCATGGTACCAAGTAATGAAAATAGCCGGTATATTAGCACTTTGTGCTGGGACAGATGTTCCCAATCATCATGACCTCTCCTCTATCCTACATTTGTACATAGTCAGCATTAGTGAAGGATTTATTTCCTGCAGGTGAAAAGAAACTAAACAGAGCTAATTGTTTTTGTTTGCTTAAGAGAAAGGGGTTTCCATTTGTAGAGAACTGCTTCTAGTGATAGGAGGGGCTTCAGGGTTATATAAGGCAAAACTGCTGAGAGATTAGAGTTACGCTGTGCACAAGGTAAATTTTTTTTTTATTTTGGACATGCAGGGAGTTGTATATGAAACTTAGTCAGTGAATGGCTTTTATAGATTAAATATGTGTACATATTTTATTAACATGATTCTATGTACCAAATATTGAATTCTTAATCAACTGCTTTCGAGGTGTACAGAGGTAAGAAAATGAAATGTAGATCACTACTGGGGAGTGGCTCCTCTCACCTCCTTCTTCGTACCATCAAGAAGCTGGCATGTTCTTTGCAAGGGGAGAATGGTGGGGGTTTGGGCATTTTCCCTTTGCTGCTGTTAATGCTTCAGCTTTGTTGCTGACAGTGCGTCAATGCCGTGAGGCTGGCATAGGCTGGGCACTGTGTGTGTGTGCTTGTTGCTGATGTGCACGTGTGGGTCTGAGTGGAGTGTCTGACAGCTTGCCGAGAAACTGTGGCTGCTTTAAGTTGCTTCCTAGGAACTGCTGTTGCTTGAATTCCAGCAGAGTTGGAACTGGACCAGGCAAGCATTGCGCTGTGGTTATGCCTGTGGTAAAGGCAAATCTGATGTTGCTGTGACAAAATTAATTTCATGTCTTTGAAGGCTTCTCTAAAGAAATTACAGAAGCAGGAAGTGCTGTAAAAGAAGTTGCCAGCGTGAAAGAATTCCTTCCTGGCTGGTTTTAATGGAGCATAATGGCTGCTGGAGAAAGCACAGCAATTGCTGAGTTTATAGCATGTATCTGATTAAACAGTAAACTGTAATTTGAAATCATGCCAAAATACACAGAGAGCACCCTCTACTTTTGGTCAGAACAGAACACTTTGGACGCAAATGATTTT
This sequence comes from Poecile atricapillus, assembly GCF_030490865.1. NCBI lineage: Eukaryota > Metazoa > Chordata > Aves > Passeriformes > Paridae > Poecile > Poecile atricapillus. The sequence continues at coordinate 23,874,055 of NC_081251.1, read as the reverse complement.
GATTCACTTGCTTTCTGACTGGGCCAATTGCTCAAAGTACAGCCAGAGTTTTACTTAACTATTCTGCATGTGTAAGAAGCATTTTTTAGGCAGAATGATACAAGGCATTCTCTCAATATAGTCTAACTTTTACCTCCTCTGTTAATTGATTAAAATCTTGGACAATAAATCATTGGTTTCAAACAAGTCAATTTCAAGAGCCAGTTGCAGATTCAAAACTGCAAAAGTTATTTCTTCATTGCAGATACTAGGAAATCCAGCACGAGGAAACATGTCTGGAAAACCCAAGCTGCACTACTTCAATGGACGAGGCCGGATGGAACCAATTCGGTGGCTACTGGCAGCAGCTGGGGTTGAGGTTTGCCTCTGGTCTTTTATACTGAGATCCTGTGACCAATGTGTGTTTTTACTCTTTTGTATGAGAAGTGTGATTGAGCAGCAGTTTCAAACTCTGTATGTAGTGCATTGCTGAGCAAGCCAACAGTGACCACGAGCTTGCCCTAAGCAGGGGGCAAGTTCCTGTCTCACTTCCACACATCATGTGCAAAGCCCGCTGGTAGCACCACAAAAGCTTCTCCCCTGTAGCTAGAGAAAGAAGAAATTTAAAACCCCAGGAGGAGATCCTGGCTTCTTATCTTCTGATCCAGAGGTCAAGCACCTGCAATTCTGAGTACCTTCAGTTAAATTCCAACTTGCAAAATAGCAAGAGATTATTATTGCTACTACAGTGTAGTTTACTCTTGAAGGTACCATATATTGTAAACCACAGAGTAATTTTTGTTTTACCTTTGGCAGATTCTGATACTAAAGCAGAGATGGAGTGTTTCACAATGGGTGTGGGGAATTTGTGTTTCAAGATCCACGGGTTTCTGTCACAGTGATGGCCAGTGGGCCTGACAGCTTTCAAATATGACATATGTTTCTAACAAATAAAATTTCCCAAAACACATCTCTTTAAGTCTTCTTTACTTAAAAGAGGAAGAAGCTAAAACATGGAATGACAGTAAATTTCTCTTCTATTTCCTGCAGTTTGAAGAATCTTACCTAGAAAAAAAGGAGGATCTAACAAAGTTACAGAAGGGTAAGTTTCCTTCACTTTTAAATAGTAACAGAAGCAAGAGTAGTAATAACAAAAATTAGAATTAGAATTGGTATTAAAATTTGAATAAGAATTAGAATTATAATTACTTGTCTTAGAACACCTAAGAATTCTTAAGTCTTAGTGTCTTGAAAAGAAGATCTCTTCACTGGATTGTACACAAGGTCTCAGAGGTGCACACTGCAGTGTCTTACTTGGTATCCCCCACCCGGTTGCTTCAGTCTTCACTGAATCACAGAAGGGCTGAGGTCAGAAGGGACTTCTCATGACTGTCTACTCCACATGCCCTCTTCAAGCAAGGCCACCTCCAGCCAGTTACCCAGGACCATGTCCAGCTGGGTTTGGAGTATCTCCAAGGATGGAGAATGTACAGCTTCTCTGGACAACCCAGAGAGAGTCAAAGAGCCTTTCTGTAAGTTCAGCTGGTTGACTCTCCTTTGCTTCAGCTTGTGTCCATTGTCCTCCATCCGATGGCAACAGAGGCTTTTGTCATCAGATCCTCTTGAAATTCATTAGCATTTTAGGTTGCCTACATAGTTGTTGTTTTATAATTCTTATGAAAAGAGAGTTCCAGATTTCTGAGTTTGCCTGTACCTCAGCTGCATTCCTGCCTCCCAAGGCAACTCCCCACTGTGCTAGCTTCAGCTTCCATCTTCCTGAACATGATAATCATGTTTCCTCCAATCCAAATTGCATGTCTGTGCTATTCACCTGGCCTGTCAAAAGAAATCTGAGCTAGGGGTAGCATTTGCAGTCCTGCTGTCCTTTTGGAATAATGACTTGATATCCCTGCTACAGGCTGCCTTTTAAAAAATATTTTGGGACACAAGCATAAAGGTAAATGCACCCTTACACAGAGGGACATAGCTGATCAGTTTTTGGAATCAAGAAATAGGATTTCAAAAAGCAATAACTCTCACTCACTTCTCTGACATATCTCTGATTTAAACAGAGATACTGTCGTGGTTTTGAACCAGTAATTAACAAACAAGGGGGAAAAAAGAATTATTTATTTCTTGCTGTGAGATATGGATTAAAATAAGAGCAAACCAGGCATAAAACTTAAAAGGAATAAAGAGAAGTTTATTGACAAACTACAAGAACAAGAACACCAGAATAAACTTTTAGAAAAACCTTTTCATTTCTCACTGCTCACTATTCTTTTGTTCACATGACAACAGAGACAAAAACTTCATAATTTTGATGGTTTAAATAATCTTAATTCTCTTTATAGTCTTTCCATCAGTTTCTGTAAAGAAACAGAAGTTCCTTTCTGTTAATTTATGGAGTTTGTCACAAGAAAACTATTTTTGTTATAGTTTCTCGTTTCTCTGATATCAGCTGTTCAGAGCTACTGTTATTAAAGCTCACCCCTCCCATTTCACATCACTCTGAAATGTGTTATGGGTCATAAGTTTGAGGATAGCATTTTTAAGGATAAGTTAGTCAAAGGCAAAAAAGTATTTTTCATCTGCTTCTGTGAGCTTCACTAGAAAACAGTTTTTTCATTGCCTCTCAAGGCTTCAAATCTCCCAGCACTTCACTATACCACAATTACTTCACTTTTTACTTAAATTTACACTTTGAACACCTTATTCCTCCCCATACTCTATTATGAATTAAAGGAGTTTTTTTCAGGACTTCATTGTCCATCTCCATAGTTTTAACAGAAAGATATTTCAGCTTAATTAAAGCATCTTCTTAATTCTCTACCTTTCTTGAAGTCTCTTTTCTTTCTTGCCACTAGTAGTTTATAAAGTCTCTTTTCATGTTGATCACTCTCCTTTTCTCTCTCTGGATGAAAAGATTAATCCGCAAGTCTCATCTGGATAAGAAAGAGTTAAAATCTTGCCCAAGCTTTTGTAGATGGTTCAGCGATCTCTGCTGAACAGGAGCTGGAGCCGTCTGCGATGAAAAGTTCCTCATAGCTGCTTTTGAAGAGCGTGGTTTCTGTCTCTGCTTGCAGCAGGCTTAGAGCTCTTCTCTTTCTTTACTCGGCAGTTTTCTAGTGAATGTAGTTACAGCAAAACCTCCAGCTGAACCAGAGATCGGGCCGGGCCCGGCCCAGCCCGACCTGGCTCGGGGCAAGCCCCATCTCCCGGCCGGGAGACGAGAGACGCGGCGGGCCCGGCCCGGCCCCCGCCCAGCCGCATGGCCTGGGCAGGGAACCGAAAGCCAGCCGGAGCTCCGCCACCCTTCACAGTCAGGAAAACAAAGAACCACCACAGACTTCTGGGTGTACACTTTAAGTGTGGGGTTCAAAAGTTGATTCTACTTTTCAATGGCTAAAACTGCTGTCAATTCTCAGCAATGACCGATAATTGGTCAAGAGAAACGACTCCCAAGAGCCCCCAGCAACTTTAACTTCCATAAAGGTAAACTAACCTCATGACAGATACCTCAATTTCTGAAGGTATTTTCACTACTTTCATGCTAGGACAAGGATTCCGTAAGCTTGAAAAAGAGTTTCAAAGCTCCATCCTCACACTAGTTGATGTTTGGGTCTTGCAGTAATCTCATGGAACTCGCTCATTGTTCTGATTTTATGCCTGTATTGATGAGATGCCATTTGTAAAGGTAATAAAGAAGTCACGAAGGCAGTTCAAGCATTTACGTTTACTCTTATTTATTTTCATTATTCACCACCTTGTGTGTTAGCCAGTGCTTAGAAAGTCCATATATATTTTGCAAAGCATGAGAGAAAGTGTGTGGGTCAGATCCTTCAGGCCTTCCCATCTGTTCATTAACCTCCATGAAAATCACCTGAGCTAGGGACAAGCAGTGCACGTATTTTTCAGTATATGACAGCTAAAAGTTCTGCATTTGGCTGTTTCCTCAAATCTCAAATGTTCCACTGTTGGTCTAAATATTTTTTATCCAACCTAAATGATTCAGATTCTAACTAAAAAGTAATCCATGTGGTTCCTTTGCCTAACACACACTCGTGGTTGTCATTCAGGGACTGAACGTCTCCTTGTGTTATTCCCTTTCCCCCAGATGGATCCCTGCTCTTTCAGCAAGTGCCAATGGTAGAGATGGATGGGATGAAGCTGGTGCAGACCAGAGCCATTGCCAACTACATAGCAACGAAGTACAACCTCTATGGGAAGGACCTGAAGGAGAGAGCCCTGTACTGTGACCTTTGTCTAACAAGCCACCTTTGCTTGTTAGAGCCCAGCTCACACTGTAGCTCAGTGCAACCCAGTTCACAGCGAGGTTCAGGGGGCAGAGCAGTGTTTTGTGCAGCATGAGATGGCTCTGACTGCAGGTGATGTCTACAGCAGTGATAGCCAGGCTCGATTAGCTAGGGCGTGTGAGCCCATAAATCATCAATCAGAGATCAATGCAGTCATCAGAAGAAAGCACTCAGGGGGGCAGATTGTCTTACACATGCTGCTTTTCATTTTCTCCTGCAGCTGTCAGCAGTGTCATTTTCTCCTCATCACATTCAGGGCAGTGTCTTTGAAGGAAACAAAATCACTCCTCTCTCTAACAACCAGGAATTAGAATAGAATTAGAATTAATTACAGGTAATGAAGGGACAGGACTCCTAGGGCACATGTGTTGACCTGAGGTGTATTTGAGTGCTTCAAATTAGTAAGCCCTGGTAAACACATGTCAAGATATTTGCTAGAAATCATATGGACCTGTTGTTAAAGTTGTCCTGTCTGATTGGATTTTTAAAAGAACTTTGGATAACATATATGACAATTTTGTCAAATTTGGTTTTGTCAGGTTTGGGTTTAAAGACCCATAGTCAAGAGAGGTGTCAGTCCTAGTGAGAATTGGGAGTGGTACAGTCTTTAGGTTTTGCCTTGGAATTTTGCATTTGTCTTTCACCCAAACTCACCCTATGCCTCCATTCCCAGGGGAACTTTGCTAGGGTTTGTGTGTGTGTGAGAGAAGGGGCTGTGATTTCCCAGCATCTCAGAGAGGTTATGCGAGGAGTAATTGTGCTGTTCATACCTAGTTGTGTTTGACCTGATCAAGTGGATCTATTCCTTTCAGAATCGATATGTACGTGGAAGGAATGTTTGATCTGAATGAGTTACTCATGGCATATGGCTACCAACCAGCAGACAAAAAAGAGCAACATTTTGCTAATATGATAGACAAGGCGACAAACAGATACTTTCCAGTCTTTGAGAAGGTATGTATAGTCAGCTGGTTTTTGGTGGGATACTAAGGCTCCGCAGCTCTCCTAGTGGCTATTGTGACTTCTGCCCTAGCCTTTAGCAAGCCTGTTGTGAGTGAAAATCAGTTCCTCTGAGCAACGCAGGACTAAGAGAGACAGGACTTTGTATCTGATCTCTTTGGAGGTTTTTAATTCAGCTCTCTGCTCCATGAAATCTCTTTACAAATGCTGCTGGGCTAACCCGGAACTAACCTTTTATCCCCTACAGGTCAAGGTGTGTAAAAGGGTACTGACGTGGTGCCAGATTTTTTCCCCAGCCAGCTCCTGGCACCGAGCCCAGAGTGAGCTGCTCCTGGAAAGCAGGGCAGCTTAGGGCTTATGCTCTACGGCACTGGCTGTACAGCATTGAGGGCAGGAGCAAGGACAAGGGAGAGGTCTTCTAGGTGGCTTCCAAGAGGGATTTATTCTCTTGAAGGTTCCAGGAAAGAAAGACAAAAGATACAGGGGTACAGCAACTTATGTGTGGGGGAGGAGCAAGGGGAGTGTACAAATAATAAACCAATAGGGAACAGTTAGGGGAGGAGCACAAGGCGGGGTTACATCATACATAATACATCATACATCATACATCATACATCATACATCATACATCATACATCATACATCATACATCATACATCATACATCATACATCATACATCATACATAATACATAATACATAATACATAATACATAATACATAATACATAATACATAATACATAATACATAATACATAATACATAATACATAAACCAATGGAGAGCACAAGGGGAGGAGAGGGGGGCACATGGGCCAATGGGGCTCGGAGGAATAGGGGAATTCCAAAGGGGGCGGTCCAGGCAGGGGTTGACACAAGGGAGGATCGACAACTTAATGCGAGGGGGAACAGGGAACGTTCGGGAACAAGGGGCAGGTGTCAGGGTGGATTGGCAACCAGGGTAGGAGGGCACAACTGGGACCAAAGTATTAACATGGGGGTTGGTACTGCTTAACAATAAAGAATGTAATTGAATCAAATATAATGAACAACAATGCACCACAACAGGTATAAACAATAAAAACTGCAAAATTAACATGAACTGAAATGGATGCAGGAGAGGAGGCTTTTTGCCTCACCATGCCTGTGAAAGTGGCCAGCTAAGGTTTCTCCCCTAAAGAGAGTGGCAAACTATCCCAAGTGATCCCTTCCTTCCAAGGGAGGATGGGTGTTTTGTTGGCTGGCTCAGTATCCCTGACAGGTATGTGGCAAAGAGTTTGTAGCTCAATTGATTATCTTGAACAGCCATCATGGATCCACAAGAGTTTTATGGAAGAAACAGCAGAAAAACTACCACTGGAATATAAATGCTCTGGTTTTGGTGTGCTGGGAGAAAGGTGGAGACAGGACACTACGGAGGGGACAGAAGGCCCTTCCAGTCTGGGAGAGATGTAAAGCTGCGAAAATGCAGCACACACTGAGTTCCCAAATGTCCATGTTTGTATCTGTGTGTTGTTTCAGACAGAAGACACTACAGCATCAGCTTTGACATCAAGATTCCTCCTGAGCTGCAGATGGACCTCTACCATACATGCTATGTAAAAGCATGACAGTTCCTTCTGTATCTCATAGAGCTTAGCCTTCAGTGCAGCTACAGCAGCCAAGGCAAGATGAGCACAACTTGAAACAGAAGTGCAGAAGAGAAAGAGCTGCTAGATTATGCCTAGGATGGCAGTGCCATCAGATCAGTATTTGTCCTACAGATGTTTGAACTGCATCTCCTTCTTTCACAGACAGCTCCATGCCATGGACGACCCTGCTTTGAAGATTTCATATTAAGGAACACAGAGAAAAGACATCATCTCCTTCTGCTTCTGTGTTTTTAGGTTTTGAAAGACCATGGAAAAGACTTCCTGGTCGGCAACCAGCTGAGCAGGGCAGATGTGCAATTACTGGAAATCCTTTTAATGGCAGAGGAGTTCAAAGCTGATATACTTGCCAGATTTCCTCTCCTGCAGGTAAATGAATGGGCAGTTTGAATGGATAATTAATTGGAAATGACCACTGATTTAAACTGGCTGAGAAATATGGGAGAGCGGGAGGGTGAGAAGTGACATGCAAAATAATCAGATACCCTAAGAACTTTTAGCTGGCCTCAGCTCCCCTTTTTATTTATGCCGTGTTCTGTCACTACCACCCCAAAAGCATGAGAGGGGGAGGCACAGAGTTTCTTCTGCAGCATCAAGCCTTAATGTAACTTTCAGAGCATGGATAAGATGGAAATGTCTGCCAGTTGCAATGATTCTCAAGCACTGTGCTTTTTTTGGTTTTGTTTTGTAGAGCTTCAAAGCAAGAATAAGCAATATCCCCACAATAAAGAAATTCCTGCAGCCTGGCAGCCAGAGGAAACCCCCAGTACGAGAGGAGGACGTAGCCAAAGTGATAAAAATTTTCTACTGAGCAGCAGCCTCAAGCTCCAAAAACTATTTAGTTATGTTTGATGACAGTAGGAAAGCACTTAAAACTAAGTTTTTTGATTCTATCAGCAGAGGAAATTGTTCACTGATTAGGGGGTATATTGGACAACACAGGATGCCTTAAATAACTGAAGAGAACACCTAAAATAAAGTCTTACTCTTTCTTATAATTAACTGTGCAGGCAATGGCGTTTGCTATTATGTATTGGCTTTTGCAAATTACTATTAATTACAACGATGTTTAAAATCACTATTAACTACTTTAATATAGTATAGCCTGTCAGCTTTTGTAGCCAATGCCCTGTATAGCACAGTGTGATAAATATATATTATAGCTAAGGATTTTGAAAAATATTAAAATAGAGATTATACGTTGTGCATTGAAACGTTAAATGCCTTTTTATCTCTGACTAAGTGATAATAGTGAGAATAACTCAGATAATGTTGATTTAATGTACCTGTGTAGTATCTTATCTGAATTATAAGACAAGATTGAAGGGAACCAGGAAAATAAACAGTAAGAGAAAAAATGCAAGGAGAGATTCACTACTGACACTCACTTATCAAAAAATGTCAAACAACAGAACTGAGCCTCAAGAAAAAATAAAACATATGAATTTCATCTACAGGATGGCATGAAGACAAGACTCACTCAAACCAAGCAAAAGAATTCCCAGAACATGTAAACTCACAGGAATGTTTTAATATGTATAAGCCTCATGAAAGTGCATTTAACGAATGTAATGAAAAAATATATAAGAAAATTGTTTTAAGGTAATTGGTTTGCCTCTGGCATTTTTCCAAGCACCCAGCACTGTGTATGGTCCCTTTTATCCCTTATTAAACTTCTAAAAATTTTAAAGAGTTGTTTCTCACACTCTTCATACTCAAAACACAGCTGTTCATTGGTTTCTTGCTGCTACTTCTTAGCCTAAGGTCTCTCTGGTTCTGTTTTTCTGGCATTCCCAAGAATTGCTGGAACATTAGGAGAGATTATCCCAAACAGTAGGTGATGTATTTTTTTTCTGGGAAATGCCAGGACAAGTCTGCAGGTTCTGGTGAGGTCACAATGAAAGGTTTGGATTCAGCTTTCCTCTGAGCTTAACTTGGAATGTGCTTGGACCAGAGGTCCTACTGCACCTCTGTTTTGTCACTAGACACACAAACTCTTGTACTGCAGCGTCACCAAGGTTCCCTTTATCAGAAGGTTTATTGTAGCAGCTAAAAGCCCTCTGCTGAACCTGAGGAAAAAATGCTTGTCACCAGTTTAAAACTTATTGAGAAAGGAGGAGTCAGGATGGTGTCAGGTTCTAGTGAGACCTTGGAATGTAGGAATCCATACTGATTTACATCACTGTATATCAAACCAAGTTTAATACAAGCTGTACTGGAGTTGTTCATTCTTCCAATCACTTAAATCAAGCTCCACTCTTGAGGTTAGCAAGACTGCTGAACTGATAAATATGTGCATTCCTGTAGTGAAAGCTGTTTCTGTTCAGGGCAGGAGGGTTGGGACTAGATGATCTTTAAGATCCCTTCTAACCCAAACCATTCTATGATTCTGTGATATTATTGAAACCCCAAATACACCAAGTTTGCAAAAGAAAGAGCCAGTGCCCTAAATCCAGCTACAGCTAGAGCACTGGCAGCTTTCAGCTGGGCAAACTCAGGGTGCTGTAGCTCTTGCTGAAGCCAACAGTTTCTTCATATGAAATGTGATGCAGCTGGGAGCAGTTTTTTGTCATGAAAAAAGGAAATAAACCCATGTTTTTCAGCAGCAAAGCATGTATGAAAGAGAGTTGTTGCAGGAGCTGTTTCCCTCTTGTCTCACTGAAGCCTTCAGACAACACTTGCAGCAAATGTACAGGAAGGACGTGAAGGAGAAAGACCCTCATACTGTAACAACCAATTTTCTTTTGTGTGACACACTGCAACATATACAACCTCTCTGTGTAACATAAGAGGAATATCCCATCTCTCAGTTATGATCAGGGCAATTGCGCAACATTTTGCATGTATATATTGACCTTGACAGCAGGTAATGCCTGCATCAATATTAACCACATTGATTAGATAGACAGGAGGGGGCATGGGAGTTTATTCTGTATTGACTTTTTGGAATCAATACAGTCAACCAAAGAAAGCAGTCAGGAGTGCAGAGGGCAGTTTGCCTTCTGATACCACACTTCATTCACTGTCTCTTACAGTTGTCCCTGGTGTGTATTTTCACTGTGTCATGTTCAAGGAAACATTTTTGACAGAAAAAGAAAAGGAAAAAAAGCTCCACCCAGTTGTCCAGTCGTGAAATTCTGAAGAAGTATCCTGAAAGAGTATATACTAAGCAAGGCACGGAAGCTTGTGAAAGATCTGAGCTGAATTAGTTGATGTGACTTACATAAAGTGGCAAGGTGTTAAAAGTAGAAAACCAGAAAATATTAGAATAAAGGTGGGATTGGTGTCTTGCCTGGGTCTGAGGGTCTCTCTGACCCCCAGTTCTGCTGGCAACAAACCTAGATAAACATCCTGGGAAGGAGCCGCTGTCTGGGGAGTCCCAGGCAATTTCCAGCCAGGAGTAACCCTTAGCAGCATAAGCAGGGGCTTGATCAGCTCTTTTAGTGATCAGCTCAGATCAGCCTAGCCAGCTCCGTTCAATGTTTACCCCAGCTGCGTGTAGACAAGAGACGAGAGACCATGTGGTGTTCCACAGGGTCCTTTATTGCAGACTTCAGCCAAGGGGGCCAGTGATGATCTAACCCTGATCTGGGCAGAAGCTGGGGTTTTTATAGGGAAGGGGAGAGCTGGAAAAGGGGCCTATGGTCTGAGACCAGGGTAAGATGACCGATAGTTAACAGTGAGATAAGATGGGGTCCTAAGGCAGAAAGATGTCCACAGCTTAGTCACAGTGACTAGGCAGTTTTGTAATATCTAAGGGGGCAGATCTCCAGGAAGGATGCCTGTCAGAGGACTGGGCTTCCTCCACATATGGGCATAGCAGTGCTCTTTTAAACTGAGTGAACTTTTCAGCCATTGCAATTATTTTTAACTAGCATGGTACCAAGTAATGAAAATAGGAGGTATATTACCATTTTGTGCTGGGACAGATGTTCCCAATCATTATGACCTCTCCTCTATCTTACCTTTGTACATAGTCAGCATTAGTCAAGGATTTATTTTCTGTAGGTGAGAAGTAACTAAACAGAGCTAATTGGTTTTGTTTGCTTAAGAGAAAGGGGTTTCCCATTTGTAGAGAACTGCAAGCAGTTCTCTATAGGAGGGGCTACAGGGTTATATAATCTCAAGGCAGAACTGCTGAGAGCTTAGAGTTACACTGTGCACAAGGTAAATGGGTTTTTTTATTTTGGACATGCAGGGAGTTGTATATGAAACTTAGTCAGTGAATGGCTTTTATAGATTTAATATGTGTATGTACTTTCTTTACTAACATGATTGTGTATACCAAATATTGAATTCTTAATCAGCTGCTTTCGAGGTGTACAGAGGTAAGAAAATGAAATGTAGATCACTACTGGGGAGTGACTCCTCTCACCTCCTTCTTCGTACCATCAAGAAGCTGGCATGTTCTTTGCAAGGGGAGAATGGTGGGGGTTTGGGCATTTTCCCTTTGCTGCTGTTAATGCTTCAGCTTTGTTGCTGACAGTGCGTCAATGCCGTGAGGCTGGCATAGGCTGGGCACTGTGTGTGTGTGCTTGTTGCTGATGTGCACGTGTGGGTCTGAGTGGAGTGTCTGACAGCTTGCCGAGAAACTGTGGCTGCTTTAAGTTGCTTCCTAGGAACTGCTGTTGCTTGAAATTCCAGCAGAGTTGGAACTGGACCAGGCAAGCATTGTCCTGTGGTTATGCCTGTGGTAAAGGCAAATCTGATGTTGCTGTGACAAAATTAATTTTCATGTATTTGAAGGCTTCTCTAAAAAAATTACAGAAGCAGGAAGTGCTGTAAAAGAAGTTGCCAGCGTGAAAGAATTCCATCCTGGCTGGTTTTAATGGAGCATAATGGCTGCTGGAGAAAGCACAGAAATTGCTGAGTTTATAGCATGTATCTGATTAAACAGTAAACTGTAATTTGAAATCATGCCAAAATACACAGAGAGCACCCTCTGCTTTTTGGTCAGAACAGAACACTTTGGATGCAAATGATTTTGATTCACTGGTTCTCTGACTGGGCCAATTATTCTAATTTTACAGGGTTCTACTTAACTATTCTGCACGTGTAAGAAACTGTTGTGGTTTAACGTAGTTTAGTTTTTAGTTTAGGAAAATAATCCATGAGCTACGGTAGTGATTTCCTTCCTTGAACGCTTCCTTTGGTCCTGACTGAAGCAGTCGGATGTCTAATTTTGAATATTGATGCCCCATTAAACCACTTAAGAAAGATTGATGCTTCTCTATGGAAATAGATTTAAAAATGAACTAAACCCTGGAAAAAGCTCTCTTGCTTCTGGCCTTTGGACAGGTAACTGGATATTGTCTGGGCCAGGCCCTGCCCTGCTGCAGTGCTGCCTGGGCCAGGCTTGCTCTGCTGCATGGCCAGGTCAGCCCGCAGCACGGCTCAGCTGACATTCTGCTGCTACCAAGATCCAACCACGGCTGGCAGGCATGGCTGGCTCCACTCGGCTTCAGGTGGATCCCAGCTGGGCCCTGCTCTGACTGTGAGCTGCCGAGCCATCCTGCTGGCACCGCAGAAAATCATGTGGCTTAAAACAGAGCCTGCAGCCCTGTGCAGAAAGCAGCCCTGTGCCTGCAATTGAATGCAGCAGGGGCCAGAAACCAGCAGTGCAGCCCGAGCAGCCACTGCCCGGCAGAGATCACATGGCCATCCATAGGCCCAGGCGAGATATTAACTCAGTGCACAGATGAAGCTTGCAGACATCAATCCAAGAGAGAGGGAGAGGAGAAAAAAAAGAAAGGGTGAAGACATGGAACAATATGGAGGCATCAAGGTCGGTGAAGAAAGAGTCAAATCCCTGGTGGGAGGAGAATGAGGAGAAGCCTTATTCTTGGGCTGAAATTCTCTTGTAAGGCTATCGTGAAGAAACAATTGATAAATCAGACTTTTTTTCCTGTAACTCACGGAATGCATTAGGGGAATGTAGTGTCCAAACCACAGCTATGAGCAGAGGCACCAGTGCTGAAACGAGCAGATGTTGAAGTAGGTATGATCCAATGAGAAGCTTGAACAGACAGAGATGAGAGATGAGAAACATTGCCCCAGGAATAGATGAAGAAAACCTCTGTTCCCAGAGATAAAAGAGAACATTTTGTTTCTATACTAGAACAGCTCATCCTTAAAATTGCATCCCAGTAAGCTGAAATGACCGATAGTGGTAGTTGTGGGCAAGCTACCAATCCATGGGAGGGACTTTGAGATTACAGATTTGTGGGTGGTTGCTATTCATGGAAATTGAAGCCATGATAAAACTGTTTCTTGTGGAAAAGTCTCCATGGCATGGCAGGAGAGACTCCTCTCCCTAAGTGAACTGAAGAAAGATTATTTTAGAAGAGGCACATTGACTGAAAATACCAAATTTTGTCTCTTTACACCCACAGTGAGAAAAGAAAGAAAAGTTGGGGGGAGGAGAAGTGTTCTGAAAGTTTATTCTATTTCTTATTATAATGTTTCTTTTAGTTCTGTTAATAAGGTTTTCTTTACACCTTTTAAAGTTTTGAGCCAGCTTCTGCCCTTTTCCTAATCCATATCTCACAACAGAAAATGGATAAATAATTCTACTGAGTGTGTTGGCACTGGGCCAGGGCTCAACCCAAAACATTAATTGGTTCATTGTCCAGGAACGCTCACTTTGGTGAACCAAAACCACTACAGAAATATTTGAAGGCAGAATGATACAAGGCAGTCTAAATATAATCTAGCTTTGACCTCCTCTGTTAATTTGATTTGAAGTCTTGAACCATAAATGATGGTTTTGAACAAGACAACTTCGAGAGCCAGATGGAGACTCCAAACCAGGATTGTTAACCTTTATTGTGCAAAAGTTATTTCTTCATTGCAGATACTAGGAAGTCCGGCACTAGGAAACATGTCTGGAAAACCCAAGCTGCACTACTTCAATGGACGAGGCCGGATGGAACCAATTCGGTGGCTACTGGCAGCAGCTGGGGTTGAGGTTTGCCTCTGGTCTTTTATACTGAGATCCTGTGACCAATGTGTGTTTTTACTCTTTTGTATGAGGAGTGTGATTGAGCAGCAGTTTCAAACTCTGCATTTAGTGCATTGCTGAGCAAGCCAACAGTGACCACGAGCTTGCCCTAAGCAGGGGGCAAGTTCCTGTCTCACTTCCACACATCATGTGCAAAGCCCGCTGGTAGCACCACAAAAGCTTCTCCCCTGTAGCTAGAGAAAGAAGAAATTTAAAACCCCAGGAGCAGATCCTGGCTTCTTATCGTCTGATCCAGAGGTCAAGCACCTGCAATTCTGAGTACCTTCAGTTAAATTCCAACTTGCAAAATAGCAAGAGATTATTATTGCTACTACAGTGTAGTTTACCCTTGAAGGTACCGTATATTGTAAACCACAGAGTAATTTTTTTTACCTTTGGCAGATTCTGATACTAAAGCAGAGATGGAGTGTTTCACAATGGGTGTGGGGAATTTGTGTTTCAAGATCCATGGGTTTCTGTCACAGTGATGGCCAATGGGCCTGACAGCTTTCAAATATGGCTTATGTTTTCAAAAAATAAAATTTCCCAAAACACAATAGGGCTCTTTAGACTTTCTTTACCTAAATGAAGAAGAAGCTAAAGCATGGAATAACACAGAATTTTACTATTTCCTGCAGTTTGAAGAATCATTCATAGAAAAAAAGGAGGATCTAACAAAGTTACAGAAGGGTAAGTTTCCTTCACTTTTAACTATTAACAGAAGCAAGAGTAATAATAATAAGAATTAGAATTAGAATTACTTGTCTGAGAACACCTAAGAATTCTTAAGTCTTAGTGTCTTGAAAAGAAGATCTCTTCACTGGATTGTACACAAGGTCTCGGAGGTGCACACTGCAGTGTCTTACTTGGTATCCCCCACCCGGTTGCTTCAGTCTTCACTGAATCACAGAAGGGCTGAGGTCAGAAGGGACTTCTCATGACTGTCTACTCCACATGCCCTCTTCAAGCAAGGCCACCTCCAGCCAGTTACCCAGGACCATGTCCAGCTGGGTTTGGAGTATCTCCAAGGATGGAGAATATACAGCTTCTCTGGACAACCCAGAGAGTCAAAAAGCCTTTCTGTAAGTTCAGCTGGTTGGCTCTCCTTTGCTACAGCTTGTGTCCATTGTCCTCCATCCGATGGCAACAGAGGCTTTTGTCATCAGATCCTCTTGAAATTCATTAGCATTTTAGGTTGCCTACAAAATTGTTGTTTTATAATTCTTATGAAAAGAGAGTTCCAGATTTCTGGGTTTGCCTGTACCTCAGCTGCATTCCTGCCTCCCAAGGCAACTCCCCACTGTGCTAGCTTCAGCTTCCATCTTCCTGAACATGATAATCATGTTTCCTCCAATCCAAATTACATGTCTGTGCTCTTCACCTGGCCTGTCAAAAGAAATCTGAGCTAGGGGTAGCATTTGCAGTCCTGCTGTCCTTTAGGAATATTGACGTGATATCCCTGCTACAGGCTGCCTTTCAAAAAATATTTTGGGACACAAGCATAAAGGTAAATGCACCTTTACACAGAGGGACATAGCTGATCAGTTTTTGGAATCAAGAAATAGGATTTCAAAAAGCAATAACTCTCGCTCACTTCTCTGACATATCTCTGATTTAAACAGAGATACCTCTATTTCTGATGGTGTTTTCACTACTTTCATGCAAGCTTGCAAAAGAGTTGCATTGCTCCATCCTCACACTAGTTGATATTTGGGTCTTGCAGGAATCTCAGGGAACTCGCTCATTGTTCTGATTTTATGCCTGTATTGATGAGATGCCATTTGTAAAGGTAATAAAGAAGTCACGAAGGCAGTTCAAGCATTTACGTTTACTCTTATTTATTTTCATTATTATTCACCACCTTGTGTGTTAGCCAGTGCTTAGAAAGTCCAAATATATTTTGCAAAGCATGAGAGAAAGTGTCTGGGTCAGATCCTTCAGGCCTTCCCATCTGTTCATTAACCTCCATGAAAATCACCTGAGCTAGGGACAAGCAGTGCACGTATTTTTCAGTATACGACAGCTAAAAGTTCTGCATTTGGCTGTTTCCTCAAATCTCAAATGTTCCACTGTTGGTCTAAATATTTTTTATCCAACCTAAATGATTCAGATTCTAACTAAAAAGTAATCCATGTGGTTCCTTTGCCTAACACACACTCGTGGTTGTCATTCAGGGACTGAACGTCTCCTTGTGTTATTCCCTTTCCCCCAGATGGATCCCTGCTCTTTCAGCAAGTGCCAATGGTAGAGATGGACGGGATGAAGCTGGTGCAGACCAGAGCCATTGCCAACTACATAGCAACGAAGTACAACCTCTATGGGAAGGACCTGAAGGAGAGAACCCTGTACTGTGACAGTACCACCTTTGCTTGTTAGAGCCCAGCTCACACTGTAGCTCAGTGCAACCCAGTTCACAGCGAGGTTCAGGGGGCAGAGCAGTGTTTTGTGCAGCATGAGATGGCTCTGACTGCAGGTGATGTCTACAGCAGTGATAGCCAGGCTCGATTAGCTAGGGCGTGTGAGCCCATAAATCATCAATCAGAGATCAATGCAGTCATCAGAAGAAAGCACTCAGGGGGGCAGATTGTCTTACACATGCTGCTTTTCATTTTCTCCTGCAGCTGTCAGCAGCTTCATTTTCTCCTCATCACATTCAGGGCAGTGTCTTTGAAGGAAACAAAATCACTCCTCTCTCTAATAACCAGGAATTAGTATAGAATTAGAATTAATTACAGGTAATGAAAGGACAGGACTCCTAGGGCACATGTGTTGACCTGAGGTATATTTGAGTGCTTCAAATTAGTAAGCCCTGGTAAACACATGTCAAGATATTTGGTAGAAATCATATGGACCTGTTGTTAAAGTTGTCCTGTCTGATTGGATTTTTAAAGTTTGGATGGCACACATGGCAATTTTTAGTCAAGTTTAAAAACCCGTAGTCAAGAGAGGTGTCAGTCCTAGTGAGAATTGGGAGTGGTACAGTCTTTAGGTTTTGCCTTGGAATTTTGCATTTGTCTTTCACCCAAGCTCCCTCATGCCTGCCCTCAGTGCAACAGCATTTCTGTGGGAACTTTGCCAGGGTTTGTGTGTGTGGGAAAGAAGAGACTGGGATTTCCCAGCATCTTGATGAACAGTAATTGTGCTGTTCATACCTACTTGTGTTTGACCTGACCAAGTGGATCTATTCCTTTCAGAATCGATATGTACGTGGAAGGAATGTTTGATCTGTATGAGTTACTCATGACGTATATAATGCAACCAGCAGACAAAAAAGAGCAACATTTTGCTAATATGATGGACAAAGCAACAAATAGATACTTCCCAGCCTTTGAGAAGGTATGTGGCAAAGAGTTTTTAGTTCATTTGATACTGTTATCTTGAACAGCCATCATGGATCCACAAGAGTTTTATGGAAGAAACAGCAGAAAAACTACCACTGGCATATAAATGCTCTGGTTTTGGTGGTGCTGGGAGTAA
Organism: Poecile atricapillus; assembly: GCF_030490865.1. NCBI lineage: Eukaryota > Metazoa > Chordata > Aves > Passeriformes > Paridae > Poecile > Poecile atricapillus. The sequence goes on along the minus strand of NC_081251.1, from coordinate 23,856,676 downwards.
GGTGGAGACAGGACACTACGGAGGGGACAGAAGGCCCTTCCAGTCTGGGAGAGATGTAAAGCTGTGAAAATTCAGCACACACTGAGTTCCCAAATGTCCATGTTTGTATCTGTGTGTTGTTTCAGACAGAAGACACTACAGCATCAGCTTTGACATCAAGATTCCTCCTGAGCTGCAGATGGCCCTCTATCATACATGCTATGTAGCAGTGTGACAGTTCCTTCTGTATCTCATAGAGCTTAGCCTTCAGTGCAGCTACAGCAGCCAAGGCAAGATGAGCACAACTTGAAACAGAAGTGCAGAAGAGAAAGAGCTGCTAGATTATGCCTAGGATGGCAGTGCCATCAGATCAGTATTTGTCCTATAGATGTTTGAACTGCATCTCCTTCTTTCACAGACAGCTCCATGCCATGGATGACCCTGCTTTGAAGATTTCATATTAAGGAACACAGAGAAAAGACATCATTTCCTTCTGCTTCTGTGTTTTTAGGTTTTGAAAGACCATGGAAAAGACTTCCTGGTCGGCAACCAGCTGAGCAGGGCAGATGTGCATTTACTTGAACTCATTTTAATGGCAGAGGAGTTCAAAGCTGATATACTTGCCAAATTTCCTCTCCTGCAGGTAAATGAATGAGCAGTTTGAATGGATAATTAATTGGAAATGACCACTGATTTAAACTGGCTGAGAAATATGGGAGAGCGGGAGGGTGAGAAGTGACATGCAAAATAATCAGATACCCTAAGAACTTTTAGCTGGCCTGAGCTCCCCTTTTTTTTTATGCCATGTTCTGTCACTACCACTCCAAAAGCATGAGAGGGGGAGGCACGGAGTTTCTTCTGCAGCATCAAGCCTTAATGTAACTTTCAGAGCATGGATAACATGGAAATGTCTGCCAGTTGCAATGATTCTCAAGCACTGTGCTTTTTTGGTTTTGTTTTGTAGAGCTTCAAAGCAAGAATAAGCAATATCCCCACAATAAAGAAATTCCTGCAGCCTGGCAGCCAGAGGAAACCCCCAGTACGAGAGGAGGACGTAGCCAAATTTTCGAAAGCTTTCCACTGAGCAGCAGCCTCAAGCTCCAAAATCTATTTCATTGCATTTTCTAGCAGTGGGACAATAATTAAAACTCTTAAAACTAAGTTTTTTGATTCTATCAGCAGAGGAAATTGTTCACTGATTAGGGGGTATATTGGACAACACAGGATGCCTTAAATAACTGAAGAGAACACCTAAAATAAAGTCTTACTCTTTCTTATAATTAACTGTGTAGGCAATGGCGTTTGCTATTATGTATTGGCTTTTGCAAATTACTATTAATTACAACGATGTTTAAAATCACTATTAACTACTTTAATATAGTATAGCCTGTCAGCTTTTGTAGCCAATGCCCTGTATAGCACAGTGTGATAAATATATATTATAGCTAAGGATTTTGAAAAATATTAAAATAGAGACTATACGTTGTGCATTGAAACGTTAAATGCCTTTTTATCTCTAACTAAGTGATAATAGTGAGAATAACTCAGATAATGTTGATTTAATGTACCTGTGTAGTATCTTATCTGAATTATAAGACAAGATTGAAGGGAACCAGGAAAATAAACAGTAAGAGAAAAAATGCAAGGAGAGATTCACTACTGACACTCACTTATCAAAAAATGTCAAACAACAGAACTGAGCCTCAAGAAAAAATAAAACATATGAATTTCATCTACAGGATGGCATGAAGACAAGACTCACTCAAACCAAGCAAAAGAATTCCCAGAACATGTAAACTCACAGGAATGTTTTAATATGTATAAGCCTCATGAAAGTGCATTTAACGAATGTAATGAAAAAATATATAAGAAAATTGTTTTAAGGTAATTGGTTTGCCTCTGGCACTTTTCCAAGCACCCAGCACTGTGTATGGTCCCTTTTATCCCTTATTAAACTTCTAAAAATTTTAAAGAGTTGTTTCTCACACTCTTCATACTCAAAACACAGCTGTTCATTGGTTTCTTGCTGCTACTTCTTAGCCTAAGGTCTCTCTGGTTCTGTTTTTCTGGCTTTCCCAAGAATTGCTGGAAAATTAGGAGAGATTATCCCAAACAGTAGGCCATGTATTTTTTTTCTGGGAAATGCCAGGACAAGTCTGCAGGTTCTGGTGAGGTCACAATGAAAGGTTTGGATTCAGCTTTCCTCTGAGCTTAACTTGGAATGTGCATGGACCAGAATTCCTACTGCACCTCTGTTTTGTCACTAGACACACAAACTCTTGTACTGCAGTGTCACCAAGGTTCCCTTTATCAGAAGGTTTATTGTAGCAGCTAAAAGCTCTCTGCTGAATCTGAGGAACAAATGCTTGTCACCAGTTTAAAACTTATTGAGAAAGGAGGAGTCAGGATGGTGTCAGGCTCTAGTGAGACCTTGGAATGTAGGAATCCATACTGATTTACATCACTGTATATCAAACCAAGTTTAATACAAGCTGTACTGGAGTTGTTCATTCTTCCAATCACTTAAATCAAGCTCCACTATTGAGGTTAGCAAGACTGCTGAACTGATAAATATGTGCATTCCTGTAGTGAAAGCTGTTTCTGTTTAGGGCAGGAGGGTTGGAACTAGATGATCTTTAAGGTCCCTTCTAACCCAAACCATTCTATGATTCTGTGATATTATTGAAACCCCAAATACACCAAGTTTGCAAAAGAAAGAGCCAGTGCCCTAAATCCAGCTACAACTAGAGCACTGGCAGCTTTCAGCTGGGCAAACTCAGGGTGCTGTAGCTCTTGCTAAAGCCAACAGTTTTTTCATAAGAAATGTGATGCAGCTGGGAGCAGTTTTTTGTCATGAAAAAAGGAAATAAACGCATGTTTTTCAGCAGCAAAGCATATATGAAAGAGAGTTGTTGCAGGAGCTGTTTCCCTCTTGCCTCACTGAAGCATTCAGACAACACTTGCAGCTGCTGAGTGCTGTCAGAAACTCAAGCCAGAAACTTGGGCTGTAGTTCTGACTCAATGCCAGGATGAGCTGCAGACTTGGCCCTGTGGTTTCATGATCCCCCACAAGGATCCCAGTTTTCAGCCACACAGAGCCAGAGCCTCTGGCACAAGGCGTGCTTGGCACCCCTTGCACAGGGGCTGCAGGCCCAGCCTCCCCCGGTCACATCATGGGTGCTCCGGGGCCTCCATGCCTGTCTCCTGCTCACTGTGTCCTGGCCATGTCCCTGAGGTGCAGCTGCCTCAGAGCCAGCCCAATGGAAATGTCCAGAAAATCTGGGTTTGTTACCCAGTGAGCAACAAACCAGTAATTACACACTTAAGAGAGATGTTGACTATTAATTTCAGAGTTGTGCAAGCTTGGTTGCTTGGTGGTGTTCCAAAAATTAAGGACGACTTTTTACTATTTATTCATTTTAGCAAGCAAAGGCATTAATGTTCATTGATTACAAGTTGTTTAGTTCTCTTAATAATTAGTATTCTCTCTTCTATAGGTTAATGATTCTCCCTCTTCTCATACTAATTAGCCTGCATGCTCAATCTTTCTCTTCTTTTGAGTTGGGTTTCTTGAGATGATGGGCTGTGAGTCAGTGGTGCGGGAATCTCTCCGTGACGGAATTACCTTTTGCCCAGTCAGAGCTGATCTCAGCACAGTTGATGAGTGGGCTTTATTAGTTTCGTCCTCATCTTGGGAGTTCTGCCAAATGTCCTTGTGGTTCGTAAATTCTGTATTTTATGTATCCACTATGAGAGCTACATCCTCCTTTCCAAGCCTTGCTAAATTCTCCCTAGGTTTGAGATCGTTAAAACATGTTCAACCCTTAACAAGGCAATTCTCCTGACAAGTAATTTCTCTTTCCCACGGTTGGATATCACTTAAACCTTGTTTGGTAGCTGCTCTCTGTTCCACGAATTAAAACTTCTTTCTTGTTGATCAGGCTCTATGATACAAAGATCAAAAGCACATCCTTTCTCAATAAAATGTTTACATATTCCACATTTAGCAACGGGAGCTCGGCAGGAGTGCAGGGCCACGGCCGAGGTGGCTGTTCCCGGAGGCGGTGGGGTTTGCTGGTGCGGTGGGCAGCGGGGGCGGGCGGTGGCCACGGCGGGGCTGCGGCGGCAGCCGAGGGGAGGAGCGGCCGCACGGCGGGGCGGGACGGCGTGTGTCGGCAGGCCCGGGCGCTGTTTCCGTGCTGTGTCGGAGCTGTGCCGGTGCTGTTTCGGTACCGTAGCGGTGCTGTGGCGGAGGAGCGGCCCGGACAGACGGTACTGCGGCGGCGGGCGGGGGTCACGGCGGGGGCGGGCGATGCCGGCCCGGTGCGATGTGTGGTTTTTGCCGGGACCAGGGCTCCTGCCCGGAGGGCAAAGGGCGAGGTGCGTGACAGACCGGCTGGCCTTCGAGGAACGTCCTGCCGTGCTGCTCCGGGGAGTTTGTCCGGGGGCTATTCCCCAGCCTCCCTCCCGCAGCAGGGACCAAGACGGGCGGGTGGGTGGGCGCAGGAGGGGTCGTGTCTGGCTCTGGGTAGGATAAGAGGGGAAACTGAAGAGGAACTGCTCTTTGGAGTGCAAGTTTTGCAATCTCTGGGAATACTTTGCCTTTCCTCTCGTCCGGACACTGCTCCTAGCTGGGGCGGTGGAAGGAAGCTTTTCGGATCGGCACTTGGCCCGAGCCGCAGTGGAGAGCAGCCGCTGGAGCAGCTGCAGCCTTCCTTAAGGCGGTCCGGGGCCGAGGCGGGCTGAGCAGCGCTGCTGTCCGGCCGTCCTGAGGAACAGCCCCGTGCGGGACCGGCTCCAGCAACAAAGCCTTGCAGGGAACTGCTGTGGGGCTCGTATCCACTCAGGAGGAAAGTGTAATGTCTTGGATCAGATTATGAGCTTGCTGCTGAATTCATTGGCTTGTTTCTCACTGGAAGGCTGGTGCCTGAATTGTTTTGGACCAAATTTAACACAGCGATCACAGCGGTAGCTGCCTCTCTGACACTTGCGTGGCTGTGGTCCAAGGGAGGTCTGATGCACCAAAACATCGAGAAAGTTTGTGATTAATTTTCAGGTCCATTATTGCTATTCAAGAAAGACAGTTTACCAATTTTCGACTCAAAATTTTATCACTACTCACTATTTTACAAATGGATTACAGAGCCATAACAGAGTTACCAAAATAGTTTGAAGCCCTGTGTGAGCGTTCAGCCTAAACCCCAAACTCAGACCTTTGGCAGTGCATTTGCAGGAAGATATTCCTGGCTGTTTTGAGTGGAGCACTGAGTTGAGTCTGGCAATTGGGACCCTGAATTTTATTAGCTCCAGCTCTGCTTTGTGAAGACACCAAGGATGTTTCCTCTTTCTGCTTTTGCTAACCTGTCCTTATAGTGTGTTCCCCAGCCTTGATCCAATGTGCTGGAGGTTAGTTTGTCCAGTCTGTGAGGGTTTAGTGCAGTTCTCCTCTCTGATGAAGCTGAGACCAACACCTACTTTCTGAGCATCAGGGAATGAAGTATTTTTGAAGTAGAGAAGGTCAGGAACTCTCTTACTTGTTATAGTGTAAGTCATACATGGGAAATAGAGATGAAGTGTAGGTCGTGGCCTTATGTGTGTAAGGCCTGGTAAGGGAGCTGTGCCAGGTCACTTCTTTGAGTGCCTTGCTGCTGTTCAGGCATCAGGAATCTAGCTAGGCATCAAGCAGCACTAGATTAGGTGCCAGCTCCACTCAAGACGTAATCTATTGCCAAGCACATATTTTTGTATCAGGAGAACTTTGCTACAAGAGACTGAGGTGCTTGGGGACACAGACACTGCCAGGGCTAGGTGGAAGCTGGGCAGTGGTTTTGAAGACCTGCATTTTGGATGGGGGCACCTCTTTCTCCTGTGAGTCCAGTTCCTAATAAAGTGATGGCTGTGTGCTGTGGAGCCTGTGGAGCTCCCAACACAAAGGACTTCAGTGGAGATGGCCAAGGATGAAGTCTCCCCTGTCGCTGTTGTGATGTTTGTGCCTCTTGATTGATGCCTTGGGATTATGACCAAAATTTTTACTTTGTGGCTCAGCTATGTATTGTGAAGACTGTGCAAGCATAAATAAGCCTCCCTGTGAGCAGATAAAGCCTTGGCTTAACAATGAAGCATTCTATGAGTCTGTGCCTTTGTCTTCTTATGAAATTTGCTTCATTCTTCTGTGACCCATTAGTGATAAGAGTACAGTGTTAGCTTTGTTTCCAGCATCAGGCAAGCTCACATCAGCTGCCAGTGTCACACAGTTGCATGTGACTGCACATGGTAAGGAAATTTGAAAGGACAAAGTGTTTCATCCCAGTGCCATCATCTCATGGGCTGACTTGAGTCCCCTGCTGCCAGGGCATTGCCCAGGCCTTATCAGAAGTCAGTCCCATCTGTTTGGTTTTTGATTTTGAAGTTTTCAGGGCAGATAGAATATAAATCCCTGTTACAGTTTCACTGTAGTAGAACTAGCTAAATAGGGAATGCAGTAAGCCTGATGAAATATGTTGCTTTTAAAAGCATATTTGTAAAGGCACAGGAGCACAGGGCTCTGAACTGTCATCTGAGAGAGACTAAAATAGTGCTGGTGACCCTAGTTTGGTGTTTTTTGGAAGCCATTCTGTTGCAGACAGGTAGAAATCATATAAAAGAAAGATATCATATAATATCATGGTTTAGGTCTGCTAATTTGGTTGGGTGCAGCTAACAGCTAATCTATTGTTCCCATGAGAAAAAAATCATAAGAATGAAAGTCAGTTAGCACAACAATTTATTCTTCTGAGGAAAATCAGTTTGCACCTGCAAAAACAAGAAATTGATCCCATGAGAATCAGTGAAGAAGATATATAAATAATCCAGGAATAGAGACATTTAATAGACATGCAAAATGCCATTTACCGACCAATGAACCAAGTGTCACTGTTAGCCAAGTAGATCTAACACAGTGCCTTCTGAGAATCCTATAAAATATGTCCTAAGCAATAAAGATTCAGCTTTTCCTTCATAAAGAAACTGAGTCTCATCTGCTTTATTGCAATACTATTCATTTGCTACAGTAGATTTTTCAAGTATGGTATGATATGTGAAAAAACCCAACATCTACTGAAAAGCTTGCATCACTGCAAGGTTAAAAATGTGTTAATTCAGGAATACCCTACAATTCTGCTTTGGTTGTAAAGCTCCAGTACACTGTGAAAACTATAATAATATATTGTTTAGGAGATGTTTATTGTCATGACAGGGTTGAATGGCTGCACATTCTAGTAGTGTGTAGTTTTTCTTTTATTCCATGAATCCACAGGAAACTTGTTTGCATCAAGCACAAGTGTGTAGGACTTGATTATTCTTCTACTTTTACGTTCATCCAACTGTATTTAGTAGTTTGGAGTGGGACATTCAAAATGCTAATTAAAACATGCTTCCTATAAGATTATAATCTTGATTTTATCAGGAAACAAGAACTCTGAAGTCATGGCAGGCAAACCCAAGCTGCACTACACCAAGGGAAGGGGGAAGATGGAGTCAATCCGATGGCTGCTAGCAGCAGCTGGTGTTGAGGTTTGTACCTTTTTTTTATAAAGTGATTGTGATTAAAATAGGTATTCTCTGTAATGGTTTCCCAATTGCACATGTGCTTAGGGATATGCACATCATCACATATTGTGATGCAGAATGCTTAGATTGAGTGATACACTCTTGTATTTCATGCATTCCTTGAGCAGTAGTTGCACAGTAAAAATATTTTAACATACAAAGAGAATTGATAGGTGTCATTTTTTGAAACATACTTTAAGCTGAGATTGTTATTGTTACTACAGACAAAACTGACTTTTTCTCAATGCTCATAACTTCTCTGTATCTCATGAGTTTTCTCCACTGAAAGACCATGCATACCACATGAAAACTTTTGAACATTCTCTCTAAACAAAGTGCCTTTTGTTCTTTGGGTCAGGACCTGTGTAGGATAAATCAGCAGATCTGCCCCAAAAGCAGTGTTAGGGGATCTGTCTAGGTTCACATCAGGTGAAGGCCATCCTAATTTCTACATTAAGTTTTTGTTTGAATATTTTTTTTTAAACTATTTTTACTCTGTTGGAAATAAAAGGCTTTTTAAAATGGTGCTTACTTGAGAATGTTGCTGACAGGGAATGTGCAGAGCAGGAGTGCTGAGGAAACCAAGATCTTGTCATATTCAAATGTCCTCATTAAATCCATTAGATTAAGGAGTGAGATAAATGCTGTGCAAGAGAGGCATAATTTACAAGAAGTTTCTCAATATTTCATGTGGCATCAGCTGCTTTTTAAGTGAGTGATTCGGTATCTGTTTATGGTTCATGCAGACGAGTCTGGTCTTTATAATGAGGAAGTTCTTTCTGGAGCATAAGGCATTGTACAGTCCTATAGGGCTAGGGACACCAAAGTCTTGGGTTATTTGCTGGAGCAGAGATGAAGTAGGGGGTCTGTTAAGGAAACTCCTGTCTGACCATCCAGGAGCCTCTCCATCAGTCCGTAAAATAATTTAATTGTGGTACAACAACAGAGGTTGAGCTTGTATCTCCAGGGAGGGACCCGGAACAAAGGAAATCCCTTTTATACCCTCACAGTCTAAGGGAAGGTTCTGGGGTCATGGGCTCCTGCTGTGTCTCACCTGGCCAGTGGCACAGGTCCCGAGCCCTTTGCTGTGCAAATGGAGGCAGTTCCCAGCTCTTGCCTTGGGTTCCCAGAGCTCCATGAGCTGGAACTGCACTGAATGGATTCCTCAACAGGGCAAACACAATGAGGAAAGAATGGAGAATAGTGTGGAGAGGTGGATTCTAACTGCCAGACTTCTTTCCACTTCTCCACTGCCTTTGGAGTGACAGTGTTGCTTTCTATTTTTGCTTTTTCAGTTTGAGGAAGAATTCATAGAAACTAAAGAAGACTTAGAAAAATTGCGCAATGGTGAGTCTGTAAACTGTGCCCTAAACTTAAAGTCACACAAATATAACAAAAGAACAACAGGAGGTATTTTTTTAGGACCTGCAGTATCATGTGACCTGTAAAGAAGAGCTGCTTCCTTGTGGATGCTTTCATCCCTGAGAATTAGAAATGTCTTGGTCTCTTACCAGGGCTCTTCCTTATTTTCAGTGTAGTCCTTCAGCAGACTGAGTAGATTGCTCCTTTTCCTTCCCTAGATGGAGTCCTGCTGTTTCAGCAGGTGCCCATGGTGGAGATTGATGGGATGAGGATGGTGCAGACCAGAGCCATCCTCAGCTACATTGCAGCAAAGTACAACCTCTATGGGAAGGACCTGAAGGAAAGAGCCTGGTATGGTAACAGTGTACCACTTACTAACACCCCTCCATGATTGTTAACATTTACAGGAAGAATGTTGCTGTGAAGTATCTGCACCTAAAGGTGAGTACACCTAACAGACTGTCACTTACTGCAGAGGGATTATTTTGTGAGAATGGAAGAACAACTCAAGAGATTGTGGAAATTATTTATGGACCGGCAATTGGTAGCCAGCATCCCCTCATGATTAGACCTCAGAACTAGTTTTTTTTCCTAAAGTGATTTGCATATTCAGTCTTTTTTTCCCACAGCGTAAATGAATAGATTATCAATGGAAAACAGCATGAATTCTACTTTAAATACATTAATTGCAGCCTTTTATCTTGCTTATTGTATATGCTGAGCCTGTTTGACAATTTGTGCTTTGAAAAAAACTGAAAGTTTTCTTAAAGTGGAAGAACCAAGAAAATAAACCAGTGTCTTACATTACATTCACTAATAAACATTTTGCTCAGTGAGATAAGGTCTCACTTCAGAGTTGTTTTTCAGGAAAATAACCAAAATGGAAAGTTTGAATGATATATGTCAAATGGAAATATTTGTTTCAGGATTGATATGTACGTGGAGGGAACTACAGACCTAATGGGAATGATCATGTATCTCCCTTTTCAACCAGCTGATACAAAAGAAAAGAATCTTGCCTTAATCATTGAACGAGCTACAACCAGGTACTTTCCTGTTTATGAAAAGGTAAGTGATAAATCACCAGTAATTCACAAAGACAGTGAGTTAGAGGCTCCCCCTCCTACCCCACTCCCACCCTACTCCCCCATCCCCACACATCTACTTTCCACAAGGCAAGTGACAGCACAACTCTAGAAATATATCTGGATAAATGGAGCCAGTATCCAGCAATGTGAAAAGAGGGCCACAAAATAATTTTTGGCTGGTTTCAGTACTGGGTCTCTTTGCTATCCTTCTTTTCCAACCTAGTTTAGTGGTGATGGCTCCCAGTGTTTTGCCTAAATGCACCATTTCCATACTTGTGCCAGCCTTCAGTACTTATTTTCTGGAAGTGCAATGTGTTATAGATTTGTTAAGATTGGAAAAGACCTTCTAAAGATCATTAAGTCCAGTTGTCAACCCAGCACCACCATCATATTCACCATTAAACTGTGTCTTCCTGTGACATATCCCCATGTTTCTCAAACACTTTCAGGGATAGTGAGTCCACCAATTCCCTGGACAGTCTATTCCAATGCTTTACAACCCTTTACATGAACAAAAATTTCCTAAAATGTAATATCAACCTCCCCTGGTGCAACCTGAGTCCATTTTCTCTTGTCCTGTCACTGGTTACCTGGGAGAAGAGGCTGACCCCCACCCTACTACAGCCTCCTGTCAGGGTGTTGTAGAGAGTGATAAGGTCTCCCACTCAGCCTCCTTTATTCTTGCTATTCAAAGTTAAATATATTTGTGCTTTACAGCTAAAGATCCAATTCTATGATCTTCCTTAAATCCATTGCTTAAATATATTACCCTTAGAGACTATGATTTTCGTTCTCTTGAATTGCTACTTGGGCATCCTTAGGTGTGCACAGAGCGGCTCTGCAAGCCGGATACATAGCATAGGAAGCATACAGCAATTATTTACTGTCTAGCATGCTCTGAAGAGTTAGCCTGAGCTATGGGGGAAGGCATTGGTATGCTGGCCATCCCCTTAGAGGACATGAAGAGGCTTTCTTGGCTAGGGAGGAATTGGTCGGGAGGGGATGGATTGTTCTTTTCTTCTCCCTGGAACATTGCCTGGATGTTACTCAATTGCCATTTTCTACTAACTTGCTGTTTGTTCTGTTGTTTTATTTCTCTTGCAAGGCTATTTTAAATTCTGTGTGTGTTAAAATTTTCCTGTTTGAACTGAGCCAGCTGTGATCCTCATCTCACAAGTTTGCTTCTGTTTGTAACTTTTCCTTTTGTACCACATGTGGTTGTGCTGTACAGACTTTCTCCTAGTGCTTTTTCACGGCATAGTGGTCTCTTCAAACATCTGCCAAGGGTACAAAGCTGTGTTGTTTCAGAGCTTAGCTGGGTTTCCAGCTTGAAGCCTTGGTTACCAGGCAGCTGAAGTCCATTCAAAAAAATATAGAACTTGATGCAATTTCATGTCCCACTTTATTAGAGCCTTAAATTGCACAAACAAAATCCACAGAGGCTGCTCTTTAAAATAATGATGTAAATTACATAATCCAGCACTTCTGTAATCAGAGTTCATATATATCCACTGCCATATCAATGGAGGGCTGTGCTGAGAGGTATTGATTACACACACAAATCTTTCAAAGATTAGAAGTCTGATATGTATTTTAAGATATTAAACAATTAAAAAATGTACCAAAATTCTCTGAGCCTGTGCCTAGGTGGCATAAATTACTGTTGTGATATGTTTTAATATGTATGCCCCATGTAGGAGAGTCTTTAAAGTAATCCTTGTTTGGTTATGGTAAAGACACAGTGGAACTTTTCCATGATTTTAGCCTAGTTAGTTTTGTTAAAATGGTTAATAATTTTCTTTCTGTAGCAGCTGTTTAAGGTGTCCATTGATTCAGCTTATCAAGGTTTGCAGTCTTTGTGTTAGTCATTCAGCAAGCTGACTGGAAACGTACCTAGCTGTGAGTGCTCACTTCAAACTCTCAGCAGCCAGATGGAGCAGCAAAAGGCAATATAAAGCCCTGCAGATTCCAATGCTATGTTTAGGAATTTCCGCCCAGTCTGATAAGCTGTCGTGGACCTTGTTTGAGCAGTGTAGGAAATAACTACGTGAAGGTATCAGCTGTGACTCTGCCCATGGTTGCTGCCTCTATGGTAGAACTGGCAGATGGGCCTGGAGAAGCAGCTGGCTTCCAGAGCGACAGACTGATGTCTTACTGCACGTTTTACTTAAGAGTAGTCTTGGTGTGACTTAGGCACAGAAACCCTTCTCTTGCTCCTGATAGGAGGGTATAGTCTTTGGGACAAAGGTAGGCTGGAGAGCTGGTAAATGCTCTGAAGCTGTGCTGCAACCTTCATCTCAACTTGTCTACTACAGTTGTTAGTGGCTTTGGCAGTCTGTGATTCTTTCATCAGCAGTTTGCCATAAAGGAGTTCCCTTCCTTACGGGATAAAGGGTGGGAAGGTTATATTCCTTCATTCTGGACATATTTCAAACTGTAATCAGCAGTCTCAAATTTTGCTGAAACATCTGGAAATTCACTTAACTTTTTTCTTAAAAACTTCAGATGTGCTTACATGTAAGCTGGCCTGACTACCTCTTCCAGTTACTTTTGTGTGATTAAGTCTTTCTTGTGGTACTGGACATGGTATACAGCTACCTAGTGCAGTAGGTTAGAGTGAGAGATGGGATCATACACACTGAAACATGAATTTTGGTTTAATTTTTTTTGTTTAAAGAATATTTATCACTTTCTAACTTAATAGGTTCTTGCATGGCTTTGCTCTGCTGTGTTTTTTTAGAAATCTCTCTGCAATTAAATACCTAGATAAAATTTTTACATCCCATTTGATTTTTTTTTAATTTTTTTTAATTTGTTCATACTTTATAGGCCTTAAAAGATCATGGACAGGATTATCTTGTTGGCAACAAATTAAGCTGGGCAGATGTCCATCTGCTGGAAGCCATTTTAATGGCAGAAGAATGTAAGCCTGATGTACTGTTTGCATTCCCTTTGCTACAGGTTAGTAATCATCTGGTGTCAATATGGAAGGGAAGGTAACAAACAAATTTCACTGACTGTTGTTAAAAGTTAATTGATATTTGCATCTTTTGAGCCATGGTACTGACACTTCTCTGGACTGACTACAAAAACCTACACTCAGTGCACTGCCTTGTCCCAGAGCTGCTTTCTTCAGTTCTGTTTTTCCCAGCTGTTCTCAGCTGGCAGGAATTCACTCACTAGTGCTACAAATTTGGTCCTTTAATGGCTACTTCCATGTTTTCAAGCACAGCAATAACATTGGAAGGAAAGTCTGTGGCCTGGTGTGTCTGCAGTTCCTGTCCTTTGCTTTTTGCCAGCAAAATTATTTTAAGAAACTGTATACAAAGAGCAGTTAAGTTTTGTATGCCTTGACTTCTGTAGTGCTTTGCACTGAGATACTCCTGTCCTTCTTGCTTTTTTTTTCTTTTTTACCCTCAAACGTATCTGCAGGATTGGGATGCAGGATGTGGGGTTTTTTTCTTCCACTTTTTACTAGATGAATCTTAATTCTTTAATATTAATTTCTTCCATTCCCATCTGGGAAACTAAGGCATAGAAACAGCATTACAGATCATAAAAAGCTACTACCTTTTTCTGTTTAATAAGTATGTCTGACAAGTAAAAATCCAAGTCACCTGATCTTTAAACTATAAAGGATGGAATTATAATTTCCTTAATCTCAATGGCTTTGCTCTTGCTTCTTACAGGCTTTTAAAGGAAGAATCAGCAACATTCCAACAATCAAAAAATTCTTACAGCCTGGCAGCCAGAGGAAGCCACCAACAGATGATAAGATGGTTGCTGTCGTGAGGAAAATATTCAACATCTAATCTGATGAAGATAACCCAACCGTAGTATATTACCAGAGCTTGCTTTTTAAGTGTAAATTGCATAGATGTGCTCTGTAACTTGTATCATATGGCCAGTGTTGAAACAATACACTGTGAATACACTTTTAAATTAGAGTAAAAGGCTAATTTGGACCTGTTTAGTCCAGAAAGAAGAATTTAGTGAAGCAGTTATATGAAATAAAATATGCTGACACTTTGTGTGTGTTCAATTACAGTGCATGCCTGGAAGGGTAAAATGTTCAACTGTAGCTTCTGGAGTACTGCAGAAAAGCCACATGTACCCCAACCCCCTTTTTATAAACTGCAGGATAGAGGAGCCACACTGTGAAAATTGAGAAGTCATTTAAAGTCAGGCCTAGAATCTTTTGGGTTGGTTCTCTACGTGGTCTCCTAGAAAGTTCACTGTCTCCCTGCTATATTTCACAGCTCAAAAATTAAGTAAATAAAACCTTTAAAAATAAAATTAAAATTCATGATCCTTTTAAGTTTACAGGCAGAAGTAAGAAACTTTTCTAATCCCCACATGAATCTCTTAAGAGCAATTTTTTTTCACTGAAAGATCAAAGTCCTTGTGTTTAATTGGCCTGCTGTGGTTTTCATATACTGAAAACACCTACCTGTTCACTTGCTCTTCTTTTTGCTGCTGGGCTGGATGGTCAGGCAAATGACCCTTGAGCAGTTATTTTGTAAGGTTTTACCTTCTGCAGTCACTTCCCACAGTTATAAAGCCAAATGCACTGGCTGCTTACCTTTTCAGTAAGAGTGAGTTTTACCTCAAGATGCTTAAAGCATGCACTATTATGTCAGATTCTTTACCCTAATTTCATGGGAACTATAACTTCCTTAAATTCTTGTTTCTTTTTTTCTCTTGATTCTGCTGCTGTACTTCTTCTGCACTTCTTTTCACTCCTGAATTTCTCAGTCTTCTCTGAGCTGAGCTCCTTGGGGATACTCTTTCATGGGGAGTCCTGCTTATTACAGTTCTCTGGGTCAGGACAAAAACTCCAAAGCCTGTTAGGATCTTGTTTCTTGTGTTTATCAGGATGTTATCACAAAATTTGGCAGGTCTCTCCAGACTTGCTGCACAAGTTCAATTCACTGCAAACTGGCTGATTTCTTTCTGATGGTACAAAATGGCCTTGTGCTACGCAGTTCTTTTATCTTTATACTCATTCTTACCCAATTAACAATAGACAGATATATTATTTTTCTTAATAACCCAATGACCCATCACCTGTGTGCTGCACTGTGGCATTTTCTATCCAATCACTTAGTATTACCCAAAAACCTCTAGAAGAAGAACATGAAGAAGAAAGAAGAAGGAAAATAAACAACAGTCTAAATCCTCCATCTTGTCTTCTACTTTCTAAACTAGCTTAAACTTTAAACCAACTTTTTCACTCAGTGACTTAAGAAAACTCTCTAATCGACACCTTCACACTTTTAACTTTTCTATCTAACTTTAACAGTTGTTTTCATGTAACACCATAAAAGCATGCTCATAAATTTCATGTTGTATGAAATTCAGTGTTCTCTTGGATTTCAAAGCCAAGCATCAGAAACAAGGGCACACACTTTGTGTTTCAGACTCCAACAGGGAACCATCACTTTTCCCTTTAAGAACATTGCCATAAACCATCCTTCTTTGCACTTAGTTGTTTCTCCTCAGTAGGACTCCAGCTGATTAAGCAGTCAGCCAGTGTACATGAAGAATTGCTGCCTAGCAGTTACCTCCTTTCCTGACTAGTGCCTAAGAGCCATGTGCATCTCAGAGGTACAAACCATAAGTGCCCCAGTCACCTGGGCACTGCTGACTTCCAAACAGGTTTACATTAAAATTACCTCAGTAGCTGGAAGCAGTGCTTTGCCATGGCCAGCACAGTACTTGTTTCACTGGGCTATTCCTCTCTTCCAAACTAATGCTGTGATTTAGGAACCATCACAAAGGCGGTATCATGACACATGATAACCTTCAGAAGCAACCTTTGTAAGAAAAAAAATGAAAAGCAGCAACATTTCTGTTTGTCTTCAAACATACCCATTCTGCTTGTCTTCACCCCTACTGCTTCCTAATGATTTTGCTTATATTCCCTGTATACCAGAAGACAGTCTTAGTCAAGCTTTGAGATCCTGCGAGTATTTATTTTCTACACAAATGAAAGCACCTTCAATCCCTGAACAGTTTATGACTGAACAGCCTCTTCTGTTTATGGGGGGGAGTTCAGCAAGATAATCTCTGTGACACTGGAATGGCAAACCTGTTCCAGAGTACTAAGTGCTTGGAACCTCTCTGTTCCACAGCATGATGAACTTCAGCCATGGTTCTTATTACTGGCAATTTACAGTATGGTACATGTGTTAAACCACTACTGAGTACAAAGCACAACACCAAACTCTTCCATTGACAAAATGTCTCACTCGTTTGGTTAAAAAACTGACAAGCTCTGAACATTTTACATTTTATTTGAACACTGATTTTTTATATTTAGAACCAGAGGAACAAGAATGTGTGTTGGAAAGAAAGCTGGTTTTCTAGTGCAACACAATACAGGCCAAAGACTTTCTTGATTTAGAACTGATTATTTAATCTCAGAAACTACAAAATTATACTTCAATACAAGATACCTTTTTAGCATAAACATATATTTATAGATATTATTTCAGAAATACAGTGCAAGAGTAATTCAATTTCTTGGGGTGCTCTGCACCCCAAAAAGAGATCAAACTACTAAAGAAAGATCTATGAGTTAATAGACTGCTTAAATGAAAGTAGATAAAAATATACCAACAAAACACTTGCTCTAATTTTTAAAAAAAGCTTTCAAAATATCAGCACATGTCAAAAATCAAATAACAGGTACAGATTTTTTACAGAAGAGATAAATGCAGTATAAGATTTGTATTCAAACTGGTCTTTCAAGTATGGAGAGCATGTCTGTTTGGTGGGCATGGTAGTCATATTCGGTTCCAAATTCTCCTACAGCAGCATAAAAACAAGCCTCAAAATCATCAAAAGGCTGAAAAAAAACCCAAAACAAGAAAACATAAATATGTCTGTCATTAATAAAATCAGTGAAAGTCGTAATTAAATAACAGTGCAGTCATAAATAACTGACACTAGAGTCTCCATTAAGCTGTCTTTTCAGGTATCTAGATCTACAGTTTCAGTGTCTTGCAAAACAAAGCCCACCTAGGCTGGAAAAGCAATCCACAATGGACAACAACATTTTCCAGTGTAAATCCTGATTCTTAAATTTTGCATCTTGACATATTTGCTTCTTTTCCTCCCTATATGTAACTGAAGTAAAACAGAATAGTGGTATATTAAATCTGGTAACAATGAAACAACAGTTATTATTCCTACAGAAGATGGGGATTCTGATTTACACACAGAAAATGTTTTTTATTACAGACTCATTGGGAAAATGTTTTGAACTTCCTCGATTATTTAACTCCAAATGAGTAAGTTCAGAAAATTATATTTTCCAGAATGCCGAACATGAGCAATAAAGCAGCCTGGAACAGCCAGATATTTTTTTTTTTTATTTAATTAATACTAATTTAATTAATTAATATTAATTGCATTAATACTGATCAAAGTTCTTAGGTAAGGTCAAAACTGTACTGGTTTTCAACAGTAGTGTGCTTCCAGTAGTTTTGAATGCAGCACTTCTAAACCAAAGTGTTAGCCTTTTTTTTTTTAAGATGACTGTGTTGTATGAAATTAGACTAATTTTATGTGTATGTGTTTGAAAACACTAAGGCTTATCTAGGTTCTTCCAAAGGCCTTATCAATATGCATTAATATTTAATTGCTGACCTCTCCTGCGCTGAGAAAGTCACTTCTCATCACTTGTATCTGGCTAGTAGGATGAAAAAGTTGTTCACGGGAAACAGGACTGTGACTTCCAAACTAATTTCACTTAAGGTGTATAGTTGCTGAATGACAGTGACTTCCACCAATACTGCCTTGAATTGGGTGTGAAATGGCAACTATTTGAAAACCAGTGAGATCTTTACATTAAGATCCATAATATGTATTTACCTCAGGAATGCTACTAGTCCAGCTGGCATTAATTTCTTGGACCTCTTGAACCTCATTCCCATTATAATGGTCAAAAGAAAAGATGAAACTGTAAAAGACAATCCAGTATATTTATATTCTCACTTTTCTCAGTGGACCACTCAGGAACACACAGTTATCAAAGGTCATTGCTGTTTTCCTATGAACTGCAATTTGGTAAAACATTAGATCAGAAATAAGAGTCTATAAAAACATTCTTGCTTTTTCAAAATACACCATTATGATTTCTTTTAGCTACAAATAAAGTTTTCATGTGCAGCAGAATGCTAAATCCTATGCTATGAAGACTAGGTAAGATCAGTCAATTCTACTCACCCATATCTAAATTCATGGGGATACCAGCAAAGTAGAAAGAATCTTGGCCACAGCAGCAACATGTATACTGAATTACAGGAACAGTGTCTCATAAATCTCATCACCCTAGATTCATTGCAGCTGTTTTCTAAGTATTCAAGGAGCTAGAGCTCAATTTATTTTCTGTTCTATTTTTAGAATATTAGATTTTTATTTGCTGAGCCTTAAAAACTATATTGGAAAGTTTGCCACCTGTTTTTGCCACAGAATATGGTATCTCTGGTATACAGAATATGGCTATCAACATCTCATTCTTCATGACTACAATGACTACAATTCCTTTGGAGCCTTTTGCTACGAGGGAACCATCCTTGCCTCTGACAAGAGGTGGGCAGCCCAAGGGGGCAATAAATGCAGCACAAGCAGCAGAGAACAAACATCATGAAAGAAACTGCATTTTTTTCTTGGGAGTAGTCATCTGAAAATGGAAGTGGCAATGAACTCATCAGGCACAGGGATTTCACTTTGAACTATGGCTGTAGGCTTCTACATAAATGAGAAGACTGAGGAGAACACATAAAATGGCAAAGATAGCTACCTTAATTAGAGAACTGTCACTTGAAATGCTTCCTAGAAGAGAAGAGAGGCAGGACTTCTCATGAGCAGCTGGGCTTTGTCACTCTCACAGCCAAAGTAATAGCAGTTACACAGAACTGTTCCCTTTTTATGGAGCAGTTAAACCATCTGGCTAATTCTCTTCAAACTCCACTGTCTAGTCCTGGGGCCAGTCCTGTGTTCATAGGTGTCAAAAATTAGTTTTAAACTCACTTCAGTATTACAAACATGCCCTGGCAGTTATAAGTATCTTAAAGAACTCTACCAACTACATGCACTCATTAAAAATGCCTTGCAAAAAAAATACTATGCTCCATTATCCATTGCTCTTATTTTCTAGTTACATAGCCTTGATCCTCTCAGGAATGTCTCAAGAGTGAACTATTCCACAGAATGTGTCTTGCCAGAGTCCTGAGTATATTTTCGGTTTATTACAAGCTACAAAGCATACTCACTCTGTAAGTTTTGGTTGTTTGGGTTTTTTTTCCATTTGCTACTATCTGGCTTTTAAAAAGTCCAGAGACTTTTTAACACATTCAACTTTTAGAACAGTTTTAGAAAGTGCTATACATTTACTGTTTCACCTTAAACCAGTCAAAGAAATTCAATAAATCAAGACAAATTCAATCCAGTGAGTCATATTCAGGTCAGAATCAACTTGCATTGTGAATGCTACTGACTCTTGAATACTGAGATTTGAATTTCTACGTCTACTTCAAACACATAAAAACACATTTACTTATCCAAGAAAGCACAGAGCTTATTTCAGGAGAAGCAGGAAAACTCCTGAAATAATAATTTATAAAACAACTAAGAGAATTTGCTTGGAGTACCCATAGGCTACATACTCTTTGTATGTAGGACAAGTTACAGCAACCTTACTATCAAAGTCTTGTAATAAAATATTATCTAAGTTACTGTAGGAGAGTCTTGCACAGATATTATTAATTATTAATTAATTACAGATATTAATTATTGTCAATAATTATGGTTTGGATGGATAGGCTGTTTTTAGATTTCCTAACCTTTTAAAGGTTTTGGTGCTTGTTTTACATTATAATTTACTATAGAGGTTTCTAAGTCACTTTCTTCCATGCACTTAATTTTGATCTTTCTTTTGTGCTCTAGCTACTTTTCACATTTTGGCACATAGGGCGTAAGTGAAAACATTCTAGTTTTCCACAAAAGCAATACACATTTATAATAAAAAGCAATTAAAACATTTCTTTGTAAACATTCTAAACTAAGACTGTTTTAAAAAGTCTTTGTTCTTTTAACTTTATGTAAGAAGAACTTTCCAAGGCAGGTGTAGTGAACTCCATCTCATCTCACGGCTGTAACTTCTGCTAAATAAGTAATATACATTTCTCCACTTGAGAAAGTCCTCACATGCCTACAACTACATGAAATGCAAAACACTGACTGTTTTAGGTATCAGACATTCAAAAGGACATTAATGGAAAAATTTATATTAGTCCCTTAAAAACTTGGGAATTGGGAAACAGGCAACATATATTAAGTTGTTATGAGTCTTCTTTTCCATAAATACTGTATCTAATTAGTGACTTAAGTGACCCTAATACAATAGGTTACTTAAAAGCATCTCACATTAATGATTATAAATTTACATATACTTAAGGCTCTGTCTTCATTCCAAAAAGAGTTTTGGGTTTTTTTAAAACAGTGGGATAACATAATCTGAACAAGGTCATGCTGGCTAAACTGGAAATCCAATTTAAGGCCATCTAGGAGCAGATCAGGTCCACAATTACCACCTTTACTGAAGAACTTGCTGGGAACACTTTGCTGTCAATGCTGTTCAACATTTTTTTAAAATGGAAGTTTTTATAACTGTGATTGGTGCAAGCATAAAGCCAGAATTAACAATATACCATGAATTCTAAGTTGAGAAAAAAACAATTGTGTACTCCCACAGTCTGGATTAAACGTATTTTAAATTCATTTCTGCATATGAAACCATAGCCTAAACACTTTTCCTAAAACCATGACTGAGACAAACTCCCAACAGCTCTTATTGAAAATCCCTTGTGCGAGGTTTATGTCCCCCTTAGGGATTGTCATTTTTTGCCTCCATGAGGGTTTCACAGAAAACTAGCTACCATGACAATTACTGCATAGTTTGTATCCTGTCTTTCTTAGCAGCAAAGGAAAAACACTAAGTCAACACTAGGTCAAACTGTACCATTCACTGGGAGCTGAGGATACATTACATTATGCAGCACTTTACTGCTCAAATTGCAAAATTCTAATCTGTAACGCTAATGATTTTATTGCAGTACTACCTCCTGTTTCTCAGCTGGATTTCACAATATTAGGCAATGTTAGGCAACCATCTCATAAAAGGAGGTGCTGCCAGGTGCTAAAACACACCTGCTGGTTTTATGTCAATGATCTGCCTTACCTTGTAAATGGCTGCTGAAGCTAAGCTGAAGTGTTGAACTCTATTTAAAATCCAACAATTAAACCAAAGCAATACCCAAAATTTACTAAAAAGAGAATTTTACATGCAGTAAAATGCTTCAGGATGCCACTTGTTTGTTTGTTTGTTTACTGTAGTGAAACACTTACACAATGATATCTTCACATTTCTCGGATCACATGTTACACAGTAAGCTCCATAACCAGCCACTGAGCCAAAGGTGAGTCCAGCAGCTAAAGAGATTTTACTACCTGCAAGAAATCATTCATGTGTTATTTCTCAATACAATGTCTCGAAGCTCAACCTCTATAAGGCAGTTGTCTGTCTACACGGTATTATCCAAACATATTAAAAATAGAATTGATTTTGCCACATTCCAGCTTACCTCACCCAGTGTGAATAGAGAGGTAATATTTCTATAACTGGGTCATTCTAATGTGTGGCATTAGGAGCAAAATCAACTAAAAGGGAGATGATCAGGATCCACTAACACTTGCAACTTGGGAAAAATACAATCCTAAATTTGTCTATTTTCTCTATCATACTTAAGAAAGATTTTTGTAATTTCTTTGAACTGTCTGTTCATTTTAACTACATCTTACAGCACTTGGGAGTCTCCAAAAATGGTAGAATGGTAGAAATGTGTCAATACATATAAATTGGAAAACATGTGTGGTAATAGTGTCAGACCTTTCAGTCTGATATAAGTCCTGGACAAAGGAATGCTATCACCGACATCACACTTAATGAATAAAGAATGAAAAAAACAAATAAATGGCAGTGAGGATGAAAACACGGCTTCTAAAAGTAACTTGGCATCTTCTTGCAGTGCTATTAAAAAACTGGTTCATAAATCCCAGATATATCCCTAATATATTTAGATTTCTGAACAGACATTTGTCTTGGTTCCATATGATAAAAGTGTAGAATCTGCACAGCAGACATTCTTTGAATTAAGCTGACCCACAGATGTTTATAAATAAAGAACCCAGACCCCCGATGTCATTTAGCTCCCAATCCTTTTATTTTGGGTATTTTTAAATCAAGACTTTGTAAATCATAACCAATAAAAAATAATCTAGATTTGCCACGAGGATTGACCAAGTATTAAAGAACGAAGAGGACAGGTGAATGGGATAGTCAATGAGTGCAGCTGGCTGCAAACACAAAAACACAGAGTGTGAGAAATTTCAGATGTGAAGCCGTGTCTCCGAGAGCAAAGCATGTGGACACCGCGAAGGGAGACGGTGACCCTAAACCAATGGAGCAGGGTCGGATCCCGGTGCGCTGCTGGGGCTCTGCGGAGAACTGCCGGGACCCGCCTGCAGCTCCCGCCTGCTCGTCCTCGGTACGGCTGCGACCTCTGCCGGGCGCGGGGCTGGGCCAGGCGCTGCCCCCGCGGGACTGCAAAAATCCCGGGAATACCGGAGCTTTGTGGCACACCGCCACCTACAACCTGACTCGTTATCTTACTGTGAAAAGGCACAATTCTAACATTACCAGAGAATTAACCACCAACTTAGAGCATACAAGTAAAGGTTTTTTTCCCACCGTGCATCTGGAAATGTCAGAATCAAGCTTGGATTTCTCTGTAGATAATAAGCTTTAATCAAGGACATACTGTGCTGAACATAGGAATGATTAAAAGGAGATGAGAAAGCCCAAAACACATTTAAGGTCAAAGACAACATAACAACCCCAACTCTTTGCCCTGAAAACAAACTCACTTAAAATGCTTAAGCCGGCCCAAGAACATCTCATGAGACTCAGTGCATTTACAGCAGCACATGATGGATATCAAATGCAGCAGTGTTAATTACAGCAAAGTTTTCATGTCTCAAACTGCATAGAAGAAATCAAATACTTGATTCCAAATCCTTCTATCCCAGTACTAACCTTTACGAGTGTATGCTACAACACCTCCAAACACCAGCAATGAAGCATATGCAAAACCAATCCAGTCAACAGCCATGATCCCAGCTCTGGAAAAAAACCAAACATATTGCAACTGAAGGCAAACAAATTCATTCCTCCTGGTAAAAAACAAATCATTACTTAAAGGGTTCTAAATAACATTACACTCTCCTAAGTTCTGTTTGACTACTGTGTCAAAACATTCAGAAGGTGAAGGTGTGCCTCTTGCCTATTGTACCATCCTTTCACTAAATGCTGCCCTTCCTTACACCCCAGTATCTGGGTACACCATACTTCCACTAGGGGATACATGTAGCATACATTTTTCTCAGACACAAATACATGTATGCAATAAAAAAGCTTGACACCATCCACAGCAGGTTTTGTTGCATCCATGCCATATGGCTGAACTGAGTGCACACTATGGATAGGTAGAAGTCTTCTGAGTGCTCAGCTCAGTCTTTTCATCTCCTTTCAACCACACTGTACCTGGAGTATTTCAAGCAGCATGTAACAAACCTTGCACCAGGCAAAAGTACGAATTTTCAGAATCTATTCAAAGTTTCCAGACAGAAACTTAGGCTGTTTTGGAAAGCTATACATACAGGCACTTTATCCTGAATCTATGCCCCTTTTATTTCACCTTTACATTTTGATGCATTGTCTGGAGTTAGGCTTCTGTTCTGAGAACAGAACATTCAAGGTTCTGTTGTGATGCTGGTCCCTACTTGCCTGGCAGTGCTGTGTAATGAATGCCTGAATGGCAGTGTTCTGCAGGCAGGGAGCCCCTGCAGCACCACGACTTCTCTCCCATCGGGAGAAAGGACACACCTTTCTCCTCCTCCCAAATTAAGCGTACACTTAATTAAGCATCATTATTATACCTCAGCGTGTGCATACTTGACCACAGTGTTAAAGGGTGGTAGCGAAGAGTGCTTACTCAGCATTTCATGTCAAGCCTTTATTATTAAAAGTAAGCAGCTCGCAGCGAGCCCAGTCCTCCCCAAGTCGTAACCCCTCAGGGCAAAAGGTGGGTTTAGGGGGCCATGGCACCCTGCAGAACGAGGTTTGCAGAGGCGGGGGCCAGGGATGCGGGGGACCAGGGATCCCTAGGCCTTTGATGTGGCCGGCCTTCGTGGCCGACTCCCTCCCGAGCCCGCATCTCGTTTCCCAACGCCGCGGCGCAGCCCCCGGCCGAGGGCAGGCGCCTGCGGGGGCGGCCCCGCTCTCCCCCCGGCGCCTCAACCACAGCTCGGCCCCACCGTACCTCGTCCCGCCGCGCCGCCCTCTGACCTGCCCCGGCCCGGCCCCGCCTCCCGCGCCCGCCGGGCTCCGTGGGGCGCGGGCCCGGCCGAGCCGCCCCCCGGGCTCAGCCCCGCGGCGGCGGAAGGAGGGCGCCTGTCGCCGTCATGGCGGCGGCGCGGCCCGGCCCGGCCCGCCCGCAGCGCCGCTGGCGGAGCGGCGGCTGGCGGCGCTTGGCGAAGCCGGGCCGCAGGGGACAATGGGGTGACAATGAGCCGGCAGCACCCTTGCGGCCAGGAGGGCGATGGTTTCCAGGGGTGCGTCGGGGGGCGGGTGATTCCCCCCTCCCCTCCCTATTCGGCCCTAGGGAGGCGACATCCGGAATGCTGTGTCCAGTTCTGGGCTCCGCAGTAAAAGAGACATGGAACTACTGGGGAGAGTCCGGCGGAGGCCGCAAAAGTGGCTAGGGGTCTGGAGGATCCCTTTTATAAGCATAGACTGCAGGACTTGGGTCTATTTTGTCTAGAGAAGAATGAGAAAGGATCTCATTCATGCAAATAAATCAGAGCTGGGTGTTGAGACGGTGGTGTCAGACTTTCTGGTGGTACACAGGAGCAATGACCATGGACTAAACCGCACCAAGTTTCAGCTCAGTTGGACAGAGCATGGTGCTAATAATGGACTAGATGATCTGCACGGGTCCCTTCCACCCCCAGCAGTTCCGTGATTCTGTGAGTCGTGGCTGTGCTGGTGCAGGGCAGCACACCGTTGTTGGGGCTCCTCTGTGAGTGCCCTGCTTCAGGGTGGGCATCTCCTGCTTGAGACTCCTTATCCAGCCCTTCAGGCTCTGGAAAGGTCCGTGGATATTTTACTCTTTTAAGGCCAACCCTCTTTGCCTTGCCATGTTTGGGATGCAAGAACTCACGAATGAAGGAGGCCCATCTGCAGATCCACTCGTCCCTAAAACACTCCCATCCCACAGAGACAAGAGCAGGGTGAGGGTCTGGTGCCTGCAGCCCCCACAGTCACCCTGGGACACAGCAATGGGCACTTACTGCTGTGCCAGACACCCTTCTGCCCCTTGCCCCTCTCAAAAGCAGGTTCCTCTCTCTCCTTGCTTGTGTTTTTTGAAAGTCTGAGGGCAGCTGCATGAAGCCAGGTGAGCAGGCACGTAGGCTGAAAGCTCGGATGTGTTTGTCAGGGAAAACATCGGACGCAAGTCCCAACACTGATACTAAACACGTAGCTAATTTATGAAACTGCTTGATGTGGTTATTTTAACACCCCGACTTCTTGTCTGCTAGCCCTGTTTTCTGGACCTATTCCACCACAAGCTATTTTTGTCCATATTTTGTCCCCTCCGCAGTGTTTCTTTAGCTTTTTCTCAAGTGAGTGATTCTTGACCAGCACAGGATGTGTCCTTCAGGGGTGATACAGGGGTGCCTGTGTGCGACATTCCCCACACTTCCCTTGTTCCCACAAACAGACTGAGCATAAACATGGCCACAACAGGGAGAGACTCACAATGCCACGTAATAGGACTTGGATACCTGCCTTCTTCAGGGGTCATTTGAAAATCTCTGCCAAAATCCTGTGTTTCCTTTAGATTTCTTTGCTTAAAGGTGTGGGAGTTTTCCGCTCCAAAGAGCAAACTGGAAAGCAAATCAGCTTTCTCATTAGGGTTAAGGTATCTAATTTCCACTCCTAACATTGCAGTTGTTTTTGTTTTTTTTTCTTTTTTGGTAGTGTTTAACTGCTGCAATACAAACCCACTCCATATGAGCTGTCCAAGTCTGTATGCTCAGTGGAAACAGAACTGCTCTCCTTATCTCACCACAGTGTCTGTGGGAAAGAAGACTGAAGGTACAGCAACTTTGGAAAACAAACATAGGACACTTGAGGGCAGGATGGCTCCAAAATGCAAACAAAAAGTGGATTCATAAGCTGAAATCCAGAAATCCTGGATTTCTTGATGAAGTATTATTACACTTGTGGGTCTTGAAAAGCACAGTAAAATAAACAGGGAATTAAATGGAGCAGAACCATGCAACTCTATTTAAGGGGGTTCCAAAGTGCAACAAAAACAGTATCTTTTGGCACCTCTAGGATAATGACCAGTTGTAGTTACTGATTCAATGATACTCATCACTTAAGCAGACTGGGTAACCCTGAAGTCTGGGTAAAATTTGAATTCACATAATTATATGCTGCTTGTTAAGCTCCCTTCAATTTTCAATTACAGAAGGTATTTTATACTGTTTTCCCTAAGGTTTTTAGTTAACTATTGTCTGATGTTAAATGGTTGCTGTATTTTACAGCACAGATGAGAGGTTTTGAATAGGAGTAGAATTAATTAAATTCGTTTTTTGGTAGCATGACAAATCAAACACCTCGTCCTTACAGTGAGCTCTAACAGAGCTAGCAGCATAGCCAGTGTTGCTGTTGCTGTGTGCTTTCTAGTGTAGTTTTTACTTGCTTTTTACTGCCAATCTGAGCTAAAATTTCCCCTGTTGGGTGTTTGCTTCCAGCTGTTTTATTTTAGTTTGTTTCAGTTATATTGTTTTGTATAATGATTTGTTTGCTTTGGTTTGGAAAGTTCCATTTACAACAATTGAGCCAACTACAAGGATGAATTTAGGCAAAAATACACGGTTTTGTCCATTATAAACATAACAATTTCACTGAACAGCCCCTTGCATCTCTTTGTTTTGGAAAAACAAACTTTGAAATCTGGCAAGCAAATTGCCTTAGTTTCGGGGATATATTTTTCCATCTTCAGGAAAATGTGACCTGAAGAGAAAAAGAGTTAAAAGTGTTGTACAGCTCTGTCCCTAGAAAGTTTCACCTGTATTGATTGTGTGTGACCTTGTGTTATCCACAGTTACATTCTCACCTGAACGCGGGCATTCTTCCCTGAGAAAGTCTGAGCTTGTGTCTTACTTTGCTTATGTCTTGTCTAAAACAAGAAACCTCCAAGGGGCTTGTATAGCACAGCCCATCTCCCTCCCCTGGAACATTTTTGCTGAGGCTACCTGTTGTTAGAGAAGGTGTTGGCAGGATGAAGCACATAAAAGACCCCTCTCTGCAGTAATCTGCTTGTGCTTTTTGTTGGTTTTCCTGTATTAATACTAAAGTCTACTCATAGTTGTAAGCTTCAAAGTAAGATGTAACACAAAT
Source organism: Poecile atricapillus (assembly GCF_030490865.1). Classification (NCBI taxonomy): domain Eukaryota; kingdom Metazoa; phylum Chordata; class Aves; order Passeriformes; family Paridae; genus Poecile; species Poecile atricapillus. The sequence continues at coordinate 23,829,061 of NC_081251.1, read as the reverse complement.
TGCTATCCCAGAACATAATGAAGGGATCTGTGGAATGGAAGAGTGCCTCTGAAATCCCATAGACAGAAGAAAAGGTGATGAGATGGGGAGAAAAAATCAGCTAAGCACCCTGAGACAGGAGTAGTGCTGGAATATTTTTGTGCAAAGGTTGCTCTCATTGGGTGGGATTATGGAAGAGGGGACAGAATACTGTTTCTGAAATGCATGTTCAGAGGCTTCAGATTTAATAATCGGTTGTTAATGAAGAAGTCAGTTGTTAAGTTTCAGTACAAAAAAGTGATTATCACAGATAAATTCGGCAAGCTTTTATATACACACGTATGTAGATAAGCAGTGAGAAGGACAGTGGTGTCAAAGTAACAGAAGATTGTTTTAAAAAGCTGAGGCAGTTGATGTACACATTGACGTACACCATTCTGCACTGACTTTGTGGGTTATTACACTGCAGTTCTGAAGTGTCACTTCCTTTAAAATTTAGTATGAAAGCTTAGATCTGGAATCATCAATCAAATAGTAAAAGGCAGAGACACTGCTTTTAATAATAACTATGAAGTAATCTGATAGGCTGACACACATATTTAAGGCCTTTTCTATGAACTAAACGTATATGAACATGGACTAAAGCCTGCAGAGGAGAAAGAGATGGGTTCTTGGGCAGTGATTTCACAGGAGATGGTGCTCAAGTTTAACAGGTCACTGATGCCAAAAGGACCTCTTCATTTCCAGTTTTTTGCTCCAGTCTGTTATTTTGTGAAGCAGTTGATGAGTTTTGCTCTGTCTCTCCTAGTCCTCAATGACTGAGTCAACTCAGCAGCCCAGCAGAAACATAACCAGGCAGAAAAATGTATCACTTTGTGCTGAATTCATTCAATCAGTCATTTGTTTTAATTAGTTAAGTCAGGAGTGTTTACAAAGCATCAGAACACAAAGAAAGAGATGGGATTGCATGGCTGGGTGGGAGGCTGGGGAGAGTCTCTGCAGGCATCAGCAAAAATAAGTGAGATAACCTGAAGCTGTGCATTTTCTTTGACTTGTCAGGAAATTTTTCCGGCAAGAAACCATTGGGTATGGCACCAACTGAAATTCTTCGTAAATTTGGGGAAATGCAACTGATAATTATGGTTGGTCAGTGGTATCTCAGGAATCATCCCAGATGCTGAGTCCAGGAAACACTGAAATAAGGTACATGCCCACAGAAACTTTCCTGTGGGCCTTGCAAGCTGACAATGTCCACAGTATTAGTGTGAGAAGTTAGGTTCTAGCTACATGTAAAGGTGGCGAGGTCAATAGAAACAAAGTACAAGAATGGGGCTGTGATACACAGAGATTTGAGGGAGCAGATGTTAGATTGTTTCTGCTCACCAGGCATAATCAAAGGGCCGTAGGTGTGGTAAGAATGAGTGATTAAACTGCCTTGGGATCTGCTCAGTGTAGTGGTTTGTTTTTCACAGCTGAGTTCTTAAAGGCTGATAGATTTCATCTGAAGAAATGGAGATTTTTCTCTTCAGTATCTCAGGAATCCTTGGTCTAACTAAATCCAGATTAGGACCACTATCTCTGCTTCTGATATATCCCAATTTTTCCATCTTTATACTAAGCATGTGGATTTTAAAGTAGTTCATGAGGCCAGAGTGAAACTCTAAGGGATTTCAAAGTTATTTGAAGTGGCTTATTAGTCATTGCTTGGTGTTTTCAGCTGATTGAAAATAACTCATGAGGATGAAAGTTTCTTTCTTGATGAAAGTCAAAGGAGGGATTTTTGTGTGTGTATATTTTCAGACCCTTTCCCTAATATTTGTTGTCCTGTGATAAGCAGCAGATCTCTGATACCTCTCACCACTATGTATTTGTACAGAGGGGTGTGTTTTCACCCACACATACTGAGAAATAAATTTTTCAGACAACAGCTCACTGAAGGACAGAGGGTCACTTGCCCTCTCCAAATTTACCAAGTACACCAAGGATTACCTAAAACCTGTATGTGCCTCAAAGCTTCCTGGTCTGAAAACAGTTTGAAGCTAGGGAATCTTTAGAATGGAAGTTCATATATACATGCCCTGTCCTTAGTCTTTCCTCCACATCAGTTCAAGCCCACTGTTCTAACTCTTTCTTTCCTGCCCATGGCCATAGACAGGAGCATGAGCTGGCTGAACCTTGTTCAGGTCCAGTATGGGCAAGCTTGTGGACAGGAGTATCCACATCATAAGCATCCTTCAGATCATTCTCACACCAAACAGAAGGGAAAGTAAGAAATTACATCCCTCGCAGAAGGAGGGGGTCTCTGAGATCTAGCTTTTATGGTGTGCACAGAGAGTGGCTCAGGCTGTGGTTTTGAAATAACCTATTTCAATTGCTGAATTCCCCATTCTCCTTCCTCAAACCAAGCTTGGCATTCAGTGAACTCTGTGCTGAGCCATGATGATAAATCATCAGAAAATTTAGCTCACCACTGACATTTTTTTTCTGCAAAACTGCAATCTTAGAGCTGATCCTTACTTATGTATTGAAGAAGGGAGCGAAAGGTGGAGGGACAGTCTCATTCAAACCCACATCCCATACTCTCAGGGATAAAATACAAGGAAATGAAGCTACCCACTGAAGTGAGTGTGAAGCCTCGGTTTGGAGAGAACAGATGTAATCAAGATTTATAAAATCAAGGTAGTGGGTAGAGTGAATAAAGATTGATGTTTTCCAAGTCCTGCAGAACTAGAAGTAGGGGCAGTCATTGAAACCAGAAGGAAATTAGTTTAGAAAAGGTAAAAGGGAATATACTATTTTTATGTAGCAGATGTAGCGAACTTTTGGAATTTACTGCTGGCAGAGGTTTTGAAAGCAAATGGGTCAGCACAGTGGAGACTAAACAGTTAAATGGACTGCATATTCATGGAGAGACGCAAAAATAATTTAGTAGAGACATGCTCCCTAGCATCCCTAATACAGTGGTTGTGAGTGCTGGAGGGGAATAAAGGAAATGTATATGCCTGGCTTGTTCTCTTTAAATAGTATCTCTTGTTATTAAAGAAAGGATACTGGGAATAGCTGGATGTTGGTCTAACCCACTAGGACATCCTTTATGTTCTTTTCAGGGCTCTCATTTTGTGTCCACAGGTACATAAGGATAAATGCAATCATAGGTAGGAGTTTGTATTTTAATTTTTGAAGATGATACATCAGGGTTCTCTTACTTCAGTGAATCCTGAACCGTAGGTCACTAACAGTGCTTTGTACCCTATAAAGGAAACAAACATACACTTTTAGGACAGTCCACATAATATCAGTGCTTAGATAGGGATTCTTAGACTGAACTATAGCCCTCCTGATGTTACACTTTCCCTTGAGATCCTTCTGCTTTGTCTGCATAGAACTTGATGAATAGTCATGTCTCAGGAAAGATTTCTTAAGCTGTGTTAGAATTTCCCCCAGGATATCAGTGTATTTTGGAAATATTATTTAAGAGTCATCTGCTGGAAAACATCTAGTGCAGCTGAAGGAAAGAGAGTGCCAGATTAGACAGATTACTAGGCATGGATCCCAGCCCTTATTTGTATGAGTACTCCTTCTGCCTTTAGATAATCACATTAACATCAGGAGTGTTGCTTACACAAGCACAACTGAGAAAAAGTGGTGAACAGGCTTGGGCCCTCAAAGCAATGTTCTTGTTCCAGCACTTTCCTATCGAGATTCTGACCTTTTCCTCATCAGAGCTCATTAGAGTTGGTACATCCACTAAGGAGGACCACCCACTACTCTGCAATCTCCGGTAATGATTACCAACCCGTCTTTTACATTTATCAGAAGTAACACTTTTAACAGTTCAGATGTTGTTTTTCTTCCTTTTCCTAAGCTCTTCCCACACTTAGAGATACACAAGTACTGTATTTCATGCTTGTTTGATTATGAAGCCAGATCTTTTGTCTCCTCTGAGGGTTTTTTGCTGCTCCTCCAGAGCAGATGAGCCAGGAACCTTCCACAAACATGTGCTAGAGGAGCCCCGAGTGGGTGGTGAGACTGGTATCTCATGGTGCTTGTCATCAGGCAGCGTGGGTTAGGATATGTCTTGCCAAGCCTGCCTGGAGAGGAACAGCTCAGTGAGACCTTAGGGATCTTGCCTAATAACAGAAGTAACCTAATTTGAGAAAAGAGAAAAAAGCTGTCTCCATTTTTTCTGTGGCTGATGATACCCAAAGGAATACCACTGTGAGTGCAAAGAGAAGATTATAAACATCAAGTGATAGAAAGTGTTTACATTTCTACTGTTGGGTGCAATTACTCAAGCTGGGAAAAGATGAAGTAACTTTTATTTGTACACCTAAAAGAAAAAGGAAAGTTAAAGTACTCATATAGATCAGCCTCAAACATGAAAGTGAGATAATGCCAACAACACTGCAACATAAAATCCAGATTTCAAGCCAAACATCCAAGAAGGAAGAAATATTCCATGGAAAATATCATATCATTCTTTCAGTCTTTCTGACCACAGAGTTACACTCATTATGGTAAAGCTATAATCGCAGCCTTGTGAATACAGTGCCGCAGACAATGGCTTGTCAGTGTTTTTCCACTATAAACTCTCATGTGAGGTTTGCAGTTTTGTGAAATACAATTATCTTTGGCTGGGATATTCAGCTACGTTCTCATCCCAGAAATTGACCTTTTTTGTGTGCATGTTTGTTTCCTTTACTGAGTTGTTCAAAGTTCATTAATTGGTAAGTGTTTGAGCCTTTCTGATTGCTTGGCTGCTTGTGTCTTATCTGTACTGTGAGAATGTGTGGAGAGTTTGCTGTCACTGGTAATGCATCAATGGTCTGTGATATTTAGGGCTGTCAGGCTGTTGCAGAGCCCACACTTTGGACCAAACTGACTACATTTGTAGTGATGTGGTTTGGGAAAGTCAGGGCAGCAGGATTATAGCAAATTAGCACTGACTAGTATACCCAGGCATGCATAGCAAAACGTGCTTTAGGGAATACTACAGTATATTATTACAGCTATGGAAGGAAGGAGAATTGACCAGGCTGCTTAAATGGATAAAATTGTAAAGATTTGTCTGTCCTAAAGGAAATTCTCAATTGGTTTTTCAAAAAAAACCTCCTAAAGCCTGTAGGATTAGTGAACCCCTGCAACATGCAAAAAACACTTGTACAGTTCTGGTTTTGATTCTTTGGCTTAGCTAAGGGACTTATCTGTGAGATTGTGGTAATAGACATCCAAATCAGCCCAGTTTGGTTTTTTCACAGATAACTCAAGGGGAAAATACAGTGCCAACATTGAATGCTGATCCCTAGATTGAAGTATGTTTAGTTACAAATGCTAACCATCTAACACCTGCATATGAACTCCTATATGAAATAGAAAATCTGAAATAATTGTACATATGCACTCAAGGGATCTCACCTGTGGTTAGATACAGTTCACTAAATATGAATTTATTCAGTGTCAATCAATGCTCTGGAAAAATCATGAAATCCTTGTGCTGCAGAGATATCTGGTTGTTTCAACAACTTGTTATGTGTTGTGGAGAAAAACTGCTGAGTTCATACCGTTTAAAATAAATATGAATCAAAGCAGTTTATTGCTTTATTGGTGCAGTCTAATTATCCAGCAATCAGTGAACTATGGAAACAAGACCAGCAATACAAGTAGGCAAACCATGCTAAAGGTTTCTAAACAGTCTTCTATAGCTAGTCCCAGAAACATGCAGACACACATATGCACAGAGCTGTATGCACCCCCTCAACTCATGGGCAGTATGGGTTACAAAAATACCCCCCTTCCCAAAGACTGCAGATTTCCTTGTTTACATGTCTCCCGTGGGAGATGCGGATCCTCTACCTTTTTACAGATTCCTGCAGTTCCCTACAAGTCAGGGGCTGAACCCATGCAACTTGAGACAGTTGTTTCCCTTCCAAGGTCTGTCCTGTTAGGAGTTTTCATACTTCTTTTATATTTTTTTTCAGTCTGGCTCCTGCTTTGTGTCAAGTCTTTTTGTAATTCCCCAGGAACCTCATAATCTGGCTGATGATCATCTTCTGTAACATGATCACTTTGGGCAAAAGCTGACCAGGCAGTTGTGTTTCATGTGCAGACACAGACAGATACTTAATTCACACACATCTTTATCTTCAGGGATGACATTGTCTATCCCATTTTCCGAGGGCGTGCTGTGTATACCTGCCAGGTCCATAGTGAGGCAGAGCCCTCCCTAGGAGGTGCATGGGCCACAGGAGTGGGAAGAGCAAAGGGCATGGCCGAGCAGCAGCCTGCAGCCTGACAGAGTGACTCGGGTTCTGAATGCATCCCACACAGTTGAAGGTAATGATAAGTGGGCAAGCAAACCTATTTCCAGATTCGCTTAATGCTCCAAAATCCAAAAATAAGATTAACAAATTAACAGTTGCTTCCCTAAATGTGTTTAGAACACCTATTATGATTCTCAATAAAGGCATCACAAATGGGATGGAAATAGCAAATTGGATCATTGGGAAAATTGCAGAGAGACCATCTGGGCCTCAAGCCTTAATGGATGGTGAAGAATTTACATTTTGCACTCCCATAGTTTACATTTTTTCAGGTGATAAAGACATTTGGGTCATTTTATTTTTTGGATGTTTTACATAAAATGAAGAGCCATGATTGAAACTGGAACTGGAGTCAGGAAATAACCAGACTGTGTACAGTGTGGTAAAGTGCTAACGAATACCCTGCATGATTAATTTAGTATAAATGCCAGTTATGGATTTGATTTGTCAGCAGTTGGCTTGGGTTTTGTGATTATTGGCCAATAATTTAACTGATGATTTGATCTATAACAGAATCCTCAGCTTTTGGGAATGAAAGAGTTGTAGTGATAGTGAAATTCATTAACTCTATGCAGAGCTGTTAGCTGCTGTAATGGATACTGATACATTCTGGGGTCTTCATACAACTGATGAATAGCCTTGTCTCACTACAGTATGATTTATGGTGGTAAATCAGGACAGGGGATAGAACCAAGTGGCTGCTATTGTTTCAATATGTCTTCATGCAGTGTTTTTGAATTGCAGACACAGAGGCAAAGAACACTCTGGGTCTGACTATAAATACAGCTGCAAATTATGGCACCGCTCTTGCCTCTGAGTCAATCTCTAATCTCTGTTCTTGGCATATCAGCACAGGGCCATAGGGAAGGGCCATCTGTCAGAGGTAATTGAAAATGGAGGCACCGACCATCTGTAGGTATTCAAAGTCTCTTGACATTTTTTGCGAGCTAGAGGATAATTCAGTGTAATTTATAGTGCATCTACCTATTATCCTCTACATTTTTCAAGGGAATACATTATTCTTGGTCTGTTTTCTTTAATTTCTGTCGCCTATCTCTTTATGTCACAAACTTATTTTTCACCTCTCTCTGCAGTTCACTCTTGACAGAAGTGACCCCTGTAAATTTTTGTAAGTTTAAGAATTTTTCAGAAGATGTGCTGTGTAAATTGCAGGTCACTGTTGTCTCTGGACCAAGCAGAAGCTTTCCTTAAAGCCTTAAGGTTTGACTAGGCTAAAATGAAATTCAGATCTGGTTTCTACTTTGCAGAAGTCAATCAGTGCTGTATTACATTGCTTTCCTATTTTCCATATGGTGTAAATGATGTAGCAAATGGAAAGGCCAGCTCTATTCCAAAGAAAATATGTATAAATGTGAAAAGGTGCCTGCAGACTCCCTGTATGTGCACAGCTATAGCTGTTAACAGTAAATAATATACCCTGCTTATCGGATCAAACTCTTGATTACATTGAGAAATTAATAAAGATTTGTAATGCTTATTTTACATGTTGAGCTGTTGAATTTTATTTAAACATTTATTGGGTGTTTATCAGTGTGAAGGAAACCAGCTCTGTCAGATATACACACACACAAAGAGTAAGCTTGCTTTCAGAAAAAAAAAAAAAAAAAAAGTTGTTGGAATATTTTTGTTAATTAATCCTTCTAATCCAGACATTCAAATACTGTACATATGCCAAGCTCACATGAAGAGAAGGGAAAGATATAGAGAATTTTTAATAAAAATGCATTCCCAGCAGTATTTGAAGTACATTACTTTGAAATATGAAGCCTGAACTTTATTATCAAAGCTAAGCAAATTTTCTGAACATATTCAAGGTACTATTATGGTAAGTGACGGAAGCCTGAGAAGTTACTGGGAGTTCTATAGAATAAAAAGTAAAACACATTTATATTTCAGCAGATGGTTGCAGAAATCAGAATGGAGCCCGTTTTTCTGAGCAGGATCTGCATGCACACAGACTATAGAGAGGGGAGACTAAAGGCTCATTTTCTGCACAGCCTTGTGCTCTTTGTAGGCAAACACTCCGTCAGCATTAGGCAGTGGGCCCTGAGTATGGGATGCAATATGGAGCACAGAGCAGCTGAGTATGAAATCTGTGTATTTGTGCCCTAGGGAGGCCAGGCAGGGAATATGCAAGGGTATTCCACCCTTTCCTCGTAGTGTCCTCCTCTCCCATTTGATCTTAATACTTAATAGTGCCAGGAGAAGAGTGCAGGACGTAGGAGTTGCAGAGTAGAGAATGCAGAGGCTGCCTATGGCATGCTCATCCCTGACACCTTAGAGTAATGGTGATGTTGGCAGTCCTGGCCCCTGCAGTGTGCTGGGGCTGCAGTGTCTGCACACCTGCATGAAGCAGCGTGATTTGGACCAGGAGAGCTGTGGCCAGCTGACTCTTTATTTTCAGAGCTGGAAGCTGGCAGCTGGTTGTAGAGCTTGGAGGAAGGTGACTTTGTCGCCTCCCTGGTCTTGCCACCTCCAGAGCCTGCCTCGAAAGGTCTAAAATGAGTTGCCAAAAATTATCACTGAAAGACTGACTCTTTCTTAGGGTGGAAGTGTTCTTCTCCACCACCACAGAATATAGACCAACTGTCTTTGCTTTCCAACAGGAAAAAAATCTATTTGGATTTTAGTGGTATTCTTCTTCTGTTGGAAGCCTTTTGAGGTAGAAATGACTGTGTGAATCTGGTGTTAGGATAATTAGTCTGACACAAACTAGCTATCGTTGTGCTGCAATGCCCAGCAATTCGTCATTGGAGTGAGTATCTGAGCTATTCCTGGGTACCATATTGCCTCACAGAAGCTACTACTGTCTATTGAATTACTGTCTCCAAGGAAAGAAAGGAATTTGCACTTTTTTAGAGGTTGGTTTGGAGGCTTTACAGAGGGAGGATGTAGAATTGGTTCAGAGCCTTCAACCACAGACTATGAAATGCTTGTATTTCCAGCATGGACATGGTGTTTCTGGTCAGATTCACACTTTTAATACTACAGTGAAGGAATGTACTTCTGCAACTTCTAGTGCTCTACCACTGTTATCTCTAAGTCACCATCATCTTCTGGGACTAGAAGATGATCTCAGCCCAGTCTGTTAAAACCTCTGGTGATGTGAATTCCCTTTTTATGCCTTTGTATAGAGCAACATCTTAGCTGCATTTGAGGACAATGACAAGTTTGATTACAGTGGTTTTGAAAAATAAGGAGGCAAATTCTCACTCTTCTTTATGATTTCAGACTCTTTTTGAGAAAAGGTTCAGTGCACCCACATTTAAATGTAACTTAGTGTTCTTCCTTCCTATTTTTGAAACTTACTGTGCATGTATATTATGGAAGACGGATGTTGCTAGCACAAAACAGTGTGGTTGTTATCTATTATACCATGATATATTTACTGAGAAAATTTTAATAAATAAACCACAGGCTTGAACCTCTGAACCCTTCTAAACCAGCTGATTCCCATGGGGGGTTCAGGAGTTTTTATGGATGGATACTATGTTCTCATGAGAATTTTACTGGAGCTCATAGATTCAAAACTGACTAGCAAGAGAATTTATGAGGTTACATGGGAACTATCACATCTTTCATTCCAACACCCTAGGAGTTTATAAAATGAGCCCTTCCTTATACTGTGTTAGAAGAGTGTTAATGCATCTTTAATACAATATCTAATATTATCAATGATTTCTCATCAGTCAGAACAGATGGTTAATTCTACCAAAATTTCAGTTTTCAGTTATCCTAGATTAGAGAGTTGGGTAAAGGGTTTTTGCTAAAAATTGTGGGAAAAAACTAAAAAAATGAAAGAAGAGGGGAAGGTCATAAGTTACTAAAGGCATCAAAGAACCCTTGTCAAGATGGAAAATAGAAAGGGTGAATAGTGTCCACTATGCATTTGCTTAGCCTCTATTCTGTTTACCCTCTTGAATACTCTCTAAAATTCCTCTTGTGATTTTGTTTAAATATAGAACAATGTCAAAGTTCTGTAGCTGCTCATTATCCCACTTGGAATTTAACTTAAAATGTTATTTTGCATCATATAGTTGAGCTGGAAAGTTGCCTAAGCCAGGAATTAAGGTCTGTGCTAGTGAACTGCAGAGGAAGTGGTCTAAGCAAGACTCCGTTCTGGGGATATTCCAACATTTTATTACATTGTGTGTACTAATGAGTAGAGAAAAGAACTGTGAGCTGTGAAGGGCAGAGTTTTAATCAGATGACTTATGTTATGGCCTTCAGCAAAATTCATGACCTTGTAATTCAGTCAGCTGTAACAGTGGGTAAAAATAGGGGTTCAGTGTAGTGTTCAGGCAAAGATACAGGTGTGCCTACTTCAGCTGCATTCAAGGTCTGCAGTTTTTTTTACCTATGAAATAGATACAATGGCAAGACACAAGATCTCCTTTCAGCTGCTCCAGAGAAGCTCAAATCCAATCTGACATATTTTTCCTTGAACAAGAGCTTTTAAAACTGTCAGATGGAGGTCAGTCCTTTTCTCAGTGTAATTCACCAGTGAGTGATCAAATTTGTTGGTTGGGGTGGTGATGAGGTGCCAGGGAGAACAGGCGCAAGGAGGCTGAAGATGCATGTTTTGAATGGTTGGTTCAAAGAGGGTACATTGCTGGTACTGTTGTCCAACCAGACATCATCCCAAAAACTGTGGTGGTTTAAGATGTCACAGGCCTTGTTTTAAATCAAGGGTAGATCTCTGGTACTTGGCTAGCACTGCTCTAGTTAAGAGCAGCCTGTTTCTTCTGCTGCTCCCTTCAGCCCTGTGTGTTAGTCCTTATGGCTGTCTTGGATCATGGCCCCAGAACCCCACCTAGGAAGCTTCAGGCTCTCAGCAGTATGTGAAAGCACTCACCTGTCCCCAAGATCCTCTTGGACAGAAGGTGCCACACAGAAGTATCAAGGAAACCTATTGTATGTCTAAATATTTCAGGGCCTAAAAAAGGAAAAGGGCTGGCTCACTTTGCCAGATTTGGAACCATCCATTTTATTTCAGCGTCACATTATACATTGCATTCTCACTGTCTCACCTGGGGAGATTTTATTGCTTACCTGATCTGCTTTCATATCTTGAAGACCTGTTGTGATGGCAAAACACAAGGAGTTGAAGTATCCTTGGTTCCTAGCCTACAGACTTAGCAGAACTGCATTTTCATATGATTGTTCAAGCATAGGGAAAACATAATAAATACATCCCGTATCTCTAATCTTTGCTACCTCAGGACAGGAAGGAATGGGCAAGGTAGATACTGTACTGCCTTTTGTAAATCAATTGATCTGTGTATTTTCACATGTTTATGCAGAATAGGTTGACTAAGCCTCCTGTGCTTCAGAGAAAAAGTATCCCTAAGCTAACATTTTACTGATCCTGTGAAGATTAAAATAGGAGGAAACTTCATACAAACACGTCTACAAATCATTGAAGTTATTTACTAAGAGAAAGGCACTAGGTTGGCACAAAACCAATCTGGAAAGGCTTTTTGTTGAAGTTATCAAGATGACAACGTCTGGCCTAATTTTTTTTATATTTTATGTACTTTTATGAATTTGTTTATCTTCTCTTTGACATTTCACATTCACTGGGTTTCTTGGTTTTCTGGTTTGGTTCATGTAAGCAGAGCAGTTTGGAGTTGGATCATTATTCAAGTCCTGCAGCAGTTAAGGACCAAATGAAGAAACATTGTTTTATTCTTTAATAAGATCTTAACATTTTTCTCATGTTTATCATCCCACAGCATAAGATGAACCAACAAAGAGGCTCATTTTGTATCTCTGAATGACCATCAGGTTCTCATGGGACTATATTGCAAGCAATGCAGCTGTTAGGAATGGGCCAACAACAGTTTTGGTATTTGCTGTCTCTGGCAAATAAAAAATTATTCCCCTCATAATTGTTCCCCTTAGTCATATTGCTGGTTATCTGCATCCTTTTCCTGACAGCCACTGCCCAGCAGAGGGGGTGGCTACTGAGCCTGTATCTCTACTAGAACTGCTCTACTTTGCTCTCTGAACAATTATTTCAGGCTCTAGCAAACATGTATTTGCACAAACAGCTGGCCTGGTGCAGAGTGCTGGCATGATTTTGTTGCCTTGTTCAGGTCTGCATCCTGCCCTGATGCCTGTTTGCCAGCCCTGGCTCTGCCAGCTCCTCACGCTGCTTCAACCAGTGCTGCAAAACACAAAGCTTACTAGTAATTGTTCAGTGGTTTAGAGTTAGTTTTAAATGTAGGAAAACAGATTTGGTTGCTGTGACCTGGTCAGGAACTACAGTTCCAACTTGTGCTTCCAAGTGTGCTTCACGATTTTAGATATTTTCTGGTAAGATGTTATTTGACCTTCGTAGTATCTGTCAGTGATGAATCTCTGTCTTAATCTAGGATTGCAGTGCCCTATTTATCCATCCTGTTTATCTGCTAGCAAGAAAAGCACTGGCTGTTCCCTACCCATCCACAAAGAAGAAAAAATGCCAAGGACCTTCTTATTAGTAGAATTCAGGCTGAGGGAAGGGGTGACCTGAGCAGCATTTCAATTTGGAGAACTTCAAATAAAAAAAAGAGGAATGTCTAAAGGAATGTTTTCTAATTTTGTGGTTTTTAGCTGGAGTTTGGATTAAAATAATGGGAGAAGGAACCTCCTTTTATTGAGCTATTGATGTGGAATAGCACAGAAATGTTTTGGAAATACTACTCAGCCATTTTTCTTCACAGCCAAAGAAAGAAAACCCAAGGGAAATGTTGCCTTCCTAATTGTGGAAAAGTACAGGCCTGCAACTCAAATATGCTTTTCCCATCTTCATTTAAATTGTGCATTATAGTTTAAATTTATTTCCATAGTGTGGAAAACAGTGGATAAATTTGAACTCTAGGTCATGAAAGATATACATATGAGTATTTGCAGAAAATGTCCTCATTGGGTGCTGCTTCGGAGTATCATTTCCATTTTAAAATTCCACATCCTTAGGATTATGCTGAAGAAAGTTAATTTCATCAAATATAATTAAAGTATATAAAATATTCTTTAGATATGTTTAAAAATATAATCTGAGAAAATCTCTTTCTAATGGCACTATCATTTTATTCATCTGTCTTTTCAGGCATGTTTTTGCTGGCATTTTCATCTATGTTTGGCCTCATTTTTAATGAACTTTTAACTGCTTAATAGTGATTATCTGGGACACGAGAATCAGAGGTAGTTAAAGTTCCTCAGAGGTAAGAAGAACAGACAGAAGTACTGCTCAGCATTTTATACAGTAAGCTATGGAACAATGAGCTATAATTATCTGCTGTTAAAACAGCAAAATAAGAAATACGCCAGTTAAGTTGTCGGCAGTTCAGAAGATTGAGACAATGAGAAATTGTGGAAATTCACTGCCTTATTTTTCCCTTAATGCCCCTTCTATGTCAGTTTTTTAGGTTGTGTATGGATGCTCAAAACTTATTTGCTCTAGAAGCTCTGTATTCTATCCCCTCATTGTTAATAGTAGTAGCCTGATGACAATAAAGCTCAAAAATATGTCAGTTGTCATTTTCCTAGACACCAGGCAAAACACCATTCAGCTTTAACATAGTAGTTACATACAGTTCAAATAGATGGGAGATAAAAGGAAGCCGTAGCATCCTCATTTTACAGTTAGGGAATTAAAATAAATTAAAAAGATGGCAAGTGTATGACTCATCTTATTGACCTGAGTTGCATGCAAGTTAGATGTTTTATACTGAACTAGCTGCTTAAGCAGTTCACTATCTTCCCTGTAGTGACAGATAGTCCTCAATGATTTATCCCATCTCTCTTAAAAATCAATATTAGAATGGATAGAATGGGTGATCCTGTGGTAAGGCTCTTGCTCTATCTCTGTACTGACTATATGGGAAGCCAAAAGTGAAAGGTTTCATCCCCAGTCCTCCCACTGCAACTGGAGGACTCATGCAAGACTTGGCACTTGGACTTATTAAACATCATCTTGTTGGACTCTGCCCATCAATCCAGCCATCCCAGATCTCTCTGCAGAGCCCTTCTCCCTTGCAACAGATCGACACACACTCCCAACTTAGTGTCATCTGCAAATTTACTGATGAACAACTCAATACCCTCATCCATGTCATCAATAAAAATATTGATCAGAACTGGCCCCAGCACAGACCCCTGAGGGACACCACTGGTGCCTGGCCACCAGCTGGGTGCAGCACTGTTCACCACCACTCTCTGGGCCATCCAGCCAGTTCCTAACCCAGCAAAGAGAGCTCCTGTCCAAACCGAGGGCTGCAGCTTTTCCAGAAGTGTGCTGTGGGAGGCAGTGTCAAAGGCCTTGCTGAAGTCCAAATAGACACATCCACAGCCTTTCCCTCATCCACCTGGCAGGTCACCTGGTCATAAAAGGAGATCAGTTTGGTCAAACATGACCTACCCCTCCTAAACCCATGCTGGCTGTGTCTGATACCTTGGCCATCCTTCATTTTGGCCACAATAGCCCCCTACAATGGGATGGTTTGGGATGGTGTGGCTGGACAGTGCCCAGGCAGAAAGGGACCTGGGGGTGCTGGAGACAGCCGGCTGAACATGAACCAGCAGTGTGCCCTCACTGGGAACAGAAGGCCAATGGCCCCATGCCTGGATCAGGAATAGTGTGGCCAGCAGGAGCAGGGAGGTCATTCTTCCCCTGTACTCGGCACTGGTGAGGCCACACCTGAGTTCTGTGTCCAGTTCTGGCACCTCAGTTTGGGAAGGACATTGAGACGCTTGAGCGCGCCCAGAGGAGACAACAACACTGGTGAGGGGCTTGGAACACAAACCCTGTGAGGAGCAGCTGAGGGAGCTGGGGTTGTTTGGCCTGGAGAAAAGGAGACTCAAGGGTGGCCTTTTCACTCTCTACAACACCCTGAAAGGTTGCTGTAGTCAGGTGGGGGTTGGTCTCTTTCTCCAGGCAACAACTGACAGAAGGACAGGACACAGTCTTAAGCTGTGCCAAGGGAAATATAGGTTGGATATTAGGAAAAAGTTTTTTGTGGAAAGAATGGTAAAATACTGGAATGGTCTGACCAGGAACGTGGTGGAGTCCCCATCCCTGGATGTGTTTTAAAAAAGACTGGATGTAGTATTTGGTGCCATGGTTTAGTTGAGGTGTTAGGGCATGGGTTGGACTCAATGATCTTGAAAGTCTCTTTCAACCCAGTGATTCTGTGATTCTGTGGATATGAAACATAGGAGGTGCCATCAGAATACAAGGAAACATTTTTTTTTCTGTGAAGGCAACTAAGCACTGGCACAGATTTCCCAGAGAGGCTGGGGAGTCTTCGTCCTTGGATGTATTCAGAAGCCAACTGGACATGCTCCTGGCCAGACAGTTCTAGGTCACGCTGCTTGAGCAATCAGGTTGAATGATAACCATCTCCAGAGGTCCCTTTGAACCTCTAAGACTCTGTGAATCTGTGGAATAGCAATATTAGTAAATATAAAATATCATTAAAATTAGAAGGCTATTCATGTTAAACTTCTGAACCTGCCGGGAAGTTCAGAAATGTTTCTGGAAAGGAAGGAGGGCTGCTCTCTGTTCAAAGTGAGTCATCAGCCATGTTTTTTGACATGACCAATACTGCAGTGCTCTGTGTAAACTGTTCTTTTATGAGGATTGTCTTCCACTGGAATTGGACTCTTCTTGAGGTACAGATGGGTGAAATCATAGCTGCCATCCACCAACATTTTCTTTAAAATGTCTCAACATGGCAGAATACTCAAGAGCAAGCGTGTTAGGTGGCTAGGCACCTACCTCATGTTCAAAGACAATTGCCTTGCTTATACAACCATATTTTCTTGTTCAGCTTTGATGCCTTTATCTGGACAGACACTCTCAGCTGAGTTCACAAACACAGCTGTACCCAGACAACATGAATTTTACCCCAAGGAGAAAACAGAAGTGTTTGGTGTGACTCCCCAGTTTACACCTCCCCCTGACTGTTGCTGTGTGCTTGTGCAGAGCAGGTCTGCAGTGCAAACACGTCAATGAGCCATTGCTGTGGTACTCAAGCCATCAGTCCAGCACTGCTAATTTGTCTTTCTTTCTACATGAGCTTTGCAACCTCAGTACATGGAGCTATCACACCTGGTTGCATCTAAACTTCGGGTTTACATGGATACCTCTTTATTACAGTTTGATCCATACAGTAGATTTCCCCATGTGTGCATATAGCATGACCTTGCTGCTGGCGAGGTTTGGCATTCTGCAGGGAATTGGCTTTGCAATTGAAAGAGCATAAGACAATGCTGGCTTATCCAAAATAACTAGATAGGAAGACAAAAGATACTATTTATTGCTACTCATTAACAGAATGAGCCCTGAACCCCTGCAGTTTTCCATTGTCCAATGTGTAAGATTTTCCACTGCCAGTTAACCTTTTAATTTTACTCTTACCTAAACAGAAATGGTCAGGACTGAGGGGACAATTCATTACTCCAAGGCAATGTTACCAAATAAAATAAATACCTTGTATACTAAGGCATAGAGGTTTGGGTCCAGGCAAAAAGAAGACATAGACAAGATTTAAATGGGTCTATGTGAAGCAGCAATTCTAAAAATTACTCTTTTTCTGCCTCCGAATTTGGAAGACTCAACAGGATTGAGCTGTATTCATTTCAAGGCATTACCTATATACAGATATATAGACATAGGTGCCTAGAAACACACATATATATAAAGAGATACATGTACAGACTTTGCAAACTTAAGCAGCATCAGATTTGACTCAAAGAGTGAGAACAGAAAGTGAGGGTCCCTTTCCTTTCACCTCCAGTGTGGATTCTTATGGCTTTCCTTGGCATGGAGTAGGCAGCCCACACCAAACAGCAAAGAGAAGCTTCCTTGAGAAACTCCATCTGTATTTGACACAAACACATTAAGGTTAGTTGGAATTTGTTTATCCTATGTGAAATACATCCTTATTTTAAAGTGAAATTTTGTCCTGCTGCATTTTCAATTTCTAAGCTGTGAAATATACCAGGCATTTGTGAGATGGCAAGCTGATGACAGTCTAAGAAGACAATACACAGACAGAGAGGGGAGAGGAGGTATAAAGATATAGTGCTGAATTTTTGTGTGTTTGACTCCACACTGAGTTCTAACATTTTGTTTTATGCTTTAATCTTTGCTTGGTATCTCACTTGTTATTGTAACTTTGCCTAATTTTTCTCTTTTTTTTCTTTATTTATGGTATTCCTTCATATAAATACAAAAAGCACAGCAGTAAGTTTTAAAAACAGAGAGATCAGAATGACTTCAATTGGCTTACAGCAGGGATGAATTTTCCCCCTTGCCATAAGCAGAGCAAAGGAGAGAGAAGATGTGAGGAATTGATTTCTTTAATCAGATGCAGACTGCTCACATTCATGCAGTTTAAAAACCTTCAAGGCCACACTATTTGTCTGTCCACTCTTCCTTACTGTTCTTTGCACTCACCATGAATGTTTTGGTTTTCTTGAGACATACTTTATGTCACATTGAAATGATTGAGAGATGGTTTTCTTGGTACAATTCATTGACTAGGAAATGTTAGTGGCACAGCTCTCTATGGAGTTACATGTTACTTCTGAAAGCAGACACAAAACTTTACAAAGATGGCACAGTAGCATTACAAACCTACCTGACAGCAGGAGTTTCTCAGCTTGAAATGAACGAGAGCAGTGAGTGAGGCCCTGAAGTTTAATGACCCGAGCAGGCAAGGGAGAGCAAGTGCCCTTTGTATGCAAGCCAGGAACAGGTTGCCTTGACAGTCAGTGAAAGTCAGATCAAAAGGGTGTTTGAAAACCATGGCTTTTAGAAGCAAAGATGGGAAACAACATCTTTCTTTTCTAGCTCTGGAGTTGGGAGATAGAGGAAGCAAATACAGACAGAGAGTAATTTGAATTCTGCCTGCTACCTCTGTGCACCTGATCAAACAGGCGGCAGTTGAAAGGCTGATGTACCATCAGGCTTCCTGTGTGGTACAAACGTGATAATTGTTGCAGCTGAAACACCTGAAAGCACAAAGCTTAGAAGAAAACAGGTTCCAGGAAGGAAAAGTGAGGCAACACAAAAACAGTCCTAACCCAGGGACCCTTTCATTCTGGCATGCATGGACTGTAGAGGAAGAATAAGGGGAAGAGAGAAATTGTCTTTTCTCCAAATATGCCTTGGATGGGCTGCACAAAAACATGAAAGAGACACACTTCCAACCTCACCTTTTCTTTAATATAATCTTACCCCACTACACTAGTACATAAACCCCATGTACCCCTCTCTTATTTGAAACCCCCTCTCAGTCCAGGATGATATTCTCCTACGTGCTTCTCTGGAATTCCTAACGTACCCCAACCTGCCTCCCTTGCTTCAGCAGCTGGAATTCTGTATCTTATCTCTCTCCACAGTAGCAGAGTAGAGAAGAAATATCTGACAGCTGCTGGCCTGCGTGCAGGGGCTCAACAAGCACACTGAGGTGGTAGACTAAACCCTAGCACCCCATGAACCAGCCTTGGAGATTTTAAAAACATAACTGGACAGGGTACTGGGAAACCTGCTGTAAGTGACCCTGCTAGATGATCCTGGACTTGGGTCGGATGATTTTCTGGGGTCCCTTCCTACCTCAACCATACTGTGATTATGTAGGCCCTGAAGTCCATGAGAGGCAAGAGGAATTATGAAACTTAACTGCCCTGTTGAGAGTCATAGAGGTAGAATTTGAAAGGTATCACCAAGTGCCAAGCCTGGCTTTTAACCACTTGAGCACATTTGGTGCCTAAATGAAGCCTCTGTGCAAACCTTAGTCAATTTTTCCTTTGAGAAAAGGCCGGCAGGAGAAAACATTGCCTTCCCTGATGCACTTAGCCAAGGACAGCCCCCAGTGACCATCTTGCTCCTGGGCAGCAGGAGCAAGATTCAGGGGTCTATAGGCTGTGGTATGAGGAATTATGCAAACTGATGGAACGATGAGAAATGATGGGGACATGCATGGGGACAGGTGAAAAGCTGGAAGCAAAATTCCAGTTTAGTCAGCACATACAATCCTGACAGCTTTAGACAACAACACACAAGTCAATACTGCATCTCCAGGGCAGCATGGGAAAGTCAGGCTGCTGTCTGTGTTCATTAGGAAAATTTACTCTTAATCATTCCTGCTATGAAAAGTATATCCATTGTAAAGTGAAAAGGAGAAATTAATTTTAGTAAAAAAGCTGGCAATTCTGTTTAAGGAATGGTACATTCATATCCTCATTATAATCTGCTCTAGGTAAAAGAAACAAAATTACTGCATTTTCACTGAGAATGTTGTCAAGACAACTTTTAGTGCAGCTATTTTGAGAAATTTGTAATACCATGTAATTAAAATATACATGATTTAATGTAGTTCTACATTGTATCTGCTTTTCAGCTTTATCCATTTTATCCACTTTTCAGCTTTACAGCAAAGTGTTGACAGCCATCCTGATTTTGTGATAGCAGCAATGTGAAATACAGAGTGTGATCCCTGATAGTTTATGTCACCACTGGGGAGGGCTGTGCTCTTTATTTGCAGTGATCAGAGGTAATGGAAACCCATGGCATGGCCAGCATCCATTGGGTTGGGCTGGGCCACCACAGGCTATTCAGCAGGTCAGCTTTGCAGTTAGTCTTACAGAACCTGCCTCCTAGTTTATGTTGTTCTTTTGCTTTTGGTTTTATTTTGTTTTTTAAACCATTGTGTTGCAGAGAGCATTTGAACACCAGAAAATTGTTCTTTGACTGGAGCTATCAGAACAGTGAGGGGATATACTTATCTTGATGTCCTGGGGACTTTGAAGGGGCTTGGAATGACATCTATGTCATTCAGGGGGCTATGAACACATCTAATGGGAATTATATAGGATGAGCATGTTTGAAATAGTAAAACATTGTGGCTATGTTAGCCTGGATTAAACACAACCTTTTAAGAATTCACACTAATAGACTGAAAGAGAAGCCTCACCCTACTTGCTGTCATGCTGCTGGCAGCATTACCAGCCCTGGAAGCTCTGTCATCAGGAAGGTGACTGAAATAAGTGACAGTCTGGCTCAGAGACTCATTGCTGTTAGGTTTGGTCTTTCAATTTTGATCACACGTTTTTTCTTGGAACAGTCTAGCAATTAAGCCATCGTCCTGCTGACCCAAGTACAAGGCAAGGGATAAACCATGGGAATGGAAAGTGCTTCTGAGCTGTATGACTACCTCACACTAGAGACTGGGCTGATAGCACTGTTTTCATAAATAAAAATAGTCTCCCTATTCCCATTACTTCCCTGTCCTTAAAAAATTATATCAGATTATTTGAACAAAGGGAGAGATGTTCTTTGTTTCATAGCCCAGATAAAAATACAGTGGGACAAAGAAGAGCTCTCCATCATTGACAGAGAAAAAGGGAAATCAAATGACAAGGGAAAAAGGTGATCAAATGCAGGTTGCATAATGTGAGTTTCCCCAGACAGCTGCAGGCCAAAATTCACTTGTAAAATGTGAGACTGCGTCTAGTGGACGAATACATTGCTCTTCCGTAAGAATTCTGGGTAGTGGTGCATGTGACCTGACCCAGTATTACTTGGCTCTGGAAAGCTCAAGTGAGTTTATGGCATGTCCAGCTGCACACTGCAGTCATGCCCGCAGATCTGCTGCTGGGTCTAGCAGATCCAGTCCAAGATTTCCCTTTGCAACCCAGGAACATCTACCTTAAAGATTATTATAAGCTTTCTCTCCCTCATTTTACCACTTTGTATCATCTGGCTTTTGATCTCTTCCAAACTGGATTATCCTCTTATCAATTTCAGTTCCCCTGAAATCAATGAAGTCAACATAGTATAAGTGGTGGTAAGATTGTACTAGAGATTAAAGGAATGCAATGGTTTTTACATGCAAAAATAAAGATCCAGTTCAAGAAGCAGCATGTAATCCAGGATACAAACAAAAAAACCCAAAAAAAACCCCCCAAAAAAACCAAGCCCAAAAAATGGTGGGGAAAAGAGTACCTCAAAGTGAAGAGCAGTAAAAGACAAAGGGAAGGACCAAGATAAAGTAACAGAAGTAGCAAGCATACAAGAAAACAACACACAGAGATACACTGTGTGTCTGGCTAAGAGAGCAGTGTTCTACAAAGCACAAGGAAGGGAACAAAAAGAGGGAAGACAGCATGAAATAAGGATAATAGAAGCTGTTAGGACAACTGAATAGAGAAATAAATTTGAAAGCTGAGAATGTGGAGTGCTTTTCCATAAAAAAACCCACAAGCACAGAAAAATGTAATGAAATAGTGTGCTGAATTCAGCCTGTTTGGACTCATTTTCCCAGCAGCAGTGATTACTGCAGCAACCAGAAATGGGAGAGCTCTCAAGGTCATCTCATCTGACTGCCTGCAGAGCAGGGCTTCTCAGAGCCAATAGTGTCTTTTATTTGATTCCCCCAGCTTTTAATGACAACTAAATATAAACCAAGCTGTTGGCAATATGAGTTACGTTCTCTGTGAGCAGTAAAAGCATGATCTTGACGATGAGGGGTACATTGTGGAGGTGAGGGAAGCTGTAAGTTGCAGTGAGTATATTAGCAAGGATGAAAGTTAGAATGGTGGCCTGTTTTGAGAGAAGCGATGCTCATCTGTCCTTCCACAGTTCACTCAGGAAGACAGGTCCCAAAGAGCTCTGCAAAGCTCTGCTCTCATAGAGCCCAGTCCTCTAATGTGAGACTAGACTAATTCCTCCATCCTCTGTTCTTTGGTTCTCATTGACCATGGGCTGCACAGATAGAAGAACACACAGCTGCATCTGGTATGTCATTGAATACACACCAGGATGCCTCAGACATGCTCTGATGTAGGTATTTCATTATAGGAGTCTGAGAAACACTATTATAAGGTAATAAAATACAGCCCTGCTTTCATCATGCATCACTCTGCATGGAGAGTTAAACAACAGGAATGCTTAGGAGATCATCGGCACCACAGAGTAAGTGGTCTTGCCTGAGAGGAGAAACAAAACTTGTAACAGTCCAGTGACTTTCATGCAACTTTGTTGAAAACCAGATAGGAGTAATTTACTCTGAACCCAATGGGGCTGTGTCACAGCTGCGCAGAGCCCACAGCCCCAGCTGTCTCACTGTGCCAAACTTTCAGTGTGAATAATGGTGTTAAGCTTCAAGGTTTGTTTCTTGATCATCCTCTAAGTGCACCACAGACTACCTTAAAATGCATTTTAGAAGTTTCTGAAGTAAGTTAGGAATAGATCTACCCATGGCTTAGTTTTTTCCTTCTAAAAGTAGGCACATAATTGCATTTTCTGGGCTTCCTGTTTGCTTGAGCAACAGAAATTTCTGGATCAGAGTATGGCACTTAGCCATGTAGTTCACTAGATGCAGTACATCCAACATTGCCTAACAAGACTGATCTTTTGTATGGGAACATTGCTAAATATAACTCAGCATCTGTTGGTCTCCACAGGACAAAACAAGTAGCTCCATATCAGCTGGATATCAAGAAAACAAGGAGGCAGAGAAAGCAGATCTGGTGAGAGGGCAGATCTCTCCTGAGGCCCATCCCCTAAAGGAGGGGCATGGGATGCCCTGTGAGAGGATCTCAAGACACACAAGTCAAACCACACACACATCACTTTGGCAGCTTGGTTTTTAACAGTCCCTAAGATTGTTAAAATCCCTGACACCCCACTTTAACCTCTGTGCCCCAGGCCAGGGGCAGAGGATGGTAGGAGGTGATCCCTCTGCCCAGGAGTGGCAACACTTCCTGCAGACCTTCCCCCTGGGCTGCAGGTGCTGAGCCACCTCTGATATCCCAGTGGAGGCAGAGGAGGGACAGGGCCCAGCATCCACCTGGCTCAAGGCAGACAGCCTCCACCACGGGTGTCTGTGCCTGAGCTGCTCAGGCTGGGCTTTCCATGCAGACATATAGTCAATATAATCAGTCAGGCTGGGCTCTACTTACAGCCTGCAGACATATAGTCAATATAATCAATCAGGCTATTCTCTGTTTTATCTTGTCCTGGAATCCATGCGTAAAATTGTTCAGGTGAAGGAAACACTGGACATGCATTTATTTCCTAAATGAAAGGAAGGGTAAAAAGGGTCTGGACTCCTCTGTCTGCTCTAAGATGAGTCCAGATCTGCTCTAGCTGTGTATATCATGGATGTCTCAAGTGATCTGAGAGAAGTGTGATGCCAAATGCTTTGTATGCACAGCTATAGCTTGGGGACCTGCTGATCACCACCCACAGATTTAAATCAGACACCCTTTTTCTAGCTGAGACAGCCAAGAATTGAGCAAAGGAATGCAGAGGGCTTGGCATGGGATCCAAAGGCAAAGTAGTCCACACAAGGGATCCCTCAAGAATGAGACAAGAAAGCCTTTTTTTTCTGGAGGAGATGGAAGTCAAAGTACAGGGATCTCTCTTCTCTCTGTTTTTTGCAGCAAAGTAGGAGATAACGGGGAGAGGTGTGGATACTGAATGTGAGAGATCAGGCAGGTAGCACAGTGTCTGTGCGAATCTAAGTCACATAACCTTCTCACACTGGCCTGAGAAAGTGTGGCCTGAGAAACTGTGAGGAGGAACTCAAACAATCCTTGGAGAAGGAAAACAACCTTTGCAGATGTTGTTTGTCTCCTTGTTGTTTACCTGCAAGAAGCAGTCGAGGGGTGTTCCTAACTGTCCAATGATGGTGATGTGTCAGTTTGATGATCAATGAAAGCTTTACCCTTTTGGGCCCTTTTGGAACTGTCTATAAAAAAGGATCTGGAAGAATAAAACTTGCTCTCTTTTGCAGCTAAGCTTGAGAGCCTGTGTTGTCACTATCGCCATTCCTAATATAGTGAGACAGAGCGAGAGGGAAGTGTTTTGTTCTGTGAGAGTGGCTTGTTTGGTCAGAGTATGGTGTTAATAATGACAAGGTTGTGGGTTTTGTTCCTGTGTGGGCCATTCTCTTAAGAGCTGGACTCAATGATTTTTGTGGATCCTTTCCAACTCAGACTGTTCTGGCCAGTCAATACATCAAACCTGAGGCCCAGCTAACTAGGCTCTGCATGGGCAAACCACATGTGAAACACCCAGTGTTTGCTTGGATACTTTGTTTTCTGAGGGTGCTCAGTGAGAAACACTGGGTTTGCTTTGCCTGAGTCCTCAACCCTTGCGATCTGGCTCAGATTGCAGCTCGCTGACCCCCTCACCAACCCCTCCCCCGAGATCACTTCCGATTCATTATCAGGCCAGAGAGAATCTCAAATGTAGGAATTAGTCCATGGTGCATTAACTGAGTTTCCTACAATAAAGCATGGTGTATTAAGGCTTGTTACTGTCACTGGTTTCTAAAAGCAGCTAAACTGAAACTCAAAACTGCTTCACATATTTTCACTAGGAAATCATAAATCTTCTCCATAATTTTGGCTGTCCTCTTCCTTTTCTGCCTTTCCATGAAATTTTGTTTTTTAAGCTGATTTTATTAATTTCTACTGTGAGCCTGTTTTACTACTGTCACTGGTTTAGTTTATTTGACCATCCCATAGTAAAAGGAGCAGGCACAATATTTTCTTCCCCCTGCAAACAGTATTTATGCCAGTGTTGGAGGAGAAGACTCACGTCCTCTTATGGCACCTCTCAGGGCTGGGGGCTCCTTGGAAGGCAGGTCTCTGACTCAGGTTCTGTGGGTGCAGATGAGCTCAGATCTGTCAGACAGACCTTTTCGAGTCTGTCCTGGTCTGGGCACGTATTTGCACATCACCGGGGAATGATCTGTCCTGGGCTGGGCACATGGCCTGGGGATGAGCCCGCTGCCGCTTTCCCTCACGCTCTGGTCATTGGCGGTCAGTGAGCTCCCGGCCTCTCCTCTGCGCCGGGCTCACGGGGCAGCGCTGCCTGTAAAATGTGAGGATCAGGTCTCTGCCCCTTCTCCTTGCTGCCGATGGCGAGAAGGGCTCGGCGCTGGGATCTGCTGGTTCGCCACGAGATGGTGGTAGAGGCAAGGGCTGGGTTGGAGCTGCCTTCGAGCGCTCGCTGCCCCTTCCCTTCCCTTCCCTTCCCTTCCCTTCCCTTCCCTTCCCTTCCCTTCCCTTCCCTTCCCTTCCCTTCCCTTCCCTTCCCTTCCCTTCCCTTCCCTTCCCTTCCCTTCCCTTCCCTTCCCTTCCCTTCCCTTCCCTTCCCTTCCCTTCCCTTCCCTTCCCTTCCCTTCCCCTCCCCCATCTCTACGGCACCCGCAGATCCGGCAGCACACTCAGCTCTCATTAGTGCTTAATTGTCTCTCTTCCTGCCTTCTTTACCTTTTGGTGTTACAGTGCCAGCCCTGCATCTTCGGACTCGCCCTCCCTATCGACCCCTACTCCCAGCGCTGCCAGCTCTCCCTGCTGCGAGAGCCGGGGCCGCGCTCCAGGGGCCGCTTCCAGCCGGGTTTCCCACAGGCGCTGGCTCACACCGCGCAGGGAAGAAGGGATGGCGGCTCTCAGCAGTGGGGCTGGTTTGGGCAAAGCAGAATTATCTGCAAAGGGCAGGTGGAAAGAGTCCAACACAGCCCGGTCTGGCACAGGACTCCTGAGGGAACATCTGACCTACAGAAAGTAGGTTGCTTCTTAATGGGCATTGGCTATTCTAGAGTAGCCACTGTGTCACAAAAGCCGTGCATGCAGGCTTCAAACTCAGGTGTGAAGCTTCATTATAAACCACACAGTAAGATCTGGGATTTACTTCCTCACTGCAATGAAAACCAGCGCATCCCTTCTGTATCTGTGGCTTAACATGGGAAAACACTAGGTAATGGAAAGAAAAGCCTACCAGTCCTATGCCCAAACACCCATGCATGCTCCATGTGTGGTGAGCTTGCTGTGGGGCACACACTGGCCCGAGTGCCAGGGCAGGTGCCAGGAGGGGCACGGCCACAGCCCCAGAGCGTGCCTGGCATCAGCATGTGCATGCAGCTGAATAATAACTACCTGCTTACAGCTCTAGCCCCCTGGCTTACAAACTCTCATAGCGCTCTGGTCCTCCTGCGTAGCTCAATGTAAGAGCTTCTCCCAGGATAGGAATTAGATGTGAAATGTCTCAAAAAGATGAGCTAGCCCATGTCACTGCAGAGGTACTGGGGACGGAAAATAGGATAAGATGGGGCATTCAGCCTCAGGCTCCCACCTCCAATGGAGACTGAACTTGCAGGGATGGAGCCACTGGTGACTGTAGCTTGCTGAGAGGACAGGTGACTGAATTCATTTGAGTTCATGTTCAGGGAAAAAAGTAGCCGGTACCCCAATGCTCAGGGCTGAAATTTGGTCAGCTATGACAGCAGAAGTAAAAAAGGCAAAATACACAGAGGACGGAGCCTCAGAGGACTGTGGTAGCCAAGTGCCTTGGGAGTGGATATGAGGAAGGGGAGGCTCATGTCAGACAATATGTGAGACAGCATCCACACTGCATGTGTCAGCTGGGCCCAAATTCTGGGGTTTAATCCAAGATGCTGGCTGAGCTGCTGCTGTTGTTAACAAATTACATCTTAACACAAGCCTCTTGGCTCATACTTGCCTCTTGACTGAGATCTCTGCTGTTTGTCTGAAGCTGCTCCTTGGCTCTGTTCCTGTGCAAATTCAACAGAGTCACTGAGGTGGCAGGTGGTGTAAGAGGAACTCTTGGATCCAGAACAGAGAAGGATATGAGGCTTGGCAGAGCGCTAGGGTCTTACAGCTCTGCCTCTCACAACCAACTTGCACAGCATGAAGATGGAAACTCCAGCTGCCCTGGCAGGCCAGCTTGTCTGTGGGGCTAAAGAAGATGCTGAAACTTCCAAAAATGAACCCCATAACTTCCAGGGTATGTGGCTATTGCTAATATGTAGTACTGGCATATTGTATGACAGAAGAACTGTGTGCTTGTAGAGTCCTCTTCATGACAGGAATTGCTTCTCTTTTCAATTAAAGCCTTCATTCTTCCCTTCAGCCTTAAGTCTCAAGTTTCTAATGCATTTTATAATCAAATTGTCAAAATTCCTCCAGGCAGAAGTCAGTAATATCAGCCAGCTGGTTTGTTTATAGCAACAGTGACCCCACCTGGGTGGCAGGACTGATTCCAAGCACTTGAGACACATCAGTGCTGGATGATGAAGGTACACTCAGGAACAGTGTTAGAAACTGATACTCAGTGAACAAAACACAGTATTTGCTTACATGAGGAAACAAAACAGATATTCTGCACAAGACTTAGCTACTCTCTGCTTCGGCCCTTTGGTTGAAGTTAAACCATTGTAACCTCTTTTGTATAGCCAAGCTTCCTAGGCATATTACTGGGTTTCGCTCAAGTAGTCAAACTTCATTACATGGAAAGCAAATACGAGATATGTGTGACCATAAAATGGATTCACTGAAGACATTCAGTTAAAAACAAAGACTGATCCAAACCACAACCAATCCCACATCGATCCTGGAGTCCAAATTTTCTCAGAGTTTGAAACTGAGGGAGGGAAAGATGCAAACTACATACATGGCTGATAGTGCAGCCTAAGTTTTGGACTGCCCAATGCATGTTGCTTTCTCAGTCCTGGGTTTGTTTATCATTTATATATATTTATTATTATTTATTACTTTTTGCCCAATTAGCAAATATTTAAGCCACACTTTGCTTGACAGGTGTGTGGGTTTTCTTCAAGGTTCCAGCCAAAACAGTTCATGTTTCTGAGAGCACCTTTTTTTTAACCTAAGCATGGCCAGATTGAAGACAAACAAAAACCCGTTTTCCCCTCCCAGTACTCTGGAAATCCTTGAAAAGCAGTGGTGCTTTTTTTTCTTACTGGAAGAAGGACTTGGAACTGGAGAAAATTTAACCTTACTGTTGAGATGGACTTTTTATACTCTCAGTGAAAATTTGGCCAATTCATAGAGCTTTGGATAAAAACCAAGCCAGCTGCAGTTCAGATGTGTTTGCCAGAGGCCAGTTAGAGATTGCAGGCTTTGTTCTCTGGTGAGTTCATGAACATGGGACAGGCTCCAGGGCCTGGAGTGGGACTTCCCTAGAACTTGCAACTCCTAAGTGCTTCAGGCCAAAACAGCTTTAAATCCAGATACTTGAAAGTATAGATTTTATTTTTTAAAAAAAAAACCCATTTGTTTCCAGTCTGCATGAAGGACATTCAGAGGAGATGAGACATGCAAGAGAAGGACATATTTTGGAAAAGAAAGAAGAGAGGGATGAGAACCTGCAGCCTGGCAGGCCCTTATTCAATTATTTTATGGCATCATTTGATCCCAAAATTACTCCAAACTTGGAGGGTTCAGGAGTACTCCTTCCTCTCCAGGATGTCATATATTTTGGAGAGGACTATTTTTTTACACTTCAAATTTGTTCTGCCGTTAGAGGAATATGAAGTCTCTGTTTACTTCAGCTGAGCCTGGTGTGGCCCCTGGAGACAGTACCATGCAAGTGGGGTAACCCCTGTGGCGCTGCCAATGCCCAGCCTTGTGCTGAGACTTGCTCTTCAAACATGCATGTGGTTATCTCACCGTGACTGCAGCTCCGTGGTGGCCTGGATCACCATTCCTGGCTTCTGCAGGGCTACTTGATGGGCTGCACAGGCTTTATTGCAGTTCCCAGTATCCTTGGTGGTGGTACATGTCCCTGTTCACACCTCTGCTTTCATACGTGTTTGCGCTGCCAAGAATAAGCGTCAGTTTTAAACTGGATCTGCAAGCAGCATTCCAAAGGGATACACAGGATGAGCTAGCGACAGCAGCCACTTGGCATTCCCAGCCCCTTGGTGCAAAAGGGGATGTGTTCTAAGCATGGAGACTTCTTGAATCTCTTGTGATTTTGTCAGGAATACAAATGACAGTATCAGGATATGTACACACAATCTCTTATTACTGTTTAAACTTAGAAAACAATACCATATCCTGTGCCAACAGGACTACTATGGGTTATGCAGAATTATTTGTCAGCTCTTTGGAATACCTTTCCTTTTCTGGACAATAAAAACACCATTTCTCCAGCAACTTCTATTTCTCTGTCTTTAAACAGCTGTGTGAACCAGGTTATTCACCTTAAACTACAACCAAGTCCTAGCTACAACTGTGGGATTCCAGAAAGAAGCATTTCTGCATTTTGATTTATCTCCCCTGGCTATAAAAACAGTGTGTGTTTTTTAAGTCTTTTAAACATTTCTCAGTATGTGACCGTACTAAGCAATAATTTGTGATAAACAGGAATTTATTAAAGCATCCTGATGTAAAATCAACTTTTTGTATACCTTGTGTGACAAAAAGTGAAGATTTTATAGTTTATAGAAGCCAAAAAACACTCATAGGTTATACAGATTAGAGGCAAAATTTTATAGCCTGTTTATCACACAAGACTTTAAAAGACTTGGGTGCAAACTAGCATAAAGGCAATGCCATTTCCTGGACCTATAGTGTTTCTGCTAAAAGTGCAATAGGACACTCTAGGAGATGCAAATGCCTGCTAAACTGTTACAGCTTTAACCAGTGACTGTAATGCACACAGCATGAAAAGTAATTTAACTTAATACCTCCAGTTCAGGTTTCAGCCTTGAGAAATCTGCATATTCCTCTATTTCTGCTTAATGATGTTGTACAGCATTTGATACTTTTTCGGATCATTACAGCGTCAACCCTCCCATCTTGGCCAACTGGAAATTAAATTCTGTTTCCCTTGTGGTTCCAACTGGATGAAATAGTTGCAGAACTGAATAAGGATGGTCTGGTTATATCCAAAAATTCAAAACTGCTTTGGCAATTTCAGCCTTTGTGAGTGTCCCTGAAGACAACAGGGAAGGAGGGTTTTGGTGTGGAGCGTGGGACACAACAACTGTAGTGGTGACGAGATCTGCTGGTACCCATGGTGCACTGGACTCACTCGTAACACGGAAAGGCACTTCAAAAATATGGCACTTTAGGGTGGAACCCTTCCCCGATTCCCCTCTCTGTAACCTCTGCCTGCAGACTGGTGTGACCTTTGGGCCATCAGTAGTTCCACCTTGCTCCTAGGGCAGTTCAGAAATGCCCCAGGACCAAAGCTGAATGCAGACATACACATACCCAGCCAATGCCTTTCGCAACAGATAGTCATGCTGGCCCTGTAAATCTTCAAATCTTTTCCAGCCTAGCCAGGTGAAAAGCAGCACTGGGGACATGAGGGCATGGAATGGTGGGAAAAGTAAAGTATGTCTGGTCTTTCTCAGGCCAGAAGTTGTTGAGACTGTATCTCCTACTTCTCATCCCAATGACTGAGCTTTGATGCCCTAAAGCAGGCATAATTCTGCAACTTGTTGCTTATCCATGCTTCAAAGCACCAGTGAGACCCAGCCCACTCTACAGAGAGAACACCACACTCTGAATACTTTGCAAACAAACCAAGTGGGTTTTAGGACCTATCACTCTGAAACTGATTGTACTGGCAGCCCATGGTGATGCCTCTCACAGGCTGTGATGGTGGCACTGGAATTTGAAGAGCCTGTTTTCTGCAGAGGTTTTGTGGGGAGCCTGGCAGTTCTGACCAGCAGCTCTCGTCACTGCACAGCCAGAAAACTGGCAGCAACTTCTGCCCCTAACATCTGCATCCTCTGTAGGTTCTCTGGGCCTGCCAGGCAAACAGGTTGAAATGGCTCTGGTTTGAATTAGTCACACAGGGAACACAAACAAAGGCATCAAAATGTCCTTCGAAAACTAAGTTCCCACAGAAGATAAAAGGCTGTGGAATAGTTTGTACAAGCCTAACTAATGGACCTTTCACATCACAAATATGACCCAGGAACAAGTCACTGTTTTTCAGGGGAGTGTCTGGCCTTTGCCTTTACTCAAAGCCATGCCAAGTGCCAGTCAGTGAAGGAGCAGGCTCTGGCACAGGCAGGAGGGAGGGAGATGCATCTCAGATGTCCAATATAGACTTCACAGAGTAGTTTGGTTGGAAGGGACCTTAAAGACCATCTAGTTCCAAGCCACCTGCCACGGGCAGGGACATGTTCCCCTAGACCAAATGTCTCAGAGCTCAACACCTCCTCTTTCAGTAGCAACGCCTCCTTCCAACCCACTAGCAACAGACCCCTGCCTTCCCACTGGCTCTGCCCACCAAATGGCAATTCTTTAAAACAGAACATATTAGAAGGAGGTGAGTGGCAGTGGCTTGCCAGCAGTTTATCAGGCTGAAAATAGAGAAATTCTTTGGTTCCAGAAAAATGAAGGAAACCCAAGATTCACCATCAGTCTGAAAAGTGCTGAAGGACTTGTCAGAAAAAAGAGAACACAGTCAATCTAGGGTAAGGCTGCAGATCTGGCACTGAAGCTGGACAGGTGGGAGAAATATTCACAGTGCTGACAGGGAAACTGGTCCTCACACAGAAAACAAATTTTCCCTGGAATCAGTCAGATATGGTCATGCCTGACTGGAGCTGATGTTTCTAATCTTTGTTTCAGCTTTGCTGCTGCTTTTCCTTCTCTGGACATGCAGTGTTTTACCTGTGTGACTTTTGCCATTACACAAACTAAAGTAACAATTTCTTCTTTTGTGTTATGCTCAGCAAATTGTGCAGCACACTTCACTGGGACCACAGAACTCCAAACTGATGAGACAGGCAAGAATGTGAAAATGAGTACAAGAGAAACCCCTCTGTGTTAGCTCCAAGACCTGCCACCAGAGCCACCCTGCTAAAAAGTGCAGAATTGCAGGTTAGGACCAAACTCTGGTTTCCATATTTAGAACAAAGCATCTTGAACCTGTTAGCTGGTTTTCTATTGCATAGCTGAAATTTCTGTCATTAAGGGTTTTTTTATTTGAAGGTGGTGATGGGAAAAGTATCTTTTTTTCCCTTTTAACACTAAGCTGAAAATCCCAAACCTGCTCATGGTCCTCTTTATCATCCCAACATCAAACAGTTACCTATGTCTCCCTTGAAGTAAGTATATACATTCTCTGCATGCTAAAATACCAAAACAATCAGGGTCCAACTTTTAAGTACTAAAATAAGTTTTACAGGTATGCTACATTTGGCTGAAAGGAGAAAAAACAAATATTACAGTAAAATGCTTGAGAGGAGTTAGCAAAGGACTGCATCTGGGTGGAGCCCCTTGTGTACTCCTCAGTCATTTCTTCACTCCAGTATGACACAATGTTTTGTCACTTCACTTCTTGTGTTCTCCATCAAGTAAGTTAATGCTTGCTTAGCCAAATTCCTTCCCCAAAACTAAACACAAGGATGCCATTGTAGAACTAGCATTTAGTGGCGGTCTTGCAAGTTTTACATACAGCTGGCAAAGGCAGGTTTTGAACATAAAGGTCCTTCCTTCTGAGATTTAACACATCACTACAACTTTGGTGGCATTGCTACCAAGATATGCTTCAGGTGCTTGTTTGCAGTACCTCTTTCCTGCCCCTGGGTCTATCCACACTCTGCCAGTGCTGTCAGACCAAGCCTATTTGCCACAAATTCCTGGACAGAAGTGTGGTCCTACACACTAATGAACATCATTAACGAGCAGCAAAAGGTGCAGGTGCTCAGGGGTGAAAAGCTATTGCAATTCAACTGACCTGGTGATGTGTTGCACTGGAACAAGGACAGATCAATTCCAACACATTTCTGGCTGCATGGGAAAAAAAGACAAAGTTGTTTTCTTTCAGCTGACTGCTTCTCACACAAGTCCTTCCATCGGGGACTTAAAACCACACTAGTAGCCTTTGTTTAAACAGTTCCAAATTACAAACATGAAAGTTCAGAAAAAATCAGACACGCACACATGACAAAAAAGTTGAATGAGCATTGGCTCTTCTTATTTTAATGAAGAAATATTTCAAGTTAATATCAGTGCATATTTAGAAATAGCATGTGATACTCCCAATGCCAAATACATCAGCAAATTACAGTTTCAAAACTTCATAAATTAATGGCAAGGAAAAAAAAAATAAAATATTAACATAGAGAATAAAGTTCAAAATAAACATCCTGTTTGTTTGCTGCACTGTGTCAATTATATTCCTGGTACTTAAACAGCGAGAGAGATCCAATATTTCATGTAATTAGGCTCTCCAAAATAGCAGTTACTTTCCTACAAATGAATTAAGCAGTTTGCATTTATTTTTGATGTATAATTAAATGTTATTCTTAGCTGTTACAAAGAAATTTAGTCATGTCAGAGTAAAATCTTTTTCCATGACTGAAAAACCTCACACTAACATAGGGACGTTGCCTTCTGGTTATACCCACTGGTAACAGTCAGCTGAGAATAGGAAGAACTACATGTAAGCACATTTGGCTGTTACATAAAATGGCTTGCTTTTTTTTTCACAGCCTCATAACAATACTGTTTTTCAACATTGTTCCCAGTCATTGTTTTTAAAATGGTTCATCAACATATCCTGAATCAATCACCGATATAAATAACTCTAGTGACAAAATCCATTATGGAAGGACAGAGAACTGCAAACTGAAAATTGTACTGAATGATTTTAAGGTGGAACTGTAATTCCTCTGTAACATTCTGTTAAAAAAAAAACAAACCAAAACCAACCTCACACGGTAAAACCTTTACTTAACTGGCAATGGTGGAATCTGAAAAAACTGAGATATAATTTTAAGAGATGTTTAACTGACAATGGACTCTAAAGCAAGACAAATCATACTGAAGCTAGAAAGAGATGCACATTTAAAGCTTGCAAGTGTGATATAAAAATATTCTCTAGGTTTTTAATTTTGATACAGGGAGTCCAATTCCCTAATGGAAGAAGATAAAATACATCTTCTTTCCTACCCCATTGCTGTACATACAGATTGTTCCCTTGAATCAGGAAATGGCTTTCCCCAACAAATATACCAGCCTTGGGAATCACAGACTTTCATAGGGTTTGTTGATTTTGCTTTTTAAAGTATATTTTCAAGCAGGTGAAATACTAATAGGATATGCATTCTGTTGACTATTATCTACTGTGCAAATCATATACATCAACCCCATAACTTCAACCTAAGTGCAGTCTGCATGGCCTAGAATGACTCAGAATCTAGTGTGACACTACAACACAGAGATGACTGCCAGCCTATGAAACACCAGACTAAATTAGGTTAGTGGGAAAGGCACACACTCCAGATTTAGCAGGAACACCTGAGGGTTCCTCATTGCCACTCCTGAAGTTAGTGATTCTGTGCACTTCCCAAATGACAAGGTTTGCTTCCAGAAAATCGTGAGGTAACAGGAAACTTCTGCTTATGGCACGTACACATGGAAGAGTGTGAGTTCAGCTGAACACTCATGGTGCAAGGGGTAATGCAGACACAAGGGAGGCCACAAGGATTCTGGCCAGAAACAAAAACTTCACATTTCCTTACACTCTACACATTCCTTTTATGCACAAATACGAGGTGCGCAAAATAAGCTGTTTGCTTGGTACAATTTAATGTTTTGCATATGTAAAATAATCACCTAATACTGCAGTATAATCAAAAATCATGCACTAGATAAACAGAGCTTCTTCCCCATGAACAATAGTTCTCAGGAACATTGTATTCTGCTTCTGGTACCATCTCATGATTTGCCAGCTTACACAGTCCCTTTTAAAGAACACAGTATTTAGTGAAAACTGAAGAGCAAAATTAAAATTAAAAAAAAAGTCTCAACTATAGTTGCAATACAGCTGGGACAGATGCAACTGAGCTGCTGTAATGCACCACAGAGTAACAAAAATTCAACATGAATATCAGAAGAATAAATAGGTACCCTAAATTAATCTCTGTAAATACATTCACAGGTCCACATAAGACACCCTTATGCATAACTCATACTTCTTCAAATTTGCAGAGAGATAGATGTTAGTTCATGGGGAAAGCAATTTATCATATGACTCGGTTTATCTGTCATTATTCCAGCAAAAATCAGTAGCAAATTTGAAAATCTACATTTATTTTCCCCAGACCAACCACACAGAGGCTTAAGTCACAAAATCTATTATTTCCAATATTCGATCAATAAGGCTTTATTTACACTTTTTTTCTATAAAGTCAGGAAAAAAATTGGTGCAATGTGCAAGAAAAGACTGCACATTTCACTGATTGGAGACTAACATCTGCTTATGGTTTAATGCTAACCCAGAGGCAGCCAATTAAAGTTCCATATATCCATGTTTTTACATAGAGTTTCCTTCCAGATTCTGTCAGAAGCATACTAGCAGTCAGGCCACCTAAAAACAGCAAAGATGGCAAAGTTTTCTTGAGGCTTAGTTTGGAATGAACGCTTTTCCCAGGGAACTTATTTCTTCTTTTAGAATCCTTTGCATCATAAAATTCTATTAGTAACCTACAAGCAGAGAAAAAGGAGATGGTCAAAATCAGACAGTAGCTTAAAACATTTAAAGTAGTCTTACTTTTATCCAGTAACTGCTTCTAACCAAACATTTTAAACAAATGATCTCATAACATGTTCCTCTGTAACAAGTTCGAACAATGACTATGCCTTACAAATATGACGCATGTCAAAATACTCAACCTGAACCCTTGTAAGCATTAAGGCCATATTTTCCTTGTGGACCAACTGCAACAGTGAATATAAAAGTTGACTAGAATTGCTTTCATTCAGCATTTAGCAGAAAAGCCCAGAGCACTGGACAATATTGTAGGACAAAACAATACACTGAGCACCAAAGGAGGAGGAAGAAGTATCTTCATAAAATAAACTAAGAAATAACAAGGGCTCACAAGACACTGAATATATTGGAAGCTGGACATGCAAGAGTAAGATGCTACATCACCGGCTTAGTAGTAACATTTTTTCTCCTAGTTTTAAAAAACAGTAATAAATGGGTCTGGAAATTCTGAGATTTTGTTTTAACTATCTCTAAATTTGCCTTACAGACTGCTTTGTTCCCAGGAAAGATGTTCCAGTGAACAGGAGCTTACAATGACACATAGATGATTCAGTTTTGTTCATCTTCACTAGATAACTAAAGGCACAGACACTGGACAGCCTTTTATTTTATGTATCACCTTATCTATTTAAATTAAATTCAGACTTTTTAATCTTTCAAAAGTAAAGAAAACTTTTCAGTGATCCTAACTGTCTAAGACACTTTAATAACAGTGCCATGTTTACAGATAGTCATGTTAACTTCTATATGAATTCGAAGTTCTCAGGAGAAATGAATACATTTTTTACTTCCATGGAGTGTGAGACTGGCAGAACAATATTAAAGCAGAACAGAACTGAAGAACCAGGGAAATTTCTGTCTCACTCAAAGTGTTCAATGATTTAGAAAGTAAACAGATTCAGCTCCCTTAAGCAGAACTTCAGACCTGGCAAATTAAACCATCATCTCTCAAACAATACTTAAATCCTACATTTAGGCACAAAATCCTTCTGGAGAACAAGGTCCCCCAGGATCTGCTGTGTATACACACTAGTGACCTTATCTGGCGATGCTGGAGGAAGCCAGGCACTTTACTTCTGCCACAATTCAAAAATGGACAAATGAAGCTTCTACTTCACCTATTTCCCCAGTGAAGGTAGGAATTTTGGGGTTAACTGTGTTTTTATCCAGTCGCTATCTGGATGAAAGATTCGTAAACAATTTTGGCAGAAGAGATTAGATCAAGACCTGCCTCTCTATCACTCCAACTTAACACTGATTACAAGGGCAGAATCACACTGCTTTTTCTTGCTTGCCTAACACAGGCATCTTACATTCCTTCACAGGACTTAACTGAGAAGATGAATGGAGACTATTCAAATGAATACGAGACTTGCCTGGAACATAGACTCACACTTCTTCAATCTAAAGAAGGTGAAAACCTGAGGAATCCCAGCCTCATGAGCAAAAGGTTTAACCACAAGGTTATTCTATTCTATTCTATTCTATTCTATTCTATTCTATTCTATTCTATTCTATTCTATTCTATTCTATTCTATTCTATTCTATTCTATTCTATTCTATTCTATTCTATTCTATTCTATTCTATTCTATTCTATTCTATTCTATTCTATTCTATTCTATTCTATTCTGTTCTGTTCTGTTCTGTTCTGTTCTGTTCTGTTCTGTTCTGTTCTGTTCTGTTCTATTCTGTTCTATTCTGTTCTATTCTGTTCTGTTCTGTTCTGTTCATAGAAGTACCCCTCTTCAGAGAGCCCTACAGCTGGCACAGCTGGTAACACAGAAATCATGGGTATATTTGTTAATATAAAAGAAATAAGGCGGACTCTTGAAACAGAAAGTTCTACATATTTCTACTCACTTATCCTTTATTTCAAAACGTTCATGAAGCCATCTTCTCATATACATCTGCTCTTCTGGAATGTCCTTCAGCTCAATTCGGTCAATGAAAATATGAACTCTTGGGCATTCCTTACAAAGAAACTCTAAAAAGAGAGCAAAACAACATGACTTAAGTTAAAAAACCCTGAGTTATGAATACACAAAAAAAATCTGACTGTAAGTGCCTTGGAAGCCTAACTCCAGTGCTCAAAAACCTTCCCTCCTTATGTTTGGATCCTGAGCACTTCACTGAATTTAGAAACCATCTGGCCTACACACTTGAAATGGTGGATCACTATCATGTACAACATGGAAGAACTGTCCTAAAACACACCTTGCTAACTGTAAAAGGCTGTGCTTGAAAACATTACCCTCTATCTCAGCAGCAGTCTACTCATTCAATAGCGTCAGATGCAGTAACTTTGATGTCATAAAGTTATCCATGCTGCAATTTTGTTTAAAGTTAGTAATCCTCTTTGCTTGTCCTTTGTAAAATCTAAATTTTGTTTGCTGCTAGATGACAAAATTGGAATTACAGTGATTTCCCAAAGCATCTCCAGGAGAGAAAGTATGCTTCAGTTTAAGTAATAAGCTATAATTAAAAAGTATAGTAGGGCAGAAGACTCAGAACAAAATGCTGCTTTCCAATTTGTATCCCTTCATTTTTCTTCTGTCTCACAGAGCTCAAGACAGCCCTACTGCAAACTGCCTCCCCCCTGCCCTCCAACCCTCCCCCATTTCCTCAATTTGTCCCTAGACAAACTTACCAAGCAAGCATTAAGGACAAACTAAACTCCATTACTCAAAAGGCCTTGTGGGATTTCTTACAACTAACAAGTGGTAAAAATGATTACTGTAATATGCTGCATGTAGTAAATGTGAAATCCTGCGCACTGTGTATTGGTAACCATTTACACTTATCAGTAGCAAGGGGTACTGCAGTAACCACAGTACACCTGGACTGAGATTTGCATGATGTGAGGATGGAAGTCCTCAGAAATTTAGATAGTCACCCTATTTTGAAAAGGGACCACAAGTGCCTTCCTAGAATACATACAGGGAACAAATGTAACACAGGCTGGGTGGTCCCTTTAGGTTGTTGACATTTTTCAGACAGCAGTGCAGATGCACAGAAGACTTTGACCCGTAACTGTAAGGGGTATCTGGAGGAATGAATGTGCAAATAAATTTTTACAGCATGTACATCTTTACTGTTGTCTGCCAAAGCAGATATCCCCCTATTGGTTTTTCATCTTTACAGGATTATTGATTTGTAAGGACTTTGCTGTAAAAACAGCCCTTATCACATACTAGAAATTGCCTTAAGGAATTTTAAAAGCCTGTTGATGCAAATATGTGTGCGTGCTTGCAGAGGGGGAGGTAAGGAGAAAAGATAAAGAGAACCCTACGGCCCTGAGGCGCTTGGATGCAGAAATCTGTAAGGTACTTTGTGTTTCTTCTGCCTGGACATCATGCACAGAGCCCTTCACCAAACCACAGCGTAAAGGGAGCAACATGGCCCCACACCATCATCTGGAGAGCTGGATGCGTGCTCCATCCAGGCACAAGTCCATCTCTTGGCTATGGAGCAGCAAACACAGCTGTTGCCAAGAGGTTTCTGGTAGAATCTTCTCCTAGCTACAGCTATTAGACAGGAGTTAAGCATATACGATGGCAAGTTAAGGACTCCGAGTCTGGAATGATGGTAAATGTAGACATTTTCTTCAGATTTATGTTCAATGCTTTTACTAACCACTATTTTTTTTTTTTTTTGTCTCTTGCTTTAATGTGAAGAAAGGATTATGCAGGGCTGTTTCTCTAAGGATACTATCCAGGCCACTACATGAAGGTCATTGACTATATGAGCACCTAAAAGCGTGCTATTAATATCTTAAAATGACAGATGTATTATCCATGTCTTAAATGCTTATAATGTTCATGATGTATAAATCCTCTTTTGAGTGGCATTACCTATTAAGTGGAACATTCTAACAATATGCAAAACTGTATCTAGAAAACAAATGCCTGGAAGCCAGATGATCTGGTCTTTTTCTGTACTGGACTCCTATAAAAAGCATCTATGGTATGCATATTCAGTTAGAGCTGAAGATCCAGCTTTAAGAGACATTTAAAACATTCTGTGAATTGTACAGTGTACGTTTCTTTTGCTTCATAGCACATGAGCTGTTCTGCATAGGAACAAACAAGTCTTTGCTGATAACTCAGTTATAAATTATTAAGGAAAACCATAAACCAATCAAACATGACATAAGTATTTCAAAAGAAACACCTTTCCCCACCGAAGCTGAAGTGTAGCAATTCTACAATTCTACTTAGAATTCTACAAAATGATTACAGAACAATGTAACAAAATCCCCTCTTCAAATATCTGAGTGTTGCTGCGGGCTTTCCACCTTAGGCCCAAGTTCCAATGCAAGCTGATTCTTACCACTTCCCACTATGATCTTCTTCAACCACTCTAAATCGAATCGCCATATGTCAAGATCCTTAACTTTGTCATTATTTCTCACCTTTGTGAATCCCCAACAACCTCACCCTCCCTTTTGAGTTTGACTTAGATCAGCCTTAGGGCTGTGTGATCTGCTACTTCAGGTGCTACCCCTGGGGAAGGTCATGATTCCCACACATTGATTCGAAGTCTGTATCCAAAGCCTGGGTATTTAGGACATCTGCAGATGACACTGTAATGCATGCAGTCAACTAAGTCAGGTAATGACTAGTGTTTAATTATCCAATTCATGTCAGTGTTTAATGCAACTAACCCAACTTTTTTCCCCCCAATCTACAGTGTCACAGCAATCACATAAGAACACCATTGGATAAGGATGACAATTGGATATTGGAGATTGATTGTGAGAAGAAACAGCTGGATTTTATCACCATGACCTCCATAGGTTTGTGGTGGTCCCATGACCCTTAATTTCACATTAGCTTAACTCCCAAAAGACTTATGTAATTAAGCCAAGAAACAAAATCTTATTGAAGCAATTTATTATGCGCAAATTACATCCAACTTCAGGGACACTAGCCATTAAGGCCAACATCTGTCAGGCTTTTCAGATTCCTAAACTTGCCAGAATTTGTTATAATTAACAGCAGGAACAAGCAAGCCTGAACTTTCCTTTAAGAGACAAAACAGAAATGCAAATCATGCATTACAAGCAAACATTATGTTGGGGACAGCATTAGTCAAGAACCCTGTACAATTTGGGTTAAATGAACACTAACAACTTGTGTGGGAGCCAAATGGACTGACTTTCGTGAGGGAGATAATTTCCTAATAAACGTTCTGTCTGGCTAAATAACAGATATAAGCACAGAATGTTTATAATGCTTCTAGTGACAAAGCACAGCAGAAGGAATTGAAAATAATAAAGTGGATGGAGCATTTTTTGTTCTTGAGCTCTGACACTGTACCCCTCCTTCAGTGGAACAGGATTCACACTAACACAGGGCTTCAGAGGGGGAATAATTGCAGCACTGGGATTAACAAATGAGGTGCAACAGACTCCAGGACAGGAACCGAATCCACAGAACTTTTTTACTGCAAACCAATATTTGGGGCTCCTGCAAAATTCTACCAGTTCTCAACTCCTCACCTTCAAAAGCCAATTAATTCTCTTTGGAATTACCAGCATTACCAGAGAAACTGAGGGAGGAGAGAAGCTCTGAAACACTGACTGATCTGTAACTGAGAAAGGACAAACAACAATGGTTGTGGCCTCAGACTACTTTCCCCTTCTGAACCACATAAATTTATTCTACCACTCCAAATTGTTTGCCTTGTCCCTTAAGAAAGTTGTGACAGCAGTGTTAAACAGATATTCCAGTTTTCAATTACTAATGAAGTCTATTTTTATATGCATTTTAAATATGGCATCAATAAAGTAGCTCAGATTTCAACCTCCTACACTGGCTCTTCTACTGCAATGTAGTTGTTGCTGAAGTTCTTCAAAATTAAGAATGGACAAAGTTAGGCCTGACTTAGTTATGTCCACTTAAAGAACCCCAAAACCTCTCCTGTTCGAACAGATTTCAGTAACATTTGTGATAAATTGATAGGGATATCACAGGAAAATTAAATCTGAATAATGTGTATTTATTCTAAGTAACTAGCATTTCAAATGTGTAAAAATACATCTCTTCAGTAAGAGAACATTATTGTCAGGTGTTGTCTGTAGTTTTACAGGCAAAACCATGACAGCAGGGACATTCCTCTGAACCGCAGATACTTTCTCCATTAATTTCTTTCTTAATTTCTCAATTAATTTCTCTTGCATTAGTCTAGACTTCAGCATTCAGCTACCAAAGCAGTTTGTAAACTATCTCCTCTTCAAACAAAGAAATCCCTTCTCTCCACTTCCATTTACTTTGTACACCAAATTAACAATCAAACAGCAAAACAAACATAAATTTAAGTGCTGTGTTGTTTCTCAGCTTCATGCTTTCCATCATCCCAAGCTGAGCTGACAGGAAACTATTTTGCGACCTGCTCTAACAGAATAAAGCAGCATTAGAGCAAAGCAGCACTAGACAGGAAAGCAAACATCCCAGGCCAGCGGAGGCTGATCACAGGAGTTGCCCCAGGCAGCAGTGGAGGAGCAGCACCAGTACCTGTGAGTACTGTGGATGTAGGGAAGTGTGGAAGGGATGCTGTGCAGCCCAGACTGAAGTTTGCAGCCAGGAAAGTAGCCTGCACTTGAGGAATAGAGCTCTCAGGAATACTGCCAATCCTTTGTGGAAGGACTTACATGCACACAGAGATCAGTGCCGCCATGCATGCACAAGGGGTACAGTGTAAGGAGGATATGGCTCAGGAGATGGGGGATGTTTTGAAGTGAAAAATGGGATGCACCTGGATCATTATTAGGCCAGGGTGCTGGCCACAAAAACTGAAAATTAGAGACTATTTCAACTGGCAGCTGGGCAAGACTGAAAGTCAGAAAAAGCAACTTGTTCAGATGGGTGTAACATGATGTAGATGTAGCTAAAATTCATTGTGAGGGAAAGATTCAGAAGTGCCTCTGTACCAACATGAGGAGCCTAAATATGAAGACATTACAAGAATTACTGTCACGAAGAGATCACTCCTTCCTGTAAAGCAGGCATCCAGGTGGACTTGCAGGAGTGGGCAATGTTACCAGACTACCAGGAATGACAGAAGAGAATGTACAAGTGAGAGTAGGGAACTGTGTATGAAAAATTACATAAGGTATAATAGCTTTATATAATAAAGAGACAAAAGCACAATAAAATCCTTGTGGATGGAAAATCCAGACTCTAGTAGAATATATATAAGATAAATAATTAAATTACTTCCAAGTAAGTAATAATAGTGAACAGAAACTGTGAAGAAAGATTGAGACTTGCAAGTTCAGGACTGACAGCAAGAGTGTGAGATTCCAGCTACCTTTATTGAACTGCATTGATACTTCAGCAGGATGAGCAGAGGAAAAAAATCCCAAATAAATCCAAACTAAGATGACCCAACCAATCAGACAAAAACACCAGGGGAAAAAAAAAATATTTCCTGGAAGAACTAGTAAGAAAACCCACAAGAAAAGATGCTGTTCCTGGTATGGTCTTGCTCTGCAACCACAATACAATTAATTTCAGTGTTGTAGAGAAAGAATCCAGCACAGAATGCAGAATTCTTTGGGGTTGGCCTCTTCTCCCAGGCAGCTAATGACAGGACAAGGGAAATGGCCTCAAGTTGCACCACAGGAAGTTCAGGCTGGATAGATATTAGGTAAACTTTCTTCACTGAAAGAGTGGTCATGCATTGGAACAGGCTTGCCCAGGGAAGTGGTGAAGTTGTAATCCCTGGAAGTGTTCAAAAAATAAGCAGATGTTGCATTTTGTGATAAGGTTTAGTGGGTGTGGATGGTGTTTGGTTGAAGGTTGGACTTCATGATCTTGGAAGTCTTTTCCAACTTTAATGATTCTATGAATTAAAGGAAGTACGCAATAGGGGGGAAGACAAAGTGTCAAAACACCCTAAAGTATACAGTCCAAAGGAAAGCAACCTAGAGGTTATTAAAAAACT
Source organism: Poecile atricapillus (assembly GCF_030490865.1). Taxonomy (NCBI): domain Eukaryota; kingdom Metazoa; phylum Chordata; class Aves; order Passeriformes; family Paridae; genus Poecile; species Poecile atricapillus. The sequence continues at coordinate 23,785,443 of NC_081251.1, read as the reverse complement.
CACCAAATACCAAACCCCAGAAAACCTTGTAATAGAAGCATGCATAAAACATGTGTAACACTGTAAAAGGAAAAGTCTGTGTGGGTCTGAAAATCATATGTATGACTTTAATGAAAAAATCAAGGAGTTTACCATGATACTCCTACCTTCTTCTCTTTGCAGAATGGAAAGTCCATCCAAGAAAGGAAAAGCCACAAAACTGCTCATGCCAAATGTGAGCACAAACTTAAGAGGACTAAAAATAAAGTTGAAAAAACGTAAAGGGTGATCTATTTTAACTTTTTTCAGTATATTAAAAGCAGTAAACTTGATAAGCCACTGGCAGGATTGCTGGATGACAAAAGTGTGAAGACCAGTGCTCATGGTCAAGTATAAGCCCTTGAAAGAGAAGAGAATTTATCTGCTTGCATCATTCTTTCTTGTTGAAAATGTTTGATTGCTACACCCACTGCATTCTTTGTACCAGATCATTCAAAGGAACTAGATCAATAAGTAAACAGACAGAAAATATTAGACTAAATATAAACAAACAAGTCAGATATCAGGAAGTCACCAAGACCAGACAGCATTCATCCAGAAGCTCTCAAATGTGGAATTTAAAAACAAAGATGTGTAACCTATCATCACAAACAGCCATTGTACCAGAAAAATGGGGACTTTTCCTTCTACAAACAAGGACTTTAAGAGATGATGCTGGGAAATACAGAAATATAAACCAGAGTCTTACATCACTGGGTAAGATAACAGGTCTGTAATAAAATCACTGAGCACACAGATAATCATAGTCTGTTGAAAAAGGTTTGGTGTGGATTCTGTGAAGGGAAATCCTGTTCCCACCAGCTTGCTGGATTTCTACAAGTGTCAAGGACCAGGCAGATAAAGGGGATTCACTGGACATGAAATTTTTGAATTTTCATAAAGCCTATGATAAGGTCCCACACTGAAGGCTATTAAAGAAATTAAGCTGCCACAGGATTAGAGGAAATCATGTTTTATAGACCAAAAGCTGCTTAAAGGAGAGGAAGCAAATGGAAGGACTTAGGGAGGGAAAAGACTTGTTGACTGGGGTCCTCTGAGGATTGGTGCCAGGACTGGTTTTACTCTGTCTCATGACTGATGAGTTGAAGAAGGGAGCAAACTGTGAATGCTCCAGTTTTTCACGTCTCTTTCAGAAGATCCTGAGCTCTTTTGGGTAGTCAAACATTGGCTGAACTTCAAAAAGCCCTCAAAGCTGAACAAACAGGGCGAAAATGTGGCAGCCAAGCTTCAGTGTAAACAAACATGGGGAAATAAAATAACTGAAACCCTGATTACATGACGCTTAACTTGGAATTGGTGGTTACAATCTAGGAGGTGCTGACCCTTCCCTAAAACCATTCTCTCAGCAGCAGCCCCATATCCCCCAAATACTGGGCAGCTTGAGGAAGGACATCAAGAACAAGGCAAAGAGAGTCACTCTACAGATAAAGATTATTAATTCACATTTTAAATAGTATATGCACTTCTGGTCTCTGCATCTGAAGGAGGATGTAGTGGACTCAGAGAAGGCCACAGAAAAGACCAACTATAACATTTAAGGAGGAAAAGTACCTCCATTACAAACAAGGAGATATTAAAAAGGCTGAATTTTCAGTTTGGAGACGGGAAGCAGAGGGAAGGATACAACAACTTAAAACAAAAATCCTGAAGATGGCAGATAAGGACTAAAACTCCACAAATCCTGCAAATTCAAGGGTAAATAATCACTTGTCTGTAACTTCCTGAAGATGCTGATCTAAAGAATCTCTTAAAATTACTATTATTAGAAGATGGTATCTATAGTTCACTATACTGATATTAGCAACGGAGAGCAGCATAGTGCCATGTAAGTTGTCTTGCTGTTCCAAGATGGTCTCTGATGAAGACCCACAGTACTTGTACATTATGGCTCACTGAAATCATCTTTGAGTGGCTTCAGTCTGTTATTCTAAGAGAAGCACTCTGGCCTTTGTACTACTCTGTAACAATATGTGAATACTTTATGTTGGCTGAGTTAGCAGGAGGTTTCCTACAAAGGCATAACAGTTTTGATCAATAGGCTGCCAGGAACAGAACGTGGACAGAACATGAATCAGGTCAGGTCTGTGGATTACATCTAGAGGGTATCCCACCACTGGTGACGGAAAATGAGCAAATTCAGGAGATACCTGTGTCTTCCCTGGAACATTTTTAAAGTTTTAGAAGTGAAAAAAAAGAAAAAAAAAAAAAAGCAGTTAAGAAAAAAAGGCAACAAAAGATACAAGATGTGGACCAGTTCAAAACTACGTGCTCTATAGCAAAAAACCAGGATCTGTTAGGAACTGTGCCAGTACTGCTAGTATTGATGTTTTTTTCTTTCTTTGAGACAGTCTGTTTTTATAAACAGAGAACAGCACCACAGAGTAGAAGAAAAGGACTGAGATGTATAAAAACCCCAAAAATAAACACAGACTCTCAAAACAGCAACATATTTTGGCCGAAGCTGACAGTGTGAAAAAGTTAAAGTTGTTTTTGTTATCCTCAGGGTTTAGATACACTTTTGCATAAAGATCAGGAGTTCCTTGAGCCTTTGTAAATAAATGGCTGCTTGAGGAGTGGAATGCTTCCTCTCACATGTGCAGGAGGTCCAGGGTGCAGTGTAATTTTATGAATCTCCAGTGTAAATACTTTCAAGAGCCTCTTGTGTAGCAGAGGTTTCCTGATGACCATGTGTTTTCAGAGCACAATTTCCCAAAGGGAAGCTACAGATGCACTACAGACGCTTACCTTCAGCAAGAGCTGCTTGGGAATAACTGAGATGCACAATAATCTGGTTTACAATCAGAGGAACACATGCATGGGGCTTGGAAGGAGCTGTGGAGCATCATTACGCCCACCAAGGGGGTGTGAGCAGATACAGTGCCCACAGGTGTCTGTGATTTGGGAAAAGTTAGGCACATTTAGGGTTGCCTGAATCTTGCATTCTTCCTTAGGCATCCAAGATTGGCTGATGGTGGAGGCAAGAAACTGAACTACAAGAATTCCAAACACAGCTGACATCTTTATTCCTTGTTTTCAGATGGATAAAGAAGCAGAGGTGCTACTCATGTGCAGACTGACCTTTATTTTCTCTGCTGAACTACATCAAGGCTTTCACACACTCCCATAAACTGATGCTGCTCTTCGGTGACATGTGGTTTTTGATCAGAGGTACAATGTTTAATGCTTTCAGTATGAAAATCCTTTGCATTTACCCAGAGTGTTCTTATCTGCAGAATATTGCTACATAGGCTCACATCTGTGTTGAAAGTGCCACTACACATAAGTCATCCCTAAATTAACAGACAGGTTTTCATGGTACTCAAACTACTTCTAGTAAGGAATTACAGCTGGTCTAAAACGACAGCTCTAGTCCTACAAAGGACAAGTGAAAATGCATTCAGTTAAAACAGAATGATAGTTTTCCTTGTGGTACCTGGTGAAATCATGTTATTTAAAAAGTTTTAATATTTTGCACAAAATAAAACTAGGGTTTTCCTTGAAAAGAAAAGTGTTTTACAGTATATCACAGAATTGAAGAATTCTTAGGGTTTGAAGGGACCTCTGGAGATCATCTAGTCCAAACCCCACAGAACTATGCTGCCAGCTAGTGTTGTTACCAAAATTCCTCCAAACATCTCAATGTAAATTTTACATATGGAAATATGAAAGGTAATTATTACTTAGACTCTGCTTGAACAGATGCAGAATGAAAAGTTTTTGATGTGAGGCTTACTGTACATGCTAAAAAGCCATCCTACACATGATACAAATTTCACCAGTGCTAATGTCCAGCCTGAGGTCTAATCTACATATTTTCTTTGGTTACTCAAAAACAAATGACATTTACTCTTCAATACTCTTTCATGCAATAGAAGATGACAGCTAGCATAACTATAAAAGTTACTTTGGACTGTTTCATAGTTCTGTTAATGTTTATCAGCTTAATAATTTAGCTTTTTAATTCTTTCAACACATCTATAACCATGTGCTTGTTACCATTCTTTGGACCTTGAGACACAATGGATGTGAACACATCTGGGTTACAGTCCAGACTAAGACTTTTCTATTGCTCCAGTTTCTTTTCTATAGTCTTGTACTTCCCTGTCTAACTGGTTCCTAGCAAAAGTGCAAACTTTTGGAAAAGTGTATTTTCCCTGAGGGAAGTTAGGCCAGTCTGACCTCCTCAAATTATACTGATCAAAGTGATGTACAGATTTTCAGAAATGCACAGATACACAGGCTTTTTAAAAAGTGTTTGTTCTGGAACTGATATACAGCAGAGTCAATAACTCTCAAGAATTCCTCTGACTTCTTTAAGACAGATTCTATACGTACTTGCTATTTTTATTCAGTGTTTATCATTGTCACATGCTGCTATTTCACACACTCTTTCATCTACCATGGCCAGATAAATACCATCTGGATACGCTAATGCCTTCAGGCAGAATAATAAAGATGTAGATGTGTACATAATGCTCTTTCAGGTGCAAGAATGATAACAGTTCCCATGTCCCATGAGACCTGCCCCTTAACACCAGACAAAGCTGGATCTGAATGCTTAACACATTTATTCAGAAGGGGGAGAACTACGTTCTCATCCTTTCTTCCCAAACTTATTTCTGCTTTTCACTTGATGTCAGTGTAGTAAAACAGTATCAACAAATTCAGCACAAGTTTCTCCTCTTCCTTTTCCCTTCTAAATAGCTCTTGCAGACTTCAGTACCTGAGATGTCCTTCAGCTGTGCTGCAGTGCCCATATGATTATTTGCATCTTATTCTAATGACCACAAATAAATACACCTAGCAACATGGTCCTCCCCAAGCAAGACCACAATGTTCTGTCACTAATGATCTGGACAAGCCATCTTCAGGACTAGAGGGGAGAAACCTGTGGGAAATTGCTATTCTTTAGAAAGGCTGCCATGTACCAGATAAACTTCCACTGCAAACGTACCAAGATCCAAACTTGTAATAAAGTGAATGAATAAATGGTAGGAAAAAAATTCCACCCATTGGTTACAACAGGATGTGAAGAAACAGCAGAAAGCAACATCCCTGTGTAAAGCTAATCTAATCTAGTTCACTGTTGAAGACTAATCAAATCTGGTATCTTCTAAAACAAGCTTGCACTGGAAAGTGCTAAAAAAATGTGAACATGCATAAGTAGTGACAAAAAGCTCAACACTTTCAAGTATATCCTTGAAAGGATGTACTACAATAATTTGCCTGCTCTAAAATGGCACCATGTTTTATCAGGTATGTCTGACATTCGCTGTTCTTATGTTGAAATGTTTATTTTCCAGCTGCTAGTATACTATGCTGTGCTTTAATCCTATTGAGCAAGTCAACGGTATATCTAAAATTGCTGGACTTAAAAAAAAATTTAAAAAATGAATTTTGCTAAGAAATTCTATTTAGACTAAAAGTTGCATACTACAAAATTTAAAAAGCAATTCACTTTTTCTTCAGAATTTTTTTCACATTCACATTTCGCTAACACAATTTTTCAGATTAAGTGTGCTAGTACTCTTCACAGTCACTAAAATGTTCTTTTAACCCACTTTGTTTACTACTGAAGACAACAGCCAAGACCTGAAAATATCCCAGGTAAGTATGGGTTTTTCCTGAAATGGCACTGTCTCTTCTGAGGAATTGAGATTTATAGAACTGAAAGCAAAATGCATTTCAAGAAACACTGTATTCGTGTGGAATTCAGATTTCATTCACATGGGAAATATCACAGTATGGGAAATAAAGTCCTCAAGTTGTGTTTATCAGAAGTTTATTTTCCATGCAATAAATTTCAATCAGTGTTGCTAGACTGAAAAAGACATGTCAACCTTATCTTTTAAAAATTACCAGGATTGCACTGCCATTCTATTCCGATGAGAATGAAAAACAAAATTCTCAACCAGCACTGACACAAATATGAAACATTCATATGAAATAAGACGTTCTTTTCATGTGTGCATAACTCATTTTAGCACTGTGAAAGAGAAATAATGCTAAAAAATGTCAAATGCAGAAGTATGCCTAATTCAATTCTTTTTATATGCCTGACAGACCAGTTGCTGGACTTCTGCATAACAAATGGTGAAATGATCTTGATCTCTTAGAACAGAAATTGTTTGTCTGTCATTTTGTGTCTGAAGAGCCTAAAAGAATGACAACTACGTTCCACACTGTAATTCATAAAGTGCTCTTAATCTACATAATTTATATTATATGGAATACATGTGACTGACACAATAGCATGGAAGGCGATGTTGATCTATCATGGATATATCATTTATCTGCTCTGTAAGGGGTAACAGCTGGTTGGCTGCACTTCATTCTGTATTACTGCCTTATTTTTACCCCAAAGCTGAGCCAGCAATTACCCCATCCCTAATAGTAAGCCTGACTGAAAGATACGCCTGGACTGCTGCCATGGAGGTTTCAAAAGGCTGGATGTGGAGTGGCCACCCCAAAGCATCTGATTCCTGCTTGACACCAACACAAAAAACAAATTCAGCTTGTTGGTTCCCCTTCCATATTAATATCATGTTTCATGCAAACAATAAGGTTCAATAGGTGAAGAGGTCTTGTAAGGAATTTGAACATTTGCCATCTTATCATTAGGTAATGACATTTTAATAGTTTAATTAACCATTAGGCAGTGAGAAGTTCAGCATGAGAATGGCTGAAACTGCCTAGCAATTAAGTCATGAAACAAGATATGCTGCAGGGAAGGAGAAACAATCCTATTTGTTTTGAAGGGGGTCTTAGAAAGGGGTTGGGTGATGGGACAAGAAGGAGGCTGCTCAGTCTCCAAAGGTACTGTAAAAAGGTCAGAAGGCTTTTAAAAAAAAATAAAATAACTTTAAATCATAAAAAGAACTTTTGACATATGAAATGCCCATTAGGAACAAAAGGTACATAAAATAAAACCATCCTAAGACATTACAGTACAATACAAGTGTTGAGTTAATATACCGTGTTGACAGTTTTGTTTCTCACCTATCCAAAGGAATTTTAAACAGGGTGAAAATGTAAAAATAGACAATTCCAGAACCTCTAAATCAACTAGCACTTGGGAAGCAGTGCATGTGACTCAAGGAGTTACACCTGCTAATGAAGTGACATGGAAACAGCTGCACTACAAACTATTTTTAGCAGCAGAAGGAACAAGTCCCAGTGACACTGGGTGAGCTGAGGAGCAGAGAGTTAGAGCAGCTCCCTGCAGGTCCGTCTGTCGACACTGATCCTTGCCCAAAACTCTGGAGAGCTCTGTGGAACTACTGTAGCTGCTTTTTCCCCACTTGAATCAGCAGTGAAAAAGACTCAAAAGTGCCACTTTGAGCCAACCAGCAACAGACAGGCACAGATACAGCTGAGTAACACAGCAACTACAAATGGAAAGAAAGATGATCTCTGGCACTCCAGTAACAGTCCAGGCAAATTATTTACTTAAGAATAAATTATCTGTTCACCACCAAGCATAATAAACAGCAAACCCTGAAGCTCTCTGTCCCTGAGTTTTCCCCAACAGAAACTCCAGAACATGTTTTCTAGTTAGATTACTCAGGGAATGTAAAACAAATTTATCTGATTTTCTTAAGGTCCTGTAGGTGGTTTAAAATACTAAAGCAAGTGAAGCCCACCTGCATAAAATGTTGTTGAGTGTTTGTAAGATTACTGGCTGTGTGCAGAAATTTGAAAAATTGTCAGTAAAATACTACTGCAATGCATTTTCCCCTTAAAATATATGCACTTCAGCAATTAGATGTACATATTTACAGCTACACATATGTAGCACAGCAGAGGAAGAGAGAGAATTTAAGATGATGCCAAATCCCAGTGCTAAGAGAAACATGAAGGTAAATGGAATCTGCTGCCTATGGCTCCAAGTTCCCTTTGATGGCAAAGGGCACTCGTATTTAGAATTAATTGGAGTAGGGAAGCAGAGGGCAAGAGTGTCACAGGTAACTCCTGTAAAGCCCAGTGACTAGAACAATGCCCTACCAGGGGGCTGTAGGATGGCTGAAGTGCTGTGGAGATTATCTTCAGAGCATTTCAAAGCACCTGAAGTTGGTTCTGTTGGTTTGTTGTAGCCGAACAAACATACGGCTACAGCATGCCACATAGGCCTGAACTCACCTGTCATAGATGGTGCCAGTTTTCTTTGCCCTTTGTGGTCCACAGTACCTTCATAAGCCACAGTCACATCGTACACTGCATCCAGATAGTCTTTCATTGTGTCAATGGCTACATGAGTTGCCTTCACCCGTGGAGTCAGCACATGCTTTAATATAGCAAGTCCTAGAGGGAAAACAAAAAAATTATTAGTGTTTGAAAGTAAACTGGACTACATTCACAAAAGGAACCCCACACCAAAGAATGTCAGCATCTCCATTCAAAATCACAAGAGGTTTATTTTCAATCTCAATTCTCAGTTGAGAGAGTGTAAGCATAAGCATGTGTACTCACTGCTTATGCTCTACTGAACATATGTAGAAATAGTAATCCTAAAGGACATTAACAATAGGAAGGCTGCTCAGTAAGAGGGCCCTTTTTACAACTTCTCACTAGAAGCAGTGATGGTTTTAATGTGGCTCATGAGTGATGGAACTGCTTGTGTGTGTCCAGCTGAGGTTAAAAAAAAGAGCAAATTATATGAGAAATACTAAACACACATAGCATCACCTCTTGAAATTCTGTATCAGAAACATTTGACAGTTAATCACAGAGAATTTTAAGCACACCTAATGCTCATCCAACATTTTACTTCCCAAGAACAAACTAATTTAGTGAACATACTGCATCTTAACCTATTTACTATCTCAGCAGAAAACTTAGCAGCAGTGGCAGAAAATTCAGCACCAAGAACCAAAACCAAGGGGGAAATCTGCTTCCCTGCAAACAACCTGTTAAAATTGACTTGGCTACTGACAAACTCAGAGTGACAGGAATCAACTTTTGTCTTTAACTTTTCCAGGGCAAGCTACAGAGATTGGTATGTCAAGGACACAAGAACATCAGATTTAACATCACTCCACATGTCTTAACAACAGTACTTCATATCCATATTTACTTCAGTTGACCACTTCCACTTAAAGCATATTTAAAACACTGGGCTCTGAAGTATAAATCTGGTTCTGTTTACAGAATTTTAATACACAATAACTTTCAAAATTAAAACAAGCAAACAAATAAGCCCAAACCCAAAACCTTTTCTTGACCTGAACACAATTCTTCCATATTTACCTGAAAGGGCTTCTAGGAAAAAAAGCATGCTATGCAAAATTTTTTACTATTTTTCTGTGCATATCTTTCTCACAGAGAAGTATCATAATAAAATTGTGGGTTTTCATTTCTAGCCTATTTTTCATTGTCTTAATCTTCAGTCCATTATAAAAGAACCATCCATTGGTGAATCCACTGGTTCCTGGTGGGTGAACAGAAAAGTTTTCTAAACCAAAGTATTGTAGTATTGCTTTTGATACCCTTCTGCTTGAAAAATCAATTAAAAAGATTATATATTATGTCCTGATTTTGCAGTGAACTCCCTTGCTGTGTAAAACATACTTTGATCTAAAATGATGAAAATACCTAGTGAACACTGCAAGATAATGCTAGTTTCTACACCACACCAACATTCTTATGAGTTGAAAATTTCAATATAAATCACTGTCTTGATTTCTTAATATTTGTTAAGAATCTCCTTGTCTGAATGCAAAGATAAAAGGCTATTTATCAGCACTCCTTCTGAAGCCATTGTTCCATGCCTTACCGGCAACAGTGATAACTGTCTATGCAAAATGTTATATGGATGTAAATATTTTGAAGCATAACATACTGGTAGTGTTTTCTTAGCTTGTGAACTGTTACATCAAACAGCTAATTATGTTATGTTTCAAAATGTTTACTCTGTAAATGAAACACTGAATATTCTTGTGCTGTGTCAGCAATGATATTAATGTGGACATGACATTCAACACAACTCTTGCTGAGCCAAATTCCCAAACATATTCTAAAAAGTCATTCCTTTCCTGCCCAACTCATCCTCCCCTTCACCAAACTATTACTGTGAGGAAGAAAAAAAGGAAAATTCAGTGAGAATTGAATCATCTAGACAAATTATTAAGGTAGGTATCTATGACTATTAACTGCTGATGTTTTTAATCCATGGCCAGTTCTGGTGATGAAGATGGTCAATCTCTGAAGTGTAAATATAGAATAAGCCACTCCCATTTCACATGCTGTCAGTGAACTCTTGAGAGTTTAAGTACAATATGAGTATGTATCTAAATCAATAAAGTCCATAATCCATTATTCAGAAACTCTACAGGGCATGATAAACATGCAGCTACACCAGTTCAGCACATCCTTTTAAAGAATCTGTTTTATAAAAACAATACCACATATTCTTGCAATTATTTATGATCTTTGCTAAAATCAACATAACAGAATTTAAATCCAAGCAGTTACAGTATAGTTACCTTGGCAAGCTGCCTGCATCCAATTCACAAAACACACTGTGCTTAAACTGTTTTTAATGTTGTGCAATGCAGTTAGGACCCTCTGTCAAAGTATTTAAGGTCATGAGATTTTATATTAAATGCCAAAGAAAATGAACTAGATACTACTAATATTGTAATGTTCTACCTTAAAAAGCCAAAGCTTTGCTCTTCTAACTTTTGAATGGTAGACATAAAAAAAAAAAAAAAGAAAATCTGAAGAAATACGAGCAATCATACTTCAAATATCATCCATTTAATGCATTATTGTAAGATGCAGAATTACATTTGATGCATTATTGTAAGATGCAGAATTACTTCAGAGAGTCTGCAAGAAAACCAAATGAAATAAAATAATTACTTTGGCAACTACAAAGGCCCAAATCAGTAACATCCATAGAACTGATTTTTTCATCTAAACACAAAATAACAAAAAGACACTAAACAAAACATCATTTATCTAACTTCATCAGGGTGAAGTAACATATAGTAGTAGCTGACTCTGTGTAGAAGACTGCCATCATTTTCCCTTCATCCAGGCCAAAAACTCCAAGAGTTGTTCAGCACAGGCAGGCCATCCACATTTTCAGAGTTGGACTTTGTTATTTGTATTTCTACCCCTGATGTGTACGCACTACATTTTAAAAAGAAAACAGTAAAAATTCTCAGCTCTAATTTAAGAACACTCTATGTGTATTACATTAGCATTACCACATTTCATCAACAAAAGTTAATTGCTCACTGAAAGTGGATGTCAGAATTAGTTTGAGGTTTCCACACCTCTCTCCCCTCCCCATGAAACCATGTACTTGAATCTCAACTTTCAAGTACACAAAAACTGAAACCAGGGTGAAAAGCAATTAATTGATTTCCAGACAAATTAGATCTTTCCTTTTTCATGTGAAAGTATGAGCAGTGAAGATATCAGACAGAAAGCTCTGCAGTTACGTGCAGTGTCCCAAGTACTCACCCAACTCAAGCTCCCACCAGCTTTCTGGAATGCCTCCAGTGACTCAAAGCTTTACATATTGAAACCAGAGTCCATATTTATACTTACAAAATAATAAATGGTGGGAGAGCTCATTCATTTGTATGCTAGTATTCCACTGACTTACAGAAACAGGACTCAGCTGACAGCAGTATTAAAAAACTGTATGCACTAGTAAAGTATTTTTCTGTTATCATAAACTAAAGTATACAAGAAATGCAACTGATCTCCTCAGGAAGAGTATGATCAGCCCACAGCAAGACATGGGAGACACCACACACTGGCACACTTTCTTCCATCTACAGAAATACAACGTAGCTTCTTGTTTCACAGAACTAATTTCCTAAGGATAGCTTTTAATCACACAGACCCTTACTTCATTCTAATAATTGGTCTCAAATGCTACTCAAGGTCCAAACTCAATCTTTCTTATAACTGTATTCTTTGTCCACATTTCACTGAGCGCTTCTAGACCAAGCCTGCTTTCATGAAAGCGTAAAATAAATACCACCAAAAGCTATTTTCTCTAGAGACAATTCCAAATAACTTTCATGGATATTGAATACTTTGAATTGCTCCAGAATACAATTGAAAACTAATGCCAAGATCTAGAAGGGAAACATTTTCAATTAGTTCCATTGAAACACCTCTTTTTTACATGACCTGTAAAACAATTTTGAGATAAGCATATCCTGCATACACAAACATCTTAGAAGAAAGCATATTTGTCAAGATAAACTTAGCATTAAAAATATTTACATTAGCGACTTTTCTGCATAAAACCAAAGATGATAATAAATACATACTTTAAATGTTTGCTTGATGAAATGACCTTTCTTAGAAATCAAACATTAATACAAAATTCCAAAAACGCCTTTCACCAGGGAAGATTGTTTTGTCTTCATTCAGCAAAAACAAAGCAAGTAAAATTTAAGAAGTTTCTCATCTCTTTGGCTTTCATTTTTCAGAGTTAGTAATATTAGGAGTAGGAGGGCTTTGGCCTATTTCTATTTATTTTCAAATTTTTAAAATGCCATTTGTTAACATTTTGATAAAATTCATATTCTACTAAACCAAAGAAATTTGTGGTGTTTGGGGTATTCTGTGCAGGGCCACGATTCAGACCCAATGATCCTGATGGGTCCCTTCCAACAAGGCATATTCTATGATTGACTGACTACTACAAAATGATAGGAAATCTACACATAGATATTTTGACTACATACAAATGAAATAAATTTTATACCAGAAACTGGCACAAAAAGTAACAATCATGTATTCTGCGGGGTTTATAGACATTTTTTCTCTAAAGTCCAGTATCATTAAAAAGATCCAGGCTTAAAAGATTTACAGTTTGAATTAAATAGATCCAATAAAAATTCCCACTTCTATTATTAGGACAAGCTTAGTTAAATCCCTACGAAAATATGAGTGCGACCTACATATTAAGACTGGACTCAGCAACTGAAGCTCACTGACTAGTGGGGAAGAAGTCCTGCACTTTGTAAGATGCCTAAACTCATGGAGCAGAGCCTGAAAAGTATCACCAATATGAAACCTGACTGAATGACTTTGAAGACAGGAATCACGTTGGCTGACTACTCCCACACAATGGAATACAAAAGTAAACTTGACTACTGATTATATACTTAAATACTGGAAACTGGAATGCAAAAGCTCAGAAGACAAGGGGCAAAGCCAATGCCATCATATTCCTAGTTCTTTGAGAGAACAGAGGAAGAAATATTTGATTATGGAAAGGTTGCAAGATGTACCATTAGAAACACGGGACTCACTAACCATACTGAAACATGGAGGGAGAGCCCATCCTGGTAGCAAGTGCTGGAGTCATCTCACCCAGGCACTTACTTTGTGCCAGGAGAGGAAAATGAGGTATATCAGGCTCAAATCCAGCTACATGGTACACAAGCCCCTTAGCTTGGAAGCCTCCACCAGAAATGAGAAAACCTAACACACACCTATGTCTGATATTCTGGTAACACATGACTCATGTGGCTTGTTGTAGCTGTAAAATCCCAGCAAATATTGTTATTTCGGCCAAAAATATAAATACTAGATTAATTTTCTTAACTTCACAAAATTTAACTTGTCTATGATAAACTATTGCATTAATCCTACTACAAATAACCAAACAGCTTAGTTTTAGAGATAACATTTTTGCTTTCATTTTTAAATGTCAACAAGTTTCTTTCCCAATAGAATCAAACAAACATTTTGAGTTTACCTTCTATCCCAGGCAAGAAGCTGATCTGAGGAGAATCTTCTACCACTTGTAAAAGGTGTGAGTAATCCTTCAGTTTTCAGAGGTAGTAGCATTGCCCTTAGATGATAACATTCTCAGTTCATCACCACAAAATCAGTATTCCTGGAAGTAACCAACTTTCTATTGCTAATTCTCACTGAATACAATTCAGTGGACAGAACTGAAGATGGACCCACCCCGTGTGTTTGATTTGCTTGTTTCATAAAGAAGAAAACCAACTGTTCTTGCCAGAAGTCAAGATTTTGTGTAGAACCCAAGCCCTATGGCAAAACAAACTATAACATGAATTATTATTGGTATTTTTAAATGTTGCCTCTTTTTCAAGGGCTACCTCAAGCTTAAATTTTTTTGCTTCTTGATATTCTTCCATTCTATTCATAAACAGTTAAGATTTATTTAAATATTCATTTCAATGAGTGGAGACATAAGAGTTGAAATCAGTAGTGTACAGTACACTACTGCAGACCAGTACAGTACTTCATTGTATATCAATATTAGCTTTTTAAAAATTCATTTTAAATTTATTTTTGTTGAACTGGTCCTAGGACCAACTGTAAAAAGCTGTATGCAAAATTTGAAAAGAACATCAAGATATGAGGTGTAGCTCATCAACTGGTCCCTCTAAGAGCAGGTAGTTAAGTTCAGTCCAAGAATTCTGCCTAAACCAATGAATCTTCTCTAGAAGGGGATGCAGCTCATGGAAGGTAAAAGTAAAATCCCACAAAAACGTTTTTGCACTTCCTATCTTCAAAACTACTAAAACATATACACACACTAATGTCAAAACCAGTATTTCAGACATCATAGACATTGAGTTATGCTTGTGCTCTAGAAATAGCTTTTTTAACCTTGGGGGTAATGGCTCTGGTTTTAACATGGGTTTCTAGATTAATTCTTCTTAATTAAACCACTTTTCCCAATATTACACTTGAAGTGTATTCTTAACATAAAATTGAGCAAAAATGTAGGGAAAAAAAATAATTTCAAGGTACAAAACAAACAAATTCCTCTACAAGTCAGTAAGGCCCACACTGAAGCACCGTGCTCTGTAACAAATACACTATGATGACAAGACTAAATTACTAGACTTCATTATATTCCCATAAAGAATGAAGTGCAATTTTATTTAAACCATAGGCTACAGTATGTCCTCCTCACTCCTATGGCTGTCAGACCTACTGCGTGTTACTACCCTTCCTAAAATGGTAGGATGTAAGAAGTCTCCTGGGTCTTTTGGACAAGCATGCCAAGGTGTGTTTTTGATGGAGCTCATCATCATCATCATCATCATCATCATTATCACCACTCAGCCTGCCTGTGGCCACAGCAGCCCTGTGGCCATGGCTCCCACGCTGCAGCCCCAGCACCCTGCCAGCACCACGGGGACACCGGGGCTGCTGAGGGCAAGCAAGAAGCCAGGGCCAGCAGCACAGCGCAGCAGCAGGTGGGGCCCTGGGGAGCTGCACTGACATCCTGCCAGCAGCCATGTGGAGCTCCCCATGCCCACGGCTCCTGGTGTACTGCGATGTACCCGGGACTGGTAGGTGCTCGAGGTTCAGCCTTCAGAACAGGCTGGTTCTGCTCTCAGTGTCGGCCCCTGCTTCTCAACACACTTGCACGAGGGATGCTCCAGCTCCTGGGAGTATCTATCTCTGCGTGGACATGCAGGGGAGCAGGGCCACAAGGGAGCACAGACTGCTTCCCATTCTCCCCACATGAAAAGTGGGGCAGAGACCAACAGCAAAAGAATTTAGCAGTGGGGAGAAGGAGATCAAGAAGATTCTGCAACAGAATTGGAGATGCTTCTCATTCAATAGTTATTTGTTGTGAGAGATTTTAAAAGGAGTAATTGTTGAAAAATAAAAACAGACCAGTACTGGAGAGAAAAACAGTAGAAGAAACAAACAGGTTCTCTGAAAGCACAAAAGCAGTGTTTCACTGTTTTTCAGACTGCAGAGATATAATTAAAAGATGAAATAAAATAATAGTAAAACAATGAGAGCCTTTTCCCTGAAAAAAAGGGTGATGAAAAAAAATCCTATCAAACAGCCCCCTCCCTCTGAACTCTCAAAGAACCACCAACCTAAATGAAACATTTGACTTTCATTTCCGACAGGAAACTGAAGCGATGAACAAATACATTATGATTCAGTTCTCCTGCTCATACACGCAAACAAATTCCATTCTTCCCAGGGAGAAGAAAAGCATATATCCTTTTGGACAAGAGTTAACAATACTTAATAGCTTGATTATATCAACAGGCTGATCCACAGACTTGTGAATTCATTTCAGTGTGTCACAGAGATGAATTTACCAGACCTATTTGTTATTCTTTGTTTACATTTAGAGTGAATTATTTCACTTTTGGTCAACAGGAAAAAACAAAATCAGGAAACATGTTCACTGAACTGTTGGATTTAAAGTTTACGTGCATATGATGTGAGAAAATACAAAAAATCTTGGGACTCTTGGATTTTTTGCAGGCCTTTCCAAAGATGAAGTAATTCCATCTGTGGTTATAGAAACAATCCCACAGCACCAACAATCAAAGCAACTCCAGAATTAAGGTCAACCAAGGAACAGTGAGACTGGAAGGTGAGAGAGGAACAAAACCAAAATGCCATAGGAGTACTAACACTAATTAAAAGTGAAATGATGGAAGATTTTAAGGCACAACAGGCTCTATGCAAAATACTCTTTATATTGACTAACAACTGTAATTGGAGCTGCAGTATCAATTCAGATGGACTAGTGCCCTGATTCAGTGTAGGCAATTCTCACAACCTTAAGGAGCAAGAAAATAAGTAAATACACAGCTATAGGCAGAAACTACAGTGAGCTTTCTGGAGCACTGTTACTATTGTACATTGTGAAACGCATAAAATGTCTGTATATGAACTACTATAATCTTACTCTGTAAGAGAAGCAGTAGTTTATACTATTCTAAACCTTTAAATACCAATCATGAAGGTTTAAAAGTCCAGTTAAGGTGAAATGATCTTCATAATATATAACAATTTCATAGAACACGTTAGCACTGTAACAAAAGAATTCTCTCAATTTTTTTTTTTTGCCTACCTTCCTTTTCAGCAAATGATTGACTATCCGCAATGACTTTTGGTATTTCTGGATTGTAACGAGTCCCCTCTGGAAAAATCACTAAATACATCTGTGGAATTAAAAAAGAAACAAAACAGACAAGTTCTTATAATTAATGTAAACTGACTGCTTTTACAGAAATTATCAACACTGGATAAGACCATATTATATTTAGCTCACACCATTGACTATTGTAAGGATCAAAAAAAAAATCAGAATACTTAAAATTTCTTAGCTCTAAGAAACTTACTGTTAAAGGTTCAAAATAATTTCCTTTGAAAACACACCACAGAAAATACTACATGTGATTTAGGAAGGGAGATAGCATGTGTCAACAAAAGTCAGCAGGTCAGGAGCAGCTGGTATCAACAGAAGTATCAGTTTTAAGAGATTTTGAGAAGCAAGACAAATACATCACAAAGTGACCATTTTTATTTTTTTTTTAATAGTGATCTTGCCTCTAGTCTTTCCTTATAATGGAATATACAGTAATTCATTCATTATTAGAAGTACTATTAATTGAAATTATGACAGATCTTATGTGTCTCTGTCTCTTACTTAACTGGGTATTAAATATATTAGGAACTCAAACTCATAGTTTAGCGTAATTTGAACTTTAAAGTCACATTCCTTTAAGCATGCATATCTGCAAGGTTAGACTTCTGAAGTAAATTCATTTGCTTGCCTGTTCAGCACCAAACCATCTATGGGTTCTCAAATCACTGCACAGGTAAAGGTTGCATAAGTATCTGCATATCTGACTGTAAAATTATGTACCCAAATAGGAGCCATCAATTTTGACAATTTTCCATTTTCTTTTGAAACAGAACAGAGGGGTTTTGTGTTTTGGTGTTTTTTGGGGTGTGTGTGGGTGTGTGTGTGTTTTGCATAATCTCCTACAAAAAAAGCTGATGCAAAACATCACTTAAACAGTGAAAATTTCATATTAGGGGCTCATTTGCAGTAGCAACTATGGCCACAAATGATAACTGCTATGGAGTTGAACATGACACATTTATAGTAAAATGCCTACTGTAAATACTTAATTTGCTAACTTTGCAGAAAGCAGTCTTAAGAAACATTTGAAAGAAAACAAGGTAATGGATTTACAAAACAGTCCAAGGAATATTATCAGTGATTAGACAGAGACTTTGGTAATAGGGAGTGCTCATCACATAAAGATGCAAAGTTAAATAAAAACTCGAAAAGAGACACACAGAAATGCAACTTTGTGCTTCTGACTCACAAAACATCAGAGTGTGCTGGTATTTGCACTTAATGCTTGTGGAACAGCTACAGAAAGGGCTGAATGCCAAAATACAGGCCCCAGCAAATGACCTCTCTAGAATCTCCCCACAGTGAGGAAGGTTGAAAGATGCACTAAAATGCAGAGGTGGGAAGGAATCTAGGAAATGTGCCAACCAGAGAAGCCAGCTGGAGATCAAGAAAAAGAAGAACTGAGTATATAGCTCAGAACCTGACAGGGGAAAGAAAAAAAAAAAAAAAAAGAAACATTAAAAATAGCAAAACCAGTGTCGGTAGAGTAAAGAGAGCTAGGAGAAAGACTGTACTTGTCACAGTATGTCTGGGGGAAACTGGCAGACTGCAGAGGCAGGTGATGTCCAAGAATGTTCAAGGACCAGCAGAAATCCAAGATGCACATAGATTTGGTGGTGAGAGAACAAAAGAAAATGGGTTTAAGAGTCAAGGTGCTTACTTTTTCATATATAACAGTAGCATAAGTACAGGGACAAGTACTGGAATCCTTAAGATGTAGCCCACACTTCCCCCAGTCATCTGTACATTTCATCTATGCAGTATATAATGTTGAGATATTTAAGTGACTATGTAAAACTTTTCAGAGGTAGCTGGAAAGAACATAATATTCAAATCCAGATGTATTTTTTTTTCTTTTCATAAATGTGCTTACATTCAAATCTTGTAATTTGGGTGCTTAAAACGGTACTTCAAGATGAGGTGTTCCAGTTCCACCCCTCCACCCCCATTAAAGACTGCATTGCTCAGCTCTAAAGGGTAATACAGTGACTGTAACAGGTCACAGAGCAAAGGAAGAGAAGCACACAGGACAGGAGCACCATTCTTGGTAGAGCTCAGCACTTACAAGCAGGCAATGTCATTACTGGTCTTCAAAGCAGATTATCACTCCCAAAAGCTGATTACACAACAGGAAACAGTATCTACTTACTCCAGCCCTATGTATGTAATACAAACCAGGGACTGAAATTATACTTATTCTAGTAAACCTCTAAAACACAAGTAGCCAAACAAGTTTGTTGACCAGAATCTGAGTATCTCTGAGTTGAAACCATACCAACAAGACAGAGAGTGGCCTTTGCTTTAAATTCAGCATATAATAACCTACCATATAGCTCATTAGGACTGTTTTTACAGTAGAATGCATGAATGCAAAGAGATGACCTACTTATACTCTCATATAAGTTCTGCACAAGACAAAGATATCCGGCCAGTACAGTTCAGCCTACCAGAACCACTTGTATGACTGGCTTTTCTTCCATCACAGGCAGCAGAAGTTAAATCCTTACACACTACTTCCGAAGCCTGTAAGAACTACAAATCCCTAAGATTTAAATAACTAAATAAGCTCCCCTGAACTTGGAATAAAAATTTGTAGAAACATTTGAATTGCCTAGAAACATTAGCTGCAGTTTAGGGCATTTTTAATACAGACTTTTCAATAAGGACAATTAGCTGCATAAAAGTTATACACTTTATTGCTGCAAAATAGAGTGCTCATGTTCAAAATGGCAGAGACAGTTTTGGATTGCCACAGTCCCTGATTTATTAAGACACCAATTTTAACCCAAGCAACAGGTCCCTGTGCTCAGGTATGTGGTATTTTCATTCCTTCTGTGAAATGTCTGGGTGTCAATAAACTTTGTATCTCTCATCAGTTTGAAAGCTTCAAGAAGTGGATCGGGATTCATTTAGTAGAATCCTACTGATTCTTGTTGGAGACAGAAAACCAAAGACGCAAATCTTTCGTATTTTGCCAATCAGGGGCTATCTGAAGAGTGCCCGTTGCAATGTCAGTGCACTTGCCACAACCCACAAATGAAATGAATGGAAGATGGTAGCTGCATTCTCCAAAAGAGCAATGCTTCATTTCCCCAGCACTGTCAGGATCTCACAGGCAAAAAGAAACAGCAATGGCACTAAGGGAGGGCTGTGATCCCAGAGAGGGGACAGGGCAGCTGAGGAAGTCCCTGAGATAGATCAGAGTGCCACAAATTGAAGTGGAATGGGTGGAGCACTAGGAGCAATGGGAAAGCAACAAAGCAACACCAGTCCCTGGAATACAGAACAACCATAAACATAGAGCAAGAAAAGGTGGCCAAGGGCTTTAGAGAACATCCTGGAGTGAGTAGATGCTACTCTGTAGAAGAACACAGGGCATCAAGAAGTGGTAACTACTGACTAAAGGTATCTTGCATTTACTGTGCTGTTCTCATGTGACAAAGGGAAAACAAACATTTTAATTTATGAAATTCAAAATTATCTTAAACAATGCACTTGCTTTATTTTAATATTATTATTACTACTATTGCACCCTGACAGCTAGACAGATTCACATCTGCATCCATTTAGACCACTGCCTAGAAAGTATGCTTCTAGTGAACTGGATAAGAAACATTTTCACTCAGATCAGTAAGTGAAAAGGATATGATACGAGAAAGCCTATCTGGTATAATCAGAGCAAAATACAAAAGGTACAAAAGGTGATGTGGGAAAAGCAGGCAAGGACATCTACGATTTAAAATTGTCAGGGATTTGCAAATTAGTAACTATATCACAAAATTATTATATTAAGCCTCATATCAGTTGAATTAATGTATCTGTACCCTCTCTGTTTTCATTGTTTGATTGGCTTTTCTTCACATGACAATGATTTATTCTATGACTGAATGAATGACAAAACCAAAACACATAGTAATCTGCTAAATATTGGTTGTACAGGGTTAAATTCCACATCTCAGAATGCAGATTTCCTACTGTCAATGCATGATAAAAAAAATAGAAGTGACATTTTCAGTTATCAAACGGAATAGCTTGCTGTTCAGAAGAGTTCATTTTCTTTTTAAATCAAGCAGATTAGGCATGTCAAGTGACAGCTGGATACCCATTTATTTGGCTTACATTCATATATGGCTTACATTAAAACAACATTAACACAAAAGTGTTCTTTAAACACTGTAACAGTCTCTGCTCTCACAACAAGACGTAAGATTGCAATTTGTTAGCAATCAGTCAAATTTTATGGAATTTTAAAACAAATCACATCATCTTGAGTGAATTTTATCAACAGAAGTCCCAATAATGCACCATTTAAATGTATGAGAGTTAAAAAAGCAAAGTTAAAATGAGAGTTTGAAAAGCTAAGTGACTTCCAGAAATATGAAAATATATTAGTTCAAGATCCCCACTATGGAAACACAGTGCAACAGGGTTTCAGTCTGCTATCAGTTTTGTGCCTGTCTGCACTGCTGTGCTGCGTCTGGGAAGCGCTGTGGTCCAGCTGCAGACCTGAGGGCAGGAAAAGGGGCTGTTTATAGCAGACAGGTGGGTGGAAGGACAAGGTGAGCAAGGAGAACCATGCAGCCCACTGTTATCTACACAAAAGGAGACATTCCAGAGCACTAATCAAATTATACTGTGCATGTAAGAGGCCAAGAGGAAGCCTTACTTTGCCTGTCAGTTTTGACTCCAATTTACGTGTCATAATTAAAAAAAAAAAAAAGTCCACAGTGAAGTGTTAAAGAGCTTTATATGCTGAGGAGAAGAGAATACTGGTTCTGACTTCCTACACATCTTCAATTTCTTAATGGGAAAAGAGATGGCTTCAGACAGACTGAACATTAATCATCTGGATTCTTTTGTTTAAATTGTATGTGGAGAGAAAGTGTAAATAAGAACATGACCCTTAACACAGATTCCCGTCCATCTCTTCTTTATTGCTATATAAATCTTTCCTGAGCAGCAGAAAGGCCAGCTCATCTCTAGCACTACATTAAAGAAAGAAGTCTACCACGTACACACAGAATGACTAAGCTACCCCAGCTGCCCACTAAACTGAGGAAAGTCCACCCTGAGCTGCAGCATACAGCACATGAAAATTCCAGAGTCACAGATTAGTTATTTTTGCATGAAGCTGATGAGTTCAGGGCATACTTGATCAAAATGTCTTCATTTTAAAAGCAATATGGTTGCTTGTAAATGTCATGCTAAGTTGCAGAACTGCATGAATAATGCAATAAAGACACAGGTTATCTGTATTCTTCTCACAGTAGTAACTGTAGGTTAAAGGCCATTTAATAGCATCTACATTTAAATTCTAAGATAAAGTGGGCTACAAGAAGTTTAGTCTTTCCTCAAATGACAGCTCAATGGGCTGTGTATTTTATCCCAGCAGATGCAAACATTTGCCTCAGTAAATACGCCTTTGATGACTCTGGTTTTGTAAACTTAAGTGTCACTCCCTAAATGGTTTGACTGACACATTTTAAAAATTACTTTCTGCAGCAGTTACACTTATTTCTCTTCTATCTTGCAACACCTGATAATATGAGACAAACGGCAACAACTTCCTGGTATGCATGTCCAGGTTCTGTGTTCATTTCCAACATCACCAAACCCCAGAGAGCTAAACTGCAGCAAAAACCAAGTGCACCCAAGTGGTCCCATATTTATCAGGCATTAGCTTTGATAGGTTAGGCATACGCTTTCAAACTCCAGAGGGAAAAGAAGATTCCACAAACAAAGACTTCTGGATTTATTTCACTTACTAACCACAAAGAAACCAGAACCAACATCAGTTGTATATTTAAAGAATAGCTTTATGCTTAAACTTCTCCTTACATTCAAACTTGGCTAAAATGACACACTGCAGCAAGGCTGAACACCATTTGCAGGTTTCCAAGGACATAATCAGATGAGTTTCTAAGCACATCTTCCCAAGATTGTATTAAAAGAAAAATACACATTTTTATAAAGGAGATTAATTTAACACAGACTTTGAATTAGGACTCTTATCACAATGAAAACCTTACAATAACAACAAACCCCTGCTTTTCAAGGGGTGCAGAAGGAAGCCAGAAAGCCAGACTCAAGCAGAATCTGTCTCTTTAACTAGCAAGAAATCCATGGGCCTATGCAGGAAAACACCTTGCTGGCTTATTTCATCCAGACTAACTAAAATGAATTTAACCAGCTCTCTGCAGGGGAAAGAATTGCATAGGGGGATGACTATGTTTCATACATCCTGCAAACAGCCTTTGCTTATTCCATTACACCACATTACATTCCATTACAGCAAGCAGAATCTTTACCACTGACATATGGCAAATAATGAGGTAACACAACCTCTTTACATCCCAGGACCCTCCCTGGTAAGGAGGGTGCACGTTGCCACCACTGAACATGACCATCTTCTCCATAGACATCATTGATTAGATACTGTTGTTATAGTTGCTGTAACGTATTTCTGGCCTAATTTACATGCTAACAATTGGAACTTTCTTTACTTAATTAAAACAGAAAAAATAATGTTAAAACTTAAGTTGAAGACAAAATGAGTTTGAGCACTGTCTGAAATAGGGACACTTTACTCATTTAAGCCTCTCAGTAACCACAAGGTCAATTTACTTTTTCAATACAGACACATGCACAAACACAAACTCACAATCTCTAAATAAGAAAAAAGAATGCTATTATGAATATCAAAACAATCTGTGAACTCTTTTTACCCAAGTCTCAGCTTATAAAAGTTTTGACAATATGGGGAGTCTAAGTCCTAATAACACAATTTTAAATAAAATGAAGTTTAACTGTTCTATATCAAGGCTTGCTTAGTTGTTTCTTTTTTTTTAGCTTGGCCAAAAAGGAAGGAAAAAAATTAATGCATAGCAAGTAATGGAAGCAAAGCACAGTGATTCTAACCACTGAGCCACAAACCATACAGGGAGTCATGAGAAAAGTCACTTGGCAGTAACAGTCATCCTTCAAATAGAAAATTATCAAGAGTTTGTTTTGGGTTTTTTTCCCCTCCTCCAGGCATAGCAGACAAAGTTATTAAATTCTAAGATGTCATTGCCATTAAAAATGATTGATCATTGTGATGACTAATTAACATTTGGTAGGAAAGGTTCTTGACTTTTAGAAGTCAAGCATATCTGTCTCTGACAAGCACACAGTAGTCCAAATGTTGTCTTTTGAAACAGAGGGTTTCTCTTTCGAAATAGTGGTTTCTCAAGGAAGGTACTATAGTTCATGTTCTAAGTCCAGATCCCCCTTGTCCTCTACAAGAGAGGATCACAAAGTTCCTGTCAATCATAAAGAAACAGTCAAATTTTCCTCAGTTTAATTAGAGGTATCTCTCTAATCACAGAAAGTAACTGTAAAAAACACAGAAATAAAACAAATCCATGATTACCATCTTAGTAGTTTGTGGATATCGGGCATGGCTCTTTTCTCCAACAAGCCTTTGCCATTAAAAAAGTCAAAGAAATGAGAAGGAAGGTATAAGCTTACTGGAGTCTCAGCTTTCATCTGGGCCCGCAACTTCTCTCTCATTTCTTTCTCATTGAATTTGGCACTTCTTTTTACATAGACTCCTCCATGCTATCGGAGAGAAAAAAGAAGGGAAAACATTAAATATTTAAGTAGTTTAATGTAGAATAGCTGACAGAAGAACAAACAAGAGACAATTGCAAGTCACCTTTATGACTCATGCTGCAAATTGCCTACAAGACATTTCCTCCTTCACAGAAACATGCAAAATTAATTTTACATTTGCATATACTTTAGTTCACAAAATCTGTTTAAATAAAAATCAGATATAAAAAAACCCCAGTGCATAAGAACCCTTGAAGTGTCTTGTTTAAAGGTGTTAAATAATTAACTAGAAGATGGTACTAGAAGTGACCCCAGGGTATTTATTCCAGACAATGCTGACATGAAGCCTCATTTGTGTATCGAGGGAAAATCACAGAACTGAAGTTACTCACATACAAGTACTTACAGGTCAATGCTTTCATTTCTATGTGCCCACTCTTAACTAATGCAAATACTGGGAATGCAAGTATCATACTTCTACATACAAAATTTATGAATAGCACAAAAGTAACTAGTGTAGGTCCTGAGAACCTCCAGGCACTTCACTAGAGAACCAAACTTTTAATAAAGAAGTTATATTCCAAGATAATAATTGAGTAAGTAAACCAAAATCTTCATAAGGCAAAGAATTTATAGAAGTATTTTTACTGAAAATTATTATTAAAAGTTAAACTTTGTCCTGTAAAAGATTCATTTTATAACTTGTTGCACACAATTTGTCACAAAACTGCAGTAAAAATACACACAAAGACAAATTTGCCCTATCATTTCCCTCTTCCACCACATTGTTTTATCTACAGAGAAAGAGGATGTAAACAAACATGCATCAACTATAAACTGTTGATACAATGAAGTCTGAAAAAACCCAAAATTAGCTTCCAAATAAAAGAATTTCAGGTTTAAGGTACATTGTTTTAATGGGTTTTCTAACTGACTCGGTAACTTGGAAATACTCTTTTCTGTTCAGCATGACAATTGGTATTAGGATTTGTCAGACAACTTCTGCCCATTCATGGTTTTAAAAGCTCTTAACAGAAAGGTGACAGTAAGATTAAAACTACTGAGCTGAGCCTCATTCAAATACCTGATATCATGAAAAGATACAGTACTTTGTAGAAACAGGGGTGGTGACTTTGTGCAGAGCTGTGTCCATGGACAGGAATAAAATTGGAGGGGTTAGAAGGAGGAGGGCAGAAGAGGTGGTCATGCAAAGTGCTTTCAGCCTTTGCTTTTCATGGTGTGGAGAGATGGCAGCTTAGCTAATGGTGTTTGATGTGACTTTTGAGTTGTTCTTCAGAAGCTGCAGTGAAAGGGAACAGAAAGCCAATGATGCAATAACTGCATACTAAATATTCTGTCTTAACTTTATCTTCTGTGGTTCCCTCCCAAGGTGAAGTAGCCAGATCTAACACTCTGCAGCTCTGCTGCTGTGACTGGCAGGGGACCAAAACCATGAACAGAATTCCCCAGCTCACTGAGCTTGGCTGTGGCATGGTATTGGGACCATCCCACAAGCAGTTTAACAGCTCCAGACAGAAAGCAGCATGAACAGAAAAACGTTTCTTCAGCTGTGTAGTAAACAGAGAGCCACATGTTATCTCCACACGCCAAATAAGACTGTTTTCAAGATCTGACAGTATTAAGGGAAACAGAAGTATAGTTATATTCAGACACTCAACACAACCACCCCTTCCAGGAAGGGCAAACTCAGTTCAATATAAGAAAAAGTTCATCTACTATATAAGACTTCCATGTAATGGGTAAGTCATCATTCTCTGTGAGCTCAGCTAGGTCAAGCTTTGATAAATGAGAGAAACCTGGAACTAAGGCATTCCCTTCTCATCAAATTACTATTCAGCTGTAGTAAACTAGAAAAATACTGAACTAACTTTTCCTTATTTGATTTGTGAACTTGGATAAATGAAATTACTACTGGGCTGTTTGGTCAGGGACACACACCATGAAGCCAAAGATAGATCTGGTGTTGCACGTCAGACATTTTAATGCTCAGAAATAGATTCACACTTCTCAAGTAAATAAGCACAGAGTCACGTAACATAAGAACAAAGTATCACAAGATCAGCGTTTGCTGCATTCACTCCAACCCCACCACTATGGCAGGTCCCTGTGGCTCAGGGGTACAAAGCCAAAGAGAGGCAGGACATATGGATAAAACTAAGGAACATCCAAAAGAGTCCACAAGCTGATGGTGAATAACAGAAACGATAAAGGCATACTTCCTATGATAAAAAATCAAGCAAACTGTGAGGTATCAAAAATACTGTTCAAAATTACATCCCAGCCTCATCAGGGGTATAAGATAAATAGGAACGAATTAGATGGTGTAGGTGGATAGGAGTGATGGGATGAATTGATAGCAAATGGCAGAGGCAAAAAAAATATTTCAGATCCACCCAAAAGTAGTAAAGATAGTTTTATGCAAAGAAATTGGTTCTACTTAATAAATCAGACTTGGAACATAATAGGTTAATTTAAGTGTTTTTTTCCTTTCCTTGCTATTAGATAGCAGCCTCAAAGAAGAATGCTAGTTATGTGATTGTATATAGCTCAAATTCCCCAATTTGTATTGCATTTCCTTTTCAGTAAGAGATCAAATATATGAACGCTCTTCAAAACAGATTTCTGGAAGTACTGTTTTTAAGGTTATAATTTTTTTCCGCTGTACTTTAAAAGCCCCTCTCTCAGTCAACAATGGATTGTGTTTACAAATATACTTCCTTTGTGCCTGAATTTTGCTCTCCTGGACATCCAGACCACGTTTATTTCCAAACAGGATGTTTACCTGAGGAAGGGAATATGAATTCCGTAAGCATGGCGTAATTATGTGGCTCTGGAAACTTTTAGTGGAGTGTAAGTGACATCACTGACAGAACATCAACAGGAAGGGCAGGAAGTGTTTTATGTTTTTGCACTGTTTGGTGTGATAAAAACAATAAAAATACCTATTAGCTTGCACTGCATCCCGTCTCAGTCATTTAAGCATATATGCATCACTGCTGCCTGTCAATTGTGTCACTGATTTAAATATATATATAAAAATATATATAATCACCCCCCACTAAATCATCCAAATTTTTTATTTTTTTAGGAGTTCAAAGCTGAATGGATTTTATTTCATATATACATGTTTTGATTAAAAATGTAGGTGACATTCAGATTAATTTCCACAGGAACCTCCTTTTAACAGTCAATATACCACTCAGGAAACCAAGCACCGGATATTCCACATAGCAAAAGTAATTTTCCAAAATCTTTAAAAAAATAATTTCTGGACACTTAGTGATAGTGATGGAATATATATCCTGTTAGTATTTTAACTAAAGCACACTTAAATCACCAGCTTTGTAATGACTAAAGGTAAGGACAAAGAGCAAAATATTTCCATGCAGCAGATCAGTCACTTTGGTGGGCAAAAAATATAGAGAAGCATTAAGGGCAAGCTTTAGACAACCGAGAATTCCATTTTCTCCTAATGCATACCCTTAGTGAGGTATGACAGGGTCTGACAGTTTGTAGTTATTTAGGGGACTGGGACAGCAGACCTATAATAAAAGAAATTGTGAATATTTTCCTAATTTTCTCTGCAGCATATGCTTCTCTAAACATACCAATTTTAGCAGAAATGATGGCAACCACTCATGCTGCAGCCTAGATCTATTGTCTACTCACAAAGGTGCTCATCCAAAAGACACCAAAGATTTTCAGCCATCAAGCTTAAGACACTGAATGTACTACAAAGATGAGGGAAAGAGTAAATCCTCCTATTTGGACATACCCCATATGCCTACTCTTCATACACTCCTTTACAAATTTATATATAGTTCCAATCATGCCCAGCATAATATTTTTCTCAGTGTTCTCCATGTTCTTGTCCTCTTGGTCGGGGCTGACAGTCAATTCAATCAAACTGTCTAATTCTATTACAAGTATTTTCCTAAGTGCATGTGCTGGGTTTTTTTGGTTTTGTTTTTCTTTTTTTTTTCTTTTCTTTGCCTGGGCAATGAGGTGAGGGAGAGAAAGCAGATAGATACTCAGAGAACACATTAAGATCAAACAGAGAAGACAAAGGAGAGAAGTCTTACTGAATAAGCATTTTTGAACCACTACCTAAAACTATCCATTTCTAGTCTAATAACTAAGCACCCATCTATACCCTGAAATAAGTCCCATGAAGCCATTTCTGCTCACCAAGAAAAAGGCCAGTACTTCCAAAACCATCCACCTCTACATTCTATTTTTTTTTTACATATAAATAGTTCAGCTTTCAGAAAAAGCAAAGAACAGACATGACAAATTCACAGAGGATTTTAGAGATGTAGGCTATCTACACTGCTCTCCACCATTTTAGACTGAAGATCATATCTACTCAGTATGTTGGCTGTTCAGTGACCATGGCCCACTGCTTCTCAGTAATCGTATACATTTGAGTCACATCAGGCTGAGCTCTCAGAGCAGAGGGAACAAAAGGAGTATTATGCAGAAAGAAGAGAAAGAAAAAGGTGGGAATACTGTTAGACTCAGTTTTTTGCTTAACTGAAGTCCAAAATAACCATTAACATTTTTGTGGAGGTGGTATCTGCCTCTCCTCCACACTATACTAAGATCCAATTTTTTCTCTTTTATATTCTGCTAAATCCAAAACAAGCAAAAAACAAAGAAATACATAAAGCAGTAATGTCAATTTACTCCAAATTTGTAGCATGATACACAGCAAAAAAAGCCTGTTTACACCTTCTGCTTAACCTTCTGAAAGCATGACTAGAAACCGGAGTTTTGGACTGTAAAATGAACAAAGTTTTAGAATATTCTGAAATACTCCTAACAGACTCTACAGTTTTAATTCTATCCATAATAAGTATTCATTTAGAAAAGTAAACTGAATCTTCAGCAACTGACTCTCAACTCAGATACACATCTAACTAAACTGAGTGAAACCAGTTGCTTTCATGTTCAAGTAATTGAATGCCAGCTCAGAACTACATCTTCAGAGCATGCATGGGAAACAGGGGGATCTTACATGTTTGACTCACAAACAGTGAGGGAAGAGTGAAGTGGCTCACCTGTGAAAAGTACCACCCGTACAGCGGAAGCCATTTTAAGCCATCTTTCAAGACATACCGGACATGCCCGAGCGCGTTCTGCCTGATTGCCAGCATGTCCGCGATAATCCAATCAACTGCAACGACAAAAGCCCAAAGTAATCAGTTAAATTACCTCTTAATTGCCACTGATGAAACCAAAAGTACATGTTGCATGTATAAATGTCATTAAAGGTTTTTGAACTATTAGTTCTTGCTTGTTAGGGCAAGCCTGGAAAGAGACACAGTAAACAGACAAGCAGATTTTTAAAATCTATAGAAGTGTTAAGCAAAAAAAAATACAAACCTGTACACTGATGATTTGATAAATATATTACATTTTCTTTATTTTTTGGCAAATCCCCGTAGACAATTACCTAAAAAAAAATTAAAAAATATGCAGTATTACTTTATAATTTATTTTCATTGCATATTAGGCAGTGATGAGATCCAATGCAGTAACTGGCTTTTTACTAGGAAAACAGTCAGCAAGTTAGCATCATCAACAGACAAACACCCAATCACTACAACAGTACCCACCACACAGACAACCGACTTATCAACAAAGCTGTAAATATTAATTAATGAGGGCTCAAGAAACTTATTCTGTTCTTTTGCCATAGTCCTAGAACTGGATCCATGGAAGATGACCTTCAGCCACAAGCTCCCTGCATTAATATAACGGAAGTTAATGTACAAAATCACCATTTAAATTATACATCTAATGAATAAGACATGCTTTAGCCAAACTCTTGCTATCATTCAATCTAAAATGGTAGATTTTCCCAGATTAGATCAAGAACAAGATCTCAGCCATTTGCCAAGATTTTAACCATTGAGAGTGAACAAAAAATCATGAGCTTGAGGGGTGCCTTTAAATTAGTCCGTGGCAGGTTTTTTAATATTTTTTGCTCTGTTACATTAATGACACACTTCAACCTTGTAGTTTCTCACCCCTGAAAGGTACTGGTCTACTAGCAAAATAATCTTCTGAGAGCATGACTAGAAAACAAGATGCTGATGCTGGAATCTCGGTCACACTTTACAATGGATTCATTCAATTATTTTCAAATATAAAATGAGAAATTTATGAATTTTAATTCTGAACCAAAGAACCAATGCAGCTGTTCAATCACTTTCAATAAACATTTTTATTACTTAATGAAGCCTAGTTTTTCTAACCACATTCTAGGTAGGCTTCCACCATTGTTCTGCCAATGGACATACCCCTTGTTTCTAGAAGATGGCTGTATCAGACAAACACACTACTTTGAAATTGTTCCATTTACCAAAAAAGCAAAGTGATATATGGAAGGTTTACCCACTTATTATCATCACTTCCCTAGTCTGGGCAATACTGGAATTTCATCAGGAATAACTAACATTCATAACTTATTTGGTACCATTTAGTATGCCAAGTCTCATATTGATCTTTATAGGTCTCTACCAGCATCAATGGAAATTCTGTCGATCTCTCAGGTAACCTGTGATACTGGATGGCTAATGCCTCATATTGCTAAGTCTAGGCAAAACCTCCACAAAAACACTATGTTTTGCATTCCTGCTGTTTCTTCTTTGAAAATACAACCACTCTGTTGATCAAGTTTTGTTTTCAAGGCCAAAACCAGATATTGGTGAACTGAGGTACTCAGTCAATATATGAACAAGAGATCATTCAGCATACAGTAAAAGAGGATATAACTTGAGTTATTTTTTTCCAAAAATGAAAAAGGCATGCACAATGAATTCTAACTGAACAAGTAACAAGTCAGTTGACAAGTATATTCTGAACAGTATCTGAGAAATCTGAACAAGATTCTGCTATAGGAGCAGTCTTCTCATTGAAGTACCAGAACTTATAACCTTACTGCTGACACTAGGTACCACACACAGATTACAGCAAGGTAGCAGTCTTGACCTTACAGTTGACATTACAGTTCAGGTGCACAAATTCCTCTGAAATAAATCCTCCTATTCTCACTTACAGAGTTAAAACTTAATTTTACAACTGCACACTTTCCCAGCACTGTTACCCACAACGTCCATAAACACTGTTTTCTTTAATTTCAAGCTAAGACTCCACTATGCAGTTTCTGGCAAAGAGAATTTTAGAGTAAGAGAGAAGGCCCAATACAACAAATCATTAAACCAGAAGGTCCTGAATGTTATTTGAGCTCTTCTAGAATGTAGGAAAAAAAACCCAAAAAAACAAGAAGAAAACAAAACCTGCCCTTGACCCCAAGAGCTTCTCCACACAAGAAACAGGGTTTGAAATATACAATTTATAACTTCACCTTGTAAATATTTCCACTTTAATGTACCAAGTCAAAATCTCAGTGCAATCAGACCCACAATTTAAAGCACTTGCTTTGGACTATTGCATGGGTAAAAACAAATATAACATTATTCCCATAAAAAAATGTATGCCGGTGTCTGCCAAATATAACAGTTAATCTGTGTAAATTTTTATTTCAGTTAAGACTGGATGGATCTAGTTCACTTTTTAACCCCAGAGGAACACCCACCCACTGTTCCTGTAAACAACTTCTATGCACAGCATTATGGCTTACCCTAAGGGTTAGATGTGTTTACATGTAATGGACCAAAATCTTTTACTCATGATAAAACACACAGCCAAACCGTTGGAGAGAACAAAAAATAAAAAAATAAAATAAAATTAAAAAAAATCTTATTTGTATTAGTTCTCATTAAACACATAAAACCTGGGTGTTTTATTTCAAAGCAAAGGTAAGAACGAGAACATCTGAAAGCTCTATTTTGTTTGCTCACATGGCTCAGCCTAAGAGGATGCACCAGCTTTATCTGCAGCATCATCCACTTCAGCACGGTCCATTTCACTATCTGGAGGAAAGGCTTATATAGTTCATCAAAGGCCAGCAAACAGCTTTTCACCTTAGACACCCCCAGTTAAAGAACTGGCTACAAACTTACAACTGTTACTAGAAGTAGCTAAGAATGGCAACTTCCAGCCTGCAGTCCCAGGAGACACCTACTCTGTGGGTACCCACGCAGCTCTCCTTCTGAGACTGAAGCAGTTTTGCTTTATCGGGCTTCTGAAAAGTACTCACCAAACACAACAGAGGGGTAACAGTTAAGAGCTTTGAATCCTCCAGAAATGCCCTTTTCCCTTTGAGAAGAATTATCTGATTGTGGATAAGCAGAAGAGTCTGCTCAGGACAAGACTGATTTCTGGCCACCTGATGTGTTCAGGTAAACCAGAGCACGTAATGTGTATTATAGCTGCAGAAGGAAATAATACAGTACTCTTCTTCATGGCCTCCAGAAAACCTTTGACACCCTGATGTTTTTTGTAGCTAACTTTGCAGAATTCCTTGCTGCAGAGGCTATGCAGCGTCAGACTCCTCATTTTGCTGGTGCAGAAGATGTTTGGGGGCCACAGTGAATTACAGAATCACAGGATATTCTAAGTCAGACTGAACCCACAAGGATCCTCGAGTCCACCTCTTAAGTGAATGCCCATAATGGGGACAAACCCATGACTTTGGTGGTCCTAGCACTGTGCTCTAAGGCACCATTTGAGTGACTCACCAGGGACAGCAGTGCAGAAACTGGAGTCCACTGCACCCATCTGTATTCAAGCCCCTTTGGAAGCAACCTGAAGACATCAGAGTGGCTTAAAGACTCCCAGCCCTCCTCAGAGGAGCAGTGGGTAGGGGGCAGGGGTGGTCTTGCCCCTTCTGCAGCTGCTGCTGGGGAAGGAGCACAGGACATGCAGGACATGCTTGGAGGCAATTTAAATTTCACCAGTGTTTCACATATTCCATGCATGGCTCTCCAGACACTACAGTATACATATATTCTACCTATCAGCTTAATGAGCTGATAAGTGCCGTGTCAGCCACAATGAAGCAAGTGAGGAACCTGCTCATTTAGAATAGAATCTGCTGTTCAAAAAAAGGCACAATGAAGTCAAGCAAAGAAAACAAGTCAAAAGGAAGAGCAACACGGCAAGCTTAAGTAAGCAGAGATTTGAGAGAAAATGTTTAAAATGAAGATTTAAAGTCTAACACTGCAAACATTACTTGTGTACATAACACTGAAATGTGTGCTTTTAGCCATGTTGTGGTTGTTTCACAGCCCAGTTCACAGTAATGGATAATACAGTTAGTGTTAATGTGGGCCTTTCACATCTGTTTACACAGCAGCACTGTCAAACTCAATACAGTGAGGTCTCAAATAAAGGAAACTGGATACTATTAGCTTCCTTCTGTGGGAAGGCTGGTACCCAGCTCCCATGGATGCCATACACCAAGCTGTTCACAGGCTCAGCAGCCACAAGACACACCTCAGGGTTTCCTGTCCAGGCGAAGCTTTGATGAACTAGCAGGAAGTTACAAGTAGCTCTGCTGGGAGAATGTACTAATTCTGTGATAGGCTGATCTCAGCATGCAAATGGGAGCTCCTGGGTGATCTGGTGACACCTGTTCCAGCTTCCCTACCAAACTGCTTTTTCCAGTACAATATATTCAACTATGGCTGTGCTAATGTGGTAGGACTAGCACGTAGCACTGTGGAACAGTCCCACATGGCAGCCACACCCAAATAACCCATAATTTGCACATGTTTTCACTGAAACAAGGTGGACACTCTTAGAGTTAAGAATTCTCTTTCTTGCTTATGAAATCTTTACATACCAAAGAAAATTAAATTGATAATTTAATCACATCCTAGCAATATCAGTTCAGTAAACACTGCCATGGCAAAAATAATTATAGGTAGAAGTAATCATGCTATCAGAAGACCTGCTTGCAGGTCAGCTGGTGATCACATCAAACTCCTAGAAAAGAGATTATCTTAATATTGTAATTGGATGTGGCTGATAATGGCAGCAGTTAGAAGCTGATCTGAAAGCAGGTCTTCTGATAGTATGACTTCTGCTTCAGCAGCATTAAGGCCACCTGGTTTGCTGGTAAAAACTTGGGTCATCTCATCTGATGTTTATCAGCCTACCAGCACACTCAGTCTTGGCTCTCACACTTCTTAAGCCTCCTCCCTTCTCTATTTAAAGAAACCAGGTGTGAATTGAAGAATGATGTTTCATCTTTGCCATTACTTCAACAAAACTTATCTTCACTGGAGTACTTTGTGAAAGCAGAGCACTGTGATCAGGAAAAATATGAGCTTCAAGCACAGGCAATAGCAACTGGAAAGAGGGATAAAAGTAGGATAACAGAGGGAGAACATTCCTTCCCTCTTCTGGAGAATGAGCCGAGGCATCAACACCTAAAAAGGACCATACAGACTTCCTATTCAGGTGCACTCTCCTCACAAAAAGCACTGCTCTCCACTTCGCCATTTCTTCACTATTAATAATTGGGACTGTGTGCTCTCTGGGACAAGAGCACCTCTTTGTTAGCTGGGCACTACTACAATAGGTCTACTAAAATAAATAGTATCCTAGGACATAATTCTCACCTGTTTGTTACAAACTCTAGATACAATTTTCTGGTGAAAGGATGGAGCTTGCATAACAAACCACCAAAACAATTACCTCGTAGCTAGCAGTTTCTGGAGTCAACATGTACACCGTGCAAGCTGACCTGTGCAGCACTGCTGCAGGCATCTTCAGCAAAGTTCTTTAAATTCTCTTAGATTAAAAACCTGCCTCATGTCACTAGTCCTTTGAACTTCCAGAGAAAGCACTTCACACCATAGAATCTTTTTACCCTGTTTGACTAGAAGCAGGCTCAAGGCAGGATACAGACAGGGAATCTGTACTTGGGGCTGACAAAAACAGGTTTTTAGATGTCTTACTATAAGAATTTTAAATGTTTATTTTTCTTCACAGAAGACAAAGAAGCACTTTTATTCACATTTAGTAGATACAGGTTTCACTTCCCTACAGCATAAGGAATATGAATAGAACAGAAGGGGAAAGACTTTGATGTTATTAATTGTATTTTCTCTAGATCTGAAAAAAAAAAAAAGTTTATAAGTTTTCTAAAAATACCTTTAGCACATGTAGCTTTAAGGTAACGATGATACTATCACCACATGTCATAACCTCTTTAGGGACTATCTGCTCAACACAGATTTACACAAGTCTGAAGTCTGCTGCTCAGAGAGCTCTTGCAACCTCAGCAGCAAACCATAAAATCACAAAGCTATCTGTTTTATTGAAGCAGAGTTCATTCAAACATTCTTCAATCATGTCTTTACTGGGGTTCAGTAAAAAAAAAACAACTATTGCTAAGAGATTAAGCTCTAGAGAATATTGAAAAGATTCCTATATGTAATGTAATTAATTTTTTTTAATTTTGACTTGATTCAACCAGAGAGCACAGAACTTCAGAAAATACACTTACTGGCATCTGATTTCTTTTGTAAAAAAACTATAGTAGGAACCTATTTAGATTAAGTAGGACTAAATTATATCATTAAATGTTAAATATGAAGTCTGTACATTCTTACTTTCATACTATCTTTTAACCTTACGGTCTAAATTGACAAACTTTCATGAGTGGCTATTCTTCATTCCATGTACCAGATACATGTATAGAAGTAATTTTGTTCTGATGTTGACTGTAAAGGCTTTACAGTTTCTGAGCTGAATTAAAGATAACTGTCCCCTGTACTCCTTAGCTCTCTGATAAATCCTTAACAAAATTTTAAAAATGGCATCTGTATATCTTAAATGTTCCAGTCTTGATAACATGAAAAAACCCCAAGATTTATCATAATTTTAATTTTAAGACACTGATGTCTAAAGTCTGGAAAAATCCTATTTTCAGGGCCCAAATAATTTACAGGTCTTTCTCCACATTACTTGCTTTTGATTACAGTGCAGTTCAATGGCATGAACGCACCAGTACAATCAGTGACCACCTGGGAAAAATCAAAATTAGCGCATTTAAGTTTCATCATAAATCACCAGCAATTAATTTTTTTTAATACTAACTGCACATACTTCAGTCCTATGTGAAAGGTTATTATTTATATGATGAGATTTCAATGGGAGTATTTTTCTGAACATTTGGCATATGAGTATTACTTAAAACCTAAACATGTCTTCTACTACAAGAGTGGAAGTAATAGGAAGTAATGTTGCAATAGAAGAAAGTGTCCTTTATAAGCCTTTTGCATCTCTGGAGACTTCTTCATGCACATTTTTTGTAATTTCCTTAAAAGAAGGGCAAAAGCATGCACCCACACTTAATGTAACCATTGTTTACTTTATTACCCTTCTGTAGTGCAGAATATGTAATGTTCATATCAGCTCCCTCTGGAAATACCCTTTGCCCACTACACATGATCAGGAAACCTTGTGGCAGCTTGCAGTGTTTCCTCCAGCCAGAGCTCTTTGTAATAGCAACTTTGCTTTTAAATGCCCTGGACTCCAAGGAGGAGTTGTTTGCATCTTTATTTGTAATATTGTTACAGTAAGTGTTTGTATCAAGTACAGACTGAAAGCTGCTGTGAAGCTATCAGTGAGTTGTCATGAATGAGGATGATTATGAAACACCTCTAGTCTCTGCTTGTGATTGTGGAATAGGATTTTTGAAAGCTTCTCCAAACATCGTCAGTAAGTATTTACAATTTAAGCACTCTGGACTTTCACAGTGAGACAAAGGAATCACAACCCAGCATAAGAACATGTAGGGAGGTATCTGCAACAATTCTGGCCCCAGAATTGAACACAGTAAACTGATCAGCCTCAAAAATGACCACATTAAAATCCCTCTCATCTGCTCGCCACCACAGCATGTGAATGAGCCAGCTCACCTGCAGCTTGCTCGTAACTATGTACTATGTTTGCTTACTCAAAAAGAAACATGCATACCCTCAGATTTGCAAGTAGCCTCCCTTAGAAAATGGAAGAAAGTAAGTCTTTGAGTCAATCCCTAAGTTCACCAGATAAAATTATTTCAACTACCACAATACAGTTCAAAGCAATCCAAACTAATATTTTTTTTATATCTAGTCATACACCAAAATATAAAATTGACCAAATCATGTATAGTTCATCTTATGTTTAAAAATCAAACTAGCATAAATGCTATTTCCTACTCCTACAGAGGACCTAGTTGTAACAGAGAAGATGACAAGTAGTATGTGACAGAATGAAATGAACAAAAGAAAATAATTTCCCTGACTTTATATACCAAATCCCTTCATAGGATAAATTCAAACTGACAGAAGATAGATTAAAGAGTATTTTTCCCCTGAGAAGATGTGCTTCCTCATAATTGTAATGTCAAAATCCCTGACATCTGAGCCTACTTTGTCTAACATAACTAAAACTGAGAAAAAAAGGATATCCCGCCTGCAAGCCTCAGGCAAAAAGTTTGAAATAACTGCACTCAAATTTTTAACTATGAACAGAATCTTCTCTTCACAAGAACAGTGTCCCATGGTAGGTTACCAGGAGAAAAAAACATCTAAATTAACAATCATCCTTACATAAAGTATCTGGACATATTATGTAAGCAGAAGAAAAGTGCAGAGAAGAGCGTAAAACTCCATGGCCCAGCATCTACCAGAACACAGTAAAACACAAAAAAAGTAAAGGGTATAGAACTCATACAGGTTAAAAAAAAGGTATTTACACAACTTTCATTTTCAAATGTAACAAATTATGCCAAGTCAGGACAAACTGTATTGAAAAATACATATACGAAAAGTCTTAAGTTAGTTAAAAAAGTATATCTATATAGAAAATTTTAAAATTAACCCCTGAGATTGCAAAACTTACTGGTCAAACACTTGGAATCAGAATTTGTAAGGGCATTCAAACATGCCCTTTGACTCCTTAGCTTTTCCTACCTGACACATACTTTCTAATATTTTCATAAGTACACACAGCTAACATAAAAATGTAAACACACACTTAAAATTGTGGACTACGGCAGATAAGGCTGATATAAAATCCAGATTCAGTTGTGACTTGCCATATAGAAAACATGTGATAGGCAAATCTCCATACAAAGCTGCTGATTTATGAACCCAAACAGCAGTTTTGGCTCAGGAAGCTGATACTTGATTTCTAAAAATGCTAACAAGACCTCAGTTTTAAATTTATTTTATTTTTCATATATCAGACAGTAAGTGGAGGATGATCCGGACCAGCACTGAACATGGAACCTCTCCATACTAAATTCTTTCTAGATTGCTCCAAAGCCAGATCTGCAGTAGACTGGAACTCTAGATATTGTTATATTGGTATATTGTTGAACAAAAGTCCTGAAGCATCACTTTCACCTTCATATCTACAGTCAAAGGCACAGAATAAAAATTAAGATATATGCAAACATCTGGTTTGCAATATCTAAACCAGAAAGAGCACAAAGTTAACATACCTAATCTATTTTTGCTGCCTCATACCACAGTCGAATGTGTGAGTCTAAAATTAAGCATACATTTCAATTTGAAAGCTGCATCCCTCAGGCTTAGCAGGTATCACTTAATTTCTTAGCTGTATACTACAAAAAACATATATGCCTAGAGACAGCTGTACACTGAAATCTCTAATGAAATGAAGCAGAGTAAATCCTCTTAATGGAGCCAGAAAAATTTAATCGCAGCTGAAAAATTTCATTGGGCTTCTTTCAAAAGTTTACCACACAAATGTGATATACTTCACTACCTTCTCCTAGTTTCTTTTCACTCTTCACACTGCACCAGTCCCCAAATTTCTATCACTCCCCCAAGACCATTACTTCATTATTTCTACCATCACAAATTACAAGTATGATTATTTTAACCTCTCAACATGCCTCCCAACAGCTAACAAGGTTTCACAAATCAGCAATGTAAGCAGGCACTAACTGAGTTACTGGCACAAGTAAAAGAACAAGGAAAGCTCAAGCCCTCGGAGGCTGCTCAGCTCCAACCTGAGCTTAGAGGTTTGCCTTGATGGCAGCCCTGCACCTTCCTGCTTAGCTCCCACACCATTCCAGTATCTTCCCTCTCCTTAGCTGCCACACAGGCAGGAGGGCTCAGGAAACTCAAGGGTAGGTTCACAGACCCAAGGCTCATGCCAAAATGCAACTGCCAGGACTTTCCTTCCAAATACAACTGAAGAAGGGTGAAAAGTTACATTTCGTTTGGACCTTCTGGTTATGTCATTTACTTGGGAAATGGGTCCTCAGCTAAAGAGGAAAACCCTGTAACTCACATCTACCGACAAGGAGCAGTCAGAAGCCAAACCTTCACCCTGCCATGATGAAGCCTGGTTATGATGCCTCCCTCCCTCAGTGCGGAGAGGGAAGAGTCAGGTTCCTAAGAGATGATAACCACCTCACCAACAGCACCAGAAGCACCTTCTTGCATGCTGCAACTTGGCTGTTCAACTTGGGCTGCCTCTTGCCTTCTCACCTCCACCTTGGGCCCTAAAAAATTACCTGTTGGACAGCTGAGCAGCTTCAAAAGGAAAAGCAAGAAGTGAAGACAATCTTGTCTGGGAAGGTTGCTGTCCTGGGAACAGAGATGGGCACAGACACTTTTCCTGCAAATTGGCCAACAGCTCCAAGACTAAGCATACATCCCAATCTCAGACACCAAGTTCTCCTCACATTTCCGAGAAAGCCAAGATATGAAAAAAAATCCGGGCTCTACTCCACTGGAAAGTATTGTCAAGAGTTCAGCAGCACATCTGCTCCACAAAGTTTTAGTTTGCTTTAAATCTAAATACTTTTCAACCCTATTGAAACACAGCAAGTCCAAGCTTCAACATCAATCCAGGAAGCACACTGCGCTGTTTAACAAGCATCTCTTGTATTTTATGAAATAATTGTTTAGCTCTACTAAAGAACACCAAGGTATTATTTGATTCTTATAGCCTTTCCAGAGTCCAGTAAAGACAAGAAAAAACAGAATTTCATAATGTCTTTAATAAAAACACAGCTTCCAAAAATTCTATTCATCAAGAAGTGGGAGTAGGGAGCACAACTAACACAAGTACTGAACAAAATCCACGTGCATTAATTCAATTATGGATTTCATTCAATTGTCAAAACCTTTCAGATGAAAATGATCCTTTAGGAAGCAGTCTGAGTGATGATTTAGTTATTGTTTCTTCACCAGCATTCAGTACAAAACATCACACACAATTAAAACAAAAAAGCTGGAGAACGTTTAGTCCTCATTTGATCTGAAACATGTGCACAAACACAATAGGCATTAATTTCATCACCCTGACAGCAACTGGGATAAGATGCTCAGGGTCAGAGAGAG
The DNA here is from genome assembly GCF_030490865.1 of Poecile atricapillus. Taxonomy (NCBI): domain Eukaryota; kingdom Metazoa; phylum Chordata; class Aves; order Passeriformes; family Paridae; genus Poecile; species Poecile atricapillus. The sequence continues at coordinate 23,744,571 of NC_081251.1, read as the reverse complement.
ATGAGAGCATTCATCATATTGAATTACTAGACCTTTCAGCCCTTCAACCCTTCAACATGCATATTTGCAGCCATCCTGGTTCTCACATTCTATGGTAGGACTCAACTATATATAGTCTGTTTGAAATGGAAGAGACCAGACTTCCATGACACAGTAAAGAGAAAAGCAGTAACACAACCACAGTTCATCAGCTACTTGATAATTCAGAAACCTGGGGCCAAATCAACTATTAGCACTCACACGTGCAAGTTCTCTGAAGCGCATGAATTGCACCTGTTTTTACCAGGGACTGCTTTAGCTCATCACTGATAAAATTAACATCCTTTGCTCTGTGATACTCTCTGTACATAGAATTCTTCTCACTTTATACAATGTTCAAGCACCTTGTATATATTCCTCCTAGGAAACAGTACTGTAGGACACCTGCATCTTACGGCAGGACAGGTGCAAAGCAACACAGGGCCAGAGCAGGGACGTTTTCTCTGTGCCACTTTCCTATACCACATCTACACATTTTCATTACTCTGAGTATACAATCCTAGAGATTACTGAGGAGCACTGTCACAATGCCACAATTAATTAATTTCATATATTTATAGCTTCTTAATAGAATTCATGGATGCCAGCTACACTGTAATTGCACTGACAAATTTACACAACATTATAGGATTTCACTTTATAGTCACACTGGCTCTGTCAAGTTTACCTCACAGCACTGGGACGCTGTCACTGCTTTCTGTACTCTCAATACTGGTTCTTCAGTCTTCTACTGCCAACTCTTGCATGACAGTCAGCAAAAAGGACTATTTTTGTCAATTCATTAATGAATTCTAATATTATTGGAAAACCTAAACTGATGCCAAGTTAGCTTGAGTTCTCTTAGGCTTTGTAAAACCAAATTGTTTCAGTGGAAAAAAACAGTCTGACCCAAAATTTAAAAAGAGAAAGTATTTACAAGTAAATACTTTTTTACTTACCAAATAAAAAGCTTTTACTCTTACTTCATGAGCCACTCTCTATGACCTAAAATATCCAGAGCTCACAGCAATTATAGCTCTGCAATTATATCTCAAGTCAAATGCTTAAGAGAAAGGGAAAGACTAGTGTTTAAAGATTTTCTATCATGCAGATCAGGTTATCACCTTATTTAGTTACATTTCAAAACAGAGGAGCTTGCTACAAAGATAAAAAGCCTTTCTAGCACGAATTACAGTTGTTGTTTTTAAAGAACTGGCTAAGAACATCCAAGTCAACAAGACCAAAAAAAAGAAGAAAAATACACTTGTGCATGCAGTCGTGAGGGGGAGACAGATTTAGATACTTAATGGATTAAGAGCAAATGACAGAGAGAAACATCACCTCTTGACAGATAAAAAAACCCAGAAAATAAATACCACAATACATTACTATTTAGTCAAAAAGACAGTCATCCATGTTTATGGTCATAACTCTATTAATACCCACTCACATTACTGGGAATTTTGACAAATTATTTTAGAATCAGACACCTTAAATATCCACAATTGGTTCAGAGTGTTCTTGTATTGAAAAACCACAAATTCCTTAATGCAAAACCAAAGAAAGCTACACAGTACTTAACATTAAGACATTTTAAATACAGTAAGACAGCAACAGTGCTAACAAAAAGTCACTTAAGCATCTGTAGAATCCTAACAACTTGAGTGAGACTACAACAAAAAGTTCCAGTACTCTGATGGATGAGGTTGCTGTCTCCTATTTACCCAATTACAAAAATAAATATCCCAACACACGTCAATCGATTGAATAAATTAATAGTCCTGAAAGAGATGGAGAATTCCTCCCTCCCATGACTCTTATGGTGCCTTAATGCTGGTAGAGCCCTACAGCTGCCTTTATGAAGCTACTATTTTTGCTGGTTTATTAGAACTAAGTTAAATGATGCTACACTTCTGCACCTAGTTACAAGCCTTAAGACAGCCCATCCACAGTAGCTCTCAGGTTACCATCCCAATCTCACACGCTCAGGCACATGGTTAACTTTCCACTGTGAGTTTCAAGTTAAAACACGTGCAGCATTCACAAGAGCAGGTCTCAAAGGATACCCTGTTTCTCTCCTTTAAAGAACTGGGGGACTATCTTCCAGTTAAAGGAAACACAGATTTTAAGGGTTACAGCTCTTGTATCTCTACACATGTACTGTATTTTTCAAACTTTTATTTACCTTCCAGTCACGGTTACTATTTTATTTTATCTTATGACATATGCCTCCTCTTCCACCATTTCTTATCATTAGTTGTTGTTCACTGTGACAAAGCTATTTCAATATCATCCTAATCGATCTATAATATAATTGATCATCACCATTTTTGTGTATGAAGTTTATCAATGCAATGAAAGAGAGGTCAGCAGATGATGGCTGCCTTGTTGTTTCTTTTGGTCACCATTTTCCTTTCTTTAATGTCACAGGCATTTTTTGGATAAAAGTTCTTTTTAAAAATTCTAAGCGTTTGCTACTGTCTGCACAGCAGTTGTAGGCAGCTTGAACAGCTTGTCCATTACAATCTATATATTAATTTTTGACTCTCATTCTTGGAATAGATTAAGTTAAACTTCTACGCCACTGCTTTCAGCAGTTAATGACCAAGGTCTGTTACTACACATCAAGGTCTCTGCACTAGAAACTCAACATAAAACAGAAGGCACTAAAACTGTAAATACCTGTGAACTACTGCTCCTTCTTCCTTTTTTTTTTTTTAAATACATCAAACACAACATAAGTTAGCCTATTTGGACAAGAGGTAAAGTGAAGAAGTTACATAAATTACAAGCTGAATCAAAAACTACCACTAAAAGAAGATCTTGCTTCAGTTTTGTATCCGTTCTATTTACTCTGATATCTAACTATGCGACTCTTGTACATTTAGCTGGTTTTGTGGGTTTCCCAAGAGTCAGTATGAAAGAAAGGCCTACAACTGCACTTAGGAGTGAAAACTAGGGGAAAGCCTGATTCTGAAATAAGTGCTTCATTAGAGAGTGGAAAAAGGCCTTAGCTGTAAATATGAGAAGATCTTATGAGCTCTGTCATCTGTCAAAATGTATTGGTATTCTTTGCTCTCAGGCTGACCTAAAGCTAACACTCACTTCAAACAGCCTTCTGTATATTCAAAAAATTTTGAAGGTCATGTTTAGGCACAGAAAGCATCTGTCATTTATTATTTTTTTACATGCAGAATTAAGTCTCCTTGCCTACTTTCCAAATTACAGACAAATATATAACCTCTCAAGCACTGAACACTTTGTGAGGTATTATCACCTGAATGCAAATACCCTTCTGATCATACAAGAGAGGCCTCCAATTCCAACTTATTAACCTGAAACCGAGATACTGAATAATCATAATCCATGGCTGATCCAAAACTTAAGGGCCAAAGAGTGACATGAGGCGGACTGCACGAAAACTGAAAATCTGTAATAACTGAGAGATTAAATAATCTATTTATTAAAAATTTGTACGTGTATTATGTACAGTTATAACTGATGACAGCATTCTCATCTGCTGCCAATTTAATACTACAGATGTGCAGCACAGGCCACAGGGGTTCAAAGTGTGCAAAGGCGGCTGCCATTCAAGTGCTGACAGAGCACGACCGGTGTCGCATCTCTTCCGTTTCCCCGACCTGCAAAACGAACACAACACCAACACTCCGTGAAAAGCATCACCAGAGGAGCAGCGGCGGCTGCGGAACGAGGCGGATCCTCTGCGGTGCCGGGCACAGGCCACGGCCGCACCTGCCCGCGGGCCCCGCGGCGGGCGGCCCGAGGGGCCGGGGGGGCGAGCCCGGAGCCGGCACCACGGCCGGCCGCTCCCCGGACCGCCGGAGCCCCCCTGCCCTGCCCTGCCCGGCCCGGCCGGCTCACCTGCACGCCCGTGTAGTTCTCGAAGAAGAAGAGCACCATGCTCTGGTAGATGGTGTACAGCCGGTCATCCACCTCGCGGTAGAAGCGGGCGGGCAGCACGGCGGAGAGCAAGCGCCAGGCGCCCCAGGCCAGCATGTAGGTGGGCGCCGTGCCCATCATGACGGCGGCGGGCAGCACGTAGCGCATGGAGTAGGTGTGCAGCACCAGCGACAGCAGCATCTTCCCGCTGCCCCCGGCCTCACCGGGACACCCACATGGGCGGCGCGCTCACACACAGCCCCGCAGCCCCGCCGCCCGCATCGCCCGCCGCGCCGGGCACTCCCGCCAGGCGGCCGCCAAGCAGCAGCGGCGGCTCCGATCGCGGCCGGGAGGGACGGGGAGAGAGAGAGAGCGGCGGGAGAGGGCACCGGCTCACGGCTCCTCCAGCGCCGCCACCGCCACCATCTTGCCCGGCGGAGGCGGAGCCGCGCCGCAGGAAGGCGGCCCCGGGCCCGCGCCGCTTCCGGGCGGGCGGGAGGGGCCGGGCTGGCGCCGGGCCGGGCCCGGGACCGGCCCCGCGAGCGGCCCGGCTTGTGGTACCGACACTGTCCGCGTCCCCGGCACTGTCCCGGCCCCATCCTCTGTCCCGGCCCCATCCCCATCCCTCCCCAGCCAGAAGCGGGTGCAACGGGGGCCGGTCTGTTCGGCCCCGTGCGAAACGAGGCACACGCATTTATAACTGATGAGCTTAGTTTTTATTAATTATATCCTAGCATAGGTTATAAGAAAATTTACTCCTTTTTCCTGGCCGTCGCCCGCCCCGTCGCCACCCCCGCGCTTTCGGCCTGTGAGTCCAAAGCGGAGCACTAAAAAACACGGCGGCTCTCCCTTTGCCAGCTCCAGGCACAGCGATGCTCGGGGTTTAGGAGGCATTTCACATGCCCAGTTTGCGCTTGGACGCCTTCTTGCACAAGCAAGCAGAGCCTGCCCCGCCTCCCCTCTTCTCTGCCCCCCAGCCTCTGCCCCCCAATAACCTGGCGGCAGCAGAAGCCAGCGGCACCCTCTGCTTTTCAAGAAAATGCGAGAGGTCTTGCAGAAAACAGTCTAATGACCTTCCCAGAAGAAATTCCTTATTAAGCTCTAGGCTGTAGTGAAGTATCTATTCCTTGTCTTTAAAAAATAAGTTCTATCCTGAATCTTGTGGAAGTCTCATTCTTTTGAAAGAAGTGGATGTGCAATACCTTCTGCTAAGACCTGTTTCCTTTGCCAAGTTTTAACTGGGACAAGCTTTGTTCTTTGCTGTTGTTGACCTCGTGCTAGCTGGTGTTCAGTGTGTGTTGAAAATGGCATCCTTCAGTTCATTAGTCTTAGGTATAAAAAGACATGTCTTTACCAGTTTTAGAATGTTTCATTTTTTTTTGCTTTGAATGTTTCCCCCCCATATTACAAAGACTGACAGTATTTTCTTTGCTGTATTTTACCTTGCATGTTTTCCTTTTTTGTTACTGTCTGAATTTTATTTTTTTCCTTCCAGTTAATGCTTTTTTGGCATTCCTAATCTTTTACCATCCCATACCACACACACGCACATGCCCATGTTCACGTCCTTTGTTTCTCCTTTTCATAATTTGATATTTTCTACGGGTTCTTTTAATGTATTTCCTCTCTTTTAGAAGTATATGTTCTCCAACATCTAGATACCATTTTATTTACATAAAAAGTACAGAGTCCATGTACTTGGGCTTAGGGCTAAATTTCCTAGTGTAATTATATCAGTACAATGTCGTAATATGGGGTTATAATGTCTGCAACTGAATGAAACTCAAAGTTTTCCATTCAAGAAATGAATATACCACAGTGATGAGGCCGGGGACTCTGCTACCAAGTCCTTGCTTTTCTTGATTCATAAATGCTTTTTATTGTAGATCCCTCTGAACTGTGCCCCAGGAATTTGAATACTGGTTTTCCGCATTATAGACGACAGAGGCAAAATAAGAATGTTCTTATATTTGCTACAATTTGTCATTTCTAGTCTTATGAAAGCACAGGCCCCAATTACACCTCCTTTAAACAAATTGCTTCCTGGGCATTTTACTTTCATCTGGAATAAGAAAAATCACTCAATTTAGGATGATTAGTACTCCAGTCAGATATTAAGATATAATTCAGATATTAAGACTTCAAACCTGTTTTTATTTTCTTCTGTAGAACAGCCTTGGCTTTTAAAAGAATAAAAAAGTATGAAATTTTTGGGGAAAATCACTAGTGAGCCATTTTTAAGGTGCTCCATCTGTTTTGTTTGAACATAATTATTTGCTATGAACCTTACTATTCTAGTGTTAGGTTATTCTGCTGGTGGTTGCCACACCTAAAGTAGACAAAGTCACCAAGCTCTGGAAAAAAAATTGTATGTTAATCTGATAGTGAAAAATACCTCTGTAACTGCCTCTAGAAGGAACACAAACTGTGTCACTAAGTGCCAGCTCTGAATGTTAAGGTAGTTTCCCATTCTGCTACTCACAAAACGGTGTTTCACAATTCCATCACCTACTCACTGCAATTGTCTAAGCAAAGCCAGATAACATTAGATACAAATCAATCTCCCTTGAGCTTTAAAATTTAAACCTTTATAGATGGTCTTGTCTTCAACAGTATCGTGGGAGATGATTTATTGGTATCAGTTTTGCTGATAAATGTTGAGAAACAAGGCACAGATATTAAGGCCAAAGATCTAGATCCAAATAAGAATTTAAGCACCTAGAATTCCTAGGGTCAAGGACTTTGATTGGGAGCTTAGGCTTGCTATAAAGTGCATGTGATGTGGAGACCTAAGCAGCACGTAACAGGATCCATGGCCATCATCACTGTGCAGGAAGTTGATTACAGTTAGCAGACTCAATATGTGTTTGTGTAAGGTCAGGTAAGCTGAAACACTGAGGACAGCATTGTGGCCTAAGTATGGTCTTACAAGTTTTCATTCTGTATTTCAGAAGCATGTGTCCACTTGAGACTGACAATCCACAGAGCTCTCTCAAAGTTTGGTAACACGCTTTTTGAAATGTGGCTAGAGAAGATACCAAAAGACTTCAGAAGAGTGGATTAGACATGGATTCAATTTGTGGAGGGTATCAAACTCATACCTCCCATCACTGAGGTAGGTGACCTGCAGGGTAAGAGTAATGGACATCTCTCATGTTGAAGGTGCATTTTTGTAGTAATTATTTAATGTAACATTCAAAAATAATTAGCCTGGATTACAGTTAGACTAGTTTAGACAAGTAGATTTGTTTAGATTACAGGTCCTCTAGATGCGTGCCTTTTTTCTAACAATGGCCGTGACCTGCACCTGTGAATTTGCTCAAGAAAATGAAGGCATCTTTGAATCCTGCAATCCTCTCCAACCTCAGGTGAGAAATTTAGTAGTTCCTCTCCATCCCTGACTCTGTCCTTGCAGGGCTCCTTCTTGTTCCTCTGCCCCATTGGACTCCTTGGCTCCCCTCACATAGAACATAAGGCTGCACAACATCTGACTGGTCCACCTCAGCAACGTGTCTGCATTCCTGTGCTCTGCTCTTTCCATTCCTTACCTTCAGGTCCTGCCCAGAAGGGATGTCTCTTACCACCAGAAAAGGAGGAATCACATTGGGCCAGCTTGTATTCTGAGCTAGTTCTTAAGGATTTTTTCTTGGTGGCAATGGCATGGTTGTGCTTGTAGTGTGATTTACAGAGTCTTCTGCATCAAGCCCTAGCAGTGATAAGGAAACAAGTTCAGCTGTACAATAATTGAGGCAAGTTTCAGTTCTTCTCAGCCCCCCAGGAGATTCCTTCTTATGGATTTGGTTATAATTTTTGCTTCTACAAATCAGTAAGAATGGCAGATACAGAAGAAGTAAGGATTGGGCAAACTTCTTCCAAGCTCTCCCAGCCTTCTCCAAATCCCCCTTTGTGGTTCAGGGTCTGCAGTCAGGTCTAATGTACCAACAGATTTATTCTACATATGTCTACCCATTTTCCCCTTTACCTGTATTGATTTTTAGCCCCACAGTAGTCTGTGACAAGTAGTAGAATCTCCTTTTGTTTTGAACCTACCTCATTGTAATTTCATTTTATGTGCCTTAGAGCTTGTATTGAAAGACACAGAAACCCCCTTCCCACTCTCTTTTTAACGAGATGATTCCACTCATGATTTTTAAAGATCTTCATAGCATTCCTTTTAGGTGATCTGTTTTCATACTGAATTTTACTCAGTTTTGCCCCATATGAAAGCTGTTGTTGCAAACTTCTCTCTTGCAAGCACAGGCAGGATTACTCATGGCATTTGCTAACTTCTAAAGTAATTTTGCAAGTCATTCTTCTTTTACAAAAATGTGAGATATTATGTTCACTCGTAATATTTATCCATGAAAATAACTTGCAGAATCTCTGATACATGTCTAGTATAATATGCCATAATTTAATAAACCAAACTAGTAAATGAGGAAAAGCACATTTTTTCCACTGTTTCTAAAACATATCTGCTGACACCAGAGATATGGTGATTTCTAAGACTCTGCAGATTGTGGAGGAAACAAAGTTTTAGGGAACACAGATTCTTTTGCATCAAGATGGATCACTATCATTTTTAATTTGCCACCAGGTTTTCTGTTTCCTCTGTTTCCAGTCTTTACCCATCAAACTTTCAGTCTCCCTTCCAAAATACATCCTTTGGTTCTCAGCTCTCTCTCTACATATTTTTTTCCAATCTCCTTCCCAGGCAAGCCTAGCTAATTCTACTCCCATGACTCTCTGCATCCCATTCACATTTCTCACACAATGTCCATCTCTTTTTTTTCCTAGTGAATCCTGGTTTGCTCTTAATTTCCCCTGAGACCTCCTAATCCTGTTATCCACTCTTCTTTATGTCAAATTCTCTTTGCTAGAGCAATTCTAATTTTTACTTCCTGCCTACTTGGTCACAGTCCAGTCTTTCCTCAACAATTCTCAGCCACAGCTTCACTGTAGACCAGCAGTTCTGGCTTGGCTTTTTCCCCCTCTTTTGGTCAAACTCTCAGTCCCTTTGAATGTAGCTTGGGTGGCCTCTGCCTCTGTGGCACTTGGGTGCAGGCAGGGACAGCACTGAGAGAATGGCAGAAATACCATCTGGTCCTTGGATGGCCTGAAGGGGTCAAAGCATGCTGTCTCTCAGGAAGGACAGCATCCATACAGCCTGTTCAGTGAGTCAGAATTTGTGCATTTTAGCTGGTAAACTTGGGTTCTGTATTACTCAGTTACAAACAGATTTATCAGAGTTTGTGGCTTTGCCAAATTTGAGCCAATTTTCACAGTAGAGGAGAAATCCTCCTACTCAAATGCTACTGTCCATAGCTCAAATGCTACTCATGACCTTATCAAACAAATCCCTGCTCTAAGGCCAAAAGTAGTAAAAATTAAAAGGATTATGAGCAGCATAGCAGAATAGCAGATTTTCTATAGCTATATTCCCTAAAGGAATGCAGTTTAGGAAATTTCAACTCTCAATTTTAAAATAAGCAGGGGCAAGACAACAAAGACAAGCTCTTTGAAATTTGAAATGAAAATCTACTAATAAAAACAGACTTTGATACCAGGTAATGCTACAGTTCTTCCCTAAAATTAGGGCTGTGTTCATGGTGGAAACCCAGCTGAAGGATGAGTTTGTATTTATATAGAGAAGCCTGAGAAACCTGGGAGAAAGAAAGAAAGAAAGAAAAGAAAGAAAGAAAGAAAGAAAGAAAGAAAGAAAGAAAGAAAGAAAGAAAGAAAGAAAGAAAGAAAGAAAGAAAGAAAGAAAGAAAGAAAGAAAGAAAGAAAGAAAGAAAGAAAGAAAGAAAGAAAGAAAGAAAGAAAGAAAGAAAGAAAGAAAGAGAAGAAAGAAAGAGAGATGTGCCTAGACATAGGCATAGATATAGCTGCTTGTGTTTAGCAGAACTAGGAAAACCAGTTGAACTGTATATATGAGTGTTTAGGGAAGAGTTAGTTGCCTCCTTCTATCTAAAGTTTTAGTTCTATAATACCCACAACCACCTACAAGGGTTTTAGTCATAGTAAACCAATATTTTTGCATGCATGGACAGTATGGCTTCAGTATAAGAAGTGGCATGTGTATTTTGCTGCAGGAATTTATACCATTGCTGCAAGGTTGTCTGAGTCTGACTGTATCTTATATGTCTACCTTGTCCACAAAAGAAACATGTAGGCTTGCTACTGAAGTTCTGCAGCTTTAGGAACACTGGGTTCAAGACACAGGCTTCCCATCCACTGCTGTACAAGTTATTTTGGTTTCCCATTTATAAAGTAATACTCATCTCACAAGGTCATTGTCATGGCAAATTAGGTTTAGAGTAAAGACACTTGTGATCAAGGGATGACATGAAATCTAAGTTTGCCTCCGGACTGGAGACCTGACATTATATCTCTGTGCCTCAGTCCACTTGGTGTAAAATAAGAATAATATTTCCTCCCCACACCCTTTATTTGTTTAGATTGTCAGTAGAGCTGGTTGGAAAAACTCTGACATGTTTTTAATTGAGCATTTGCTGACTCATCAAAATCTAGTGTTTCAGTGAGAACCCTACTCAGCTTCCTGACAGCTTGTTGACCTGGATCCTTGGCAGAGATCTGGGAAGTGCTGGGAGCTGTGGCTCTCAGGGCTTCCAGGCTCATTCTTCCTTGATAGCTGGAGCTCTCAGTGTCCACAGCTGTGGGCCAGCCTGCCGCGCAGGGACTCCCATTGCTCACGGCTCTGGGGCAGTCCACCTCCAGTTCCCTGGAGCTGTGCTTTCACACCTTTTTTTTTCTAAATGGAGTATTGTTCCCCACTGAAGGATATTATGTTATGAAGTAACAGAATTTTTTTCCAAAACATAGTTATCCTACTCTACTGAACTTTTCAGAGCAGGACTGTTTTGCTTTAATGCTGGTACGTTGCATGAGACAAATAGAAGTGCAGCCCTCTCTTAAAATGCAATAAACCATGTAGAAAGAAGAGCAACACAGCAGTTAGTTAGTCCTTTTGCTGCCTCCCACAATAATTTTGTCACAGTTTCCAGTCTCAGAGCACTGGAGACAGTGCTCAAGCCATTTGCCTACAGATGAGACACTGGTGTAAGATCACAGCTAGATCTTCATGCTACCTACTCCTTCTTCCTTGAAAGAGTGTACGTGTCACCCTTAGCCTGTAAAGGGGAGGTGGTGTCCTTACCTGACATTGTAACACCAAGGAAAAAGAGTAATCATGTTTGAATAATATATTCAGCATCAGCAAAACTAGTCCCTGTTCACCTCCAAAGGAATAATCTAAGACATAAAAAAGTAAATGACTTCATAGAAGATACACACATGCAAAGTCACAATTCTATGTATGTTCACCTGCAATTTGTAACAGGATGGAGGGTTGCCCACTCCTTGGCTATAGGCCACTTTTGTCCCTGTATCCTGCAGTAGGGGAAATAAAATATGCAGATATATTCATGAAACAACCATCTCAATGCCCAAAGACACTGATGGTGAAATTGCCAGGCCTAAAATGCCTGTTGGTGACTGGCAATGACTTTGTGTCTTGAGACAAAAGCACAGAAATGCAAAATGACACATTTCAAGAGATTATCCATTTCAAACCCTTTGCATTAAGTAAAGCTCAACTATCTGGTGTGCATCAGGAATCAGGTTGAGGGAGGTGATTGTCCCACTTTGCACTGGTGTGGCCTCGCCTTCGAGTCCTGTGTGCTCTTTTGGGATCACAATAGAAGAAACTATTTGAGATTGAGAAGCTATACTAAGCTATTTGAGAGCATCCAAAGAAGGGCAGCAAAGATGGTGAAGGGCCTTGAGGGGAAGCCGTATGAGGAGTGTCTGAGGGCACTTGGTCTGTTCAGCCTGGAGGAGACTGAGGGGAGACCTCACTGCAGTTACAGCTTCTTGTGAGGGGCGGAGGAGGGGCAGGCACTGATCTCTTCTCTGTGGTGACAGTGACAGGACCTGAGGGAATGGCCTGAAGTTGTGCCAAGGGAGGTTTAGGTTGGATATCAGGAGAAGGTTCTTCACCCAGAGGGTGGTTGGGCACTGGAACAGGCTCTCCAGGGAAGTGATCACAGCACCAAGCCTGACAGAGCTCAAGAAGTGCTTGACAATGCTCTCAGGCACATGAGGTGACTCTTGGGGATGGTGCTGTGCAGGGCCAGGAGTTGGCCTTTGATGAGCCTTTAGAACTCAAGATATTCTGTGACTCATACCTAGCTAGTCTTTTACATCCTTCATGAAGTTTATTATGAGACTTCTATCATGAAGTCTTTTCAGTCTTCTTTATCCATGAGCAAGTAAATCTAAAATTTCTTCAATCTCCTATTTATATGCCACAATTTCTAAGTATCTTCTCATATTGTTTTTTTCTTGACTCTCCCTGTTCTCTAAGCTTCTTGTTAAAACTCAAGTTTAAAAACCTTCCTAAACAGAACAGAATAGTTATTTCATGTTTTACAAATGTTTTTGCTTAGAGATATAAGAACCATGTAGCTGTAAAGGGAGAATGAAAATGATAAACCAGGTGTGAACACCCAAATAGCACTGGATCAAAGCAGTAAAACCAGCACCAGTATTTTACCTGAGTGGACTTCTTGAAAGGAATAGCGTGTAAAATAAAGAAAAGAAAGAGCAATATTGTCTAAAAGGTTGCTGCAGTATCCTAAGGAAGGACAATCTCCTATATACCCAGTGGACTGTAAAAGTGAGGACATAATATGTTTTAGATTTACTCTTTGTGAGATACATCTAGCTCCTTCCCGAAGACATAATCATTCTGTTCAGAGTTCTGGAGAGGAGAAGTTAGAAACAGAGCTGGGAATCAACATCACAGCCTGCAGAAATAATGTTCTTATTCCAAAGGGGCCTGCAGAGAGATGTCACACAGATACAAGAGGAAATGCTAATATAATCCAGAGTAAATTAAAATTATCCAGTTCTACCTTGGGCAATATAAAATGTATTCATTTCACATTAACCTACTTGAAATGCCTGAATGGAGGAATGTATTGACTTTTTAAATTACTGCTCATCTACCAGGAGTGCTTTCATGGTCTACTGAGAATAGGGAGAATGTGCTGTGTGCATGAAGAAAACAGATAACATTGATTCTGCAGCTTGCAAGGTTTCAATTATATCAATGCATGCTATATTTAGGCAGAGTATTCTAGATAGTCTCCATCACACAGTCTGACTTCACATGACTTAAAAATCTATTTTTGATGGAAAAAATTACCAAAGAGACTAAAATTGCTGTAAAAGAGGATAAAATGCAAATTGCATTTTCATATTCTTTAGTGAGATAACTGAAAAATTGCAATAAGAGTTATCATCTTCTCTAGAGGACTCGATACAGTGCAAATGAAAAATTAGTAATTAAAGTGGAGAACCTGAAGACCAGCATTAGAACTGTAGGCAAGGTGAGGAACTGGCCAAAGAGAAAAGAGAACTAGTGTGAAATCAGAGTTCCTCAAAAACTGGTCTTGAGCCTGATACTCTTAAATGGTTTCTTTAATGATGTTGCAAACAAAAACTAGGTGTGTGCTATTGTTCTATCTCAGTGGCACAAAGCTGTGTAGCTGGTGAGGACAGAGGAGGTAGAAATACCTGACAGTAATGGCCCATCACACTAGTGCCTGAGTGTGCTGGTTCATGTGTAGATGCAGTGAAATTATTATCAAAGCTGCACACTTACTTATGAGAAATAAAGCCATCATTCCTGTTCAGTTGCTTGTCTTGCTCATTTTGACATGGCTGACAGTCAAGCTGGAGGCAGAGTTTCCAGAAACTCAGTTGACGGAAAGCTGCAGAAAATTAGCCTTACTTATGTTTTTATCTTGCTGTCTGCTTTGCCAGTTCTTTTTCTAAGTATTTCATAACCATACAGATTCTTACATTAATGTACTAAGTTGTAATGTTTTGTTAATATTGTGGAATTCTTTTTGCCTACACAATAACATTTGTGAAAACTACCCTCAATATTCCTTTCCTAATCCCATGGTGATGTATTATTGTGATTTAATGTTGCACTTACTTCTAGCAGAAGACACCAGCACTCTCCTTTATGGAATGTGTACATATTTTTCTTTCTGATCTAACAAGCAAGGTCACTCTAACCTTGCAAGGAAAGTAGAGCCTTTTCTGTTTATCAGCAGAACAATAATGCAGTTCTTGTCTATCAAATAAATGTCTTAAAATTATCCCAATGCAGCTCTGTAAAGGCAAAACACTAAAGGTTAACAGGGTAGATGAGGACTGGAGAAATGGAAGTGAAATTAAATGTAATTGTGCAAAATACAAGTCAATGCACTAGAAGATTAATACTAGGGAATTCTGTTGGGAATGAGATCTTCCTAACAGGTGCAGGGAGGCAACAAAGCCTAAGTAGTTTTAAGATGGAGTTTGTAACTTTATAAATGGATTATGACATGGTCCTGAGATAGCAGACGGCTGGGATTTGATGACCCAGCTAGTTCTTTCCTAGTCTGTGTTCCCTTTTTGGTGGTGGTGCTGCTGGGTGAAGAGCCAGTTGTCTCTGGTAGCATGGAGAGGTGCATATAAGGAGCTGTGAATCTGGTTTCACATCTTTTTGTAAAGGTCTGGGGACTACTCAAAACCCCAAAGAAATAAAGTTTTCAGACATACGTGAGAAGAAAGGTTTCTGGTGTTATACAGTAAGTCTGTCTTGTCCTTGTGATCCATATTAAGGAGTGGATCTTGATATCCAGGCCAGGCCATCTGGGAAACCAAATTAGGGATACCTGGTAAGAGCACCTGGTGTGGTGTCTGGTGTGGAGCAGGAAAGCTGAGTAGGTAGTGGGAGAAGAGTGTTCTGCATCTGTGTGGGGTGGTGGTGTGCATCCTAAAAGGTTTTCCTAAATCAGAATTTTGCAAAATCAGACTCTCCTTATGTATAAAGAAAAAACAGACAAAAATGTTTATTTCCAGAGATTTACAGGTTGTTGAAAAATATCTGGCTGACAACCAAAGGATCAAAATGTCTGAGTCACAGGGAGGGGATTTGTATGCAGCACATACATAAGCTCTTAAAAACCCTAAAACTCCCAATTACATGGGGTAAAAACAGGAGACAGAAATCATGAATCACTTTCAGAGTTAGTAGAAAATCCTTAGATTATACAGACAGAGCAGTAGAATTGCTTTCCAAAGTGTAACTACCAATTATCCAAATTTATCCTAGGACATTTGCTAGTGGACTATAGTAGCCATTTACAGTATCAACAAAAATATACACATAACATTTCCTGTTTTGTAACATTTATTGGTAAAAAAATAAGGAGCAGTATTACATTAATAGATACTTGAATCCATGCATGTATTTCCATATAAATTCACTTTATTTTAGTCAAGCAATTATTCAAATAACTTGTCTATCCTTTTAAAGTAAAAATCAAAATACTCTGCCCCAAACTGAGGAATACCAGTACTCCCATTACTCTCATATTTGAAAGTGAATAATATTATACCTCTATTTTACAGACAAAACTTTAAGGAGAATATGCTGCCTAACATTCATAAATGTAAGACATTTAAATGAAGAAAAGAATGAATGGAATTCCTTTCACACAATTATAGCACTATAATTAAAGACAGAATATATATTAATCATTTCCTTTAAAACCAAAAAGGAACTTTGAAATCCCACTGGTCATTAAGTTGGCAACTCATTAAAAACAAGACATTTCCCATGCAGCAGCACAAGTGTACTCCTTAGTTTCACAGAGTCCAGTCCTGTAAAACTAAAGTTAGATTCATAAGAAAAAAAAAAAAAAAAGTCAATGAAAGTCATGAATACAGTTAGATTTCCATCCTTCTGTTGTAATAAGCATATAGGTGTATGTACAGATAATTTCAAAATATTCCATCAGTCAGTGCCAGCATAGAAGATAGATAACATTCATCTAACCTGGCTTTGAAAATATAAAGAAACAAATATCAGCAGATCATTCCTATTTGCAGCTGAAGGGATCAATTTGCAATATTATATTTTGATTTTTAACTTTCTGTCACTGTAAAAGATATTGTAATCATATTCTGGCCTGAGCAATTTACCAGAAATCTTACCCAGAAATTCTTTTCTCATGGGAACTTTAGGGAATCTCCAAAGTCTTAATTATTTCAATACAGAAAGCCTCTATGGTTATACTCCCTACAAGAAAATTACAAAGGTTTTTAATGTATCATTGGCCAAATCCCAGGTGTAGTCAGGAAGACTTGCAGGAATTTATGTCAGGGATGGCCTTTTCTCGGATGTGTTTGGCATTGATCACAGACAACAATGGTGAATTGAACTACATGGTGACTGAGTTATTCTGGGGCTTTTTCCTTGCAGGCAATTCTACAGAGGCAATAATTTTAAGTAGGATTTAATTAGAAGTACTGTGACATGTTTTGATTGTATTCACACTGGGTGAGGAATGTCCCTTTTCCCCCCGTAGGGTTGAAGCTCTGAGTGCCTGGCTCAGCAGGGAAGGGGCTGTGGGAAGTGATGACATTTGCTGTAGTTCAGTTATTATTAGTGCTACCCTGCCAGAGACACTGTGAGTTGGCCAGCAATGATATGGTGGCCAGAGTAAACCCACTGAAAAACTAAGGTCACAGCAACCCTTCCAGGGGCTTTGTGGAGTTGGAGAGATCACCATGTCAGCTGCCTGCTCCCCAAAGAGCTTACCTTACCTCCCTGCCCCGTTTACCCCATCTAGCAGGTTCAAAGGACTTTGCAGCTCCAGGACAGCACACATGCCTCCTCCACAATCTTTCATGGAGACTTTCTCACTGCCAGGGTGAGGATAAATGCACTCTGAAGCAACATAAACCTCCAAGAAATTGTATTGATTTTCCCCACCTAATTTTCAGTGGCAGCCTCGCCATTTAGGAAAATGGATGCTCACTCATGTCATTAATTGCACTTTGTAGACCCTCTCATCTTTGTCCTTCACAGTCTAGTGCTGAGGATTCTGATCATGCTTTTCTTACAGAGCAATTTCACAATATAAGTTGGGTATGGAGCAGGCCAGCTCCCTATAGCCCTGTGCTCACACACTGCTTCCCTGAGCTGGGATTTAGATGTGACCACAAGTCGATCAAGCAGATGATTCCACAGAAGATTAACCCATTGAAACAAGAAACAGAGGCTAATAATTCTTCCAAATCAGCAAACTGATCACATGGATATTCATGTGCCCATGAATGCCCATGAATCCATGTGTACTGGATTGGGTCCCCTGCAGAGGGGGTGGTGGGCCCATCCTTTTCTGGCAACAGTCAGCCATCACACTGACTTTGTATGATCTCACTCCTCTGGCTAATGGTTTCCTTTGAAGAGGCAAGAAGTTTAGGTTCCTTCCCACTTGCTGAGGATTTTCCAGGGAGACTGGTGTCCATGTTCCCATTTTACTGAAATTATCATCAAGAGCCCTGTTGCTCCAATAGGAGAGGATTTGAGTTCTCAGACAGCATTTCTTATAACAAAGATGGGTATGGAAGAAGCAGCTAACCTTCTTCCCTTGGAGTCTGAAACAGAGGAGAGTGAGATATGACAGAAGTAACTACAAATTAAACTCAGTTTTAAAAGTAGCCTATGAAATTGCTGGGGTTTCACCTGGACTATATTAGATAATGAGATTTTTGACAGTGGGCCTGCTGAAATTCATGGAGGTTCTCCTTGTATTGAAGAAGGTTTGTATTCTGTCAGTTTGCAATCACCCAGATCCATTTTCTTTGCTCCATTTTGCCAATTTTAGTTTCCTTTTTGCATTCAAACAAAGATTTCTTTCTCTCTAAACATCGCTTTTACTGCCTTAGGAGCATTGCCAAGCTTGTGCTCTTTTTAATTCTTTGCAGCTAGGCTGGAGCTTTTAATTCATGATATTTAAATAACATTTCAGCTTGATCATTTAACTCTTTCCTATCTCAGCTTACTTCCACATTCGGCTGTGTAGTAGGTCTTACCTCGAATAGTGCTAAGGCTTGAACCTTGAACCAAGCCCTTGTAGCATATCACTTCTGTTTGGAAAATGTGCATTTGGCTTTTGCGTTCCATAAGAACTCACTCTGTTCCAAATGGGAGCAGCATTTTGAGTTTAATCCATAAGAGTGAGTTGAATTATATCCTACAGAGACAGGGATATGCAGAAGAAAAACACTGCACAGAAGGGAGAGGAATGAAATTGCCAGTTCAGAGGCTGTGGCTCATACTGTGACTATTCAAATGAATACTCTCTAGCAAAGGAGCTCCACTTGAAAAACAAGATTGGGAAGTGAAGAAACTGGGGCAAGGAGCACGAGTGCTTACAGAGTACTTTGTGAGAATAAGACAGAAGCTGTAAAACTTCTTTTTTTTTTTTTTTTTTTTTTCTTTTGACTTCACAGAAACTCCTGGGATTATCCTGCATAACTTCAAGTGCACTGTACTGTTTGGTGCATTCTTAGTGCTCTTTACAAGGAGGAAGGAGTGTTGTATATCAAAGTAGTGGTTATTTCTTTACCTTTGTTTGGGCTTGTGTTCTTGCTGTCTTAACAGCAGAATCATTTTACTGGTCTGCTGGTATAGGCAGATATATACTCGGAATGAGAGTACATGCTGGCCACTACATTGAGAGATCAGGCTTGTCTTTATGTAGAGGTAATCTGTGATATGTAGATCATTTCTAAGTAGACTATAGAGCACTCACTGATTGTATGGCTTGGGTTTTTTTGATTGATCAGCTGTGATACAAAGGTTTGTTATATTCCCACATTCTGTCTGCAATGGGTCTGAGAAAAAGAAATATACAGTCCCCTACACAATGTGAAACTACCAAAGTCTTCAAAGATGTTGTGAGAGGTGGCTGTGCAGAGAGCTTTCTTTTCCTGTGCACAGTCAGATCTCCTCTGCGATGAGGAATTTTCCATTATCTCAACAGCCTCTTGTCTGGACCAACTAAAACTGAGTCAATGTAAAAAGGAGGTATTTTTGAAGTGAGCTATACATACTTCGTTCAGTGTACAAGCATTTAAGTGGGTGCAGAGTTTGCATACCATGTAACAAATCTGTGAACAGGCTGTGATAGTAATACTTGTGGAAATGTTGGTTTTTTTAAGGACTCAGCATTTTGGTATTGCATATATCACAGACAATTCGCATTTATTTTGTATACAAATTTGCTACTGCACAGAAATTTAAAGCTATATTGATTTAAAGTGTCAAAAGAAAGCAATTATGAATTCCTGCAAGTATCTCAGCTTGTTTTTATGTGTGCTAAACCATTTCACTGTGCTCTTAGTATTAGGAATCACACACTTTACACCTTTTACTATGGAGGTTCTCTGAGATGAAGGAGTCCTATGGGGTTAGGACTTTCGCTTCTCATGCTCCTTGTTTACAGAAAGTCATTGCCGTCTAATATTAGGAACTCAACCTCTCTGCCAGTTCCTGGGCTGAATTTAAAAATGTTTGTTTTGAAACTGGTCTTTCATTACTGCTCATCTAGTTTTCTGTAGACGTGAAGCCATGCATAAAATCATCTCATCAAACTGCTGTGTACTTTTAAAAGACATAATGGCATAATGTGATTTTCTGTTTTCATCCTTTTCACATGAACATTTTTCTGGATTACGTAGAATAAATGGTCTGGGTCTGTCAACTGAGCTGTGCTACTCCCTGTGCTTCCTAAACTTTTGTGTGAAGCCATTCTCTGTACTGCATCTTGCAAATGCCTGTTCATTAGGAGGCACATGATCTGGTGTCCCCGAGCAAATAATTTATCATCTTCTGTAGTGATAAATTCTTTTTCTCATCAGCTTCAAATAACTTCACATCACGGGTAAAATAGGTATTGGGTGTTTAGAGCTTTTGAAGTGAAAGGAGTGTGGTGGCTTGAGGTGAAACAAAACAGGCAAGATGGAGGAAATGAAAGACTGAATGGCAGGACATAATTTAAGTCAGTCTTTTCCCCGCTCTCATGTCATCAGCTTTCCGGTACCGAGCTCGTTTCAGAGCGAGCTTACTCTGGGCCAAAGCGGGAATTCCCGGGCGCTGCTGCGGGCCGCGCTGGCAGCGCCCGGTGGGCAGGGGGCGCCATTCCCGGCCCAGCCATTCCCGGCCCATCCCGGCCCCTTCCCGCCGGCCCCGGCCATCGGCGCTTCGGCGCGGACCGGCGGAGCCGCGCATAAATGCGAGCCGAAGGGACGTGTCGTGCCCTGGTGTTTAGAAGAGCGCCCGCCGAGCACACACGTCCCGCACGTAAGCGCGGCC
Source organism: Poecile atricapillus (assembly GCF_030490865.1). NCBI lineage: Eukaryota > Metazoa > Chordata > Aves > Passeriformes > Paridae > Poecile > Poecile atricapillus. Next base: position 23,724,401 of record NC_081251.1, on the reverse strand, counting down.
GAGCCCCGCCGGGCGCGGAGCGGAGCGGGGGCAGCGCTGCCGGCTGGAACAGCGGCCCGGGCCCCCGGGAAGAGCGGCCCCGGGCCCCCGGGAAGAGCGGCCCCGGGCCCCCGGGAAGAGCGGCCCCGGGCCCCCGGGAAGAGCGGCCCCGGGCCCCCGGGAAGAGCGGCCCCGGGCCCCCGGGAAGAGCGGCCCCGGGCCCCCGGGAAGAGCGGCCCCGGGCCCGGCGGGGACAGCGGCCCCAGGCCCGGAGAGCTGAGGGGCACGGACGGACCGCAGCCGGCTGGCGCGAGCCGCCCGGGGCATCGCGGACATGAACTCCTGGCGAAGGAGTCCTGACCCTTTCCTGACGCGAAATCAGCCCGAGAGCTGCCGTAGCTCCGTCTTGCTAAACTCTCCTAATATACACATTTTCTGAGCTGTGATCTAGCATTATTCCCAGGGGTTCTCCAAGAAAGGAAGTGGAGAATGTTCTTTTCAAAAGCATGAAGTGGGAAAATGTTTAGAACTATTTATAGCTGCACTTAGGCTGTGGAAATCCCAGACATTATAAACTATTTATAGTTATTCTCTGGGTTAAAAGGGTGAAGTCAGAAATCTTATTGAAAAAGTTGCATATGCTTCTTATCCATCAAATTAAATGAGACTTCTGAGCACGGGATAGGGCTGGCTGAGATTGATGAAAACTAGGAGGAATCAAAGATGAGGTGGAAACACATACCCCACGTTGTAGAAATAGGAAGGGCCCTGTGCCACCTTCAGACTTAGCCCAGGGCCAAAAGTTGGTAGGGACATGCATGCTCACTCTTTAGCTGTGGCTGCTGACAGCAAGTTAGAGTTTTCCACTGCCACAGGCTTCTCCATCCTGGCTGTTAGGGGAATCCCAAGCCAGCTGCCAGCATGCTAGAGCTGCTGTCTCTGCCTGCTTTGGTGTGTCAAATCTCTTTGTGCTTTGAATCCTCGGGAGTCTGTGCATGAGCCTTTTCTTCAGTGAGCTCACCCAGGCATTGGGAGGCAGCAGGTATCATCGGGGACATTATTTTGTACGTTCTGGCCGTGCTGCCTCAGCAGCTCCAGCAGCTGGGATCACCTCCATGCAGATGGCTCTGGGCTGGACTGCAGGGATGGTTCCTTGGGCTGTCTGGGGCTTCCCGTCCTCACAGCACCTTGGTAACTGACTACATTTCAAAAATAAATAATCTCTAAAGCTTTTCCTGCTTTTGTCAGACTTGTCTGGAGCAAGTCTGAATTTGCTATAAGAACTCCATAGGAATATTTCTTTACTGACAGTTGAACACAACCAACAGATGAAAACTGACCAAAAATGTCCTGTATAACATGAGAAAAATGCTGAAATATAGCTCATTAGAACAGCAATATCATATCACTGTTAATATAACTAATTTAAGGGGAAGCTTTTCTTACTGTAACCTGAATAATGTCAGACATGAAATCCCAATGATGTTTGCTTCCCGCTGCTGTGATTCTCCGATGAAGTGTGCAAAACCAACACTGTTTCTTTAAAACTCCTGAAACCAAACATCATGAAGCATTATTTTTATTATTATTATTTTATTATTTAAAAAAAATCTCCTATCATCCAGCACTTTTTGCTGTGCCTGACTAGAGTACCTTTCAATTAGTATCACTGATAAATGGGTTATTTCAAGTCTTGAAAGAAGTATCTTAGTAACTTCAGAAAAAAACTCACTTTGAATAGTGGATGTCTCATTTCAAAGAAGAGTGTTCTTTTATTTTTGCACTAAGCTGTGTATCTCTTTTGGCCCTGACTAATGCTGAAATTTGTGGCAGTGTCTTTAAAGCTCATATTGTTTGCTGTTTGCCATGATTTTAGGGTCAGCAAAGATCTGTGTGGTGATGCCACTAATCAGGTAGGTAGTAACTCCTTACTTAAAATGGATTTTTGTTTGATAGTGCTTTTGTTGGTCCTTCCAGCCTTTTGGTCAAGAATGTGGGTGTCTAGACTGCCCTACCTTCTGCCTGCAGTCTCTGTGAATAGAAACATGGAGTATACAAACAAACATGTACAAACTACCTGCTTGTTCTTCTCTTATCTTACCCTGCTTTCCCCAGCTTGTCTAGATTTCTGTAGTGACCCCCAAATGGATCATACAAAAAGGTTTCTTGGAGTAAAAATAGCCTTGGAAGTAAGATATCCTTTTTTCCCCCCCACCTCCCTCTTCAGGTGTAAGAGGCTTTGTAAATGACACTGTAATTACATGCTGATGAACACAAAGAATAACTCCCCCAGGTCACACCCCAGCCTTCACTGTTGAAAGAAGAAAGCCCTAGAGCTTGACTTCATGCACTCATGCCTTTACTACCCTTCATGGTATGAAGGGCTTATGACCAAACCTGAGGTAAAGCTGTTTGACAAAGCCAAACTCCAATTTAGGAGTGAGTTGAGTTTAGGATGTAATTTGTCACAACTAGCATTTTGATAACTCCATAAATCATTTTATTAACACTGACATGATTCTCTCAATGATTCAGCAACATCCCACAGCAAAAAAAAAACCCAAAAAATCAACAAAACAAACCTCCAGACTTAAAAGGTTGCAGATAAACTTCTCTTTTAATAGACAGACCTACCAGATGGCATCTTTTATTGGCAGTAAGGCAGCCATTTACAGCCTTGTTAGCAGCCACATGTACATTACTCAAGAGTTTTCTATGACAATCCTGGGTGTTTCTAAAGGGTATTTTCAAACTTATTTATCTTACTGTCATGTGCCTCCCTTTTTCAAAATCACAAATTCATCAAGAGTTGAGGTCATTTTCTTTCCCTAAAAGACAGAAAAATGTTTTACAGCAAAATATTTTAAAAAACCCAAACCAAAACAGGATGTAAAATAAATAGCATCGTTTGTCCGTAAACCACCAGACTGTAGGAGCAGTTCTGTAGGAGCAGTGGACAGACAGAGCCTGTGCTAGTTCTAATGTAGCCCCTTCCCCTTACTAAGGAGACCACAGACCAGTGATGAAGAACCTCTGACCCTCTGTGGTGCAGCAGAAATAAAATATGGAAATAAAGCTTCTCTCTGAATTTTCTAACTTGCAAAATGTAGCTATCAGTTTTCAGGTTAGCTGAATCATGGGCAGTAGTAATGGAACAGAAATCACTTGTGAAGACACAGATACTAATACTTTCCTTGTGCAAGTCATGCAAAAGAGCACAGCTCTGCAAGTTAAAAACAAACATTGCTTCTAGGTACCCATATTGATATTCTGCAGAAAGTTTGTTACGTCTGTAAATATAGCTGGATTCAGTGGCTCATTGTACAGATTATCTCAATATCAAACCCACAGCAAAGCAGTGTTTTACGTCACTGACTACCAGTAATAGCAATGCAGAAGCAGAGGTGTTGAGTTTAAATGTCAGCCATGACCTGAAGCTCTCAGCATTTTCCCACACTCGATTTGCAACATCCAGTTTTCCTGAGAGACCCCTGTATTTGTACTTTCCATGTATAACTTGGGACTGGACATTTGTACACCGTTTTTTTCTTTGTGTTGGTAGCTGGAAATCTAGCTTAAGAATATTTAGTCTTACCAGGGAGTAAAGCAGCAATTTTCTTAATGAATTGCTGGTTATACAGAGTCCAGCTACTAAGATAGAAATGAAAAAAAGATAAGACCACTGATATGAGTAAATTGTATTAGTTACAACACAACAGAGCACTTGTTCCTACTTTGGAAAAGGTGAAGATTTCCTTACCTTAATAAGTGAAGTTAGTTCTGTCAAAAATACAAAAGCAAAAAGTAATCAAGTTGAGATTGGTGGTCAAAAGGTCATGATTTCATCATGAATCAAGAATCAAGGTCCCTTAAAAACATGTTTTTAAATCTGTATAAACTTTTAACACCCACTAAGTTCCACAGCTTGATTCTAGGTGGTGTGAAGAGTAATGCTGCCCTCTCGGGCTTCTTTTGAAGGCAGGGGATTCCCCAGTTTATGCAATCATTTCTCATAAAGAGGACACTTTGTAGGTTTAACTTTGCTGCCCCTCTCTGAACCTTCTCAAATGTCCTGTATCTGTTTAGACAGAAGAACAGAACAGAATACCTGTGTGCTTGGAAATGCAAAGGAAGATGCTGCTAGTTGGCAGGAAGTAAAGAACCTTTCTTGAATTCAGTGGGTGTCACCTTTTGGATTACTTAGGCCTTTAGCTCTCTAATTTAGGCATGAGACAAAGATTCCTGAAATACAAACCTCTCTTTATTAATGATATGATCTTCTGGAAAACTTCAGTTGGATATTCAGAAAATGTTTATTAGGAGTCTTTGTGCTTCTGCTGTCTTTGTGCCTACCTACACTTTTAACTCAGATGCTCTAAATTGCATATGTAGCAAATTTAGTGGTATGAGTAACCCTCATGAAGGTAGAGAGAGAACTGCAGACCTGGGTACAAGGCCCTTGTTAGCCTGGGCAGATCCAGGCTCAGATCTCCCATGGGAGCTGTAGCTTCATAGTTTGTGTGCAGCTCACTGCTGGTATGCAAAAGATTCCAAATGGGAAGGCAGAAGAGGAGCTCTGATTCTGTAACAGAGGGGCTGTGATACTGTGCAAGAGTAGGGACTATGGGTTTCTGTCTCTCATACAACACTCCTAAAATGCAATATATATGAAATATCACTACTAACATGAAGCGAAAAAGAGAAGACAAGAAAGCACAGAAGAAGAGGATGGATAAAATCAGGGCAAAGTGAATCTCAGGTTCTGTAGCTTAGAATTCTTTTATTTGCAGCTATGCCCTTTAATATCTTCTATATGGGTCATCAAAATGTGTTCAACATCCCCACACTTAAGGACATGCTTCTCTTCATCAAGTAGGATACTGAGTGTAGCTGGGAATAAAATAACAGTGTTGATTCCCAGACTAGAGAACTCTGCTTTTAGCGTCAATTTTTTATTCAAGCCTGTGTTGCCTGGGCAATGTCAGGGAAAATATAAATTCTCTTCTGTAGGAGGAAATGCTCTTCCTCCAACTTCTAAAATGCTTATCTTTGTGTACATCTGAAATATGATGAAGCATGTGTCCAAAAAAGTGTATTCCCCAGTCAGCATTTCAAGTGGGTGTGAATTTCAAGTTATTCAGAAATATTCAGTCATGGGTGGGGGAGAGAAGGAGCACCAGATTTCTTTAAGTGTACATTAAAAGTGGAAAAGGGACCAGCCAGGCTCTTCACAGAGGTCAAGTATCTGCAAGCTTATAGCAGGGTTCCCAAATGTCTTGATTTTCATATGAATTGACACATTAGGCTGTAATCAGGGCAGGTCCATATTTGTTCATTTCTTGAACTAAAACCTTTGCCCTCCCCACAAATGTTAAGATCAAAAATCCTGGGTTTGCTTAACTTAATATTTAGAAAGTATGATGTGTGATTTTGGACATTGGTTTAGTTTTATCCATGATGTGTTGCACAGAACATTTAAAGACATGACAATTTCCTTATTTATTGCATAAAGATCATCTTGGATTTAGGCTTATCTTTAGATCCATGGGACTACTTAGCAAAATTTCCCCTGAAAAAATTTCAGTTTGAGTGAATGAGCTGGGATGCTTCACTCCAGAGCAGAAAATCTGGAAAATGTTTTTTCTTTACCTCTCCCCATACTTGCATCCGAGTCAACAATTAAAAATGTAATTTAGAGATGAGATCATCTCCCTAACAGTTCTCAATCATGAAGCTATCTCCTTCTGTGATTTTTAAAGTATATTTCTTTAATTATTAAAAGTTTTGAAAAAGCAGGGTCTTAAGAGAGATCTATGCACTGAAAAAGTAATCAATTGCAGAAGAGTTTCCAGTTTCACCTCCAGCTGCCATGACTGTCACATACACATCAACAATATTGTGAAATCGCCTCCCTTTGCATACTCCTTCCTAAAGACCTGGTTTTCTCTCTTAAAAACCCTGAGTGTATATCTCCATAAAATCTGTGATGAAGAAGGAAAAAAACAAACCCCAAGCATACCCTAAACCTGCCTGGACTGGTAGTACCGATCCTTTCACCAACTCATATGTAGCCGTGCCTTTTTTTTTTCCCTTTAAATATATCTCAAAACAATGTGAATGACATTGTGGGCATTGATAAATGCTCTTGAAAAATAAACATCCCGTGGCAGTTCAGTCTCTAGTGATAGCTCAGGTGCCTTCCAGACAACAGAAGCTACAAGGCAAACAACGCAAGCTGGCACGGAAGAGGTCGCAGGAAGGTTCAGCCAGTGTGAGCTCGAGGTTCCCAGGGGCCAGGAAGGTGAGGACGTGTTGGCAGGCTGGGAAGGCTGTGCCTCCAGCACTGTGCCACAAATCACTCTCTGAAGGATGCTGGCTCCAGCAGTTCAAGTAAACGTGCAGTCCCGCATCACACCTGGCTGCTACTTAACACCTCAGTCCTGCACAGGAACCTGAGCTACTCCTGGGAAATTAGAGGTTGTTTCACATCTGTATCAACAAAAGGAAAACTTTGCTTTGTGAGGTCCCAGCAAAAGCTCTCAGCAGATACCTGCACTGATAACAGTGGTTATTTTTTTACCACTGGCAGTTTTTAACCACCCTGTTGTCAGCTGCTGCATGATGCTGAAGTACAGGTGATACTCTTCCAGAGCCTGCAGTTTGGTCCTGTCATGCAAAGAGCCCATTCTGAGATAAAGCAATAAAAGGAGAAATAAGACTCTGATTATTGCAACAGGACCACAGCCACTTGATTTTATTAGTGCTGTCATTAAAGATGACTGCTGGCACGGACACAGGCTTGTTAATACTTTTCAGTGTGAGCAAATACTTATTTTTTTTGTTGTTGTGTGTATCTATGGAGTAAAAAAATTAGTTTAATCTGTTTTCTAGATATTGTTCCTGGTATACCTCAATTTTAAGCTTTATTAGTGTAAGAAACACACAGCCACAGCCAGTTCCTCAGAAAGACTAATTTAGAGCACCTTTGCCTCACAGTCCCTAAGGCTTCAACAACAAAATGTGTGTGTGTGTGCTGGCAGCTTCCTAGCACTGAATGTGCTGATAACACTTCAGCACATAATGCAGCTGTGCCTAAATTACATTCTATACAGATCAATTAATATAACACAAGTTTATTTTAGTGGAACTATAAACAGATGATCAAGTGATGCAACAGTTTTTATTACTTATTTTTATTTAAAAAGGAATAATCTCCAAAAAGTTGACTAGAGTTGAGTCAGAAAAATATCCAGAAACATAAAACCAGCTCAACAAATCTGCAGTTTAGTAATTCAATACCAGATGGTTCATATACTGGGATCGCTGTGAATATTTAGAGACTTTTTACTCAATTGATATACATACCACAAATGCAGTTACAATCTAAAACTGATTGCAAAAACAGAGAAAGGGGAAAAAGAGACATAAGATCCACCTACCTCACTGGCATCCTTAGCCAATCTCACATCATTAGTCACTGAAACGAAGAAATTTTTTAGCTCCTAAGCTATTTTTTATGGATATACGGTTTGAAGAGGACACCAATGTTGCTGCCATTTTGACACAGCTTAAGCAACACATTCTTCAAGGTCATGCCTGTATTTGTCCTCAGTATTTGTGCATTTGCCAATGTGAGTCCCCACTAAATTATGCAAAGTGTGGTAAAAGCTCTTTTTATCTCTGGAAGAGGAAGGATGGGAGGAATATTGGTGCTCTGTGCACCTAATTGGTACTACCTATAGCACTGATGAAAGTAAAATGAGTTAAAATGTGCTGGGAGTTAAACTGCATTTACAAATTAGCTCAGCTAATGTGAATCTCACAGAGGAATTATGCTTATTTTGACTTTTCAATATATTTTAGTTTAAACAGATTCCTAATCAAATTAAGCTATCTTAGAAAGACCTTTAATCGTGCTAATGGGATTGAGCTAGAGAGCCTTTAGCAGGGGAGCAGAAGCTCTCTGAGGAGACACAGAGCTATGCTGAGTCATTTTCACAAACGGATGGCGAAAGTATTCTTGCAGGATGAAAAAGGTAATGTTAAGGTAACTTCTCCTGCACAAAAAGAAAGCACTAAAGGAAATTAATAAAAGTTAAATAGATTTGCCTAATAAGGAGCTGCACAGAACCTGTTTGCAGAGAAGACAGCGCACGGCTGTGTTGTGTCAAGTGTTCACTGACCACTGCATGTTACAAAGATCTCAGAACTCAAACTGCTCATGAATCACTTCTTGGTGCTGGGCATACTCTTGGAAAGCAACAGTCAGTCAGGGTGGACAGCAGTCCCATTGCCCAGAATGTGAGACCAGAATTTGGAATTCAATTTCCTCCTGTATCTGCCTGTCTACTACAAATTCTGCAAGAAGAGCCAATAGATAGGGATTTCTGTCAACCATATAATGTAAGGTGGAATTATCTAAATTGACAGATTGTTTCATTGGAAACCTTTTAATTTAGAAAAAAAGGATATTAGACTTTTCACTGTCAAATCTGTTACATGTGTGACTAATAAAGACCAACAAGATGATCCAAGAATTTACAATTTAAATAGCTAAGACTAATCTTAAGAAGATTTATGAGAAAGCTGATTTGGAGTGCTATATTCTATAAATTAATAGTGACAGATTTTTATGGGTAGTACACTTAGGAAATGACTACAGAATAAAACCAGGAGGTTGTTATAGTCAAAGTTAAGCACTATAATTCAAACAAATGATTCTGTTATTTACTGGCAACCATATGTTCACATGATACAACCTATATAAGTATTTTTATTTTAGTATATAATACTTGGCAAGTACCTTCTTTATAAGGAGGCTCATAAGGTCAAGGCTGAAGAGTAATAACATGTTACCAGTGCTCTGCACTGAATAGGTAAATAGTTTTGATGATACACTGTACAATTTGTAGACAGACATGATTGCCAAATTTTGTATCAAATATACCAGTTTTTATATCAAACATACTTTTCCTATAAAAGACACTGATAAAAATTTGCATATCAGAAAACTAAGCAAGGAAAAGGCCTCAGTTAATTAGATTTTATAGTTTATATACCAAATCCAGCTATGTAACCCTTGAAAATGAGGTCTTAACCTTTTGAGTTACAGGTGCTTAGCATTTCAGAAAACCAGTTTAACTTTCCATAAAAGAATCATAATGTGGAACTTTTCAATTATTAGTATATTTAACATTTTACAGAGCAACTATAGAAATGCGATTGTACCTGAAACAGCCTGTCAGACACAGATACTGCTGAATTTGTTTTGAAGAAAAAGATTATATAATCCTTGTTTACAGAACTTTTATATTAGAATAGTGCAATAGAATGACAATGTAAAAATAACATAAAAATCGGCCATTGTACTTTGATTTTTCCATAATATTAACTCAAAATAACAATTTTTTGGTACAGCATTTTCTTACTCTGAGGGAACTCTGAGGAGGACACATAGTTTGGAAGGTGTGAGTTATGAGCTGCCTTTAAATTACTTTATAACATTACTCTCTGTCATGATCCTTCATTTTGCTGGTACTTGGAAATCTTTAAAGGAGCTTGTACATTTATAGACGAACAGGTGCTATGCAATGTACTTTACATATAAACCTCACTTTTTATCTGCTAAAAACAAATCTACAGATTAAAGAGAAATTTAACATGTAACACATTTGTATGCATTTTGCAAGCACACCTTAAGGATTTAATATTATGTTCCCTTTTCAACAGATTTTATCATTTGAATGATGTGCTGTCTAAATGCATTTAACTCAGAGTCAGTAACTGTGGTTTCAGCCTAGGTGTAAGGTAGACGCATTTTGAGATTCAATTAAAGGCACTGAAATAAAGCAGTACCTTAACTACACACCTGAGCATAATTACTGAGTTTCATTTACTTTTGAGAACTCAGTTTAGAAATGCAAGTTTACGCCAGCAGGTGTGAGTTGAGCATCATAGGCAACCTTATCCTTTTACCAAAGAAATGTGTTTAGCAATGGTTGTGAAGATGGGGAAACATTGCCCTTCAGGTATGTGCAGAGGCACTCAGACTACAGGAGCCAACAGGATTCCTGCATCTGCTCTGGGGGCATAGCTCCTGAGACCCACCTCAGGCACACTCACCCACACTGAGTGCACATCTTTTAACTGCACTGCAACATAACCAGTCTTGCTTGAAGACTAGAAAATTCACTCCCAGTGAATATTGATTCCTTCAGCTTTTAGTTCCAAAGGTCTTCAATAAACAAAAGTGACAAATAAACAAAAAATTACTTATATAAGGGAACTACTTTATTTCAAAACCTAAAGATTTCACAAGATCATAAGTACTAAAAATATAGAAATAGTTCCTCTGTATTTATAAGTATGTAACTTGTGGGTTTTTTTTTTAAATTTCCTTCACAGCTTGTTATTTTTGTTGAATCCAAGCTAGGCATGTTTCCGTATAACCATATGGAAGCTCTTGAGTTCGCTCACTTCTGAAAAATGTAGTTTTCCATAGGACATATCATATAATGAGTGATTGAATCTAAAATAAATTAAAAAAACCCAGGATTATTTAAAATAAAATGCAAAATAAATAGATGATAAAGCAACAATGTACTTCAGAGCAGTTTCTGATATAAAGCAGTTTGGTGAAGCTGAGAACCCAGATAAATGCGAACAGTGAAATAATAGTACAGGCACTTACCATTTACTTAAGTTTTTAAAAGGTGCTGCATTATTGACCTATATGCTTTTTGTTCAGTCAACCTTGAGTGAATTAATTAGCAGCTGGTATTAATAGCAGAAAGCAAATAGCCACAAACCAACTGAGTTGCAACAGTGAAGTCTGAAAGATTAGAAACAACTTCAGATATGATTTACTTGATAAAGACAGCAACTTATAGGTGACACTAATCATACTATTACCCACACAGTTGCTGAGATCTGCATCATTCCTTTGAAGCATCATATAGAAATACTTTTTTCTGAGATTTGATGATTCCTCAAAATGAATTAAAACCCATTAACTGGGGAGTGACCATTCCTCATGATCAGAAATCACACTGCAAAAACGAACCCAGAAATCTGTAAACGGCACAAAAAATTCCGAGGCCTTTTTTGTTAGCAGCTGGATATGCAACTCCTTCAGTCCACTGATGGGCTAAAGGTGGCCTGTCCAGCTGCAGGGAGCTCATGAGATCATTGACCTGGGATAAGGCAAACCTCCATGAGACCAGTAGAAGACTGGGACATATGAATCCCACACCACTTTAGATCATTACATTTGTCCATCTGGTGCACTGCTATTGGAAACTTTTGTGTTTAATTTACTCTTATTTTCAGGCTTGCACAAACCTCTGGTTCCACCATCTGCTCACTTTTTTTTTTGCACACTTGCTCTGTAAGTTTTGGAAGCTGGAGAAAGGTATAATAAACAATGCCACCTTTTTAATGCCTCTCTCATCAAGCTTCACAATTTTATCTTATCCTTTAAGTAAGTATGATATAAAATGTGCGTTTAGATGGGTATTTTTCCCTTTTGGCTCACTTTTCCTTTTTTCTTCGATGTTATTTTCAGTCATGTTTAGATCATTATGATCTGACAGCATTAGGGGTCAAGAGATTAAGAATTATTTATTATTATATTATTATTTATTATTATATTATTATTATTATATTATTATATTATTAAGAATAGCTTAGCTATTCTCATATAACATCAAGTCCTGTAGTACATTTATTGCTAGGGTATGAGTGGGACACTTTCTGTAGAAGTTTGACAGAGCATATGACGTAAATTAAATCTTATTTTTTCTAAATAAGGTCCCTTTTGGGAAAAGACCCTTGCTACATATGTAGTCTGTCAGAATGTGTTGCAAATGACTTGGAAAAATGATAGATTATGAACTTAGAAACAGAACAGCAGGTGTTAAAAAGAAACGTTTTGCCAGTGAAATGGAGACTGCAAAAATTGTCATTCAGATGCACAATCCAGCTTTCAGGAATATTTATCAGAGCGTACCAGTCACCATATGTCAGTATTACTATGCCAATTTATACCAGTTAAAACTACATCTAAAGGTGGAATACATGCTGTTGTAGAAAGAAATTATCATATAGGCATTTTCCCATAATTTAGTTTGCTCTACATTAAACCATTAAACCAAAAGATAAATTTGAAAATATTTGGATGATATTTGTTCTAGGAAAAATTAAAATGGTGAGTACCAGGGCCATCATAACACTCTCTTAGCTGTAAGAGTACGATCTCACCACAGAGACAACTTTCCTGGAAATCTAGCTGTAGCAGTTGGTTCTGTTTTCTTCCCATCATAACCTCAGTTTAGTGAAATACTTTTGGTAATTTTTTAAATACATATTCTGCAATATTATGCATAAGTTGAAATTTGGTGTCTTACCTAATACCCAGTTTTCTGATAAAGATATTATTTCCTGGTACTTCTTTCCTGGTTTTTTTCCTATACAGATTTTTGCCTGATGTAAGTCTTTACATATTTTCCCTCCTGCCAGCTGTATAAGTTCAATTAACTTTTTGCAGGATGGCTGACTGGTAGGAGATACAAACATGACAGGCTGGTTTGAAAAGAGAGTCTGCTGGTATTTTCCTGTTGATAGATGACGCTGAAGCCTGCAGATCTGTATTCGAAGAAACAAAAAAATTAATTAACCAGTGTGTTACATTTCCATTCAAAGTAAGACTAATCCTTGTTTCTCATAATTCAGAAAAAAAAGAGAAATATATTAATTATTAGAAATTATTGAAAAACTTTAGTTTGTAAGGTGTATCAGAAATAAGAATTTCTGACAGATAAAATATACAAAGAATTTTCTCTACTTCATCAATACAATTTCCAAACCAGAGTTTGATATTATTTCATTATAGGTCAGACATTTACCTATAAAACTTCTTAAAGCACTTGACAATATTATTTTTCATCATAGCTTTATATTCTTACATTTATAACACTGGCCATCACACAGAAATCTTAAAGGATATTATAAATTATTATAGTCTTGCAGCACAAATACAAACTGTGATAGCCTTTATAATATATAATGCTTGTTGGTTTGCACTGGGGAGTTTACAAACATACCTAACTCAGAGTTTAAACTACTTTAGGACCTCTTCTGCTCCTGTGCTCCACAGATACAAACTATATTTTAGCTGCGATGTATGAAGTAACACAAATGTACCAGCACTCAGAAGGAACTATTTACTGTAAACCCTTTAGTGTCCACAAAACCAAGAGAAGTTCTTTGTGAATGCTGTGCAGCTTGTAACAATTGATCATTATAACAAAAAGCTGCTTGACATATAAGACAAATTTTCTTCTCAGTATATACCTGGCAGAACAGTGTTGCAGCAATTAAAGCCATCTCCTTTAGCTATAATATGTGTAAAAGCATACAGCAAGTGCACACAACATTGTATGCAAAATAAAGTTTTCATACCAACATTAAAAAAAACCACTTGTATTTCACAGTGTGAGGCTGCTATTGACCTGCCAGAGCAATATATATAACAGTTCTGATTTTGTATCACTTGTCAAAGTTTGGAAAATTTGTACTAAGACTGGAGTTAATTGCAATATGAAAACAAAAAGAAATGTTTCATATTATGTGAAGCTTGGAAGTTTTTATACAGATGACAACATGAGCATGGAGGAAAGGTCATTTTGCATATATCTGGTTTATGTGAGACATCTGAATATGAAACTATAGTGTGTGAGCAGGGGTAACTGGAACAGTGGAAAAAAATAGCTCTTGAGTGGATTCCTTCCACTCAGCACACAAACATGCTGTATGAAACTATAGGCACTTAAGAATCTGATGTGATAATGTATGTGCTTGGAACATGTGCAGCCAAAGTAAGAATCTCCACATGATTTGCAGGGGTTTATAAAGGAAGCTAGAGGAAGATCCTGCAAAGTCTGAAACCCATGGTAACTATGAGGCTTCAGCTCAGCGGTTCTGTGTCACTGGCCTCTGCTGTTCTGGGACATGTCAATCCCTGGCAATCTGAATTTTGAGATTTCCTCCATCAATAAATAATTTAGCTTTCTCAGATTGTTCATTCCTTGGTTGCTTTTCTGAGAATAAAATTAGGTTGATTCTTTGCTTTCTGAATTAATGAAGTTATAAAGACTGACTGCTATGGATGAAGCAGACCAAAAAGACTTGATCACAACCCAAGAAATACCCTATATTTTCTATTTCTTTGTAAACTTAGGTTTAGGAATGGTATGGCACACCTAATCCTGTCTCTTAGCTGCTAAATAATTCTGTTGATAACAGTATCATTGCAGAGTTCTATTGCAGACTTTGGAGGACATTGAATATATCTGATGGCCCTTCCTGCACCCAATGCCTTGCACTTGCAGACCTGGATTTGGACTCAGTGGAGTATTGCCTACCTCCATCTGAGCAGAATGCTCTTCTAGGAGTGCCTGTCTTCTGGGCGTTGTGGTGTCAACAAAATCAGAAAATTAATAACTGTACTTTTTAAATACGTGGTGTCAGCTTTGGAATTCTCTAAGAGTACCATTTATGATGGGCCTTGTGAGGCTTAGAGGCTGTGATCACTGTCTTAAAAGGAGACTAGGTCAGGAACATAAACCACTTTGCATTCTGTAATGTACAGAGCAGTGTGATTTTGGTATTATTAGGACTGTAATCATTAATCTTAATTTACAAGCTGTGCAATTGTGAAACTATCAAACTAGTTGTTGTAAGCACTTTCAACAAATTAAAGTATGCACTATAGTGAAAAATAACACTCTATATCAACCTTGTAACAGCCTCATGACAAATGCAATGCCATCTAAGTTCATCTGGCACAGAGCTCTTTGGAATTGTTTATTGGCACAAATCAGATGCAACTGATAGAAAAAAGACAATTCCAAAGAGGGTATAGTGCTAGGTTATCTACAATAGATTAGATTTAACTAAAAAAGACAAAAGTCACACTGGTTTTATCGACCTGAAACTCCAAGATTTTAAAGATAAAAATTATTAGAATTGACAAGTTTTTATCTTCGGAAGGCAGTAGGACTTGTGTCAGATAGAAGACATCAAATATAAATTGTTTCAATCAGCTATTTCACGTATTTTAGAGAATATTATTTAAAAGGGCTAATTGTATTCCTGCTTCCTAAAAAAAATCCCCTGAAAGAATTTATTTGCTGCCACTGTAATGAAAACTCATTTATATAATACATCTTCCTATAGAAACAGTTGTTGGATGAAATTAGTATTAAGGCAAATGTGTACATAGCTAATCGTAACATTAGGAAACCCAAATTTTAAGGACCTAACAGCACTCAGCTCATGCCCACAATTAGCATGCTTTATTTATGCATTCAGTACATAGTAGGAGCACCCAGAGAAGGGAAATGCTGCCATGCTATAGAGCAGGTTTCCTTAAACTGCATTTACAATTCCATCTGGGTTCATTACCAGTGCGTTTGAGAGGAGGCAGGGTAAGAACACAGCACATCCCGGTGGTCGGAACGAAGGAAAGGTTCAGCATGGACTGTCATCTCTGCATTTCCTTTGTCTGGATCACCACCACCAACACTTTCCCAATCAGCTGTGCCTGGATTTGCTGATCCACTCACAGGCCACAGAGAGGCAGGAATCATAGTGTTTACATTCAGAGGTCAGAGAGGAGTCTGGAAGGTTAACTTTGCTTTCTGGCCCACTGGCCTGAAAGTCACACTGCTGGCCAGCTGCTGAAGGGCAGCCAGCTGACCACACAGGCTTTGGCGGGGGGATGAGAGGGCACAATCAAGCTCTTACCCCTGAATTGACTCAGCTGCCTTTGCAACTTCAAAGCCTTTGCGGCACTCCAGGGGTGCTCCCAGTCCTTTGAAACCATACCCATTTCACGCAAACTTTCACAAATAAATAAATAATTCCTTAGCAGAGACCAAGCCTGGGAAAATATCAGATCCCAAAAGCAGCTATTTCCACGAACTGTGCATCTATAAGTCAGTAGTTATGGTTACAATTGTGTTAGTGCCTTTTAGACTGCACTGATTTTCATTTCCAATGGTATTCTTTAGCAGATGAACACTAAAACGAAATGTTATTGATGCATCTATTGAATCATTTTGGTAAGATTCTAAGCATGAACCTCATCCTTTCACTAGGATGAATGGCAGGAAGGCACCTTTTACATGCATACATTTCTCATAATTGTGCCATTAATGTAGTTGTTTGTTTGAACCTAAGTTCTAAATGGAAAAATTTACTTCTGCTGGCAGAAGTAAAATTTAAGGAATGCATGACAAAAAACTAAAGCCTTTCTTTGTTATAAAATAAAAAATATATAAAATATATAAAATAAAAAATCACAGAAAACTTCAACTATTGTCCCTCCTGTGATTCATTTTCAATCCCCTCCAAGCCAAAAGAGCATATAGTATAAAAACCTCTGAACTTCATAGTTTTGTCTAGGACTGTATGAAAATACCTCCTGCTGGGCGAGGTGCCTGAACAAACACAAAACTCCATAAACTCCATAGGAGACAGCTATCAAGTGCCACAAAGGTATTATCTCTGAATAATACCTAAATTCATGTAATATGTAAGAAAATAAATGTTTTGAATGCACTTGGAAATTTTTAAGCACTGAAACTGCTAATTTCCTATATACAACACTCAATTTTCAGTGTCCAACTTCCAGAAAATAGCACATGAAGAAATGTCCAGTCTAAATTGCTATTAGAATAATAATACCTCACAAAAATGAAACTAAGAGTATGGTTATGATTTATTAAAATTATAAAAAATTGTATTTGTAGCCTAGATTGATAATGTGAAGTACTAGCTTCAATTATATATATAATGTAACCATCTTTAATGACTACATGTCTGAAAATTTGTGCATGCACAATCAATGTATGCATTATTAATCTTCATTCTTAATTTCAATTATTTACTAGAGATAAATATATCTACAAAAGACCAAATTTGATTTATTTTATAATTAATATTTGTGCTTAATTTTATAATTAATATTTGAGCATTTAATATAGCATTTATGAAAACATGGAAAGCTGTAATGTCTTGGTTATTGTTACTTGCAAAAATAATTAATATATCCTATTAAATGCAAACAGCAGAAAATGAAATTGCAGACACAACTTTTAAGAGAGAAGATTGTATATTTTATGGTTTATATCAATCCAGACTATTATTCCATTTGAAATTGATGAGAAATTGCTCTGTAAAAAGAAAACTGACTGCTGAAGTGTTAAGGATTAGTTTACTACTCTGCAAATATTAAATGACAAAACCCCCACAAAACTGATGAACCCCAAACCCCACAGGCTTTATGCTTTGATAATGTACAAATTTAGCAGTAAAAGATATATAGAATAGCATATACATTGAATATAGTTTAGTGGTGTTGCTGGGGAAATATAAGCTCTAAATTTTAATATTCATATTATTTCACTATGGATCAATATAGTGTCTAAGTGATGTTTACATTTTCAGTTGCTATAATTCTTTATGAAGCCCTTGTGAGGAATGAAATAGAAATGGTATCTCTCTTACGAATCATTACACTTGCATGGTGATATGCATATTTGGACAGTCTGTCATTTAGTAAAAATTTAAAAGAAAAACACATATGTGGAGCCCCATGTATATGTAGAGATCAAGGGCTTACATCCACACAAGTGAACCATCAGCCTGCTTCTGATAAAAAGGAGAGTATTGCAATGTACAGACTTCTGAAAGTACAGTTATCCTGCAGTGAGGAATTTGCAGAATCTGCAGGACCCTACAGGGATCAAGGAGGTTTGTGTTAACAATGCAGTACTGCTGCAAGACAAAGAAGAAATGCTTTCTTTTTCATCTTTTTAAATATCAGGTTTAAAAGGATAGAAGCAACTAATCAAGTAGCAACTCTATTTCTGTAGCAAAAACATGTGCCGTACTTAAATTTTCAACTTAAATTAAAAGCTCATCATTTTCGTTTTCCTTAATTATTTTTTTAGTTGGTTTTTTTTCTTTCTTTTTTTAGCACTTGGCTGAGTTTTTTTAACATGTTTGGAATACTAAAATTGAAATAGTATTCTCTAAAAGATTTAAAAAATACATTGAAATGCTGCAGTAGATAAATAAATTGGTGCACTCTGGCATGAAAAGAGCATGTTAAGAGCTGGAAAAAACCTTCTTCAGCAAGCAGTTTCACAAAGAAATAGATCCTCAGCTTTCAAGAATGCTGTCTCAGTTAATGGAACACCACACTGATGCAAGACCCCAAATGGTTCTGGATGTACTGCCATCCTATTACCCCAACAGCATCCAGAACTGTATTCCACTCTGGCAAGACATGCATTTGTTATTGCTAGTGATGTTTTTCATTCTCAGAGCAAAACTCAACTTGCAACATTTCACAACATAAATTCATTACAAATATCACATCTTTATTTATTGAAACAATGCTTTCTCATTGGTTATTGATAACCTTTGGCTGAAATAAAAGTTCCCTGTCTATCAAGACTTCAGACAGCCAGAAGTGAGAACATTTTGAGTGCTTGAAAAGGCTACATCAGCACCCCAGCATGTGCACACACACCGAGATTTTGTACAGGCGAACAGGCCATAGGTTTCTGCGGTACAAAACCTGATGCTCTGAGCCAGGAGCCAGAAATGGAAGAGAATAGAGTAGAAACTTTGGTCCAGAAAAAAGAAACCTTCAATGTCTGGTCTTGAAAAATAAAAAGAAAGCAAAAGGAGGAATGGCATACAGTTAAGACTGTATTATCTGAGAAGTTCTTCAAGACAGTTTCTTCCCCTCCTGTGATACTCCTTCATATAACAGTTTCCTGGCCAAGGCGAGGGCGAAAGCAAGAACACTTGAATCCAGACAATTTAGCTGATATTGTTTCTTTCTACTGTGTTTTGGCAGACAACCGTGCTTCTCTCAAATCCCACAGACTGATAAGAAAAGTTAATTTCACCAATTTATTCTCTGAAAGACTGAGTACCAGTGGGAATACTGTATGAAAATGTTTGGCAAATAAATCTACTGTTTGGCGGATATTCAAAATTATACTGGAAGATGTCTGAACCATTTTTTTTCTGGCGTAGCAAATTTTTGCAAGAAAAAAGACTAAATTCACTTATTTTTACTTTAATTTCCTTGTTTTCCAGAGACAGAACTATTTTTAAAAACTACATAATTCCATGTAATCAGCTATAGATTAATAAAAAACAAATCAGGGTAAAGCAAGGTCTTTTCCCTTTTGAGAATAATTATGACTTGCAAATCAAGGAGCTGCATTTCCAATACATGTACACTCTGATAATATTGCAAGATGCAGTCACTTTACTATAACTATTTGTTTAGAATTTCAAATATATTATGAAATAAATGTATTTGCATTTGATTTCAACACAAACTAAGTATTTTTGAACTTAAAAAGTCCTTTAATTATAAATTAGCTAAGAAAGGGTATTTCACAACTAGAAATCTAAGCCTTTCTTCCAATATACCTCAAAACTTGTCCTTCCTTCATTTTGTCTTATTTCAAGAGAACTCAAGTGACTACTAGGCAGTGATATGAATGCAAACTGCAATTGCAAATCTATATCAAAATTCTGCAAATTATGATTACGACGGGTTTTCTCCACAAGAACATCAATAAAGCAGCCCTGTTCCATGCCTCATGCCAAAGTGGTATGTGAGTGTGGCACATGCACCTCTGAGCCCTGCACCACTGGCATACCATGAGGGTTACTTACATGTACTACATGTGACAAGTCCCCAAGAATCCCAGTACAATTCAAAGATAGAAATCTTCCACCTCCATACATGATCTAGTCCAATGCTTATCTTCTCTCACAGTTAGAAAGCTTCCCTTAATGGTATAACCTAAATTGCCTCTGATGCATTTTCAGCCCATTATTTCTTGTCCTAGTGCCAAGGCACATGGAGAACAATTTCTTCTTTTCCTCTTTGCAACAACCTTTAAATATTTGAAGACAGTTATCATGTCTCCACTCAGCTGTCTCTAGACTAAACAAACACAGTTCTTTCAGTCTTTGCGCTGGGGTCATATTTTGTAGACTTCTGATAGTTTTGTTACTCTCCCCTGGATTTTTGCCAATGGATCCCACATCTTTCCTGAAGTGCAGTGCCCAAAACTAGACATGGTATTCCAGCTCAGGCCCCACTGTTCTCTGCACACTACAAACAATCCATGTGTCTTATGCTTAGCATTCCTGTTAACACATCCTTGTATGCCTGCTTCTTTTATTGGAGTATGACAGAGGTTACATATATTGGTTCAGATCATCTAAAATACTGAGTTGCACTTCAGGCAGAAATATTGTATTGTCACTCTGCAGGTGATTATTTGTCTGCCTTTGCACTTTTTACTGAACTCCATCATACTTATTTCTGATTGTTCCTTCTATCTCTCAAGGTTATTTAAATTCCAGTCTGTTGTAGCTTAGCCTTGGTGGCAGCTAAGCACCACAGAGCTGCTTGCTTCACCGATCTGCGGGATGTTGGGAGGGAGGAAGTTTGCAAGGGTGAAAATGAGAAAACTCATGAGATGATATGGAGACAGTTTAGTATTAAAGAACTGACAAGGTGAATCTCCAGTTCTACTAACTTTACATCACGATTAACCAGATTTTACAGCCTGGTACCTTAGCAAAAGCCTAGATAACAAATACAGCATATGGATGGAATAGTTGTGCATTTTATGCCAATGGTTCCTATATGTGCTGGTGTAGTGGCCTCATTATGTTTAGGACAAATCTCACGTGAGCCTATGTGGATCTTCTGCGCAGGAGATCTAAGTGAGCAATGTTTAATCTAACATTTTATACCTGGCATTATTGGTAGGACACTCCAACTAACACAGTTTGTAAATGTCTGCAAGTTCAAGTCTCAAAAATGCAAAGCAAGAAAAATAAGAACAGAAAGTTTCTTCCCTTAATTCAACTGACAGTTGAGTCCACATACAAACCAAGAAAATCTCAGCCTCCAACTAATTTGCTTTAGACAACCAGCCATGACTTTAAAAGGTATGTAATATGTACGTGGACCTGTTTTTCCTCACAGCTGATGAAGATCTGTTCTTGATGGATCTATCCTCACAGGACCTTTGGCAAAATGATACTTATATTTTTACTGGTGTAGTTGAATGCAATTTTGAAACAAATCTGTTAGTCACTCCCATTGAGAGTACTTTTAGTTCTCACTGTGGAGCAGCCATCAGGGCACAGACTGTACTCTGTTTGGATGGAATACACTCAGAAGCTGTGCTCAGTTCAGGGGAGCAGGCTGGAACGAGCCCAGAGCCTGAAGCATGTGTGCTGCGCACGGTGCTCTCATCACTCACTCATGCACTCTGCAGATCCCTTTCCAGCCTGGATTACTGACAGGCACCAGGGAGAATGGAGTCACTCTGGAAAATGCAATGGGGCAGTAATACAGGTATAGGGTGCTTCTTTCAAATGGAATTATTAATTGCACAAAAATAATGACCTCAATTAAATGTAGGCTATCTTTTAACGGTTGCAACTCGCCCATATTGGTATCTCATAGTTCGTTCTCATACAACAACAAGAAGGAGGAAGATTAATTGCATTTTGGCATTTATTCCCTCATATTGCAACCATTTACCCATATTTCATATAAGGTATCCTCTAGGCTTACCAAACTCTCCCAACCCACATAAGGCTTATTGTTTGTTGGGTTTTTGTTTTAAGCAGACCAGTGCCTATTGCATGAGACCAGTATGTTATTAATTTCATCAGAGTAGCTTAAGAAATTAAATATTAATGAAGTAAATAGCAATGTTTAATCATATGAGAGTAAACACATCTGCATTTTCACATACTGAAAGAATACATTTCCAGATAACTGCATTTCAGTGATGAAAGACCACACTGAAACAGAAACTCCATGAGCTAATAACATGCTGCACTTAATGGAAAACAACTTGATACTCCCAATGGTTAAATACTACAAATAATGAAGACACAAGGCATGGAAGCCTAGTATTTGCATTTAAGAAAAAAAATCAAAATTATAAGCTCATTTCAACTACCTTAGGCTTTTCAGATATTGAAGATATTGAATCATTTTGGACAGTCCAAATTTTTTTTTTTTTTTTTTTTTAATCAACACAGGATATTGTGCAGTGAGTTTCAAGAATGACATTTGTTTTGCTGGCTTAGGGAAGTGGGGAATCCTTCCATTTGCCTTTAACAGTAAATGATAAATCCAGTGCTGTCAACAGATTTGATATACCTGGCAATGTGCAGATGAATAATACTTTGGTAAATAAAAGAGTTTTCTATTCCAGTAATAACAAAGTGAGTGATCTTGTTGAAAGGAAAAGCCTGGCAAATGTGAAGGGTTACAGAGATGCTCCCAAATGGCTCATTCCCCAAACAGTTGTATTAAGCCGTAATAAACGCATTCTTAACATTAAAAATAATTGCTAGTTTTATCTTTAAAATATGAAAATGTGAGTACTTTTGCTGTGTCTCAGCAGACTGAATTGTTTTACATGAAGGCAGAATACATTCTTCTCTCTACTCTTCAGTTTTAGCTGAATGCCATTGCAACGCCCAGCAGTAACTCAGTGTGTGCCAAACTTGAATATTTTTAAGCGTCATTTGAGTTTTAGAGGCTAAAGTAAGTGATGGGAACACAATCGTCTTGGGAATCTACAAATAACTTAAAAAAAGCTCATAAATCTGGCTTTCATGTTTAGGTTTTCAACAGCTTTATGAAATATGTCAAAGCTTGAACACAGTGAGTTAGTTTTCCTTCAAATTTCTAAGGATTGACTTTTCTAAATTTTTTTATATGCTGCAGAGAAACAAATAAAAAGAACTTGGCTTTAAAAAATCAGGCATCAGCAAGTTACTCTTTTTAAAGTTGCTTTCTTAATTTTTTTTTGTATCAACAGAGGAAAAACTAAGTAGGGCAGTCTAAAGTATTCCCTCATCAAAACAACAAAATGTTTCTGTTTAGCACACAATATATTGCAGCATACCAAACCAAATATTAACAAACATGTGATGTATAATTAAAATATATTTTTTTCTTAAATTGTTTAAAAAAGATGGATCATAATGACTAAGCCAAGCAGAAACCTGGAGAGCTGCATTCAGAAGTCCCATGCAAACTCTCTACTTACAGGGCAACACATGCACTACAATGATAATTAGCAGTGAATTCTTGGTTTTTAAAATATGAACTAAAGGGTCAGTTGAAATTACATCAAAGTTCAACAGCAAGAATCTTTAAAATTGTCTGAGAATCACAAAAAAGAGCCCACTCAAAGAGATCACCTGGCATCACACATGGTGCCACTTCTGTGGAATGCTGCCCACTACAAAACTAGACCTTATTTGGTTTGTTTTCAGGAACTCCCAAAAGAATTGCTATTGTGATTACCTATGATCTATAACTTCCCTGAATAGTACTCCTTGGCAGGAATACTTCTTTATGTGTAATAACATCTCCTCCTCACTTAATCTATGTCACAAATTGGAAGATCCCATAGGAAGAATGCAAAGCAGACATTTAATCCTCCAGCATTAAAAGTAGCAAGTGGAGTTGCCAGCACACACAGAGCAAAAAAAACCCCTAGGTGTTCAAATATTTGTCCAGGTGCTTTTTGTCAATTGCGTTTTAAAATAACCATTACTCAGAAAAGAAAAGTTTTTTGGAGAGGATCACTTTCTTCATAAGTGCTAAACAAAAGACATAACTAACAATTTGTATTTGAAGATTATTTTCATGAACTATTTTACTTTTTAGCATGACAATAATATAAGAACTTTGACTATATTGTGACAGTAAGCTGGGACTGTCTTCTGTATAACTGAGGGAGAAATGTTTAAGTTGTGATTACAGAATAAGTTTAAAGCTATGATAGTTGGTGGGGTAATGGCCGAGTACCTGGCACTAAATTTTTTTGTCTTTGCTCTTCTTATTTCTCAAGTTAAGGATAAGTATTTGAAAAGAATTTGTTTTAATAAAGTGAAAAAATGAATTCACAAACCACAGTCATAAGTTGTACATGGTAACAAATGATGCTCTTCTACAAATAACTGATGCCAGTACCTGTTTAAGGAACTGACACATATGAATTTGTGAGCTAATATAAAAACACAGTTCCAGCAGATTACCCCACTGTTTTCATCTCAAAAGTCTACAGGAGGCAGAGCAGACACTGTGTCAGTAACCTGATCAAATCCTGGAGGAAAACAGAAGTCTAACATGTTGTTGCTGCAAGTAAGAAGTTTGAATCATAAGTCTTATTTAGAATATGAACTTATTCCTGATTAGGATTTCAGATGCATTTGGGATTTCAACATGTAATAATATTTCCACATTTAATTTTTTAATTAGTTATTTTTTAGTGACAAAGATAATGGAACAATATTAATTTGACTTATTTGATATTTGCATTTGGTCTTGCAGGAACTATCTTAATGAAGATAAAAGTACGACTCTAAAGGCAAAGCTTTTGAAGTGTCTTGAAGTGATAATTTGAAGTTGCAATCTAAAATCAATTCATAAGAAAGTCCAGTTCTGTTTACTGAAAATCTAATGGTGATCTTCCAAAAACCTTTTTTAAAAAGAAAAAATATTGTAAATTCCATATGGAATTTGGAATTTGTACTGTTTTTAAATTTGAGCTTGCCAGTTATGATGCAGTTAAATACGGAGAACTAGGCAGACTTATAATGGTAGTGGACTTTTCAATGACTTCTTATGCTAGCCGGGCAAAGTTTGTAAGGTCAAACTCCTGACCCTGTCCTCCTTTGCAAGTTCCTTTCTTATATTCCTGCTGTTCTTTGTTGAAGAATGGTGCAGAATTGAGTGTCTACTACTTTCTAGCCTATCTGGATTTTACCTGAAGTGCTTTAGCTTTAGTGAAAACAGAAAGCGTTTTCAAGAGGCTGCCATTGCATATGCAAGCGGTTCCAATTTGAAAACCAAAGGACACTCAGCAAGTAGTGTACATAAAATATAAGCAACTGGCATTTGAGCTTAAGTGCAAGATAAATATTCTGAAGTACAGAAACAGCCACAGTCTTCAAGCAAAACTGATAGTTATTTTCTAGTCACACATCAGGATGTCTTAGATAAAACACAAATGCTCAATAACTTCTCCCCTGCAAACTAGTTTCCCAGTAAATGTATGTAAATAAATATTTATCATATCTGGCTCTGGTCCAATCCAGAATTCCCACTAAAATCCATGGGAATAAGGTGGGTGTATCAGGAATACATCTTTAGTCCTATAACAGTGCAAACTCTCATCATGTAACAGAAGGTACTGTTTGTTTGCACACATACTATATTAAAGTATATACACTACTCAGAGAATGAGGAAAAAGAATATAATCTAGCTAGTCCTGCATAAGGGAAAAATTTTAAAAACATCCTGCACACTCATTGGATCATGTGCATATTTTTATTTAAAAATTCTATTAGGTTTAAAATTGATGAGCTAACATGGTAGTTCTACCCACAGAATTTTTTCTCAAAATGACATTACTGGTTGAAGTGTAATGCATTTGTCCTTATGCTGTGGACTGATACTGGGAGAGCTATAAAGCCATCACTGACAGACTGTTAATGGAGGCAAGAACTCACTGCACAACACTGGAATACTCCTGGGGTTAAACAGAGAAATAGTAATGATATGATTTGGAGGGAACTAAAGAAATCCTTCTTATTAAAGAGTGTCATAAAGACTTTGAAGGGAGGGAAAAGCTAAGTCTTCTCCAGAGAAGATAAACACATAAACTCCAAACTGGTTTTTAATGATTTCACAGCTAAACAAAACTACACGGCATCGTCATGCTCTTCTCTGCTATATAACAGACCTCTTATTACAAACAAATATGACAATTAAAAATTAAATAATCCCATACTAAACTTAAAACATTAGTTTTATTGATTACAAACTTATCACAGCTGATTACTTCTCCAGTTTGAAGTAAAGCTGAAATCAGGTATGAGATGACTAGAGAAGGAAAAATCAAAATACTTTGATGAGGCAAGTTTTGTATTATTTCATAAATAAAAGGAATACATCATGGTTTTTTATGTTCATTAAAAGCTGAATATATTCACTGAGACACACTTTGGTAGTGCCAGCATGATACAGTCACAAAGCATGCACATCAGGGTGACAGCTAAGAAGCAACAGAGCTTTGCACATAATCTAAAACTAAATCTGTATGTAATTTCCTTCCTTTTGTTAATTGAAGATTAAAACTAAATCAAGGGGAAGCCTTCTATGAGGCTACTTCCAACAACAGATGACTCAACTAGCACCTGAGAATTTGTTGTGCTTGTGTGTACTGGGGTTCTGAACTTCCTGTTTCAATAAAATACCAAACAAGTTGTGTTTCCTTTACAAATAAGCTATTACATCAAACCCTGTTCCTATAAATTCAGTTTTTGTCCACATTCCAACATTTTCTTTGGCAAATGTAGAAACATTCTAATTAAAGAGAAGAGAAAAACAAGCATCATTCATCGTGGTAAGAATGAATGCTCAAGAGAACATCCCTACTGGTTACTTGTCCATTCAGTTTAATTTGGCTTTTTAAGTGCACTTAATTATGCCATGTAGTTCTCTGAGATAAAACATGGGTAGCAGGGTTTCCACTAATAGTGTCTTGTGAAAGCTATTAAAGGTAATAATTCCTCTAATCCCATACAAATGTAATACCACCTGTGTAAAGTAATTAACAATATTTTTAGAACACCATAATACTTAAAATACACTATTCTTTAACATATAATTTGCATTTTTTTAACTGGAAATGTTTCTGTGTTTTCCTCAGCATGAGATAAGAGCAATAAGAATCCTTACCAATGTCCTCTTTCCTCAGTTTTCGCATTTTTTGTTAATGTTAGATTCCAGATGAAAGACCTCTGTCTACTTCATTTGCAATTAACCATGAGAAAAATAAACTCCCATGAAAAGGTAAATACCAGACCTGCAAACACAGCATAATGTAATTGCTTAAGAACAATACAGCCTTAATATTACAACATATGTGGTTTCTTTCCTAAATTTATTTAACCACAGAATTGGAAGTGCTGATTCACCCAGGCAGAAGCTCAAACTTAAAATGACACTATAATAGGGGTTGTAATTAATCAAAATTAATTTTGGATAAGTCCATATGCACATTGTATCTTTGTGGAGAGCACTGCTTTGTCTTATAAACCAAAGGCTTCCAGTTAATGAAGTTAAAACCCCAGTCAGCTGCTCGGGGTTGTGTTCTAGGCAAATCTGGAATGCAGTAGAAAAAACCATCCACTGTAAATGGTTAAAGCCAGTAGGGGATGCCGAAAACTTCTGATAAAAGAAATAACCACTACGATGTCTGAAACACCATCCAAAGGCAGCATGAAAATAGAAATAGTCCAGTTAATCCTGGAAAACCCCTAAGTTTGAGAAATGATCTCATCAAAAAGGAGAATGACTTGGCAGTGTTGCTGAGAAGAAGCCAGCAGCCCTAGAGCAGTGGTGAGATGCTCTTGGGAAAAGCACATAACAGGAGTTTGGATGGCAGTGTGTGCTCACAGCCCAGAGAGCCAAACATGTCCTGGGCTGCATCAGAAGCAGTGTGACCAGCAGGACAAGGGAGGGGATTCTTCCCCTCTGCTCTGACCTCTTGAGACCCCACCTGAAGAGCTGCATCCTGCTGTGGGGTTCTCAGCATAGGAAGGGCATGGAACTCTTGGAGCACATCTCCTATGAAGACAGGCTGAGATAGTTGGAGTGTTTAGCCTGGAAGAAGACTCCTGAGAGACCTTAGGACAGCCTTCCAGCACTTTAAGGGGGTTACAAGAGAATTGGAGAGAGACTTTTTACAAGGGTATGTAGTGACAGGATAAGCAGAATGGCCTTAAGATGGAGGGTAGGTTTAGATTAAACATTAGGAAGAAATTATTTACTGTGAAGGTGGTGTGGCACTGGAACAGGTTGTCCAAAGCTGTGGATGTATCCCTGGAAGTGTCCAAGGTCAGATTGGATGGGACTTTGAGCAACCTGGTCTAGTGGAAGGTGTCCCTGTCTGTGGTGGACGGGGTTGCAACTTGATGATCTATAAGGCCTCTTCCAACTCAAACCATTTAATGATTCAATGAACTTCCAGAAAAAAAACAACCAAACAAATCCCAAACAAAAAACCAAAACCAACAAACCTGAAGCAAAAATCCCAAGAAACAATATTGTCTACTTCTAATATCAGATGAACCACTATGTCCTTGAGCATCTCCTACATTAGTAAGCAGCAAGCATCCCAATCTACATCACACAGAGAATAATAATAAAGGGATCACAATGTGGTACTGCTTCAAGAAGCACATCTTTAGTTTAATAAGTATGAGCTTAAACTGACCAAAAACCCAATGGGATGGGACAAACAGATCTTTCAATTATTTATGCCATTCCTATTTTATATTTTTCTTCTAAGACACAATTGACTCAACTATGTAGTTCCACATAGTAAAGTTTCATCCAAAACTTCTTAATTAACATCATAGTTATCTACCTCCTTCATGTCAAACTAAACCCAGAACTTCAATAATAGTCCTCAATAAAATCTGTAGAGTTTGGCCTTGCTTTGTATTGAAACTACAGCTGTTAAAAGACACTTACAAGGTACCTTAATTCAGGCAGGAATCTCTGAGGCTAGGCAAAACTTTTGGTAGATCACTAAAGTTTTGGGACAAGTTCTTCAGTTTTAACATGATAGTGAAGACCCCTTTAAATGAATGCTTAAATGTGTACTTCCTTTGATTTTAGAAAGTTAGTACTAACCCAAATTTTTATACTTTTCCTCTGGATTGTCCTAATATGTTCAAAACATACCAGTTTAAAAGATAGATACTAATCAATAGCTAAACTGTTAAAACAGCTGACAAAATTCCACCCCATTCAAACTACCAAAAAATTCCTGGCCCTCAGGCAAACATACTGCTGTTAGACTTCTCTCTCTATAATAAATTTAAAAGTAGGCACGACATGTAGGAAAGACAAAGGTGAGCAGAATCAGGCTGCTTCATGTCCACAGGTAAAAGTCTCTCATGTGAACCAATGCCAGAATTTTCTGCTTGAAATGCATTTGATAAATGCAGGACACAAATCTGGTAGAATGAAACATGGGTAAAGTGTGACCTTTCAGTCTCATTGGGAAAAAAGAAAGGACAGAAGTATTCCTCTGAAGATCAAAAGGTCCCTGGTGCAGACATTATCCTTTGTTCTGGATTTATACAATGCATTTAGATGCAAAGTTAGTTTTTATGTTCAGTGGAAAATAATGAAGAAATTCTACCTTTGTAATAGTAATATATTGACTAGCAAAGTGAGGCTCATTTTTGACTGCAGCCTCTGGGACCAACTTCAGGCAAATATTAAATAATATTTTTTAAAAAAATTGTGAATTTAGACCATCTTTTAAATACTTCTGATAAATAACTTCAATACACAAGACATAAATCATTGTGAGAAAAATATGACAATGGAACTTCTTGTCTTTGAAAAAACCTCCAAGGTCCACAAGAGAATCTCATCAACACATAATAAATCACAAAACAGTAAGAACAAGTACAAAAGTAGATATAAAAAAATATACTCACAAGCACAGTAAGTCAAAATAATTACAAAGTAGATCAGCTGAAGATGGAATTTAGTTTGACAACTATCTTACTAATACATTTTAAAATTTAATTTTTTGGGTGTTTGTGTGATTGGAGCAAAGGTATGTGAGTTAGGAATCAAAGGAGCCTATTAAAATGCTTATATCAGAGAAACTAAGACTAGCAGGACCAAGTCTGGCACATATTCACGGAGTATTTCCTTCATATTAGCTGTGAATTACTTCAGCCTCAATTTTGGAGGACCGAATTCTGCAGAATTCTGCAGACTGTATCTTAGACACATTTATGAAAGTGCCTGAGAAGATGAGCTATATCAGCTAAAATGTCCATTCTAAAGCTTTCAGGAGATGTAACTGAGAAATACATTCAGAAAAATAACAGGTCTGTAGGCTATGATCCTACACTGTAGAGACATTTTCATGGACTTCAGTGCCATATTCTCTTCCAAGAACATGAACAGAATTGCAGTACAACCTTTTGCTTATGACTAAATGAAGAAACAACAAGGAATTGATTAAAAAGAAGGGAATTTTATTAAATAAATAGGATTCACTTTTGCTGGAACCATTGCATGACACTGTGTTTTGAGGGAGTCAGATTTGTAACCCATTTTATTGCCTGGATATAGTGTGCTACAACTATAATAAACAAAAGCCAACATGAGCATCTCAACAGGTCCCCTTAAGGTGCCTGACAAGAAATTTTCCCTTCCCAACATTAGCTATGAAGAGTCTCCCCAAAGTTCCATCATATTTTGGCTTCTTCAGCTATTCCATCTAGAACTACTGTTAAATAAATGATAATATAATGATAAGAACGCATAAATCAACACATTTTTCCTCTTATAAAACAATGTTTCTTGAAATACATGTTCTTCTGTGCTACACAGAAGTAGTTCTTTACAATTTCACCTTTTAAATAAATGAAATGTATTTTGGACTGACAGCATTTTAACTATTACAGATAAACACTACATATAATTTTTACTGTTATGCAATTTTATTGTTATGCAATAAAATATACATAAACAAATAAAATAGACATAAACACTTTCCTTCCACCATAACAAGTGGGAGGATCAAGTAAGACAAAGCAGGATTTCTGAAGCTTTAGCTGTATAATGCCCATGGGATTCCAATGGCTTAACCAACAGAAAATCATTATATGCAGGATCCAGGAGGTTTTCTAGCACATCCTTGTCTCATGAAACTCTCGTTCTTCCATTTTATTCATATATGGAAGACAGAACTCTAATTTTTCTGTCACTACCATCCATACATGCAGTAGATTTCACTCATAAAATACTGAACATATACAGAGAAACCTTTTTCAGTGAAGGATAAAGGTATTTAGATGGCAGTGACTAAAAAACCATTATATTTCTAGGCAATACGATAATATACATTACTTACCACAGGAAAAGAATATTAAAGCTAAAAGCTGATTATTAGCATCAAGCACTTTTTCAAAGTGTACGTGACCATCTGCCAGTCAGCTTATAATGAATCATACAAACACAGTCACAGTGCAACATCACCAAAGGAGAAAACAAAGGCACATAAACTTAACTATGTTTTTTTCTACTGTGGAAAAAAGATCAAAGTAAAACTTTGACTGTGTTTTTAAATGATAACACAATTTCCCCAAGTACTCATTTTCTAGAAGTGCAAGATTACAGTTCATATGATAATGTAAAAGCATGTGTAATGCACATGTAAAGTGCTACAATTGCAGCAAAGCAGAAATTCACCAAACCTACATCAATAGAACAATATAAACATCTGTTCTTCCTCACAATTAATATTGTCTGCAAAGACAACCGGGCCTGGGTCTATTCTTATTACCTGTGTACTAAGTTTCAGCTCCTTTACTGCAGTCTTTGATTGCTCTTCTGGTACTTAATCACAGAATTTCCCTTTTAGACACATCCCAGTATTTCTTTTCATTTAAGAATCATGTCCTTTCAAGAAACTCAGAAAACAACCCCAAAGCAAACAAACAAAACCTGCAGTTTTGGTTTATGAAATGTAGTCTCTGTTTATGCGCAGAGAAAATTCTGGGCTGGAACAAGCTGTCCTGTCAACACTTAAGACCTTTTAGCAAAAAATTTACATTCACTCATTTTTTATTTCCATGTTAGTCCAAACTTGTCAAATGCAGAGAGGAAACTGGTGGCATACATCACAATTACAAGCAAAATAAAATAATAGGTGAATAGGTTTTGTGAGCAAGGTGTACCAAGGCAGCAAGATTCTATTAGTCAGATAAATGAGTCCATTGTACTACAAGCAAGGACCAGAGTGGTAAAAAGGAATTACAGAATTGATTTTTATCCTGGAAAATTAGCTATGTAGATAAAACAGAGCACTTTTTAGGGGCTAATTGGGGTGATAAAATTATTTTTAAGTCATTGCAGAACATAATCATGTGCTCACAGATTACTGTCGTGCATAGATTGAGCACATCAGCCAGAGAAGTCACAGAATTAGCTGAGTGTCCTTCCCAGGATGGGCTCCCGAGCAACAATCAGATGCATCCATAAAGTCCAACAGGTTTCTAGAACTGTTTTATCTTGGCTATTTTGTCATGTATGCTATGTATATCTGAGTATACTACATTTTTAAAAACATCTTTTGGATAAAAATGGCCTTTTGACTCAGCAGGTCTTTGTAAACTAACATTTAATGGACATATTCCACAAAAAATGATGCTATGTCTTCCTCCTTCCAGTTTGAGCCAATTTCCCTGGTATGGAAGCAGGATGTACTTCAAGTTCTCATGTCTTCACTGGTAATAAAGGACAAAATTAGTGCCAGGCTCAACAATCTATCTTTATTAAATAAAAATAGCAATTTAGATATGCATCCTGAATATGTAAAATTTCCTTTCTTTCTTGTCTGTTAGCAATGTATTGAATACAGAGATTATTCTAAGTTTCACAGGTGCAACACAAAGAAACAGCAGTGGAGGACCAGAATATTAGAAAAGCAGCATATAACTTGCAGAAAGTAATAGCCTGGTAGTACCTTTTTTAACCTAAGATGTAAGGTGAGATGCCAGGTAGATGATTTCTGCTCTCTCTTGTAATATATTTAATACTAAAACCGAAAGCATGATACATGAAGGTAAATATTCTCAGGGTTCTTTCCACTGACACTGGGAGTTGAAGTGCATAAAAAATCCTCGACATGCATTAACCTGAACATTTTTAAAATTCTACCTGCAGCCAAAGTAAGTTCTAGCAAGTGAAACCTGTATGTGACTGTGGATTGTATTGTATACAGGAACCCAATTCAATTTAATTTGAAATTTTCTACAGCATCCAAGGTATTTAGGGGACTTGCTTCTTATTAGGTACAATAAACACATATATGCCAATAAAAAGGAGTTGAACAGTAATAGATTTATAAATAGATACAAGGGAACAACATCTTGAAAGCAATGCCAAATATGTACATGTTATCAGTATTTACTTTCACATTCTGAAAATGTTAAAGGAAGGTCTTACAATGGGACTTAAGAATTTACATTTCTGGGACTGCTAACCGAACTATTCAGAAACCAGGATTCTGGTTTTCAAAATCATGCCTAAAAAAAATAAGTTTTTTATTTACCTACTGCCTTCTATTGCCATTTTATAGAGGAACATTTTCATGCTTCTGTAACCATGAGAAATAGAATTATTTCCCCTAAATTTAAGCTATCATTTCTTTCTTAATCTAATTAGTTCACAATCTAGGACATAACAGACCAAAAGGACAGAGTGACATAATCACTGGCAACACCCAAAAACAAGGCAAGAATTCTCTTTTACCCCAAAACTCTTGAGAAAATTTGTAACAGCTGCAGTTTACATTTCAAATACAACCTAAACTATTCATGCGCACAACATATTAAAAGGCTCTTAGGCTTTTCTAAACTCATAGATCAAAGATATATTCTTACTTAAAGATGCAAAGGGAGACACACTAGGCTTTTTGCAAGTCTCTAAACCTGCACTGAGAACCTCTAAAATGTTTAATGTTAATATGTGAATGACAGATTTTCAAAGTTTTAACCACAAAACATTTTATAGTACAGATTACATGGCTATTCCAGTTCAGAGACATTGTTAAAAGTTGACTCGAACAGCTGAGACCAGAGCAGAATATAAAAATTAAAAACAGAATAAGGATTTAGCAATCACTTATTCCTCTGGTTTTATTCTCCTGCCTGTAACTTTTATTTCTGCTGAGCTTGGCAGATGTCCCACAGAATGGGGGATGTCCAGTATTACACGGTCAAGTCTGATGTCTCATATGAAAAACATATGGATTATGGCTTTCCACATATGGAAACCAGGCTGATTTTCAGATGCCTAGTAAACTGGGAAAATGACACAATGCATACACGGATAAAGCCTCCATGTACAGCAGATGCACTACCAACTACAGTTGGTGTCCATGTGCAGAGCTGTTACACAGTCCCAAACTCCTGAATTTCAACAGTTAGTATTTAGGATTCACAACTCTACCTTTATAGAAGAATATTAACTAGAAAAAAAGAAAAAAAAGAAAGGGACAAGAAATCCTTTCTTCCTTATTTCTATTGAAATTTCTGCTTGTCTTCTGTTTATTAAAATTACTTCATTCCACCAGCTGTGATACAGTGCAATACTTACTAAGCCATCTGCCAGTTCGTTTTTTGAAAACAGGTGCCTCCTTCTGACATGGAAGACCCAGAAAAGAGATGGAATTTGATGAATGAACATTTAATGAATTTATGAACGTTGAGAAATCAATGAAATGGAACCAAGTTTCACTTACTGTAAAGCTTGATTTGGACCAGCCACAAAAGCCAATATTTTAACTAGTGGTAACACCTCTTGAAAATGCTTCCAATTATTTAACTAGTCCACAGAACGTTTGGTAAGAAATCTGTATCTTTTAAAAAAATTCTCACTGTGTAAAGCTAACACAAATGGCAACTGTGTGAGGATTCACAGGTTCTGGTTTATTTTAAAAACTTGTATTTCAAATAAAGACAGGTTTTGGCTACTGTTCATGTCATTAACAGTTTCAAAAGCCTCAGGCCATTGTCTGTAAGCAGGCACAGGGCATCTGCAAATTACAGTAATGCAGAACAGACCCAAATTTTGTTTACTTCAGCAGCTTCTGATCATTTTCCATGACAGATGTTATCACAAAAAAATTCTGACTGATGCTAGAAAAGTCTTCTAAATGAGAAGACCCCAGCTGGCCTGTAAAGCATCACTTTTTTTTCCTAGTCCTTGAGGGTATCAGTTTATTGAAATAGCTATCTTAAAAGCATGTGTTATTTTTCTTTATTGGGTGTACTTCAGTCTAAAACTGTGGGCCAGCAGAGTTAGGTCAGAGGTAAGTGAATGCAGATTTTCTGCCCCCATTGCAGAACCAGCAAGGTAGAAAACATATGAATACAAAGGAGCCCACTTCACATCAAATAAATGTTCAAAAACAGAGGTTTGAAAAGTAGAGAAATTAATCTATCCCATGTTAATGAAGAGCAATCTGATTTTGATGTAAGATTTGTGGCTTTTTAAGTTCATGATGTCCATGAAATGAATTTTTTAAAAAAATATTCACTCTAAATATGTTTAACTAAGTTTTCTTTTTTAAAAGAAAATCTGAAAACAAAAGCAGCAATTAAGCCATTGATAATTGAGAATGATTTGTCTGGTTGCAAACTTCTCGGCCAAGGTTTTCATGGGGGCAATAACAATCTATGAAGCACAGTCTCACCCTGATGCTTTTAGCAATTTGAGTAACTGTAGTCTTCTGCATGTCATTGATGGAATTAATTAGATAATTCTAAATTTCTCAATATTGCAAAGAAATCTGAAACCATAACGATTTTCAATATTAAACCCACTGCTGTATAACATTAGAATAATTGTGTTTAACAGTTTGAAGGCATTAATATCAGCTTGTGCCTGATGGGTTTAATATAATGTCTGTGAGAAAACGCAATAATTATTTCAACTATATTAATTATATCTTTATCATCTGAAGAGGGATATTTTTTTCCTATAAGCACTTTTCACATGGAGGTCCAGCATAAACATTTTTCTTTCTTTCATCGAAGTGATAAGGTTTGATGAGAGAAATGAAGACATGAAAAAGCTTATTAATCACTTCATTCATATTGCTGCCAGCACGGGATTTTCCTTCACATTTTTCAGTGTTTTGCCATCTGTATTACTCATGCAACAGGGATTCCACTGCTTCTCATGAGAGGCTTTTCTGCAGTTTGATAGATCTTAGCTTCAGAAGATATATCTTTATACTCTGTATGAAATTAGAACAAATTTTAGGCCATGACTCCCTACAGTTTCCCTGCCTGCTGTAGTCCTGCCTGGAATACTTCCCAGCTGGCTGAAAACTTGGTCCACTGCTTGTCCCTCCTTCCTCACCATGGGCTGCGCTGGGGTTCCAGAACAGACCCTGCTTCTTAAACATTTCAATTGACATTCACCACAGGTATAGTGCTCTTCAGCGTGCAAAATGTGCCTGAAGTGTAAAAGAACTATGTTTCCAGGGTGAACAATCTATTGTTCTAATTAATCTATTGTTCTAATCAATCTAGACCAAATTACTGGCCTGTTTTTTTTTTTTAATGTATTCACAGTCCAAGTGAATCCATTACCAAAAGAGAAGAGCAGCAACGCAATGCAGTTTGGATACAATAATCTGAAAACCATAATAAAATGAAAAATGCTGATAATATATTAACGGCAGCACTTTAAGATGAGACAATGAAACACATATGAAATCTCAAATAACTATCACTTATTTCCTTAAGTTTCATGACATTCATTTAATCTAAATTCATCTCTTCATCTGAAGAGTCTCCTTCTGATCAGCAAAGAGAAATTTCTCTGACTCCACAAGGAAATTTTGGTTGACCTAATATATGCATTTAATCAAAGAAGGGCACCTTAACACCCTACACAGAGATACAATCAATCTTCCTTAATGCAAAAAGAAAATATTCTAAACTGGATGAGTTAGGAGGCATTGCCATTTCATGACATCATCTAGCAAATATTTAGTATGGGTTTTGCTTCCTAAAAACGATACTCAAGTGGGCGAACAGGCAAAGGATTAGCTGATCACTAATTTGATGAACTAGAAATAAAGTTATGTTCAAGAAAAATGCTGTTCACTGGACATTGCTATTAAGATTGCAATCAATCAATGCTGAAGCAGTAACAAATCAGAATGTATAACTTAAAACCAAGGGTGAACTTTATTAGTTATTTATAATAGAATTTGATCACAGATTTGACTGAAAATATTGACATAAAAATCAAGTAAGAACATAAAAATACAAGCAAGATGTTCTATAATCAAGCTTAACCTCAAGCTAATAAGCTAAGATTGAGCTCTTTGATTTGTAAATAAAAGTCACTTTGGCTGTGGCTATCCTGAATGGGGATGCACATTCAAACACTGGAGACATCACCAATGTCATCTCCAGATTTCCTGTACATATATTTCTACTGAGACAGAATAAAGATTTTTAAAGATCTGAATTTTCTGTGTAGAAAAATTACTCAAGGAATCATGCAGATTTAGATGAAAGCCTAGTAAAAGGACTTTCTAATTGGTTTGTGTTGGGAAGAAAATATACTCTAATGAAAGGATACTTATAAGAGAATTGGTCTTGTCTATATATTCCACTGGAAATGGAGGATTATCTTTCCAGCAAAGGATTTATTTGGAGAGATAAAGAACAGAATGTTACTCAGCCAATGAGGTACTTTCGTTAATATTTACAGAGAAATAAATTGTATGGAGTCAAGGAGTCCAAACTCAAATAAGCCCTAATCTTGGTATCTGGATGCAGCTAGTCTTTGTGCTGTCCCATCAACATGTCCCATCATGGGTTCTGATGCCTCACTAACCAGGGAGGAAAAACCCACTTTAATTCCTTCCTTTGCTTGTACAGCAGTAAGACCAACAACAAAAATAATGCCAAGTTTCTATGGCAGAACCAGCAAGAGGGTGGGCAATGTTTTTGAGAGCTATTACTGATCTATGTTTAGTAGTACTGAAAAAAAGAAAATATTTGTCTTTATGGAGTGCAAAAATAGTTTGCAGTTGCTCTGTCCGCTTCAAATGACACATCCATAATACAGTTCAGCAAATAGGAATATATGAAAATATGCTGCAAATATTTTTCTTGCACTCTTCATAAAAAAGTTAGTGCATGGACTGTATTTTTTTCTTGAGGGAAACAGATGTCAGGAACTAGGTACCTTACTGTTGCCATAAATGTCCTCTCCCTCTCTGAAAGTGTTGTTGATTCCTCTTACACAGTTTTTCACTTCCTTTTCATTCCCTCTTTGACACCAGTTTATCTTTGAATTCAGATCTTAACTTGAACATGCTCTTTGGAAGTGTGACATGCTGTTACTATCAAATAAGTGTGCTATTACCAGATGAGAGAGCCTTCTGCTAACCTGAGTGGCTGCTTACAAGAGGAAGGACTTAAATCATAGGGACTGTGGTGACTTGTAAGGCTATCTTACTGTCAGCTGCTTAGATGTTTTAAAAATACACTCCTTTAAACAAACGGCATATTAATTTTTCTTCAGGATGTCAGTAAGGCAGATTTTTCATTTTCCAAAAGCCTTCTGGATTCTTTCAGAGTCTGCTGCCTTTTCACATCAACATAATACACCATTCACATGATACAACAAAAGTCAAAACCTCATATAAAGATTTTAGGTTTAAATTGTCCAAATGCTCAAAACTGTAATTTAAAAGACATTTTTCAAAGCATAGAAACAGTATATAAGCTTACAGAGTAAGAACATCTGTTAAGTTTTTTAACTTATAATTCAACAGTAAAGGGTAAATACACAAGTGCTATGGGAACAATTTTTTAAAACAGATTTTAAAGGCTTTTACTACACATTAGCACACAAGTTATGTTGTTCAATTTCAACCAATGATAGCCTGTTTAAACAAGTGCTTTATTATGCTTGTCCCAGTATGGGAGATAGACAGGGCACAGCACTTAACACTGTCAGATGTTCAGCAGTGCAATTGTAAGATCCTTAACATTAGCTGTAATTTCCATGATAGTTTTGAACTCGTGCTATTTGAGTTTAAGATGTAATTGCACTTGTTACCAGCTGAAGTTTGCTGTCATCACATAACTCTGAAGAGAATATGCGCAGCCTTTGGGCACTGTAGCCAAACTATATAAAAATGTTAAGGAGGAAGGACATGTAGGAACTATTCTTGATAATCCTGGGACTCACTTCCTACTTCTGTATGTGGATGACTCATCTTTCAAAGATTAAAATAACATTCATTATTAGAAAATGCTCACAGTGAAAGACACTACCATCTGTCCTACAAACAGGAACTTCATTAATGCACAGTGAGTTTTCTGAGGTGTTTGCCTACATTATTTGTATAGACTAGAGTTCAATAGATACTTGTGAATTCTACTTTAGATATCACTTGGAAATCTGAATGGAAAAAGGAAATCACTAAAGAAGTAATGAACCAGCAGAAATTAAGAAACACTTTGTATTTAACAAGGTTTTGGAATATGGATGTGATAATGACAGGAATTTAAAAAAAAACATTTATTAATGTTATTGTTATTACTCAGGATGTGCTATCATAAAATCCCAATCTAAATTAACATGACCAATTATATTTCAGGAACAGTGGCATCAACAACGTAAGAAACACACACATATATACAGCTATAATTATGTATATACAGA
Source organism: Poecile atricapillus (assembly GCF_030490865.1). Lineage (NCBI taxonomy): Eukaryota > Metazoa > Chordata > Aves > Passeriformes > Paridae > Poecile > Poecile atricapillus. The sequence goes on along the minus strand of NC_081251.1, from coordinate 23,684,961 downwards.
ATATATAATGTCTTTCAATGTTAATATGTTAAAAAAAGTGGGAGATCAAAATAAGTCTGTAATTTGAAAATATGATCACATTAAATATCTGATTATCTGAGAAAAGCTATCCCAAGTTTAACCCAAGACAGTCCAGGAAAGCCAATCCAGACAGTGGCTACAAAGAAAGCAATGAAGCTGACATATTGGTAGGAGAGATGCTGAATTTAAACCTTCCAAATTCAAAGCAATTAAATATATAATCTACTTGTGTGAAGCTCTGATGATTGTTTAATCATCCTTATGACAGCAAAGTTGAATGTAATTTACTGAGGCAGAACTAATATAGTAAGCTTCATAAGCAAGTCACATTTCAAATATTACGGACAAGCTAGACAGATTATGTTACAAAATTCAGTATATTGATGACAAGGACCAAGATAGGGATTTTAGACACATTAATGGAAGCATAGCATCAAAAAAGGGAGAGAATAAAACATCAAAGAAATAAAAGAAACATAACTTGCAGATTATAGATTTAAATGCATTGAAGGATGGCGGCAGGGTCAATTATTAAAGAGAAAAAGGGAGCATGAAAGAATTTCAGAGGGAATACACAAAGTCTAGTTTTGGCTGCATTGCTTCCACTAGTGCTGTGACATCTAGGAAAAATACTGTGTACTGAAATGATGGATTGGATGTTACAAGGCAAGATGGGAAAAAACCAGACTGAGTCACCAAGACAGAGCAGTAACTGAAATTTTCAGTGGATCAGATTATTGACCTCTTGTCCCTTCAGCAGAGTACAATATGAGAACTATTGAGCAAATGCCCTCCCTTGTAAGGAAGGGTACTCAAAGGAGACGTGATAGAACATCAGAGATGGAACGTAAAGATGATTATGAATTCACAAGATGTTACACCAGATGTTCTGAGTGATCAGAAATAAGCTTCAGCTGAGAAAGTGAGTGGAATCCTGAGAGTTCGTTAAAGAAGTCATGAGAGACTGGTGCAGAAGCTCAGATGGAATAAAAAAGATAATGAGTAAAAGCTGGGGAAAGTAGGAATGATAGATATTAATTTTAAAGGGCTAGAAATCTGAACTATGGGTCTGAATGAAAAGAAATTGTTTGGCTTATAGGAAAATGTAATAACCTATTACTCCTCCCTCTGAAAAAGAGCATAAGATCTAAAACCAGACAATATTTTCAGCAGCCTAAAAATCCAATAGGGTCCTAGATCCTGTTCCCTGTTTTTTAAGTTACAAGTTCATGAGTCTTGTCCTCGTTGACATTTGTTCATGAGAAAAATGCTAAACTAGTTACAGTGAAGGAAAATATTTTGAAGACAGCAAATAGAACTATCATAAACTAGTATTAAAGTACCAGGAACCAAAGGTGGGAACTTAACACTGAGTGTCAAAATGAGCGGAATGTAAATACCAGGAATATATAAAATACTTTATAAATTTATCCCATGTTGCAGATGATTTTTCATCTCAGATTTGATTTTGATGTTACTTTACAACATTTTCATTTATATATATAAATCAAATATCCCTGTAAGAACGCAGCACCAAAACCTGCTTGTTTACATGGTTTTGCCTTTAGTTTGCACATATTTTATGATGTAGTTTTCCCTTCCTAAAATGAGTAAACTGCTGAAATGAGAATTTATCTACTAAATCAACTTCTTGAAAGTTTTAGGTGGCAAAGTTTGCAGATACCAGACTAAAGCCAAGTCAACATTTTCTTATATTACATAAGTTTACATACTTCCTTTTCTATCAGAGATCTCACAAGATCTCTGTATCTGCCTGTCAAACAGAAGCTGTGTAGCTGTAAGTAAAATGATAATTGGAAAGATAATGTTAGTAGAATTCAGGTGTCTCTCTCAACACAGCCTAGTCATATGCTGTATGGAAGAAACCCACAATTGGCTGAGTAAGGGAATTTACTGTTTCCCAGGAAAGGAAGTTGCCTGCACACATCTGGCAAAATGTTCTAAATGTTTAGTTTTGACAAAATACACATTTCATCTCTGCTTATAAGGTGAGTTCTGTAGAGTGGGTATCTTCTTTCTAAAAAGGGAAAGATCTAATTTGTACTTTAAATATACAGATCCACTATTTGGTATTTTATGGCATATACTATATACACTCAGCTCTAAAGCAAGCAGGAACTCACAGGTTGAAACTATATTTTAGTTTACAAGAAAAACGTATCATGAATGTAAATACAACACTCCATATCGACAAAAGAAATGAAAGATGAAGAGAACAACGAACATGAAAGAAATACTGAGAGGATGTGACTAGTCTGAATTATAACTTTTTACTCAGTTTCTGACATTTATAAGACTCCATGCCAAATTATTTAAATTCCTCCCTACTTCAGGATGTCTAACAAAGAAATGGTAGTTCTCATAACTAATGGGACAGATCTTCTCAGTCATTTGGTTTTCAGAATAAGCCCTCTCTTTCAAGCAGACTTGTTAAAATGCCTCTAAGTCTCAGTAAAAAGACTGCATTCAGGCATCTTGCTTCCTCAGATTTCAAGGACAAAAATGGATTTAACTTGCCTTACTTTTCACACCACTTTTCTTAATTTAGCTGTTACTACTTTCTTTCCCCCGAACTCTGACTGGCTCTGACTCTCTGGAGAGGCAGAGAAGACCACTTCCTCTTCCACAGCTGGGAAAGCACATCCCAAAGGGATAGAAAGGGTGAAGGATCACAATCGACTGCTCCAAAAGATGCACCAAATACGGCACTGAGCTGCAGTGAAGGGTTAAAGGGATGTATATTTATTTCGTTGGCAAGGTGAACAATCACTAACTTTCCTGGGCAGTGGGAAAGAGCACCTCATTAAAGCAATATGAGTCCATTGGACCCAGATGGGGAAACAGCAAAACCCTCTCACTGTTATGTGTGTGAGGGGGTATTTTAGTTACTGTCCCTATAGCCCAGGATTATCTATGAAACATTGGGGAAAACATTACCATGGTGCACCTCAGGGTGTTACTCCAAGACCTAGATGAGAAGCACAGTGAGTAGAAGCTAACTGGTGGTACCTGCTGTGCTGGTAAGAGTCTCGCATTAGGAGTTTGTTGTCACTTCTCAGCATAATACCTGGGCTTTCTGTAGCTTTTCCCTGAACTGCAGACAGCTGCCATAGCAACTGGCCATTTACTCATTCATTCACAACAACAAAAAAACCAAGACACAAAAACCAAGCCCAGCTTAAAACGCAATAAAAGGTGAACTCGTTTCTCTTTCCAGTATTCCTACAACTACAGTTCTCCCTAGTGGAGGCCCAGGATACAGCAAGGCTTCCTAGGCAGTCTCCAAATTCAGTTTTGCTCCTGGCCTCATTACAGCACAAAGGCCTCCCAGGGTCATGCTTCTGCCTTTCATAAAGGAAAACAGACTCCAGTTCAAACCTTTAGAGACACTCACGTCTCCTCCAAAACCCAGCAAAACCGAGCTCACAGATTACAATGGTGATGTGACTCACTAGGGTGGCATAAAGATGGCAAGCTTTATAGCCATTCAGAAACTACTGATTTAATCAAGCCTCTCAAGGAGATCCTATTTAATGAATTCTCAGCAGATTCTCCCCTAAATCTTGTCTTTTATATATATTCAGTCCCTTGAGTAGAGCTCTAATAATGAAAAAGAAAACTTCTAAAAGACTACACTGCTCACTCTCATATTTTCATTTAATATAACTAAAGAATTTAAAAAAAAATCCATGAAAAGATAATCAGAAAAATAAAGATTATCCTCCAGTTCTTCCTCATTAAGAGATAGATATTTCCAGGGCTGGATCACTCTAATTTTCTGCACTACTCTATTGAGTACGCACGTGGTGGCGAAAAGAAGGACTATTAAGATATGGCCCTTCATTTTTTTTCAGGCTAGCTGTGCAAAGAAAATAGGGAACAGACCGATTTAAGGACAAGCAATGGGAAATCTCATTCAACTTAGCATATTCATTAAAGTACCCAAATAACAGAAAATACTCAGTTGGAATGTCTGGTTAGATAGAAATGCTTCAGACAGTCTAGTGCATTAATCTAATGCACATTTTGTCTTCATTGGATAATAGTAGGTTGGTCAAGTATCTTGCAAAGACTGTTACCCACATGGAATTAAACATTCTTTCAAAGACTTCAATTAATTGAAAATTTGAAATCGGTCTACAACAAGTTTGAAACTTTGTTATCAATATAAGTAGCTGTCACATTTCTGCTTGGCTATTGCAACACAAAATTGAAGGGATGGAAAATGCATACTTCATATACCAAACCCTCTAAATACATACATTTTGTTGCAAATAATCTTGACCATTCCAAACATATTCCTCTGTTTCCTCTGGCTGGAAGGATGAACAGTGGTATACAGTGGTATACAAATACTCCACAGAAAAAAAATCTGACAAATTGGTTTCATTCATCACAGTCCAAATATAATCAGAATCTTTCTGGAATTCACCAGAATTGAATTCTAGAGATTTTCCTATCCAAAGGTAAATATGTTAAGAAATATCAGCAGCTTCCAACAATCTAAGACATGTATTGAAGCTGCTACAACTATTTTTGACAACCCCTTCCATGACATAAAAAAGTAAAGCCATATTAATACACTATATGAGATAAAGCAAGTTATGTAAGAGTCTGTCTTAAGAGATCCTGAGACATGCTGGGATTTTCCTTGAATATGAGAAACTTTGGTCAGCAATTCATGTTAGTTTCACTAGCACAGCATTCCCTTAGTTTATTTTAATTAAGAAAAATCTGTAGTTTCCGGATCCAGACCTAGCCAAAATCTCAGGCAGTTTGTCTTCAGGAGTCAGTATCATGCTGGTTTCAAGAAGACAATTTCTTCTTGCACAGAGAGGTAAACTTATCCAAAGTTTCAGTGGAATGGACTCTTTCCCAGGATCTGCTAAATTGGCTAGTAATTTTCCGCTTTTTCAAGATGACTGACCATTGCAGAGAGAGACCATGGGAATTGGGAAGTAGCCCTTTTTACTCTTACATATAGATTTCAAATACTTTATTAGAATTTCCCTCCCCTTTTATGGGTATTTCCCACTCCCAAGGGCAAAGAATTGGGCTAGGGAGAGCTAACAGGGTAATTCCTATTCAGCCATGCCACTTCCTGAGCCATGTCTTACTGCCACTGCCTCTGGATGGTTTTTCCCCTTCCAGTTCCAGCTGACTTGTGATTTCTAACTCTTTTATTAACATTAGCACTTCCAAAGTTAGCCATGTCATACAGAAAAAAAAAAAAAACCAAACCTTTAAAATAATAAATAAAACTCTTGTAAACGCTTAACTCTTGAAAAACATGCCTTAATGTTCATCTCAGAGAGTCAGTAAAATACAAATTCTGCGTTCAACTGAAAACCTCTAATTACTGCCCCTCGCGTTCTCTTTGCAAGGACGTACCCAAGCCTGCATTTGTACGCATGGGACAGTGTCTTTCCCTGTCATTCCACAATGTATTAAACACCAACTAAATTACATCTTGCTTCAGCACATTTTAAAGAAAATAAATTAAGATCAAACAAGCCCAGGGACACGTGTGTGTGTGTGTGTGTGTGTGTGTGTGTGTGTGTGTGTGTGTGTGTGTGTGTTTTGAGGGGGTGGTCGGGGGTAAGGAGCTTAAAAAGTATTACCATCGCAAATAATTTACTAGCATAGTTGGAGGCGATCGGAACTGACTGCTCTGTCTAGGAAACTCTTAATTAGAGCCGCGCTGCAGGAATTCGCAGGGGTCCTGCCGCTGCCGGCTCCTCCCTGGGGTTTCCTCTCGCCGCCCCGCTCCCGCCAGTCGCTGTGCGCTGCCCCCGGCCCTGGCGAGCCCGGGAGGGAGGAGCGGCTCCGCTCCACACGTGTGCTGCTCTTCTCAAGTCCTGTTATAAGGGCAGGGCGGCGAGGGGCTCGGGTGTGAGGCGGCGGGGGCTCGGCGCAGGAAGGCAGCGGGCCGGGCCGGGCCAGGCGGGGCGGCCGCAGCTGCTTCCCGCGCCTGACAGCTGCGGGCACGGCGGGAGCGGCCGCACCTCCCCGGCCCGCCCGGGGCAGGCAGGCAAGCCCAGCCCTCCCCTGACGGCACATGGCAGCGGAGCGCTCGGCTGCGCCGCAGGTTAGCTAGGGCCGGGCTCCGGCCAGCGCATCCAGGCTCTCTAGGTCCGCCGAGTTACCGCAGGGATTAAAATGCAGCTGGCCGCCTGCTTCTTTTTGGGCTGCGGCATATTCTTAGCTTCAGGATACAACTCCTTCAGTAAGAGCATGGAGACGATAGGCAAGAAGCAGTACCAGGTTCAGCACGGGTCGTGCAGCTACACCTTCCTTCTGCCTGAGGCGGACAACTGCCGCTCCTCGACTCCGTACGTGTCCAACGCGGTGCAAAGGGATGCACCTCTGGACTATGATGATTCGGTTCAAAGACTGCAGCTACTTGAGAACATCATGGAAAACAACACTCAGTGGCTAATGAAGGTAGGGTAATATACTTTCTCTCCCAGAAATTTAACATCTTGTTATCTCTTTCAGTGTAATTTATTTTTTTCTTGAACAATGCCTAAATTCACAGTGCATTGCCTAAGCTAAATTTCTGAATTACCTTTCAATCAAAAAGTTGTTTTGAAGTCTGGAAACATAATATTAACTAGAAAAGAATAATGAACTGCACAGTTCTGCAGAGATTGTGCTTTAAAGTTTGTCATTACATTTGAGTGGTTTGGACAAGTTACATACACAGATGGACTGTGGGCATGTCTGAAGTTTCTGACATGAGAGAAGCGGCTACTAATTTATAATTAACTGTCAAGGGCTGTTTTAGATCTATATTAAAGAATATAGAATGTACCTTTATCTAAGGCATGCCTGAAAAGTGTTACCGAAAATGTGATTTCAAAGCTTGAAATTAACCTATTAAACCCCACTGATAAAGAACTGTAGTTCCAGCAAAGACTGCAAGTCAGACTTGCAGTGAAATTAGCCTTGTGAAGTGATAGAATTTTAAGAAAATTCTTTAGCAGATATCCTTTGCATCCTGTAATATTTTCAGTGAAATGTACAAGATTCAAGGGAAAAATAGTCTGGAAAAGGTGTTACAGATACCACAGAGCTTCCTTTAATGCAATTCCATTGGAACTAAGGGAAAATGACATGGTCATTGCCAAAGTGGCAACATTTGTACCTGAAAGAGCAGGGAAAAAAAAATCTGCAGCATATATTCTTATTATTACTGGATAATAAACCTGATCACTATTTCACATTTTTATAGAAATTAATTTGATTCAAAATACTATGCAGTTCAACTGATTTTGACTTAAAAAGCCTTTATTTCACTAATACCTGGAAAAGTGGGATAGTATAGTCTAATTGCATAGTAAATTTATGAGCATTTATGTTTTGTACCAAGATGTCTATCTTCTAAGCAATAAGTATTTTAAGGACTTGGCACTGTATTTCCAAATAAGTGTTCTAGTGATGCCATAATGGTTTCTTCATAGCAAAAGAAATATGTGGTGCAAATGGAGAGAATTCAGTTTTTTACAAAGAATAGCCATTTCATGTGTTGTTATAAAATAATTTTGCATTAGGGCTCACACTCTAATCGGTCACAAAATTACGGAACTTCTGTGATACAGCAAATGAAACCTGCTGGCAAAATTTTAAGTGTTAAAATTCACATTCCAAACAAACAGCACGGGGTTTTCATCAACCTGAAAATGAGCCTTGAAGCTTAAATCCAAAATGCATACACTTGAAGGCTCCAGTGTGGAATTCTTAAATCCCTCTTCATAGGTTTACGATGCTTCATTTGGAGACACAAGTAATACCAGTTGAGTAGTTTTTGTTTTTTTAAACAGGCAAACTTGCTTTCCTCCACTTACTTACCTTTCTACTTATTCATTTACAATGCTCACTATTGTATTGCTAAGACCAAAATTAACAGATGTACAATGTAGGATGAAAACCACACAAAGTAGAATAGTCTAATCTACCCAGCTGCTCAGCAATTTCCTAACATTAAATAGTAAATCACACAACACTTCAGTCCTAAATGGCACTTAAGTAGACAAACACAGTATCATAAGTGGCATCAGGTAAATAAAAACCAGTAAGCATCCTTATTTAGTAAAAACTATGCTTTTTCCTGTCAGTCCCTGGGAACTCAGTGCCAAGAAGAATAGGATAAGAATGTCTAATCATTCTTTGGGGGATCAAAATATAGATTCTGATTTACAAGACAGAGAAATGTTTCTTGTATTTGAGCAAAGGCTTCTAAATAAGATGCTTTAGAATAGCCTGGGGTTTTTTGTGTTTTTTTTGTTTTTTTTTCCCTAGCTCTTCCACAGCTAAACATCCTGTAAAATAACTGTTGTTTGCCTTTTTCACTATTTTAACACCTGCTCTCTATGTCATCTGTTTTGTTCACAAAGAGCCTCCAACAAAAAGTAGCTTTTCCTCAGATTTACTTTGCTAGAGACACCTGGCCTGCAAGTGAAGATAAAAAGCAAACAATAACCCTTAAAGCTGCTTACAGAGTTTACTTGCTCTTTTTGTAAGGTCACTAATACACATTCTTGGGTTCATATTTCAACCTCCCAAAATATAGTGCAAGGTCAGTCAAGATGGGGTGAAAAAATTGTATTTGCTTAATTTTTTTAGTGTACTGAAAGTGTAATATAAGATTTGCTATTAAAAATAACCTGACATTTAGCTTCTCAGCAATTACACAAAAACATTCTTTGGGTCTTTCTCTTTAAGTTATTTTTGTTCATTTAAGAGGCAGAACCTGTTTGTTTTGAAGTTGTGTAAAATATACATTGTAAACTTCTAGTGTGAATTAACTGTTAAACATTGTTCTTGAAATATTGCACATGCCCAAACATTTTTACACACCTCCCCCTCTCCTGCCTTTAATCCATCAACTAAAGGAAACGTTCTGTTTCTGAATGAACACTGGGCTGTATGAATGGAACAGCATGGGAAGTGTGAGCTTCATCTGCTTAATGGACAAACACAATGAGAAGAAAATGAGTTAGATATGTCAATTCTTTTCTGATCTGCTCCTGCATAGGAAGCAAAAGACTTTTTTCTACAGTTAATACAAATTGCTTCTTCACGAAAACACTTTTTTTTCAATCTGAACTTCAATAATGCATTCTACCTCTACTGTATGTGCCATACATAAAACTGGAGAATGTCTTTTGAAAAGCAGATTATGTTTAAGCATTCAGATGACAAGCTAGAATAAACCACTATTCCACTTAATCCACAGTTTAGCAGTAAGCCAGTAAGTGATACTTTGAAGCAAAGGCCAAAACCCTAGATCAGCTGTGCTGCAATATACCTGAAATGAACTTTCCTCTTTGACTTTTCCTATCTTGGGATCAATTTGTATACTGAAGTGTAAGATTTTTTTTCTAATGTGTGTGTGAGCAGGGAGAATAAAGCTCTCAATAATAAAATTTTTAATTAACTTGATAGCAGGTTGGTATGCAGCTGAGATACAAGACTGGAAATTTTAAATATAGACATATATGTTGGTTATTACAGTTTGAACTTTTATATAAAAACACCAGGTTTCCAGATATTCCTAAAAGACAGGAAATCCCTTAGGTTCAACAATTTAACTATTTCTATCTGAATAAATGGCAGCTTTACTATTTGAATCACAGCACCTGTACTCAAGGAACTGCAATTTTTTCTGATGTTAAAACATTGAAATAACTGAATGTTGACTTGAATTTACTTCTTAATATATTGACTGGATCCTATGACTCAGGAGATATGACTGTCCACAGCAACAGTGTAAAAAAAACCAAAAAGTCATATTTTCTTAGTCTTTCCTGTTACCAACAGCTGAAAACAATGTATGATCAAATTGATGATAGCATCTGGAATACTGATAATTTATTTGTAGTTTATCAGCATATCAAAAGACTAGCAAGTGAAAGTCTGTATCAGGAGTTGCTATGTAAACCCAAAGCCAGAACTTCATCCTGATCCATCCCAGCAGACTAGGAGGGGAATGCACTGCTGATAGAAATGCAGTATCTTTGGATATGCTTAACTGAGATTCATTTTCCCTTGTCTTGATACCCTAAAAGGTCATAATTATTGCTCTACTGAATGTCATTTGTCAAATACAAAAAGATACTTTGACATTCTGCCATCCAAAGCCGTCTGCACACAATGGATAAGGAAAAATATATTGAACAATGTTGGATTTTGAAGTACCCAAGAGATGATTCTGACTCTGACTCCTACATTCCTTTCTTAAGTAATGCATCTGTTTTTACTTATTGTGAAAACTGCTTGTTTCTGTCTATCAACGATTATTTGCTAAGCAAATGATAACTGGCAGGACTTAAAAGAAAATACTTTCTTACTTTCAGATTAGTATGTTACCAGATAAAGTTTCCACACTACTCTGGATGATATAATTATGCAGTTTATTGTTGTATTTCCTGTAGGTAAATTTCAGTGACAGGATTTGAAATGATGCTATTGCATATGTTTGAAAACTATGTTGTAAAAACCATTTCTGCATCATACCTCAAATAATAAATTGGTGATACAGGTATGAAATTGTACAAAATCAACAAGGAAGATGACATGTTCTTGTACAGATCTACAAGACAAAATTGAAATAGAGAATTCACCTTCTCCACGGTGAAAATCAGTAAAAAATGGGATAAATAGAGGCTTGTTTTACAGAACCAGTCTCATGCTAGCGTTCAATATATATTTTCCTGTGCTTGCTTTGTTATCAACGTGACCATAAACTTGTCATCTTTGATTGATCCAAGCAGCAAAATGGGAGATTTTCTCTGTCAATTAGTGACAGCAAGCTTAATTTCATTTTTTTCTTTCTTTTCTTTTTAATTTTCTTTTCTTTCTTCAAGTGTACATATAGGAAATTAACTTGGAGATTCTTGACTTGCCAGTTTCCAGTTCTTTTTATTTGCATACCCACTTAAAGATTATGCTGTTAAATTTTATATATTAGAATATCTTTGATAGTTTGTCAGAGAGACTGAAGCTGAGGATGATGTTTCTTTTACAAACAATTATTGTTACTGCTTTTTTTTTGTTATCAATTATAAAAAAATTCAACAATATACATCTCACCTCAAATTTACCAAGTAAAACAATATAATTTGCTTGATTCCTAAGCTATCATATATGTATTGCTTAGAAGGGAAGTTACCTAGAGACCACAACAATGGGTTAGACCCATTTCTGACCTTCAAAGTATCACTACTAGCACCTTTACTGCTTAATACTGCAACACTCAGTAGTAGAAAACAGTGTTTGCTTTTGAAAATATACCATATTCTTTGATTTACAGCACTAAGCAGCTTAGTTAACCATTATTTCTTTAATAACTTTTTACATACTTTAATGCAAGAACCTCCTGCTGCATCTCATTTCATGGGCTTCTACACAGGTTTGGCTGAAAGCCAGGGTGGGGGCAAAGTAAGATGGTCTTCCCCTACTGTTACTATTGTTGTAGGGCTAGACAGGCAAGGTGTTGCCAACTGATTTAGAATACATGGTCTTACATCTTACATTAGTGTCTACAACAGAGACACTTGGATCCACTCTTGGATCTGGAACTTTGCAAACCCAGAGTTTCATCAGGTGCTTCAGTCTGTATTAATTAGCCTCCTAAAATAAGTTGGATCAGCCTTTTCATTCTGAAGGAGACAAATAGAGGAATGGAAAACTTAACAGAAATCCCCCTTGAAGAGGCTGATTTTCAGCATTGCTGAAGAACTTATAAAAGCTAGCATGCTACATGGCTCTCATCCTGACAGAATTTAGCACTGAAGTTTGTAGGCCTGAAAATACAGAGACAATAGGTGGAAGGTACAACTGTGGATTAGACTGCAAATATTATATGAACATATAGATAAACATTATGCTTCCCACTTGTTAAAAACCAGCTTGAGTACAATAGTCAAATCAGGATTGATTGCTTTTCCATAAGATTTTGGTGTCTTCCTATTCCCACATCCTGACAGAATCACTGAATCCCAGACTGGTTTGGTTTGGAAGGAATTTTCAGAGATCATATAGTTCCAACCCCTCTGCTGTGGGCAGGGCCATCTTCCAGATCAAGTTGCTCATGGCCCTATCCAGCCACACCTTAAACACTTCCAGGGATGGGGCGTCCACAACTTCTCAAGACAGCCTGTTCCAGTGTGTAACTACTCTTACTGTAAACGCCACCCCCCAAAACACAAACCAAAACTGAAAAAACACAACAAAAACAACCAACAACAACAAAAAAAAAACCCAACCAAAACTAAAAAAACAAAACAAACAAAAACCCAACACCCCCCCCCCCAAGTTCCTGGAACTGGAGATGCAGGTTGTACTTCAGAGAAAAGTGGTTCTTGCATGTAGTTAATGTGTTAAGATATTAATGGGAGCCTTAAGGATGCTTGTACAGACTGCATAAGGGAAAATGGAGAAGATAGCTCTGGGGAAAAAAAAAAAAATCATGTACCTGAAACAAGAATGTCACACACAGAAAATATTTTGGTACTCCAAATGTGCCCTAGGAAATATCTCACTGGTAGTAACAATGAAAACAATGTGTTAGTAGACTGTATCACTAGATCCTTCAAGAAAAGGAGAATTTCTATGGCACTGAATAAGATTTTTTCAGAAATAAGCACTGCTGGTTTTATCTGCCATTTTATTATTTGAATTTCTCAGACTAGCCAAATATAAACTAGAGATGGGAAAATAATAGGAATACTATATAATTTAAAAAGGCAAAGTATTTGGGGAGGAAAAAGTATAGCACAGTAATTTAATACCTGGAAACGCTTTAAAGATATGGCACATACAGCATTAAACCAAATAACCTAATGCACACAGTAAGTTAAAAAGTGTTTTACAACTGAAAATACTGTGGTCATTTCATTTTCTTGACCAGAGATATTTTTAGAAAATGGGGCAGAGGAGAAAATAGTTTTATTTATTCTCTAGTGACAATAAGAGAATTATGTTTTGGTGAACCTGATTTATATTCCAAGTAAACCAGGCTCAGAGGAGATGTTGAAGAATTCTTCAAGTTACAAAATCCAGATCTACATTTTGTATAAAAAAAATCCCACACCTAGATAGTTCTGCAAACACTCACTGTGTCAGTTCTTAAGCTGCCTAGAAAAAAACATTACTACTCCTTTAAAGCTTTTTTTTTAAAAAAATTCTTACTGTGTTCCAAGTAATTACTGAAAATCTGTTAGTTTTTATCTGTTTGTGGAACAGGTTAACCCTAAAATTAAGATGATGTTTACAAAGCTCAGCAAATGTATCCTGCAATTTGTGTGATTAAATGAGATCTATCTAGTCTCTTTCCAACTTCCAGCCCATTATGGCTTAGTCTGAAGAGAGAGTGGGAAGCTACAGGAATTTTTCTGCTGTCTTTATACTGCCTGTATGAAGCTTTATCAGTTTAGCTATCTTCCAGGAGTCTACTAAAGTTATATAAAGGTCTTACTACTAAAATGAGAAGGCTGAGAGAATATGCAACCCTCTCTCTGTTAACTTCTCTCTCTGTTAATAATGTGGATGGGAATCTAGTATTCTTTACAGAGTTTACTATTCACAGAAGCTGTAAGGAAACATTTTCCTCTCTAGATGAGCAAATACTTCAGAATTCTTAGATAACAGCACCTTTTTTTCCAATTCAGCTGTCTCTGGAGATTTCTTGTTAAAACCAAACAGTATCTAAGTGTCATAGCTTTGCTCAAACTCCCTTTAATAACGTAGGGAAAAAGTTATATTTTTAGTTTTGTGCTAGTATTCAGGTCTCAAGCATCATGATAGAGTTTTAAAATAAAAACCACAGCTATACAGAGTTTCTTTATCTCTAGGAAACAACATATCAAATTTATATCATTGATTTTGCTCAGATATTAAAATCAGTGTTGTGGTAGTACAACTGAGAGCTTATTGTTTCCAGAAAGGGGAAAAGAGAGCCTACTGCTCTCTCAATATTAGCAACTGAAATTCTTTTAAAGGGCATTAAAGTGTTAGACTGTGTAATACCTTTTAATAAATATAAGAGACTGAAACTAGCTATGTGCATTTCAATATCTGTACTAAAGCATTGATGAGGGCCAGAGTAATTCAGTATGAAATCAAAACTATCGTATTAGAGCATTCCAGTGTGGTACAGCATAATCACTCACACAATTGCCATAAGTTGTGTACTTCAGAAGCAAAGTTTTAGTATGTTATTTGAATAAACTGTTTGTTAAAATCACAGGAAAACACACTGAGCAAACGTTTGATCTTTATCGCTCCACTTAAAAGAACTTTTTGACAGGGAGAAAACCTAAAAGTTCTCATCTTTGGAGAAAATAACTGTATCAATTTAAAAATAGTAGGATCTTTGGAAAGTCTCTAGTATCAAAATGATTGAGCAGTATCTTAAGCCCTGTCTGAACAACGGCTCTGCAGACCTGTTCACTCTCTCACTGCAGGCACTAGGAGTCATTCACCTCCTGCACTCATGGTATCAGCTTCATCGCTATGCTTGCTTTTTGGTTCAGGCCTGCACCTGATGTGCGTGATCCTGGAAGGAAAAAGCCTCTTTGTTCCATTCTGTCAGGGTGTGGGAATGGGGAGACACCCAGCTAAGTGGAAAGGACATTTCCTGGGCAATAGCCATAGCCCCCATGGCAGCTCCCCAACACGTGATGTGACATCTGTGTGCCGCAGGGCTGCTGCTCATCGTGTGACCTGATGTACAGACTTAGACAGAGGTACCTGAGAGGTTTAATTTTGATCCCTGGCACCTAAAATCATTTTAGTTTTGTCTTCCTTGACAGAACTTGATGTAGACATCATGTTATGACACTTTATATACTTGCTTTAGGTCTTTTCCCATGAACTACATTATGTTCTATGGAACAATTTTCCTCATTTTCCATTTACAAGGTGTAACTACGCATGATACTAGTTCAAACCTACAGTTTCAGAATGAAATATAAACTGGCACCTTAAGGAGAATGTGCCATTCAGTCAAGAAGCAATAGCCTAAGTTTTCCAGCGTATCAGCTGTCAACTAACAATCTCAGCTGTGCAGTCTTAACATTCAAACACAAAAAAGCTTCATATCAAGACTAAAATACACTATTACAAATAGTAATGGAAAACACACTTGCCATACTTTAGTTTGCGTTAACAGATACCCTGTCTAGTCAGACAGTTTTCTTACTCAAGAAGATTTGCCAGTGAAGACCTAATGAAAAAAATTCCATATTTTTGTTTTTCTTTTCAGAACGATATTTTACAAATAGGGTAATTCAACTATTTAAATGAAACATGAGTTTCCAGTTTCTTTGTACAACTTAAAAAAACTGATAAAGCAGGCAAAAGACAGCTTAAATGAATAAGGAAAAAATACAAAAATCTTGTGTTTTACTGCTTCTAAGGAATTGACTTGAAAATACCCTTAAGCTTCCTTGCATGAGGTCTGAACTTTGACCATATTAACTATCCCTGTATTTTCACTTATGTTAAGCTGTCATCCTGATGCCAGATTTTCTGAAAGATATAATGTTTGCCTATAAAGTAATAGTAAATTAAAAAACCCTATTGTAACTGCTACTGGAGCCTTACTGGGAATGTTTTTGGAAACTACTCTGACATGATGAAACAAAGTTCAAATAACTAGAAAGTAAGCCTCTTGACTAATAACCTAGCCCTCAGAAAGAGTATAAAATGCAACAAATATAAACAATCTGACCCCATTGAAATCTTAGCACATACAAACAAGGATTCTGACAACTACCGTTTACCAGCTAGGCAACAAAGTTTAAATATATAGTTGAAAATACCCTAGTTTTTTCCCCTGACATGTAAGTTTATTTGACTAGAATCTAGAAAAAATTTAGCCATGTCTTGAGTTCAGTTTCTTTGTTATGGTAAACTTTATTATTTTAAAAAGGCTCTGAGGACAGCATACAAAATCTTAGCTGTGCTCCAAACAAGTAGAAAAATTCCCACTGACTTCTTAGTAAAACTAAAAATACTTAGTTTCACTAATAAAATATTAATAAAACAATACTGAAAAAGTATTTGAAGTTGATAATGGAGTAGACCAGTAAATCAGACATGAGCTTTAAGGCTTAATTCATGTGGACTGCCTCTAAGTAAGGATGCTACTGGAATAGAAAAAAAAGTAATAATTTTCATCATGAGGAAATAAACATTTTCCTTTTCTTGTCTCTCTCTAGTCCATGTGGGAGTAATATCTCCCGAGAGTCTCATCCAGTCAAGTCCTTTGCACTCACCATTTTCCTCAGTGAATTTTCTTCCAACTGCACAATGTTTTGTAAACTTCAAGCAAACCAGAGAATTCATTCCCTCAGCTGGCTTTAAGATCAGCCTTCCAGTTCCCTTTTGCAGCTTACTGACATTAAAAATTCCTATTCCTATCCACATCCACTTTTAAATTCTGCTCACGCAGATTCATTTCCTTTATTTCTTTCCTTCATTTAAAGTTATGCAGCTTCCCGGCTGTCCCTTTCCTCTACAATCTTTCTCATTCAGAATTCTCTGTTCTGGATTCTTTTGTCCGTATAGCTAAATTTGTTTTTAACCTTCTATGCAAACTTCCCTGAGTATTCACAGAATCACAGAATGCTTTGGGTTGGAAAGGACCTATAAGGTTACCTAGTTTCAAGTACTCTGCTGTAGGCAGGGTCACTTTCCACTAGACCAGGTTACTCAGAGCACCATGCAGCCTGGGGTTGAACACTTCCAGAGATGGAGAGATGTCCATAACTTCTCTGGGAAACCTGTGCCAGTGCCTCACCACCCTCACTGTAAAGAATTTCTTCCTAATATCTAATCTAAATCTACCCTTCATCAGTTTATGGTCATTCCCTCTTGTCCTGTCACTACACATGGTTATGTGAAAAAGTCCCTCTCCAGCTTTCTTGTAAGCCTCCTTTAGGTACTGGAAAGCTGCTCTGTGGTCCCTGAAAACCTCTTCTCTAGACTGAAAAATCCCAACTCTCTCAATCTGTCCTCATAGAAGAGGTGCTTCAACCACAGGATCATCTTTGTGGTCTTCCTCTGGACACATTCAAATCCCTTCTAATGCTGCAGGACCCAGAGCTGGATGCAGGAGTGGTCTAGCTGGGGTCTCACCACAGCAGAGCAGAGGGGCAGAATCCCATCCCTTGCCCTGCTGGCCACGCTGCTTTGGATGCAGCCCAGGACACCATTTACTTTCTGGGCTGTGAGAACACATTGCTGGAGCATGCTAAGCCTCTCATCCACTAGCACCCCCAAGTCCTTCTTGGGAGGGCTGCTTTCAATCCCTTCACCACTCAGTCTGTGCTTATGCTTGGGATTTCCTGGAGCCATGTTCAGGATCTTGCACTTGGCCTTACAGAAATTTCTGATGTTTGCATGGGCCCACCTCTCAAATCTAATAGCACACAGATAGCTTTCTTTTCTGGCTAGGTGCATATAGTATTGATGTCATTGTACTTTCTCCACTGCTAATGTGCTTAGTGTACTCAACTTGACAGCAGTTTTACATCCAAGAGAGTTTCTGGAATGCATGTCTAAAAGTCTCCCTCTTCAGTGGTTCTTCTCAGATCTCGACAGACAGGGAACAGTATCCTTTCATAAAATACCCATCCTATAATGTATAGCTGTGGTTCTCAGATATTTTTTTTTCTGAGAGTTTCTCTTCTCTTATGGTTAATGCCAATGGCATCATTTGTTTTGAGAGGATCTGCCTTCTGGTCTTTCTAGAAGGGTACCAACTGGCCTGGTGTCAAGCTTTCAGGAGCACTGACTGGAGCTCAGCTCAAGAGGTGACTTGCCATCACCACCTGAGTAGTCAGGGGGTACCAGAGACAGAGGAAATTTTGGAAGCAATGGATGGAAAGACCTGTCTACCCTTTTCTGTTCCAAAAACCTAAATTGCCTGCTTTTAGATGGATAATTCCAGCTATTGAGACAAAAAAAAAAAAAAAAAAAAAAAAGTATTTTAAATCAGGATTACATAATTTAATTTTTTTTTTCTGCATCACACACTACATTCTGTTTCTGCAATATGCTGCCTATATGTTCTGCTCTTGCTTCCAAATATTCGTGTTTGTCCACTTCTAACACGTTAGCTTCCTGTTTTATCTTTCAAGCATAGAATTCCTCAGAAGCTTTTGCACTAAAGACTTCTTAACTGGGCTAATGGAACAGTAAAGGGAAATAAATAAGTAGTATTTGACAAGAACATATAAGATTGTTAATTTTTTTAACTAAGCAGAGGTGACCACCTGAGCTTCTTTTTTTTAAGGCAGCCTTTAGTGCGTTCTGTAGTCATATTTAAGGGTAATTTGGTTTTCAGGTCCTGCTTCCCCCACACAGTGTTTTGGAAACCTTTGGGAAGTTCTCTGACAGGTTTGGTCCAGCAAGTGAAGAATTTTCAAGCTGGGGATGAAAATGTAGCAGTTCTCCAGACATCCCACCTCCCCAGTCCATCTAGCATATTATCAATGGAAACAGTAGTGAGAAACATGCAGTGTATCTTAGAAAAAGAGCTACAGTACTGAGCAAAAATTTATTTTCCCTTCTCCAAAATCAGTGAATGGGTTTAGTAAAGAAATTCAGTTCCTCAAAACTGAAATCAGCAGCTGACATGTGCTTCTCCAAATTCTTGGGCATTCAAAATATGTTGGGCCTTCAGCGAAAAATGACTGGTTGTCACTTGGTAGCATCATTGAGGATTCTACAAGAAAAATATCTCATTAAAGCTCAACAAATTATAATTAGATGCCAGTGTGTTGCAAGGCTTAAGAACTACTGAAAATACTTTCAGTTTCCTTAACCTGTGAACTTAAAAAAGAATCTCATTTTTGTCCTGCTGAAAGATGCTCAGTAAAGACGGCTTTGAAACTGGAGACATCCAGTTTTATAGCTCACAAAAGGGACTAATTGTGTACCATAGCTTCCTAACTAGTTTGATCCTTGAACTCCAAATCATTCTTCCTTCTGGTTGGAAATGGAATGCAAGATGACTGCTTCCCTAGAAAGCAATGCTGAGAAGGAACTGTAACCTAGCTCTTTCTCATTTCCCCAGTAACATGTTCTGAAAAGTGGAATTTGCTTCATATTCATCAGAAACTTGGACTCTGATTTGCTTTACCACATCATGAGCTATTCTCTAAAATAGACGGTCCTGTTGAAAGAGGAGTTCTTAAAAAAACACTTGATATTGTAAGTTGAGATAAAAAAGATAAATGGCTGTAAATGTGACTGATACATTTGCTAAATATTTTTTAAAGTATATGAGGCTACACAGACAATGTTTTTTATGAAAAATGTCATCAGCATATCTGATAGTAAGTTAATTTCAGCTGCCTATTACTCAGTGGAATGGAAAAAATACACAAATGGAAAGGATTATTGAGATCTGGGATAGCAAGTGTTTATTCAGATGTCATCTTTGTAGGCAGAATCTCGTTCTTACAGTGGTCTGGTAAAGTCCTGATTCCCTGATGGTAGCATGCAAAATCCGATTGAAAACGTGTAGGTTTGTTTCCAAAAAGTTTGAATATTCAATTTGTTAAATTATAGCCCAATGCCATAACCTAGTATTTTAAATTCAAATATTGATTAGCAGTATTTCCTACACTGTTTATAAATATGGAATCCTCATTTTGAGTACTGATGGCTTGTTGCATATAACGAAAAATATTTACATGCATTTCAGTGAATGGCAGAAGCATCACTGGCTTCTTGTCTTCCTGGCTTCAGTGCTACTGAACTTTGGCAAAATGCCATTCATGACTCACACTATTTATTTATTTATTCTTTATTTTTAGACTAATGGGAACTTTATGAATTCCTCCCCTGATTTTTAAGAGAAATACCACTTAGCTATGATCCAGAAAAATGGTGATTCAGAATCTTAAATGATTGCCTTAATGAATAGCCTTAACTATTAACGAGTATGGGTAATCACCAAATAATTGATTTTAATTTTGAAGATAATCTTGTTAAATTTTGTTTTTTTCAAAATGATTTACTTACGTATAAAGAAACTCACACTGTTAAGAGGTTTGTCAAGTTAGCTATTTAGTTTCCATTAACAGCGTTTTTTTGAAAAGAGTATTTTTCATTTGCAATTTAATATACAACTGCCCAGAAATGCACCATAGAAAGTATGTGCATTGTATATACAAAGAACCCACGTCATCCTCCAAATGACAGAACACATGTGTAGGTAGGAAAGCAGTAGTGTAGTATTACATGTACTAAATAAGCTCAGTGTCTGGAATAGTGGGAGCTCAACTCTATGGCTGCCTTTGGGAGTGTTTCAGCTGTCAAAGTCTCTTCCCTTTTCCTATGTATTCCTTTGCCTTTTCTACATCGTCACTTGGATTGCAACATTCATAGGTAGCTCAAAACATACAGGAGAAAGCAAAATCATGCTGTAATAACTTTTAGAACTAGGTATGAAATACTTCCATTCAAGAGCACAGATTGAAAGTAATTTTTAATAAATATTTTCATAGAAAATGAAGACATTTCTTACATTTTGTTTCATGTTATATTAACCAAAATTTAGTTTATGTTTAAGTAGAATTTTGCCATTAAATGAGGGAGGGGAATATTTTTTCTTCTGCTAGCAAGTGTAAATTATAAAAGTGTAAGAAGCATTAAAAGTGTTTCCTCTAAATGTAATGCAATCAGACAAGAGAATAAGCTGGTAAGCTTTCATTTAGTGAACAAGTGTCCCTACCAGAACCATCTGTATATAATTTATTTTAATGTCTGTGTCTACTATTTTAAGAGTTGGCATTTAAACCTTTTGTATTTTATTACACAATTTTAGCTTGAATATTTTCCAGTAAATCACAGCTCACTTCCAGATAGTATTCATTTATGATGTTACTTTCACCTTTTGTTTGCTGTCAGAAAAATGAGATAAGAGAAAAATCTTAGCTGGAGGTCTGGACAGGCAGACATGTTTGATGGGGCATGTAAGAATCTAATAGCGTAGAGACATCTCAAGCATTCCCATATACATTCCCAAAAGATTTTTTTCCCCTCCCTTGAGAAACAACTCATAGTCCATTGAGACTTGCTGCTCTAGGGGGGAAAAAAACCAACAAAAAAGGCAATTTTAAATGTCTTTTTCAGACATGCTTGCATTTTATTTCTGCAGTGTACTAATCTTTTTCCAAAAGTTGTAAGCTCCTAAAATTGATAACTTACTTCCAGAAAACATGGAGAAATTAATTATTTTATTAAAAGCTGATTTAAACTAGCTTAAGGTCTGATTGATGGGGATTGATGCAATGCCATTAAAAATGTGTTCCCTTAGGTCTGTCAAGATAAATGACTCTTGGAAAGGGTAGTATTCTATTTCCATTCTGACTTTAAGCAGTAACAACATGGACAGACTGAAAATAAGTATGAAAAGCTATTTTAAAGAGAACCAAATTTTCTGCAAAATTGCAATTTTGACAATATTTTGCTTTCATAACATCAGTGCATGCTGATTCCAATATGATGTGGAAATACAAGCAAACATGGAGTACCTGTCAATATGGTTACATACATGCACATTAAGGAGCATGTGTAGCATATATATATCGGTGAAATATTACATGTTTCCTACATGAACTGATATAATGAAATTGAGGCAGTGTTTTCCTCTTTTTTAAAGAGTATACTATATTTCACTGTTATCCATATCCAGTAGGATCCAAGGTGGCTCATACCAAGAAAACCCTCCTAATATTCAGACTTCAATTACACTACAAATAAACAATTTAATTATTTAGCATTTTAATTGAAAATTACGTCTGTTAAAATAGTCTTTGAAAAAAACTGTATTTTTGTCTTTATATTAAAAAATGTATCCGTGAATGAGAAATTTAAGGATTTTGTGGCATATAAGGATAACCTTTTACAATCAGAAAACTGCATATTGACACAGCATTAAAAAAAAAAAAAAAAAAGAAAAAGAAAAAATCCAAATCATGGGCTAAATTCTACTTCAGATGACTCATGAAGAAATCAGATGTGGCCACAATCCAAAGAACACTGCCACTTTGCAAAAAGGGCAGGGCAGCTAAGACAAAGCGTTACTAGGTTAAAGATACCTCAAGACATACGGAGTACAAGAAGCAGGAAGGTCTCATCTATATTCTGAAAAAGTATTCCCAAAGGAACTGAGACTCAGCAGATTTCTTATTTTGCCCTGTTACTTAAACTAAGCAAATCTGATTATGGATGCTTAAGTACATTTTCCATCTTGCTCGCTTTTCTGTGTATAATGAACATCTTGGTGAATGAAACACCAGGATGATGACTACAGGTACTGGAAGATTAAACTCAAGTAGTTTAAATTTGCGAAGATAAGTTTTGAATAAAGCACATGACATTTTTATTAAGGATGTGAGAATCATAACTCAAAGCTTTTGACAGCTTAATATATGCCACATGTCATTCTCCCGTGGAAGGGAGCACCCAAAATTCCTCAATGCCTTTGGTCAAAGAGGAGTGGCTAAGCCAAAAGTGTCCAAAAGAAAAACAGAGTGTTTTATTAATGGGCGACACATTTGGCACACAAATATGTTTGCCCTTATAAGGAGAAATGAGATAGAAGAGAAAAGGGGATCACCAGTTCTGGGTCCAGCCCTGATCCAACCAACAGGGTGTCCAAGGTCCTGGTGGTGCCACCTGAGCTTTGTAGGGGTACCATTTTATAGGTAAATTTCCCTCTCCTGTGATTAGGTTTCTCACTTCATGTAAATAAGTGAGCAGGCGCAGTCCATTCTTCTGGACCTTTCTGGAAAT
Organism: Poecile atricapillus; assembly: GCF_030490865.1. Taxonomy (NCBI): domain Eukaryota; kingdom Metazoa; phylum Chordata; class Aves; order Passeriformes; family Paridae; genus Poecile; species Poecile atricapillus. The sequence goes on along the minus strand of NC_081251.1, from coordinate 23,662,101 downwards.
GAGTTGAGGGTCTTTGAGGGTCTTTTGATAGTCTTGATGCCCCTCTACTGGACTGACCTTCAGTTGACAGTTCATGCCTGATTCTTGACCCCACTTCTGCCCATCTGCTGTCCTTTATGTCACCATAGACCAGAACAGGGAAGTGGGTTCCAGAAAGGTGCTGCCCTACTATCTGACAGGCCCTCTTCCTAGCCACATCCTGTTCTTACTTGCCCACTTGAATAGCCATCAGCATTTGAGACATAACAACTCCTTACTGCCTAGGATATTCTACAATCATACATATTCTACAATATGCCAAACTCTGTAACTTCAATGCATATTTAAAAGGTGCCTAGCTGTAAATGCTAGGTTTTCTACTGGATCTATCCCACTTTTGTAAAACCAAAACAAAAGTTAGAGGAAAATCACTACATATATGTCACTAGCCCTGCAGTTTTCTCTGTATCTATATTAGATGACTAAGCATGCAATATGCAATGTAACACCACCTGTTCACACAGGACACAGCACCATATAGAAACTCATAATTAACATTACCTCTTGCTGAAAATGAATGTTAGAGTTGACAGAATCAGACTATAAACATTAAGAAAATCACCAAACTTTATCTGGAAAGCCTGCTCCAATAACTGACAAATTCTACAAAATAGAACAAGCATCCAGTTCTATTTGTACTATTTATATGGAGTAGCATTTGGCAAAGGAGGGATATATGTATTCTTGGAGCATAAATGCTGCCAGGAACATGACTGTTTAATTAGTATAGATTAAACATTTGGCAGCAAAGAAAAAATGCAAGACTTCATTCATAACTTAAAATGGAAAAAAATGGTAAGTCAAAAGTCTATAAAATGCACAAATAAGTTGCTGATTCTTTGAAAAATTCTATAATATGGACAAAACTGTACAACCAGAAAGGCTTTTCATTTGACTGAGTATTGATAACCTTCATAATGGATTAATACTATCTCTACCAATGGTTAGAAAACGTACTTCTTTTAGTGCATACTCTACATGTTGTCTTTCTTGCCAGTTTAAAGCTTGTTTAAAAAAAAGCCTTGGCTATAAAAGCAATGTGTTGGAATGTGCTCCAATATTATTGACCTGTCCTTGTTTTTTTGGCAACTTAGCTGAAGTATTTTCGCCAAATTTTATGATTTTATATGATTTGAAGTAATAAAGCATGATGCAGCCCAAAAAGTGATGACCTTAGAGAATTTTTACTCTTCAAAAATGCATCACTATAACTCTATAACAAATCTTAACTATGAAACTATTTTGATTTTCCCAGCTGTTTTTGCAATTTAAGCATATTTTGAGACATGTTTTTTCCCATCTGTGCTTTCATTTTTATATTTACTTTGCTCAAGGATACATGCCAGCCAAATTCTCACACAAGCGATAGAATGTTTAATAAAAAATCCCAGGAAGAGTCACTTAGATACTGCCAACTAACTATTCCTTCTTTCAAATAGTCCCTCTCCCTTGTATTATCTTTAAGATAGGATTCATTGATTGACTTCCTTAAAAGCAAACTTTCTGAAAGAAGATGCATCACTAACAGTCAGCTATTATGTTTTAACATTTATTTTGTTCAAAATAATAATGTAATCATGGTTAACACAATTCTTATAATATGATTCAAATATTATTTGAATTAAAGAGATGAAACCATAGCTAGCACTATGGCAAGGGAGAAATCTGGGAAATAATCCCTGTTTCACCTTCCAGATTTGAGCAAAATAGTGAAGAAGACAGACATGCTGTTCAAACTACCTAGCCTCCTGATTGATGGGTGGGGACTGAGGCATTCATTCCTGTGTCCTTCCCTCTTTTAAACCTCTTTTTTACCCAAGCTATTCTTCCCCCTTCAGAAACTCTGAGTGTGCTACTGCTCACAAAGAAAGGAGGCTCCTTGGCAGGAGCTGATAAATAGTACTCTACAAAGAAATGTGCCACAAAGAACTGCAGTCCTGCAAAATGGCTGCTAATCCTCAGTGTTGTCAGTGTAGCTCAGCCGTGGCTGTGGGAATTGGAGCCCTTGTTAAAAAAGTTCTTCCACCACTCTCAGCAAAACCCAAGGGCCTTGCTTGCTGGGCCTTGCAGTGGGAACATGTTCTGCTGTCATTAAGGTCAGTGGGAGATGGTGGGGCATTTTGGATGAAAGTCATTCTTTTATTCCTCTTTGAAGAAAGATTAAAGTAAGCCACTAAGAAAAAGTTAGGATGTTGTAGTGGTAAAAAGTGCTACTTTCTGCAGTTTTGCATTGTATGATTAAGAGAGAGGGGGGAAATAAGCAGAGAGGGATCAGTGCATATATTGGTTCAGGTCAGAAAAAGAGATTTTATGATGTGTACATGCAGAGAATAATACAGAAGTGCAAGAGGATTAGTGAATATGAAGGAAAAAAGGAGAAGTGTTTTATGTAATCATGCTTTGTAGGATTTTTAGGGAAAAAAAACACAAGAAGCTCCAAAGCCACTTAATAGGTCATTGTAATTTTGATGCTTCATGTTGCTCCAAATTAGAATAAATGAGTCAGATGATGAAACTGGCTTTAAATCTTAAATCCCTTTTGGTGTTCACATTTCATGCTTTCAAGTAAGCACAGATACCATATTCCCTAAATTACATATTTAATATTTTTTAAGTTGAAAAACAGATGTGAAGACGAACTTAAAACTAGAGTCAAGAGAATACTTAAGTGATTTAGAAATCGCCACATAAATGAGAAATGATTTCAAAGAGATCAGATACTTGGACATATGCTAACACTTACAGACATTCAAATAAGAGAAATTATGAAAATGCAGATATGTGTGTCCAAACAAATCTGCTTTCCAAGGTTACAAGTACAGTGGCAAGGGGTATAGAAATCTGGCAACCAGAACCACCAGATGCCTTAAAGCGTAATCACGGGTTTTGCATACAGTATTCAGAGCAACCTTACATCTGTGTGTTTGAACTGGGAAATTGCCTAAGCTTACCATAAAATGTTTACCTTACCTTTAAGCCCAGAATTAACTAATTTTCTAGTAGTGTGTTTCAGAATAACTCAGTGATAACAATTTCAAAGAAGTCATGCAGTTCTGTAATCCTGTATGTAGAAATTACTTTGCTCAGATTCTCATTCTGCTCTCTCTTTGGTGAACAAAGAACCTTGAAGAATGAGGTTAAATGTCCACAATTATTTAATGAAAAAATCAAAGCTCATAAACAATCTTTCTTTGCTGATCAATTTATTACAGTCTTCCTTTATATTTTTGGCCTTTTTTCCTAAATTAAAGATGATGCAATATTTTCAATGCATTGAGTCTGTCAGATGAAGCCATCTCCTTGATCTTGATAAAGGTATTTCCATACTTAACTGTGATACTGAGACAAATAAAATGCATTCTGGAGATCTCACTTCATAGTCTTTTAACAGAGCTTCATTTGAGCTAAGTTTTTTTCAACATTATCTATAATGATGTCCCATCTTTCAGATTCAGTTGCTAAAGTTAAGTTGGACTCAAATAATTTAATTTCCAGATGTCTGTTAGTTGTTCTCTGTCTTCATCTTACTTTAGTGAAAAATTACTTATTTTTATCTATATAAGTCTTCAGAATTTTGCAGTCTTTCAGAATTTAGTCCTTTGACTATGGTGCACAAGTACTAATTTGCATTGCTTTTTAAAATAAATTATCACTATACTCTGACATCTCATAGTCTAATGATCAAGGACCAAAGATATCGTACTATTACAACTCAGAAGGCACTTATCGTTGTGCAACTTAAAAGAAAAAGCTAAAGAGGACACCAAATAATTAAAAAAATTCCAACATGTATGGTCAAATTAGATTTCTGTCTGGGTGGAGAAGCTTTTGAATATGAGGAAGAGATTGGAGCAAAAGGTAACACTTAAGAATCAACCGTGTGAATAGTGAACAACTCTAATTACCATAGTATGATGGCAATTGAAGATACCCATGTTAAATTATACAAAAACTCAGTTGATTGTATGCTTACTTGTAGTATTCAAAAAGATCATTATGCAAAGAGCATGTAAAGGCTGCCTAAAGACTGGTTTTAAGTCTTTGTGGTACACTTGAGAAGTATGTTTATGGAGCAGAACAGTAGATGCCAGGTCAGAAATATCCCTGTTGTGCATTGCAGCTCACCAGCTGCATGGGGACACTGAAGTGAACAAACACATACTGCTTTGACAGTTTGGTCACATTGGGCATCAAAAAATAATGGTCACTTCAAATGTAAGAATATACTGCCGGTTTTAGAGGTCTTGATTTCTTAATATACCCAGTTTTCTTAATTTGCCAGCTTCAAAAAGCAGCTGTGAAGTAAGAAAAATTAAAAGTGAAGTAAGAAAACAAGAAAGCCCTTGTTCAAGTAATATTTAAAGGGGGAACCTTAAATATTCAAAGCTGATAGATCTGCCCATCGATCTTTAGCTGGTTGGAAGTGGAATGGTTATATCTGAACAGTGGCTTATAGAATATTAAACACAAGATGCTTTTTCCTCACTGATCTGGAAAGTAGCCACAAAATAAAGTTCAAGGTGTCTCCTTATTACAAGCCATCATTAATATTAACATAAGACTATCAAAATATTATTTTTTAAAACAATCAAGATATCAACCTGTCTTACCATTTCACTTAGATTAGGAACTGGTAATGTATTACCATTTGTGCTTAATGACACAAACTATTTTTTATTAGCTAGTATCGTCTTTGTAGGTAGAGCACAAAGCTCAAGATTTATTATGATTCTCTTAATAGAACAGTGTTGGAGTGAAGTAGAAGTTTGATTCTAGAAATTTCCTCAGTGAGTGGAAAAAAATGAAGTCTTGTGGCCTGGACTTTTATGAATTAAAACATAAGCAATGATACATCAAAGAAATACGAAATATTTGCAATTACTGACTGAGAAATAAAGAAGTGTGAAGAAAAAACAAACCTCTTTTTCATAATCCAAACAGGTAGAAAAGAAGAATTATGCAAAAGGCTACTTTAATTTTCTCCTTGCTACTTATTTTCTCCTTACTTTCCTTGAAAGCAGGGTACCCTGTTATAAAATGATTACTAAAAAAGCCTTATTATTTTAGACAGAAATTACTTCAGTCTAGTATTTTAAGCAAATTTTGTATTCTTTAATATTAAGCACTTAAAGTATTTATAGTTTTTTCTACTGCTTTGTGTCTTTATTTGAAATTCTCTCTGATAAAAATGTACACATAACAGTGTTAAATGACATCTGACCTCTTCTCTGACTTCTAGTCATGTGATGAAAAATGCTTTTAAAACAGTTAAGTGTAAATACAGGAAGATGACTAAACTCCTAAACTTTTATCTTCTAAAAAGTTCCCATTGCTGCCAAAGCTGGTGAAGCTCCTCTGATGGTTACAATGGTGGGAGCACTAGGGCAGAAAGTCTTCCAAGTGCCTGCAAGCACTTTCATCACTGTGCCTACCACCTAACTCCTGCAAATCTCTGTTCCGGCCTTTAGAAAATGAGTGGCTACACATTCCTTGTCACATTTGGTCTTCCTCTCACAAAGCTTAACGTTGAGAAACTTAACATAAATACATAACAGACAAGGACAAGGACCAAATTTGTTTAGCAAGGCTGCCAAGAGGCTTACTGTACTACCCCCTTTCCAACATTTAAAGAATGCAACTATCTTCTCTCTTTCCTTTCCCATGTAGCTTGAGAATTACATCCAAGACAGTATGAAGAAAGAAATGGTAGAGATCCAGCAAACTGCAGTACAGAACCAGACTGCAGTAATGATTGAAATAGGCACAAACTTGCTAAATCAAACAGCTGAACAGACCCGCAAATTAACAGATGTTGAAGCACAAGTAAGTAATGAATTTCAACCTCAAAATGCTTCTGCTTCCCAAATACTACAGCTACTCATTTAACACTGTTTAGTGTTACACACTTCTGTTGAACAATTAGAAGTCAATCATTATGACCCAAATTCTACCCAACTTAAGGAAACATTCATAGTTGATAATGAATAGTTCCATCTCAAGCCCAGTGTTGTCATTTGAGTGATTTTCATTACAGTATTATTTTAAGTCGAGAAAGACAATTGTTAAATTAATCTTTAAAGAGAATGTATTTAAAACTACTATACTATATCCAGGCATCAGTTGGGTCCTAGTGTGCTTTATACAACCCTCTCATTACTAATCTAAGCTAAACGAGTCTCTTCAAACTGTCTGTTCCATTTACCAGCTTAATTGCTTTTTTTAAACCAAATCTTTCCTTTTTTATTTTTTTAACTTATCAAGAGAGCTATGTCTTTTTAATTAACGTTTTCACAGATAACTAAGTGGATTAACAGTTCATTTCCAGTACAATGCACTGTGTTATGGCTAAAAAAGGGATGCCTAAACAAATCTGAGATTAATAAAAAATAAATTAGGAGACTGCTAGAAAAGTATATTCACACAGAAGTAAACTTGTCTACTGTACATTTGTCCATTTAACTTCGAACAAAGACAAATGGGTTCTATTTGAAAAGCAGTAAGTACAAAAAGACATTGTGTTAAACAGAATGCAGATACTAGTAGAAGGCCAAGTCCAATCCATGTAGAGTGGTATGCATTTGTAGTTTTGCAGACATGGTAGGAAGATGCAGATCTATGATTGCCAAAACAAATAATGGATATATCATACAGCACATAACATTTTGTATAATATAAAAAGTACGCAAAGTCTAAAATCCTTGTTAGACATTTTACTTATCTGTAGAATTCATCCAATGAAATAAATTACATTTTTTAACCTAAATCAAGACTTTGTGAACTCTTTGATAAACTGGTAATGCATAGCTCATAGGCATACTGAGTTCAACTTTAATTGTATTATTCAGGAGCCTAACATTTTGCACATGTTGAGAGAATTTATTTATTAATTCACAGTAATGTCTTTATGGAAATTACTCAATTATTTTCTGCTTAGAGGAAGAAAATCATCACTGTAACTTTCCTTCTCTGCTTGAAATTACTGGTGACTGGGTTAAGGGCTTAATTAGCAACATAAGGAAATTAACCAAACAATTGCTCTCTCAAGGACACTTACTTTTGGCAATAGTTTTCAATTAGACTTAAGTGTGAAATCATGTCCTGAATGACTGTTTAACATGAAGGACATGAGTAATCAATTCTTCCTGTCAAGGAAAGCCAGATTCTTTTGAATTAAAAAAAGCTATTCTAAAACAATGAGAAAATATTTCTAGAAAACTTGCCTCAAAGTAAAGCAATACAAACCATAGGGTATATTACATGCTTCCTAATATCTGCATTCTTCATTTAAAGATGCAACTAAATGCATTTACACCATACATAGAAAAAAGGTAATATTAAATGAAAAGAATGAATTGACTAAAGTTCACATGATAAATACTTCAAAATATAATTTGGGATTGAGTAAAATAGCTAGGAGAGAACTACCAAAGGGTTTCAGGACTGTGCCAAGATTTCATTGAGTAAGAGACTTAGTTTCAACACCAGATGGGGAAAACAATTCAACTTATTCTTTGAGCCACAAACATAATAGTTTCAGTAATGAAATAAGAATTATCATAACAGAGGGAAAGGTATAATAACAAAACTAAAGTACACAGTAACTTTCATCAGAAACATATCAAATATACTACTGAAATATTCCAAATAATATACGATAGTGTGACAACAAAATTAGTGCAACTCTGTATTCTTCTTCATTCTGATTCTATGAACATTTGTGCCTAAATTAAGTGTTGAAAAATACTTTTTTAATCATAGGTCTACATAGATTTGTATGATTTCACAACATAACAAAATTACCATTTATTTAAAAGAAATATCTTTTAAAATAAGTAATTTTTTTGTAAATTTTTTTAGGTATTAAACCAGACAAACCGACTTGAACTTCAGCTTTTGGAACACTCTCTTTCAACAAAGAAACTAGAAAGACAGATTTCAGATCAAACCAATGAGATAACTAAATTACAAGAAAAAAACAGGTAAGTTTGCACAGCCCAATAAAATGCTATTCCATGAAGTGCCCTTCTAATAGTTTTAGAAACAAATGTACTCAAGGAAGAAAATAAAGGTTTGTACACAAGCTTTCCAAACTGATTACCAAGTGTTACCCATACTTGTTACAAAGGTCACATATTACTTAAAGCCTAGGAGATTGATGCAGGTTTATTCTTGCATTCAATTTATATATTGTTCTTCACTATTTAAAATTGTCCTTTTTATGAGGAACTTAAGGCTAAAACTGAAACACTACTTCAATTGCACCCAATTTATATTTTTCTTTAGATTTATCCAGATGAATTTGATGTAACCTGATTCAAACTACTTGAATGTAAACACATCTCCAAACTTGTATTTCCATGTAGTACACAACGATCCTAATGATTAACCAGGTCATTGCTACAATTTTTATCTAATGTAGTGAGAAAAATAAACCGCTAATCATATCCAATGTTCCTTAAGAGTCAGTGTTTTGAAATTGACCAATATCCAACTATTGCTCCTATCCTTTTCTGTACTCGGCTGTGGTCCAAAGGCTTATACCTTTTTTCAGCTAGTTTCATTTCCATATCACCGTGGTCTTATTTTACTTTTGGCAATAAATGGTTTACAGAGGAATCTAAAAGCAGCAATAACAGTCAGTTTTCTCCTTCAAAGCAATGTTTTTCAATGAGAACCATATGTGCAAAGTACTTTTTCTTTGAAAGAATTAGCTTAAGAAACCCAGGAGACATGTTTTGACATTTTTGTTCACTACTCTACTACATTTATATATGTTCCCTAAAGGTTTTATCTACCAGCTTAAGAAAAACAAGCATCCTTATCAAATGGAAAGCAAAGGAAATAGTGATTTTTAAAAGGTCATGTTTTTTGGTGTTGGACTCAGCAGACTTTAGGTTACCCTTGTAACATCTACATAAAACACAAAAGCATTGTTTCTCACCTAACAAAATACAATCTGCACTGAACTAATCTGCTTGAAACATAGTTATATATAAGGTTCAGGATTTTTTTTTTTCAGTAACAGCAATGGATTTTAGGTGAATTTCTCTCTTCTGACTATGCATCTTTTAACATCAGCTTTCTCAGAGTCTATATCAGAACAATTAGCAGTGAAATAATGTTCCTAGCCAGTTCCCTAATAATACCAGCTCCAAAACTGGAGAAGGGTAATCCATCTTCAAGTAGCTATTTGCACTTTTCCCTGTCTTAATGCCATAACATTTATATTAAATATGTATTTTATTATAAGATATTTTAAATGTTCAGTTACATCTTTAAGTAAGTTTCATCTTTTAATAGGGTAAACCTATGAAAACTTAGTCACTTATCTTTCCTTTAATAATGTTGAATTATCAAACACAATTATTACACTTTTAAAACCTGCAATACAGACTGTAGTAGGTAATCTTGTTTATTAGTGCATTTATATAATAAATTAAAGCATATGTATCAAAACTAAACTGTCATTTAGTTGTCTACTGCTTGGATAGCATCAGAGAATGAATTTGGGTGTTTATGAAGAAAGAAACTTATACAACATGCTTGATTCTTTTGACATCATCTCAAAATTGTTTCTGGAGAGCCTAATTATAATCTTTTATTTAGCTTTTTAGAAAAAAGAGTTCTTGAAATGGAAGACAAACACATGCTTCAGCTGAAGTCAATAAAAGATGAAAAAGATCAGCTTCAAGTCCTAGTAACCAGACAGAATTCTATTATAGAAGAACTAGAAAAACAGTTAGTTACAGCTACAGTAAACAACTCAGTTCTGCAAAAACAGCAACATGATCTGATGGAGACGGTTGATAGCTTGCTTACTATGATATCAACACCAAACTGTAAGTTAAAACAGACATGCTTATATCATTTCAGTGCTGTTTCCTAATTTGTGTACAATGGTACCTATAGTCCCACAACTAGTTCTGATACACTTCTGCTTTTCAAAAGTTTGTATTTTTTGCCTTAAATTCGGCATCTGAATTAATTAACCTACTTTTTAGAGGGTGGGAGAAACAACCACATTCATGTGATTTCTTTTCAACATTTTGTTTATCTTCTCTGGTTTATCTTCTTTACCAATTCTTCAGTGATTCAACAAAATACAGCTATGCCAAGTATCATTCATCTCACATGGCATTCACATGTGTAGCAGTATACACTTGACCATGGTCACTCCCTTGACCATGTATCTTTGTGAGACTGCATATTGTAGGCCTGCAACTTTTCTTCCTGGCTCACAGATACTGTTTCTGCCACCTCTCATTGCTTCATGTACATGGAGTTTATCAAAGAAAGGACGAATTATAGTGGCTACCAAAGGCAAAGGAATAAGCACAGGCATGAATTAGACCCCAAAACCAGAAAGCACCAGGCCAGGGCAGCAGGTACTCCCACAAGTTCTTCACCAAGGTATCCTTGTTCATCCTAAAAATCCCTCAGCCTAGCAAACTTTATAGGCAATAATCTCACACCTAAATGCCTGACAACCCTGGAACAAATGAGCATAGCTTCCAGATTTATGCAGATTAACGTGCTCCATAAAAAACCCACACAAACTGTAAACTGAAAGTTATGGCTCCACAGGATTTAAACATTCAGTGCCTTGAGTTTCATGTCTGATATGGAACTTGGACAGATTAAGAAGCTGTTCTAAAAGACTGTAGAATCTGGCACAGTTGCCTGTAAAGTTCTCAGGGCTGAAAATACACAAGCATACAGTACCCCTAAAGAAAAGATTTAAAATTAAATACTGGGAAAAAATGTTAAAAGTTGTTATTAGAACTTAAAAGACATTATAGGTGGTCTACGATACATTACTGTAAGGTGGATGACAGAAAAAGAAAAGGGAGTTTGGAAGTCCTCACTTTCAGTATTGTCCTATATATTATTATCATAACATAGGTTGTAAGTTTTTCTAAATAAAGTAAATTCCAGGTTTTTTTGTCTTAATAACTGACGCTATTCCCTTAAATTCCAAGGCTGTACATGTTCCTGCTGATGTTATCTGCTATGCTAGTGCACAAATAAGTAAACAAGTCAAAGTCATGTTGGCTACAGCACCATTAAACCCAGAGTGGAAAAAATAATGAGTGTTTGCCAAAAAGACAAAATTAGCAGGGAAAGCTTCTAAGACAGTATGCAAACAATAGAGTGTGGAAAAGCAATTAAAACACTGAATGTGTTATTTTTCTATTTAAGGCAAAGCACTTAAACAGGTAAATAATGAATAACCAAGCTAAAAAGAACATAATAACCAACTGTAATATAAGCACGTATTTATATGGCACCTAAACCTTTGTAGTAACTGACTGTGATTGTTAGATTAAATTAAAAGGGAAAATACACAGAACCAACCCCAAAAGGGTCAAATATGAAATATCAGTCAGCAGGCGAAATGCCAGGAAATTCCAACCTCCATAGTTAATAAAGAACTGAACAAAAAGATGAGCCTTAGATTATTCTGTTGAATAAGTAGGCTTAGACATATGAAAATGTATTTTTTACACAAATGAATTCCAGAAGGTATGTCTTTAGTGAGTTGGGCTGAGCTACCAAGCTTCAGCTTGGTACATACAAAGTTGTTCCTGCTCAGCACAGGGGCAAAAAAAAAAGCTTTAAACTTTTTAAGGATAGTTCCACCAGTCTGATGCATTATAAAAGGTTTCATAATTTACTTCACAATATAAGAGTACTGGCCAGAAGTCACTATTAACATAATAATTTGCTACTTAGGTATGTATATAATAGTAGTTAATGCATGCATAGGTTGTAATGCATGTAGGAGTCCAGCCAGGACAATGAGTGGAAGCAAAAACTGTTCAACTAAATGAGATGCAATATCCTGACTTTTCTCATTCAACATACCAAGTGTTGGAACTTTTCAACCTATCCAACAACCACAGTCCTATCAGAATAATGTCTCTAAATGATACAAAGTAACAACACACATACTAAATACCTTGATCTGTCATTTCTTTCAGGACCAAATATACTTTTTTGAACTGCTTTAAGCCAATTACACCATAAATTGATTCTTAGTAACTTTCATTCATCTCCTCTTAATGCTTTCAATTTCTATTGTATTTTCAACAGCTAAGAACAACTTCATAGCCAAAGAGGAACAAATCAGCTTCAAAGACTGTGCTGAAGCTTTCAAATCTGGACTGACAACAAGTGGAATCTACACTTTAACAGTTTCAAATACAGCACAAGAGAAGAAGGTAGTATGTCTATAAAGAGCTACCTAGGCATACTGCTTGTTAAAGGTTATTTGATCTGACAAATATGATATTTTAAAGGGTAGTTAATTGATAAGTTTACTGTTTATCAATTTTTTTAATAAGTATTTCATCACTCCTAGATCTGAGTATCTCACAGGAAGAAAAAAGTCCTTCAGGTGAAGTCTTGGCTCAGTTGAAATAAATAACATTTTGTTGTTTGTTTCACTGTGCCAGAATTTCATTCCTTTTTCCACATAATTAATGTAATTAAATTAATAAGGAGCTGTAATTTCTTTATAAAATCTGTGACTCCAACAGAGTTGCTCTGCATGATCTGCAGACTCCTGTCTCCTTTAAGTTCTTAGTTCCTTCATTATGCCCAAGGCTCTTCAGGTGGCAAAAGGAGGTAAAGACAGGGGCATGGAAGATTACTCATGGATTTATAGCCATGAAAGCAATCTCGTAGTACTGGACTCATGTAGGGGTTTCAGTTCTTTGTATCATAGAATTTTAAGGACATTTGTGTAACAATTAGATTAACTATTAGACACTGTCTAACAGAGAGGACTTCTCTGAAAAATACTGCTCTGGAAAATACTACTACTAATTCATAGAAAAGGTGAGTTTGCAGGAGTTTCATTAGATCAGTTTAAAATCCTCTATGGATATTTTTTCCCCTATGTGTTTACTGAAATGAACTTCAATATCAGTTTAAATTAAAGCAGTATGCCATACCTCTGTAGAAGAGACCTTGAGCTAAAAATGGCACTCAGTGGATTATACACTGGATGCCGGACAGAGATGCTCCATCTACTGAAGTAAATAAAATGATAAAGCTTCAGACAGTATAATTTAGTAGAAATAATCAATAGAAATAATCAATAGAATCTGAAAGGGAGAAAAGTCCCAGGTGGACTTTGAGGATAAAGAACTAAAACCTGGAGCAAGAATTTGGAGGAGTGGGGGCTCACATGATGAAGGCACAGCAGGCTGAGTAGGCTAAGGGACATATGAATATTAAAAAAATGCTTAATATATTTCTTAGACAAACAATAAATAATTTTATGATGTTTTTATTTCCTAATTTCTACTGTAGATATTTCCTTCAAACACACACAAAAAAATATTTTACAGAATTCCTAAGGCTCTACTTCATTGCATCAGAAAAATTAACAGAAAATGTAAAAATGCAGTGGAAAAAGAGGTGCAATATGGAATAGGAGTTGGTAAAGCTCTGACAGAGAAAGCCTTTTTTTCCCAAGTGTAGGTCTAGAAATAAAGTTCACCAGTGACTAACCTTTGAAGTACCAGGACTTCATTTAGCCAAGCCAGACTGAAATCTTTACACTTACAAATCTCTCAGCTAAATGAAATAAGCAATTTGTTTGGGTAAGATCTAAAAAATACAATAGATAAAACCTGTAATTTTTTGTAGATGTATCTAGAGAAATTATTTGCAGTCTGCTTCACTTGGGAAAAAAAAACTGGTTTTCCTTTGGAATAATCTGGACTAAATATATTCATATCACAAGAAAATTACATAAGATGCAATAAAATGTTTTACATGAACCTGAATGGCATTTAAATAGCTTAGATATCTAAAGTCACAATTTTTAAAGCTAAAGGAGATGAAAGCTCCTGCATCTCTAAAGTAATACAATGCAGCAGTCCTTGTTAGATGACTCAGGAAGGTTTACATTCCTTGGATCTCTCACTGTGACTTGTCTCAAGCTTTTATTTTTGGTTTTAATTTTACTGTCAAATACAGTATAAAAAGCATGCATATTTTCTAAGTTCATGACATATTGCAGAATAAAAATTTGTCATAAACTTTTAACACTGCATTTTCAAAAGTACAAAACTACAAATTTCATAGACTATAAAATAATAAATGCTTTACATTTGAACATGGAGGCTTAAAATACTTAATGAAAATACCCACTTTGGTAATATACTAGGTTAAAAAAGGTAATTAAAATGTAATAATTTCACTTAGTATTAAATCAGTCATTTAATAATATTAAAGAATTAAAATCTTAGTCTGTCCATTTCAGATAGAAAAAGACAGGAAAGGTTTGACTTACCGTATGACATTGAAAATAAGAGACTAAAAAGTTTTAACCTGATGCTGATTTTTTTATACAAATATAAATGCATAAGAGGAGTTGTCAAGGGAAGTGAAGGTTAGGGACAATCAACACGTTACACCATTTTCAACTGTTTATGATGTGGCTAGCTACTCAGACCAGGAAACAGAGTGACCTTTTTTATTTGCCAAAAGTGCTGCACTGCTGTTTATGTTTTCGTCTTTTCCTCTTGTAACACCTTCTGACCTCCCAGCAGGCTTATAAACAACTTCTGTGTAATCTGTAACTGATCCCACGTTACTAATTTGTCTCCCATAATAATCCAAAACTAAGGAATTGCATATGACAACTGAGAGGAAAACAAATATTCAATTCCATTAATATTTTCAAACTTTCCTGTTCTGCACCAGAACAAAAGCTAAGTGCTTTTAGAAATGCTGAGGAAAACACCAAAGGACTGCTGACACAAGGAAAAACGGCAGAGGCAAAACTATGGAAAGTCAATAGTTTTATGCTTACAGCAACCTCATGAACCAGTTAGACTGTAGTTCTTACCTAGTCACATTTCTAGGAGATAGAGATAGCAGAATACAAAAATCATTCGACATAATGAGTCAGAAGACATTATATGTCACTGGACATTTTATGTCATATTATGTCACTAGACATAATTACTTAAAAGTGTTCAGACAACAGCTGAAAGTGATGCACAGGGTCACTGCAAAGATGTGGCCACTGCACTTGCTTTGCTATAAAAACTGCAGTGGCTCTTCATCCTGATAACTCAGCCTAAGCCTTACCATTCACAAAGTGGGTCTGAAAGCACTTATACCCAAATACCCTCTTACAGTGCTACAGCTGCTAGAACTGTAAGTACTGAAGCAGTTCACAAGATACAGCAAATGCTCCCCGATCTAATTTGTTGTAACTTGAGAGGCTAATCTCTTTATTCTTTTTGGCATTTGTTTGAAGACTCCTGCTGCCTGCCTAATCTCAGTATCTATTTTTACTAGTTTTATAAAATGTTACATATCTTTTTTTGAATATAAAACCTAGAATAGGTTGAAAGGTCAGAAAAGTTCTATTCTAGTAATGGGTGTTAGGAGAAAGACTTAGAGTTGATTGACATTAAATTTTTGGTGTGGAAAAATTATACTCCCAAATCTATGTAAACTTTTAAAAATTGTTACTGGTAAGAAAAATCAACATGAGGTTTTTTATGGTCATCTCTTCTTCAATTTCTCATTATCTTTTTCAGTTCCTACCAAGTTGCTTTTTCCTTTGGGATTTAATTTGCTGTACCCCAGCATTTATCTCAAAGCTTCTATAGAATCTGTTAAAGCTAGTTGTTTTACCATTCACTTAAAAAAAATGGATATTGCCTGTGACAAGAATATTTTATGATAGACATTCACAGTCATTCACTATTTATATTTTAAATTATCTCATTACAACAAAATAAAGTGCTATTTAAAGCATTGATTTTTTCAAAGTATTAATTCCAACTAAATTGAAATTTAGATGATAGGTGTAAAGGAAATTGCAGGTAACATTCAAAACCATCAATTAACATCTACAATAGCAATATCAGACTGAACGAACCGCTCAAATAAATTAATACATGGCCTCCCACTGTACACAGTTCAAAACAACATATTTCAGAGAAGGGTGTAACAGTTCTACTTTCTTGGTTCTACAACCAGTGATATTTGATCATTGTTAAATCAACTTTTTAACTAGTATTGATGCTTAAAAAAAGTATTTGCATCTGCTTTAGCCCTTTCCTAGAATCCCTCTTCATAGCCCTCTGTGGAAATTAGTTTCCACATATACATTACATCATGAGTTAGCCTTCTAAAACAGACTGATCTTCTCTTACAATACTTTATCTTCAGCCTTTCCTTTGAAAGAAATTCTTAGTTTAACTAAATTAATCCATACACTATTATCAAATTTTTACCAATCATTAAATACAGATGTTAGTAAAGCCAAACAAAAAATAGACTTTGAGGGGTAAGGAATTGCATACATCAGTATAAATTGAGGTTGCTGCTTTCAATTAAATTCCATTCACAAGACAAAACTTTAAAAAGTAATCCCTTATCCAACACTTTTCCTTACTTATTTTATCTTCCCTAAAAATCATCTACTGAATGTCTTGTGATTCTCTGATGCTGAAGAGTTTGCTGCAAGCTGAAAGTACAGTATCTGCTTTGGATTTCCAATGTGCAACAGCCTGTTGAAACACTAATATATTTGATATTTGCAGGTGTAAGGATTTTTTTTCCTTTCAAAGGTCTGACGCCCTTCAACAGTATATATGACACTGCTTGAACTGTAAATACTCTGATTTATATAGAGATGTGAGTGTATAACATACATACAATACACATACCCGAAAAGAGCCAACTATATTGAAAACTTAGTAAAAAGCACACTTTACTTCCCAAAATGACACACATAACACTACCAAAGCACAGAAGGAAACTGGCTTCTCTGAAGGCATACTTTTTCAATGAATTTCCAGGATGTCTAACAGTTCAAAGAGCTCAAATCTGATAACTGCTAACACTGATAAGACAGTCTCCCATAGAAGAGGATGAAAAAGACATTACAGCTTCAGTGTTACCCAGTCATGATTTGGGGCATATTGTGACAAGCAGCAGTGAGGCAAGAAGTAAGACTACTGAGAGGACTGTTAAACAAAAAAGGAAACATCCAAATTAATAATGAAATACTTGCCTAGTTTATTTTAAAATTACTTATTTAATTACTCTACAGATGAAATATCCTAGCTAAGTGTAGTAAGTCAGATCCTGTCTATAACTGGGAAGACACAACTTCATTTATTGGATGAAAGATCTAGAATACAGATTAGAAGTTAATGTAGTTTAATACTCAGAATAGAATTCAAAAATTTTCAAAGATGTGAAGTGATTCTAAAGAAGGCTTTGAACTTCAGTATCTTGGCAGAAAGTGGTAAAAAAAAAATTTAAACTTCCAAATGAGAAAACATTAACTGAGAATTCTTCAAACAGGAATACTTGTTCAAGAAACTCAATATCTTTCTTAAAGATAGTATTGGTACTAACATGCAATTTAAAGGGATACTGACTTCAGTTTGACTTTCACTGTACTGTCTTACACCAGGTTACCTCCACTGACTTCACTCATCTAGTTATAAGTTCGGTTAGTTTTGGGAAAGCAGAATTAGATGCAACAATTTGAGATCCTTTCTCAGGAAAAATTGTACTAGATATTCTCATATTAAAAAACAATTATTATTAATTTATCCCCTACTTCTCCCCAAACATCACTCCAAAATTCCAATTAATTTTCAAAAAACTTTTTTCCCATCAGCATTTCCCCAGTATATTGGCATTTTCAGTAATACCTTTCACCTCTGACACTGAAGTGATTTAATCTGGGAGACTGATTGAACAAGTCACCTATAAACTTGAATTTTACTGGGCCAGGGATATACTTATTGGGTATGCTAAAACTGAGTTCAGTGAACTGTTTCTTACATATCAGTCTTTTCAAATTTTTAGCAATAACTTGGTAAATTCAAATGTGATTTATGAATATTTGGAAACATCTTATAGTTGTTACTTTTTGTTCAAGCATAGAAGATGTTCATCGCAGTCTGTATAATAGCATCGCTTTAAGACACAGCTTTCAGATAATACTTAGATTTAACTTTGGGGTCAGACCATTTGCAAAGGCAGTGAACAATAACTGATAAAAAAATTATTTCAGTTTGTTCATTGCCTGAATTTAACAGTATCTATACTCTGACAAATCATAGGAAAGTTGAATGTATCTCACAAAAAAGATGGAGAAATGAAAGATGTAATTTGTTAAGATATTCTGTTAAGTGTGATATGTACTGAGGAATCACATTTATTTGTGGACAACCACAACTAATTTGTATGAAAGCTATGAAAACTTGCATTTTTAGGTTAACTCATATTTTGCACACGATTTGCCACTATATAGAATGATGCAAATTACATGATTTCTGGTTTTGTTTTGCTGTGACTGCATGCACTTAGGCTGTTACATGCTTACTCTGGTAGGCCTACTGTGACATGGAAACTGGTGGAGGAGGTTGGACAGTTATTCAGAAACGAGAAGATGGCAGTGTGGACTTCCACCGGACATGGAAGGAGTACAAGATGGTAAACAATGTTCTCTGAAGCCTGAATATCAGCTTTTATTATTTGAAATCTAATATGCTAAAGTTATATTTATAGCATCTTTAGAATGTAAGCAACTTTAAAAAGTTGTCTTTGTCCTCAGATGCTCATTTTGAAAATGTCAAAGTAGTATAAGTTGTTTGCCTAAGCAGACTTGCAAGTGTGATGTTTGTTTTTAAAGAGAAACCTTACTTTTTTTTTAATCAACTGTTCCATCGTATGTCTACATTTTTTGAGATGTTTATATTTGTGTTTCTAGTGGCAACAGTAGGAACTGCTCCAAGTCTACTAAGTAATATTGATTCACTGTTTCAGATTCCTGAGCTTATCTTTGCTGAAATCAACTTTTCAAAACATTACAGGTCAATAATCCCCATGGCTACAGTAAAATTCTTAATTGACAGGTTGAAAACTATTAAACCTAAAAACTGATAAAGTGATCATTTCAAACTGGAAGGAAAAAAACCTACCCTAACAAAGCTATTTAAATATACAACTTGAATTACAGGGATTTGGTGATCCTGCTGGGGAGTACTGGCTGGGAAATGAGTTTGTTTCTCAACTGACTAATCAGAAGCGATATGTTCTTAAAATACAACTGAAAGACTGGGAAGGAAATGAGGCATATTCATTGTATGACCACTTCTCTCTAGCAAATGAAGAACAAAAATACAGGTAAGCAGAAAAATCAGATCTAATTACAAAAAAAAAATTCTGATAGTAATCCTTCTAAACTGTGTAGGTGCATGGCCTTATTTCATACAAATCATGACTATTTTCCAGTTCACTCAGAAAATGTTTTCTCCATTTTTCATCTCTTGCCTAAAAAAATAATTTATTTTTCCAGAGGAGAAAATATGTATTTCACTAGTGCATCCTGAGTGAGTATAACACAAAAAATGCAAAGACTACGAGATAGTATGGAATAAGATAAGAATCATGTGCCAATATAGTGGGTGACAGTGCAAAGTCATTAGAATAGGACCCTGCCTGCAGTTGCTATAAAATCCTGATTCCCTGCAATAAATACATTTCTGGAAGGTGGATGACTAAATTTGCAAGGATTTTCCTTGTCAGTGGCTTCTAGGAACTGTTCTGTTCATAAAGAGCACACTGAGGTGATGTGGCCTTATCCTTCCATGAGCCATTGGATTAGATTCTCAATAACTCTCCTACCTGTGAATATGGAGCAAATGTGCATTTCACCCACCACTAACTTGTCAATCTAAACACCAAATTTTAATGGACCTATTTTTATGCTCTAATCCTGTAAAATGTTAAGGTTCACAATTTCTTCTTAATTCTTGATTAAAATAAAAAATAATACAAATTTTAAATAAATATTTTATATAAATATTATCATAGTATTTGTTATACACTTTAAATAGTATCATAGTATTACACATTTTGAAATAGTATCAACCACAGCTGAAATATATGAGCAGTTCATAGCTCATTCACCAGGTTCTCAATAAATAGTTTGATTTATTATACAAGAAACTAAAGTCTTCACAGTATAACAGATGCTTTCCTACTACATGAAATGTTCCTTTGTAAGAGTCATACAGATTCATGGAGCTTTGGGTGACTGGACAGAAAAACTGTCCACATTTAGATGAATTTCTCCAAGATCTCTAGCAACTATTTGTTGTAAATAAAGTCAACCTGACACCTGAGAGAACTGATGCTGTTATTTCAACTCAGGTCTTATATGCAAACAAAGCAATTCAAAACTATCAGCATCTGCCCCCCACAAAATGTTAGATCTTAATGCCTTGGTAGTATTTAGCTGTCTCAATTCCAAAGTAAATATTTTTTCATCTGGAAACAGTCAGAATCTACAGCAGATTTCTTTTTTAAAGTAATGTTTTAAAATACTTAGAAAGGCAACTTTTGCAAAATGGGTGATTACCCTTGTCCATTTACAATATTAAAAGATAATTACTGAAAACTAAGATGGTAAAAGCAATTTTATTACAATATGCACCTAAGCAAGTAATTAATCATAAAGCGGAGTCGTTTAAAGAATATATTTAACAGTATGAAAAAGAAAAAAAACCCTAAGAAAGTATTCAGTTAAGAATATCTTCCATGCCCCATCCCTGGCAGTGCTTAAGGCCACGCTGAATGGGGCTTGAGCAACCTCATCTAGTGGAAGGTGTCCCTGCCCATGGCAAAAGGGTTGGATCTAGATGATCTTTAAGGTCCCTTCTAACTCAAACAATTCTATGATTCTATGATCTATTACATTAAAAAGATTAATACCTTCTGAATGCTGGAAAGATTATGAGTTGGGCCATAAACCTGAAATTTCTTCATATTAAACTGAGATCAGAATAGACTTTGTTTGAATCAAACTTCCTGATATCAAAGCTATGAAGTCAAACTAGGTTTCTCAGGGTTTTTCATTCAGGTTTTGAAAACCTCTAGAGGTAGAGATGGCACAAACTACTTGTTTTTCCTCAACGTAAGAAGTTTTTCTGATATCCAGTAAGAACGTCTCATTTCAATTTCCATCCACTTCCTCTCATCTTCTGTTATACTAAGCTGTACCTTTAAAAATTTATTATTACTCATAAGTAAATAATACTATGCTTATATTAGACTTCAGATGATATTTGAAGACCCAGGCTAGGCTCATATATTATACTTAGAACCTTTAAAATAATTTAGGTTAGAAATTGGCTTACATAATTTTGAACTCATCTTAAGAAACAATGATTTTTTAAAAGGTAATTTAAAGAAAATCTGTAATGAATTGATCCTTTGAAACCTAAATGAATAAAAATTAATTAATTATATTTTAAAATTGGATATATAAAATGGGTTAAAATAATCTCTTAAACTACCAAAGACCGTTACTATCATAAGCAGAAAATGATATGCAAGATGTAGACTGATTGGGGAACAAGTTTCTTATCCTCAGAGAGTCAGATCTCTTCTTTAAACATATAGAATACTTCTGAGAAGCATAAGCTGTTTGATACAGAAATGCAATCACTGAAAAGATACTATGGGAGCAGAGGGTTCAAGTTCTCCCAATTCAAGGTAACACAGGAATAGTTGTGTAATTGCCCTGCCCAGTTTAGTGCCCTGTCTCTCCCTACTGAGACTGCACTGGCACCCGTGCAAGCAGATCCCAACAGTAGCAGCCTCAGTGAAAGGCTTCATGTACCTTGCCAGGGAAATGAGGCAAACTGAAATACTTGTGATGAGCTAACAAAATTTATGAACAATGTGAAAAGGATGAGTAATTACAACAGTGGAAAGGGATATTGAGAATATTGAGAAACTTCTAAAATATTATTTACTAGCTCGTAATTAATACTCCTGGAAAGGCTGTTACCACATATATATGAGGTTGTAATGCTAAATTGCTGTGTTGTATGAACAACAAAAGAGGAATAAAAAGTTTTGGTTTAAATATTTGAATGTAATAAAAATAACTGCACTTACTATTGCATCGAAGAACAACAATGCACTTTCAGTATTAATAAATACATCATCTGTATGAAAAATCTTAGAAGTTACTATCTACTTGCTCTCATTTTCTTCTATTATGACATGAACAAACACATGTTCATTAGAATATAGTGCTGGCCATTTCTGCTCATATGAAAACATTGTGCTGAAAAACAGCTTACAGCAGTACATTGGCCAGAAGAGAATTAAACTATTTGAACAGGATATTTACTGCAAATTATTCCATCATTATTTTACAGACAACTACCATCAACTTCCATGTAATAATTGTTTTTCCATTTTTCACTTCTACAGGATTTACCTTAAAGGACTTACTGGGACAGCGGGCAAAATAAGTAGTATAAGCCAACCAGGAAATGATTTTAGCACAAAGGATGCAGACAATGACAAATGTATTTGCAAATGTTCACAAATGCTAACAGGAGGTACAAATGTTTTTATGTTTCTCAGTCTTCCTATTTTTATTGGCACTGAAATTGTCTATGAGATAGTGATAATTTTGACTTAGTAAATTTTGATTATTAAAAAAGTTCAATACTCATGGATAGATATACTAGGATGGTGACTCCAGATGAAATATTTTACCATTTGACAAAAGTTAGTTAAAATAAAACAAGAGAAGTTAAAACTGGAGGGAAAATAAGTGCCTGAAGTTGAGGTACAAGAAAGTCTGTAATTGTGGAACTAATCAGAGACAGCTGATTCCTCTTTTGAGGAATGAAGTACATTCAGAGATAAAAACACAACTCCCTGCAAAAACCCTCTTTCAGAGATTCAGCTTGTCAGTGAAATGGCTCCTTATTCTTTAGGCATAAGCCCTTTCCCTAGCTACCCAAGGAAAAAACCCCAAGAGCTGCTGGGTGCTGCAAGTGCACCAGAAGGGTACAAGAATTTAATTCCTTATTTCAATATACTTATGAAGTGGTAAAGATATACCAAAGATATATCTCCATTTTTCTAATGATTTTTCACTAGTTATATTTGAGTTCTAGGTGGTGATTTTATCTTCAACTACACAAGTAATTCTATATAATTTGTTAATCTAGAATTCCACATTCTGAAATGTAAACAAGTGCCTTGTAAATTTGGCTTCTCTTCCTGTTATCTCATAAGCAATTGTTCATTTTCCTATAACACGGGCTGCAAGAAAAAAAGACAGCTTCAGTTTATCCAAAAGGATAGTTGGAGTACTGCCCTGCAAAACAGAACACACACACACTATCGCCACCATAACAGAAATACAAAAATATTATTTTATTAATAAAAATAATTTTTTATTATGACCTACTAACAAGTCAGGACTATACAGATGCAAAATACATTTGGGCTGTTTTTTTCTCCTTTTCCTTCTTATGAAATTCCAGGAGGTTTTGAACTGACCTGCCCAGAGTACTGAATAATTCCTCTAGAAAGAATTAAGAAAGGAGTTTGAATGTGTGAAGAACAGGAGTTTGCCAAAGAGTAGATAAAATCAAAGGCAACTCAGTACTGTTATAGTTCAAGTTGTGTTCTGCCTTCAGACTGTCAGAAATGTTTAATGTGGATAATAAATTGATTGAACTTTCCCTTCTCAATTTTCAAATACAATATATTGCATAAGATTCAATAATATGTAGTTGATACATAAATACATTTCCTTCCTGAGTTTGGGGCAAGAATTTTATACTGATGCTTCCAAATCATAAGAACAAAAAACTGGGTTTAGTTTTCTTTCTCAGTTCCAGAAACAAAGTGACCTTAAATACTATTTTGAGAATTACTTCTGCTGATGTTTGTCTTCTGTCTTGCAGGATGGTGGTTTGACGCATGTGGTCCTTCTAACCTCAATGGAATGTATTATCCATTACGACAGAACAACAACAAGTTTAATGGGATCAAGTGGTACTACTGGAAGGGCTCAGGATACTCTCTCAAAGCTACAACTATGATGATTCGACCAGCAGATTTCTAAATGCTTTGTCTTTATGTGAATTATGTATTGTATAGTCTTCAAAGACTTATTTTACCAAGCAACTTGTCTCATTTTTTCAAGCCCAGAAACATGCACTAGTGTTCTGAAGGGGTCAGTTCAGTACAGTTCCTGAATTGCAATCGCTTTCATCAGCTAAAGCCCATATTATTCAACCAGACCTAAACTCTAAAGCATCAACCTGATACAACAGTGATTTGGCCAAATGACTCAATAAAAAGAACATCCAAGAAACCATCAGACAACTTAAGGACTCTGTTTTACTGATCATTTATGTTATGTATGTGTTAGTAAATAACTGGAACTGTGAAAAAAACCCTAAAATAGTTTTAGGAATATGCATTTTGCCTCACCACTGAACTTAAAACATTAATATAAAACACTTAGCTAGATATAGAACTATTTATCTTTCTGTGTCATGTGTGCCCTTTATGTACATAAAAAAAACAACTTTCTGTAATTAGCTGAATCCTACACTTAGGGAATACATTCTTTTGCCCCATAGTCTCCTAAACAATTTCTTACACTTATTTGAGGATTTTTTTCCAATAGCCTATATGACAATGTTTAACAGAGGACAAATAGCATTTCAGTAGTTTGCGTCTATTTTTGGGAACTATCATTTACAAAAACCCTAATTTTTTTCAGTCCATTTCAGTCACTTTCTTATATTACAGAAAATCCCTACAAATTACAATATAGCATGTATTCCTATACATTTTTATGAAGAATGCACTTTTTTTCTTCCCTTGTCATTTACCTGTAAAATAATTGACCAGTATTTTATAAACTGAGACAACGGCATTAACACCAGATGTCCGGTTGTCTATGACAATCATTTATCACCTGGTGCTGTAATATATCTATATGTTTTGTAAAAATAACCTAACTGAAAAACATATGCATGTTCTTTGATACAATTAAATTTATGCTTGTGACTTAAGATATAAATGACTACATTTTAAGAACAGGAAGAAAAATAATCTGAAAATTATCTAGGGTTTTCTTTCAGTAAATTAGGGCTTCTCCCTAAAAGTTCTCTGTAGGTAGGCCCTCAATGTATGCCACAATGTGAATAAATTACTCTACTAGGTGATCTTTGTTTTTTTTTCTCCCCTTCATTTTATTACTATATGTTTTAAAACTGTGTACAAAACACTGTGAATCAGATTGAGAAGATTTTTCTTCATACATCACAATAATTTAGTGGAGGCTTTTCTCCAAATTAAGTTTAGCTTTTAATTCTCATGCTTATTCTTTGCCTAATATTTTTGTAAAACTTTGATTTCAGCAGTTGACTGAATTAGTTACAATGCACAAACTTAACGCAAAACAAAACAAAAAACCCAGACATATTTCTGGAAGCTGACTCAACAAAAGGTATTTTAAGGGCAACAAGGTTTGTGAAGGGTCTAAAAAAAATATTGTGGGAGGAGGGGGTGAGGGATCTGGGGTTGTTTAGATGGAGGAGGCTCAGGGGGCACCTCACTCCCTACAACCACCTGAAAGGAGATTGTAGTTAGGTGGGGTCTGGCTCCTCTTCTACTGTGCCAGCAGTGACAGGCCCAGAAGAAATGGCCTTAAGCTGAGAGAGGGGAGATTCAGATTAGATATCAGAAAAAAAAAAATCATGTTTACAGTGGTCAGGTATTGGAACAGGTTGCCCAGAGGTCGTGAAGTCAAGTATCCTTGGAGGTGTTCAAGAGGCATTTGGATCAGCTGGGTTATGTTTAGGGGTTACAGTGGAAGTGCTGGGTAGACAGTTGGACTGGATGATCCTGTAGGTGTCTCCCAACCTTGACTCTATGGTTCAATCTTGAGAACAGTAAATACTTTCGAGAATTGAGAGTTTTTGAGATAGTTTTGAGAAATAATAATTAAACAGTTTTGAGAAATGTTTTTATATTGACAATCATTAAAGCTGCTGTCAGAGTACCCACCACTCAAACCACCACCACCATTCTTCAGTGAAAATCTGCCATCATTACTAAGTGTAACAGAGACAAAAAATATTTCTAATATTACTTCATGATCTGATTTTACATAAACCTAAAGACTGTAAATTAACAGTTTTATGGAACTCTTCAGTCACTGTCTGAAGAATTCCATAAAATAATCTCAAATGTATTTGAAATTACTGTTTAGTATTTTATTGTTTTTCATAGCAAACTTGTAAGGATATACATATCCCAAACTAAAAAAAAACAAAACAACTTCCCAAATTGTTTTCATGAATTTCCAAGAAATGTCTTAGACAGCAAGGCTAGAAGAGAGGTCACATATACCCACAAGCACACAGCATACCCAGAGAAGCCTAAAGAGCTGTCATTTTTCAGCCTAGAGGAGAAAAAGGGAGGGGGAGACCTTAATGGTGCCTACGAAAGCCTGATTGAAGACATAGGGAGGACAAAGCCAGACCCTTCTTGGAGGTGCTCTGCTATGAGACAAGAGACAGGGACAACAGGCAGTAAATACAATTTGGAATTGGAGAAAGTGAATTTCCTTTTCATTTATTCATTTATTAACAGAAGGGTGGATTGGACAAGTCCCTTGGAGGCCTGTGTTGACAACCTTCAGACGTCCCTGGTAATCTAAAATACTTCATGATTCTATGAAATTTAATAGAAATGCTGAGTCTAGATTACTGTGTTTCCTGTGTTGCTACATTGAATCAGACAACTAAAGAAAATACTCCCAATATTTGCGATATTAAGCATATCCACACCAATAATAAAAGGAAAGAGAAATAAAAGCCAACAAAACAAACAAACAAAAGTCCTCCAAAATGTTCTTAAAAGCCATGATGGCATCTGAATGCTCAACCTGGCGAAGAAAAGCAGTGTTAACTTCTGGTTAATGCTATCTTTATTTTAGTAAGAAAACCTTGTATGACAAAAATAATTTAATATTGCATGGCTAGTTTTGATTTGTTGAAAAGTTTATAGAATCTGAGGCTTTCTGATGACTGTTCTGGGAAAGTAATCAAAAATACTGATGTAGACTCTGAATGGATCACTTATTTAATGAGACTTAATTTTAGGGCAAAAAAGATCAATTTATCAACACAACTGTAAAATTTTAGAGTGTATATGTCTTTAAATGACATTTCATCTAAAGAAGATTGCATGGCTTTAACTCCGAATACCACAGTGAAGCCACAGAAGGGCAACATGTCAGAAGGAAGGCAATAATAGGAAACAGAAGGCTGCAAAAGCTGCTTAGGACTTGGTACAAACAAGTGCAACATAACAGCAAGGTAACCCCTACTTCTAATTCCTTCCTGTAATCAAATAAACAGTATGTGAAACTAGAATGTACTTCCATTTTCTCTAAGTATTTTTTAGGAAGCAGGAAAGAAAGAAGAAAAAAAAGCAAATAAAAAAAATATTCTGTATCAAATAATAATGGTATCTGAAAAAAAATAAGGTATCTGTTACGGTGAGAAATGAAGAGGGACTAATGAGGGAATGATTGGAATGGCGATGGAAAGATTGCCTTGGACTCCAACTTCGTTCCTTTGCAAGAACAGCATATTGCAAAAATAAGTGTTTCAGGTTCTTAGCACAACCCTAACCTCCCTCAATTTTACATTCTCGCCATCTCTCAAATTCTCCTTACTTCTGCTTCCAGAATAAAACCTCTAAATGGAATCTCAAACACAACCCCAAGAGGAAGCACTTCTAAAGAATGCTTTGTACATTGTTACTGATAGCATACTTTGTAATCAAGATAGTCTGAAAAGAAACAGAAAATTCAAAGCAACTTAACATGAAATTCAGCGTAGATTTTTTCATAGAAATACAGAGAAGGGGAAAAACCAACATGCTTCTTATTTATTTTTCACATTAAGTTTTACAATTCTTACTGCATTTGCTATATAACACAATCTACTTTCTAATTTTATAAAAAAATATGAAATAATGGATAATTAATTTCTTTAGGGTTATTTGAGAACAACTGCTTCAGTTTCCCTAAACTTTGAGAACATACAACTTACAGTCATGAAATAAAGCTTCATGTTGAATATGTAAATTTACATTAGTTATAGATTTAGAAAGAATGCTAAACAGAAGTTCTTAACAGTTAATAAAATTACAGTAGAAATAAATTTCATACTCCATTAACTGTACTTTCTTCAAAGCTGTATGAAACTTTAAGAAATAAATTGCAGACACTAATTTAGTGGAGGGAAAATTATTGGAATGATTGACTAGTAACCAGCTAAAATTCTACTTGTTTTAAAACCAAAATAGAATTCCTGTTTAATCAATTACAATACATGAAGTGCACTGAAGTCTACACAGGTACATCATGCCCCCACATTTCCTCTTTTGCACTTGTTCCCAATTCAGTACTTGAGAATGATTATTAGAGGCAGGAAAAATGCTTCATTTTTTCCAGCTTAGTTCTAGAAGACCATAGTAATTTTCCATTGCCCAACTAATTTCTGGGCCAAAAAAATTGAGTCCCTGACCTGCAGATCTTTCCATTTGGCAATAATATGCCCCTCCAGTTTGTATACAGGTACAGATAGAAATAAAATTAAAGTATATTTATATTTCAGTAAGATGTTGGTTTATTAAGGTGTTAATTAGTGAACCAATATTTTGCATTTTCCACATGTAGCAAAGGTTTTGCACACATTTCAAAAAATAGTGGATGAAGAAGAAAATAATTCCTTGCAGTATCTGCTTTAAAAAATATTTTTCTAATAGGCTTTCTTATTCACAAAACCTATTTAGAGGGAAAATCATTTCCCAGATAAACAAAAGAAGGTTCACAAGCTTAAACGACCATTAAACTTACAGGAGCTGCAGGGAAGCTGGATGAAAGTTCATATGGTTCCTCTGAGATCCAGTGGCCTAATTCCAAAGACCACAGAACCTAAAATAAAATAAGTGGTAAGCAGAATCTTAAAATTTCTAAAATAAACTTTTTGAATGTGTAATTAGAAGTGACAGTGCTGTTACAATAGCTGGTTTGCTATTTCATTTATCCAAACCAAATGATTTGCTGAAAAATCAATAAATCAGAAAGATACACATTTTACAACTAAAACAAATCATTGAAATATCAGTCAGTGCTTCTACGCATAGCTATATTAAAGTTTAAAACATTGTTAGGATATTAGAAAATTCAACTATTTTTAATCACAATTGCAGAGCAAAAATTTGAAAATGGAAGTTACAGTATATGAGTTCTGTTCTCTCAGTTCAGTAATCACTGAATTTCATGAAGTTCCTGTTGGCTTATTCCTCCAGCTTGTCAAAGTCCATCTGAACAGAAACACCCATCTGGTGTATCAAACACTCCTCACAGTTTTCTATTTCTCTCACATCTGCAAATTTGCTGAGGGTGCATTCTTCCCCATCATCCAACTCATAAATGAAGATGTCAAACAGTACTGGACCCCTACTACTACAAGGATTATGCAACTATTGCATAAAATGCACATTACTTATATAAATCATCCTGCAAAGAAGACTAATTCAATTTCTTTCTCTGTGGTATCCTCCTTTGTCAGTGTCATATGTTAGAGCACAAAAAAAGACTGCAGAACACTAACTCTCTAGAAAATACATAATCATTTGTGTTCAACTGAGCTCTGAAACACTGGATCAATACCATCTTTAGAGAGTAGTAACCCTAAAACTGTGGCCCACTTGCAGACTTCTGCTCCCATCAGGATCAGAGCCAACTGGTTAAAAACTTAAAATGGTTTTATTTCCAATTTCTGAAATACAGTAATATAGTTTTTGGTTTTTTTGGTAAAACTTTCCATCCAAACGACTCCATCCAGCATCTTTTATGGATTGATCTTCTAAGCATTTTTCAGTTATTTATCATAACTTGCAGTTGGTTTACTATAATATTAGAAGCTGCATGGGAGAGTATTCAAATACTATCCCTCAATTGGTAAAAGCATTGTCTTAATGGGAAAATGGAAAAAGATAAAGTTCCTACATTGGCTCTGCTCTTGAGTCATATAAAGAACATTCTACTCCTAATTTGTAGACAGTCTAAATTCTGAAGCCCATTCTGATGGGAGATTCTTTTCCTTATTGGTTTTATAAGTGGTGAGCCATGAAGCTTCTCACAGAGGTAAAACACTGGTATCTTCTTTGCCAAGTTTGTCCACTGTCACTCAATTCAACAACTTTTCCCCTTCATAGGTATTTAAGCTTCACAATGTCTCTTCTGTAGTTGCCATCTGGCACCCTTAAGTCCAAAATAAGTAATGTTACCAACCACTGAGATATCCTGTTGCTCCTAGAGCAGGTGAAGCTAACTGAACAAGCACACATATACCCTCAAAATGGGATATGTGGAATTTATCAGAAAGGCAACCTCTGTTTTAGGCTAATTCTACCTCTCTCATATTTTCCCTTAATAGCTCTCTAGCAATTTCAAATAGATGAAGACATTAGCACAGCCATGCACTATTAAACAGTTGTCATTATTCATCTTAGAACAAGCTGAATTTCATCACTGTCTGAAATTATTCCCATGCTTGATTCACAATAACTAAAATACTCTGCCATACAAGTGCATATATTATTAGTTTTAATTTAGATGATAAAATGCTCCCTTTTAAAATTGTGAACAAGTCTATGAAATATTTCCTATAGATAAAAACTGGCATTATATATACTCAGTGTGGTAAAGTTATCCTTTACAATGTTACAGCTCACGAATGGAAAATTCTAAGCTGAACAAATTGATCATAAACTAGCAATGTAAACCTTATAAAATGGCCTAATTGCACGTAAGAAAATAAGTTTCTGTAAAGGACTCTTTTGCCCTAAAACTGTTGCTACAAGTAGTAAATTGCAAATTCAGTTTTCGTAACAAAATTATTTTCTCAGTAAGTTCTATAGTTTTCAGTCCAAAGCATCTTATGCCTGATTACTTCCAGGGAAACCAACAACATCTAATGTAAACTTCTACAAAAGCTGTTGCCTTGTGTGAAGTGACAAGTGATGTCTGACTTGTGAGGAGAGGTATCAAATTTTGCAGGCTATTGTAAATGAAGAGTGATTTTTTTGCTGACAGTAAAAAGCAGCATATTCTTAGACTTATTGCTAAACTTGATTATAAAACATCCAAAGAACATTATGTTTACTTTTAGAAAAAGAACAATCAAATATTTGAAAATGCTACAGCTGTGCAAAAAGAGAAAATAATTTCTACAGTCTTTATATTATACCAAACATAAAAATAAGAGTTAATCTCATTAATAACTCAATGACCTTTAAAAAATATTCAAAACCTAATAATGCATTGCAGTGTTCAGCTAAGTATCGTAACTTCTTAAAAAAATAGTTAAGACTGCAGCTTAGGATTGTAAATTATAAATTTTAGGGTGGTACCTCTGTATAGTTTTTACAACTACTTTTAACAATTTACACTAAGAATATCAAAGCCTCTTAGCTTAATACTTATAGCTGCATATATTTATTGAATGTAAAAGAAACTTGTTAATGTAATTTCTCTTAATCATAATAAAAATCAACTTTAACTGAACCAAGAAAATTGTAACTTTGAATAAAATTCATAGAGACATACTACATTAGAAGAAATTCGCCATAAATAAACTTGAGCAGGAACAGATGTGCTGTGCTGTATTACATATACATCACGTCCTTATAGTACCAAAATTATGTTTGTATCAAAAGTAGCTGGAAAACAACTGAAATAGATTAAAATATAAACCCAAAAGATTAGTTATGATTAAGTAATCCTATTTCATTTTCCAGGCCAATTCTACAGCAATGACCTTTATCAACCCTTGTAGTATTTACAGAATTTTGTTTAGAAATGTAATTTGTTTGTCTTAACAAAAGATGGATTAATGCTTGTCTATCATGGTTCTGGAATTGAGTACAAAGGCATCATATCTACTTTCCTAGATAAAAAGAAAATTGGATAGTGAGTTCATGAACAGGTCCTGCAGTAAATAATTAGGTCACCATTCACTAAAACATTCAGTTTTCATGAAAACAAAGACAAGAGCTTTCCATTCCAAGTCACTGAAAGTTTGCTTCTGACTGGCAATTTTTCAAGCAGTTTTATTTTCAAAGCAACACCAAAAAATTCTTCAGATTTATGTAATTAAAAAAAGTTATGATTTGCAATACTATTCTTAGCTGAAATACTTCAGAATGTGTGTTTCTGTTGAGAAGAAAGAGCTATCTAGAAGTTTTCAACTGTGCAGTTACAAAAGAGTTAGCTCAATGGGTCTGAAAACACCCTATTTGATTAGTTATTATTTAAGGTCTCTCACCTATCCAGCTAGCACAATGAATGATCATATGGTATTTGTACTTGAATAATTCATCTTGAAAGTGTAAATGGAGTGCTATGAAGATTAAATGTCTGATGGTAAATTTGGTAGTTCTCCAGCATCCATCTTTAAAAATAACATTTTAAGTTTTTCTTAGGAAAAAAAACACTACAGCCTAAATTATGTCCACATTACAAATTAAAAGGCAGCGGTAAACAGCTTCTTCAAATGCTGATAAACATCTTCCAAAAGAAACCATCACTGCTTAAAAGTAATACCATGTTTAAAAGGTACTGCAAATTTTTTACAGATTGATTATTTTAATTATCCAATTTGAACTATTTTATCAGTAAAAATACTAATGGTAAGATTGATTACATTTAAAGGATTTAGTTATGTAGCATCAATAAAAGGAAAAGATTATTTTCTTAGATGCAATTTTCCTGACTAATTTTCCACTGAATTCCTCATTCTGGCTAGGTAAGACTTCAGTTTTCTCTTCTCTAGTTAACCAGTTTGGGTAAAAAGATGGCAAAACTATGCCATTGACACAATATGAAATAAGACAATAATGCTATTACATTATATGATTCAATGATTTAACCAGGTGAAGAAATGTTTTTTTTTTTTAAAGTTCAAAGCACTGTTTTATTTCAAACAAACAAACAAACAAACAAACAAATAAATAAATAGAGGGAATACACATTTATGGGCAAAGTTAGACCCAGTCTCTGTGAATGAGATAAGCACAGTTCTAAAAATATTTAAAACAGCAATCTTTCAGATAAGCAGATACTAAAAGATCAAACAAACTTTTGATTTGAAGATCTGAAGTTCGTCTCTAGATCTTTCTCATGTGCCTCTCCTAGTAACTTCAGAATTTTGTCTAAATATCAGCTTAATAATAAAATGAGTGAAAACAGCATCAGGATTTGACCTAATAACATCTACAGCGACAAACTAATACTTGGAACAATTTCATTCAACTTATTGGTACTATATGAGGGATATAGATGATCCCATGAGGACTCTACAAAGTAGACCATAAGACAGGAGGACAACATTTTCAATCAATACTGGTCTGTGAAGAGCACAGGCAAATATTTTCACCATGCCTTTGTTCACAGAAGTGCAAGGCAAAAAATGGGCAATGAAATTCTAGGACAGCACTTGCTGGAATACTAATTATCCAATACTGCCTCATGTACAAAAACAGGAATCTATTTTGTAGTACTTATCTGTATCTATAGCTATCTTAGCAGTTTTTTGAAACTTTTTCTCAAGGAAGAATGCATCTTTCATGTTTGAGCACCCTGTTTTGTAAAAGTAACTTATGACAATTATGCTGTGACTTGTTTAAAGCTCCATACAAAGCTAAGTGTGGGACAGATAATTCAGTGTATTTAACTAATAGATGCAAGGAATCTTATAGTAGGCTGGCATGAGCCTGTGGGGATGTTCTTCTTCAAACCCTCTGCTCAAATATGTTCCTCTTAATGCAGGCAAGGATGCTATTAGTCTTCTTTTGCAAAAAGGCACATTACTGGATGCTAAAGGTGACCAAAGATGCAAAGCCTCTATTTCAAGGGAAATTAATCACCAAGAACTTCTGAAAAACCTGCAGTCTATCACAGCAACATCAGATAACTGCATATATATCATATAGGACAAGCTCCATACTGGTAAGTGCCAGACATCTTGAAAACAAAAAGGCAGCAGTTTATTTTCTGCCCAACAAGTAAATATTAAAGTATTTGTAAGAAAGAAGAAACCAAGAAATTTAGTTATTCAATAACCCTTTTCTGTATAAGATGAAGAGATATTTCCATAAAAATTTCAACATCTATGTTTTATAGCTCTGGAAGCATGAGGAAAGCTGAGAAACTGTCATCTGCAATGTCAGATTGAGTGGTTAATCTTTATTATTACAGTGAGCAGTTGAGATGGTTTAAGCCTGGGCTGACAGATAAGTTCCCCACCCAGTCACTACTATTTCTATTTGACATTTTTTGCCACTTGCAGTGAAATACCCAAGAATTTCCCTTAATTTTTACCAATGCTGAACACAATACATGTTTCAGAACATAACAGAAATATATCAAGACATAAAAAGTTCAATCTGAATCATGTGAGTTAGCTAAAGTCGAGCAGAAATTAATCTGTCCAAAAATAAGGCATGGGACATGAGTTTCTCATCCATGAGATCAGTCCTTGGACCTTCCTAAAATATATAATGGGGTACAATACAGGAATACTTTGGTTAAAGTAAGCACTGAAAAACTGTAACAAACTAACAGATCTTCACAAAGACAAATTTCATCTAACTGAACTAACTCTAAGTAAGCCTGAATAAGTTAAAATGGGCATTATTGCGTGTAGCATGGGCACAAACATGGTTTGTATTTCATCTATACAAAATAAATTTAATTTATTGTTTAGTAAAGTTAAAAAGCATTTCTTACCCATTCATAAGAAACAATCCAACAGCCACGAGCAATTCCCAGCATAACATTCAAGGTACGACGAGGACTCCCAGCAATTACATGACTTGTTGTTTCACATACTTCATTTGAGAACAAAAAGTCTCCAAGTTTATTCACAATCTGAATTACTGTATCTTGCTTCCTAAAAAGAAGAAAAGGTAAAAAATCCCATGCAATATTGAATAGAGGAAGGCAGAATTATAAAAGCATATACACACAAAACAAATTAAATCAAATTCACCTCATTTCTTTCCCCACTAAACATTTTTTATCCTTTTCTCACTAAGCCTCCTACCCACTTGCTAGCCCTAAATTCATTAGCCTCTTCAGAGTCCTAACAGACCCTTTTACATTATCACAAAATCACATCTACTTGCACATCAAAGCCCTTTAGCCCCTCACATCTATCTTGTCTTTTTAAATAAAAGCTTTTGAGAGCACAATTATCTATTAAGTTGCTTGTGTACAATGCCCAACACAACAGAGCCTAAATCTTGGTTTCTTTTGTAGTACTATAAAAGTTATTACCAAGAAACGTAAATATTTAGACACAGCACATTTAACAGTTTTTCATTAGGAAACACCAGATTTTCAGCATCTGAATAATGCTGTATCTAAATCTAGAGAGAAGTCATAAAGTTCTATCTGGCTTTCTACCTACACATCTATGCCAATGTTTCAATTAAAAATTCACTTATCTTTAAATACAATTATAATGAAATATATAAAATTAGATCTAAAGTCCAGAATGGCCATCCATAACTGGAATTCTAATTTTGAATTTCTAATTTGAGCTCTCTACAAAGTTACACAGGAGCAAATAAATATATAATTATGAAAAAAGTAAGATCCTGGTATCACTAGAGAAAAGTTGTTGCATGATAATAATTTACTACTTTTATTAATGATTACTTTACAATTATAAATGATCCTTAAATATCTGTAAATGAAAGCAAAATTCTGGTGGCCTCTCTGCTCTCCACACTAACTTGGAAATGTCCATGCAACACAAGGCACAATCTTGAACAAAGGCACACCTATCACAGTGGTGATCCTTTAAGGCAGAACTTGTGAGTTAATCACACACACAATGCAAGTGCATTCAGAGCATCTCCAGAAGCCTCTGGGGTTGCTTTGTTCTCACTACATTTAACTCCACAGAAAGGAAGTCTGTTAAAAATCCCAAAATACCACAGTAATTAAAACAAACACTACTTAGCAGAATCCAGATGAAACTGCAAAAAAAATTCTTACAAAAATTGGAGCAATCTATTTTTCAAGAAGTTTATAACAAAAAAAATAAATAGTGAAAGCAGTGCAGCAAATTAATCTCATAATAAAATCAAAAAGTGATATTGTATGTTGAGATACTTAAAAAAAATCCTCTGACTAACCCTCTCTCCAGTATGAATTCTGGCCTTGGCTATATAGCTTTGGTTGTTACTAGAATTCTTAGTATTCCCTTTTCATTTTATGAGCTTTAGCTTGATGTAGCCTACAAGTGAATGTTTTTGCAACATTGCAACCCATACAGACTGGCCTTGCCCAGACTGCATATGATCCATGCTTTACGTGAACCTTTTCTAAGTTCTTCCTGTGTCTATACAAAATTCCTTACAAGAAGAAGAAAAAATTCTGTTGTACAAGCCTTGAATCGAAGACATCTTACAAACTGCAGAGGAAACTTAGCAGTTTATACTTGAGATAGCTGCAAAAATTGGTGGATGAAAATTTACAGCAAAATTTCACTGAATTTTTAAATCAGAAAATTAGCTGTGTGGCTGTGAATCAGTGAGAAGCATCTAATATCATGGCAAAACCCGGTGCCATGAAACCATTGAATTCATGCACCTTAAAATGTAAAGTCTACTGAACCACTTTTGAGGCTATAGCTACTGGGTAGTAGAATTGGATTTTGACCACTGGGTTGTGTTTTGGAGGAATATTTTCCATTCTTTAGTTGTTTAAGAAGCAGTCCTTTTCCCTTCACCCATTTACATGCAGATGAATGCCTACAATTGCAGTCAGCCAAAAGCAGTCTTGATGGTAAGGTTCTGAAGAAAAGCAATCGTTATCCCCAGACAATTTAATTTAATGAAACAGTAATTGGGTAGTGGGGAAGTCAATATATAAGAACATGAAAGAAACAATATATTAATGACCTCTTTAAAAAAAAAAATAAATCCCCAGCTCAGCCAGTATTTGTTCTCCTGTTTCAGGCAGACCACAGCCTCTGTTTTCCCCTTCTATCTGCACTGTATTGATGATCTTTACCTCCTCCACAGTGATTCTGCATTGTGCATGACTTTTATAGTTCTGGTGTTACTAGCATCCAGTCACATCAAATAGAAGAACAATATTAATTCTATTTAATGTTTCTGACATATGTAAGTACACTTGTTAACAGCTATTGAAAACCTTTTACAAAAACTTCTGAAAGCATAGCCACTAAGTGCTGTTTCTGAGTATATATTGCCATGTAACTGTCAACATTTAGCTACATCTAACCTGAAACAGATTTTTGGGTAGTATAAATATCTGGACTTTTGAAAAAGAATTCGAAAACTGTAAGCAAGTGTAGTATAAAATATGGAATCGTGTTTTTGTTGGATGTTCCTTATGCTTTAAGACTTTTAAGAGAATGATAAGAGCATGCCAGAAAATTATTAACTCTCCCCCAAAATATGCAGTGGCAGCTGCTTCTAATGTTTTGAAACTAAGTCACTAAAAAGCCTACAACTGATATTTATTCTGCAACTATTCATATGAAATAAAACATTTTAAATTGATGTATCAGATTATGACTTTTTAAATAGAAATAATTAAAATGTATGGCGAAAAGGCTGTGCTGGGCTGAACCATTTACTACCTACAACTACTGTTTACATTTCCTTCAGAAAAATTCAAAACTTGCTTTAGATTTTACTTTTATTGCTCTGAAGCCCTGTTGAAGTCACCTATGGATCTACTTCAGTCTCCACCACAGCAATAAAAACATACATATACAGTGCAAGTAACAACTACATATACATGTATGAACAAGTTTATAGCTAGAATACAAAATGAAATAAAGTGCAGAACCCAAAGTTAAATTTTACTTTCTGTAGGCATAAAAAAATATCAACATTCAAATTTAAATGGTGGACTGACTAAATAGTCAAAATGGTTAATACTTACTCAGAAGACATACTTGTCATAACCAGTGTCCTTGTTGGCTAGAGACATGAAAGAAACAAGAAAACATCAAAAATCTGGGAAAAAAAATTTGAAAAAAACCCCTTAAATTAGAAAATGTTATGTTAAAAAGTGCAAACTACTTCACAACCATAGTATCAGCTGGGGAAGAAGCTGTACTAATTAACACATATACTAGAAAGACTAAACTTTGATGACATGGAAGGAAGGAAAACCCTTTAATCATGTTTTATGTCACAGTAAATGATATAGAAGACAGGAATGTAGCTATTTTAAGAAAAAACAAAATGCAAAGGATTTACAGCCTGAGATGCCACAGAAATAAAAACAGTACTGGTCTACTGACTTTTCATCAGATGGAAAGGAAAAGGCAGCTTACCCACAACAAAGAAAACCTATAATTTAAAATTCCAGTTTCTTCCAAAAGAAAGGTAGAAACTGGCTGGGACACATCAGAAACAAGAAATATAATTTTAATTATTTTGTTTTTATTTTGATAGTGTATTTTTGGGGGTTCTTGGCACATTTTCAGTATTTTATGTCAAGGTTAAATAAACATTCTTTCATTCTTCAGTATTTTCTACTGAATAAAAGTTGTGCAAGTAATATCACACACAGGGTATACTCAAAGAACACAGCAAGACTCAAATCAGCTATTCTGAGACACCTTAAAAAGCACCCCTCCCTTCTGCAATACTCCCCATAGCTTACGTGAGAAGCAAGAATGTTTGTCCCATATGGACTTCAAATAAGCTTGGGAAGAATTATTATTACAGAGGTCAGAAGAGGAGGAAGTTCATCACCATTGACCATGAAAGCCTCCAGTATGCACAAAGGTAGGAGAGAACATGAATTTTAGCAGTATCAGAGAAATATATAACTACATAGAACATGGTCTGTGTCAAAAAACATACATAAGAAGAGATTTTGATCATCTTAGCTAAGAATTACTTGTAGCTACATAAACACACACAAATATATATATACACAAACATTTTAATTCTGTAGAAAAAGCAGACTGACTGAATTTTATACAATGATTTCAAAAAAACTACTTCTAATTTTCAAAACCAGTATATGAATTTAAATTATTATTATTATTTTATTATATATAATATTTATTTATTTAATTAATTTTTATATTTATTTATTAATTATAAATATTATTATTATTTCTCCATATAGCTACTGCTCCATATGAAATACTAACTTCCACTTCTGCCACCAATCATATTACCACAACCACAAGTGGCAAGTTCCCAAAGTCTCTATTAAAATTCAGTTTCTTTTGAGTAATGCACTGAGTTAAGAGTACAAAAATATTTTGAACTGGGAGCACAGGCAAAAAAAAATATTCCAGGGCAACTTGTTTTACCCAGTAATGAATCAAAGAACAGAAGAGAGAAATCTGATGCAATTCCTTCTGACCTCTGTTATCAGTACAGAACAGTTCTCTATCCAAGTAATTTTTCATATTTAAGGAAAGAGTTGGAATTACCTGTGTAGATTATTAGACTAATAGAATGTAGACTAATAATGTGCACCATGACTGTTCATTATATGAACACTCTTTGCATAAATAGAACACAATTTAGATACCATTGACAAATTAAAGATAACACAAGTAGTAGTCATTTCAACATATATATGGTAATTTCATTCTGTGGTTGTGTACATTTAAAAAACACAAAATCCAGATACTATTTAAATCTTAAGTAACATAATGCAGCATATTTAATAATTTTTAAAATTCATGATAAACATGCACTCAGAACACACTATGTAAGCTCTACAATACTTCAAACTGACTATGTAGACACTGTGAAAATATAAACCCAAATAACAATAAAACAGAACAAAACTTCAAAAGAAAAAAGGATAAAACTTTTGCATTGAAATATTTGAAAGAAATTCGATGCAGTATTGTTGGAAATTTTGTTGCCAGCAATACTTACTGATGATGTCTTACTCTACTGCTAGCATGACAGCTGAAAAGAATATACACTTATCTTGATCAAATTTACTTCTATTCTTAGCCAAAAGAATTTCTACTGCATTACTTCCAACTCCAAACAAGAAGTCACATTTAATTGCTCTTGGAAGTTCCAACTAAATTCTACACTGGAGTTTTGCATGTAAAAGATTTGAGCAAAAATAATGACATGCAACAATATACATCAAATATATCTATCATAACATGAATATATTACTATCAACTTACATACATTCAAAATTTGAGAATAAGTACTCAAAGACTTCTAGTAACACACTGAGTAAGGGTTCTTGTGGCAAAAGGACTGCACATTACTGCACAGGTTAGGTCAGATGATTAAAATCAGATGTGAAGCCACATTATTATGAGTATATGCCTCATACTGTCTTAATACACATTGCAGGATCTCCATAAATTCATGAGCATTAAAGGATTCTGGGATGGAGCAGCCTAGGAAGGCAAAAGATAGGGCTTAAAAACAAGGTTTTGGTTTGCTCTGTCTAGTCTTTCTGGGTGGAAAAACTCATCTATACCAAATGTGTATGTTTCAGCATAGTCATGATACTCTCCTAGACTACCTGAAGCCAGGCCTCATTGCCATCACACTCAAGCTCCTTGGCTAAAAGTCTGGAGTTAAATCCACACAGAACAATTACACTAGGTTCTTGAGAGTAGTATTAGCTCTAAAGTAGATCCTGATGGGTCAGTTCAGAAAAACATCCTTTCTTGCAATTTTTTTATAAACGTTATTAAAGTATTACTAATCACACTACTATTTTTGCCAAACTTGAGTTAAAAAGAAGCAATACTATAAACCAAGGCCAGTGCAGCTTGAGATCCTGCAGCTGCTTCTTCAGCTTCAGAGCAGAAATTTTAGCAGTTCCTTAATACCTTGCCTACAGGTAAGTAAAAATACTGGATCCACACAAATCAGGAAATCTACAGCCAGTCCTGACCTTACCCTGCAAGGTCAGCTTTTGAATTGTAGCTTTTATGCTACAACAGATCATGTACATGATGCAGTGAGTATTCTGAACAAATGTCTTGTCAGTGTACTTAGAAATGGTTCAAAGACTCAAGAATGCAGAAGGGTACACACAAAATGTAAAAATGGGAAATAAATTTAATTTCTTCCAAGCTATTATTTCATTTGCATTCAGAACTGCATATTTTTGCAAGTTAAAGGTCATTTGCTAAGCAGACAATATTTTGTTTTATTGCTTCAGTAAGACAAGCAGCTCTCTTTAATTAGTTACCAAGTGGAAAACTTAGCCAAACTATGTTCTAATTTTCAGTTCTACATTTTTCAAGTTAATTACTTTCTCCCCCACCCCCTACTATGCAATTTTTCTTCTGTGCTTTTTTGTGTCTGTTTTATTTTACATGTTACTTTTATTGAAAAAAAAAAAGTTAGCATTTTCTTTTCTGACCAGCAAAAAGACATCTGGTGAGCATCATTATGAGTTCTAATGCATGTTTTTAGCAGGATTATTATTAATAAAACACTGGAAAAGGTGGTATTAAGTTAACTGTCCCTTTTATTTACCATTAATCTCTCAGTCCTGAAAAGTTGTATACCCATACTCTGAATCAGAGCACACACTTCTTTCTGAATTATTTTTGAGGTCTGCAATACAGACTTCATTATAAATGACCGCTTCAGCTTTCCATTATATATTTCTTAGAAGCATAGCTGCATTAAGTATTTCTTTAGTGTCTGCCAACAACAAGGTTTTTCAAAGTCATCTGAAATATAGAATTCATTTCAGTAGCTAGAAGGAAACAGTATTTGTAAATCTCCCCAGCGTGTAAAAGTGATACCTCCTATATGTTAACTGATCTACACCACAAAAGAGGTATCCAACCTCAAGATGTATTCTTTCTCTCGTCTAAATTTGAGCTGGTGTTTCTTGGAGATGAAGAAGAAAAAAACTGGAAGAAAAAAGCCCTGTTTTGTACAAGCTGCTTTTCAAGAAGGCGAACTCAAACTTTGCTTCGTTAAGCATGTCATGAGTTCATTTTTGTAAGTGACAAATGAATGAAAATGAGATCATAAAATGTTTTTCCAGATTAGTTCTCACGAATAAAGTGTATTCATGCAAATAATTAATTTTATAGGAATAGGTTTAAATTTGTCATTGATTAAATTCCAGCCTATCTATATTAGATCTTATTTTGTCTTTGTATCAAGAACCCAGGTCTCAAATATTTTTCAAGAAATTATTTCAAGTAATGTACTTTTAAATTGTGTATTACTTAGTCACAGTGGTCCTCTTGTGCCTTAGAGCTGACTGAAGTTCCAAAAGAAATAAGCCTTAGAGTAGTCTCAAACTCAGATACAAGTTTTAGTGGAGTGAAAAAAGATCTTCAGCTTCAGGACTCAACAAGATACCCTAGGTGGTTTGGCCAATATACAAGGGATAAAGAACTTTTGGAGGGTGGGAGGCAGGTAGGAAAAAAACAGTGCATGTATGAGCAAAGAAAGTTTAAGGGAGAGTATATTATACTATCTGTTTTATAATCTTCAAATCCCTTTCTTCTCTGGCTATTGTATGTCCATTATATGCTTTTGTAATTGGTTTAGTACCCTTATACTCAATTTTGATCTTTACAACTGCATTTCAGAAGTAATAATCTTCAGTCTTATAGATTATTACCTAGATAGCATAGGAATATTAATCAGGTTAATTTCACTCTGCTTGTATTTAAGAAGCATCTTAGGTTGCAATGCAAGATGTAACCAGGACCATCCGTTAAAACCAGGTGTGGCAGTGTTCTTTATCTGTTCCAGGACCCATCCTCCCTCCAGGGGGATCTCTTCTGTTAATGGGGCACTGAGTCTCACTGCATGACTGATAAAATTACATCACCCCACTGGGAGATGCTCCACCCAGGGGGAGGAGCCAAGCATTCCAACCTGGATATAATTTGAGACTTAGAACACCACAGTCAGACTTCTTCCACTAGATTCCCAAAAAACCCCAGACTGTTCTATACCACCACAACCTTCAAAAGAAAACGACACCTTTCCACAAAATCACTGCTTCAACAAAACCACGTCTGCCACTCCAAGAAAACTGTGGCCACCACTTAATCAAGCTGTTACCAACACCTTGACCGAGAGGGTGTCAAGTTGTATTCTGATTCTGTCAGTATTTTTTCTACTACTGAATTTTATTTTAATTTTCCTATTAAGTTGTTACATACTAGTAACAAACTGTTATTCTCAAAGATATGGGAGTAACAAACTCCCATATCTTTGCCTGAAAGCTCCTAATTTCAAAATTACAATAACTCAGAATGAGGAGGCTTACATTTTCCATTTCAAGAGAGGCTCCTGCCTTCCTTAGCAAACACCCATCTTTTCAAATCAAGACAAGAAGACTGCAATGAGGACCCAAAACTTTACGGCTGTTTTTAGAAATAATTTGTAAGTCGTATTACATTAATTTTTTCAAGTAATTGTGGCTCATAGCTGAAAATTATTGGTCATTTTAATGAATGAATTACTATTCAGTATTTTTAAACAGCAATTATTCAAAGCTGTAATTTACTTTCTGGCTGGCCTTTCTCTTATCAGTCCTTTGATACTGATATTTTTCAAGTTTCCTCTGGCTACAAAAGTGAATTTCAACTGTAATTTCCTCACCAAACATATACCTCTGCTTTGGTCCTAGAAAGATGTGAAAAAATGAGCCTATCCTAACCAAATCCAGTACTGCCATGTGGGAAGATGAAAAAATAAACTAGTCTGTTAGAAGACAGAAAAATTAGATTATGTGTCAGGTGCCTGTGCATAATTTTTCCTTCACTGCCAAATACAAGAAAATAATGAGAAATCCTGTAATTGAAGACATAGGAACCCCTAGAACTTCTGTTGCAAGATAAAAGAGACAGAATAGCTTCGGACTTTTCAGGCTAGCAGTGTCAGAGTTCACAACTTTCTGACATTTTCAGTTTTCCACATGCAACCAATCATAGCTAACAACTATATTTAAGAAAAATAAAAAATTCCAACCATAGGGATGCAAAACTGTAGCAAGAGATAGATTTCCCAGCATTCTGCAACTCTGAAGGACAGGTTTACCTATCATTAGCAAAATGAGAGGGATTTTTTTTTTTTTATTAGGATAGACAAAAATTAAGGGGAGAGGAAGTGCTCTTTCCCAATCATTTGACTGAAAGCAAAAAACTTCCCCGTCAATCAGCATGACATTATTATTATAATTCCTACAAGCACAGGCAGTAGCGATTCTCATTACAATGGGAAGCCCGAGGCTTTCCAACAGGTACAATTAGGGATTGACTCCCTGGTCAGCGTCACTCAGGAAAAGCAGAAGTCCAGTTCTTAACTGTATCTTACAGTTAAGGAAATTAGGAAAATTTCATGTCTTTACCTAATTATGAGAAACCTTTTTGTGAGGAAATCACAAAACCATAGAATATCCTTAGTTGTAATGCACCCACAAGGATCATCAAAGTCCAACTCCTGGCCCTGCACAGGATACCCTAAGAGTCACACTTGACCCTAAGAGTCACACACACTGTGTGCCTGAGTGTTTGAACACTTCTTGAACTCTGTCAGGCTTGGTCAGGCTGTGACCAGTGCCCTGGGGAGCCTGTTCCAGCACCTGACCATCCTCTGGGTGAAGAACCTTTTTCTAGTAACAGAAAGAGACATCAGGGTTACCAGTGAGACAGAAAAGAACCTCAAGATGTGGAATGCTAAGGGGAGGAGAAGGCTACTTTATAGTTTAGATTCTAACATGATTAGATTCTAAGATGAAAGCTTAGGTGAAGGAAGGGTACTTGTTCACCCCCAAAAAGTCACAAGGCAGAAAAAAGAAGAACCGGGGCTATCATGGGGTAACACTATGTTACAGAGAAAACCCGTAGAGGCAAGCAGAAACATTTTAAAGACAACACTAAGGTACCAATTAATTCTGTCATTAGTGCCAAATAATGTCCAACATATACTCACCTTCCCAAATGATCTGTGAAAAAGTCA
Organism: Poecile atricapillus; assembly: GCF_030490865.1. Classification (NCBI taxonomy): domain Eukaryota; kingdom Metazoa; phylum Chordata; class Aves; order Passeriformes; family Paridae; genus Poecile; species Poecile atricapillus. The sequence goes on along the minus strand of NC_081251.1, from coordinate 23,617,140 downwards.
TGTACAGTTAACTTTTTTTTTCTGAAATTTTATGCTATATGAACTTCCTCCTAACCCCAGCCTCACCAAGATTAAGAGAACTAATTTGTACTCTTCTACAAGTAATTCCAACAAAAAATAAAGTATGATATAAATGAATATGTTTCATCTGTTCAAACAAAAAAATTGATTATGCTTTCATAATGATACAGTGAAGTGAAGAATACTTCCAGACAGCTGACTTATGACCAACTGAAAGCACTTCACGAAGTTTCAGGTGAGTTACCCTATGGCCTTTCTTTGAGATTAAAAAAAAGAAGCCACAAGGGTAATGGGCAACAGTAGAGTAGCTTCAGTGAAATTAATTGCTTGATATTTAAGACCTCATCAACATTCAATTTTTGGTCATGTTGGTTTCAACCCTTCATGAAAGGTTCATTAGAAATTAATGTTTGCCTCAGCTACTTCACTGGAGCCATCAGTGGCTCATTAACTTTACTCACAATGGGTCACTGGGCAGAACTGAGGCACAGAGACACATTTCCATTGTGCAGGCTGTAGGTATAGAACCATTTTAAGAGGGAAAGAACAATTTTGCATGACCCCAACTGTTACATGGTGGGTTTGCACAATTGTTAGCAGCGTGAGGTTAATTTGGATAGCTGAAGTCTTCTGGAGACTGCTGGAGACTAGTGGAATTTGAGATGAAGATGTCTGCAACCCAAAAGACTCAACCCAGGATTTATGTTGACTTTGTGTTAAGATACAAGACTTTAAACTTAAGTAAATACTTTGATGACAAGATTTTAACCCACTTGTAGTAATCAATAATATGACTTAAAATTTTATAGCCTTCTAGACTATATGATAAACAATTGAACAGTATTTACTTCATGTTTTAAAGTGCAACAGCAATATTAGGAAGGGCATAATAATAATTTTTTTTAAAACCCACCCAGACATTTTTTAGCATCCCTAAGGATTATGAATTAATCATACTTGCAGACAACTCTTTGAAACACAAAAGGTTTTTGTAGTGCATTTGTCACATGATGCAAGATTTTTTCCTATTTGACTGACTGCATATTTTTATTTCTGTTCCACACAGATGTTTGTAAGCTAATAATTCAATTCTACAAAGATCACACCATTAATCTATCAAATGTTTAATTTCAATAAAGAAAAGGATGGAGATATTTGTCAAATTATTGAATCTTAATGAAGACGCGTCAAATGCTGATGGAAAGGAGCTTAGGAAGTCTTTTGTTCAGACTGATTTTCAACTATTTTCAAGACCTGCAAGACGATAATTTAGAAAGGAGACCAATTAACAAAAGGATTTCCAGCCTGTAGAGTCATGCCAGATACCAACAGGTTTATGTAAGGTGTCCATTTTTCCAAAAGCTGCATTAAGAAAAAAAAAAAAAAAAATAGGATCTAAGCAGCAGTTTTCCTCCTGATAGTTGCTGATTCCAAGGGGGAAAACAAGTTTCAGTTTTACGGTTATTCTCCGCCAAGGCAACTGCAGTCCAATGGATTATGTGGTTTTCTGGCATGATGGTTGTGAGCACAGTGCACCTCAAAACAGGAAAAGAACAACATACATACGTACGTTCAGCAATGAGGCATGCTTCAAGCATGGACTCTATGATCTGACTTCTTGCACGATGTTTCTGTACTGTTCTCCTTGTGCTCTGAGCCAGAAAGCTGCATTTGCTTTTTGCACCTAAGCCTTCCTTCCACCATTAAATCCAAGAGTGCCACAGACTTTTATTTAAAAGGATGGAGATGACATAGATGTATTTTAAATAACTTGAGATTCCCGGATGTTATTCTTGGTGCTTATCCTTATCTACCATTCACTGTAGATAGATCTTGAGCAATTTCCTACTTGCCTAAAAGTAGTAATAAAAAATACGTACTGAATTTACGTAAAGCCACATAAACAGTCTCTTACCAAAAGTCACCAAACCTACCAATCTTCTGGGGAAAAAAAAAAGAAACTGTGAAGTGGGGTTTTTTTTTCCTGAATTCTATGAAGACAAAAAAAAAAAAAAAATCAAAACTCTCTACCTACTTAAGCCTTTATGCCCTTTTTTAGAAGAGAGTGAAGAGAAATTTAGTGACAATTTTATATAAAAAATTTGGACAATGCAGTTCCTGGATCTTTACTATCATGCCTCCTAAGATGACAAGCTACAGTCAACCACCTCAGGTTTCACTTTCACAGTACATTTCCAGTGTTCCAAACAGCCACACATACAAGAGTGTGAACACCAGCTGGAAGTGTCCCTGGAATAACAGGAAACAGCTTGAGCTGAGAGGAGCATGTGCCTTTTGCCCTAGAAAGGTACTGATTTTAAAAGACACTTTTTTAAAATTAAGAAGTACACCACAGCACTTCAGTAGGTAGTCCCAAATAGCTAATATGAAGCCTGTCATAAAGAGAATGAGTTCTAGGGACCCAAGGTCATAAGTCAATCCATTAGGTTCATCTACAGGAGATAATCCTGTCAGGAATGGTAGCACCCCAAAGGGGTGATAACAAAGCTGTTGACATTAGGACATGGCCCAAAACATGCAATGTTAGGTAAAACAGCTAAAGGTATGGCTTCTGTCTTGGAAGCCCTCCACTTGATGTGGGAGAATTGTGGGGGACAAATTCACTAGCTGGTGAAAGTCCGGAACCAGAACTGCCTTGCAAAGTTTGAGTGAAAGTAGTCATGGGATCAATCATACAGAAGTATTTTTAAAACTGTCCCAAACCAGTGGACTCATAGACATCCTTCACAGTGCTATCCTCTGACCACCCCCATTACATCAAACATTTTCCCCAAACCATGGGATAGGTAGTTCCAATTTTTTCTTTGTTAACTGCAACAGAGCTTGCATGCTTCCACCTTGTCTAATTCACTGTCCTATTCATTTGTGTCTCAAAGTCAGTAACATTTCAAGTATCAGTTTTTCAAATATGCACCTATTGAAATCAAAACTGGAAGGAAAACATAAAATGATGTTGTCCCCTAAACTAATACAATTTAGGAAAGTCTATGAATGCACATATAAAATACAGTCATAAAGTTACTTTCCTGAATGTCTGGGAAGATGCTTCATGTTTTATAGTTACAGATTTTTCAGGATATTAAAATTTGTTTTGCCATGAAAAAAGTAATTTTAAAAAGGATTGTGATAACAGGATCTAACAATGCCTTGCTTCACATTATTTCTTCCACAGCATGAGTTTAGATCGCTTGTAAAAATCTCCTCTCAAAGAATCTCTTAAGATCAGTATTCATGTACCTTCACCAAAATCCAAGAGCTAAAGAAATACAAGCCAAGATTAATCTGTTTAAAACAAAACTGAAGGAATTTCAGTTAAGTCCACACTGTCATCTTTGTAAAAATGTGTTTTGAATCATCCCTCATGATGCTTAACTGTTTTTTTCACACGATTAGAGAGTTTCTTCTTTTCGCTCAGAAAACAGTATTTTAAACTTTTTTTAACCTTACAATTTATTCGAATTGCATTTCTAGTGCTGTGAGACTCTTAGATGCTTTTAAAGACATCCATCACCTCTCATATCCTTCTAAAACTATAAAACAAATTTTTATTTGGATAAAAATGGCAGTTAACTGATTAATAACAATGTACCTCTGATCTTTTTAAAGTACAAAGTATTTAATTTGCGACATGCAACAGACACTGTGATAAATGTAAACTTTTTTGTGACAATAAGCAATGAAATGAGAACTCAACAGTTCACCACTACTATAAATAACTTGTTTGAATACATTTTTGGCTTTAAGATGAATTTTACTTATTTCACTTTGTCCCCCCTATGCAAAACAACAAAGATCTATGTATTCAATTTCATGGACTAATTGAGAAACACATCATAATGCATGAAGGATTTACTTTATCCCTGCAACCCAGTGTCATCAACTTAGATTTCTAGACCAGGGAAGCCACCTGCTGACATTCACAAGCATTAATCAAGAGCATTTATCTTTACCAACTCTGTCTCAAAACTAAGAGTCAATTTTATAAATCTGTCTGGATTCACTGCCTTTGAACACACCAAAAGTCCTGGTTTCGGGGTGGTGGTGATGTTTTTTTAAATCCAAAAATAATTTTTTTCTGAAGCCATTAAAGATTCTTGAAAATCTTACTTATCTTCCCCAAACATGTATGCAGCTGTCATTATAAACTGTTCTGTCTTCCCCGCTTTTGTTTGTTGATAGTTGTGGGCAGCTAGGGCCCGGCGCTCGCAAGATATCGGGATGTAATGGAAAGATAGTCACCCCCCTCCTCCATAGCGTATGGTAATGACCCCCGTAATTAGCCAATAGCACCTAGCTGTGATGAAAGCAGATGGGAGTGACACTGTGAACCTCGGTTATAAAGTGTCAACCTCTTCACCAATAAACGCCATTTTTGCCATCCATCACATTGGTGTTGTGTGCAAATGGACCGAGTGACCTGGGGGCGTCACCATGCCATTCCTGAACCAGGTGCTCTGCCTCACTGAAGGCAGCAGATAGTACAATTTTACATATATTTGGTTAGACATCTTCTATATTAACAGTACATTAAGCATGCCTTTATATAGAGTATAGATAAAGAAACTATTAGTGCTTTAATCTAAAATTGTGATATACAAGTATCTGAACAAAGTGATTCTTAGTTTTGACTTCATCTAAAACAAAACACAAGAAACTCAACCTGCATGAGTTTTTGAAGAAAACAAAAGCATCAATAGCACAGCAGAGAAATACAGAACCTATGATTTGATTTCTATTAAAGAAACCACAAATGAAAAATTGAAAGAAACAGAATTAAATAATGTTAACACTTAGACCTAGTCATGTTTCCTAAAGATGTTTGTTCATGGCTTTTTTAATATTCACCATCATATCATGAACTCCAAAGGCCTACTGACATGCGTTCACTGTACTGAATGAGTTAGAATTGTAGTGTTTACTGTAGCACAGTTGTAACTAAAATACAATAATTATCTGGGAATTACATTCTGCAAGCATCTAAAATATTTTTAAGGGGCATTATATTTCAAAACCTTTTTCTATAAAAAAGATAGCTTCAATTTACATAGCTGTCTCTTGTTTTGGGAAGCAAAGTAATGAATTTAAGAGATCACACAACAGATTCCTAGCAATATGGTCTGTCTGAATAGTCACAGTCACATTTGTGCAAATACATACATCAAAGCATCTAGGAAATAGGATTTCTTAGGCAGTTGCATTTTTACCATAGAATTTATTTTATGATTTAAATAAATATGATTTCTTCATAATACTATAATCCAATCAAATTATATTTTTAAAAATATTTGTGCCATTTCTCTCCCAGTTTTTTCTTTAGGCAAAAGAAAACTAACTAACATTTTCTAACTTAAACATTGCAACTTTTTGCTAACTATTGGCAATGTAAACGTTAAGCCATAGCCACTGCTAAAAAAAGTATTAAATAAAAATGGTCTAAAATGTTTGGTTGCTTTTATAAAGCTTCAAGAACATGTTTTGATTGGTATAAGAGAGGTTTTGCAACATAATTATTTACAAAAATTTACATAGTCTGATTTTGTTTAAAATAATATTCTCTTAAAATTTAAACTTTTCAGTGCAGGAGTCTCATTGCCAAACATAGCATCTGGTTAATCACATAGCACCTTTTTGTGAAGATTTTCTCCTTTTTACTTTTCAGGCAAAATTGTCTCCATATCAATCTGCACAGTCAAGCTGACAATGAAAACCTTTAAAGTAAGCTTTAAAAAGCATTAATGACATGAATGAAATTATGCACTGCTATTTTATAGCTATTTGAGTGAAATGGTATTAACACCAAGCTGAAATGGGTGGATAAAAGAAGCAATCTCAAAACACTGAATAGGAATTTTCTCTAGCACCTACTTAGCCTTGTTACTGTTAAACACTTCACAGAGCATGCTTTACAAGCAGACACCATGTAGAACCTTTTAAAGATACCTCTGACTGCACGGCCAGATCTGAAAAAAGGGAGCAATAAAATAGAATTTCGTATTTCTTTTTGTTTCTCTTCAGTATACAATAATTATGTTGGGATTAAAAGAGAAATTAGTCAAAATTACCATTTATGTATAATGGTCTTGTTGAGTAATTTTACTGGAGAAGGAATCAGTACCAACAACCCTGACAAATCTCCAAGAACACTTTCTCCAAATAGCCTTAGAAAGAGCCATTGAGTGTGGTTATGGATTTACATGCAGCAGCTTTAGTCAGATTTCTGTGCCAGGAAATGAAACTATTCTGGAGAGATACTTTAGCCTAAAGAGTACACTGTCTTATATGCTTCTATACTTCTAGAGTGATTTACACATTCTAGTTATTAATTTTATATGTAATATGTTTAGGAAAATAAAGGGAATAAATATTTAAAAAAAGTAAAATGTAGTAAGATGAAGACAAGTTAAATAATCATTTTAATCCAGAGATCACTGGGCCATGAAGATTAATATCCAATCTTCAGGATGTTTATAATGCTGAACAACTTAGTAACTGCACCTGCACAAAACCTTTACATAAAAGTCTCAAAATCTGTGATCAGTCTCTTTTAAACTCCACCAGTATCTACGAATGAAACACCTAGCTTACTTCATATAGTTAACAACAGCAGGCATCCTTTAGTGCTTTAGGACTTTCCAATCTCAAAAGAACACAGCACTCATTTCAATTGTGAATTGCTACTTATTGATTATAAGAACTAATATTTATTTTCCTGACCAGTTTTATATTTACTTAAAAGACTTTTACAAAGGAAAACACTTTAAAAAAGATTCAGTGCTGACTCAATCCTCTCTCCCCTTTTTACAGCTAAATTGAGCTCAAATACTAAATTAATAAATTTATCAGAACCTAAAAGAAAATTTTGCATAAATCCTTATTCTGCAGAAACATCCATTGGCAATGATCCAGTATAAAACAAATTAAAAAAACCTGCTGCATTTAGGAACTCCTCTAAAAGGGACAGGCATCTTTTCAGGTACCTTCAGTGGCTTTTCAGCTATTTTCAGTTTGAGCCGGCTTGCCAACCTCCTTTATGATGTCAGCTTGGCATGAACTCAGCCAGCACAAGTTACCAGAGAGCTCAGTTTTATTGGTATACACCAAGACCATGAACATAATATTTCAAGAAAAGTGAGATTCAGGAAAGTTTTAAAATTGATACTGCAAAAGACAATTTACTTTAATTTTTGTATATACAAAGGGACTCAATGATCCTCCACTGAAGAGCTTAACAAAGCAAATGTTCAGTTAAACTGACCTTTTGGAGTCTTCCAGCTTTTCTTAAGTCCCCAGTGTGCTTATTCTTTTGTTCATCAAAGATTTTGCAAGAGCTGCAAGTAACATGACACTCTGACACTTCATTTTCACCACCTAGAAACCAAATTAAGAAACTTAAAATGAAAAATTCAATCCTATGAAACTGGACTGCAACCTATTATTTTATAATAGCACAGCGCTATGTACCCTTAAGACACTTCTTAATAATTTGTACCAGTTATTTTCTCACTGTATTTTAGTTAGGGAAAAAAGGAACGACACTCAAGCATCTGACTTCATCTTTGAATATCTATTCTTATTAAAAACCCCAGTTGTAAAACTCTCCATTTCCTATATTTTGAAAACCATGTATTAACTACAAGTAGAGAATATGCTAAATTGCTTTCTAATTATTATAAAATGTGCAATTTTTCTGCAGAGGTATTTGGGTATGAAGCTTCAGTGGCTAGACCTTCACATCAACACTTTTGGCACACACGTTATCTAAAATGATATGAAGGTCTGAAAGCTGTTTTCAAACACTTTGCATGCAAATCTAGCAAACTGTTAGCAGGCAAGGATTCTGTGCACATAAAGGCATTTTCAGACCATCAATAAGAATGCACTCTGTCAAAAAGCAGTACTTTTCAGTATGTATTTTATGAATTAATACTACTTAATTCTTCAACTGTCAGGATGACTTTCCTAAGAACTAAACTCCTAAATAATTTGAAAAAATAGCTTACCTGCCTAAGATGAAAAATTTTGATCTTTTAAATAATTAAGCTTTAATTACTCTAAATATAGGGAGAGAATTTTTCCCAAATGCCACTCAATAGTCTATTTTAGAGCACTTACTCATTTTTCACTTCAAAGAAATGGATGAGATCAATTAAAGAAAGTTTAATTAGTGATTAAAGTGGCCTAAATTTAGCTCCTGTTAACAATGTTTCTTTGATTATTTTTTGGAAAATACTGAAGGGTACTATCCCCCTATTTAGAATGCATATATAACTAAGAATCATTTGTTTTTCCTCTGTCAGCTACTTAAACTCTTAATCCTTGAGGTGACAGATCATCAAATTACAATCCATTATGATTACTCATTTAAAAATTATAATCTTTAAACTAGTCAAAATTTATTGCAGTAATTTTTGTGTAATAAATGTAAACCTGGTTCTCAGGTACAATTGTTGATTTAAATTCAATATTTAGGTATATAGTGTCATGCAATAAAGACGTAACTAATAGCTATGTTAATTTTATTTAGTATTGCACGGAGGCCCACAATTTTCAATCACTGAGGAAGACTGATGGCAAGTAGGAGAAAACATCTTGCCACACAATAAAGAAAAAAATTGCCTCTTTTTGCATAAACCGTAGAACTATTAAAGATGTATTTTGAATCTTAAAAAAACCCTAATTACATGACTACATAAAATGTAAGATCATGTACTCCACCACTTTACCCACAGTAGTCTCTGGTAATTTCCATTAGGTTATTTCAGGTTTTGGGGGTTTTTTTGAGGGGCAGCTTGGCTTGGGGGCTAACAGTGAAAAGTGGCATAATACTCTTTTTACTGCTCTTGGCTGAATTCTCATGCTCCACAGCACTTGTCCCACTTGGGCTTAAAGTCATAAAAACTGTTTGCTTGGACTTCTTTCCCATTAGGGTTCATTCCTCTGGGTTCTTCATATTTACAGGAAAGCAGGAAGAGAGGATAATGTCCCTTATCTCTGCTTATCAGCTCCCGGATCTTAGGCACTACATTAATAAGGGCTATTCTTTGCTATTACATTCCTGTCTATCAGCACTTCTCAAGTACTTTACAGCTTCTCCATCCTATAGTTCTCAAGCTTCACTATTTTCTGTTTTTTTCCTGATTACTTCTTTTTAAAGCAGTCACTCAGGCAAAAATAATGAGTTTTCATCTTTAGTAGCTTTTCCTAGAAGACTTTTAAGTTGACCGAACGTTTTAAAGCAATTGCATCCAGTGTTAGGTCTCCCTAAACTAAGTTCAATATGCAGGTAACTCCTGCCACAGTGGTTCATTAGATCCCCTACATGCTCTTCCAAAACACTGCTGAATGATTGGCACCAAACTCAACAACGGAGCCCTCTGAATAACTGCCACAAACTAGAGTGGTTTTACTTTGCAATTTAAGCTTCTACTCATTCATGATAATTTTAACACCAATGAGAAGTTCTGAACCAGAATATTATCTATAAAATTCCATTTGATATTTCCATTGAATTGAAAAGCAATTAGGGCAAAATGAGCTAGTCCTGCTCAATCAGATAAACCATGTCTATCTAATAAAATATTTTTCTATAGTATAGTTCTCTACTTTAAAAATATTGCTATGAAGTGTCACTTCAATTAAGCTATGTTGTATCTACTATTTTGTACTTATCCACAGAGGTATTTACCCCAACTATGAAGGAATTAAGTCCAAATTTCTCATCATTAGTAATCCTTCAGGTACACATGCACAGAATATTTAATACCTTGGGTTGTTATTATTACTGTAGATATTACTGAAGCAGGGGGCAAACACCAAGTTTTTATTATACAGAACATAATTTCTTCAAGTCTTCTGAAAATGTATGAGTACCCCCCAGATCCTCAGAGAGAGCCTGTTGATGCAAAAATTTGATGTAGCTTGGTATGTGCTCTAGGACAAGTGCCACCAGGCTTTGGCAAATTTGACTACATCAAAATAATCCTCAACCTGTTCCTCTACTCAGAAACACTTGTCCTCTTTTGTTTTAATTATTAGTTACAATTCAACTTTTTGTGAGGATAAATAAAACAAGGAGTCAAGGAAGAAACAGTTTTCTTCTTTATGCCTCATTTGTTTTTTAAAAGGACATAATAAAAGGTCAATAGAGGACATTATAAAATAGTTTTAGAGAGATTATCTTCTTCCAAAGCTGAAAAAAACCAAAAAGACACATCTAATCTAAGGAATTTTTCACATGTGTGCTTTTAAAGACATAAACAGTATTTTAGCAGCATTAAGCCCCATAGGACCTAGAACCTCAGGTAAAACTCATTAATCTAAATTAAACACAATGATTTATTGCACCAAACAACAGATACTGATATTCCAGATTTTCCATCTTAACACTGAACTACACTGATTACAGTACAATGGGTCTTAGTTTTGCAAATTAAGATAATATTTGCCTTCCACATTACCATAAATATATAATATTCACTTGGAAAAGCCTTAAGTTTATTTTTAAGACTGAAAGTAATGCTAAGTCTGAGTTCAAATTTCTAAATGATGTTAGCATGATAAAAGCTCAAGAGAGTATACTCTTGCATTCCTTGCACATTATTATTTATTGTTGTAGCTTTCAGATGAAGAGTCCATGACCTGGAGTAAGATGAAAATAAGTAGCAGTGTTTATTCCAGCAGAACAACTGGGAAGTGTTGAATGTGCCCTACAAAGGAACCTGAAGCTTTCTACCACATAAGCATTAGGCCTTGAAAATTTGGGTTCAGATTAGCCTGCATATTCCACTTCTACTTTAAAATGAATTGTTCCAAGTAGTCTATGGAAAGAAAGCTTATCAAATCTTCTTATCATTAAAGATACTGGGTAAAGGTGCCACTGACATAAAATCACAACAAAAAAACGGGCAAGAAAAATACTTGATATTTAAAACATTTACAGATATAACATTTTATACGGCTATTTGATTACTCCTAAGCATATATCTATATCTATATATATGATGAATTAAGAGACTTCATTAGTTTTTAAAAATATACTGGATTTGCCAGCTTTCAAATAATGTACAATATACAGGAAAAGAAAACCCATTTACTATTTATTTACTAATAGGGGCAAGGAGCAACTTACATTTAATTAAGAAAAGGAAATGCGCCACTCTTAATTAATAAAAATCAATTATACTATCATAGAGAATCAGGTGTAATACAAGATTTTAATTTTCTTCCGCAAAACGTGCATTATTAGGGAAAACACAACTTCTCTTACATGATTGATTTCTTCCATTTTTAAATGAGCTCATTCAAGCTGTCAAACTTGAGGTGCTACTTGACTATGCAAAAGATGCATGAAGCTGAATGTACCATACATGGGAAAACTGCCATCACTGATATAACACAAATATTATCAAAATCACTACAAACACAAATTGAGATTTACAGACATTCCTAAAAAAAAGGATAAAAAGTATAACACTGGATAACTTATGTTTGCAGAATCATATTCTTTTTTTTGTCCTCTAAAATCTATTAGTTTAAACACATTGTCTAGCATGAAAATAAAAGTGTGACATGCTAGAACAGTGATCATAATTCAGTTGCTAGAATTTGAAAGTTATAATTAAATCTAAAAATTAACTGTAATAACTAAGTTTAAACATAGTAAATAAGCTTGATAGAGTTGAAAAAGCATTTGGACAATTCTCTTGGGCACATGGTGTGATTCTTGAGGCTGTCCTGTGCAGGAGCTGGACTTTGGTGATCTTTGTGGGCCCCTTCTTTCCAGCTTGGAATGCCCCGTGATTTTTCTGCTTCCCTATTTGTTTCCATGACTGTATAATGAAAACTACTCTTCTTTGACATTATGAACTATACAATTTACATCTTCTAGTACACTGACACATGGCAAAAAGCCACATACAGTGGGTTCATATATTACATAGAATCGTTGAATAGTTTGGGTTGGAAGGGACCATCTATTTCCAACTCCATTACAATAGACAGGGATACTTTCCACTAGACCAGGTTGTTCAGAGCTCCATCCATCCTCACCTTGAACACATCCAGGGATGAGGGGTCCACAACTTCTTTGGGCTACCTGTTCCAGTGCCTCAGCACACTCATTTTTTCCTAATATCTAACTTAAGCCTACTCATTTTAATTTTAAGACCATTCCCTTTTGTCCCATTACTACATGCCCCCATTAAAAGTCCTTCAGCTTTCTTGTAAGCCTCCTTTAGGTACTGGAAAACTGCTCTTAGGTCTCCTCAGACTTCTCTTCTCCAGGCTGAACATTCCAAATTTTCTCAGTCTTCATAGGAGGTGCTCCAGTCCTTAAATCATCTCTGTGGCCTACTCTGGGCTTGTTCTAACAGGTCAACATCTTGTTTGTGCTTGGGGCTCCAGAGCTAGAGGTCTCAAACCTGTATTTCTCCTACAGCAGGCAGTTCTTTATCCCCCCAATCCCTGCTTTCACCTGCTGCAACATGGGTGGTGTGGCTGAAGCACTTGCTGGTGAAGCCTGGAGCAAAGAACCATGGTGAGTATGTCAGCCTTCTCCACATCCTGGTAACTACCATTCCTTAGAGGACGCATATTTTCCCTAGTCTTTCTTTTGTTGCTGATGCACCTAAATAAGCTTTTTTAATTTACCCTCAGAATCTTGGCCAGATTTACTTCTGATAGTGCTTTAGTCTTTCCAATCAGACCTGTGGCTGTTCAATTTCTTTGTCTTCCTCCCAGGCTACCTGTCCCTGCTTCTGCTCTTTGAAAACTACCTGTTTGTGTTTAAGATTGCCCAGGAGCTCCATGTTCATCCATGCAGGCCTCCTGGCATTCATCCATGCCATCTTTGTAGATATGTGCTGTTGTTCAGTCTGGAGGACACAATCCTTGAATATCATCCCTTGGGTATCATGATACTCTACCAAGCAAATCCCTGGTGAAGCCAAAGTCTGCTCTCCTCAAGTCCAGGGTAGTAAGCTTGCTGTATGCCCTCCTCACTGCCCCAAGTTCTTGAACTCCAGAATTTCATGGTCACTGCAGCCAAGGCTGTCCTTGAGCTTCACATTCCTCACCAGCACCTCCTTCTTGGTGAGAACAAGATTCAACGTATCACCTCTATGGCTCATTTATCACTTGGAGCAGAAAGTTGTCAATTATGGGTGTACATTTATACCTGTATAACATAGACCTGCATCCACTGCTTTTTAAACTGTGTAATAAATTATGCACTCCAGATATTAAAATACAGGTGTAATGAACTCAAAATGGCAGCTCACAGCTCAGCAGCTTATTACTCACACATATAGGTACAGTCAAGGTTCAACCTTTCCACTGAATTTTATAAGTCTGATAGCAAGTTTGTTGAGCACTTTGAGTTAATAATTACTTTTATATAATTAATTGATGCACTACTACAGAATTTTCTAGGGAAGATAAATTATTAAAATACAAAATTATAGTTACAAAAATTCAACCCCATGTAAAGCTTGACAAAGCTCAAGATATCAAAATCAGAAAATTATTCCAATGTAAGTTAGGAGCATCTTCCAAGGAAGTTCCTGAGATTCTATATTTTAGTATACATTTACATTAAAATACTTTATGCTAAATTAACTTGAAAATGCTTAAATATAGAAAAACACTCTTAAAATTATTATTAAAAATTAAGATTAGTTCCATATAAAAAAGTCATGGTTGAAAAATATGCTTCCATTGCAACTCTTGCAGGTCCTATTTCATCTTCACCACACAAGAAATTGCTAACTCAAATATCTTTTTTCTACCAGAGATTTTATGATCTTAACTGCAATTTTGGTAACAATTTTCACTTGTGAAATAAAAATAGTTTGAACAAGGGAACATATGATGAGACTCTGGTTTCTTAAACAGATTTTGAGTAGCAACATGAAATTAGGAGATTAGGAGAAAAGAAGGCTCAGCATTACTTTTGTTGTGTATAGTGGGCAGTTTCCTTATCTCTTATGACTTTGTGCTTGTAAGGTATGGGAAAACAAATGGGGATTCTTTTGGATTCTATGCATTCATTTATTTTACTCAGTAATAAAATCAGTACCATAGTATTTTCTTCTTCTGGTGTATTTCTGAAGTATTTTTCCTTTTGGAATGGCAGTTCATTTTGCAATTTAGTTGCATTAGTATATCTAAGGCAGTATGGTATCTTTTGATTTTCCAGCTCTATGTAGTAACTTACCAGCAGTATGAGCACAGTCATTTACACTGTTGTAGGATTTTTCATGAGCATGCTGTGGAAGCCTGTCCATATCATCAGTAACTAGAGCTCCTCCAGCGTCATCTTTCTCATCACCTGATATATTTAACGGTATGCTTCCTGGATGTTTAGCTGGTTTGATTTTTTTCTTTACTGGAAAATCAGTCACTGAAATAGACGTTTTCCTACTTTTCTTAGTAGTTATGCAGTTATGTAGCTCACTGAAACTCACATCATGCAGGTCCATGCTTGTAAAAGAGTCTTTGGAACAAACTTCAGGAGGATTCTGTGATTCCTTTGGTACTTGTACCTGTACTTCATTTTCATTTGAATTAGATGATGAAAAGAAATCTTCATAAGAAGCCTCTTCAGTGCAGTAAGACTTGCTATATGTAGTAACTCCTTGCAAGAACCCCTTAGAGCCTGATGCACCAAGTTCTGAGGTAGCCAGCTTAAAACTTGGTAATGTTTGTAGTTTCTTCCTCTTCTTGTCTTTAAGAACACAGTCATTTCTGTCAACAGGGAAGCTTTTATCCAGTGAACATGTATTTAAGTCTTCACTACTCATAGGTGAACTAGAGAGACTGTCAATCAAAGCAGGAACAGCATTTAATTGGACTGTTTTTTTGGAAAGAGTAATATTACCAAAGCCCTCAAGAAGAGAACTTTTATTTGCAACTGAAGTAGTCTTGGTCTTCTCGTTCTTCGGATTTTTCTTTGGAAACTTTAAACGTTTCTTTCCTAAAGACAATCTGTGATCCAAAGTATGCTGTATAATCTGATTCTTTGTTAAACTTCTGGCATGTTGTTTTGGTGTTAAGCTCGTCTGCTCATTGCTACGTGATGGAGAATTCACTGATGCACTCACAGATACATGAATATCAGTCCAAGTATCACAGTCATGTTCTGCTGCCTCCATTCTCTGACTCTTTAACTTCTCAGTTCTCCAAAGATAATCACAACTTGAGTTCAAGCAGTCTTCCATTTGTTCTTCTGCAAAACAAAAAAATGTGGCAGCATAAATGTATTGAACAAATCAAAGAGTATCAATTTCTTAGTGAAATATATATGGAATTCCTGAACTGAAAAAACAAAGATTTAGCCACTTCTCTGGATATTATATGTCAAGTCAACAAAAACTAAACAGGAAATGGATTAGAAACAAAGCACGTTCTATGTTGACAAGAACCTACAACAGTTTTAGCTATTTTATCCCCTTATCTGGTCATAAGCACAAATTCTATTCTGTTTTCTTGAAATAAAGCAGCAAAGGAACTCGTTACTCCTCTTGCATTTGTAGAGAAAGCAAGATGATATTCTGATAAAGTTACCTTTAGTAACAGTGGAAACTCATTAATAATTTTTGCTACCACAGCATTAGCACCACCTTGAAGGTTTTGCATTTAAGATGGAATTAAATACAATACCATACTATCAATCACATACATCAATACAATGTACAAAAACAATTAGAATTACTTCTTGTAGCTATTCTTATGAAAGTAATTTGTGTTGGGTATTATACAGAATCTATTCATAACTCTTCACAATAAATTCCTCTGAAACAAGCTAGTATTTCTGATTAATCAACGTGCATTTTTTAAAATCCTGTTGTTCTGCAATAAGATGATTGCAACACATGCTTTTGCTTAAGCAGATGATGAGTGCAACATCACAGCAATACTCCTTCTGTAAGTTCTCCTATAGGTTTAAGGGGAAGTCTTGATGTTATTTGCTTACTTATATAGATAATATCTTTAAACATATGGTGTAGCTAACTGTATTAAGAAAAATAAAACATATAGAGAGAAATTCCACATTATATGATCAGTCTCTCATACTGACAACTGACAAAGTCAGCTTCAATCCTCAAATTAACCTGGCTTCTTGAACTTTCCAAACCATTACTAACCAGTCTCATATCTCTTAGGCAAAAACACAGGCCACTGTCGCAGAGTGCTGGAGATGGAAGCTACACTAAATGCTGTTATGGGAATTTTTGGTCTGTTCTTAGTGTAAAATTACATTGTGCAGTTGCAAAGCTGAAGGGACATATGCAAGGCAAAGCTCACAAATCACAATGTTCTACCTCATCAGCTACCAAAGTAAAACAGTTTGCTGGAACAGCTATACTACTTCCAGCGTTCAACTATCACTTTTCACTAATATTGCATGAAGACATAACAAGCTGTCGCAGGCTGCAAGAAACCCACTGTGTTCTTAGATAAGCCAACATGTCAGAACTCCTGTACGACATGAGTAAAATACAAAACCTCAAAACAAAATGCGGTATAGCTTACTGTTAGGGGAGAACAGAGAGCAGGCAAAGTGCTCTAGTGGCCCTCATTACAAATTCTAAAGACTCCCTTCTCCTCACTTTCCTACTAAGATCAAGGCCAGCATCTGATTGAGCTTTTTGCCCCAATGACTGACAGATGACATGAGGTCTGAAGCACAAACTTTCTGCATACATAATCAATACTATTAAGATGCTCACTGATGTATCTCAACAGACTTCACAATCTTCTGTTTATGCCCTGCTAATACACCAAAACACAGGAACAAACTCCTAACTTTACAAGAATGATTTTATAAGGTTCTTGACTTGCTCACAAATTATTTTAATCCATCTTAAACCATTAAACATTAAAAAAGACAATTCATTTTTATTCTTGTTATTTCCTCAAACTTGACTACGTAAGCTGAAAAACACATTAGGCTAACTTTGAAATTCAAGTTCTTCAACTGAAAATTTGGAAGACATATCAGTTCTTTCAGGTCTTACCCTCATTCAGATCTCTTTTAAGCTTCCCATATTACACTCTTTGGTGTTCACTCTGTGTACTATATATGATCACTGTTAAGAGCAGAGAAGATTGATACCATATAGGACAAAAAATTATTAATAGGGAATGATATGAGTAGAGAGGAGGAAGTGAGGCAAGCAATACAGCAGTAAGGCAGAGCATTTACCCAGCAGGATTCCTTATGCTCCATTTTTCTTGACTTCTTAGTACAACTTAATTTCTTTAGTAAGGAAAAACTAAGATAATTCAGTTTTAAATATAAAAGATAGAGAAAATAGATACAGTTCTCATTTCGGTATACAGTACTTTCTGAAGTAAGATATAAAGGCCACTTATTATTTTTAATTTCTGTAATATATTAAGTTGTGTTAGTTACCAGGTAGCAACACATCTTCTGAATTACTTAAGATGCAAGTAGAAAGTGTGTAGTCTTCTGGTGAGGCACTTGGAAGTCTTTGAGTCATTTGTGAACCTAGGAATACAAAAAAGCTATTAGAAATTTGTAAGCATTTTTTCTAGGAAACTCAGCAGCATATTTTTCTGAAACTAAAGAATAATGTCAAACTATTTAGAAATTATTACCGGCATTTTTAAGGCCTGCTGAGACATTTTACTAAAGAATCTGTGAAATCTTGCAATTGGCAGTCATGTCTTGATATAGCAGAAATGTTTTTAATGTTTGAAGGTTTACCTTAAAATTTGGAGAGAAAATAAATACAATCCTCACTAAAATGAACTGAGATTTAATTTTTTATCCATGTGTTACTGTTACTTTAGTTTCACAACTATTTTTGAAATCAGAAATTCAGTCTAGCTGACACACATCTTAAAACTTCAAATACTATGGATTCCACCCCACCAAAAAATGTTCCACATTCAACATTTTTTGCAGTAACTGGAGAAACAATGACTTAGACTGTAATATTTTCTCAATAAAGTAATGCAAACACTAAAAAAAAACACCTGAAAACTACAATCTAGGTTTAACTAATTAGAATATGCATTTTAAAATTAACTAGATTTTTTAAATAAGGTTATTAAATTTTTTTTCTTTTTTAAGTCCTGTTCTTCAGTACTTGGACAGGTATCTCATCAGTTTTGGGCTCCTTTTTAAACTGTTGATGTGGGAGTAATAGCATTACAGTCTTTGTTATGCACAGCATCCACATTAAAATTTAACAGGAAATAAGATTTAGAATCTCACTGTAAAGTTTAATCAAGAGGTGATAATATCAATTTACACTGAGCTAGAAAGTCTATCTTAAACATTAGTCCTCTTGAGCAGTCTAGTGATCAAAAAATTATTTTGCAACCACCATGTTCCAGACATGCAATCAAGATACGAAAAAAATTCTAAAGGCAAGAGCACAACAAGTGCACAAAAAAGTCAGCAATAAAACCAGCAGCCATTTGTGCAAGTTCATAAGTAAGTAAAATTCAACTTCTTACCCATAGGAGAAAGATTCTCTCTTTTTTCCTTAATATCCTTTATTCTTCTTTCCATTGCATTGCACTGAGCTTTTATCTTATTAACGGGGCTGTATATAAGTGAACCATTGTCTTCAAATAATAAAACTGGTACATCTGTTTCTACACAAAGAAATTGTATTTATATATTAATATTTAAATGATGTAACAGCTTGAGATTAAGTTTCTTTCTTTTTATTCCATAAAACTTGGTAAAAACAGCTTTCTTAGATCTAAGATCATTAATGTCTTAACACAACAGAACTGCAAAGAACTCTGTAAAAATTAAATCAACTTTATTTCTCATGGCAAGATACAAAAGACTGAAAAAAACCCTAACCAACAAACACCAAAACCTCATCAAGTGCTTTAAAAAAAACTTCAAATATTTGAGTCTTAGTAAAAAGTAGTTCTTACCAGCATTAACTGCTGTCTTTTGTAGGGCTAATTCTTTAGCCATTTGGTTTAGTCTTCTCTGAAGCTTTCTATTATTTTCTGGAGTTTGTTCAACATAGTCTTTTGGCTGCATACATTTGTGCTACAAGACAGACAAAACCCTTAATTATACATATAGAACTGCCAAAATAATGACACCTCCTATTTTGCCTACCACTTTGTCATGGTATTGACTATTGGTATTTATGCTGCTTATCACCTCCTTTAGAACCACAGGTAATTGTAGAAAAAATCATTTTGCAAAGTAATCTTTAATACTAATTAAGAAAGAATCTAACAAACATTTTTTTTTTTTGCTTGCAGCAAAGTTAAAGATTTAAAGACAGTTTTTTAAAATAATAGTATTTGTTGCAACTCTGTAAAACATAAGCCACATACTAGTAATTTCTTTGATTACTCATCATTATATAATTTGAATTGAAATCTCTACTATTATATATCTCTATTATATAATTTGAATTGAATACTCTACTCAGATAGAGTTTACAGAATGTTCTGAAAATAGTTCGAATGCTTGAGGTCAAAAAGCCAAGTTCAAACTTTAAAGTTTTTTATTCTAGGCCCCCCAAAAAAAAATCACATACTTTTTTGATTGGTATTAGAAATCCCTCATTAGTGTCTACTGCAGGAAATAGGGATTCATCAACATGGGTTCCAGTTTCTCGACACCTGTACAGTAAATTAGAGAAGGTTTCATGAGTTTTTATTTTCTCAGTTTTGTTTGAAGAATGAGAGCTTTTATTGCAAGAAGAGTTGTCTGAGTCCTGCAATAATGAAACACCAACCCCTTCTAAGTGTGTTAAGTACCTACTTTAAGGTAGGTACTGTAATGTTACCCCCTCCCCTCCTTCCCCGTCTATCTATTACATGACAAATATGTGATCCAAATTTTTGTGCCAATGATGTCCTCCAAATTGCTGCTCTGGAAGGGCAAGATTCCCACTCATGTTATTTTCCACACCCTTCCAAGCTGCTGGATTGGCCTTGCAGCAGCCACTCGTGTGGCTCTGGTGACACCTAGTGATGGAACTGCTACACAGTGTGAGCCTGTACAGTTAAGGCCTCATCCTCACTTGGGTTGGAATGGACGAGAAAGATGTACCACTGCAGGTAATTGTCAAAGTCACTGAATTTAGAGTTCTCAGGGGCATCAAAAAGAGAAATTAAGCAGCTGGACTTCAGTGACTGTTATTAAATTCTGCATAATAACCAGCATAGACGTAGATTACATGAAAAGTTATGTTAATTCAGAGATTTAATTGATACAGAGAAGCTAAACAGCAGAAAATTTTAGCATTAAATCTACGAATCTTTTACTTTGCAGACAAATCTGAATGCAAATGATTTATAAAACTTACTTGTGGGATGAGTTATCCTGCTAAGAAAACACAGGTAGAGCGTCACAATTACACATTTGATGCAGAAGTATTAAGTGTTCCTAATTTGGGCAGATCGTAGCTATTCCATTTTATATTGGGTTCTTTTTGTTCCCAGATTTTGGAGGTTTTTTTGGCTGCTCACTGAAGTATTTGTGTTGAAGAAGCAGTAAAAAACTTTTTCTCAGTGACCCCAAAGCTGTCACTCATTTTGCATTACACTTTAAATTTTTTTACATGATAGCAAGTCCTTGACTTTTGTTTGCTATTTTTAAAGTTGGACATATTTATCATTTTTAGAAAGAAAAAAAAAAGCAAAAAAGCAAATTTAAAGCAAAAGCAAACAATTGTTTGAAAATTGAAAATAACTTTACTCTGCAGTTATAAATTTTTCTGATTTTCAATTTTCATCTTAAAGGGTTGTCTTCTCAAACTACCTCCTAAACTGTAGAACTGTATACAGTTTAGGCCCAAATAGATGCTCATCCTATAGAGCAGAAGCTTACAATAAAAGCTGGAGGCTTAAATCATTGGAGAGAGCGCTAGAAATCCACTAAAAATTCAACAAGGCAATGATCACTAAATACTGCACAAACCCTTCAAATGTTTCAGGCCTTTATAGAGAAATCTAAGTATTACAGCACTTTTCAGCTCATAGGGCATACTCCTCTGAGCAGCTCAAGCACTGCTCAGGGGAAGGCAACACTGGGGTACAAGTCTAACAGGCTGGAAATAGGGGTTCACTAGCTCTTAAATGTGAAAGAATTTTCCAGAAAACAGTTAAATGTAAGAGTATTTTCCACAAAGCAGAAGAATCAGGAAATGCTGGACTAATTGTACATTACTTGCTTCCCTGTCTGGTATTTTCAGAGCTCAAACACCAAGAAGGAGCATCCAGATTCAATACCATATACTGCTGCATCCTGTATTATCCTCCAATATGAAGATTCTCAAGAGCATGTAATAACAAAAACAAAAGCCAAACATTCCCAGTTTACTGTGCTCCACAGATTTCAGGTCGTCAGATGGTTAGATGCAATATTATAGTTGGGTTTTGATAAAATGAAGTGTTTAATTGCTTCAGTAACTGTTTAAACCCATGTAAATCCTTGCTCATTATGATTCTGCAATAAGGAGTTCTACAGCCTAACCCTGTGTTATTAAAACCCATCATTTACAGTTTTCTCTGAATCTGCCTCCAGGTATATTGATGTAATGCTTTCCAATTTTTCTGCTGGAAAGGAAAATATACATTCATTTCCCATTCAGCGTCTCTACATAAACCTTTGTGTTCATAGTAGTCTCCCTCCTCCACTCCTTTTCCAGACTGAAATATTCTTGTCTCTTCAATCACATCTTGTAAGAAAACTATTTTATAACTTCAGTAAAGCTCATTGCCATCCTCTGGCAACATTCCAAATATAACCATGATAAAATGCTGTCATTCCGCTATATGAAGTTTTATGTTCTATTTAATTTGATTTTTGACTACTGCTGAGGTAACAATGGTATGAAAATGTCTACTGTAAATACCAAAATGCAATGATCATCCTTCTGATATGCTTAAGTGGAGTGCTTTACACAGTCTTCTTTACACCTGCAAGAATTTTATTCCCCTCAGTCTTAGCTTCTTAACAGAACTTCTTCCATTTTAAGTAGACACCTTTTTAAATGTAAGCATTGTCATAGAATTTCTTGGGTTTGGTGTTTCATCGTGAACACATACTGTAGTATAATTAATTATATTAATCAAGACCAAGTAACAACTAACATGGTTTTGCACTGCACTCCTAAAGGAGTCACCAAACCCCAGCCTACAACCTGAAAGTTGACAGGTACTATTATCTTGCTGAGATAACATTTCACAGCTTTTCTGACCATTTTGAGAATGTTCCACTTGCTACTGAATGAAGCAGCTGGTTAATCAAGCCATCTTTTTTAGCAATGCTAAAACTAAAACTCTGCATGAGTTACTTACACAGTTATTAGGTTCAAACTAAGTTTCCATTCACAAAGGACCACAATTTTGTGGGTACATATTATTCAGTCCTTCCTATTTATACTGTTACATTTACAGGGTTCAATAGACTGTCTTCTGCCTACTAGTGTCTGAGACACTAGTAATGTAGTCAGGCAAATTGGTTCTTATTACAAAAACCAAAAATTAGTATGTATCCTGGCAAAGACTCATTTTAATTTTCTACTGCCTGTGCCTCATTTGAATAACCCCATGACCAGTACGAATACTCATTACTATCTCTGATACAAGCTTTAGTGCTCCTGACATATACTTTGCTCAAGGATATGATATTCGCATGAATTCTGCTTACAGTATACACCAATCTAAGCTGTATGTTCTTCTGTACCTTTTGGCGTTTACTTTAAACTAAAGGCCAGAAGAAAAAGATTACAGAGAAGTTCAATCATAATTCACAGCTTGGCTCCTCCTCTGCACTAAAATAAATCTACTTTAGATGATTCCCCCTGTTCCAACAAACTTCACCTTCTAAGCCAGGTACCAAGACCTTGCTTTGGTCAGAAAATGGTAACAGGAAAAATTAAAAATACCATGAAGATGCTAGCCTTCTCTTTCCTACCAAATAGCCTAAGGTTTCCCTCTAGATGCTTTCTCTTGTGTTTTCCTCTGTTGCTGTTACCCAGCAAAAGTCAAAGTTCCTAGAGGCTTTTATACCTGGATTTCAAAGCTCCATGCTGGCCCTTACAGTATCACATGTCCAGTTGTTTCTACAGTGTTCATCCCCTCAATGCTTTCCAGCAGTACACAGGAGACTCTTGTGGTGGAACTACTATCACAGAAAGAGTATTTCTGTATGACTCTCCCCTGTAAGGCACTCTCCTTCTTCCATTGCTGATGGTACTCACCTGGACTTTTATGAGATCCTTTTTACTACAGCACATCCAAATCTCAATAGTTTATAGTTCATGTGACTAAGATTTCAAATTCTGCATTTATACACTTAGCCACCTGAAGAACATATTTAATTTTGCAACAGTATTGAAATAATCATTATTCTCACACATTCAAATAGCACCATGTCCCCAAAAGATACAGTCACATAAATAAAATTTTGCATTGCCCTCATTTTTGGGAACTTAAAGTATTTCTTCCTTGGTGTTAAAGCTTTAAAACTGGCTGAGTTGCGTGCCTGTGATTTCTATATCTGACATTCTTAAAAAACCCAACAAATCAAACAAAAACCACTTGCTTCTGAAGATCTGCATGAATATCTTTTTTGGCTAATGGACTTGCATCACAAGTTTCCAAGCTGTACTGGCCTACAATTAGGTTCCTGTAGGCCTCAGTTTACCCTCTGTCCTTGTGCCACACTTTTTTTAAAAAAAGCAAGCCCAAAATGTTTGCACTTAGAGCACTACCTCTCCATACATGACAATTGGTATAGGTAAGGCCCTCTTTACTTGATTTATATTCTAATTTCCATCATCACATTGATTTATCGATTGGAGTGTTTAACATATGCATATACATGAACATTGTTTTTACCCCTTATCTGAAATCTTAGTTAGGCCTGACAAGCACTTCATAAATTTAGAGAAGCAACTATGGACTAGTAAATTCTAAAGGGTTGGTTGCAATTCTAAATGGCTTGTTGGAATTTTTATTTAATTTTTTTAAAATAAATTTAATTTTTTCCATATGGTAGAAGAGAATCTTCATGCAGTTTTGTTCTGAACTTCCCAAATATCTTAAAAAAAAGAATACATGGATCTTTTTCTTTCTTGCTAGGACATACTCTGTTTACAGGATTTAAGTACAGAAACAGTACAATGACCTTAATGAAATGTGCTTTCATATTAGAAAATGTAAGAATTGTGTTCAGTGTAAGTATGGCCTTCACTGTCTACACATGCCATCTGAGAGCACAAGAGTAGAACACTGTTAACAAATATAATATGAAACTACTTCACCACATTAATTTTTTAAGAGTTAACATTTTACCTTTCTGCACAAGTCACATGCTTTATAATAGGAATAATGTAATAGAAAAGTTATAATTTACTCACAGATTTATCACTATTTCAAGTACATCAATAAAATGGCTTCTGGATTTAAGTTTTTTGATTAAAAAATACTAGAATATATTTTCTCTGAAATAGACCACATTCATTATGACCACAAGTACTCACTTTTCCACCCAGAGTACAGAAACTATTTTTACACCCATCTTCTGTGCTTTTTTCCATGTAGTCAACCGTCCGTCTTTGAAGACTAGATGGGTCACATGCTTATTCAAAGTTTTTGAAACCTGCAGAAATACACAGAGAGTTCATATTTAGGTCCAATAATTGGAAAATGCTAATGAAACCAGACAGCCCATTTTTAGCGTATAAACCATTAGCGTTAAAATTTATTCTAAACATTATGTCAAGTACCCTTTTGATCTTTCCCAACTTCACAAGAAGCCTCAAGTAATCAAAACTCCAGTCTCATTAGTCAAGCTAATTCAGGCTAAAGGGATGGAATAAGCATTTGTTTTCAATCTTCTCTAGGTTACCATTTTCAACTCCCTATTCTAGGTGTATCGCTAATTTTGCAACATTATTATTTACGTAGTGCAACATAATTTCATATGCAACAGCCAGTCCAGAAAGCAGATGCCACTATGCAAAGAAGTAACATCTTTTAGGCAAAAGAGCTCAGGCTTAAAGAGTATAGTCAATCTCAATTCCTAAACTAATTTTTGAAAATCAAAATCACTTTAGTTTTGAGGGAAAGGCTGAAGTTACTACTAACAAAAATTCTATGGGAATGCTTTAAAAATGAGAAATACAGAAAATTATAGTCAGCACAGATAACCAAATTTTCAGTTATCAGTCTCCATTGGCAAGTGATGTTTTCAGTTGTAGATACTCCATTTTTCACAGACAAGGTTTCCTTTGTGGAGACTAAGCACCCTACACAGAACCGCTTGATCAGTTGTGATTGTTGACATGGTGACATCAGTAGAATTCATTTTTTACAGCAGCATCTCCCCAGCCAAATGGAAATAGCTCCATGGCTTTCTGTTGCACCCTCAGTTGTATCATTATACTTTGCTTACACCATGCTGGGTCTGAATTTAGCTTTAAGAAAACTACTTAGCTTTTCCAAACATTGCTGGTGGCAAGCTGATTATGACTTCTTAGAAGACAAAAACCTGTGATATTTAAGTATCTAGGTTTAAAATGATCCATTAGTCTCTTACAGAGTAAGTTATTGCTCCAGATGCAATTGCTTACTCACTTTTTCCAGTATTTGGCTCACAGCCCATGTCCTAAGGATGCTTGATGTAGCTTTGTCTCCAAATTATGGAGGAGCACCACCTTACACCTCCCTCTCCCCTTTCTCACTTCCTCCCCTTATCCTGTGCATCTTCTGCTACACAGATGAACTCTGAGATGTCTGAATCAAGTATCTAGCAAAAAACTAATCTAGAATTTAATTTCCTGACACAGTTAACCAAGTCAGCTTAGTATCATGTGCTCAGCTAGTAACTGGGAAGTGTCTGGAATAGGGAAGGGGAATGACCACCCCTATTCAGTCATAGGGATATGCTAAAAAGGCTCATTTGTATCATCTGTCTGCACCAAATTTGATTATTTTGACTATTTTGAAGCCTTATGCTTCTGCCATATTTTCTGTGAGAAAAAAGCATTACATGATTAGAATAGAATTACACAGGTCTGATACTACAGCATATAAATATTTCTTGTTCCTTTTACTTGAGTTATTTTTCTTTGATAACAAAACCAGTTATCCTAACTGTTCTGTCACAGTCAGCTTACTTCATACAGAAAGAAAGGATCTGGGGAGGGAGATCAGCAAGATTTCCTAAATTTTGGTAAGAGACACACACATGCCCATTTTAAAGAGCACTGGGAGTCCACACAAATATTTTTTTGGAGCATGATGTGGGCTGTAATAATCTCCATTAACCAGCGATAATGTGCAAGAAGAGAGGATGCCAGTTTGACTTTGGTCTCTGGCTGAAATATTACAGCTGGCAATTAAACATCTTTTGCACCTACAAGTCAACTATATGTGTCACAGAAAAATTCATTGAGACATATACTGAAACTCCTAAGCTGTATTTTTACTAGCGCTTTCTGGAATTGATGCAAATTTGTGGGAGAGTGAATGGAAGAATAAAATGTCATGGTACTTGGGTTAGAAAACATTGTACTAACAACACAGCAGCTGCTTGCAAGTTGATGAAAATAAAACAATATAAGGTACATCCTTGTAAGCCACAGGTTTTCAACACTTAGATTTGCTTTGCCCACAGTCTGTGGTAAGCCCAATACTTCCCAACAAGAGCATGCTATCATTAATATGCAAAGAGATCTGTAGTTGTGGAAAGGCTTTAAATGCATTTCCCATCTGTCAGCAGCACAAATTTTACAGCACATTGGTCTATTCTCAGGTCTCTGATTTTTTCTCTTCCTGCCCTTTAAAAGCTCATACTAAAAAGAAATATATGTGACAAGCAGAACAAGCAAGCTAATTTATAATTAAGATATTTCATATTTGATTTATTTCAAAATAGTCTCCTTACTTTTGCTCCCATATCAAGAAGCTGCTGTTCAAAGGTTTTTGAGTAATTTTCTGTTCTGTTAGAGGACCAAACTTCTACAAAGGCAAAAATACCTGGATCAGAAGAGAAAAAACAACAACTAATGAATGTAATGAAGTATATACCATTGTAAAACTGGTTAAACTGCCTTTCCAACAAATATTTTTTATACATATTGCATTCAGTTGCAAATACAGCTTTTAGTAAACGGAGTGTCAGATTTTAGCAGCAGAATTTGTTTTAATGTATTTATGTCCCCTAAATTAATTGTAATGGAAATAACTTAGAAGTCTGACACTAGTTAACTTTTCACTTCATCTCTTTAAAACACATTACCAACTTAACAAGCATTATCTTTACATGACTACTCACCCTTACCATTATTTATTAATTTTTAATCTTCAGATTAATTAAAAATTTGAAAACCAGTTGATATAACAGAACTTACAGAACAAAATTACACCATCACAATAGAATTATCCCTTGCCCAAACTCCCAGAAAATTCTGCAGAAATATTACTTAACAGTTTCCAATTGATTTCAATTTTCACTTCATTTATATTGAAATGCCCCAAATTAAGTACATATAACAGGGGTTAATAAAATTTTCTATCAGTTACCTTATGCAACTTTAGATATTCAGATTTAATTAGCTTGCTTCATCAAGCAGATTAATAAACTCTTCAAGGAATCAAGTCAGCCTTGGTTGAGAATTTGTTCAAGCAACCAACCAAAGACAGAAGTACTGATAAGGAGGGATAAACAAAAAAACCTCATAATAATCCCTTCATTAGTTTTACACAGGACAGGAACTAAAGTGACCTACAGTTTCACTGGCCATGCCACTTGCCCATTTTGAATGAGAAACCAGGAAAATTCCAAAAACTCGAGAAATGGCAGTTCACCAAAACCAACTTGAGCCAAAGGCCAGACAACTCTAAGAACCCATGAATAAAACTGAGAGTTTCATTTTTAAAAGGGTCATCCTTAGCAAATATTGCTTAATTATCTTAGCTGCTAAGATAATAAAGCATTTACGTCTGATTAATTATTATGTAGTCACATCTGTCTTCTTTCTAAATTAAAACCGGAATAATACTCCAATTATTCATAACAATAAAACTACTTTTATAAAGATTAAAATATTTTTACTATTAAAAATATCTTTGACGTACAAGAGAAATGTGAAACAAAGCACTTCCTTATGCAAAGCACTGTGAAAAATCTTATTATCAATACTACAACTTCAGATAGAAATGGGAATTTAAGACAAGTCTACTCCAGTGTGCTTTAACTGTGTTCATTCTACTACTAGACGGGCAGATTCTGCTAGAGTTACTTTTTTCCTTGATAGTTCAATTGTGAAGGACAACGCACTTGCATATGAAAATACAGCATCTTCCTCTTACATCAAATATTTTAGAACTTTCATAGTTAAAAATCTCATAGAAAAACAGATCAGAACATTTCAGTAAAGGAATAACTAGGAACTTAAAGGGATTCTACTTCAAAACTCCATGCAGTATGATCAAAGGTATACTTTACAGTAATTAGTCAATTTTAACTAATCAAATATATTCCAGCAAAAGGCAAGGCTTTTTGCCGTTTTTGTACAGTTGATGGAAAGGAAAATGAGGAAGTGCTTGGTGCTTTTTTGAACTAGAAGAGCTCTGAGTAGAGATCGGTTTTTGTAAACACCAGCCTTAGAAGTCCCCCGAGAAGAGGGTGATCACAGAGCAAAGTGGCCATGAGAGGGCAACTTGGCAAGGCAGAAATTTTGAGATGCAAAAGAAAGACACGACTGACTGGGGTAGGAAGAACAGAGGGGTCGCCGGGCAGCGCCCCACCGGGAGGCACCTTACAGCGGCACACGAGCGGAGGGAGGCATCCGGTCCTGCCCACCCGCCGGCCACGCCGCGGGGCCGGGCCTGTGCCCGGGCACAACGCGCTTCCCCCCGGGGCCGATCAGGCCCCGCCGGTGGGATCGGGCAGGTTCGCGGCGAGTCAGAGCAGCCCGCGGGGGAGCCCTGACCACCCCGCTGGCCGGGCCCCCACAGCGGCCCGTCACCCGCCCTGCCGGGAAGCACCGAGACAAGGACCGCAAGGAGACAGGGGGTAGGGGCAGCGCGGAGCCCGCGCCAGCCCGAAGGCTCTTCTCAGCCGCGCCGGGAGAAGCCACGGCACGGCAGCCGAGCCGGTACCTTTCAGGACGGGCTCCATTGGCGACACAGCCCCGGAGCTCGCGGCGCCCGCCAGGGTTCAAACCCGCCTCCGCGCATGGCCCCGCCGCGCCTGCGCACCAGCGGCGGGCCGGCCCTGCCGTGGCTCTGGTGCGCGGCGGGGAGCGGCTGTGGCGTCCCGCGGCCCTGGTCGGAAATGGGCTGTGCTCGGTCGAGCTACCGCCCTTTTCGGCGCCGGGGAAGGCTTTCCACCGCCAAGTGCTGCTGGAAAGAGTGTCTCAGAATTAGGTTCTAAATACTTGTGAGATCGTAGAGTCCAACCTGTGACCCAACACCACTTCGTGAACTAGACCATGGCACTGAGTGCCACATCCAGTCTTTCTGTAAACATCTCCAGGGACAATGACTCCACCACTTCCCTGGGCAGCCCATTCCAATATCTAATCACCCTTCCCGTTAAAAAAGTCTTCCTAATATCCAGCCTAAACCACCCCCAGCATAATTTAAGACTATGTCCTCTCATCCTGTCGGTAGTTGCTAGGACAAGAGACCGACCCTTGGGTGGCTACAGCCTCCTTTCTGGTAGTTACAGAGAGTAATAAGGTCTCTCCTGAGCCTCCTCCAGGCTAAGCACCCCCAACTCCCTCAGCTGCTCCTCACAGGACTTGTGCTCCAGACCCTTGCCCAGCTCTGCTGTCCTATACATTCGCTCCAGCTCCTCAATGTCCTTTCCTAACTGAGGGGCCCAGAACTGGACACAGCACTCCAGGTGTGGCCTCAGCAGTGCCCAGTACAGGGGGACAATCCCTGCCCTGCTCCTGCTGGCCACACTACTGCTGACACAGGCCAGGATGCCACAAAGTTTTGACAAAACCAAACACTGAGTGAATTTTCTGTGTCACTGTTCTCCATAAGGAATCCTAAGGAGGCATTCCTGAAGAATTGTAGTTTGCAGGAAAGTCCAGCATCAGAGAATTACTCGTCTCTCAACTCTCTGCTAGCCCAAACTGCAGTGTCTGAAGTGGGAAAACAAATGTGAAAAACAAAGTTCACTCTTTAGAATTTTTAAAAGTTTAATAAGGGAATAAAAAGGGACAATGCCCAGTGCTGTGGTGTTTCTGGCTATTGGTCAGAGAACACACCAGCAGATTAAGACAGTTACATTACATTACAGAGGTACATTACAGTTACATTACATTACAGAGGTACATGCATATTCATGTGTTTAATACATTATTCAAACATTCTTGTAAGCTTTTTGATGTTTCAGGAATTCCTTTGTTTGGTTTTACACTCTGACTTACTTGCATGATATCCTACGGATTAGGTCAATATATTTTATTTCTTTT
Organism: Poecile atricapillus; assembly: GCF_030490865.1. Taxonomy (NCBI): domain Eukaryota; kingdom Metazoa; phylum Chordata; class Aves; order Passeriformes; family Paridae; genus Poecile; species Poecile atricapillus. The sequence goes on along the minus strand of NC_081251.1, from coordinate 23,586,640 downwards.
TGTGCTTCCATCCTGCTGTTTCTCACTCCCTCATAAGGAGTTAACAAGTTCTTCTCCAATTCTTTTCTAGTGCTGTAGTTTGTAGTTTGTGTCACTATTATCACTTGCAGAGGTTGTCAGGAGATGTGGGGGAAACAACATAATGGTTTACAGCATTCTCTTAGTTACATAGAAGCATTTTAACATTTCGTGTTTTGCTACGGCCTACGATATAATACATTAATCACACCACTATTTCTATAAGCAATATGGTGCATACATAGATATATTTACCTCATTACTATTTTTATAAGCTATATGGTGCAAAACCAAGAGATTGTGTTATACTAATGAGCAGCTAAAAGGAGTTACAAATTGTACCATATCTAAATACTTATGATCAATAACAACATGTAAAAGCAAATACATAAATGAGAAAGCTGATACTATGTTGTCATTTTTAATAACAAATAACAGAAAAAGACAGCAAAATAAGGGTTAGTAAAGAGCACTGTGAGATAGTATCTACCAAAGCATGTAAAACTGCTTGAGAGCAGCTATACTATTGACTATAGTTATGGAACTTTAATAGGAGCCAGCTTTGGTGCTCACAGGCTGGAGTGTAGCGAATGTGATATAAAGGGAAGTTAGAGAAAAATTCATGGTTTCCCCAGGGAAAAAGGAATATTTATACTATACATATAAAATGTATAATAAAATAAGGGAATTAGTGAGTGTAAGGAGATTTATTGTGAGAAAGGACCTAATAGAGGTAAATGATGCTGTATAGCTTTATTATGCAACTCACAGAGCTCAGGAGTTACTATATGGTTGTACAAATTGGTGTTGTTCTGAAATCTTCAATATGTGATGCTAATTACATAATTTGAAAAATAATATAGCTGACATGGAAAAACAACAGAGCTGCCAAACAAGGATACTAAGTGATTTCCATATGAGAAATAGCTATTCAGACAAGGACTGGTCATCTTGGAAAAGAAACAGTGGAAGGTGGATGTACTAGAGGTCATTAAAGTCATGAGTGTGTGCAAAAGGTGAACACGGAGCAGTGTGTTCCCTACAACAGCTAGTGAGCACCAAAGACCGGATGGGGTCTTCTCAGAAGCTTCATAAGGCTGTGGAAGTGTTCAGAGTGCTGGCAAACCACATGGTTTCTGAAGCAAACCCAGCAAATCCCTGAAAATCAATTTAAGACTATGAAAAATGTACAAAACCACCTTTCCCTTAGTAAAGCCTTGAACTGTATATTGCTGGACTCTGAGAAGGTACAGGGAACACTTCAGGTTTTTCTTGGTTTTTGTTCTTTTTCTAAGCAATTTTGCACTGGAGAGACAGTGCTGACCTAAAAATGTTTTGGTGTAGTCCATTATGCCCATTCTTACTTTCATGGAGAGGCTCAGATCTTGACTCCTAGGAGTCTACCAAGCAGATAGCTTTACTAATGCTTTTTAAGATATGTTAATCTAGTATGTAGGATTTTGCCACTGATAATTTGTTACATTTCCAGGGCATTGGTATGGCACTAAATATGTGGAAAGTGTTAAGCATAAGTTCTTGGGTGCTTCCTCTGCTGAATGTGTTCCTTTCACTAATGTATTCACTATGTGTATAAAGTAACCAGTCAATCTACATATATATGTTTGTTTTTATTTACCTATCCTTTGTACTTCTGTCAGTATATTACACAGTTCTTTGCTAGTCAATAATAAAATATTTTTACCAAGGTTCTCATCTGTGCCTCAAGGAAAAGGGAGTATTGTCCAATGCAGTGTCTATGAACATTGATCTGAAGGCAAGTCCAGAAGGGCAGTGAGGGTAGGGGAGATTGAAACGTACATTGAAAACCCTCAGTAAGAAAACCCACAGGCTGTGTTTGAGCCTTTAGCTGAAAGGTAGTAGCAGGTTTTATAGATGCTAAAGGCAAATGTGATGAAATGTATGTATAAATGTATGAAATATAAATATAAACCTGTATGCTCTGATTCTACACTGGTAGAAACAATGAAAAGTAGTAATTGCAAGAAGATGTAATTTATGATCAGAGCAGACTCGGACTACTCAGGAGGACACTGGATTTGGGATGCCCACCTTTTTATCATGGAAATGAATACACAGAATACTGAAACTGTCCCACAAATTTACAGTTTTGTCTTAAACGATTGGAGCTTTGACATCAGAATTACTTTAGGATTTCATTTAATAACTTAATTTAAGAAGTAAATATTTTGATATAAGAACTTAATTCTCAGATGATGACTAAACTTCAGAATTCCACTGGTAGTTAATAGTTGTCTGTTCTTGTACCAGTATTATCTTGCTGTCAGCTACTCCTCAGCATTTATCATCCTCGAGTACTTACAGAGTGCAGCACTATATTTTTACAGCTGCCATTTTGCTGGTTTGAATACAACAGGGTGTTTTAGCTTTCATGCCACAATGAACTTCTGAAAATGACAATGAATGGGGCTTATTTACATTAAGTAAACATAATGTAAATGCCTTCTAAATAGGCTAGTTATGTGGCTTGATGATATGTAATATCATGGTGTCTATAAAGCTAGGAATATAGCATTAACTGTTATATTTTCTCTACAGTCAGTACTTACTAGAACATACAAGTTATAGAATGCTGCGCTAGGAAGAAAGAGTTTTACACGTTAATTATATTGAGAAAGGAAGGCATTGTGAAAGTTACATTTCAGTTGACCTCCTAATCAAAAAGAAGTAATAGTTACAAAAAAGTAAAAGCCCTATAAACACCTAAATGTTTCCCAGCCATCAAAAAAGTCTTGAAAAACTAAAAAAACCAAGAACAAACAAACAAAAAATCCCCACCAAAAACTAGAAAAAAAAAAAAAAAAAGAAAACCACCTACAAAAAATCCATCAATGCAGTAATTTTCCAGGTTTAAGTAAAATACAGAAAAGAGCTGTATTCTCAAGTGTTGCTTTGGTAATTCAAAAGATTCCTTCTCAGCCAGATCTTAATTTATTGATATAAATTGGATGTGAACTTTGGGATCATATTTTGTAAGGCTACATCACAGAGACAAGTTCTCAGATATAGAATTCATATGGTGGGCTATGTATTACTCCCTGGGACTTGACATTAGGCATATGAAAGATTCCTAGAACAAATAAGGGGGTTTGTTATTATTAAGTCAAGTCTGATTTTCTATATTGATTGTTGGGTAGTGCTTGTTTGTTTATTTGGTTGGGTGGATTTAATGAACCTATTTCCAATTTGTGCAAACAACGGCTTTAACCTTTTTTATTTATTTTTTTAAATCTTAAATTTCCAAGTGTGAGCTGCTTCCTCTAAAGTAGTAAATCCCAGTCAATCAGTTTGTGTATTTAAGACCTGAACAGTTGTATAAAAACTGAAGTTTTTATACCTCTAAAGTAGTAAATCCCAGTCAATCAGTTTGTGTATTTAAGACCTGAACAGTTGTATAAAAACTGAAGTTGTCATCTCTATAACGCTACTTGACCATTAGAGATGCAGAGGTGGGAAGAAGTGCTTGGAGCAGGTACAAACTTGCATGCTGCCTTCATGGAGGAAGCTCCAGAAATCAACTCTAATTGTCCACATCAACTGTCATTGTCTCCTCTGACAAGGTAGACTTCTTATTTTCTTAGTAAGTCTAACAGTTCTTGTCTATGCCTGTTTCAGTTTGAACATTGATTTTAAAAGTAGCATACAAAACAGTGCAGTGTTTTGGGTATCATGTTCTGTGCCATTAATACTGGACTGACAGACATACTTTACATTCTCCTTTTCTCAGGACTGCATAACTATTCTGTGATGAACTAATATTTCCAGCTCTGGGAGTGTAACTGTTTGTTTCTCAGTTTCCAATTAGTAAAGGAAACTCTTTCCCATCTCTTTGCTCCTTGCTGGCCCACCATTAACCATGCCCAGCCTGCCCCACAGCGCCTCCTGCAGCTGTGGGGGAATCACTGCACCTGTCCTGCCTGGCCAGGAGCCAGCAGCGCCCCTGCCAGCTGTGCCCAGAACTGCACTGAGGGGAAAGCACCTGCGGCTGAGAGGAGGCTGGCACTGGGTCTCGTTCTGTTTGTTGCTGCTGCAGTTATTGTGTTTGCTTGTCTTGTTAGATATATATTCCAGGAAATAACTGTTATTCCTTTGCCCATATCTTTCCTTGAAAGCCCTGTAATTTCAAAGTTATAATAATGTATAGGGAAGGGGGTCACATTTTCCATTCCAGTAAGGTTCCTGCCTTCCTTGGCAGATATCTGTCTTTTAAACCAGGACAATAAGATTGAGGAGTCACACCTCAATAGTCTCAGAGGCATTCTAGTCTCCTTGCTTCTCCACAAGCAGAGTGCAGCTCGAGATTGCCAAGAGTGGCTTCTTTGTTCTCCTGTTCTCCTCCTTTGGGTGATGCTTAAAAAGGCATGTTTTCAACTTTCCACTTCTGTTTTGCAGAATAATTAATTCTAAACAGACAAGAGGAAATTCTTATAAGAATTTCCTTACAAGAGAAAATCTTACGTTTTTTCTACTTATTTTAGTATATATTATGTAGACTATTAGTACAGATTAGTAAAAAAAACAAACTCAAAAAGCCAAAAAACCAGCATTTTAATACCCATTGTGAGCTATGTTGGGAAAAAAAGTTGCATAAGCTTGTGAGATATATGTGTATCTGTCATTGTAAAAATGATGTTATCGCTACTCTCAGTCCTTATTTCTGTTTCATGGAACGTGGAAAAAATTGTGAGGTACATTTATTTCCTGCCATAAAGAAAGAGTAACGTTATGGGTCATGTCTTACAAAGTCTTACAAAATCGTTGAAAGTTCTCGTCAATGAGATGATTTTGTTCCTTTTCCAATGTGAAGTTCATGATTAACAAAATGGCATGAAGTAAGTATGAGACCTTTTTCAGGAAATGAAAAAGCATTTAATACTTTTTACTTTTAGCTGAGGCAGTGACCATTTTTATTTTCTTTTCCTACCCTATAATTAAGAAATCACTGTTTTTATATCCACAGCTTATGTGCTGACACAGCGCCAGCTTTATTTTGTGTTTGTGATACAGTGATAATAAGATAGAGATCTATCCTTGTTAAGTTTTAATTCACCCAGTCTTTGATGCACTGTGACCCCAGAGGCCTGTCATGGAAGAAAATGACAGCAGCATGCTGAAAAATAACAGCCCATCATGTAATTGAGAGTATGACTCAACAACACGCGAATAATGAGGTTTCTGTGTCGTTCATGAGATGGCATGGAAGGCTTATTCATTTCCCCTCTGAGCAGTTTTCACTGCCTGCAGTTCAGGCTGAGACTGCAGCTGTGAAGAGGTCAAAAAGCCAGTTTATCTGACCTCTGTACTAAAATTCTTTTGAGAAGGTTTGTGATTTTCCCAAGCAATGTAGAACTGTGCTGCTGAAAACAGGCTTTTTGCTTTTCATACATCTCTGTGGAGATCAGCTCTGGACAGCGTTAACAGCAAATATCCCCAATGCTTCATGATCCTACTCTTGCTTGGCAAAGCTGCCCAAAAGATACTGTTTAAAAGCACAGTCCTCTTGTGTGTGTTCAGGCATGTCATTCTTGAACATGTGAGAGCAATTTAAGGTTTTGATCTCCTACTCTGAGCTCCACAGCTTACCTGACTCTCAGGAAAAGTGATGGTAGGGTAAATTTGGGGTTAAGGCTGTGAACTGAAGCAGGACTCACATTTGCTGCAGCTGACTCATACAGAAGCAGTGGATCCAGCAAAGAGAACAATGGTGTGAACTTCTATCTCCCTGACATGAAGGACCAAAGCTCATTTGAAAGCATCTGAAGTGCTTTACTTGCCAACTAGAATTTCTAATTTGTATACACAATGACGTGGTATACACAACAGGAGATTTCTGTTACTCTCTCTTTGGGAATAGGCATCAAAACAAGGAATATTACTATATTTATAACTACAGTTTGCCTACATCCTGTTGGCAGAGCATGTCTCCCAAGTTAAGTATGACATGGTAGGGTTCAGGCTCAGAGAAGGGTGACTGGTGTGAGCAGAAGTATGTCAGTATGGTTTAGTGGGCCTCAGTATTGTCTGGAAAACAGCTAAGTGAGGGCAGGTGTGTAAGAAGGGGTGGGTGTACAGACTGATGAGTGACCTGGAGAGGGCTACGGGGGAGAAGCTGTTTGCTCTCTTTTCCCAGTAAAGTACAAGCATTCAAAGAAGTCAGTAGATGTCATATTCATAAAAAAAAGAAAACGTGTTTTTTTAACACAAGTGGAAATTAAATTCTAGAACTCCTAGCAGCTGGGTGTTGTGGCTGACAGAAGTGGTCACAGAATTCAGGTGGGTTACTAAGTATTTCACAGTTATACCTAGTTCAGGAAATCCTGAAGCCATAAATAGGCTGAAACTCTACTGAGACAGGTTACTGGTTAGATAAACTCTGACTGAGAAAACATATTTTTGTTTTTAAAGTTTCAAGTTGTGAGAGGCTTGATGCTTTAAGAAAGGAATCCATTAAGTTTGTGATGCCAGCTGAGGAGTAATGTCAGTACTCCTGAGTTTAAGACTGCCATTCAGCGGGACTTAAATGGGCTGATGGGAACATTGTTAAATTCAACAAATATCCAAAGTCATGCACCTGGACAGGAAGGACTTATGGCAATCATAAAGAGTGGTTTGGGTCCTTTCTGTACAAGGAAGAAATGGAGAAACTTCAGTAAGTTCAGAAAAGGGTCATCAGGATGACTGGAACATTTGTCCTTTGAGGAGATGTGGCAGTGTGCCTCAGGGAGACAGAGTTAACATTGTCCCACCCCATACCCCTTGTGAAGGGCGGCCCAGGTGCTCTGATTGGGTTTGAGTCCCTGGGGGGGGTTCTCCCTTGGTGTGTTTCTAATGGTCCCTGACCCTGAACTCCACCCTCAAAGGTGGAGACCCTTGGGAGTTCTGTCCCTCAAAAACCCCTGCTGTGCCTCTGTTCGGGGCTCTCTGTTCTGGACCTGACTTTGTTCCCATGCTGAATAAATGGTTTCATGAACTGGGAGCCCATCTCGTTGGTGTTTCATGCTGGTTCCCAGAACCCTGCTGCTTCTCTGGACGAGATCCTGAGGTTGCTGACTGCAACAAGGAGACATTGAGGTAACTGGGCCAAGCAATGGAGCAGATTTCCCACAGGGGGTGTTCAAGAACACAGTGTACAAAGATCCAAGTAAATATTGTCTGAGTTCAGTGTTGTACCTGACTAGACAAATTCCCAAGATCCCTTCCAACTGTATTTATCCTTTAATTCTAGGAATTTTCAGCTGGATCACCTCCTTGAATTAATCAGTGCGTGACTTCTGAGCTGTGCAAAGCAGGGACAGGGCCAAATTATCAAAGAAGGAGCAGAAGCTCATCTGACTTGCACTAATGTAAGGTGTTGTGGAACTGGTCCATGCCATCTTTCACCTTGTGCTGCAGACCAGGATAGTGTTCTGAATGTGGAACAAAACACCTGGAACCTGATCATGTAGAGAAGAACAGGCCTTCTTGTCATCCTGGGACTTGGGTTAAAGATATGATGATAAAACTTCATACTCTGGTACAACTGTCAGATTATTGTCTGTTACTGATTTTTCATGTAGGCAATGGTGAAGTTGCAACAAGCAGCCTGAGGGCAATCATGAGAGACTTCAGAGCCTTGGGACAATGGGTTGAGGGATCAGGAGAAGTGTTCACTATCCTTCCAGTTGCAGGAAATGATGAGAGAAGAAACTGGAAGAACCAGCAAATTAGTACCTAGCTGTCAGCCTGGAGACACTGGCAGAATGTTGGGTTTTTTGATCATGGGTTGGTCTATGTGACACTGAGCCTTCTGGCGGCAGATGGGATACACCTGTCTCAAAGGGGGAAAGGATCTTTGCATAGCAGTTAGCAGAGCTCACAGAATGAGCTTTAAATTAGATTTTAAATGGGAAGGGGAGAAAACCAGGCTCCCTAGAGATAAGTGTGGGGGTGGCATGCCAAGTTTTGAAGGATCATGTGCTAGTGAGGTCCACAATGTGCTCTTTACATGGAGTACATTTGAAATGTCCTTATAAAAAAGTGTGCACAGCATAAGAAATTAAAAAGAAGAGGTAGAAGCTTTGGCTCTGCCCCATATCTATGACATCATTGCCATAAGATGAAAATGATGGGGTGAGTCCTATGATGGGGTGCTGTAGTGGACAGTTATAGACTTTTCAGGATAGATAGGCAGGGAGGGCGATTCCAAAATGTCAGAAGTGGCACAGAAGACTGGCTTGGCTGAGAAGGGGTCTTAGGAAGAGGAGGAAAATGTTTGGACAAAGGTGACACAGAGAGGCAACATGGGAAGAGTACAGAGGTGCTGGTCATCACTGTAGGGATAAAATTCTTGTTGCAAAAACTTGATTAGAGTTGGGAAGGACTTAAAAGGGATAAGGGATAATAAGGGATCTTAAAAATATGTTGATAGCAAAAGGAGAATTGGAAGTAATATTGGTCTGTTGCTGTTGGGGTCAGTCATCTCCTCAGTAGGGACATAGACAAAGCAGAGATGTTTAATACCTTTTTTGCCTGTTTCAACACTGATGATGGCAAACTGAATATGAATCAGCAGTGTCCTGGCAGCCAAAAGGGTGAACCATGTCCTGGGGTGCATCAGGAACAGCATTGCCAGCCAGTCAAGGGAGGTGATTGTCTTTCTCAACTTCACTGCTGTAGCTTCCACACTATTGTATGCAGTTTTGTGTATCACAATATAAGAAAGACATCAAAGTACTAGAGAGTCTCCAGGCGAGGATGACCAAGATGTTGAAAGTTTTTGAGGGCAAGACTTAGGAGAAGCAGCTGAGATCACTTGGCTTGTTTGGCCTGGAGAAGAGAAAGCTGAGAGGTGACCTCATGGCAATCTAAACCTTTCTCAAGGCAGGTAGCAGAGAGGGAAATGCTTATCTCCCTCTGGTAGCCAGCAGTATGTCACAAAGAAACGGAATGAAGCTGTGTCAAGGGAAACTCAGACTGCAATTAGGAAAAGGGTCTTCATTGAGAGGGTTGTTGGTTACTGGAACAGGCTCCTGAGGGAAGTGTTGACAGCACTGAGCCTGACAGGGTTTAAGGACCGCCTGGTCGATGCTCTTAGTCATATGGTTAATTTTATATAGTCCTGTGAGGGGCAGGGAGTTGAACACAATGATCTTTATGGGTCCCTTCCAACTTGGAATATTCTAGAATTCTGAATAAAACTAAAACTAAATGAATAGTTTAATACTAGGAATGCTGTCTTCCAGAATGCTACAAAGCACTTAGTTTTTAGTACAGCATTTATAAAAGTTACTGACAGAGTCAATTGAAATTATCATTATTTAATGCCTTTGTGTTGCACATTCTAATAAAATGATTGGTCCTAAAAATTGATTTGTTTTAATTCTGTTTGTCCATTTCCCTCTTTTTCAAATATGTTTAAACAGCATCTGGACTAAGAACTGCAAAAAGGTTTTGCATGCTTCCAGCTCTGCTTAGCTAACCTGTTATCACAGTAAATGGGTGGATGAAGTGCACAAGAACAAAGTGTAACTCTCAGTACATGTGAAAGTAGATTGTAGGCAAGCAGCAAAGGAACAAATGACAAATGTTAGATAAATGTCCATTTTTGTTCAAGTAGAGCAAACGCATTGTGATTGTTTCTATTGCTCATCATATGTTCTGGGTCATGAGGGACCAAACTAAATTTTTATGGAATTCTAGTGAAGCTAGTAACGATTATGGGCCACCTAATATTAAATGGAAAAAAAAAAAATCAGGAATGGATTACAAGGAAGAAGGTAAGTGGCAGATGGGAGACTTGGGAGCACTAAAGATTAACCCATTTGCTTTTCAGTTGTTTGAAGATGGATTCTAATTTCTCTTTCATCAAGGCAGAGATAAAATATATTTGTATCATCAGAATACAATGAAATCTATGAGAAGAGTCAGCAGCTTTGTCAGACTGTTCAAAACATAGCAAAACAAGATAAAAGGGTAGTCTGCAGTTAAGAGTGAGCTACAGATATATAGATCACTTAGTAGGGATTTGTAATATGAACAGTATTTATTATGCAATAACCCAATGGATATGAAAATTTAAAGTGACACAAAGATCTAGTGAAAAGCTGAAGAGATCTGCACACTGAAAGATACTGAACCACAGAGACAGATAATAGGACTGTTATTTGACTTTTATAAGGCATCTCAAAATTTTAGATCAAAGACTGTTTAGCACAAAGTCTGAGATAATTTTGAAATGGTTATCTAACTATTTAAATTTCTGCATTCTTTCACCTAATGCAGTTTTGATACAGTGTAACACAAAGCTAGACATCATGTGAACCAAGAGATTACCTTGTTCTTGCTGCATTATGTTAATTTGCCACATGTATGTTACATTTCCATATGCCTATTGAAAAACTTAAAAATCTATTCTTTCATGAAGCCCAGTAGCACTGTATAACATTTCCAAAACTAATTTCTGTTCATCTAGTTGAAGTTTACACATCAGTTTTGGCTGGAAATTATGGCCTGAGACTCATGAAGATATAGCTAGCCATAAAAACACTGGGCCTGAGCAGTAGGCTTCAGACCCATGACTAGGCTTTTCCGGATAATTTTGGGTGCCTATCTTTCAGGGTGGCAAATACAGAGCAAATTTGTTGCTAAGGTATGGACCTATAGATAAATCGCTATGGAATTCGTCTGTTAATTTGTAGCATACAGATTGTTCAATAGCTGTTAAAAACTACTCTTACCCAGAAACAAGGGAATGATTTATTACCCTTTCTCACTGACTCTTGAAAAAATATAGTTACAAGAGGCAAAGTATGTACATGAATTGTTACAGTTGAATGACAAATTCATTGTCTGTTCATGGCCTATGTTAACTTCATTTGTCTTGATAAATTGCTTATAGTCTTAGAAAATATCATCTGCCTTCATCTGAAACAAGACACATAGAGAGGTTTGGGTTGAACATCTCAAACTGTTAATGGATTTGGACCCAAATTCTCAAAAATGGCAGAACATTGGGTCAAAGAAATAGCTCATGGTACTTTCATGTAGGACTTGCAGTTAGCAGCAAAAATGTGTCAGGCAATAAGGGAGTGAATATATTACTAGGAAAAAAGTTGCATCACTAGACTTGCTCGAATAAAAAGTGCTATACAGAGTCTCAAATGGGACTGTAAAAGTATTCATGCTCTAGGAATATACTCAGTGATGTGGAATTCATCTGCTTTGCCTTCTGAAGAGCTGGAACAAGGAGTTCTTGCTGGCAATATATTGGGCTATAAAAAGTATTTTAATGTCTCTTAAGGCTAAGGATGAGACAAGGTGTTCTTACAGAAAGAAACTTCAGCAGCAGCAAAGCTTGGGAGATACAATAGAAGGAGTGAGGTCTGTGTCTTTTTGGGTGAGGTCTATGTCCTTTCTGTTTCCTATAAGGGAAGCACTTTGGATCTAGGATGTCTTATTCGAAGCCTAGAGAAAATATTACTGGAATGATGTATGCTTTCCAATAGTTTAACAAGTCTACTACAAATTAGACTCATCATAATTCTAGTGTAATAAATATCAAGGGCATTTTGAATTTTACAATTACACCAAGGATAACATTTGCCTCCTCTTATTTTAAATGCAGAGACCTTAAGCAGTTGGACACACAATTTTCATACAGTCTATCCATGATAAAATATCTTTGAAGGTGAAACAGGCTTAAGAAATTATCCCTTTCATACACACAATGGTAATACTGTTGTTATTTGCTGTCCCCCCTTACCGGCAGTGAACTGTTAGATATTCACCATGCCTAATCTGTGTCCAGGTTAAAAGTAACATTTTCTTCTCTGAGACCCATTTCTTTGAACAATGTTACTTCATTTTAGTTATCTGATTGAGAGAAAAAAACACTGGAGGGGGGGAGGAAAGGGTGGGAGGAGCAGAAGGAACTTTTCAGGATGAGAAACTTACGTTACTTAAAACTTAACTTGAAAAGACTTTAATGCTTCGTTATCAAAGGCAGCATATTATCAACTACAGCCTCATTTTTGACAGTGGTGTTATGCATGGCCTCTCTGCTTTGCATTATTCAGTGGTGATCCTTGTTTTTTCCAGACTGTGACCCTATATTGTATGAGAAATGAATTCAGGACTTGATTCATATCTGACCTCAGAGAGAAGGAGGAAAATCATGTTATAGTCCCAGACTTGTCTGTGATCATAACATCAGGATCACTGCACCCTATGAAGCTAGGCTCTGGCACGTATTGCTGCAAAAGTTATCTTTGATTGCTGAACACAGCAAATGTACCTATTTGAGGGGTAGGGGCTGGGGTGAAGTGCGAATGAAGAAAGAAACTTCTAGTAAACAAGCACATTGGGTTTTAGAAAAGTGTGCTATAAGAAAAAAGCATGCCAGAAGATGATCTTTACATGAATCAAAGCTGATCAATGTTTCTGGTTACAAAGAATAAGTCAGGACCATGATTAAACTTAAAATGCTGTGGGGAAAGCAATCCCTTCATTTTTTAAACAATTCTTACACCACTTTAGAATATCACCTGAGTTGCAGAAGTCACCTAGAAACAAAAAGGAAAATAGCTAGCAATTTTTGCAATACTTTTATTTTACATCATAGGAACATTGCTCTTGTTCTCCTGATCTGAAAATAGGCTCTCTGACCAACAGAAATAAAGGCATTATTTATTAAATTCAAGCGTAACCAAAGTGATTCATAGATGACCAAAGGGTTTCATTTTTGGATATGAGCAGGTAGAAACAAAGTAGCATAGGGGAGCTCATGTAAACATTTTTCTTTTTAGTGTGAGAAACCTGCAATGATATATTTTCAACATGTCAAGAGAGGTATCTCTTTTCTTAGTCTGATCTAATTTTTCCTACTACCCTGAAGCAAAATAATGCTATCAGAATTAATTACTGATTGTTTTTTTTCCTAGGTGCCCTTATGTCCTGTAAAACTCAGCAGAAATATTTCAACTCAAGTTTCATTGTTTCAGAAGGCTGAAATTAATTGTGATAAAATGGTGCAGCTCTGCTGTTTTTGACCAGAGCATGGAGTAAACATAACGGAGTTTTACGTATTCTTTATGGAGAGAGCTTTACTCTCTCATTAATAGTATTTGCAACCAAAAGGAAGCAGAGTGAGCAAAATAGTTTAAGGGAAATGGGAGAGTAATAGGGAAGGAACATGGCTGAGGACCAGGTTCAATTGTCAGGAAGGAAGCAGGTCTTTGGCAATGACTGTTGGCTACTGCACTTCTTCATAAACATAAGAAAGAAAAATCTTTAGGGAAAAAAATTGTTATGAGAATCATCAGCCATGTAATTCACTTACTGAATTGGTCAACTGCTTTTACAAAGCAAAACCACTGCTTAGTGACTGTGAGTTCTACTAGATTCATAGAATGTTTTGGGTCAGAAGGGAACTTACAAATCATGCAATTCCAAACCCCCCTGCTGTGGGCAGGGACATTTTTCACTAGACCAGGTTACTCAGCTCCATGCAGCCTGGCCTAAATTGCTATTAGACAAGGAAAAGAAAATAGGACTTTCCTTAATACTGGAATTAAAAAGTGTTAAATTGCATGTGCTAATATTGCCTGGCACCAACAACGATATCCTTGACACTTCCTCCCTGCCAGCAATGCCACCTCTTTCTCCCACCTGAAAACAGGTCAGTCTCTGCTCACTGCAATGTATACTTGAGGTCTAAACTGAATCTGTCCTTAAACAAATATTGTAGCAGTAAGCCATAAGTAAAGAAGTAAACAGGGATTTGTACGGACTGCAGAAAAACCCCCACCCAAGCTCAGAAATCAACCAAAAATTTTAGTGTTAGTTCCTAACAGAGAAGACTAATCCCCGCTGCCAGAATGCTGAGTGTACTTTCCTTTGACACACTATCATAACACCTGCCTTGTTGCTCTTTTGACCTTGCCATTGTCCTGCCTTTTCTCTCTTGAAAAACAAATGGAAAAAATATGAAAAAACAAAGTAGTTTAATTTGGGACCAGGAACAACTGCTGCAGAAATGCCAGAATCTGCAGATATAGATTCTGCCCCTTGGTTCCTGGTCAGCAGCTGAGTGGGGCATCCAGAGAAGAAGATGTGTGAGTGAGGAAGTCAGTTCTGCAGTATTCATTCTTCTTACCCAGGCAGCTTCTCTAGATCCAAGGGAAGACTGCAGCTTGCAGGAGTCCACATCATGTGAACCAAAAGTGAGACATTTGTGATGAGTGTACCCATAGCTCAGGCAGAAAAATGTAGCCCTAGGCATAGTTCTAGAGTTCTTCCGTTCTCTCATAGTTCATCTGGAGTGACAGCTCTCCTCCTCAAAACAAATACAACCCTGCTGCCATGGTGTGAAACTGCTGTTCACGGAGTGGGCTTGAATGTTTTTCAAATATCTGTGGCATTTCTGAGTGCTTGAAATGTCTGTACTGTACTCTTTTCTTGTCTGCAAGAAGGTTGATATTCATTCCTTAACTTGGCAGTAGATGTGGACTGAACATGCCATTGGAGATGCATGGGACAATTCAAACCTTTCACTGTGAGTAAAGACTGGGAGTGGAATAAAATGGGACATTACCATGCTGGATTTTGTTTCTGTCTAGACAGAGCTCTCTTGGGGCTCAGACTATTTCTCAACTTTCTCCAGTCTCACAAATTACCTCTTTTATTCATGTATTGACACAATGTGATCAGTGTGGTTGGTGAAAGGCAGGGGTATCTGGGACAAGAATGTGAATCAACTAATTAGTGAGGTACAGACAAAAAGGAATTGAAAAACTAATGGGAAGGCCTTTGGCATCTTACAGATATCTGTGAAAAAGGTTGCTTGTACAAGCACACCCAGCTCTGTAGGGTTAGATTGGATGTTCAAAGGACTTGCTTCATGAATGCAGAAAGCACATACTGATCTGGAGCACCATGGCTGGGCTGATCATCAACAGCCCAGCTAAGTATTGGCTAAGATTATAGAACTTCCCAAGAAGCAGAGAATCATAACCATTTTGTGTTTTGTTTAGATTGTCTCTGATCCTGCAGAGAGTGTTTGGTATGATGTATGAATTTGCTGGGTATATTACATTCATTATCTTGGAGATTTGCCAGTGACTTTGTTTTAGTATTCTGACGCAATGTTCCACTTCCAGAATGGGTAGCAGACCAATAGAGATATTGAAGTATTTCTTCTGTTTATTTTTCTGGCTCTTTTTAACTAATTCAGGGTTACCACACTTTGATTTAAGAAGCACAGTAGGTGTTGGTTGGCATGATGGTCCTAATATTGGTCTGTAGAATGTGTTGGGTATTTTAACTTTTTAAAATATGAAATTACCAGCTCTTCTATATTTGTTTTTATTTGGTTTGTTTATTTATTTTAAGTTGTATTTATCTGACAGATCAGGATAATTTTCAGGATCCATATTATGAAAGTTCAATGGAGTTCCAGATCTGAATAGAAAGTAAGGTACCATCTACAGTTTTAAAGTATTTTTTTCTGTCTCAGAAATTAGCTTACTGGTTCCTGGAGAAACAAAGCCAAAGAAGCACTACCATTTGCACTAAGTCATGGAAGTACATTCTGATGATTTTAAATTTGAATGTTCTTTTACAATATTATAATGCTTTAGCTAGTTCTTGTTAAATCTGACCTCATGTAAAGTCATGGAAAACTGCTTCTAACAATTCTTTCAATTGAAGAACTGAATTTGTAGCAGCCATATGTTTCCCAGCCTACCAAGTAATAGAAGTGAATTATGTAACAGGTTAAAACAAACTTCTACCTTTAAGGAGTTAAAACGTTGGTTGTTCAGCTTGGTAGTCCTTTTTTTTTCTTCAGCCAATTAATAATTCTTTACAAGCTGTACTATAACACTGAAGGCATATATAAATGTGCTTTGGTGTTTTGTCTTGCTGTCCCATAGCAACACCCTCATTAAATCTACAGACCTGTACACAATTCTTGAACTTTGGTTTACTCCTACTCTGTTGTCTCTAAGAATAGGTAATTTTATTCATCCCAGTCCAATGATTGCACTTGTTTAGTTTGTAGCTTGGAGATCATTTTTAATGGCCAAAAGTAAAGAAATAGGACTATTTCAGGTTCTTCTGTGTGTGACTGTCTTTCTAGTTTTCTTAAATTAATGTCTAGAATATAGTGTAGGTCTCCAGATGCCTTTGAATATGCAGCCTTAGGAAGTTTTAAAGCACGAAGATAATTTTCATTTGGAAAAGTGTAAAAACGATACAATGACCTTCTTAGATCTCCTGCCAGACTTTTTTATAGGCAGACTTATATAGGTCTCTTTATCTATTAAGTTTTTGCCAAATAATTCTTTTCTTCTGGTGCTAGTATATATACTGAATGGAAGCATGCTGACAAACTAAAGAATTTATACATAAAAGTACCCATTTTAAATTTTAGTGGATAGTCTGCAGTATTAGTCTGCAGGTGAGCTGATTACAGCAAAGATCCTGACTCTGCACTTTCTTCAGTCTGCGTGAAATATTTCTGCTGTATTCAACAAGAAGAATGCTGCTGAAATTGGGACTAAAAATTTGTGTTCCCCAAACACTGTAAAAAAATTCTGCAATTAAAAAACAGAAGGTGAAATCCACCTAACTGATAGGTGTTTACTTTAGGAAAGGCTGAAGAGCCATGGTTGTGTATCCCACATTAGGCAGCTGTAACTCACATCTGCTACTTCCTCCTTTTCTAAGGATTTTGACAGAGCCTGACTGTACCAGCAGGTCTCACTCACATCTCTGAGAACAGTGCAAACAAATTCCTGAGATCATTCCTGCTGATGCATGATGCTGAGATGTCCTCTCTCTGGCCACAAATCCTACCTGCAAACACACACAATAGAGCCAAGAAAGTAAAATCTGCTAAATTCTTGGTTATTAGAATAACTTCTTGCATTGATCTAGCAATAAATATTAAAAAATACAAAGGAAGTTCATGCTTAAATATACCTAAACCAATTATGTTTACTTACCATCTTTTTGTTTATGAAAAGAATACTATCAAAATTAGTACATACTTTTAAAGAAACAGATGGCAGCTTTGATATAGAAGCAACTAGATGGTGCTAATCTGCTTTTGAATTTGTCAGGGCTGCAACACAAGTGATTTAGAGCAGGAAGATATGATCTCTAGGAAAAACTGTGTAATCAGAATCATCCTGTTCATAATGTTTGTTACAGATGGCTAGAAACATTTGCTGACTTAAAATTAAGGTTGTAATATAGAAAAGATGGAAAAACTGCTTTGCAAAACATTACAGCCTTTTCTTATAGTAAATCAAGTGCTTAGAAGGGTAGTTATCCACACACGTTTTGTAACATAACACATAGAATATATACAATAGTATTTCTTTTAAATACAATAGCATTAATTTAAAAAAGAATTAAAATTGCTTACTCTTAAGGGATTTCAGAAAATTAATTCTATTACCTTTTAAAAGCAATCTCAGTTGCAATGACAGCCACGAAGAGGGGAAAAAGTCCTAGAACAATGACAGTATCTGAATATTTGAATTCCAAAAGTTAAACTATCTTTAAGTGAAATATGACATTCAAAGGGATACCATTAACTTCACAATTTACAATTACAATTACAATCTCCTAAAGTACTAGGACATCCTAGGATGAGAGAACAGGTTTTTTTCTGTTTTCTGATCCTTTACTATGTGCTCCTGATTATGTGCTGTGTAGTTCACATTATGACTTGGGAGGTTGTACATATACTTTCTCAGATTTTCCTGGTATTTGGTGGCAAGATTAACAGTCAAGAAGAAAACCTATGGGCCAGGATATTAAAACAGACTGATGAAAGGCAGTAGAAAGGGACAGAGATTCATGTTATTGTCTTAGTAAGGAACAACTGCCCATTTCTTTTTTAAATCATAGAAAGATAATCATGTCTATTGGAAGGAAATCTTAAAGAGAAATTTGCAAACTAGTTTTCAGCTGTTTTTTTCACAAAGCTGAAATATTTTGAACAAGTGAATGAAAGTTACTATGTCAGTGTAGGTATATCTTAGGGCATGTAAAAATCATAGTAATGTGTTTGATGTGTGAGGCATTGCCTCTTCTCCTCTCACTCATATCTAAGAAAATAATTTAGTTTGTATACATTTTATAGGACTGAAAATTTGCCATATCTTCTTCATATTTTAGCACTTATTTACATACCAATAATAATATTTAAAGGTCCTGAAAATACTTTGAACTATTGTACATTTTATCTACTTATATTCTTATAATATAAAGCAGCATTGCCACTTTTATGCTTTGGCATCATTTAATGTGCACAGTTCTGTAGAACTTGTTATTTATCATGCTGAAAGATAAATACATCCCCTATATAAAAAAGGAAAATGACAAAATGCTACTGTATCACTGCATGTGCTTGAGAAGTGTTTTATTTTCCAACAGAAAAGGTTAGCTCTGTAAAATTTTACTAAAAGCAGAAGATGGTGAATTTTTCAAGCTGCTACTGAGGCAGTTTCCTGTTTTTACTGATGACCATGTCAAGTAATCATGTTCATAAACCAATCAAACTCAAATTAATATAATCTTTTCCTTAGTGACCCCAGAGTAATGGCTTATAGTAGTATGTGATTAAGTAGTACATTAAGTTTCTAGCCATACTGGTCATTTGTCATTGCCAGATGCAGAGAATATGGTGAACTTCAATCTTGTAGACCCCTCTCTTGGTACTGGGATCCAGCATTTTTTTACAATCTGAGAAGCTTAGAGCTTTGAAAATAGCACATAAACAATGGACATTCCTTTTCTGGACACTTGACTGTATTACCTACTGATTCTTTATTAAGTAGTTTATTGTATTATCAGGAGACTCTTCAACTGATGGGGTAGGCTTTATGCAAAACGAATCCTATGCCTTTTCCATGGTGATAGGATGCACCAGGGTATTATTCAGCTACTCCCCTCACTCCAGAATTCTGCCACATTCATAATCTTCTGGTGCAGTCAGACCCTATATTTTCCACCATTTTTTTGCTTAGTCCCAGTCTTTGTTTCTCCGTTAGTCTTCCTATTCTTCTTGTGTATGCATTCCTGCAGCTGTGGCACAGTATGTGGCTTGCCTCAGTTACCTCTAGTGGCAAAGCTCTTCCTGAGATCTGTAGCACTGCCTCATCACTTTCCCCTTCTAGATCCCTTCCCAATCTCAATGTCCCAATGCCTTCACAACTAATTTTGCACACTAACCCCTTTAGTTCTTTCTACTTGCATCCTATTCCCCAACTTTTGGTTTTCTTTCCATATGTTGACATATTTTCTAACCCAGCCGTGGTTTCCCTTTCCAGTTTCTACCATTGTGTGATTGTTATTACCTACAGGACTTCTAGTTCCAATTTTGAACTACTTGCCCTCAGATGGGTCATTCTTTTTAGTCCTAATTTTCTCTTTCATGGCCACTTATGTTAATCTTGTTTCTTTTCCCATTTTGAATGTCCACAGATCCTCAGTCCTCAGTGAATGCAGGGGAAAGTCCTCATGCTCTATGTTCAGATGAACAGAATTTGCTCCTGGACTCCTCATGGTCCACAGCCATCCAAACTATCAGAAAGTGTTACTCTGTGCAGGCTGTAGCTGCCTCACCCAGCAAAGGCAACATCTACACCAACCCGAAGCTGTTAAGATCAAAAGTTTCTACAGAGCATGTGTAAATGGCAGCATTCCAAGTTTTCCAACCCGGACAATTTTAGATATATTTGTGTGAAGTTGGATAAGACACATTCTAGAAATATGTCTTAAGTCAAAGCATTTGAATACCAGATTTTCATGGGACAAATAGCCCTCAAAATACCTTTACCTTGAATTTATAATATAGCTTGCCCCCAGGAGAAGCCGATTAAATTAGACAAAGACTTTCCCAAAGAATTTATTCCCTGAATTAAAAAGTTTCAGTTGAGACTGGTAATATTTTGCAAGATTATGTGCAGCTAAGTGCACACTACTAAGAAAATGTCAACCAAAGTGAATAATTAGCAGACCCACTATTCTTATCTATAAAAATGCATGAAATTGCCTGATGTAGATGAGTAATTTAGCATGCATGTGTATTCCTTTAATGTTCAATTCCCCACCCTAATGTTACCTGTCTTCCTTGTCCTTGAACTGTGAAGACGCTAATCACTATCTTGAACAGTCTGACAGTGGCATCAGGGTTCAGTGGTAATACTCATTTAGGAGAATCATGATAAATCTGTAAATCACTTGGGACATCATAGGAAATACATTGCTTAGTCCTTATTTTGAAGTTCAGGACTAGAAGGTGTGTGAGCAACCATTTATTTTCCATTCTACTTTAATCCATTTGGATATAACCTTAGGGATATTCTTTTCTCCTCTTTCCTTTAGACTTATTTAATTAACTTAAAGTTTTGAACCCTATGGTGTAATAACTATTCAACAGCCACAGTTCCAATTTTGTACTGACAGAGGTGGGTGTTCTTAGTGTTTATGTTTCCCAGGTTTCCCTCAGCTTTCCTTATAGCTAATTGAAAGGCTTCTTTTATGGATGGTTCAGAGTTGTACCCTAATTAAACTGTTGTGAATTTTTCACTGAAGAACTTTATTTCCCCATTGCTTTTAGAAAGAATCCATAGAAATTTTTCTCACAAAGCTTTTAAACTTACCTCTTATATGAATAAGTCATCCCCTATTTGATGCTGAGTAAATTCCATGTAATAATATGGTGATTATCATAATACGGAATATTCAAAATGATTTCAAATAGTAATCAAATACTTGTCAATGAGTTTTTTACCATATTGATTTAATTAATTGCTGTCTTACCCTAATGATAAATTACTGAATGTTTACAGCACAGTAACTATCTTAAAGCATGCATAATAAGCAAAATACGCTTTTCTATCCTGTAAATTGCATGGAATTCTGTACCACTGCTCACTAAAAATGCATCTCCAAGTCCTTACAGATTTGAAATCTGCATTGTCATACTTCCTAAAGACAAAGGCACAGCTTTTGAGAGTATTCAATATTGAATCATTTTCTAGCCTTAAATATTTATAGTATTTTAATTTCAATATGCCAAATACTGCACTAATGAGGCTGGCATTCAACATATTTTTCCTTTATATTTTAAATACAAAGTTATTCCTGTCATATGGATACTAGTTATTCTGTTGCTTTACCTTTGTAAAAATCATTCTGCATATCAAACTATAATAGATATGCAAAAGTCCATGCAAGATTGAAGAAACAAAATATCTTTACCAAGTTCTAACCAGAATTTTTTTTTAATGTAGAAAGAATAAACTCACTACTTGCTACTGATTTTCTTTGTAGCTTCTTTGTACTGCATGAAAGGTCTTATGCAGAGTCATAAGTTAATTGTTATTCGTATATTATTTTTATTTTCCATCTGTTTGTTCAGTCTTATCTGACTTGCATTTATTTATTTATTTATTCTCAAATTAAGTATTATGGGATTGTTTTTAACTTTCTTTTGATCATGCCTTATCCAGGTCTTTTTCTCTTTTGATCATGATGAGAAATATAAAACAATCTATTTGTGAAATCCTTTCAAATAAAGATTAAACAGATACATATCCAAAACATCTTTCCCAATATGGAAAGCACAGAGGGAATGCATCACCTCTTTCAAAGTTAACCTTGTACATATTCAAGGAATGTAAATAGGAAAAAAAACCAAGTAAGCAAAAAACTGTCTTCAAACTGTTGTCTAAAAGACCTTCAAAGTGATATAAAGTGTTTTAGACCAGTGGTGTGATGTGCTTAGGATGCTCATATCTATATTTTTATTATAGTGCTGTGTAAACAAGTTTCATTAGACATTTGGCTAACTTATCTTACATCCAGAAGAATTTTTTTTTTACTGCTTTAAATTCTGACTTAGAATCTGCCCCTGCAGTTTGTACCTGAGCAAATTTTAAATGTATTTCTTGCCTAAGTAATAGGTATCCTGGAATGAGTTCATCTTAGATGTTTCTTGCAGAATGGAATAATTAAATGGTAAATAAAGGTAAAAAAAAAAAAGACTCTGCTTCTTTTAAAAAAATATGTTAATATTTAAATATTAGCATCCGTGCTTTTTCCTTTATTCGTTAGTTTAGGATTCCAGCTAATGGTCAAAGAGAGAGAAATGGAGGTAGAATAAATTTATATTCTGCTTTTATCTTTGTCTTCTAAACTACAAGTATTCTTTCTGATTTATTATAATGTCATCATGCATCTCTTGAAGTTCAAAATTCAAATTTACATCAAAGAAACCTTCCTTCTCTGCCCAAGCACCTTTGCCATATTTTATGATAGCCCAATTATTTGATCTACTTTTATATAAAGACATAGTATCAAGCAGGACATTAGGGGGTATTTACAATGACTAGCTTCAGGCACAGGAGGCTAATTTCTCTAGACTTCTTCAGTATTTAATAGAGATCCATTTATGAAATACTTCAGAGCAGGAGCCTAGTTTAATTTGTTCTGACATGCCTTATAAAGAAAATGCTATCCCCTTTTTTAGTCTTCTGGTTCCTGTATAGCCTGTCCTACCCTCTGTCTGTACTTGGTAATTTGAGGTTATGTTTCCAGATCTGTACTTTACAATGGATAGACTTTCAAAAATTTTGAAAGCCCCAAATTCATTTTGATGAACACTTGCAGGTGTTATATTTTCTTAATAGACTTCCCACCCTGGTATACATGGTCGTATATGTATTTAGAGCCCAATGATGACACATTATTTTTTAAAATATCATCATACAAGTATTAGATGTTCATTATAAGAAGTATATGCATTATATAGTCCGTGTTGTCTATATTTCCCATATTGCATATCTCACACAAATGTTTACCATCACTCAGTTTTCATACTTAAACTCTAGCCCAGTCTTCTAATTTTAGGTCACATTTTTTAAGAACTGAATATAGTGATTAATGATCCTCTCTCTTATCTCTACTATTATTACTTTAGTGAAAGTATGAACATTAAATAGTAGCAGTTGCATGAACTTATAACTATTTCAAAAAGTAAGTATATGCTTCCTCATATTTTCTGTTTTTGTTTGAAAATGTCGATCATGGGATTGTGTCAAGCAGATTCCTGACAAGCTGAAATTTGCTTTCCTTAGGTCTAGGGTTGTGATTCTACTATTTGTCTTGCTCACTTTTTCTCTGAATTTTAAACTCCACAATCTTAAAGTCATGGCAGCCAAGGCTGCCTTTGATTAACTTTTACATCCTTGATCAGGTGATATGTAACAGACACATACCACAATGTCATCTGTGTTGATCTAACCTCTGATGTGAAAAACTTGCACAAAAAGCTATTCAAACACTTGAACATGGGAGTTGTTCCACCACATTTCTCTATCTGATATAATTTCTCTACAGATATACAAGAACTGGTAATTTCTCTTATGTTTCTCACCCTTGCATCCATTGTGTAGGAGCGCTTGTTACAGGCCCCCATTCATGATAGCAGCAGAGTACAAGAATCTCCCCCTTCATGTTTTCTTCTGTACACATTCTTTTCTTCCCCCTGGGTTTTACTTCTCTTCATATTGTAATAACTCTAGTTATGTGTTTAGTCATGGACCAGAAGTGGAAAATGTACTTTAGATGAAAGCAGTAAAGAGAGAATTAAAATAGCACATTTGTCCTCCTGTGAAGTAAGTAAGCATATGAACCCTGATGCAGCCACAGTTGTATGTTCCTGTAAAGAATATTTTATACACATATTCTTGTAAAAGGTTTAACCATATGATGCAGAGTATCTAAACATACTTAAAATACCGGAAAATCCACAGTAAGAAAGACAGTCTCTTCTCAGGAGAGGGATTTGTAAACTGTGCTGTTACTGTTCTCTGCAAATCAAGTCTTGTATCTATCCTTGGCAAAGTCCAAGGTTTTGAAGATGATGGTTGATAAGGGATGTTTTCCTTCTTAAAGTATTAAATTCTGAAAATATGTGTAGTTCAGGATTAACCTTCTAAAGTGTGAAAAATACTTGGATCAATTCTTGATAAACAAAGGTGCTTCAAATTCAGTATTTATTTGTGACATGTCTCTGGCACAGTATTATTACCTGGCATGTTTTGAAACCTGTTATTGCAGTTGCACTCTGCTCAGGAGAAGTAGAGTAACTACGCTTTTAGAGTAGACCTCAAAAGAGAATATGCACCAAATTTATCTATATGCTTAAATCTCACCCCAGCTATTGAAACAGGCTCTAAATGAACGCAAAGGTCAGACAGGAGTTTTTTTTTTTTTGTGTGCAGGGTTTGTTTTCATTCTATGCATGTTTATAGGTATATTGCTGAGTACTGTCTGTGTATCTGGTGTGTTTCCATCTTTTTTAATTACATCAACAGAGAAAAAAGCTTACAATGGTATAAAATGCTAGACCAGTTCTTGCTTATCTCACTTCAGTCCAAAACAGCAAGTCAGAAAAAGAACTCAGTCTTCATAATTCTGAAGACAAATTCATGTTTGGTAAGAAACTGTTAAAGCTACAGGAAAAAAAAAAAAAAACCACACACACAAAAAACAAAATAAAAATATATAAAAAAACCCCAAAAAAACAAGAAAAGAGTGACCTAAGGACCTCAACCTTTCCCTTCCACAAAGAATACCCTTCTACAAGCAACTGTTCCAGCTGTCCTCATAGGAATGGCATAGCATGAAAGAGGTGAAGGTAGGCTCTGACAGTTTGTTGGCTGCCATGACATTTGTCAGAAACCAAAATAAATCACTCAATCTCTGATCAGGGGAAATTAGGTTACCTAAGAAAAGATCAACAGAGGGTAGAAAGGCATTTTTATCTTCAACTGAAGAAAACAAATTCAGAATATTCTTCCCCTTTTTCTCAGCTTTACAAACAAAACCAGAAATACTTTTTCCAGTGTAGCATATTGGAAGACATTGTTTTCCACAAGGGTACTGAACTTGGCTGGGGGTACCGTGGGAGGAAAAGACATGGGTAAGGACTGAAGGGAATCTCCAGTGTCAATTTCCTTCCTCCAAGTTTGTTTTCTTTCTCTCCTGTGTTTTCCCATGGTATGTGTTTTTTCATTGTTTATGTATGATGTCTTCTTCTGTCCTCTTCCCTACTCTACCTACACAGCATTTTCCTTTTTATGTTTTATTCTTCCACCTCTCAAGCCCTTCACCTCCTCCAAAGGTGTTGCTTCTGCATCAAGACGGAGGAGCACAACTGGAGGAAAAAAGAAAGCAGTTAGTTCTTCAAAGAACTAGACTGCAGCCTCACTCCCAAACCTGAGTACACATTTCTGGGTGTGAAAGAAAAGCATATGAAAGGCTGGTGAGATTTTTTGGGCTGTTGCGTTGTTAAGGCAGAAAACTCATAGGAGAAAAGTGAGGAGCTACCAAGGAAGGACCAGGCGTAGCCTGGACGAGTCATGGTAATATGGTCCTGTGAAAGGAAGCTTTTGGAACTGAGAATTCCAGGACAGGGTTGTAAACCAAGAGACTTATTTAGTTCTCTGTTTTCTATTTTTAAGTGAAATGTAAATTGATGTAAATAAGATTGCATTATCAGCATCTCCTCACACAAACAACCTGCAAGTTCCAAAGTCTGGCTTAGATCAAAAGAGGTAACAGTATATATTTATGCAGAGTGAATAATACATGAACCCCTTACTCTCCAAGTGTAATATTGTGTTCTTTAGAATGTCATTCATAAATCTATATGGCACAAGCAGTGAGAGCAGGTCAATATGTTTGAAGATAATTAGGAATTGATTAGCACATGAGAAGCCAAATGTAGAGACACATTTTCCCCAATGACTGAAACTGTTGAATAGACTAGACCTAGATGCAATCTCCTTGGATAATGGTAGCATGCACCAGTTGTTTATGTTTATTTGGTAGTCTGCTATAATTCTTACATTGTTTTTGGTCACCAAATTTCAGGATATAATCTGTCATACTTGTGGATTGTCATAGCTATGGATTTTATCTCTACTCTTGGTTTCTGCAAATAGAACATTGCATTTTGATTTAGTAAATTCTACGCTGTTTAAATAGGAGCCAAACTTAGCAAGCAAGAGAGACTGTTCTGCATGATTCCTTTTTCTCATCATTATTTATCATTCTGCTTACCTTATGGCTGTCTAATAATTTTTAACTAGCTCACTAATGAAAATTTTGAATAGACCAAGGACTCGAACCAGTGATGTTGGGACAGCCTGAGAAACACTCTCAGTCAATGGAAAACTCTTCAGTGAGAAGGATTCTTGAAGACATTTCAGTAAGGTAGAATCCAATCCTGAGTCTTAACCACATTCCCTTTGCATCTAAGTTCTTAGCCTTCCTTGTCTCTCAGTCTTTTAGCATGATCACAGGAATGGTCTATCCCCTCTTCAGAGAATCTCTTGAATTTTCAGGTTGAATCTGACTTTTCTTGCTTAAGACTTTAAAACATTTCCATAAGGTATTTCAAGCTCACTTGCATAAACAAGCTTTATGTATTAAAAATTTCCAAATAAGAATGATTCCCAGAATTTTTTCACTCTACTCCATCTCTCTAATTCTACTTAATGAAATATAAAAACAAAACCAAAAAATATAAAGGCTAGCCCATAACCTGGGTGGTACAATATATAAAATACAGACCAGAGAGAATAGTGCACATCCTTTTGGATGACTCCAGGAGTCAGTCTAGGATCCAAAGTATATACTGTCCTTGGTAACTCTTAAACTATATTCCACATGCTTCATTGATAGCATGATGATAAATGATGCTCATTTATTAATCACACCGTAATGCAGCACACATCAAATAATTTTTAAGTCTATATATTAAGGGCATATAATTCCATTTTAAGTCTTATGAAAGAATGGAGTCACTTTTATTTGAAAAGACCCGTCTCCTATAAAATCGAAATTCTTGACATTAATTATATTCCTGTCTTAAGTTTTTGTGTTTCTCCACATTTTTTCTTGGTTATGATGACAGCCTAGTTATTTGTGTGCTGAAAACTTTTATTTCTTTAAAGATGTTTCCTTAGCTGATCACATATCTATTCTGAAATTTCCTTACTTCCCAGTGTTTTTAATATAAATGTAAATCATACTAGCTTTGTCAACTAATCATTTTAAGACTCCTAACTATGAGACATGCTAATGTAAGCCTCTTTGTCAGACTCAGATGATATGAAAAGTAATGGAAATTCATTCATTATATCTGATCTTCATGTGAGCATTCAGTACATCACCATTGGGAAAGATACTAGTTAAAATAAAGAACAAAAATAGATAAAAATACAGGAGAACTGGCTAAAGACAATATGAAAACACATTGTTTGAAAGAGTAATTGTGATAAAAAAAAGGTTTGGTTTTGGAGTTTGATCTCATATAATGGTTTAATTAAGGTTCTTGGCAGAAGTAGTAGGAATGTGGTAATGAAATTCGCATATGACAAAATTTGGGAAGTATTATCAATACAAAGAAGAAATTGGATAACCTAAAGGACTGCTGTAATAGAATAGCATTACATTTAATAATGAAAAGTGCCAGGTAATGCATTTATGGACTAATAATAGGAATTTCTTCCAGAAGCTAGGGACTGATCAGTTAGAAATGACAGCAAAGGACAATGATCTGGGTCAGCCAGAGTATGGCAATAGGACAGGTCTGTGGAAAGGAAATTTAGCACAAGGATGTATCTGGTAACTATTTTCAATAGAGAAAGTAAAGTATTTGTGTCACTGTGCATGACGCTGGTGAGACTTTCCTTTGGAATCCTCTTAAACAGCTCTATCTGTGTTCGAATTTTCCTGAGATTTGTAAAGTTAGCCTTTCTGAAGCACTGGATATAATATATCAGTTTGTCTATCTTGTTCTTTCCTGTTGCTAAGCAACCTGTTGTTCCCAGTGTAAGAATTAACTTGCCTGGAACCATCATGAGGTGATACCTTGCGGAAGACGAGTTTTTCTCTCTTTGGGACCTATGTACACATTTGTATTCAATTTTGCTGCATGCAATTCAGTATATTATTTATATATACATAGGTTCTAGCCTGTAAAATCTTTATTCTTGCACAATCATGACTGATAACCACATTCCTAGAAGAGTATAGAGAGCTATTGAGGGCAACAAAAGGACAGTTAAGGAGAATCTTAATCCTTTATTGGATTTGAAATGGAACATAGTGGCAAAAGGAAAAGGGTGAGGTACTTCATGTCTCTTTTCTCACAGTCTTCAATAGTAAGACTACTCTTTCTTTTCTCCCAGTCTTAAGTAGTAAGATCCTCTCTGGGAACCAGCCCCCTGGGCCAGAAGACAGGGATGGGGGCAGAATGAAGTCCCCATAGTCCAAGGGAAAATTGTCAGCTACCTGCTACATCTGCTGCATCTCTTAGACACACACAGGTCTATGGGGATGAATGAATTCTCACAAGGGTACAAAGGGAACCAGCAGAAGTGCTCACCAAGCCCTTTTCAATTAGTCCTTGCTAACTGTTCCCAGGTGACTAGAGGTTATCAAAGTGATTCCCATTAGCAGGAAGGGCTGGATGAAAAATTCCACAGAGCTACAGACTTGTCAGCCTGACCTCAGTGCCCGAGAAGGTCATGGAGAAGATCATTGTGAATGCCATCATGCAGCACTTGCAGGACAACCAGGGGATGAGGCCTGCCAGTATGGGTTTAGGAAAACCGTGTGCTGCCTGCCCACTTCTCTAACAAGGCGACCCTTTTAGTGGATGAGCAAGAGGCTGTGGATTTTGTCTACCTGGACTTTTGACACCATTTCCCAGAGCATTCTCCTAGAGAAAGTGGTTGCTTATGGCTTGGAAGGTACACATTGTTTGCTGGGTAAAAAACTTGTCTGTATGGCCAGGCCCATGGAGTGGTGGTGGATGGAGTTACATCCTGCTGGTGGCCACTAGTCAAGGTTCACTAGTCACTAGTAAGGTTCAGTATTAGGGACAACCCTGTTTAATATCTTTGTTGATGATCTGGACAAGGAGATCAAGTGCACACTCAGTTTGCAGGTGACACTAAGTTGAGTGGGAATGTTAATCTGTTGGAGTCTAGGAAGGCTCTTGCAGAAGCATCTGGAGAGTTTGGATCAATGGGCTGAGGCCAATTGTGCAAGGTTCAACAAGGCCAAGTGCCTGGTCCTATACTTGTGTCACAGCAACCTTATGCAGAGCTACAGGCCAAGGGCAGAGTGGCTGAAAAGCTGCCCATCGTAAAAGGACTTGGGGGTGCTGGTCAACAGCAGCTGAACATGAGCCAGTGTGTGTCCAGGTGGCCAAGAGGCCAATGACATCCTGACCTGCATCAGAAATAATCTGGACTAGTGATCTACTTGTCACGGCCATGCCGTGAATCCTTTGTCCAGTTTTGGGCCCTTCACTACAAGAAAGTCATTGAGGTGCTGGGGCAAGTCTAGAGAAGGGCAATGGAGCTGAAGAAAGCTTTAGAGGGTAAGTGCTATGAAGAATGGCTGAGAGAGCTGGGGTTGTTTAGCCTGGAGAAAAGGAAGCTCAGGGGAGACCTTATCACTCTCTACAACTGCCTGAAAGGAAGTTGTAGCCAGGTGGGGCTGGCCTCTTCTATCCAAGTAACAACTGACAGGACAAGAGGAAATGACATCAGGTTTCCCCAGGAGAGGTTTAAGCTGGGTAGTAGGAAAAATTCTTCACAGAAATGGTTGTCAAGCAATGGATCAAGCTGTCCAGGGAAGTGGTTGAGTCACCATCCTTGAAGGTATTTGAAAGATGTGTATGTATGATGCATAGGGACATGATTTAAAGGTGAAAAAACTTGACAGTGCTAAAAGAAGAGCTGGAATCAATAATCTTAAAGGTCTCTTACAACCTTATTCACTCTATGATTCTATGACTTTATGTCTCTTGTACCCTATGGTTCACAGGAGAACAGAGTGAGGACAACTTTTAATGCTTTAGAAATCAAGAAGCATGTTAGACCCTCACATTCACTCCACTGAAATCACTAGGAGGCAATATATAGAAAGCAATCTTTTTTGCAAGAGCTTATCAACATATAAAAATCTTCAGAAGCTGATTCAAGCATGATAGATAATACAAGGTTGCAAGAGTCTCAGAAGAGTAATGGTCAGGCATATGGTTTGTAGGCTATGTCAACTTTATTCCTAGCTTCAGGATCACACTGTCACCTTGGCTTCAGCCTAATGAAATGATTTGTTAGACATTCTGGCATGATGAGTAATTATTTTTACAGTTGTTTTGAGAGAGAACAGCTTGGGAAGTCCCTTTCAAATGAAGAAATCCTGTTCTAATTATTGGATTTTCTCTAGGTTCACACATTCCTTTCAGGAGGTGTGGAAGTCTTGAGTCCTTACTCAAGAGCTTTGTGCTGTTAACTGGCACTCAACAACTTCAGAAGTCTAGTTGTGATACAAATGCATTGTCATAATCTCTGACCCCAGTCCTGTATACATAATAAGGTCTTCTGCAGTTTCAGGCCTGGAAACAGTAGAATCTCCAGTGTTCATAAGCGTACTGCTAACCTCTTAGAATCATTGAACTTGTGACTCAAGGTCAAAGTTGTGGTTAGCTAGGAAAAGAATAGCTATCAGAGACAGGTGTTCTTCTGCTCCAAAGCCTGCCTATGTTTGTGCTGTGCATTTATGAAACCAGAATGCCTATAAAAATATTTTTATTTCAGTGAACTGGCATTTTTTGACAAAATCCTTGCTTTGTGTTTGGAATTTTTTATATATTGAAACTTCTGCTGGATTGGGCTTTGGGTTTATAAGGATGGAGGGAACTGACATGGTGTCAGGCTTCCTGATGTCATCGTGTTTCAAAGAAAGGTTGTCATGCAGTTTTGAACTGCCATTACATATCCACTAAAGAGTGATGAGACACTGATGAAATGTTGCAACACAACATGGACATTTTGCTTTATGTCATAAAATGCCACAGGTAGCAATTACAACCCTATTCACATTGTTCCTAAGGGAGAAAAAAGAAAAGCCTCCTACATGCCTCTACAGCTGAGCTGGCAGGTAGCTTTATCACTTGCTCACAGCTGTAAATTGGGTTTTTTAGCCGCAGGATTTACTCCATCATTGTACTAGAATATAGGGGTGTGTGTGTGTGTGTGTTTCTGATTGTGGATAGAAGGATGGATCAAATATCATATCTTTGGAAAAACAAGATAAAATACTAGTGAGGTAGTGTGGTTTTTCATGTTTTCTGTCATCCATTCAAAGATATCACAACTCCAAAGGAAGTTTTTAATTTTCTGCTTTCAAAAACAATGGTTCAGATGCTGTATGTCTAGTGCTTATCACTGAACTTCTGGCTCTCCACTCCTAATATGAGCCAAAGAGAAAAAGATGTGCCAGATATTTGCCTTTGTCTGATCCCCACTTTTCCTTGTAAATTCATGAAGCACGGGGAGATGAAGGGCAAATGAAAGCAATAGCTCATGCAGTTTTTGTGGAAATGGTCACAACAGATATTTGAAACATGCTAGTGAAATGGTCTTAGAGGAAAAGGGACAAGGCAAGAGAGAAAATGGTAATTCTGAATTATATATCTTTGCAATATTTAAAACTCCACAGTTATTTTTGTTTGTAGCTACGAAAGATGTAAATCAGAGGTGAGAAGTAATCCAATAGAGGAAGCAGTACTTTCACAAGTTGGTTTAATAAACTATTCACAAAATTATTTGATATGGGCAGATCAGTTGAGAAATATATATTTGAAGTGAAATATCAGTTCACTAACTGATGTATTCACAGAGTATTCAGGTTGTATTCGGCTTAAATTCACTGAGAAGCATATGAAGAAAGCATAGCTTTTATTCACCGAAAAGGTTAACTTTTCCACTGTTGTCTACACAGTTTTTAGAGGCTTTCTTCCAGCTTTATTGATTGAATAATTTTGTCAAAATGTGCAACTGTAAGTGATGCAGACATTTTGCCTCTCTATCCATGTGCAAATGGGGAGCCATTTCTGGGTGCAAAGAGGTCTGCTGTGCTAGCATCCTCCTCCTCCTCCTGTCTTGGACTATGGCACCTAAGGGAGAACACTAGATACACAGTGGACACATTCTCAGCTAAACCTGAAGAGCTCAGCATGGAACTCAGGATGTCCCACAGCAGATTTGTAAGGCAAAAATTGCCGTTTTCTGGAATCCAGAGAAGTACCCTGCTATGAAGCACTGCTACCCCAGCTTCATTTGAGTTTCTTATGAGGGAAGAAGGTTCATGACAGATATTCCCATTTGTTTTAGTGAAATTAAGCCAGTAGAAAGTGTGCCACAACCTGTTTCCTGATTCCTTCGGATTCATCCCCAGTGTCATTGGGAATGTATTAGTGAGTGTCATTACCAGCTCCTAAGGAAGAGTCTTGATCAAAACAGCTATATTAGTTTTTTAATCTTTTTTATGGTCAATCAGTCTCACAGAGTGGGAAGCAAGAAATTGGCTTATCTTGATTACTGTATATCAAAGCTAATCACACTTTTAACACCCGGTTTCTTTTTCACTTATTCTCCCATCTTGCTTAAAATGCAAATTAATTTGTCTGACCAGTAAAATAAAAATAACAAATACCTCGGAAAAAGTTTAAAACAACTCTCACTGACATTTGCAATAAAATGTTATGCAAATAGATGTTTACTAGGAAGGGAAGGGAAGATGAGCCAAGATAAGGTGACAAGGAAGACAAGCAGCAAGAAAGGAAGATTTACCTTTTGCAAACTTGTCTACCTGACTGGTTGAATCGACCTGGAAAATAATTACCAAGCTCCTAACTCATAAGGAGAAAGTGTTGCAGCATCATGCATTGGCAAAAGCTGCTTTTGGAAAACAGTATCTGAGAAGCAGCAACATCTGACTGTTGCAACTCCTATGATTTTGAAGCAGCCTTGCATCCTCCTTTTATCATTAATACTCTTCACTACACTTACCTATGTGTCTTTCCTTAATTAGCAAGAAGGCAAATGGACAGATTTTGTTGAGTTGAATATTATTGTACCCATAACACTTTTAGCATCATCATTAAAATAATGTGAAATAGCACAAATCCAGGTTTTTAATTTTACCTAATCACAAACAAGAGATGAACTTAATAACTGTGCACATAAAAGTATGCTGAGTGTGGGAATAAAATTATAAACCTGCCATACATACGTTTATAGGGGATGTTCGTATCTTGATTTTCTGATTCAAGTTATGGCCACTGCAGAGGATTATGGTTTCAATGTTTTGCTGTGCCAAATTCCAGAAAATTTTATTCCAGCATTTTATTGATGCTAAGTTATTTACTGAAGTTCGTGTCAGTTCCTCTTGGTGTCCAGACTGAAAATCATATTTATACAAACAAGGAAAAGAAGGCAGTTGGTACTTAAGATAGAGCAGTATTTGCCATCAGGGTATTGCAAGCATGAAGAAAAGCTCAACACAATGGAATATTTATTTATTGAGTAATAAGTATAATAATTTTTTGCATGTTTTCTGAGATAGTTAAGCAGAGAATCCTGTTTTTCTGGAATCACTCAGGCATAGAATGGGCAAAGTTCCAAGCTCCAAGGTCTCCTTCTAGCAGATGTCTTAGCAAACAAAATTCCTGATGACGCTTTTGGAAGATGTTTTCAGTCCAGCACTATGACTAACTTACTTCTTGTGTTTACATTCTTCTTTTTCTAAAATATTCTGACATCGTGCACACCCAGGCTTAGCTGTACTTACCAAGTTTGATGTCCTTACATAATAATACATTGAGGATGGTTCCACATCACTATTTTTTCAATAGTTTTGCTATATAATTACAAAGTCAAAGGTCTACCACAGCTGGAATTCTTCTAATATCATGTTCCAAAAAAAGTGGTGATGTACCCTGGTGTTTTGAACATATCAGAGATTTTCAAGATTTTTATGACTTTTAATGATGAAATATTGTTCAGATAGCTTATAGAACCAGATCTATGTGCTTTCTTGATGTCCTGTCCCAATTTTAGGAAACAAATTTCTTTCATCTTTGTCTTGTTATGCAAAAAATATTATGAATTACCTAGGCAAGATGCTTTTATCTAAAGCTTTTGTAAGTGCTTGTACACCTAAAGAGACCTTTCCTATTATAACTTGAATAAAGCAAAAAAATTGCACTTGACTGCAAAGTGCATGTGTGCTTTGCATTCTGAGTGGAGTACAAAGCTCAGTGTACCTAAGTGTTATAAAATCAGAATCAAGTTATGATGAGGTTCAGGTTATAGGAACAGCAATGTTTTCTTTGTTTTTTTTTAAATAATCTTGCACAGTTCCAGACACACTGGTTTTCTGATCCAAGTGTAAGGTCCCCAAATGCTACCATAACAAATAAAAGAAAAAAAACAACTGTTTTTTTCCTCATTGATTTTTCTTCTCTTATGCTGCCCTCAAATATTATTTTCTTTTTGTTTTCTGTAAAGAATGCTTGATTTTCTGAATGTTCTATTTAGGAAAATAAACTACAACCAAACAAGGAACCTATTATTTTATTTCTGTAGAACAATCTATATAACATATATGCAAACTAGGTTTCATGGCAAGTAGGCATTGTGGCACATGCTGCTTCTTGTTAGGAACCACTATATGTCTAACAGAAATGAATGTTAAAAAATATATTGCTCTGATAAGCTCCATAATGATTTAATTATAGTATTTTCTTCAGTGTAACTCGAGGCAATTAAATATTCTAAGTAGATCTGCACATAAATTGTTTTCGTCTTTTCCCCCCCATTTTATGACCAATTTTCTTTTATGCAGGTATGACACTGTATTCAGGGAAGAATATCTAGCATGAATCTCAGCAAGTGGGTTTATACAGTGAGTTTATGAATTTTTAAACACTGTGAACCAAAATGCCTGTATTAAATGAGCTCTTTATGTTCCAAGTCATAAAGATGGAGTAACCATTGTGGAAAAATTGAACTTTTTATGGGGAAATTTTATGTTAGATAAACAAAATTATTTTTTAATAATCCCCCCACCCCTTGTTTCTTCTGTCTTGTTGTCTTGGCCTCTCCTTCCCCTTATATTTTTTAGGTTTACCTGACTTAATTTGAATGATTACCATAAAAAGACTCCAGGATGCTTTTAGTGATTCATCTGTATTACCAGCTTAGTGGATGGCAATCTCCTTTTTGGGCTGATACTGATCAAAAGCTTCAGTGGTGCATTGTGAAGTACTGTTTCTCATCTTGATGTTCCTCACAAAATTTACTATTTTGTATCCTGTGTTATCTTTCTATATGCACACAGGAGTGCTAGTCATGGCCTGTGACTCAGGTAGTATAGAGGTCCTAAGCAGTTTACAGTCTATGCACAGGACAAGAGAACTGTTTCTTGAAATGAGTGAGCATGAAGACACACCGAGATAATGGTTAGAATGACTGCCAGTGGTCTCAGCTATAAATCAAAGTCTCAGTAAAGGACTTGAAGGCAGAGAAAGAAAATCTGCAGCACTTAGTAAGTATTCTGGGAGTTTGCATTGGAAAAGGTGAAAATGAAGTAAATAGACAGTGAGTCTGACCTTATGGAACAAGTGGAGGTCAAAGTCACCCCAACCTGAGTGAGGGCTCTTAGGTCAGGAGGGGGGGGAGCTTGAAAGGAAAGCATACCCTATGCTTGAGGTATTACAAAAATACAGGAATGAAAAAGGTCGGTCACACAGTATCACACAGTGTCACACACGTAGTGTTCAAGGCATAATTGGTCTGACTTTTACTTCTGTTTGCAGGCAACACTAAAAACTGCTGTGAGACAACACACAATTTCAGCTGTATTCTCAATGGCTTGTATGTCTGGAGGCTTTGCAAACACTGCAGAAACCACTTAAAGCAAAGATGTTTCCAGAAACAGACTGCAGATAGTATTTATGGGAAAAAGTACCTGTCCTGGGAGTAACTACTTTAAATAAATGTTTATGTTTATTTGAAAACATTCCTATGCATCTTCATTCTGTTATCTGCAGAATAATATATGAAAACTTGGACCAGCTCTATACCAACATTTTGATATAGCTGCTTTTATGTTGAGCATAAAAGTCGACATAGACCACGTATTTAATTTTCTGAAAATGGATATAAAAAAATCCCAGTGCTAGTTCTGTTGCAGATCTGTGGCTTGCTGCTGGAGAAATATTTTAATCAGAAAAATGTGATTTTAGTTTACTGTGTGACTGTGTGACATTGCAAACAGCAAGAACATGTAACAAATTCTGACTTTTAACCATGAAAAATTGAGGAGACCATATTGTGGCACACATCATATTTGACCAGGTTCAAAAAAAGTCAGCACTATCTGCACTGACACTGTACAGGTCCCATGGATGGCTTCAAGTCTAGGTTTCAGGTGTACTGGCAAGCTGTCTGAGTGCTCAGGAGAATACTAAAGCAGTGATCTGACTCTTCTGTCCCGCTCTCTTTGTTATTCCCTGTTCCCTCCATGGTCAGTTTTTTGACAAATCAGGTTTTTGTGTTGTATTTAGATTTCTTAGCAGTTCTTCAGTAAGGCTGCTACTACAGTCAGTGAGACCAAGTATCATAATATTTCCAAGAGATCAACTAGACATGACTGTGTCAATAGGTACTTTTATTTTCTCAGCAAGAAGGATTTCTTTGAGCATCACAGACTGTGAAGCAAATGTGGTTCCTGCCCTGAGAGAGGAATGTAGGTATATTTATTTTGAAAAAGTCTTTTCTGCATGATAATATTTTAAACAAGATTCTCTGTCAGATAATAAATTCTGGTTTGTTTATTATTGGAAGGGCACAGTTTGCCTAGTCATGACTTATCCATTGTATATGCCAAAGGTTTGAATCATAACTCTTAATTTGCTATGGTCAAAGAGCATTAAGGTCAGTTTGTGTAGATCTAGAATAGTGTCTTCTTCCTTCAGGAATTCATAAGCACAATCTCATATGCAGGCTGTGACTGGTCAGGCAAAACCTATCATACTGTTTTCAATTCACTCTGAAGCACATGAGCAGTCTCCACTACCACTTAAGACAATTATTGTTTTGGAAGCAAACTAAAACACATCAATTTTATGGATTCAAAAATGGCTTTTTGTGGGCATTTGTATGGATGAAACTTTTCTTACTCAAATGTCTAGAAAAAGGAGTTGTAAACACAATGTGAACCTTGTGAAGCAGAATTAAATTTTTAAATAGCAAATTTTTTCTGCATTTTGAATTAAAATTCTACAATTTTGCATATGTAAGAGGGAGGCAGAACACCCAGGATCTGCCTGGAACCTGTCTCTCCACTGGGAGAAAGAGCTCTGTATGAACAGTACAGGCCTGGAGTGAGCTTCCTTTTAACTGGTATAGTAGGATGACTATTGCAAAGTGAACTACTTGCTGATGCACTGGAATGACAAGGCATATTCATGGTTTTATATCAGCAGTGTAAAATTCATTGTGTTAATTGAATGCTAAAGGTAATGTTTCCATGACTGAATTATGACTGTGCATCACATCTGGGATTTTACAACAATATTTTAAAAAAATAACTGTAGTTATGGTATTACCGGTAGGTTTTTATATTCATGCATTAGGCGACCTTAAATTTACTGACTAAAAAGAATGTACTTTTCTTTTCCCATATGAATAAATGAACTTTTTGTGCCTTCCTTTGCTTCTTGAACTCTTACATAGTGAAAAGTATCACAGAACCAGATGAAGACCCAGCAGGGATAAGACTGGTTGTGCTAGTGAGAATGCTTTTTATTAAGAAAGAAAATTAGTCATGGCTCAAGACCATAAGCAAAGCTTTAAATGTCTCTGTTCCCTGATTTGTCTAGTGATTAGGGGTCCACACCTAGCCTGGCCCACCTTCTGGCTATTTGCTGCTTTTGGCAGATCAGTTTTGAAGGCAGGTGGCATACCTTGCCCCTCACAATAACAGAAAGCCATATGGTTAATCTCACATCTCCTGGGAGGAGCTCTATTTTCCAACCATTATATGAGTTCTCTAAGAGCCAGCCATTATACAAATGGTGTACAACCTACCATCACAGCAGGCTAAATTAGTTGTGTTGTTGACTGCAACAGATTTTTCAGGCTTACCACAGCATGGGCAGAGATTTGGTTCCCACATGCTAAACCTGGTTAGCAGTGGCCCATTAGGGAAGAGGGAGGTTCATATATTTCTGGAAAAGGCACTGCACATGTAGTAGTGACTTGAATGGAGCATCTGGGAAATCAGGGAAGAAAATACAGGTATTCAGTAAAGAAAGACTAGTATGCTTTTGGGAACTTTGTACTTGGGTCTTAGAAATGGGTATTAAGCAATTATGTCAGAGCTTAAACAAAACTGAATAAGCAATCTTGTGTGCAACTTTAAGACTGTTTATCTGTGTCTGAGAGTTATTTGAGTATGTTTGAAAGGTGGCTGGATAATAGGAATAATTTGATCAAGATCAAGATAACATGATCAAGAGTCATGACAGCTGAAATAACAATGCATGTTCCTGCTAGAGGTGAGAGAGAAGAATTCAAACTAAAGGAATATACCATCTTAACTATCAGAACAATGTCAAGACTACTTGGAAGAAGTTTTTGTGAGAAATCGAGTCCTTGCACTTTTAGATTTAGATAAAGGATTTGGACTCATATTGTTGAGGTGAGTACTCTTGTTCAGTGGCCTCCAAAGTAGGGTGTGCACACGTGTCAGTTTGCTCAAAGCAATCCATTGGAGTGTAAGAAAAAAATAAAAACTTGAGAAGTGGGCCCCTGAGAGCCTCATGAAGTTCAATGAGTTAAAGGTGCTACACCTGGGTTGGGACAGTCCTAGACATGATCACAGACTGGGAGAAGAATTCATTGAGAGCAGCTCTGCTGAAAAGGCCTTGGCACTCTTATGGATGAAAAAAATCTGGACATGAGGCAACAATGTGTGCTTGGAACCCAGAAATCAAACTATATTCTGGGTTGTATCAAAAGCAGCTTGGCCAGCAGGGTGAGAGAGGGATTTCTGCCCCTCTGCTCTGCTCTGGTTAGACCCAACCTTCAGTGCTGCACCCAGCTCTGGGGTCCCAGCACAGGAAGGACATGGAACTGTTAGAGCAGGTCAATAGGAGGCCACAAAGGTTATCACAGGGCTGGAGCACCTCTTCTTCAAAGACAGGCTGAGAGAGCTGGGCTTGCTCAGGCTGGAGGAGAGAAGACATCAGGGACACCCCATTCCAGTACCTTAAGAGGGTCCGTTAAAAAGAAGAAGAAGAAGAAGAGTTGTTATAATAGGCAGATGGTGACAGAACAAAAGGCAATGATTTTAAACTGAAAGAGGGCAGATCTAAGTTAGATTTTAGGAAGACGTTCTTTATCCAAAGGGTGGTGAAGCACTTCTGATGTTGCCCAGAGACTTTGTGGGTGCCCTATCCCTGGAAGTGTTCAAGGCCGGTTTGGATGGGGCCCTGAGCAACCTGATCTGGTGGGTGACATCCCTGTCTAAGGTAGAAGGGTTGGGGCTAGATGGTCTTTAATAGCTCTTGAACCCAAATCATGGTATGATTCTATGATTTTTGTACCATTAATAAATAAAAAAATAATTAAAATAGTTGCTTATCTCATACTTTTTATTGTCTATTTTCATGTATGTTTTATAATATATGTAATATATTAGTACAGGAGTAAATGTATACATTTTATAAATAAATAAAAAATACTGGGTATGTGTTCAGAAATTTTTAGTTGATGGAATGAGCAATCAAACCAGTCTGGAGACCACCCTCTAGAGTATGTGTGACAGTTTTAGTGACTCTCTGGATTAATAAATAGTTGCAGATGTAAGAAAAGTACAATGAAAAGGAAGCATTCCTAAAAGTCTGGTACATTGAAAGATCTCATGCAATTGTGAGTGCTTCTGTTGCTTGCAGTGTTTTCTGTACTTTTAGACATCCATATTAGAGATCAGAAGCATTTCCCAGTACGTGTCATTCATGCTAATCCCACAAAAACCTTTCATAAGTAGTCTCTCCCAAACAACAGAAGTTTCACTGAAAAATTCTAACAAGCCTGAAGTTCTCCGCTTTATTTTATTTTAAAGTATTTATTTACTTAGAAGTCATTACAATGAATTACATTACATAAAAATGATGGGCACTGTGCTGGTGAATATAAATTGTGAGGAATACATTTATCATTCTAGTGTACATGTGAGCTTATTCTTGCACTCTCAAAGCTTTGTACAAGAATATGACTGGATGTCTTGTAAAATTAATGATAATTGCTGTGTGAACCGTAGTTTAAAGGATCATGTATGTACATACCTATAAAGACTTTGTGTTCTCTATTAATGGTGTCCAACAAGTACATATTTTATGCATAGAGTGGTTGATGCTGCATTTTACATAATATTAATAAATTCAGAACATGAAGAAATAGCTTTAAGTGTCAGCAGCTCTTCTTGTCTATGTCATGATGAATACATCTATCACTTTACAAGAGTGATACAAATGCAGGAATCTTGTTTGGGACATGAAGTCTCATGTTTAGAAGAAATACTTTGTTCTGATTTGCCTTTGATGTTACCTGTATACCAGGTTTATGAAACAGTCTTTTTCCAGTACAAGCAAGTTGGCTTTGAATATGAGCATGAAAAATGTCAACTCTTGAATGAGCAGAGAATAATGCAATGGACTTCATGTCATTTAAAGAGGAAGTAAGTTTATACCAGCAGGAAAACTCCTTATTTATTTATGGACAATATGGACATAGTGTTCAGGAGTGAATGTTTGAAATGAATTTTCTAACACTCCCTACTTGCTTCCTTCAGTTCACACTATGGCCTTAGTACACATAAATTGGATTTTAGATTAAATAAAATCTGGAAGCTGAAGTCCACCTGCAAATGAACATTTGGGCAATGGGACAAGATTAAAGCAAGTGAAATATATAAAGAAGACATGGATATTTGCTCTTTAGCACTGACTATTTCACTATACTGACCTTCTCTGTGTCTTAAAGACTTGCTGATTTGGACAGAATTTTTGTCTCTCCTTTGGAATGGGATTAGTTTTCAGTGCTGTTGTGCCAGAATAACTGTGATGGTACAGAATCTGTGAACTGGAGCAGCCTTCATTAAAAAAGAACAACCCAATCATCCTTAAATGTGAGCTGGAGGCACTGCAGCTGTAAAAAGAAGCTTCTTATCACACATTACAGGTCAAACAGCAAGCCACATAATGGGCCCTTCAGTAGTATCAGCAGCCATATGAGAGCTGCTCTTCTGTTTGCTCTTGTTTTAGTGAAACAACTGTTGAAGTCCTCGTAAGCTCGGGTCATATTTCCAGTAAATGCACGGAAGCCAGTGGAAGCTTCATGCTTAAGTGAACAGAGTCTGCTTCTCACTGCTTTGTGGCCAGGTAGTGGGAGTTTTAGTCAATTCTGAAAGTAACCTGATTTCTGATTAGATTGATCCTGCTGAAGTAGTCTAACAAATAAGATATTTATCAGAATGTTTTATAGGTGTTCCAGTTAATTATATTTTCCCTGTATCATAGAGAACATTAGCTTTCTGAGTGGGTCATTTAGAAAGTCCTCTTTGTGATAACACTAGGACAATGTAGATTTCTGTGTCTTTGGTTGCTTTGTGTGCTTTATTTAGAAAGGAAAACTACATTTTATAGCCTCATATCTGATTTGTAGCACTTCAGATAGGGGACATAGGACATGCTACTAAATGGTATTCTGGGTCCAGTTCCTTTAAGCAGACCAGTTTTAGAGTTGCTTATAGATTAAATATTTACTTAAAGCAACAGAACATCTGACAATAGCATGCCTTTTTGCTTGCTGTCATTAGGACCTTTGGAAGAAGAAATCACTATTAATTATGTTACATAAAGAGTGTGTGCATTACATTTGAGGAGGTGGGAGTAACAAAGTCTAATATTGGTTCTGTCTTACAAATTCTTCTCTTGACTAATGTTTCACCAATCATTAAACTTTGTGTGCTTCCAGTGACTGAGAAAAACTATTAAGTGCCTATAAATTCTGATTAGTTTTTGTAGATAAAATTTTGTCTTTTACCCTCCCATTGCCCACCCCTAC
Source organism: Poecile atricapillus (assembly GCF_030490865.1). Taxonomy (NCBI): domain Eukaryota; kingdom Metazoa; phylum Chordata; class Aves; order Passeriformes; family Paridae; genus Poecile; species Poecile atricapillus. The sequence continues at coordinate 23,544,518 of NC_081251.1, read as the reverse complement.
AAAAAAAAAACCCAAAGCAAAAAAAAAAACCCCAAAAAAATAAAAAGGGATTTGATTATTGGAAGGAGAAAGAAGATCACTGAAAATATGATTTTTTTGTTCTTTATTATTAACTTTTATTGCTAGAAAATTAAGGTGATTTCTTGGTACTGGGTAATGGCTGTCATCTCCAGGGCACATATGACCCCTACTCTGCTTTAATTTAAAGGCACAGAACCTTAGGCTGTGGTCTAGTTGTCCACTTCAAAGTACAGGTAACTTTGCCTGTAAAAGTGTGGTTAGCTAACCAGTGTGTCAGTGAAATGTAATAGCTAACCACACATGTAACCGTATCAATACACCTTAAATAAGGAAAATAACCAGTCTGCAGAATCTTTGTTCTTCCCTTTGTTAGATGTTGCAGAGCCAAGGAAGATGTGATGGCGTTCATTCTGTCACTGTCTCTCTCACTGGTTTTACAGAGCATGAGAAAAGATTCAGGAGCACAAGTGTTTTGGTTTCCAATGCTCTTAATTATTTTTAAATAGTAAAATTTCTGTTTATTTTTAAAAATAGTAATAAAAAACACCCCCATCAAACACCAGTGATTGATTGAAACTGTTTCTGAACCTGAGTATTTTATGTCACAATCAGCTTTCTATAAAGAAATACATAAAATAAAATAAATGAAACTGTATTTCTTTTAATCTTGCTTTAAAAAACTACCTGGGCCAAACTATTGGACCTACAGAAATGGTTATAGAGTTTTATGTCACTGTTATAATCAGTGGTAGAGGCAGGGGCTCTGTCTTACAAGTCAAAGTGTTATTTCTACCCGCAGAGTCCTACCTGGAACAGGTGAACAAGAATATCAAGAGCTAAGAGTCTGCTACCAGAGCAGATCTAATTTTCTTTTTCCTATGAACTAAGGGAGAAGGACAGAGAACAACTCGAGACACAGTGTTTATATTCTTCTGCACATTCAGTCAAGTGCTTAGGGTTTCAGTGTCTGAGCTATGCATCTTTGAATCGGTATTAATAGCAAAAATGATACCATGGTAAGCTCCAAAAAATCTGAAAAAAATTTGTACTTTAGATCTTTTCTCTCACCCTGTCTTATATCAAAAGATTGTCTATTTTAGCAGCCACTTTTAACTTCAACTTTAAAAATTCTGGAGTGAAATAGAGTTATCCTAGGTACAAAACTCATATTAGCTTCTATTTGAAACTTCCTGCATCTTCTTCTTTCAGGTCTATTTTTTACCCATAGTATAAATAGAGCTGTTAATAATGCTTCACACCACTGTCACTGAAAAGGGTGTAGTACTTTTTCATTATAAGCCTACCTTCCATGTTTTATCCTAAGAAACCTTTAGAAATTGCTCTTTCTGCTTGAAAATTTGCATGCAAGGTTGGTGGTCAGGGGTTAGCTTTTGACCAAGTTTGATAACATTTAAGTCAGTCTTCTAATTTAGTTTTTAATAAAAGGCGATAGCAAAAGGTGACATAATGATGGATGCCTGCACTATGGTGTGTCAGGGCTTCTCAGTTGCCTGTCTTTCTGCCAGCAATTGGACATGCTGTGATCATAAGTGCCAAGGAGCTACAACAAAATGACATTTCTATTTCCTAGTGCTGCCAAAACTGAAGTTTGGATGCTCCTAAAACACGGATGATCAGTCTTCCTTAATATCTGATTTATTTCAGTAACTAGCTTCTGATACGTTCTAAGATATTAGAAAAAAGAAGCAAAATAAAGCCCCATAAACTTAGAGAAATGAAAACCAATTCTACTTTCTTACTGTAGTCTTTAGAAAGAAAACATGGTAGTGTTTTACAGCGGAAGGTGCTGATATCTTATGATCCCAGAATGAAAGGCACTCAGAGTCTGTCAACTGTTATTTAAAATCCTATTTTTTTTTTTTTTCTACTAACGCTATAAAAGAAAAGAGGATGGTGCAGATAATCTTATGTACCTTCAGACGCTGGGAAACCCTAGATGCACTGCATCAAACAGGTCTCCAGCCAGGGCACAACATACTGTGTGGATCCTACCCATGGGAAGTACATTCCTTTTTGATCATTTGAGATCTTACACATTGTTCTCAAAAGAAAACTATTGTATGAATTTCTACTGTCAGAAAAAAAAAGGATGTTCACATGAGGCCATCTTGCCGCACTTTTTAAAGGCAAGGTCACAGAGGTGATGTAAATGCTGGAGCTGTGTGGGAGCTGCACACGGGCTCTGCTGTGACAATGAGGTTATCCTGCAGCCACGGGATCTGTGCAGCACAACAACTGGAAAGCCAGGCTCTACAGGCATGATAACAGAGCACAGACCTGTGCCCACTCGGGTTAAATGTTGTTCGGATCAATAATTCTATGAATTACAATGCTCTTCAGGGCAATATCACCTCAGGGATGCACTTGTAACCTCGAACACCAAGGGTTCCAAAAGTCTGGTTGGTAACTCTGTGCTGGTTTTGTAAATAGGACATAGAACCATAAAATCATTCATTCATACAATGGTTTTCTTTGGAAGGAACCTTAAAGATCATCTAGTCCCCAACACAGAGAATTCCTGTTAGGAAGTGGGTGATGCTCAGTGTTTCAGCAATCTCACATCAGTCCTCTTGTATTGTATAGGTTCTTGTAATTGGACTACTTTTTATAGCATTTAGTCATGCCAAGCCAAGTGCAACTGTGCCTATAAAAACAAAATGCAAATGTCGACTATGCCCCACAGATTGGAGTCGTCTATGAGGTTACAGCATGAGAATTACACTGACCTATCCTTAACAATGTATGTATTTTAACTCCCAAAAAACCTGCAATAATTTTCCGAGTTTTTATGTGATGTTCACGAGTGAAAGATATCATGTGTTATGATTCAGAAATTCTTTAAAAAGTCACACCTGACTCTCTGCTCTTTTTCCTTTTACATGTCTCCCTTTGAGAACACCTACACTTGCTCTGGAACTTATGTCTAGAATTTCTGAAACCGAATCACAGCAGCACACAGAATTGAAAGCTTTTAGGAATTTGTCTATTATGTACTGCTGGCGAACCAGCTTTTCTTCAGTGGCTCAATTACTGCTTTATTTACTCAAGAAGTTCCTCCTAGTATGTGAGTGAAGTGATCTTAAAACCTGTATTTGGGATCACATCCTCATCTGGGCAGAATTAGGACTCTCTGGTGGTCTGCAATGCTAAACAGAACTGGGAACAGAACACAGGAATATGAAAATCTTGCCAGCTTGGGGGAATAGGAAGTAAAAAAAAAATTACATGGGTCTGAAAAACAGAGGAATGAGAAGCTGTTGGTAGTGTCATTAATGGACTCCTGTCTGGGGTGTGCACAGCTAGAATAATTATAGGCATAAAAAATTCTTCAGTGGGTGGAGTAGTCCAAGGATACTAAAGTTTAACTTGTTTACTATAAAATACTTTGAAATTTGTAACTTCTCTCAGGCACCAAGGAAACAGTGACAAGAGATTAATTTGTTACATATATCAGTGTGGGGTTTGATTTCCAGCGACTGGCTGTGGTGATGCTCAAATACAGAGTAGGGTACTTACATCTGAGCTGTGGCCAATACCTGTCTTTAAGCTCTGTTTTTTGTTTGATCATCTTTGATGCTTGACTTTGGGTAACAAATCCCTCAGTATTACTTCTAAAGTCTATTCTCTCTTAACAACATCCATAACCTGAAACTCTTTCCTTATATTTTATTTGTTCATGGGTCTCTAAAGAACATGGAGTTACATCTGTATGAGCCATGAGCAGAAAAGATAAAATACAGCTTCTAATGAAGTGAATGAAGAATTTTCCAGTGACTCACATAGCGAAAGCACTTCACACTTAACATCTGTAAAGTCCTTTTCAGTATTTAAAATAATTTGAATACCTGTTTAGTTATTCTGAGACATTTGTCACACTTGGCAATGCACAGCATTGGTACTCAAATTTCATTCACATTCTCTAACAATTCATTTAAGTGACATGAAATGTAATGCAGAGGGTTTGATTTATGCTGGTTCATAGAGAGATTACACTTGAAATTATTCCTTGGGTTAAGAGTGCAACATCTGCAAGGCTTGAGATGTATGCAGTTATAGTTACTGTCAGGAAAATTATCTTTCAACAACAACAAAAAAGTAAGAAAATCATAGTTTCTAGCTCTCTGCTCTGGCATCATATGAGTCCCAATGTCATCATGGAAATACTGAGAGTTTCAAGCTGGGGAGGATGGAGACATTATTTGAAACACATTCAGACTCGAAGGCTTGAAAATGGTATTATCTCATCTGAAAATTTGATCTGATCAAAAGCTGATCAAAGAACCCCAGATTAGGATAGGGTGACAGCTTATTTGGTTATGGAGGAAGAAGAACACATAGATATATCATATTTCTAGGTGTATATATATACTGCTGCATCGAAAGTATGCAGGGTATACTCTTTTCTGTTTCTGCGGAGCTCTCAAAATAGCAGCCATGTTGACTTATATAATAAACAAATCTTCTGCTGGGAAGGTTGTTTTGCTAAATGTAATCCAGCAATTAAACACAGAAATGGTGCAGATGCAACACAAATTTCTTTTAAAATATGAGTAAATAGTCATGGAATTAGTTAAAAGTCTTTAGTTAGTTATAACCATTATTTTTCCCTTGAAGCTTACAAATACTTCAAAACATGAATAGGAAGATAATAATATTGCTAATGTGATGAAGTTTTGCTTTGTACATTAACCTAGGAGGAATGTCATTGTGCTCAATGAATTCAACTTCAGTTACTGTTAAACAAGCAGAAAATGTGTAGATTATTTATAATATCCCAGTTATGTCTGTTAATTGATAAACACCTGCCAAAAAAGATCCTTTTTTTCAGACAAATTGCACAGTTGCTTGATATCCTTGTGTTGAATTCAAATGTGACTGAACTAATGGCATAAATATATGGAAAACATGTGAAACAACAGCGTTACATTTTCAAATTGTGGCTCATGTTCTGCTTAAGTAAATAAATTAAATATAAATATAAATATAAATATAAATATAAATATAAATATAAATAAATATAAATATAAATATAAATATAAATATAAATATAAATATAAATATAAATATAAATATAAATATAAATATAAATATAAATATAAATATAAATATAAATATATATAAATAAATCTGCTTAAGTAAGCAAATAGTGGTTTTATAAAATTTTTTAAAGTTTAATGGATTAAGGGTATGACACTGTCAGGAATATACCAGTGGAGCATCTTGTAAGTATGGATGTGCAGTGTTCATCCCAAGGAAGCCTGGATACAGATGTATACCTCCCCTTTGACTGGAAAGGATTTTCCCTGTAGTGTGTACACAGGACAAAGCACAAGCTCTTAGTAAAATAATACAGAGCTTTGTGTTCCAGTCCATGGAGAAAGTTTAGTTTTGCCAGTCCTCTATCTCCAGGACCTTTGGGCTATACCAGCATTCTATCTTCCTCTGGGAAGCTGTGCACTATCAGTGTGACAAGAGCCTTGCTGCTGAAATAAGTCCATGGTGAAGAACATGGCTATGGCTTGTAAGCACTAAGTGACCTATTCCTGAGAAGGTCACTTGTCTTCAACACCTTTGTTCTAGTACCCCACGTGATGATATATGATAAATGCACTAACACGATGATGACATGGTATCTCCTGGATAAGCCATCTTAAACCAAGTCAGTTGGAATCTGATAGGAATAATGTATTTGCCAGGCTTGGAGACTACATTTCTTCAATCAATTGATGGAGATTTTTTCCCCCTATTTATCACTTAGAAACAGATATTTCAGTACTGATGTTGAGACTCTTAGACTCAATTTTTTACTGGTATATAATTTAAACTGTACTTTTGCCTCAGGTGCAGTCAAGGTTAATTTGTATTTGTAAATTTTAATGCAACAAACAAAGTGTATCTGTCCATCTGTGAAATGCCCATTATGTATTATCTACTTAACTCTAGCAACAGAAACACTTAGCTTTCTGGATAGTGTCTTACTCCAAATGGAATGTCTTTGTAATAATGTTCATCACAGCTGTAGGTTACCTAAATAGGCATTATATCCATTACTGTTATTTTACATTGTTCAATACAGCTATTATGTTTCATAAAAAACAGGAAAACATGGATATTATAAGTAGCAGGAAAATCAGCAGGTTGATAATTGCTCTATGCTCACTAATGTGAATTACTAAACGGCTCATCTATAATTGTAATTAACACCTCCTGCCTCAGCTTTGCAATTAACTGATGTTGCTGCAAATTTTTTTGTTATATATTTAATCTTTATGTTGTTTCTCTGGCCTGCTCCTGTATTACATTTATCATTAAACCTACAAGCTATATATTGAGCAGCCATGGCATCAACTCATTAGTAACATGAGGCCCTTGTACAAAGGCTGGCTTCATCTCCAGGGAATTCACAGTCAACACACTCCGTTCTGGTTTAGTAAATGTACCTGCTGTGTATTCTTTCACATTTGCTGGATCTGTTTTAACTTAATTTGAATTCATGTTGTGTGTGAGTTTTCTGCACTTACAGCCGCTTCACGAACTTTTCTTCTAGATACTGTGTTTTTGGAAAGTCACAGAGTGGGTAAGAAATTCTGGGGCAAACCCACTTTCCACTAGAAAGGTTTTGAAGGGAGAAATCCCAACAGGCTGAGTGAAGTGCAACCTGTCACCATGCCAGGCTGTTTCCCAGCTGCCAGGCTCAGGAGCTGCCCAATTCCGTGGCAACCCCCAGAGTGGGTGGCCATCAAGTCTCTCTCTGCTTCCCGCTCCCTATGCTCAGGGCTCCGGGAGCACAGCTCTGCCCCACTCCCAGAGCCTGCCAGCTGCCTGGAGCCCCCTGCTCCTGAGGAGCTGCCAGGTGCCCAGCCCTGGCAGCCAGGCAGCTCTCCTGCCTCAGCACACCGGCAGGTGCACTGGCTCCAGGGCTACCCAGCTCTCCTGCTCCTGTGCCCTGCAGGCTTCCCTGCCAGATGGACAGGCAGAAGGCAGGCTCCATGTGTGGCCACCTCCCCAGGCAATCTGGGAACCTGAGATCTTGGGGAGAACATTTTGGTTTTAAAAGAAAGACTACATGGGCAAATTAATATGTGGAAAGCAGGAAGATGAATTTTCAGGCTGTTGCTGGAGCTGCTGGCTCCCTGGTGTGCAGGCAGTGTCTGTGGTGTGCAGCCAGTGTCTGTGGTGTGCAGGCAGTGTCTCTGGTGTGCAGGCAGTGTCTGTGGTGTGCAGGCAGTGTCTCTCTGGTGTGCAGGCAGTGTCTGTGGTGTGCAGCCAGTGTCTGTGGTGTGCAGGCAGTGTCTGTGGTGTGCAGGCAGTGTCTCTCTGGTGTGCAGGCAGTGTCTGTGGTGTGCAGGCAGTGTCTGTGGTGTGCAGGCAGTGTCTCTCTGGTGTGCAGGCAGTGTCTGGTGTGCAGACAGTGTCTCCATGGTGTGCAGGCAGTGTCTCTCTGGTGTGCAGGCAGTGTCTGGTGTGCAGGCAGTGTCTGTGGTGTGCAGGCAGTGTCTGTGGTGTGCAGGCAGTGTCTCCATGGTGTGCAGGCAGTGTCTGGTGTGCAGACAGTGTCTCCATGGTGTGCAGGCAGTGTCTCCATGGTGTGCAGGCAGTGTCTCCATGGTGTGCAGGCAGTGTCTGTGGTGTGCAGGCAGTGTCTGTGGTGTGCAGGCAGTGTCTCCCTGGTGTGCAGGCAGTGTCTGTGGTGTGCAGGCAGTGTCTCTGGTGTGCAGGCAGTGTCTGTGGTGTGCAGGCAGTGTCTGTGGTGTGCAGGCAGTGTCTCTCTGGTGTGCAGGCAGTGTCTGTGGTGTGCAGGCAGTGTCTCTCTGGTGTGCAGGCAGTGTCTGTGGTGTGCAGGCAGTGTCTCCATGGTGTGCAGGCAGTGTCTCCATGGTGTGCAGGCAGTGTCTCTGGTGTGCAGGCAGTGTCTCCATGGTGTGCAGGCAGTGTCTCTCTGGTGAGCAGGCAGTGTCTGTGGTGTGCAGGCAGTGTCTGTGGTGTGCAGGCAGTGTCTCCCTGGTGTGCAGGCAGTGTCTGTGGTGTGCAGGCAGTGTCTCTGGTGTGCAGGCAGTGTCTGTGGTGTGCAGGCAGTGTCTCTCTGGTGTGCAGGCAGTGTCTGTGGTGTGCAGGCAGTGTCTCTCTGGTGTGCAGGCAGTGTCTCTCTGGTGTGCAGGCAGTGTCTCCATGGTGTGCAGGCAGTGTCTCTGGTGTGCAGGCAGTGTCTGTGGTGTGCAGGCAGTGTCTGTGGTGTGCAGGCAGTGTCTGTGGTGTGCAGGCAGTGTCTCTCTGGTGTGCAGGCAGTGTCTGTGGTGTGCAGGCAGTGTCTGTGGTGTGCAGGCAGTGTCTGTGGTGTGCAGGCAGTGTCTCCATGGTGTGCAGGCAGTGTCTCCATGGTGTGCAGGCAGTGTCTCCATGGTGTGCAGGCAGTGTCTCTCTGGTGTGCAGGCAGTGTCTGTGGTGTGCAGGCAGTGTCTCCATGGTGTGCAGGCAGTGTCTGTGGTGTGCAGGCAGTGTCTGTGGTGTGCAGGCAGTGTCTCCATGGTGTGCAGGCAGTGTCTCTGGTGTGCAGGCAGTGTCTGTGGTGTGCAGGCAGTGTCTCTCTGGTGTGCAGGCAGTGTCTCCATGGTGTGCAGGCAGTGTCTGTGGTGTGCAGGCAGTGTCTCCATGGTGTGCAGGCAGTGTCTGTGGTGTGCAGGTAGTGTCTGTGGTGTGCAGGCAGTGTCTCTCTGGTGTGCAGGCAGTGTCTGTGGTGTGCAGGCAGTGTCTGTGGTGTGCAGGCAGTGTCTCCATGGTGTGCAGGCAGTGTCTCCCTGGTGTGCAGGCAGTGTCTATGGTGTGCAGGCAGTGTCTCTCTGGTGTGCAGGCAGTGTCTGTGGTGTGCAGGCAGTGTCTCCATGGTGTGCAGGCAGTGTCTGTGGTGTGCAGGCAGTGTCTGTGGTGTGCAGGCAGTGTCTCTCTGGTGTGCAGGCAGTGTCTGTCTAAGTGAGTTTTCTGACTCCACTCTGGGGCTTGCCCACAAAAGCAAAGCAGAATTTTCTCTCACTTCCAGTGCAGAGAAACCCTGTAGCATTTCTTCTACTTCACACTATGGAAAAAATTACCCATACTTAAAATTGCATGTAACATTGGGGGAATTTTTGTCTGCTGTCACAAAAACCCAAGCTGCATTTTGGCTCAGAATTCTGTTTCCATAAAGCAAACAGAAGTGTGCAAGACTCTTCCTTGGGCTCAATATAATGAAAAATGCCTTCTGGGCACCTTTCCTGTATGGTTTGGTTGTTTTGAATGGAGGAAATAAAGGATCATAGAAGGAGATCAATCCAGTTCTCTTCAGCTCAGAGATGAGAGTTTTTGACACTAGGTGGTACTACAGACAAAGGCCAATATTTGCAAACCTTGACAGTAAGGAATCTGCAGCTCTAAACCTGGCATCTAATTTGATGGCCTGATTATTGACTTCATCTCATATCATTCCAGAGATAAATATATTCTATTGGATCTGGTTTTGGAGTGTTGTGCTTTTAGGTCCTTGCAAAATTTGTTATCAATCAGGTAATCTTTCAAAAACTCGTGAAAATATTTGATACAGTTTACGATAAATCTAATACTGGATATCACTTGCCAATACAAAAAGATATGTATAATATTCTCTGTTCAATTCTGAAAATATATTTCTCAAGAGCAACACTGGGAATATATTGCTATTTTAGCTGCCCCCTCAACACTTTCCCCTGCATAATATGTATTATGGCTTTACTTAGAGCATGGGGATCTGTCTGTCAAGGGCATTTCTGAAGATATTTTCTTTCTATCTAACACCAACTTCCAGTCTCAGGTGAAAGAGCCCACTATTTCCTTGAATTTTCACTCCTGTTTCTGAATTTCTGTTTTTTCCCTCTTTCTGTTTCTCTGCAGCTACATCTGCCTCAGTCACTGGTAGATCAAGACTCTACTCCTTGTAAGTGCTGTCCTTGTTTAGAAATGCACAGTATTTCATTTTTCACCCAGGACTGTAGACTCCATTAGATGTGCTTTTTGCTAACAGGTAAAGGAGAATTGAAACTTCTTTGGATGGTGAAATACAGGTGATGCCAGAAGCAAGGTACTCTAGCCTAAAAAATCTATAACTAGTTTTTAAATTTTTTTTTTTTCCCTGTAGTGTCCTGGCTTTTAACAAGCCAGTTTTTCACTGTGTTTATTACTGCAGAAGTTAAAATCAATGTGTGTTAGATGTCTTTTCACAGGCATTTCAATGAACTGCCTGCTGGTCCTATGTGATTCAAATCACCCTTTAAAATACTTTATGTATAAGACAACACAAAAGTGCTTACAACAATACAATATGGCTGGATTTTTTCTGAAAAATATATAACCTGCTCTAAAATGACACTATTGCATGTGCAGAAACTGTCATCTACAGTGGATGTGATGGTGAGAAAATTGATTTTTAAATAAATAGAAGTATTGAAAAGCAACTGAAGCACACTTTCGTGCACTGTTGGTAAATAAATACAAGCAAGAGAACAGTTTTGTTCAAATAATTTAAAAAAATAAGAAAAAACCAATAAGAATTATGCTGGTTTTGTTTTTGTTTTTGTTTTTTTTTTCCTGAACCAGTAAGCTTTTCAGATTTAGCTTTGCTTAGTTGTATATAATAGCATATACACTAATTTAACTGTTACCTTATACTGAGTTAAACTGGAAATGAATGCAGTTGGATTTTTTAAAATTGTCTTTGTATTATATAAATATTTTCAACTGTACATACAAGAGAAGGATAAATAGAACTGACACGATGTACTAAAAATATTACTTCAGTACAGAATTCCATGCTCCACTATGAATTGTTTATACTAAAGAATGGAAATCCTCAATAGTATATCTAAATTACAAAATACTTAGTCTTGCTTTTAAAAGTGAAAGGGAAGTAGACCTAGCTGAGGTTACACTTCAGACAATTAGACTCCAGGTTTGAATTCTTTCCTGCCCAGTTTCTCACCAATGAAGCTGCAAGATGAGGTATAGCTTGAGCAGGTGAGGTTTTTGTGGTGAATTCCAAGCATATGTAACAGACCTAAATATCACTGGTCATAGGCTGTAATTTCTAATGATAAGACTAACCCATTAAGGCTCATTTGACTCATCATCTTCAGAATAAACCTAAGCTCACAAATACTTAGCAATAAATTCTAACTTCTCAACTTTTCCAGGTTGCTATGCATTGTGTGAAGAGAAGCTCTTGTGGCAGCTGATGGAAGCATTATCCAAAATCAAATGCAGTGTCCCTGAAGGAAGGAACAGAGCAGTGACAGCTGCCACAACCCTTCACAGCCAGCTCCATGCTCCATGAGCTGACGAGGTAGGGCAGGTGGAACCAGAGCTGCACTCCTTGCTCGGGGTGTCCAAGCACTTCTGCTGGTTTTGAGTGCTCTGGATTTTATTTATTGAGAGCATAGACTATATTCATTTTGGTCCAGATGCTAGGATCTGGGGGACAGAAACAAACCACATATAACCATGTAGAAAACCCTTGATTGCTGAGGTCATCCCAACTGTATCTTGATTAGGTTTACTGCATAAATGGTTAATGCCTGCTTTTATATATATTGCACTCAATTTCTCTTTTCCTTTTATTTAAAATGAGATTAAATGTCTGCTAAACCACATGTATTAATAAAAAGTAGTATCTGGAGAAAGACTCAAGAGAGATATTAAAACAATTTACTTAAGCAGCAGATTATAAATCAAGTCAATATTGCAGGACAGTAGTCTAATTGCGTTTTAATTGCATGACAAAATACCTATCCCAAATTAATCAAAAACTATAGTGCTAAACTCTGCTCAGAGAAAACACACTGCAAACTCATAACATCAGCTGTCTTTTCTTTGTGCTTCCTGCTCTTGAACAGGTTCTGCATGAGGAGGTGGCTGAGGAGGGCTCTGCCAGGGCAAGGCCAGTGCTCTTGGTGCTGCAGTGTGGGGCACATCAGTTAATTGACACAATCAGACTAACACCCAAATTGTTCCTGTAAGGCTTGGAACAGGTATGACATGGATTATTTTACTATCCTAACAAAAAAATTTGGTTAAATATTCTGAGTAATAATGACCTTGCTGTAGGCAGTACTGCTGGAGTTACCAATACTTGGATGATGAGCATTCTTTTTTCCCCTGTTTGAGATACGTGGGGAAAAGCCTACCCTGCTGGGAGTGTGGAGGAGGCAGGTCTTGAGGAAACTTCTGAACAAAGCTTGGTCCACCTGCCAAACAGACACTTAGAGACTGTATTTTGGAGAGACTATGAACTTCTCCATGTCTTGGTTACTGTGCTGAATTGGCCTCTTCTCCACTGATGACTTTGCAAAGTGCTGAAGAGGGAAGTCATGGAAGATGAGGGACTCAGATTTGTGACCATCAGTGAAGGCCTTATCAGGCTCTTCAGATGGCAGAAGGATATTTTTGGTTAGTCTTGTCTTCTGCCAAATGGTATGCAAATTTCATATGCTTATTCCCTTTGGGGCAATGTGCTGTGTCTGCTGAATACCCAGTTCTGGTATTACTTATGAAAAAATGCTGTAGTGATGCATTTTTTCAAAGTAACACTGAAATTTTATAAATAGCATACTATTTACAGGTGAAATAACTGCAATGCATCTGTATTGCTTTTATAAGGAGCAGAAACACCTGGACTGATAAATAAAGTTTCCATTGTTATCTTCCAATGTTATCTTTATTTCCTTTTCTCCATTCTATTTTCCTTGAACACTGCAAAACTGAGATATCTCTGCTACAAATGACACACATTAAAAAGTTAATTGTCTAGGCTTATTACTAAAGGCCTTTTCCCCTCCTAACTTATTGTTTCCTTGGCAGTTATAAATATGTTGCAAAGGTGGCAGACATGCAAATCCATCAATATATCCTTCAGTTATTCTGAACACTTACACTGGAGTCATGCATTATGGCACTGCACTCTGCAAAGTGAAAACTCTGAGTTTCAAATGCATTTAGGGAGCTGACTACAGATTTCAACTACTGAAATATTTTAGAGACATTGAGTTTTAGGAAACTAACTCTCATTGACTTTCAATAAGGTTCTTCAGAGTTAAATCTCACAAAATGCTGAGTATTCCTAAAATTCAGTGAATAGCCACAACTTTCCCTAAAAACAATTGGGTTCAAGGCTGTCCAATACTTTAGAAAATTGCTCAGCACTTTTCCAGGTCAAGCTCTTAAAAAATGTTTCTGTCAGGTTGCTATAATCAGTTTGAAAATTCATGGCCACTTTTGGAAATGCTTGCAGGTCCTGAGTGTGCAGCTTCAGTATGAGATATTAAAAGTGGTTCACTAACAGGAAGATTTTAAAAAAGACAACCAGATGTAATCACTTTATTATGACGCTCTCCTAACAGCTCAGAGAAAGCTTTGTTGTTCTCTAACCATTTATTCACATTTAAAAATGATCATTCTTTTAAAGTCTCTTTTAAAGAACTTAAGTCTACTACATAAACAGTGCTTCGAGTGTTAAAGGGTATTGACTCCACATACCATAATACAGCATTAATGTCAGCTGGGTGTATCTGCAGTGATTGTCACATTTTGGTGTGATAAACAGCCTTATGAAATCTTTTGGATCTGCATGTAAAAAAAACCCAGTGGCTCAAATTAAAAAAATATTTCATCCTACAAGGAATATTTTCTCATTTGTCAGACAGATGATCTCATTTGAAAACAAAAGGAACTCAGTGAATTCGGGAGAGCCTGACTTTAAGTCTTCTCCCTGAAGTGGACACCAGAGTTGTGTGTCAGGCTCCCTGAGCTGAGCAGGGAAGGAGCTGGGCATGGCAGAGCAGGATTTGAGAGAGTGGTGTGCCAAGCAGATTAGTGCTCCTAGCCCTGAAGGAACAAGTATGAGAATCCAAAAGGGTTTAACTGTTAAATCCCACCTTCTTCTGGGGACCATTTATTTCTTCAGATTCTAAGAAAAAAAACAACCTGCACATCATATAGGTGATTCTGATCCTAAAGTACATTTAAAGACACCCTAAGAATACTTTGTTAATGGATAAACAAATAAATGCTTCCTTGTCAGTCTTCAGTGTTGCACCAGGCTGCTCCTAAGACTGAACAAAATGCCAAAGGTGATGTCCAGAAAAGTATTTAGGAAACTGTTAATTAAAATGCAAGATGCATTGACAATTTCTTCCGAATTTTGCAATTTCATGATTGTGCATCATCCACAAGGTTTTAAGGACTGTACCTTTCATTTCTCTCTAGACATTTCAGCTTTTTTCAAAACATGACAGCAAGGCATAAGACTGTATTAAACAATCATGGCAGAATTTTAAAGTTTGCTTAAAGAATTAATAATTTAAAAAGTAAAATTAAGATGGTTTTATTACCAAATATTAACAAAATTATTTTTAACTAATGGTCTAGAAACATTTAAAAAAAATTGAAAATTTAGCTCATTACAGATTTCCAAACTGCTCTATCATTCTTGTCAGTTCACCTTTATTGATTAAGAAAACATTTCAAGGTGGTTTTATTCCAAAATATTGCCTGCATGTGGATTTACACAGAGGAAACTGGTGCATCTAGAATGGAAACTGCTTTTTTAAATGCAAATACAGAAGTAAACCTAACTCTGAAGCATTTTCTGGATTTTCAAAGTTCTTAAGGAATACAGAATGTATTTCCAGATTCTGTTTCTGGTTTCAGTTTAGAGCTTTTGTTTACTCTTGGCTTCCATAGACAGAAAAATTATGATCAATATAATTAATTCCAGTTCTACTTTATGGTTTCCTGTGACATCAATGTTTAAATTGCAAATGTTAGTAATTTTTAATGTTTTTTATTGTACCTTGAAAAACTTTTTATTGTTCTTTAATTCCTTCTGTATTAGTTAATGATAGATTTTTATATGGTAATCAGTCTGAATTCCTAAAACAAGCATTAAAGAAATTTTAACAGGTAGACTTAGCTTTTGGTCATGACTAACTGGAGTGAGTTCAGATAATTTTTGGAGCATAGGAGTTATGCTAAATATTATAATTAAGGCAAGTTTGTTTTGGCAATGAACAGTAATTGCATAGTAATACAATAGTAATATTTAGGTCAAATATATTTCAGATGATCTTACTAATATCACTTTAAAATTGTATTACTTTGTGAGGTTCTACCTTAATACCAGGTGCCCTTTAATAACAGACTAGTTCAGGTTTTCCATCCCTGCTGGGAATCAAACAAGCCCCTTTCTTGTGAATTAGTGTTAATAAGTCTTCAATAGTTTCAGCTGTGGGATAATGAATGACTCACTTGTTCTTGCCAGAAGAGTTCAAGTGGGCTTCTTGCAACATGCTGAGCTATTATTCCCTGGTGGGGTCATGCATCTTGTCAGCCACTTAACAGCAGTGGCTGCAGGACACATTTGGGCATTATATAATCAGAATAACCCAAACTTTTAGACCTTGCCTGTAAGGATTTCAGTCTTCTGCAGAGGAACAATTGAAAGATGTGTCACAATGTACTTACAGTGGTAAGTATATATGTAAATTGGCTCCTAAGTTATCTAAGTTCAGCTTCCTTTCCTTCAAAGTACAGTGATTTATGACATAATTATGCGAGCTACTTTCTTATATTTATGGTCTCCTTATGAATGTTTACAAATATGCCGTACATACATCACTGTTCTAATTTCTACCTAACAGGTGGAACAGGTGGGAAAATCCTTCTGCTGTTGCAATAACATTCATTGTTATTTAGGTGCAGTTTTCCTGGACCAGGAAGGAGCTGTGAGGAGAGACAGTAAAACAGCTCACATTTAGTCCTTTTATGTTAGGGTGTGCTTGGGTGGAGAGCATGCATGATCATCTAGTTCCTCCTTCTCTCTTCCTTTCAGTTGTTTACTACATTTGATGCTTGTAGGAAGCACTTGTATCCAATGTTAATATTGAGGTGCTCTCAAGCAATCAAGGCCTCTGTGTGAGATGTTATATATGCACAAAATAAAACGTGGTCGCTGTGCTGTAGACTGTGTTAGCAAATATACCTACAACCTCAAAGGGAGCTCTTGGAGGGGTGGTAATGGTATGCCCTGGAGATTGATTCACTTGACACCACCTGTATTTGTCTCCATAATGTATTCCCCTCTCTATTCATTATATCTTCCTGCAAGAAAATCTCTTATTGACCTGTCATGGTTTTAAACCAGTAACTAAAAAAATTACTTATTTTTTTTGCTGTGAGATATGGATTGGATCAAGAGCAAAACAGGCTTAAAACTTAAAAGGAATAAAGAAAGTTTATTAACAAACTACAATAATAAGAACACCAGAATAAACTTCCAGAAAAACCTTTTTATCCCCTACTACCCACCATTCCCTTGTTCACATGACAACAGAGACAAAAACTTTGGAACTTTGGTGGTTAAAACAGTCCCAATTCTTGCTAGAGTCTTTTCATCAGTCTTTGTATAGAAACAGAAGTCTCTTTCTGCTAATCTATGGAGTTTCTCACAAGAAAACTATTTCTGCTATAGTTTTCTATTGCCCTGATGTCAGCTGCCCAGAGCTGCTGTTATCAGAGCTCACTCCTCCCATTTCACATCACTCTGAGGTGTGTATGGGCCATGAGTTTAGGGATGTCATTTTAAGGATGAGTTATTCAAAGGCAAAAGTCTTCTTCATCTGTCTCTGTGAGCTTCACTAGAAAACAGTTTTCTCATTGCCCCCCAAGGCTTCAAATCGTCGCTTCACTCTATTCCAGCACTTCACTGTATCACAATCACTCTACTTTTTACTCAAAATTTACACTTTGAACACTCAATTCCTCCCTATATACTGTCATGAATTAAAGGAGTTTTTTCAAGACCTTATTGTCCATTTCCATAGCCTCAACAGAAAGGTATTTCAGCTCATAAAGCATCTTCTTATTCGCTACCTTTTCTGAAACTTACTTCTTTTCTTTACTGTCTCTGATAGTTTTATAAAGTCTCTTTACATGTTGATTACTCTCTTTTTCTTTCTCTGGATAAAAAAAGATTAATCTGCAAGTCTCATCGGGGTAATGAAAGGGTTAAAATCTTGCCCAGGCTTTGTAGATGGTTCTGTGATCTCTGCTGGAGCAGCAGCTGGAGTTGTCTGCGATGGAAGATTCCTCATGGCTGCTCTGGAAAGTGTAGTCGCCGCCTCATCCCGCTGCAGGTTCAGAGCCCCTTTCTTTCTTTACTCAGCAGTCTCTGGTGAATTCAGTCACAGCAAAAACTGCAGCGGAGCCAGGGACCGGCCTGGCCCGGCCAGAGCCCGGGGCAAGCCCCGCAGGCCCCATCTCCCGGCCGGGAGCTGCTGGGCCCAGCCCAGCCCCCGCCCGGGCCACATGGGCTGGGCAGGGAATGGGAGGCCGGAGCTCTGTTACCTTTCACAGCCAGAAAACGAAGAGAACAAGAGTGCTCTGACTTTACATCTTAAGGTAGGGTTCACAAGTTGATCTCCCTTTTCAATGGTTAAAACGTCTGTCAATTCCCAGTAATGACCGATAATTGGTCAGGAGAAAAAAACTCCCATCAGTCCCCAGCAATTTCAACTTCCTTAGCTCCCAAAACCACCTTAAAGGTAAAGTCACCCCATGACATTGACCCCTTATGTATACCCCATTAGAGAGTTTGTACAAGTGCTATCCCTCCACTTGGCTGGGCTGCCATTCCCTTCTCTAAGATCAGTTTCTGTCTTCTGGGCTTTTCCTTCTCTGAGGTTACTCCTAATTGCTACTTTTTGTTATAAATTCACTCAAAGAGAGTGATGTGACTTAATTAAAAAGAATTTTATTAATTATAGCAAGCAAGCAATAAGCAAAAATAACAGCGCTGGATGGCCGGGAAGCAATCCCGCTTCGCCGCTGCTGTGCTTCCGTTTTCCGTGTGTCTTCTTTTAATCGGTCCGGCTCTCCGATGACGTGTCCTTTCTCGGGTGTCTCTGCGCATGCGTCTCTATTGGTTTAGGGGGTCTTTCTCTGCCTTATTTTCTTAACCTTTTTCACTGTTCTCTTTAAAGGCTTAGCTCAGTAATTTTCTGGAATTCAAGGAATCTTGGCAAGGCCATAATAATTATGCAAACGTCAGTAGTAACCTTCAATGTAATCCTGATTTTACAGAACATAGCATTAGAGTATCATATCTGCATGTTTAGTCGAACAAAAGGGTCTCTGTTTATCACACTTTTCTTCTGACTCCTCTCACCCTCCCCATCTCTCTTCGGACAACAACCGTTTCTACTTAGCCCTGGTACTTCTCTCAGCTATCCCTAAGATTTTAGATATTTGTGCTCTCATTCTTCAGACCTCAGCTGGGATTTCTTTTAGGGAATGAGATAATTTCGTACAAGCCCGTACTTTAATTCCTTTACAGATACTATATTAACAACATGTGGTGCCGGAGTGTTTATGTAAAGATCAGATACAAACGTGCACAGAAGAAGCTTTAAGTCTAGATCTACCTTTTTCATTATCCCTTTCTGGCAATATTTTACTTTTCTACATTTTTAGGAAAAGCTTTTCTGTCCCTGTTTTCTCCCCTTTCTTACCTTGAATTTATTTGAGACACGAGAATAAGAAAGGAAGAAAACTGCATTTTTGACTGTGTAAACCTATTTATGAACCACCTAAGCTAAAATTTATCACATATCAATAACATGTTATCCCCACAGACTTTCTTCCCAAGCACTGTAGGCCCAAATCTGTGATGCACACACTGATTTTCTCTATTTGCTCTCTTACACATCTTTTGAGCTGAAGAGAAAGCTGCGCTTGGTGTCATGAATTCTTCCTGATCAGCTGGCAAACAGCAGGTCCCATGCACACAGGCTGCATTTCCACCTGTTTAGGGCAATGGGATGCATTTACACCCATTAGGGCTATGACTGAAAATATTTAAATAGTTTTCAGATTACTTACTGTCTTAGGTATGGTGAGAAATACAAGAATGGTGTTCATTTGCTGAACTGCTCTGTAACAAAGCTTACAGAATAGTCTGCCAGCTGACGAGCAATTTAACTGGGAGGCTGCTGCCAGCTACATCAAATACACGCTTTTCTTTTAAACTGCCGAGATCAATAATTGTACAGCTGATGGCAGAATGAAATCAGTGTCCTGAGCTGAGCCTGTACTGTTCATTTTATCTCACTGAACCTCATCCCTGACTCATCAGCAAAGCTTGACTTCTCTTGTTGCATAGCTAGTTGCAGCAATTTTTTTAGCATATGTATTGTAATCAGTAGCCACAGAAGGTTAGGGTGATCTATCAAACATAATTTATTTAAACAATGGTTTGAGTGAAAGTCTTTGATGGAAAAAACATCTTGTGTTAAAACGGTTATCTACACAAATCTTCCAATGTGAACCATTTACAAACCAGCATGTGATCACTAGCTTCTCACCTCTGAGCAGAATATCTAAAATAACCCCTTCTGAGAGGTACACGTGAGACTATCAGTTGCCTCATGTATCACATTCTTATATTTATTTTACACCTGAAGATACTGTGCAATTGTTGATGTATTTTATTTTGGCAATATCATTGTGATTATGCTTCTGTATAACATAACACACGGCAAAGCAGAGTAAGTGCATCTTTCATCCTTGTTATGAATCTTCCCTCTCTCTCTTCAAGTGTGCTATCAGTCTAAAACAGACATCTCTTAGCTCTCTCTCTGCTCTTTTCCTCTGTGTTCATCATGAAGTGCTGTAGCAACTAATGGACAGGCTATTTAGATTAGATAACAGAAAGGAAGTTACTTGAATCATATGATATCATAATGCCCACTTATATGCTCAGTAGATATAAAAGTGATTGAAAGCACAGAGATTCAGGCAATTACTGTGTTTCCTTTATACTCAGTGCAAAGAAATGACTGCTTCTGGTATGTCATTTGAGATATATATATAGATACAGAGATGATATAGAGATGCAAAATTATTAATAAGCAATATACTCTGAAGTGTTTACTTGTTTACTTCTTCCTGTTGCCTATAAAAAGACATTAATAAAATAGTTCAGACTTAAATAATACTTATCTAATGCTAATATTGATACAAAGAAATATGTTCCAAAATGTAATTCTGATGTTGAATGTCCTCTCAAGCCCAAGAAATACCTATCCCCATATTTCTTGCAAAGAAAGATATATGTTTCTAAATAGTCTCTGTGCCATTCCTTCTAACTCCATGTAGAAGACATCCTGGAAGATCTAATAGGTGTAGACACCCATGTTTAGATACCTTGGTTACTTTTCAAACAAAAATAACTGTGGGATGAATTATACCCACAATATCAAAATTATCTTTAGAGGTTAAACTGGTGGCCTCAGGAAGACTTTTAGCTTTGAAATAAAAGATCAATGGAATCTGTCTCAGATTTAACTAATGCGCCA
This sequence comes from Poecile atricapillus, assembly GCF_030490865.1. Taxonomy (NCBI): domain Eukaryota; kingdom Metazoa; phylum Chordata; class Aves; order Passeriformes; family Paridae; genus Poecile; species Poecile atricapillus. The sequence continues at coordinate 23,524,068 of NC_081251.1, read as the reverse complement.
CCATTATATAATGAATGCAACTGTTTAGGGGATGATTTTGTTATCACATAGAAAAATACCAAGTGCAATACTATTGAAGTTTAACTACAGTGATAGAGGCTAGAATTAAGGCAGAATCAGATCCCACAGAGAATATTCCCAACTTCAATGATAAAATGCAAATTCTTTCAATGATAAAATGCAAATTCCTTTCTTTGAGGTTACAGAAGTTTTTAACTTATTATTTGTGAGTACAGAGTCCAGAGCAAAAGCCGATGAAAATGTACACATTTAAAAAAACCCCAAAACTCAGTACTGTTACTACTGTTCTCTTAAAACCCCTTAATTTATTGTGTTTAAATGGGTACTTTGATTTCACTCCTGTCATTCTATATCATTATTTACACTACATAATCAAGTTTTTAAATGAAGAAAAGCATTTTTTTTTATTAAGCATGGACTGCAAAATTAAATATAGACAAGTGTGTTACAGATTGTCTATGTATGAAATCTGTAGCCATTGTGAAAGATGTTGCTTTACAAGAATGAAGTTACTGCAGATTTTTAGTGTAATTACTAATTAATTTTTAATTAATTAAGTGTAAGATTTGTGGTTTATATCTTTTTTTTAAAGACTTCAGATGACTAACTAGCCTGAGCTTAAGATTTTACTTTTAAAGTAAGTAGCATTTATATACAGGAACATAAACCTGATATAGATTTTTCTTTTCATATTTCTGAACTGTCCTTTCTAAGAAATGAAAATAAATATAACCTAAAAGAAGTAAGTAGAAAAGAAAAGAAATAAACCTAATCAGGACAATTTTTACAGAATTTTGGTGGTTCTGATAGAAGTAGCTATAAATGAAATAGTTTCATGAGGAACATCTCTCTATCTGCAAAAAGAAATACTCACAGCTTGCAAGTAGTTGAAACAAGTCTTATATTTTTACTTTGTTTGTGGACATGCAATAAAAACATGTTTATACATTTTCTTTTGGTTTTGTTTAGGCAAGGTCACCTTCAGTGCTAGGCAGAAGGAAAAATAAAGATGTCAGAGAGAGTTCTTATATTCAGTTATCCAAAGGTGTTACATGTTTGCCCCTATTTAATTTAGAAGACTTGTACTATGCATTGTTCCTTGAAAATCAGAATTTTATGCTAATTAATGTAAATGAATATTTAATAGCAATCAATAATTAATGATAATTGATTTCTAATATATGTGCATATTTGAAAGACTCACATGCACACAGAATCACGTAGGTTGGAAGGGACTGTGGAAATTAATTTAGTCCCATCAGGTTTTGAAAGCCTCCAAAAGCTGGGTTAGCACATCTCCTCTGGCTGATTTCCCTGACAGCTTGGCTGTCCTCAGAGCTCCTCCTTTCTTACCAGCTGATGGAGAGTCCCACTCCCATAGAAGGATGAGTTCAGGCACTGCCTGCCTTTCATCAGGTAGTGGTAAATGTGTGTTCCATTTGAATCAAGGCAAACTTTTATTTACATTGCCCTGGAGTAGTTCAGAAATATTCATATATTTTTGAATGCTTTGGGGATTGGTTATGCTGGCCAAGCAGAGTGAGGGAAATTCAAAGGAATGAATTTGATATAGTATAGACCTTTCTCTTCAGTTTTCAAATAGAAATCAAGAAGCAAGTGTCCCTTCCATCTCTGGTATGTGCTCTTTATTTCTCATACCTGGTTGCACAATGCTTATTCCAGCCACTCATGGATTGTGTCTTTCCATTCCACATTTTCTCCATACATTTTACCAGGTTGTAGCTGTGTAAGCTAATAAACTGTTTTAAAGTTGAGTTTTAGTAATATAACAAGGCATAGTTCAGAACTTACAGGGGATTTGATTATGGTAATTTCTTAACAACTGATCCTGGAAATTTAAATTATTTTTCTGACCTACTTCTTCAATATGCTCTTTTTATCCTGCGTAGTTTTCTTTGCCTTAAGATACATCACATTTCTCTTCAAGAGCATGTTTAGGGTGGGTTTCATCTGAACAAATGTAGATACCTATAGTACTTTGTGAATTAGTCACCTGAAGCTCCCCTTATAGTCATTGCAGAGAAATAGATATCCCCAGGGTGTGATGTGTATTAGCCTACACTACACAGTGGAAACAGATCAACTGAATGACTCCCTGGACATGCCTGTTGCTCCACATTAATTATATGGGAAGGACAGAGGCAGAAACTCAGATGTAAATGTCCATATTGTAGCTATTTGGACTTATGAAAAATAAATTCTACCCAAAGATCAGCTGCAAAGTTTTTACCTAGTGTTTTTATACAAAAGACATTTTTTAATACAATGTAAATTATATTTAATTTTTATTTATGTCTCTACATGTAATAAACTGAAATTTTTGCATTTGCATAAATCCTTCTCTAACTCTGAAGCATCCTTTTTAAAGGTTACTGTTTTGAGTCACACTGAACAGTACCTGCAGAATGTGCATTACTTATGCTTCATATAGTATCAACATATGCATATATTAGTTCTTTTTCTCCAAGCAATGATTCAGGAAAGAAATGTATAAATATTTTGAGACAAGATTTTTCCAGTGCCTTTTCTGAATAAGTAATATTAATTATATTAATGACAATAACAAAAGTATAATTATATTGATTTATTATTATTAACACTAATGAGATATGAACATTTGTGTTTTAGAGTAAACATTGACTGGGCTGAAACTTCAATGCTTTATTTTATTCTATAGAAAAAGGTCTGATTCTGGAATCTGTTCTTACTTTTTTGTGCTGAAAAGAACAGAATAAAGTTTGGCTGTATGACCTTCAAGATCTTCTGACAAGATGTATGTATATATTTTTGACAGCTTATAAAATCCTACACTTCCATTTGCTAATAGTAACTGTAACTGTAGGAACATGGAAGTAATTTATTTCAAGAGACAACTGACGCCATTTGAATTCTGATGCTTGTTGCTCTGGATGTTAAAGTGCAGATATTTTTTGACCCAGGCAAAATTGCTTACATTATGTTTCTTTGCCTGAACTGGAAAAACACATTCCCTCTAAATTTTGTCTTAGTTTGTGAGCACTGCAACATATGATTTATGAAAGCAGGGGTCTCACTCTTTGGGATCAATGTCCTTTGTGCAGCCATCAGTTTTGTTTTATAGATTTTATATAATTTATATTTATATAATTTATGTTTGTTTCTATTTTTTTTAAGAGAAGACACTGATTTTCTTGATGATTTTATTTACTTTCACTCCATACTCAAAATTTTCTGTATATGCCTAATTTTTGTGAAGGGCTAATGTTAAAGTTTTTGTGGAAATTCATAGAAAAACAAAGAAAATAAACTGGCTGATGACTTGTTTAGTACTGGATTAACTCAGGGTGTGCTATTATGCATTTGCAATTTGTTTATTCGTGTTTTAAGATATAGTCCCTACTAAGTTTTCCATGCACCATGTGCTCATTCCTTGTACCTGTAATTCTTCAGGCACTGAGTGCTCATGTGAAGATGTGTAGCACAGCATGCACTGTGCTGAGGATCAGCACCTACCTCAGGACTAAGTTTGATTAGGATCCAGAGTCAGGTTGAACAGACTGCAGAAACAGGCTCAAGGGGCCTGGTTTGATAGGCATTTGCAAAGTCTTTGCACCATGCACTCTCAGGGCATGGGTAGCAGTGATTTTATGGTTAGTGTGCCATCCTACTAACCTAAAAATTAATTTTCTGTTGCTATAAGGATAGCATTAACTCCATGTCCTACATCCTGACAGAACTTTTTCTTATTGCATTTTCATCACTGGATGCTTATGACAGGATATCTTCTAGTTGTTATTGGGGAAAAAAAAAATTGCGAACAAAGAAACAAACTCTACCACCACCACCAACAGAACACTCCAAACCCAAAAAAACCAAACTAAAACCCAGAAAAACACTTGCTAAGTGAAAGGAAAAAGTCTGCATCTTCTAGTTTATTCCCTAGGGAACAGAGTCTCTCTCTCTCCCTCCTAGCATTCCCTACAGTGGTACTGTGCACAGTTGTTTTGCTTTGGCTTCCCTTTGATGGGATTCTCCTCACAGATTAGAGAAGCATGCACATACAAAAATAATTTTGGAAGACAGTAGGACATCCAGATGAGGAAGACACTGAATTTAGGGTTCACTGGCCCAGAGGAGCACTCCAGCCTTAGGGCAGTTATGTGAAATGTGGAACCACCAAGTACTCCTTTGGTAAGGACATCCGGCTCAGTGTGGGCTGCATGGGTGAGTCAGTGTCAGTCCCTCACTCTGGATTCTGTTCTCAGCACAGATGTGTGTGATATTTAACTGGCCTTCCTACAAGTCCTTTGTTGCATCGGAATATAATATCTTTCAAGGACTTCATAGCTCTCCCTCATAGTTAGGAGGAGGCACTTGTTTTCAGCTGCTTGCTGATGAGATTATATTTTGTCTTGGTAGAAGGTATTTGCTAGTATTTTACTACCAAGTGCTTTGCAAGCATTTTAAAATTTATTTGTAAAGCAAAATGCAGTATTTTGAAGGGTTCTTGTCCAATAATCTGCCCTGCATTATGCACAAGTGAAAATTCTGCAGTCAACAAGAGTACTGAGTTCCTCCTACTGCTTTTGTCCAAGTGCTGCATTCTCTATTCACACATAGAGCCTGTAAGAGCAAAAAGGTGCTCAATTTTCCATATTGCAGGTTCACAGAATCATTTAGTGTTCTGGGTTGGAAGGGACCTTAAAGATCATCTCATTCCAATTCTCCTACCTTTGGAAAGGACACCTTCCACTAGACCAAGCTGCCCAGGGCCCCATGCAACCTGGCCTTCAACTCTCCAGTGATGGAGTATTCACAGCTTCTCTGGGAAACCCGTGCCAGTGCCTTACCACCCTCACAGCAAAGACTTCTTTCTAATTATCTAATTATTCCCATTATCTAATCTACCCTCTTTCAATTTAAAGCAATTTCTCCTTGTCCTAGAACTACATGCCCTTGTAAAAAGTCGCATTCCAGCTCTTCATTTTCTCTATCTATTTTGTCTTTATTCTTTTCTGACCCGCTGTAAGCATAAAGAAGTGGTAAAGTACAGATTCACACTGTTGACTTTGGGCTATTTTCTTGTGACCACTAGAAATTTGCTTGTGTCAACCTAGCTGGTATACCAGTGGGTACTGAGCTGTAACAAGCTTTATCTACTGCCACCTTAGGCTAACTTTTGTAGTGTTATATGGTGTCTATCTTCCTTGTTTTGTGTTCCATTCTGTATCTGTTAATTGAAGAAATCATTTGCATGCCAGTAAAAGAAAGAAAACCACAGTTTCTCTCATTATTTGGTAATTGCTGAGACGTTGTTTATACTTTCCTGCAGGTCTTCTTTCTCATTGTATTTACTTATTTGTCATAGCATATGGCATCTTTATTTTAAACCAGACCTTCTATTCAGTGCCATAACTAATATTCTGACCTTCTGAACCATACTTTGCAGCCACTTTGGTGGCAGTTTGTACCTTAACAAAGCTATGTTAAGGTCTTTGAGATCATCATTAGATTGTTGAGCAAATTCTTCCCTCCTCTTCCTATGTATTTGGCTTGTTGTGGAATGGCTCCATCCCAGGGCTCTGCAGAACAACGATTATATTTTTTTCCTCTTTATATGCTGTCTCCTACTTCAATTTTTCACAATCACAATATAATGTTCTTTTGCTTTGCTGATAGTTCCCAGCTCCCTCTGTGTTTCCTGATACTTCAGCTGCAGCCTGTGTTTTGTCGCAGTGTTTGGCAGAAATTCAGAACTGAACACCTTAATTTTAAAGTGAATTTGAACAAGATGGAAGTAAAACTAATTATCTCATGGCAAAAGATTGCAACAACCCCTTCTGCAACCATGTAATTTAATAGTCCAGTGTTCTCTCTGCACTTAAGATTTCAATATTGTTTTTGGATCAATGATTTTAAAATAAAGACCAGGTAATGTATATATTCTGACAAGAGACGGGTTTATCACTTAAAGAATCCTGCTGGAGGGACACCATTTATGTTCTGTTGCCAGAGTGATGTTATTTTAGTCATTGACAATGTTAATCCTGTATTACTCAAAGAATGTGCTTGTGTTGATGTTAGGAGTATACTTAGTCCAAATGCTTCTTCACAATTTATTAAGTTATTCTAAATTGCTGAACCAAAACTGCTTTCTCTAGGTTATTCAGTGATTTATTTTTGAATTTAATTTTAAATTTAAAAGTTATTGTTGACTTACTTCTTAAGCTAATCAGAGACCCTTTTAGTGACCTTGCCAGTGCAGTTTTTCTCTCAAGGAGAGCAAGATATCACATTTTTCCTTATGGAATTTGTCAGACCTCAATGTTTGTCTTGATGATTTTGGCTGCAAGCTTATTATTGTGCAAACTAGTATTTGACCCTTTGATATTAAAATTACAATTGAAACCTTGCATAATTTATTGTGTTACAAGGAAATACTTGTGGTAGAACAGATTCAAAATTGCAAAAGAAAGAGTCAATTAGGAAAATATTGATTCTTCACTAGTTATTGCAGTACAAATTTTCCTTTAAAAAGTTCAAACTGCTGCTGAAGCCCTGCTTTTCTTGACTCTGTATTTTCTGTCATTTTGTTGCAGTAACATTTCTTATGCTCCAAACACTTCTGTGTGGGTTTGATTTAATTCTGATGAACAACTGCTTTGATCACAGTTGGGTTATTCATATTGATGGGGCCTAAGTGCATACAGTACTTTATACTGTTTGCTTCAGACAGAACCCAGGACATTTGCAAAGGTTGTGTTTCTCTCACCTCCCTCCTCTTTTATTCCATCTTCTCTCTTCCTTTCATGTACCTTTAGCTTAGATTCTTATCTTTTCCCCCTATTCCCTCATGGTCAAATAAGCCTTTTGTTTGAAAGAGATGAATCCTTTATCTCTTTATTAGTCATGTTTTGAAATTTAGCTGGGGACCTAGATTCTGCCCTACCAGATTAAACAGTTTACATTGCTTAAACAATAAAACCTGTGCTGAAGTTATTAGTCCTTGAAAACTTAAGTAACAATTTTTTATTATTTTGCTGAAGCGGGAATAGAAAGCGCTGATGAGCTAAGTGAGCTTGTTGACAGAATAAGAGAAGCTGACTAAATAATAACTCAGTAGTGCTTGAAGAAAGAAAAGTGCAGAAGGGGAGAAGGAAGCAGCCTGACAGATCCCCATTTGTAGAGTCTGCTGTTTATTTGCCTTCTGTTGTAATTGCTCCCATTCATGTTCTTTGCCTGTCTTTATTTCCCACTTTGAAATAAATTTAAATTGTGAAGAGTATAATGACTATATTGGCATTGCTTCTTATCAGCAAATACACCCCTGAAGGTATTTAAATGTACTGTGTCCAGTGTCCACTGGACATTTAAAGTGTCTGGGTAAAACTACTGTTTCAGATTTACAATTAAGGAAGATAAAAATTCTCTTTTTCACATTAATGTGCAAAAAACAAAGGTTATTTGCTTTTCTGTTTTGGATATTTTTCATGATAGTGTCTATGGGTTAGGGAAGAGATCAAGTAAAAGACCTAAGTGCATCAGGAACCGGAGACCATTGTGGTTTCTGGAAGGGAATCACACATCAGAGGCTGTCTCTAATTGCGTGCACAGGGAGTGCCTGAGCCATTGGTGGCAGCCCCCTGAAGTCCTTCCCGAGCACGTCGGTGTCTCCCTAAAGCACAGTTCTCCCTGGTGTCCTTTTTCAGTGCTCCAGAAAATAACAAGTTGTTTTCTCTGTTTCAGTTCTCAACTACAGTACCTTGTCAATAGATACCTGACATTATTCTTTCAAAGAGATTTGCAGGGGGTGGGGTGTTTCTTGTTTGGTTTATGTTTTTAATTGATTGTGGTGTCACCTTATGTATTATTTATAGGAATTACTGAAGCCAGAGCCCTAAACAGAAGAGCCTCTTTACCCAGATCCTTGAACCTGGATTCTGTGTGGATCCAGGTTCAAGGATGTCTTCTTCTGAAGCCCTGACTCTCCAGCCTGGGAGACACGTGGAGAGATATTTGCCCATCTGCATTTCCAATGCCTCAGAACTAGACAGGTATCTTGGGGCTCTGGGAGAAGAATTCCAGATATCATAGATATAACATGAGAATATAGTATAATATGATACAGATATCATATATAGACAGTGAGAAAACCCAGGTAAACCTCTGGGAGTAGGGAACAGGAAAAAAGGAAGATGGGAACACAGCATGTTGGTGCAGGCCAGCTCATGAAGTGTAATTATTAGTGCATGAATCAGTAATTGTCAGAGAAGAGTAAGTCATACTTGTATGTCTTGAACTGCAGCAAAGGCCTGGTCTCCTTCACTTGCTTGTCAGTGCCCATGCAAAATCTTCACAAGCCTTCCTGGCAGAAACAGAATATCCTGGGGCATCCTTGTCCATATCTATTGAAAACCAGTAGGATTCCTCTGGGCATTAGGATAAAAGAAGATGGAACATGAGGAAGTTGATTTGTACAACACTTCTCATGCCTGCTTAAAGAAATTTGTAGCATGAGTAACCCATACAGCAAACCATACCAGAGGTAGGCTAAAGCCAAACACAAAGCATGTCCTCTGGCAGGAGCAGTTTATGTACCTGCATATATGTTGCCTTTGGCAACAATAATAGTACAAGAACATTTGAACTATTGGGAAAAAGGCTACTCTGTGTCCCAAACAGTAAAGTCATTAGGTACACTGATAAGTCCATTGATTTCAAAAGTGTTAGTGTATTGTTTAAAGTTAATACAATGCATATTTTTAATATGCATTATAGATATATATTTTTATATGCACTGTAAGATAGGGATCAATCTACCCTGAACACATACTCTACTTGGATTCTATTCAGTATTACTAAAAGAAGTTATCCCTGGAAGAACTTGCTGTGTGCTCTAGTCAATGTCCTCACACTTCCTTTTGCTATGTGCAAGATCCTGAAATCAGTTAGAGAAATAGGAGCTATGTTAAATTATAACCTGTAAGTCAACAGGGGCATCACATTAATCTGACCTAATGGAAGTTATTCCCTTTGTGACAAAGCTGCAGACAGTTCATTTTCTGTGTATTTGACTGCAGGCAACTTGATTTTAAGAAACGTCTTCCATATGTTTTGTCATCCACAAAAGGATATTGTTGCTTAGGTAAAACATGATATATGTTTTTCCATTTCATACTTCAATCTTTTGAAAAGAAAATTAAACAAGTGTGCTTATCCGGTTTTTTATGGTTTTAGGCTACTTTTAGTAAGCTACCATTTGCCAAAGCATACCTCCAAGGTACTGTCAAAAACAGTACTAAAATTTTGCTCAAAGTGAAATACATTGCATATTGATAAATTTTGCTGTAGTGCTGTAAATTGCTGAGAATTTACTCTGATGGCATACATAAATGGGTTTGTTCTTGGAAGATACTGAGATGCCATTAATGCGTCTTTCTACACAGTATGTAGTGACCTTGCTCATTTTTTTCCTATAGCAGCAACTGCTTGTTCTGTATGTGTGTCTTGTTTCCTTGTGAGAACTCATTCAGGACAGAAGTGAAAAGCAAAGTTAATGCAGGTCAGTGCAATATGCAGTATAGAAAGCTGCTGAAATACTGCATGACAGACTCAGCTAAACCTTTTAGGTATGCTTTGCTCAGTCACGTATATCCCTTTGAGTTTTAAATTACCTTATTCATATGCTTTCAGACAGTTCTGCTTTTGCAAAGTCCTTCTGATTCTCAGTGCTGAGACTCTACTCTCATGAAGGTGCCATCAGGGTGAGTTTCCTATTTGTTCGCTTGTGGCATCAGCATCCCTAATTTTTACAGAGATCAAAATGCTTCAGTCTCCTCTGCAATCCCAAAGGTTTTATTGGAGATATATTTTCTGTACCCAGTTTCCTCTCAAGCTTACGAAGTATTTAATTAATGTACATATTTTGACACCTCATGACCTATCTGTTACTTTGTGTTGGTTGCCTTCACAGAGCTTTGATTTCTGCTCTCTGGCCAGAACAACTTCCTTACTGAGCAATATTTTGGGTTTAGAACTCTTTTTGTCTTTCTGTTCTTTTTTTATAAAGGGTTGTTCCTACCTCCTGAGACTGCTACACAGCACTTCAGAAAGTCACTGTAGAGCATTAGGCCTTTTAATTTTCTTTGTTTTGACTGTACTATGTTCTGATCCTGCTTTTCTGTCCCCATGCACTTAGTAGAAACTCCTGATTTGAAGTGTATCTGTGCTAACTGTGCATGGTTTTATTCCAAGAATTTGCATCCTTCCCTCATCTTGTTGCCACTGGAACATCAGCGCAGCAACTGGGATTGTTTGCAAGTTTTCTTTAACTTTCTGCACTTTCTAGTCAACTTGCTCCTACTCTCACAAGTAAAGTGAAGGCTATGCAGAAGTGTGTGGCTTGTTTTTTCAGTCTGAAGGACTGAAGCTTTCAAAATTAATTCTCTTTGTTTCCTGAATATTCCCTATTGTGATGCTGATTACTTGCTGCTGAAGCCACTTGTTTTTACTATTTCATGCTAGCTTGCGTCTGATTCCTTTGACATTACCTGTTTACAAAGATCCTGCGGCTGCTAATTACAGGATTTTGAGAGACTCCTATCCCTGTAGTTTAACTGTGGCCCAAACTTCTTAGAACTTCTGTCTGTTGAGAGAAAATTTATGAAAGCTAACTCAAAATTCATTTCCATTGTATCAAAGTTTGAGGGCAGTAGTTTTGTTTGGAAATCTGCTTCATGAAGGGAGAAGTTTCATCATAGAAAAACATTTTAAAAACAGTTTCCCTTCATAAGCTTTGCAGAGTATAATAAAAAACAGCAGGAAGGGGAAAAAAAAACCCAGTAATGCAAATCTAGTAAAAATATGAGTCCTTTGATATTGCAGTGCAATTTGTTTTTACTGGTCATCAATCTTAGTGATCACTTAAGTTAGACAAAACAAAATGCTTTGCAAAAACCATTGTCTATATGTACTGATGGTTTTACCTTTGTTTAAAGATGATTTTGATTTGTAAAGGGGAATTTAGAAGTGATATTTTTTCTTCAGACTCTGTACCAAATAAGGTCAGTATTCTGCACTTTTCACATTGTTAATTTAACCATGGAGAAGCTAATTATGGTCAGTTGCATCCTCACTGGAGCTAAAATGCTTAGTAGAAGGTTTTTGTCTATAGATTTTGCCTCTTTATCACTGTCAGAAGCTCAAAGTTTAATCTTGCATAATAAAGCCTGCACCTTCTTTCTAAAATGACTGCTTTACTATGTTACTGTTCCTCTGATCTTACTGCTCTTAGTGTTAGCAAAAGAAATGACCTGACTGGTCCCTGGAATAGCTTCATAATTCAGATATTGTTTCATAGTGCTTTTGAAATGTTTACCAGCAGGATGCTTATTGAGAATCTTTATTTTCCCTTCTTGGCAGTTTTCTAACTACTCTCTTATAAAAGTAAATCAACATATGCATATAGTAAACATTTTGGCAAGATGATACGGCCACAAATAGACAATACAGAATATTAATAAATCATTAGAGATCAGCCACATATTCTTCACGCTGTTTCTCAGCTAATTCTGGAATCTGACATGTAATATTCCCTCCTCTTCCCCACAGCAACTATTTACGTATAGCAATTACTAATTTGAACTTCAATATTTTTAACATATGTGTCTCCATTAGGATGTGTATTACATTGCCAGATATGGTATATTGAGAGGAATTAACTTATTTCCATGAAATAAAAATCAATCCTAACTTTGAGTCAAATCCAGACAAAAAATTGTTAAGGTTCAGAAAAGTTTATTCTTGGCTATATAATCTGCCTCAATACTTTGAGGATGGAAAGCAAAAGAAAAAAGTACATACAGGTAAGGACTTTCTCCAAAGGTATGTTTTAATAATACTTCCTTAATAATCCAATTTGGAAAGCTGAAGAAATGATGAAAAAACAGTATAAATGCTGATTATAAAATGAAGAATCAATCCATTGATTGATCCAAGACTTTTTGATATCTATCCTTCATCAATACCAGTGACAAAAATTCAAGGACTGAATTAATCTATGCCAGTTTAAAAGAGAAATCAGATACTTGTTTGTTTTGTTCAAATAATTCTTTGATGTATCTGGTGAATCTATGTACTTTTAAAAAGTATATAGGATTTTTTTTGGAAAATCTCTACCTTCATGAAATGACTAGCTTAACTCTTTCTATACCAAGTGATCTTTAGATGGGGTAATTTATATTCCTGTGCTATTATGTATAAACAACATTTTATTTTGAGCACAAAGATGTGTCCGTCACAATTAAAATATACATATAATTATGCAGTGGGGAAAGTAGTTAATACTAGTCTGATTATATTTTAACTAGTTTTTATCAGAGTTAATTTTATGTGGAAAGGATAGAAGGTAATTTTCCTGTTATTTGGCATTGTTAAGCATTTAGAATTAGCACAAAGGTCTTCAGGTTGTATGCCAAATTTTATCTACAATGTACATTATCTAGCTCTCCTACTGAATAGAGGACATCAACAATGGATTCTTGAAATCTAGATTGACTTTTGAAAAATACATTAAAATATGTCAGTTGATGGGCTTCAATTACTTACAACTGATATATAGTTTGAAAGACAAGATAAGAATTGGCAACACAGGGAACACAGTACATGAATCTCTCCACTTACATATTTTTTCTTTCTCTCACATCATGTAGGGAGTAATTTCAAGCTAAGTAACTGTTATAATAATCTTTCTGAAAAACGAAGAAGCTAACTAAAAGCCATAATTTTTAAATTATAATTTGGGGAAGATATTTTCATGTTTTACTTAAGTAATCAAATGATAAATTTTTTTTTTTTTGGTGGAGTCAGATGTTATTTTAAAGTAGTTTTGTTTCCATTACTTATAAAACTGACACTGTAGCTGTTGAACTATGCGCATATTCTTCACTGTTGCAATGACCTATCAAAAGCTGAATGTAGAATGATCTGTGAACAGAGAGAAACTGGAGATCAGAGGAGCATATATGATGTAGTATCATAATGATAGGGTAGAAAATAGATGAGCAAGCAGGCTTAAAAATGTCACTATTCTGTAGTGACAGCCATTTCCCTCTTTGGTCTGGAAATAGAAGGTTTTGGTTAAATCCTGTCGACAGTGACTCCTCCTGAGGTTGATCAAAATGTCTAAAACTTCATCTTGTTCCTTTTTGTTAATATTTATAGTGTGCAGCAGAGAGCAGAAAATCCCCAGAAGACATGAGGAAACCAATGCAAATCTCAGCTGCTGACTCTCTGCAGCTGCTTCGGGCTGACATTTCCTTATAAAAGTTGTCTAGATCTAGGGAAATACAAAACGCAAATAGCATGACTGTCAGAAGAAAATAATAATTGAAAAATCAGCTTGGTTTTACTAATCTGTCTGTAATTGTTCTTCATAGCAGGAGTAATGAATTTTTAACCTGGAAATAACTTAAGTATAGTAATTCACAGCATCATTACAGGTTATTTATAGACAGGATGCAACAAGTTCCATGCTTATGAATTTTAATTCTGTGCTGGATATCATTCATTCTTTCCTTATCCAGCTGTGATAACAGGGCAGAGCATATAGGGTAACGGTAATGCTTCTACAGTGTTACTTACACAAGATGAAAAATTTGTTGTAAATAAGAAATTAGTGACATTCTAAAGGCTTGCAGAAGAAACAAAATGATCAATTTTTTCATACAACTGAAGAGCATCTGTGGAGTTGGGGGGGAGTGTAAGTATGCCACTTAAAATAGCAGCTGGTTTCACATCACTAAATGACAAATCTGAAAGGGTGATTCACTGGCTACAAAACTTTGGCATTATAAACCTACTATTAACCTTCTGCAGAGGGCAATTGAGGAAAAAAAAAAAAGAAACACAGGCAGAGACAGTTCAAGTACTAGCTGCAGCTCCATCTTCAGAAGAAATCAGAAAGCTGTACATCAGCTCAAGTCACTGCTCACCAGACTGTAAAGGCATTGCCTCTTGCTCCGCTTAATTATGGTGCTGCAGCATTTATTCATGGGCAAAAGCTGTGATTTGTATCTGTTTGGGAATATGACACCTTGCTAGTTGGTTATAGTGGTACAATTGCTTTTTATCTACACAAGGAAAAGGTGATATGTCAGACTGAAAATCATCAATGACTTCTCTTATTCTTGATAAAATGCTAGCAAAACTCTTATCATTCAGATTTTAAAATATTTGTTAGGTCTGCTTCTGCCCAAGAGTCAATGCATTTAAGAACAGACTGTGGTTCCCAGATAAGATTTTTATTTTTTAATATAATTCCATACAATGAAATATAGACAGTAGAAACTGAAATACAGAAAACTTATAGTCTTAATGAAGAACTTGTCAGAAAACATGGGAGATCTTACAAAAATCATCATTATCCATTTATTACTTCAGCTGCACCTCTGAGATCCTTCTGCTCCAATATTCTTACTGGTCACTTCAGAGAAACAAAGCCTCTGATAGAATTAGAGAGCAACTATTGCCTTTCAAAAGTTTAATAAAACTTTATGGATTTTTAGAAGATACCGAGCTGATTGACAGGGTCATGTTACTCATCTTGCTGAATGATTCAGAAGTCTGGGTATTTCACCCAGAGGAAAACTGCAGGTTTTTATGAAGTAGTACTGAGTTATATCTAGTTCCTTATCACCAATAAAAACTTCACATTAGTCAAAGTCAAACTGATTTTTTGTCCAGGAAACATCATACCAGACATTTTCTTGAAATGACCTCCAGGAATGAGAGCTTCAGATTGCAACATCTGCATTTATTTGTCTGCAATGCAGGTGTGGTAATGTTATGAGTTCCCTTCGGAGTCACTGAAGACCTCATCAGCGCAGGCAGGGATGGGCAGCCAGGCCTGTTTCACCATCCCAGCTGGCAGCAGAGGAGCCAGGGACACCAGACAGCCCCAGATATTGGCCACATCCCTGGGGATGAGGATGGGCAAAGGCTGGGTCCAGCTTAGCATAGCCCATAGCTCATGGCTGGGCAGGGCTGGGCTGTGGGAAGCTGGAGACCAGCCTCACTGTGGCATCCTGGGGGCAGTGGCCTGGGGTTCTGTGCTGTGGGCAGGATGAGGGGAACATCTCTGGAAAGCTGGGCAGAGAAACTTAAGATCCTGGACAGTTTCAAACTTATGAGCATTTAAACTACATTTTGGTTTTCACAGCTCAGCAGTCACAAAGACAGATGCAGGATTACTTACTCAATCACTCATACTACCTTTAGTAAAGGGAGAATGGACACGTGAGCTCCCTGCACAGATTCAAGGCAACCTTTTTTTAGTAGAAAACAGTTATTAGGTGCTTTCACCAATTTATTTTCTGTTTTTCCAGCTTTGTTCACATTCCCTGCTGACAGAAAGCACCAGCAAAAATTGGCAGAGTACAGCTTTCCTGATGATGAGGAATCCTGTCATGGGGATAGGGGAGATAGTGATTGTGGCAGGGACTGGGGCTGCCTCTGGGATCAGTAAACTTCCACTGCCCTCAGTGACAAGCACTCTCGGTGGGACCAGCCATGCAGAAAGAGGTTTTGAAATGGAAAAGAGAGAGAGAACCTCCTCCCTGTCACAGGTCACCAAAATCCCAGTGATCCTCCAGAGTATTTAATATTATAATGCTTGGCAGTATTATAGTAATCAGCAGCTTAATAAATATTTCTGATAAATAAAATTTTGTTTTTTCCTTTGGTTTGGTTTGCTGTTTTCTTCACTAAAGAGGCAAGAATGACTCTTCATTCTGCTTCCATCTAAGCAAAACATTAGGACAAAGATAATTATTGATCCAGCCCTAACAATTGCCAACAGAATAGCTTGTTACAGAGTTGTGAACAGTAGCCAAGAAAACATTGAACTTTTTTTGGGACTGAGCACACATTTTATATTTGGCCTGGCTGAAGTTATTTCTCCTGTACTTTGAGGTTCAAATTAAAGAAATGGAAACTGAAGACTGAACCCTCAAAATATACTTAATGACTTCACTTTGTAGTAAAACAGGAGACGGGATTAACTATTTTTCTGTCTCTTTTCCTTGGGGAAGCTCATAAACCTTCTCTCTGTTTTTTCCTTTCTTTTTTTTCCCACTTCACAAAAGAGAGCACAGCTTTCCCAGAATTTTAACCATCAGAGTTATAAAGAGTAAACTGAACATAACTACGTTATGCTGAAGTGGGATGCTGAAATTATGACTAGGGAATTAATTCCAATGCAATATGATGTGATTCAATCCAGCTTTTACATTCTGCATGAGGAGATAACTAGATGACTATTCCGAAGACCAAAAACTGCTCCTCCCAGCCTTCCCTCCCACACTTCAGCCCTCAGAGGCCCTTTAGCAGTCTTGTCAAATCATAGAATCATAGAATGATTTGGGTTAGAAGGGACATTTACAGGTCAGCTACTCCAACATTCCCTGCAATGAGCAGGGACACCTTCAATTAGATCACATTGCTCAAAGCTCCATCCAACCTGACCTTGAATATTTCCAGGAATGGGACATCCATCACTTCCCAGTGGAAAACCTGCTCTGGTGTTTCACCATCCTTATAACCTCTTTCCTTTTACAACAGGTTCTGATAAAAATGTGTGTCCCCACCATTCTTATAATGCCCCTCTAAGGCTGCAATATGGTCTCCCCAGAGCCTTCTTGTATCCAGACTGAACATCTCCATCTCTCTCACACTCCCTGCACAGGGGAGCTGTTCCAGCCCTCTGTTTATCATCATGACCATCCTCTGGAACCATTCCAGCATGTTCTATGTCTTTATTTGGCTGACAACTCTGGAGATGGATGCAATACTCCAGTTGAGGTTTTACAAGCGAAGGGCAGAGGGGTGGAATCACTTTCCTTGATCTGCTGGTCACACTGCTTTTGGTGCAGCCTAGGATGCTGCTGACCTTCTGGGCTCTGAATGCACTCTTGGCTCATCAACCAGTACCCCAGGCCCTTCTTCACAGGGCTGTTCTTTATCTCTTCATCCTCTAGATAGTATTGATACTGGGCATTTCCCTGACACAAAGGCTGAACCATGCACCTTGGACCTCATGGCGTTCTCATGGGCCCACCTCTTGAGCTTGTCCAGATCCTTCTGCATGTCAAGTCCCTCAGGTGTGTCAACTGCACCACTCAGCTTGGTGTTGTCTGTAGACTTGCTGAGGCTGCATGGGATCTCACTGTCCATGGCACTGATAAAGATATTAAACAGTACTTATCCCCATATGGACCCATGATGGAACACCACTTGTCACTGATGCCCATCTGGACTTTGAGTTATTGACCACTACTCTCTGGATGCGACTGTCCAAACAATTCCTCCTTCACCAAATGGTCAGTCCCTTAAATTTGTATCTCTTCAACTTAGAGAAAAGTATGTTGGGGGTGGGGGGGGGACCATGTCAAAGAACAAATTCTTTCTGTCTTTCCCAAGAGTCCCACAAATGGACAAAGACTAGTAAGCTAAAAACTGATCAGTTTCATAGAAATATCTTTCCAGGCAACTGCTCATGATATTTTAGGCAAGGAGTTTATTGGTGGCAGCAGACTACCTTTCAGTGGAGTTCTTAAGCCATTATTTCAACAGCCTTTTGAATATACTCTTAGCAGCTGTAAAAGTCAAAGTGCCATGAGTCTGTGTTGAGGGTTAGGTGGGAATTTTTACCCATTATGTGCTGGGAAACCTAACTACCGGTACTTAAGGGTGCTCACGAAGAACAAAGAGTAGCCGGGCCCAGGGTGGCGGGGAAGGGGGCAGAAAAAGGAGGGTGGGGACAGTTTTTAGCTGGCTTTTTCCTCGGCTTCGGGGAAGAAGGACGTTCGTGCGCTGGGTCGCGGAGCTGCTTCTTCTCCTTCTCCCCTCTTGGTTGGTGGCCTCGCACCCGCTGTCCTGCCAGGCATCGCCGTGGAGCTGCTGATCCACCTCATCCACCAGCCCAGGATCGCAGCTCGTCCCTGCTGTTCCAGCCGACTGTTTCCTCGGAGCCCTGCAGGAGCACCGGGACTGACTGCCCGAGGGGTTTGTGAAAACAAAGCCTCTCCTCCATCCCGTCTCAGCCGAGAAAGCTGTCCCGGGGTCCCTGGTTCTGTTTTCTTGTTATTGCTGTAGTTATTGTTTGTTTGTTTACCTGGTTATACTAGTAAAGAACTGTTATTCCTATCCCCAGATCTCTGCCTGAAAGCCCCTGATTTCAAAATTATAATAATTCGGAGGGAGGGGGTCTACATTCTTTCATCCCAAGGGAGGCTCCTGCTCTCCCTAGCAGACACCTGTCTTCTAGAACCAAGACAGATTTTGGCGCCCAACGTGGGGCACTGAGAGAAAAAGGGCAAAAAAGGAATAACAGTTCTTAAATAACCTAACTTTTGTGTGCTGGATTTAGAAACCTTGTTAGGTAGAACCATGCTGTTTAGCTTACCCAGGTTCGTGGGCCATGTGGTCACAGCTATATTTCTCCCATTTGCTGCACCTTACCTAAATATGGGTCCTATAACTAAGGCTACTGTGGCTATTATCCAGCTTGTTTTGTGGGTTGATAAGGTGAGGAATTCATGGATGTTTAACGTCCTCTGGACGGCGGGCTCATGGATTCAGAGCTGTCACACACTAACTGGATGGTTTTCAGGTTACTTTAATAATGGTACCTACTGGGAGAAAAAGACAGCTGGGGAAATTTTCTCCCAACCTTTCACCCAGTTCCTTGGGCCTACCCCGCCAGTTTTCAAAGGGCTAAAATCTTCTCTGGATGCTAATGACATCATACAGTGGCTGGTGTTGCTGATAGGCCTGTTCTACTTAGCCTTCAGAGACAAAGGGAAAGAGACCGGAGGTGCTGCTCCAGAGCCTGGCACAGCCCCAGAGACAGGGAGTGCTGCTCCAGAGCCTGCCCCTGCCCCAGAGACAGGGAGTGCTGCCCCAGAGCCTGCCCCTGCCCCAGAGACAGGGAGTGCTGCTCCAGAGCCTGCCCCTGCCCCAGAGACAGGGAGTGCTGCCCCAGAGCCTGCCCCTGCCCCAGGGAGTGCTGCTCCAGAGCCTGCCCCTGCCCCACAGCCCACCTCAGAAATGAACCACCCAGGGTGGGTGGGGGTGCTGGTGAAGGAGATGCATGAGATGGGCCAGATGCTAAAGGAGTGCATTTACTCAGCTGCTGGGAAACCCTTCCCCTGCCCCAAAGAGGGAGAGTCTGATGGTGCAGCTGTGGAACCCACAGATGTTACAACCGTCCAGGTTCCAGCTGAACCACAAGGGCAGTCACAGCCAGCAGCTGTTGCCCCTGTGGAAACGAGGAAGTCTAAGATGAAATCACAGCACCCTGCTGATAAGGATAAGAAAGGAGGGTCCTCACAACCCACAGGGGAGCCAGAAGTTGAAATCATTACTGAGTCTCTGACATATGACAGTCTCCGTAAGTTACAAAAAGACATTGTGAGGCGGGGGCGTGAGCCTTATACCACCTGGTTACTTCGGGTCTGGGACCTTATGGGTACAGGCGTGCAGCTGGATGGTGGTGAGGCAAGGAATGTGGGACCCTTGACGCAGGACTCAGGTGTGAATCAGATATTCGTCAGGGAGCAAGGGCCCCTTTCCCTCTGGGAGCGGCTTTTGATGAGTGTAAGAGAAAGGTTTGTCCATAGAGAGAGAATGGAAGAGCACTATCATAGAAGGGAATGGAAAACCATTGAGGAAGGGATCCAACAGCTGAGAGAGGTGGCGATATTAGAGGTCCTTTTTGGAAGGGGTGGACAGCATGATAATGACCCCGACAAAGTCAGGTGCACTGGGCAGATGTTGTGGAGTCTGGCAAATCTAAGGCCACGTGACTACACCACCTATATTGCAACGATTAATGCCGATAACGGCCGAGAGACGGTGGGTTCTGTTGCCACCAGGCTTAGAAATTATGACAGTATGGTCCATGGCCCACATCAGGCTAAGATTTCTGCTGTGATTAAGGAACTCAAAGAAGAGATGAGGGAAATGAGGGAAGAGATGAGGAAGAGCAGTTCCCATATGGCACCAGTGCGGGTCACAAGCCCAAAACTCCAAGCCCCACGTCCCCCAGCTAGAGAGAGAGGGTACACCTCACGAACTGAGCTGTGGTTCTTTCTACGTGACCATGGGGAAGACATGGGAAAGTGAGATGGGAAACCCACTTCTGCCCTGGCAGCACGAGTGCGTCAACTCAGGCAGGGAACCAGTAACCAGAAAGGTTCCACTAAAGTGAAGGTAGCCTCAGCCTCCCGTGACGAAACTGCCAGATATTACAGAAAAGAGGATGATCCCCTTGAAGGAACCTCTAGCATGTATGCCCAGGGAGGAGAGGATGACCAGTGCTAGAGGGGCCCTGCCTCTAGCCAGGAAGAGGCACGGGAAAACCGGGTCTTTTGGACGGTGTGGATCCGATGGCCTGGCACATCAGAGCCACAAAAATACGAAGCTTTAGTTGATACTGGTGCACAGTGTACCCTAATGCCGTCAGGACATGTGGGGGCAGAACCTGTTTCCATTGCTGGGGTGACGGGGGGATCGCAGCAATTGACTCTGTTGGAAGCTGAGGTGAGCCTGACTGAGAGAGAGTGGCAGAAACATCCCATTGTGACTGGCCCAGAGGCCCCGTGTATTCTGGGCATGGACTTCCTTCGAAATAGCTATTACAAAGACCCAAAGGGACTCAGGTGGGCTTTTGGAATAGCTGCTGTGGAGGCAGAGGACATTAAGCAATTGAACACCTTGCCTGGACTATCAGAGAACCCATCTGCAGTAGGACTCCTGAAGGTAGAAGAACAGCGAGTGCCAATTGCCACCTCGACGGTGCACCGCCGACAATATAGAACAACTCGAGATGCTGTGATCCCCATCCACAAGATGATCCGAGAACTGGAGAGCCAAGGGGTGGTCAGCAAAACCCACTCACCCTTCAACAGCCCCATCTGGCCTGTGCGCAAGTCTGACAGAGAATGGAGATTAACTGTGGACTATCGTGCATTGAATGAAGTGACTCCACCGCTGAGCGCTGCCGTGCCGGACATGCTGGAGCTCCAGTACGAGCTGGAGTCCAAAGCAGCGAAGTGGTACGCCACTATCGACATTGCTAATGCATTTTTCTCCATTCCCTTGGCAGCAGAATGCAGGCCTCAGTTTGCCTTCACGTGGAGGGGAGTGCAGTACACCTGGAACCGACTGCCCCAGGGGTGGAAGCACAGCCCCACCATCTGCCATGGACTGATCCAGGCTGCCCTGGAAAAGGGTGAGGCTCCAGAACATCTGCAGTACATTGATGACATCATTGTGTGGGGGAACACAGCAGTGGAAGTATTTGAGAAAGGAGAAAAGATCATCCAGATTCTGCTAGAAGCCGGCTTTGCCATCAAGAAGAACAAAGTCAAAGGACCTGCTCGAGAGATCCAGTTCCTGGGAGTAAAGTGGCAAGATGAGCGGCGTCAGATTCCCACTGAAGTCGTCAATAAGATCACTGCAATGTCTCCACCAGCCAACAAGAAGGAAACACAAGCTTTCCTAGGTGCCATAGGTTTTTGGAGGATGCACATTCCTGAGTACAGCCAGATCGTGAGCCCTCTCTACCTGGTTACCCGAAAAAAGAATGATTTCCACTGGGGCCCTGAACAGCAGCAAGCCTTTGCTCAGATCAAACAGGAGATTGCTCATGCAGTAGCCCTTGGCCCAGTCAGGACAGGACCAGACGTGAAGAACGTGCTCTACTCTGCAGCTGGGAACAATGGTTTGTCCTGGAGCCTTTGGCAGAAAGTGCCTGGGGAGACTCGAGGCCGACCACTGGGATTCTGGAGCCGAAGCTACAGAGGGTCCGAAGCCAACTACACTCCTACAGAGAAGGAAATCTTAGCTGCCTATGAAGGAGTCCAAGCCGCCTCAGAAGTGATTGGCACAGAAGCACAACTCCTCCTGGCACCCCGACTGCCAGTGCTGGGGTGGATGTTTAAAGGAAAAGTTCCTGCTACTCACCATGCCACCGACGCTACATGGAGCAAGTAGATCGCCCTCATCACGCAGCGCGCCCGTATTGGAAACCCAAATCGCCCTGGGATTTTGGAGATAATTACAAACTGGCCTGAAGGTGAAAACTTTGGTCTCACTGATGAAGAGGAGCAGGAACAAGTGACACGGGCTGAAGAAGCTCCACCGTATAACCAGCTGCCAGCAGAAGAAACACGCTACGCTCTGTTCACTGATGGTTCCTGTCGCATCGTAGGGATGAACCGGAAGTGGAAAGCAGCCGTATGGAGCCCCACACGACAGGTCGCAGAGGCCACTGAAGGAGAAGGTGGATCAAGCCAACTTGCTGAACTCAAAGCTGTTCAACTGGCCCTGGACATTGCTGAAAGAGAGAGGTGGCCAAAGCTCTACCTCTACACAGATTCATGGATGGTAGCCAACGCTCTGTGGGGATGGTTGGAAAGGTGGAAAAGGGCCAACTGGCAACGCAGAGGAAAGCCAATCTGGGCTGCTGATGAGTGGAAAGACATCGCCACCAGGGTAGAGAAACTGTCTGTGAAGGTCCGTCATGTAAATGCCCATGTCCCCAAGAGTAGGGCTAATAAAGAGCACCGAAACAATGAGCAGGTGGATCAGGCTGCAAAGATAGAGGTGTCAAAGACAGACTTAGATTGGCAACACAAGGGAGAGTTGTTCCTAGCTCGATAGGCCCATGACGCCTCAGGTCATCAGGGTAGAGATGCCACCTATAAGTGGGCACGAGACCGAGGGGTGGATCTAACCATGGACAGTATTTCTCAAGTTATCCATGACTGTGAGACGTGTGCCACGATCAAGCAGGCCAAGCGGTTGAAGCCCCTCTGGTACGGTGGGCGGTGGTCCAGATACAAGTATGGGGAGGCCTGGCAGATTGACTACATCACACTGCCCCAAACCCGCCAAGGCAAGCGCTATGTGCTCACCATGGTAGAAGCCACCACTGGATGGTTGGAAACCTACCCTGTGCCTCATGCCACTGCCCGGAACACCATCCTGGGACTTGAAAAGCAGGTCCTTTGGAGGCATGGCACCCCTGAGAGGATTGAGTCAGACAATGAGACTCATTTCAAGAACAGCCTTATAAACAGCTGGGCTAGGGAACATGGCATTGAGTGGGTGTACCATATCCCCTACCATGCACCTGCTGCTGGAAAAGTTGAACGGTGCAATGGCCTGCTTAAAACCAGCTTGAAGGCGCTGGGTGGGAGAACTTTCAAGAACTGGGAGATTAATTTAGCAAAAGCCACATGGTTAGTGAACACCCGAGGTTCCACTAACCGAGCAGGCCCTGCCCAATCTGAGCCCTTTAGAACGACAGATAGAGATAAGGTTCCAGTGGTACATATGAGAGGTATGCTGGGAAAAACTGTTTGGGTTAATTCTGCCTCCAGCAAAGACAATCCAATCCGTGGGGTTGTCTTTGCTCAAAGACCGGGTTGCACTTGGTGGGTGATGCAAAAAGATGGAGAGACCCGGTGCATACCTCAAGGGGACCTGGTTTTAGGGTGAACTACCCATGACACTGTGCTTGTATCTGTATCTGCATGTACATATGTATATAGTTAAAGTAGTATGTGTTAGTGTATAATTTAAAAGTTTAATATTTGATGTAACATTTTAGTATGGGAAAAAATTCGGGGTGGATAGTGTTGAGGGTTAGGTGGGAATTTTTACCCATTATGTGCTGGGAAACCTAACTACCGGTACTTAAGGGTGCTCACGAAGAACAAAGAGTAGCCGGGCCCAGGGTGGCGGGGAAGGGGGCAGAAAAAGGAGGGTGGGGACAGTTTTTAGCTGGCTTTTTCCTCGGCTTCGGGGAAGAAGGACGTTCGTGCGCTGGGTCGCGGAGCTGCTTCTTCTCCTTCTCCCCTCTTGGTTGGTGGCCTCGCACCCGCTGTCCTGCCAGGCATCGCCGTGGAGCTGCTGATCCACCTCATCCACCAGCCCAGGATCGCAGCTCGTCCCTGCTGTTCCAGCCGACTGTTTCCTCGGAGCCCTGCAGGAGCACCGGGACTGACTGCCCGAGGGGTTTGTGAAAACAAAGCCTCTCCTCCATCCCGTCTCAGCCGAGAAAGCTGTCCCGGGGTCCCTAGTTCTGTTTTCTTGTTATTGCTGTAGTTATTGTTTGTTTGTTTACCTGGTTATACTAGTAAAGAACTGTTATTCCTATCCCCAGATCTCTGCCTGAAAGCCCCTGATTTCAAAATTATAATAATTCGGAGGGAGGGGGTCTACATTCTTTCATCCCAAGGGAGGCTCCTGCTCTCCCTAGCAGACACCTGTCTTCTAGAACCAAGACAGTCTGCCTATACCACACTGTTTCATATCACCATCTTCCCTGAAGATTTCTGGTAATCCTGCATTAATTTTCAATTCTTAGTTATGGAAATTTTGCCAGCACATCTGTAATTGAAAACAACTGAAAGCATATTTGAATATGCATTAATTTCTATTTCAAAGTGATAAGGTTTCCTAATCTTGAAACCTTTGGAAAAGCATTCAGAAAATGAAGAAGCATATGTAAGATTAAATTCAGTTTACTGGAATGTAACTTACAGCTACATGGACAGTTGGTGGCTGTTGCTGTGTTACATAAAATAGAGATAACAAGACATGATAAAGCATATATACACGTATACAGTTTTTGTAAATTAAAAAAATGAAGCGTTTTCCAGAAAAAAATCAAAACATTTTAAAATTCTAAAATTTGTAATATAAAATGTTTAAAATAAATTAAAAAATATATTAAAATGTGCCTATAAGGAATCTGAGGTACTTAAAACAGGCTCCATCATATGAAGACTGTAAAAATTCCAACCTAACCCCATCAATGCTAGGATGCTTCCTCAGTTCTTTCAAAGATTTATCTTCACTGCACACCTCTGGAATCCTTCTACAATATCTACCCCTTTCTTAGATGTGCTTTCCTGAAGTGCAGTGGAGGGCTGCAGAACAGGTGCTCATCAGTGTGACTTGCTGTCTCTGATGTCTTATATCTGCTCTTCTTCTTGGAACTTTTTACAATAAGTATTACACTGTGAATCCAGCTTAAAATGTGAACAAACTTGTAATAAGACAGGTTATTAAAGAGGTTATTTTTCACCTACATTGTGCCTTTGATATGGTTTGCAGAATAGCTATACCGGTGTTTTTCCCTTGCACAAGAGAGGAGGTGTAGCAGTAGAAAAACAAGACTCTTATAGTGGCATGACTGATTCATGTCAAATTAAAATATATTTTGAATTACTTTCAGCCTCCTATCATACTTTCAACCCATCATTAGCATTTTTCTGCCTTTTTCTGTTCTTCTTTAGTTTTATTTTGTCTTACTAATTTCAGATTGTTCTGTAAATTGAGCAAAAAAATGCTGAAGGTAGTTGCTTGTCCTGAAGTGCTTCCTCTGATGCAGCTTGCTCTTAGTGCAGTTATTTGTGTATGCTCTCTACTCCAGCATTCAAGCTATTAGTGAAAGCCCAGAACAAACCTATAAAAGAATTTCATAGGTAGAGCCAGAAACTACTGAACACTACAGTTTAGTCAGCTTTATTGTCCAGTCTTTTCAGTGTTGTAAGATAATCCTAGCTGCTGTGCATTTCCATAAGAAAGATGGGAAATACCTTTTGCTTTCCCTATTGACTCTGTGGAAGACGAGATTATTTTGACAAGGGATGCTTTTGTACTTCCTTTTGGGATATTTCCTATCTCATTTCCTTCAGGGGCTAGTTGAATGATTGTTCAATACTTTTCAACAATAACTTTTTGGGTTGATTATGTCCAGTCCTACATATTTCTCATTCTGAAGAAAAAAAAAAAGACTAAATTTATATTTATTGTTCTCCAGCCCTCAAGTCTTTACTGACACCTCTGTCTCTCTCCCTTCACATTCTCTTAGGTAACTACTTGCAAATGATTCAAAGATCCCTTTTGTTACTTTCTTTAAAGCTCTTGATGGAAATCTACCCCATTTACTGTCTTGAATACCTCCCATATTCTAAATATTCTGTAAGCTGTTTGCTCGCCTGAACTCCTCTAATACAAAGTTTGTGTTACATGTATGGTTGCTATTAATCTTTTTTCTCCAAAGCCCCATACCAAAAAGGCAGTAAATCTTTTGACATTATTAGTATTATTCATTATTTATTGACTCTTCCTCTTAATATAATTGATCTATATTTCCCTGAGCTTGCATCTAATGATGTATAATGTGCTTTTATTTCATATTGCTTTCTTTGTATGAATCTCAAGCCGTATCTTCTCTGCATTTCTTGTCTACATGTTTTTACTCTTTATTTCGAATCCCTTTCATCCCTGTGTTCAGCCTTCTGCATTTTGTGCAGTTCTGTGTTATAAACTGGTAGCTCTTTCACAATATTTGTCTGATTTGAAAACAGAAGGTAATATTCAAGACCTCAGAATGCTGCTGTGGGGTCTTCTGCTTTACTTATTATCTCCTCCCCATGTCACATTGCCACTGCCTGTGAAACTGCCTATTTAAAAGCCACAAGTCTTGTTACCTTTCTTCTTTTTGTATTCTCTTGATTCATCTCGTTATTTCTCTGCATTGTAGTGATGAGTCACTGTGGACTCCCACCTCTCTCTCTCAGACTTTTGCTCCTTTTGCTGGATGCTCAAGATATTTCTATTACAGAAAGATCTATACCTATTTTTGTTCCTCATAAAGGAGAAAGAAAAGGTAGAGATATTAATGCATGCATTAATGCAAATATATAGGAACAGATAACTCACCAGACTGGTGTAAGTTACTCAGTAAACCTATTTTTCTGTGTCAGTGAGTTTTGATTTGGCTCACTAATTGGCAATATTAATTGTAATATTTTTTAATATTGGTTCTGGACTACTTAAGAGTTTTTTACTCAGAGTCTATCTTCCTGTAATCTGCTTGTCTCTTGTAATCCTTCAGTTGCATGGTTACTTGGTTCTCAAATGCTTGGGAGTTTCTCATGCATACACATGTATTAGTTGTAGACCCATCACTTTCAGTCATGGCATTTTCTAACATGAAAAAAGTAGTATCAAAAAGTAGTATTTTTTTCTCTGAATAATGAAAAGGTAAATGGTAAAGTTAATTGCTAAATAAAATATTAGTGTTTATGATTCAAAACAAATAAAATTTATGCTTTTATATATGCCGGAAGAAATACAATATTCAAACTTTTAGACTCTAGTCCCTGAAGTGCTGTTAAAAAATTATCTTATCTGTCCCTCATTATCTTCATTTTTTAATCCCTTTAGTAGCCTCTGCAATTCTAGTAAGGTTCAATTTTCTCATATTCTCATCTTTGACTTTTTCCTGGTTTCATACATTCTCAGTTGCCTTAATCCAGCCCCACTTAAATGTTCTCTTTGTTTTTTTGCTCTTTATATTTTCTTCTTGGAGCTCACTTCCAACTTTAAACCTGCTTCCACCATTCTCTTTGAAATAGTTCTCCCACCAGTTATAACATATTTTTCAAAGACAGGGAAATGAAAAAAAATTATAATCCTCTTGTCAAATATGCCTCCCAGGCAAATCACATCAACAGGATTTTTTTTAAAATGCTTTATTTATCATGAGCTTTTAAGATCTCAAATTAATGCTATTAATAGGAGGTTGCTTAAATTCTCAACAGAACAAAAATGCTGTGCTGCAGTTCAGTTTCAAGAGGATTTTAATTTAAATTCAGTTCCCTCTTTTTTTCCTATCAAATGAACCAGATGTTTCCATTACAACACTAGTGTATCTTCACCTTGCTGGTGCCACGAGTCCACTGAGGAGAAGGTTTTTCTACTGGAGGAAGCAATGGTAGGCTCCTACACTGCATGGAATGAGTAAATGGTTGGCCTAAAACTGTAACAAAGTGCTGTGATGTTGGGCCAACCACTCAATAGCAGAGCAATTGAGAGGAACTTGGAAACAAGTCATGTTATTAGTTCTTTTCCTGCCACAATTTTGGATTTATTAATTTTAGAGACAAAAAGCAGCACAGTTCCCTGAAAAATGGGAACCCACATTTTATGGCATTTCTGAGAGGCAAATGGTTAACAATTCTGGGGAATAATTTTTTGCACTTTTTTTTTGTAAGACAGCAGCAAATGGCTATTAGAGGTGACATTATGATGATGGGAAAGAATTATAATAAGAGCTAAATATTTGTTGTTATTTGTTATTACCTAGCTTTGTTTTGAGCTAAGTGAGGAAGTTTCATTTATTAACAATAAAATATTCTCCCCCTTACGGAAACTTTCAGTTATATAACTTGTAGTCT
Organism: Poecile atricapillus; assembly: GCF_030490865.1. Classification (NCBI taxonomy): domain Eukaryota; kingdom Metazoa; phylum Chordata; class Aves; order Passeriformes; family Paridae; genus Poecile; species Poecile atricapillus. Next base: position 23,495,728 of record NC_081251.1, on the reverse strand, counting down.
TATCCAGGTTGCAGGAAAGTAAATGACAGTTCTCCCACAGAGGGTAATAACAGCAGGATACACCCAGTAATTCATACAATAGTCTGGGAACAGACCCAGAGGAGAAGTGGAGAAAAGTATTTCTTTAAAAACTTCTGTTTGTTTACATCTGACTCCAATGCTCTTTTAAAACCAATACAGGGGCTGAGAAAGGCGATGAAACCCACGGAAAAGTTTCTGGCTAGGCCGCATTTTCAAGGACAGAGACAATGCAAGGTTATCATTAATAGTCTTTATATGTGAGTTGTTTAGTAATCAAGTCTTTTGTCAGACCTGGGAGACAAGAATTCACAAAAGAGGACATCAGAAATGCAACTGAAATGCTCTTGTGATACTTTGAGATGATGTACATAGATACAGCACAAGGCTATGTAGTTTCTATACAGCTGATAATCACAAAGATAAAAAAACTGCTAATTATTAACTAGGCTGGAAACTTGATTTTAGATTGCTTTCTCAGATCCCACATCAGAATTTGTACTTGTGGGATCTGGAGTGCATGATAATAGGGAGAAGTCAAAGGGTACTTGTTCTGCCCATTTATAGCAAAATTCCTCAGTTTCTAAAATCTAGAAACTGACTTTTCAGTAGTTCTCTCTACTCTTCATCATATTTGAAAAAAATTGTGTCACAAGCCGGTAATTTTGCCAGCTAAAACCTAAAACTTGAGAATAATTATCTTGGCATTTCCTTCTTTGTCTAGTGCTACAAAATGTAAGTTATGTGCATTTAAATTTAGGTGCTTTTCTAAGACTAACATACATTGCAATTGTAGAAAAAAATCATATCAATCGAGTTATAGAGGAGATGAATGTGGCTGAAAACAATTCAGTAGAGGATTAGACAATGCTGAATATACTTATTCTGCTCTAATCTGTCTAAATATAATTTTATATTTAATATATAAATATTATATAATTTTATATTTAATATATACAATCTGATTAGAAATCAGATTGTAGAGTCATATAATAACAGGTGATTGATATTGTTAAAGATCTCAAGGTTCTTGTTACATTTCAGCAAATAGTCAGATATTCTCCATTCAAATTTGTGGGGAAGTCTGCACAAGCTTTCCCAAGAAAGTAATAGATGTTTCCTTTGCCTAAGATGCTAATAACAATGATTACATAATTGCAAAAAATAATTTATCTAATCTACTTCCCTCAAGTTATAGGTCAATCCTGATAGGTGTTTGTTCCTGAAAATATTTAGAAATGAACAAGTGACCAATGTCATTATGGTTACACAGGAAGTATGAATGCTTCTCTGGAAAGTTTTGCTCAAGAGTCAAAAGAAATGGTTTTTTGTTTATTCATTAGAACTTCTCCAATTCAGCTCTTTGGTAATTGAATTGGATATTCAGCCTCAGAGAGAATATCCAAAAGGATCATCTGTTCCCATCATAAAAATATAAAATGCCCGAGATCTCTTTTTGAAAACTCAATTGGAAGGTTTTGTAATTTAATTTGCTACTGAAATGTTTCCCTGTTAAAATCTCTATGTAACTGCGTTAAGAGCATTAAGTATAACAGGATATGTTTCAATTTCTAGAAATATAAATTTACCATTTATTTAGCATAGTGCTTAGAGAACCTGTAGCACCATTTCAGATTTCAAAACTGTCCACTATGGAAATATTTGCACAGTTGTACTGAGTGCAAAACATGCAATCTGGTCTTTCTCCTCAAATTTGCTTAGCCTTTTACCAGAAGGTTCTTAAATAGACTGTGGTTCAATTACCTGCAGAGACCATTCTAAGGAAAATATCCGAAGCAGGAAGAAGTATTGTTTTCAAATCAGATGTCCTTATCTTCAACGTTTGACTTAGCAGTTGCTTATGGTATTTTAAAAGGCAGTACTATTATCATTGTCAGGAAGGCTGATGTTTTGCAGTTCTCCCTCATGTACTGTGTGAGCCCACAGCAAATTATTTCTTTTTTAGAAAATTCCCAGTACACACAAATAGAGCCTTACTATGTTGTTTGTTGAGTAAAGCAGTGTTAGTTATTTGCTTTCAACATCTGCTTTCTGACTTTTACCTTGAATCTGAGGTGTATTTACAATCATTAATAAGATGTCTGGAGAAAGGAGAGGTGATTTAGTTAGATGGGCAATGTTGAAGCTGAAGCTCTAAGAGTTTCCTGTATTGTTTCATAATGCAAAAGTAGTTTTTGAAAAACAGCTTTGCTGCAGGTAATGCAACAGAGATATTTGTATAAACTTTTATCAGAAAGCATCAGTGCATTTCTGGTAGATTTTGTCTTCAGTGAAACATATCAATGAAGCTAAAAGCAGAGCCTTTGCTGTATCAGAGAGTAGAGTGGATCTTCCTACTTGATCATCTGCTTTCAAACACCCTACTACTGGGAGATCACCAAACTACTGAAATCATCCTTGGTTTTCTCTCCAAAATGGTCATCATTTTAAAGCAATGGAATTGTAAAAAAAACTTGGAGTTATTTTGAAGGATGTATAAGATTTGAATATTTTTAGGATATAATTTCAATCATTTTTAGAGAGATAAGAAGTTGGTAGGAAGTTGCTAGATTTTTTTTTTTTTAAAAGGAAATTGGGAAATCTAGGATTTTCATATAACCAAGGAATTATGGTTAAAGCTCAGCTTTCAAATGAGTTTCACTGCAAAATCAGAAACATTATCAAGTAGTGTTTGTTTTTATTTCCCCTTTCATATTGCTTATTTTTCCATCTACTACAGGAGTCTTTGATGGGCTTATTAGTTTTCAGGATGAAAAAAAATTCTCTAGCTGTGCATACATATATATAGTTGAAGTTTGCAAATCGTATGAAGCATAGCCATGACATCTGAAAGCAGGGGTAAAATAATCTAAACACAGAATTTTTGGTGATTTGGATAACTTTAGCTACATTTTCACAGTGAATACTTGCTGTAAATACAATTTTAAATGATTTTTGAAGCTTGATTTTTAGTTCTCGTAGCTATGATGGTATAAGTTCTAAGGATCATATTTGAAACATTTTCTTGAAGTGTTTGGCCAAAACCTGCAAAATTCAATTGACTTCAGAGTTACACTTGGCTTGGTTTGTTACAGTATGCTTGGATTGAAGATGTGGGATTACTCTATTGATTTAATAACTTCAGAAATTATGTTCTGTATTGAAATTTTGTTTTCAAACACACTTAATACTTGAGAGAATTTAAATCTGGGGATTTAACCTGAAGTCCTAAATGATCTTAAAGCATAGCAGAATATATAGTCAAAGAACATAGCTAGTTCTAATAAATAAAATTTCTCAAAAATGATTATTTTTCCTTATGCTGATATGATGCCAAATGCAGAGCTTCACTCTTTTCATGCTTCTAGTAATTATTGCTGACGATTTTGTTACAGAAGCATGGTGTTGATACACTTGAAAGATGTCATTTTTTTGCTTTGCCCTATATTCAGGGCAAATGCCTCACTTTCAAGGTCACATCCAACAAAATAATGACTGGCTCTTCCAAGAAGCATTGCTTGGTTCAAGGCTAAAAGTCTTTTTATTCAACAACTACTTTCTTATTAAACTCAAACAGGAAATAGAAGCCAGTTTCTTAAGGGGTGTTTGGCATCTATTTCTCCCAATAATCTAATGTTACTTACCTTTTAAAACTGTTATGTGCATAATGATAATAAATCAAGCAAAATGACAGTGCCACATAGAAAAATTAATTTAGGTGACTGTGATTTATTAATTCTGTCCATAATCCAAATGCTTATCACAATCTGTTAAAACTGAAATGAGTTTAGAAAAAACCCTCCATAGAAGAATGAGATGCGTGCAGAAAGGTGAAGAAATTCTTAGAAGTGTTATGGACTTTGCTCAAACAAGAACGCTTAAAATCTTCTATTGTGAAGATATATCTCCTTCCTGCCTAATATAGAACGTTGTTTTGAAATATGCTTTAGGATGATTATAATTTTACACACAGAAACAGTGTGACTTCAGCAGAGTTCCCTGCTCGATTTTCTCATTTGTAATGTCATCCTTCCCAATCATGCTTGTCGCTTTTGATATACTGCCTCTCATGAAAACTGTGAGCCCTGTAAATGTCTCTATAATGGCTAGCTCACTCAAGCCCTGGTCGTTGAAGGCAGCTACCATAATGCAAATAATAAATAATAATAGTGCCTGTACATAGCTACAGCAAAGTCAGTGAAGCAATACATGTTCCTTGATACACAGGGGTTCTAATGATATACTGGGTGAGGGCCAGACCTTTTCCCTGTATCACACTGCACTGTGTCAAAGCAAGAGCTGGAGCTCAGCTTCTGTAATCAGATCCATATTTGAATTTTTACAGAGTTTAGTGACTCTTTGTGAACCTGCTGATCCACTCTTCCATATTTATTGAATGAAATACTTTTATCCTTTGTAGTCTCTACATCTCTCTACCTCAGTGGTGTTATATAGATGTTATCTACTCTCTTTCCTAAAATATTAAGCAACAGTGGAAGGCATCTTCTAAATAATGTATTCTGAACTTTTAACAGTACATGCTTAGCTCCTATTCTTATTTCCATATTATTTAAGTACCATAACCTGAAATTCATACGCCAGAAAAAATAGTGAAGATGACGGAACAACATTTCAAGCAATGCCTGTCAACATTACTTAGAGGTTTGACCCTGCAGGTCCTGAACTCTTAACACAGTCATTAGAATGACTGTAATGAAATTTTCAAGATGCAGTGATTGAAGGATTGTGGTTTCAACTGTTTTGAATATGTGTTTCATTAGGCTAAAAGTCTAAGCTGTTAGCATTGAGATGCCTCACTGTAGTCATCTTCATCTGTATTTGCATTCAATAGTCTAGTGCCTTGGTAAGACTTAATTTTGTAGCCACATCCTGACAGATGCCTTTAGCATGTATGTTTTTGTGGAATGTTATGATATTTAATAGAAACTGCCCTTGTTTTCTACCCTAGAAACAGAAAGAAGTAATTAAATTTAATAGAAACTGCAGCCTCTAAACAAAGATACATGATATGTGTGTGCCCACGTACTGCACAGTTAAAGAAAACACTAACATAACACTAGAATTAGAAAAGCAGTTCTTTAATTTCAAGGGTTGCATTGCCAGCAATGAACTAGAAAAATAAATGTTTTTGAATCAAGACTTTTTGTATGCACTGGTTCCCTACATCAGATGCACTAATTTACATTTTGGAATCATTTTCTGTTCTGATTACTTGCTCTTGCTGAGCAGTGGAGAAAAAAAAAAGTCAGATTAAAAAGTACAATAATAGAGCTATCTTGCCAAACTCATTGCGCTCAGACAACTGCAAGGCTTCCTCCCCTTGCAGTAATTTGACTGAGAATATACCCACTGTGTTGACATTTATGCACTGGGAATGGAGCACAGAATTATTCCAACTACTTGCCAAAATTTTGAAAGCACAAGCTTTTCAAGTCTAAAGCATTATTACTGTTGCTTAAATGCCATTTGTAGGCAATAAGAAAACTACTGCTAATGTATTTGGTTTCAGTATTTTCACTCTACAGCAAGTGTGTTAACATATAAAACAACAGTAACTGGTCTTCTGGGAAATTCCAGTACAGCAGAGCCGCTATTTCTGGAAAGCTATTTTTATATATGGAACACTACTGGGCTGTGTAATATTTTGCTATTAGTGAACACATTGAAAAAATTTAATTGGCATGTGATTTCAGCTGTCTTCTCAGGGGAATAGTGGTAACTTTATGTACAGACTCACTTCACTGTACCTGTAGAACTGCTGCTAAATGAAAACCAGTGGCTTGGATCCATTGGAAGAAGAATAATGACTGATTTTCCAACACACAAACCTGAAAGAAACTCCTGAGTACCCTTTATGGTACCTGCCATTACCTTAAATATTTCACTTAAGGAAATTTTTACAAAGACTATTTTCCACCATGTTGTACGCTGTAAGTGGCTAGAATTGCCTTGATATAAAAACTGGGCCATCATGAAACTAAGTTTTCTTGCACAGCACTGGTGTGGTAGACCTGTGTGGTAGCTGTGCTGAGGGATTCATTTTGTTTTGCTGAAGTGTTTCTGCCCTTTAGACAGAAGAAGTGGATTTACTCTTTCCCTCTTAGTGCAGGGACTGAGCTAGACATGTGTGAAAGGGATGCAGTTAATTTATTACTTCAGTCCTAAAAGTGCTTGTAAAAGATGTTTGGGGTTAAACCTACATTTGATCAAAAATTTACTGAAAGCCCTTAATTTAAGTCAAGCTTGGGTTGACTTGCAAGATTGGCACTTTGCTTGTTTTTTGGTCAAGACACTTTTTCATGTTGAACACAAAGAATCAGCAAGATGCGGTTCTTTGTTCTTTACTCAAATGAATAAGCTCTAGAATTCAGGTGGATGGTGATTCCGACAGCTTTCAGGACAAAAAAATGTCCTGCATAGATGAAACACTCCTTTAGATCAGATACCTTTTCTCTGCAGTCATTACATTAGATGAACTGTTATGATTCAGTGAACTGCTGAAGCTATTTTTTCATGTACCATGCCAGGCAGCCGTGCTATTTGTCTCTATTAGGATTTTCTGCATCCTAAGTAGGGTGGCCATTTACTTGTTGAACTGCTAATTATACTCTGTTGTGATAGTTAGTCCCTCCTTGCATCTGTTTTCTTCTTCTTCTTCATACAGAATGCAAATTTCTCTCAAAGTGAAAAATTACTATAAATTGAGATCTATGCTATTTTTTTTTTCCCCAAGATCTAGGCAAATAAAATATATGCTCTTTCCAAATTCAGCCACCTCTTCTTAGGTGATCGCTGCTGCTTAGATATTTGCAGGTCTTTAAAATCCCTCCCTTTAAATTGTGGTTGCTTGTGCTGTGCCTCTTGTTATGGCATCGCCTTGCTAACCCCTAATATTTCATTGCTTCCCTGTGCTTATTCTGGCTGCTTGTTACATTTCCTCAGCCCCATTAGATTTTTCTTACAAATTTTTCAGGGCTCTCTGTAAGTGTTCACACTGGGCTAGGTGCATTAAACTCCCACATACTTCCAGAACAGGTGGAATAGACACTCGATATTCCAATGCAAGAATTTTAATCCAGTGATGGAGGTTAATCTGAGCACGTTAATTCTTAAAGGACTCAGAGCAAGCCAAGCTGGACACAACTGGCAGAAATTTTGGGCAGGAACTCTCAGCTGGACAGAGAGAGTAGATTCCAAAGCAGTGTTTTAATTGCCACTAATAGCAGCAGTGCTCAGTGGTGGAAACATGGATTTCTTTCTGTAACTCATTCCCACCATCTACTTATTATCATGACAGCTGATCAAGCTGGGATCTTAGAGGCACTGGTTGAACCAAATTATGAGCCTTTGTCCTTGGCCAGAGAGCCAGAGGTGACAGGAAAACAGAGATGACACAGGAGAAGGGCTGCTGGTAGCAATCTGAGCTAATTTCCTTCATGTCCATGACAAGCCTGTTATGTGCTGCTGTATAGCCTGAGATAGAGAAAGAAAGTAAACCCTCTCCTGCTGCCTTTTAACTGTAAAGCATCCATGAGTCAGAGAAGTTCCTGTAGTGCCCTGAATTGTGATCTGCTCCCTTTGCATATAACTGGTAGATAGGGTCACCACAGTGATCACTGTCCCTGCCCCTCAGCACTGTCTGCCTGTCTTTTTGTGTGTGCAGGGCAGGCACAAGGGGTATCATTTGGAAAATTGGACAATAGGACTGACTGCCTCTCTGAGAGGCCTCCTGAATTTGAGAATATTTTTTGTGTTACTTGGGGGAACCACTGCATGAAAAATGTAACTATCCACTGATGTTTCAGATAGAGAGCAGGCTCCATTTCCTCTATTAGCTGGCTAAAGAGTTGAGTGTCTAGTACATGCTTTCTAGATTCCCTTGGGAAGAAATGGAGAGTTCTGATGGTCACTGCTTGAGACCCTGAAGGATCTTGCTGACCCATCATGGTGGAGTCCCTTCTGGAGTTGCCCTAGTTTATTCATCCTGCATGTCTTAGGAACCTCTCTGTTTATTTTCCTGCAACGGAAATAATAATCTTGGGAAGCTGACATCACATGTCCTTCCAGTGACTTAAGAACAGCATAACTGACTAGCTGAGCTAGGCAACTAAATTTAACACATTTTAAAATGTATCTAGTTTCGATTTTTCCTCTTCTCTTTTTAAAATTTTTATTATTTTTTTTCTTCTTTTCTCTCCCTCCTTCTCCCCCCGCCCCCCCACATCCTTTTCCAAATTGGCCTTTTCAGCAGAGAGAAATAAGCCCAGGAGTACTACAGTTCCAGCTTTTGAAACCTATCTCTTATCCACCTCTCCTCTGGGAACACTTGAGAAAGGTCAGATCTTCCAGTTTCTGTAACACTGGACAGAAACTTTAGGGATTAATTAAAATGAAAGGATGAAAATCTATCTGTCCCCAAGTCTTTTTATCCTTATCGTCTTTCTTTGAGAAAAGTAGAGACCTTTGAAAAAAAAATCCTGCCTACTCATGGACTGACTGTGTATTTTGAGAGGGAAGGGAAAACCGCAAGATCGCCACTGGGAGCAAACCTGACAGATTATGCTTTCTTCAAATTTGGAGTTTCCACAGTCTTTCTTCCATCTCATTTGTCCTAAAATTTAGTGGGAATATTAAACATTAGGCTGTGAAATTCTGAAGATGAAACTGAGATGGTCTCTGAACAAAGTGTTACTAAAAATATCAACTACTTCTATGCATATAGAATTCAACTGAGAATGCTTTGAGCATGTATTAATGCAATGGTAGCACTGGAGAAACAGTATATTTGATCAGTGTCTCAGTGTTTGCAAGGTATCATATTAAAGTGAAAAGTTTTGTATTTAGGAAAATACTTTTTTCTATGGCTTGCTATTTTTTTCCACCTAGAAATTTGTTTTTTTGTTTTCTTCTTGGCAATAAAAGTATGTAAAATAGTTTTCATGTACTGAGGAATATTGTAACATATGTTAACCAAACATATGCTTTGGGTTTTTTTTCAGTTTGTTTATTGAATTTGAAGCTATTAGCATGTGATTTCATAAAAGTATATTGAGAAAAGCACTTTAAAGGTTAACTAATAAACAACAATTTTAAAATAATAAAAGAGAATAATTTAAAGTAGATCCCCTGTAAGGGCATACATTTTGCTTTGACACTCCACAGAATACAAATTCTTCCTTTCCTGACAAGGTAGTATGACTAGATTTTTCACGAATGTCAGAAATAATTTGAATTTCAGCTCATGTTCTTTTTATTTCTGCATGTATTAATATTCCTGGATTTAGAGTCTGGTCAATAGAGTTAATGCCACCAATAATAAGGCTGCATCCAGCTTTTGTCAATCAGAGCTAAGAGCTTTCTTCTCTGCTCGAATTGAAGTCATTTTTTTATCTCATATTAACTTCTCTTAGTCTCATTATTAAGTCTTTAATATTGCCTAAATATTTGAAGTTATAAGAAAAAAATTCCTTAAGACCTGAATAAAGTTTTGGATCTGAGCTCCACAGATAAGACCGATGCTAAACTCTGGCTCAGACTTTCTGCTGAGGGTCTCTCTAGAGAAAGAGGTAAAAGAACAAGCCATAAGCAGCAGAACAAAACCAGTAGGGTGCCTTTCCTTCTAGTTTCTCTACTGCAGAGAGATTGCGCAGCAAATTCTTCTGGCATATGGAGCACACAAAAATTAATTCTTACGAGGCAGTGGGTCAAAGTACTGACTAAAATTCTATGCATCTTAAACATCTTAGATACCACAAAGCCATATCCTTCTGTGTCTGAAGTGAGTGAGTACTTGGAGTGGCTTGGTACAAATGCTGTGTGGTATACACATTCAAATTAGGTGAAATTTTGTTGTTTTGGTTGAATTTGTAAATTTACAAGTAAAAATTATAAACTGAGTGTCTGAGTATAAAAAAGGGTCTGAGCCACTGCAAGATTACCCACTAAGAAGTTTCCATCAGGTTATTAGCTGTCTAACTAGCTTTAATTAAAGAGACATAACTATTGTTTATAAGAATAAAAGCCATTTTTTGTTAAAAATTCACGCTGTTGATTTCTTGGGGAAAAAATTACTGTATCAGCTACTTGATGCTTTTTTAAATGTTATTTCTGGCGGTTTTTTTCAGCTTTAATGGAAATTTTCACAGAACTAGCCTGAAATGATACATTGTTTTCCAGAATTTCTTGGATTCACACTAAACACTTTATTACACTGCTCCCAGCACACACAACCTTTAGCTATAGGAACACAGAAAAAAACACAAGTTTTATTTAGTTCTAAAGACTGGGTGATGTTGGAGGGGTGGAACTAAGTAAATAGGAATAGAAGTTGTAATACATTTTATACAACTTTTCTACAAGGTAAGTGTCTGGGCCCAGTTCCACTGCAGTGGGCACAAGGAGATACAAGCCATTGCCTAATATTTATGTTACTGTAGCACTCAGCTGTCTTGAGCATGCTCAGGACCTAGAAAGGTCTCTTATGACAAAACTTAGTCCTTGCCAATAAGAATCAGAGAATCATAGAATGGCCTGGTTTCAAAGGAACCCTAAAGGTCACCTCGTCCCAGTTCCTCTCTCACTAGACCAGGAATCTCAGAGCCCCATCTAGACTGGCCTCAGACACCTCCAGGGATGGGTCATCCACAGCTTCTTCAGACAACGTTCATTCCAGTGCATCACCACCCTCCCAGTAAAGAACCTCTTCCTAATATCTAATTTAAACCTACTCTCTTTCAGTTTGAAGCTATTCCCTCTTATTAGTATAAAAAGTCTCTCCACATCTTTCTTGTAGGCTCTCTTCCAGGTACTGGAAGGCCACAATTAGGTCCCCTTGAAGCCTTCTGTTTTCCTTGCTGAACAAACTGAAGAAGGTAAGACCAAAAACAAATAACCAAACCAAACAAAAAAAGAAAAAAACCACAACAACAACAAAAAAAGCCAAAAACCCCCAAAAAACCTAAAACCAAACCAAACCAAACCAAAAAAGAAATACAAAAAGAAGCTCCCTTTGAAAACTCTCTAAGGTCTGATATACACTTGAAAAAATTTACTTGATACCAAGTACTGTTTGTTTTATTTATTTTTATTTTTTCACTTTTTTTTTTTTGCCTGCATGTTGCAATAGAGCCCTAACACAAGATTAGGAAGAGAGCATGATAACTTTCTAGGACAGTTCAGGGAGACAGCACTGACCATAGCAGGTGCTCTGGGAGAAGGGAAGCTGTGCTGAGCACCTGCTGGCCTTACGTAGACAGTGCCACAGGGATGAACAGGCTGGTCCCAAAGCCTTGTGTCTGGGTAAGAAACTTAAAACTGGGAAGTATTATAAATGATGTCTGTTTTTTTTTTTATTTATTTTATGAGTAGATAGTAGCTTTTCTCCAAGAAAAAAGAATCTGCTCAATTGTCCCAATGTTCTTCTGTGGTCAGAAATAACCTAATAATTACCATTACATCCTGATTTATTAACCTCACCCTCCAGAAATCAGACCATCTCTAACATATTAGAGACCAGATTTTCTCATACTGAAACTCTTTCAGTCTGATCTTGTGAGGTTGTATTTTTCAAGGAGTAGCCAACTTCTGTGTGTAATGTGTCTTTCAAACAATACCTCTGAGACTGAGTTTCTAAGATATCCTTTTTTATAAAAGTGAGTAGAATCTCCCTCTAAGCACTCAGGCTCTCTCTGTGGACTTCACCTGTATCTCTCAAGAGAAGTGCATTTGCATTTCTAGGCTAGAGTGAAAGTAAGGCAAATCTCTGGCTTTACAGAAATTTGCAGTTGCATACTGCTTGTCTCTGTCAGCACCTTTGCTATGCCACTGTCTTGGTTTAGGGCAAATTTCTGTTTAATTTTTGTTAGAAATAAGTTATATGATTGCATTCTTGCATTTACTGCTCCTAAATTTCTTCATAATGTTTTAGTTAGAGATATCAATCTATGTGAAAGCCATGTTCTGTTTCCTAATAGAAATACATATTTGAAATAAGAACTTCTCCAGAATCTTCTAGACCAAAGCAGTGTTAGTTGCAAACAGATGAGAAGACACTTGGTCAGTGTCTTATTTTTAGTTTTTATTTTTTTATGTCTCTGAAAGTTTTCTTTGGTTGTAGATGAATGACAAAAAGAGGGAATAACTGTGGTTTAAAGTTGAAGAAGATTATGTGACATGAGCTTTTAAAGAAGCAGAAGCTGCAAAAATAAAAGCAGATGTTTGGAGGAATGGCACACACCCCTCTGATTCACAAAGGATTTTATTTGTCATAGTTCAGGTAGGGCTAAACTGCATTCATGAAATTGTTTGAGGTCTTCGCATTTTAAAAATATTGGCAATACAACACAGCTTTTTTTTTCATTCCTGTGTCCATGACTTGAAGCAGTTCATATACACCAAATATGTTGATTGTTGATGCTACATAATAATAGACAAATAAAAAAGACCTTTAACAGCTGTGGAATTTATGTCTTTGTTAGGTTATTTTCTCAAGTGACCAATAATTCTGTCAATATTTTTAAAACTCCTAATAAAAGAGTGTATTGATTCACATCAACCTGTGAAAAATGTTTGGGATTTTGAAGATTTTTTTTTTATTACTACCAAATTCAAATAAACTTTAAAAAATTGTGTGTAAAAATGAAATTGAGACTATAATCTATAACCAGCTAATTTTCAAAATCACCATTATTTTTTTTTCAGAATTTTGATAGCTTATCAAATACTGAGAAATATTAGAATGACTAGAAATACCTTTGAAGAAGTCTAAATATTTCCCAAAATCTGTACCATACCTGTTGATTTAAGCTTGATGTTGTTCATCTCCATTTAGGAAAATTGTAGTGAAAGATCAAATAATGGGGTCATTTAAAAATTAATTTCTTTGACATAAAATTACATTTTTATAAATTCCTCACAGTTCGTTATTGTTTCTTTATTATCTATATCTGCAAATTTTCTGGAACAAAAAATACTTATGAGAAAGTATTACCAGCTGAGTGAGTAGTAAATCAGACAAAGCATGACATGGCAATGGAAAAAGAACAGTTTTGTTGCTTTTCACTCCAGGGTCTGTGAATATTTGGGATTCTGAATTACATTGAAATGCTGTGCAACAGCATGTAGAAAATGTGCTCCTGCGGTCAGGAAGGTTAACTTTGTTGTACAAAGACCTGCACCTCTCTCAGACAGGCCTGGGGATTTGCAAAGTGAAAAAGATTGAGAAACACCCGTAGCTCTACAAAGGAAATTGTCCTTTATTGTGCTGTCTGAAGTTGTTTTAACCTCATTCTGGAAACAGCCTAGAAACTTTTATAAAGGTAACTAATATCACAGTAGATTTTAGCTTTGAAGGAGATTCTAGTTTGTTAAGGAAAATAAGAGCCCACAATGGTGGGGAAGGGAATTATTTTTGCTGTTTATCTCAAGTAGATCTTAAGGTGCACAGTCAAGTAGGTGGGGATTTGGCATATGCTCATTTGTCATTTCATGTGGGCTAGCTTTAGTCTCTTAAATATTTATTACTTAATCCAAAAAAAGTAATAATAGAAATGCTGTAACATTTCTCTGGCTGTGTTCCCTCTGCAGGGTAATTACTTGTGATGAGTGCTTGGGGGTACGCTGGTCCCAGCTTGAATCTTTGGCTGTAGAGAAAATGATGAAGATGGTTTTTACCTGTCTGAGTTCCAGGCCCAGAGTTATTGTGGAAATATTTCATTGACAGAAATACTGTAATAAGATTTCAAATCTCAGACCCTTTAATTACAAGATTAATGGCTTTCAGGCTAGCAAAAGTAACTGAAATGTCATTTCTAGTTGTTTGCACACTCATTCATTTATTCACTTGGCTAAATAACTTGAGCCAGGTACAGCTCTTCCAATAAAGCTAAAGTTGTAATTTCCTTTCTCTGTGGTTATAGTCCCTTTGAAAATGTACAGTGTAGGCTGAGAGTGATTCAGCTACCTCAAGCACTTAATATACAAAGTGTTCTGTGGAAATACAAAGACCATATATCAAAAAGGAGGGCACAACTTCTTAACAAGTATATTTTCCAAAAGGCCAAAGTGGGACACAGAGGAATGAAAATTAAGGAATTCTGAGAATATCCAGCATGTGACAGGTGAGTCCCATTTTGGTCTCTGGTTTGACAAGGTCTGAGGGAAACCTTTCATGTTCATTGATGCTTCTTTTAAACCCTCATGAAAAACTACGATTAATGGGTGAAAAGAAGAAATTTTAAATCTTTGTATGAAGTAGTACCCTCCAGAGCTAAAGATGGGATGTACTGCTCATAATCTCTCACATTTCTGTTCACAATGACCTGAATGATGAATTTGCTGAATTGGTCATGCATTCCCTGGAAAGTGCAGTCACACTTTCACACACTTCTTATCTCTAGGCCATCCAATTATGTGGGGATAAGTTAACATTCTGCTCCCACTGAGGGGTGCTCCAATGCCATTAATGAGCAAGCATATGCTTGTTTTAAAAAACCAGGCCAACATTACTCAAGTGTAAGCCCAGAATGACTTACACAAATGCATCTGTTAAACAAAGTCCTTATTCTTTTCAGTTCCTTATTTGTTCCTTGTGGCAGTGTCTATGTGATATAATTGGGTTCCTGCATATTAGGAGCAGAATCCCATCTGTCTGAGGTATCTATAATTGGTTGCTGTCTCACAGTTTCAAAGTAGCTCATCTGAATGATAACCTTTTATTTCACCACTCAAAACTGTAGTAGGAGAATGAACAATAACTGTATTTGTACCATATCTTGAATAATAGCTTAAAGATTTCAGCACTGAAAATAACATCTTCAGGATAATTTTTACCTAGGTAAAATATCAACAGGGCTGGAAATACTCATTGTTGCATGCTTTTAGAGTGTATACCTCACCAAGGCATAGGAATACCAGAATGAGTTTTCAATGGACATAGTTATGTCGTGGTTTTAAAGACTCCCATCAGCCACCAGCAGCTTCAACTTCCTTGGCTCTCAAAGCTATCTTAAAGGTAAAGTCACCCCATGGCAAGTTAATAGTATCTAAATGTGCCAATGCATGCTTTGGTGGCACTACTCTGAAGAGCAGCCTATAGCTGTAATAGCACAACAGAGAGGATCAGGGGGATCAACAGAACATCTTAAGCATGAACCCATGTCACATTCAGTCCTGAATTCATACTGCATCCATGATAATATGGCAGGTATAGGCATGCTGGAGTCTTGCATATCCTGTGCAAAATGACTACCTTATCAGAGATGGTTGGGGCAATCAAGTGTAGTACCATTTGTCTGGTCAGTCCCTAAGTTAATCAACCTATGCAGTCATTGTTGAGGAAATCAGGCCTTCTAAGGGGTTCCCAACATTCCATGCCACAAGAATCACAGAGGTATGTGGGTTGCCCAGGTTCAGACTTTTCTTAGGACAGTGGGAACCTGATTGAGTTATGGGTGTTTTATATCTGATGGAGAAACTGCTACACTGAGTTTTCTTTTGGATCCATACTTACCAAGGTGCTGAGGCCTTATATCTTCCATGGTCACTAACTACATGCAGGTCCTCTTTACACTACAGTGCCAAGAGTCTGTCAGAGACTTGTATTGTAACAAGTGCTAGAGTATAACACTGCACAGCTAATCTTGGCAAACATTTCAGGGCTGAGTACTTGCTATTTTCCTGAGGTCGTAGGTAAGGTTTTGTGCTGTTCTGTGAGGGAGAATAATGTGTTGTGTGTAGAGTGTTTCATTATCAGATGGAGGAAGAAGAAAATTCCTTCTGGGGACTCAGAAGCTGTTGCTGTGTGGAAACATGCTGTGTGAACAACAGGCTGTGACCAAGGCATTAACTTGACATTTTCCTGCTATTGGGGGAAGATATTTATGAGAAAGTACATATTATTTGTTAAAAGCATAGCTACTTCATTCCTAAGCAATTTCAAAACTAATAGGTGTTATACTACCGCATTAGTTGGGCTTTCACATTTCTGATAATAGGGATGGTTTTATTATGATCTATTATTACAATTTCTGTTTTACCATTTTTGCTCCAGATGTTTCTAGAAACTTTATTAGCAGATAATGTCTCATGTCTCAAATAACATAAAACCCTGGAACACAAACTGAAGTAAGGAAGTATAGCACACACTAGAGGGTGATGGCAGAAGAGAACTGGAGGGTAATTACAATAAAAACAAGCAGTTGTTTAAGCTTTGCACAATGTGGTGATCTTGAACCATCTGGAAATTTGTTTTCATAAACAAATGACATCTGTTTCTCTTCACTGTTGTATAACCTAACCTTTTGTAGTGTTAAGGAAACTTCAGATGTATTCCTCAACAAGTAGTTGCCTGATTGCTTCTAGGCAATAACCAGAAGTGAGGGTAGAAGGAGGATGTGAAGGAGCAATAGCCATACTAACTTATTCCTGGAGAATATCCTTGACGACATTCAGATACAAGGGCAAATATCCTCACATTGAAGCAGTTTCTGCAGGAACATAGCCATGTGCTGATCAACATAAAGTGATTTGAAATGCAGCATGGGCATGAATAAAGAAACATCCCATTGCTCTTAGCATAAGGAGCTGGTCTGTGATGAAGAGGCATCTAGTTTGTTATTAGTTGTGCTACTAAGGTCTACAAACTCATAGCTTGAAAATTGAATTTCAGGCACTGTGTCTTTGGTAGCATGAGCACAAATTGACAGTAATGGTAAGTTTACACAGTTATGTTAACTGGAGAAAAGCTGTTTCAATGACCTTCCTCTTCTGCTTCATGGATTTCCCTGAGTTGCACTGTGGCTTGGTCACTGTCCCACCAAATCGCACAGTCCAAAGCTGTGTTTCCAGCACAACTGTGTCATGACTGTTCCTGAAACAGCAGGTGCATCCCTTCTTGATGGTTTCATGAAAATGATGCTTGCCTAAAGAGTTTGACAAAAAGTTATTGACAGGCAATGTATCATCAGATCTACTAACACCAGATCTACCATTGCTCCAGGATGAAGTTGCATGTGTTAATTAATGCCATTTGAGAATACCATTTGACAGTGAAAGGAAAAGGAATTTTAAAATTTTTGCGTATCTAAACCATCCTGTAAAATTCACATGAAAAGTCCAGATTGTTTTTAAGGGTGCTAGTTATAATATATTTGGATTGTTGATGATATATTAATAAAGCTTGCTATTTTGAAATGGAAAATAAGTTGATCTTTATGTTCTGGGTCGAATTTTGTATGCAAAATCCTAACTGATCATTCTGGAGAATGATATTCATATTCACCTCTGTGCCTTCACGTACGAATGTAACAATTTCATCACGCTCTTTTGTATAACTAGCATGTTTAATGCATCTCAAAAATGCCTTCTCATGCCAACAGGTCCTTCAGCAAAGGCAGTCTGCACATTTCAAAAGTCAAAAGCAATTTGTTTAGATGACCTGTAACCTAACATGGTTTATGCTGCTAAAAATCAGTAAGTCTGCTCTCCAGCTCACAAAACCAGCACTGAGGTTTGTTTTAGGAAAACATGGTTTGAGGACAGTACTTTAGTATGGCTCATAATAGAGAAATGTGAAGATGTTTGACACTATGGATGTGTATCTATTATGTGTAATTTCCTCTATGTGTGTTTGCATTAACACAGCATTTTTCAAGTATTTTGTTTTTGCTTAAGCAACTGACCAAATATTCTGTAATACCAGCTGACAAAATAGTCTATAATGTTCTTTCAGTAGCTGGGAGAAGTCTCACAATCACTGGCACTTGTTCTTAAGGAGGACTTCAACTTACCAGATATCTTCTGGAAATACATCACAGCAGAGAAAAAACAGTCCAGGAAGTTTCTTGAACATGTGGAAGAGAACTTCCTGACGTAGCTGGTGAGTGAGCCAAGGGAAGGTGCCCCTCAGAACCTGCTGTTTGTGAACAGAGAAGGACCGGTGGGTGATGTGGTCATCAGAAGCTGTCTTGTGCAGAGTGCACACTGCCCGTCTTTGGACATGCTGCAGCCCCTCAGTGTCTTTTGTGTCATGAGGGAGCCAGAACTTGACACAGGATTTGAAGTGCCGCCTCACCAGTGACCAATACAGGGGACAGTCATTTCATTGTCCTGCTGACCACACTTGCTGATCCAGGCCAGGATGCCATTGCCTTTCTTGGTCACCTGGACACATGCTGGTTCATGTTTGGCTGCTGTCAACCAGCACCCCCAGGTCCGTTTCCAGCAGGCACCTTTCCAGCCATTCTGCCCCCAGCTTGTAGGTCTGCATGGGATTGCTATGACCCAAGGGTCACACCACTTGCCCTTACTGAACCTTAAACAGTTGGTCTTGGCCAATCAATCCAGCCTGTCCATATCCCTTCCTACCCCTCAGCAGATCAACAGTCTCTCCCAACTCGGTTTCATCTGCAAAGTGATTTTGATCCCCTCATGCAGATAGTTAATAAATGTACTACCCAGCACTGGAAGGAGATGGTACAGCAAAATAAGTGCTGTTATATATAAGGAAACTACCACAAATACACAAATATCCTGCAATGACCTTGCCAGGAAAGCAAGGCAAGGTCAATGCTTTCCAGGTGACATATGTCACTTTTCTGCATAAAGCCATTTCTTTGGAAAGCAAAAATTCAAATGGCTTGCAAATAGCTGAGCTGAAAACTGCTGCAGACTGCTGAGCCCTGGTAAATCTGTATAGCTATTGAGTGAAAAGGCATGGAGGAAGTCAGTTAGAAATGATGAGGTAATAATTCCTGCTTAGAGGCACCAGGGCTAGAGGGAGGAAAGCTTTGTGGCCTGTCTACTCAAGTAATGAAACCTCTCAGCTACTGCAGTTTTTACTCTGAGGGAAAGGTGGGATCCTGGCTAAGGGGAGGAATTTTATGAAATTGAGGGCCAGAGTAGTGAAGAGGTTGAGATCATGGTTTTGTGATGGCTTCCTGCCCATTTCTCCTCTTGGATGTGAAGGCAGGGAAAAGCCATGCTGACGTGTGAGCAGTGTAAGAGTGTATGTGGGCAGAGAGTGCAGCCACATGGTAGAAAACGTTGACCTTAAAACTCAGCATTACATTCAGTGGTCTTTGTCTTCCCCCAGTAGCTCAAGTTAAACCTAGTCAAAATTATCGTGTTAGAAATCCCTTAAAACAGCTCCAAAACTAATAGAGTATGTCAATTAACTGGGGAGAACCAATGGGGATGGGGGACCATCCCTGTATGAGTTTCCACTGAACAGAGTGTTATGAGTTATAGAATTTATATTTTTCGCCCCAAGTCATTTAGATACTTCTCATTTAATATTAAACATTTTTAATTCATAAGGTTAGTCTTAATGTTGGGCTTCTTTTTTTAAGTACAAGGAAAATCTAAGCATTGGATTACATAGGTAAAGGTAACATCTGAAATAATCTGTATTACCAGGAGTAAAGGCCCAATATCATTCTCCCTGGACATTTTTCTTATGGATTTTCAAGTGTTTCTGTTAGAAGAATTTTGTTCACTTATTAGTCACTCATGGGAAATATATTAAAAATACAATAAAGTGAGCAGAGAGTGAGGAATTTTTTAACCTGGTAATTCAAAGTGATTGTCAAACAAGACCTAGTGCAGAAAAAGGAGAAAATAAATATAATTGAAGCGATAATTTTACTTCTTTAATCACAGGTTTTCAGGTCAGATACCAAAATAATGAAAAACATTTCACTGTGTTTGGGATTGATTTAGTTTTACAGTGAGATATTAAGCTGGTTTAAAGTTTATTGCCTTCAAATCTGCAAATAACATCAAGAGGGTCAGGACTTCCTAAATGGGTTTGGATATGCGTTTCCTCATCATATTTAAAAAAAATAAATTATTATTTTATATTATATTATATAAAATATTTATATTATATTTTTTATATATATATATATATATGCATACGCATATACACAACTTGGAACAAGCCAATTGAAAAGTTCTGAAAACATTTCAGTAATAATATTTACTTCACAGCACTAGAATGATGTTCAGTTAATGAATAGTTGCAAATCACAACAATATACTCTGCTTCCCTCTCTGTAGCTTGATTTCTAGGCAAATTAAAGCTGCTAAATATCATATATATTATCACAAATATGGTAATTTTTGCCATAAATTAATAGACTCATTGTTTTTAAGAACTTTTATAAAAGAATAGTAAACAGCCCCATTATTAATAAACAGTTATTTCAACAGTTGTATTCAACTTATTTTTAACTCTTCAGTTCTCAGGAGAAGTGATGTTATGGCCAGAAATGTTTCAGAGATTGGTTGGTGTTGAAAGATGCCAGAAGTTATCAAACTGTTGAGTTGAATTTGGGGAGTATTTTTTTTATAAAAAGCCTATATCCCTGGTAACTGGTACAGACTCATAGAATTAAGCTTCATGGTGTTTAAGGTTGAGAGAGACTATCTAATCTCCTGAATATCACAGACCATTAATTATCAGACAGTGATGCTGCATTGAGACCCTTAGTTTAACTGAAATTTTTCTTTCAGCCTAGTCCTGACTTGAAAATATGATTATGCTGAGAATGTATCATTTTCCTCTGTAGTATGTTCCAGTACCTATTCACTCCCACAGCTAAAAATGTATGCTTATTTTCTAATTTAAATTTTATGGCTTCTGCTTCTAGACAATTGGCTCTAGTTATGTATTCCTCTGCTTGAATAAAGCCCCCTTTTGTACATGAGTGTTTTTTATCCATGAAAGCATTTATACATCTTAATCTATTCACATCCCGGTCTTCTTTCCTGATAAGTTGAACAGACCGAGCTAGAAGAAACACATTTTCTCCAGTTCTTAAATGATTTTTGTATTTCCTCTCTGCTCAACAATACTTTTAAAAAATCCCTTTTTAAAATGTGGACACTGGAGCTCTATGATTGTGAGTGAAGTTCCCCTGGGAGTGCAATTTCAGACAGCCTAAAATTAGGTTTCTGCTTTGACTTGTCTGTTCCATAATTATCCTCCATTCTTTATAAAGAAGCTCAGAGAAGCAGGTCAGGTATCCCCAGGGCTAAAGTTAATTTTTGTGATTACTTCCCTCCACTCCTCTACTGCTGGCCTTTCTTTACTTCTTTTCACCACAGCATCTCCCTAGGTGTTCGACTCCTTGGCCTCTGAATCCTTCACGGGAACCAAGTTTAAGTCAGTCTAAAACTTTAGCGTTACTAGATAGTCTCACTGATTCAGAACTGTCAGCTTGGAAATAAAGAGGGAGAGAAAGAACTAGTTCTTTAGTTTTGGCTAGGATAGTTATTTTTGTTCCTAGTGGCTGATGCAGTGTTGTGTTTTGGATTTAGGATGACAATATTGTTAACACATTGATGTTTTAGCTGTTAGTGAGCAGGGCTTACTCTGATTCAAAGATTTTTCAGCTTTTCATGCTCATCTGCCATCGAGGAGGTGCAGGGTGCACAAGGAGCTGGGAGGGAACACATCCAGGAGAGCTGACCCAAATGGACACAAGGCATATTCCATACCACAATCAGCACTCCCCTCAGCAGTAAAACTAAGGGCAATTGGCCAACAAGGTGGGGCAGCCACTTGCTCAGGGATGGGCTGGACGTCAGTCAGTGCATGGTGAGCAACTACATTGTTGTTTTTTTGCACTTGTTTTATATATTCTTTTATCATTAATATTATTTTCCTTTCCCTTTACAGTGTCTGTCCTTATCTCAACCCACAAGATTTACCTCTTTACCTCTATTTACCTCTTTACCTCTTCTCTCCCTCTCTCCCCATCCCACAAGAGGGGGGTGAGAGAATGGCTGTGTGGTGTTAGGCTGCTGGCTGGGGTTAAACCCCAACTGTCCTTTTTGGTAGCCAGCATCAGGTTCAAAGGGCTGAAATAACAGATCTGACATGAGATGTGTTAAAAAATTTTTGTTTTACAGGTTCATAATATTAGTTTAATAGTTGCTGATCACACTGTTGATTTATCTGCTTTCAGAGAATTTTCACTTGTTCTCAGGGTTATGTTATGTAAGACCTTACTTGCTGTATATGTTCCCTATTGTGCTGTTTATCATCCCTGGGGGCTGGATTAAGGATATCATTTTGCTGTACTGTGTAACACTGGTTTATGATATCATAAAATCAGTGATCGTGAGACAAATCTGGTATTTGTACTCAGCACTGCTGTCATCTCTGTACTTTGGGAGCCATGTCTCAGAAACTATTAACAATTACACTCCACCTCTTCTCCTCAGAGAGCTGGTCTGTGGGGGAGACAAGAGGGAACACTCCCCTGCTACTTCACCTTCCCCTTCTCCTCCAGGCTAGTTACAATAGCTCTTGAAAATTTTGAATCCCTGGGATGTTCAAACAAGCGTGTTCCTACTGCCGTCTTCTGAACAAATTTCAGATCTTGTTTAAGGTTAAACAAATATTTAAGAATACCATGCAGAGATCTATCCCAAGGCTGGATAGTTATGAGTGACAGGTTGTGTGGGATAGCATGGGCAAGAATCTAGGCAAGCAGACACCTCTAGTGTTTTGGAACTTCATCCCTAGAAAAGTGCAGAATCCAGAAAAACTGGTAAAATATTCGGAAAAAAATAGGCTGTGACCCTGATAATTCCAGAGAGAAAAAAATCACTGCCACATGCTGGGTCCTGGCCCAGGAAGATCATGAGCCCTGCTCAACTCTTTAGGGGGAAAAAGAGGTCTTTGGATGTGATGACAAAATGACAGACACTGCAGCAACCACAATAGGGACTGGGGCTACTCAACCCCCTGCAACAGGCACTGCAGCTGCTCCAACTCTGGCAAGTAGGAAGCTGAACCAGGTTACCAACCCAGGCTGGTAACAGCTGCCCCAACATACATGAGAATAAATACTGGATGCAAAAGTGAGCTTGTTTAATAAGGGAAGAAACTCCTACGTAAAAGGGAAGGAGGAAGAAGAAGATAAGGCAGGATTCTCCAAGTGCCATCAGGAGAACAGGAGGAAGAAGTGAAAGAACTAATAAACAAGGCAGTAACCACCTGATCCCTATCCCTGAGAGAGCTGTGAGATATGTGAAAAGATTTCATCTTCATCCAGACCAGCATATTGTCACCTGAAATACTGGGGTAGCAGGACCAGTGGCCTGCAACTAGAGGGTAGAAGAACCAAGCAGCAGCTAGGATCCTTTCTTAGAGAAAGCATTGGCAAAGTGATTGGAAAAAGGGCACGAGACCTCAGCCTCTGGATGTGACTTCAATTAGGCAATAAGGGAAAGTCTCCCTTCAAGGAAGATGTTATGTCATTCAGGCAAATGGATCACCATTGAGAAAAGTATCCAGTACCTGAGGGAATTAGCAATGCTGGAGGTGATTTATGATGAGCAATGCGGAATTATTTAAAGATCCAGATGAAATCAAGTGTATGTCACCCAGGTGGTAGAAGTTTCTATAGAGCCCACCACTGTTATAGACAGCAATGACCTGGAAAGATGGAGAGAGACAAACAGTGGATGTATTGGCTGTCCAATTCCAGCAGCATGGAGAAATTCTCTCTTCCCCCAGTGGGGCTGTGTCTCAGCTGTGGAGAAAATGTTCCAAGAGTTCCAGGAATTCAGACAAGATATGTTCTAGTCCACACCTGCATGGACCAGTATCTCAGCTATCAGGAGTTAGACGTCTGCTGCTCAAGAGAGAGGATATAGGGATTACACACCACAGACCATCCTGTGGCTTCACCTGAGTGACCACGGAGAAGACATGAGAAAGTAGGGTGGAAAATCTACCTCAGCACCCTCATGGGTATCTGATTTACAGGAAAGCCAGCCACAAAATGGGGTTCTTCAGGAAAACTGCTGCTCCAGTTTCAAGCAGGCAGTTTCCCAAACAGAGTAGAAGAGCTGATCCTACCTCTAATTGTAATAAAAAGAATTCTGTTTTGTACATACAAAAAGTGAGTAACCAATATGATGATCAGGACTAGAGGGGCCCTGCCTCCAGCCAGGTGGAGGAAGGGGAAAAGGAGGTTTACTGGACTGTGAGATTTTGATGGCCTGGTACATCATGCCAATGGGAGTTTAAGGGTCTAGTGGATACACAGTGTATCCTGTTATGTGCACTGTACTGGTGCACAGTGTATCCTAATACTGCCTAGCTATAGAGAAGCAGAACCCATTTGTATTTCTGGAATGACTGGAGTGTCCCAACAGCTAATTGTATTGAAGGCTGAAGTGACCCTCACTGGGAATGAGCTGCAAAAGCCACCTGTTGTGACTGGTCCAGAGACTCCATGCATCCTTGGCAGAGATTCAGAAGAGGGTGTTTCAAGGACCTAAAAGGTTGGGCTTTCTGTCTTGCAGACAGAGGAAATTAGGCAGGTGTCTTCCTTGCCCAGTCTCTCAGAGGACCCTTGTGTTGTGGAGTTGCTGAAGGTCAAAGAGCAACAGGTGCCAATCTCTACCACAGCAGTGCACTGACAGCAATATCTGACCTAATATGACCCCCACTCATAAGCTGATTTGTTGGCTGGAGGGCCAAGGAGTCATCAGCAAGACCTGCTCACCTTTTAACAATCCTACATGGCCAGTGTGAAGGTTGAATGGAAAATGGAGACTAACAGTGGACTATTGTGACCTTAATGAAGTCACACCATAACTGAATGCTGCTGTGTCTGACATGCTAAAGCTTCAATAAGAACTGTAGTTGAAGGCATGCCCCACAGTATGACATGGTATGCCCCAAATGTGAACTGGTGTTTTTTCCTCAGTCTCTGGCAGCAGAATACAGGCCACAACAGAAGGTATGACACTTTTCCTGTCTTTATGTGTTAATGATTTGCAATAGTTTTTTTCTTGCTCATTTCATCTAATTCTTTCACTGATGGGGAAAAAACACTTGAAAGGAAATAAATTAATTAACCTGACATTGCTGAGTGTCTGATAACAAGGATAGACATAAGCCTGCAGGATTACTTGAATGAACATCCCCACTGGACAAATGCCTTCCTTACTTACCTAAGGCAACTCTTTGATTTAAGTGGCATTCTGGTGATATATATGAGATGTATGAGATTTGGTCCACTGATTTTTAGTGAGGTTAACAAGTACCTGAACAGGTTTTAAACTGAGTTTTGAAACAACACATTTTTACTAAAGTGGTAAGTCCATGTAATGGGTCCTACCAAGGTGTCTCCTGATTCACAGAGAAAGGGGACTTCAAAACACAAAGAAGTGCAAGTCATATGGAATGCCCCTAAACATGTAATTTCAACCTTCTGTTGTGTAAATTATTTTGTCCTTTGTATACACTGAAAATTCTTGGGATAAGGACTAAATGCACTCAGGATAACAGCTAAATATAACTAACTATAGTTATATTATAGGTATATCCTTCTGTTTTTTATATGCTTAATTAAAAGGTTAGAACATTTTAATTAAAAGGTGGGAGAAAAATTGCCTGCTAGATGCTAGATTAACCCCACTTATGTGAACGTGTATTAATTTTCCCAAAACAAAGAACAGAAAAATAAAAATTTCTTATGTATATTGTCATGTCTCATTGATGCAAAAAAAAAAATTCTAAACTATCTGTAAAATATATGAACTAAATAAAATAAAGGACTGATTTATTCTAAAAAAGCCTAAACCAGAAGCAGTGAAGAAGTATCTCAAAGCTAACCAGAAGGGAACACTGCACAAAGATGCATATTTGTGCTACACCCTTCTCTAAAGATAAGGTATTTACCTGCAGGGATGAGCCATTTACCTCCCACCACATGGGCCCTACATCCAGAAATGCAGCAGGTGGCTCTATGTACCATATATATTCTTGAATGAATGACCCAGGTTCCACTGCTCTTTAAAATGCTCTTGGTGCTGTCTGGCTTGTTGAAACACTCACTCCAGGCTTGGGTATTGGCTTCCCAATGTGCTTACATATTTTTATTAGCAGATCATTCACTAAAATGATTAAAAAGGTCAAAGAAACAGGAACAGATACATAGTTCCTGAGCTCCAAAGTACTTTTTCTTCCCACCCTGAATGAGATGACTGGAACTGTATTGTCTAGATGCATTGACTCCGGAGCACTTCCACCAATGCAGAAGTGGAAGCATGATTCAGCAGTACAATTACTGAGCTGTCTTGTAAAATGAAAATGTAGAGGGGAATCATATCTTGTCTTCATGGGGAAGCAAAAAGATAGGAGTTGTGTTTCTGGTTTTAGAGAGGTTGTATGGCAGCCCCTAATTAATTGAAGAGATTTTAGGAGCTCTCTGCCTTATAAAAACATGATTTAGTCAGGAGTGTGGGCTAGAATTGAGGTCTCTGGTGTGGGAGGACAGCCTGCAGATGGCAGGTGCTGGTACACTGTATGGTTGGTCCATTGTGATGACCCAAAGATAGAGCTGGGCACAGGCAATTACGTCCTCCACACACTGAAGATAAATGGGTGTGTAATTACGGAGCTGGTGCTCCAGACAATTGACTGGTCTTTTTTCTTCTGGGTGATGAATGTAAGGTCTACATTAATTAAAAAACTTAGCTTCTGTTTATTTTTGTAGTAACTGCAATATTTTCATTTATTCTTAGCTCTGATGTCTCTCATGTTTTGCTCCATGGAAGGTCTAATGGTATAGAATAACTTGCTAGAGCACAATGAGCTTGCTTTTTCTCTCACATTGCAAGTTTTTGCTATACATAGTTGAAAATCAACAGAAGGACACTGCAATTTGCTAAAATCAATATAATTAGAGAAAAAAATTGATGTACTGGAAAGACCACAATTCAGAGAACTGCAAGGCATGATTGAAATGCTTAATGAGCTGCTGAACTGCAGTGCTCTAGGTCTGGCCTGTTGTGGGACCTGGGTGCTTCTGATGGAAACAGTGCTGCCATCCTGGCTCCCCAAAACACTTCAAAGCACCATTTCATGCACCATGTCAGCAGCTGCATTAGGATGAATATGCGTCACGCCCACTGCCATTTCAGAAAGTCACTCATGCTGAGGAGTTTTACACCAAAATATCAGACTTGTACCTAATTTCTCCATACTATTAACATTTAGTATTGCTGCTGAGTGTGCAGCACTGTAAAACTCCTCCGTGAAAAGAGAACTAAACTTTGCACAGTTTAGTTCTACTAAGAGTTGTCTCAAAAGTATTTTGACCTTACATTGTTATTGACTACTTACAGTCCTATAAGTAAGGACTGTTCTGCTTTTTTTCTTTCAGAATTAAACTATACAGCCACAGCTGGAGCCTCATGCATTGAGTTTATTACCTCTGGGGTATTTTCATTTTACCTCTCCTAACCCAGATCTGCCATGAAACAGAGAATTAGGAGATGAGCCAGTCAATGATAGTTTGATTCAGACCTCTGCTTTTCCTCTAACCTAGCCAATGAGGCTCAACAAGGCAGATCCTGTGTGGGATGTATCCCTGCCCTGCTGCACCAGCTCATCTCATTTCCCCTTGCTGAGTTTGTGACAGGACAGGAGTGATGGCATGAAGCTGCAGGGGGCTAAACAATTCTTCTTTTGTGACTTCTGTGTGGGAGGCTTCATGAAGAGGCCCAACCTTTCCTGTAACACAGGATCTGTGTTGCAGTGCATTGTTGTCCATTATATTTGATTCAATTACATTCTTTATTGTTAAGCCGTACCAACCCCCATGTTAATACTTTGGTCCCAGTTGTGCCCTCCTACCCTGGTTGCCAATCCACCCTGACACCTGCCCCTTGTTCCCGAACGTTCCCTGTTCCCCCTCCCATTAAGTTGTCAATCCTCCCTTGTGTCAACCCCTGCCTGGACCGCCCCCTTTGGAATTCCCCTATTCCTCCAAGCCCCATTGGCCCATGTGCCCCACTCTCCTCCCCTTGTGCTCTCCATTGGTTTATGTATTATGTATTATGTATTATGTATTATGTATTATGTATTATGTATTATGTATTATGTATTATGTATTATGTATTATGTATTATGTATTATGTATTATGTATTATGTATTATGTATTATGTATTATGTATTATGTATTATGTATTATGTATTATGTATTATGTATTATGTATTATGTAACCCCGCCTTGTGCTCCTCCCCTAACTGTTCCCTATTGGTTTATTATTTGTACACTCCCCTTGCTCCTCCCCCACACATAAGTTGCTGTACCCCTGTATCTTTTGTCTTTCTTCCCTGGAACCTTCAAGAGAATAAATCCCTCTTGGAAGCTGCCTGGAAGACCTCTCCCTTGTCCTTGCTCCTGCCCTCAATGCTGTACAGCCAGTGCTGTAGAGCATAAGCCCTAAGCTGTCCTGCTTTCCAGGAGCAGCCCACTCTGGGCTCAGTGCCAGGAGCTGACTGGGAAAAATCCGGCTCCACGTCAGCTGGCGCCCAAACGTGGGGCCCTTTGGGACCCCTCGAGCAGCTGTCCCGGGAATCAAGGATTCTCCAGGAGTGAAGCCTTTTGGTGCGTCAGTGCCCCTGGGTGAGTACACCACTTTTTGGTTGGTGGCACTCCCAGGGGTGAAGTAGCAACCCTCCAGCACCCTGGAGGATTACTTCAGGGCAGGGGACCTCGTCTGTGGCTTTCTGTTTCAGTGGCCAATGGAGTGGTGAGTTGTCCCGAGGGACTGGGAGCTCACAAGTGGAAGTTGTTGTTGGTTTTATTTTCACTTATGGACTATTGGTGAGTTGTCTGACTGACTGGGAACTCACCAGTGGACATTTATGGATGATTAGTGAGTTGTCCCAACAGATTGGGAGCACAAGCGGATTTATGGATGATTTTTTTTATTTTTGGTGAGTTGTCCCAATGGACTGCGACCTCACAAGTAGATTTGTGTGAAGAAGGGGGATTGGTGCCCCAAGTGGAAAGGGAGTTGAGAGTGATCACTGTGCCCTTTTTTTTAAGTTTCATATTTTGCCACAGGGGAGGGAGGATTTTGTTGTCCCTGACAGGATGGGTGCTTGTCTGTCAGGGCAACAGATGGAGATTCTTATCCAAGTTGTGGGAACCTTGGTGGGAGGGGGCCTGAAGTTTTCTTGGGGTTTCTTAAAATGTTTTGTCAGATGGTTGTTTTTCCACCTTCCACATGTGTTCCCTGGAGAAGTAAAGATGAGATACTTATGGGGACAAATGTTACCCTTTAAGGAAGATGATATGAAGGTGGAAAAACAACCATGTCAGTTTTCCCCAGTTCTTCCCAATGCCCCCTTTTCCTCATCCCCTGATCCTAACCCTTTTTCCCCTAAACTGGGTAGGCTGGGGGAAGCAACCCACCAAGAGGTGCAGGGTTGCTACCGACTCCCTGGCTCCCCACAACCTCCTCGGTACCCTTGCCCTGGTGGCAAGGCGCCAGCTGCCAGGGACCCTTCCCTAACCCCCAACCAGTTCCCCCACTCCCAGTTAATAGCCCTTGAAGTTCACAAAATGGTTTCCCAAGCTGCACCCTTTCCATCATGGGTCACACCCCCTCGGGAAAGCTGAAACATCTGAAATGGCAGCACCCATAACATCAATGCCAGAGCCGGAGCCGGACATTAAGGACTGTGCCCTTCACTATGAAGAGGTTAAGAACTGTGCCCCTCAAGAAGAGGAGATTAATGAACTGCACCCCTCCTGGTCAGAAGATCAAGAACTGGAGGAGATAAGACTATAAAACCTTTTCATTTTTGTTAAAATTTCTTAAGTTTTTTTTTTTTTTCTTTTTTTGGTTTTATTTGCTTTATGTCTATTTGTTTGATATATTTTATTATCAGATGCTTATGTTATTAGTACCCCATAAAGCAAAGCAAATGCATTGTGGGGGTTACGTTTTCTGTTATAAAGGGACAAGATTTTAAAATATGAAGTTTAAGAATTTGTTGTAATTTTGTTCAGTAAATTTCTGTTACTATTTAATAGTAGATTATAACACTAATGTTAATTTTAATAGTAGTGATTTTACATTTTCTATAAACTCCTTAAGATGTGTTCATTCATTTAAGTATCATCATTTCTGTTGTTTTATCCCTGATAAAGTCTCAAATGCTTTTATATTGCTTATTAATTTAGTTTAATAATGTTAATTTTAGTTTTGTAAACTATAAAGTAATATTCCCAAACATCTCTCCCTCCCTTTTCAAATCAAGAAAGGGGGAGATGTTGCGGTGCATTGTTGTCCATTATATTTGATTCAATTACATTCTTTATTGTTAAGCCGTACCAACCCCCATGTTAATACTTTGGTCCCAGTTGTGCCCTCCTGCCCTGGTTGCCAATCCACCCTGACACCTGCCCCTTGTTCCCGAACGTTCCCTGTTCCCCCTCCCATTAAGTTGTCAATCCTCCCTTGTGTCAACCCCTGCCTGGACCGCCCCCTTTGGAATTCCCCTATTCCTCCAAGCCCCATTGGCCCATGTGCCCCCCTCTCCTCCCCTTGTGTTCCCCATTGGTTTATGTATTATGTATTATGTATTATGTATTATGTATTATGTATTATGTATTATGTATTATGTATTATGTATTATGTATTATGTATTATGTATTATGTATTATGTATTATGTATTATGTATTATGTATTATGTATTATGTATTATGTATTATGTATTATGTATTATGTATTATGTATTATGTATTATGTATTATGTATTATGTAACCCCGCCTTGTGCTCCTCCCCTAACTGTTCCCTATTGGTTTATTATTTTGTACACTCCCCTTGCTCCTCCCCCACACATAAGTTGCTGTACCCCTGTATCTTTTGTCTTTCTTCCCTGGAACCTTCAAGAGAATAAGTCCCTCTTGGAAGCCACCTGGAAGACCTCTCCCTCGTCCTTGCTCCTGCCCTTGATGCTGTACAGCCAGTGCCGTAGAGCATAAGCCCTAAGCTGCCCTGCTTTCCAGGAGCAGCCCACTCTGGGCTTGGTGCCAGGAGCTGGTTGGGAAAAATCCGGCACCGCATCAGATCTGGTCTCCTTTGCTCTCTGCATCTTCACATGTGGTGGGGAAAGGGGACTGGGGCACTGTGTCACTACTGCAGGAGCTACAGGGACTCCTCAGAACAGCAACAAGCTGGGGTAAACCCTTGAGTGTGTCTCACACTTATGCAGGACAGTTGACATATCTACAGTGTGGGAAACACGCCTCTATTCACATTATTAAAATTAAGCAAAAGCAGAGAAATTATTTGCTTGGACCATGGGGCTTTGGATGAAATTTTCTCTCTGCCATTGGGCTTCTGAGATTATGAACTCTTAGTTAACAGAAAATTTATGCATAGCAAAACAAACAAAAAAGGCACAATTTTTACTATTCCTACTAAATATAATAGTAAATAAGAATGATCCTGTAAGGGACATTTGTTTGTCTTTTGGAAAAGCAACAGCATGTCTCTTACATTTATGCCTGCTGCAGTAGCAGTGTCTGTGCAGTATTAAAGGGTTCATCTTCTCAGGAAGCAACAAGGGCAGGCTAATCTCCAGGGAAGACAAGCAGGAGCTGGGGTAATGGCAAGGTGGTAGGACAGTGTTCTCATAAGAAAGGGTCAGTCTCACTGTACCTAAGCAAGGAGAACAGGGCAGGTCTGGTGATGGCAACCAGGGACTCTAACAGTCCAGAGAAGTCTGAGGTTAAATCAGGAGGTCAGGATGTTGGCCAGGCACAGGCACACCTCCAGCATGGCTCAGGCCTGAACCTAGGAAACAGCTACAGCTTAAATGCATGAGTAAAGGCGGGGGAGGCCTTGACAGAGATTTTGATGTCACTTCTGCACAGCTTTTTCCCCAGAAGCTTGATCTCAGCTTAGCTTTGGTCC
The DNA here is from genome assembly GCF_030490865.1 of Poecile atricapillus. Taxonomy (NCBI): domain Eukaryota; kingdom Metazoa; phylum Chordata; class Aves; order Passeriformes; family Paridae; genus Poecile; species Poecile atricapillus. The sequence goes on along the minus strand of NC_081251.1, from coordinate 23,463,940 downwards.
CAGTTGTGTTGTATCAGGGCTGGCCAGCAGCACAGGTGCCCTCGGTGGGGGCAGAGATTGAGACTGAGCTGCAGGACAGAAAGGCCATGTCTTCTGCAGGATATTGCCAAATGGAGAATGTATACTCTTTTTCAGGAGGATCACTGTGTGCCTGAGACCCGGTGACAGGATTTCAGGAAATATATCCTACAACCATGTCATGATATTTATTGCAGCGTAACCAGAGATGGTAACACGATTACCATCCGTATTTCAAAAATAAAACAAAAAACTCCCCCACAACTGAAAAAGAGGTAGATTGCATAAAACAAATGCTCTGCAGAAAGACATAGTAAATTTCTATTCCACTCTGGAGAGGTTTCTGAGCGTTATTATCATATTGTGATGCCATCCTACAATTAATCAGCCCTTTTAGTGATGTTGTAATAAACTCAGAGGTTCAAATTTTCAGCTTGTGTAAGTCAATATGGGTCCATTGATTCCAGTGGAACTGTGCCAGGTGAATATCTGGCTGCAGACAACAAGGGGAGTTGTACAGAGATGTTTAATAAAGCAAGAGTTTTCGCAGTAGATAAATGACTTCCCAAGTAATGCTGCAGTCTCTTGTGGCACCTCTCCTCCAAGAAGTTTTATTTTAATCATTCCCATAAAGTTCCCTTAACTGCAACAATAATGCTAAGAGCCTGACACAAAGCAAGGAAAATCAGATTTCTGGATAACTACTGGAATGAGATGTTGCTCCTGGGTTGCTGGTTAAGTTTTGGGGTTTTTTCTGCTAGGATTTTTATTCTGTTATTTCCTTCGTTTTAGCAGTACTGAGAGTACTTAAAACCCCAACTTCTTCAGTCCTTACAGAGACAGACCTGCAAGTGCTCATTGTGAACAATTTGTAGCATTTGATTTGATTCATAAAAGCAAAGATCCTTCTAGGATCCAAGGAACGATTGGGGTTTACTGCAGTGTCATGCTCTCCCTCATCCTTCAAGGATCTGTTGTGTTACCTCAAGGTCTCCACCTGGGTAGACTAGCATAAGCAGTCAGAGATTAATGAATCTTATTACAACCAAACAAACTTCAGTAAATTTCAAGTAGAAATATACAGGCTGGATATCAGTAAAACTAATGAAACATTGGAAGAGACTGCCCACAAACCCTAGCGCGTTTCTTTCACTGAAAGTTTTTAGAAGGACTGGGGAAAGTACAGCTGCCCCTTATGTTAGAGAGGTAAATGTTTAGGATGACAATTTAGTGTGCTTTCGAACTTTTACCTTATTCTTGTGTGATCTATAATAACCAGGTGATATCTATGCCTGAGCGTATCAGCTGTAGCGACTGGAAGGCTGCTGGCTCGTCCCACAGCATTCTGCTGGGATACTCTGGCTTCTCCCAAATACAAACTGACCATGGCAGCTACAGGCCTCCCTGTTCCTTAGCTTGACATCAGTAATGCCTTGCCCATACAGATAGCTGGCAGTCTTCTTCACAGTGTAATTAGTTACCTACCGGTAGGTATTAATTGAAATATAAGCAGTTAACATCTCCAGGAATTAAGAAGTTCTATGGGTTTACCTGACCCCCCAAAAATAGATTATCTTCAAATAGTTACCTGGGGGGCCAAAAGGGCAGTGTATTTTGCTTTGAATTGCTGTAAGACAGAAGTACTGTCCTGCTTAAGGTTCATCACCTCATCTTGTGATGTTCTATTTCATTCAACTTAGAAACAGCACTGCTGGAATGGTAATATAAATTGGTTTCTATGGATGCATCTCTTGTAATTCAAAAAGTATTTGAACTCCCATAAACAAACTCATTAAAATCTGCTTGAGCTTGCCTTGGAAGCCCTCAGAGAGAGAGACTGTTGCTGGCTTCTCACTTTTCCTATTTATTATAATCTCTTCTAGTTTAGTAAACTGTTTGAGAATTCAGAGTCAATTCTCAGTGACTTACTGACTTACTTACAATAATACAGCCCTTCTGCATTCCCAGAAGAGCATGACACCAGCATAACTTCCAGAAAGATGCCACAAATCTTCACAATTTGCTGCAACCTACAGAAAACCCTGAATTTACCACTTTAATGCAATAGAAGATTTCTGTGTCTCCATATGATAATTCCAGAAATTTACAGAAATGTGTTTGCTGTCTATAACTTGTAATACTATATATTCATAATATAACCAAGATTAGGCCTAACAAGTGTCTCTTTCAGAAAACTATGTAATGAATGAATTCCTGTAACACAGGAGAAGCTATTGTGACGTAGATTTTGTAGTGGTCTGCTATTTACCATTTACCTGGCCTCCAGTGCAAGGGATCACTTTTCGCTTGGGTAAAGGATTTTAATTCCATAAACTTTCAGATGCTTTAAGAAGTGCAGCTATGGTTTATTTCCAAGTGCATTTCAAAGTTATATTCATGTGTTGCGTAGTGCTATCATAGCACTAATACTGTCTTGCATAGCATAGTAACATCCCTCCTACTGCCCAAGATAGTTTGATAAGCTACTTCCATAATTAATAAAATCACTGCGTCATGGCAGAGTTGGAGCACTGATGTATAGTTATCTGTAAGATCTCTGGCACAATTCTTGCCAGTGCCAGCTTTTTCTGTCCTGGACAATGTTTGGTCATGGTTTAGAAGATTGCATGGGACATATAAACACAGTTTGCATTGTGACCCTTGCTTTCAGGCGCTGACAGCAGGCTGTATCCCAAAATGTAAACATGGGTGCAATCTCCTGGTCTGTGTTTGACTCGTATTGAGTTAAGTGCAGATTCCTTTGTGCCAGGAGAGCTTTCTGTCTTCTGTCTCACCTTGCTTTACAACTACTACCAAAACTTCAGTGTCTTTACCTCATCGCTGTCAAAATTCCCTTTCTGGACTGCTGTTCTCCTCAGGTCTTGTAGCTAGTAAAAGAATAAATCTCAGGGATGTCAGTAGGCATCTTCTCTTTCCTAAGTTTGTTCCACAAGCCTCTCTTTGTGGTCCCACTGTTTCCATTCCCTTTCCTCCCTGGAAATGCACTGACTCAGCTGCTGACACTAAGGCTGTAGAATGCTGTAGAACATGGCAAACATGCAACAGAGTTTCTGAAATTAAGATGAAAACTGTTGAAGAAAAGCACAGGAGCAGATCCCGGTCTAGACCCACACTCCATTTCCTTTTTGTTCTCCTGAAGCCAAAAAAGATCTTCATATAACTTTTACCTTATGCTTATTTCTATCACTGTCCTCTTTTGGCCGACTCCTCAGTTCCATTCTGTGTGACATAACCTATTCCTAAAAGTGAAGAGGATGCCATATTTCAGCACTCATGCTTATGCCAATTGGCTTTTCCTAGGAGCTCATGGAGATGCTTATATACCTTTATACATCATGGAGATGTTAAGGGGCTTTTTGGTCAAATTGTCAGAAGTTCAAACCAGTCAGCAAAGGTTTTGTAGCTATAAGATGACTGCTGATGATACCATGTGAAAGATTCTATAATTGCAACACAGTTACAGATGTTGAGAGCAATCCTCAGGTGCTCCTTTACCACCTCCCATTTTAATGTGCTGTTTAGCACAAGAGCAATCTTCTGCTCCCAAAGAGAGGCTCCATATGGAACTTGAATCCAAGATTTCTCCCCTACATTGTGACCTTGACTTGTCTCATTTCCTGCAGCCAGATTTACTTAGATTAAAGGCTGGACTTCTGTGTAGGTTGACAGCATGCTACGAGTTCCATGAAGTCAAAACAGTACAAAGTGACTCAGATCTCTTTTTTAGTTGTAGCTAAAAGAATCCAGCCCGCTGTAGTCTCCAGCTCTTTTGTCACACTTACTGAAACCCATAAAGTAGTTTCTGAATCTACTTTAGAGACAAAACTGGCATAGGGCTCCATTCCTGGGCTTTCCACTGTGTATTCTCTTCAAACACTGTAACAGGTCAGTTGTTTTATTCTAACTGGCTAGAATAGCCAGCAAAGAGTAAAAACTAAAGATTATGCTAATTTAACAACAGATTTAGCTGACAGTTCTAAATATTTGCTGAATATTACACTTTTCTTAGTACCAGAACGGTTTTCTGCTGTGGAAGGAAAAGAATGCTTTATTAACTTTAGAAAATATTCATAGTATACTATGCACTAAAGATCTAAATGGTGCCTGCAAGCACTGGACCACGCATGTGCTTTGTTATGTGAAATGAGTAAAGCAGATACTGTGATACTAGTAAACCTCAAATAAATTATTCAAAGGATTGAAATAACTCCCTTTTTGCTATGTTCTTTGCTATGTATGCTCTTAACTTTTAAAGGAAATCTGTCCTTGGTAACATTAGCACTCAGTGGGGAAGACTGGTATTGAACTAACAGCTACCCCTTTCAAATGAAATACCTAACTGTGTTTCTCTCCTATAATTGGGTTACAAACCTGGTGTCATTGTTTAACACACATACTACAACTGGCTAAAAATGTAGTATGTGAAACCAAGCCCAGGTGAAAATGTGTTTGGTCAGGAAAGCTGCATGTTACTGAAAGAGAGTACTTCACTCATTTAAAGATACTTTTATTTCTGGTGAAAATAAGCTGTTTCTTTAGAAGTTATAATCGCCTCATTTTTTTTTTTTTTTTTTTAATTAGCTCTAAACTCAAGGCCAGATTGATAGTAAATTTGATGTGATAGATGATTAATTAGATCAGTAGGAGTTTATCAATGTGAATATGAGCTTATAAACTGCACCACCAGAACTTGCTGGTTCCCTCAAAAAAAAAATGGCTTCCACACTTTCCCAAATATATGGCCATCTCATACTTCTTAGATTTCTGATATTCAGAACAAATTTTGACTGAAGATGTATTACTTTGTGGAGTGATAATGTCGTGAGATATCACCATCCACATTATTAATGAACCAGTGCTAAGATTCACCAGTCTCACAAAAAATATATAATATATAATATATAATATATAATATATCATATATAATATATAATATATAATATATAATATATCATATATAATATATAATATATAATATATAATATATAATATATAATATATAATATATAATATATAATATATAATATATAATATATAATATATAATATATAATTTTTCAGGCAGCTAAAAGCCACTTTGGTTTCTGGCTTAAGTAACTCTGGATGCGCTTTACAGATTTTGTATTAATAGAAAATAGCCTCTTGCCTGTCAGGTATTTATGGGTTAGCCTTATCAGAGACTGACTCCAGCAAACTGTGTAAATAGAATTGAATTTAAAAGAGGACAAATATCTCATTACAAACTATTCCATTAATTTCACAAAAAAAAAATAAATCTGCTGTAAATGAGGAACTTAAACAGTTTACATGGATGTAAGTAGCGAGGTCTACTTATCTGCTGATAATGGTGTTGCTTTCACAGAGTAAGCTGTGCAATAATTTATAAACTGTATATAGAGACAACCACCTGAATTCGAGGACCAAGAGGATGCAGAAAAAACAGAGGTCTCTGCTGAGGATCAAAACCAGGGACAAGTGCAGTGATGCAATTCTCCTTTACAGGTGTTGCTTTGGAGATCATTGTTGAAAGGGAGAGGAATAGGTGACAGCATTGTTCAGTTATAGCTAAGACAGCAGGGGAATAGTTTAGTATCTAAGATGAGAATTAAGTCATGAATATCCTTAGAAAAAGGCTCAAAACTTTAGCCAGATGGATGTGACATTGCCATTGGTCATGTTTTAAAAAAGGAATTAGAGCAGTAGAACAATTAATTTGAGGATACCTAGGAAATTGGGTAGATGTGTAGCTCACATAGTGTGAGCACATATTCTCTGGTGTATTAGAGCCTTTCTGTGGTGTGATGGCTCTAGCAGGGTCTTTTGCAGTCACTTTTAATGAGCACCAGCAACTAGAAGGTGCATCAAAGAAAAAAGACTTGAAAGCTCAACCCAGTGGAACTAAGAAGTGCTTATAGAACAGGTATAGCACTACTACAACTCTAAGCCAAATGAGGCATACAGGGGCATACATATTTCTGCAGATAAGTATGCACAGTGTGAGCTAAATGCATATTTTTCAATTTCCACCAAGAAAAGCAAACAAATAACAGGAAAGGTTTCAGACAAAATGGCCTTTTTATTTATTTATTTTTTTTGAACAACCAGAATATCTTGGGTAAAGACTGCCCACCAGGTTCACAATATTTTATAGTTCAGCTGACTGCATGCTTTTTCTGAGTAAAGGTGAAGTCTCTGAAAATTGAGAAAGCAAATTCAGCAGGAAAAACACTTTGATACTGTAGTTATGTCTATTCTAAAATGACAGGTTTTGTTGGGATGAAGTTATTCAAGATACTGCCCTAAATGGTGGAGGAGATTTTTCATTCTTCTGAAATATAACGTGAAGGAGAATTATGTTGTTAAGATCCACTTATAAAAGATGCTTCTGCCTAAATTAAGGTGCAAACAAGACCATATGGCAATGTCAATTGTACAGATTTTATTTAACAGTAAATGTGAGGTAGAGAGATAAAAAGAAATAGGAAGAGGAAGGAGGGAGAGAGGGTCAGAGTGAGACACAGAGAGAGAGATTAAGCAGAAGATATCAGCATATTATGGACTCCTGTGGCATCCCACTAATCCTTCTTCAGCCTGGGCTTTGGTGGTGGAAGTCATTCTTACGGAGGTAACACTTTTATACAGTCCAGTCCCAGGTATCCATGGGCATAGATGCCATTCCCACAACTTGGGCTGGCATGTGCATCCTTTCCCAGTTTTCTGCTGTGCAATTACACTTTGTAATGCAGTATTTAGAAAAAATAATGTCCTAACAGTTTTAAAACTCAAGGAAAAACCCCAAAACAACATGATTCAATATATGGAAGAAAATCTTTGAAGGCAGAATTTTTTAAATGAGAAGACTCCCGTCTTTTTGAAAGTAAGTGTATATAAAGCATAATTAGATGGTAGAAAAACCTTCCTCTGGTATCCAAGATGGCTATACAATTATTGACTTCAAAGTAGTAATTTAGTTAAAGATAGATGCAAACCATGCAAGTCCTTTGCCACCTGGCATGTGGTCCTAGAGTTGAGCTTTCAGTACTTTCTCCAAATGTTGTCAATATAATGCTTTTTCAAATCCATATCCTGAGAAAAAATATTTTAGGAATTGTAAATTTTAAGAGATTTAAATTTTAAATTATTCCATTTTAAGGGCAGCACATGCTATGCAATTACTTATATCTGAATATTCTCTTTTGGCACTCTCTTAAGTCAGGCATGTTCTCAAATTAAGTCAGGCCTTTTCTCAAATAATTTGACCTAAACTGACAACTTCAAATATATGAATTTCCTGAGCATATTATCAGCTGGGAGCAGCTAGTAGTTATAATTACTTGTTAGCCAATATTGTACACAGAACAATTATGTTTGGAGAGTTACATAACCTTGGACTGGTCTGCAATAAGCTTGCAAATTTAGAAAGCAGTGAATGACCTCTGAGCATGTCTAAAACAAGAAATAATTAACAAAGAAATCTCCTGATGTGCTGTAGTATACCCCAATTTGCAGCTAAAAACGATTATTTTCTGTTTTAAATGTTAGCAGTTAAAGTATATCTACTTTGTCTTCTATGTATGTCAGAATAAAATCAATAAAACTTGCAAAGAGCAATTAAAATGCAATAACAATCCCACTCAAATTTTTTTTTTAGGCAATATGAACAACTAAGATGATGATGATCATTACCAACTCTATTAATTTTTCCCTGCAGAAAGGTAGATTTGCATATTTATGCTACAAATAGTGCACTTGCTAATACACACCTCCCATTTGCCATCTCCACAGCCACGGGGGTGCACACCTGGTGCAGAACCATTCCGCTCCCCAGCTCAGTGGAGATTTAAGCCAGCACGCTTTGCTTTGCCCTTGCAGTGGGCAAGCACTGTCAGGCTCCAGGTGTCACAGACACAGGGTTTGCACTGCCTCATGACAAGACTGAGGTGACTGCTGCACTGGTGTCATCCAAATACAAATATGGGTCTGGGCCAGAGCTCTCAAGCTGCGGTAAGCATCCCACAAGAAATACGCGAGCTACTCCTCCTGTGCATGTACCCAGCCTAGCACGGAGCCAGGAGCTTTCGCTGCTGATGCTGTCATTAATGCTCTTACCTAAGCAAACTGCTTTTAGAAAGTGCAACGTAGGATATTCTTCCCTGTTGATAATTATAGTTTGGTAAGTATCACGCTGCAATCAAGTGTTTCAGAAAGCCTTTTTCAATAAAAGGGAGTTCTGACCCTACTCACATTGTAATGTGCGCTTGTGTTGTCTTCAATGTTTCAGTCTAGGAAAGGAGAATCTACAGTGCAGCAAGTGAGAGAAGAATCTGTCTTGTAATCCAAATATGTAACTACTGATGAACAAGGAAGATTTTTTGGTCTGTATTTGAAATTATTTGTGAATATTTGACTGCATTACAGGTCAACGCCATTTTCTGTACTTCCTGGCATTAAAACAATCAAAATGCATAAGAAGATATTCAGTCAAATAAACACAGAAGTCTTGATGAGACATCCAATATGTCTGCAGGAGTGACTGACAGCTTATGTAGTACTTCAAGACAGGATCTAAACTAAAGGTTCACTATGAATAATGTATTTGTCAAAACTGGTCCTGTCCTATTCACAAATTCCTATACTAGGAATATTTTTTTGTTACATTTTTAGAAAAAAAAGTTTTGTATTGAAAGTTTTGACATGAACAATTTTGGGCTATCTAGGCCCTGTATATTCTATTGGTGACATGAATATTTGGAATTCCCTATTTGATTGTCCTTTTAAGAGGAAAATAAATTATTTGGTATTCTTTTATTCCTCAAATAAGGTTATAAAAACACATAAATATTTTTTGCCTGTTTTAATCTTCTTTTACCTAGCTGGCAGGAAGATAAAAGGACAGAAATATATTTTAGGAACTAGGAGTTATAACTTGAAAAAATATAAGGACGTTTAAAAATTATATTGTTTTTTCCATCTTCTTTTTCATTTATAATTGCTTCTTGGATAAAAAAACTATAAAGTCATAACCCAGATTTATTAGGTTCTGGAATACTTGAAGTTCAATTTTCTCATTACTGAAAAACAGTGAAGAAATTAAAAATTTTTGAACCTTTATGATTGCAACATTTTCTGGCTTAAGTGTCAAAGCTGCAGGACTTTGGACAGGGGTTTTTTGAGGTGAGACAAGCTAAACTCATAGAATTTGCTGTCCTTCAGCCCTTAAGATGTGGTGGTGGTGGAGGGATGATATAGCCCAGGGAATTCTGTGTAGGTAAGCATTAGTTTTGTGCAAAACACTTGGGGAAACCAGTATCTGTCTTCTCACTCAGGAGTCTCTCAGTATACCACGTTTCCATAGCTGTATGGAAACCAAAGCATGTTTTCAAGAAGCACATGCATCAAATTTAATGTTCTTTGGTTGTATCATAGTGTATTTCCTCCACATATTTAATCTCATATGAAAAGGATGTCTGTCTTTAATACTGGCAACCAGATCAGATGACTACAGCTATCAGTGCAGTTAAACCCAAGTGTTGCAAACAGACTGTGGGACTGGAGCTGGTATTGAGGCACATAGTAGCAGTTTTACATTAATGATTGACAGATTTATGCAGCCAGTTAATTTTTTTATGCCAGCAGCCATATTTAGCAATCATTAAAATACTTTGAAGGTCTATGACATTTGCCGTTGCTTGATTCTGTCTCATATTTTAGTCATATGCCATTTGGAGGTTTGCTTATGAATTGTCTTGTTCTCCAGTTTTGTCCTTTCCCTGTAATAAAGTTAGTTCAGAAAAGCAAGTATGTACTATTGCAAATGTTTAGAAACCACAACCAAAAAAATGCTTGTTATTAGCTGCAACACTGAGTTTTTCTTTTCCAAAGCTGAACATAATGACTAGTAAAATAAGCATGGATGACTGTTTCACTTCTGGCTAAAGTTACTTAGTTTTTTTTTCTCAGAGAATAGTATCTTCCAAGAGATGATTCTTAAAGTAATGCATTCTGAAGCATGCAATATTTTTCCTCAACAAGCAAGATCAGGCTTGTTGCATCTTATTATATGGGTCATATGGACATAACCAAAACAGCAAGAACTGAAATTTAAGGACTTATAAAAAAACTTTAAGAAAATGCCCCACTTTCTGAACATTTCTCTTTTAATACTCTGTGTTCTAGAAATCCAGGAAGACAGAAAAACTGAGGGATATAGATAGGTCTGTAATAATAGTGTACATGCATGACTTGCAGAATCTGTGGCTTGACAACCGTCATGTCCAAATTCAATTTTAAAATATATTAAGTGAACTATTCACTGACATTTATGATGAATTTTAATCACCTTATTTTTAGTGTGGATTACATATTCCCAGTATTTGTGTCTTTATTCTGTAATTCATATTTCATAGTGACTCGAAAAATGAAGAGATATGAAAAAAGTACTTGAGCAAATAGAGTGAAACTTTGATGAAGTTTAGGAAGGAGTCCAAAAATTATATCCACAAAGCAACTATGTCTACCCAGATAAATATTATCCTAAACATTAAGATGGTGAAGTACTCCAAGGCTTCAAGTGCTGTGGTGACAAAACCATCTCATCTCAACAATGTCTTGCCATCTGTTCAACATTTCGGCTTCTTCATCATTCACAAAAGCAGAAATTTCAATGCTCAGGGACTAAAACTGCTCAGAAGAAACCTTATGAACATTCACCATATTGAATTTAGCAGTAAATGTGCAATGTGGCTGTATTTATTGAAAAGCACAGTTAGGGAAGGTAGTACTGCATACCAATATAAGGAAAACTGTGAGGGGAGAAAAGGTCAGTCTTTTACTACATAATTTATTTTATATTTGTGCAATAAATGAAAGAGTTCCATCTTATCCCATCAAAAACATCTCTGTTTTTCTGCCAAGTTAAAGACTATGCTGAGAAAGGCTTTTCATCCAGCCTTCCTGGTGAAGGTGTAACGCAGTACAGCAAAGAGCACCAGGTTCATAAGTACTAAAAAGGGTTCAAGTGAGCAGGAAGTTATCTCCAAATCATTGCTTACTTAAAATCTGTATATTTACTGGAAAGGGAAAATTGCGTGGCTGTGTTGAAGCCCTGCTAAAAGACAGTGTCAAGGAGTCTTTAAAGATAGATGAATAAACAGTTCTGGTAGTGTAACCAGTACCCAGGACTGTCTTCTGTTACCATCATGGAATTATAATCTTGGCTGTGAATTCTGTCATGAGAAGTGAAGTATACCTGGTAAATAAATAGACTTACTGCTGGACTCATGGTTAGGACTATAACACAAGCAGGCAAAAAAAGGTGTAGTTTGGAATGATTTCAGATGTAGAAGGACTTACATAGAATGTAATTTCATAACATGTGCCAGTTCCTGGCAAATAATCAAGTGCTTTTCAAGTATTCTTAGGTACATCCTGCATAGCTGGGCAAATAATCTTTTACAAACATACAAATCTTCCAGCAGACTGTGAACAGTCTTAAATCCAACATGTGTTTCTAGTCAGAGAATCCCATAGCTGGAAATAGCCTTGGTAAGTAGCATTTCAGATGCACTCATTCCAGAACTTGAGGCTCTTCCACTCACTATGTACATGCTGTGAAAACATGCCTGTACTGCCTTTATGGAGATTTTAGGTGCTTGATTCAGACTTGTGTAATAAATATCTATAGCTAATACAAAAAAATAGTGCTATTTTGAAGTGGTTCTTCACAGGTTTAAGAAGCCCAGAGGTTCTTCATGGTGCTAACTATTCCAGACTACATTTTCCCCCCCCTTATTTCCTAATCCCAGGAAAAGGGCATTTAAATGGCATACATCTTGGTACGGCTCCAGCTGATATAGATATTGAAAGATAAAGCTATCAAAATATGAGTTTTTGACAAGAAGATTACAGAAATTCTATTTAAAAGCCTCTGAAAGCATGTCCAGAATGTATAAAAATATATTGAGTTTCCTAAATTATATTGCAGTGAAGATAAGAAAGTGTTCTTTCTCTTCAGAAAGTATACATGAAAACCAGTCCTGCAAGTGTAAAAAAAAAAAAAAAAGTCACATTTGTCTTCATTTTAGTCATTCAGGACGCAAACTGAGGTGTTGATTTGGATTTTAGTGATGTGAATGGCATAGATCTATGGCCTTCTGTCACACATCATGGAATCAGAAACACTGGGGCTAGAAGTGACCTGAAGAACTTTTCTTGTCCATCAGTCTGTCCCAAGGCCTGATAAAGCCTCTTTCCAAAAGATTTGTATAACATATTCTTACAGATCTTTCATGATGGATGTTCTGCAATGTCCTTATTCAGTACCTCCAAAATTCAACAAGACCTAAGCAACCTGAAAGTTTCTGTGGTTTATTTTTTTCATTAAGAATGAACTCAAACCTCAACTCAACAGCTGACATTACTGGATCCTCACCAAAATTTAGGTCTCTGTGGTGCAGATGAGAGGTTTATGTAAAGTGAGATTTAAATATCATCACAATTAATAACATATAAAACCTCAAGGAGTTCTATTGATATTACTGAGGATATTAATGGAATATATTGTTATACTACATGAAAAAGGGGATCACAATCTGCCCCTTTGATAAAATTGTTAGGCTAAGGTGATTATTTTGGTCTTTTTTTTTAAATATAGCTTTGATAAGTCAGGTTTTATTCTGCAGGACATTGTTCACAGCAACTGAGATACTGACCAAAGTGAAAATATATATATTTTTTATATATTATGGTAATTGTATTCTCATACAGACTCAATTTTCTGTAGTAGTGGTAATATAATACCTTTACTACAAAATAAACATGTATGTCATGTTGGCATTTCTTATATAAATGGATGAAAGATTCTAATTCTCTTTTTGATGAAGTTTTGCTGTCAACCAGTTGCTTTGCATAATTGGGGTGACAGATGCACTTTATTGTAGCAGCAAATTCACTTTGTAGCACATTTTGTAAGACGGTACAATGGGCCTGGATCTTGGCCAACATCAATAATGGAATAATGAACTTATACAAGCAGGAGGGAAATTGCAGTTGTTTTAATGAAAATGCCACCTCCCATGCCTGTTCTGAGGTTATTCTGCTCAACAGTTGCTGTTAGGACAGAGGACTTTAAGGAAAAATGCTCAAATATTTTTGTTTGAGAGAGGTAAGAAGTAACATGGGAAAGTAAGATTCTGAAAGAGCATCAAAGAACAGCTCCCCCTATATTATGCACAAAGTACAGGATGACTACTGAGCCACTACTTACAGGAGTAAGTCTTTTTGTATGGCCCTATAAACCAAGCTGTCAAAAATTGTTCTCCGTCCCGACTGGAGGTCAGACAAGAAAACACATCCTGGTCTACAGGGTTTTCCTGCACTGATGCTTTCCTCATCTACATTGTTCACTCACCTGATCGTCAGAGATTTGTCTACACAGTTATCTTGATTCATTGTTGCCAGCCTGAATGGAACAAATCTAGAAGAAGAGCAGCATCACTCACTGGAGTTCTGTGAAAAGTGTCAGTGCATGTCACAGCATTAATTCAGGCTGGTATTGATGTGATTTCTCTTTCTGACAGTTGATCAAAAGCTCACCTATCAAAAATCACTGCCTCTCATAGCTGCTGCTTAGAAGATAACTTGCAGTGTAATGCTCTTGAAATGTGATTTTGTTTGAGGTACATTAGGTGTTTTTTGTTTTTTTTTAGTCAGTGAGTAAGGAGCTAGGAGACACTTGCTGAAATCTAAATTGGCTTTATGACATAATATCTCTATTATTCCTGGTGATTTTACAAACTTGTCCTTAAATAAGCATGATGCAATCTCCTCTGAAGTTTCATAGGTTCATAGAATCATTACATTTGGAAAAGACCTCTAAGATCATAAAGTCCAACTTTCAAACACCACCATATCAACTAAAGCATAGCACTGTTATTTTCTTCTTGAATATTTCCAGGCAAAGCAACTTCACAATCTCACTGGGTAGACTGTTCCAGTTCCATCTTTCAGTGACAAAATTCTTCCTGATGTCCAACCTGAACCTTCCCAGGCACAGCTTGAGACCATTTCCTCTTGTTGCTGGTTGCTTGGGAGAAGAAGCCAACTCTTTGCTACAATTCCTCTCAGCCAGTTGTAGAGAATAAGATCTCCCTGAGCCTGTTGTTCTCCAGGCTAAACACCCCCAGCTTCCTCATTTGATTTACTCTCTAGAACCTTCACCGGCTCTGTTTCTCTTTCTGAACTTGCTCCAACACCTCCATGTCTTTCTTGAAATGAGAGCTGGCTAACAGAGGAACAGAGGTACAGCCTCAGTTTTTTGCTTAATGTTACAGAGATACTGAAACCTACAGTTCACAGTAGACCCAAATGGCAGGAAAACCATAACAGCTGAAATATTCTTTTAGTGCTACAGTGCTAGGCTGAATGTTCTTTTAGGCTAAAGTGCCTCTGATTTATCTTCACTGTACAGTGAAAACAAAACTTAATATCTTTGGTGATCACAATTTGGAGAAGCACAATTAAAAGCTGCTTCATTAAAAAGACTTCTTAGTAAGTTCTACAGTCAATTGCCATCTCAGAATACTTCCTGAGCTTGTTTTCTAAATATGCAGATTTCAATTTTGTGTGTTTACATTGTATACACATAGATTTTAATTATCATAGAAGTGCACAAAAAGATCAAGTAGGTTACATCTTTTTTTTTTTGTTCTTTCCTGTCCTCCCACAGGCTAAGCTTTCTGAAATACAGACAACTTGTCTGTCATTTCAGACTGTTTAAATCTCTTCAGAGAGAAGTTGAACATACTTTACTTAAAGATACCACCCAGATCTGGCTAAGTACACCATCATTGCTGATTAGACCACAGTGCCTGTACTGCATTGCTTTCCTGAAATAAAAAGCCCAAAATTGTGAATTTTTACATTCTTCTCAAAATACTTCTGTGTGATAGCCATCTTACCTCAGCAAGAAGGAGCAGTGCTGGTGCTCAGAACACTCTGTCATAATGTTTTGTGCCTTTCACTTGATGAATCTTATTCATTTTATTGATCTGAAAAGAGCAATAACTTCCATTCATTTCAAAGGACCATTTTTGTACATATAACACCCCTTTTTGGGTAGCACAGTGTTTAGTTCATGTGAGACCAGAAGCTTCAGGCCCATCTGTGAAGAGTGTTGTGCTGAACACAGTTCCATCATCAGCACCACAACATTTGAATAATTATACACAATGAATAATGTTTTTTCTTTACATAATCCTCAAGGAACTTGTTTTCCTTTGTTTGCTTATGATTTTTTTTAACGTATTCATTATTTTTTATTCACTATTTACTATCTACTATTTAGTAATTGGCGTCTTTTAGTGTTTGCAGGCCATCACTGCACAAAACTTCAGAAAAAGCACTACCTTTTAAATTAAAGAAGTTCTGTCTTTTGAGCAACATCAGAAGAAAGCTCATGTTTGATGTAGTTCAAGTATTTGATTTTTTTTTTCATTTGAGGCTTTTTTCCTTAGTTCATTTAGATCCTTGATATAGAATCATAGAATTGTTTAGGTTGGAAAAGACCTTCAAGATCATTGAGATCTACTGTTAACCCAGCACTGCCAAGACCACCAATAAAGCACATCTCCAAGTGCCACGACTACATGTCTTTTAAATGCCTCCATGGATGGTGACTCAGCCACTTCCCTGCTCAGCCTGTTCCAGTGCTTCACAACCCTTTCTGTGAAGGAAGTTTCTAGAATATCCAATCTAAATGTCCCTTGGTGCAATTTGCTATTCCCACTGTATTCACAACAACGTCTGTTTTTTTTTTTTTGTCTTTTGTATCAGTGGCCAGATTAAGTTCTAGTTGGGCTTTGGCCCTTCCAATTTTCTCCCTGTATAATCTTATGACACCTTGGACTCCTCCTGAGTTCTCTTCCTCTTCTTTCCAAAGATCATAAAACGCATTTTTTTCTTCCCGAGTTCCAGCCAACTTTCTCCCCAGCAGCTCATCTTTCAGCACACAGGGGCTCTGCTCCTGGTCTTTGAAATTTCTCTCTTGAAGAATGTTCATCCTTCCTGGGCTACTTTGCCCTTCAGGTCTGCATCTCAAGAAACTCTGTTACCCAAACTGCTAAACAAGCCGAAGTCTGACCTCCACAAGTCCAAGGTGGCCATTCTGTTGATCCTCCTCCTTATTTCCCCAAGAACCAAAAACTCCATCATTTTGTGATTTCTGTGCCAAAGAGGCCTCACATCACCCACCAGTCCATCTCTGTTCATTAACAGCACTTCCAGTGTGGTGCTTCTGCTGGTTGGCACACTCACTAACTACGTCAGGAAGATCTCTTCCACACTTCAGGATCTTGTGGACTGTTTTCTCTCTGGTGGGTGGTATTTCCAGTAGATATCTGATAAATTGAAATCCCCCATGAGAACAAGGATTAGCAAATGTGAAACTTCTTTGGAGCTGCTCTGTAATGATTTCTGAGTGTTCAGATCAGGTTATTGGAAGGTTTTGAGCTTTTGCATTAAAAGACAGAACGTGGAGGTTTTGTGATTTGCTTTCTTTAACTTCTGGTCTTAGGAGGATTGCCAGCTACCTTTTAGCATCCCTAGAGAAGGCAGTCTGAGACAGAAAGAACACCTTTACATCTGTGCTTAGCTACATAGGAAACATCTCCCATGTGTGAAAGACTTAATACCAAACAGCTAAGTTGGTGTCTTCTCCTCCAGCAGGATGATATGGTGAGAATCCAGATAAAAGTAATTACTAATATTTAATCTCAGTTTATAACCCAGAAGTAGATTTGAGAAACTTCTTAAAACATATATGCTTGGAAGACTCAAGTAATGTATTTAAAATGGTACTGATGAGGAGCAATTAACCAGTATTTTGAACTGATTATTGATACATTTTCACAAAATTGAGTTTTTTAGTAAATCAGGAGATTCGTTCTTTTTTAAAGACACAAAAGGAATGGTTCAAGGTAAGTTGGAGCTCAGGAAGCAAGGGAAAATTTGATATCATTGCCTGTGAAAACACTGAGCTGAGAAACTATTCTGAAGAAGGACAGAAACGTTCCTGGCATGCAGGAGATCAAAAGAACTCTCCTGCAGGTCTAAAAATGAACACTTGCTCCATGGAGAGTAATTATTTTGGAACAACCAGCTGAGACACAGTACCTTGTGGGAGCAGAAGAAGTTACAACTAGCTTCATTATCATCAGGAGATCAAAAGATTTTAAGATAGATGAGCATGCCAGCTGCTCTCTCAGGAAATACTGTCCCTTTGTTACAATAGCTTAACACTTCCATTTTAAGAAGGCAGTTATGTCTCTATGTATGATTTGTATCTGAGTCATAAAAACTGCAGATACCTGAACATAGTCAGACTTACTGAGAAAATTTCTTCTCCCCTGAAGTAATGTTACCCAGGTGTTAGTTGAGTACAAGAATAACATAAATAAACTCGAGCAAGATTGGCCAGGAGCTGGAACAATTTTCCTGTGAAAAGAGACTGAAGAGTTAGGCTTGTTGAGCCTGGAGAACGATGGCTCTGGGGGGATCTTAATGCTGTCCTCAGCTATCTAATGGAAGGAAACAGGAGACAAAAGAGATGGACTCTTAGAGGAAGAATGAGAGAACAGGAGCTGGAAGATGGCAGATTCTGGGTCAGTATTAGGGGGAAAAACTCACCATGAGTATGATCAAACACTGTAATGAGTTTCCAAAGAGGCTGAGGGATCTCCATTCTTCAATATATTCAAAGCTCATTTGGAGAAGTTCAAGAGCAGCCAGCACTAAGGGAACCTGCTATAAGCAAAGGAGTTTAAATTGCTAAAGGTCGTTCCAAGCTGCATAATTCTGTGGTTATAACCCGTGGGTTACAGTACAAACAGGATCTTTACCTTGGCTGGCTGCCTGACACCCCAGACTTTTGCTTTTTTCTCCCTTCTCAACAGAAGAGGAGCAGAAAATAAAATAGAAAAGCTCATGGAATGAGATAAGGCATCTTAATATTCATTACTTCCCACTGGCAGGCAGATGTCCAGCCACTCTTTGGGAGTCCACACCTATAGCAGTTGGTTGGAGCCAAAGAGCATAGCCAGAACTACACCCACATTTTTACCTCCTTGCCCTCAGCAGCTAATTGCAATGTCATACAGGTATGGAATGTCCCTTATGTCAGTCTGGGTCAGCTGTCCTAGATGTGCTCAGCCTCTTGCTCACCCCCAACCTGCTGGCCTTTGGACGGGAGGGAAAGCCTTGATGCAGTGCAAGCAAATGCTCAGAAAAAGACAACACGTTGGTGTGTTCTCAACACTATTTTAGCTACAAATGCACAGTACAATATAGGATACTATGAGGAAATTTAACTCCATCTTAGCCAGAAACAATACACTGGAATATGACTGTGCAGGATACAGACTTGTTGCTTGAAAGAGATGTCCACAAGGATGGATCAAAAAATACAGTTTACCCTGAACTAAGACAATACTGTTGTCCAGATAGTTCTGCTTATTTCTATTTCTATTTCTATTTCTATTTCTATTTCTATTTCTATTTCTATTTCTATTTCTATTTCTATTTCTATTTCTATTTCTATTTCTATTTCTATTTCTATTTCTATTTCTATTTCTATTTCTATTTCTATTTCTATTTCTATTTCTATTTCTATTTCTATACAATTGATCTGACATTAATGCACAGTTGAATCTCACCTTAGGATGTACATGCATGAGAAGAAAATTAAATACTGTGCTCCCAAAGTGCTATGCAATCACTAAAATTTAACTGAAAGAACTTGGACATCTCAAGGATAAATTGCCTAGGAAAAACCCCTAGAATTAAATTATTTTTTTCACATGTTAGTATTGATTGGACTGCTTGAGTGGTGAGAATTGCGGAACAGCAAATCCAATTAGCAATTTTTAAAATAAGAAAATATGCTTTGCTGGCCAAAGCTTGTTTTTGGGTTTTTTTCTCCAAATTTTGCTTTCCAGCTTTAATGCCTAATCCTCAAATGTACTGCTGAGTACATTTATTGATAATTCAGAAGATCTACCTATCAACTGCTTCTGAATTTTCTAAAGCACAATGGGTGTTGTTTATCAAAGTCAGTCTTCTCAGCTTTAAGGTGCACCTCCCTAACTCCCTCTGCACTTCTGCCTTCCTGACAGTTCAGTATTCACAGAAGTGCACCTAGGCAGCCAGAAAAAACAGTAGATTTGTTCAAACAGAAAAGAAACCAACCTGACATCTGATTGAGAGAACTGGCTGAGATGGGTTGTCTAGCAAGCAGATCACACACTAGGGGTCTCTGATTATACACTGGACTTCTCCACGGTACCTCCTGAGGAAGAAAGTAAAAAAAAAAACCAAACACCAACCACCACAAACTGATATTTTTGAGGGGCATTTTCACTATCTTTCCTAAGGACAGTTGAGCCAATATCTGGTGAATAAGGACTTTTGAATATAGATTAGTTCTTAATGAACAGGGTATGGAGTGTGAGTGATATAATCTATAGAGAGTCTGTAGAAGAACCAATTGTTAAAGAAACAATAGAAGAGATTAAGATCTGTAGAACTGAATTATCTGTGTTATGGGGTAGATAGATGAAAACAGCTGTTTCTTGTTCTAATATCCTGGTGGAAGACAATTTCCACTTTTAATAATTCAGACAAGTAAAATCCAGACAAAATTTATTTACGACTAGTTCAAACAAATCTGTTCTGTTACCATTTTTTTAAGCTTAAACTAGCTCTTCTCTCTCCGTCTCATCTGTCACCCTGATGATTTTACAGATTGATTTCTATATTTTATTTTCTGAATTAAATAAATGCAATTTTTTCTCAAGTGTCCTTTCCAAACATAGGATCTCCATTCAGTTGCCCATTTCTAGCAAGATTTCTCTGCACACATACCAGTCTAAATTAATCTCTCTTGAAATGGATGAATAAAACTATGATGTATATGAGTGATCACTAATAGTTTAAACAATGGTAATGATTGCAAGATGAAATCAGACTAGCACTGAGGGGCTTTTCAAGGTGCTTAATTCAGGTGGCTGAGTTTAAAAAAAACCAAACAACATTATCTAATCACAGCAGAAGTAATTTTTGGCTTTTCTTGAGTCAAATGCCTTGGATGAACTTGCAGTGTAAAATTAAAAGGAACAAAAGTCTATTTTGACACTAGGACTTTCTCTACTGAAATATTTCAGGTGACAAGATGAAAATAAGAGTCCCAAACCTATCTTTATATCTAGAGTTCAGGAGAAACACCATTTGGACCAAGGAAAGGAGAAGAAATTGAGGATTAATAGATAAAATGATTTTATTGTGTTAGAAAATGTTTCTGTATGAAAAAAAAATTTGCCATGCTTTGCGTTATGTGAACTAAAAAGGACTCACATAGGATATGTAAATTGGTGTCCGGTCACAAACAAAAATAATAAGTAAATGAAGGACCCAAAAGTATTGCTTGACAGCTGGCTGAACATGAGCCAGTGTGTGCCCAGGTGGCCAGGAAGGCAGGGGCATCCTGGCCTGTGTCAGCAGTAGTGTGGCCAGCAGGAGCAGGGCAGGGATTGTCCCCCTGTACTGGGCACTGCTGAGGCCACACCTGGAGTGCTGTGTCCAGTTCTGGGCCCCTCACTGTGAGAAAGACACTGAGGGGCTGGAGCGAGTCCAGGGAAGGGCAACGGAGCTGGGGAAGGGTCTGGGGCACGAGTCCTGTGAGGAGCAGCTGAGGGAGCTGGGGGTGTTTATCTTGTTTAGCCACGTTGGGGGGCTGGAAGTTGATGATCTTTAAGATCCCTTCCAATCCAAATAATTTTATGATTTTATATTATTGTGAATAATTTAACTAAAAATATATAGATTTTTTTTTCTAGATAGGACTATTATGGATCTTAATGCAATGGGACTCACTTTATTATAGGTTTCTTTCCAGAATTTGCAAAAACAGATGATCAAAACAAGAAACAATAATTTGCTTAATAACACTCATCCATGGTCTGCTACTGTTACTTTGTCAGGAAAATTCCTGAAAAAATAAGTTGTTTTTTTTTAAAAAAAAGGAGAGAAATTAATTTAATATGGTGATTTAATGATGAATGCTCCCACTTTCTATATTAAATAGTTGCAATCACCAGTGCTTACATTCAACTATCACATGAATGGCATTAAGAATGGATAGTCAATCCAAGACAGCAGTCATTGCAAATAAACCCTAATAAAGCCTCCTACTTAGAAAAATGCACACAGTTCTAGTAGAAATATCTAACAAAATAAAAAACCCAGCAGAGATAATTTAAGCTCTGAAACTGTAAATTTCTGAAAACTTCCTCTTGAGGGAAGTTATTAACATGCCTAAAAAGAGCTGTTGCCACCTCATTCATTGTCAGGTTGTCAGTTTTAGGGCCTAAATGATAGTCTGGTCATTTCAGTTTTGGTCAGGAGATGAGTTATTCAAAACTGGTGTTTACTTGCAGGAGTTCTGACTAGTCAAACATGAACACTTTGATATAGTAACTGGGTTAGTTTTGCCTTGACTTTTCCTCTAGCATTCCTCTTGATATTAATGGAAACTTGGGTTAAAGCTCTAAACATAGATGAAGCATAATTGCATGCAATTCTTGTGATTTGACATATCTATTGCCATGCCAGTAGAAAATACCATTATCTCAAATATCTTCCAGCAATTTTCCCTGTGCTCTTTCAGTGTTACTAATTTCTGATTTTCAGTATGGCTTGTTTTAGTAATATTGACAAGTGGCATACAACCACTCAATCAAGCATATCAAGTCCTTTAATTTAGCCTAATTCAGGCATCAATGAAAGGTGTGAAGCTTTTACATTTGCTCTGCTGAAACTAATGTCCATCAGAAAGCAAATTGATTTTCGGTTTCAATACAAATCAAAATTTCATCACATGAAAAAATGTTGTCAACCCTGCTAAATTGGTAATGAATGAACAAAGTAAAGCAAATGCTGAATAACTGCCTTACATTTTCCTTTTCACTGGTGTATAATTTCTAGCCATTCAAAGTAATTTTCTAAAGAATGAAAAGCTTCAGTCATTTTTTCTATGTCTACTTTGTTGAACACTTCAGACATACCTTTAGCTCATAGCCTACATTATGGTACTTAACATAGGCAAAATGAATTCTGTATTCTAAACATTTCTGTTCTGACTAATAGCCAAATGCAAGAGAAAAAAAAAAGTAAAGTATGGAGAAGATATATCTACCAAACTATGTAACCCAAATGTGACTCCAGCTTCCATTTTGTGAAAGGTACATAGATGGCTTGCACAGAAACAACTTAGAAGAGTATTTAAATTCAAAGAAGAACGCATGATGATTATGTCTATGTGTATAATTCCTCTGTTTAAGGAAGTTGTAATTCCCCTAAGAACACTGATTAAGAGACATGTCTGCTTTTGTTCTCTTTATATTATTAGTGATCTAAGTAATCTTAAACTGTTCTACAACAATTAGAGTATAAAGACTGAAAAACATCTGGTATTGCTTTTAGTTAATGTTTTTACTTATCTAAAATTCTGCAAGTAGCACAAATAGAACAGGGTCAAACAGTTAATCCTTGATATCATCTCTAACATTTTCAACACATTAATCTTTTGGGTGTATTTTCTTCTTTGTTGATCTATGCCTGGAGATCTACATTGCTTCTAACAGGCTTATGAGCAAGTTGTTAATACCACAGAAACATCTGCTTTATAAAACTGTGTCATGGTTTAGGAATCATATTAGTGCCCCCACTAAAACGAAAAACCACAAGCTGCTGCTCCCCCCAACCCCTTCCAGTGACAGACAAAAGGCAGAGATCCCAAGCAGAGATAAGAAGAATTTAGTGGAAATAGCAATGCAGTAAGAAAACCAACAGTAACAGCAACATTAAGAGCAAAAGTATACAAAAAGAGGGTGATTCATATTCAGAAAATGCTCACCGACTGACCAACCTACCTGGCACTGCCCAGCCCTCTGACTGGGACAGAATACAGAAAACGGCCTCAGGACCCTTTGCATGAGTGTTTCCCCCAAACCCAAGCCCAAGCCCATGAAATCCAGTAGCAGACAAACTCTCTGAGTGACTCTGGCAGAGCTACCCCACTGCTCTGTTTGCCACTCGCTGCCCCTGAAAAGGACAAACTGAGCCACCTTCTTCCTGCACCTGAATCCACTCCCACCTTCTAAGAAGTGAGAATTCCCTGCTCCCAGCCCCAGCCATGGTGTCAGTGGCAAAGAACAACAACCTAGACATGCCCACATGGCTCTAGGCTCCACGCCCCCTTATGTCCTTGGCTGAAATTAGGACAAACTATAAAACAATTAATTGCAACAATGTACAATGTCTCTAGAGCACTGTTCATTTTTGCAGAAGCTAAACTATTAAGCTAATTTTATTTAATTAAATCTGCTCTGTCCAAGATTTTCCCAAGAAATTTCTACACTGAATCAGTATCTTCATGGCCTTCATGTTTATTTACCATTCTGTGATATTTTGAAGCGCAACTTCCGATTTCTAGAAAATGCAATTTAGGAACAGTATGTGTTGCCTTACCAATTTTAGAACCCTCAATAGATTCACCAGTTGTAGAATATCCTTCTTATCTTACGTGGTATTCGTAGACATCAAAATATAGTAGTTACATCAGGATTAAGTATATGTATAAGAAAGGTCTGATCCTCATCCCTGTTTAAATTTTATTTATCATGTCCTTCTCCTTGACTTCTACAAATCCAGTTGATTTTCAGATGAAAAAATTTCTATCCAATTAATAAAATTCAACTGCCATCAAATATAGATCTATATTCATACACTGATTAATTTATAACTCAGTTTGCATCTTCAACTCAGCTACTTCTATCTCTGAGTCTCAGGTGGGCTCTTTTAGAAATGTTTACTTTTCATTTTAGAGATCTTAAACAAAATAATGCTAAAACTGGAACAGTGTTTAGCCATCCTCCAGCCCCATCGCTTTTCCCCATTCTTAATTGCAACATAACTGAGAAGCACCTGAAATTACACACATACTTGCTGAAAACCCTTTGAAAGATGCCTTTATGCATGCTACACAACAATTTTCTTGCTGCTGTATTCTCCTAAGATATGTGGATGATTTTGTCTTTCAAAAAAATCCCAAGATAAGGACCTAGACCTTATTTGTCTCAGTTCTTGCATAAATGATCTAAAATCAAACTTTTCAATGTAGGACGGACAGAGCCATCCTTACATAAGACTGGAACTAAAGCAAAAGACGACTTCACATTGTCTTTGGAGGCAGACCTGCAGCTATTTGCTTTGGAGAAAGGAGGCTTTCTGAATCATAAGTGGATGAAGATACTTGGTTCATAGACTTGGGCATATTTATATTAGTTGGGATGCACGTAAAATTTCCAGTTAGTTGACTGGAATTGGTCTACCACTCATTGTGCAAACAACTTTCAAGCTCCCCTTTAGAAACAGAATACATACAAGTGTATATGTGTGAAGTCTTTCACAGGCAGACAGCAATTTTCCACCTATCAGCTTTCTGAGACACAGAGCTAGCAGCCAAATCTTGGCCAGAATCTCTGTGGCCACACTAGGAAGGTAAATGGTAGAGCCAGTTCAACCCTGTTGGATTTGAATATGTCTGACACTTTGGTGGGATCTAATCCTTAGCCTGTGTAAAACTAAATCTTGTCCTTGCATTACAGTTCTTTTCTGCAATTCAGCAGCAGTAGACATTGTGTTTTCTTTTGGAGGTCATGTACACACAGGGTAAGATCAAGGTGACTCCAGGATAATTCAAGGAGAGGAGAATCTCTCCCACAGCACCCATGTTTTCTTTTCTTATGCTGCTGTAAACAGAAATGCCAAGCCCCATCTCCAACACATTTACCTCTCAATTTTCCTGTGATAGGAATTGTCTGGTATTGGGTTAATTTGAATTTCTTCCTGTAGTGGCATCATATTCAAATTTTCTTGAATTTCTTACTTTGTTATAAAGTCATCTCTGAATGGAAATAAAATCAGTAAATGTAGTTTAGTTAAAATCCAGTCATGATCTCCCCATTTTAGAAGCTCATTACTGTGGACTAGTTGTCTACTGTGACAGCATTTTATTAGCTTGAACTGGAAAGGGCAAGAATGATGTGTGCCTGTCAAATCTGAACAGGAGGAAGCTATTTGTGCTGGTTTTGGTATGCTTCCTAACTCTAAATGTAGTGGGAAGAGACCTGCTGGTTTTTTTGAACTTTGACAATGAGCTTCTGCCCATCTGTGTTCAAATTGTTTAAGCCTGATATTTTT
The DNA here is from genome assembly GCF_030490865.1 of Poecile atricapillus. NCBI lineage: Eukaryota > Metazoa > Chordata > Aves > Passeriformes > Paridae > Poecile > Poecile atricapillus. The sequence continues at coordinate 23,438,591 of NC_081251.1, read as the reverse complement.
GTCAAATCCATGGGTAAGGGTTCTATGTATGTTTCTGCATGTAGATTTACTACGTGGATTTTTAACTTCCTTGATCCCAAATGTAAAAGTGTGAGAACCAGAATCATCTCCATTTTTCATTTCAAATGGATCCTGTTAAGTTTATTTAATTCATCAATACCTTTGAAGCCCTCAGGTTATAGAAAATAAAAAGGGATGCATAAAGTAATTAAGATTTTTGAGCTGAACAAAAGAACTGAAAAAACAGTAGTATTATTAGAATGCTGGAAGTAGAAAAGAAAAGAAAATGCTGTAAAGAAGGCTCTTTTATGAGCTGAAAGATTGTCAGACAAGATCATCATTTAGGGTTTTACAAGGGTGGCTTCCTATGGGACTCTAAATACAAAAATCTCACTCTACATCAGTAGAAAAGTAAATTCAGTAGTAAACCCAACAGCATTAGTGGTGCTTGGGAATTTTGAAGTGAATGCTGCATTAAGCCACTCTTACAAGATGGAATGGAAAGTGATGTGGAAAGAAAGAGCAACAAAATGCCAATGGTATGGTCTCTTGAGCAAAAGGATGGCAGGATATTTTATATATTGTAGACAAAAGCACAAACCCCTGAAAGCAAAATCCTCTTTTGAGACCAGAAATATCAATATTTTAAATTTATCTCAACATCTATGGCAGTTAACGAAATTACTATTGTGACATTATTCACAGAAACAAAAATATCTCATCTATTCCTATAGGTGAGAAATACTTGCCATCTACAATGACTTTCTCCTTGTTCCTCTGCTTTTAAATTAATATTTCTTGAGCCATTTCTCTGGTTCTGATAATACTCTCCAATACAGTTGTGTGATTCTAGAATAGGTTTCATCAACAGTGATCAGTCTGAAGTTTTAAAGATACTAAACAATGTAGGTGAAAGTGTGCTCCCAATTTATGTACTTGAGTTTTAGCATAGCATAATGGAGAGAAATTATTTATATATTGTTGAGCTGATAGAAAAGGGAGAAGTTACTCTGTAATACACAGATGCTAACATTTAATCCTGAAAATGCAAAAAACTCTCCCATGCCATCTTCTGATACTGCGTTTGTTTGCATTCTTTGATAATGATCACTATTGAAGGAAGCAGTGTTGGTTTGAGATATTGTGAGTTATATTGCAAACCGTTTCACAGAAGGTTGGTGACTCAAATATTATCAAGATGAAGTGTTGTAAGCTAATCTTCTTTTGTAGTTGAGTCTTCCCTCAAAATCCAGGCCTGTGACCTTGCTGACATGAGTTACGGTGACAAATCTGTTTCTAAATTACTTTAATTTAATTGTAATGAAAATATAGTTTGTCTGGGAGATGGGGAAAGGGAAGTTACTGCCTCCCCTGTCCTGTTTTACAAAGTCAGGGAAGGGCTGGAGTTGTATCCTGGTCCAACAGTTTAGATGTGCCTGACAGCCTGTCAGCTGTTGCCATGGAGAGGGAAGGAGGTGTTGAGGGGAAGTTGGGTAGCAAAGAAAATGAGATTAGTTCCTATAGTTGAAATATTACATCAGTGATAGCTGCTGAGAAACTTTATGTCTCTGCCCAAACAGAATTGTTTATTTCTGAGCTGAAAGTAGAACACTCTATTTAGCGGTATAGTGATCCTCCTTTTTTTTGGATAGAGATATTCAAAAGAATTGCGAGTGCTCCTAATGTGAGAACTCTGTCACATTTGACACAGAGTTTTGAGCACAGGCCCCTTCTCTAAGCTAGGTATTGACATAGAAGAAGATGGGAACTACATACCAACTGCAGTTGACCTTTAAGAACATCAGCTTATTTGGGACCGAAAAGCAATAGATTTCCTCTAAAGTTCTCTGTTACCTGATTATTTTTTTTACCCCACACTGAACATTTCTCTCCCTCTGCAGCTGGAATTTTAATTGTCTCTTCTGTTCCTGTAACAGCTGCTAAGAGGCTTTGCTCTTCCCCTAGCTGCTCTATTATAGCTACATAGCACCAAATGTAGTTAATTTTTTTTATCCCTGAATACTTATTTTTTTCGCATTTCAGTTAACTTGGCTTCTTAGGAAATTAATGCAGCCTTAATGTGGTTTAAAAGTGTTGGTGGCTTTCTCAGATTGACAAGCATTGGCATGCTGACATGTTGAAACTCTGTTTGTAGATGATGATGAAGCATTCATCCTTGGCATGCTAGATTTGTGCAAGGAAAGCAAGTTACCTTGTACATGTGTTTTGCAATACTGTAGGGAAAGCTGGCTCTAACAGATGAGGAAGAAGATCTATTGATATTTCAATACTGTAAGCTGTAAATGCCTTTCAGAGCCACCACCTGCACATTTTCTCAGATTAAGCATTATCTCCCCTTGCCTAAAACAGAATAGCTTCTCCTCATGGAAGGCCAGCAACATGTCCTTTCCAGGCATCCCCTGATCAAATTCAATTTCTGGGATCTAGTCCAGGGATTCATGGTGGGATTTGGAAGTTGGCCAGCACACACATTGTGCTGTGCCTTTCCTTATCTGGAGAGACAGCTAGCAAATGTTGTTTTAAGAACAAGCCCCTTTTTTACTCTGTTCATTTGATTTTTTGAGTTGCACTGCTCTTGTGTCTCTAAAGCAGATTTTTAAAGGAAGGCCTCAGAAAGAACTGTGAATAAGTCAACCAGCAATCTGTATCCTAAATATTGACTTTGGCTACTATTAGGAGTATTTAGATTCAGGAGCAAGTGCTCTCATTGGCTGCCAAAGACAAGATTACTTACTAGAAAAATAGGTCTGACAATCTGCCTCATGAAGAAAATACATCCGGGTCTACCTTATGTTTGTGATCATCTTGGAAAACATAAAATTGAGGCAAATGAAATTGAAAGGATGATCAACACAAATATTTCCTTGCTGTTTACAAGTAACTAATACTCCAAATATGCTAAAAAAATCAGGATCTGCATGTATTCTGTGATTCCTGATTGGAAATGATAAATTGGTAGTTTGCTGGTAGTTTAAGAATGGTATAGAGTAATGGCTGCTCCATATATGCTAAGGACAAACTGTTACAACAAAAACATAATTTCACCATTATCAGATAGGCATTACTGATATTCTTTTACAACTTTGTTTTGTATCCAAGTAAATAGACAATTTTTAAAAGCCTGTTGCACTATCTGGTTTTATCTGTTCTATCTCCTATATTTTAATACCTAATAATTTCCTATTTCCTCATTATTTCTTTTAGGTAGCCTATCCATCTTTTAGAGGAGATTTTAGGGTTCAGTAGCTCAAAAGTTACAAGAGATTTTGCCTGCCTTATATAGTTCAATTAACCAGAGGTTACATAAAAACAGTTTTCAAGAATGAGTAAACACTTCCCCATGAAATCAAGGTCTTCTGGCCACCTAAAGTTTGAGCAGCCAAAACTGAGAAGTCTTAAAGTCTCTAGTAATTTTTGAGCAAGTCATATTATTTTCTTGACTTTCTAATATTTTTCCTCTCTAATTTCCTATTTCATCTATCTGTTCTCCTCCCTTTCTTCCATGTGCTTCTTCTTTCCGTATCTACAGGATTCCTCTCCAATTCTCATCATACCCTTCTTTGGACACTGATTACTTAGTATTATTAGGAAGTCTGCATATGATTTTTCAGACATCTGATTCAATGATCTCAAAAATGTGTTGGCAACACATGCTATTTTGGAAAGGTTAATGATGGAGTTATCACCACCATCTACGTCATGTCTGCTGGCGAAGTCTGAACTCATCCTAGGTTAATAGCAGGTAATCCCAGGTATCCTGTTGCAGCCTGCAACCTCAGGATCTCGTCCAGGGAAGCAGCAGGGTTCTGGGGACCAGCATGAAACACCAACGAGACGGGCTCCCGGTTCATGAAACCATTTATTCAGCATGAGAACAAACTCAGGTCCAGAACAGAGAGCCCCGAACAGAGGCACAGCAGGGGTTTTTGAGGGACAGAACCGAGGGTTTACACCTTTGAGGGTGGAGTTCAGGGTCAGGGACCATTAGAAACACACCAAGGGAGAACCCCCCAGGGACTCAAACCCAATCAGAACTCCTGGGCCGCCCTTCACAAGGGGTTTGGGGTGGGACAATGTAACTTTGTCTCCCCTGAGGCCGCTGCACGCTGCAACATCTGCTCCTTTTTTATTTATTTTTTTTTTTTTTTTTCAAATTTTAATTAGGAGCTTAAAATGTTTCCAAACATACACCTTAAAATCTCACCTCTTCCACAGAGCACCCACTTTGCTTTGTGGGACACCAATAGCTCAATAACAAAACACATTAAGCAAACAGAAAAAACAAAATTGAAAACAAACACTTAAATCTCGGACTACGCCGGGCAAATTAAACGGTGATGGTACTTAATGCAAACATAATTTTTTTTTTTTTTTTTTTTTTTTGTTCAGTCTCTTCCACTTTAGGATTCTCTGTTAGGAAGGGTGCAGCTCTTAGATCTCCTCTTACGAGGGGCAGAATTCTTCGATCTCCAGCTTCGGCTCCGGCTCCCATGTGGGCGTCGCCTCTTTAGATGATCTGGGTGAAACGCTGGCTTTCGGAGCTCGGTTACAGTTTCGATTTCCCCGGAGGAGGTGTTGCCCACGATGGAGAAGGCACAGCCCCCAGGGGTGGAGCACTGAACAAAGGGATGGGGCCAAGCAGGAGTTACTGGGAGGTTCGGGAAGGGAAGGTTTGGGACCGGAAAAGAAGGAGCAAGGCGGGAAACAAGGGATCCCAGACCGCGTGGCCGGCGCCATCTTGGGATGGGGGGGGGTCCGGGACTGACTTTCCCGGACAGGGAACGGGGAATATGGAAAGACAGGGGGTGAAGGAGGACACGGAACAGCGGGCAGACGGCAGCAACCCCGAGCCACCTTGGCTTTTTTCACCCTTTGTCCTGCCCTTAGGAACAGAGGAAAGGGGAAGGTACAGGGAGGTATACACCAAAAAAAAAAAAAAAGGAACTTCACAGAAGACAGAAACAGTCCACCGGAAGAGCCATACCGTCCATAATCGTCCATAATGTTGATATAATCGTCCATAATGTTGGTATCGTCCATAATCGTCCATAATGTTAATAGAATCGTCCATAATGTTGATATCGTCCATAATACGTCTCGTTGGGTGATGTTAGGTGCTTGTCCCAGCGTCGGGTCTCGGCTCCCACACCTCCGTAAGCCCTTTTCTTCCCCATGCCCGAGGCACTCCCAACCCAGCCTTCCTGCCAGGTACTCTCGAGTCCTCCTTTCCAAGGCAGGGGTCTCGCCGGCTCTCAAGCCATCAGCCGGGGACTTACGAGGTGTCCATGGAGCCGGGTCCTGCTGTTCTCCTGGTGCTTCACTGGATGCCCGCATTCTCTCACCATTTGTTGCAGCCTGCAACCTCAGGATCTCGTCCAGGGAAGCAGCAGGGTTCTGGGGACCAGCATGAAACACCAACGAGACGGGCTCCCGGTTCATGAAACCATTTATTCAGCATGAGAACAAACTCAGGTCCAGAACAGAGAGCCCCGAACAGAGGCACAGCAGGGGTTTTTGAGGGACAGAACCGAGGGTTTACACCTTTGAGGGTGGAGTTCAGGGTCAGGGACCATTAGAAACACACCAAGGGAGAACCCCCCAGGGACTCAAACCCAATCAGAACTCCTGGGCCGCCCTTCACAAGGGGTTTGGGGTGGGACAATGTAACTCTTTGTCTCCCTGAGGCCGCTGCACGCTGCAACAGTATCCCAGTCCCTGGGAGAAACAGGGTCTGGCCAGGACACTAGAGGAAGGAAACTCATAGCAGTGCTTACTCTACACTGTTCAGGAAAAAAGGCATACAGGAAAAGAGGTGGATATGTAGAGTGAATAAGGAATACTCCTGTACATGGAAGTAATCCTGCATTTTGGTCAGCCCTGAAGTAGTCAGGCAGGTAGACTATATGATAATTTTAGGTCTCTTCTAACTGAAAATGTATTATTTTCTATTCTATGTTATGCTATGCTATGCACAGTTTTGAGGTTACCTGGCTGTTTAAGTCAGAAGACTCTCCAGTATTTTTGTAGGAGTGACTCTTGTAGAAGGCGCATCTGTTATCCAGTTGTTAGAGGATCAGATCTTACTATTTGTGCAGCAAAGCACATGATAGAACATGGTCAAATGGAGCTGTGCTCCTTCCTTCTAAAATAGCTTCTCATAATTCTTAGAAGTATATCTCAGTATGAAAGCATGTCATCAAAAAAATTTAAGTAATCATCAGTACACATTGACTATCCTGACCATCAAATGTCAGCTTCTTAAGGACACATTCTATTTATGGTATTCACATCTTTAAAATTCTAACATGCATGTGAGCCGGCTGCAAGGAATCCACTTTGTATTGGACTGCAGACTGGTAAGAGCAGATTGTGCCTCTTTGTGATGTAGGTGCTTTTGTAGATCTGATCTGCACCATTGAGGAAAATATAAGAAAAATATTGAATTGTTCCTCAGAACCTGCTTTTTCAAGATTTTTAGAAGTAGTATGTCTAAAGATTGCAAAAAAGTTCTAGCAAATGTTAAACTTATAATTAAAGCTTAATTTTATCCGGGGTTTATAGACTAATGTGGAGTTACCTTAATTTTCCTCCAGGAAAGATTCTGTTCACAACTACAAGCAGAATCCTATCTGTTGACTTCTACCAAGTACATAGAGCAGGAGTTGCTGTGGTTGACACTGCTTGGCTCCTTCAGACATGATTTGGAAGTTAATGGGGGTATGATTAAGGATGGTCAATAATTCTGTAAACCTGCCTCTGTGTTAGGCTTCCCTTGACCTTTTTGTCCATTATTTCTATGTGTCAGTATTATTTCTGCAGTCCTCACTCACATCATCATCTTTGATTTGGCTCATTTTTTATACTTGAATGATTTTTTATATGGATCAGAATAGTGTGTGTAAAGTGGCAAAGAAACAGCAATTTCTGAAACATCAAAGCATATTCCATGCTTTTCCAATGTAAAGTCAGCAAAATATTTGTCATAATGCAATCTTCCTATTTTATAAATAGGATCCTTTGAATCCTTTGTTATCATTTAACATGCTTGCAGAATGACTTCTTATCAAAGTAACTGTTTTCATCCAGATATAATTTGCTTTCCATTTTGTAGTTGCTTTTATTAAAATACTGTAGCTGAATTCTGCTCCTCAGGCATCATTCTCAAGTCTGCAGTATCACTTTTATGACTTTTTTTAAAAACAGGTCCCTGTATTTTATTTTATATTGTTATTTGTGGTGTTTGTGAAATGCCTGTAAATCTTGTGTAAGATTCAGAACTTTGTACTTACTGTTATGAAGGATAAACCTTGGATTTGGAGGGATATGTAACCAAAAACAAATGAGTGGTACTCTTGGCCCAATTATAAACTTTGGTTTTGGAAAGTTCATAAAACTACTCAGATGCTTCAAGTTAAATGTGCACTTAGCTTTTTTCAAAGTCAAGGCTGAAATGCATAATTAACCACAACAGAAAACAACAAAACAAGAACATGACGTGTATCATGCAGTAATGGTATACAAAATTATGACAATATTAATAAAAAGTGCTGGATAGCAAAAATATCTTGTGTCTGAAATCAAATATCCAAGTGTCCTAAGGCTTTCATATTAATTTGTGGAGATGTTCTTGCATCGTGTTCTTACAACTGTCTTAGTGATATTTACATATCAATAATTTGTGTTTACCTAGACAAACACATTAATTACTCATCATTTTCTTATCAGAAGGATGACTGCTGATTTGGAGAACTGAAAGATAAATTATATGTTTCATTCTTAGGGGCTTTGCAAAGAATGTATTGCATCTCCCAAAAGGCACCATTTGTAAAATATAGGAATTAGCATTCCAAAGATCGCCATGAAATGGTCAACACTATTGCATTAATATATGAAATGAACATCATTATTGTTTGTGAAGGAAACAAAGAACTGACAGCATTCAGGTTGAAACAGAGTCTTGGTACCAAATGCAAATCAACACCTAATATGGTAGAATTGTTTTAATTAGTAAATGATAGGAAGCAAGAGGAAACTTGTGAAGCACTCTATTATTAGGCTTTCTAGGTGATTTTGTCTATTCGTATATATAATAATTCCAGAAAATAATGTGCAGCACAACACCTCAGTGGAGAAGCTTCCAATAGTCCTGAAGATAGCTGGAATGCTGCTGTTAATCTCAAGGAGAATTAGAACAAGGTGCTTGAACGAACACAGCAACAAAACCTCACACACTTATCTCTATTCTTTTGATTAGTCTGCATTTTTTTCTCACTGTAGTTGTTTGGTTATGAAAGAAACTGCAAAGTTGTCAGCACACATGTCTCTGGAGATTTTGTCATTATAACGTTTTTCTTTTAAATAATGATTATATTAAAATATACTAACCATTTTAAAGAGAATACACTAAGCTTTAATTCTGCAGTGTCCAGGGCACACTAAGCTTTAACCCTGCAATGCCCAGGGCACTCTTTCTACAGCTGATGGAAAAGGATGCCTCTGGGGGCCACTGCTCTATCCCAACAGCATGCCTGCAATGAGTATGGTGATCGATACTTTTGGCAAGACTGGTGAAAGAAGACAGCAAGTGGTGAGCTTAGTTTAGTTTTAAGATGGCTTAAAGATGGAAAAAGGAAAATTATTTAAAAAGACTGTCTACTTCGGTGAGTAGTGGTGGAGGGTATATCATAGAATCATAGAACCATTAAGGTTGGAAAACACCTGTAAGATCATCTAGTCAAACCTTCGACTGAGTATGACTGTTCCCACTAATCCACATCGTGGAAAACCACATCTACTCTTTTTGGAATACTTCCAGGGATGGTGACTCCACCACTTGTCTGGAGAGTCTGTTCTAATGCCTGGACATTTTTTCAATGAAGAATTTTTTCCCAATGTCCAAACTGAACCTCCCTTGGTGTGACATGAGGCCATTTTCCCTTGTCCTATTTCTAGTTATTTGGGAGAAGGGGAAAGGCATCACCTCACAAGAACCTCCTCGTAGATAGTTGCCTAGCATGATAAGGTCTCACCTGACCCTTCCGTTCTACAGGCTAAACAATCCTGGTTCCCTCAGCCAGTCATTATAAAATTATAATTTACATTATAAAAAAATGCTTTCCAGCCACTCTGCCTGTAGCTCTGCATGTGTTTGTTGTGACTGAAGGGCAGGACCTGGTTCTTGGCCTTGTTGAACCTCATACATGTGGCCTCTGCACATTGATCCAGCCAGTACAGGTCCCTTTTCAGAGCCTTCCCAATCTCCAGCAGATCAACACTCCCACCCAGCCTAGTGCTACCTGTACTCAGACTCCTCATCCAGATCATTGACAAAATGTTAACAGTAGTGAACCCAACACTGGACCCTGGAGAACACAGTTTGTGACTGGTCACCAATGGATTTAACTCCATTCACCACCACTCTCTGGTCTCAGCCATCTATCCAGATTTCTGCTCAGCAAACTACACCTGTCTAAGGCATGGGCTGCCAGCTTCTCCAAGAGAATTCTGTGAGAGATAGTGTCAAGGGCCTTACAGAAGTCAAGGTAGGAAATGTTCACAGCCATTCCCTCATCCACTAGGCAGGTCACCTTGTCATAAAAGGAGTTCAGGTTGGTCAAGCAGGATGTTCTCTCCATGAACCCATGCTAACTGGGCCTGACCACTGGTTGTCCTACATGTGCCATCTGATGGCACTCCAGATAATCTGTTCTATAACCTTCCCCAGCATTGAGGTCATGCTGACAGGCCTATATTTCCCTGGATACTCCTTCTGGCACTTGCAGATGACCACTGATAAAGGATGGAGAGTGGCTTGGTAAGTTCTTCCAACAGCTGTGTTGGTTCTCCTGGTGGATCACATTTGGTCCCATAGACTTGTGAGTGTCTAGGTGGCAGAGCAGGTCATTAACTTCTTGCTCCTGGTTATTGGGGGATTACTGTGCTCCCTTATCCCTGTCTACCAGCTCAGAGTCTGTAAAAGTTTGAGGCAAAGTCATCAAGTACCTCAACCTTTTCCTTATTCTTGGTGGCAATGTTCCTCCCATATCCAATAATGGACAGAGATTTTTCTTGGATCTCTTTTTGTTATTAATGTATTTGTAAAAACATTTTTTTATCTTCTACAGTGGTGGCCAGATTGAGTTCTAGATGGGCTTTTGTCTTTCAAATTTTCTCTCGACATGACCTGATGACATCCTTGTGCTCCTGAGTTGCCTGCCTCTCCTTCCAAAGGTGCTAAACTCTTTTTCCTTGAGTTCCAGTGAAAGCTTCCTGTACAGCAAGTCTGGTCTTCTTTCCCACTGACTAGTCCTATGTCACATTAGTACTATTCATTTGATTCCAGCAACATTTCTTTACATCTAGAGAAGTATTGGTCACAAGCAAGTGCCTTCTTTCTGACATGCTCTGACATTAATTTGGCTTCATGTCCTGACTGCAGATTCAAGAAAACCCCATATGCACATAATGCGCTTTATCACTAGATTGTATGCGATGAAAGTCCTATGTAAAGTGGATGTGCTAGGAAGAAATGACTTGGCAAGAAGGCTTAAGTAGTCTCTGAACCACTTATTAGTGGATTTGACCTCATTAACCTTTCTAAGTAGGAGAAATATTTTAATTCTTAATAATAAATGAAGAATTAAGAGACAGAAAAAGCAAATATTTTGATCAAAGCTAGGCAGTAATCTTTGTCAGAGGACTGGAACTGAAATTCCTGACTTTCAAAGGCTTAGTCCTGTGACAGTTTTACTTGTAAGTGTAGTAGCTGTTACTAGGATGTGGCAAATCTCATGAATTACAACTTTTTGTGAGAATGAGCTACACATCCTAGAAAGTCTTCAGTATAACTCAGTTTTTAGACATCACTATTCTTTTTTTTCCCTGTTTACAGGCTTAATGTTGACAACTCTACTGCTGTTTTTTTGGTTTTTTTTTCATCCTGTCTTCTTTCTGCTTCTGTACAAAAGTCTGAGCTTATTTTTCATTCTGCCTAGTCTCTTCACCAATTTCACCCTATTTTTCATTATTAATTTTACTTTCCATCATCCTATCTTTTCCCACAGGTGAAATGAATGAATACATAAAATAAAAGCTCCATAGCATTCAATTCTGGACCAATAACATCTCAGCAACTTTCAAATTATTACAGACAAAATGAAGATGTCTGTCCTTAGCTGTAATTCATTTTTCTCTCAGACATTTGGTGTAAGATACTAAATGGGATCATTTAAATGAATCAACCTGCTTCCCTTTTGAATACAGTAAATCATTCCAGAATAAGAAGCAAGGACTAATACCAGTCACTAATCAGCTATCAGCTCATTGATGCTTTCATTAATGTGAATTAGTAAAATAAATTCAAAAACCAGCAGCCACAAAGTTTGAGGTAAAAGTCAATATCATTGCTAAGACATAAGATGAAGAAAGCAGTACATGACAATATTTAAGAGTACAAAATTGTGTGTTTAACATCTCATTTATAATTCATCATGTGTTTTTTTTCTTTTGCTGATAATAAATTGTACAACAGAACCTTTCTCTTAAATATAGGTGGTGTGGATGGAACCATGCACTTCCCCTGTAAGAGAGAAGCAACAATACACTTTATTGACATAACAAAGTATGACAGTAAATGCAACAGTGGTTTGACAAGATTTAATGGCAAAGTACACTAGATTATTTATTGCATAGAGAACAGAGTCAGGCAAAACTGCTAGGATCCTCAGCCCTAGCTGAGTCATGAGGTTCAGAAAAGACTCCCTTGCATCCTAAACCACCTCTCAGAGGCAAATACAGGTGTGTCTGGACCCACTCCTACACAGTCAGTGGTGTATGTCTAAAGGATTATATGCACACAATCAATCCTTTACAGTACTTAGTTAAGATTTCAAAGTTAATGACTTATCATATTATTTGCATGCCTGCAAGACACCTGGGTCACTGTTCCAGACAGCCTTTGACTACCCTGTTGTCATCTGTCCCCCAAAGTTCAGAGTAAGCTAGACACAGGCACCACAACCACCGCTGGTGGTTATAGCTTCAGCAGGGGAAGCAGCAGCAAACTCTGTGGAGAAGGCACACAGTCACTCACGTACGTATATCCTGAAGAGTCCAAAACTAGTGGAAAACTTATTTCAGATATTAGGTAGCTAATAGTAGATAACAGGGTTCAGCATAGACCTTTCAATATAATTTCTAGATTATATTCTAGAATTTTCCAAAGGTTGTACCATGGATCATATACTCCAAAAACTGAAATGTCTATGTTTCTTTTTGAAGTACTGTGGAAGCACAGAGATGCTTAATTTTCACGGTACTTGAGATCAAGCCGCTTAGATTATTTGATCAGCTTTTAGGCATAGAAGTAAGTCTCCTCTGAAAGTATTAATGACATTTACAAATGAAGACTAAAATAGGACCAGAGCTTGTGAATTCTCCTTCACAGAAATAGATATGCATTAAAAAGGAACCTACAGTATACTTCTGAATGACTGTATATATTTTAACACCGCTTTTTATAGTTATATTAATAAAATATACTTTATATATGCTTTAGGCATATTCAGATTTAGTAAATGTAGTAGTCATTGACAGTTGGACTAGATGAATTTTATAGGGCCCTTTCAACTGCAATATTTTATTCTAGGATTTCTGAGGTGCAAATACCATGATCCATATGGAGGACAGCACATCCCATCTGTAAGGGCAGAATCACACTCTGGAGCACTGCAAACCACAGGAGATGGGAATATGGGACAGTTTGTACTAACTGGTCATAGCCATGTGATTGAGACACTGTGCTGAGAGCAGAGAGCCTGATGGTGAAGGGTTTGTGCTTATGTCTAAGTTGTAAACTTATGAAGTGCTAGCTGCTTCTCTGCAATCAGTAGAAGTCTGTCAGCATTTCTGTAACAAACAGGAGTGAGGCTTGAGCAGCCCTGTGGTTTTAAATGCTTCCTGAGTGAGAAAGGTAAAAAACCCCCAAACCCACAAATGAAAATAAGTACAATTCCAATAATATGTACATTAACTCACATGGTGCTGCTGTCATTTCCACCATGAAAACTGTTGAACAGATCACAAAGCCTTTGTATTTCCTGAGTTTTCTCCTATTTCTGAATGAAATTAAATTACTTTAAACAATATTTTTGTAACTTGTTAGTGGCACTTCTAGATATTTAGCTATTCACGTGAATCCTTTCTATATATTCCTTCTCCAATGATGCCTTTCTTTACTTAGTAGCATTGAGAACTACTATTCAAAACACTGAGGAAAAGATGTGAAATGTCTGGAGTTTGCCTGTCCTAAACCATGAAGTCCTGCAATCTTGAATTACATTGGTCTTTGTCGTGGTTTTAAACCAGTAACTAAAAAAAGATTACTTATTTTTTGCTGTGACATATGGATTAGAACAACAGCAAAACAGGCTTAAAACTTAAAAGGAATAAAGTTTATTAACAAACTACAAGAATAAGAACAGAGTAAACTTCGAGAAAACCCTTTTTATCCCCTATTACCCAACCATTCCCTTGTTCACATGACAACAGAGACAAAAACTTTGGAACTTTGGTGGTTAAAACAGTCCCAAATCTTGATAGAGTCTTTTCATCATTCTTTGTAGAGAAACAGAAGTCTCTTTCTGCTAATCTATAGAGTTTCTCACAAGAAAACTATTTCTGTTATAGTTTTCTATTGCCCTGATGTCAACTGCCCAGAAATGCTGGTATCAGAGCTCACTCCTCCCATTTCACATCACTCTGAGGTGTGTTATGGGCCATGAGTTTAGGGATGTCATTTTAAGGATGAGTTATTCAAAGGCAACAGTCTTCTTCATCTGTCTTTGTGAGCTCTACTGGAAAACAGTTTTCTCATTGCCTCCCAAGGCTTCAAATTTTTGCTTCACCCTGTTCCAGCACCTCACTGCATCACAATCACTCTATGTTTTACTCAAAATTCACACTTTGAACACTCTATTCCTCCCCATATACTGTCATGAATTAAAGGAGTTTTTTCAAGACCTTATTGTCCATTTCCATAGCCTCAACAGAAAGGTATTTCAGCTCATAAAGCATCTCCTTATTCTCTACCCCTTCTGAAACTTAATTCTTTACTGTCTCTGATAGTTTTATAAAGTCTCTTTACATGTTGATTATTCTCTTTTTCTTTCTCTGGATAAAAAAAAATTAATCTGCAAGTCTCATCTGGGTAATGAAAGGGTTAAAATCTTGCCCAGACTTTTGTAGATGGTTATGTGATCTCTGCCGGAGCAGCAGCTGGAGTTGTCTGCGATGGAAGATTCCTCATGGCTGCTCTGGAAAGTGTAGTCGCTGCCTCATCCCGCCGCAGGTTCAGAGCCCCTTTCTTTCTTTACTCGGCAGTCTCTGGTGAATTCAGTCACAGCAAAAACTGCAGCCGAGCCAGGGACCGGCCTGGCCCGGCCAGAGCCCGGGGCAAGCCCTGCAGGCCCCATCTCCCGGCTGGGAGCCGCTGGGCCCAGCCCAGCCCCTGCCCGGGCCGCATGGGCTGGGCAGGGAACGGGAGGCCAGAGCTCTGTTACCTTTCACAGCCAGGAAACAAAGAGAGCAAGAGTCCTCTGACTTTACACCTTAAGGTAGGGTTCACAAGTTGATCCCACTTTTCAATGGTCAAAACGGCTGTCAATTCCCAGTAATGACCGATAATTGGTCAGGAGAAAAATCTCCCATCAGTCCCCAGCAATTTCAACTTCCTTAGCTCCCAAAACCACCTTAAAGGTAAAGTCACCCCATGACAGTCTTCAAGAAAGCCAATGACCAGCATTTTGCAATAAAACCAGTGAAGACATGGTATTTACATAGTTCCATGTAATTAGATTCTGAAAATACATCACAACAAGCCTTTCTGTTTAATTTTATTGGCCAAAGAATACTTTTCTTTATGCCTATATCAGAAAGGTTCGAAGCCAGGAGCCCTAGTTTAAAACATTATTATCAGTGTTGCTATCACATAGCTTACCAGCTTTAGAGATTGTATATTCTGGGTTGTGTGGGCAGCTGAAGACTTGGGCAGGTGACATGCAAGGATTGACATTGCTGCACAGCATAGCACCACTGGCAGAGCAAAGGCTTCTCTGCAGTAAAGGTTTTGCATTGCTGAATTAGAGTTTTAAGAAGTAATTATCTGAAGTCCTTCTGATGACTGGGTGAAGCCAGTATGAAGCAGATTACCAAAATTTACAGAGCTTTAATTTTTTCTACTCTCAAGGTCCTGAAGTGCAGAAGGAACCCATGAGTTTTGGTATTTGTGTGAAATAAAACCTGAATATTTTTAATTTAAATTTTTTTTTGTTTAAATTTCACATGTTTCTATCTTTCAGTTATAGTGTGTTGTGTCTTCCCTGAGGCAGAAGTGTTATTTTTTTTGACCCATGCTGTTCTATATTTGAAATTTCTAGAAATTACCTTTTTAATGGCATGGAAATATTCATTGAACGTATTAAGCATTTAAATATTGCACAATATCTACCATGTAAACTCACAGAAGTTATTGGTCTAAGAAAATTATATTGTGGATGAATTTTATTCCTTCATCATGCTTTTACATCCTTTACTGTTAATTTCTTTCAAAATTCCTATTTATTATTTAAAATTACATTAGATGAGCTATCAATGTTTTCTTCAAATTCCTTCAAATAAAATTTTTATGCTTCCAATATTTACTCTTGTTAGCACTTTATTGATTTTTTTTTATTAAGGACAAATTATTATCACTTAAAAACTAATTTTTGTGTGCAGTAACTAATTTTTATATAATTTATAATTGTGGGGGAACACCCATATTGACATTATAGCACATTAAAAATTGATAACTGTCACCAGCTATCCCATAAAAATATATTTAATGATCTTTCCAAATAGATAGAGATATTTTAGCTCATTACATTTTAGAAGAAGCTGGGTAGATTCACAGCAGTTATTATGGTTTGTAATACTTCCCATTGGAAATTCTAAAGTCTATCAGAATTCCCTGAGAGTCAGAGCTCCAACCATATGTCAGGAAAAAAACTGTATTTTGAAAACTCCCCTAAACACCTACTTTTCAACAATGGTTATAAAGGTGATTTATGAACATATCTATTTTCAGTGTATGGAATTCATAGCCACAGAAAGTCATAGAATAAAATATCAGAGCTAGATTTGAAAAGTACCTGGCTCATTTTATGACTGGAGTAATGTTTGTGAGTGGTATATCCCTTAACATGGCAATCCTGTACAGGTACAAGTGCGAGATTCATTGCCTTGAAGGAGAGAGGAATTTAAAATCTGTCTTGTTCTTTGCTGAAGGTCACCTCATTTTTCCACACTCTTTCTGAGATGTGACTGTCAGAACAGGATAGATTAATCCACAGACTCATTTTTAGTACTGTTAGTGCTCTTCTCTGGATTTATTCCAGATCCAGGCTCCCCAATTTAGTCATGCTTTGACTATGTTAGCCTTCATTGCTAGCATATCATGCTGAGAGGGCACTTTCTATGTTCCCTCTCTTTAGAAAAGCCATTTCTTTGAGAAATGGCTACATATAACACAAACGCCATAATGATTTTACTTCCTAATATAAAAATATACATTTATCATCCTAGATCCATATACGTGTCTTATTATTATGCTCTAGTCAATGATTTTGTGTATCATCAGATTTTATTAGCATTAGTTTTATTACCCATCATTGCTAAAGATACCAAATATCATTAAGCCTAAACTGGAGTCTACAAAAAACATTACTTCCCACCTCCAACTACTTTGAGAAGTCTATTTGTTACCCATATTCTCCTCCACTAGTATGGCTTTTATTGATTTTAGACAGGGTTGTATATTTAGTGGTAAGTTAAATTAAATAAAATCACAGAAAATCAAGTGGTTCAGATTATTCCATGACTTTACACGTTTGCCTTCTCCAACTGGATTTGCAATCCCGTAAAACTGAAGACAAGTCTTAGATAAGGGAGTGTTAAAAACAGGTGGACAGATTAATGTTTTACACAGTAAGTTTTCACTAACACAAACACTTCCTAAACCTATGCATATGTAAACTTATATGCATTTTTTCAAATTTTAAGAGACAGTTAGATGCAAAATATTAGACTTGACGGACTGTTCATCTGATATACTACAGTGATGTGATATTAAAAAAAAAGAAAAAGAATATTTATTCCTTTATTTAAGTTCACAATGAGATAAATGTCAAACATGTGGACTGCAAGTGTCCTGCAAATTATTTAAAGTTATGACCTCCAATACAATAAGATCAGTCTGACATTCCTCGAAACTGCAACATGTACAGAAATGTTAAGAACTCATGCACCAGCCTATACCTCAAACCACTCTTCAAAGGTCAGGGAAGCAGGTGGGCTTTCCTACATATAACCAGAAATAGACATTTTTCGTGGTGTCTCTCTGAGGCTCGTAGCATGAGACAGAATCCCAATATTTAAAATATAATCATTATTTGGTGCAAATGCATAGTTTAATAAAATCTCAACAGCAGCAGCAGATAAGAAAGAAAAAGTGAATGGGAGAGGAAAGATCACAAAAGCCAACAAATCAGTTGTTACCTGAGGCATATTTTCCTTGTCATAATGACAGCTTATGAGAAAATGCAGGCATTTAGCATGAGAGGGTGTCTTTGGGAGCCTCCTGTGTAGGCAGCTGTCCCCAGCAGAATGGGGCAGGAGGCATTATCCAGGTGTGCTGCATGCTGCTGCAACTCAGTGCGCCAAGCTGCACCAGCCAGATGTCTCTTACACAGTCTTTGTGACAAAGATGGAAAATATCTCATCAGGGAACATGAAGGACACAAAAAAGTGTTATCCCCACCTTACAGCTGGCCTATTTCCTGCAGAAGAAACTCCGCTTTCTGCCCTCATGTCTTGTTCTAGTGCCCATGGGTGTTTCTGGTGACCAGGATCCAGGTAATGTGAAACGAGGTGGAATACAGACTTCTTCCCTGAAAAAATCCTGTCACGACCAGAACACTAGCCAGTAAGACAGTGCTTTCTTCTGGGTTTATTGCTTTTCATGTATTTTAGGAAGGCTTGAAAATGTTCAGTGAGCAGGATTATTTTGGGAAGCAGGTAGAGTTTAGATATAACTATATTAATGTATCACATCTACACTATTGGTGTCTTTGCATTCGTGTGCCAGGTGCATAGGGAGTGTCCATGATTCAAAACATAGGTGACAGATGCTGAAAGACTGGCTGGCTACAGATGGATATGTCTGGCTTTCTGAACAGCCTTTCTCAGAATACATGACTCAGCCTTTTAAGCACTTAAATGGGCTCTCTGGATCTCATTCACAGCCATAATTTGCAAACCTTAATGATTAAATACAACTTCCCCTGCCTAAATTAGCATTTAGGCAGGTTAATTAGACCTGGAATAGTTCCATCCAGTGTCTCTTCAGCTTTTCTTTGTAGTGGAACAGCAGCTTTGTCTCCTCAAATGGTTATAAAACAACTAATAGGAGTTATAAGATAGTGGTCGAGCACGGCACTCACTCTGACTTTTAAGGCCAGATCTTAATGTTTTATTGTAGTCCATAGGATTCAGTCTTAAAACACTCCAAAATGTGCAAACATGTGAATTATCTTCCCAGTTGCACCTAGTTCTCTTGTAGTCATCCATGTTTGCAGCACAGAACTGGAGCTGTGCTTTGTGACAGGGAGAAATTCTGTAATGGGATTCCTCGCTTCGTTTATTATTTAGCTACCATTTATTATTTATCTGTATCTTCGTGTCTCCATTAACATGTTTAGAAAGAGGCAAAATAAAGCATCAAAATAAAGCATTATTTTGCCTCACAGAAGAGGCAAAATAACCCATTTCAAAAGCTGGGAAAATATTATTCTGCTAAATTTATATTATAAATTAAAGTATCTGAAGAATAGGGCATTTTTTGTTTGTTGTATCTGTTTAAAATTGTTAGGGTGAGAAAAATAGTACCTTTTAAAATGGATAGTCCAATTCTTAAGTATCCTAAAGTATGAAGCCATAAATTTTTCATATGGAATAGTAGCATTTCATTAAAAACACTATCCATAGTCTGTACTTGCAGTCAAAGGAGAAAGTATGGAAGATAAAGTGTTATGTTTATGCTGTGAAAAATAAAACTGAAAAAAAAGTTACATTACCAAAAGAAAAATCAAATTACCCTGTGTATATTTAAAATAATGTCAGTGTTTTTTCCCATGTATTTCTCAAGAATGCAAATGATATCTGTTTCTTGGTAAATAGACCTGCTGAGTATAATACTAAACAAAAGCAAAACAGAACCTGTTCACCAGGCTGAAGGATTCAAGTAAAATCCAAGGTCTGTGTCTCTTATGCCAGAAAGGAAATATTATCAAGAGACCACTGCAAGTTATTGAGCTGCCATGGAATAATTTTTCCCTGTGGTTGTATTCATGGCAGTAAAAGAACCTGATGCACTAATTAATTTTAACTGGTATAGATTATTCTGCTTAATGACAAGAGTGTGTTATGGCTATTCTGACAAATAGATGAAGCTCTTTGCATGGCACATAGTGCCAGATATTTGGATAGTGATTGTTTTGTCTTTTTAACACAATGGATCCAGCTTTCTTTGATTTTAAGATTCTGCACAACTGAAGGATACATCAACAGACGGACAGACAGACCAACAAATACACAGAAGAATGCATTTTGCATGCTTAAATGTATAAAACTCTTTTAAATGCAATCATCCAGCCTTCAGCCATCTTCCCCAGTTGAAGATGTGTGTTTACATTTAAAATGTCATATGTGAACCAGGAGACTCACAAAAGAAAACCTCCCCACACATATAGAAACAATGATTCTTTCTTCTCATTCTTGCTTAAAAAATAGTATACCCTTATGACTTATGCAAGGGTAAAGTAATTATGTACTTTTGGTTTTGTCAGTACCTTGGAACAGGTCATGAAAACAAGCCCACCACTTACACAGAGTGAGACTCTTTGCTATTATCAAATTGTCTAAAATCTAGCACAATAAATGGACCATTACTCTTCAAAAGCTTTCCTAGCTATATGGAATATTTCACCACTGTGGTTTTTGCAGTTGAAAAGTTGCTTTGATATGGCACAGCTGGATGGATTAGGTCGTATTAGGAAGTATTAGGTTCAAATGGCCATTTTTCATAAGAAATGGCTTCATTTCTCCATCCAAAACCACACTTCACCAGCAATATGCCATGTTCTAAGCAAACTGGTTAATCTGCACAGTGGTGTAGCCAAAGGCTTGGCTCATGGAAACAATGTACCTACATCAGAGTTGTGTTGACTGCGCAATAAATGTAAATATGGTAGTGAATTCTCCTGGATAGGAGAATGATGCACTGTAGGTATATCACTTCCAGTTCTGAACCTAACCCATTGAGAGCCAGCCTGGGGATCCCCATGCAGGTCTATCCCAGGTGTATCACTACAGCATTTGCATTTGTACATTTGTCTGAAATGCAGCTGATAATAGCTGTGACTGACAAGGAAAACAAAACCTTTTTACTTCAGGGTACCCTTTGCAGTGGAAATCTGTATCTCTGTGAGCTTGAGATAAAATTGCTATAGTATACTCTGTGTGTGTCTATAGGCTGAAATGGAAAGGAGAGTGTCAACAAAATACATTTGCCTGCATAGGTAGTATTTTATGCAAGATTGATCTCCAGTGACTGCCAGTTTGTTTCTGGATGGAGGTCAATTATAAAGCTCAGGCTGTGTGAGATCCAAGTGCTACTACTGTCTGTCATTATGACATTATAAACAGTTACTATTAGCTAATATTCTAATTCCTGAGAAGAGAGTGGTTCCAAAAGCTTCTGTCCTCATGTCCTTCATAACAGATCCCGGGATTTAAAATTAGCACTTGCTGCCAGGACTTTGCTGTCTTGCCTTTTCATATTGCAAAGGTAATTTTTTCCCCTCTGCATTTAGTTCACAGAAACATTGAAATTTGTACAAATCCTGTTGTTCAATATATGAAAGACTGTATCTTTGAGATATATTTTTTATTGGACAGGCCATTCCATTTGAAATGAATGATTATTACATCCAGGTGGCTCAAGTTAGTCATGGGTTCTTATGTAGATTTTCAATTGAAAACATTAAAAAAATAACCAAATGCCAATCAGGTAGAAGGAGACCTCATTAGCTTGAGTTTGTCCATTTAACCCATCAGTGGGGTTTATATTTATATTTATTTATATTTATAGCCTTGTGCTATAAATGTGGAAGTGATTCTCTGCATGTAGACAAGCACATATTCACTCAGTTTTGTGGATTTCTACCTCAGATGTGTGTATTTAAGCAGTGTTTCTAAAGTTTATGCCAATCAGTCATCCTTGTTCCCTTGCCAAGTTTTTATTTTCCTTTGCAAAATTCTGACATCACAATGCATTTTATTGTGAGAAGCTACTATCACAAAGTATATGGAAACATTTAATTATTCAACAAAAATCTATATTTTAAATTATAATATATGTCAGACTACCATATCTGACATTCTGCTCAATTTACTCACTTTTATCAGCTTTTGAAGAAGCATCTATGCACATATGAGCAATAGAAGAATTAATTCAAAAGTAGGAATATGTTGCTCACCACACCATAGAATGGAGGCTTTGCAACAGATAATACCCTGATATATGTGTGTTGGTTTGTTAGTAATTTAAAACAAGCAGCTAGGTATATAAGCAACATCTCACTGGGTCTAAGATAACTGATGCAGAGTCAGCCTTAGAGAGAGAAGGAGTTGTGTTACAAGAGTGCGACTCTGTGTTGTTGTCCTAAAAAAATGTTTGTAATTCTCTTATTTGACCATGTGTCATACTGGGGGAAAAAAAGGTAGAACAGATGAAATATTACAATTTATCATGTTTATCGCTCTCTTCTTCATGTTTATCACAGGTGTAATAGGAATATTTTATTTCCTCTATTTACTATACAAAGTTTGAAAGGGCTCTACTTTATTCAATAACTTAATCTTCTGTGATCTTTGCACATTACTGTAGGAAAAAAAGGAACATTTTGAAATTGTAGGGCAGTTTATACTAACTTTCTCATTCCTAAATATATATAAAAACCAAATTTCAAAAGATAGATAAACGTGCTGTGTCTATCAGAAAATTAATATCAAACATTTGAGCTAGAAGAATGTCTAACTTCAAAATGGTAATAGAAGACAAAGAATTACTCCGAATCTCTGGATCTTTACTCACATCTTTACTTTTTCCATTGGAACCATGGAAAATCCAACTTAGAATGGAAAGGTGGTCTCATCTGAACATTCCTTAAAATTCCTGAACACCTTTGAGCACTCCTGCCTATTTAATATTGTCCATAGGAAATTGCAAAACGTCATGGTGGCCAGGGCATCCCAGACACACTAAAGTTAATCCTAACTTTGAGTCTGACAAGTTTGTCTGCTACTATTTTTAACATCTTTCCCAGATGAGTCAGATCTAAGCTTTGGGTTTCCAGGCAACAGTGCAGAAAACTCAGAGTACATTATGGATAATTTATAGAAGTCTTTCAGCACTTGGGGATTCCTATATAGGCAGATCTTTGCTGACTGATGACAGTTGTGTTTCCTTATGGATAACAGAACTGGAAACCACACTTCTTGCTGAAATGAGTTTACTCATTTACATACACTGAGTGAGTGTTAAGTAAACTAATAGTTGAGCTGCCTAATTGCACATGACAAGTATGCAAAACTAACTTGAATGATAAAAAACATTCCTGGAGAACTTCAAATGCTTAGGCTAAATATGTGAAGTATTACCGTTTGCTAATTGGAAACTCTATTTACTTAATTAAAATACAGTGCTTGTGTGCGAATACAGATGAGAAGAGTCAATATGTAGCTAGAAGGCATAAACAAAAGGGGATTACCTACCTTAGAAACACATTTACTCTGATTACAGCACTCAAGTTTTGAGAGCCTGTTTCTAATGAAAATGAGAGGGCATTATAAAATGAATTGTGTTTGGCATATTATTAATGAGATTAATTATAAAATTGTATTTCTAATACAGTGACTATATATTTTCTTTGCCATATTCTCAACATAATAAAGATTGTTCAAGAAGTATTGTTAGTATTTTACTGTATTTAAACTTTAACTTTGATCTCATTTGCTCATATAATTCCCCTACTGACTCTCAGTGGGTATGAAGGATTGTTCTGTAATTTGTATTAACAATGCTGATAACAGAAACATCAGTGCTCTAAAAACACACACAGTTATCCAAATATAGCCATCTGCAGCTTGGCAGCCAGCAGTAAACACCATGATGTGTACACCAGAAGAAAGTGAAAGTGGACTCTCTCAAGCTAAATGTCACTTTCAGGACATTTCAGGTTTCAGGAGCACCATTTCATGCTCAAAATGTCTTGGCAGTAGTACATAGGTGTTTTTGACAATGAAATGTTTTCTCCAAAGTTGTTTTTTTATGAGAAGATGTTTATTCTGAAAGTGACCATGAACTCTGTCACAGTCACACAGTCATGATACCTCTCCCACTGTGAACTAATATTGGCACTGGGAACAACCTGTTCTGAAGTATTAGTGATTTGGTCTGTAGCCTTAGGTAGCTGAATAAGCATGTCAAATCTTAGGAGTACATATGTTGTCATTCTCCACTCCTTCAAACTAAAGGCATTTAACAACAGTCTTGGTACCAATGAATACCATGATATGAAAGAACAAATAAGCGATACACCTGATGTTTGAATTTTGAATTTCACTCCAGCACCAGGTAAGGCAAGGCATAAAGTTGAGAGATGCCGAAGTAGACTCACGTGGGGCTGCAGTGCAATTTCATCTTTCACCCAGGACACCTGATTTTCAGAAATGTTGCACACAGCCTAGGAATATTATAAGCAAACAGCAGCAGCTGCAGCTTACCTCTGGGAACTCCACATTGTTGTTCTGCCGTAGAGGGCCATAGAGGTTTGCCATATATGGACCATGTGAGGTCCATATATGTGTCTTTGATTGAAAATTGGAGGCTGATTTAATTTCTAAACTAAGTATCTATCAATCTTTTAAGAGCTATTTCTAATGGTGCCTATCTGATGTTTTTTTCTAAAAAATGGCTGAGGTAAACTTGAAATATGTTCTTTACAAATGTGTGTATCCATGCTCAGCTGATGTCTTTCAAGCCTTTGTCCTTTTTCCTTTCCATTCCTCTTTTAGAAGGTAAAACATAACCTTTCCCCTCTTACTTTGTTGAAGAGGTGGGTTTTCTCATGTGGGGCCATCTACCTCCTCTGCCTCAATGCACCTGTGGTATTCATTGTAGGTCATTGCCAGATGAGCACCACTGGCATCAGTATATGATATTATCCATGATTGCAACAAGGATTATAAGACCAGGAGGAGAAGGACTTAATGCTACCACGCATAATGCAGCCACAGCATACATGCATTCTTGAAGCCTCCTCCTGGTGGCAAAGACTTCTTCCTGAAAAGAGAGTCTCTTATTCAAATGATAACTACAGGACTACAGAATTATGTTTATTGCAAAGCTTGTAGCTGCATGGGGCTCAGAAGATTTGTAATGGCATTAACTTCTGTTTAAAACAAATCATTGATGGACTTGTGTCACAAGATCCTTAAGTGCACATTAGTCCATAATTGGTTCAGCCATCAGTGTGAACTTCTACTCACTTGATAATTACCTTTGACTTGTACAGTAATTTATTGCTGCTTTCTCAGAAAATGGCCTCAGTATTACATGCAAGTGCTCCTTAAGCAAGATTTAATTTATTTACATTCTGCAAATTGGTGCAGATCCTCGAAACCCAGCTCCCAAGACCATATGACAGTTTTACCATCCCTCATGTTTCCTCTCTACTAGTAGTCTTTTTCTGGTTTCTATCTGCACACTCTGACCACCCAAGCCCTGGAGGGATCACAGAATAACAGAAACAATTATGTTGGAAAAGACCTGAGAGATCATTGAGTCAAATGTTTGTCTGAGTCCCATCATGTCAACTAGACCATAGCAATAAGTGCTACGTAACACCTCCAGGGCTGGTGACTCCACCACCTCCCTGGAAAGCTCATTCCTATATCTATTCTATTACTGTGAAGAATTTCTTCCTAATGTCAGATCTAAGCATCCTCTGGGGCAGCTTAAGACTATCCTCCTGTCCTGTCCCTGGTTGCCTGGGAGAAGAGATCATTCCTCACCTGGGTACAATCTCCTTTCAGGCAGTTTTAGAGAGTCACTCCTGAGCCATCACTTCTCCAGACTAAATGATCCAATCCCCTCGGCTGTTTCTCAGAGGAAATGTGCTTCACCAACTTTGTTGCTCTTCTCTGGGCACACTCCAGCTTACAGCCATCCATTGCAGTGCTCCAATGGTGCCATCCCGATGCATTTCTGTGATGGCGACTACAATTTTCCTGCTGTATGGTGGCTCCCAGCTCCTCCTGCTTGCACCCCATACTGTTTGCATTTGAGTACATGCACTTCAGCTGGACTAATGGTTTGTCCCCATCCCAGGCCGGCCACCAATATGCTCATTTCTAGTGATCCTGGCTTTATCCCCTTTCTGCTTTGAGGATCATGTGAATTCTCCTTAATCTGTCTTTAGCAAAGTTTTTTTAGTTTCTACTGCTTTCATTGACAGGTTAAGCTAACCTTACTGACTTTGCCTAAAGAGGATGATTTGTGGGATCCTTTCCGTGGAAGAGCTGTGGAAAGAGTGACCTTTGAAGATCTGTTTTTCTGCCAGAGTCTGCATGGGCTACAGTAGTTTCCAAAAGGAGTGAATTCATGACTTAATTATAGACACCAGTCACATACAAAAACAGTGATCATGTCCAGAAGCATGCTATGAGGAACAGCTTCCATGACCATGACTATATAAAAGGAAATTAAACAGTTTGAAACATAGTTTGAGGACTGGCACGTGATCGATCTTTCATGCTGTTTGCTTTCTAACATGTTCCTGGCAGCTTTGGTCTGGGCCAACCAAACAGAATAAAACAGTGTGCAGCCAGTGTAGGCCAACAAGCAGTAAGGCCGAGACCAGTATTGCAGGAGGATGGAGAGAATGGTTTAGCTTTGTAAGCATGACGTGTGTCATGCCACTTGTCCTGAGGACAATGGAGAGAATTTGGATGGCATAGAAGAGGAACTGAATTTAGTGCATAAGCTCCCTTGAATGCTTTGCATCCTCCCTGGAAATCAGAGTTATTCTGAGCACCTGGGTTACATACCATGCCTTTCCCTTGGCCAAACAGGAAGTCTAAAGAAATCAATTACTTTTAAGGCACTTATGTATATAAAATGAGGCTTTGTGAGAGTTATTTCCTGTTCCCATCCCATTCCCATTTTTGTATGGACAAGATACAAGTTATTTGAATATCTACAGATTATTCAGATATATTTATCCTTAGAGATATTTAAAAGCCATCTGGACATGGTCCTGGGGAACTGGTTTTTGCTGGCTCTGCTTGACCACAGAGGTTGGACTAGATGACTTCCAGAGGTCCCTTCCAATGTCAAACATTCTGTGATTCTGTAATATTTGGTCTAAAACTGTAGCTTCCTTTAAGGTCATGTGTTCAAGGACAGTCTCAGGTACATGGTGGGTGTCCTGAATAGGCTGGGATTTGGACTTGGTCCCTTCCAGTCAGTATATTCTATGATTATATATGATTATATGATATGATAGACGCTTGGCGAGCATCTGTGTTTGTTTGCTCCAAGCACTGATTTGAACCAGCGAGTTGGTGACTTATGGGGAAGGAGAGTGTCATGTGTGTTCCTGCATGACTGACCCTGTGTCTCTGCCAGCCCAAGAGAACGCACAGAGGGGGCTCTCCGGGCTTACCTCTTATGTCAATCCTATATGTAGGCATGGTTGAAGGCAGCACCCTTCAGTGTAGCTAGCTGTGTCTGTGCCCTCTGTGTGTGTGTGTTTCTGTGTGTGTTCTTCTGGAGCATATGCTCTGCTTTCTGCCTGGATGGACCTGCAAGCGGGAAAGCAGCAGCTGTGTGTGTCAGCCCAAGCAGAGACACAGATCCCCAGATAGTTGGACAGGAGGGAGTCTCAGGCCAGGGCTGATGGAAATGGTGGCTGCTCCGAACATCCCTTAGTAAATACTTTATAATAGAACCTTTTGCTTAAACGTGGAATTTGGAGCCTGTGTATGTGATTTGCATTGGAAGAAATATTAATCATAGCAAGTTTTATATATTTTTTCTGTTCTTTGGAAATATGTAAGAATTACTCTTTTCTAAGAGAAAAAGTAAAAACATCATACTCAATTCTGTTTTTCAACCCATGCTAAACATGGAGCTGATAAAAAAACCTGGAGGTTTTCTGTGTGATTCTAAATAAGAATGATTAGCTACAAAAATTTTCCTGCGGAGTTTGAGAATTTATAGTCCCTGTTGTTCTAGAGAGACATATTGAAAATCATTGCAAATTCTTTAAAAGCACTCAGTAGCTTTCTCAAGCTGATAAAATATATTTCAGCATAGAGCTGTTCTTTGCCTCTACTTCCAGTACTATCGAAAGCCATACACCTTCAAAAATATTCATGACAGTGCTATGCCTTCCTGGGGTTTATGCATATCACGGTACATTATATTCTTATAATCCTCTGCCCTCAATCCTATATTAAACCCGTTAACCGGGCCTCTTTTGTTTCCAAATATTTTGTCCCGAGAAAACTAAGGCTGGGTCTTATCAGATAATCTTGGTAATTAGAAGTGAAGCCTATAATAGAAGGATCATTACTGTCTTGTTTGGGTTTTCTGTGTCAGATGATGAGGTAAAATGATGGTAAAATATTGTAAAATGGCTAATTTTCATGAAATTTTTACCCAGAACCTAAAACTGATGCATTTTGAGTTTCTTTTGTTTACAGAAAAAAAGCCTCTGCCAGAGGGATTGAACTGGCTCATGGCATAAACTCTCAATTTTCTTGTTAGTTGTGAATCCTCTTAATCCCTCACAGTCTTTGTAAATGATTTTGCACTACACATTCACTTTCTTTCCATTACATGAGCTATTTACACAAGCTGTGATTTTAGATATACTTATGAATTTACTTTTAAGTAAGTTATTTTTATTTTTATCATTCAGAGCTAGGCCAGAACTTCATAACTTCAACAAATAAAATGGGAATTTACTTAATATAGATTACTGTACTTCCTTTAAATTGTTGGCAATACTCAGAACTTTTTAATGTTTTGAAACCACTGTAAGTGGTTTCAAATCATTAAAGCATAATTCACTACTTTCTTTCATAAAGGTGGACTGGAATACAGATATTTTCAGTGCAGAAATCTTGTTCTGGTGGAAGTCCAAATAAGATTGAATCCTGAAGTGCTGCTACTGCACCTGAAGATCATATAACTGTGTCTGTTTGACAACTGAATTACAAAAATAAAAAAATCTCCATAGCTTGAAATACATTTAAAAGACAGCTTGTTAATGAGGGAACAAAAGCTCCAACAGTGTTCACCTTCCCTTTTCCAGTACCTACCTGGTACTGAGCTACATTTTTGGATCCACACAGGATGTGGATAGACCATTGGTTACAGCATCAGAAGCAAGGCTTGGAAGGATTACTGCAGAGTTGGTGATCCAGCAGATAAATCCGAGAGTAGATAGACAGTGTCTGAGTCTCAGAAATGAAATATAATAGACTTTCTTACTCCTGTAGATAGGTTCTGGGCACAGGGAATGGTAGCAGAGGGGTGAGAAGGAGGATGGAGTACTCTATCCACTATCTCACAGTAGGCAAAGCCCCATCATGATAGGGAGGACAGTCAAATCCCACATAGCTATGTACCAAAAGTAAAACCTTTGATAACTCGAGTGTTGTCAGTACCTCAGTGTAGAATTTGGGAATGGAAAAGTGAGCAGCTTCTCAACAAATGGGGATTGCAGTCCTGCTTGATCTTAAATTCCCAGATCGCTTTTGACAGGCACCCAAAGCATGGAGATCTTGGTTCACTTGCTACAAAGAACATATTGCAAAGATACAGCAAAGAAGTGCCACAAGTTAAATCAAAGGATTTGGTGGTTTGGGGGGGGGGGGGGGAATATAAAATGAAGATAAATAAGCAAAAATAAAAATTCTGTGAAGGAAAAATTTACATGAAAGGGAGAGGTTGCCACAGCAAAGATGCAGTCAGCACCCAAATGCAAACTTTAATGGAAAAAGAGTGTAGAAATATATTGTAAAAGAGAACTGTGTAAAGAAATTTCTGGCTTGCTGTTTACCCAATCCACCACTTGTATTGTATTGATTTTAAAATACATCCATAGAATACTCACCTTGGTTAATGACCAAGAGATCTGAGGGGAAATCTGAAGTTAAATTGTTTGTTATTGCCAGATACTATTTTTGGACAGTACTTTTCTGTCTTTTTATTCCTGTAAATGATATGTAGAGGAAGAATCTTGAATCTTAAAGAGACTGGTAGAAGTGGTGTGAGATTGTTTGGATAGCTGTGCAGAATTTTGTGCAGAAGTTAGTGTCAGTGCAGGGTTGGTCATTTCATCTGAGGCATCAAATGGAACACTTGACTCAGGACTCACAATACAGTAAAGGAATAGTCTCCTATGAGTGTTCTAGATTGCTTTTGATATGATGAAACATTAAAAGACAAAAAAAAAAAAGAAAAAAAATTCATTTCAGGGTGGTTATTGCTTAATGTGAGCTGTGGCTGCCACAGAGAATAACAGCATAGGTCAGGAGAACAAGAGAACGTAACTCTGAAACAGAGGTCATTATGGCAATTATCATAATTCAAATGTATTAAGGGCTTGGGGTCATGTTTAGATGATGTCTGTTTCTTTGGAATATCTCTTGCGTTATCTTACAGAGTTTTACGTAATCGCTTCTGTGAAAATAAAATGAAATAAATATTCTGAGACTCCAATGGGATGAATGCTGTTGTTTGGGGTCCTTTTTAGCTGGGTCACAGTATTGTTGTTTCTCAAACATTTTAAATTTTGATTTTTCAAAAATGCTATTTTATGTTTATTTTCATACGCTTGTTATCTACTATCCAGTGCAATGTTGTTTATAACATGATTCAATATGTCTAATGTTTAATAGGACTAAATATGAGAATACAAAGAGCAATGTTATTATCCTCACTAAGCACATTTAGCAATGTTCATTTTATTTACTGATTTGTGAAGCAAGCCATTTCTGATTTGTAAGGCAGGCAGAGTCCACAGTTTTAGGTGTTTATCAGTCACAGCACAGCCTCTTACGCCAACAGGCTGTTTCTTTGATCATTTGCTACAAGTTTCAGAATATCAGGGAAAGCAGCCCAGAGGTGTTTTGGTTGGATCACGATGCAGACTTATAAGTGTCTTAACTCCTTGCTTATTGGTGACCCTTCAAGCAAGACATTCAAAACACTCTTATGCTGACAAAGACAGGCAGCTAAATTATGTCTCTGATTTACTTACAGTGAAATTATGAGAACTTTTATATAATTTCACATAATTTAATGTTATCAGGCAGACTTTCAGCACAGTCTGTATAAATGTGGGGGCAACACTAAAGGGTCTATTTAAAAAAAAATCTTAGACATATTTCAGTAAGCAGCATCTTCTCAATTAACTGATTTCTGCTAATTATACAAATGCTGTGTTTTCTACTGCTGTATTTCTCTAGAATCATAGAATCATTAGAGTTGGAAAAGACCTTGATGATCATGGGTCCAACATTTGATTGAACACCGCCATGTCAACAAAATCTTAGCACTAAGTGCCACGCCCAGTCATTTCTTGAACACTTCCAGGATAGTGACTTCAGGACTTCCTTGGGCAGCTTGTTCCAATGTTTGGACCCCCTTTCAGTTAAGAAATTCTTCCTGATGTCCCGCCTGAACCTCCCCTGTTACAGCCTGAGGCCATTTCCTCTTGTGCTGTTGCTGGTTGCCTGGGAGAAGAGGCCAGCCCCACAACCTTGTTGTAATCTCCTTTCAGGCAGCTGTAAAGACTCCAGGAGTCTCCTTTGTGTCAGCCCTTATCAGGACAGCTATAGTGCATGCCAGCTGTAAAGGGACATATCCAAAAGTCTGCTGAAGGGAGAAAATGTTTTTCAGTGGAAATCTGAGCCATTAGTCTGAGCAATGGGCCCTACAGGCAAGAAGACAAAGCCCTTTTTAGGTGCATCAAATACAGCTGGTCAAAAGAGGTCATTATCCCACTGTACTCAGTGCTGGTGAGGCCTCACCTTGAGAACTGTGTGCAGCTCTAGATGCCAGCATTCAAAAAGGACATGGAGATTCTTGAATGTATCCAGAAGAGGGCATCAAATCTAGTGACAAGGCTGGTAGGAAAGTCCTGTGAGAAGTGGCTTATGATTTTATGTTTGTCAGGTTTGGAAAAAGGGAAGCTGAGGGATGACCACATTCCTCTCTACAGCTTCCTGAGGAGGGGAAGTGGAGAGGGAGGTGCTGATCTCCTCTCCCTGCTATCCAGTGATAGGACTTGTGGGAATGGGAGAAAGCTACCCTAGGGGAGGTTTAGATTGGACAATAGGAAACATTTCTTTACTGAGATGACAGTCAGACCCTGGAACAGGCTTTCTAGAGAGGTAGTGAGTGCCCCAAGCCTGTCCGTGTTTGAGAGGCATTTGGACAGTGCCCTTAATAACATTCCTTAATTTTTGGTCAGCCCTGAAGTAGTCAGGCAGCTGGAAGAGATTTATTGTAGGTAATTTTCAATTGAAATAATCTATTGTATTGTACTGTATTGAATTGTATTGTATTGTATGGAATTGCATTGTATTCTGGTATATAATATTAAATAAGCATCCATCACATCTGTATGTACAGAAAATTAATCTCCCCCAGTTGTTCCTCAGTGTCAAAATGGAATGCATAATTATTGTTATCACTTATGTTAATAATTCCTGTTTGGAATTATTTGATTACTATGCAAGCATAATCATAAGGATATCCAACACTAAGATCTCAATTGGAAAAAAAATAATTTAACAGATTAGATTACATTAGACACATTATAATCTCAAAACACAATATATAATGAAATTGTGATGTAATTATTATTGACTGCTTAAAGTGATATGAACAATTTTTTAAAGAATTTGTCTCTGAGCTCCTTTCTGGAAGTGTAGATTAGCTTTCTGCCAATCATACACCAGGAAGGCAACTTGTGTCCTGTATAACTGAAGACTCTTCTTGCCACACAGATTTTGTAACAAATTTCTAATTAAAAGTTTTCTTGTTCTCTATGGATAGCATGTGAAAAAGCAACTGCAGACTTTTACAATGCCAGTTACTTAATAGAGATTATTTTCTGTCATGTTTATTTTAAATCCTCCTATCAAATA
Organism: Poecile atricapillus; assembly: GCF_030490865.1. Lineage (NCBI taxonomy): Eukaryota > Metazoa > Chordata > Aves > Passeriformes > Paridae > Poecile > Poecile atricapillus. The sequence continues at coordinate 23,406,185 of NC_081251.1, read as the reverse complement.
TATATGCTCTGTAAAGCATGGATTATAATTGACTTTCCATTGTCTATATTTCTTTTTAAACATACTAATTGCTGATCAAAACTGAAAGCATAAGAAAAGTAAATCTAACTTGAAATATTACACTGCCATAATAAAAATTATTATTCTTCTTCTCCATGAAAAAAAAAAAAATATTCCAGAGCTGTGCTTTTAATTTTTCTTCAGAAACATTTTACAAACTGCACTTTATAAACACTTCTGAATTGCAGATTACCTGCCTTATGTTTCCTGAATATTTTTAATATATTTTCATAAAAAAACTTGAGCTTTCAGGAGAGAAAATATAACAAGATTTTGTGGAAATTATTTTCCCTGTTTCATTTAGTTTCATGAGATTTTCCCAGTTCATAGCAATGCTTCTAGTATGTCATTTTAGTCTTATTTTACAATATGTAAAATATTTTGTGCTCTGAGACAGTATCTCTTTCCTCTAAGTAGTTTGTTTTTAATAGCAGCTGAAAGAGGTATCTGTTTGGGGAGAGGTTACATTACTAAGCATGGAGCTGCCTGTTTCATGGTCATTTTTAGTCTCAAAAGATTGGGTCTGAATGCAGTGAGTATTCCCAAATACAATTATAAATGATGGCTTCCACTCTAAACATTTGTTTTATTAATTCTATTTAATTCAAATTAGGGGCAAGAATTCTAAATCTGCTGCAGATGAAAGCTGGGCATTTGGATTGCAATAGAATGAATATTATTTTTCTCTTGGTAGAGAATAATCTAATTTTTCTCTCCCTAAAGGTCAATAAGATCCCTGACTGGTGAAGATAAAGATAGTTCCTGTCATGCTCTAAGGGTCATTTTATCTTTTGTATATCCTTTTCCCCAGAGCAAAACAGAAAAGTCTGGGTGCCCTTGCACAGTTTGACCCTTCACGGAGTATGAAAATGATAATGTAAAATGATTTTATACAGAGAAAGATTTTAGTGCAATCTTAAGGTAGAAATTCAGGCATACTGCAATATAATGCTATATTTTAACAGAGGAGGCAGTTTTCAATTTGTGCAATTCCAATCCAGTCCATTGCCCATAGGTAGCAGAATTAGCCCTACAATTTAAAAATTCTTGGATAAATCTGTTTGTATTATTTATGTTTTATGTGTTACTAAGTCATTTGCACTAGTAAGACAAGTCCAAGGAACTAGCCATGCAGAGACAAGCTCTCAGGGAGCAGAGAAGAGAAAGAGTTGGCAGGAGCTCTCTTTCAAGAAGTGTGATACCCACAGCTGCACATGGAAGCATGCTTGCAGTATCCCATGGTTTATAATAACTCTATACATCTCACCTGCCACATGTGTGTCAGCTGCAAATAAAATTCAGGTAAAATATAGTCAAAGTGCTGCCTCAACAAATAAAGGCCTTTGTAAACAAGACATATAAGGACAGGGAAACAGACTAAGATGTCTAGATGTCTAGATAAATACCAGAAGCCTAAAAATGAGGCGGGGCTAAAATGGTATGGAATAGAGAGAATCTGAAAATTGATGGGAGAGGCACCCTCTAGAGAACACCCTAACAGCAGGACAAAATTGATTCATAAATGGCAGAGGAAGAAAGACTGATGCAAGGGAAAAAGTAAACAAGTGTTAAACTGGCTTTGTAGATCCTTTCTCAGAGCTACTGCAATGTTGACAGCCATGACTGTACATGTAACTTTTTTCTAGGAGCAAAAAACCTCTTGTAATTTCTCTGAGAATTCAGGCTTCACAAAGAGATGCTAGAATTTTGGGGTGGACTGTTAAAAGGAAATTAAAGAAGCAGCTGAGATTGGGAGTTGCAAATGAAATACAATAGTTTACTATATTGGAACCTTGTCATTCAGTGTACTAATTTATCTGGAAAAGAAGATACACAATGAGGTAACAGGTTTCCTGATAACACTTTTCTGGGTATTAAAATTCAGAGCCAGATGACGAGAGTCAGGAAAGAGTCTCATGATATTACTGAGTGGCTGGGTGATAAAGTGGTGGGTGAAACCCAGTGCTGATGAATGCAAAGTAATGCACCTGGAGAAAAAACAAGCCTAAGTACTTATACACAGTGATAGCTTCTAAATTAGCTATTACCACTCAGAGGAGAAATTGTTGTTATGGATAATTGTATGAAAATGTCTCACAACAACATAGTGTTCTGTGCCAAACAAATAAGCAAGCTAGAAATTATTAATAAAGGATAGAGAACAAATCAGAAAGCATTATTATGTTGTTATGTGTGTTTATGGTGTACTCAAACTCTATAGGTAGAGTTGGTTGTCCTCATCAGCACCTTTTCACAAAAGGTCTGGTAAAGCTAAGCAAAGGTTCAGAGAATCACCAGAGTTATGTTCAAAGCTATTGAACAAATCAAGATTCTTCAACTTTGCTGTGACTGAAAGCAGAAAAGAGAAAAAAAAAAATCCACTGAAGAAATCATAAATGAGATTGAGAATAGGTATAAGGAACAATTAATTACCATTTCTACATAATACAAAAGGGGCCTTGAGTAAGGTGATGGACCATATGTTGCAAACAAGTTACTGCAAACACCATTGATGCTATTGCCACAGAATAGTCTTGAGGCAGAAGTTGTAATTTAATTAGACTAATTCATGGAAGAAAGACTATTAAGCATAAAATAGAAACTCAGTTGCTGGCTCAGGACACTCTGTCGTGTTTCTAGAAACAGGGAGTGTCTAGGATCATGCTTTATTTTCTGATTATGTAATGTAACCCTACTGAAAATAATCACAGATTCACTGAGTGTGAAAAGGACTTCAGGAGGTCTCTCCCCAAACTCCTCCTCACAACAACACCAGGTATGAGATCAAACCTGGTTGTTCAGCACTTTAAAAAACCTTCAAAGATGAATCTAACTCAACCTATCTGTTCACCTTACTCTACTTCTGGGCAGGTCTTATGGTGAAAAGATTTTTCCTCATATTTGGTCTCAACTTCTCTTGTTTTGATTTATGACCTTGGTCTCATCCTTCCACCATGCACTAATACAAAGAACTCATTTCCATCTCCTCAACACTTTCCCCATAGGCACAGGGGCTGCAGCTGGGGTTCCTTCAAAGCCATCTCATCTCCAAACTGAACACGCCCAGCTCTCTCAGCATCTCCACATAGAGCAACTGCTCTGGCCTCATCATATTTGTGAACCTCCTGTCTGAACTCATTCCAATGTGACAACTTTTTTCCTTGAACTTCTTAAAGCCTTTTGCTAAGCACAGAGGCCTGGGAGGCATCAATGAAAGCTAAGGTAAATATGCCATTGAGAACCTTTCTCAGAGCCCAATATTCTCTGACTGGGTTCATTAAAATATTTGACATGAGGAATTAATATTTGATAACACATTTACTTATTTGAATGAATTACAAGGGATTTGATTTGGTAGAGTGATATAGCAAGGTAGTAAAATGGCATTGCAATACTCTACGCTGTGCAAAATATAACACTTGCATTATATACTTGGAACATGATGCAAATGTGTTTTCCATTGGCTGTCTGTATATGCACACCATCACAATGCTTTTTTCTCTGTTACCAGGAAGGAACAGGCATCTTGAAGCCAGCAGTAGTCTGTTGCTCTTCTCAAAGTTCTTTTGGCTGTTGGTCAGATTTTATACTCCATCTTGTACTGAGCCACATCTGCACTTCCCTCTTGCTGATCTGTTTAACTTGAGAAAACTTTCAAACTCTTAATTAGCTCTGGGAAACAGCTAACATTGGAAAAGGCATGTACACAACCAGTTGGTCACTCAGCTGATTTATCTAAACATTTACCTAAAACAAAGTCTGGTCCTGTTTTGTTACGTTAAGCTATGTTTGCAGCAGCTGTGGTAGCTCCCTACATTCTCTCTTGAGCTTCACAAGCACATCACCTGTTTCCATTTCCACTGAGACTGATTCAGGTGTAGGAGTTCCTTGGTTGGTCACAACTTTATCATTTCCTGCTGTCACTGTATGATCTGTTCCTTTCAGAAAAACACCCAGATCTTCTTTGTTCCATAGTTTTTATTTCTGAAGTTTTCATTCCAAATAATCCCATTTACCAGCTCTTTGATAATTCAAATTAAGCTCTTCTGAAAACCAGAGTCTGTGTTCTGGTAGTTGCCTTCCTTACTCCCACATAATCTTCAACTTCCTTTCATGGTCCCTACAAACAAGGCTGCCTTAGCCACTTTTCCTCATTTCTGAGTAACAAATACAGCTGTTCACCACTCTGGCTGGCCCACCCAGTGTGTGTATCAAGAAACGATTCTTAACTTTCAGAAATTCCCTGCATTGCTTGCATACTGCTCTTTGGTCTTTCAGTGGGTATCAGTGAGGTTAAAGCCCCTATTAAGGAATAGTCTATGATCTGTAGACTTCCTTGACTTATTTAAAGTTGCTTTTTTTTTTTTTTTTTAAGAAGCATTGTCCACTTTCTCAGCTGTACTGTGCCTGCAGCACAGTCCCACCATGATGACACCTTTATTGACTTCTCTGATTCTAACCCTTGAACTCCTGCCCAGACTTGCCCATCTTCACATCTGAGCTACTGCTTCACAGAGGGATACTTCCCTTCTCCCATTAGTGATATCCCATCACAATTTGGTTATTCCTGCAATATCATATTTTTCTGGCCATATGTGGTGCTACAGCTACTCCTTCCCATTTATGTACTTATGCTTGAGGTGGGTGTCTCTTCATCTTGTTTTATCATTCTTGTTATTCCATCACTCTGAATCTTTTGCTTTCCAAGCAAATAATTTCACTGATTTATCCACTGTTTAAGAAAGAATATGAGCTAGAGAGACCTTTCATATATTCTAGGGAGTCAATTCATGTATTCCTACGTTATTCACCATGAGTAACTACTTTTTCCTTTTTTCTCTATGAGACCATATCTCCTGCTTCAGACCCCTCTCCCTGATTGTTTGCCCTAGAAATGTGATCAAATCAGAATGTATGCTAAGGCTGAAAACAATGCTTATTTATTTAATAAATTCAGATTTGGGCCAAATGTAGCCTAACCTTCCCTTTACTCCATAAAAAGCATATGGTACATTATAGACATTGTTCATATTTAATTATAGACCCCCTTACCTTTTAGAACCACAGTGATTAAAACATCTATCTACATCTATTTTAAATCAGATTAAATCTGTAATTTCAATACTAAATAAATCCCTTGATTCTTCTGAAATAATAATCTGTCTCTGAGTGAGATGTGGGAGGAGATTTGGATGTCTATAATGCACTGAAGTATAGATTAACTGGTAGCTAGAATTAAAACTACCTCATACAATATCTATGCAGAAAAACTGTAAAATATTCTAGTCAAGGGAAATAGAAACATGATCTTTTATGGTATTCACTGAATATTTATTGAAAATATGCTTCTTTTCCCCTACTAATGTCATGCAAAAGAGAAGTTTCAGTATTTTTTCTCTATTTTCCTCTTCTGTGAAAACTGCCAACAATGCAAACCATATCTCATGGCAGACCTGTTGGTTCAAACAATTTGTCACAGCCTGAATCCTCACAGGAAGAGGAAATCAGATTATGGTGACTAATGAAAGAAACCCGGTATTGGTGCATAAGGTTCTATTCTACAGCTCAGAGAGCCGATGTTATGCAACATTTTAAGGACAGCTTAATGGTGGTGAAAGTTTCTATCTTAGATAAGGAATGGAGCACAGGTGTTGCATGGCAAGCAGCTGGGCCCATGTCTCAGCCCTAGCTGTATCCAGGGATGACAGCTCCATTAGTGAATGGTTAAGTTACTCATCTACATCTACAGTCTCTGTTTCCCATTGGGCAAAGTTGGTATTTTGTCTTATGTAATGCACTGAGAAGAGAAAATTCCATATCTTTACATAGTGCAAAGTCCTGTCCATACTCAATGGCCTGCTTTCATAGCTAGGTGACCTGAGCCTTCTCAGCCTTAGCCTGTTGTGTGGGGAGCAAGGAGAAGGTTAAAGGCTGGGAGGCCATGATGTGCCACCTTGTAGGATCTTACAGCCTGGAATAATATCCCTTCTTATCACACTACCCAAGATGCTCTGGGCTCACTTCTTACTACCCTACCCATCATGAACTGAAGCAGGAAAACTTGAGAGATGCTGCTCATAGGCCTGGTAAAGTTAGTAACAAGGTTAACATTAGCTGTGGTGACAGCGGTGAGTATTTGTGTCCCAGAGGAAAACAAAGATCTCTTGTAGCTCTTCATAGAATCTTAGCAAATTCCTTGCACACAAATGTTTCTGCAAGTACAGATACAGGATCCACAGTCTTTAAAATAACCCAACTAGGTCAGATTTGAATGGGCAGTGACATGCCCATTCGGTGACATATTTATTCTCCTGCTGCACTGGGTCTGTCTGGGAGGGAGTAATTTTCCCCCGCAGTAGTATGTACAGTGCTATGCTTGTACTGGCAGCCAGAAAGCTGTTGGTATGAGAGCAGTGTTTTGGCTACTGCTGAGCAGTGATGTTCCAGCATCAAGGTTGTCTCTCCAGATTCACCTCTCTTCAAAAGGCCAGTAGGCTGTGCATGGGCAAGAGACGCAGAGGAGAAAGAGTCAGGACAGCTAACCCAAACTGACCAAAGGGATATTCAATACCATATGATGTGTGCTCAACAATAAAATCTAAGAGAAAGGAGAAGGGGAGGGGACGTTTCTTATTAAGGCCTTCTGAAGTAGCCACTATGAGTAGTGATGCCTTGCTTCCTGGGAAGTGGCTGAACATTGTCTCCTGTTAGGAAGGAGAGATAACTATTTTTATTTTCATTTGCTTTTCAACTTTTCATTTGCTTTTTAAACTGCTTTTCTCTTGATCCTCCCAAAAGCTCCTTCCCTGCCTCCCATCCTATTCTCTCCCCTCCACCCTGCTGAGAAGAGTGATAGGCTTGGTGGGCCTGACAAGGTCAATCCACCACATCTGAGCTTTTCCTCAGTATAGAAAGGAAGCAACTGAGACTGAATTTTCACCTTGCCCCAGAGTTGCTTTGTGTTTTTCTTGTCCTTTGCTTGGTTGGGGCAGGGGTGATGGTGAATTGAATAATTTTTTCAGTGATTGGAAAATAACTATTCAAGATGGACACAAATGTGCCTCTGTTGAGTTTGAGAACCAAAGCTAATGGAAGCTTGCTGAGCCAGCTGATGCTGCTGGACTGTCTGTCAAGCTACAGTTGAAAGCTGTTCCACTGCTCTCAGGGAAGTGCCAGTCTTTAGTCATCTGCTACTGAACTGTAATGCATTCTATTTCACCTCTGCCCAGTATGTTCAGAATACTGGCAGGAGAACCTGGCCCTGAATGTAGGAACATCAGATGCTGGAGCTCTGGCTAGGGCCCCTCAACACTGCCAGAATCATAAACATTCCTCAAAAATGCTTGGCCAATAAGAAAAACATATTCCAGGCAGCTCCCAAGACATTCCTTTGCTAATATGGGAGTAACAGAAGGAAAGAATTGTTTTTAAATTAAAAGACAAAAGTCAGCTTAAGAGTTTTAGAACTGTAGAAAGCAGATTGGAGGGAAAAAAATTTTAGACACAAAGCTCAGTGAATCTAGGTGAGGATTTATCGTACTGTTTTTATAAATAAATTAGTCTAGATAGGTATGCAAATTTAGACTTGGACCATGAAAATCCTTTAATTTGTTATTTCTAAGGCATTCTGAATATAGAACAAATATTACATATGCAAATATAATGAAAACTTCTCTTAATTCTCTTCCCTTTCTGTTAAAAGATTTTCTATTAGGCAGAATCCAGAAATTGTGACATGGAAATCATAACATATGATGGATTTTGTGGTCAAAACACAAGGGGAAAATGCTATGACTTTGAAATCACATTCTTTAGACATCCCTGGTGCTGCTCCATGATGTGGCCATCATAATCTGCATGTTTCTTTATGCTCTGAACATGATGCCTGTATGCATGTATGTATTCAAGTTTCATGATTACTTGTTTAGAAAAATATGCTGGGCCTAATTAAGACCATAATAATTCCATACAAAAATTTAAATTTGGAGATGTCCAGAAAGCAGAATTTTCAACCTGGTGGGGTACTCTGGGATTTTGTAATTCAAGACTGCTCACAAACAGTCTTGGTCAAAAAGTCTGCCTCTTTGGGAATGGAAATTCTGATCCCTTTGATTTTTGGAATTAGTTTTCATATTGCTGAAACAATTTCCTTCAGTGTTGAAAATCTATTTAATGTTATTTTACAAAAGAATATTGTTAAATATAATATACAATACAATACAGGATGGATAAGAGACACAAAACATGAAACTTTAAACTGGTCAATTAATTTTAACTTTGATTTAATTATTGCTATTAAATATGAGTGAAGCTGATTAAACCCCAGGAGATTTCCAGTCACTTACATGATACTCTCTTGTGGAAGTGGCTGTGTTTAAAGTTTTTTGCCAGGTCTAGTCACTGAAAGTTACCTCTCTTTCTGCATTACAGTCTAGGGAAATGACCTTATTTTTCTTCTTCTCTTGACAGTCCCAAAACAGTTGACAGCAGAAATGACAAAGGTACTGACAGAAAAATTTGTTTCTTCTTCATTTTGATGTTATGGATCGATGTCCATTCCACCAGCAGCCTCCAAACCATAGATCACATAGCGCGTGACTTCCAAGTCAACAAGAGACATTTACAGGTTAGCAAATGTGTTCATTTCCCTTTGGCAATTCGTTGGGGATTTTAGCCATCTGATTCAGAGAAGCACATATGGTAAATACTTAATGGAATATAAATCTTGAGAGCACACCTTGAAATTAAATGAGATTTTCAATGGGACTCACATTCCTGTTTTACAAAGGTCCTTTTGAGAATTATATTTCTTGTAAGCTTCTGACAGTTATTTATGATCTGAGGCATACATATACCCAAACGTTTAACCTATCCCATCTGTGTTAAATCTAGTTTTATATCAGGATACCAATGTTAACTGCTCACTGACCTACAGAAATAATTAAATTGCATTTATTCGTCCTGGATTTTATTACCTGACCTTATTACAGAAAACAAGATATGTATGAAGATGTATTTTTATTATTTTTGTAGCATTATTGTATGCTTTAAAAATATTTTAAAAGATGCTAGACTATATTTACACCCACCTTAATACCACTGAGCCAAAAGGAATCAATTCTGGAAGATAATTTTTATGGTTTTGCTATAACCATGCAGCATATCTCAGGCTTTTATATTTCCTTAATATATTCTAAAAGTACATTTGTCATCAGGGTGTTTGAAACTTTTAGAGACTGAAAAGTGCCAAAAGGCCCTTTCTCCTTATAGGTTTGAATTAGTGTAGCCGGTGAAGTAGCCCAGATTGAAATGGTTAAAAAATAGTCCAGACCAATACAGGCTAATAGCAGAGTGAAGATGGCTTTCCTCTTTTACACAGGAGTTGTGGAAACAGGAGCAAAATTTCAGTTTCATCAGGTCACAAAGATCAATCTTTCAGGCAGCTTCTTCCTCCTCACATGTCATGTCAGTCTCAGACAAAGCAATTGTGCTCCCCATGCTGTTTGCTACTGTTGTTTTCTTGGAAGTTACCGCCCTCAAAATGTTGCAGCAGAGTGGTTAATGTATAGGCTTTTCCTGATATGACTCTGGAAAAATCAGGTGGGTTAGCTAAAAGTTCTGGTTGTGGGTTTGGTTGTGGAGGAGGTTTTTCTGTGTGTTCGTTTGTTTGTTGGTTTTGCTTGTTTTTCCCCTTGTTGTTTTGCTTTAAATTATACCAGAGATAATGTGCTTCCTTAATAGACATCTGTAGTGAAAAATGTCTTAGTCCCAATTTGTTTCAAGCATTGAGGAAGATAAGGCATCAAGGAATTTTTAGGCAATACAAAAGCACTCTATTGCATTTAATAGGTGCAACAGTAGAAACCATCTCCTTGTTTGATGACCTTGTGTCTCATCAAATGAGTACAACACTGTATGTGGCATATTTACATCTGAGAATAACGTAGCATGTACTTAAAGAAAAATATTTTTGTTTCTAACAACTTTTGAAGGTTATTTTCACAACAGACTGAGACAAAAATAAAGATATGTTGCCAGTCAGGACTGACATTTCTACCGGTATGTGTGAAGCTAACAGGGTGAAGATCTGAACCCAGGTCTCTTCTCTGATCAGAATAAAATATTTTTCTTCTTAATCACTCTGTATTTATATGAGCAGGATATCAGAACATATGCTGCCAGTGACACCAGTTCAGCATCTGGTACTACTGAATACTGTGTGCTCTAACAAGTGTTTAAACCTTGATTTTTTAACCAGCTGCACTGGAGGAATCATGCCTGATAAAACATCAGAGAATAAAATTATAACAGAATATTTTTCCAGTCTTCCCAGTACAGATATATCGAAGTCATTACAAGGAATTAAATAAGACACAATTTTTGACCTATATGTTTATTCCTCTGTACTTTCATCAGGCCCCTAGCTACTGGGAAACAATCTTTCTTTCCTGTATCCTACTTCTTCTTTAGATAAACTATTATGTTCTCTTTCTGAAACTAATGTGAGCATTGATTGTTAGCTCAAAATAAACAAAATAAAAAAGCTCATCCAGAACTTAATGTTCCTCAAGGTTTTTTTTTATGCTTAAACTCCATAGAAATAAATACATGTTCTCTGGCCTGGAGAGAGAGGATTCTTAGCATGGTTGTTGGGCATCCCTGCTGGATGATGAAATATGGGTTCAAAGCAGAGAAACCAAAACAATAACAACAGCTTGATATCTAACTGATACTACTAGCTGACTGTTATTTTGGGCATATGAGTCTTTGCAACACTGTTTTGTACAGCTATATTTTGAGACATTTGCCCTAGTTAAATATTTATTGATACTTTCCTCCACAAAGAATCAAATTGGAAAAACTAGCATTTGTATTAAAAACAGTGGCACTGAATAATTCCCAGAAAAATATATCTCTAACTAATTCAGCTACAAATCAGGAGAAAATAAACATTCCATGTTGGTAGTACCAGTGTTTCTTCAGTCATTTATCTGAATGATAAATTTCTATGAGAAATTACTTTTTCCACCATCTTAAATTAAATGTTTTTAAATTCCACTTAGTTTTTACTTTGTCTTTTTGTATCAATTATGCAAATGCATCCCTTTGCAAATCACAATCCATTCAGCTCCTCAATTTTTAAAATAATAGTAGGATTAGATGAGAACAGCAGAGAAACACATACTGTCTACAAACTTATAACTTTTGATGATGTACTTGTTTTACAAAAGTGGTAATCCTTCAGCTTGTTCTGATCACAGTTAATACGGCATTTGCTGCTAGCATCCTGAGGCTGTCATGGTGGTTTTTTTCAGTGACTGACTTAAAAAGTCAGCAAAATTACTTTTAATTAACTCTGTTGTTTTATTTAATATTTCACCTTGAATACTTTCCAATACCCTTCTAACCTTGTCTCTCAGAAATTCTCCTCCTTTGTTACTTTTTCTTGAAAAGCAATTTTAAAATTAAATTAAATATTTTTTATTTAAAAAAAAAAATTTAGACCTTTTTTCATCTTCCAGTTTGTGTCTGGTTTAATGATGAATTGATTTTTAATAAAACTAAATGTATTTTTCAAATAGAGGTCTAAGAATGATAGCTAAAGTACTTATTTAGATTCACATGATCTAATTTAATGTGAGATTATATTCTTAGTTTCACTGTCACATTTTCACACTGAATTTCAGGAAGACAGCGTTCTTAAAACTTAAACCTCTAATATGAAAATTTTACCATACTACCCCTAATGCTTTTAATTTAATAACTGTTTGTAACATATAATATTTTTTCAAGATCAATTGTTTCTGAAGAGTTAGTTACTGTGCCAGATTTTTCTTGATCAATTTTAGATGTTTTCAGTGCATAGTTTGGAAATACATATAGGCTCATTCTCAGTTTTGGATGACAGTTGTGTATTTCGTGACAGTAAAAATTATAATATTGTAAGAATATTTTCTTAAGGGTTTCTCCTATGTTGTTTGCAAAATGTTAAGGAAAAAATATTGCACCTTTTCTTTTAATAATAGGTGATTTCTTTTAAAAATAGGTGATTTAATTTTTGAACAATTACACCCACATTTTTTGACTTCTCATTCTGAATTTTACCAATTTATAATACTTTACTTTTGCATAAAATGCACAGGTGAAAATTGCAGGAAAAATGGAAAGATAATAAGAAAATAATAAATATGTCTCAATCACAAATTCAACATTATTAACTACAGGGAAATAGATATAGTGAAGAGATGATCTATGCAATTTCAAAACGGAACACCAACATATCTATACAAATTGAAGTGATGACAGCACCAATAAAGGTGTAGAGAGAGAAAACATAACATTTTATATTGCAACATTGCAGCTGTATGACATACACAGAGACAGGCAACTTAGTTCCATAAAATCCTCTACTGCAACACAATCTCTAAAACAGAGATCGATTTGAAAGTCAGACAGGGAAAGCCTCTGACTAATCAGTCAGTTAAACAAAGAAAACAGCTTTGCTTTGCTCATGTTTGTGCCCCTTTATATTTGCATTTTGAAGTAAGAAATGGAAAGAGATTCACTAAGCTCTTGTGCAAGCATTTGGTGGTTTATTTTTTTTTAATATGATTTAGCTTTAAAGAAGTATCTGTGCCAGAAATGCTATTAAAGGGATACATCATGAGATTTCTGACTAATCATAAATAATTAACATAGCTGAAAGAGTGAGGATCAAGTAATCAATATGTGAAGAAAACTGCACCCAGTTTATTCAAAATCAAGAAAATCTGCAAAAGTGAATTTGAAGAAATGATGATCTATTCATGGATGTTCAGGGACAAAGAAAAGAGATAAACTTCCTCATATAAATTATTCATGATCAATTATTTGCTCAGCTTCAGTCTGAGTACATCTTGTGACAAAATTAGATTTTAATCACATATTTCTTTAGACCCCAAATGAGGCATTCAGCATTCAGGGATAGTAAAATCTTTGGCTTCTCTGAGATTAGGGGCTGATTCTGCAGCACTGAAGTCACTGGGACTATTTTTAACTGATTTCAATTAAACTAGGGTCAAACTATTGGGACTTCATGGTTCACTCACTGTGTTCCACTACATTTGCACCAGTAAAATTTTTATTTTTCCTCCAATTGAGTTTCTCATGTTTTAAAGGAGAGGGTGCACAAGAAACGAGAGCACTGAAACCATAAAGGGGAGAAGTTTTCCTTTTGCTGGGATAGTGTTAATATGCTTCAAAGTAGCTGCTATGGGACTATGATTTAGATTTGCACTGAAAATGGTGTTGATGCTACACAGATGTTATTGCTAAGCAGTGCTTACACAGAGCCAAGGCTTGTCTGCTTCTTGTACAACTCCTGTCAACAAGAAAGCTGTAGGTAGACAAAAGCTGGGAGAGGACACAGCCACGACAGCTGACCCAAACTGATAAGTAAGGTTTATATATAGCTAATAAAGGAAAATTCCATAACACATGACATCATGCTCAGTATATAAAGGGGGGGGGGAAAGTAAGAAGGGGAGAACATTTGTCTTCCTGAATCACCATTGCATGTGACAAGGCCCGTGCTCTCCTATAGATAGCTGAACACCTGCCTGACCTTGGAAAGCAGTAAATTAATTCCTTATTTTGCTTTGCTTCTGTGTGCAACTTTTGCTTTACCTATTAAAGTATCTTTATCTCAGTCCATGAGATAAAGTCATTTTTATCCTCCCAATTCTCTCCCCCATGCCATTGCTGGGGGAGTGAGTGAACAGCTGTGTGCAGCTGAGTTGCTGGCTGGGCTTAAACCATGGAAATTAGCTGCACTGCTTATTCGTCAGCTGGTTTATAACCTGAACTGCATGGATAGGTTCTCCAGCACTCATAAGTTAAGGACACACCCTTGACTACTGTAAGGGGATAGTAGTTTCCATGAGTTATTCTGAAATCAACTGTTATTTTCTTGATTTCTTACTTTTTTGTCATTTAAATATAATTGACTGGAGAGGAAGTCAAATTGATTGGTGGACTCTCATAATATCACCTTCCTTCCTAGTTTAGAGAAGAGAAGCCAATTGCAATAGATTTTGATGATCTTTAAATTAAATGTTGTCTTTCAAGACCTTCATATTGAACAGTGACTCTGGGAGGGCTAAAAGTATTGGTTTATACCTGGCCAGTGTATACATGGTGCCCTTATCTGCTGTTTTCTTCCAATGAAGGCAGTTATTTTGCTTATATCAGACTTTCACAGAGATGTAGAGGAAAAAGCATGTTTTCCTCATCAGAGAAACACAGGTTGACTTTAACTAGACATTTGACAACAAGTTGTTGGGAAGATACAAATAGCTCCATAACAGGAATATGTCCGTCTGCTCTGCAATTGCTGTCTGAAAGGAATTATTTTGAAAGTAATGTTACCATTTAGATGGCAACATTAATGTTACCATTACACACTGAAGCTTCTTCTGTGACAGTGATTATTTTTTTTTCCACTACTCTCTACTGAATGGATCTTACTGTGTTATTTATTTAGAACATACTTAGGCACCACAACAGAGAGAATATAAATATGTATATGGATATAAACTGCATGAACAATTGATAACAGAAATATGAAATTCTACATGTACTACGTGTGTAAAAAGGCCTTGAATTATAGTTTCTTTTCTGAAACACTCTTATCAATTATTATTATGGCAGTCAGTTCTATGCTTAGAAAAATGAAGGTTTCAATGTTTAGAATCATGGATGTTTGCAAATTTTTCTATAGTTTGAATAATGATATTTTAAACTGTATTTTAATTTAGATATTCTAGCTGCTAGGAAGTTATAGCTCATGTCAGATATTATTTATCACTCACTTTTACCTTGTCACCTTCCAGCTATATACTAAATCATTTTCCACTGACTTAAGATAACCTTTCAAACCTCAGCATAGTTTCAAATGCAAATGCATATGTATATACACATTTATATACATACATACATTTATAAAAATATTAATATATAAATTTATGTATAAATATATTTACATACATATAAACGTACTTTTTCACAGAACCACAGAATGGTTAAGGTTGAAAGGTATCACTGGAGGTCATCTATTTCAGCCACCTTCCTCAAGCAGGGTTCCCTGGACCATGTTACTCAGGATTGTGTCCAAACACATTTTGAGTATCTCCAGTGAGGGAGTCTTGTCTGGGCAACCTATTCCAGTGCTCAGTCACCTGTAGCCATTAAACCGGCTGGGCGACCTGGTTTGGGAACGACATGGCGACTACCTCAAGCCTGCTTGGGCCACAAGCTCACAGACACCAATGTGGTGGATGGCAAATGGCTTTTATTAGGAAGTTATCTTGCTTTTTATATCTTCTAGCCTGCTGCGTCATTTCTGCCTGCTTATGTCACTGCCACCTGCAGCTGGCATTATAACTGTAAGCATAACCGGCATAACCATAAGCATAAACAGGGGGTGGGGAGGAAGGGGCCCTATCTCCTCGTACAGCGCACCATCTTCTGGTCGGTTAATCTAACTCTTCACTTTTCCCACAGTCACCCTCGCAGTAAAGTTCTTTCTCATGTTCAGGTGAAGCTTTCTTCTGATTTCTACCGGCTGCCTCTTGTCCTATTGCTTGGCTCTTCCAAGAAGAGCCTAACTCCATTCTCTTGGTACCTTCCCTTCAGATGCTTGCCGACATTGATGAGGTCCCCTCCAGTCATCTCTTCTTGAGGCTGAACAGACCCAGCTCCCTCAGCCTTTCCTCATAAGAGAGGTGCTCCAATCCCTAAATTATCTTACTGCCTTTCAGGGGACCCACTTCAGGAGTTCCATGTCTCGATTTTACTGGGGACACAGCACTCCAGACATGGCCTCACCAGGGCTGAGCAAAAGAGCAGTATCACCTCACTCATCCTTTTTCCATATCTATGTGCAAAAATGTAATATGATACACACCAAAGTATTATTTAGGCTTTATTCAGGTTACTAAAGAAAGAAGAAGTAAGGAAATTCAAATTTTGGTAGATCTGTAACTGAAGATTTTTCTCAAAATGAACTCTTAAAAGAGTTGCATTGCTTAGTTTTGAGCCCAAAGGTGATCTATAAGATCTGGTGTGCTCAATGCTCTCAGTGAATGATTGTTTCATATTTTGCATTTCTCTAAAGGCTTGTTTACTACATAATATTAAATTCTTGCAGTAATAATGGAGCTATTCTGTGACACACATTAATTGACTGTTCAGACATCAGTTTCTTAATTTTCACTAAATTTCTCAATACTGAAAGCCTGGTATTATCCCAATTTATAAGTGCTGAACTGAGGCACATTGGAATTGTTCCTAATGATTAGCCACTAATTTTAGCAGATCCACTTTGTGTTATCTCTTTTCTCATTTTACAGAATTCTGAGTGTGGTGTGGTCTTTTTCCTGCTCAGACCATGCTGTGCCTCCTGCTGATTGAAGGTGCACTTAAAACTTCAACAAGTCAGAATCCAAATCCAAAACTGAAAAAGCAAATATGGATTGAAATTAATTTGAACTTTGTTATTTAAGCCATCTAACCTCAACTGACTGTTAAAGCTGCTGCTTTCTCCAGCTAATGGAGTGACAGGCAGCTCAAGAGAGCCATTGCCTCCACCTCTTACAAAAGACCTTTGGAACAGGATAAACTACCTTCTGTAGATGCCTCTCCACACTGGCAGAGAAAACCTGCCCTGTTTGTAGCCTAGGTAAGATGAATTTCAGTCTTTGGGAGGGCCAAGGAAAGTGGTCTAAATTTAAGTATTTGGTTCTAAATTAGTTTGCTGTGGTTAGGAATGACAAGAACTTCCAGGGGTGATTTCTGCCATTTAAAATCCTTAGAGGGATTTGAAGAATCACCCTCTAAAAATGCCCATCTCCTTCTGTTGACTGCATACACTTAAAACAACTAAATTTAAGGAAGATGAAATAAAATATTTACCAATGTTCCTTGATATCTGTGGCTGTAGTGATTTACTTATCACTAAGTAATTCTGACAAAGAAATTAAATGCACCCCTTCCTTCCCAGAACAATACAGTTTGGAGAAATTTCTTTCTCATTCAACCTTCACTGCAGCAGTTACTAAATTCAGAGTCCTTATGCTGCCTACCACAATTTAAGAGTTTGCGTGTGTGTAGAATTTCCTGAGCTATTTTTAAAAAACACACAAAAACCCCCCAGACCAAAAAACCATGCAGGTTTTGTGTGGTTTGTTCTGGTGTTCTGTTGTTGTTGTTGATGTTGTTGTTTTGGTGTGTTTTGTTTTTTGTGGGTTTTTTTGTTTGTTTTTTTTGTTTTGTTTTGGTTTTTTTTTTAAATTCAGTTTTTTGTCACTGTTATACTCCACAATGAGCATCGCCTGAAGAGTAGCAGCTCACAGACAAGTGTTAGGGATGGCACCAGTGACTGAAAAAAACTCCCAGGAGTCTTTTCTGTTTAATCTGAGCACAAATTAAGTAGATTTATTGTTTAATTTCCCCATTGGTATTTAATAATTATTTGTAACTCTATTGTTTACTTTGGTGAAACTACCAACTTTTACTTGCATTTAACCTGGTTTACCTTGAGGATGATTTCAAAGTATTTTGACAAAGAAAGAGACAGACTCTCACAGAGGGTGGAAACCTATGAACTTATGAATTTGTTTCTTCAAGGCAATCTATGCATATTCTGCAGGGTATAAAATGTGCAACAGGAAGTGCTTCAGGGAGATTTTCAGAGATCATGCAAAGAGCTTGCATCAGAAAAGTCAGAATGAAAATGGCTAACTGCTCTCTTTGATTATGCGGGAAGCTATTCAGGAGAATTTCTGAACTGAAATGGCTCCCCCAGGGAATTGGTTGCATTGGTATGGTGCTGAGTACAGCTGTGGTTCCACAATGTGACACATTCACCTTACCCACCTAGAGGTGAATATAAGCATTTGTATCACAGAAGTAAATTAAAACCCCTCTTCTACAGTACCTACATAGGACAACTTTATTGTGTTCTAGTTCAATGATTCCTTTGTTGATTTCAGCCACAAATTTATTAAGTATCACACTTCTATTAAACTGTCTGCAAAAAAGTCCTATATTAATAGCATCCTAAACAACAATCAATCTGAAATATGTTTTACTGAAACTTATCAGAGAGTGCTATGCTTTAGACAGTCCTATCACTGTGTCAGCACTCAGAGAGACTTTTACCAGATTTACATGTTAACTTGGCTCTTCAGTTACTGTTGACTCCCTTTCTCCGTCCCTAGTTCCTTGATTCTGGCCTGCCCAGTTCCACACTCTGCTGGACCACCTCATATCAATCCAGCTTTGCTCACCACTCCTGCTGTACTCACCATGTTCCAGTGTCTCCTCCTGTCACCCAGCAGCATCAGTCTCTTATCTGAACTTAACTTCCTTGTTACCTCCCTCATTCCCCCTGGATTGGTTCAAAATGACATCACACCTCAAAATTAGGAAATTTTAAGTACAGAAGACAATTTGGGTTATTTCAGAGTTTATTTGACTCCTGTTATCTTATATCCTGTATACATTTAGATCCAATGGTAAGCAAAGATGTCAAAGTAGAGGGATAGAAAAAAATGAATCTAAATTAGTCAAAACTATTCTAAAATTAGTTAGAGCTAATAAAAAATATTAGAAATGGGTAAGGAAAGCTTTTTTCCTCCATTTCATTTTTGAAGCACAGGCCAACTCCTGGCATAATCCCCTTCTGATCCTTGTAATTAGAGATTTCTTTAACTAGGAATAGTTGGATGTAGTCAGAAACCAAATGGGTCTTTGCAAGATAATAAACCACAGTTCTGTTGACTTTTGAGACTCCTCTTTGAGAGAGGAGAATTAACCCTTTCTTGGGACTAGTTTGCTCTCAGCAATGGAAATGCCTGGAGTGTTCCAGCAGCCTCCCTCTTCAATGAAGACATAAATTTATCTTATGTTATTGAAATGCAAGGATCAGAAAGAAGGTGCATGGTAAGGGAGCAAAACCATGCTTTAAATACCTGCTGACTCCAACGTGAAATATCCAATGACACTCAGATATGGCTTTGCAGTGATATCTTTATGGCTTCCATTTAGCAATTTTCTTTCAGATGTTTATAAGACCCTGCCACAAACGACTTAAATTGTACAACTAAAGATGTATGGCACCAAACTGTGATACAGACAGTGGAAGAAGAGAAGACTCTCTTAAACCAAGGCTTCTGTCACAGAAATTGTCTTGGTTTAAGACAATTTGCAGAGCAGACACCCCAAAATGAGTTACCTCTTCTTGTGGTTTTAACTGCTCCCCTTTCCCCAGTAGGGAGAGATATGTGTGAGAAGATATAAGTGGAAAAATAACAGTTCACTAAAAAATTGAAAGAGCAACAATCAATATAACAGTAATAAGCACTAGCTACAACAGTGCTGAAACCCATGGACTACCTGGGAACAAAGAGCACAAGATGGCAGATAAGCACCTCCCTCAAGATGGCAGGCTCTGTAAAGGACTGTGGTTCAAGGGACAAAGGCAAAATGGCAGATAAGCCCCCTTCTCTGACCATGTGGTGGACTGAGAAGAACAGAGAGAGAGAGCAAAGGAGAAAAAAAATCAAGAAAGCAATCGAACCTCTGCATTGACAAAATTTCCCTCTTCCCTCAAACAACAACCAAAAGGCAACAAGGACAAAACAAAAAGAAACCTCAATTCCAAAAGCAGTCAAATGCCCCTTGAGCCGTTTGCTCCACAGCACTGGACAGGGTCGCTCCCCTGGCAGCGGCAGGTCCGCTGACAGCAGCGGATGGAACCCGGGCAGTGGCAGGAACTAGCAGTGCTATTTTCTCTACTTTTTTGGTGGGCTGGACCCAGTTGGTGTCAGCACTGCAATTCTGAGTTGGCACCACGTTGCAGGGGAGAAGAAGCAGTCCTGCTGGGCACTGAAAAGGGGAGTCCCTTCCCCTGGTCCTGGCTGGGTGCCTGCATACAGGTGTTTGTGCAATTTGCCCAGGGACAGTTTAGGATTGGGAAATGCAGTTCTTGGAGACCTTATATGGCACCAACCAAGGAGCTCAGAAAGAAACAAAGTAAGAAAGTTTCTGCATTGGCTTGGAGAAGCAACTGTCTTAGGATCCCTCCAAGAATGGAAAGTGAAAGAGGAGATCCTATATGAGTGCCGCCCTCTCTCTTAAAGGCACCCTGGGCCAAACAGCTTCCTGACCCCTGGATTGAAAAGAAACAGTAACAATCTTGAGCAGAATTGGTGTATCACAGATACAATACACATTTTTTGGGTTATCCAGGACAGAAATGTTTCTGTTTTCCCGGAGCCCCTCAATTGTAAGTAAGCCTGTTTACAGAATTTGAATGCATATTTTCTTCAAATCAATGTAAACAAAGAAAATTTACTTCTGCTGATGAATCCTTATATATAATCATTTTATCATATGAAACTTCATAACTATTCCTTATAATTACTTAGAAACAACTGCTTGTTTTTTTAACTAGCTCTTGATAAGGAGCAGAAGATATAGCAAATAAGCATAACTGAAGTTGGTAACATTGTGGGACACTGTTTGCTGCAATCTAGGGATGCCAAGAACAAGCAAGCAGTAAGCCAAATAAATTAAAGAAGTCAAAAAGTTTTGTCCAAAACCAGATATAATTAAGAGTAGAGAAAAAACCTGAGCAAAACCAGAGAGATCAGGAAAGATTTTTCTCTATATCACCTAAGATTTTCCCACCAATTCTCAAGTTTTACTGATATGCTTTCCTCATACAACTTTAATGCTTATTTCTTGTCCAAAGTGAGTCCCCAAGTCAAAACTGCTTTGTTGAGAAAATCCTTGCCTCAACCTTCAGATGTATAAATCTGGAATCCGTTAGTTCAAATGCGTCAATAAAATTTCTGATTGTAAATGCAGAGCCTACAAGCAAAAGCTTGTAGGTATCCTAGGTATCTGGGACACGAGCAGGAAGATTATTTTTTCACTTTATTAATTCTGTGCTGGTAAGCCTTGTGATTTTTATTTTTTTTTCTGTGTTTCATAGCTGTTGTGAATTTTCAAAAACCCTAATCCCAGGAATCTTACTGTCTGCAAACCCTCAGATTTTCTTTAAGTGCATTTTTCAAACAAGTTCCAGTCATCAGAGCTGCAGGGGAAAAAAACAACAAAGCCTAAAAATAATAGAGAGAACTTTCAGCATTCAAAACACTACATGGCAAATGGCATGTTCACAATGTACTTGGGGTTTTATTTCATTAATTTCATACTAAGACTTTGAAAAGACAGTGTTGGAGATACAAAAGGTTTGCTTTACTGTTTATGTGATTTGGAGCAATCTTAGCATAAGGCCATCTTTTACACATTGATTATGGGATTACTGGCTGAAGAATTGTTTTCATTTTTTCAATTGTTTTTCTCTGTAGGGAATGATTAGGAGCATTAATAGTTTATAGTACCATTCTTTTCCTAGAACTGGATGTTCAGAATAAGGGAATGTCACTTCCACCAGTCTGAGATAGAGGTAAAGGTCTTCTTTGACAACTTCACACCTACATTTTTATTCTGTCTCCTTATAAAATTTGCTTCTGTGCTTGCTATCTTTCTTGACTTTGTCTTTATAGCTATTTTCTCTGTGTGCTTTTCTCCCCAGAACTGTGCATTAATTTGATGATTACAATCACTTTGTATAGACATTATTTTTTTTTTTTGTCACTTTCTAAACTTCATCACATTTCTTTTTTCTATTAGGAAAGCAAAGTTTCTGCTTCCCAGGCAATTGAAGCTAAACTCTGAACATTGCCTAAGGCAGAAACTGGATATAAAACAGTTCCTGCTCTTTTGTCCTTGAAACGCTTAGGGGACAAAGTGACACAAAAACAATGAATGCCCTACCTGTTCATCTGTATGACAGGATTTGGCTTAGATAACAGATAAATGCTCTGATCTCAGTCTCAAGTGAACATTGTCAAATTAACACAAGCCACTATATCAGTTGTCAGCTTAGTCTTTGTTCCAACAAATGACAGATATGAGCAGCTACTCATATTTTTTTCACACCCCAAGAGCATATGATGACATAGTGTTCATATACAATGAGAAGCAATGTACCACTGGGAATAGTTTCCTCTGTGCAAAACCTGTCACAGCCATGAGAAGCCATTAGTGATGTGGCTTCACAGTTGCATGAATGGGATATGGGTGCCTTGGGAGCTGAGCACAGCTTGAGAGAAACCCAGCATGAAAGAGATTCTGCTCTGTTTTCTCATTGTGACACTTAGTGTACCTCACTTGCAAGAATATACTTTGAGTAGGGAAAAAAGTAAAAGATCTGCCCCCTTTGGTCATTAAAGAAACTGTGATACTTTATAATTTGACTTCACAAAGAATAGGAATTTGTGGCCTTGTGTTCTGAGGAAACCCATTTGGAAAAAATATATCCTTCTCTTCAAGACTGCTACTGTAATTTAAATTGCCCATAACACCCTCCTTTATTTCTACCCTTAATTATTCTTTATTGCTCTTCAACACTGCTAACTTCCATACCCTTATTCAGAAGCATCTGTTTCACTGATGGGTGAAGTTATTGTCATATATATTAAGGGGATTTATTTTGTCTTTATCTATTAGATTAAAGAATCCATTAAGAGCCAATATTTTCTTGCCAGGAAGATATTATAAACTATAATTATGTCAACTTTCAATCTTTTTTTTTTTTTTTTTAATAAACTACAGTGATTCCTTTAAGTCTCTTGTTAAATTCTTTTTTTTAAGCTATTGAATTATTGCAACAGCTCTTTTGTACACACTTTCAGATTTACCAATATCTTTTTAACAGAAGGAATACAACAGAACAATGTCTGTATTTTCAGAAGTAAATCACAACAGTTGCAGTGGAAACCTATGTATATATAGGTTACCTGTATATAGGAAACCTATAAACTATATATATAGTTTTGTCAAGTTAGTCCCAGTAATGCAAAAGACAGTGATAAAATCATTCCTCAAATCCCACTTCAAAATTGAGCTTTTTCTGCCACTGTGCTGCATGTAGGTTCATGTTCAGGTACCAATTTTTAGTAATTAGTACCTAATAAACATGAATAAATGTTTTAGAAGTCTTATTTTCCATAGAATAATGTCTTATTATGTAGATACATTCAGTTTTTCTCATCCCTCAGTACATATGTTGCATTTATCTTTAACATGGAAGGTTGTGGCTTGCTGAGAAACTGATTCCTCTGCATAATTGATTTGTTCCTATTACTTTGCCACTCTGCAGTCTGTGTGTCAGCCACATATAGTGTAAATTGTAGTTTTACTAATGCACACAGGTGAAAATGTTAGTTTCACGTATCAATTAATGAGTACCTCCACTAGTACTATATCTATTTAATCATGATTGCTCACCCAGAAATACTTCATGAAATATGTCTGCAAGGTACTTCTTAATTGATTTTGAATGGGATGGTAGTGTGTAGTGCTTATTTTTTAATCAAAATGTCATGAAGTTCTAAAACAAGTATCATACATAAGTCTCTATCTTTCAGTTTCTGGACTTTTAATTTAACCAAATAATGAAGTAATATTTGTTTGATCAATGAAACTGTATTAACAAAGACTAATGATAACACAACAGTTACTAAAACAAAAGTATCTTTCCAAGTAAATCACCTAAAGAATCTTAGTCAGTATGAACAGCATAATTTTCAGTAAGAGCTGTATATCCTCAAACACCAAATAACTACTGCCAGAAAATATAGACTGTGCACAAAGGCACATTCTATTCTTGAGGAAACTTCAGCTCTGACAGGATGAAATGACATTAAAGATAGACAGAAGGAGATAGATTGACAAGACCAAATTAAACTTTTTGCGTCAAAAACCCAAGGGCTTCTAAGATTCAGGTGCCAGTAGCATTTATAAGACCTTACTAACCAATGCCTAAACCTGTAAAGGTCTGTAGCTGCGAAAAAGCTGATCCCCAAAGAGATTTATCCTGCCAGCTTTTAATTAAATGAAAGTAATAGAAATGGTGACTGCTTCAGATTCAGGACCTTAAAAACCTCTCTGAGTCTTGATCCCACTACTTACATTTCAATGACTGTATCTGTGCATCACTAAACAAACTGGAACACTGCTGAGTGTCTCAAGGTCTGTGCCACTCCTGTGTGTAACACAAACTTGTGTAATGAGCATTTCTTATAGCACCTCACTGGAAATTTCAGGCAAAGTCCAAACACTCCCAAAACAGTGGCAAGAAATTTATGATGCAGTGCAGCAATGCAGAAAAGACAGATTTAATTAAATTTGACTTTGGAGTGTTCAGTTTTCTACAAAATTTTAAATGGAAGTTCCAATACTGGTTTGAACTGGAGGCTGCCAAAGGATTTCAATATTACAGGCTATAAGGTTGTTCTCAGCCATACCAAAAATTAATTATTTTGTGTATTAGAAGCACTTCAATAGAGATTAATTAAAAATTCCTCTCTTAAAAAGCAAAAGGCCTTCCCATAGGGGCCAGAGCTTTGTGCATTTGTACAGGCACAAGTTTAACTTGGTTTTGTAGCTTAGACTATTGAACCAGGTCTACTCACACTCCACAGTATTCCAACAACTGAATATGTACGGAAGAAAAAAGCAGAATCACTATTATTTTAGAAGAACAAAGAAAGTGGATTACAGGATCAACTCTAGGACAGAGTTTCTAGGTGTACATCTCAACCAGAGGAAAGCATATCCATCTTTTCTGGAATTAAGCATATCATGCAGCCTCTCTTCATTACAACATTTTCTGCAGTTGAGCCTAAATAGCTCCCTTCTGCAAAGTGGATTCCTGTTTGAGTTCTTACCCTTTTATGGAAGAGTTCTATTTCCTGTTTGATGGGTGAGTTTCTAGTCACTTGTAAGGCATCTAATAGTTAGCCTTAGCTATATTTTTACTCTCTCCCTTATGAAACTAATCTTAGCCACAACAACCTGTCACCAAACATGGACAAAACATCTCAGGTAGGGACCTAAAAAAGTATTTAGTTAGACTTTCAGTGACTTTATTGACCTGGAACTAAATGTTGACAGTTTTCAACAGTAATAGATCTTTTGTATTGTCCATCCCAGTCTCAGTTTTTACTGGAAGAGTGCACTCAAGCAAAGCACAGCTCTGAGCCTCTGAGTCCCCTGCTTGTTTCCGGAAATCTGAGAAAAACTGTCCAGACAGGTGGTAGTGGTAACAATAACAGTAAAATGACCATTGATATTGTTCAGTGTTATTGTAAAATAATAACTGGTTGTTCCTTTTGTTGTGGTTGTTGCAGTCATTGTTAGTGATGCCTTTATTAAGTGCTTTGTAGTAGTGTCTTGTCTCCTAGCGAGGAGACATGCTGCTGGGTGCTGTGTTTGTGTGTCATAAAATGACATCCTTTAAACAGCTAGAGTGAAACAAAAATGGAATAGCAGGCATATACAACAACAAACATCAGAAAGCCCAAAGTGACAATGAGACATTTCTGATTAGTGTAATAAAGAGAAATCAGTGCATACAGCATGTTCTACTTTTGTCAACAATTCCACTAGTATTGTAGTCCTGGTAGGTTTTCACTTGCTAATAAAGGTAGGATGGTATTGTTATTTTGTAGGAGACTATTTCTTTCTCCTTACCCTATAGACAATTAGCTCAAGCACAAGGAATTATGGATCAGCTTTGACATGGGTCAACTCTTGGTCTCAGTAACATGCTTAGATTGAAGACCCTCTAGACTCTCAAGATTGTCTAAATATCAAGGGATGATAATGGCCAATTATGTGAACTTGACAAGTTAATGAAGGTAATGCTGAGGAAAATCAAGGATAACTCAGATAAAGTTAAGTAGAATTGCATAAGTTTACAAGAAACTTGCCCTTTACATAGGATGTAGGCATACTTCCCGATAAACTTAGGCTTAGTGCACAACATATCTATGACATAAAGCACCAAAATTCATGGCTGCTTCTTCTGAAAGATTGTAAATTTTATTCCATGTCCTTTTTCTTCTTGCCATGCTTAGATGATCCTGCTCAGTACCCTCTCCTGAGAGAAGAGCTTTGCCTGCATTTCAAGGGAGGACGCATGGGCAAATGGGTTCCAATCTGACCAAAAATGAATATTCTATTTTAGA
The DNA here is from genome assembly GCF_030490865.1 of Poecile atricapillus. Classification (NCBI taxonomy): domain Eukaryota; kingdom Metazoa; phylum Chordata; class Aves; order Passeriformes; family Paridae; genus Poecile; species Poecile atricapillus. The sequence goes on along the minus strand of NC_081251.1, from coordinate 23,379,981 downwards.
AAAACAATTGAAGCTAAAAATTCTCTGTGTGGTTTTGTTTTTTCTTCCATAAAATGAAATTCGTAAATTATTTTTTTGAGCTCTGAGTAAAGGCAAACAAATGCAATTAATAGGGCTTATGGTCAGGGATTTTTCCTGTGCCTAAATTGTCTCTACACAGATGAATATTACATACATTGAAAGTTCTGACCGACTTTCTTAAAATGATCTTGGAAAATACTCTTTGAAAGACTAGGGTTTATGGATTAGAAATTTCCTGAGATGGAACAAAGTAAGTGAGATGTTACTAAGGCAAATTTAAGCACCTCATAAGACCAGGGTAGAGGGTGTGTATAGAAAGTTTAGGTTAACAATGAAATTAATATTACAGCACCAGAGAAAGAGATTCTGTGAAATATAACATACTCTTAGCATTGTGCAAGGATGACAAATGCTTCAGGGGGTCTCAAAGATCCTAAATAGCCATAAATCCATACAGTGTTTTAAAAATGTGGAAAATGAGTCATACATTATTTTGTGTGTTTCACTCTATTTCTCACATTGTTAAATAAAGGCTGTCTTTTGTGTGTGATTTTGCCCTTTTGCTTGTTTTTTGGTTTTGTTTTTAATACAATATATTTTATATAGTATTAAATACTTTTAAAGATCTGTGTAGAATATTTTACAACTATCATACAGTCCATAAATAATTAACTAGTAATTCCAAACATACATACATATTATAATTCCATACATAGGATTCGTTCCCAGAAGGTTATGACAGAAATTGATTATTGTGTGAATGCTCCTTGAGTCTTTTAGAGGCCTATATCTTTGACTTGTAGGAATCAACTCATGAAACCCTGACAAAGGAAGTAGACTGGATTAAAAAAAAAAAAAAAAAAAAAAAAGTAGGAAAAAAAGAACAATGCTATTGCTTAGGACAAATTAAAATATAGATCTTGAAATTTGGGCCCACCTCTGTCATTTGGTGCCCTCAGGAAGACTTTTACCAGGGCTATAAACACTGAGATCTTGCTCCTTTATGTCACTTCTCCCGCACATATAGATGAAAGCAGAAATTCTACTCTATTTGAAAAAAGTGTTTTCTTGGCCATGAGTACATACAAGAAAGCCATTGACATTCTGAAGTGAGTCCAATGGAGACCCCAAGCCAAGGAGAATAAAGCACACATCAGACAAGGACAGGCTGAGACCTGTTTTTGTCCAGCTTGTAAAAGGGAAATAGAAAGGACGCCTTAGTACTGCCAGCATCTGAGGAACTGGAGGATATGAGGGAGACAGAGGCTTACAGTTGGAGGTGCACAGCAACATGATGAGAGGCAATGGACACAAGCTGGAACATGTGAAGTTCTGATTCAGTATTCAGATGGGGTTTTATATTTGCGTTTGTCTTGAATACCTACATGAATTCCAAGCATGATCACTCATAACTTGGAAATAATGGAAAGCCATGGTTACTGTACAGTACTGTGTGGAGAAAAATTCTGTGAGAATTTGGAAGAAATAAATTGAGAAATAGCCTCCAATAGGTCAATTATAATGAACTCAAAGTATCAAAGAAGGGATGTAAGCTTCTATGATAGATGCTGAATTTATAATTGGAAAAGAGTATGAACTGCAGATTTCTGAATAGTTTGCTGTATGCTTAAGATAGATTTTGTTATGAGATAGGAGTAATCCAATCAGCAACAAAAGCATGAATCATTTTCAATATCATACTCAACAGTATATAAATCTAGAAATCTGTGATAAAGGACTGTAGACCAGTAAAGAAAGAATTAAATAGTGCAAGGAATCTTACAAAGAAGATGTCTTTCCCAGCCTTTTCCATTTTTAGTTCTATCCCCTCTGTTTCTACACAGTTCTTTCAGTGGAATACTTTACCCACTAGCACTGTGGGTTTTCTGTTCCTTGGGTTTGATTTCTTCTTTTCAAGAGACATATGATCTAGTATCATTTTTATATCTCATAATTGCTGACGTAGATTTAGGGTACAGCAAACCCTTAACTCAGAGTTGAGTCATGAATGGTGCATCATCCCAAGAGAGAAACAAGCATCTCCCATCTTCTGACATACAGTTTCTGTCATTCTCCTTTTTTCCTGAATAGGAACAATCTTTACCAGCTCCTCTGAAGATTCAGACTCTGATGACTACTAGGTAAGGAAGGATATTCCCATGGGTGTGCTTATTTCCTTCATCCTGCACTTCTCTCAAGCCTCTGCATGCAGTCAACTCTGTATCCAAACCCTACTTAAGTCATGTTAGGCTCAGACAAGCACAGATTTATTCCATTTGACATTTAGGCCCAAATCTGCTTTAATGTACAGACCAGTACAAATTTTGGGCAAAGGAAGACTGTAATTTTGAACAGGTTATTTTCCCAGATCCAATCAAAACTATTTTCAGACTTCTTTAAGTTAGGTATCTAAAAAAGTTATTTTTCCAGGAAAATAAAACATCCATCCTTTTGTCTCAGGAAAAAGACTACCATCTGATGAGGTTGTGTAAGAAATGTGTATATTTCTCTTTGATAGATAGCATGCCAGAAAAAGCCAACACAAATAGCTAATGGCTTATTGAATTGGTGCATTACCCTTTGAGGAAGTGCTCTTCCTGGCTACTGCAGGAGGTGAGCTACCAATGTAGATAAATTGATGACATAATTGATTTGGCAAATCTCATTTTCCATTCAGTCAATGCTTTGTAATGTTCTGTCCTAGCTTCTGAGAAAATCTCTGGCTTTAAAATACTGTTTTCCCCTGAAAAGCCACTGAAGTACCTGTTTCTAAAAAATGCTTTGACTGTTTGAAAATTACCTTGACTTTCAGGAATATACTCTAAAATTATGTCCTAAAGAAGATAAACTATAAGTGGGTTTTGTATTCCACTGCACACTTCTTCCATGTTTAAAGTACAACATACACTAACAGGCACAGAGGATAGTTGTGTTAAAATGCACTCTTACATTTTTCCTGTGTTTCTGGCCTGTTCATGTAATTTGGAAATGTCTCAACCCCAGGTGTAAGCCTGAAGGCAAGATCCAACTGTTGACATCTGTTGGGGAACAGAGAGAGGGGTAATCTATAGGTTTTGAGAGCTTCAGATAGAGAGGCTTGCCTCTGAGCAAAGGGGTGTGCTGCCAGCTCTCATTGGCACACACAGAGAGATCCCTCCAGCATCATATGTCATCTGCATGCATATCAGCTAACACTTTGGGCTACGGTGTCTTGGAAAAGAAGGCTTTGCCATAAAGTTTAGATGAACACAAAATTTTTATTTCTAGTTTAAAATGGATGGACAAGAAAGCCATGTACAGGATTTTTAGGATGAGAGGTCTGCCAAGTCTCTGAGGCAGGATTCCTAAACAAAAGCTGACTTGCTGCAGAGCTTCTTGTGAAATGTAGCCAGGAGAGTCGAGAGAGGACAGGAAGCATGCTTTCACAACAGCAACCAAGAGCAAGGGGCAAAACCAACAGCTGTTGAGGCCTAGGTTCCCCAAAACAGCAGCCTTGGACAGGAATTCTGGTGCTCCTTTCTCAGCAAAGCTTTTGGATCATGTTGCTAATAGAGTGCCAGGAAACGATACATCACTAAGGAACAACAGCAGATGACTGTAAAACAGTTGGATTTCTCTGAGGCTGGGCAAAAAACTGTGAGCGGTGAATAGCCCAGAAAGGAGAGGGGCACTCTGCCAAGATACTGACAAGCTATAGGAAGAGGACAGGCTGATAATGAACAAAGCCCAGAAACGCCAACGTTCCATTCTTTCAACTACTTAGGTTTTCCAAATTGCCTGAATATGTTTCTCTCATCCTTCCCCACTTCACAAAGCTGTAGCTACAAAACTATTTAGCTCCTTTTTAACTCAGGTGAGGAAGTCCTGCTCTTTAGCATGTTCAGGTGACATGATACATTTTCTCAGGCTCCTGTGGAAATCAGGTGGTGGCATTTAGCTACTTTATAGCAGGGGCACAGGGTGTTGGTCCTTGTCCTTTTTGACTCCTGGCAGAAAGATCATAACACGTGCAATTTGAAATCTCATGGAAAATGGATTGTGAAAAAAACCCCTCAAGTTAGTGTTCACCAAAATTCTGTGTGGAACTATCTAGTCCAATGTCTGTGTTCTGATGAGTTTTCATATACAGCACAGAACTTTCTTTTTACTCAAGCTCTCAGGTTCCAGAGGATGCTAAATTTGACTTTGTAAGATAAGTGTTGATCTTGCTAAAATTAGAAGTGCGGATTTATTAGTGAGATTAAGCCAAAGTCATATAATAGCAGAGACGTATTCACAAGAATAAGATGAACACTAACAATCAATCAGTTGATCTCCAAGCCATGTGCTGAGATCAAATGATGGTATTCACTAAAGTTCTGCTCTATGCCAGGAAAAAAGTAGCAGCCCAATGTGTTGCATTTAAGAAATGTATTTTTGTGTAGCACAGAATGACATCAAATTGCACCTGTCAGGAGACTGAGATTCTGATATAACTTAAATCATGATATCCAAATGGCCAAGTTCTGAGCTGTGAGGAACACCTGCCAACATAACTAATAGTGAGGACAAAAAGCCTTTGGTAGCAAGTCCCTTGAGAAGGAGATAATAATATATGTGCCCTGTTCAATAAGCTCTTAGCCTGAGGTATTTCCAGTATGCAAAGAAAAGAAAGCTTACTTTTAATTTTTTATGCTGTCCCCCTTTATCTTGATACGTTTGTTCCATTTTCCTCAAAGAGGTTCTCAATTAGTTTAACAGAAGTTTTCTTTTCTGAAACCAAATCCAGCTCTGTGTGTAAGCCTTTGATGGGAGCTTCCATATGAAGAGAGATTAAAGAAGTGCGGGCTAATTATTATGGAAAGAATAAGTGCAACAGAGGATATAACAAAACCGGCGCATATAATAGTTCCTACTGTGGAGAAGGTCAGACAGGATCTCTTGATTATCCTTAACCAAAGCAAAAGAAGGAAACACTCCATAAATTAAAAAACAAGATACCATTATATATACACACACACACATGTTTTTATAGAAGAAATCTCACTTTGTATGGCTACAAAAATTTACTTGTACAGTGACGAAAGTTTGCTGTGGAAAACAAAATATACAGTCTCAGGACAGTATATTTTAGATGGTTTTGTTTCCAAAATGGAAATCTTTTATGGAGAAGGGCCAAGAGGCAAAAGTAATTGTGGACTGAGAATTGCAGGACTGCAGAGATCAGCCAGATCCACAACCCTTCTCTTTCTCCTTCATGCCCTCTACTCCAAATATTATCCATTACTGATGTATTTTTTAGTGACAGAAAAAAAAAATGACTGCAATCCCAGGCACAGAGCAAGCACCTGCTGGACTAGCAGCTTTTCACTGGATGTTGCTGCTGCTTCCAATCAGAGGAGCCATTTCTATGGTTGAGCTAAACCTGCCACTTCTTTGGATGTAATTAAAGATTTTGTACTGCTGCCACATAGTTGAACAGACAAATGGACATTTATCATGTGAACAAAATGTGCCAGTCTTCTCCATATGATGTCACAGCTTCTCGTCATGTGATAGAAAGAGTATTAGCATTGAATCAGCACCTGTTTGCATACAAAAATATGAGAAAGTACCAGAGACAAAACACAGAGGTTCTTTCATGTCTGATAGACACATGTTCAACCAAAAGATGAAGATGTACAAGCAAGTTGCATTCTTAATCTTTTAAAGAAACTTGAATTGTCACGTAAAGGAATGTTTTCTCATCATATTCAGAAGAATATACTGGGTCCTAGGGAAAGAAGGTAACAGAGAAAAGGTTTACAAACTGGATGTTCTTTTCTAAGAGAGGTTATGGAATAGCTATTAAGAGGCTTTTTTGAGAACAGGCCAAGCAAATCTTGAGAGAAATAATAAAATATATCTTTTTGTGCACCAAGAAAGCAGATAAAATATCTCTGCATTATTAAAATGTCTGTCAGTTGATTATAATTTATAATAAATTTCTTGTGAATCTTCTAGTTTTGGCTGTTCTCTGTATTGATGGTATGGGGATCAAGGTGACTTTCAGATGTGGAGGACATGCTGTGCTTAATAAAAAATGCAATGTACATAAACCCCTCACCTGGCTGAGGCCCAGCAGAGAAAGTTCTCTTGGTACAGCAGTCACAGGCAGACTTGCCAGCTCACTTCTAGACGTGTCTTTCTGGCTTTGGCAAGACATTGTAAGTTCAGGTGTGTCTACATCTGTCACTGTTGACCTATTGTACAGTACAAAAGCTATGCAAACAAATTATACTGTGTATCCTCAGTTGCTTGCCATGTTCTCTCAACAGCACTTGTGTTTGTTGAATGTCAACTATCAGAAATCCTTTGGCTTACAGCCACTGAGTATAGCCTTTTTTTCTGAACACTGAGGACTTTTTGTCTTGTCTACATAGAAAAATTGATCAGCAAAACATTCTTATGTTATTCTTTTTTGGGGGTAGTAGTCTTCTTTTTGGGAAGAAGACACAGAGAATGGGATTGGATGGGATATCCCATTCTGAAACAGGACTGAGGAAGGGTCACAGAAATTTGCTGTTATGTAATAACAGAAAAAATATGCTCTTATAGACCTCCTATTATAACTTTGAAGACATATACTGGAAAGACATATACCATTATAACTATGGGGATGTTACAATATTATTGCTCTACTGTAACTGTAGCTATGAATAAGCATTTTAACATCCTTCTTGTTGATGGAAGTGTGGTCACTGAAGAACAAAAACACCTCACTCAAGGTAACATGCTGACTGATGGCACAGGAGTAACACGATGGACTGATAGATTTAACCCAGAAGTTTAATTATAAATTACAGTTGATTCATATTATGCAGTTCCATGTGTGTAGCTACTCCTTACTCAATGCTGATTAGGATGGAGTATCTGCAGAGCCATTCTCTGTTGTCTTCTCTACAACAAAATAATCTGTATCTACACTCTTATCAATATAGTATCTGAGTTAAAAAAAAGTAGTAAATATTCCTATGACATTAAAGAATTATTTATATGTATGATCCTTGCTCTTCAGAGTTTATGCTAAAGTATTTCCATTCCATTAAGTGAAGTTGTTATACACAGTCCCCTTGCTTGTAATTGGTATGTAGAATGTTAAACAGGCAGCCACAAACAGTGGGTTTCTCTTAAAAAAGGTATTTTTACTGTGGATATGCATGCAGAAGAAACTCATAGATGCAAGTATATATCAGCAATTTCTATGTGCTCTATGTGTGCAGGTACAGCTGCAATGGGACTATATGGGTAAGAATGGCTTTGTGCTGATGTGTTCTGATGATAACTTCACAAAACAAGAAAAAATGGAGAAGTAACAATACTGCTATTACATTTAGAGTTTATGGGGAAGAAGGTTATGAACTGCTGAAATAAATCTTTGTTCTGCAATTTTATCAGTTGTCTTCATATACATGCCCAAGATATCTGCCATAGAAACATAAAGATCCTTGGATCGTGATGCCCAATGATACATTGCAATTTCTATTATGAAGTCATATCTGCCTAACCATAATAAGTTCGATTTAATATCAAAAAACAGATTCTCACTCAATATTTCTGTTAGAATATTGTTACAAAAACTTATTCATCTAGTGTTGCAAAATATCATAAATTGTAGGCTAAACCAAGTCACATCTAGGTTTTGCTCATTTGTTCTTGTGTCAGCATTGCCCTTTACCATACAATGTTACTTTGCTCAGTTTAGGCAATAGCTTTTTCTTCCTTGAACTTCCTTCTCTTCTGTTTATTCTCCTGATGTATTTTTAGGAAAAAATAATTTCTTCACTCAGTCTTCATTTTGCAGGTTTTCCCTGCTCCATTGAAGAATTTTGTTTTCTTTTTTCACTCATGCAAAATATGTTCTGTACCATACATGACATTTTAATTCACCCTTTCTTATCCCTTTAGAATTCATTTATTGAGCTCTGCTCACTACATGCAGGATTTCAGACTAAGCCTTACGACTATTAATAGCATTAATACTCTAATATCTGACCACAGATTTTGTCAGCAGGCAGGGGGCTGAGGGCTGTGATGTGAATCTTTTTACTGTAAGTGTTCCAGACTGCCATAGTAGATGGCTTTGATACAGTCAACAAGAAAAAGATATTGCAGTCATTCAAATAGCATTTGATATTGTAGCTTAAAAGAATTTCCATGCAAAACATTGAAAATTAATATTTATTAACTTGTTTTCCTTTTCAGGTACTTGTATACAAATGAATTTTCTGAGTAAGCAGAGCATGATTTATCAGACATCATTCACCACCTCCAAAGAGGAGTTATCACTCTGTTTTTACCCTTATCTAACCTCTCTGTGGTGAAGGAATTCCACCCTCTCTCTTGTCTGTCTAACAAGTACACACTTACTGTATTTACTTTTCCTTTGCCTTACTTTTCAGAAAGCTGCATAAAAGTGAGACCAAAAGAAGATGAGATGAGAGGACTGACAGGTGGGTGATGTGCCCAGTAGCAGGGATAAGCAACAAAGGAAGAGAACATGGGTAAGAAAAGCTGATGAAAGCAAGAAGTTCTTTTTTTCCCTCCATTCTCCCTATGAACAAGACGTACTCTCCTTGGACTTTTGTAATGCTGTCTTTTCTGAGGGCCCAAAGTGTACTAACACTTGAATAGAGTTGGTGTAGATATCTTAAAATGACAGAACATCAATGGGAAATAGCAACAGCAGTCATGTAATTATTACTAGTATCAGTTAATTAGGGTTCATTAATTAGTATATTAGAGTTATAGTACATTGGTGATTATATTTTCCTTTACAACATGTGGCTGTTGTTCACCAGCCTGTATTTTTTCTCTCCTTTTCTCCTTGTACACAGAATCTTCTCTCATGCATTAAATTCTCCTGCACCACTGCACTTAAAAGAGCCTTTTGCTGAGTGATCCATCCCAGATGATTCATCTGACTTTTCCATTAGTGAGGTTTCTCCCTGTTCTTGCCCATTGAATGTAGTGCAAACTGGTCACAGAGTATAAGTTCTTTTCCGTGGGCATCCTAAACTTGTCTGAGCTTTAAAAGACATCATTCCCAGAGTCGTGTAAACTTAGCTGCCATTATGTTACACAAGGGAAAAAATTATTTTCCTATCCTTTTTTTTACTATGTCAGGAGTGACTGTAAATCTATTTAAGACAAAAGGAACTCTGTACAATATTTCTTTTTGGTACTCAGATTCCTGCCAGCCAAATCAGATACTGGTGTTTGCTCCTTCCCTATCATTATCAGTGTTCCAGGATTGCCAAGAGACCAAATTTCTCTTGGGAATACCAATTTAACATTTAGCTTTCTCCTTTTCTGCCCTTCCCCTCCAGGTATCCCTTTGCAGTAACTATCAAGTACTTAGGAATAATTTACTCTACAAAAGAATGGAGAGAAGCATTTTCAGGCACAACACTACACTGAAGTGTTTTTAGTAGGAAGGGATACTTAATAAGAATTGCTAGAAATTACACATGGGGCCTGGAGAAAAGCAGAGCTGTGAATATCACTTGTTTCTCTAATTGGTCCTCAAGAGGCTTTTGCCAAAATGCCTAGTAGTTGTTAGTTTCTTTTCTTGATATTACACATTGTCATGTAATGGATTTTATTTTGAATAGTATATTTATATGTTTTTTTCAGTAGATTGGTCGTGTTTCTCTAATTTAGAAGTCTTTTATTTATTTCATATTCCAGTCAGATTCTCAAATTCATTGTTTCATGAAGGATTCAGCATCTGAGCCACTCCTAGACCCCTAAATATAAAGCAAATACCCTACCACACCTGGCAGATATAATTTTCTGATTGCAGATATAGCTATTAAGCATATATCTATCAAGTGACTTGCCAAAGGTCGTACAGATAGTCTGTAGCAGGGTCAGGTCGCTTGAGTCCTGCTCCAGTCATTATACCAGAAGAAACACGCTTCCTTCTATCATTTCTGGCACAGCCTGTTATTGTCAGGAAGATGAAGAATGGATAAATGTTACCTGTGGATGTCAAAGAATTAACTTTTCTTTTAATTTGACAAACTAATTTAGCACTGACTCTTAATGTAAAAGATCATTAGTGAAATACATGAATTGACATCGTTGCCTAACCTAGGTACAGAAGAATTATTTATATATCTGTGAAATAACATTAAAAGTAATGAAAGATAGAATTATTTTATATGGAAGGATAGTCACATTTTCCAAAATAAGTCTGATTTTAGCTGGCACTGAGATTGACAAGTTTAAATACAGGAGGATTTATTTTAGAAAAAAGAGAAGGGAGTATAGCTTAACAGTATAGTACCTTAAGCAAATTGAACTATGCAGTTGCTGCAGGAGACTTCAATAATTTCATGCTAAATCATTCTTGAATATACAATACCAAGCTTTTTTACTTAACACACTGATTTTCCTGTACTTCTATTTCTTAAATGATCTAAAATATAATGTTTTCTTTTTAAGGATGACATCTAAATGAAAAAGTCCCTAGACAGCTTGAAGAGGTATAGGCTAACCATATAACTGTGCATTGGGTCTTTTTTGTTTGTTATTTTGTTTTTTATTATTATTGTTTATTTATAATCCTGCTTCAAACTTAATCTCATGCTTTTCTTTGTCTAATTATGTGAGTAGGTTAAAGAGTGTGTTATTGGAACTAACTCTGCTGAAAAAAGCTATTCTGCTGAAAGTCAGAACTCACTTCTGCTTACATTATTACTCTTCAATTTTCACTGAAGAAAAAATTGAGAAATTTGAGACGAATTCTTCTTTGTAGTTGAAAGAAACATAATGAACTCTAAGACTTGCACAGAGAAAGAACTTACATACTTCCTTTTAAATGACCATACTTCCTTAACTGTAGATAAGGATTTGCCAAGCTTTTGCCTTCCCTTTTTCATCAACTTCACCTGTGTATTTCACAGGTTTTGTGATATACATAAAAGTCACAAAAGCCAATATATGTAGTTCATTAGGGCTGCAGCCAGAGCTCAGTGGGGCAGAGGAAGGGCAAACAAGAGAGAGCACAGTTTTTACCTGCATTTTATAAGATAATTTAATTCTTTAGAACTTAAATGGACAGTAGGTATCAAACAGTAGAGATATGTCTAATTAGAAAAGTCATTGTAAGCCTCAGTAGCTGGAAGCTGAAGGAAGACTAATTCAAACATGAAAAGGGCCCATTTGTCTGGGTATGAAAGTAATTAACCACTAGAATGACTTACTTTATAGCAGAGAACTAATGGTAGGTTCTTTATTATTAGAAGGATTTGCATTAAGCCTGTCTCTTTTTCAAAAGATGAACTCTCCAACAGTATCAGAGGTTTCTGTCTTAGTTCAGAAACTGTAAAGTGGAATGATATGGTCTTGCACAGACAGCAAAATGAAATAATCTGCCTCTAAAGCTATAAATCTATTAAATTTTAGAATTGGTTCAACGTGGAAGAATTTCCTTGTGGCACAGGTTGGAAAGTATGGTGTGGAGGGAAGACATTTATTAAGTTTATAAAGTTCTGGTATGGCAAATTGCATTTCTGTGTGGCAAAAGCAGTCTACTTGCACCAGAAGAAAGCATCCCTCAAAGACCTTCAATTTCTGTAAACAAGGTCATCCAGATGTACTGTATCTGCATAACTATGACCACTGTTCATCCAGCACACCAGGGTTGTTCTGGACTTAGGCAGAATGCTGTCTGCTGAGCATACTTTATAGTTTGAAAATCTGCCTTATAAATCCTTCATTGTACAAACACTTGTTGGAGAATTCAGACCTCTTCATATAAAATAAAATGGAAAAAACCTTATCACTAAGTAGGTTATGAAAATGGTTTTAATGCCACCAAAGTCAAAAAGAAGTGAAACATGGATTTGTGAAGTTCTTTGGATATTGGCTTGTTTGCAGGGACAAATAAGGCAGCTTGCCTAGCTTGCCTGGAGCTGAGACATTAATCCATCTCAGTGAAAATAAAGGGTACACACTAAAGATATTTAACTGTGTCATCTTTTGCTCTGCATCTGGAAATGCTGCATTATAATCTAGGAGCAAAAGATAGTCTACATCACTTCAAATGTTTAGTGGATAGTTAGAACTTTGTCATGTGAGGAATCCTAGTGCTAATGTATATAATTATACAGTTAAACATGGAGTCCCTGACAAATCAAACAGTAAAGTTTTCTTTAGCACTACCTGCAAATTTTCATAGGGAATTATATTTCTGCTTACAAATAGGATCAGTAGAAGGTATATCATGGTCACAGTGAGAAATATTCAGATTGTATTTTTTTCATATTTCTGATTACAATTTAGTACATTTTCAATTTAGTACAGTTGCAAAAATACTTCCAAGTAAATGCTGCAGAAAAAATAGCTGGCTGGGAATGTGTAACAGAGATCTTCACTAGTAATATTTGTAGACTTGGCATTTTATTTTTGGACACTTTTAGAGCGCTGTGTCTACTGCTGTCATTTAAATACTCACTTGATACAATTTTCTGAAAATATTTCAGTGTGTAACTAGTAAAGTGTATCAATATGTTTTGGTTTTTTTTAAGCATACATATTTTTCTAAAACTATCTTACTCATATAGTCTGAAAATAACAAATATTAATAAAAAATTGAATATTTAGCTGATGATGTAAATATTGTTAAAAATGGTGAGTTTTAGTAATTGTAGAAAAGGACAACTTGGACAGAAGTAAAATGACTGTGTTTCACTTTGTCTTCATGGATAATGAAATGAATGTTGATTATGGTTCCAACATCAACAACACAGAGAAGACATGGGCAACCATTATATGTTTCTACCATCCTTCAATTAAAGCCTATTCTTTTGGAAACTCATTTAGAAGCTGGGCTGATTCATTGCTTCTAACTGTACCAAGTTAATGCAAAGCATTCTGATCCAGTCACCTTATTTAAGAGCTAGACTGATGCTCAGTTTCTTTCAAAAGTTTAGGCATTGTAGTGCATATCCCTTAAGTGTTGGCATTTGTGTGGTGTTAGCGTTGGTCCTGAGGGCTTTGGGTACATGAGTGTGAGATTCAGTTTGTGCTGAGGGGCAACAAATCTTAAAACTTTTCCTAAGGAATTGTGACAGAGGCCTGGTGGTGCCATACATTCTACTGATGTCTTATAATAACCGAGGAAAGTACAAAAGTAAATTAATATAGTGTAATGTTAGCCACAGTAAACAGACTGGTTAATTGCTAATGATGATGACCCTTACTAGGAGTGGATGATTAATTACCTAAGGTGGTTAAGATCATATTCTTAGCAATAAAATTACTTAAATGTATTTTTAAACTTATACATGACCCAATTTTTTCTGTCTTGATTAAACTGTAAATGAATCTAGATTTGAAGGATTTGTGTATTTCAGATTAGGTAGGGAGAATGACAAGTTTGAGCAAGTATTCCCAAAGTCCAACACCCAGGTGAGTCTTAACAATGGCCTAATTAACTAAATGAATTCTTGATTTGGCCTTCTGTCCCTAAGTGTCCCTTGTATTTTTCATCAGCTGCCTATAATAATAAATTTTGTTACTTGTTAGGGTTTTTGATGCTCCTTCTGTGTTCAGTAATTTGCTGGAAAGTATGATCTGAAGGTTTCACTGGCTAGAAAGATAAAAAGGCTAAATGGAGCTGAGTAAGTCTTATGTTCAAAAAAATATATGCATGCTCTCATTTTTTGATAACACGGTAGAAACAAAACAGTGGGATATACCTTCTCTCACATATCTCCAAGGCACTTTCTCTGTGAGAAGTTTACCTGAAAAGCTTTTTCTCCATTTCAGTTTCACATAGCAGGTTCTTCTCTCACTCCAAATTGAATTCACTGTTTTTCTGAAGATTTCTGGACTGCTCCTAAGACACACAAATTCTGAAAAGTCCACCAAGAAAATGGGAAATAAAGCCTCTTCAATCAGCATGGTTTCTGAGCAGCCATATATATACAGCCCATATTTTGGAAAATAGCTTCAGTTTTTAAAGCTCTGAGCAATAACATGTTCTGAATGAATGACAGCCAGCAGTTTCAGGGATAAAGCACCTGGTACAGGCCAGCCCTGGTTGTGTGTATATACTAGGAAATTAGATGCTGGAAAGAAGTGCCACAGAAAGCGACCTGGGGGTCCTGGTCGATTACAAGTTCAGTATCAGTCAGCAGTGCCCTGGCAGCCAGGAGTGTCAGTGCTGTCCTGGGGGCATCAGGCCCAGCATGGCCAGTGGGGCAAGAGAGGGGATTGTCCCACTCTGCTCTGCACTGGGGCAGCCTCACCTGCAGTGCTGGGGGCAGTTTTGGGTGCCACACTATGAAAAAGATATTTTAACTATTAGAGAGCGTCTAAAGGAGGACAACAAAGATGGTGAAGGGCCTTGAAGGAAAGCCATATGAGGAGTGGCTGGAGCCTGGAGGAGACTGAGGGGAGACCTCACTGCAGTTACAGCTTCTTGTGAGGGAGGAGGAGGGGCAGGCACTGATCTCTTCTCTGTGGTGACAGTGACAGGACCTGAGGGAATGGCCTGAAGTTGTTCCAAGGGAGGTTTAGGTTGGATATCAGGAAAATGTTCCTCACCCAGAAGGTGGTTGGGCACTGGAACAGGGTCTCCAGGGAAGTGGTCACAGCACCAAGCCTGATGGAATTCAAGTGTTTGGCCAACACTTTTTGTGGTGTGACTCTTGGGGCTGTCCTTTGGAACACCAGGAGTGGGACTTGACAATCCTTCTGGGTTCCTCCCATCTCAGCATATTTTATGATTCTAAGACCCCCATTTCAGCTTGACCCATCTTTTCAACAGAATCCAATACAGTGACTGTCATTATAAGTCATCTAAATGAGAAAGCAAAACAAATGCTTTTTAGAATTTTACTAAATACATATGGTATATACTTGTACCATATGTATTCTGTAAAATTCTATTGTAAGCATACATGTGGTACAAATCAAACTTTCATAACAATGCTTTTTTTCCTGACAGGAAATTTTTGCACTTGCAGCAAAAATTTATTTGATGAACACTGAAATTTCCCTGCAAAATTTTGCCTTTTTTTTTCTTCTGTCTTTTTACTCTGGGAATTTTTGTGTTTCTGTTTGGAAGTCTGAGTCAGAGACTGTTGCTTTTGTACAACTAGAGAATTGTTTTATTGCTGCAGCTATTCTATTCTCAGCTGTTACAGTTAAATCCCTAATCTCATATCCCCCTGCTATTTCCTTTTGTAATCTTCAGGAATTTGGCTTAATTTTTGCACCTAGATGTATTCTACATACCATGCAATTTATTTACATCTGTACCACATAAATCACCTCCAAAGCTTTTTCCAGGTCAGGATTCTGATTTATTTCCAGGATTGTGAAACATTTAAACATTTCCCACAAAACCTTATATCCTTTTAATGGTAGTTGCTCTCAACTTTCCTCTTTCCTCATAAAGAATATGAGTTTTCAATTTGGGATTGCAATGTTTCTGCAAAATCCTTTGTTCCTCTTCAACAACTCCATAGAAGAGGTTTCCTGGGGTCCCTGTTGCACACTGACACATGAGGTGTGCCAGGATGACATTTTGTACTTTCTCATTGGTTGCTTTTCCATAAGCTGTCAAAAGAAATGCGATATGCTGATTCCAATGCCTTTGATACTGTTCTAAAATGATGGCCAGCTGAGCCCTTCAAATCTAATTGAATTTTGCATCCATCTCATTTCACCATTGGTGCTCAGGGCAGGAACAAATTATCTGGATTCCCAGAATCTTCCAGGGCAGCTGAAATATTTTGGGTTAGAATTTCCCCCTTCACTGATATACAGTCCCTAGGGATTTAAAAAATCCATTCATTCCTTAGCAGAGCTGGATGGAAAATACGAGGTGATTTTGGTGAAAAGGCTAAATCATTAAAATTTTTTCCCAGATGGGAACGAATAAAAATAAAATAAAACTGGTGGGTGGGAAAGATTGATGGGATTTCAGGATCTGAATCTTTCAAAAAGTGAGTGAGCCAGCATGGAATTTTTTGGCTTTCTAGATGCCCCTATGGAAGATTTTTGTTAACTGACAGAATTAGCATTGACTGAAGCTTGCCAGCACAGCTGCAAAAAGACAGGTCCCTGCCCAAACTGCTTTTCATATCCTAGGTCTGGGAGCCATTCAATCTTTCTAAACCCAGGGGAATAAAGACATGACTGCACTGTGGAGTAAAGTACAGAAATGTGGTCACCAGCCAGCCTCATCACAGGTTTTTCATGAAACATCAGCTAGGGCCATAACCACAGCACCACGATCAGCTGTGCCAGGGTACCCCAGTGCACACAGATAAACCATGTGCCATCATCATCCCAGCATACGGAATCATTCCTCGGTGTAGGCATGACCAAACTTTTCAAGGTACCAAGGACTCAGAAAGTTTCTGTCAAGTTCACTGACAGGTATTGGAAGTTCAAATGTTACTGTTGATGATAAAAGACATTGCTTCCTCTGGATGCATGAATAGTAATTTAAGACTTTGATTTATAAAAGAATAATGATTTTCTGAAATCACTGATCAATTAATGGGCAAGCAAAAGCAGAATGATAAAACTGTTTACAAGGTTACATAAATCCAGCATTTAAAATTCTATTCATTGCTAGTGCCACATATGATTTTAAACTTATTTGTAAAGCTGTGTAATTAAATCTATTAAAGAGATGGGAAAACTGATGATGTATCCAAAGAAAACTTGAATTTTAACTTTGGCTTTTGGAAATTGGGAAAAAATAGCAAATACTGTATTTTGTAATAGAATAGAGGATGTTTTTCTTAGTGTTTAGGAAACAAACTCAGGAGCCAGAATATGCCTAGTTATAGCTCTGGCATCTGTTTTTGCTGCATTTGTTCAATTGCAGCAACATTTTGAAGTCTGAACATTTAAATATAGATAGCATGTTAAACAGAGGGTTAAATGAGTAAATTCCCTCAGCTTCTTTGGAAATCAAGTGCACTGATTTAGGAGGATGATTGTGAATGCTTAGCTTGATAAAATTAGGCATAGTGATTGGGCAGTGCTGGCCTAATCAGCACTGTATTTCATTCTACATACCTGTGAAACAGGACTACTAATATGAATGAAGATTATTCAGTAGTGAATAAGTCACTCTCAGACCAGCTGTACATATTATACAAATGCAAAGCATTATTAACATCTATAATCTGAAATTTTGTTGTTGGACAGACTCCTTACATATACTTCTGCTGCAAGAATGCAGTCTCCACCTGTGAGAGGCCTTTTTCTTATGGTAAAATTATCATCTTTTGAAATACATTACTCAAATATACTAGTGGTAGCCAATACTCATTTGATACAGGGAAATGTCAAGTATAATATTCAATAGCTGTTCACCGTGTTTCAGAGACAATAATTAGTGGTATAATCAGGTAGAAAATTGCTGCAATAAAGAATTCACTAATAGAGTATGATTAGCTCCCTCAGAAAGTTACTATACTTTTTCAGAATCACAGCCTCTCTGTTACTAGCTGCCAAAGAGTGTTTTTACCAGTGTATTGTCAATGACTACTCTCAAAAGTACCCTTCAGTGGATAGCAAAAAACTGAAAAAGCAATTCTCTCATTGAGTAATGATTGCTCTGGATAGACCCTGTAGCACAGTATAATACAAACACAGAACTATATGATTTATTTATAGACCCTTGGTTATAATGACTCACCAGCTATTCCAGTGGTTTGTGACCACTTGACATGGTTCTTTTTTTAATTGAAAGTTACTGCAAGAATGAGTAAAGACCGTCCTCTAGTACAAATCCTATGAGATTTTTAGAAACTTGAAATTTAGAAAGGGCTTACTTTTAGATCCCTTAACAATGTTTCTTCTCTCAAGGCAGATACCCTAAAGAGAAAAGTGTGGAACAAAAGATTGTTATCCAGGTCCCATTGAGACATGCAAAAGGTTTGAAAGGACAGGCTCAGTATTTATTCTTGGTTACTCAGGGAAAGGACATTTCCCAATGGCATGAGGAAGCCACAGGGATTATCTGTAGCATAAAAAACCCCAAGATCTCTGGCAAATTACAGGTACAGTATGTGATAGCATTCATCAGACTCATCAGGGAACTGATAGGAATCAGGCTTTCTCAGTGAGCAACAAGCAAACAGCAAATTGAATTCTAGCTGCTCTATCTCCTATGGTGTGTTGGTACATTTAAAAAATAAGAACTTCGATGTCCCCTTATTCCATTTTATTCTCTGCATTACTCTGTGTAAAGACAGACTTGTTGCACTGGCTCTGTACTGTGTGACATAAATATACACTGTGATGTACCAATCTAGCAAATCCAACAAACCGTATAGGAAAAAAAGAGCATTGCTAAACATAGGAGAGAAACTATGAATGATGAGGGACTTGCAGGAAGTCAGATAACCTTGAAATCAAATGTAATTTTTCTTTATTTTTCAATGACTTGGAGGTTCTACTTTCAATATAGCCATATAAATACAGATTTACTAAAAGCTGAACCAAATTCGCGTTTTTTTAAGTACCATACTTCTGTTTGAAATTCTGGCCAGTGTGCCTTCAGATGAAGATTCATCTCTCTTAACCTCTGACACAACAGAGAGACACATAAATTAAGACCTAAGCTGCCTCATTGTTCTGATTACAAACAACAAAAAGCCAGTGATAACTCCAAAAGCATTACAAATCCTAAATGGCCAGAGTTGAGGAAGGACAAGGAAGATGAGGCTCCAAACCTGAGGACACCATCACCTCTGAACTGAATGGGCTCCAAGGCTGTGTTGGGTAAGTTAGGTATAGAAGATGTAATAGACTGGATTTTATGGGCAAAAAAAATGATTCTGCATATTTATCTTGTAAAAGACTGAGCACTCTACCACTGTAGAAAGTGCTGCAAGGTTTGATCACATGAACAATTAACAATGCAAGAAATGGTAGGTTATTGACTTGGGATTTTATTTAGAAGTTAAGCCAAATAAGTGGTTTGAATATATGAATTATTCTGTAAGACAAATCACTTATGAGCAGAGTGCTTCCTAGAAGGCTTACTCAAGCAAAAATATCTTCTTACTTTCCTGAAAACTAAGGCCGGATTGTTTTATCTAAAATTGATTTTTTTTAAAAAAAACCCCTTGATTTTTAATCTCTGAAAATTTGATTAGTAATTATTTAGTACTGCAAATGTGACCTGTTCAGTTATCTTTTCTTCCTAATGAATTTGGATTAACTATAAAAAATTCTTTAGTTATGCATTTTGAAAACATATTTGATAATCATAAAATCATAGAATGATAGAATGATTTGGTTAATGATCCTGAGAAATTTTTAAAATGTCAAAAAATATCTACTTTTCAACTCTTGAATGGGGAATGGCTTTTCCACTTCATGTTTTACAGAGTAGTTTCTCATTTTTCAGCCGTCTTAAGATATCAAAATATTGCAAAGTTAGGAAGGACTCAGAATTACGCAGGCTCAGGCACCTGAGAGAACATCACCACAGCAACATTCTGCAAACACAAAATGAGAGCCCTTTTCCTCCAGCAAACAGAGACCTGCTACCACATCTCCTTCCACAGATTATTAGAGAAGGTGTTTTCATCAGAAGCAGGTCTCTATATGAGCAAAGCAATTTGAGTGCTTTTTTATTTCTTTTTCTTCGAGATTTTCTTTACAATGCTGAAGCTTTAAAAATTGCCCCAATTTAATGTAAAATCAGTAGGAGTTTATTCCAGCTTCTATAAATCTTCTCTGGTATTTGCAGTGTATTTTGCATTTTTCTTCTGCTCCTGTTGCTAACTGCTTTCTGTTTCTGGCAGGAATCCTTCATTTTTTTTCAGTAATTATACTATCTCGTTATGTGTATGATGATCAGCTTTAATACATTTACCATCAGTTTCTTCTACCTACACCATGAATATATAACATTCCTCTCTGTGCTACCTGATAAAATAAAGACTTAATGTAAAAAGCTCCATCACAGATATAAGGGAAAAGGATTGTTTGCTGTAGGAGCAAAGCAGACAGTCTCAGTATAGCAGTGGCACTGGAAAAAAATGTGCAAGCTGTAAATTTTAATGAGGAGTATGTTTTATGGAAAGAAAAGTCTTTACTTTTTATTTGTAGTTGTTAGCTTGCATAGAGCCTTCATTCTGTAATGTAAAACTGACTAAAAGGACCCCTTCTGCAATGAGAAATCAAAATCCATTCTCTTTTAAGAAGTTTCCTTTTATGTATGGACCACCAAGAAAGAAACTTCCAAACTGTTCCTGCCGAGGTTTGAATTGAAATCTCTCCTCACATTTCCTGAACTGCAGGTGAGATATCAGCCTCACACTCTGTCGGCCTTAGAGATCAGCATGGAACTGGCTTAAGGTGGCTTGATATAGATTTGCTATTTGCAAATTAAAATCCTTCATCTCTGAAAAAATCCAAAATAGAATACAGTTCTTTATTAACTGTGGCCCTAAAGTTTTTAATGGCTCTTACTTCAGAGGATCTTTCAAGAGTTGTCTTTTCAGACCTATTATATAGCCATAATTATTTTAGGTGTTAGAGCACATATGTGAAACTATTGGGTAGCTCATGCAAAGTTTGGATTTTAGGACTACGATCATTTATGGCTGGATATGTAAGATCTATGAGGATTTTTCCCCCAAAGGAAATAGCTGAGAAGGAGTAAGCTGAGGAATGAGCAGCAAATAAACACATTTTATCACTATCAGATAGAGGGGCTAGATTATGGACTATCTTAAAACATTTTACATTATTGACAGTTCAAATACATTTTTCTGCTCCTGATCAATGCACTTATTTCAGACTGCAAAGTCAAGACCTTTCCTGAAATGTAAAACAATTAGATAATCATCTGTCCCTGAAGGCTGCTTTGCAAATAGCATTTCTTCAAAATTTTTGTTCCTTATTTTTCAAACCTAATTACTTTATTAATTTTATTATTTTTATTCAGGATTTGCATGTTTTCTATTTATTATTGTAGCACATGAATTTGCCATGTTGTATCCTCATGGCTGACAATTTGTTAAGTAGAATTCTTGTCTGTTTCCCTGAAAAGCTAATCTCTTTGGGGTGGTTTCTTGAAGTCCTGCCTTCCCAGCTAATGTCTGGAGGTCAGTATCATTCATCTGTAGGCTTTGCACTTTAAAAAATGACAGACTGTGATAAGACAGGGGCTGCTCTCTGATTGTTTCCAGTGGGTGATTCTTTCTGACAGGGCATTCCCCTGACAGTGAAATTCTGCTAGAACATTTCAGATCAAAATGACTTCTGATACTTTAAAATTTTCTAGAACTTAAACAAGGTATGAACATTGGGAATGATGTTTTGTTGTTATCATAGTGACGAGTACCTTAGAGGACAAAAACATTGACGCTACAGTGTGATTCTGCTAGGAATAAGATATTGGCCCTTCACAAGGTAGTCGAACTGGAATTCAAGCAAGCTAAAGCAGGGATATGAGAGAAAATCAAGTTCCATCCTTCTTTCCATAATCAGGAAAAATAAAATTTGGGTCTTGTGTACAAGTACTTTAAGTAGTCCAGATCCTTTCCAAAGCTGAGATAAAATTACAAGGCTCTGAGGACTCTACTTTGACCTGTCACAGAGCTTGAAAGTTCTTGTATATTTAAAAAGATACATCAGTGAGCATGTCCTGTACAATTCAAACTGGTGAAGCTTGATTTCCCAATTTTTTACCCAAAGGAGACCAAGCTGCTTTATAGCCTGTGCTAAACAGAGCAGATGTACAGAGGACCTTTTGGGGCTTGCAGTTATAACTGAAATGGCCTAATTTGCAGTCTTGTGTTTCTGTGGCTCTGAAGGTGATGTACCATATATTACAGAGGATGTTTGCTGGGACAGTGCTCTTCTACCTATATGTAAATCAGAGAGTTTCATGAGGCAGATCAGCCAAGAGTGAGAGACTTCAGTTAGCCACAGATTGGAGAAAATGGGATGATGAGAGGAATCAGTGAAGGCTGGAGGCATCTGCTGTTGTTCCTTACATTTGCTTGGGGGCATTTGCATGAAAAAAAGAGACATTGATGACACAATACTGCAAGCATTTACAGTATTTGCTCTAGAAAGGAAAAAGGAGGCTGCTTAAGGACTTGACAGAAAGAATTTAGGTCTGCACATGATGCATGCTGTAGATAAGAGAATTGAGAGACAGTGGAGGTTGTTAGCAAAACAGTGTACATGGGAAAAACAAGCCACAGGCAGAAGAGCTAGAAGAGCATTGACACTGTGGGAACAGCCACAGACTAACTGCAGGCTGTTCTGAAGAAGGGTGGCAGAGCTCTGGGAACAGCCCTTTGAGCAACCCATCTACCCTTACAGCAAGGAAGATCTGGGACTACATTTTTTGGGAGCTAAGGTGTGTTTTCTATCATCAGGATTGCAGCAGGAAGGATTCAGTCAGTCTGTGCTCCTGTAAAAGGCAGTATGTCTGCCACACTCCAGGGTCTGTTCTTGGACATGTCTGTGAAGCA
Source organism: Poecile atricapillus (assembly GCF_030490865.1). NCBI lineage: Eukaryota > Metazoa > Chordata > Aves > Passeriformes > Paridae > Poecile > Poecile atricapillus. Next base: position 23,357,458 of record NC_081251.1, on the reverse strand, counting down.
CAGACTAACTGCACCTGTGAGCTTGTCACAGCTGAAATGCATTGCCACCATGCTCCTGATGTGCTATGGATCTGCTATTAATTTTTGTGAATGTTTTCCCACTTAAGAATATTTTGAAAATTATTGTGGAAGTGGAGGTTATATTGTGGTAACAGGCAAAGACCTCTGTCCACATTTCTACCTTCTGTCTTGTTCTTTTCACATTGCTGTTACTGAAACAGCGTGGGAGAAAATCCAATACTGCACAGTCTTTGGTTGTGTGCCAAAGTGGTTAAGCAGCAAAATCAGGCACCACTGTTAGTGATGGCAGTCTGTAAAACAGGAATAATTTTCTATTGAATACCTGATTGAATTACTCATGAATTGCTGCTCTGCTGAGAAAATTATATTGGTGGTTGGCAGGCGGTCACCATTTTTATTTGCTAGAGTGTATTATCTGAATTTGCCTGTCAGGTGATTGCCTGTTTAGTCCCTTCCTAGTATAAATAACTATGTATTTCAAAATGTGACAAATAATAGTAATAAAGTTTATAGGAGAAAAAAATAATTTTTGCTGCTACAAGAAATAGCACTTAACCCAGACATTTATTTACTGCTTACAATAAACCTGGGCAGAGTAGATGATAATGTATTCAATTGGTTTGAAAAAATAAAAAGTAGGAAGACTGTTTCCGCCCCCCACCCCCCGCCCCGCTTCCTTCTTCTTGTAGCTACAGTTTAGAATAGCTTTGCATTGGATTGGTATTTTATTTCGTTATGCTTATGGAGTTTGATGATTTGAACAACCCTTGCAGTGGTATCATTTTGTTCAGTGAGCCAGACATTGCAAAATTGTGCATTTGAATGTAATTGAGATAATTTTGCCTGATAGCTGGTGGAAAATTACAGAAAAATTTGTATGCATTGGCCAACTCATTTAATGTGATATGTCACTTTTTCAGATGATCAACATTTTTTCCTGGTACTCAAGTGCTGTGGTGTCTCTAATGTTAAAATAATGAAGAACATAATACTTCCCAAGGAAGAAATACATTGCTCAATTTACCTTTGGCAAAATGTAGCCGTTAGGGATAGTGCTTTTCCAGCTGCTCTTTGGAGGGAAGGGCCAATATACTGTTAATAGATACATGGGTTTCATTCAGAGCACAGAAAACTTATGTCATGTAACACTTGACTGTGAGCCTCTCTCTGTTCCACTGTGAAGCAGTGGGGCAGATTCCTCTCATTTCACTGCTGCTGCCCAAGGTGGTGCATTACATCAGCTGGACTGAAAGAGTTAAGAAGACTGTTTGTGGGGATACCATACCCATGACAGATTCTTCTCAAAATGGGTAGGATGTCTTCCACAATGATCCTCTTTGTCCTTTTGGTTATAAGGAGCTTTTGACAACAAGTATTAGACCTCTTTTTACAGGCACTAAGAACAAAAGTGTAAAGTTCAGTGACTGGAAGGAACGAGCTAACACCGTGTCTTATAGGTAATCTTTTGCCAGGAGCAGGAAGTACAAGGCACTTCCCTGCAGAGGGTCAGTGACCCAGATCATGGGTTCAAATCCAGCTCAGATCTGAAGCATTGATGGATGTGTGGCTTGTGTGGCTGGTGCTAGTGGTGCACCTGCTCTGCCTGTGCAGAGAGGAGTGTCAGCATCCAGCAGTGTCTATCCAGCAGGTGCTCAGCCAGCCAGGGAGACCTGCAGCTGCAGGGAAACCCCTTGGGTCTCCCAGTTCTGTGTGCTGTAACTCCTCCATAAGCATGAGACTCCTCCATGGGGAGGCTCAAATAAGGAAAGAAGCATGCACATGCACTAAAAGCAGCAGAGAGACTCCCAGTGTGATAAATACCTGGCTGCTAAACTGTTACTCAAAGACTGCTGGGATATTTCAGGTAGAGAATTTATTTTTATCAGGAATCTAGTGTATCACATCAGATCAGACTGGCAGTGCAAAGCACATGCCATGAGATACACTGCCAGCATAATATGAACTATTTTTATACTGGTATATGGTGGATTCTTAAACCCCTGGGTTTAAACTATGGAGCTTTCACTTAGACATCATCTGGCCAGAAAAAGCAAGGCCTAAACAGAAAACTTGAACAAACCAGTGGCCACTACTGTTTAGACCTCTTCACTGTCAGAGCATGTACTAATAACCACAGAAAGAAAGCCCAGGTAATCAACCCAAAACAATTTCTCCCAAAGTGCTTTTATTTATTTATTTATTTATTTATTTATTTATTTATTTATTTATTTATTTTTATTTATTTTTAATTTTTTCCCTGCTCTGGGGCTGAGGCAGAAGCAGAAATCGCCACCCAAAAGCAGAAATCATCACCCAAAAGCAGAAATCACCACCCAAAAGCAGAAATCATCACCCAAAAGCTGCTTTCATTGCAGGACCTCAGTGAGAAACTGACATCAAAGGGAATCCTCTCACTGAGGATCTCTCTCAGTATGCCCTTCCCTGGTTGGAGGCAATGTGGTCTCTCTTACCTAAGGGAGAACTTTTTGCCCAGGTGGTCCTGCCAGCCTGGCACAAGATAGAAGGACAGCTGAGTTTTTCAATAGAAATATTTTGCATGAAATGTCTTTGATAGATATATGTGTTTTTTGACTTACTTTCAATGGAAAACGAGCCATTTTGTGACGATATTCCTTAAAAAAACATTTGGAATATGTGAAAGTAGGTAAGCTCATACTTCAAATGCATGGAATTCTATGGGGCCTTAAATATGAATTTCACAGAACTCTGATTTGAAGCTAGTTCTGAGGTTCTTATTACTGTAATTCAGAATAAATAATTTATTGGCAAATGTAGCAATAGCAGTTATGCTAAATACACTCTGTAGAGCTTTCCTATTGTGGACTCCTTTAACTAACAGGGCAGTTTTGTAAAAACAAATTTATTAAAGCAGTTTGCAATGAGGCTTGTCCCTGGGACGCCTCTACCTACCCCCTGCCCAGACAATCTTACACAGGATAGAAGAAGTAAACAAATCTCTTACAACATGTTCCCCAACTGTGCTCTGTGAGACTAATCTGAAGTAAGATACATCTAGTCCAAAGAACTTTATTTTTTGATTTTAAAGTCAATAGTTGTACATGGTAGTCCTGAAGAAAACTGGGGCATTTATAGGTGTATTCAAGAAGTCTTGAAGTCTTGAGATCAAAATAACTTGTTTACTGATAATACTATCATAAGATTTAAATAAGAAGACAGATGTGGGCCAATAAGGTTGGGATCTCATATGATCTTGACTCCTGTTGTTGCCACTAACTGCATCTATTAGGATGTATTTTATCAAGTCAGAGAAGGTATTTATACCCTCACTAGATCTAGCTTTCAGTCTTTGAACTTCCTGAACAGTCTGAGTTTTTAGCTATTACATGATTCTTAATGTCTGTTAAGGTTAAATAATATATGTTAATCCAAATATTGTTCAAAACCCCTGAACAAGCAGCCTTGCAAATGTACTGATGCATCAATCTATTTAAATATGGTATAAAGGAAGCCATCAATATTGAAAAATATTCCTTTTGGGAAGGTTTAGAGGCTAATAGGCATTGCTATGCCCCTGAGAGTATGCTGAAAATGATGATAAATGCCAAGGACGTGAAATACATAATAATATCAAGAAATGTAAAAAGTACTCGATCTTCTCATTACAAAAGGAGTGCTACATAGTCAGAGATGGTATAAATATCCTGAAATGGGTTCCACTCTGTCTAAATTAAGAACCCAGCTTTCATAAAAGTACCTCTAAAGGCATCAAGTAGGCAGATCACCTCTGACTGACCTGATGCAGATAGTTTTTTCATTGGAAGCTTCCAGAAGAGCATTTCTCTCTCCATCATCTAAAAGGGATCTCAGGAACACATTAGAGGTCCTGGGAGATATGCCTGGCACGTGCAAATCTATGTCATACAGTTACTCTAGCACTGTTTTCCAAAAGATAGCTTCTGAGCAAGTAACAGTGCAAAGGTGACTTGTAAGTGGATTCTAAGGCTCAGTACATTCATGAATGTAATCTGTGTGAGTAATTCCTCTAATATGTTAACCTTATTGAATGTTTAATGTATTAAGTTCCATAGCTTCCTCTCTTTTTAGATGGGGATTTGGAGCTATAGAAAAGAATTCAACAGTCTGTCTGCAGTAGATAGGCATCAGATCCACTCCCCTTCCTCCTTACACTTTGTGTTACACATTGTTGCAGTCTTTCACCAGAAACTGGCATCAATTGTACTGTTCAGGTGACCATGTTTATGCAGCTGTCCAGAATTTGAAACTGAAAACTCCAACATGGGAAAAGCAAAATGTATTTTCACAAAGTCTTTGTGAAGCACAGTTGTAGAAATACTTGAGTTGGCATGCTTGAGAGGGAAGTAAGATAGACAAGAGGAAGAATGGAATAGGGTCTGGACAGAGGAGTTTAAACTAGGTCTGCTACTGACAGAACTAGTAATCTGGAATGACAGCTTGGGAGATTTCTCTAAAGCAGGACAGAAGATCTGAGTCTCATCAGCAAACCAACAATGCATTTCAAAGACTAATAGGTTCCCTAAACAGTGACCAAACTTTTTCTTAAGGCAGATATGTAGTACGGTGTATATTTCTGTCACATGTTTCTGTTTATGAATGCAAATATATTCATCATCTGAGTGGAGCAGCAGTAGAATGACAAAGCTGTAGATGCTTTGGTCTGGAAGTTACTACTGGTAACTAAGGTCTTACATTCCATTGCATGACATTTCTGTTGATGGAAAATTAACTGCTTGAGAATAATGATTCCTGATACACAACTGAATGTTAGGTGAACACAAGTTTCCTGCTTTGAGGAAGTGTAAAACCTGTATGTAAAGGAAAATTTTATGCACAGACTTCCTGGTGGTAAAGGCAAATGAATCTATCAGCTTTTGTGCTGTCAATGCTTATTTATCCAAAAGAGCAGTTTATTATGAAATGACACTTTTGAAATACCTGAAGGGAAGGATTTAGGCAGGCATTCAGAATTCAGTAGCATAAATAGGAAAAGAGAAGTTGTCATCTTCAGAAACAACCTACCAGTCGTACTTGCATATAGCAGTTCTCTCTGCTTTAAATTACAATTCTGTCATTTCTGAAAGGAGAACGGGGTTGAATGTTGATTTGACATTTTCTTAACTGATTTAACTGGAGCCTAGAGAATTATATCTCTACAGACATCCAGAAAAGATTTGCATTATATGTCGATCCTTGAATCTTTATAATTTTGGACAGAGGATTTCTAGTTTCACCAATTAATTATTGACAAAAAAGCTAGAGGGTTTGTGGCTCCCCATGATTGCTTGCTGGAAGAATTATCTGGAGAATGATAAAATGCTATTTTTCTCTAGAATTACTTTCACTACAAAGTATGGTTGTGCTCATAAAATTTGAGAAAAAGAATAATTTCTGGCATCTGCTTTGCTAAAGGTTATGCTGAGGTACAGGGACAAGTGAAGTACCGTGCAGTCATGCACAAAACTGCTTTGCTTTCAATCCATTCAATTAAGTCATCAAAGACATTCTGCTCCATACCACCCTTCCTTGATTTTGTGCCTACTTGCACCTTGTAGCCCAACTGCTTGCCTACATCTGCTGTGTGCACAGTCCAGTTTGAATGTATGCCTTTAATGGGATACCCAGGCACTGTTATACCTATTTCAGGAGACACACACTGGCACTTTTTCTATAGCAGACACTGCTCAAAGGAAAAGGGCTTCAACTCCATTAAGAGCCACGGTTAATGTCATGCTTGCATTCTGCAGCTCTTCCTTGAGCATGTTACAAAGAATGTCTTACATTCCTGTCTGGGTGGTTCACAAAACCCATCTTCCTGTACACAAATGTTTGTGACTATACCTGTGGAATTTATGGATATGAAAGTCTAAGTGCTCTGCTAAAACAAGGCCATAAGGAATCCAGGTAATGGAAAATTTATCACTTTCACTGATAAGCAATCCTAGTGGTTTATGACTATCATTTCTAAGAGTCATATTTTCAGTTTAAACTTTGTAGATTTTATTTTTCAAATAATTGGTGACATTTTTGTATCTGAAAGCTTTGCCATACGTAATTAAAACTCACATAAGCTTGAAAAGTAAAGCTTATCTGTGATCTAAAGTGAATGCTGGTCTTAGGTGAGCCTTCTGCTTTAAAGTATATTTCATCCTACAAACACATTCATTTACTTTGCTGCTAATCAATTAACTGTCAAGGTATATCAGTAGTCCAGTCTTCTGAACCATATCCTTATCTAAAGACTGGGGATATCTCCTTTTCCAAGCATTATCAGATGTTGTGAAGAAACTTGGTCTTACCAGCTCAGAGGAAGAGACAGCTGACATTACATCAAAAAATATTACTCCTGCTATTTATTCCTCTAACAGAAATGTATTAAGTAAACATATCTGAAGATGCTGAAAGATTTAGAAACTAAGTAAATGCAACAAAAAACCCAGAACTGCTTCTAGCCTATCAATTATTTTTTTCCTAAATATTAAGTCATTAATTTGTTAAATTTAAAATTAGGTGCAAATCACATTCTTGCAATTTAAGATTAAGAGAGGAGAAAAATAATGATATACAGTTAAGGTATCTCAAATAAATATACATATGTCTTTAATATAAAAGCCTTTAAAAGATATGCCAAGAGGAATGAAAAGATTCAGAGCAAGATTTATTTGTCATGCTCTCAGTTTTTATCTAGATCTACCCATGTGTATTTGTGTAGAGCGCTCAATCAAATATTTCTTTGCAGAGGCAGTTTTTATTATCTCCTCTTATAATTTTTTTTTTTTTTTTTAGGTTATTTTTGCTTCAGAACAGGTGGAAAAAAAAGAGTGAACAATAAATACTAGCACCATTTTGAAGATGAAGTAATAATCTAAATGCTGAGGTATCATTGCATTACTGCAATTCTAAATAATTACTGCTGAGATAAATTTAGGACATATCAATTCCTGTGTTTGAGCTTTTACACTATATTGATCACCTGGGTACTTAAGCTGTAAAATTCTACATATAGTTTGTAATTTAATACAGTGATATACTTCATTATTTATCCTTGGGGATGGGTTAAGATTTAAGCCTCCAGCATGCTGTGTTACATCACTTAAAAGGCATCTTTTCCAATGTACACTTCTGCCTAGTGACCACAGATCTGTCCCTCAGAAAGCTCACGAGTTTGCAAAGTAAGGTTAATGGTACACAGCTTCCACTGGGAACCTTCCAACACAAAGTGTGATGCTGCAAGGCTGGTCAAACGCCTAATCCGACGATCACACCAAAACAGATGTTGGTACACCATGAAAAAAGAGATTATACAGAGGCAATTAACAAAAACATGCCTCAAAAGGCAACTTAAAATACTTCACTTTAAAGAACTTGTATTTGTAAGAAGTCTCCACATCTGAGCAGGTGGTCTAGGTTGTAGACATGTCCAGTGAACCAGCCATCTTAAATTTCCTTTATTGTCAGTTGTTAATGAAAAAGGTAACTTGGAAAATTATGTTTAACCCATTATTTTTGGCATCTGTATTAAAAGAATGAATTACGTCCTATAATTGTCCATTTTTTCTAAAAAATTAGGGACTGGTTAAGTAAGATACAAATGTCTACACCAGGTCAGGTGAATCTGTAAAATACCTTGAGTTAGAGATAGATATCTCCATAGAAAAATAGGTTAATTGGGAATGGCAGGAAAAATTAGAAATGTCCCAGTGAATAAATTGTATCATTGAAGCAAATGGGTTATTACTCCTAATTCAAAGTAAGGTTCTTTCAGGAAAGCCTCTGTTTAATAAGAACAGAGCCCAATGGAAGGCCAGTGAAAATTGAACATTTTACCATAGTAAAATGAGAGATTGCCCTGGGAAGTTGAACTCAAGTTTTGAAACATAGCACGCAACATTCATGACCAATCTCCTTGTCATACATTAGGAAAAGTAAATAATCCATTCTCACACCCACAGTTTTGGATGATTCTTATTTTTATTTTTTTTATTGAAAGACAATGCCTAAATCCGTAAACGTTATGTCATATTTAGTTGTCTGGTACCTTCATATTTTCATAAAGCACCGCTTTTCTCATTAGCTGCTATTACATAGTGTTCTAAGAAAATTTTAATAGAGATTTAATTGAAAACCAGGATTAATTTCTGAGATCTTGTGTGGAAATAATACATATCTGTTGTTCTACTGTTTAAAACTGAAAATTATGCTTTATCATCTCACTTAATTTAGTAGCTATATTTAGAAGATACAAAGTTGAAAGATGGTCTCAATAAAACAGTAAGGGGGAATCTGGAGTCCTAGATCAATAATAAATTTTAAAGCAAACAGAAAATTATCTGTTTTGGTATAGACTATGGGCTAAACTAAGCATGTCTGTACAGAACCATAATGAGACATTTTGTCATCTGGGATGCTGCCTCAGCTGGCTCTCTGCCTCCTGCCAGCTGCTGCAGTTGTCTTCTCTGGACCTGCTCACTCCAGGCTGAGGAGCTACACCAGCCATTTGCTGCTCTGATGTGCTCTACTATGGCTCACTGGCTACATTGCTTATTGTGAAAATGTCTTGATGCTCAGAAAGTTGCATTACAGCAGTTCTATTTCCTGTGGTCTTCTTCTTGCTGTGACTGAAAAAAATAAAGATTATTAATTTGAGTAAGTGCCTGCTGCATAATGGTAGTTTTGTGAGATGTTTTATAGTTTTACATTGTGGGCAAAGGAAGCTGTGGAAATATCCAGTATATCTTGACACTTGGTATCTTGAGTTTTTCTATGATTCATGAGAGATGAGAAGGATGAGAGCTGCCAAGCTTAAAAGATCTAATATCACTAAGCCTCAGGGGACTGCTTAAGAGCACTGAGAGAGGCCCACAGACTGATTCCAAGGTCAGCCAGATCACTTGGAAGATTTAACCTCTGGGATTCATTATCTTGGTTTTTGAATTATAAATTAAGTTTATATGCATCAAACTTTTCCTGTATTTTTTTTTTTAATGTAACAATTTTTTAATTTGAAAAACCAATCTTATATATTTGCTTCTCTGACTTTAAAACTTGAGCTTCTATTTCATCTCACAGATGGCCAATGGCTATAAAATGTTAATGCTAACACTAATATAAATAATAAATTAAACAATGAAAACTTCATCTTAAAAGGTCTAAGTTTTACATGAGAACAGACTTAAAGGTGCACATTCATTCCTGAAGGCAGGAATGAATCCTCATTTCTTCCAAGTAGAGTAAAGAATTGCCTGTTTGTAAATCAGACATAATGTTACTTTACGTTTCTACTTGGAGCACAAGTGGTAAGCACTTAGCAAGGTGAACTCCCTGTCTAGTCTCTCCCAATATTTGTTATTCTAATTTATCTTAGCAGAGAGAACACAAATTCTCTGAACGGCTGAGCTAAGCCCTAGTTTTGCTGCAGGCTCCTGTTCTTGCATTCTGTGTGCCACTCTTAATGCCTTCAGAGGGTATGCAAAGGAAGCGCTTTAGACCCTGTAACTCTGTATCTGAATAAAGGCAATTTAATATTTTTCAGTTTCACTTACCAGTTCCTGCTCTGATGACAGTCTTGCTGCATGTCTTGCAGTTTCAACAATCTTTATTTTTGTTGTTGCTTCTTTATGAAAATTGTGATGTAGTTTTCTATAACACACTGTTTCCTTTCAATATTCTCACCCAGTAGGGTAGCTCTCTATTGATTATTTATTTTTGGAAGAACCTTACAACAGTCCTATACTGTGAGCCCTCGTCTCTTGAGAGATGAATTTCTAAAGTCTGTGAGCCTTCAGGAAAGAAAACAACACCTGAAAGTAGAATTATTCTTTGAATTGTGATGTGCCTGTGCAGTACATATTCAGCCTTACAACATGGAATGGTAAAAAAACTCTCTTCAATTGTACTATTTTTTCAGGTTATATTTGTATGAAAATTATTAGCATTTTCTAAGTCTTCCTGTTAAAGAACCGTAAAACAGCTGGAAAATGGATGTATTTATTTTTCTGAAAGCCTCCTGTGTTAAGCAGCCATGGTGGCAAGTTTAGGCAAATTTCTTACAGTGCCACTGTGGATGTGCTTGGACTTGAAGGAAACAAACTGTGAGTAGAGAGTTTATTTTCTTGGTTTACTGGTTAATTTAGTTGAATTGAATAGGCAAAATGCAAACCCTGACCCTCATCTCCAAGGTTTTGCATAGCTGTCGTAGTGGGAGGCCTGTGTTGATGGCCATTAAGTAAGTCAGAGTTTAAATTTTTTGGGATCATTAAGAAGGACTTGCTCAAGGCCTCATCAGCAAGTATGTAAAAATAAACTTTAGCTGCTTGACACTTAGTGAAATAATTTTCTTCCCTTAATTACAAAGATATCTTTGTCTTGAAGAAAAATCCTTTACTGAAAGGAGGAAAAAGGGTAAATGCATGACAGATTCCTCTGCATACTTTAGGTAACTGTTCACAGCTCTCCTCTCTAGCTCCTCAGTATGACAACTGTTAGGACACCTGGCTGTTTGCCATCTCCCCCAGTAACACCTTCTTTCTAATTAAGGACTGTCAAGTCCCGTGGGGTTTGTGTTTACCCTGGGGGGCAGAAAGAGCAGAGCTGCTCTGCAGCTTTGGCTGCCTTGTGGGCCCATCACACTCAGTGCTCACAGGCTCTCCCACCATCCCACACCTTTGCTAAAAAGTAGATCCGCAGTGACTTCTGTACTGTGAACAGGGGTGCAACAAGTACACAGGGATTTTCACCTCTCTCTCACTTAGGTGTGTTTCTAAACATTTAGATCCCAATGTGGCAAGTGACGGATTTAACAGAGGGCAGAGTCAATACACAGTCAGATATAGTTGACTGGCCAAAATTTTTACCTTTGTAAAATTGTTACATCTTCCTTGACATTGTAAGATGTATTATTCTTATCAGAAAAAACCCACTCATCATAAAAGAACATCTATAAATTGACTATGTCTAAGGCCTTCTCATTAGCTCATTTTCCTTTTTTCTCTCCATGAGAATCCAACATATCAGTGCTTCCCTTTTGGATTCCATCCCACCCGGAGCCTTTCAGAGAAAGATTAGGGGGTCTCCTCCCTTGGAATCAGCCACTCTGCCTGTATTACTATACTTTGAATCACTTCTCTGACTGTTTCGTGGGAGACAGAATACAAAGGCACATTCATATTAGCCATCATGCTGGCAGTTGTGAAAGAATGTGGACATTGTGTACCAGAAAAAACTGCTTTTTAGAGACTGTTGAGGAGAATTTCTCAGTCACTATACCTTAGGTTAAAATAAGAGTACATATTTTTACTATATATTATATAGAAATACAGTAATATATGCAATTAGTATGTAAGTCAGTAAGAAGCTCAGTGAAAGGAATTTAGAGTTTCTTTTTGAACTGTTGTCAAACCTACTTCTAGCAAACTGGAAGTGTTCCACAGCCTTCCATTGAGAAAATGGAAGATCTTCCATTGAGAAAGCTCTACTAGAGTCATTTAGGTGACAAGGTGAATTTAGAAGCACATAGCATAGTAACCAATGCACAGTCCTATAACCAATCTACTCAGCAGCAATAATAGGATTATTGCTATTATTATTATTATTGCTGTGAAAAATAGGATCATGGAACAGTCTATTCTGATCCATTTGAATTACTGTCCCTTTTGAATTCAGCAACATTGCAAATTCCAGAGGATCATTTGCAGATTAGAATTTTGATTTTTGTGTGATGCCATAAATCACAAGGGAAGAATAGAAAAGTTGGTGGATAAAAACATATGTGTCTTCTTGAACATGTATTAATATATTTGGCTTTGATCATATGTTTGGGACAGAACAGTTTAGTGTGCACACCTGGGTGGGGGCATTCGTACACAAACTGACACTGTATTTACCTACTGCTGTCTGGGTACATATGACTATGACAAGTATTACAGAGAATTACAGAGATTACTAATTGGAAAAGAATATATGTGATCTGGACATCTTGCAAAATCTACCTTTCTCTTCCAGTGTTTACATCGATATAATATATATATATCAGGTGCCATGATATATAACACAACAAACGCTAAGGTATTATCTCAAATTGAGAAAATGAGGAGAAAAATTATGCAACACATAGCTTTACATGATCAGAGAATGCACTGTGAGTTGCTAGAGCTTCGTCTTAAAGTAGAGACCAACTATATTTTAGTGAGTTACAGAAAGAAGAGAATCTTCTGGATCTTTATTCTTTTTTATATTATTAAAATAAAATGATTATTGTTAATTCTTAGAATCATAGAATATTAATGGCTGGAAAGAACATTAAAGATCATTTAGTGCCAAGCACCTTTGCCCTGTGCAGGGTCACCTCCCATTAGACCAGGATGCTCAAGGTCTTACCCAGGCTGGCTTTGAACACTGCCAGGGATGGGCACAACCTCCCTGGCAACCTGCTCCAGTGCCTCAGCAATCAAACAATAAAGAGTTTCTTCCTAACATTGAGCCTAAATTTTCACTCTTTCAATCTGTACCCATTGGTCCTCATTCTGTCAGTACAATTCCTGACAAAGAATCCTTCTCTGGCTTTCCTGAAGGCCCCTTATGATGCTGGAAGGTTCTTGTGAAGTCTCCTTCACACAACCTTCCCTTCTCCAGGCTGATCAGTCCCAACTTTCTCAGCCTGTCTTTATAGCTGAGATTCTCCAGTCCTCTTATCAACATGATGGCCCTTCAATCCAAATGTGAACATTTAGCAGCCCTGGATATTTTTATTTATGTTCTTTTTCTAGAATGAGAATTATCAGTTTTTGGATAGATTTAAAGTTAATGCATGTTTTCCATCATGATTTGAACTCATATTTTATTGGAATAATGATACTTGGTGGAATCCTGTTTTTCTTTAAATCAGCTGCCAAATTTCTACTGATTTATTAGAGACAGCCTTTAAAATGCACACTTTGATTTTGCACATCATCTGTACAAAAGTACACTGATTGTCTAGTAATGATTTTATTTGAATAATGAGGTCTCTTCTCTGAAGTTGTAGGATAATTTATTTGCATTTTGAATTAATTTGTGACTGAGATATTTGAGATAATTGTGCTTGCTGAAACACCCAAGGAATATAAAGAGATCCATACAAATCTTGAATGAAATACAATTACAGTTATCAGAAAGCTTATAATTTGGAGCTTTTCAGCAGCTTTCATGGTAATTTCCTTCCAAAATAAATTCAATACAAATATTAGGTCCTCAGCAACAGGAACATTTTTCCTGGTCATTCATCGACCCTGATACTGCTGGGTAACTTCTGCAATACCTGATACATAATCCATGATATACGGATTTCTCTTCAGTCCTCCACTTCTCATGGACCACAAACTAGAGGAAACCATCAGCTGTAAGAAGTCTAGTTTTAGGCTGTATAGAAACTTTTATTTTCTGTTTCATTTACTTATAAACTTTGTCAAAACAGAGTACAACTACAAACTGGTATGTGTCATGGAAGCCAAGGCTTTTTCCTTTCCATACAGGATATGACTCTGAAGTCCTGGTCTAAAGGAGTGCATCTGTCCCACTCAATGCTACATAAATAATTTTCAGAGTATAGAAGTAGGGTGAGGTTATACCAGACAACTGCCAGTCATGGGCATTAAAGACTGGTACTGGAAGGAGTCACTGTGGCATGAAAGCATGGCACCAAACCAAGAACCATGTGGTCTGATGGCCTAACTCACCATCTTCAGCTTTTTGTTTCCTTCCTGGTCTTATTCCTGTCCATCATAGTTTTCACTTATTCTTTCCTGTAGCAAGCCAGACAGAACTGATAATCTATAGCAACATCTAAGACTTTTACTGTCATATTTTTCACTATATGTGTGAAATATAATATATTAAAGTATATAATTTTATATACTTATAAAAGTATATGTAATTTTATTTTATGTATTTGGCAGTGATAGGTAGTTTCAGCACAAGTGATGCCTTTTCTAAGTTATTTGTATAATTTGTTGGCTTTTTATACAGCAGTGGTTTCTATTCCCAGTGGGAGACCTTACCCTCACTTCTTTTACACACAATTCAACTCTTCATTCTTTAAAAGGAATCCAAGAAAAGCAGGGTGTGGACCTGGCATTGCAGATGTGATTCTGAATTTCTCACTGAATCTTCACTGTAATGCTATGGAGTGCTGTGGGGCTCTGTGGAACTGTTTTTGTGGAACAAGAATTGGGATGTGACAGTTATTACAATGAGAGAATTTGCCTGCCCTAGAACTCAGAAAATGCCAGGGACCTCAAAAGGAGTAAGGCAGCTTGATGCTTTCATGAGTGTACTGTTTGAGGCAGAGCAATGATTAGTGGGATTTATTGAAGTATTGACTCAACATAATATTTTGGAACTATAAAATTGTACACAATTTACAAGCTATTTATTGAACTGTCAAGCTGAGCATGCTGCTGGCCTACATAGGGGCAGGATTTTTTGTCAGCTTGTCCCTTGCCTCTTATTGCCTCCCAGTGTCTGTAATGCACTTGTTGTGTCTTTTTCATAATTATACTCCTATTTCATATGAGTTGTAAAGCCCTGGGCTCTTTTTGAACTGTACTGATTTCACTTGAGCTCTTTAGAGTGCAAAGGTCTGCCTGCAGGGAAGTGGGGTGAAGGACAACCGCCATTTAAAGGGAAAGACCTCGCTTAACTTTGCACACTGTGAATACAAAACCCCTCCAAGATATTCTCTATCAGGCATTCTGTGACAGGATTTTAAATTAAGCTGTTTCTCAGCTACAGGAAGAGTGGTGTTTTTCTATGACAATTGCTCCTGATTAAGACATTATGACATTTTGAACTGTGTTTGAGATCTGAGGTAGGTGCCCATGTTCCCTTTACAGCACAGTGAGGCAGGTGAGTATGTCTGATAATCTCAAGGAAGAGATCTTGACCATCAAAATTTATGCATCTAAACTGAACAGACCAGGTCTTCTCCTTGGATCTTCTAGGAAATATGTCATTCTTTTTACATGACTTCTCTGCCAAATAGCTGCACGTGCTTGCATCCAGCAGACTGACTTTGCTGTATCTGCATGATTAAGTTTGCTTTTCAGCCCATGGTGAGAGGAGACAACATTGGTGCAAGTGCTAGCCTTGCAGTGTCTCCACAGGCAGAGGCATGTCTGGCTTAACTGGGAACAGAGACATGTGGCTCTTTAGGCTTGACTCACCCCCACTGTTGTCCATAGAAGAAACTTCAAACCACAGCAGTTTTCTGTGAGGCTGTTCTTCCTTTTTCCTTTTCCCTCCCAGCTGTCATGTCTCACAGCTCAGAGTAGGCATAGCCATTCATGGTGCCACATTTTAAAATTACTGACCTCCAAAACCCTTTATGCTTGATCACAGTGTCTCTGAGCGGTCAGTGAAGCCAGCAGTCTTTATCTACCCATTAACCCCAAGATTTGTTCATCAATGATACATTGGGAAACACTTCTGTGGAAGCAACCTGGTTTGCCACCAGCAATGTCCTTCAGTGTACAGTTGTATTGCACAAAAATAAAATGTGGCAGCAGAAACTAGGCTGGACCACAGTCAATAGCCCCACTGCCTGATACAATATTAATAGGTTGGCATTGTAGAAGCCATAGAAACACTTTAAACTGAACTTTTTTATCAGATTCCCAGTACAAAGCACTCCAAATACCATCAGCAATTTAATATTAGGAGCTCTCCTTCTGTACACAGGGATGAGAAAAAATCAGATTACTTATGGAAATTAGTAAATCACTAAAAAGTAGGGTTCACTTTATTTCAACAAATGGAGGAACCACCATTTTCATTACTGTCAATTTTATTTCCAATGTCTTTTACTGGGTTGAAAGTTGTTTTGATTTGCCTCAGAGAAGGTACTAAATTAAAATGGTGATTTTAATTTTCAGGTGATCCTAAAAAAAGGATTGGGGTGGCTGAGATGGGTGTGTGAGGCAGGCAATCATTTACATTTGTCTTTCCATTATAGGCTAAGCTTTTATAATTCAAGATATAATTTCTACCTCAAAATACGTTGGTGAAAGATAACCATTTCTAAGAGATACCCACTATCTCCCATTCCTGGGATTTCTCCTGGCTCAAGCTGCCACTTCTGTTCTACGTTCTGTGCTGCAAGGTATGGTACAAAGCTGTGGCAATTTTGGGTGCTTGTCCTTTAGTCAAGACAGCCTTAATGAAGCTATCAGCAATGAGAACAGAGATATTTGCTAGAAATTAAATAAGAAAGTCTGTGTTAAAATGTATTGATCCCCCTATTTAATATTTTGTAATATTATTTATACTATTTTCTTTATATGCTACAATCTTAAACTCAAATGGAAAAAGTCAAAAATATGTGGGGCTGCTGGTACTGCACAGAAATGATAAAAAGCTCTTTCAAAGTCACTGTTTTCTGAGATCTCAATATTTAATGTGCACTGAACTTAAACTATGCTCTCATTTTCTATGTCCTTAACAACTGTATTATCACTCAGCTGTAATGTCTCTGAGACGAACCTTCGTGTCTACTGCTCCCTATGAGTTCACACATCTGTCTGGTGTGAATTCTGCTCACTCTCCCTCTACCCTTATTTTTTGCCTTTCTCACCTTGAAAAGGTGCAATTCACATATCAGCCTAGTGCTTCAAAAAATGAGTGATTTTGAAAGCAGGGAAAATTTTAAATTCCCAGGCCTGCATGCCTCATCCATACTTTAGTCTTTCTTTTCTCTTGCTTTGCTTAATTTTGTTTTTTTTTATCCTCTTCTGAGGTGTCTTTTTGTTTGGTTGTTGTTGAGCTATTTTGCTTTTGTTGATTTTGCATTTCCTTTTTCTTGAAATCCTTATTTTATTCTGGTTAATATGAACTCTGGGTATCAGATACTTAAGCTGGTGTAGAAAAATATATATAGAACAGTTATATGTATGTTATTCAGGAGATTAAGGAGAAAATGTCATTTTTGTAATGACAGAGATCAAAACCCAAAACACAGAGAAGCTTGTTGAAGACATAGGCACACTGACAGAAAACACAGAAGTTGGAGACATTCATTTGGGGACAGGTTACTTAGAACATCTGTAAAGATCCAGATCTCTAAGTGCCAATAGGGAAGTACAGGGTTTAACACTGGAAAAAGCACTTAATTTAGAATAGAAAAGGAAATTAGAATGGAAAGCATAGCTTCCTTGAAAAAAACACCACAAGAGTTTCTCTCTATTTCTTCTTGGTGGTTTTGGAGGAATGAGATTTTATGCACATTTATTGCAAATGAAATATTTGACTAAATTAAAAAAATCCCCAACCAACACCCACCCCAAAAAACCCCAACCCTCCAAACAAACAAAGAAATAAACAAATGCAAACAACACCACAGCTCAGTAAAGCTGGATGCATCACTTCTCCTTTATGAGGAAACAAGGACAGGTTGGTTCAGATGGACTGGAGTCTGTCATAGTTATGTTTGAAATCTAAACCTGTATCCTTTAAAACAAAGTCAGAGGGAAAGAGATGAGAGAACAGGCAGAAAAGCAAAGTTAAAACTACCATTTCGTTTCCCTATACAAACTCTTCCTAGCATTGTGTTAAAGGACCTTTTCTCTGTAGCCTGAGTACAGACAGAGTAAAACATTAGTTATCAGCTGACAAAAGATATTCCTGGCCACAGGACTATGTTTCAATTTCTTTCTGTTTTTGTATAAAGCATCTGGGCTATATAATTTTCTTGCTTTTATTATTTGTGGAATTTCAGGACATTTTCAGAATTAAGCAAATCTGAGTTATGCTTCCTGAGACAATTGCAAGAATCAAAATCTGGGTGAAGAACCTTTTTCTGATATCCAACCTAAACCTCCCCTGGCACAACTTCAGGCCATTTCCTCAGGTCCTGTCACTGTCACCACAGAGAAGAGATCAGTGCCTGCCCCTCCTCCTCCCCTCACAAGAAGCTGTAACTGCAGTGAGGTCTCCCCTCAGTCTCCTCCAGGCTGAACAGACCAAGTGCCCTCAGTCACTCCTCACACGGCTTCCCCTCAAGGCCCTTCACCATCTTTGTTGCCCTCTTTTAGATGCTCTCTAATAGTTTTGAGCTATTACCAATAACTAAAGACATTTCTTTTACTGGTAGCAGCCATGTTTCCATTAGAAGGATTCTCAAGTGTACTTTTATCTGAAGAATTCTTCTTACTGGAACAAGTCTTGTACTGGAAACCAACCCAGGGGAAATTTTTAAATAAAGAAAGTGGGGGACGGGGAAATAAATAAGAAATGGAGACATTATTAGAAAGAGTGGAAGGTAGAAAAGAAAGGATGAAAACCAATTATGATAAATTAGATAAGGGAGACAGCTAAAGTCAGAAAAAATTCAATGCCGTCACTCATTCCTATCTGTTCAAAATGTGTCACTCAAAGAGCTGCACATAACGTGACAGCTATTCTCTCCCTCAGACCATCTATTTGGCTTCCATAGTCCTGGGACATAATGACCAGATTTTTTTCCTACACCCTGTGACAGTCAAATAATTTGCACTTAGTGATATTTCCTTCCAAAAGGCACCCTTAACATCTAAAGGTTTACCAAAGGGCTTAGGGAGCATTAACCTGTATAAAAAGCTACAGCTCTAAATAATTTTCACATTTTTTGAGAAAATCCAAATGGCCAAGCTGTATTTCTTCAGCATCAACTCTTAGCATACAGTCAAGCTTGGTTTCTCTTTATCATTTTTTAGGTTAATTCAGTAATTTTTATTTTTGTTCCATTATTTCCTGCTACAGAATTGCAGCAGAGGCTGGTAGAAAGTAATATATTTATGTCTGAAAAGTTGTTTCTACAGTAGCTCTTGATCTGTAAACAGAACATGTTCTTTAAGATACTTATTCACAGTCAATAAAAATACCCATGTGAGTATAGGATATAGGGAGTAAACCATTGATTAATAATGAAAACACATCTCTGCTATACACAGTGAGAAAAAAACCCCAAACCAAACCACAAAAAACCCCCAGAGTATGTTTAACAATAGATGTTCCTCAAAGCTGAGATTCCCAGAAATAAATAAGAGACTTAGGATAAATCCCACTGATTTTCAGTGGAACTCGGGCTCCCAAATCCTACCCCAAATCAATCAATTTTATTTATACTGTAAGCCACTTCTTTCAGGTAAAGGAAAAGCAGAAGGACTCTGAGTTCTTATGTCAAAGATCCCTGTGTTTTCTGTGGTTTCCGTAAGTACAATTTCAGCTCTATAATTACTGTTTTCCTGTTCCTAATAAAAAGTTGTTCAAAGCTATTCAACTGCAATTACTGGAGTCTGATTGCCTCATTGGTTTCTGCTTGCCACAAGGTGAGACTTAATTTTAAAGCAGTAGTACATGGACTTGAAAGAAAATGTGCACATTGGAAACAGGGAGCTCATTTTTCTTTTAACCAGAAAAGCTTTGAAGGCTGGATGATCTGAAAGTAAGAGCAGGAGAAGTATGGGTTTGGGGATATTTTTTTATTAAATCAACAGGGGAAATATTCTTAATTTTCCAGTAGATGGAATTTTCTTAAGGCTTATGATCTGAATTAGTTTTATTGTCTGTTTGATAAAAGTATGCTACATTGATTTTACTAAACTAAAATTTAATAGCCAGCAAATATCCAGCATACCATGGGAAGGAGGAAGTGTTATGGTGCTTTCTAACCAGCATGTCCAGATATATCAAAAAAGATGATGAAAAATTTTAGGCATTGTGAAACACCATTTAAGAGACAGTGATTACATATATACTGAGGATTCAGCATCAGCTGAAAAAACCCTAGATTTGAAAATTAGAATCTAAGAGTATTAAAGGAGATATTACTTCTCAGAATTATACATGACTTTGGAGCACATTCTTGTGCAATGAGAAAAATATTTTCAAGACCTGCAGATTTCTGTTTCTTTCACATTCTTTCTGTATTTTTACACACAAATGATCTTAATTTCATATAGTATTATTTTTTCCTTCCCATCCATTGAGATGCTAGGTCTTTGAAATTACCACTCAAATCTCCACTGCCACATCTATGTAGAAGCTAGTTCAATATCCTGGCTTTGGCCTCACTACAGTCTTCAGTGTCAATAATGGAGTTTTGCCAAGCTATCCCTTATTTCAAGAGACACCACTACCCCATAAAAGAGCAGGTATTTTATATACTCCTGTCACCTCTTGCTGTAACACTGCTATTACCTATATATCCTTCAGTCTCCCATCACTTCTAGCTAGAATACACCAAGACCTTTTAGAATGAAAGAACTATTTCGGTGGAAACAACTCTAGTTTGCTAGACATCTAGAAGATATTCATCGACTCAAAGAACAATTTGGGTATAAAGGGATCTTTAAAGATGATCTAGCCCTGCCTGTGGGCAAGGACACAATCCAATAGACCAGGTTGCTCAAAGCCCCATACACCCAACCTTAGAGACTTCAGGGATGAGGCATTCACAACTTCTCTGGGCAGGCTGTTCTAGTATCTCACAATACTCAAGATAAATTTCTCCCTTATAACCTGCCTAAACCTACTGACTTTCAGTTTAAACATGCTTCCTTGCTATGCCACCACAGGTCTTGGTAAAATATCTTCCTCTATCTTTCTTGTTAGCCCCTTTTTTATTATGAAAGCCCAAAACACTCTCTTACTGGAACTTTCTCTTCTCCATTTATTGAGAGACCGCCAGCTATTCACAACCCTTCACAGAAGTAAACATGAATGCCGTTTATTTCTATCTTTAGCACACTTCTTTAGGGTTTTACAGGGTCCGTGGGCTAAGCAAGTTACCATTGGCAAGTTACCTGTGTGTAAACACACAGGTTTACATTTTTTCTCCTGTACACAAGGATATTGTTTTGCTTTACTCTCTCTTCTGCAGGAAGGTTTGACTTTAGCCTTTAATATCACGACTTATTTCAAAAGCTGGTTTGTGCAGACAGGCCTTTACTAATATATAAAATATATCAACATTCATTCATACTTTCTCCATAGGAAATGAGTTCCAGCCCTCTGATCATCTCTTCTCTAGACCTGCTCCAACAGCTCCATGTCTTTTATGTGCTGTGGACTCCAGACTGCATTCAGTACTCCAAGTGTGGATCTCATGTGAGCAGAACAGAGGGGGAGAATCACTTTCCTTGACCTGCTGCCATGCTTGATACACCCTTGGTTGATGGTTGGCCATCAGATTAGTCAGCACCACTTGTCCCAGCTGAAGTGTTATCGAAGGACTTGGTTATTTAAAGTTTAACTAGGACCAGAAATACTTGTGTCTCTGTATTACGGACACATACCTGTAGTGTGAAAATCAGAAAAATGACTGAAGTTGGGGTTGATGATGCTAGGGTTTGCATTTATTTGTTATATTCAGTGCACCTGTTTCAAATATTAAGTTAATTTCTACATATCATCTCTCTTTCACCCTCTTTTTCCTATATCTTCATTAATGTAAATGTGACATACAGAATCTCTCAAAATTATTTATGATGGATGAAGACAAATCCCACTTCTGGCCCTAACAAATAATATAAATGGATGCTATGTATGAAATTGTCTGACTGTTGGTGAAGTTAGACCACTAGAGGAAAAGAACCTTTAAAAAAGAGCAGCTTAGTCTAAAACCACATATTGCTTATAAAAATGAATTCAATTCATCACAGTGAAATATTAAAACAATTATATATTTTACAAATATGATAAAGATGCGCAGTCACATCAATAAAATGTAAACAGCAATGCATAGCAGCAAAAAATTGCCTGTGAATTCTGTCTCATGGCTTTATGGTACATTTGATTTAGCTTTTCAGACATGAACTCTGACAGGATAATTGCCCCCTACATAATATATTTGAAAGTAGTTCGAAGTATACAATATTCCAGTGAAAATTCTAGGTGTAATAGAAGGCAACTGAAGCTTGTGGGTTTACTTCTTTACTAGCAGGGATGTCATTGGATGACTGCCTGATGCATATTAGATGGATTTATCTTTTTTTCTTTAACACTCCTTGGTTTTCTCAATGCACAGCAAGTAAGCAGATGGATCCTGTTCATGTTTTATTTAATTAAAAAGCCAAACTCTCCCATCTTTTTATTTTGAATAAACAAACCCTGTTTACTTTAAATATATGTGGCAAACAGTTGCTTCTAAAAACAAACTTACTTTTGGTCAACACCCTCTACTTAAGTTGTTCAAAACACACTCAATGTTCCTGAAAACATTGCCATATGTTATAAAATTAATTAAATTTTAAAATGCCTTATCATCTGGCATTTTTATCTTTGAGAGGATTTCCTACTTATTTCCCCATGCTACAGATGTGTTTCTGAATTGCAACATCTGGCACTTAGTAATTGGGTCTTTGCTTCAGGCAGTAGCCATCTTTGATCTAAAATTACAGTAAGTCTAAATTTAGATTCCTCATGCACTTGCTATTTCATACCTCTCTCCACTCTGTTATGACACATATTTGGATAAACGGATGAGACCATATCTGTCAGTTGCTCATTCTATCTGCCAATTACCATTTCCTTCTGGATAGACAAAAGATTCACAGTACATCCTGTGAAATTCTGGTTTCTTGGTCAAAGCAAATTTAGGATCTCTCTGCCTCACTCTTGTAGTTTCTTTCCTTTCACTTTTCCCTTTCATTTTTTTTATGTTCTTTTAAATCTTTTTCTTTTTCTTTTTCTTTTTCTTTTCTCTTTTTCTTTTTCCCTTTTTCTCGTTTTCTTTTTATTTTTTCTTTTTCATTTTTTCCTTTTTCTCTTGTTCTCCTTTTTTCTTTTTCTTCATTTAGTCTTTCTCTCTCACTCTATTTTTATTTCATTCTTTTGCTCTCTCTTCCTCTCTCCTTTCTTCCCATATAAATCATTTTCCCTTCCCTTCCCTTCCCTTCCCTTCCCTTCCCTTCCCTTCCCTTCCCTTCCCTTCCCTTCCCTTCCCTTCCCTTCCCTTCCCTTCCCTTCCCTTCCCTTCCCTTCCCTTCCCTTCCCTTCCCTTCCCTTCCCTTCCCTTCCCTTCCCTTCCCTTCCCTTCCCTTCCCTTCCCTTCCCTTCCCTTCCCTTCCCTTCCCTTCCCTTCCCTTCCCTTCCCTTCCCTTCCCTTCCCTTCCCTTCCCTTCCCTTCCCTTCCCTTCCCTTCCCTTCCCTTCCCTTCCCTTCCCTTCCCTTCCCTTCCCTTCCCTTCCCTTCCCCCTACCATTCTCCTCTTATGAACAGAATGCTGCAGTTATGTTATAATTATTTCTTTGGAATCATAGTTTTGAAAGGTTAAAATCAAAATATTTGCCTTGATCCCAAAGGAAACAAACAGAGCAGATGCCATATGGAACTCTCCAGCATCTGATTAAGTGGTACCACTGTACAACAAAATATGCAAAGCACCTGCATCCAGGTTGAGTCAACCTAATCATATAAGAGTTAACAAGTACAGCAGTTATGTCTTTTAGGAAGAAATATTATTTTTAAAATGATAGAATACAACATATAAAAGTTTAATTCATGCGGTTGTTCTAGGAAAAAGAACAAGCAATTTGAAGTATTGAGTGTGTGTGGTCTCTGCAGATACTGTGCATTTAAAATTCAAATACTTTCATAAAGACTTCAGTAAATAAATCATTATATTGTCCCTTACTCATTCAACTTTATTTATTGATGTCTAGAGATTATATCCCTGGAGTAATACAGAATCCTGGCTAAATGACACTTGATCTCCAAGCAAAACACTGTAGTTTTCCCCTAACTGCTACTTGCAGTGGTTTGTCACCAAAGAATGAAACCAACTCTCCACCTGAATTCCTACCCCAGAAAAAAAAAAAAAAGCATTCTGGTTCCTTGTACTGTGTCCATGTTCTCCGTGGATATTACTTGTCACTTTAACACAATGAGCCTTTGAGTTTTTCAAGAAATATACACTTCTGTGCCTTTTCTCTGTGTTTGCTAGAGCACACACCTGTCTCATTTCTGAAGGCAGTTAAGTGCATTATAAATCTTTTTCTTAGTCAATTTCCACCTAAAACAATACAAGATAAGTATTCACTGTGGGATTTCAATGCATTTTCTGCTTGTCTTATCTCCAAAATCACATTTAGAAAAACCAGGGAAAGCTGAGCATCTCACATGAGATGTAAGTGGGATACTAGGGCTATATTTGTATGTGTAAACTGAATGATGTCAATGTGTATCCTCTGGCAAACTTTATCTGCATCCCAGCTTTCAAACTCTTCCATCATCCAGTGTGGAGTAATGCAGCTGGCTCCTTGGGAATGGCTGCTGCAGGAGTGCAAACTGGCATATGCTGTGTGTGGACCTCAGAGAGCATTTGAATGGCAAAAGGAATTCACCTTCAGGGCCCATGTTTATTCCCTGACTATTTAATTTACAGTTATAAGCCTCCTTTAAATGCATATCTTAAGTTTGTATGACTCATGTAAATAGGGTTAGCCTGCAATATAGACTTATTTTTTTCTTTATGACTGAAATGTCTAGAACTGACCCAGTAATCAGAAATAACTGTGCCTCAGATAAAGCCCCTGTGCTATTTTAATGTCTGCCAAACTTAAAACGTATACAGATTTCACTCTGTTTTACCTAGTTCCTACATTATAAGAAAAGCATTCTAGTATCTCTTCTTAAGGAATTCTTGCTCTCATCTCATATGATTTCAATTACTGTTTGTGGGTACAGGTAAAAGAATACATATATTGAAAATATATGCATCACCTGCTTTGATGAAAAAGTCATTTCAGAATAACTGTGCCTCTACAAAATACATTGCATTCTTTCATCACAAAGACTTATTTTAGATAAAATGTTAAGATACAAAATTTATTTGAAGCTGTAATAAATCATCTTCAAACTGTTCATCATGCTATTGGATACGTATTTCCATGTCTGTTTGTCTGAAACAAGGATATGGTCCATGCAGTTCCTTCTACTACTGAAGGAAAAACAAAGGGAATTGCAGTAGCCCAGAAAATCATGACCTTATCCTTTCTGAGTTTCAAATTCATCCTTGCTGAGGAAGGCCATTGTCAGAGTGCATATCTTGGGCTGTGGGCAGTCAGCAGCTGAGATAAAGACAGTCTGTCCTCTAGCACTATTTTTATTGGGTACCTGCACAGCTAGGTAAAATTAAGCTGAGATATACAGTTTCTATAAGAAGTCCTAATCAATCTGTTGTTCAGACATCCTGGTTGACTTAGGAACCTGGAGACAATTCAACTTGTCTTTGTTCCAAGTGTTCACAGATTATATGTTCTTATCCCTCTATAAAATTTTACCAGCTTTCTCTTTGATCCTGATAATATATCCACTTACTTTAGGGCTTATTTTTCCATCTGAATTGCTATCTTCCCTCCTTACCTCTTTCAGTCTGATTTAGGTATCTTTTTCACAGAATCTACCAAAGACTATGGATAAATATAGAAGGAGGATAAATGTGCCTGACACTTGCAGCCTACTGCTCTTGCCAGCAGAATGTAGCTGCAGAAAGGATTTAGCTGGAGAGAATAAATAATGACTAGAAATCTCCAAAAGAGGGGAAGAAAGGAAGAGGGATCTGCCATGAGTGTATTTGGACTGTTCAAAAGCATTCAAGCAGTTTCATTCTGCTTGTATGGAGGCAAAGAATGTATTCAGAAAGTGACATTTTGGATTAGAGAGAGAAAATCTGTTTTATATTTCTGATTTTCACTTTAAATGAATGGAGAAGCTATGTTGAACAGCTTTTTCTAAATGAGGAACTGAAAGGCCTAATTTATCCAACAGTGCAGATCCCAATGATCATATGATAGCATTTTGGGATCAAAAGAGATCCAGGTAGAATGCCATGAAAAAAGGGAATGTACCAAAAGGGTCAGCTTAAATTCATACTAAAAGTAACAGTGATGTGTAGCAGCAGCTTAAGTACAACACTTTACCTGTACCAAATCTGAGATGTTTTTTTCCTTGTTTTCTATTTCATCTATCTCTGGAGGTCTCTTTTGCAATTCTGATACTGGTTTTTATCTGCCACTTGAACATGTGAATTGATCTTCATTTCATATTCATGACTGAGGCTCACTTTCCAAATTCCATCTTCTATGGCTCTACTTGTCTCTGTGATGGAAACATTACTACCCAAATGCTCAGCTTTATAGGAAGAACTAGTTCAGCCTCTTAAAAGAAAGGAAAACCAACCAAATCTTTCACATTTTGAAAATGAGAGCTTGTCTGTCATAAGGTGGTGCATATTTAGTATGGATTGGAAGGTATTTTGTCACTTTCACTCACAGGACCTTCAACTTCTTATCTAGCATCTCAAGTAGTCTTTCTTTGGTTTCAGTCAAGTTTTATTATTCTCAGAAGTATAGTCAGTCAATTAATCCTTATCTGATCATTCATCTCCTAAAGTTTCTGAAAGATGTAGATTTTAAAAAGAAATATATCTCATTATTAAATACATACAAATAAATGTGATCCCTCACATGGAATTTGTGTTATAGTGGATTGTATTTATATAATTTTATTTTTATATGCATCACTAAAAAATTTCCTCCAGTCAGGTCTCATCAGTGCACTTAGTTTATTCCTCTGGATCACTCATGTCTGCCACTCAGTTTTACTGTCTTTAAAAGCTGCATAGTTTAAGTGAGTACTGTAGTACTATATAGAACTATATTGAATGGGTCTGCTTTCAGCAGCTATTTTGGTGTACTATATTCAATCTAATAGTTATTAGATACATTTTATTTTCTTTCTATGTTTTGTAATTGTTAGATGCTGCAAAGATTTAAGAGCCCAACAAAGTAATGAGACACTGCTTGAAATATTTAGACAAAAATTATGTTCAAGGATGTCTATTCAAACGTGATTCAGTGTAAACAGGATGAACTAATAGATTTACATCTTTAATTATAAATAATATATAATAATTCTATATTATGATTATATAATATCATTATAATTATATAATATAATTCTTCTATATTATAATATAATTATAATAATAATTATAGAATAATATACTAAATAATATAAATATAAATGATTTTTTTCTGATCTCCCTTTCCAGCAAAATTGTGTGTGTTGCCCATTAACTGTTCTCTAAATCAGCAATAAATTAAAAGGCTACTGACAAATAATAAAAACCACAATACTAGGTACCAAAAAAATGACTTGATTTTGAAATTTTGCAGACTGATTGTATATATCTTCCTAGTGTGTCCTTCAAAAGCAACAGAAGGGCAAAGAACAGGGACTAAAAAACCTGGTTTTGAAAAGTATAATTTGCAAACAGATTACTTTGTAACATTAGAAAACAAGCTTAATTTTAATTCACCTTTCATTGTAAGACTATATAAATCAGGATTTTGCATCTATTTTGAATCTATTGCAATAGAAAGTAATAATTTTAATTTATAATGCCCAAGTGTCAGGATGAAAATCTTTGTAGGTGAAGAAAAACATGAACATTTCTATGCATGCCATATATAATCTCTGTATACATAGATATACACAGATCACTTCTTAGGGTTTTATAGTCTAGTAAAATGCATTAGCCACAATAGAAAAAAATACTACTAGGGGCTAGTGCCTTAATAAATAATTCATTTAATAGATAGGTTTCTGCAAGACTACTAAAAATAGATGAATTTTGTGGTGTTGTGTTATTAGCATTTAAAATAGTCAGATTAAATAGAAAGATGTTACTAATAGTAAAAGAGCCCCCACATGATAGCTAGCTGCTGGATGAAATAACCAAAATATTTTTATCTAAAATCATCAGAGTTAACAATAATTTTGTTAGTTTTAATTCACTGAAGATATGGAATTGTAGGCAACATAAATAAAATAAAATTATAAATATAAATAAAATAAAATAGAAATAAAAAGTTTATGGACATTAGAGAAATATTTAAATAAAATTGGGCCATAACTAAGGTGAGGTGGGGGTTGTAACAAAGCCCAGGCTATAAAAAAAAAACTATCTGTAGGCATCAATAAAGTTTACATGTCTAAGGAGAATAAAAGCTGAAGTGGAATCTCTTTGTGTCATCAAACTGTTTTCAGCCTTATAGGAAAACTGAATTAATTAACTTATTAAGTTAATAAGATCTCTTTAGAGATATAAAGAAAAGAAAAAAGTGAATGTGGAAGTATGATATAGAAATGGCTGAAGTACTCACCAGAAGTTTTGTCTCATTGTTCATGGATAAATTTGTTCCCAGACCTTGGTGCACACCACCATGGTTTTGGAAGGAGATGGACAGCAGAGCAGGACTATCGACAAAAGTCAGATATATATGCAGACATCTGGGGCCATTTTACCCAAAAATGGAAACTGTCATTCTCCATGCAGAGTCATGGCCATTGTGGGAGTCTCCTCATGATCAGCAAAAGAATCCTTCTACTCATTTTACAGAAAGGTGGGAAGAGAAAATTGTGAAATAATAGGCAGGTTAGCTTCATCTTAGTCTTTAAATGAATAACATATCCTATTAGAAAGCATCTTCAAACAAGGAAGCCAATCAGAGACAGGAAAAATGGATTTGAGGGTCATATGATGTTTGATGAGCAGAATTGCCTTTTGAGACAAAATGACTGGCATGTGAATGAGGAAAATGGGTGAATGTAATCTGACTTGTCCTTAGCAAGGATTTTAATACCATCCTATGTTTGAAACTGCATGAACTAAAAGCTAATCCTGTTAGATGAATTAGAAATTGACTAGTCTGAACAGTTTAGAGGGTTGCAACCAATGATTTGAAATTCAGTGAATGGCCAGTAACACGTGGACTATCCTGGCGGCTGAAACTGAAGCCAGAATTGCTCAGTGTTTTTGTCAACAACCTGGATGATGAGACAGAACATATCCTTAGAAAATTTATAGTTCATACTAATATGAGTGGGTCTGACATGTGGTTTAATGGAAACAGCTCAGTTCAAGATGAAACCAAGACATGCAAAGACCAAGACTAAATTCCTCAGAACTCAAATGCAGAAAGAACTGGCACATTAAATTATGGGGCAGTCTTATGACTTTAAATACACCTACCAAGTCTATAGGAAGTAAAAATAATAAGCATGTTGAAAAGGAAAACAAAAAAGTTACTGTAAGCAAGTGTAGGAACATTATTCAGACACAATTAAAAATTAAAAAAAAAAGGTAGAAGAAGAATTAGAAAAGAAAACCAATATATAATTAGCAGTTCATACAAATTTCACCAATGATGAATTTCATCCAACTTTGTCTTTCTTTCTGAAGAAAACTTATTTTAAAAGTGAAAAAATGTCATAAGCTTACCCAGTCTGGAATTCAAAAAGTACTTTGTATGGGCACAGGGGAAATTACTAGACTGAAGATGTTGAGGAAGGGGAAGTTTAGAGAACTGAAGTTGGTCTAGAGGAAAGACAAGAGTGCGTGGTGTAAAAATTGGACTTTTCAGTCAAGGGTTAAATATTTCTAAATTACTTATGTTGGAAATGATCTTGCTCAATATTTCCATTAACATTGGGAGCACAGAAATGGACAAGCTATAGAAAACCAGAAGTGATTAAAAGCTAAAAAATTTAGCCAATTCACTGTAAAATGAATATTTTGAGGAATAGATTAGTAGGATTGTATTAAGTTTTTCAAACTATTGGAAAATAATGTACATATAGAAAAGAAGATAAAATTTTGGGTTACTTGTCAGACAGAAGAGGAGAAAGAGATGAAAAATATAAGGTCACAGAAAGACCACTAAAGACCAATGACATGTATTTAAGAGGACAAAGGAATTTTTAAGTGATATCAATATATTTCTAGGGAGCATACAAAGTGAAATTATGAATGTTAAGGTAAAAGACCATGGTGAGAACTGATTTGTAATGCTATATAAAGATCTGAACATACATGTTTAAGAAAGATAGATTCAAGTGGGATTTATAGAGCAGTACTGAAATCAGTCTGATGGAAGAAAAATTTACTTAAATTACTGTGGAAAATAGTTTCTGCTTCTGTCTTATGAACAGGTCAAGGATGGCTGTGGTGCAGCAAATGGCCAAAAAGAAAGGGATATGGTGAGAATGAATTATTATTATTATCTGGCAATATTTAAATTTATTCCAGATATTCAGATCAAAGTTTACTGTCCAAAAGAAGAAAAATAATTAACAGAAGGAGTTTCACATAAAATCTGTGAATTTCAATGAGAGTTACTTTCATATTTTTAATTTGCTTTTCACTATAGATCAAAGTGAAATTTGAGGGAATTGCCTGCCTACAGGGACCCAAACTGTAGAGACAAACTGCTAAAGCAAATTTCTGCCATCTGCTCTAACGGTATACAAGTACAAGCAAGAAGGAAAAGGAATAAGACATCCTTTCTGCTTGGAGTTGAGGGAAAAAGTATATTTTTGAGGTGAGATTATATTTACAGCAAACTTGGGTGATGTGGAAGTAGAGGTGGCATATATGCTTTGTGGATAGAGCTCTCTTGGAATTTAGATTATCTGTAAGAGTAGGGAAGAATTCAAGAATATTTTGTAGTAGTCAAAAAAATCAGTGCTATTAGGGAATTTTTCAATTGCCTACATTCTGCTGATGAAAGATGCTGGTTTTTTCAAAGTAATTGTTTATAAGAATTGGACATTTTTAACTCAGTAGGGAAAAATGTCAAATGGGCAGAGAAGGCATGAAATCTTTCTTATCGGGGAAGTACCAGTAGAGTCATAACTCAGTTACTTGGGGTCCAATTTAAGTTGTTTATTTCCTTGGTCTATTTGACTCATCCCAGATACTAAACTTGCCACTGCTTAGGAGAGTTCTCTGACCTACTGAATCAACTCTTGTAACATATCAACTCTTGTAAGATTATGGACCTCTGAATATCTTCGATATCAATTTATGCAAGCAATTTGCAAAGAGGCAGAGGCTTGGACTGAAATTTCCCAGAATTCAAATGTGGGCCAAATCCATTCCTTGCAGTCTTGTTCTCACATTTTTTCATGTTTTTAATGTGTCAGGATTATCCTGAAAGAGCACAGAAAATCATTTAATTCTCAAAGCTTTAAGTAGTGAAAAATGTGTTTTCTGCTAATTCCTATGGAAGTTCCAATAAAGAGCCCAACTGATGAATCAAACCACAAATAAAAGCCTCACTCCTTAGTTCTTCATAGGCGTTTTATGCTTCAAACATTTGCTGTCAGCCTTGTAAGACACCTGGTGTGCTGCTGTATCATTGAATAAGATTAGATATTTCATTTATATTGAGGAGATTATGAACAGTTTTCCCACTGAGTGACAAGACATGGGGTTGAAAAGATTGAACTGTGGGTAGGTATTTGAATACACCAAGGTTAGATATATAACCTAGCTGACCGGTTTTCTAAGCTTCATATACAACGATTTCCTAGGCTCCCTATACAATGAATGAAGAAAAGAATAGTTTTAATTCAGAGCAGGACCTTGGTCTTTTAGGAGAGAAGCCTACCATAGTGCTACTGATTATCCTGCAGCAGATGAGTGACTGGATGCTAAAATTGGTATGTGCAATACCAATGATACTGCGGTATCTTTGTTTTGACAAATCAGTGTTTTCCATCAAAATTAGATTGCTGAAAAATTCCCCATCAGTGCCAACTGGCACATGTTTGCAGCTGGAATGAGTCAGGCACATACACTGTCCACTGACACATGTAGCTGTTGTTCAGACTGACACTATGATATGATGAGTATTTGGCAGGTTGGCCTCTCATCTTCTGCTCCTGCAGCCCCTATTGTGGCCCTGTAGAATGGCCCAGAGATCAAGTTCTCTCCATGTTGCAGCAACTCTGGATGAAAATGACAGGAGGAAGTTCCTGAAAGAAATATTTTTCTCTCTGTTTAGGTTTTTTTATTGGACTGGGGAGGTTGTGCATTGGCTATGTCTTAGCTAACACAGTAATTGTGATTACTTTTTTCAAGAAGAGCAAGTAAAGAAACTGAAAAATATTTAATCTATGATGGAGACTTTCTTCACTTTAAGTCAAAGTTTTTGCTTAAATTAATTGTGATAGTCTATAATAATTTTTGCCACAAGAAAATATTGATTGTTTTGTCAAAAAAGACAAATTGATTTTTCTAAGTTTGCCATTTTCCTTCAGCTTGAGGTATTTGCCATATTTGACTTAAATTCATGAATAATTAATTGCTTACTACATACCACTCCCCTTCCCTATCAAAAGACACTTCTGGACACTTGCAGTCAAAATGAGGAGAAAAAGCCTCATTGAGAAAAGATACAAGAAAAATATGCAGGTCTGTTGTCCTCCAGTTCTTCAGAAATATATATGGGCCCACTGACTTTTGCAAAGCATACTTTCAATAAATAGTTTGGTGTTCACCTCATGTAGGGCACCACTACTCAGCAGGATATAACTGGCATTTTGCTCTCTGATGCAAAAATGTTTCACACAACAATAAAAATATTGCCACCACTTTCCTTAAGGCATTGATTCTCTTAAATAACAACTGCTTTCTTTTTTTTCACACTGCTGTACCTTCCTCCTTGGTGTCAGCTTAACACCAGGTGGCCTGAAGTTGTCTTTTTCCTGTCAGAAAATTCCTTCTAAAATGAACTGCATTGCTACAGTCTCT
This sequence comes from Poecile atricapillus, assembly GCF_030490865.1. Classification (NCBI taxonomy): domain Eukaryota; kingdom Metazoa; phylum Chordata; class Aves; order Passeriformes; family Paridae; genus Poecile; species Poecile atricapillus. The sequence goes on along the minus strand of NC_081251.1, from coordinate 23,324,811 downwards.
ATCCCAATCACTACTAGCGTCAGTGCTGTTCTTCCTCAGTTTGTTAATGCAGCTTTGATAATTCTCCAAATACTGCCCTTACTTTTACTGCAACATTTTCATATGGATAATTTCACTTCTAACCCATCAAGCTTAGGATTTCTACTGTCATCCTGGCTTTTGTTCCTGGTTTATAAGGTATTCTTCCTACAGTACTTTCAGCAAGTGCTTTTCCTTTCATTCTTCTCTTTCCTATATGGTTATGCTTCCTAAACCATAGTATTTCTGACTCTATTTTTGACTCATAAAGAAGAAATTGTCTAACACCTTCTCTGGCATGCAATTCATGTATATATAGTTGCTAATCATAAAACCATAAAATCAGAATAAAGTAGGGTTGGAAGGGATACCTGAAGGACTTCTGGTTCAAAATTTAAACACTTCTGTTGTTTACTGAAAACAGTGGAATCTATGATACTCCTGTTCACTCTATGTTCTGTGATTATGATAATGAATAAAAGGGCAATTAAAACTATTTTCTAAATGTCATGCAATACACGTTGTATTCTTTGATGATAAATGCAATCAACGTGAAAGAATTAAGCGTTTTGGATGTTCTAAGCTGTTTGATCTTGTTAAAAGGAGTGATTTCAGGAAGATTTATCACAGTTAGGAACCAAGTACCCTCACAGAGTATAAAGACAGCCTATTATAACAGAATTCTTCAAAAGAGGGCAAGTGTGAGCTGCATCATTTCAGAGCTACCCTTAGTTTAGTTCATTTCCAATAATCAGGAATGGACTTTCTTTGAGAGGATCAACTGCCATTTTCATTTTTAAATTGCTTGTAAGGAATGTATGATGTCTGATCTGGTTAATTGAAGGTCATGCCAATCATAAGACTAATCTGAAAATATATATATAAGAGAAAAGCTTAGCAGTTCCTGTTAAAATGCGAAGTATCTGCAGTATGCTTCATTGTTAGTGTTTGAAAATTGAATCTCATTCTTTTTTTGAAGCAAAATTTTTATTCTAAACCAAAAATAATGATGCTCACTGATAGTCTTTTCTAATTGACTAAATTTGAAATATGCAGAGACTTGTTTGATCTTTGGATTTGAGATAGGTTTGAGATATATGAGTGAGGACATACCAAAGAGAACTGCAGGCTAATTGCATCCTTGTTCAGGCTGAGGGGAATTTTACATTTGACTTCACTTAGTACAGATATATTATGGTTCAGACTGAATTACAGTCTGAATAGTCTGAAGTCTTGTGCAGTAAATTGCTGGTGCATCAAAGGCATATAACACTTCCAAAATAAAACAACATGAATTAAAAACTAAAACTACATGATGCTTTTGTGGTAAAAATAGGAAATATTAGGAAAGGAAAATTTCCTTTTCTGTTTCAATGAAATGCTTGCAATTGCTTGTATCCCAAAGGGTAGGACAAATCAAGCTGGGTAATAAGGGCCATCAAGCTGCTGTGAAGTACTGTCTCATTCTTTTGTAACTCTTCTCATGTTTCTTGTGGGTGGAGACCACTTTTTATTTTTTGTGTGCATAGCTTTGGCCATTGTTATGCCAAAACCCCCCTATATTCAATATATGCAATGTAGATTCTTATTACTATTTAAATAACAAAGTTCTCATGATATATTTGAATTTTATTAGGTCATCTTGTCTACATTATAGTGTGTTGGTTTTGGCTGGGATAGAGTTAATATTGCTCCCAGTAGCTGGTACAGTGCTGTCTTTTTGATTTAAAATGAGAATAATATTGATAACACACTGATGTTTTAGTGGTTTCTGAGCAGGGATTGCACAGCACCAGGGTCCTGTCTGCTTCTCACACCACAGTGAAGACAGTGGGAGTGTACAAGTTTTTGGCAGAGGACACAGCCAGGGCAAATGACTTCACTCTATAGCCTCATGCTCAGCATACAAAGCTGGGGGAAGAAGGAGGAATGGTAGGGACATTCGGCGTGATGATGTGTGTCTTTCCAAGTAACATTATGTGTGATGGAGCTCTGCTTTCCTGGAGGTGGCTGAACACCTGCCCACCCATGGGAAGTGATGAATGAATTCCTTGTTTTGCTCTGCTTGCATGCACAGATTTTGCTTTACTTGATAAGCTGTCTTTATCTCAACCCACGAGTTTTGTCACTTTTACTCTTCTGTTTCTCTCCCCCATCCCACTGAGAGGGACTGAGTGAGCTGCTGGGTGGGGCTGAGTTGCCAGCTGGGGTTAAAAGTTAAAACCACAACACATGGTTAATGAGGAATCATTTCCCCACTGCATTTCCAATTCCTTTGACCAAACTCCGTTTAAATAATTCAAACCAAAGGTGTTTCTATTGCTCACACTGGGAGGCTTTCATTACTCCATATGACATTGGATGTATGTGATGTGTATTACAACAAGGGCCTTCCTTCTAGTTGACTATTGCCAAGACTATGACTTTGTTTTTATTGTTCAGTTATTCACATAGCATTCAATTTCATAAGAAAATAAGAAACTCAAGGACTGCCTTTTTTGGTCTTCAATAGTAACAGAAGATACCTAACTCTCATCTTTTCAGGTGAAGAAGGTGTCCTGATGCTCCTGGGCTACTGGGACCAGGTTCAGAGTTTGATGAATTTTTTTCAGATGTTTCTAAAGTCACTAAAAAAGTCTGTGACTACGAAGTAACCCTTTTAAAAACAATCCTACAGAGGCAGAGAGTATTTAATGAAACTTGTTTATATTAATCCAAGGGAACATAGTTCAAAACCACGCTCTTGCCAAGCAGCACAAGTTGTGGCACTCATGTGATAGCTATGTATACTGTGAAACAGTGCTGGAGAGCAGCAGGAGAATCACACAGGGATCAGGCTCAGCTCCTCCTATAATTTGTGGTATGCCTCAGGTAGCCCTTTGTGACCAGAAACTAAAGTACCAAATCACTTGGGTCTTCAGTGGAGCTGTTGGGGAAAAGGGTGGGAGAGAAAAATAAAGTCCAGAGGAATATGCAGGAGAGTCTACAAAGTCTACAGTCTTGAATCTTGCAGAGCTTTTCACATCAAGGGGTAATACTGTTCAAAGGATGAAGGATTTTGGTCTATAGCCTTTGATCATTCTCAAAATTAAGTGAAACTCTAGGTAGATGTTGAAATATATTCCTCTGTGCTAATAAATTTCTAACAAGCTAGATATCTAACGATATCAATCATACATGTAGTCTTACTCTATAATAGTATTAAAAAAATATTGAATATAATTTTTAGGACAGTCTTAAGGAAAAGATTGTTCTTTGTAAGCTCAGTTAGTCAGTTTGTTATGCATGAATTCACTACTCCAGCTGACTGGTTCTCATGACTGAGCATATCCAATGGATTCAAGTGTCAAACAGTCTCACACCTAATGCTTGCAGAGATTTCCAAAGTAACTGACATTTGCTATTTTAAAATCATTTCAAAGTAGCTGAAGACCCAGAGACAACATGGCCTTAAAAAAATAATGGAAAGGTAAAGTACATTTCCATCCCACTCAAAGGCACCACTGTACACTGGGAAAGGTAGCCTGCACTATATCTCTTCAGTGACCTCATTTTGTGTCCAAATATGTACCACTGAGCCCAGGAAATTTCCCAGCAGGGTGTCCTGCCTCTACCTTTGCGGTTTAACAGAAGGATGACAGCACCCTGCTGTTTGCTGTTGGCCCTCAGGGAGGTCGTTTTTTCCCACATTCCTGTGCATGTATATATATGCTCGTATTTTATATATATATATATGTACATGATCAATGTATAACCCAGAAAATGAGACAGTTATGAAGAGCTGCCCTTTGCAAGGACCAGCAGAGAAAGAAAGAACATACAGCATTAACAGGGATAATGTCCAATCCCACTAGGCTAAGGCAATATTATAGGCAAGAGATTAACCCAGAAAAGGATATTATTATTTTAAAAATAAAGAGAGCAAAAGCTAATTAAAGTAAGTTGGAAAGGACTGTCTTTAGGAAGGAAATCACTACCAGTCAGAAAGCTCATTGCTAAAAGGTAAGTCACTTAACTAAAAATAAGTTGTTCAATTAACAGAAATAATTTTAAAATTACAGAATGTACCATATGAAAATGTTTAGGTTTTATCATTCTTTCCCTTTCCTGATGGTAAAGGTATTTCTTTTGTTCTTTTTTTCACTATTGAAGCAGACTTCTGCTGCAGAACTTCATTAAAATGCCAGCTCCCACTGAGAGAAACAACTCTCTTCGGTGAATGGATATCCTGACTCGGTGACTCAGTGTCTAAAAACTATATGGAATATTTTTGTCCTGTATGTGTATGATGTACATGGATATGAGTGCAGGCACACATATTTAGAAGTATGCATGTGCTGATATTTGTCTAGAAAATGTCTGTGTTTAAGTCTGTAAAGGCATTAAAAATCACAGATACTTTGTTTTTTGCATGATTCCCCTTGTCATTAAAATCCCTATAGCATGGGCACATCCAGCAACTGAAACTAATTTCAGAGGGCTCAGATGTGTTACTGTGACATGGACCAGCATTAGAGGCTATTCAGCAGCAGCAGCAGCCACAGTTCTCCTCTCAGTATAACCCTTGTGGCTCTTGGACTTCTTCCAGCATAGGAATAAGTAGGCAGCAGCACATCATGCACAGGTCTGTCAGAAACTAGGATCTTCAGAGGCCAGGAAAATTTTTAATTTTCAACAACAAGATTAGCATTTTCCATTCCCCAGAAGGTTTATCAAGACACGCATGGACTTTCTCAGTTGATAGACCAGATGCTGGTACTCGTGTCCCAGGCATTGCACCAGGATGCTGCACATTGCTTTGGCTGCTCCAGCTGCACCAGCTATGAGGGCTATTTCCTTTTGTAGAGGAACAGAGAGATTACAGGGAAAGATCATGCCATAGTCAGCTTCAGTTGCATCCAACCAGTTTATCATTGCTTGTATTACGCTACACCTCCCCCAGAGGCTGCATCCAGCCCAGTCTTCTCCAGAGTTGTTTCTGAAACTTTTCACCAGACACAGGAACTCACTGGTTTATATTTTGGTTAATTTTAATATATTTTAGGTTTTGTACCTTCTTGAATGTCCATTTTTATGACATGAAGAACTCTACATCACTTTTAGAACATGGCCAACAAAACTGGTTTTCAGGAGATTTTGCCAGACACTTTATGGCATGCTCTTTGGACTGTTCAATAAAAAATGTGTCTTAAATTTGGGTAAAAAAAAAAAAAAAAATAGTGGCATAAACTGCTATATGAGGGAAGAATATGCAGCAATTTAATAGTTAAGTATGTCAGGAGCAGGGATGATATTACTAGATGTTATCATTCTTTTCGGTAGCAATGTCTAGGCAGGAGGTCCTAAAAAAGTATATAATACCATTCATGTTCCTTTCTATTGATACACTTTTAAAAGCTACTTGAACCTGACACATAGGGCTTCATTTGGTGCTCCTTGAAGTTAATAGAAAACATTGGATTGACTTAAGGCCATAGTTCAGGCTTATAATTGATCTAAATGAGATGCTAATAAGGTGTGTATATTAATATCTCTACTTTGCCTCCTCCAGTTCCTGGCACTACCATTTCATTGTATCTTGTCTTATGCTACATGCATAAGTCTCTGAGAGAAATTACTATTTTCTTTAACTGCAGGGCTATTTAGAAAATGCATGAGTGAAATATGAAATTTGAAAAAAAAGGGGAAAAGACAAAATAACTAAAATTTGGTGAGATTTTTTTTAAGAAGAAAAAGTAAAAATACCAGTTATGCAAATTTTGAACCCATAAACAATGAATTCTGGACACAAATATTTTTCTTTTTTGACCTTGCAATAAGCAGAGACAAATAATATGAAACTTGAATACTCTGCCACTACCATATCCATTTTTACTGAAGATGACCTTCAAATATTTCTGAATGTTCCTTATTATCTCCAGACAGAAAATGTGACTCATCACTGTTAATTTAATATGCCCGAATAATTTTTTTTTTGTCAGGACTACATAACAGTGACAGAGAATCCAAGACCTGAATGTAACTAATAGGCCTGCATGTCGTTCAAAACAAAATTTTGATTCTTGAAACTTAGACTTTTGGAACAGGATGAAAAAATGGGAAAATGTTAGATGTCTTTACAAATTGTCTCCATTAAATCCTGAACCAGAGTTACATGAAGATTCCTATTAATTAAAAAAAAGTCAGCAATTGTCTATTAGCAAGAGTCTTGGGGGAAGCAAATTACTAGGATAGACAGTTTTTGCAAAAACAGAACTTGTTTTAGCAAAAGAAGGGCTTGGCACATCCCTAGCCTGATGGTAAGACTGGATCTATTGGACAGATGCAGGAAATCTGTCCCTTCCCAGAAAATCAGTCCCTTTTTGCATGCACAGCACATGGAGCACTTCCACAGGAGGACTGGACCCGTGTGACCTGTGTAGTTGCTCTGTCATGGCAGGAGAATGGCAGCTCCTGCAGGATTATCAGGCTCAGAGCTCTTCAAAGGGTAGGGGAAAGAGGTGTATGGCAGAAGAGGTGCAAGATAAGAAAGTCTCATTAATAAGTGTCTAAACTGCTGTCTACCTTTTCCATGGTGCAGGTTTTGACTGCAGAACAATCCTAACATCGTGTAGCCATACTTCTTCTACAACTGTGTCAAGTTAAATGTCATCACAGCCTTATCAACCAAAACAATGTAGATAAGACAATGTCTAGAAAGAACTTATAATTAGATACAAATGCAAAAATTATTTTCAAAAATAAAGTGTAAAACAATAGACTTAGTCAGTAAATGATTAAAGCCTACCATGGGTGCATTAGGAGCATCTGCTGTACTTAACATTCAATGTTGTCTAATATAGTCTTTAGTTACTATCTGTGTATGTATTGATGGATATTAAACATGATTGGCCCAAATACTGATCCCTGGGGAACACACTCATCAGCTGGATGTAACTCCATTCACCACCACTCTCTGTGCCCATCCAGCCAGCCTGGTTTTACACAGCAAACACTGCAGTCATCCAAGCCATGAGCAGACAGTTTCCCCTGGAGAATGCTCTGGGAAATGGTGTCAAAGGCTTTACTAAAGTCTAGACAGACAACATCTATAGCTGACTTTCAATTTCTGTAATAAATAGGTAATAGTGTAAGTCTTGAGAGTTTTGGTGTCAAGAATTGAGAGAATTAGGAAAACAGTCAAGTTTAATGCAAAAACACAAAGCAATGGAGAGTGCATCTACACTATTGAGTCATATACTTTCCAGGGACAGATACAGTGTTATTACATTCACTGTTATCTAACAATATTTCATTTGAGAATAGAAAACAACTTATTTTGGGTAGACAGTGCCAAAACTCAGTTACCTTCAGTTTAAGTCACTTAGATAGACATGGATTCAGAAAATGTGCAGAGAAAATATGAATCTAATGTTATGGTCAAATTAATATTTTATGTTTTATCCTACATTGAATACACAACAGACTGATAGCTCAATTATTGTTCTGCTCTATGAGATTATAATCTTTGTCTGCAAATAGTCAGAAAAGGATTTGACACTAATATTTACAGAACAAAAGTGGATAATCTGCTGATTGACAGTTTCTAAATGTTTTTCGTTGTTTGATGTTTTGCTGTTGTTTTATGGGGATTTTATTTACTTTTGAAGACAAAGGGTTGCACAACTTCCAAAAATCACAAGAATGTGGAACATGGGAAAATGTGGTGCTGAGGAAAAAAGAGTTCTTTCAGATGGTAAGGCAAGAGCAGTCATTAGAGAAACAAAAAATACTTTCATCAAAGGCTACTCTTACAGTGAATAATTTGTCTTACTCATCCATTGGGGATGTCTACTAAAGGCATATCAGTGCACACATATCACTGTCTGGGGTCTTGTAATTATACTATATTTAGTTTCCTCTTTTAATGTTTAATTTTGTTTGCGCATTGGGATAGTGCTAGGGTGTTCTGTCTCTAAGTGGTTGCATTTGCATTCCTTAGTCTTGGGAATCCCTAAAAAGGATGAATCTGGGATTTTCCCTGTTTGCTCCTCTTCTGACAAATTCTGCTACTGGTGACTTGTCCATTGTTTGATATTACAATGATAGTCATGCTCTTTGTTTTAATACTCTAGAGAGTAGGTAAAATTTGCACTGCCTAATGCTGTAGTGCCTGCCTTCTGATGTAGTGGGTCATAGAAATAAAGATGCTGGGATGTGTGGAGCTCTGGAGTGTAGAAATGAAGTTGCAAGTTTTTTACATCCAAAGGAAACAACAAATTTGTTACGTACATTTATTTCAGAGGAGAAGAGAGACCACAGAAGTAATTTTAAAACCTCTTGGCATATGAGAGCTTGATATTTTAATAATATTTGTTAGTGAAGCTCAAAATTGCTTGTCTCTCACACAGATTAAAAATAGGTTGGGGTCTCAGAATATGTATCCTCTCAGTGCAGAAAAACTGCTTCTAAATGGCAGGTCTGGTTTTTTTTTTTTTTTTTGTTTTTCAGAAGAATAGTATTTATTTCCCAATTCAGTATAAATCCAGCATTAAATACAAAGTCCAATCTTATGTTGTTCTTCCTTCAGATCCCTCTCTTGTGCAAGGAAACATTTAGCTACTGAAACTTGCCTAAAGTGGTTCCCATTTTCTAAAGAGGCTGCCTCTTGGGAATTATGCTGCATGGTGTTTAAAAATATGTTTTGCTTTCTGGAATGGCCTTCTGTTGAAGAAAAGGTTAAAGGTGCCCACAGTGACAGTGAAATTTGTCCTGATAATAAGCCTGAAACCTGACCTGCATAAGCCTTCGAGAGAGTGCACTGCCCACATCTGATTCATTGCTTTGCTGCTGCTTCAGGAGAGTGGCCAAAGCAGGACACCAGTGCCAGCTCTGCAGCGGTTTTTGTTTCTGCGTCGTGTCGGCACACGTCACCTGAGACCACCAAGTTGTTTTCACAGGCCAGTGAGCTCCAATTAGGAGTCATTCCAACACAATTTCATTTTCAGCAGAGAAATTTAAATTACCTGGAAGTGCATTACACATGCAGAAAGAAATTAGAGAAATATTTTTCTTAAGTTACTGACCTGGGATACTTTTCCCTTTATTAGTTCCAGAAACTTCATATTTATGTACCTATTAAATATCACATCTCCCAAGGAAAAGGAGAAAAGAGCACCTGGGATCAGTCACAACATTTGCTGCAGGTGTCTCGATTATTTCAACAACTGTTAATTATATATAACTGACACTTTTTACTAAAAAAATGGGTGACAAAAAAACCTGAACAAAACCAAAACAAACAACAACAAAAATTGCAAAAACCAAAACAAACAAACAAACAAAAAATCTCCAAACAAACAAGCCAACAAAAGCCCAAAAACCTCCCTAAAAACCAAAATAAAAGGAAAACTACCAGAAACTCAAAAATAGATTAAGTCAGGTGAATGAGATAGTAAAACCTTAAATGTAGAGAATTTTACCAGTTAAAAACAAGTCTGCCTCTTTATTATTTGGAAGCTTAGTGGGTATGTTTCCCTATCTAAATAATTTTGTATCTTGAACCTTGGTTAAGTTACAGGCCTATGATATGTATTGTGTGTTTCAATTGTTTTCCTTTTTTTAAATTTTAGGAATAGATTTTCTTGTATCTTGTTAAATATACTCTATTACCGATGAATGATTATTTCCCCTTCATACACACAGAATAAGATCAAAACCTTCACTGTTTACTCATAGCAGACATTTTGGTTTCACAGTAATAATTTTTACACCTGCTTACAAGGCCCACCTGCAGCTTTCTAAAATACATATTTAGATTGGCTCCCAACTGTTCCTATGGCTTCTGTGTTCTTGTTTGCTTGACTTCTTCATCTGATCCAAACACCCACACTGACTGAACAATCCCCAAAAGTGAATATCTCTTTGCAAGTAGTGATTCACTTCTGCTGTTATTGCTTCATTTGTACTCCGCAGGAAATGACAACAAAAGTGTCTGTCAGCTGTTCCACCCAATTTCAGCAAAGACTGTGGCATTCTCGGGGGCCAGTGTGCAATTCTGGTATTCAAAGTCAGCATTTTATTGAGTGCTGAATTTACTAAATGTTTTACCTACAGTACACCATCTCAGAAGTAAGAATAAGGACCTTAATGATCCTGCCAAATGCCTACTTGCTTAATCTACCCAGATACTCATTTCAAAGATACAACTTGATCCTGAAACAGAGGTTGGTTACACTGAACTGACATTCTTTGAAGAAAAGCATTACATAAAGAAATAATTTTCCCAGCTCTGGAGCATTTATTTTACAGCTATCATAGTCAAGAAACCATTTCCAGCACTGTGCCAAGGAATGTGCTAACTGGCAAAATCAAGCTTAAAGGGCTGCAAGCTTCAATCCATTTTTGATCATAAGAAATCCGTGTGTTCATTTGTCATTTCAAACAGCCAAGCCTTTGTCCATGAACAACATGCAAACCAGTGTGCAGAACAACTTCAAACATAAATATTAGATGTGAGAGTATGGTTCAGAATACTTGAAGTTAATGCTCAGGTGCCACATTGATAAGCATAGGACAGATCTTTGGAGAAGACAAAGATAAATAACAGGCAACATCAAACATCCTTTCATCCTTCACAGTTCATTAACATCTGAAAGATGATACTACCCATTTAATTTTAGATATGGCATGATGATATCAGCCCAAGCAAGAAACATCAGATCCACGAAAAAACCAACCAACCAACCAACCAACCAACCAACCAACCAACCAACCAACCAACCAAACCAAAACCATACAAAAAACTCAAACAAAATACTTATAGAATCATTTGAGTTGGAAAAGTCCTTTACTATCATTGAATCCAACCGTTAACTCGGCACTGCCAAGTCCAGAACTAAACCAAGTTAGTGCTACATCTACACATCTTTTTAATATCTCCAGGGGTGGTGATGCAACCACTTTCCTGGGAAACTTGCTCAAGGGCTATTTTTAACTGAATGTTTTCAGTTCTTTTCTGGGAAAGGCCAGAAGTTTCTCTTTTGAAACTCTTAGATCCTCATGTGTAAGGGCTGTCAGAAATTCTAGATATCTTATGTTTCTCTCTGTCTTTTTAAGAATTTAAAGTCTGTGAGTGGGTCCAAAAAAGTGCCTGTTGAACAAACATTTCAAACTGTTCCTGTCGCTTCCGTGAGAGGATGACAGATCAGGACCCTCGCCAGTTCAGTGTTTTAATGACAAAGACTCTCATCCAAAGTATGACTGACTATGGATTTCTTTCTTGAAAGGAATCAAGATTCATTTCCTCTTCTCCCTAGAGCATACTTATCCCAGTGCAGATACCCTCACAACCTCACCTGTTTACTTTGGTTCAAGAATTGCATGGTACAAGAGTTACCAAGCCAAAAATCTAAGGCAAACATGACTCTAAGCTGGTAAGAAAGTCCATTTATTTTTAAGAGAAGGAAGAGGGAATTGAGAGCAAGTACTGCATGCACTTGCATGCACTGATAATGTCTTGAGTTTTTTGTGTAATTGTCTGTAAGCATTATTCACTTTGCTCCTGAACCTAGAAGAATGTGTTTATCCTTTCATGGATGAAGGTCCATATGTTCCCATTATAGTACATGCTGAAACTCTTGGGAGTAAGAGAAATGGGTGAAAAAAATGGTGCATAGGAAGGTGCATTTAATTTACTGATTTTCCTGTCAGGCCAGGAAATCCCCTTCCTGATGTCACAGGTTTCTTTCTAGTATGGTTTTCCACAAGCTCAGTGTTCCAAAGCAGGCAAGACTAGAAGAAAGAAAGGGTTCACAAATGTGGATTCCAGAGAACCAACCAAAAACCATATATTAGAAAACTGATGATTTCTCATCAGGAACATGACTTGTGAAATAAAAGACTTCCCTCTTTTAGCTTGAGTGCCTCAGCTTAGTTCCACTGCTGTTTTCATAGATTAAGAACTATTGCTTTTTAATGTGATTAATGTGGAATCATCATCTCTAAAAGGAATAAACAGGCCTCTGGATAATGCATTAATTTAGTTCTTGGGATGGAAAACCAATAACATTAAAAAAATAAAAACTTCATGCTGCACATAAGTAAAACTTATGTATAGCAACTCTTGCAGATAACTACCTCTATATATTTGTCACACTTAATTATCCTTCTCTTACCTCGTATTAGTCATTATTGCTGAATAGTGGGCTAAAGCTGAATGCTAACCACTGCCACAGGAGTAAAGATACTCTAGATTCTGTCTTACAATAGCAACTGGAAGCAATTGCTTCTTTGTTAGGTGCTGCAAATTTTTTGGATATAGAAAAAACGGCTGCTTTTTTGTCCTTCAGGCAATGCCTAGCAAAGCTATTACTGATAGTCCTATTTCTGCTAGACACTAACTTAGCTTCCCAAAGACCCAGGGAAGAATGAGTGGTGGCACAGGTCTGAATGTCACTGACACAGATGTCACAGCAGCCTTTACTCACTCATGAGCTTTGCTGCTGGTGACACGTGCACCTCTAGTTCATGTGGCACAGCTGTACTCATGGAATACTCATTGGCTGGTGCTCTGGACCTCAATCAGATTTTTCAGAAACAGGAATTGCATAATCAGAGTGTGACTTCCTACAGAGTTTTTCAGTGTTTTATGAAATGCCATGCATCTTATCTTTGTCCATTACCAAGTTCAGTGCACAGTGTTACCAGACACACTGCTAAGCCATTTTCAATCAAGCAACCTAGGAAGCTTCAAAAAGTACTGGAGTCAATTTACTAGATGAATTCCCTCTTCCCCCAAAAGGAAGATATTGCTATATGATGAAAACTCAGTCTAAAGGACAAATTTAAGGAGTTTCTTTAACAAAGTTTGACTTCTCCAAGTAGCATCTACTTCTTATTCCTTAATAGACAAATCAAATACAGATCTGACTGATATATATTTGAACTTAGCCTTACAGCTCCAGGACTTCACCAAGTGGCACTGATTGAAACTTAAGCAGAGAACACCAGATTTAACCCCAAGGCACAGCTCTGCTACCATAGAAATAACTGGTTCCTTCAAGATCTGAATATATACCTCCAAAAAATAAATGGAAATTTCTACTCAGCATATGTCAATTCAGTCTTTTCTGAATATCTGGCATAATCCTCATGATATCCAGGAAAAGGTACTTTCTAGCACTAGTGCTCTAGATAATAAAATTTATCAGTAAGTGGAAAATTTACCATAAATTTACAATTTACACTACTGAAATCTTCATTCACATAGAATTGTAAATGAACTTTTTTTTTTTCAGTATATTCAGCCACATTTTTCAAAACACTGAAAAGATATTGAGTAATGAACTAGTATGGTAATTAAGTCAGGAAAGATACAGAAGCAAAATAAATGCTTTTGTGTAACATTTCTCAAACATCAACACAAAAGTCCCTCGTTATCCTGATTTAAAAAGAAAATAATTAGGAACACTTAAACTAAATTTACTGGGAAAGAAACTATATTTTCTGTTCTCTTATTGCTGATACATTTGATATCTAAAAAAATGCAAGTCATGCTGAAACTCAACTGAATGGATTCCTCAGTATGAAATTTAATGCATCTAATTTAGATGTTTAGACCTTGATTCACTGAAAAGGTGAGGCTGTGAAGCAGAAGGGGAGGGAAATTCAGATGCTGTAATTCCCTGTGTAGCAGAAGGAAGCAAGTCCTCTGAGAGTCCTTCAGAGGCACACTCAGTTCACCTAACTTGTGTGTCTGCCTTCCTTTAACAGCCAGGGCTTGCACAGGAGAAAACAGTGAGATCCATGAGCCAGGAGTGTGTCCTTGTAGCCAAGAGTGCCAGTGGTGTCCTGGAGTGTATTAGGAAGAGCATTGCCAGCCCATCAAGAGAAGTGATCCTGCCTCTCTACTCAGCCCTGGTGAAGCCACATCTTGACCAGATAAAAAGATGAGTTTGTGTTTCAACCTTTCCTTCAGCAGAAGAATTAACAGTTGCTCTATGCAGAGGTCAATTTCAACGTTAATATCCTTGAGATTTTCCCCTTCCAGATAAACTCAGCTTCCAGCAACCAGTAAATTCAACAGCTATTAGAGGAAAGGCAGACACCCACAGAAAAAATTGAACTTAGTGAAGCAAAGAGAATGCACTGAAAAACAGGGTAGTTTTTCAACCTCCTTGCAAGAGGCTTTAGAAATATGTTTTAGTTAAGCAACATTTTCTGAACTCGCTAGAGATCAACAAGAACAATATGTGGCCTCTATTATGAAAGAAGTTATGCTACAACACCTGCAGTCACATCTAGCCTTAAATTTTTTGACTGTGGAGTCACAAATCAATTCCCTTGACACTCAGGTCCTGCACACTCACTCATCCTCTCCTCTCTGCCCTCCTTGTTTTCTAGAAGAATGAGTCAAGTTCAAATCCTGACTAATTTCTTTTTTTCTGATCCCGAAAGATCTAAAAACAATAATTAAACCATGTCTGGAAAACGTGGCCAAGAGTTTCATTCCACAGGCACAGTGAATTATCTACTGTTAGAAAAAGCTTGAGTCTGCTAGGTAGATGCTTTCTGTGGGATAACAGAACAAACATTTTCCAGAGATTAATAGCAGTATCATACCTCATTATCTGCTGTTGCAATCACCAGGTATGTTCCTTTGACAGTAATTTTCAATATAAATTCCTAACGGTATTTTAATTTAAAAAAAACCAACCAACCAACCAAAAAACCTATCCTACCAAAAAAAATTTAAAAAAAAACCCAGAGGAAACAATGTTCACTGAAACAAAAGCTGCACACTGTGTATAGGGAGCAGAAGATTAAGAGAAAAGGCACAACTGAGATGTTAGTCCCTTTGCTTATGCTGGAAGTCTGTCAGGACTTAAAGAGTACAGTCAATTTGTTTCAAAGCACTGCCAAAGGGGAAGTTCTCACAAGAAAAAACACCTAAATAGGCCCAGATGGCAAACAGGAAGGTGTTAACTTCAGGCCTACACAGAGGTGAAAGGCTTTGAATTAGTACCCCTGACAATATTTCACTGTGCAGACTGTGGGAAAAGCACGGACACAACAAGAAGATGCCAGGCCTGGTGAGGCAGATCTGGGTAACCTATTTGGACAAAAAATTCTCATCATGGCAAACTTGGGAAGGAAACATTTGCTTACACACATACCATCCCAAGCTGGGGAAATGGGATGCATGCCTCTGGATACCTGGGACTTGCACTGTACAAAAGCAGAACACTCTGGGGATCCCACCACTGAGAGGACCATAAGGAAAAGGGCCAGGGGAGACACTGAAGAAACTCACATGATGGTAATTATAATCTGTCTGTCTGTCTCTCTTTCACCCCCCTTGCCCCACTTCCTATTTCTTCCACCCTCCCTCTCCCCCCGCTCTCTCATTTACTGTTAAATAAAATCTGTACTTTTAGCTTTGGCATATGGTCTAATTTGCACCTTAATTTGGGCAGAGGTATCTTTTAATAACTGGACTCAAATATTATTTCAGGAGTGGGATTGTAACTTTATTCCAGTGATCTTAACAAAGTCATTTGGAGCGTTTGGGAAGGAAATCAGTGTAAGAATATATATATACAATGTAAAATAAGATCACATCTTGTTGGATTTAAAAGGATCAAAGAAATTTCCTTTCATGAACTCAATGAGGTACCTGAATTACACAACCAAGATTCCATCAAAGCACCTTAAAAATGCTGATGAACCTGTGGTCATTTCAAGAGGAAAAGGGACTACCTTGTATGAGTATGAGAAAAGTATGAGAATATTGCAAGGGAGGACCAGAACTTCACTGAGGAGGGAGTTAAACTGGCCCATAAGGGAAGAGTTGGGTATTGTTGTGGATCAATTAAATGTTGTGCAGACTGGAGAATGAATCAGATAGACAGTCACTAATAGCTGAATTTCACTGCCCACATATGGGCATCATGAACGTTTTTGGATGCCCTAGGCTACAAGCTGAAGCCAAATTTGCTGGTCAGTGAATAAAAGGAGATAAAATATCCTTTGATCATAATGTCAGTTTACCCACATAGTCATTCAGATAGCTAACTATACAAAGGCACTTATATTTAGCTGCCTTAATCTCAAGAGGAAAATGTAATTGTCCTTATCCTTGGATTTTCTTCTACAAAGTGACAGGAGAGAGAAGGATGGCACACACTAGCATACCAGTATTCAAATATTTGACAATCTCTGTGCCTTGTTCTTAGTACCATAGCATTAAGCAAATCCAAATCATGGATTAAAGCTTCTGGAAAGTTAATGATACTGTTTGAGACTTTTAGTTTCCAACAGAAGTTTAAGCTATATCTATCCTTGTGTTCCAAGGCTATTGCACTCAAAATAATAACATTTCAGTTATATTCAGAACACTTTTTTCCAAATTCTCAAGCACCATGAAATATAGTAGCTCCCTTTTATGAAACAAAACCCAGACAAAACCACAAAAAATAAATCTAAAAAGTATTTTTATTTCTGATAAAGTCAGAAAGATATTATCACTGAAAATAAGATGACAACTCTGTTAGTTTCAATAGACTTTTTCCAAATTATATTAAAATTCTTATGGAAAAAATATGATACTCATGTTTCATTTGAAGACCCAAAATCTTTGAAAGCACCTGATGATACAAATAAAGGCTCTTTCAGCATCTCATTGTAGTGTATTAAATCACAAAAATAACTGAGACCCAAACACTGCTTCTCAGAAGTATCTAATTTGCAGCTCTGTGATGATATCCAAGTTGATGATGTTAAATCACCTGGTATAGTACAAATTCACTTTGTTCTTAATGTTTGGCTTGAACTTCTGAAATTCAAATAAAAGACACCTTTGGACTCTGGACTCCAAAGGCATTAGTCAATCTACCAATTTCTAGGATCAGAAACACATACCAGTATTACTTGGAAGGGTATTGCAGCAAAACTCTCAGATAAGGATAGAAAATTTTATTTTTTCCCTGTTTGCATAGGCTTACTCTATAAACAAAAGTAAGATTCTATATGCTAAAAATAACAAATAGTATTTAATTTTGTATTTATTCTTTGAATATACCGAAAAGATAGTTGTTGTCCTATTTTTGCACTTTACAAATAACACATAGTATCATTACAGTATCCTATAGCATCATTATAGTATTATATAATTATATAGTATCATGATAGATAATACATATAATATCATACATTCTCATGCAGATGAAGTTCTGCATTCTGATAAATATATATATATAAATATATATAAAATATCACAGTAAACAGTTTTATGGTTATAGTTCAAACCAAAACAACTTCTGGGAACACCAGTATTTCAACTACCCTACACTGAAGTAATAGAGCAGTGGAAGAATGTCTGCATTTTCCACCAGTGTCTAATACTGGAGGTTGCTAACGTAATCAATTCACATTTTGCAAAAAATATTCATGCTTGAAGGTCTTCAAGAATGACTGATCCCTATTTGTGTAGAGAATACAAGATCAGCAGCTGAAGGCTACATTTTCTGCTTCTGTTTACCATATTATTGTACTTACAAATCTTGTTATTGCTGTGTGGACCTTATTTCTCAGAGAAACAGACTCCCACAAAAACCAGAGCTCTGGAAGTCAAAGGCTATAGCCCTTGCACCAGAATGAAGGAGTTTTATACTAAATGGTTTGCTGGCAAACAAACAATCAGTACTAGAAACAGGAACAAAATTCAGTTCACTTTCTCTGAGATGACCAATAGAAGCTAAATAAAAGTTGAACAAGAAGGCAGTTTCTATCTCAGAACATTACACTAGTGTAAGACCTTACAGGTACATTGAGTGCAGAGATTCATCAACAAGAATCATTGTGACTAAGACTTGCTTTTTTTGGAGAAAGTAAAATGCATTTGGTAGAATAACAAAGAGTACATATGCGTTTCATGTTGACATGTAAATTGGAAATTAAAAGATTTTAAAATGTCCTTGGAACTGTTGCCATAGCTGCCTTGTCTCTGTGCCAGTATAAATTTCCTTTATTCTCAGCAACAGGCTGAGGTACAGTATTTAAAAAATGACATGTTTATTATGAATAACTGCATCAACAGAGACTTTTGTAGTCACTTTCTCAAGCAGTCAAGAGACAGCACTTTTTGACAGTGATAGGATTCCATGTGATAGAGATCAGGTAACATCAGCCTCACACCTGCTATTTTCCTCTGGATTTGTGGACAGCTTTCTGTTATTCATAGAACTACTCAAGCATTCAGCATATGCCGTAGAGTTCCAGTGATTTAGAGCCATCTGCTTAAGGTTTTATTTTGACAAGCTGATCTGCTGCTGAAGTTCTCACAGTGCTGTTCAGCCTTTTACCAAGTGACTAGTAAAACCACTAAGCACACTTGTGAGCTACCTTTGGTAAATATGTTTATCTCTTAAAAGATTGATGCTGATTAAAGTGACCATGTGATGAGAGGAAAAACCCCAAGCAGATCAAAGTAATATGCTTTAACTGCTTCTCAGCTGTAATTTAGTTTAATGGCCATTTTTACCTTCGTTTTTCAAATAGTTTATAAAATAGCCTTTATCTTGTACCACACTCTATCCCTTAGTGTTTTCATTTAATTTGACTTAATAGTTTAATTTAATTTTGAATAAAATTGCTTTTATCTCCATTTAATTTTTTTTACTGCCTGGTTTTCAACCTGTTTCTATGTATTTATATATGGATATGGTTAGTATATGTATATGTATTAATTTCAAAGGCTTTCTGTGCTGATTTACATTGAAATGGTGTTGACATTGCCAGCCAAATAATACCCAGGAAGAGTTCATTGAGCTACTCAGGTCAGATCACGTCATTTACAGAACTCTCCTTCAGGGAGTTCCAGGGCCATTTTCAGACAGAAATACCCATCTGTGAAGTCATCTTTTCACCAACAATCTTCAGTAAACCCCAAACCCCATTTTCTTTCAGCATGTCCTCTGGTCTAGGATGTTGGTACTGATAACATTCTGCATTGTCCAGTGCAGGGCACTGGTCATTTTCCTTGTCCCAGCAAACCCGGGTACTGTTCAGCCAGCTGGAGGAGGTCTGCCAGGTCTCTTCAGACACACTTACACAGTACGAGGGAGCAAAATATTGCCATTTCAAAATGCTATGACAGGATTAAATTCTGGCAGGTTACCCCTTGATTTTCTTTGCCAGTGCTCTCATTTGACAAATAGATTCATAGACTTCATGTGCAGACAGTTGTGATCACTTGGTCTACAATGTATATGATTTTCTCAGATGCTGAGTCAAAGCGTGTTTTCCAGAAGGATATCTAATCTCATTTTACTGATTCAGAACCAGAGTGCATCTATTGCCTTTCCTGATAAAATGTTAATTACATTTACTGTCTCTGTTTCAAGGTTGAATGTGCATATCTTGCTATACTTTGTTGTAAGACTGAAAGTTTACCTTTATTTCCCTTGATCAGATTTAATGTTAAGGTAGAAGTAAGTATCTCTATAGGACAATCAATCACCTTTTAACCTCCGCTTTGATTAGCTGAACAAATTGAGTCTCTACCACATGTTTCTTTTTCCAATTACTCTTTGAATGTGGTCAAAAGACACTGTCCCAATAGAACCATTAAATTGTATTTAATTGGAAGAGACATTTTAGATCATCTATTTCCACCTCTTCCTGTCACTAGACCAGGTTGCTCAAAGGCTCATCTGACCTGACCTCAAACACTTCTGGAGATGGCTCATCCATAACTTCTCTGGGCAACCTGTTTCCATGCCTCACCAGCCTTATAGTAAAGAATTTATTCCTATTTCTATCCAAATTTATACACTTTCAGTTTCAAACCATTCCCCTTTTCCTATCACTACATGTTGCAAAAAGTCCCTAATTTTCATAGCCACCCCCTCTCCCAACATTTTCAGCCTGTTTTCAAAGAAGAGGTGTTTCATCCCTCTGATCATCTTCCTGGCCTCCTCTGGACTAACTCCAACTGCCCCATGTCCTTATGCTGGGGACTCTGGAGGTGGGTGCAGCAATCCAAATGGGTTCTCATGAGAGTGAAGTAGAGGGAGATAACATCCCTTTTGATGTATTGCAGTAGTGTCATTAGTTGTCTTCAAAGGAATATTCTTTACCTACAGTCCCCTTTTTGTTTATCCAGAAGTTGCACTAGAAATGTTGAGATATTCATATATATACCACTGTGCCTTCTAAATGATTGTTTTCAAAAATAGGGTTTTCATTACTTACCTAGAACATTCATTCCTCATCCTTGGATCAATTAACTTACCTTCAGCTGTTTGAAAGCATGCTTGGTTGGAGAGGAGCAATTTAACTGAACAACACAGATCAGTCTGTATTGGTAACCTCTCCTGTTATTTACTGTCCTGACCATCTTAATGCTAGTTATAAATTCATACAGACAAGGTTTTATATTGTCTGCATACTTGATAAAATTATTGAATAGTGCTTGGCAAAGAGCTTGTACCTTGAGATAAGTGCCCAAAAACTGATGAATTTTAATGAACAACTATATTTGGGAAAGCCTTAGTCTTTCTAATTTACATGTAATGCAGATTTTTAATCAAGCTTCAAGAGTAACTAGATCAAATATTCTGACAAAAGTCAGATTACAGTCTTTTCTTATCAGTGGTTTAAACAAAAAGAAAAAGGTAAACATGTACATGCAATACACCTTTTTTTTCGGTATCGACATTTTCAGTTTATTGTCCCTTCACGTGATTACTGAAAAGGTAGCATAATGTAGTATCAACAGTTCTCAGGTCATTTGGGTTAGAGCTGACTAGCAGATCTCAAAAGATAAAAAGGAAAATGGAATCTTTGCTGAATAACTGGGTTTCTAGTTGGGTTCTAGGTTGACCAGAAATAATGTTTATATCAATCAATATTCATCTAAATGAGCTAGAGTTAGGTATGAAAAAAATCAAAATATATAAGATCTGTGAGGAATTGAATGATTGAAAGTATGAAAGCTGATGATTAAGCAAGACCAGTTACAGAATGTGATCTAGTATACCTGGTGAAGTTGTCCATTGAAAAGTTAATTTGAATGCTATCAAATGAAAATACAGTGGTGAGCTACATAGTGGAAGAACTTGCTGACTGGAAGAGTAGTAGAGCCTTTGTATGCATTAAAAGGGAGATGTGGATAACAAAGTAGATGCTATGCCAGCTGGGAGACTGATACTGGGATAAAGTTGTTCAGCCAGTATCTACATATTTAAAGATTTCTTAAAGCTCTAAAAACTTCATGCCATACAAGAAATAAAAATGAGGTGCAGTAAAATAGTACGATTTGTTTCATATAATGTATTAATCCATTAATCCATCAGTAAAACTGGGAAGAGTAGCTTGTGAAATTGCTGTTTTGCTGCACTTTCACAGTCCTAGCTTCTCTCCATTGTTCTGTCTGCCCATCTTCAGACAGCTCAGAATCAAGAATGGACTACTAGAAGATAAGGAACGAGAAAGGAGGCTCTAATGTTGAATCCTCTCTACTGGTTCTTGCAGATCAATTCTAAATATCTGTTGCCGCCTGTTCATTTGATGTTTGTTTGATGTTGTTAAGTTCAAGTTGGTTCGCCCCAGTTGCTCCCCTGTTTTCCCTGAATGGTTTGTCCCCGGTTCTCAATCATTGTAAGCCCCTCCCCTTTTTCCAGAGTGTTCCCCATCCATCACCTTTATCCTACCCCCAAGCCCTATCAGTCAATGTAAACCCCACCTTTTGTTCTAGTCCTTTCCCTGCTCATCACCCTTTCCTCGATGCCCCATTGCTTGTACGATTGCCACCCCTCCCCTGCGTCCTTACCATTGGTCCTTAATATTGTATTCCACTCCCCCAACTTCTCCCTCGCGATCTTCCCATTGGTTGATGTTCTGACCGCCCACTGACCTTATAACCTGACGCACAGAGGTGCTCGAGGAGTCTCGGCTCAGACCTCTTCCCTGCAGTCCCAGCCCTGTCCCTTGTCATCGCTCCCTTGCCCTTATAATAAACTTGTTCCTGGGAATTTGGAAGAAACTGAGTCCTCTCAGATCCTTTCGCCACGACCGCTGACACCCTGAGAGCTACAGAGCCCGGTGTATGTACAGCTCTGGAGGTTCCACGCTGGGAAACATAGTCCCCACGTGGTTCCCCACTCCTGGCACTGCCATCGGCCAACAGCTAGCCAGAACACCAGTGGCCTGAGAGCGGGCGGTGTCAATATCTTTCCTGAATTTAAAGTTGCAAAGCAGTTGTCTTTATATTGCTGTATCTGGGATCACTGACTTATTCCTGGTTAACTGGGAGATCATGCTCAGGCATACAGAATGTCCCTTGCAGCTCTGGTGTGGTCTGTTAATCTCCTGAACTGAGACTGATTGCTACTAGAAATGAAATCTAAAGTTTTCTGTGTGGAGGTTATCTCATAGGAAAACGCATCAAGTAGAACTGAATTGTTTTGCATCTCATGATAAATGTGAGATGTATTTAGATAATTTAAAATTTCCTTTTTGGTCTGATCACCGCACTATCACAGATTTATTAAACATATCTATAGATTCTCAATCTCTCATTTCTTTTACATGTTATATGTTTGTTAATTTAATAATGAAGTGGAAGGTTGATTAATTACAATTAATCATAACAATTAATTGTAACAATTCCATTTTTAAAGTACTTTTAACAATTTCCTTTTTATGGTTTGGAACCAAGTCTTTGTAACAAAGTCAACCTTATAAAAGTCTAATCCCCTGTTAAATTAGTTTATCATAGGGTTATACCCAGTTGACCAAGTACTATCTCCATAAATCTAATGAACTGTTTAGGCCTTTTTCTATGTCAGTGCCTTTGTATTTTCCTTCAGAAATTGTCCTGAATGTTTCCACATACCTTCCTTAAAAAGATTATTTTTTAAAAGCCTTAAAAAGATTAACTTGATCAATCTTGCTGAGTATCTCAAGATTTTCTCTCATCATTCAACTCCAATAACTCACGAGTCTGGGTTTTCTATCATTATCATTACACAAAATTAATCAGGATTTAATTTTATATACAGTACAGAAGCCAGCACAGAATTAAAAAAAATTATCTGCTTCCTGCTGCATGGTAGTCTTGTATTTAAACCAAGAAGTGGGGAAAAATAAACCCTTAAGGTACAGAGGTCATTTTTTTCTAGTGCAGCAATTGCTATGTTAATTCCTCTCACTTAAGTTGTGGCCTAATGGCTCATTGGTAGCTGCAGCTCGTGTTGCAGAATTAATTTCATTCTGAGATGTGTTGTTAGCAGCTCAGAAGCGTAAGGGCTGACTGCTAAAGAAGAGAAAAGACTGGGGGCCCTATTCACACCACCTAATTTGTTTGCAATAACATTTGTCTAAGGATTTTTAATCTGCATAATCATGTGCTTGGGTTACAAAAAACATCCCCCCCCCCCCCAAAAAAAAAAAGACACAGAACCTTATTAGGGCATGATTCACCTTATCCTAGCAGTAATGTGACAAGCTGCTGATGATCCAGATTCAGGGTTTATAAAAATGAAAGCTGACCATGAACACCTGAGAAAACCTTCATATTCCTGAGGATAAAATTCCTGTCATCAGATATAAATATCCACAATGCACCTGCCTGTTTCAGTCCAGTTTGCAGTTTGCAGACAAAAATAAACACCTCAAGGACATAAGCCCTTTTAATTCTGAGGTGGGTAGGTAGGTAAGAAGGTAAAACTAGTCAGGTGAATTTCTGCAGATGGCTGAAATAAATATGAGATAAATCATACCTCATTCATTCTATAGGTCACATAGACCTATCTTTGAAAAGCTGCAGCTGTGTTTATGACATCTGTAGTATATTCTGACATAAATTTATAGTGTTTTATCATTATGAAAAATAGACAAAACCAGAATTCAGACCTCTGTTCCATGCTGGAATTCAGCCTGTCTCAAGGCAATTATTCAAGATACTAGAGATCATTGTAATTGCCACATTTTAAATAAAAAATATATAAGGACATGTGCAGTCTTCATGATTTATATAATGCACCAAATTTAAAAAAAAAAAATAAAAAATCTAGGTTAAAATATCTCTTCAGCAGCTGCTTTGCAGGAAGGATTTTGCTTGTTACTTGACATTATTTCTTCAGGTGATAGAATAATTTAGTGTACTATTTGCTATTCCCAAAACACCAGATCATAATCAGGCACTCTGTCTTTAAATATCATAACAGTGCATTGTACTTTTTTGAACTTCACTTTTGCAGAAAAACCATGACAGCTCACACTCACTACCTGATTCCTACATATATTCTGTAGTTCCTTGTTTGTTCTCATACTTCCTTTTTTGGTTGCTGTCTGACAACAGAGTTATGAACAGGACTTAGTCCAATGCTTGGTTCAAGGCTACATCTCTCTTCTACCAAAAACAAAAGGATTAGGTAATACATGGGGAAACATTTGGATTTTTTTCCCTCATATATTTACTGAATTTGTTACAAACACTGTGAATTTTATGCTGGTAATTGATCACTAGAACGGTACTTGACTGGTGAAGAAAAATAAAGAGAAAAAGAAACAAAACAGTGAACTCCATATCCTTCTGAAAGGCTGGTTATAATTTCATACCCCTCTGTTACCTTGAAACAGCATGACAGCTCTGAAGGAATATATTAAACTCCACAGTTTAGATTCTGTTATATGAATGCAACTTCTTCTAATACCAAGCTATGGAACTGAGTCAGGAAAAGGTTGTGTTTTTTAAAAAAATCTGGTAATTATTATTATAATTATTATTGTTATTGTTGTTGTACATCACAGAATTCTAACATCCTCCAGCTCTAATATCTACTGTACATATTTTATAATGAAATAATAAATTGAGTTTGTTCACAGATAAATGAATATCACTTCTCTTCTGGGACTAAACTGTTCCTGTTAGTGAATAAAAAAAAGGAAAAAAAAAGGGAAAAAAAGGATTTAGAGGCAGCTAAAACTAGCAAGAGCCAAGAAAAGAACTCATCAGCTT
Source organism: Poecile atricapillus (assembly GCF_030490865.1). Lineage (NCBI taxonomy): Eukaryota > Metazoa > Chordata > Aves > Passeriformes > Paridae > Poecile > Poecile atricapillus. Next base: position 23,299,790 of record NC_081251.1, on the reverse strand, counting down.
CCAGCCTGGCATTTCAAAACTCAATGCCAATATGCAAAATCTACAATTCTGAAAAAAAATCTATCAAAAAAATTAATCTTGCAATTTAATTTGCCTGGCGTAAGAGAGTGACATTTTCCAGCTAAACATATATTTTTATGGGAAACAACATCAATTACGACTTGTGTTAAAATGTACCACAATAAACAGTTCAGATTCTACCAATGTTTTCTATCTCAAAATGCACAGAAGTTTCAGCAATTATTCTTGTCCTATTTTTAGGCAAGGCTTATTCTGTCTCAAGATCCACATTGTCATGCACCAACAACTTTCCTCATGCCCAAGGAGGTGCCTGCTGCCCAGAGCTGAGCCTGCACTGCTGCCCTGTGCCTGCCCTGCTCCTGCCACTCAGGCAGCTACTGGTCCTTGCTGCACCCTGATATCTCCTTTGTAGGACCTAAATCTCATTTTCCTGCTGAAAGGGACCTTTCTGCTGTTCATGCATGCTGAAGCTCCCCTTTCCCTCTGACCTTGTCTGGTCAGTGTGCACTTCATTGCTGCCTTGTGTTCCATCTGACTTTGTAATCCCCAACTACTGATGGTTCCACTTCCAAAACAGAATTAAATGCCTTGCACTTAAACTGCTAATTGCCTAGTAATGGAACCTTTAATCATCAGGTGATTAAAATTTTAATCACTAAAAGCCTGAGGAAATCCACTACATAATGCTGAAGATCAATTTCTAATTTTTTTTTAAACATATGCTGCCAGTGCAAATTGCCTTATGTTGTAGAGATGAACAGTACAGTATGTGAAATGTGAAGTTCTTCAATACATCCTGTGCTGAAAGAAAGGTTTAAAAAATTGAAGAGTGCAGCTGTAACTGTGAAATATATTTAATGTTAGATTAATTTATAAGGGGGTTTTCTTTTTAAGCTTGTTTTGAAGTCACTTGGAAAAAAATATATTCCTGCATTAACTTTCCAGAAATTAAAAACAGATTCATGAAATCTGCTTCTCCAATCAAATGGTAGATGAGATCTGAAAATACAGATTAAAAAATATCTAGATGGAACTGTAACTGTTTTGCCATATTTAATATGAAATAGTAGCTATTGTGCACACAAATCAAATCTCTTCATACTAAAATTTTGCAATGAAGTTTAGCACATGGATTGCAAATTAATGTGCTAGACAGTAATGACACTACTAGTTCATTGAGCCACAAATGAAGAAGGATTCACCAGACAGAGGAAGCCATCTGCTACAATCTACCGTAGCCACTTAAAAAAAAAGTCTATATTTGAAAAGTTCCCTATGCTCAAAGAGGTCTGTATGTACCAGATTTTGGGATTTCATAACCACCTATTAGCTGGCACAGAGCAGTGGGAAATCCATAGCCTAAGGGAATGGATTTAAAAAGCTGTGTTTAGGAGCAAGACAGGCATCTCTGAGGATTTACAACATTTTTTCACAACTGTTTGTTTGATGATACGTTAATCATTTGTGGTTATATTATACTGGTAGCAAGCAAATACAAAACATGCATCAGAAAGGGAGCATCTGATGTCAGGCAACCATAGCTGCTACAAGGCAAAGAAGGAGCTTGTCTGCATTTCTGAAGCTCTCCAAATTCCTTGTATTTCCTTATTCTACTGTTTCATGGATTTTCAGGATTAGAGATTGTCATTTCTTGCGTTTGTCCTGTTTGTCCTTTGCATTTCTAGCAAAACAAATGCTTCATGGACTTTTTGTTGCCATGTCCTGGACTCACAAGCAGACCAGGCAATTCATCTGCTAGGAGTCCTATTAAGCATCATACATTTCAGGGTGAATATAAAGGCATGTAAGGGACATAATGGCTTTGGAGGCTCACAAACATTTTTAATGTTTCAGCATACTGCTCTATTGCTTCTGTATTGTTTAAAGCATTTTCAGTCTTTCAGATGAAATGCATGATGGTGATTCTTTACCTCCCTGATAATAAAGAAATATCAGGAAATAGAAAGGAATTAATGGAGCTGAAAAAAATGGTTTATTATGGGTAATGGGCAGGTTTGTGAAGACAAATATTCAAAACTTACAAGGCACAGCCTCAGACATCTCAAAAATAAAAATCAACTTAACCTGATTCTGAAAAGCAATTGAAGTGCATACTTTTAATCTGTAAGAAACAGAATAATTTTAAAAGCAAAAGAACAAGTGAAATGAGTTACATGTATGTTTACGCTACAATTTATTATATTCTTAACCCCCAAATTAGTTTAGATTGGAAGGAGAAAAATTCTCAAATAAAACCATATTTTTTTTTCATTTGTAATAGTGTCACTGTTGGACAAAAAATGAGTCACAGGGACACAGTTCGAGGTGTGGTGAAAGAAGAAGTAAACTTTATTTTTCCTTTCAGTATGTATAGGTTTCTGACCACGACCAGGGATTGGATAGTCAGGTTAACGCCTTCCCAACCACACTGACCGTGAGAGATGTCCATCAAAAGGCACATCTTTAATGGAATTTATAAACACTTATGTTTATAGTTACTTTCCTGGGAAAATGGCTAGAACTTGTAGAAAAATAATATCGAGGGCCTGATTCTCAGGGTGACATAATAGTCTTGTACTGAAGGTACTATAGGTACTGCTGCTTAATTTACAACTACTTTTATATTTGCCTTCAAATTATCTTCGTATATTAACGGTTTATCAGTGATTTGAGACATCTCCTGACTAAATTCCATTCTATTCTGGTCCATTTGTAAAGGTCAGCTAAGCAATGAATCAATGCAATACTAGAAGGAGCAGTTCTCTTGAGACTGGAGATATCAGAAGGGCTGACAAACTGGAGCTTTGTAAAATCAGTTCAATACAAGGGACACGTGGCAAACCCAGGCCTCCTACGCTCAGCTGGTCGTATTGCACTGATATCAAGGGAGTTGAAGCTGTTTACATGAGGTTTGAATTAGACTCAACACAACAGTTGTCTGGGATACAAATTCCTCCAAATAAATGGAGTTATACTGAGGATCAGTCTGGCCATATTGCTTGGAATTTCAGGCTACTTGCCTGATTGTTTGTGTCACAGCTGTGGAGAGTCATAGACTGCAATATAATAGGACCTCATTCTTTGTGGGTCTGGACATAGAATTTATACCTCTAGCACCTTCTTTGTTTTCTTTTATAGAAATCCCTGGGGTTAATTTCTTTGAAGAATAGATGAGTATTCTAAATTGTTGTCTCACTTATGACCTGCTTACTTTCACAAGCTTGGGTTCAAAGAAATAAGCTGAAAAGTAAAGATAAATATATTCTTTGCTGAAAAACACTGTTTAAAAAAATACAGATAATTCTATAAAAAATACATGATAATTCTATAAAACAATACGTGTTGGAGGCTAAGGACTGGTTTAGATACAGCATGTGACATTTAGCTCCTTGAAACATTAGGTATGAAAAGTGCATCTGGTACTTAAGTCTAAGTCCTCAATAAGTAACTTATTATTTTCTTTACCAAATGTTTTCAGCTTGATTGTGAAGCCAAGTTCTATACTGTTCTAACTGTGCAGCTAACACTTTTGTCCCTCTTTTCCATTTTTTATAAAATTTCCTATATAGCTTTTCTGCATTCTGATGTCTCATTATGTATGAAATGAAGGTGCAAATGCCCTCCTGCCTCTGAAACATTTGAAAATATTGCACACAGGCATCTTTATTATTGGAATTGCCTCCTTCATCCTCTAGAAGAACCCTTAAGAGCTTTTTACTACATTTCGTATTATACTCTATTTTTATAATAGTCTGGATGTGTCCTTGGCTGATTTCTGGCTTTTCTTTTATTAAGGATTGAAGTTGTATTTGGTGTCTGCCTTTTTTAGTTCCAGATTTTTGCTTTGCAGCCCAAATATTCTTTCTGGTTTTCATCTGCTTTAGCATGCCCTTGATTCTCCCAACCACTCTGTTTGGTGCTCTGACCTAATTTCTTCTTAAGCCTTTCCCTGTTTGAGAAAACTGTGCTGTTTGCAAATTCTTTTTATTTTTTTTCATCACTTGGCTGTCACAGATTTATCTAGAACTATGTGTATATTGTGTATATCACTGTTTGTAATTTCACTCGTTCATGAAACTCTAATATAAATGTAACATCCTGCCTCTTTTTTTTTTTTCTGAAGTTGTGGCATTCTTTCCTCCTTCATGTTTTTTTTTTGTCTCACTCTTTACACAGCTTTAGATTGTCCCTCCTGAGGATCTTGTTTATTAGTGCTAGCTATGTTATCTTGATTTTAATCACACTACACTTATCTAGTAGTTCCTGATTTCTGACTGAACCAGCAGCTCCCATCAGTAATTTCATTCCTCTCCCCCGATGCACACTTCCTTTTGCTTTATGGGCATTGACAAAATGCTGGGCAATCAGACCTTTTACCAGTCAGACTTCAAACTGAAACTACCTAATCTAACTTTAATGGTTGGTGTGTGTGTGTGTGTGTGTGTGTAGGGGGTGACCAAAATGGTTTTGTTTTTCCAATCCATCACTATCTTACTTACTCAGCAAGGCTCTTAAGGCACTACCATACTGTCACCTGAGAGAAAGCTGGGTCAATACTCAGGTTTACAAAATGTACAAGCTGACAATATTAAGTATATTTAGTATTGTGTGATTTTCAGCAGAAAAATGAGTGTTCAAAAGAAATGCCCCATTGTGTTGCCAGTATAGATAAACATCAGTAACAATTAGGTTTCCAGACAAAACTGACGTCAAAAAAATCTAATTCTCTTTTCTTTCCTCACCCCAAAAAAACAGAAAAATATTTTTGGTTACTAACATGATTTTAGTAGCACCTACTTGTAATGATGTGCAAATCACCTTCCATTTCAGCTCAAATCAAATATGCAGCCTGACCATGGCTTAAATAATTTAAGGGATTTATTGCTTTTGTGTATGATACTACCATTCTAGTGTCATTTGAAGTGACATAGACCAGAACAAATTAGACAGACATAAAAGAGTGTCTAAAATCCTATCCTTATTCTGGAAAGAAAGGCAAGGGTCCTCTTATTTTTAAATAAGGGTTTCCTTATTTATTTTAACAAGCTATTCTACTTCACAGTAGTCAATTTCTGCTATGATCATCATAAAATGTAAGTGCAAATAGATATCACTGTTATATGCTATCATAAGCATAGGAAATAATACGGGAAATTTGCAACTGTATAGCTTTTTACATGAAATATTATACCGCAGCAAATGTTATTCTCTTTTTCAAATTTACCATGCATTCTTGTCTATTATACATCCGTCAAACAACACAGCAATTCTGGATTAGGAAACTGAATGTACTAGGGTATATAAAAATTTAAAACTCTATGTGCTTAAAAAGAAAGAAGCTTTTGCATATAGGGAAAAGTTTCCTATTTCTGAGGGAAGGTGAAGGGCTGGCATGTTCATCTTTACGTTTAACAATAAATCGAAAGGCAGAAAAAGAAGCTTTAATTTCTGTAGTGAAGGATCTGTAAGTAAAGAAGCCATTCAGAAGCACAGGCAGAAGAGTGTGATGGTGATCTGCAGTTGTGGTGAAAGCTTTTGGCCCTCTGAGCATACTGCCAGCTGCTTATGCAAATTATCAGGCATTTTTCTCATACCTGTGGGTATCCTCCCTTATGATCTATCCGTACCAGCTAAAACCATATTCTCCAGGTGCCCTGACACACAGCACTGTTGAAGTGCACATATGCTTCTATAATCAGAGTTAGCAGGGAAATATTCATGCATATGCATCAACAGTTCACTGCTAATTCAGGTGCAAATCAAAATTAAAATACAATTAATTAGACTTGGAGGAAGACTTTGTTTTGATCTCAGTCCAATACAAATCAGAAATAATTCAGCTGAAGCCAGCAGAGTCAGTCTTATACTGACTCAGTGAGATCTGGCCCAGGTTCATGGTGTCTGCTATAAAACTTTTTATTTTTTTCTAGCTGAATTTATGGAAGCACTCAATGTTCTTGGTTCCCTTGCCCAGAGAATAGGGATTTCATTACCTTAAAGTGACAGCTGTAAAGATTTTAAAAGCTATCACTGGATATTTGAAGAAGTACACATTTTTCTCCTTTACATTATCTTAGCTACTGATTAATACACATCATGTTATATAATGCAGTCAACAAAGGGAGCTCTGAATGGAGTTTTGCTGCGCCAGCACCTCTGCTGAAGTCAGTATGATTAAATTTGCAGAAAATACAGCCTTTTCTTCTTCTTTTGTCTGTCTTTTTCTATTTATTTATTTTATTTTTTTTTTTTTCTTCTGTACTGGGACAAATACGCTACTTATTCAATATCAAGCACCAAACCCTTTGTAGTCATCTTGTTTAGGAGTCTTCAATTTTGATTTCCTATCCAGAGATGCAAATGTGAATTGAAGAGCACAAAACTGCAAAACATTTACCAGTAGATCATACAACATTGGGAATATATGTTTCCTCTCTTGAGCGTAATTACAGGGCACAGTAGGTGTAACATAGCTCAACCCCACTCAGTCCCACCCACCAGTTTGCAAGCCCTGAAAGGTTTGAATTTGTATTTAGCCTGAGGCAGCACGTGGTCATTTTTTTTTTAGTACGTGTCAAGGTTTTGCTACTCGGTTGCCACCAGGTGGTAGCATTTTAAAACATTGCTTTTATTTTATGAGGGATGCCCTGTACTATTTGGCTTTTTTTTTTTTTTTTTGTGTTTTCTTAAGAGGTTAGTCTTAAGTAGGTTGTCAAAGTTACCTAGTTTAGAACAAATTGTCACGTGAAGAGTTCAAGCATGAACTCAAGATAGTGACACGGAAAGGCTTCCATCCGAGGAGAAACCAAGAAGACTGAGACTGTAGGATGTCCCAATTTACATTCTCATAATGCAAAAAAAAAAAAAAAAAAAGATTTCTGCATGAGGAAAATGCAACAGAAGCAAGTTGAGTAAAAAGAAAAGTTTTTCTTACTTTTAATATGATATTAATTGACAGAAGTGATTTTTTTCAACTTCATAAAATCAAATCTGATTTTTAACATTACTGAATATATTTACACAGTATATAAAATATATTATAATAGAGATATACTTTGATAAATAAATTTGAAGGATTCCTTGCATCTGTCCTTGGAACCTTGATGGTTTTTTTTTTTTTACATGAATTGAAAGTATGGGATTTGGTGAATCTCTTACAAAATTTTTTTATGTCCACTGGAAGGGTTTTGCATTGGTGGCTGATGAGAAGAGATAGAAAGTTATTTTCAACCACTACACTGCTGACTCTTCAACTTATGTTTTAGGCTTTGTTTGATGTTTTTTCCTCCTGCCTACACTGTGATCCCAGAGAATAATAAAGCTTTTAGTAATGAAAGAATAATGAACCAGAAATGTGACTAGAAATTTTGCTACTTGGAACACCTTTCCCATCAGCTCTTTCTTGCTTTTTTTCTGATTGCATTTTATCAGTTCTGTCACTCCAACCCCTTTTTTGCTGCTGCTTAGGTACCTTTTCCTCTTATTTTTTTGCTCTTTTTCTTGACATATTCCCATGGCAGTATAGCCATGCTGAGACAGAAGCCATTTAGAAAACAAAGGATGAAAAGCAGGCCTCAAGTAAGGAAGTAGAATTCTGATGGTGATAGAAAATCAGAATACATAATTTACACAGGATGTGCAGCAGGCAGTACTTGTGCAGGGATAACTACAGATTACAGCCTTGGAGACTAGATCATGTTGTGACTTGCTGGAACATTTCAGATAAGTGCATTGCAATTTGAACAATTATTATTTTTATTGGTTGACACAGTGGTATTGTTATCTGAGAGGATATACCGAACACAAGTAAGTAATTACATTTAGTGAAATCTAGCTTATTTTTATTGAATGTTTTTTGTTTTGGCAAAGAAATAGACAGAAACTACCCGTGTGTTTTGGCAATTTTGTTGCATTCTTTCTGTTAAAATAATTTCTTCCAGTTTTGAAGACAGCTATCTACTTATTTCCTTGAATTAGCTGGGGAAGAATAAAGTACAGTTGAAAGAGAAGTAACCGTATATCCCAAGTACCCAGGTTCATCAGAGATGCAGAGCACTGTATCTTAAGAATTTTGTCCCCATATTTGAACTGTTATGTAAGCTAGAAAGTATTTTGCTCCCACAGCAGAATTTTTCCTTCTTAAAAATAAAATAAGGATTTTATATGTATGCATGTACTGCAAAGTGCTACATCTTTCTTTCCCTACCAACTGCATTAACTCCAGTGTTAGCAAATTCAAAACTTATTTCATGCATTAATTATAAAAGTGTGTAGTTCTTACTCTGCATTAGGATAAAATGGGTTTTGCCCTCTTTTAGTATTTTCTTTCAGTTAGGAAGCTGACTCTTTTATCTAGTGCAGTTGAAGATCCTGCCTTCTATGTTTCTCCCCCTGGAATGATGGGAATACAAAAACACTATTTTATTTTCAAACTGGTGGAATCCTTAGCCGTTCTTAGAAAGAATCAAAAAATAGTGATAGAAGTGCATTAAAACATGCATATACATTAAGCCTAATTTAAACTAATGTCCCAACAGGAGAACCAGTATTGTAAACTCAATATTGTTTTTATTTCCAAAGATTCACAGAATGGTTTGTTTTGGAAGGAACCTCAGTTACCATCTTGTTCCAACCCCTCTGTCATGGGCAGGGGCAATTTTCACTAGGCCAGGTTGCTGAGAGAGCTCCATCCGAGCTGGCCTTGAACACTGCCAGGGATGGGGCACCCACAACTTCTCTAGACAATTTTAAATTTCTATTTTAAGCAAGAGAAAATGATCACTTACACCTTTGGCTTGGAGTCCAGCATCACCTTTATTTATTACTGGGCTTTCACATTAATTGATCATTGGATATTGAATAATTCCTGGTGTGGGAAAACACTGTTTTCTAACCAATAGTTTTCATCCATATTGAGTGGTCTTAGGATATTTCAGAAACCAGTTTAAGACAGGAGATATGTCTCATTATGTAGCAGATGGTATTAAAAAAAATCAGAATTAAAATTAGGACTAAACCTCAAAAATGTTGATTTTAATATTTGCACTCTGGTATAGGTATTTTTTTTTTTCCTTGGTATTTCAACCCATGTATTAGAAGAAGGTGGCCTTGGCAAATTTTGCCTCTGTTGATATAAAACAGAATTCTGCTTACAGATACTCTCTTTGAGAATTTATTCAGAGAGGTTTGTTGATGTTTTCATGGTTTTTAACTTGCTCCTTGAAAACTAATTAATCAAGTATAATAATGTGGTTGTGTGAAATATTTATAAACTGTAATTTCCATTGCTGGAAATGTTTTCAGCATCTCAGTATTGTCTCTTAATGACAAGAATATGGAGAGAGAGGATGAGAGAGACCTATGTATAGGGATCATTTAACCTTCTCTTCAAACCAATGAATTTTTCCTATGAATATTATATTTCTACAGAGACTACTTTTGAGATGTTGCTATTTGAGATTTATACCATACTTAGCCTAATTCTGTAGCTTATGCTGCTGGGTATTTTCTTCCCTCCTGAAAGAGGGAGTATAATACACAAAACTGCAAATTCCACAGGAAGATTTGAATTTATTTTGACCATAAAAGAAAATTCTTATTCTTGCTAGCTGATATTGGTTCTCAAAATTGTGTTGGTGGTGTTTGAAATCATTATCAAACTAAAGTTTGGAGGTTCCCATTTAGATTTTTACAGTCTGCTTGGATTTTTAGAATAACTGGAATTACCCTGGGATTAAGATAGACTTCTTTTACCCTGGAAAACTGTTTAGGAAAACAGCCTAGCTTTTGTGGAAGTGCCAGAAATTTGTTGGAGGTAAAAATCTTTGCCTATCTGTTGGTGTGAATAAATTTTAGATAAGCAGAGAGACAAGACTGTGAACAGTAAATAATATTGTTTTCATTGGTGCAGGCTAATAGAGGTTGGCCTGTAATGAGAAAATCAGGAAAACAAACATGAAATGGCAAAACTGAGGGAAACACTGTACAGATCTGCACTGTTTTCAAATGTGTGACAGCATAGGCAAAATGGTGATACTTGAGCTACAGTACAGAGAAAAATACATCCAGGACTGTTCAACACGGGAAAAGAAGGTTTTTCAGTGATGACTGCTCATTTACATTTGCTAGGTGGTCTGATTTATTGGCTGCAAAATGTCAAAATATGTGTAAGAAGTGTAGCGAAACAAATTAAGTTGTCCAAGAAACGTAGGTGAAAGAGAACTTGCAGAGCTAAAAGAACAATTCTGTTAAGGTCAAACAAATGCAAAATTGAAATATGTTGTTTATACTGGGTAAAAAAACAAGAAGTAGCAAATAGAGATGTAAGTAATTACAGTTTTAGGATTATTTTTGCTCACCTATAAAGAAGCAGAGGTTTTGTTTTTACCAAAGGAGAAAGCCAATGTGTTAATAAGTAGTGAAAGAAACTAACAAGCAATGGATTAATTAATTTACTTTAGTTTCCCAGGCTCAGCTGCACACATCAGTTACACTGACTTATTGAATGACTTTTTGTCCATAATGACAATTTAATAAATCAAACAGCAAAATGTAAAGATTTTAGTGCTATCTAGATATTTTTTTAAGTTTCAGTGGATTTTCTTTTTTCTTGTGCAGGATATTTTATTTAGTGTCAGTACCCTATATTTTTATATTAACTTTCAATCGTCTTTTTATACAAGAAGCACTAATCATGATCTGATGGAAATATTTAGGCAGGACAACCAGGAATTCCTTATGCAGGATTGCTTGTGATAGAAGCTCAATCTCCAAACATGAGTAAGAGTAAACAATGCATTTAGTATAGAAAATTAAGCAGGCAGCAATTGAAGTCATTGTTACCACACATTCCTCAGAGCCAAGGACAGTAGTGTCACACTGGTGGGTGCAGGTGAGACCTTGGTAACAGTGCAAATGACTGTCCTCGCATAATTGGAACCTTTTCTCAAAAAACTGCTGTGCCAGTCAACAGATGAGCAATTATTGTCAGACTAAGCCCACTGTGTAAAACTTCTGTCTAAAAAAAATTCAAATTAAAAATATTCTGGCAACAGCCTTTATTCTCTATGAATGCTTAGATATATTGTTACAAGTCTGGAAGAAAGCTCACTGAATCATAGGAAAGATTCCTATGGGCTTTAGCAGGCATTTGATCAGGCTTTTAATGAAATAATTTGGTTTAAGATTTTTTAACAAACCTCATCTACAAATATAACTGCATCAGCATCTCATATTAGTTAAGTACCTTTATCTATGAGATTAATGTCTCTGTTAATTTCAATCACTAGATGACAAAAGGGTTCCCAAGTAATGTTGCTATAGATTCATCTACCTTTTGACTGGAAACTCTTTGTCTGTCCAAATCAAACTCTCTTAATGTCACACGTGTTTTACAATCATATTTTCAGCTCTGTCTGAGCATTTAACTTTTCTTGTTGTCTAGTAATTCTGTTAGTAGTGCTTTGAAGGTGTATATTAATTTGTCTTATGATTGAAGGCAAAAATCAGATAATTTTTTCATTCTTCTGTGCGGGACCTCAATTCAGGACAAAATATAAGCATATATTATTGATTTCTAAAAATTCTGCATATGTCATTTCCAAAAAATGACATGAAATAGCTTTGATTTTTGTCAGGTAGAAGGGAATGAAGTTGCTTTAAAATAATAAAGCTACAGCAATACATATGCAATACATCCAAATGTAGATATTATATCAATTATTATTAATTGATATAATAATAAATGGAGCTTTAAATTCTGGGGAAAAAGTTACAGGGCAAAAAATGGGGAAAAGTGATCTTCTATGTGTACCCATCTGAGATAGATAAAACTATTTTTATTTTACATTAAGTTTTACAAATTGTTCACTTTCTCAATCTTAAAGCTATTTTGGATGAACAAATAACAAAATATTAATACCTCACAACACATATACTTTCAATATGACTTTCTAAGTACATTATTTTTTTCTATTACAACATGGATGATACAAGGAATATTTTAAAATTTTAAAAATATCTTTCAATCCTACAACAAAACACTTACAAAGTATTTCATTGTATATATATGAATTAAAAGAGATAGGAAAATGTTCCTTGTGGATTTGATATGAAAATCAGAATCAACCAACTCTAACAGCTGCAGAGCAAAATGCTCAAAAATAAATGAAGACCTATGTTAAAATTACCTTTTCAATCATTAGTCTTGGGCATATTGATTCAGTATTTCTTCTGTGTTCTCTATATTTGTATTTCTATCATGTATTTCTATAATTTCTGTTATGTGGTATATTTTCATTGGTCCTTAGCGTAAGCAGTGAAAGGGGCAGTGATGAATTGTTTCTTCATCCCTCATTAAGAAAATTTTTGCTGCATTTACATGTTACTGGCCTTATCCTCAATAAGTATAAACACTGAACCGTTATAAGTGTGATATTTTGTAATTTTCTCCTTCAGATATTTTTTTCTTTCTATTTGTTACATGAAATGGGATTAAACCAGAGTAGGAAATAAGTGAGACTATGATCCTGCAATTATCTTCTTCCCCAGTACATTGGTTCTTTGAGGAAGTTTTGCTTTTAGAGAGCTCTTTATCTTTGGAATACCTTAAGAACAAGCTTGAAAGCTTTCAGAATTTGTGGGAAATTTACAAGAATAACGTCAAAAGAAGACATATTGTAGAATGCTGGAGATGCGCTCTGAGTAAGACGACTACAGAAAAGAGGTGGCTGGAGAGACAAAATCTGTAGGCATATTTAGATTTTGTCAGCAGTGTAATATGCAGTAGGACAATTTAACTGAGTTGGGTTCTCCCCCTCAAAAAACAACCAAACAAAAATCTCAAACCAAAACATGCCAAAAAAATCCCACAATAAAAATACTGAATGGATTCTCTGGGGAAAAAAAAAAAAAAAAAAATTGTGAAGGTAGGCAGGAGGGGAGTGTACATTTACTTTGGTGTGGCAGATGCATACCTAGTTTTATGGAAAATCTTAGAGGAAGGGATGGGGTGTATTTTCTCACCACAGGAACAACTCAGTTTATTCAGTAGAAGAGAAGCTGCAGAACAGTAGCAGGAGGAGAGCCAGCATCTCAACAGGATGTCTCTGGAAGGGAGCAGAGCTGTAAGGGCTAAGGTGAGCAAAGTCAAAGATGATACTTGGAGAAAAAGGCAAGAAGACAATAATCCATAAGTGTGAGGAGTTGGACTGGTGTCTGTGCTGTGCAGGAGGCTGCAAGAGCTGCTTCACTGGAAAGCAGTGCTGCTGCGAAGGGACAAGTTGGTAAGGACAGTGGGCAGAAGTAAGATATGCTTTCAAGCCTACTATTTAGCCTGTCAGTCATATCAGAAACAAGCTTTCTCTGTGAAGAGAAGTCTCTAATAGCCTGTGCTTTGTATGATGGAAGAAGACACAACCTTAGATGTTAGAATCACTTGAAACCCTCTCTTCAGAAAATAGCTGTTTGAACAGCTACTTTGGCATAGCTATTGGTGTCAGGCAGCCTCATGAGAAAAACAACTGTATCCTTGGCCAGTTGTGAAATCTGAGGAAAGAACTTTTCTTCTGGACAGGATCCAGTGGAAGTCTGAGAAGAGACATGTGTCTATTTGTCTCTGCGGTGGTTAGAAAGGGAAAACAAGAGAAGAGCCTTCTCTTTTCTGCAAGAAGAAAAAACAACAAACAAAACTTTATTTTCACTTGGGAAAAAAGGTGCTAGACAAAATTGGGATCCTTGGCTACGTATAATCAAGTTATTTGTATTAGTATTCTGTTATAACTTGCAAAATTTCACTTGGGTTGTAGCCAATTATATTGTCAGATAAGAATGCATTTTTGTGCACATTTTTTTTTTTTTATTTGAAGTCTGTTTCATTAACTCTTAATATTGCTGATAATAGACATGCTTAATTTTAAAATGCTGTTGGCCTCTATACTACCCTGCATGATAGCAAATATGTTCCCACTCCTATGCAGTCCAATAGGATAGTAAAAAGTGCATTTATTGATCTCTGGAACATAAAAGGTGTAAAGACAATGTTCTGAAGCAAGGCGGGTATACACAGAGAAGAAAAGATGTCAGATGTGTGGTCAATCCTAATGACCTTGAATATGTGATGGCTTGACCATGGCCATGCTCTCAGGATCAGTTGCCAGCCACTTTTAGAGTGTGAGTTTTCATTTCATGCATTCTTATTCTACAAATGGTTGTTTGTACATAAACCAATTGAATTGGATAAGAACATAGACCACGAACATTCAGAAATCAAAATAATTATGGCAACTGAATGTAAAAATTCTTACTAATTCTTACTAATTCTTACAAAGATGAGTATTTTACTGTGCAGACTGAAATGCAGACTGAACTTCAGTAAGTCAATGAGATGTGTCAGTGACACAGAGTGGCTGTAACGCAGCAATTCAGAAGCTTGTTTTGCCCTCCACCTGCAAAAGGGAATCCAATTACCTTCATCCATAAAAGCTCAAATGGACGCAGGCATTTCCAACTTAAGTCACCTAAGCTGCAGGGAAAGATGTATTTCAAACTCAGCAGTAAAGGTGAGATCTTTCATGATGTATGTTTGTAAAATTTTTGTCTTTCACAGGTTCCTCAGTCTTCACATTGACAATACAACCAGTCTATATTCCTTCTTTTTTTCTCTCTGAAACATGTCCTTAATTTTCAAATTGTTACCATATGGAAGTTAGGTGAGTCTGAATGGCTTTCAGAGCTCACACCTCTTCCCTCCAAATTTTTAGGCCCCAAACGATCTCAGAGAGAACACTGTGGTGGCTTTGTGACAGAAGAGATAATTTTCTTCTGTCTAAATATGTTCACTGACATTTTAAAGATACTCAAATAGTTCTCTAGGATGCAAATGTTCAAGCAGCTTTAGAAAGAAACATATATAATTTAATATATAAAATACTTAATTTTCAGAATTACAAAAGGATTGGTCAAGTTACTTCAGCTAGGCAGAGACCCAGATGACTAAAATCGTATTTGGAGCAGAGCAATATGCTGCCCATGTCCCCTTCATCATAGCCAAGATTTCTATTCTAAAAAAGGAGAAGCCACTTGTGTTGAATTTGTATTTGTCCCTGGACAAATGTCCCTATCCTCTGGCTCCTGCCTGGAGCATTCCCAGGTGCCCAGCACCTTTGCAGGCTCTTTGGTCTGATATGCCAACATGAAACCCTGTCAGTATTTTTCTCAGCTGGAGTAAGCAGATAGAGGAGAACAAAAACTCTGGTTCGTGCTGTTCTGAATTTTGATGTGACTTCAGAAGTGTGGAACACTAGGTCTGAAGTCTGGAATTTAGAAAGACCATAAAAAAGTTTAATCAGTAGGATTTGTTTCAAGGTTAAAACCCTTATAGTTAGGGGTCAAGTTCTCTGGTTTTGTGTTACCATGCTGTGTAGCTCAACCCCTCCTTACAGCTGGGAATCAACATAATAGATTGAGAAGAGACTTGTAAGCAATTCAACTGAACATATCCAGCCTCAAATCTGATTTGTGCACCAGGTCACAGCCCTTCCAGAAGTCTGCTGTTGTAGCCCCTGCAGAAGGGTCTGATAATATTGGCCATGCTGGTGGATGCTTGTATTTGAGCAATGAAATGGCACAGTGGTTATGTTTAGAGAGAGCTGAATTGCAGTTTAGGTTCCACTGACTGCATTAACCAGTGATTTAATTTAACTTCATGGACACCTATGGCAATTTGAGATACCATAGGGTGCCCTGGTAGGTGTGACATGAGAAAAATGTGAGATTCATCCCCTTTAAGGAAGGTAAGAAGAGCCTGCACAGGAAAACCTAGGTCAAGTGAAATCTCACTGAACAGTCACAGTGATCCTCAGATCTCACTTGTGGGAGACACCTATGCAGAAATCAGTGTGTTGACAGCTGAATTTGAACGGAATCTTTTCTCTTGTCTCACACTCTTTATAACATGAATAAATTTGGGCATGATTTGAAACTCATCTTCATAACTTTTCTCCACACTGTAATGTTTTCTCTAGAAAGATATGAACCTGTTCAAAATGTTCTGGTTGTAGAACAGTCCTTCATTCATGGGTAACGTGACATTCGGAAAAAGATTTTGTGAGCTCTTTTTGAAGCAATATTTTCAAGATATTTGGGCATAAGATAATTATGTACACAGAATATATTTGTATTTCTAAGACTAAGTAAGCTATCCTGGCCTCCTTCCATAGTCAATATAAAGAAATAAATGCAGAAAGAGAATCATTTCACTGTAAAAGAAGCTTATGGATTAGGCAAAATGAATTGCTTTCTGGAGGCACCGATATTTCTCTCCTGATTGAAAAAGGACAGAAACTTCACTAGTTTACAGTTAACCTAAAATTCTACATGTCAGAGTTAGGTAAAATAAATTCCAACTTTGCCTTTTCTTCATTAAGAGTAAGACACAATGAGAGGGAAATGTGTGAACATGGCTTTTTACAGATGGGGAACTCTGTGCCTTGTTCTATTTCAACATTATTTCAAAGGTATATTCAAGAAGTAGGTTCAAAGACCACCTTCACTCATATATATATATATATATATATATATAAATGTTATTAGCAGAAAGAGAAATAAAATGTAATGTTTAAGCTCATTGGTCACATCACTATATCAATTCTAAATTGGATTGGAACCCTGAGGCGGTGTGTCCCCAGCTCCCATAGGATAGATTTTATAGACAAATATTGAAATCACAGAAACCACTGTCACCACTCTTCACCATCCAGCTGAGACAGTGAAATTGAGCTGGGAAAGAATGAATTATGATACCAAGGAGAGGCTTGATAGACATTGCATTACCATGCCTTTATGGTGACTCTTCTGCTGCTGTTCCTAGTCTGTGAAACAGAGGACATCAATCTTCTGTGTTGTCAGCTGAGCTATTGCATCATACTGTGTAAATCAGACTGGGTAAATTGCATTTCTTCTTATCCTTAAACACTTCAAAAACATAATCAGGCAATTAACAAGAGGTTGTGCTTCATTTTATTTTGATTTTTTATTAGTGCCTCATGGCTGGTATTTAAAAACAATTTTTCAAAATACATTCTGAAATAATCTCTTCCAAAACCTGATTTCAAAAGGCCACATCATAACCTGCCAGAGTGGTATCTTTGATATCTTCATAAGAATCTGTTTTGAAAATTTTGTGTAAGATAGAAAGGGAAAATTCAATTATCAACCATCAATGTTAAGTAGCAGCCTCATGCAGGAATATAGTCATATTTGCATATACCTTTAAATATTTCCCCAAATATGTCAATAATTAATTGCTAACATCTGGCAGGATCCATCTGGAAATATTCCTTCAGTATTTGTTGACTGAATACTGATTTTGTTCAGCCTTCAGATGCAAGATCATGTGCTGATGGTTTCTCCTGGATATGTAAACCCATGAATGTCTGTATATTGACATTAAAAGCCAAGTGTTGTTCAGATATACGTGTATACATATTATACATTTTATATACATTTTATATACATTTTATATAGACACATATAAAAACCCAAACAAATCAACACTGCAATCAATATCCCAGATTTGCTCTCAATTAAATGTGAAATAAATATGTATTTACTGTTATATTCTAAGAGTTAGTTGTGTTCTTTATTATAAATAATTTTCTTATGAATATATTTTAAGTGAAGGACATCCAATTTGTAATGAAATATCCATTTTCTACTACACTACCACACAACACTACTATATATTCTGTTATAAATAACAAACTACTGTTTTTGTAGAGCAGGGGAAGATGGTTTCATTTTTCAGTAAACGACATTATTTCCAGGTAGTGAGAACTTACCTTGGGTAATGAATGTCTGTTAATTATATATTTTCCAATTAAAGGATGATTAATTGTTCATACTCAGTATTCCAGGGAACTGCCTTCCAAACTCACTAACTTCCACAACTCTGGAAACATTTTGATAATAATATTTGGTTTAATTCCAGCATCTTCTTTCCTGAAAAATAATCTGATTGTAAAAATTATGCAATTATTAATTTAAATTGGAAGAAAATCTTTACTTTGAGGTTAATGAGATATGGAAACAAGTTGTCCAGGGAGGTTGTGGGTGCTCCAAACCTGCCAGTGTTCAAAGCAAAGCTGAATAAAGCCTTTAGCAACCTGGCCTAGTGGGATGGGTCCCTGCACATGACAGGGGGTGGGGACAAGATGATCTCTAAGGTCCATTTAAACCCCTTAACATACTATGTTTCTGTGAAAATATAATTAATATAATTAATAAATAATTAAGTTATGAGACTATCATTAGTGTCAATCAATGTTTTTACTGAAACCAGATGTTAGAAGAAAGAGGATACTGTATTTTGCAGTCATAGTAATGGTTATCATTTCAGTTACACAGATGTGAAGTGCTTTTGGAAGATGTTTGACTTGATACCTGATGACATTACAGTACTAAAATAACGCTTGACAATTATAACACAATTAAATGGATTAAAGAAGATTCTCTGACTATTCCCAGCCACCTGTACTTGAGGTTTCTCAGGAGTCCTACAGAAAATGCTATTAGATGTTTAGTGAATATGCTGGAGGTAAATATAAAATTGATGAATATAAAATCTATTTTATTGTTGAAAATAAAGTTGTACTTTAAAATAATGTTGATGGAATAAAATAAAGTGACAAATAGGGATGAATCTATGTGGCCATACTGAACCAATTCCTGGGAGCCTTCAAACAAAATGTGTTTTAAACTGTCAAACTATATATCTAAGACCAGTGAGTACAGACTTTTGTGGGTTATGGGTTATGTACTTTGGAGAACAATGACTCAACTACTGTATGACAGTCGTAATGACCACAAAACACAACAAATGCAGCTAAGGTGACATAAAGGCAAAAACAGGGATGCAGACAGGAAGGATGCAGGCAGTTCAGTGATTTAGCAAAATATACTACACTGGTGATGCAAGTAATAGTGTTCAGTGACCAGAATTTTTTAACAAGTTCTTGAGAAATCAGGAAAAGTGTAAAAAGTAATCTGAAAAATTACTTCTGAGTCAGAGACAATGTCTTAAGAGGAGAAAGTTGAAGAACTTTCACTCTTGCAGCAGAAGAAATTCCAAAATAGTTATGACAAAATATTTTCACTGCAAAGTGTGAGCAATCATTGAGATAGGCTGACAGGAGAGGTTGTGAAATCTTTGTCTTTCATGGTTTTCAAAATTTAATTGGACCAATCTGGCCACTCTTCATGAAGACACACCTTTATAGAGCAGGTGCTTGGACTAAATGAGCTGTAGTCTTTCCTTTCAAATGAAATTCACATAAAATTCAGACATTATATAAATTCATTCTTTATTTGTTGTGACTAAAAAAACCAAGAGGTGATCTGGTTATTCTTTGAATATCTTAATATGCAGAGAATCCTGTCTGCTAAGTATGTCTTAATTTAACATATAAAGATAAGAGAGATGAGACTCAGGGTAGAGAATTGAAATGAAAAATGTTTGACTTTTTAAATTGTAAAGATAATCAGTAGTTACAAAAACCATAATGGAAAATATTGGATCCTAAGCGTCTTCATATTTTCACAGAAGGAATGGATTTTCTTTGATTCACAGTATACCCATGCCTCAATCAAGCATCATTTATTAGGTTTCAGAGGGAAATAAATGGATGCAAGTTGTAAAATTTTATTATTGTCAATCTGCAAGATATGTTGGGTGACATAAGGGACTTTCTGTCTTCAGAGTTCATGGAACTAAAGACTTTTTATTAAACAGAGTGTGAAGCACAACATAAGGGCTAGAATAGTTCGGAACTCAATAATCAATGTTCAGAGGGCTATTCAAGTATAAAGAATCCTCAGAATTTCAAGGGGTATACACTCATATTGCTGTGACCCCAGAGAAGAAAATCAGAAGTCTCTGTACAAAAGAAACAAAACTTTTACTTACAAAACAGAAGTGTTTTATGGGTAAGACCTGTTTCACTGTCCCTCAGTGAAAACCTATGAATTTGAGCCATACTGTAAATTTCTGTACTGATGGGTGTGAAGACTCAAAGAATGCACTTCCCAAAGAGGGAAGCTCCCATAAGATAAGGTACAGGCACAGATGGCAAACAGGAGGGCATTAATTTCAGGCCTAAATGGAAGCGAGAGATTTAGAATTAGCACACCAGACAAGATTCCACTGTGCATACTCTGGGAAAAGGACAGACACAAAAGGAGGGAGGGGAGATGAGGCCTGGTGAGGCAGATCTGGGTAGTCAGACAAAAATTTCTGCCATAACAAACTGTGAGGAAAGGAAGCAGCTCTCACACATGCCTTTCACACAGGACACACATGCCGTCCCAAGTTGTGGGTACAGCAAGTGCTCCTTGTGGATATCTGGGACTTGGGCTGTATAGAAGTGGTACCTCCAGAAGAATATGTGGGGGACCCCCACCACTGAGAGGACCAGAAGAAGGAACCCATGTGGTGGTTATATCTTTTGCGTAATTTCTCTCTCACTCTCTTTTTCCTCTTCCCCTCCACCCTGCTCCCCTCTTTATTTTTCTCTATCTGTCTCTCTTTTTTACTGCTAAATAGAATCTGTATTATTACCTTGGGCATATGGTCTCATTTGCACCTTAATTCAGGCAGAGACATCTCTTACTAATCAGACACTAGTACTATTTCAGTGTGCCATAACATTATTTTGCTGACAAAAGTGGGATACTAACAATGATCCCGATATAAACATATAAGGGATTGTCATAAAGAGTAAGCATTGCAAGAGAGCAGCATTTTCAAAGCCTCACCCTTTATCCCCTCCATAGTGCTAGACTTCCAAGTATTGTCTGTTTTCATTCCAGACTCAAAATCCCACTATGTTTTAATGTGGCTTCTGAGGGCTTTTCTCATGAATCAACAGGAAGTTTGTTTCCCTGAACACTTTTGGAAACAAAATTTCATTTTTGACTCGTGTTTGTAGATAACAAATAAGAGAGAAAAGATGATGTGATCCAATGCCTTTCAGAGATGTTTGAAGTCTTACTTGTTTGGCACATCATGAATTTTTTTCTGTAGGAAACAGCATTTTTGTTTGTAAACAGATAGTACTGACATGACTTCTGAAGAAGCGTAACATAATATTGTCATGCTACAGTAGCAAAACATACACTTTCTGAGGGTATAGTCTTTGCATGTATTTAGAGTTATCTCTGTGAAATGTTATTATAAATAATTAAGTTACTATTTTTGCTCTTCTTAGGGACTGGCACCAATTAATTTGACTAGTAACTTCATCCAAAAAAGGGAATTAAAGTTATGTCAATGTTTTCTAAAGTATGATTATTAACCTCTCTACTAATTCATTTGGCAAACTAATAGAGTACATGCTGTACTTCAAATATTAATTTTCTTTGAACTTTTTTTAACCAAGTGCTGCCTTTGGGGCTGTGTTTAAAGTTGTTAGGACTGTGTTTGGCTATCTTAATTAAAAGTATTCATTTAACCCAAACAAAGCTGACTCTGAAGCCTAACATTTCCAAAACTCATAAATGATTGCAAGGTAAATAACGATTGAATGAAGAATAGTTGATTTTTTTCCCTTGAAATCTTAAATAAAATTTATTTATTTTCTTATTAAATAATTATGCAATGAAAGAAATATTTAACTGCTAGAGTGACATTTGATAATTAAACAGAACAAGAGTATAACACCATGGCAATAGAAGGTATGAGTACCCATGAAATCCTTCTGAAAATTTTATTTGTAAGGTTTTAAATCTCGTAAAGCTTTTGTACTGCTACACGGTCAGATGGTTTATTTGTTGCCATTGGTATTTGGTATTATTTATAATTATTTATATATACATATAGACGTATATGTATATATACATATATCATTATTTATAATATTGGTATTATTATAGTATTTCCTGGACCACTGTCCTGTGTTAAGTAACATGCTCTACAGCACAGCCAGTCCTCTTGTCTGCCCTTCAACACTCAGAATCAAAGAGTATTTTGAGCATTTTGAGTTGGAAGAGGTCCACAAGAACCATTGAGTCCAGCTCCTGGCCGTGCACAGGGCAGCCTTAAGAACCACACTGTGTGCTGAAGAGCATTGTACAAATCCTAACTCACAGAATGGGCAGCTCCCAGAATTCACTGAAACCTCTTTTCCCACCTCTGAGGCCCAGATGCAAAGATTCCTCACTCTCCTCTTCTACTTCTCACTCTCTTTACACCAGTTTTCCAATCTCATGATCTAGTAAGGCTTTAATGTACCTTCATGTATGTGCATATTCACACTTGAAAATTCTTAAGGAATTTTTTCTGTTTCAGTAGGAAAGTTAATTGTGCTGAGGAACAAACTCATTGGGAATGATTTGTCTGAGGGAAGAACAGGATCAGTAGACCACAGGAATGTGGGTATTTCCTTAGGAGACAGTGAATGTTCCTTAAATTCTTCCTCAGCTTCTTTATAGAGCTAGAAAGTTTCTTTGGAAATTCTTCCATGTAGAGAGGCTCACCTTCTCCAAAACACAGAAGCACAGCAGGCAGATGAGGGAGAAGGACAGAAATAGCAGAAGCAGACTTTTCCTCATTTCTCAAGTCATGTTTTCTTAATCATAGTTTCACAGAGTCTCATTTTTCTGACTTAAGTTTTAACTGTCCAACAGTCCACACAAGAGTGCAGCTGGTGACACTTAGCTGTACTGGAGTGAGAAATTAGCTGATGATTTGAGGAAATGTTGTGGGCTAATTCTTGTGTGGAGAGAACCGAATAGTGAACTGATTAGGGGATTAACTCTGTGAGATTAATTATAACAAAGAGCCATGAATCTAAGAATATATTGGGATGTCTATTGGTGCCTAAAGCTTGGGGTTTATAGGATGACAGTAAATGGGCAAAAGGAACTCTGAAAAATAGGAAGAAAAAGAAAGTAATTGAAAAATAATTTTTAATTTTCCCTCAGGAAAAGGATTGATTTCACGTAAAAATATGTATTTAAAAATCCACTGTATTAATTAATCAATGTAAGTCCACATTGGCATGGCTAAATCAGAACTTATAAAAAAAAGTGAAGTATGCATTAGATTAATTTGATTTTCACCATGGCATTCTTAAAAGAACTACTCTTAATTTTCAGAAATGAGACAAATGCCCAAGATTTAATTGGTGTCTTAAGGAAAGCTGGAATTTAGGTTGCAAAAAGACACCAACTAGAGAAGTGATAAAAAAAGAGACTATGACAGTACTGGGCTATTTGCTGACTAACTTGTGCCAGTGTGAGCCAGTAAAGACCCTAATTGCCTTGATATAAGTCCTTTCCAAGGACAGTAAAAGTTGTAATGAGAATATACAGTGTTGAACTCAGTTATTTTTCCTTAATATTTTTCAAGTGTACTTTCCAACTGTAATGTTTTTTTAACAGACAGCTGTCTGAAAATAAAATCCTATTAACTACAACATATTGCCTTCAAAATCCTTCTCCATCAAAGTACTGATTTTGTTGACTCTGTTTGAACTGATATTCTCTTTCACTCCGCACAGTACCTCAGAAGTGGTCATGAGGGCTACCTTTTCATTAGGCCTCATGCTCTGCCCATGCCTTTTTAGCCTTTGTTAAGTGAAAAGCCTTTAGGTTTTTTCCGGGCAAATTGTCTCATAACAATTAAATTATGCCTTTAAAATAATGGTTTATTTAAAGGTCTATATAATTGGGGTTGAGAACTTACAAAACTTTGTGCAACTGAAGAAATTGGTTATAAGAAAGTATCTAGTAAGTCTGATTCTGCTCTGTGCTTTGTAAAATCATGCCCTTCCATATACTGGGAATTATGTTCCTGGAATCTACATGCTGCTGTAAAGAGCGGAATATATTTAGCTACCCTTTTTTCTCGAAGGAAAAAAGGTATGTCTTCAGTAAAAACAGGTCAAAAAGAGGTTAGAAGTTACAGCTTTGGGAGGAATATTATGCTAACTCAGAGACATTAGCTTGGAATTTAATTCTTTCATATCAAAAAAGTGCTTCTTAATTTCTCAGTAACACAGAGCTATCCAGCGAGGGAACAATATTCAGTTCTCTCTTAAAGCTGTTGTCTTAGAAGAAACAGAGGGCTGCTGCTAACATCTTGTAATTATTGTACAGAAAAAACTACAGGGTAAAGACTCCACCTTGTACTATATGTAATTTATACTCTTCCAGGAAAAATTGCTGTACACTTTGAAATCTCTGCCTTTACATGTTTCCAGCTACCTGCCAGGTGCTGATAGTGAGGCTCAAAGATTTCTGGTAACAGAAACTGAACACTGTAGGTATTGTGCTGGAGTTTCAAATCAGGTTTAAAAAAAAAAAAGAAATAGCAAATGTGGGTTTAACTAGATTTCATTATGTTTCGTTATGTTTTGCACTTCAATAATCTTTCACAGACCACTCCTCAGTAGAATATAAGCC
Source organism: Poecile atricapillus (assembly GCF_030490865.1). Lineage (NCBI taxonomy): Eukaryota > Metazoa > Chordata > Aves > Passeriformes > Paridae > Poecile > Poecile atricapillus. Next base: position 23,275,313 of record NC_081251.1, on the reverse strand, counting down.
TTAAATCCATGAGGCATTGGGATGCAATTAGCACTCTTAGAAGGAACTAGAATATAGAAGATAATGCCATTGGGCCTAGAGGATTAGGATGCACCTAATGCTTTGCCTACTCCATAAATCTTTCTGGGGTGTCATCAAGCTTGCAATTATAGAACATGATTATTTATGCAAAGTTTCATTTCCTGTATTACATTCCAGTCATAAGCAATCATACTAAAAATTTTTGCCATTGTGCAATTCATGCTCCACTACCCTAAAGCGCATAAAAATTTACTTTCTATTCTGTTTAGGTAGGAAGACTAAAGCTAAAGTATTAATTGTCTTCTAAGTTGTGTCTTTCTGCCCCACAAATTTAACACATTAGATTGTCATGACTTGGGGCATTCCTGAAAAACCAAAATAACTTTATGGTTTTGGTATAGTCTATAGACAATAAAACCACAAAGAAGAGAGTTTGGTCTTGCTGTAGCTTCAGGTTTGCTGTAAACATTTAATATATTTTAAGGCCTCAGTGTTCATTATGAAAACTGCACAGATATGTTGAAACTCTATAGAGAAATGCCAACCATCCCTTTGGTATGTATAATAAAACCAGACTGAAGTCAGGTGCTGATGAATTCTTACACCGTATTGATATAGGATATCCTCAGTACAGAGTCATGGAATCACAGTCAGTGAATGTTTTGGGTTGGAAGGGACCTCTGGACATTCTCTAGTCCAACTCCCCTGCTCAAGACAGGTTTGCCTTGGGCAAAATGCACAGGATATATCCAGGCACGTTTTAAGTATCTCTAGAGAAGGAGACTCCCCATCCTCTCTATGCAGTCTTTCAGGGCACTGTCACTCTCAAAGTAAGCAAGTTTTTCCTCATATTCAAATGGAACTTCCTGTATTCCAGTTTGTTCTCCTTGCCCCTTGATCAGTTGCCAGCCACTGCTGAAGAGAGTCTGGTTCATCCTCTTGACTTCCACCCTTGCTTTTATCATTGGGATAAGAAGATAGAAGGTGGATCCAGCTGCAGAAGTCCCAGCTAAAGGAAGCTGAGTGCATGATGAAGATACTGCCCTTTTTCAGAGAAACAACTACTTTTTAGAAAAGTAAAATGAAATTACACCAAGGACCATATCTAATTAATACTAGATAAAATTGGCCTTTGATAATCCCAAGAAACAGATTCTTTCACATATTTCCAATCTTTATTGAGCTATATTCAAGATATACCATTCAAATCCTCAGCCCCAGCTACATTGAGAACATATTACTGACACATCACCTCTGTCATCCTGTGAGGAAAATTTTGCAAAAACTAATGCTGTGTAAATTTTTTTCTTTTTCATTTCCTTCACATAAAAACTTTGCATAATACAGAAGCAGCAGAATGGACTGGGTAACCATGTAATGTCCAAGCCCTATGTTTCTATGCTTATTACAGCTATTTAGGTAAGCATATTTAGATCATCCATTGATGGTCTTGTTATAAGTTAAAAAAACAGCTTACCAAAAAAAAAAAAAAAATTCAAGTACACATCACTAGCTGTCCAGTATTTAATCAGTATTGATTAATGAGTGACATCTATCACAAGTGATAATTTATTTTTTAAATAAAAAATATTGCGGCTTGTAACTGTAAGAATTCATACTGCTCATTCAGCAAAATATTTTACTACCTCTCCAAATCAGTACTCTACCACTGTCTATCTCAATAGCTTTAAGTAAAAATCAATAAAAAATTATGTTATTAATTACTGTTGGCTAAGACAAGAACAGGAATGGCTGTATAAACACAGATTAAGAATCTGTGTTTTTCTCTGTCTGACAGTGGCAAGTGGTAGTTATCTGAGAAGAGCTTGGTAAGTCAGTGATGCTCACTAGCATACCATCCCTGTACTATTATTTAGTTTTTGTATTGCTGATACATTCTCACATCTGTAGGAAATTTCTTTCATAAAATATGTTTCCTCAAACCTTAACCAACAGGGGAAAACTTGTTCCTAATAAAGACATTAAATCATGAAGTATTTGCACAGAGGAGTTCTGAAGCTATGCAGCTTTCAAAGGTTTCTTTCTAATGTTAATGATCTTTAGAAAGGAAGACAGGCTAGAACAAAAATCAGTTATATCCCTCACAGGTACCCTTAGTACAGGTATCCTTCTGATCTATGACACAAACCATATTTTTAGTTAGAAATAAACCACATGATCTAAAATGACACAGCCTGTCTTTTATATCCAAGATTAAAACCTTATTATAAGTTCTACAGTGAACAGCTCACCAACAATTTATTTTTACATTACTGAATGAAAATTGAAAGGACCAAAAATCACAGGGTTATTAAGCCTTTTGCTGTAAAGCTAGGAATTAGAAAAAGCTCCTGGATTTAGTAAGTTAATCTAATTAATGATGCAGTGCATCGCTACTGATGTTGACCAAATATCTGCTCTAGTTTTCCACTGTCTCTACAAGTAGAGACTTTCCTGGAATGAGAAATATTGTGTGGGTGAGTCTTTGTTACTTGAGTGAAGTATTTTAACATGAGCATTAAAAAAAAGAAAAAAGAAAAAAAAATTAGTTCTTGTTGAAACATGATACACTTAAAAAGTCCATTAATGATTGCAACTCTGTAAAGAATTAGTAAGAAATATTATAGAAAAAATGGGATCAACATTTTTTTACACAGTGATAAATCTTGTTCAAGACTGACATGGAACTACTGGAGGGGCTCCAGGGAGGGTAATAAGGATGAGTAATAATAAGTAAGAATAAGTAATAAGTAATGAGAGGATGAGTAATCCTCTCTTTTGAGGAAAGGCTGAAGGAGCTGAGCCTGTTTAGCTTTCAGAAGAGGTTGTCTTACCAATGAATAGAGTATCTTATTCGTGGCTTCCAAGAGGATGGGCCAGAATCTCTGCCATGGTGCCCAGTGACAGGACAAATGACAAAACCAGCAAATTTGAAAGTACTATCTGAATATGAGGAATACTTTGTTTACTGTGAGAGTGACAGAGCACTGGAACAGGTGGTCAAGTGAGATTTTGGAGTCTCCTCTGGAGATATGCAAAACCTGTTTGGATGCAAACCTGTGCAACCTGCTCTAGGTGAACCTGCTTGAGCAGGTAGGTTGGACTAGGTGGCCTCCAGAGGTCCCTTCCACCCACAGTCACTCTGTGATTCTGTGTGGATGACCTATTATCTTATATTTATAAACAGGTTTAAAGAATGTGTTGTGCATTTTCAGTTTCTTTAGATCTTTTTTTTACTGCCATAGACTGAGCAAATTTTAGATACTGCCTGGTGTTCAGAGTAGTATCATGAACTGCTGTGATTTCTCTCTCCCACTCCCTCACATCAAACAGTAGGTGTATATTCTAATATAACTGGTGTTTATAAATGTAAAAGGAACATTCTTATTAAGTGTAAATAATTTGTTTTAATAGGGAAGATGTTAAATTCTTGGGCTAGGCTACTTTATAACAAAGAGTTCTTAAGCATTGATCATGGGTTCATAAAAGCCAACGTTTGTTCCAAGCAGGGAGTCTAAAGGTGGCTGCCCTCATTTTGATATAAAAAAGTTTAATAGTGAAGGCAAGATCCATTAAATGTGTTTTGGTGTTTATGTCAGAAAGTGTTTGTAGACTCATTTGATTTGTCAGTATAAAGGTGGTCTAGAGATGAACAATTTCTCCCTGGAGGTTTCCTGCATCGTGTCAGCATTTTCTTAGAGTTTTTGATCTAGTTGTGCAGAAATATCCTTTTGCATAAAATTTTTCACTGTAGTTCCTGTTACAATCCTAGTTAATTTCCAAATATAGTTACTGATTTGAAGTTAATTTATAAAGTTTCTTTCCAACTATTTTTTTCCCTGTCACTCTTATTAACTCATATGCTTTCTATTGAAAAAAACATTTCCCTGAATCTTTTGAAAATTGTGATATGATAACCTAGAATAATGTTTACTAACATGGTTACTTATTTTTGGTTACTTGATTTTCAGCTTATGCAGATGTAATAAAAGCTTATCTGTATTAGGGAAGTTGAGAAAATTAATGCAAATTGCTACATATATGAAGTTATTGTGTATGAGTTAGAGGACATGAAGCCATGTGAATGATAGAGTGTCAAAGTAGTGACTATCTCACTATAAGTGAGATTTCTGAGGTCAGCATGTTAAAAACAATAATTTTCTTATCTGAGAATGTTTTGATGTCGTTTGTATCAGTTGACTTTGGGTAAAGGTCATACCACAAGACAGAGAGCTGGTGTGACCAAGAGGCCCCATGATGTAGAGTCACCAGTTTCACTAACTCCTCTTTTGTGCAGAGCCAAATCTGATCCAGAGAGACAACGCTTTGTGCATACTGTTGTCTCACAGCACAAGTTACTGAGCTCAAACTGTCTTGGCCTGCAGGCCCTGCACTGTGCTGTCACAAAGGGCACAGCGAGGATTTTCAGGAAGGGCAACTGCCTCATACCAGAATTCTGACTCTCCAGACTGAGGCATTCCTCTGATTGTGAAAATTGAATTTTGAGTTTAAATGTGCTCTCTTTGTCAGTACAATCAGGGCAGAGAGGGTGAGGAACAGGAAGAGGCTTCCCTTCAAATGAATTGTTCCTGAGAGAAGTGGCTGCTGACACTGTAGGAGGGGCATGATGCAAAGACAGAGCCCCTTCATTTAATCTCTGCATTGTTCCGGGAAAGTGGGGTTATACTGTGCAGGAAATAAGCACAAAGGAAGAAACCCATACTTCCATCACCAGCATCTCTTCTTCTTGGGAAAGCTGAATCTGTCTAACTTGCCAGGTGAAAAAAAGGCCAACAAGAATTTTTTTCAATAGGAAAGCACTGTGTACTGCATTGCTTTTGTCTGCTAAATTTATCTTATGGTTTTACATATGTTACACATTGCAGAATGCATATTTTGGTATACGGACAAAAGCACAGCCAAATTGCAGATGTTGTCACTAAATGCAGCGCACAATACTGTGTTTCTGCTAGCTTAATGATAGCTTAAAATTTAATTTAACATTGTCATGGGTTAGCTTCACCTTTAAGACTGAGTGAAAAAAAGAGGAAGTTGAAGCTACTGGTGACTGATGGGAGTTTTTCTTCCTGACCAATTATCAGCCATTTCCAAGAATTGACAGCAGATCTGACCATTAAAAAGTGAATTCAACTTGTAAACACCCCCTTAAGAAGTATACTCAAAGCTTTCTCGCTCTTTCTGGTTTCTGGTGTTTGAGAGGTAACAAGCTCTGTGTTGGTTTCCCCCCCCCCTCCCAGGCCCGGGACAAGGCCGCAGGGATGGGGGGGGGAGGAGGAGAGAAAAAGCCGAGCTTAACACTTTTGTTTAGTTTTCAAGGTCTGCTGTTAGACTGAAACTTGACACTATGAACTTTTGCAGCTTTCTTAAAACTTTTAATTCTTCTACTACCTGAATAAACAAACAGATTACTCCTTTTTCTTAGAAAAGACAGAGAGAGACAATTAACATGTAAGACATCATAAAACCACCAAAAACAGTGAAGACAAGAGTTAAGTTTAAATAAGAAAGCGAGAAAAGGAGATGCTTGTTGCTGAAAAGTCTTTCTGTTACAGCTATGGAGATGGACAGTAGTTTAAAGACTCCTTTAATTAATGACTAGAGTATGGGAGGAATAGAGTATTCAAAGTGTGGACTTTAGAAAAAGTAGTTGTGGTAACTGTGAGTTGCTGGAACTTAAGAGTGAAGTGAAGATTTTGAAGCTTTGAAAGAGCCAGAGAGATGGCTGTTTTTCCAGGAGGGCTCACAGAGAGAAATGAAGGAGATTTCTACCTTTGAATTACTTATCCTTAAAAATGGCATCCCAGGACTTAAAATGACCCCTGCACACCTCGGAAGAGTGTACAATGGGAGGAGTAGACTCTAGAAACTCCATGGATTAGCAGAAAGAGACTTCTGTTTCTCTGCGGAGACTGATGAAAAGACTCTAGAAATTGAGACTGTTTTTGACCACCAAGATTCTAAATTTTTTGTCTCTATGTTGTTATGTGTACAAAGAAATGATCAAGTAGTGAAAAGTAAAAGAGTTCTCTGAAAGTTTATTTTGGTATTCTTATTCTAGTAGTTTGTTAATAAACTGTCTTTATTCCTTTTAAGTTTTAAGCCTGTTTTGCTCTTATTTTAATCCATATCTCTAGCAAAAAATAAGTAGTTTTTTGTTACTAGCTTAAAACCACGACAAACATTTAATTACTGGGAGTATAATAGAAAGAAAATAGTAAGTCTTAAAAATATATGAAGTCTAATGCAGACAAGTATATTGAAAAGCTGAGAAAAGGTTAATGGTAAAGAAAATGAACTGGTACACAATATTATTAGTGTTAGGTTTTACAGAGCAGAAACATTGTCTTACAGCAGGCAGAGGAAACACTCAAGGGAAAAAAGTAATGTTTTAATATGAGAACAAGAAACAGAGAAGAGAAACTTAAAGGCAATTCAAGCTTGTAAGCTAACTGAATTTATCAGGAAATAAGGAAAAAATAATATCTATTTCAGTTGCCTGCAACAGAAGCTGGTTATAAAATGGAAACTGACACTGTCATAAGTCATTGCTTCAAAAATCAGATATATCTGAAATAAATTGATGTCCCAGATTATAGCATGAAAACTTTGGGTATTAACTTCAAAACTTCTGTCATAGTCTCTTTCTCTGGTATTTCAAACACTCTGTAAAGAACAGTCAGACATAGGAGCTAAGCTGATTAAAATATGTATGTGTGTAAAAGACATTAAAGACAAAAAAATTATTACACTTGCAGAATAATAGTGGAAAATATCTTTGTATATTATATTAAATATCTATGTATATTATGATAGTTTACTGACCTTGATGTGAATACCAAATAGAATAATTTGAATAGCATTAATATGCTTTCTCAAACTCCTAACCAACTAAATTAAGTTTAATACCTAATACAATGAAAACAAAAATAAATTTTTCTTCAGACTAGTATTACAACCATTATTTATTTAAATCTAATATTCTATACAATGGAATATATATTTATTTTTACTCTTTTTGAAATCTTGCTAAATTCAAAATTTGTCTGACATTTATTACTACTGAGGAAATACCATGTGTTGTGACGTTTCTTTTTCAGAATAGAGGCACTACTGTACAAAGTTGTGACTGGAAAACCATATAGCAAGTCTTAAAATATATATCTTGGACAGACATATCTGTGTATTTTATCAGTTGTTTGTTGGCTTTCTTTTAAAACTCTGAAAATTCTGTGGTTACTTTAAAAACTCTACCGTGTTTTTCTCATATATCCACTCATTTGAAAATGCCCTGGCAAAGATTTGGGAGACAAACTGTGAATTTGCAGGTCTGCAAATGGGATGGGCTGTATTAAATTTCTTATGTTGCGTGGATTGTTTCTACTTCATACAATATTTTCCCCTTAAATATCAGTTCATTATTGATGACTCAGATGTCTCAGATGTCTATCTTCTTGCCCTTGACTGAACCTGTAAGCAAAAGGTTCAAACAGATACGAAAATTCTGGGTCTGGAAAAAGTGGCCAGGCTGACAAGCTCCTTGTTGCAGTTCTGAGAAGCATCAATGACTGCCTAGAAACCAGGGATATGATCTGGTGGTTTTCCATAGGTTTCAGAGTACCAATCTGGCTTATTCTTTCCTCTATTATTTTGGTAGATTGAGTGCATTTCAAGACTAGTTTATACAATGAATGGGTGTTATTGCTTTCCTTCTTGAAGAAACGTTGAACCGAAGGCAGATTTTGAACAGAACAGATCAGGACATATGAGAACTCAGACAGACACATCTGGAGTAGAGAGCTTTTGCTTTGCTGGGCTTGACAGTACAATTTAGAAGAGCAAACCTGCCAAGCCCCTGTTAATGAACCACTTTAAACACAGAAGAACAAAGAAACTAAGTCTCTTTGAATAACACAGATCAAACCCAGAAAGGTTTAAAATATACTCCAAAACTTGATTAAAACCAAATGAGGTAGATGCTCATGCCAGAAAAATTGGTACTTATTATTTAATAGTAAAAGGAAGGAAGGAAGGAAGGAAGGAAGGAAGGAAGGAAGGAAGGAAGGAAGGAAGGAAGGAAGGAAGGAAGGAAGGAAGGAAGGAAGGAAGGAAGGAAGGAAGGAAGGAAGGAAGGAAGGAAGGAAGGAAGGAAGGAAGGAAGGAAGGAAGGAAGGAAGGAAGGGAAGGGAGGGGGGAGGGAAGGGAGGGGGGTAGGAAGGGAAGGAAGGGAAGGGAGGAAGGGAGGAAGGGAGGAAGGGAGGAAGGGAGGGAGGGAGGGAGGGAGGGAGGAAGGAAGGAAGGAAGGAAGGAAGGAAGGAAGGAAGGAAGGAAGGAAGGAAGGAAGGAAGGAAGGAAGGAAGGAAGGAAGGAAGGAAGGAAGGAAGGAAGGAAGGAAGGAAGGAAGGAAGGAAGGAAGGAAGGAAGGAAGGAAGGAAGGATTGCTCAGGGGACTAGGTTTGACACCATCCTTGCAAGACTCTGGATCTACTGCAACATTTTCCATTTAATGTAGTGCCCTGGTGCAGGGTCTGGGAACAGCTTTGGGGAGGGCCTTTGATGGCCCATGAGACTGCCTCTGCTGTCCCTCACGTGGATGTCCTGAAGATGTGGCTTTCCTGGGGTGGGAGGCACCCACATCTGGGCCAGTCTGCAGAGTGGAGGATGGGTGTTAACTGCCTTGGACCAGAGGATTTTTTTACCACATGCCCAAAACCTCTCCTCTTCCCCTCTTTGGTGTGAGGGTCTGTGTGAGACTGAAGATAAACCCGGTCTTCTATACAGCTTTTGTTATACAGTTTTGATATAATAGGCAAAAGTCCTTTATAAAGATGTTTAAGCCATAAACCATAACATTTCAGTCTCTGTCAGGCCCAGACATGGAACAACTTACACTGAGAAACTGGCATTATAGTGTTCATAGTCTAGTAACTACCACAGGCCTCAGAGACATGACCGCATTTCTGGTTACCTCTGCAATTTCTGTGGCCTTGGTGTGCGTTGCATCATTCCTTTCACAATTTCTCTACCTGCAATAATGAGGGACATTAGGGGTCATGGAGATTCCTGTTTTGGCGACCTACAGCTCTGAGGCTGCAAGCTGCACAAGCTCACAGACCTTGCTGCTAGATTTAACACCCTCAATATTTTGTCTTGGGTCAAAGCCTGGCTCCCTGCACCATCACACACAGCCTGAAGCTGTGGTGCAGGGCTACATGCCCTAGCACCAGAGAACAGCTGGCCTGTCCCTCCTGGGTGCTGCTCCCAGGGAAACTGGTCTAGAGCTAAAGGCACACAAAAACTGAAGGTACACAACAATTGCAGGTACCCAGCAATCCCTCATTACAGTTTTCATGTTCTCATTCTTATGACAGGACATAACTGCTGTTATATGAGCAACAGACAAGTTTGATTATACAGATGAAAGTGTATGGTGGTTTGCTTAATTTTTATGTATTATATACAGTCTTTCTAAGCATTGGATTCAGTTTTAAATAATCATCTCATAATAAACTTGGAAAAGATGAATTTTAGTCCAGTTTTGTTAAAAACCTCATTGATAAATTTCTCTAATTTTCATATTTTAGCTACTCCTACCTACCTGTTCTGTCTGTTTATTTTGATAAAAATATCTAGACAGACTCGACATTTACCCTTTTCCTTTCTGTTAAACTAAGCTTCCGTGATTGGCAAGTAAGCTGAGTTTTTTTTGTTTTATGTGGAATTAGACAGACAAACAGGTATTGAAGTGGTCTCTAAGGCCATTTTGCAGACTGTTCACTTCCTCAATCTTTTTAAGAATTTTTGATCTCTTAATGGGATTCTTTTTCTTAGTAGTGGTGGAAAAATAAAAAAGACAGAGGAGATTGAGTTTTGGTACCATATTCAGTACAATAAATGTGTCTTGTATCTGGCAGTCAGCAAGTGACACTCCTCAGTTATTTAAAATAAATGTTTTTTTGACGAATGGTACCACTATAATATTAGAGAGAGCTCTAGCTGCTGAAGTGATAGTGTACAATCAAATTAAGGTGATGAACACAAAAATCTGTGAAACTTGTACTTTTGCAATTTTAAGGGCTAGCTGTGTCCAGATTTTTCTATGGGATTTTTTGCATTTATTTATACTATTTGTTGCTGAAACTGACCTGCAACATATGACTGTGTGTCAGGAATATGGGTCTTCAACAATATTTATAAAGGATCAATGCAAAGCAAAAGTAAAATGATTGGGTTTGGGCGGTGATTATTTTTTGTTAACTTTTAATATTTATTACTGTAGGATTATTTAATCCTAGCACAAATAACCATAAAAATACCTCAAACAGACCCAATTCTTTTAACTCAAATAATTTATTCTTAAAGAGAAATGTTTGGCTTATTCAATTCAATGTATTTTAAAATGAATATATTATATTTTTCGCTAATAATTAATTTTTTTTTCTTAGCAATCTAACTTCTAGAAATGGAATCCTGAGACAATTATACAATCATAGAATAGTTTGGGTTGCAAGCAGCCTTAATCATCTGGCTTCAACTCATACTTAATAGAAGAAAATTTAAATTCAAATCTCAAATATTTAGACATTATTAGTGTTGATTAGCAAATCTGTGTCCATGAATTCATGTAAGTGTTGCTCAGATAACCAGATTGTCTACTGATATGTGCAACCAGTAAATAATATGGTGGTGAGATCTAAAATGTATGTCTTTGCATTAAATAGACTCATTCAGTGTGCAACTGAAAAATTCTTGTGGCCCACCAGAACACTTCACATTGTCCCTGCAATAGATTTTAGCATCTTCTGCAGAAAATTAAGCTGTTTCAAATGAGTGGGGATTATAACAATTTTAATACTTTACATAGCTTTAAGCAGATCTGAGTTGGTTTTGTTGCATTGCAGGCAAATATATACCAAGAAATCACTACATTTTTTTTATTTTATGTTCCCTTTTCTTCTGACTGATTACTACAAATCATATTTCATGCTAACTTACCCAATCATTTAGTTCACCTTTAGGATCTTGGTGACATGCAGAGATTATGTACTATGTGATGTATCATTTTCCTGTTATTTTTACTACTTTTAAAGACCTCATCTTTCTTAGTCTCAAATATAGTGTGATTTTTCAAAGAACTGTACAGCTTTTGATATAACAAAATCGAATCCATGTCTTTTTGCAGCAGATGGGAGAAGTTTCATAAAACAACAAAAAAGCAATTCTTCTGTTCTTATTAACTTTTTATTCTGTACATACCATGGATTCACCCAGACAGGTTGTGATACTCCAGCACAGTGATCATGAAATGCATGGCAATGTGTCTGACACTTTGCAAAGGAAGACTGTGGGGTGATTTCAGTTATTTGGGATTTTTATAGGTCTTCACAATAAACCTATAAACAGAAATAATGAATTATTTTTATGAATAATGACTAAAAAAGGGGAAACTTTAACCAGAAAACATTTTTGTTAAAGTTTATTTCTTCTATTTACAATAAATCATAGACTATCTACTACCTAAAGGACTTTTCAGTGGTCTCCTGGAAAAATTGAGCAAATATGTTATTGTGTTTGCCTACATATTTCATACTTTCCACAATTTTCAAACAACAGTATCTTAAAATGCACAGTAATAAAATAAATGTAATGCTACAGTATCTACTCAGAAAAAAAACTTGAGTGAATGTTGAAAATATGTTTTTCTGGTAATTTTTTTCATGCCAGAGGTAATTTTTTTTACTAAGATTACTGATATCTGCTTTTTAGTACCTCACTTTTCATTAGATACCAGAAAGCTGTACAAACATGAACTAAATTCTCATACAGAATAATCTGTGAATTATGTTATGTTAGAAATAGTTAGAAATAGGAAAATCATATCATTTCAGGTGAAGGACTTGCCTGAGTTCACATAGTGTTTTAGAAGCAAAGGAAGGAACATTTCTTGGAAACTGTCATTCCCATTCAACATTTTTGATATATAATATGAATACATGTGAAAATTTGAAATGGCACCTTTTTTGTGCATTATACAAACATGGTTGATATTCTGAATAAGCTCATGTACACTTGGAAACTTTAATGATTACTTATAAAGTCTTAGGCATAGATAGATGATTTATTCTCACCTGTATTATTGAATGAAGTCTTTGTAAGTTTCTCTTCTGTCACTTTTGAAGTGAGATATTTTCTGTTGTCTTACCTCCTAATAAATCCTGCTTCTACAAGTCTTCAGATTTGGAAGTGCAGGAGGTATAGGGTTGGAAGGTGTGTTAATTCCTGATTTTTGTGTATCATTTACTTAATGATAAAGCTAAACAGATTTTTTTAAAAGCCAACATTAAGAAATCTTGTAATTTTTACTGTTTGCATCTGCACCACAGTATCATGGAACAATATATTCATCATCTTCCTCAGCCCATCTGAGTCAAATGCATTATTGCCAAAGCATGTGGAGTGTTAGAGGCACATCCATAAACCCAGTGGATTCAGCAACTGACAAGAGTGAAATATTTAAAATGAAGAAAAGTTGTAAAGCTTTGCTTTTAATTATTACTTTATCAATTACTTATTGATTCTGTCCTCTCTTGGATTTGTTGTATGCTAATTGATCATGACAAAAAAGGAAATATTTAATTGATTTAGATAAGGATTTGCTGAAAACTCCAGAGATTTTAGAGTCTTTTCTATTTATTTTTCTCATTAATCCCTCTCAGTTTCATGTGACACTGCAAAGAGTATAAAGCCCTTATGATTGTCTGCTCAGCCCCCAAGCTCTGTTGAAACCAGTCCAGATGGGTATTTGCCCAGAATTTAATCAAATAATAAGATTTGTGAGCTAAGATTTCATGTAAATATGTCCATATTTCTAATCCAGTTCAACAGCAGAACTACTTCCCCAGCTATAGCACTCACTGGTTTAACTGATGATGTAAAATGCTTGCATTTTGTCAATTCCACCTGCCAGAGTACATCCTCTCTTCCCTTACACTTGGATTATAAGCTCTTTGGGACAGAGAAAACATTTTTTTTCTCTGGATTTCTAGCATGCTTTGCACAGGGGCATACTGGTTGACTCCTAGCATTCCTAAACAGGGGTGTGCTGGGTTTGCATGGCCTGGTTTTTGGTTGGGGGGCCACAGAGGTGACTTCTGTGAGAAGCTGCTAGATTCTTCCACCATGTCAGGCAGAGCCAATACCTGATGGCTCTGAAGATGGACATGCTGCTGGCCAAAACTGGGCCAATTAAAAATGATGGAAACACCTCTGTGATAACATATCTAAAAAGAAAGCCAAAACAAAGTGGGACACAGATATTTCTAGCCGGAGAAGAGGTGGAGGTGAGAACATATGGGGGAAACAACATGGAGACACCAAGGTCAGTGGAGAAGGAGGGGCAGGAGGTGCTCCAGGTGCCAGAGCTAGGATTCCTCTGCAGGCTGTGGTGAGACCAGCTGTGCCCTGCAGCCCCTGCAGTCTTATCTCCTAATAAATCCTGCTTCTACAAGCCTTTTCAGATTTGGAAGAGCACCCACCCACACCCAAGCTGCCCAGCTATAAGCAAACTTGTCTGACAGCTAGTAAGAGAGTTAGCTCTGCCTGCTCTGAGAGTAGGCTAAGCCTTCCCCAAGAGTAATATATTAGCCTGGGATTTGCATTTGGCTTAGCACTGTCCATAATGCATCTTTTGGAGCACAGCTGGCTCATCATGAAGGCAGAGCAAAGCGTGACAGAGTGGGAACCTTGCCTGAGACAGGTTTATCATGAAACTACACCTTTAGTGACTATTACAATGTGACGTGTCTTTTCATATTCTGGACTTTTTTTTTATAGCCTGCAAATTGACAAACATACGTGATTCACATAAAATAGATTAGCTCAAAATATATTTTAGTGAGTCTTGATTTACACAAGACAACAGTAATTAACCACAGTATGGTAATAAAATCTGTCTCTAACATGTAATGTTACAGTTATTATCTGAACCCAGTGTGTCTTTTCAGAGGGACGAAGCCCAATATCTTGCAATTTCATTTATTTTCTATTTCACAGACAATACAATAAAACAATGACATATTAGCTTTAATCTCAAAGAAGCCAAAACAATGGAAAAAAAAATGCTTTGAATGCTGCACTCTCCCCTGCTGACCATTTTTTTCCATTGTAAATTTGGTTTCATTTTACTAGTGCTTTTCTACATCCTACACTGTAGGCATCTAATACTGATTTTTCTTCACTTGAGCTATACAACTTCATCTTGACTTGAATTATTTGCCTTGATGCATATATTTTTTCCAAAGGAAAGGAGGTTTTTGCTGTGTTTTGACATTACTGCTCCATGAAAGAAGCACATTATACCCCATCCCAACAAAACCAGACAGCCTGAGATATTTACAATATATATTCCTTACATTGCTTCCTGCTGTGAGCATTATAATTTTCTTATATTTCTAGCTTATGGCATCTGAATGAAAATCAATGATGAGGGAAAATGCAAGTCCTATTTATAAAGAATTCCAGCACAAACTGTGTCTGATCTCTCCCACTGGATGATTAGAGCAGGAAAGGACCACCAGCAGGTCAAAAGTGCTACTCTGTGCTCTGATTGATGCAGCTGAGGAGACTGTTGTGCCCAAGCAGCAAAGCCTGTGGGTGGCTGGGATATAGCATCTCTTGGAGGGAAGGATAGTGCAAACCACTGAGCAGAGTTCAGTTACGATCAGAGATGATGACTCCAGTAAATTCTCTGAAGTGGAAGAAGAGGTTAATGAACAGAGACAGAGTGTAAGGAAGAGAGATGAGGATTTGTTCTGACTAGTAACAGGAAGCTGCTCTTCTTCCAGCACTTGCTCAAAGTAGGACATACACAGTGGCCAGCAGGTATTTTCTAATGTGATCCCTGAACACTGCTGCAAGCATCTGATTAACTGCTTGATTGTAGAAAACAGACTGGGAAAATCTAAAGTCCATTAATATTTTGGTTTAATGTGCATAATTCTGAGAATCACTACAGCTTACACAGGTTCACTCTACAGCTAGAAAAGTAGATCTGTTTTAAATACCTAAAAAGACTGAATCTTGTCCTTCTGCCACAGCTTCATGTTAAAAAATTTACAAAACTTTGCTTTCCTCAGAGGATAATCATGCCAGCACAGTGAAACCTGTAGGATAAACTGAAATTCATATTAACTGGAGCTATTTATGCAGCTGTTTCTGTTAGAAATGTTGATCTGTCTTGGACTGAGGGGGTGATGTGCATATTTTTCAAAAACTCTGTGTCCTCCTCAAGATACTGATGATCAGTGGTGGTCTTTCCCTTGATATGTAATTTGAATGAAGAGCTTTCTGCTGTGTGGTGGTATTGACTCCTCAGATTCAGAGTTCAAGCAGCTGCTGGAGATGACTGTTCAGCAGTCAGCAGAAAAAGGCATGGTCTGGGTATCAGGTTCACAGACAAGCACACAAGCTGGCATCACCAATGAAGATGAATATGCATTAGGACAATCTTAGTAATCTTAGAAGAGTACAGACACACAACCCTTCTGCCAGCCCTGCTGCAGAGGCAGCAGTCTGTGTCAGCAGAGTGATAAGGAAGAGATGAAAAGGTGATTCAAAGCCCATGGTGGAGTTTGCTTATACTAGAACCACACAATAACCCTTGTGTTTGTGATTTAAGCAGATGTCCAGCTATTAAGAATTTGAATGAGATCTTCAAGAGATCTTTAATGAGAAGGGTTTAATATCACATTTAGTTTCTGGGAAATCTGGACATTGTTAGGGATGGAGAAAAGACTAGATGAGACATATTCCTGATCCTTACAGTATTGTATTATTGACCCAATTATTTATCATGCTGGAAGTAATTTCAGCCCAAATCACTTTGTGAATATACTAGGCTTACATAGTTTGGGGGATTTCTTTTTTTTCTTATATTAGTAACACCAGATACAACAAATTTAAAGATTGAAAATTATGCTTGGGACACAATTCTAATGGGTGTTAAAGCTCTTGCAGTGGAAGTACAGCATCATAGTTGTACAATATTTCAAAATCTTAATTCAGAGGGAAACAGCCCAGTTTTCCACCTCTGCTGATTTTATAGTTAATGCAATCAGAACTAAAGTAGTCAGACTTTGCATGTGTATGCTGGTCCAAAGAAGGTTAATATCTTTTTGCAAAAGATATTTTAATATAATCAACAGCACTTGTTCTGCCTGTGTAACTTTTAATTTGTTTTTTCTTCTCTCAATTCTGCTGCTGTGCTTCTTCTGCACTTCTTTTCATTCCTGGATTTCTCAGTCCCCTTTGGGCTGAGCTCCTTTGGGATACTCCTTCACGGGGAGTTCCACTTATCACAATCCTCCAGGTCAGGACAAAAACTCCAAAGCCTGTTAGGATCTTGTTTCTCATGTTTATTAGGATGTTATTACAAAACTTGGCAGGTCTCTCTAGACTTTCTGCACAAGTTCAATTCACTGCAAACTGGCTGATTTCTTTCTGATGGTACAAAATGGCCTTGTGCTACGCAGTTCTTTTATCTTTATACTCATTCTTATCCAATTAACAATAGACAGATATATTATTTTTCTTAATAACCCAATGACCCATCACCTGTGTGCTGCACTGTGGCATTTTCCATCCAATCACTTAGTATTAGCCAAAAACCTCTAGAAGAAGAACATGAAGAAGAAAGAAGGAAAAGAAACAACAGCCTAAATCCTCCATCTTGTCTTCTACTTTCTAAACTGTTTTAAACTCTTTTTCCCCCAGGGACTTAAGAAAACTCTCTAATCAACACATTCACACTTTTAACTTTTCTATCTAACTTTAACCGTTGTTTTCATGTAACACCATAAAAGCATGCTCATAAATTTCATGTTGTATGAAATTCAGTGTTCTCTTGGATCTCAGAGCTAAGCATCAGAAACAAGGGCACACACTCTGTGTCTCAGACTCCAACAACATGATTATAAACCTTTTGCAGGAACTTATATTTGGCTTAGGATTTCATATGTGAAAACGTACATATGCCTGCAATCATACCTGCATGTGTTTTCAAATGGTATCTGTGTTTGGCCAGGAAAACCATTGTGTGTGTCATCTTACTGTGAGACTGTAAATCTACTTGGATCTAAACTTAGCATCTCTCAGCTGTGATCAAATCATCAATCACCTTCCATGCAGCAACTGTGAATTATCTTTGGTGTCTTGACAAAGAAGGTTAATATTTCAGTTTCGGCATAAAGAAAATAAGAATGGACCTAGATATTCCTTTCTGAGTGATGAAAGGAGCAATGAATTTAGTAAAGTTTAAACATTTAATCCTGTACATTTTTATTCTATTTTGTATGACTTTATTTTACTTTACTTTTAATAAAAAGGACAGTTTACAGCATTAGTGCAATCCAAATAATAAACTGATTATTTTTTAAGCTGCTTGGTGGTTAAGACCTCTCTAAAAAGATATTTCAACACCTTTCTAAAAGCAGTTGCATTAGAAATTACATTACTTCAAATGAAGAGTTATAACCTTATGAATTTTCTCCAAAGGAAATATTATTATATTCATGTCAAAGTAAGAAGATATCATTTATAGACGGAAGTCAGAGGAGTGATATGAAAATTAGAAGTATGAAGTTGAATTATGCCTTCTAATTTCTTTTAAAACTCTTTAAAATGTTAATTTGTCCATAGTTTTTTTTCCTACAGCTTCACCTTCATTCTGCTAACCTGTGTTACTTTCTGGAGGACAAATAGGAGAACTGCTATATATATATATATACACATGTATATATATACGTATATACATATATATATATATACTGCGTGTTAGGAAAGTTGAAATTAATTTCCTATTAGGAAAATATTTATATATATGTATATATATATGTTAGGTAAATATGAGAAGAGTTTACTTGAATGGGAATTTAACAAACAAGACAACATGCTAGGGGCTTTAGTCATAATACTTGTAGGATTATCTTTAAAATGCTAAGAACTTGAACTTTCAGTTCAAAATATGTTTGTTTCTAATATTCCCGTGCCTCCTGGACCTGGAGACTCAGTAGAACCATCAAACTTCATGAGATATGGAGTGATAGTCCTGTCATACACAAATAAACATGCAGCTGCTGTGGGTCATTTAAATGCAATTTCCAGTTTCCCCCACATTTCTCCATCAAAAAGAGTCTTCTCTAATAGAGCCATAAATTCTATTTCCTACATTACAAAAGCTCACTTCAAACAGCAATATAAGTTGAATTTCTTTGTAAAAAAACCTGTTTGTGTTGTATATCAATTACACAAACAAACTTCTTTATATACTGCTGGAATATGGGCTGATGCATACACTGCAGAGATGGTGCTATAGCTATAAAAGATGGATCCTGTGGAAAATCTCTGACCACTGAACAGACAGAATATTTACTCTGTACTTCATATTTTACTGCTGTCAGTTTTATTGTTAAGGAAAATAAAAAATGGAAAATTCAGCCAAGTTCAGAAGTCTTAGAGAAAAAAAAAAGCAAAGATCCAAATTGTTGTGGCTGAATTAGATTTGTTCTTCCACCTACTTTGATTTATTTTAAACTTTTGTATATTGAACTTTGAGGGTACGGTATTCTCTGAAATCATAGAAACAAAAATATTTTAACATTTTAAAGTCTGTATCACAAATGTAACATAACTTTTTTCTTTTTTCTTTTTCTTTTTTCTTTTTTCTTCTTTTTCTTTTTCTTTTTCTTTTTCATTTTCTTTTTTCTTTTTTCTTTTTTTCAACTCCTTGATGGGTCCTGTTAGAGAAATTAATTTCTGAGGCAACAGGAGATATTTACAAAGTAAAATCATTGTATGATTCCACAAGGACATTTCATTCAGATAGTAAAATATCCTCAACAGAGTATCAATATGTGTCATTTTAAAAGCAGCAGGAAGTGACCAAAATGGGGCAAGAAAAGGCAAGGAATTTCATGGACTCAGGTTTCCAGTTTCTCTGCTCAAATCTAGATTTGTACTCTTCTAAGACTGCTAACAAATTCAGTATGTGCCTTTCAGCAAAATTCTTCATCAGTCCCTATATTCCTATTCCAAGTTTCCTGGAACAAAGCCAGTTCCTTCAACACATACACTTTGATGAGGCTGTCTGAATTTGTATTAGTCCATCTAAATTTTTGTCAGACTCTGCTCTCACAATTCCTGAAGGAATCACTGAGAACACTCAGGATTCACTCATTTTAGGTGCCCCACTCTACATGGTTTGTATCAGCCAGAGTGACAATTACAGGACAAGTAATCTCTTAGAGATTTTGAAAGAACAAGGAGGTACAGGACAATATGGAGAATTATGCAGCTATTAATTTTTAGGAAATTTTCAATGAGCATGTGTGCAAATTTCTTCTTCAGGGAACTAAAGCTAGATCAGATTTTGCTGGTTATTAGCAGAACAGGCAAAAAAAAACCAACCTGCTGAAGATTCCTTTCACTACTCTTCTGCTGCCCAAGTTCAACTTCAAACTAGGGCTTCTTGAAGAAAATTCTGTTTGAAGGTTTTAACCCAGAGCAACATTTTATTCCCTATCACACTCCTGAATGTGGCTGAAAAAAGTTCAGCTAAGGTAACAATCCTCCAAAGATATCTTCTGCATTGGTTTGATGTATGAAAATGTAATCAAATGTACTGAAACAATAAGTCAGACAGATAAAGGGAAACCTGCTGGATGTGGTATTGAAAGAAATATGAAAGTTGCAATGGCCTGTGTAGGACACACTGATGACAAAATCCCAGAATTTTGACTGCTAGAGTTGGTTAGCCATCAACATACCACTTTTATTAACTGTATGAAATAATGGAGTCATAGAATGGTTTGGTTTGAAAGAGACCTTAATGATCATGTAGTTCCAACCCCACACCATGGGCAGGGACCCAGACCAGGTTGTGCAGTGTTTCATCCAGCTTCCAGAACTACCTCCTTCACCCTTCTGGCCTTGAACACTGCCAGGAATGGGGCACCCACAACTCTCTGAGCAGCCCATTCCAGTGTCTCACCACACCCAGAGTACAGAATATCTTCCTAATATACAACCTAAATCTATACTTTTCTGGTTTGAAGCCATTCCCTCTTGTCCTGTCACTACACGCTCTTGTTGAAAGTCCCCCTCCATCTTTCTTGCAGGCTGCATTCAGCTACTGGAAGGACATAATTATGTCATCCTTAAGCCTTGTCTTTCCAGGCTGCACAGTCTGAAGTCTCTTAGCTTTTCCTTATAGCAAAGGTACTCTATCCCTTTAATCTATTTTGTTACCCTCCATAGGACTTGCTCCAACTGATCCTTGTCCTCCCTGTATTGGGGACCCCAGAGCTGGATGCAGCATTCCAGGTGGGATCTCACTAGAGTGGAGCAGAGGGGTCCAACCCCATCCCTCACTCTGCTGGCCCTGCTGTTTTTGATGCAGCCCAGGATACAATTTGTCTTCTGGGCTGAGAGCACACATTGCCAGGGCATGTCCAGTCTCTCATCTGCCAGAATGCCCAATTCCTTCTTGGCAGGGCTGCTCTTGATCTGTCCCCCAGCCTAGATTGATACTGGGGGCTGCCCCAACACAGTTGCAGGACCTCAGACTTGGCCTTACTAAACCATGAGATTCCCATGGGCCCACTTCTTGAGCCTGTCTGCATCTCTCTGGATGACATCCTGTCATCCAGATGTATCAGCCATGCCATTTCGCCTGGTGGCACACAAATCAATCTTATCTACATCCTGTCCTGTATCTCTTCATATCATTCTCTTCTAAGAGACGTAAGCATACAGTTAATTACTATTTCTTGTTCATCAGGGTTCTCAAGCCTTTTAAAATTCTGTGAAACTGTCAAAACCAGACACTCATTACCTGCAATTAAAAGTAACAGGTTGTCTATAGCTTTATGTAAATAAATTAAAAAAAATAATTAGATGGTCAAATGTAATTTATTTCTGGATAATGGAAGCAATGGACCCCAGGGGTGGTTGCATTGAGCTTGACATCTAGACAGGATTAACCACATTTACATTGGCTACGTTCTCACTAGATCTTTCTCTAATCTGTTCTCAAAGACCTCCAATATCAGAAATACTCAACCTTCCTCCCTGTTCCAGTGTTTAAATACTGGTATTGTTAAAGGTTTATTCACAAATTTAATCCCAGCCTCATTTACTGAATTTTTTTTTTCATTGCACCACCCCTGTGCAAAAGATGACACTTCTTTCCTCAATACAACAGTCCTCAAGTATGTGAAAAGCTGTCTATAGAGTTATGTAAATATAAAAAAATAAAAATAGATGGACACTTTTTTTTTTTTCAATTTGATCTAAATAACTCACATTTGTTCCTTGCAGATTTTATTTTCTAGCCATCTGGTCATACTCAGTGCTCTATTCAAGACTTTCAGAAGGTCCAGCTCCTTTGAAATACACTCCAGCTAGAGTGTTTCCATTTCTGAGTAGAGCAGATTTCACAGGTCTGACAAGCTGTAGTTCTTTTTATGTTATCCCACATGGTCTGTGTCTTTTTTGCAGCAGTGGAATATTTTTCACAAGGCAAACGTTTAAACATTATTGTTCATCTTTATGACATGTAGTAATCCTTAGTTCCACCAAACAGCCAGTTGCCCACCTTTCTGTATGACACTGACAATTCTTACCCTTATTCCTAGCTTTGTATAAAACTGACTCCCAATGTCTCTCAGGCTGCATCAGTCTGAGTACAACAGGGTATTGTACAAAACTACTTTTTCAGAATTCCTTTCAGGTACCTCCTTGAGCTCCCACCTTAGCATATAAACCTATTTTGTGCATGAATCCTAATACCTTGAAAAGCTACTTGCTCTTTTGATCTCAATATGTCAATAATTATATCCAGAATAATTCTAAAATGAAATTTAGACACATAAATTCACTTAAGCAATACACAAAACTGCCCAGTTACTTAAACAAAGGACAGTATACACACCTAAAGAAGACTATAATAACAATATAATAACAAGAAGACTACAATAACAAAACCTTCTCTAAACTGGGATTTAGATGTCTAGTAGCTACATGACAACCCAATCTACTTGTTCTCCTAATACCTTATACAAAATTAATTAGGTGTCTCCTTAATTAGTTGACAACAGTGTATAAGACTAAACTTAATTACACATCTTGTTCAGAAGCACTTATTTTGGAACACATCTCCTGCTTTGAATTTCCCATTAATCCAGAGTTAGGTGTCCTTAATCCTTAGTTTTTATGAAGGTCTCTGGAGAAGCCTGGTTGCTGTTAGGTGTAATCTTTTAGTCTGACTGTAAACCAGACTAATTCCTAAACATACTTAGGAACTTGTGACAGTTTCTGTTTATGAGCCAATAAAAGTTTAATTGGTCTAATTTAAAAAACTGCATTTAATGTGAATAAAAGGCTGAAAGGACAGATACAGCACTAGTGTATGGATGTCTTCAGACCAGCTCTGCTGCATTAGAATCCACGCCTCCTCACAGTCTCTAATTTTCCAGTTAAAGACCTATATTTAGGAACAAAATGGAATCTTTATACATCTTTTCTTGTGTACAACTAGAGACTCTAGGTACTTTGCTTAGGAGGAATGAACTATCGTTTATGCCCCTTGGCAAAGAAATGCCTGAATTAGGTGGAATGTACTCCATCCTAAATCTTAATCACTCAAGAAAATATTGAAAGTCCTGCTAGAATATACAACAAGGAAAGATGTCATTTTCACCTATGGAGATAATCTCAGTGCCTGGTTTATGTAAACTCCTATGCTGTGGGACTCTTGTAGATTAGAATTGAAGATCCTGGCCAAATACAGATATTACTGATCAAAGTAGCATTCTTAGTTTTCACCACTCATTACAAACAGGAGCTAAGTCAGACACCTTTCACAGTACACAGAAATCCCAAGTGACAGACAACAGGTGATCCTTCAGTGAAAATAGTTAAAAAACATGTAGTCATACACATCAAATAGAAAAGAAAGGGAGAAATTAATGTCTGAACACATGAGAATATAGTGTTATTATATATAGTGATTGTGTCAGCATAATGCATTTTAAAAATAGATGTTACTATTTCTGGCACAATAAATTCCAGGCAATACCTCAAATTTCCAAAGGCATGGTGGAATTTGTCATGTTAGAATTTTACTTCTCTTACTAACCCCCAAAATGCTTAGAAAATTTCCATTTCATGAACCTTATGAAACAGAGAATTAAATAAATTAACTCTTGCCCTGAGTAAATTAACTTAACTGCCCATAACACTGGGGTTTTTTTGCATCAAAACACACTAAGTAAGCAAAATTTTTATGTCTCTTCTGTGACCTGAAATCTTCCTTTGGAAATCACTTTATCCCCTCCCCAAGCCTCCAGCTGGTACTTTTGTAATAATAGTATTTGACATTAAGTAACAAGAAATAAGCTGAAGAGAGGATGTTAGTTCAGCCAATGTCATATCCAGCTACAAGTGAAATCTGATGCAGACAGGTGTAAAAGCAATGAGCTATGAACTGAAGCTGCATTTTCTTCAATCAGATGCAGATAGAGACATTGATATGACTTCAGCTCTGCTTCAGGAGACCTAGTTCAGATTCATACAAAGGTTTGATTGTTTTGGGTTTTTTTTTTTAAGGAAAAAATTAGGTTGTTAGAAAGAAAAAGAAATACCATTCTAAAACTTAGTGCCATGGATGTTATAAATTCAGTATACCCAAAGTATGCTCTATTTTGTTTCCTTGCTAAGAAAGAGTACTCTTAACCTGTTATTTCCTAAGGGCTGTGTGGAATGAGTGGAATCTACAATTAAACATTGATTGAAAATTTATTTGACATTTGTAAGGGTAATATTGAAAAGTAGGAGGAAAAAAAAAAGAGCATTAGGAAAATCAAAAGAACTTCAATAACTATTTGAACATTTCCCATGAAGCTCCTGAAGATGAAAAGAAATCTATGGAGGGGAAAAATATTTATGGGATGAAATTTATTTTTTAAAAGTACCCAAATCTAGAGAGACCCCTTTGAAACTCTGAAGGGATTGCATTGTTTGTTTTCAGCTCTTTAGGAGCTATGGCATCTCAGAATAAATTGTCAAATTGGTCATTTTAAAAAGTATTTATAAATAAAGGTGATGCGCTGTTCTTAAATGTTTTTTTCCTCTACTCATTTATTTTCTGGGTTTTTTTTTAAAGCTTTTATCTTCTCAATATATTCATGTAATATGTAAGAAAGAAAGAAAGAGTGTCTGATTATCAAAGAATATAATAAAACTACAAAGTGAAAACAGCTGTGCTGCATAAAATCAGTAACCAGACAGAATTGGGGCCTGTACAGATGTGTAAAGAAAGGTACAAGAAAGAGAAAAACATGCATATAGTGGGATTTCTTTGCAATCAAACTTCTGAACTGGTGGTTATAACTTTGAGTTGAATATCCTTTGTGAATTTCACTTTTGTGAATTTGTACAACTACTTTTTGAATGCTGAAAATTTTTAGCATTTACAACAACTGATAGAAATTACTTCTGAAGTTCATTAATACAGGCCATGAAAATGGGCCTTCTTCTGATTGTTTTAAACCTGCCACTTCATAATTTCTTTTAATACCTCTAATTCTTATAAGGCTCAAGACCCAACTGGTTTTTATTTGCTTTCTCCAGGTTATTCCATGCTCTTAAAGACCTTTTTAATGTCTTTTGATGAAGGATCAAGAAGAAAAATGAAGATGATTCTAGAATTAAGAAGAATTTTTGGCTATTGATTTGTCCCTCTTATAAAAATTCATTCAATCTTCTCTTCATCTTCTGCAGGTGAACCCTATCATTTTTGAAATTGTCAAACCAGAACAGTAATCAAGAAATGGGCATGCTGTGGATTGTTTGAGTATATGAATATGTAGTTTTTTTTCCTGTAAGGAATTTATTTCCTAATAGTTTATTATATTTTACCTTCTTCATTGATAATTACTGAATAATGAACTGATGTTTGCATAAAAATTATTGATGTCATATCCAAAACTTTTTTCATAGTTCAGATTGTATCCTTGTATATTTGAAATTAGGGTAGGCTGTCCTCATTAAAAAAACATTTCCTTTTAATGAAGATGGAATTATGTTTGGCACTTGGCATACAATGATCAATTTCTGAATTTTTTTGGTGAGTATTCCTCATTATTACCCCAAATAACTCAATGTGGTTAGAAACCGTGGTCATCTCATTCAATTTCTTTTAACAATCATGGATAAATAAATTTAATTACACATCTTAGCATTAATTCCTGTAGGATTCTAATAATGTTTTCAGCCATTTACACTTACCTACAACTTACTCCTACTTTTTAATTCTAATCTTTTAAGTGGTTGTTTGCACTCTTAATGAACTTTCCATTTATCCGATGCCAACTGAGATTTTCTTCAGAGTTTTTCAAAAGCTTTATGAAGATTGTAATAGCCTGTAGCAACTTGATGACTTTTGTTCTTGGGTATGAGTCCTTTAAAGAACTCTAGTAGATTAGTAAGATATGACTCCTTGCTCCAAAAGCCAGTGCTTGGCTCTTCTCCAGAATATCACATGCTATTGTGATTGTGTGGATGTGTATGCACAGTCTGCCTCCTATGAAACTTTCCACTATTTTCTTCCAGCACAAAAATCAGGTTTCTTTTTTGGGGGCTTAATTTTAGATATTTCTTTAGTTGCCTTTATGTTTGTCACCCTCTGTCCCAAATCTGCTGGAGCAATTTTCACAGATAGCTCACACACCACAGTTAAATAGGTCAGCTGTTTCATACTTCGAAGAATACCATCTTGGTCTGTCAAGTTCATTCTTTGTTTCACTAGTTTATTCTAGAATCCTTCATAACGACACTTCAGGTTTGGTATATCCTCATTGTCCACAAACAGGGCCTCTGGCCTGGGTACCTCTTTCAGATCTTCCACTGTGAATATAGAAGGAAGCAAAAAATTGCTGTAGTTTTCTAGGAAAACTTGATTGGTTTTAACTGCTGTGCTGAGGAAAAAATGATAGAAGAGGAAGTTTGGACATGAATAGAAAAAAATTTCCAGATTACCTGGAGGACTTTAATGTTTCATTCCGAGGTTTTCATAAAGTTTACTTTGTTTCATATCAAGGCATAGATGAAACTGTTTTCAGGCTTAGTTGCTCTAAGAAATTGTTATTCTTTGGATGTGTAGTTATAGCTTTGGACTATATAGCTGAATAATATAAAAATATAAACATTTCTAGAAAAGCTATAGATTGAAATCACAAAAATATTTACATTTTTAGACGTTGTTCACAGCTACTTAAACCATGCATTTAGTTTAGTCCAGATGAAGCCAGTTAAAATAAGCAGAGCTGGGAACTCCCGTGCCACACATTAAGCACGGCAATCAAGTGATAGAAGCAACTGTGTAAATGGTGTAAGTTGTGTCTGTTACCTATTTTCAGCCAGTGTCTTTTGGGCAGCTTCAGCTGAACTCCAAGTAAATAGTTATTATTTCTTAACATTTTCTTCTATAATGTGTAAGGGGAAATAAAATTTCAATGGATACTGTTAGGTCAGAGCAGGAGCATGACTATTTTCTTTTTTACAATTTAACCTATGTTTTCACAACAAAGCTTACAAATGGCAGTACTTCAAAGAGGCACAGCACATTCTGCAGCTATTCCCCTCACGCTCATCTCACTTGCACCGTGCAGGCCACCAAGTTATTCTCACATCTAAGGGTTTGTTTTTAACAGCTATATCTGTGGTGAATTAAGGCTCTGCTGTGGTTCCTTAAATAAACACTTAGGTCACAGTATGGTATCTACACACTGAGCAATGGTGAGACAGGCTCCAGGGGCAGAAGAACACACTCTTAATCCAACATGTAGAAAACACATGCAACCTTTGTGTATGTGTACAGGGCTACACATTTCAGGTATAGATTTAGAATGTAGTGGTCAAAAATATGCCTCCAGTGTAGTTCATAGCCTGTAACTGTAAAGTGAACTTATAACCTAAGTATTTTTGAAACCAGATTTCTTCCTATATTTCACCTAGCTTCCCTAAGAACTCTGCCTTTTTCAGAGCAACCCACAGTATCAGTACAGGCTGGGGGATGAACAGATGGAGAGCATACCTGACAAGAAGGACTTGGATGTGATGGTGGATGAGAGTCTGGAAATGACCAGTGATGTGCTCTCACAGCCCAGAAAGCAAATGGTATCCTAGGCTGCATCCAAAGCATTGTGACCAGCAGAGCAAGGGAGGGGTTTTTGTGCCTCAGCCATGCTCTGGTGAGACCCCACCTACAGTGCTGCACCTCAGTTCTGGGGTCCTCAGCAAACAAAAGACAAGGACCTATGGGAGCAAGTCCAGAGGAGACCATCAGGAAGATGAATGGGATGGAGCATTTCACCTAAGAGTAAAGACTGAGAGACTTAGTGTTGCTCAACCTGGAAGAGAGAAGGCTTAGGAGTGACCGAATTTTGCCTTCCAGTACCTGAAGGGTGCCTACAAGAAAGATGTAGTGACAAGTCAAGAGGGAATGACTTGAAACTTAAAGAGAGTAGGTTTAGGCTACATGTTAAGAAGAAATTCTTTACTAAATTCTTTACTGTAAGGGTGGTGAGGCACTGGCACAGGTTGTCCAGAGAACTTGTGGCTGCCCCATCCCTGAAAATATTCAAGACCTGATTGGATGAAGCTCCATGCAACCTGGTCTGTGAAGGATGTGCCTGCCCATGGCAGGCAGTTGAAACTGGGTGATCTTTAATGTCCCTTCCAACAAAAAGCATTCTAAGATTCTGTGATTCTGTCATTAGATTTTGCTTTACCTGACCTCTTAAAACAAAGAAAAAAATATCAAAATATCCTGATGCAACAAATTATTTCATTATACAGTTATATGCTTAACTTTAGAAATATTAACAGACATGGAGAAATCAGTCTTTTGTTGAACTGGATCATAGATACATAGAACTTATAACTATCAACTTTATATCTTTCCAGGATTTCAGCTTTTGATAAAATGTTGATGTAATAGTCACAGTTAAATATTAATTTTTTTCTCTAGATAGTGCAGATGGTACCTACAGGGACACATCTTATATAGTTTGCATTGTCCACTGACACAGATTTATTTGTCTTCATTAACAGAAGGAATCCATCTGCTTATCTCAGATCAAAAACCTAAGAGATAGCTGGGAAAAGTTATATGTCTCTGAACAGCAAGTACACATTTTATAGGCTTACAGGAGTATTATTTGCAAATTCCCATAGCAAGAAATGTGTTGTAATACTGATGTCTCAGTTATTCTGCTTCTCTCAGCAGCAGAGGTTCTTTATCCTGAATATTTCCTGTCTCTTTGTAAGTATATCTTTGTAAGATATACTATCAAAAGTTGTAAGAGTATCATGCAAGTTGCACAGAAGAACAGAACTGCAAAGAAGTGTTGCAGTGGCAATTTCTTACTAGGGCAGTTTCCTCCTATTCCGTTTTCCCTTTGTTCCCCATCTCCCTAAATTTTAAGGCAGCTGGAGGGTGCACTTGATGCATTTGGCTGTGGCCATTTTGAGTTCATCATGATAGAACTATCATCACTGATGATAATACAGGTTTAATTCCATTAATCCTCCAGTCTGCTGTAAGTCTTTATTGGCACACTAAGAGAGGAATGGTCATTATATATACATGCTTGTAAAATTGTTCTGTGCCATAGGGACACTTTCATGCATATTTTTAATGTTATTCTTATCCAGATTACTTAATATAATTTCCTTTATGTAACTTTCATACAGAAAATTGTATTTTGAAAAAAAAATCAAACAAAAAATACCCTTTAAATTTCAAATGTCAACTTTACTTTAACCTCATTTTATCCTGGCTTGTAAGCCTAAAAATTTTAATATAAAGGTTAAGGTTTCTCCCCTTTTTATTTTCCCCCTTTACTAATGATCAAGAAAGGTTAAAAAAAGGAAGAGATAGGAGGAATTATCGTTAAGCTTCTAATTAAATCATTGAAAGATGAATTTTCTCCTTGTATTATGCTACTATAATCTGAGTGAGAAATATTAGGAAAGAGTTGCAAAGCATGGAAAAGCAAAAGTGAATATCAAATTGATTTTTCATGCTGTAGGCAGAACAAGGGCACAAATCAAAATGATATAAACTATGAATTTTCAATTGAACATGTGCAATTAGCAAAAATTTTCAAAGGAATTTGGAAAATTTGCAATTTAATATTAATCCATGTAACATAACTGCAATTAGAAAAGGCAAAACATTTATGATGGATTTAGAGACAAAGACAAGGTTTGAAATCAACTTGCAAATTTGTAAGAATCCAACAATAATTTCAGTTAGTATTTTATTTTTCAGGAAGTTCTGGAAGTACTATTACATAAAGCTCTGACATAACTTTTGGGGTCTTTTAAAATCATATTCAGATATAGAAATGCAGAATACTTTTTGCGAAAGTAACTTTAAATCTAAGCTATTCAAAATAGATATCTTATGTCTGATAAAACAGAAGTACTTGGTTGTTTGGGTCTTTTTGTCCCTGTCAAGAGATTAAATATTTTATCATCCATATGGAAACTTATAGGACTATTTTTTCTTTAGAAACTGTAACAGAAGTTATACATGATAATGATTCTTTTTGTGCTGTTGGGTTCTTTGAAGTCTCTGGAATTTAATCATATGTTTCAAGTTAAGCTCATGATAACCTGCAGCTATGTGATAATGGCCTTTTTAACTAAATAATCTTATTAATGACAATATAGATGAGCCACATATGCAGAATGTTCAGTTTCTCCCAGGTTTCATTGAACAGAAATCTGAATGAAGTTCAAGCTTTGTTTTCTGGAATAGTCCCTCACCTTGCATATTTTGTATAGCAATCTGTACCAGAGTGATAACAGACTTATAATTCTAGACAAAAGATCTTTCTTTTCATGTAGAAGAAATGAAAACTAACCAAATGCTTTAAAATATGACTATACTATGTGTCAGGATGGGCCTTTTGGTAAGAAAGACTAACCTATCACTTGTGATAGGTTATTGAGGCATAGCAGGTGTCATAAGGAATATGCAGTACAGATCCCAGCTTTGTATAAAAAGTAGGAGCCAGTCATGTTTTGCTGCTGACTTTAAAACATAAAACTGGCAGATATCAAGGGTTACTGTAATTAAATGATGGTTAATTTTTTTGAATACTTCACCAGAAGTGCTATGAAAATTTTATATAGTTCATTACACATTATGCAAATAGCTGTTAAATTTCTTATCTTAAAACTACATAGTTCAACACTTTATTTTATGTAAGAAATATGATTGGCTGCTTCTGGCAATGGTAAAGTAATTACCACTGGCTTAATTTGTACCATGAAGATCTGCAAGGCTCTGTCCTGTGATAGTTGCCATGTTATTTTACCACTGTTAAATTGCATCTATTGCTTTGGAAAACCATATGTTTGGGGACATTAACAGTGGCAGTAGAATCTTGTCAAAATTCTAGTTGCCTAGATACAACTAGATGGAATAAACTACTAGTAGAACTATAAAAAACATTTGTTTTTCAAAGAGTATATTTAAATGACATAACAACTGTGTTGTGACTGTTACTGCTGGTTTTTCTGTAGTTACAACAGGCTGTCAAGAGAAATGTTAGAAAACTCAACTGGAGCTGTAAGAAGCCACTGTCAGGGAAAACAGACTTCCAGGAAGTCTTTGATCTTAATCTGACTTTGTGGTAGTAGTTACTCAAATTTCTCTTTTTCCAGAGAATAAAAATTCTTCAGATAACACAAGCTTGCTTTCAGGTCAGAAAATGTGGAAGATGTTATCAATTTACATCAAAAGATTTTTCTTTATATTTTATTTGAAATTGAAATACTGAAAAGTAATGCTATAATCCCTTTGAAAATTAGGTCATCTCGTATTAGAAAATTTCCTCTGTTTTGTTATTTTAATATTAAAAGACCTGAAAAATCTTTCCTAAATGTTTTTTAATTAACTAGATCTCAGCAGTAAATAGAAAGATATTTTTCCTACTTATAGGGCTCACCTAATACTCAAGAATTTTGCATGGCAAACTGAACTTTAGATTTAAATTGCCTGCAAATAACTTTTTTCATTAAAGGTCAATGCAGAAAATAAAAAGAAATGTCACTGACAGACTGACTTAGACAGTCTGTAAGTTCTGGTTCAAAACATTCTCTCTAGGAGTGACTTTGTATCTCACACTGGATTTTAGCAAAAAGCCAATAAATATTGAATTAATGCTAGAAGATTAAATTTATGCTTACAGCCTAAATTCTTTTAGCATAAATTACATGCAAATGTTTGATTAATCAGGCTTTGCTGTTTCTGTTGTCAATTAATTGTTCAAGGCAAACATCCAGTTTCAAATTTTAGTTTTAATGTTCTCTTCTTTGTAATATTATTATTATTATTAAACTGTAATGAAAATTAAACTGAGACAAGACAATATTTTAAATTAAGCCAATTAATAAAACCTGCAGTCCACCATTATAAAGCCTTATGGAGCTTGCTTATAACTTGAACTCTAGCAGTTCATTTATTTTTTTATGTATAACTGAGTGCAAATTTTTTTCATCAGACTGATTGCAAGGTAGAAAAACAATTTAATATTGTCTTATTATACCATTGTCTCAAATTCTACAGCTGTACATCAGTGAAATTCTAGGAAGTTAAGATACAGGAGTATTCATATATTTATCAGTGTAATAACAATTTCATGATCATGTACCTTTTTTCTTTAACCATTTAATTTTAAATGCATTTTGTGGGCCATTTCTCAGAGATGCTTCTTCATTTCTCTCTGAAAAGCTCCAAATATGATTTGCCACATGTCTCCTACTATGTTAGGTGTACAACATAGCCAATTATTAGGAATAGCATTTCCAGTATGCTGATGTTTCTCTTTTGGTAATGATTATAGCACTTGTGTTTTTGATTGGAGAATGACACCATGTTCATTAGAAGGATCATGCACACATTTCTGCTTTAATTCAGCAGATTTAGTTTTCAAGTTCAAAATGTCAGAAACTTGTCTCAGGGTCCAATAGCTCCTCTGCTTATACAACATATCAGATTTTAAGAATTAAGGATGCCTCATGTGAGCAAATGTTTCTGTATTTAGCAGCAGGCTTGAATCTTTTCCATAGTTTGAATAGCATAGTCCCTATAAAAGAAACCAAAACTGTACATGTAAACTAAAGAGGAAGCAGGGGCAAATTTTTCTCCCTTCTCACATGAATGTCCTAATTAGAGCTTCATTCTCTTAAATGAACCTTCTAGAAATACTCTTTATAACCAATGAAAATTTATATGCCCGTGAAAACAGAAATATTACGAAAACCACTTTGATGTACAGGCCTCTGTGGAAGAAGGAGTAGATGAACAGGGCTGATAACAGAAGCACTGTCATTTCTATTTGCAGTTTGACAGTTGACCATCAGATCTTTGACTGGTAAGGAGCCTGGGTTGTCAAAGAGTCTACTTAACTTTTCCATGCTGACAAGTGATAGAATCTTATGTTAGTCTGAGCTTAATGATGATATTGATCAAAATGTGAATATAAATAGATTTATTAGGACATGATGATTATGCTGATAAAGACCTGACAATTGGAACTTCCAGAGCAAAATTCTGAAATGATAAATGTTTATTTCCCAGCCTAAGGAAATGGATTCAATACTGCAGTTAATGTTTCATACAACCCAACTTCATTAAGCACAACTCAGCTAATGACATCATTAATTTGTTCATTTTATCAAATTGCATTAATTAGGGAAATGTATCAAAAGTGAATAAATTTGCTATTCCTTAGAATAACAGAAAAGGGGGTAATTGAATTAATTTGTCCCTTTTACCCCCTATTAAGTTGGAGCACAGTGATTCTTTCTCAACTTTATGGCATTTGTGTTTAACATAATTCTCACTAACCACTTTAATTGTGGGGGTTTAAAACAAGAACACTTACAGAATGGACAAATGCCAGCTCATTCCTTTCCGATCATATTAAATGCCATCTCTCTAGGGATACAAGCTTTTAACAAAGGCCTGTGTAACCATTATTCTTTAAAATATTATGAGAAGCAATCAACAAGGTCTTGCCATGGTTCCTTAAATTATTCACACCTGAGCTATTGAATCCCATTACAATGTTTACTGCAAGACTGTTGTCCTCTGAGTTCTGATTATGATGATGTGCCCCTGCAGGTGTATTGGATTTGCACAGCCAGGTTTTGATAGCAGGGATGCTACAAGGGTGGCCTCTGTGAGGTGCTGCTGGAGGCTTCCCCCATGTCCATCAGAGCCAATGTCAGGCAGCTCCCAGATGGACCTGCTGCTGGCCAAAGCTGGGCCAGTCATTGGCAGTAGTAGAGCCTCCAGGAGAATGCAGTTAAGAAGGGGGGAAAAGCCCTGTGCAAGTGCTGCCAGAGAGGAGTGAGACTATGTGAGAGGAATAACTGTACAGGCACCAGATGAAGCAGCAGGGGAAGGATGTGCTCCAGGCACAGAGCAGAAATTCCCCTGCAGCACATGGTGAATACCATGGTGAGGGCATGCTGTCCCTCTGCAGCCCATGGAGGTCCACGGGGGAGCAAAGATCTACCTGCAGCCAGGGAAGGACCCCGTGCTGGAGTGGGCTGCTGGCACAACCTGTGGCTCCGTGGAGAGAGGAGCCAAGGTTGGGTCAGATGTGCCAGCAGGACTTGTGACCCTGTGGGGGGCCCATAATGGAGCAGACTGTTCCTGAAGGACTGCACCTTGTAGAACTGTAGCCCATGGGAACAGTCCATGCTGGAGAACCTCATGAAGGACTGTGTCCCATGTGAGGGACTCCACAATGGAGCAGGAGAAGAGTGTAAAGATCCCTTCACCTGAGGAGGAAAAAGAGGTAAAAAAAGGAAAAAGAGGTCATGTTATGAACTGACCACAGTTCCCATTCCCTCCCTCTCTGTGTCACTGGGGGAAAAAAAGGTAGAAAATTCAGGAGTAACCTTAAGCATGGGAAGAGAGGAATGGGGGAAAGGTGTTTGAATATTTGGGTTTACTTCTCATTATCCTACTCTGCTAAAAATTTGAAATACATTAATTTTTCTCTCTCTTGTCCAGCGGAGGAGAGGGAGGGATAGACCAGCTTTGGTGGGCACTTGGCATGATATGTATGAATCATAGTGATGTCTTTGAGCTCTTAAAAACATTGTTGTGATGTTTTTAATTATAGTAACAAATTCTACAAACAGCTGAAAATCACATAATTTGCATGTAGTTATGGATATTAGGTAGACTGGAAAGAGACAGGTGGCTTTAATTATGCAGAATGAGTAGGTCTTTCCAGTTTTAACTTTATATTGTCCAGGATTACTAGAAATTCTAAGTATAAGTTCACATTAAAAATCAGCTTCAAAATCATGCTAAGAAACAACTGCCACTTTAATTTTCTGTGTTCTGTATCAAAGAATTTCTCTCTTTTGGGGGAAGCGTTTCCAGTAGGTTAGTGGTAAAGATATTGCACTGATACAAAAAAATTAATACTGCATAATAATCCCTGCCATTGAACAATCATTTCTATTTCATTAAAAACAAAATAGTGGTACCTTCTTCAAATATCAGCATTTTCAAGAAATATTAATCTTTACCTGACTGAAATATAAGTTCATCTCTGAATTAGAAAATAAAGTTTTCAATGGTGTGTTCTCCAAGTGAGCTTCCAAATAGGCATATAAATCTGTGTACAGCACAGACACAAAGGCATCTGACCCAGGGCTGGTAATGATAACCAGAACCAGAAGCTACAGCTGCATGGTGCCAAGCTCCATGAGCTGTCTGGACTTGAGTCAGCTTGGTTCTGACTGCAGGCTAAGCCACATTTGTGCAGTAGTGCATTCAAGCTAATAAAGATAGCTGCAAAGCAGGGCTTGTTAGGTCACCCATAGAGCTGATCTGCACCATGTGGATTTACTGAGTTGCATCTCTGCTAGCTCAGGGATCTATACACCGTACTCTATGCCAACAGACACAGGCTGATAAATAGGCTATTCCATCTGGAGACACTGGGTGAACATGTAGAATTAACTTGGTTTTGTAAATTCTTCAGCTGATGAGAGCAAACACACACCCCAGTGATCTGGGAAAAAACCTGTGCCATGGTAAATGTGAAAGGACTGTTGACAGCCAAAAGGAATCCACACTGACAGTCTCTTCTGGAAATTTCTGTTGTTGCTGGAGAATTAGATAGGTCAGAGATTAAGCACTTGCTGTGAGGAAAGTTATATATATCCAGGACTCTTGTATTCCCAGGAAACTCTTCCAGCAACATGGTGGTAACTACAGTTAAACCAGCTGTGCTGGTGCAGATGAGGGGAGGCTCCTACTCTGAAACAAGTCAGATTTAATTCTAGAGTAGGAATTTTTAAAAGTGTCAACAGAAGAAGAAGGCCTAGCTTTATGTGTTTCTGAATAATGTGTACAAGACTTAAAAATCAGAGCTTTCCTTTCTTTTAGTAGTGATCACAAGAACATCATCATTCCTAGGAAAATTGTCGTAAATAAAAAGATTGCTTCAGGGTTTCAAAACTCCTTTAGAGAAAACAAGCAAACAACGACCCCCGCTCTGCCTTTGATAGCTTTTTGCTTTAGCCAGAGCTAATCAGTGAAGTTAGTTACTAACAGCTTTAGAAGTTATTGAGTTGTAGCAAGCCATTATCAGTATGAAAACTTGTTGAGTTGTGACATTTCTTAAAGCACAGATGGCACGTATGACTTCTGATACACTGTAATACCAGCCTATTTCTCCAAAATGTTTAAAAGCAGAAGGAGAACTAAATATTTTAGAACATGCATATGGGTGCATGTACTGCTAGGGATTTTTCTTTAATGTTATTTGCATATTTATGGTTTTAATAGAAAGTATTTGAATTCCCACAATCACTGTAATATTTTGTAAAAGGTGTATTTTCTGGGAGCTTCTGATTATTTTTCCAAAATAGATGATGTCAACCACCAACTTGTCTGTCAACCTGACATTAGCCATAAGCTAGTGCCTACTATCTTTTTTAGCAGCTGCACTAATTTGTGGTTAAAATAGAGCATATTTTCTATACAGTAATTCTACTTATATCATCTTCAGACAATTTTTTTCAGTGTTAATTATCCTTGCAATAAAAAAGTTGCATTTTATTTCTATTTTTACCTCATGACTGTTATGACACACTCCAGAATGCAAAGGTAACCCAGGTTCTTATTTAATAGATGTCTTGGGACAGATTAAAGTGAAACAAAACTGAATAATCAGTGTTTGTAAATATATACATGTTGAGTTTATTTTAAAATAATTTGAGTGCACTGTAAACCAGCTATATAGCCCCTTCAGCTATTATCTATATTAAGATAACAATATAAAAGCATGAAAATATCACTCAATAAAATGTATAAGGGAAAAAAAAGAGAAACATAAATCGCATAATCACAACACACAGGCCTACAGCAAATCTTGCTTGTTACAGCTTAGATGTCTAAGATATTGGTCCTCTCTTAATCCATTGAGGCAGAGGATAAAAACCCACCAAGTGCAAACTTCAGTGGGTTAATATATGTTTAGATTCTGGTGAGAATGCCCAGGTACCTCCCCTGGGGGCAGGGGGAGTTTTACACTGTCTTTTGATCACATGCAGCTGGAAGGTCTTGGAGATGAATCTGAGGGCACTTTGGGAATCTTTGTCTATGACATCTTCTAAAACATGACAGCTGCCTCTCAAGTCAGCACAGGTAGCCAGTTATGCCCCATCAGAAAGAATTAATTACTCTCAAGACTTTCCATGGGTGAAGGGGAGTTTTCAGCTGAGCAACTTGACCCTGAGATTAGTTCAGCTGGTCAGAGCATGGTGCTATAACCACCAAAGTTTCAATCCCTGTATGGGATATTCACTCAGAGTTGGATTTGATCCCTGCAGGTCCCGTCCAGCTCAGAATATTCTGTGATTCTGAGTTAAGTATCACGGCATGATATAGTACTGGCATAATACAAAGCACTATCCCATCTCCACTGGGTTTTCCTCTTATCAGCCTCAAAACCCATCTTGTGTCCTACCCCTTTGTTCTATGGAGACCAGAGGTTTGCAACTACACACCCAAAAACTCACCTCCTCCCCTCGAGCGGTACAAATGCAGCCTCATCAAATCACTTAGGTGCCTCAACAAATGGGTGTTTTGAGTCTTTAATTAACTGTCCAGTCCCTTACAATGACTTCTGTGAAATTTAATTAAACAAAGATATAAAAAAGTAGCAGAAATAATTTCTAACCCTAGAGAGAACTTCAGTAAGAAAAACTTGTTATATCTCTGTGGTCCAATTATCACTAGGTCTAAACCACTACGAATTTTTCATGAGAGTGAGAACCACATGAGTTCTCGGTTTCCATAATCTTTTTACTAGATAGCATTCATCTGAAAGCATGCAAATTTTTGAAGAATATTCTAGAAATACCACGGAGGAGAACAAACTGGATTACAGACTATTTAAAGTAGTCAGAAAAACCTGGCCAGAAAAAAACCCCAAACAACAAAAGACAAATGGAACAGAAAAAAATAAAATATCTGATGTCCTAAACATGCATAAACCATAATATTCTGTTGTTGTGCCAAGTACCTCAGAGCTAATTTTGTTACCATGATGCAGACAGCTCTGTCAAATGCTTTTGTGAAATGTTATGAAATCTGCCAAGAAGATCCGTTATTCCAGAAACTATACCAGTTGATATCAGTCGTATTTGTACATACTTTTCATGTAAGAAATATATATGATTTTAATCAGAATTGTGTGGTGCAGGGTTCAGTGATATAGAGATGTGTGTTAAATTATTCAATTAATTATGCTCTTAACCCTGGGAAACAGTGCCATCAGTTCTCACTGATCTTGCTCGTGCCTTGAATTCCTAGACAGCAAGGCATGAGATACACAATGAAAAACTTTAACATTGTGCTGAATTTTTTTTTCTTTTCTAGGTGAAACCATATTTGAGCAAAAAAGTTTTCACCTTCCACCTGCCATTCAAAACCCCCAAGTGCTGATTCAAACTTTTCTAAAAGAGCATCTTCAAGTAGTGATACTTCCATTTACATTTTATTCATCTGTCATGGGATAAACATAAAATGACGAAGAGAAAAAGATATATATCCCTTAAATATTCAGGTATTTCTTATTCATATGACTGCAAACAACTGGGCTAATAAGGGAATAGTAGAGGGAAGGACAGGAAAAGGTCTTCCTAGTGATTTAAAATCAGAACTCCAAATCTGGTGCCACAAAGTTGAGGACTCAGTGTCACCAAAGTCCAAGCAGCCCATATCTGTTTCACACAACCTTTCACTAAATGGAGAATAGTTTTACCATTCTTTTGATAAAATTCGTGGCATTTTTTTTTCCTAGTTTCCATCCAGAGTTGCTTATGCACTGCAGTCAAAAATAAAGGGTAAAAACTGGTATTAAACCCTCCTCGCTCAATTAATTTTTTGAACTTAGTTCTTTGTTTCTCTCAGACAGCTAGCAAAAGGAAAAGAGGAAACAGTGTAGAGTTGCACCAGGGGAGGTTCAGGCTGGATATTAGGAAAACTTCCTTGACTGAAAGGGAGGTTAAGCATTAGAATGTGCTGCCCAGGGAAGTGGTGAAGTCACCATCACTAGGAATGTTCATAAAGCTAGTAGGGGTGGCACTTCATGATATGGTTTAGTGAGCACGGTGAGGTTCAGTCAAATACTGGACTTGATGATCTGGAGGGCTTTTCCAGCCTTAATGATTCTATGGTTTGTGCTCTGTCATAAACTTAATACACTGAGACCAGCTGTACTCATCCTTATGTTGTAGGGAATTCGGTTTTTCATGCATAAATGACTAGAAGCTGCAGAAGACAGTCAAATTCAGTGGTGCTTCATCCCAGGTGAGTTGATGGTGATAACCACTGAAACTTTTCATTATTTATTCATTCAAATACTTCCCACTTATCTGTAGGAATTCAAATATCTTCCACTCAAGAATCTAAGAGCCACCCTTCACCAAAAGTACAGAAAAAATGCCACTCTTCTATAAGATATGAAAGCATCTTCATTCATATGAGACTAGACAAAGGAAGAAACCAGGACTTTAATATTCTTGATGAATCATCTGGTCTGGGGGTAAGCGATAAGTCAGTGGGGCTAAAGGAGACGAATAACTTCTATCTTTCCCCCCTTTGCATCTTGTATGGGAAAAGACTGACCTCATCAGACAGCCAGCACTGGGAGGCTTCTGGCTACGAGTGCCATGTAGGTAGTTTTTTGCTGCCTAGAGCACTTCAACCTCCTTCATTTCTCTCCTTGTGACACTTGGAATAGTCTAGATTACAGTAAACTCTGCCAGGTTTGCTAAGGTTATGAATCTCAGCGGTGCCTTATTTGGGGACACTGTAATCTAAGAGTAATTTTTTTTATCCAAAAGAAATGTTTTATAAGTCCGCATCTCTTCACAAATGAATCCTGGGAAGTTTTTCGGTGTCTGTGTCTTGGTGCTGTCACATGCAGCTCACATCAGATTATTATTGTTTACTGTTCCAGCTAGCACAGAACTTAAAGCTCCTGTTGTACCCCCAAATAATGTGCAAGTTGCCTGAAATCCCAATGAGATATGTATGAATTAAGATTCAAATGAAGAGCCTGCAGCTTGTTTGTAATGTGACTCTCAAACTAGATATCAGTGAGTACCTGTATTAAGTAATATATCCATTTTAAGGAACAGGGATTCTATTAAGAAGCAGGGTTTCCAATTCATGGCTGAAGTGGAAAAAGGACATACATTTCACATAAAAGTTGGAGAGATCGTGAAACGTGTGTAGAAGAGAAATCAGAGAAAATAAAGGTGCCTTCTGCACTAACAGCCAAAGATGGGTAAGAATCATCACTTTATCTGATAATGAGTTTGAAAATGTAAGAGGAAATAAATGTAGCAGTGATCCTCTTCTGGACAAGGAAAACATGTAATCTGTGATCACACTAAAAACTTATTACCTTTATTAGGCTATACTCAGTCATGGCAACACTTAAGCCTCAGATCACAATTTTGAGCATCTCATGTCTCACCCATGGCCAAAATCACAATGAAGGAAGGCAAATGGATGATGAGAAGAAAGAAGTGGCTGTCTCCAAAAGACTTCAAAGGAGTAAGCAGAGGAAGAAGTTGAATCAAACAACTGTCTTAATCAGTTCTAACTTTGTTGGTCTGAGTCTCACCTAAGGCTCAGAGTCGTTTACTCAGCTATCTGAGCTTTTCACTCAGTGTCACATAGGTAAGAGAAAGTAGCAAAATCCTTAGACAAAAGTAGGTACAGCTTACTCCGTAGGGATGATTTGTGTTCAGAGAAACAAGAGATTCAGCAGTGAATCAGAAATGAGTTTACCTCGACATATCATATTACTGTCCTTTATTTACAGACATGAAAAGCTGTAAGGCATCTTTTCCATAGCAAACAGACATGTTTGAAGTGCTGTTTCACTGGTTAATATCAGTACTAAATATAAAACAGTGTTTTATTGCCTAGTCTGGAGACCCTCCATCACCAGAGTTGTTGCAATGCTTCTCTTTCACATGTGGAAGAGTTCCTTCATGATGTAAAAGGTCTGGAGAGCTTCACTTGTAAAACATGGGAGTGCTTGTCACCTACCAGATCATATTCAAGGAAATTGCCTACTAGTTCCTAAGGTGAAGGCAATCAAAGTTACGGCTTTTAGCATCTTTCAGTAAGCAAAGTATTCTAACCTGAGGTTTATTTCACCTGGAATGCCTAAACATTTTTAGTAGCATTAGTGCTGGTACAGTTTAGTTAGTCTGGTTCTGCCTCTCATTTTTGTCAGAATTTAAAACATAGTAACAAGCTCTAAGAGCCAGTAGTCACACAGCTCATAAATTTGTGTGATAGGAGAAGTGCACTGATTAAAAGTGCCTAAGTGGCAAATTAAAAAAGGAGACCAGCTGCCATGCCAGTGCTATCATGTTTTTATGCTCTGCTATGTGACAAATACAGATTAAGTATTCTGTGTGTTTCTACAATATATTAGTCTTACCTTATTGTTATTTTATTATTATTAAATTTGAACCTGTCTGGAATTGAAATCATGTTTCACTTCCAAGTAGTCTCCATTTTTCCAAAGCCCTGTTACTTCCACCACATACATTTTACAAGATCTCTTGTGGAAGTCCCAGATGTCTTTAAGAAAATCTTTTTTAATTGTTTGCAAGGTTAATAGATGCAGATATGTTCTCTTTATTTCAGAAAAAAATCCTTAACAAACATAAAAAACCCAACAAAACCCCAAAATACACCAAAATACCTTGAACAGGGATTTTTTTTCAAGAAAAGGGCTTGAAAGTTTGGAGCATAGGGTCCTCAAGGGTGGAAGAGACCTTCAAGACCATCCAGTCCAAAAGTCCACGTAGCATTACCATTGTAATAATTCATGTTTCACGTCTTTCTGATACACAGAAGAAGAGCCTAAAGCAAAATTTTTAGGTAATTATGACTTTAACTCTGAATTTCTGTGAATCCACAATTTCCAGTCTTTTTTTTCCACAGTGTTTCTAATCATCCCAATAAAAAGATAATAAAAATTCTTGATCCTATATATGGAGGATTATCATCAGGAGAATTAGGTCCCTTATAAATTTGGAGAGGAGTCTGCATAAAATCTTGAAAAGTATGAAAATCCTCGTGATACAGAGGAGTCTAAAACATTTGGTTGAACACCTCTCTGTCTTTGGAAAGAAGTGGGGTAATTTATTCCTATCTTCCAGAGAAAATGAAATATGTTCTCTTCTCTTAGTAGCTCAAAGGGATGATTAACAGCAACCATTAAATGAGTTAAACATTTTTAAATCCTAGGACTGGATCATTGGAATAGATTTGGCTGTGGACTACTGATCTGGAGTCAGAGCTACTAACTGGCCTCATTCATTTGAAATGACACAGAAAAAGAGTCAGATGGGTGTATTGCTCAATCACAAAATGTCTGTGAGACAGTGATCCAGTGTGTCTTAGGAACAAAAAAAGAAGAATAAGCTTCAGCTTGTGTCATATATTTCCAATTAAAATAGAAAAATACAAAATAATAGTTATTTATAAATACTGAGTATTTAAGTATTTAAGAAAATGTATTTCAAAGTAGGACAGGTGTAGAGAAAAGCTAATGCTATGATCAGCAGAATGATTAGACTATCATATGGTACCTTGCTGAGCCTAGCAAGAGAAAAGATGTAGGGCATAAAACTATGGCATTTAGAACTGTACAAATACTTAGGAGAAGAGTAAGGTAAATTCTTTGGGAAGGAGTTTGACCATTGACAGTAAATGATAAATTGATCTAAGGGTAAATATATATCAGGTGGATATGCAAAAAAGTTGGCACAAACTTCTAATAATAGCAATGAGGGCAAAAACCCCAGATTGCTTTTAATTTGGAAATCAATATGCATAGAGAAGCGCTGCAGCTTTGACAGCTGGAATGGGCCAAGGGCATTCCTTCTGGTTCTCTGCTACTTCCTTTTTCATTAGAACAACTGGGTTTTTTTTTTGGTTTTTTTTTAATCAAAATTTAAGAAAGGTTGAGTGTGAATTCTCATAGCGCTGATAGGCTGGTATGGCTTTCATCTTTGGAAGCAGTTGAGAATCATATGGGATAAAATCCTTAAAGATAGTAGCATAATTAATGACAACTAGTAGAGTTTTACAATAAACAGCTCTTATCAAACAAATGGTGTATTTCTGATGATATT
Source organism: Poecile atricapillus (assembly GCF_030490865.1). Lineage (NCBI taxonomy): Eukaryota > Metazoa > Chordata > Aves > Passeriformes > Paridae > Poecile > Poecile atricapillus. The sequence continues at coordinate 23,232,434 of NC_081251.1, read as the reverse complement.
ACATTTGGCTTAGGATAGTAACTAAGATATTATAATATAGCTAGAGATAGAACACAGAGATATTTGTCTTAAGATTCCCTAAAAAGAACATTCACAAAACCCATATTAATTACATTAAATACTCATTATTAGTCAAGTGCTTGTAGTTTACTGTACTTACAGAATGCTTATAGTTTACAGACTCTCCTGCTATCCATCAGAGACCAGTCTTATCAATGTTCTAGAAGAAAATATAAAATCAATACAGATAAATATATGGATGACACAAACACTGGTAGAGCAATACATAATAACAGGAGCAGTTTAGTAATAAAGTTTGCTATGCATCATTTGGTAAAGATATGGCAAGCCTAACCTGAACATATACAAGGTCACAGAATATGAAAAAGGGAATAAAACTGAATGACAATGGCTTTTGAGTTTGTTAACTTTTAATATACAAAACCTATATATTAAAATAAAATTATTTTGTTTGAAATGCTTAAATTTTTAATTCAATCCAAATTTTGAAATAGAAAAGATTTTTAATTTATTAGAATGTTTGGTTTGGGGGAAATAAATATTAAACATGCCAGAGGAAAGTTTGGAATTAAACATTATTTTTAAACAAAAAAAAATCAAAATTTTTTATATTATGCAAGTCTGAAACTTCTGAAGCTAAAGTTTAGACATTATACTGTTCTTTTAGCTGCTCCTGAAAGTTTCTCTGAATTGGATATATTAACACTATGGACATACCTGTGCTTGAAACCTCATTTTAAGATATTCTAGTGTCATCTTGAAGTCTCTCTATAATTCGAGTTATACTGCATGTAGAAGAACATAATGCCTTGAGCCTTAGGCCTTTACTGAGATACGTCAGCTGACTTTGTAAATAACTGTTTCTATGAGAGTCCTTTTAACTTCCAGGAGATACCTACAGGAGAATGTAGGGTAACTTTCTTACTGTGCTGGGTTGATGCTGGATGAATGCCAGTTGCCCCTCCAAGCTGCTCTATCACTCCTCTCCTCATCTGTGCAGAGGAGAGAAAATAGAATGAAAAGCTCAAGGCTCCATTTTAAGGACAGGTAGAGATCACTCACCAGACACTGTCATGGGCAAAACAGACTTGACTGGGAAAATTAGTTCATTTGTTTACAATCAAATCGGAGTAGGAAAATGAGAAATAATCTCCAAGTTTTATTTAAAACCTTTCCCCCCAAAGCACCTTCCTCCTACCCCTCTCTTATCCCCTCCACCCTCCCTTTTTCCCAGGCTCAACTTCAGTCCACAATGATCTACCTCCTCTGCTGCAGCAATGCAGGGAGACAGGGAATGGGTTTGTAGTAAGTTCATGATGTTGTCTCTGCTGCTCTTTCCTCTCACACTCTTCCCTTGCTCCAGTATGTGTCCCTACCATGGGAAACAGTCCTCCACCCCTTCTCCAATGTGCATCCTTCCCACAGGCTGCTGTTTGTCATGAGCCACTCTAGCATGAATTCCTTCCACGGGCTGCCATCCTTCAGGAGCAGGCTGCTCCACTGTGTGTCCCTCATGGGGTCACAAGTCCTAGCAGCAAAGGTGTTCCAGCATGGACTCCTCTTTCCTCAGGGTCTCAGGTCCTGGCAGGAGCCTGCTTCATGGGAATTTCATCACAGACAAGCATTCACATGATCCAGCATGGGGTACTCCATGGGCTGCAGGGGCCCAGCTGCCTCATCATGGTCTTCACCACAGGCTGCAGGGGAATCTCTGCTCCTGGAGCACTTTTCCCCCTTAGTTCTTCACTGACCTTGGTGCCTGCAGAGTTTTCCTCTCACATAGTCCCACTGCTCTCTCTGACTGCCATTGTGTGGGGATTTTTTTCACTGTATTCTCTCACAGGCACTACCACCCTTGCTGGTGGGCTCAGCCTTGGCCAGCAGCAGGTCCGTCTTGGAGCTGCCTGGCATTGGCTCTTTCGGACATACTGGAAAGCTTCCAGCAGTTTCCCACAGAAACCACCCCTGCAACTGCGCATTACCAAAACCTGGCCACACAAATACAATACACACACCCCTCGCTGACGTAGCTTACTCTGTCTTCTAAGCCTATCTTCTAAGATAAAAAGTAGCTATGGTCAGGCCATGCAGCAGAGTTTGTAGGTCTTGCTGTTGGATGAAAGCAGTTGGCAGTGTCTGGAACTAGACATTGGTTAACCTAATAACAGCTGCCTATTTTCACAGTATGAGTCTTCTTGCATCTTTCATGCAGTTCTATCATGGGAGTACCTACCTCCCAATTTAATAACTTCTGGTTATTTTACATTTGGAATTATTTATGAATCTGTATAATATAATGCAAATTTATGGTAATAATGGCCAAATAGAGCTGATGGTTAAAAAGGGAAAATAGTGAGTATTCTGTATTTTTTAAATGGACTTTTTATTGTTAAGCGTGTCACAGCCCTGCAGTGTTCACAAAGTTCCACCACTGATCCTGGCACAGAATGCTGATTATATTGCAACAATGTCAAGGAAATTCATAGAAGCAAAATAATGCATTTTTAAATGTTTCAGCTATATTTAGTTGAAATTTGAAATAATCAGTTTGCAAATAAACATTTTAGGTGTGAAGCTAGAAACTGAATCTCTTTTCTTGTGAGTGACAACGGACTTTGCCAAGTGTTAAATCCCACAGCTGCAGAGGGTGGCTGTCCCTTTTTCTTAGCCTGCTTGACCTCAGTATATTTTTCACTGCCATTCCAATGGACTTTCCTTCTGGACTGTCTCAAGGAAGGTAACATATTTTCTAGTTCTTTCCCTATTTTAATTGCTATCTCATGCTGTACTGGTGGCAACATTCTGTTCTTTCCTCATTCTCATTCTTAAAGAATATTTCAGTTCTTTGACTTTGTTGGTTTTATTTTCTGTTCTCATTGCTTCTAATGTTTCACTACAGATATCAAAATGAGATATCAATGTTAAGAGTAGTGCACCTAAAGCAAGTTCTCCCTCATTTCACCTGCTTAAGTCTTGTATCTTCTTTCCTTGTCTGAGCTGTTCTCTAAGCCATATGTTAGGACCATGCTATAGCAATCTATTTTCAGCTTTAAAACTTATGATCTTTGTTTCTTGTCTTGCCAGGCCTAAAAAAATGAGGGTTTTACTTCCCATCAACCACTCTTATTTAGTTTGGCTTGTGCAGCTACCATCTTTAGACACTGTCTTTATTCTTGAGTGCTACTAAAGCCTTTATTCATGTTTCAGTTATGCTATGGCATTCTGAAAATTAAGCATGTAATTAAGTGTCATTTAGCATCAACATCTAAAATAATTTCCAATGTATTTATAATATTTTTTCTTTTGACACAGTGTAAAACAAAAAAATAATATTTCATTGTTTTAAGGGAAAAAACTACAAAATGTAACAAAAAAGACCCAAAACTTGATAATGCAATGGGCATCATTACAAGACAGCATTTTATTCCCTATTTTATTCACAGTTAGAGTACACAGTTCATAGTTAGAGTACACAGGTTGCTACATCTTGCTAGTAGAGTTAGTTAGGAGATTTGTACAAACATCTCTTTGTTGTTTTTCTCCTCTGGGCTTGCTCTCTTTAGAGACTCCATGATCTTCTTTGGGAAATGGTTGTTTGGTCTTGTGTATCCAAAAATGGTCCATACATTGCTGATGCTACCAGAAATAAAAAATAAGATTTGTGAAAGGTCTCAGAACCTTTCAGCCTGCCCAATAATGAATGATGATCATGGTTACAGACAGGGACGGAACATACATTAGATGCTATGTAAATCTCAGCTGAACTCCAAATGCAGGGCATGAGCAGAACTTACACTTTTGTTGAGAAGCACATACATAAAAGATTAAATATGTGACAGAGCAGTTTGAAAAGATTAAGAATCTTTAGAAGTTATATGGAAACAAAATGTCATGGCTTAACCTGGCAGGCAGCAAAACACCAGCCAGGTGTTTTCTCACTTCCCCCACAGTGGGATGAGGGAGAGAATCTGAAGAAAAAAGGTAAAGCCTATTGTTTGAGATAAAGTCAGTTTGGAAGGACAGAAAAGGGAAGAGAAAAAAATAATAATGATGATGATAATGATAAGAAACATACAAAACTAATGATGCCCAATACAATTACTCACCACCCACTGAGTGATGCCTAGCCTGTCCCCAAACAGCAGGCTGCCACCCTCCCAGCCAACTCCCCTCCTTTTTATTGCTTAGCACGATGCCACGTAGTTTGGGATATCGCTTTGGTCAGTTGGGGTCAGCTGTCTCAGCTCCATCCCCTGCTTCTTGTGCACTCCCAGCCTCCCCTCTGGTGTGGGAGCGGTGAGGAGCAGAAAAGGCCTTGACTTTGTGTAACTCCTGCTCAGCAACAAGTAAAACATCAACGTGTTACCAACTGTGCTCTCATCCTAAATCCAAACCACAGCACTGCACCAGCTACTAGCAGAAAAAATTAACTCTACCCCAGCAGAAACCAGGACCAAAAAAAAAAGCAGAATAAGGTATTAAAGAAACACAGATAAGAAATTAATTGACTCATACATTCTGTGATAGATGGCAGAATTTAATTATTGATAAAATAGTTTAGCAACTGAGTATAAAAGTAGGAGAAGGGTTTGATTTATAAAAGACAGATGTTGAAAAAGAAAGATTGTACCTAAAACTACACAGAACCCTTAAATTTCAGCCTTTCTGAGATCCAGTATTAAAATCCTGTTCTGTAGGCATTTTTAATTTTCATTTTTCTATTCATTTTGTATTTCTGATTTTTTGTTGTTGTTTTTGCTCCTCATCTCTGGTTTTACCTCCCTGAAACATCTGCAGGAAAAACCACAGTGCTACCAGACTCTTGGCCCAAGAAACCTGGTCCAGGCTCACTGAGTTTCTCTAGGTGAGGATGAGAATGAAGGTGAGAGAGGGCCATGGCTGGCTCTAGGGAATGGCAAGATACCCCATCTTTTCCAGTTGCTCTGGTATTTGTTTGTGCAGTGGGAGTGATGGAAGTCCTTTACTTTGGACCTGTTAGAATTTGGTTAGTAGACTAAAGTTGGGAGACAGTTAACTTTCTAACTTGGACAGAACTTTCTTCCAAAGGTTTTATTGTGGTCTTTTTTTCTTAAATTAAATTTTGTTTCCTATTCCAGCATTACACTTGAGACCATCATACAAACCCTCCTCTTTACACAGCTTTTGCTGCTCTAATTAATTCTCTTCTTTTCTTCTTTAGTCTCCCATCTCTCCTCCCTTCTGAAACTAGATCAAATAATAGAGGCAGGCTTCCAGCTTTGTTGTTTGATGTGCTTTTATCACAAAATGAAGCAAAAATAAAAAGTGTGACTTTTTTATTATGATACTGTTGGTTGCTAAAATGAGGTCTCTGTGAAAAAAAAAAAAAAAAAAGAGCTTTTAAGATACCAGTCAGCCATGTGATAAAACCTCTCACTCTCCAACACGTGCCAAATCTTAGAAACACACCTGCTGTTGTTATATTAGTTTTAAGAACTCAGAGATGAAGGGTATAAAGTATCTCAGTCACCAAGCAGACTGCAGGATAATCCACTAATCCAGAGAGATGAAAGGAAATGCAGATTTTATGCCCTCTTGAGAGTGGCAGCTTGTCAAAAAATAGATCCTTCTGCTCAGTTTGCCAGAAGAAGAGAGAAAAGAGAGAGAAAAGGTCTCTATCTCAGAGACGCAAACACACATACATGGACACAATGAGAATGTCTGTGCTACAGCAGTACATAAATCAACACCCCTGGTAGAAATCAATGCCAAAACATATATTGATATGTACACCTATTTCTTTTAGGATGAGAAAGAAAGTATATTTGGGAGAGGAAGTAATTATCTCTGCACTTCAAAATATGAGGACAAAAATATCCAGGGTATCCAACAGATAAAAATCAGAAAATAAATCTATTCTGTTATGCAAAATAAACATTTTCTTCACAACATGCACTAAAAATTAAAATTGCAGAACACAATTGTTCTAGAAGACTTTTAAGGTATCTTATTCAAATAAAAATCATGGCCAATACACAAAACTTGCATGCTCCAGGGGTTTTGGAGGTCAGATTATTCTGCCTTTATGCATGACAAATGCTACATTTACTTGCAATTAGTAAGCGTCAATAATAAGAGACTAAGACAACTCTGGATTTGCATTTTGTAATGTAGTCATACATTTTCATGTGAACCCCAGGTGTATATGAGAGTTTTTTAACGGAGAAAGTGACCATATTACTTTGAACATGGGAAAGAAAATCTGTGTGATCATTCCCATTTCTTTAGGTGCCTTGCATTTAATATATTTTTTTTTATCTTTTATGTTCGCAGGGTGCAGAAGGTGAAGGTGAGGATGGAAAAGCATATCAGGCAAAATGTGGATAGAGTCAGCAGTAAAAGAAAAAAAATGCATGCTGTCCTCTACTGTGCAAAACAAGCATAATTGCTGACAGGAAGTTTGCACTTCTGGAAGGAAAAAATAACCAAAGAAAATTCTTCACAATATACAAGAAAAGAATCTGAAAAAGAATAGATTTTTTTTTCCATTTCATGGCATAAATTATGATTAACTTTGATTTTAACAAATTCTATAAATACATTTTCCTGGTCTGTAATTTGCATTCTTCATTATATATTTTATAGAAACTGAGTACTGTCCATTCTCTGAGATGATGTATGTCATGATCACAACTAAATGATGACAAATATTCAAACATACAAGTATTACTTTAGTTCGAAACATAGTAAATTAAACAAATTCCTTTGAACTTTTGATGATAAATTAGTGAATACAGATATAAAGCACTGCTAATGTTCCTGCATTCAATAGGTGCAACTACGTATGTATGTATAACAGTGCATACTCTTTGCAAGACTTTTTTTATGAAATACATTGGAAATCTGACCAATCTACCTTTAGTGGGAACTCTGATCTGCTGGGGAAGAAGTGTCACGATTCACAATATGGATACTGCTTTTAGAAGATGAGATGCTAGAGACAAGGTGTTAGAAATCAGCTTCACTGTATGTTAGGAAGTGAGGGGGTGATAGGAATAGGAAAGCATTACCTGCACTTGAGAGAGAGAGAGGGGCTTATCACTCTCACAGGGGAACACAAGGGAGGCTGCCAGTGCACAGGTTATAACCATGTAGAAGGACCCAGGATGCTTTCACCTACCTGTTAAACCCCTTTTTATACTACCTTGCAATAGAATTGGTGCTGCTGGTTTGTCAAAGCACCAAAACGTCTTCCTGGCCCCTTATCCTTATCCTGGCTGTAGCTTGGTTGACCTTCAGCCTCTGTTGCTCCTGGGAGCAGCAGAGGACTTGACCAAGTAAGGGTAGACAGGGAGGATCTCTGGCTTCCTGCAGGGAGATGAGCATGGCCACGGCTGCACTACTTGCCTGCTGGTCACTGTTGGGCTGGATAGCAATGGCTGTGTAGTACTGAAAGAGATTTCATGCTCTGCAAACCCTCTAGGCAAAATCAGTTTCCTTAAATGCTATGTTAAATGAGAAGGTTTGATATGGTATGAAATGTCGCCTGTAAGGATAATTATGGGAGTCCCATGAAAAAGAGAATGTAACTTCTCTCTCTTTGCCTCCTTTGGGCTGAATTCTCTTGGGATCTTCCCTCGTGGGGAGTCCCACTTATCTCAGTACTTATTATTCGAAGAAAACTCCCGGGCTCATTAGATTCTAGTTTCTTGTGTTTATTGAAGGATCCTTACAAAACTTGGCAGGTCTATTCAGTCTAGCTGCACAAGCCTAAATCACCACAGCCTGGCTCATCTCGTACTAACGATACCAAATGGCTCTGAACCACGCAGTCTTTTCACCTTTATACTAATTTTTACCCTATTAACTACAGACACGTGTATTGTTATTATATCTCAACAAATAATTTTTCTACATCTACTCATGTAATTAAAAGTGCGACTAACTCTAAACCAGTCATATTTTGTGCTTCTAATAACTGCAGAAGCATGGAGAAGAAGGAAGAAGAAGGATTAAAAACTACACCCTTTTTCCTCCATCTTTACTCCACGTGTGAAACCCTCTTAAAATCTTTATTTTCAGCTCTGCATTACAAGAAACATTTTTCTACTTTCTATTTAATTTCTTAAAAACTCTGGCTTGCTCAGGAATATTTGGAAGCCTTTCTGTCAATATTATATATGATTGATGTATTTTTTAAAGAATTGTATAGACAGAGAAATGTCCTTACATTTCTAGACTCCTACAGAGAGGTCACAGAATAATTATTCTTTGGTCTTTTCCATGGGTTTTTTAAGGCATTTCAGAAGAACAAAGTGTTAAAAAGAGATTTCAAATGGAGCAGTGAGATGGCTTTTTGTATATTTATGAAGAGAAAAAGGCACAAGGTAGGGAAAATAAGAAGGCTCTACAATCCCAGAATATCAGTATTTGATGTTCTTATTCATCCTATTATGCAGAAATGCGAAATTAGACTTAAATTCTTAGTTAAGAATGCTCTGAGGTTTCTACAAAGATAGGGAAATTAAAACCATTAAGATAAAGATGATACATAGCTGCAACACATTTTAATGATTATTTGTTAAAACAGCAGTACAGATCTAATAATAATTGAACTGAATACAATTCCAGAAAACACCAGTTAAGCCATCCATAATGCATATGGACACAATGACTTAATTTGGCTGTTGTGTACCACACTTGCATCCCTACTGCCAGTAAGGTGGGTAAAATGATGTGCTATAATATTCAGTTCCTCTTCATGCAATCTTTGCCTTGAAATTGATGGCAATTATAATCAAAAAAGGTTTCTGAACAAACCCAGTTTCACAAGAACTCAGTAGAGATACAAACAGTACTCTCATTTCAGGTTTTTCTTTTTTACCATAATATTCCATTTATATCTATTACATAGAAAAACATGTCCAAAGCCAAAAGAGACAGAGCATTAGGTGTTTGCAGATGCTGAGGAGTTGGAAGCACCTTCCTTTTTTGAAAATGTCTTGAGGGGATTGGATGTCAATGTTTTTTTGCTTAAGGAAATTTGAGTCCACTTCTACTCTGGCAGTAAAGTGGTCAAGTCACTAAATTATAGTTTGTACCTGCATCTGGGAATGCAATTCTCTCTTATTGCTGGTGCTGCAGATTAAGTCTAAGGAGTCAAAATACCATTTTCCAGGTGTTCTGCAGTGAGTTGCTCTCAGTCTATCCTGTTGAAGAAAATTCACTTTGTGTAGAACCCTGAAATATTTATTGTGAGTACTTCCATGACTTGGTTAGGATATTAAAAACAAAAGAAAAAAAAAAACCAACCAGACGAAAAAAACCCAAAACAACCAAAAACTTACTTTCTGCTTGCTCATATGAAAAACAAATATCCTTGCATAGTTAATATTTAATTTACCACCCTCACCTAAGAAGTGAGTGATCTTAAATCTCACCCCTAGTTGAGTGCATGTTTAATTAAGAATGCAAAGTGGAATTACCCTGGTAAATAAGAATTAAAGCTCCTTCTCTTTGAAGCAGTGGTTTGGACTATCTTTTTGAAGGGGTCTACCAGTTCAAATGGTTCAAAGGTGCAAAGCAAAGCAAGATGTCTGACTTTTGCTAGGCTCTATTTTCTTCGGCATTACGGGATTATTTGCACTAGGATTTTGTCTTTAGATCAGAAGCGAATTTTTCAAGTGACTCTCCCAATCACCTCTGGCTCATGTACATTGGTTCCCACCAAAATACAAAGCCTGTGATCCAGCTGCACACAGCAAGTCAGTTCAGAGGGTCAAAACCACATTAGTCTGAAGTAGTAAACCCTGAAAGGCATATAGTATAAATGCAAAGCCCTAATTGATTTTTCTCCCTACAAATTTGCAGTGGCTGGACTGCATTTCTAATGCAGAGAATAGCCTTAACTTTATCTTTGCTGCAAGAATGATTTTCTTTTTTGGTGACTTCAGCCTACATACAAATCATTTAGAAGGGACCAAACCCACAATTTCTGACATTTACACTGGTTGTAAGAATGAAAAGAAAGAATTTATTTAAATTATAACACACTTTTGCTACATTTGCAGATTTGATTTGCCCCATAAAAAGTTCCCATACATATCTGCAGCCCCAGCTGAATTATAATTCTATGCTAAAACATTTGCACCTGTAATATATTTTAGGAACAAAAATCAAGAAACTATCTGGATTGACATGAATTTTTAATATAAAAGGTACAGGACCAACCAGCTTGTTATGGTATGGGGATAGGAAGGCTGACAATACAGGGTTTAACCTTCTTTAGGGAATGCAAAGTCTTAACAAATTCCTAGATATTATCTTATGGGGTATGCTTAATTATTATGAGCTGTTGACTAATCATAGACTGCCAAAAAATATGGTTCAGAACTGTTTGTGCAATGCAATTTCTCAGATAATTCTCTTTTAATACGGAGGCATTTTCTGTCTTGATTATTGATAATAGGCACTAGCTGTGGGGTTTTCTATTAGTGATATTCCAACACATGATGCTACTTTTTTTAACTGTACCACCACTACTATGTTTTGGGGTTCAAGCCATGGTCTGCAGCCATCTCCAAAAAGATGTGAAACTAAGCAAGTGAAGAATAAATTATTTACATCAGCTACAAATGCACCATTCACCCAAATGCTGCAAGCAATTAATTTCAAAAGCTATTCTAATGAATGGTATTCATGCTTCTAAAATGAACTAGTGTGGAACCTGCCAACTTCTTTCCAGAAGAAGTTGATATGAGACAACATTGAACATCCAGAGGCTTTGAACAAGCAAGTTCAGGAAAGCACTGGGAGTATTAGAAGTAGTTTGAAATATGAGTGCACAGATATGTCTCTATGGAAAATTCATGCAAATTATTTCTGGATTCCTTTACTTCATTTTTTCCCCCTCTAAGATATTAACTATTTTGATATAGCCTTCTTGCTGAATTACAAACAGGACTCATTTTTGCTGATTATTTATTTCTTTGGCTCCTATTTGTAACACAGCTGAGCTTTATTTTAAGCAATCTTTTTTACTTCTTCAAATCTCACACACAGTGCACTCTTCTGCGTGATCTGAATAGATTTAATTGTACTTTATTTGGGCTGGTATTGAGTAAATGTAAATGTAAATGAAAAAAGAGGAAGGAATAGAGTAAAAGATTTGCCAAATTACACTCTAAAGGATAACCATATACTTGGTTAACAGAATGTATTTTCAATTTTCACTTTCATTCATTCACTCTTGTGAAACTGTAGGATATTCCCTGTAGCTTTCTTCATGCCAAATAGTGTACTTTCACAGACTGGCACTTTAGCCAGTTGATTCTGATTACACAGATTGCATTTTGAATTCACGTAAGAGAAATACATTTTGAGTTCATTCAAGGTTGAATATTGTGATCGGTGTTCACATTATAAGAATATCTCCTGATAGCATAAAACACTTCTTTATGCTGCTGCATTTAAGTCCTCAGTAATCTTTTACAGATAAATATCACACCTATCAAAGTTCAAGTGATGTACTAAAATCCTTTCTACTGATCCCAGCAACTGTTTCTGTGTTATTATACTGAGGGAGCTCTATGGGTTTTTATGTGAATTAAGTGACAATTTGTTGAACAGAGCAATAGTCAATGGGAAATGAAATAGTCTCAATGGGCAATGAAAGTAAAGTCATGGGCCATTTTAACCAGGGAACCAGATTACAGACCCTTAAAATTATTTATAGGAAAGAGAGACTTGGAAACAAACATTAAAGACATTCAACACCTTGTAAAATCTAATATGTGCATATTTTAAAAATCACTTAAAATTTTGGGATATGTACATGTAACTGACATAATCAAACTTGTCCTCAAATCAAACTGTGACTGAAACTCATCTGTTATCCTCATTTATCTTGTATTTATGCCTTTTTTCACAAGTGCCTCTATATTATGCCCTTACTAATTCATGAACGTGTAAGTCTTTTTATTCGTGTGTGCTTGGATGACAGTGTAAAACTCTTTTGTTAGAAAAGAGTGGGCAGAGAACACAAAATACTTGTCATATTTCTGTGTTGATGCACCTGAAAATAGAGATTCTCTTACTAGAAGCATCCATGCTATTTCATGAAGAGATGAAACATCTCCAGGTTATTTTGCATTTCTCTTAGCAGTTAAAGCAGTTGGTTCTGAGAGCATTTTTAATATCAGTTTCAGAAAAACAAATAGACACAAATTTAGCTGTCCTCAGTATTCATTCCTGTGAAGGTAAACAAAAAAAAATCTGATGAGAAAAAACAAGATCTACAAAAAAAGTGCAATGGCCAAACAACAAAAATGAGACATAAAAATAACAGTGCCCCCCACCCTCATTTTGTGTGAAGTCTTACAACAGTTCAGAAAATTATTGTAGTGCATTTCAAAGCGTCATCATAAGATTGATAGGAACTTATAAGCTGGCAATGAAAATAAACAAGATCCAAAGAGATCAGCACCAGGGAATAGGGATGTACTACCTGATGTTGGCCACAAAGGAAAAGTACATCAAGGATAGAAAGAAGCTTAAACAGAGAAGGCTGTTGAAGTTCGTATTATTCTGGCTTCCCTGAAGAGCTCTCTAGAGAATCTCAGTAGATTTACTGGGTTCAGTAACATGGCCTCTCAGTGGCTGATAGGGAAAAATTATTGTCAAAGAGATTCTGGTTTTATTGTATGAGAATGTTTGCACCTAGCTGGACACTTGGTGTTTGCCCTCAAGAGTTTTCATTGTGAGTGAAAAATCACATCTAAAAAAGTTATGGATGCCTTTGAAAATCATTCATTGTCTCTATGATTGCCCTCTGTATGGATTTTACCTTTCACAAAAGCTTTGGAGGTGATGTGTGGCCACAGCAGTGCATCAGGCACAAACAAGTTTTCCTACAGTTCAGGTGTTTTAAAGGGCTCTTACTATGTTATAGCCCACTGTATGCAGCCAGATGCTGGATTAATTTTAGGCACTTTAGCTGACATCCTTGAAATTAATAGGAATTTTCCCTAATTCTCATCTTTGAACCATGCTGTCAAAATATCTTTTAAAAGTCGTCAGAGCCTCAGGGACACACGGTTTCTGAAAGAAGTGGCATTAGTAATAAAGCAACACAGAAAACGTTAGTGAGTGTAGAGAGCTGATTAAAACAGATGCTCTGGTTTGGATCTCAGTAGGCACAATACAGTACATTTTATGACTGAAGATAATTATAGGATATTTGTGTGATTAAGTTTGCAATTTTCATATAAAATCAAGAAGAGCTATCTTGTATTGTTTCTTCTTCAGGCTGACTTTCCTTTGAAGTTGCGTTTTCTTTACCATTACTAAAAAAGACATTGAATGAAAAAGGGTTGTGTTAAGTTGCATTTCTGCAAAATGTTTAGCTTCCAAATAATTTTATTTTAAATAGAAATTTTAAATATCGAATATATATTTTGTATGTCATATGGAGTAAAATCTTACCTAAGCATTCACAAAGGAGTACAGAGACAATGGCAGATGAAGCAGCTCATCACTGTGCCCCAGCTCCCTGCCCCAGGCAGTCATCAGCCCATCACAGGCCTCTCTTCGAGCCCAGAGGAACACAGGACAGGGGGAACACAAACTAAGGGCTGTCTCAGGAAAGGCTCAGCCCCAGTGCCCAGGTGTGACCTCATCATGACAGGCCAAGAGGAGCAGCTCCATATCTTCTTCCAGACCACGGACAAGTTGCCTAGAGGTGTTGAACATGTTTATGGGATTGTATAAGACTTATCATGGGATGTTTAGGGAAGAAACCAGAGGTGGAAAAGGGGATGGATCATCCAGATGATTTGGGAGGGACAACTGTGAGAAAATAAAGGTGTGAGGGGATAAACAGAGCTGGAAATGCATAAGCAGCAGCTTTTCTGGCCATGCCTCTGCAAGGGTTGTAAAGCCCATGGGTGGATGGTATCAGCCCAGGCTGAGGGTGGATTGTTGTGCCAACAGCTGGGCTGGACTGTGTGTCTGGGGCCAGCGACCGGTGATACCCCATGCCAGCCCCAGGTGCGACCAGGACCAGAGCCTGTCTGGCTGCAGTGCAGCGCTGGGAGCCAGTGCAGGTGTGCGAGTGAATGCGTGGGTGCTGCTGGGGAGAGAGTGGCAGTCAGCTCTGTACAAACTTATATGTGTGTGTGTGTGTGTGTGAGTGTGTGTGTGTGTGTGTGTGTGTCTCTGCAGGTCTGAGCACCAGCAAGCAGAGTGGGGCTGTGCTTCCACTGATTCACATGCCCAGGAACCAGCAACTGGGAGGCTGGGATCCAGGAGCAGTTACTGGGCAGATTGGGTGTCTGAGCCCAGCTGCAGGTGGGAGCCACAGTGCTCCTGTGTGCAGGTGTGTACTCACCTGTGAGCATGTGTATTCCCACCTGTGAACCTTCATCCTTCTCAGACAGAGAGGGAAAGGAGGATGTTGGTGCTGCCTGTTTCTGTGCAAGGGCTGTGTTGTGTCTGTTGTGTCTGTTGGGGTGAATCACCATGGGCAAGTATATATGCATTCCAATGCCATGTATAATATGTATGAATTCTCATTTTGTATGATCAGGCAATGGATATCTCCTCAAGGTAACATCCATGCTTGGCAAGATAAACCAAAGGTCTTATGCATCTCTAGCCATTGAGTATTTAGGAATAAATTTTGAAATTATCAGAATGATGTCTGTTGTGTTTCTTCCAGGACATGTGACTAACCTCGGAGAGATTTTTTGTCAGAGAGCCTCATTAATTCAACTTAGCTGACTGAATAGATACAAGGCTGAATAAAGCTAGGCTGGACTGCAAAGTATGCAACTGCAGCTATGGGATCCCCCCCCTGAACTAACAGATATGTTTGGCACAGACAGTGCCATAAACAGTTAAATCAGTGGCGTGGGAGTCCCTTGGAATCCTAGATGCCAAACTACTGTTTAATTTCATTTGGGATCCTTGAGATTCGATGCATATTATAGCTTATTTTGATTTACTTCTTAATTTTCCAGTGTTTGCTTTCAGTCTAGGGTAGTTTAAGAAAAAATCAAATTAAAATTCATAACAAAAGCTATGATTTTGCAATCTGAAATCTTTCTGATTGGAGACTGCCTTGACTTTAAACAAAGTACTCTTTTCAAATTCCAGTTATTCAGGCTAAATGGGCTGCCTTTGGCGTCTGATTAGAATATGTAGGTATTATAATTTTTACTGTTCACTATTGTGACAAGTGGTGTTAATGGACTTTTTTCCTTTATTAGTAAATTTTCATGGCTGTTTTGCAAAGCAGATGTAAATTAAAAGTCTATTAGAGCAGCAAATATTCAATTATTTTAAGTAAAATAGTAATTATAATTTTCAAAATAATTAAATATAATATTATATAACATAAATAAAACATACAATAAACAATAATTAATATAATTAAAATATGTTATGAATAATAAATATTTCATTAGAAATTAAAAACCCTTGTCATACAACATCACAAACTTTACCCACTTATCATTGGCTAACTACAGTGATAATTATATTCATTTACACAATTTACACTATCTAAATTGATGCCTTAAGGCATATCAAATCACATGCCTAATGAGCCCATCTTTGATGATCTGATAATATATACTTCCTGTCCTTTAGGGAAATATATGCTAATATGTATTTTTCACTTTTTTTGATTAAAGTAAATAGAACTCTATTTTCATTACACAGACACTAAGTCTGATGCGTTACTTGAAACACCAGAACAAAGCAAAGTTGGAGACATTGGTGTCCAATGATTTTTAGTAGACACTGCCAATCTCCAATCACAGACATCTGCAAATAACAAGTCAACAGAATACCACCTGGTAAGTGATTGTCACTGTTTCCCTCCTGTTGATCAGATTTGGGTTTTTCAAATTTTCCCAGTTCCTGTGCTCTGATGCAAGGAATACAAGTGGCTCAGAAAGCAGCTGTGCCGTGTGGGCCTCCAAGGAGCCAAAGTGGAGTACAAGGGAAAGAACAAATGAACAAGAAGGTGCCATGAGACCCAGTGGCTGGACACACAGAGGGACTACTCTGAAGCAAAACTATTATTGCCTCAGGCTCAAAGCAAAACAGAGCCATTGAAGTCAGTTGGCATGATGCTGCAATTGTAATTTATATTAAAAATATGTATTAACAGGAATTACACCTTTGTCTTTATGTACTTCATTACCATATAATCTCATTCATGAAATTCTGAAGTCTTTTGATCCATTTTTTTACATCAAGATGAATAAAGAAGAGTATTTTTGTTAAGACGCAGGGGATTTCTCCTTCCTGTTCTGTTAAATAGAGGCCATTAGTGAAACACTTCATACTTCAGTGAAATATAATTTCACTGATTTATATATATCATTCAATATGATTTATAAATATAGATATAGCTATAGATATGTATATATGTATCCCTGCACTTTCTTACCTACAAGCATGCACATGTGCAAATCCTTCAAATCCTATCCCAGGCCGAGTCCATCCAGAATCCAGGCACAGCCTCCATGTCTCCTGTCCCAGCTCTTCTTTAGGTCTTCACAGACTCTGCTTTCCTCCTCACTGGCTAGTAAATTTGAAGATAAGACAGACTGTGGTGATCAGGTGCAAGACTTAGGCAAACAAGAGCAATTATCAGCTTATATGCACACAAATGGACTCTTACTCTGTATTTTCCTGCATTTGCTGCTCCCTGATCTGCTGTAAGGCTCAACTTTCCTTGCCATTGCCCTTTACAGTGAGTAATAAGCTTTGCACATTCTCACAATTCTTTTAAAATATCCCAGGACAAGTTTTACACACAACAAAGTCCTCCTCGAGTATTCTGCGGTAGGTTTGCTCTTTCCCATCAGAGCCTGTTTCCTTCTCATGAGGTATCCTACCCTTCTCTGGGTGGCACTCATTTGTGTGGTCAGTTTCTTCAGTGGCCCACCAGCCAGAAACATGAAGCTTAGATCTTTGCCACTGTTTCTATTATCTGCTGCTTATTACAGCTTGTGTGTATATGTGTTTGAGTAGTTTATTTTCTTGTTTCTTGTTTGCCTTTTACACTGAATAGCACTTAAACAGGTATTGTTATAAATTACATGTCTTCTAACCTAGGTATCCTTGCATATACCCTGAGGCTGTTTCTTAAGTTTCATGCTCTACCAAACCAGGGCTGCTAAGATTTATTATGGATCAGGATTTTTCTGTCTATGCCCTTCTTTTCTTCTGGAAACTCATCCTTGGCCATCCAGCTGCACTGAATCCTTCTGCTAGCATAATGCACATAGCACAGGTATGTCTTATAGAAGACACTGTGTTGGGCCATCAACCAATAAATTCATCTTCAGGTTAGCTAAATGATCTTATGAACAAACATCACCATACAGCTCTTGTGTTTCAATTACATTTTGCTTTTCAGTATAATGCAATTTCCTATCACCTGCTGTATCTGTGACATGGCAATCAGGTTTTTAGTCTGCCTTAATAATGCCTGGTGCTGTGTAGCCACTCTTACCCCAACAGTTTCAGTGAAAAGCATTATGAGCCAAGACAGTTAAGGACTGTGGATGCTAACTCTGAAACAGAGAGCATGTGAAACTGCAGGCCACATAGCTTTCTCAGTCTTGCCTGAGAAGGTGGCCTGGGAATTCATAAGGAGGATTTAAAACAATCCTCAGAGACAGAAAACAGCCTTGCAGGTGCTGTTTGTCTGTTCCTTGTTTTCTTTGCAGGAGAAAGTCGGGGGGTGGTCTGCCCCACTGACCAATGATGGTGATGTAGTAGTTTGCTAACCAATAAGGGTTTCCTTTCTGTACTTTCCAGGTATCGGTCTATAAAAAAGACCTGAAGCAATAAACTGAGAGAAATTCTCCTGATCGACTCCAAGAGAGTCTGTGTCGTTCATTCTAGCCGTTCCTAATAGAGCAACAAAGGACAACCCTTCTAAACCATCCCTGTTTTCCATGTGTGACTATTTATCACTCTGACATTCCTGTAAGGTGAGATATGACTGAAGCTGGGACCTTTCTTCCCCTGGTTTGCTAGGATATTATTATGGTTCCAGCCATTAGAAATTCCCAGAGAGCCTTGAGTTGGCAGCAACACTCATTTCATCTGTGAAGCATTTGAGGTCCATGCTTGACTGCTCATGGAAAATATCTGTCCTTCTGGTAAATACATATCTGCTATTCTACTGCCAGCATTCAGTATGTTTGATGACAGTCAGTTCTTTCCTCCTAAAGACTCCATAAATTGGTGTCAGGAATAATTTTGAGAACAAAATAGTTCTCAGTTTGCAATTGCTTGCAATATTTGGTAGCACTACCACTGTCTGTATAAAAACCCTGTCTGTAGTCCTATGTCCCATCCCATGTTACCCGTGCCCAGTCTTTTAGAGTTATCTTTTGATACCTGAGAAAAAAATATGGTTTTAGCCAAAAACCCAGACCCAGGTGAGTGCAATGTCTTGCCTGAGAAAATGCAGCCACTGCTCTGTCCCCTGACATTATTCCAGACTAATTTCAATAGGAAAACTAAGTGGGATTGACTTCAGCAAAATCGAAAATCAGCATCTATACTTATGTAACTGCTGTTTACTGACTACTTATTTCTTTTTTCCATGGAAATGTAGGAGCTAAAGAAAGGATTTTGATTTTTTCTGTGAAGAGTTGTGGTGATTTATTTCAATATATAATTAGAAACAGTAACCTTTAGGAAGTACTTTTTGGACAAAGTAAATGCCAAAGTTGTAAGTGCATTAATGATATTGTAAAAAAAAAAAACCCACCTTATTTATCTACAAGAACACAGTATCATTGCTGTCTCCACATTATCTATTTCTTAACATACAGTATTTACTTATTTACTGTCCTTAGTGATATGATTCCCTTGACAGAGAAGAATGATGACATTTGATTTTATTAAGACACATACAAATACGCACACAGCACCTCAGGATAGTGCACAAGATTAAGGAATAAGAAACACTAATACACTCACTTAACAAAAAAATAATAGTATTTTGCACAAAATACATATAGGACATGGAAACAGAGGAGAATAGAAATAAAAAAGGTAATGATTTAAAGATAGAAATCTAAATCTGAAAGATTCTGAAAGAATCTGAAAGACCATACAAAGAGTAAGACTCATGTAGGTGGAAATAGTTTGTGGTGAAGATTTCTTTTTTAGGAAGAGATTGAGTTCAATAGAAAAAAAGTGATTATTAGAAGATCGAGACATTTCCGATTTTATAAAAATGTATTGTAATTAAATAAATTTCTTGTCTTTTTTTAAAAAAAAGAAATTTAAAACTTTCTTACCTCTATGGACCACTAATTTGTCAATTACGCTGACTGTATTTTCCCTCTCAACTCAAGAACTAGTGACAGTCTATGCTCATGACATTCACTTCAGGGAAGATTTAGATTCTTGGTAAGAATAAGATCAGATGATTTAATTTTGGGCATCTATGACAAATCTTAACCTCTAATCCTTTCTGGGTTAGTGCATTCTCATTCTCTTCCCCCACTTCCTCATTCCCAGTATTTTCATCAAGTAAAAGTTAAAAAACCCCACAACATCTACCTACATATTAAGATATTCTTGATGTGGAATAGTACTAGAAAAATATTTCCCTGTAATATTTCCTCTGTAATCCATGCTGGCCAAGGCAGGAAAAGGATACCTTGTCGGGGAGAGACTGCAGGTAGCCCTTTTCCTGCTTAAGTTTTATTACATAAATTTTCCTTTGCACCCCTCCATTTAGAGAGAAAAAAAATGATTGATTGTTTGCCTGATTTCCAGTGATAAGTTTCTTACCTGTTTGTCTGCTGGTTTACATGTTGCTTGGGACCAAGTAATGAATACATCACCAGATACGTGTTTTACTTGCTACTGCAAAAGGTCATAAAAGCCTGAAGCTAGCATGAACTAAATATAAGGAGAATCATTATTCATAATTTCAAGGCTTTTTTTCTTTCCAGAAAATTATCTAGTATTTTTTATTTCATAAACCTTCTTATGAGGTTGTAGCCCAAAATATCTTCCTAGATGTCTGGACATCTTTCTCCTGATGTCTGGTTTGCACATGCCTGCAGCTTTCTTAAAAAAAGCAGACATTGTCATTTACATTCATCTCATTTCCCATCTAGACCAGATGAGACTTCTCTTCATAACCTAGGTTTATGAAAGACAAAGGTCTTTCACAGCTCAGGAACTGCATTGCAACACCTCTATTATTTAAGCTTTCTGTTTCATAAGGAACCTTTACATTTTTTATTTAATATTTGCTATGAATTAAGGTTAGTGTATATTCTAATATCCCAGCTAGCTATGAAAATCATTATACTGTGAATATGGTGAGCAGAATTGGGACAGCAATAGCTACAAAGATTTAAATACCCTCTCCCATGTCAGCTGTGTATAAAGATCTGTATCTTACTGCAGTTCAAGAGAATGGTTTATGCTTAAACAAGTTTATTAGATTATTGAGACCTATCAATTTATCCATTTCTATTTAGAAAAAAAAAAATTGCTTAAGATTGAAGAGAAAATGTCTTTGGGGTTTTTTCTCACTCTCTTTAAGACAATCTACAGGTGAGCATCATCCACCAGACTTTTGACTCCTTCGCTCTTTTGAAATATGTACTGTGTCAGCCATTCACTTACTCTGCAGATTGTATGTAAGCTACCTTGATGACTCTCTGCAGTCTCCCTTTCAGATCCCCAGACAGTTATATTGTTTTCCTTACTGTGTCGAATATTGCTACCATCACTGTATCCATGGAACATTGCTTAACTATTCTTTTTACTTGGTTTCTCATCACTGATAATTCAAAACTAGTGGTGCAAGCGTTTAAACATTTTTCACTGAAAGGTAGTGTCTTTCTTTTCACAGTGTATATATTGATTTTTCCTCATGCTGCCTATATGGTCTATTTACCATAAAAGAAAAATAACTTAAAAGTGGAAATAGGTTCATACTTACAGAAATTAAAAAGGTAGCTAAAATAATAATACTTCAGAAACTTCGTACAACTAACAAGCTCTGTAGCTTCTGTGTCAAGAGCCAGGACATACTAAAATTGAATTAATCTGCTTTTAAATCAAGTGTTTGGTCAAGAAACTCAAAAAATATGTGAACTGGGTTGGGTCCTGCTTTTAATAGAATGTGAAATATTTTGTGAACAGCACAATACTGCTGCTTTATTTCTTAGTGAAAGCGCAGCATGGCACTTTTGGAAACTTTTTCCCAGTTTGCCTTAGGTATCTTCTGCTGAATAGAAGAGGATAAGAACAGACAACAGAAGATGGCAGAGGCCACCTGTGCACCATGTGATATTATAGCTCATACTCCAAATTAGGTTTTTCTGATAGAGAGTGCCTGTTTTTGCTAAAGACTTCTCTGTCTCTACAGCATGCCTAGACATAATTCATAGTGCCCCAGGACCCATAAAGAAAGCTCTAAGGAGGCATGAGTCAAACTGAGACTCACGACTTTTCACACTACTTTATCCCTAAATTGGTTCTGATCAAAGTGAAAAGTGAAAAGTGAAAAACTAACTAAAGAAGATACTTTTCCAACCTTCCATTTTCTGGCCTCTAATACCTATGGCAGATTGTAAATTTTATTTCAATTTACATTCTGAAGCTTCCTATATATTTTTTAATTGTTTATATATATTTTTATAATATTTCTCTTTAAGGGACTATAAAGTCTGCTAAATTGTCATACTTTAAGTGAGATGTCTGTAGCACACTGTCTTATGATTATGCTGAAAGTGGTTATGGTTGAGGGCCAGCTGCGGACAATGTTTAAGGAAAAATGTTATCGAGATTGCTTGAAAATAAATCAGATTATAAATAAGAAATTTACTGCAGCAAATTTGAGGAAGTGATTTCTATAGAAACAGAACACTCAAGAACAACAATAGCTCTTCAAGTGAATTTGTCCACTAATTCTCCCAAGCTGGCCTTGTCAGTAGAATTATTGAAAGAGGCCATAAAATCCCTCAAATATATTATCTGATAACAAGCCTCCCAGAAGCCATGAATAATCTTCACTGTCTTTGTGAGATTAAATAAACCAGCTGGGATTCATTAAAAATGGTCCATAGTATACAATAGTGTTAGTGAATGATTTCAGTTAGCAATAGCTTGTCACAAAACTGCTCTGTACTCTGCTACAGTCACTGAATCTTCAAATACATTATATTTTTATTAATACAATAATCAATGTTTACATAAAACCCATGTGTGCAAAAATGACATCCTAATCTATGCTTAAAACTACTGGCAGCCAAACTCATAATGTTTAGAATTTAAAATTTCTACAATAATTTTGCTGGTGGTATTGGAGTACTACACATTTGTTTGTTTTCATTTGTGTGCAAAACTCCTATATTCTCTTCTAAAAAAAACTAGGTCGTTCTTCTGCAGGAAAAGGATTTGAGCACATGCTTAATTCTGAGCATGGAACATCAAGGTGTTTAGTAGTACACATTTATATCTTAAGCAAATACATTCTCTAAGCATATGTGTAAGCATTTTTGCTGTCTTGGGATCAGAATACAAAGTCTGTGTAGAAATCCATTAAAATAAACATCAAGTATCTGCTTAACTCCTGTGTTGAATTATTGCCTTTCAGTCTGGTTAGCTACTTTTCTGCCAGTTGTCTTTAGAATTCAATCCCTACTTCACCTCCCATAACTTCATTGAGACATATACTCTGCTTATATCTTGATTATTCTACCACTAAAAGGATCTGCTTAACTACAACATATGTGGTGGAACATCAGTTATTTACAAAAAACAAACAAACAAACAAACCAAAATAATCAATATTGTGGGATTTTTATTTTTTAAGAAAATTTTCAAATACTCATTATTAGAATGAAAATACTTAACTGTTTGCAGAGAAAATGTAGGTGTGTATATTTGGAGCCTAATTAGGATTGTCACAGAAATCTGAACTTCAAAATAAAAGAGCAGTAAAGTCAATCTATGTTTACAGTCTAATATCTAGCTGCAACAATCATACAATGGTTTTGTGATATGACTTTCATCTTACATATTTAAAAGCTAAGTAGAAGTTATTTTGGAAAACATTAATAATAAAACATTAAAAACAAAACATTAACAACAGTGCATAATATCAGGTCAGTTACAGATATATATCTACCATATATATCTTGCCATTCAGTGTCAGAATCTTGTACATATTGCAGGAATATTAGATGCAGGAACTCAAATTTTAAAATGAAAGGTCTAAACCTCATCGGAAAATTACCTGCCCATAAGAATGTTTGTCACATCCTTCTCTTTTCCCTTAAATTTTTCAGTCAAAAAGACAATCCTCTAGCAGATTTCATGTAGAAGCAGATGTTGTGAATATACAAAAACTGTTTAGATTATACAAGTAACATGATAACTTGTCTAGAAGGCACTGGGACTTCTCCAGAAATTTGAAATTTCTAGAGAGTTTACTCCATTGTCTTATCAGCCAGTGTAAAATTCTCTTTTCCACACAAATGATCCTCTTCACTGTATGAATTTCCACTGTACCAGGTGTTTATCTTGGAGATTTTGCTGTGTTAGATAGCCTTGGCCAGGTCATGGAGAACTCTTATGATAAGAACAAAGACCTTGAATTGATTTGATAATCTGTAAGGGGACAAAATAACAAAGAAAGGATAAACTTACTAATGTTTGTGATAGCTTATGCTGTGGAGAAAAGGTGCTGGAGTATTTTACACTGGTTGGAATTCCCTAAGCATTAAAGATGTTAAGTGAACATATAGGGAGTTACAACAATCCAGATGAAAAATGGCATGAGTCACTGAAGTCAGGCAATTTTCTGATCAGATGGTCTACAACAATCAAACTAAAGGCAGTTCTGCAACAAAAGATTAGCACAGCTGCATTGCTTGTTCTAGGATTGATGAATATTGCTAGTTACCTAGTTTAGGATCAGCTCCAGATATTGTGGTTGGCTGGGGCTGGCCATCAGTTGCCCACCAAGCTGCTCTACTAGAGAATTCTGTTCTAAATAGGATGGGTCAAAATACAATGAAAAGCTTGTGGGTTGAGATAAGGACAGAGAGATCACCCTCCAAACACCATAACAGGCAGAACCAGCTTAAGAGAATCAATTTATTAACAGTTAATAACTGAGTAGGATAATGGGAAGAACAAATATAGAAAAACCTTTCTCCCACCCCTCCCTTCTCCCTGGGCTCAACTTCACTCTGAAATTCTCTATATCCTCCCTGCCAGCAATGCAGGGGGATGAGGAATGGGGAATGGGGATTGCAGTCAGTTCAAAACCCTTTGCTGATTCTTTCTCCTCATGTCTCTGCCTACTCCAGCATGGGGGCTCACTCTTGGGATAAGGTTCTTCATTTACTTCTCCATTAAAGAGAAGAAAGGGTCCAGCAAGGGTCTCCCCCTCAGGATTCTGTCCTTCAGGAACAGAATTCCCCAGGGTATTGCAAGTCCTGTCAGCAAAACCTACTCCTAGCAAATACCTTTCTGCAGACTGCAGTTTCCTACAGGGACCCTACTCCAGCACTGGTTTTCCAAGGGTTGCAGTTTCAGAGTGGTTGTCTGCTTCATTGTGGATCTCCCTGGAACAATCTTCATGGGTTGCAGAGGAATCTCTGCTCCACTGTCTGGATCACCTCCTCCCTTTTCTTCACCTTGGACCTTGGTTTCTGCAGAGTATTTCTCACATATAACTCTCACTCCTCTCTCCCAGCTGCTGTTGCACAGAAGTTTATGCCCTTTTTGTTTAAATTTAAAAAATACTGCTTTTCTACAATTGTCCAAAATATCCTCTACTAGATTTTCAGTCGTCCTTCTCTTCAGCTTCAACAAATAGACTGTTCTCATTCCAGTACTAGACATCCTGATTGCAGCTTTTAGGTCAAAGTGGGAACTTAATAATCCTGGTGTTTCCACATATTCATGCCCAAGTTTGCTCTTTTTTTATCCCACATAAATATCCTGTGAGAAAATCCAGTATTAATTACTCTGTATTGCCTTTTTTGTTTTTCCCAACACCTACAATTTCTTCTGTGGTTTCCATAGTTTCAGGGAAGCTCTTCCTGGATGCTAATGTTCAACTATTTAATACCATTTAATAATGTGAGCAGGCTGCTATTTACTAGTTGTGTATACTGCACCTAGCTCAACAGGGAGCGCCATGTTTGAAACATTCAGACATTTCAGTAATAAAAATTATAAAAAACAAAAAAGTGGGGTGAACAGTATTGAATTTGACAGATTTGTGAGGGAACAGGTGAAAAAAGCACAGATGAATGGATGTCTGTGAAATAATACCCAGCATCACTTCATGGTAGTATTGCATGAATATTACACATTTGGTCTTTAATGATTAATGGGCTTGCAATATGGAAGTAATGAGATGACCTATATTTAAGACTTCATTTTTTATTAGGAAAACAAATGGAATATTTGGACTTGCTAAAGAGTTCCAGAAAGATGTTTTCTCTCTTCAGTATTCTCCTCCTCAATCTGTATCTTTCCCAAACCACAGAATTCAAACATTCAAGGAAAGATGTTTCAGCATGGTAAAAGGTAAGAGCAAAATGATGTGTCTGTACTCACCATGCCTTTCACAGTCTAATGAATTTTGTTCCAGAAGTTTACTACCTTTCATTTCTTCAGCAAAAAACATGGTGTAGAGCTGTGCACTTTTGCCTGAGATGGTAATAAAGGTATGTAACAAAGTGCGAATGTCATGTCTCTTCTCAGTGGAGCTCATAGAGGGGCTCAGAATACACCTTTGAATTCATCTTTCTAGTTAACTTAAAAACCCGGTTGGTCAAGTTTCTACACAAATATTGTCAAAGGCCCAGAACTCATTCCCATGAACTCCAGGCTTTAAATGGTGACTGATCACAAATTCCAATGGAGAACAAGGACTTTTTTCCACCTTCATGGTATAAAAGATTTTATCATTCCAAGCATGTCTGCTGCTTATAGGCTGTTAATGCAAATTCAGATTACTTAGATAAGTATCTGGCTTTTGTCATGTAGAAAGAGCAACTCCAGTGACAAAACAAAGGAAACTGGAACTTTGAAGTGAGGAAAATTCTTGTTGCAGCAATACATGTGTAAGCATCAGAGTCAGCAAAAGGTTAATGTTCACTGCTGTTTCAGTAAGTGACTTTCAGCACAGTGAGATTTCACTGCATAGAAGCTGATCCAGTTTGCTGTTCTGAAGGCAAAGAAAAACTGGCTGAGTTAGGTACCTACAATTAGGAGGGTTGACTAAACGTATGTCTTTAAAATAGGTGAAAAAGAAGAAAAAAGTACAATGTACACATTGTTCTTGCAGTCAGAATAGACGGTATTATTGCACACGTGTGCAACTTTTGTAATATTTCTATTTTTAAGCAATTTTGAAAGTGCCAGATCCATCTATTTTCTGGCTTCACTCATGTAACTCTAAAGCCAAAGAACTTGGCATCCTGAATGCTTTGGAAAGCCTCAACTTTTACAGAAATATGTACTTTGACCCTGACAAATGGCAAGGAAAAGAAATATATTCTGTACAGTTTTGGCATAAAAGATTTATTAAACATTTGTGAATAAGTCCCTCAGAACATAAATGAACTCTGCAACTAACTTCAGTCACAAGATCCAATAGTTGGATGGCAGCCAAAATTCAAATTCACCTGGAGAAACCTGGAGAGTTTTTTCAGGTTGACAACACAGCACTGGCAAAGGTAATTGTGATTGAAATTAAGGACAGAATCCTCTCTAAAAAACTGTATACTAGCAACACTTAAATAATGTGTGTATTTTATATTCTTGTTTTATTTTTCTATTTAAAAATCAGACTTTAATATTTTGGGAACTTAGTAAGCAGCAAAAAGAGACTAAGGTATAAAAATTTACTAATAATCTTAATAATTTATCCACAAAGGAGTCATTATGTAAATTATGTTACAGTTAACCAAGGTGAATCACATATTTAAAAATCTCTGACCCAGTCTCTTTATGGCATTTAAACATATGTGTGTCTTTTATGTCCTTGAATAGTCCCAGTAACTCACAAATGTGCTTACTTTCTGTGCTGAATCATTGCTTTGTTTGATATCCTTCTGCTGCATTCAGCATTCTGCTTAATAATAGGCAACGGAGAGCTGGATATTGTAGGTTGTTGTATTGGGTTTATGTGGCAAGGTTATGGTGATTGGGGGAGGGCTGCAGGGATGGCTTCAGGGAGAAGCTGCCAGAAGCTGGTATGTTCTTAAAAACTAGGAAAATTTTGCAATGTTAGTACAAGCATTGCTTATATTAAGAACCAATTTTAAAAGAGAATCCTAAGGAGCTGTGTCTGCATAAAGCAGCTACCATTTTGTTGGTGTTCTGAAAACACTGGTCTGCACCTTTATATTGCAGAATGCTAAAGTGTTAATTATTTAAAAATCTCTTCTGATATAAATCAGAAACCAGTTGTATGTGCATATCTCTCATTCACGTAATAGAGGTAAGGCACAGGGGACTCTTTTAATCTTTTATTTTTAGTTACAGATGGAAGGTAACCGGCTGTAACTATCTTATCTATTGGCTTTCTGTATCATTTGATGTCTTCAATAATTTTGCATTCATTTTCTTAATTTGATTTGCCTATACTGATCAGTTTGAGAAAAGTAACTTTTTTCCCCTTTTCTGGAAAGGAGAAAATATTCTTCCTTCATTTGCTGAAAATGTGTCACATGCACCACTAAGATAACTAGAAATATAACTTGAACTGTAAAACTCAATGCTTAGAAGCATGTCAGATGTTCTCAAATATGTGGGATACTCCCTAAGTGCAGAGACATCATCAGCAGTCAAACTAACCCAACTAGAGGGCCAAGATACCCTTAAAAGTACTTTTCTATTTTCTGGTTTCTTTCAATTACTCTTTTTCTCCATACGTATTGTACTTGCTGAGAAAACCTGGCTCTATTTTGTGGCAGTCAGTCTGTGATTATAACTAAAGCTGAAATACTGCTACCTGTCTCAACCAAATAGTTTTCACTTTAAATCCTGACTTTGATTGCAAATAACGCAGAGTAGAGTCAGAGACTGGAACAGTGTGATGGATGGAAAATATGTGACTTCTGTGCATGAAAAAGGGTTCCTGTCTCATTCCTTCAATGCAGCACTTCACTCATGGGAGGAACGCTAAAACTTGAAGAAGCCATCAAACTCACAGCAGCACTCTATGAGAAATGGTAAGCACCTGTCAATCATATGAAAGGAGTGGGGGGGAAAGAATCTTTTTTTTTTGTTTTAGTTTTTAAGCCATGCAAGTGTTCTTTGCCTTTTCTATGATTTTTAAAAGGCATCTGTTTGATTAACCTATTTCCAAATTACTATAATTTGCATATTCTTTTTTATTTTAGTAGTTTGGGGGTAGAATCAAAAAGAGAAATCAGATGTGTAACAGTGTTTTTTAGACACTTACAAGGAAATACCCTTCGCCCATTGGAGTACTTTGATAAGTAGGGTTGCAAGAGATGTCAAGCCTTACTGAGTGTTGTGCAGTGTGGAAGCAATGCTTTGCCATTTTCCTATGGTAGTTTGTGAATGGACCTTGCACAGAAACCACATCCTTCCTATTCTATTTTCCTGTTCCTACCTCTTAGTTAGTGAAAAATAACAGAGCTGATTCCCTTTCCTTTTGATAAACAACTTTTTAAAACAGAAGCACAAGGCCACGAATCATTAAGATCCATTTTAGTGCACTGTGGGTAAAGGGCTCTGAGAAAAATATTTTAAGATGCATCTAATAGTTTAAGATGCTTTCTAAGAGCATTAAATCACTGGATTTCATCCATTCCTATTTGCTTCTCCTACTTTCTACAAATTCTGCTTAATGAACAGTGTAGTATCACTGAATTTATCAGAAGAAAATATACTTTGCAGCAAGAATCCAATCAATGGGAGTTGTTGTGCTAGCTTAGGCTAATCAGCTCCTCAGAAGGAGCAAACTCTTATATTTACATGAGTAGGCAAATATCTACCAGCTCAGGTAGGAGGGGACAATATAGATGACAGCTTGATAAAATGCTGGCAGTATGCTGTTGCTGCTAGCTCTTCCTTTTTTTGCATTATTTAACAGTGTTTGCCAAGAGTAAATATCAACTGGCTGTGGAAATTCACTTATCTGAGAAGTTGTTCATCCAGAACAGAGCTAAGATGTATTGTTGGGCTGCCTGGAGAAATCATCATTAGCTGGTTTATTGACTAAATACAAACTCATAGCACCCAAGACTTCAGTCCTGTCCCTTAGAGATCAGCAGTTGGTGATACATAACCCAAGGTTCCTTGAGACATTTGCAGGGTACATCAGTTAGGGCTGGGACCTTTAATCCCTCCTCTGAGCTTGGCTTTTGCTATCAGATCAATTCCCCTGACAAGAGACAACAGATACCACCAAGAAGCAGGATGTCTATTGAAGGTGAAATTGCCTAGTGCACCTCAGAAATATCCATCATTCTAAGTGATGCATTCATCTTCATACTAAAGCAGCATTTTTCATTTGAACTGGGTAAAATATTACTGGAAATTATTTGCATTAGAAATAGCAACTGGAAGCAGCAGTTGAGGAAAGATCTAGACATAAAAGTGAATCCTGAGTCTTTTACCACAGTAAATATTTAGGTTTTTGTCACAAAACTATGCTCTTTGATGCTAATTACTCAGTGAGGGTATACCTCACAACTAAAGTCACTTCAGGATGGCAAAGTAGCCATTGTCTTGTTTTCTATCCTTCTCAATGCTCAAAGCTAAAACTTGGGACAACTACCAGCTGAAATATTCACATTATCCCCAGCTGATTCCCACTGCCCCATCAGGCTGGCTTGAGCAGCAGTGAGAAAAAGAATTCAAAGAATCCCTTGAGGGAGCTACTGGCAGCTTTATATCACCTTTACATGAAGTCTCTCAGAGCACAGGAGACTTGTTGAAGGAAGGAAGACAAGACAAGAACTGTCTCATTCTTGCCAACACAACTGAGAGCAAAAGAAAGAGAGGAGAACATTAAAGACCTCCCAGACAGTAGAGCAGGAGAATGACAAAGTAATGGTCACTGTGTGTGTGGTGAAGGAGGGAGAAAAAGACATCAAAAATGGAGAAAAATTCACCTCCCAGAGGAGAGGGACCAGAGTAACAAGCAGCTCATTTACAGCCAGCTCAAGTTCAGTGCCAAGGATGGGGAGGCAATGGACAACACACACAGAAGGATATGTCAACAGCATATCTGAAATCAGAAAGATTAGATCAGATAGATTCACTTAATTAGAAAGAAACAGAATTGCAGAAAAAATCATGAGGATTGTACATTAAAAAAAATAAATAAAATTTGGGAGAGCCTATGTGTAACAGACCACACCAGTGGCTCTACTAGGCCCAAATGAGTGAGGTGAAACAAATCCAGTGCTTCATTGCAAAGAGTTGGTAGACATAATAATATTTCAGGGAAAGCAAGCAAGTAAAAGGAAGAAAATAAAAAAGATCATGAAAGATTACAAAATCAGTGGAACAGAAATTCTTATGTCATGGGAAAGAAATGGAGTTGAGATTTGTATATGAAGGTGGACTCTGCGGGTGTTGCACTTGAAAGCAAGAGATTATTAGGGCATTATCACTGAAATTGAGCATAAGTAGTCATAAGAAAATTTTGGGATACATTATTTCTTGACAGGATGAAAATCCAGAATGACTGCACAGAGAGGCAAAACCAGAATAAGCTGAGAGAAAAAAAAATTATAAAAACCTAAATTATTGTGGGAATAGTAAAAAGTGTACAGAACTTAGAGAACAGAGCAAAATGTTAAGAATGGGTAGACACACTGGGATGTAATTTTAATTATATAGTTAAATGAACTGTAAAGTTCAATCAGAGTAAATGGTTGAAACTTTGAAGCATTAAAAGTGAGATGCAATGTCCAATTTATCTGAGATCACTCTGGTTTGGTGTCTTTCCTCATGCTATCTTTAAAAAAGATCTAGTGATAGGAGTCCAGAGTTAACAAGGTCTCATAACTTTGAGGTTTTAATATATTTGTCAATTAAGACCTCTCCTATATGGATTTAGCTAGCCTGGAACACAGGGCAGCAGTGGTCAGCCAACACCAGAAATCTCATCATTGCTAGAAGTGTCAAAATTGCATCAAGAGGAGAAATAATTGGGATTTTTAGTGAAAAAACCTGTAGAGAAACTTCCCCAGTGGGCATTCACAGCTTAGAATAAATCACTAGCTTCAGAAAATCTTGTCTGAGTGTTAAAGTAGAGAAGAGTACTAAAGATTTTTCTGGAAATCCCCAAACTTCAAGGGTTAAATTAGCTATTAAATTTAGTTGGATTCGAAAAATGATAAATGCCTAATACCCACACTGTAGATAGAAGCTAAGCAGTGTAGATAATTTTCTTTCAAATGACTATAGAACAAGCAAAGATACTATTTTCAAATGAGTAGGAATTTGTTAAATTAACTTTAAAGTGGTTTCAGTGGCCCAGAGGTGAAAATTTTGACTTAAAACATATTTGCTTTCTGTGTATTGCTAACACTTTACATCAATGATGCATAATGTAGATGGAAAATAGAGGCTTAGTGTTGTATTTGATAGAAAATAGGTGTCTTTTTATTTATTGCTATATTAGTCATAAAAATATAGCTAAATTATTTCAATCTTTTTAAGAAAAAAATGGTTCAATAATTTTCAGTCAAGATTTTTTGTGATATAGTTTCTCTTAAAAGACCTCCATTTGTTGAATCAGCATCTTCTGAGGAGGAATTTTAAGAACTTATTTCTAACAATCTTCACATTTCTTCTAAACAGATATGAAGAGCTTTCTTGAAAAATACTACTCAATGATGCCAGATGGATGTGAAGCGGTGGGATATTACAAAGAGGTGTGCATTACAAATGTCTCGTGCTCCTTCAATATAAATGACCTCGTCTTTGAAAATCTTCAAGTGAAGGTCTTAACTCTTGAGGATAGCTATTTCAAATCTCTGTGTATAGCACCTTGCCAAAGACCTTCATCTCTTCATTGATTGCACAGGAAAAACAAATCTCAAATTTGGCTTCTCTCACAGACCCTGCTGAAGTCAGACATGTAGAGTTTTTTAGGTGTTGAGTGGAAAAAGGTCGCTGACCTTCAGAATTTATTTAAAAATTCACATTCTTTCTTATATTTTTTCTGGAGTTACCCTGTATTAAAAAAAAAAAACCCATCTTGTGGGATACCTGTCTTACACCTCTTCTAGAATTACATTTGAAGAACTTCCCATTTATCCAGTAATTTTCAATATTGAGAATAAAACACAAAGTAAAAGATAATTCTTGTCTTGTGGAAAGAACAGTATTCAGTAGTATGTCCCAAATTTTTACAAAGAGTTTTTTAGGCAAACCATCACATTGGCTACTTAAAAATGCCCTTTTTATCACTATTTTAGTAGAATTCTTTGAAATTAAAAGATTCTCTGAACTTGCATTCTAGTAAGCCAGAATTCTCTTTCAAAACCAACCCAAAAGGAACCTAAACACATCAGAAATTAATTTAAAACAGGAAGTGTTCCTAACAGAAATTTCTTAGAAATATTTACTCAGTGATAATTTTTGCATTTATTTCCTTCCAACTGTGCCTTAAGGTCAGATTTAATTATGAATAAACTTTATAAACTGAATAAATAAGCAGAGCAGAGAATCAGGCATAATTTTGATTTCCTTTAAACATAACCAAGGCACAAGTTCTTTAAGCTCTTATTTCTGTTCCAGCCTTTTGAGAGTTCCTCTAATGAAATGCAGAAAGAAAGGGATGCTATTCCCCCAGTGTTGTTCATTAATACTAGAAACTAAGTTGGCACTGGGGACTAACATGCTTTCCTGTTTTCCATGGAGCTTTCACTGTTCAGCTCTGCAGTGATATTAACCAAAACTAGTAAGATATTTTTGGCCCTTTTAGTGAGTGCTGATAGAATATCCTTTGGTGGGGTTATGCAACAGTCACATCAGCAGTCACACAGCTGTCTGACGAGGGCCTCTGGATCCTATTAAAACTGTACCAAACCCTCCCATGTTGTTATGAAGATTTGTTCAAACAGATTATGAAACGAAATCTGAGGGATAACCGGGTCAGAAAAAGGTTGATAAAGGTAGGTTGGAAAGAGCCAGGGAATGCTAGAGAAACATCCCTTTGTTGTCTTGAATTACACACCGATGTTTCAAATAATTCTCCAGTATATTTTGCTGATAGCATTGGCAGTAGAGGACAAAACTTTCATAAGAAACCTTGAGCAATTACATCACTGCATTGCATCAGTTCTGGGCTTTTATTCCAGAGAATTTTTCAGTGCCTTCATATATGACTATGAGCAGCTCATCATTCAACCTTTTCTTTTGCTGTTTCTCTAAGTATGAATTGGAAGACATATCCAAAAGTGAGAAATTATTCTATCTTCATTTAGGTTTGTAACACATTTATACCAGAGGGAAAGTGTGACTCTAATAAGTAGTTCACTACAGGGAATCAGACATTTACCTAAGTCTTTTTTCTGGAACCTCCCTGAATGGCATTTCAGATGCAAGGAATAATAAGCATTACTTTTCATGCTGGTGACTATCAAATGAAGTTATTTGAAATCCTAGAACTGATACTAGAAGTTATCAATCATATCTAACATTCAGCTTTAGTTTTAATGAAAATTGACATCTAAAATTGACTTTTATTGGAGCTATTCTTGCTGAAATTTATTGCTACTCATAATTTTGCCTTGTTTTTTATACTTCCTTTGGTATTCTCCATCTATAAGTCTAGCTGAAAAACTTGTGAAGAAAAAAATTGTTGAGGTTTAATTACAATTTTATTGCATATTTGCATAATTGAGCCTCAAAATAAAGTTGCAAGACTTGTAGAAGCACAAATTATTTATGAAAATAAACAGTGGAATTTACCAATTCCTTACTGAAATCAGTTTCATCAAACACCTGCTTCTGCAATGACCAAAACCATTACATTTGTAATTTGCACCACTGTCTTTACTGAAGTAAACAAAATACAGATGTTCAGGTTCAAGCTAAAATTTATAATTTTGCCAAGATTTTTTCTAAACAAAACTAAATGAGTATGCAATGCTTAATGGTGTAGGAGGCACAGATCAAGCATGCAATACAAGTCTGGTAAGTTTTGAAAATTGTTGCCGTTTATATTTTTTGTAGTGAATGACTTCTGCTTTCCACACCTTTTGTTGCGTAGAAATGTATTTTCATGAGCAGTTTGCGTGAAATGTCAAATCTTTGACATCTAAATTTTCTCTCACACCACCACTTTGCACTTCAAGACAAAAACCCATCTCAAAACAGCTTTGTTGAAATATTTTTATATCTACTTTAGATATCAGATTTGTCTCCAAAGCTAAGAAGAAATTATTAATTTCTACTATACTATGGTTTTTTTTAAATAACATTGTCTTTACATTTGCCTCAGCATCAGAAAAACAGTAATTTGCATCCATATTTCTACCTACTTTGCTCAAGATGTTCTCTTTTGCTCTGTGGGTCAAGGGAATTGCTTCAATGTTTTTTCTCCTTGAATAATACACACTTTCTCCAGAGCTGAAAGTACAAAACAAGGTGTTGCATTGATTTCCCTTTGATTTTTTCCATCTTTGAACTGGTGTTTAAGTTTCCTCATGCTTCAGATGTGTCAGTTGAATCTTCTGAAGCAAGGGAATTGACAGTATTTTCCCAGTCATTGCGCATGTATCATGCTGACACAAGCCAGCATGAAAACTCCTGTGTCAGAATCTGTCATGGAGGAATATGCAAATACTTTTCAGCAACTCCACTCTCTGCATGTAACACTCAGAGGCTTTCCTTCTTTTTTCATTTGATTTGAATCTACACGAGTAATAAAAAAAAAAAACAAAATTGGGAACAGTATAATCAAAAAATCATTTTGGTTGGAAAAGACCTCAAAAATCAGAGTCCAATGCTTGACTGAACACCACCTTGTCAATTGAACTATATCACTACAGCCACATCCTGTCACTTCTTGAACATTTCCAGGAATGGTGTTCCCATCAACCCCACTGGGTAGCCAGTTCCAGTGCCTGACTGCCCCTCTGAGTGAAGAATTTCTTCCTGATTGTCCAGACTGGACCTCACTTGGCACATCTTGAGCACATTTCCTCTTGTCCTGGCACTGGTTACCTAGAAGAGGCCAACTGCAACCTGGCTACAGCCAGTTCAGGCAGTTCTAGAGAGTGATAAGGTCTGATAAGGTCCCTCTTGAGCCTCCTTTCCTCCAGGCTAAACACCCCCAGCTCCCTCAGCTGCTCCTCACAGGACTCGTGCCCCAGACCCTTCCCCAGCTCCGTTGCCCTTCCCTGGACTCGCTCCAGCCCCTCAGTGTCTTTCTCACAGTGAGGGGCCCAGAACCGGACACAGGATTTGAGTTGCAGCTTCCCCAATGCCAATCCCTGCCCTGGGCCTGATCACGCTATTTTTGATACAGGAAATCAATCAATATGTTCTCCAATCCTTCATGTGAAATCAGTAGCTACATGTGTATAATGAGAAATTTAAGGATACAGTGGTGGATGCATTGAATTGGAACAGCAGCAGATGTCCACAAAGGGACTGTTGAATCAGTGGAGACTAGCACATGGCTTCCCACAAAAAGTTGCTTTTTTTGAAGAGAACTAGTTAGTAAAAAGGGCCCCAAGATGACAAATTTCTTTTAAAATGATTGAAAAGTGGACAATTTTAGTTGTACATATTAATAGACAAATTATCTTTGTAACATGGGTTATGCTCCTAAACTTTCCAGACTTCTTAATGAGATTTGCTTCTTCCTACATATAGCTTGAAGCTTTTTTCTTGATTTGCAGGAGGAGGGGCACTTGTTCCAGTGTTTTTTTATGAAATCGCAGCAATTATGAAATTCTGCTTTGCCAGTATTTGCAAATCCAGATGACAAATTTACCCCCATTAGCACTTTTCTCATATCTTTTACTCCAGATTCATTTAGCTTTCCATGACACTCTTCCAGCAACCTCTTCCATGGCCATTATCAACTTCCAGCCAGTCAAGTGTGTTCCAGCCAACCTGGGCATTGCACCATTCACTACTGATCCACTTAGGAGTGGATTCTTGCAAGTCAGTCCTGCATTATTATTGAAAAGAAAGATTAAAGAGCATGAAAATTGTTTAACTACAAAAAAGGAAAATTTACCATTTTGAACACTGACACTGGATTTTCACCAAGTCATTAATTTAGAACCAGTACTGGCTGGCCATTATAAATTAAAATAGATAAATATATAAAACCAGAAAGCCTGATTGCATCTCACACAGAGAAGGAAAACCTTCCATGAATACAGAAAGCAGAGAATGCTCACATAGCTCCTTGAGCCTTCAGACAAATTCAGATCTAGTAGCCCTCAGAATGCTGCCTTTCAAGTCATCTTATTCCCTCCTCTTCTGCTTTAATATTCCTCTAAAGTGATCTGCAAACTTCTGGGTTTTTTCATTTCAGCCATCAGTAGAATTACATCTGTTTGAGCTTATGGAGAGAAGACTTCTCCATAGTGTTAATGCTGTTTTGTTAAAATATGCCTTTTGTTAAAAATATCCTGAAATACGGAACAAAGTAATTATTGCTTGTTTAGATTTTCTCTCTGAAAAAGAGAATAAAAAAATAAAACAATGAAAATAACAGAGTCCTTGGACAAATACACATAGCAAAATCCCCTTGTTACAAAGATGGTAGAACAACTATAAGAAATACAGCATCGATTGTACTAAAAACATTTTACTTTCATCATCTAAACTGTTTGTTTCCCTTTTCCTTTGTGACTTTAAAGAATTTGCATGAGTTTTCTAGGATTTCTTGTATAATTAGCTCAAGTTACTGACTCTTTATGTTGTAAGGATGAGACGTAAGTGGTAAAAAAATGAAGGATTTATTTTCTAACCTTCCAACATTTCAACTTGATTCCCGTTGGTTAGCTAGTGCTTTTCATGGTGCCTGAATCACAGTCAGTTTTCACGCCCCACTTTTCTGTACATTCTGCCCTTTCCTTTCATCCATTAACTCAGCAAGTACAGAAGCACTTTGTAGCGCTGATCCAGTCCTTTGTTCTTGCCTACAGTAATTAGGATTTCCAGGAGGCCATCCACCCATAGACAGGAAAAAGGCAGACCTGCCTTCAAGCTCTTATAAGCCAAATACACCTAAATAGGTGTATCAGTAGGCTTCTGTATTCATCATTTAAATATGTTGCTAAATTTTGTATTTTCTTCATAGCATTTCTATCCCTACAATAATGGAAACAGAAAAAGGAAAAGCATTCTGATAATATTTACTGATATTTTTTATTCTTATCTCTTTTAGCTTAGCAGAATCTTTATTGCACATATATAATTTTTCTACTGTTATTTAAAATGGATTAAATTGGTAGCTCAAAATAAATCAAAATATCTTACATTAGTTAACTTTTTGTTTTGCATCTTGCAACTAATCCTACATAATTTACACTAAGAAATTGGAGGATACCATATTGTTATGAAGTAATTAAACAGCCCAATAATTGTAGCAGTTTATTTCACATATGAGCATGTTTAAAAAGAAATATCCACAGATGAAATAATGAATTGACTTCGGTTTCTGTAATTTGTTTCTCTCATTAGGCATTATAATAATTCCTTCATATTCTTTTAATGAATTTTAAGTCAGAGTGCTACAGCAAATATATTTTTCTGTATGAGCAGATTTGGAGGGTGATTTTCATAAGCAGAAATTTTATTTAAGCTCTCAGTTTTCATTTGAAGTCCTCATGATTTGAATCTCTCCTCGTCAGTATATAATGCCATCTGAACTGTTGTTGATGTCAGTTTATATTACATAACAGAAAAGCATATACTGATTTGTTCCTGAAAATATTTTTATTTGGGGTCCATGTGGAAAAACAAAGTGAGAACATGAAGTAACCGTGTAAAAAAAAAGAAACCCTGACTATATGATCCATCCAATTCTGTGACAGACCATGCAAGCTGTTACTGCCAGCCATATGTAATATGCAAACAGAAGAGAAAATATTTTCTGACCCATTGCTTCTTGGTTTTATCTGAAGCCTTGGACATCTCAAGTTGATTTCAGCAATTTATTTTAGAACCACTGATTACTGGATTAATTTCATTTGGGGATTACAGTATAGTTGCAAACAAAGCACCAGAAATGAAAAATAATTTTGAAATACAGCAATTACTGTATCTGAGAGTCATTGATCTAGGAGGAAGACCAACCTAATGAAAGAGGACATGGAGACACCCTCCAATACAGAAAAAGGCAAAGCAGGAGAATAATATGACAGGCTGTCAGCTAGTTCTACTGATGTCCCAAAGTGATTTTTACTACTAAGGGAAGTTTGTGCATCTGTTTGTAGTGAAACTAACTCTGCTTCCTTTTTTCCCATGTAAAACCAACAATACCTCTGAGACTATTTTATTTCTTTTAAATTAATTTTTCCATGTTCTCCTCCAAGAAAAAATTATATTATCATAAACTTTCTGTCAACATCTATTATTATATTACAATTTCTAAGAAACCTGCTTTCTTTTTTAAATGATCCATTCAAAGCCTTTTCTCACTAAAGAGGAAGAAAAAAGTCTAACAGAACATGAACCATTAACTGCTTTAGGGAAAATTAATTTGGCATCACACTAGATTTAAGTTTGTTTATATGTTTATTATTCTTAACAAGTTTTATATGGTAAAACACTGTGGTTTTCAGTCTGTTTACCACTCAAATCCTGGAGAACACGTTTTAGAACCTTCTCTTTTCTACCCATAGTTGCCATAAAAGAATATACTTTTTGGAGTTTCCCACCTGAGAGAGCAGTGAAGCAATGATTTATAACTCCTCAGTAATCTATTTCTTTGTTATGTCATACACAGTTATAAAGTGCTACCATATAAAATTAAGAGCAAAATTAGGGCTTTAGGAAGAGATACACATATTGTACAGAAATTCAGTAAAGCAAATATTTTTCAATATACACAGCAGTCAGAAATTCCAGTGGAGGATGACATAGTAGACATACAGTCTCATGTAAACAAACGACAGGCAAAAGCTGTATACAGCCCTTTATCATCAGGGAGATGTAAATAATGGAAATTATTCACCAGAGGGACTATTTGCAGTTTAATTATATGGAAGGATCATTAATTCTCCAGTAGATTTCCATTCTGTCTTAATATTTTCCCCTCAGTTTAATCCAATAAATTCCATCAATAAATAAAATCAGTAGGAGTTTGACTCAATGGTTCTTGTGGGTCCTTTCCAATTCAGGATATCCTATGAGTCAATCTTTAAATGTAAATAAGTATATGCACAGAATAGTTGTACCATATAGACACATAGAGGGGTGGGACTCTTAGCTGGTCCAGTTTTGAACATTAAGGGGAGTGTGAATTATTGCTGTAGTGACAGTGGGGTGCAGTTCACTGGTCATGAAAAGAAATCATTAAGCCCTCACAGCATCAATATGTTGCAAGGACTGTGTTCACAGTGGTGCCAGACAGTACATGGAGCACTCACAGCCTTTGGTGACATCAGCTGAACCAACTGCAAGCACCCCGTGCCAGTGCTACTCTGAACGTGGGAGCATTGCATATCAGAACAGGGATTTAGATTTGTTTCACTGATTTGCTTTAAGGGCATCAGTCACTGGGCTTTTCCAAGGTTACTAATTTAATTCTGGACTTTGCAAACTTTGATTCTTCTCTTGCTGCAGTTTGTGTGACATGTATCAAAATAAATATTACGTTAAAATGGAATATCCTATAATCACATAGTTTTCCATATAGAAATAAGACAATGAATCCAGTATACTCTAAGCTGGTGATTTGTGCCCACTTGTCACAGGCCTGAAGGGAGCAACCGGCATAAGCATCATGGTTAATCACCCATTGAAACAATCAGAGGATACAAATGATGTCTTAAAAATTGAAGTGACAATCAAGCTGTTTGCTTGTCGTACAGGTTTCTTTTACACAATTATCATTTTCCACTCTTATTTGCCTTCCTGACCTGTCTAAATGGCCCAGTGTGGAGATTTTTCCCTCACTGTCACAGACTGTTGTTTCCTGCCTGTGAAATCTCATGTCCCCATGGCAAAGGCAAAGATACAGGACCCTGCTGTGGGTATGGAGCAGTGCTGCAGACTTCCTGCCTCACCCTCTGGGTGTTTTACCCAGAGAGTTAAAGAGAATTAAGAGCTACTGACAGGTTGCTGTCAGTTTACCAGTTTGAATGTAATGGGCACACCAGAGACATGGAAATAGCTCATTCCTGTGATCCTGAAGGGCCTTCATCAAAAAACAAAAGTCAGAAATTTGTGTATTATGAACTAAAAAAAAAAAAAAAAAAAAAGAAAAAAGAAGAAAAACCTGTTGAAACTGAGTCCTTTTCACAATAGCAGTGATTTTTTTCACTATATCTTCTTGTTAACAATATCCTCTTTTGGCTCTGCTAATTCCATCTTTTTTTTTTTCTTTTTTTTCAGGACAGTTTTCTGTTTCACTTGGTATATTCAATATTTCAAGGTTAGCCTACTTTGTGATGTTAGAATTCATGTATATTGATCCACACTTTTTACAATTTCATCGTATTTGTGAATTACATCCTCATCTTCCACTAATACTACGTTCATCTGACATTTTTTTTCCATTAGTCTGATTATTTTGCTGCTTTTAATGCTTTTATATCTGCAAATGGATTTCTTGATTTTTTTTTTTTTTTTCTGTTCATATAGCGGCTGCCTTCTTCTTTTTCATTCAGTTTGTTGTTGTTCTCTGAGCTGTTCCTATGCCAATGTTAATTTATTTCAGTTTTGAATGGTTTTCACTTTAGAGTGTGGAACCCTCTCATAGCAAAATAGCTGTCTTCAAAGAAGAACTTCATGTAGCTTCACCAAACCAAGAATTGCAATGGGATTAAATTGTTTCTTTCATTTTCTTTCTATAAATTGTGCTGATAAAGAAGTGTCCTAGGCACGAAGTCCAAGATATTAGGCCATGTTCTAAGTGACAACTTTATGCAATATTAAGCTCAGGAAAAAGCCAGCAGATTACCATTTCCAGTTACTTTTTAAAAACATCTCCAAACATGCCTAACTTTTCCTATTTTACTTTAGTATCTACAAGGCACAATGTGGCAGCAAAATATGCTGAGGAAAGGCTAAAAAGAGGAAGAGGGACATGGAAATTGCCATGCAGTGAGGCTGCAGCTTCACAAGGCCCTTCCATCACCATTTTGATGGAATTCTTTCCACTACTGCATGCAATGCATTTCTTGCATAATTTTCAGATAGATCTTTCTAAAGACAATAACTTGTTTTGGAGTTACCCTGGATTGTGTCATTGTTCCATTGACTTATGCTCTTATCTTCAGGTACATGCTATAAAGAAGCCAGCAAACAAAATAGAAGGGTCGTCTGAAGGCATCGAGATTCTCATTAGGACATGTGTCTGAGCACTCAGCTGTTGGTGGCAGGTGAGGAGTGATTGCAGTTCTCCAGGAGCCCTGATTACCCTCCAGGTTTCCAATAGAAAATGGACAAACCTGATTCTTCTGCTTTACTCTCTGTCCTCCAGCCCTCTTTTACGAAGCAGAGGGTGATTTGCTGCAACACAGAATGAGAAAACTGCAGTCAGAAACAAATGCACCTGATTTTTCAGGAGGGTCTTGGTTCAGCTTACACCTGCACTTTGAAGGAATCTTCATGAATTAGTGATGTGTCTCAAAACACTCTGGTTAATTTATTCTATCTTTTTCTGCTGGCTTTGTTAGCACCTAGTAGAGGTGATAGTTCCACCTCTATGCCAAGTCATTTGCAGATGCTGCAAGAGAATTTCAGCTGTCAGCATGATCTTTGATAACAGAAGACCAAATGTATCAGAAATTATACATTTTCCCAACTCCCAGTGTAGACTAGACCATATTCATTTTTGGAACAGCTACCAACTTGGTTAAAAATTTATATCTTTAAATTATTGTGGGTTTTGAGAGTTCTAACTTTACCATTTTTGGAGCAGTATTTAATTCTTACTGTTTTACAGTGGTACTCATCTTTTCAAAAGCTCACCTGTTAACTTGACTCCTAGTTGAGGGAAACAACTCTAGATTTTCTTTTTTTTTTCATATTGATTCAAGTTCTATTTATCTACTTTGGTAATAGGACTATTCTTGAGACACAGAGGTAGAACTATCCTCTTTATCTTCAGAGGGGTAGAACTTACCCCTCTGAATCATTTGTACTTGAAAGCATATGTCTGTCTTCCAGTATAAAATGCATATTGTCATTGAAGACAAATTAAAGGCAGTGTTTAAAAGCAACAACCAAAAAAAGTAAAATGGAAAATGTTAACAGTTTTATTTGCAATTTTTTTTTTCTGCAGTTTCCCAATAGATATTACCAAATCCATTGGAGTTCTGGGAAGGTTTCCCATAGTAGAGATGAATAATACTTTTTAATGAACAGTGAAAAAAAATAGAAAAATAAAAACAGATGAAGTGTAAGAGACCAAGAAAAATATTTCTTCCTGTTTGTCTAATATTAAAACTTTATACTAGCCAATATACACTTACAGAGAGTTTAGGAAACCACTCGAAGAAGAAGGGGAAATTAGTGTGATCTATTATTAATTAGAACATTTTCCTTGAGAACAGCAACAAACTTAATAAAAAAACTACAGAAAGAAATATTAAAATGTAAAGAATTAAAATTAATACACACAACTTTTATTTATTACAACAGATATTTTTTAATATTCAGTATCACTCCCAAAAGACACTGTTTTGTCAGCTGGAGACAGGGAGGCCTGAAATACTGAGGTGATGGAAAAAAACTGTCCTAATGTGTAGAAAAGTGCATTATTTCTTTTCCTTTCCCAAGACAGAGAAGAAAACTTTCATTTCCTTTCTTCTTTGTGAATTTTCTTAGGAGAAATTACACACTTAAAAATTTAAAGGATACAGAACTGCCATTTCATTTGAAGAATCAAATTCTGGTCCATTGGACTAATTGGCTATATAATGTCATTTTGATAAGACTTTGTTTCTAAAAAGAAACTATGCAGGATAAATCCATATTCAGCCTTTTTTTACGTGGTGTATTCTTGCCTCATGAATATAGTTGTAATGGTTCAAGAGATTACTTGACCTGTGTTTCCATTCTCCTGGTCCAGAACAGAGAGATAGAGTCTTTGCTTACCCATAAGGGCAAGAAAGGTTGTACCAGAGGGCTCTTGGAGGACAGAGGAAGCATAAAATATGTGGATGTGGCTGCAAAGGTGGCTGCATTTTAGATTGTTTTCCAAAGTTTTGTATTGAAAAGGCACTAGTTCAGATTTAGGAGCATGGCAGACCTTGTACTGATAGTCTCAACAGCATGTGAAAACAAACACACAGATAAGGCAGAGACTGACAGAACCTGAGCTTTAGGAGAATCCACACTTGTATGGAGAATGCCATGCCCAAATGAGTAAATAATCCAATGTGGTGAAGAAATATGAGAGAAATTAAGGCAAAATTCCTTTATGGGAGAAGGGGGTTGAGGTACAAAATCATCAGAAACTGCTCACTGTTTCTGAAGGGGATACTGAAACAGTTGATGGTATTGGATAACAACTGATCACAGACAGAAAAAGAGTACAGAGATGGAAGATTTTATTTGAAAATTAAATGCACAGGACAGTGTAGCTATGTTACAAATCTTAGAACTATGACATCCATAGATAGCTCTCTAAAATATCTGGGTTTTAAGAAATATCTTTCTCTTGTGGGACAAGAAACTCCAGGTGATGGAAGATATTCTTGAGTGATAGAGAATGCTTTGCCAGAGCAGAGCAGACTGTACTGTCCAGCAAGTGCAACAAACCAAACCATTTGGGGATTTACAATAAACACATAGGCTAAATGAAAGGAACCATGGAAACAGAACATAAAATTCATCACATCAAATTTTAGCTACATAAAAATTAGACATACTCTAGCTGTCCATCTGTAAGCAGTGGAAAAACAAGTATCTTTACAGGGTGAATCATCTCAATCAAAGACAAGCTGGATTAACAGCTTTCTAAAAATGCATACCCCTTTCCCCTGACAGCAAGTTTTAAAGTTTTACTTTAGTGGGTAACTCTTGATTAATATTAGATGAAACAAAGGAGTTTTCTCAGTCTGATCATTACACTGGAAAATAACATCGAAAGGAGTAGAACAATGATGTTCTTCAGTCATGACCTTAAGGTTTTGAATCTAAACCACTTTTTTGTCCGAAAATGATACCTGAAATGAAAACAAAAAAGAAAATATACAAGCAGTGATTGAGCAGAAGTCTTCAATGAAACAGGCAACTGCATTTTGACTAGCAAATGTTAAGAGATCCAGTGCACAGGCACTGCATAAGGACGCAACAATTCAACTGCCACATTTGCAATGATGTTATTAGATTAATGACCAATTCAATTCCAGCTGGTACACAGA
The DNA here is from genome assembly GCF_030490865.1 of Poecile atricapillus. Classification (NCBI taxonomy): domain Eukaryota; kingdom Metazoa; phylum Chordata; class Aves; order Passeriformes; family Paridae; genus Poecile; species Poecile atricapillus. Next base: position 23,187,843 of record NC_081251.1, on the reverse strand, counting down.
GTCATCTGCAATGTAATTCAAGCAACACTGATAAACTGCAATATTAGATCAATGACCAATTTGATTCCAGATGGACCGTGGAGCCAGACACAATATAATCCTAGCAATTCTGATAAGCAGAGAAATACGAGTGCTATAACGATGACACTAAAATTATCTGAGGCCAGTCCAAAAATGCAGGCTGTCGATAAGGCACCATAAAACAGGAGACAGTTGGAGCTTGGAACTTGCTTCTGACAGAGGCATCACTTGCCACAGGAAGGAAGAGCAATACAACCTACTGAACTTGTCAGAATACAAAATGAGACCATCCTTAAATGCAGACAGAGCTAGTTGTTCCAGCAATCTGAAGAGAACCAGGAATGAAAAAGTTAAAGAACAGTCTTGTTTTCCTTCTTCGACTAGGTAGCCCATAGGCACGAGGAATGTGAAGTTAATTTATCCCACTGAAAATATTCTCCTTTTTATTATATTAAAATAGTTTCTGGCACCTTAAATTAAATGAAATATCATCTATGAAAGTGTTGCCACACTGACATACAGGCCAGTAGTTGGATATGCTTACAGACATAATTAGTATTATGCAGATCCTCCAAAGGACACTGGATCACACTAGAAGGATTGGCAGCCATCACAATTGTATCTGATACTGATTTTTAAAGGACATAATTCCAAGAAAAATTCTGTCCACAACCATGGTAATATGCTAAAACAAATTATAAATAGACTTTGGAAGCCTGATGTTAAGCTGAATTCCATGAGGTTGAAGCTAATCAGAACTGATCCCTTGTTTATATATGTTTACCTTTTAGGTAACATAGTAATACACAGAAAAACCAAAGCAATTCAAAACTTAAAAGCCATAGGACAATAATAGATGTTCTCACATTTGGTACACAGCATCAGGAGTCCCAAAACCCTTAGAATATTAACATAGCATAATGCAGTGCAGCAAGTCCAGGAAACTAAGTTGAACAACAAAATAACACACTAGATCTTAAGAACAGAGCAATTATGCAGAGCACCTAGAGGTCTGAGTGGCGAGTCCTCAGAAGGAGCCACAGCTGAAAAAAAATATTGCTTAGCACTTTTAGCGATTGCCAAATATTGCGAAGTTAATGGGCTCAAATTTTCAAAGGAAAAATGAGAGTTCATCCACTCAAGAATTGCAGATGGTTGTGCTTAGCTTCCCAGGAAACTTAGAAACTGACCAGTTGAGCTCTGCTTGTTCCACAGGCCCTGGAATATAACCTTCAATGTTTCTCAGCTTCTAAGATTCATTCTGTATGCTGTTCATGTTTTCTTGTCTTGATACAACATTTGGCTTCACTGATTCTGCCCACACCATGGCACCTGTTAATCATATTTTGTAGGAGCAGACTCTGGGGAAGGCACTCAGTTAAGGGCTGTGACCAAAGGACTGAAACATACCTAACACAGTTCAGTTGAGTAAAAGGTCACAGGAGAATTCAAGTGATTCAAGACTAGATGGGAATGACATGGACAGCATCTTTCAGATGTTAGGGACTTATAAGTATTGGGAAGGCAGAGTTAAGCAGCACAGGGAAGAAAAGAGTCTCTTCCTGTAAGTGTTGAATCATCCTAGCACATTTCCTAGAGACTAGTAACACCTTGCAGAGATCCACAGGCCTATAAGTCATCCTTTAGAAACAGAACAATGTTTACAGGAAAGAACAATTTAATGGGATTTTATATGAAAGGGTAGAGGTTACAGAGATTAAGTACTTCAAATAGATGCCAGTAGCACTTCTGAAAAACCTTCAGTTGAGAGAAAATCTGTTTTATAGTTTGAAAGAACTGATGTAGAAGGAGCAACATGCCTGAAAAATCTGTATGCAAGCAGCAAGGTACAAGATGGATCAGAGAGGGAACAGGATAAAACTTTTAGTTTCCCTAGCACCCTTGTGGAGCATTTCTCATAAGAAAAGGCTGAGGAAACTATGAGGAAATGATGATTAGCCAAGAGAAGAGAAGACTTCTGGGGAATTTCATTAATTCCCTTCTGAAGGGAAGGATGAAAGGCAGATAGAGCCAGACTATTCATTGGTGTCTAGTGGTATGACAAGAGGGAATGGGCACAAACCAAAATACAGAAGGTCCTATCTGAACATCAGGAAAGTCTTTTGTACTTCGAAGTTGACTGATTCCCAGCAGAGGTAACCTAGAGATTTTGTGGAATCTCCGTCTTTGGAGATATTCAAAACCCAGTTGAACCAGATCCTGGGCAACTAGCTCTAAGTGGCCCAGCTTGAGCAGGAAAGCTGACTCAGATGATTTCTGGATGTACCTTCAAACTCCAGCCATTCTGTGTAATTCTTTGTGTCAGGCTCCCTGGTTGGACAGAGACCGTACTCCTGAAAGAAAAGTGAAGTAAAAGCACAAGGAAGGCAGAATCCATGAAGTTGCCTCTGATCCTTCCTTTGGTCAATGTCTAAACCTGGGTACAACCTTCAAATAGCCCATCCTGCTTCAAAAAGTTCTACAGAAAGGATTCAGCATGACATTCTTCACCATGTCTTTGAACATGGTCTTGAACATTTCCCAAATTTCAGACAGTTCTCAGTTGAGATTGGTAAGCTAAGGAGCTATTGGCTGGGTGTCACGTCACATTCAGTGAATTCCTCTGTGCACACACGCACACAGACAGAGAGACACACACACACATATATGATTTATGGAAACAGAAAGTCATATAATCTCTAATTTTTTTCTCTTTTTTCCCCATTTTCCATTTAAGTTTTACTTTGTAGATTTCATAATTAATTAACTTCTCTAAGTGAATGTGATTGAGTTATATTTCAGAAATAATTGTTTATGCAAAGTCTAGAAGTATATACATGTCCATTCCCTCAGACCAAACAAAGAAGAAAACAAAACAAAACAAAAAAACCCAAACCAAAATCAAGATATTTAAATTAATAATTACAGTAATTGGGTACCCAAAATGAAAAGCTTTAAAACATCCCAAAGGGTTATTTTAATTTCATTTTTTTTTAATTCTTAACATAATCAGAATATTAATTACATAACACTACAAGAATATTCCTTTATCTTAAAAGAGCCTTATCATAAGTTTATTGTGTTTTTTCTGTCCCTCCTAGTTACAATTACAGCCAAAATCAATAGGACGACCAAAATAGTTTCAGGATGTATTCCTGTGGTTATCAGTAGCAGAAATATTGTCTACAGAGGAAAGTTAAATCTATTTGGAAAAGGAAAAATATTTAAATTAAATATCCTGAAAGTAACTACACAGATTATGTCTCCACAGAGTTGTCCAAACACTTCTTATATTCTGCTATATGTTCTATTATTTTTATCCTCCTAGATATGGATTCCCCATCCCTGGAAGTGTTCATGGTGAGGCTGAATGGGACTTGGAGCAACCTTATCTAGTAGAAATTATCCTGCCCGTGACAGGGGTTTTGTCATTAGATGATCTTTAGAGTCTCTTCCCAAACCATGTTCAGATTCTATGATTATGCATACTTGTTATGTGATCTGATCTGAATGCTCCTCTTCCCATAGTCTATGTCCTCTCAATAGGAAAAATAAAATTACTGAAAATGCAGCAATGCCACATTTTTCCTCAACCTCATTAAAAATATACATATGCCTAGTTTTTGTAACTAGGTTAACAAAATTTCTTTTGTTTAATTATGACTGTTTCTGATCATCTGTAAGATTACAGATGTAAGACTGAGAAATAGGCCATGTCAGGTCCTTAGCCACTGATAATGTACAGTTCAGAATTACATTTTTGCAAAACAACAAATTCTACTTTCATTTACATCAGTACAATCTTGAAATTCTACTCAATTCACCTTAGTTTAATTGAGAGTACATATTTGTCCTAAAATGTGCTTCATTCCTTTATATGAAGAATATATGAAGATTAGAGGAGAGACTTCAAACACCTGTCTTTAACTTTATTGTCTACAATACTTTCAGCAAAACACTGACATAAAGATGGAAGGAAAAAAAATCTAGTAATTTTTAAAGCACCTAGGTGACCTTAACCAAGCCCTCAAAATTAGGACTCATTTTCCTCAAAAATTAAAGGAAGATAAATCCACAATGTTGCAGTTATTTTTGAGATGGGTTTAAGAATTGTTTACTGGAGCATAAATAAATAATATTATCTCCTTAAGTTTCTCATAAGACAACCATCAATAACCTCACACTCTGAGGTAGCCACCAGGCAGTGAAAGGTGAGCAATACTTTCCATTTATACCTTGTCCTTTTCTGGCCTGTTTTACAGCCACAAAATATGTCACCTCAGGCTCTCCATGGGAACTATGGTTACTCAGCACTGTTGGAAATTAGGCTTATTTCTTAGTGCATCTAAATCTACAAACTGTTGACTGGAGTTTGATCCTCAGTATCTGCACCAATGGCTGTCCTATTTGCACTGCTGTTCAGTGTTTTTTCCTGATTATCCCTCTAGAACTGAGTCATGTAACAAATTTCAAAATTCAGTCATCTTAGTTTGATGGCTTTCTTGAAGGTCCACTATTCTTTCATGGACAGCAGCTTCAAGACCTCATGCATCCCAAGCAATATATTTACTTGAACTGCTCCAGATATAAGGGGTTTTTTATAACTTATTGAACAGTGCTCTTAGATACTTTTAGTATCTACTTTTTACCTAGATTTATTTTTTACCTAGATTCCTTGGTCAAAAGAGTGATTCCAAGTTTAGGTACACTTTGGTTAGAAATAAAAAGGAAAACATAAAGCAGTAGTATCAAGCAAAAAATAAGAATAGTGCATCTTTCTTTGCACATACCTTTTTTAAAAAAGAGATAAAACCAAATAAGTCTTAAAGCTTTTTATATTTCCTGATCATACAAATCTAATCCTCATATGCCTTGTGTCCATGCCAACATTCATGTAAGATTTGAAACCCGCCTTGAAGGTCAAGAAACAAATGGTTTAGGATACCAATGAATGAAGGAAAGAAAAAAAAAAGGGGGGGACTTCTATATTGTATCAAATATATTCTGCAAAGAGAGCAAAGGATCAAGCTTTCATTATAGTGACAGGAGTGTGGCTCAAGCTGACAGCATGAGAAGAGGGAAAAATCTCTCATTGAGTGATTTTGAAATTAAAATCAATGTTGCAGTTTTCACATGAAAAGCAACAGGCAGCTAGAAAGTTCTCAGAACACTGGTAAATAAATTTATCTGAATAACTGATTTTTCAACAGTATGAGTGACTGAAAAAAAATTGCTTGAGGTTAACCTGCTCTTTAATTATTTAGATTTTATTGCAGAAATAAAGCCTTTTTTTTTTCTTATTTGCTGTCCCTTTGTGGTAAACAAAATTCTTAATCCAGTTCCAAGTTAACCAATTGATTTTTATGTCATTTATCCTCTTATTGGAATTAAATATTGATATATTAATTTCAACACATTTGTTAAAGTATCAAAAGTAAAGTTTCAACAGTCACAATTTTTTTCTTCTTTTTTTCCTGCCAAAAGCAGGAAAAATTGAATTCAGTTTACAACCAATTTCATCTATGCCAAATTTTCAAGTTTCCATTTATAATTTATTTGCTAAAAAGCTTTTCCTTGTGCTTTTTCTAGTAACTTTCTGCAGTCCAACACCTTTGTTGGATATTCAGCAACTTCTACACGTGTAAATATACTTTGCTTAGGTATAAACATAATTGAGAGGGAAGTGTTGCCCTTTTTCAAATCCTCTGCAGTTCTCTAATCCTATAGGTTTGGTATCAGAGTCTTTTCCTATGGGTTACTGTTACAATCTGCTTTTTGGTCAATAGAGAGCAACCATTCCATAGTTGAGGAGCATTTCTCCCCTGCTACCATACCCAGGATGGGCACAAGTACAAATCGTAAGAGAAAAATGTCTAGATGAAGGAAAGAAGATATGATTCAAGTTAACATCTTGTCCAATATTGCCCTTCATTTTCTCAGTCATGCCAGGATTTGAAAGCTACATTTTCTGAGGGTCTGTGCATTCTGAACACAGGTGCCAGTTGTTGTGCCTCAGAAGAGACATGAAAGCAGCATATAAGGGTATAATAAAGTCAGATGCAGTGTCAGCACCAAAGACACCTAGGATAGATACTGACCCTTAAATGTTTCAAGCTTTGAAGTTATTTTTGAAAGTGGTCAACAGGTCATTCTTTCACATACTTTCAAAATGTGGCATAAATTGGAAGAATACGCTACACCAGGAGCGGAAAATCAACAGACATCAAGGAGAGCAGATCAATTTCTCTACCAAACAGGGAGGGCAAGCATACTTTTCAGATCTGTCCCAAAGGTTCTCTTTGCAGATAAATACTTAGATAGCTCAGCACAAAACATATGAGTTCCTGGAATCTAAGAATTCCTTAGAACACATGAATTTGGGGGAAAAATTAATTCATGAAGAAAAGAAAGCAGAAGAAATTTAGCTGTAATTTGGCTTGACCTGCCTGATGCATATGTTTCCATCTTTCTTGCTTTAATAAAGACTACACTAAGCAAATACTATAGTCCTGAAAAGATTCAATCACATACTGGCAAATATTTCAGCTTTTTGTGTGTATTAAGTTTTGTGGCTGAGAGAGATACTGAAGTGACTCGATATACAAGATTTAAAGGGAAAATCTCAGTCTGAGGACTTCTATGAAACTCAGACGAAAATTAGACAGACAACAAGGAGAGAATGGATGTAATCGTTCCCCAGAGGAAACAGAAAGACTAACAGATAATAAAGTAAAATCCTTCAATATAAAAAATGTCTGTACAAGAACTTGGAAGCAAATATAACAGAAATATGCTTTAGGTAGTACATACTTATATAAATAAACTCTATAAGAGAAGGCTGTTTGGCCTGACCTACTTGTTGCAATGAGAAAACTTTAACTGAGTTCAGTGGCATAGAATTAGGCCATATGTTTGCAAATTATTAAGTGTTTATTCAAATAATAGTGAAGAAGTGGTGCTTTCAATTTAAATGAGCTCAGGTTCTCTCAGATATTTCCTAGGTGAATGTCTCATGTGGTTAAGCAATGCTAACATTGCCAAGCACAGCTCAGCCCAGGACCTAGTGTAGAAAGAATACCTGCTTGTGTTAGAAGCATGAGGGGAAAATAGTTGGAAGCATCGTTGTTTCCCTAGTTAGCATGTTTTCCTGCAGAGACCATTCCAAAAATGATTAAAGTATTTGGCACCAGAGGAAAAGAGATGGAAGGTCAGATTAAGGCTACTGAAATCAGCAGAAAAAAAAATCATTCCATTGGTAGAAAGAGTGGAAGTGTAGCTAGCCACTTGCAAGCAACGGGAATGGCTACTGTGGCCAAAGAAACATCCAAGACCAGATGAAACAACTGTTCCATCCAAGACTGGTAGTCGGGGGTTGCCTTTTTCTAGTTCAGAAAGGCTGTTTCAGGGGTAGTATGAGAGCAATGAATAGCAAGTGGGGAACATTAATAAGACCTCCTTTAACCACCTCAAACACAGCTCTTCTGTATTTGCAGAAGGGAAGATAAGTAAATGCATTGTTAGCAAAAGACTCTGATGTAGGAGATCCGGCACATGACAATAGAGTAGGAGAGGGAAGTGATTAGATAAATTAGTTTTAAGACCATATGCTCTGAGAAACAGGAATTTGTGGATAAGAAGGTGAAAGACCACACATTTGTCCAGGTGTCATTGACACTGGTGCATTTTTAGTGTATGTCACCCAAAGTGAATTATGAAAGTTCAGTGAATTTATTTAGCTTTTATTAAGAATAAATGAACTACTCAGGATTTTGAGAAAGGTTTAGCTTGTGAAATGTGCCCTCTTTTCTGGAAGAGGGGAAGGGATTACTTTTAAGCTGATGCATAGTTAGACGTGAGTCACACTTAAGTGAATTTTTTGCCTATAAAGCTAAGTAGTCTATCCACAAGACAATAGGAAAGCTAAGTACTAAACAATGAAGTCACCAATTGAGCAAAAATGTACACAGACTGAATGGTTTGATGTTGTTAAACAAACATAAAGGTGAATTTCAAGTTCCATGAGAAAGGTGTTTCACATGAGAAAATCCTCAAAAGATTGGAGAAAAAGCTCTGGAAACCTGGATAGGATAAAGCTGAGAGAGAAACAGAGAGAAGCCAGAGGAAAATGAAAAATGAAAATGTAAAAAATGAAAGAACTTCAAGGGATTGAAAACAATCGCTAAGAAGATTAATGAAAAGTGTTTTTCACATTTGTTACCCGTAAACCCACAAATATTTATGTTTCTGGTTTTCCTGTGTGATCTAAAGCTCACTAAAGACATCCTGAAAAATCCCAGAGACTCCAATCAGACAAGGAAAATGATCTTTTTATACCTAACAAGCACTGTCTATAATCATGCAATATACATTTGTAGCTGTTTTTCACACCTGGAAGAAAGTGTAATTTACCGAGTTATAACATTTCAGATATCTAGCCAGGCTTCTACAACACCTGTCTTTTTCCTGACTATTGTTCTCTAAAAATCTGCTTGTTTTGGATGGTTTAGTCCTATCTTTATGCAAAGCCATCTATAAATTTGTCAGGAGGTTGTAAAAGATAATTAAAAAAATCCCAAAATGTAAGAATAAACCCCTGAAAAACTAGGTCCCACCTAGATATTTATTGCAATAAATAAGGCATTTACTTATGTAGACACGTCTATGAGAGAGAGGCAAGGGATACAAACACTGTGGAATGTGTTTGGGTTTGTGAGAAGGGACCTAGTCAAATTGTACAAATGAGAGAATGGTAGGCACTTCCATAGGAAAATGGATTAGTGGTATTTCTAAAAGCAGTTAAAAGTGTGATCTTAGACACAAGAGTCTACACTTTTGTAGCTACTTGTAGCTCTAGTTAACTTTTTTTTCAGATTTCTAGTCCACCAGTGTCTGAGAAAAATCGCAATTATGTGACAAAAATAAAATAGAAAAAGTAGAAAAAGAAAGAACACCAAAAAAACTTTACATCAAGGTCTCATTATTTTTTATTCAGTTTTGTCTAGATTTTATATAGTTGTTTATGGTAGAGATATTGCCGTGGACAGCACGAGAAATGTCAAAATAAAAATAAAGAAATATTCCATTTAAATTTATGCAGCTGTGAAGTATTGAGCCTAATCTTGAAAATTTTCTCCACTGTTTTCTTTCTTTGTCTGATAAGGAGATGGGAAGACTGGGAAAAATTTCTACAAAGTCTCAGGCTGCATGGAATTATTTTAAATTCATGCACAAATTGAGACTTTCCCAATCAACTTTATTTCTCTTTTTTAATTTTTACCTTTCATTTAAAAATACATATCTTCAACCTGGCTTTCATAATCATTTTATTTGTCATAATGGTTTATGTCTAATTTCCTAAAAAGGTCTTTTAAAATATGCATTTCACCCATAGAGATTTATGCTTGAAAAATCTAAGTAAGCGATGACCTTGGTAATTAGAACACTGCATTGGGAACTTCAGCTTTTTTTTTCTTTGAGCTCAGTTAAGAGTGAGTGGAGTAAGCCAGAATTACTGACTCAACTTGTCTGTCTTCGCAGTCAGTCCAGGGACAAATCCAATTAGTGATAATTAGTGACACTTTCATGATATGGGAAGTTTGGTGTACTGTAAGAAAATCAAAGAAAATGCACGTGTTGAAATCATTTGTATTTCTTAGTGCAAGTTGTTTCACCGGCTGGCACAATTCAAATGCAGGTGCTCAAGACAAATTCTACATTCTATTCCTCAAGGCAGATTTTAGTGAGTAATTGAAGTGAAAAAGTTCTCTGTGACAATTAGGGGTTTTTCAGCATTCTCAAAATGGAAGATGGGGAAAACAGCAGAAAAATGGCATTCCTATTCAGACACGTAAATCTTTTTAAAGTTCTTCTGCTCCCTCCACTCAAGAGGAGGAAAACTCTTATTTTTTTAGCTATCAATCACATACATGTAATATCTCTGTTCATGTATAGGAAATGCTATTCCTAGTTTTAAAGGGAAAAAGGACCCATCTCTAGACCACTGAGATCTTGCCTCAAGCAAACTCCCAATAAATGTGTCCAAGACAGTACTGACTTGGAGAAATGTTTCTAAGAGTGATCTACAACCTGTTAGACTAGGATCATTTTGCTCTAAAAAATCTGTGATACTAAGACTAGGCAGGTCAAAGTTGTATTCACAGAAGCAAACATTTTCCAGTAAATCCTCAGAAATTCAGTAGGGAATTCTATAAACATTTTTGCGTGATCTCAAAAGTTGCACTCTTAGGAAGAAGGAAATGCTTTTGTATTCCTGAGCTTATAACTCAATCTGTTGCAGATATCCTTAGAAATCCCATCACAACTAGCAGAATGGGTCACTGTAGATGAAATTCAGTGTAGGTAGAAGAAGATATTTTTGGGAAATCTAAACCCACATTTTTTTCTTTAATACATATTTTATAACTTAGCTTCAAAAAAGCATGATACAAGTAATTATGAGTGAAGTAAGCTAACATTGTTATATGATAATCTTATTATTGATGTGTCTCCTTTATAATAGGTCAATGTCTTTGTGAGGCTTTCTTATTGCTGTAGAACAATCAAAAGAATTCTACTGTTTAGGCATCTAGATGAAAGAGCATGCATTCAACAGATCCATTCTTCTCAGTGGGACATGCTGAGAGTTTAATACCTCAGAATATCTCTCTGATTCATTTACATGGTTAAATGGAAATTAACTTTATGGACAATCTGTTTCTCACATTGGTATCAAACCAGGAGCTGCTGAGCTGTTGTTTGCTTTTTACAATGTACCTTTGAAACTTTAAGAGCAAAGACCATTTAATGTTATTGCACAAAAATAATAAGTGTAAAGTTTTTAACATGATTTAGATGAGAACTAGGTAGTCAAACTATATTTACATATTTAAAATCCATAAAGAGAATGTTATCATGATCTTATCCAACCTGAGATGTCTGATTTGTTCTGATAAAAAATATTCTTATCAAATATTGCAATAAGAAAAGCATTAGATTTTTTCTCCCTAAAATAAAAACAAACCAGTCTTTTCTTTTACTGGCTACTGGTTGCTAACATGACTGAAAAAAATACAGAGGTGTTGAATTCTCTTAGAGAGAATATATATTTCAGAAGAATACAGTGATTTATTTCCATGTCAGAAATATTTATTACAGGCTTGGAAGTGTTTCTTCATCTGTTAAATTTCATTAATTTCAAGAAAATTCTGAATTTTCAGACCAGTACATTGTGAAGATGGAATCTTTCTCAAAAATCAGGAATCCATTCCAATACAATGATTTTTAATAATAATAACATATCCTGAAAAGACCTAACTCAGCTGTGCTCTATTTAGTTCAGGAAAAGCACCTGAACCCTTGCTTCCCAATTCATAAGGGAGGTTTTAAATCAACTGTCTGCAAAAAGTATCTCTAAATTACTTACTTAAGAGAGGGTATATAAAAAAATATACCCTTTTTTTTTCCCTCTCCCTGCCTTAGCCTTAAAGAATTTACAAACAAAAGTTTCACCAATTCTTTAGTCAAATCAAGTCTGTGGCTGTGCTTTCCAGCATATAATCAACAAGAGACAGAAGTGTTTGTAGAACACAGCTGCCTCTTGTTAACTCTGAGTTCAGTGATAGAAGGTGAGATGTTCTTCTTAGTACTTTCTGCCTTTTTGCATTTCTGAATGGAAACAGTTCTTAGGTGCTCAAAGACCGAAATACATTTTGGGACCCTGCTGAGAGCCATTTGGAAAACTGAAAAAGTGCAGAACATAGATGTTTGTCTCTTTAGATGGTTATCTTAGAGACAGTACAACTTGTTCTTTCTATGTTCAATATCTCCTCGTATTAAGGGAATGCATACCATTAACTTATCAGCAACAAAAGATCCTGAGGTTATTAAACTGTTCTATTTGTGTAAGGCTCCTCAAATATACCATCTCAATCTATAATACTATCAATATTTTAAAATGCCATCAAAAACACTTAAAAGTTTACTTTGTCAATAGCACATGAATAAATGTTTTTTCTCTGGTTTAATGATTAGAAGCTTTCTGGATTTGTGTTTAGATTTTTTAATACCATTAATGTTTTATGAATGATTGATTTTAACAGACACTGTGCTTCAAATTGTTTCCTCTAATACTGAATGAGGTTGGCCTCTTCTATCAGACATTCACAAGTCAGTAAGGTCATAATAACGCATTGACAGCAAGAAGCATAAGCACCTACGAAGAGTGGTAAACAAAGGAGTGGATGGCTTCTACTTCTGAGTTCCAGGAATCTTCTATTACATTTTGAATACAACACTCCTGTGAATTAATCTTCCTAGCTTCAGTTTACTGAGGATGCAAAAACCAGATTTAAAACCCTTTAATATAATTTTCTCTGTTTTTGTTTTGTCACAATATGCATGTAAATCTCATATAAGGAAACTACCTCTATTGTGTAAATAGATGCCAGAGTTTCAACGTTGTTCTGGTAAGAAAGGGCCCAGTAAGATCCAAGTGAGATTTCATTAAGTGATAAGGTAAATTAGAAACATAATTTCCAACGAAATTGTTCATTTAGTGTGCTGGACAATTATGAATTCAGACATCTAAAATCCAAGCAAACAGCGCAAGTACGGCCACTAATCAAGGAAGTGTTGAGTCACCATCCTTGGATGTATTTAAAAATGTGAGGATGCAATGCTCTGGGATACAGTTTAGTGGTAGACTTAACAGTGCTGGATTATGACTGGACAGAGATGATCTTAAAAAGTCTTTTCCAGCCTAGAAGACATTATAATTATATTATCTCTCAGGCAATCGTTTTTAAAATAGACTATCATATGGTACAGTTTCAAGATGAAGATATTCTCCTAGTAAATACAGAATTAGGTTTGACTCCACTCTGGATTTTAGGTAATAGAGCCAATTTCCCTCCTGTACAGAGTACTCTAACCAACAGGTCATTAGCAGAAAATGCTGCTTCCTTTGCCTCTTCATTGAAATGTAAACTTCTTTAGTCAGTCAGTACAGCTTTCTTTGTACAGAGCACACTGCTATCCATGTGCCTTAGGCATAGCCAGCATGACTCCTATGTCACTTTCCCTCTGAATTGTGTTGGAAACTAGGAATAAACCAGGCACCAAGCTGCCCATGCTCTTCTGTAGAGTCTCGTAATTAGACTTTTAAGTAAGTCTCAGATCAAAGGGAGTGAATTATATAAATCCAGTCATCTCCAGTATGATAAAGCCCATCAAACACAAGCTTTCTGAATTTATTTCTTAGTCTAAGCCATCTAACTTCCTCTTAAATCCTATTTTAGAAGCCCAAGTGGCATTTAAACTCTCAAGTATATACTCATCCATATTGCCCAATTTCAGAAACATTTCATGGATGTAATAAATAAAGTTATACAGCCAGGAAATACAGAAAGTTAATTACTGAATTTTTGTGGTGGGAATAACAGGCTGCCAAAGTATGATGAAAGAAACAGAGATGAAATCAAGTTCACTTCAGTCTTCAGACTTTGCTACTTATAATGTCCTTTGTCACCTTTTTTTGTCAGCTTATGAGATATTCTGCTTTCAAAATGTCAAGAAACTTCCTAAACTTTATCATATTCTTTTCCTTTTTATCTGATGCAAATTAATATTTATGAAACACCCAGGGTTGAGATTTGTCCCATATGATGACTTTGTATGCACATACTCTACCTCTATATGCTGTTATAAAGGATTGGTTTTGAGACGGGAAAAGACATCCACATGCTATCCAATTTAAGAAGTCCCTTGGTGACCATCTGTGACAAATTTGATTTTCATTTTGTATTTAAAATTATAAGAATAGTAATAAAAATTACAAGAACAGTAATACACTAAGGATATCATAGCAAATACTTAGATGAAAATTTCTAGTTATTTATGATAATCTCTTCATTCTTTCCTGGAGAGAAGTATCTCTCTATATATACCCTAGACAATAAAAAATTCAAATTTTCAAAAAAGGAACTGTATACAATTACTGAAGTTTCAAAATAAAATAACAGCAAAAGTGTGTGTTTATTATGAAACTTTCAAAGCTTTCAGATTATACAAAACACGGTCTTCTGAAAGAGTGCTTAAAGGTGGCACCTTGAAAGTAATGCAGCATGGAAAAATTCACATCATGTTTCTTTCTATGTAAATATGAAGCCAAAAGTACATTTTTTCACACTCATTTAATCCTCTGCATTTTTTTCAGAACATTTTCCTCTCAACTTTTCAGAATTTGCTAGAAATCAAGTAGATACAAGAAACCCCAAAGTTATCAGACAGAAAAAAAATATTTTTAAAGTAAACATAGTTAATTGTAGGACTAGTTAATGCTGCCAGATGAGTTTATCCCTTGTGTTATGGAAGAAATACTGTCTTTCTGGTTCCCTATGTATTTCAATGTTCTTCTTTGATCAAAAAAGATATGAACAATTTTGACACTTATGAATGGTTGTGGGGCTGTGCTAAAATTCATTACACTGAATAAATAAAAAAAAAATCAGACTTTTCTATTTCAGAAAATCTTTGAAGATTTTTCTGTATGTCACTAAGTTCAAATATACCCTTCTGGGAAAGACATAGTGCCAGCTATACTTAGTCTAGATTTCTGTGCATGCTGATATTAGGTGCAGCTGGATACCTTCAATAGAATGGACTATGACAGACTCCTTGTCGTGCTTTCCTAGCTTTCCACACCATTTGCAATTATCTTGGAAAACTCTTTTCCTAGTTTAATTTCATCAAAATTGTCCAAACAATGAAAAACATATTCTAAAGGCACTAACATCTAAAGGTTAGTCAACAAGTCATAGATACTTGCATAACTACTTACATAAGTACACAAGTGTCTTTTCCTCATAAAAATAAGCTAAACAGATAAATAAATACATACTTGTTAATATAGATGTAAAATCATGTTGGTCAGTTTACAAACCACAGTGTGAATTATGTATGAGGTAGGAAACTAGCACGATGTTGCAGACTAAAGTCTGTATTGGTATTTAAGGGCTCTGTTTAGTTCTGCCAACATCAATGGACTTTTGGCCATTTCCACCAGAAAATCTAATCTACTGACAGCTAATGGAAAGTCTTTTTCTCCAAAGTGGTAGGGACTAGTGTATTTAGGGAAGCTCTATTTCCCACGCTGCATGTACTATGAGATTAGCAGACAGCTCTGATATGTTTGTGGCATCACACATTCTTTGTAAGAGGCTTGCTTTCCTCAAAGTGTATCATATTATTTCCTTTGTATCCCCCAGTAGTGATGGCTAAAAGCTGAAATTCTAGTAATAATTGTGGCTAGAAACAGAAGTGAACAATGGTCAAAGGTTATTTTTATAATACCTGGAGATTCAAAATAGTCAAAGAGAAGGAATTATCCTTTTTCTGCTTCGCAGTTATAAAATAATTACTTTATGGAAATAAAAATTAAAACTATATAATCTTTTTATGTGGCTGTTAGGTACAAAGACCGGTGTCATCCCTGAAAAAGGCAGTTGCTGAAGAGAGGTGTTGCAGCGCAGGACAGATTCAAAACACAAATGTGAAATTAATGAAATTGACCTGAGATTTACGTATGTACAACATAACTTTCAGATCACCATTAAAACCAAAACAATTAATATGTTTTGACTGAGTTCCAGCATTCTCTTTTCTAGAAGCAATTATTTTAAAAGTGCAATATTAATGAATCTAGAGTATTACAGCACTCACAGACTGTACCTGTACTGCAGGTTTTATAAAAAATTGATGCCATTAACAATTCCCCTTTGCTGAAGCACTCAGGATTTTAGTACTAAAGGTTTTGATCCTGCTGTAAGATGTATGCACAGAGCTGCTAAACTTGGCCTTCAAAAATCTGTGTAAGGTCTTTAGTAAAAACTTATTCATAGAATCATAGAATGGTTTATATTGGAAAAGACCTTGAAGACCATTGACTGCAAACAATTACCCTGTACTGCCAAGATGGGAGTCAAATTTGCCAACTTCCAGCCAACTGGTGTTGCAATCTGAAACCTCAGGATCTCGTCCAGGGAAGCTGCAGGGTTCTGGGGACCAGCATCAAACACCAATGAGACGGGCTCCCGTTCATGAAACCATTTATTCAGCATGGGAACAAAGTCACGTCCAGAACAGAGAGCCCCGAAAAGAGGCACAGCAGGGGTTTTTGAGGGACAGAACTCTTGAGGGTTTCCACCCCTGAGGGTGGAGTTCAGGGTCAGGGACCAGTAGCAACACAGCAAGGGAGAAACCCCCCAGGGACTCAAACCCAATCAGAACACCTGGGCCGCCCTTCACAAGGGGTTTGGGGTGGGACAATGTAACTCTTTGTCTTCGAGGCACGTCACAACAAACTGGAACACCCCTGTTTATACAAGACTGCCAAAAAATGATGGCAAGAGGCTTGATGAGCACTTCCATCAGTTGTCTCCCTCAGCATCCTTTGGTAGATCTGATCCAGACCCATGGGCTTGTGTAGGTCTAAATGGTGTAGCAGATCACTGACCATTCCCTCCTGGATTGTGGGGACTTTATTCCCCATCCCTGTGCTACAGCTCGGGGGGGGGTACATAAAGAACAACTGGTCTTACTTTTGAAGATTGAGGTAAGGAAGGCATTACATACCTCAGCCTTTTCCTCATTATTTGTTGGTTTCCCCTCACATCCAATCAATGATGGTGATTTTCCTTAGCACACCATTTGTTGCTCATGTATTTATAGGAGCATTTTTTTGTCTTTTACAGCAGTAGTCAGGTTGCATTCTGTTTGGGCTTTGGTCCTTCTAACTTTCTCCCTGCATAACTTCATGACATCCTAGTAGTCCTCCTGAGTTTCCTGCCCTGTTTTTTTCCCTGAGCTCCAGCCAAAGCTTCCTGTTTACCCATGCTCATCTTCCTACCTGATGGCTCATCTTTTGGTAACAGAGGACAGCCTGCTCCTGTGTCTTTAAGACTTCCTCTTGAACAATGTCTCTTCTTCCTGGACTCCTTTGCTCTTCAGGGCTGCCCCCAAAGGATCTCTGCCAACCAGTCTTCTAAACAGCCCTGTCCCAGGGAGGGCAGGGTTCAATTCCAGTAGTGTGTGTCTCTCTCCCCCATTTTCCATGAAACCTCCCAGAACCTAAGGGCCTCTTTTATCCCTGTGGGGGGCCTGGCCACCATTGTCCCTGGTCCTGCCCAGGTCCCATCAGTCGCTGTCATGTGAACTGCAGGCTCCTGGCAACTCCCTCAACTCTCCTGAGGTTCTCCCAGTTTGGGAACCCCCTCAGTGCACCCTGCTAGAGCACTCTGCTGTTGATCATCCTGGCACAAGGGCCACTCTCCTTGGCAACTGATTATCCCTGACAGAGTTTTTTTTGGTGTTCAAATATTTCAGTTATGTAAGTCTAAGTCTTGGTCTTGATATTATTCACTCACCTGGGAAATGAGGGATATTTTTGTAACATTATCCTTTCTTTCTTCTCCTGTAGAGGTTCAGATAAAACCTTCCTAGAAATAATTTCTGATATAATCAAATTTTTAAAAAAGAAAAAAAACAAGAAAAAATTAATTCAATATCCATATGTGTAACGATAACCTAAACTGTACATAAATAGCCAGTTCCAGATAATTATAATAAGTTCCAGAATTTAATACTTACACAGACCTAATTAAAACAAAACTCAGTCTGATCAGTATGGCCTTAATTTGTCACAGCAGTACTAGGCTGGTAGATGAAGCAATGACACTGGTTGATAGTTTTATTTATGAGGCTGTCTCTAATTCCTAGTGTGCAAGTCGTAAGCAATTTCTGATCAAAATTTATTTAATAAAATTGCCTTATCTCTATTAGCAATATTCCTATTAGCAATATTCTCTACCATAAAGTGCAGGAAGGTCTTGTGAAATGTCTTGTTTCTTCAGTGTTGGTTGGAGCTGGTTGATGATCACTTACAGATGTTAGAGTCCCAACTTTACCCAGCATTTTCAGGGATACTTCTCCCAAAACCTACTTTTGGGCTCCTGATTCATTATGTCCCTAAAATCTTTATAGAATAAGAATACCTCATCAGTACTTGCTACTTAAACTTCAAGAAATTAAATTGTTTACACCCTTCCTTGCTGCCTCTTGTGTTTGTAGCAAGTCATCCTCTTTTTCGTGAGCCCTACTTGCTTAAATCTAGATAAAGTTAACAGAAAAAGAAATGGAAAAGGTTACAAATCTATAAACTTCTTGTTCTGCTAAGCTGTAACTACACCCAGACCACTGGAGTAAGGCCTTACATGAGGCAGGTTGCTCTCCTCCTGTGCTAATTCCCAGAGGCCATGGAAATTCTGACTGTCATCTTCCAAGGGGAAGCCTTTTTAACAGGAAATATGTAAGGGATCCTGCAGGTGAATATATGCTGATGGGACTTGTTTTTCAGACAATCCTTTTCAAAAAATGAAGTCACATCAAATAAGACATGCCTCTGCAGGTCCATCATGCAAAACTATACTTCTGAGGCTACACTGAGAACTACTGTCTGTTTTCTTGCTGCCAGTAGTATTTTAAAATGTGATGAAGAAGTTATCACAGTTGCTGCTCTGCAGATAAGAATAGATGAGAGGGAGCTTGCTCTTCTATTATTCTTATTTGATCCAATAATTGTTTTCTCATATTTGAAAGGATAGAAAAGATTCCTCTGAACAGAATTTATTAATTTTTCCAACAGGCAAACAATTTTTTCTGTTATTCTCTGTGTATTTTGGGGTTTATTTTTTTTATCTTTTTTTTTTTTTAAATTTGTTTGCAAAGTTTATTTTTGTGTGGTTGCACTTAAAGTTTTCATATTTAAGAATTTCCCAGCTTTCTCTCTAGAGGACAGACAGACATTATCATTTTTTTATTCTTGCAAGTTTTCACAAAACAGCTCTGCTGTAGCAATAATCAGGGTCTGTGTTCAGCTCAGCTGATAACATAAGGGCTACATCAGTTTTACAGAAAGAAAAATGTTAGTCTAATTAATCCTGTAAAAACAAATGTGTAAACTGCACAATTAATCACTAGGGGATTATGCAGCAAAAGGTAAATGTCACAGGAACTTTACCAGCACAAAGTTAGTTGCCAAAGGACTCTGTGCTCTGTTAGATTTGACAGCTGCTGAGCAGGACCTTGTGAATTGATGTGACAGTGTTAGAATAAGGCATCTAAAGAAGTACCCGAGTCCCACTGTAACCTGGTACCAAAATCTTTGTTTTCTTCTTGATTACAGGTTTTGAGCTTCCTAGTAAAAGTTTCCATTATTGGCTCTCCTTCCTTTCAGATCTGAAAGATCCAAAACCAAATGCTGGCTGACCTTACACCATGGAAGTGTTGAGGAGAAGAGGGAGGGAAGGGTTCCTTCTGGAACCATGTGTGGTGATTGGCCTTTCTGCTGCTAATTACATGAAGGAGAGTCTTTTCAGTTCTGCTTCAGTGCAAATATCATCTGTGTTTGCCCATTCTAGAAAAGGAGAGTGATGCTGCTAGAAGAATATGCTTTTCCTCAGGAGAGGTTTTCCTGGGAATAACTAATGGATAATCTCTTGTTGCATTAGGAGCCCTCATCATTCTTCAGGTTGTGCTTTCAAAGGAGACAGCAGTTTATTAATCAACAGTCACAATGGCACCGGGGTGAGCTCCTCCACATCAGGAAAGCATAGCTGGTTGCATACTGAGAGGATCATTCAAATGTTAACTTTCTGTAACTCAGATCTACTCAGTTGAAGAAAATGCATGTTTGAAGTTTCAAACTATTTTAATAGTATAAAATATTTACCTCTCCATTTAGTATAAGGCTTTTAGATCTCAAAAAAGTCTAAATTTAGTCCATCTGATTCATTCTGTTCCTGTGTGTGTGTGAGTGAAATGGAGTAAGAGCCCAAATAATTTTAACTTGGGGTTTCATTTTTAATGCACTCATTTGAGATGAAAAAGAAAGTATCTTTATACTACATGTTGCAGGTGGCACATGAAAAAACAGATTCTATGTGAAAAAAAAGTTCTTAAATGTTCATGAAGTTTTATAATTTCCATTTTCTGAAAAAAAATTAAAGACCAAATTCAACTTGCTATCTGAACATTCTCATGCTTGTCCGTGATGCGCCAGGATTTTTACCTACATTCCTGAGGCTATGGCTATACAGCTAAGTGAAATACTGCCCTGTTCAGGCACCGGGGCTTGATTGGGTGCAACTAATTGCTAAGAAGATGCCAAGTTCCTGGACCAGTTGCTTGTCCAGAGAGCAGTACTTACAAACAACTCCTCAGAGTTGATCAGAGACAGGCACCACTCCCAAAGGGACAGCCCTGCATGAAGCTACAATGTTCAGAACCTGAGAGAATGTAAAAGTATTGAAGAGGCAGGAAAACCTTTTTTGGCTTGGCTAGGCACCACTGTTTTAGTGTGTGTAGGGGCTGAGATTTTGGGTGTCCATTGTGGCAATTCTTCCCTTTCTTTTTGCCTCTTGAGAATTTCTTTTATGTCAACCACTAAAAAGATATTATCATTAAACACTGAAAGAGTCAGAAGACAAACCCCAGCACACTACTGGACAAGAAGGAAAATATACTATATGCCATCCTGAGCCATATAAGAGGAATAAAGAGATTGATTTCTGATCCAGGGCTACAGTACTTATTATGGAAAAGGTTCTTTGGAGCCTTTATTTACATGTTGCTGGAGGTAATATGTTAAAGAAAAGAGCATCAGCTCTTTCCCTATATCTCAAAACTCTACCAGTTTCAAGGCATATTTCCTCATTCAACCTGGTGAAATATATATATATATATATATATGACTAAATTAATGTCTAAATCCTAAATGGAATAACACTTTTAAAATTACCAAAAATGGTCTCAAATGGCTGTAAGGCATGCTTAGGCAACATAATAGAGTTTCAATTAAAAGATTAATTTCACCTAAAACTATTTGCTTATAAATTGTGGTTACTTGGTCCCTTTAATTTAAGACAGTTCTTTTCTGCAACTTTAAAATGCACAGTTATGGCTCACAGAAATGCTTGTACTGGTGCTAAGCTTTTGCAATCACTGTGAAACCCAAATCAGGGAATACAACTTCATAAAACTCAACTTTTTCCCCACCAATATATCCATGTCCTGTTTTATAACCAAACATTTATCAGCTGTCACTCCCACAGCATCAAAAAAAAAAAAAAAGAAAAAAAGGATATAGGGAGACATAGTGGAGCAAGGTGGGTCCACACTTTTGACAACAACCAAAATTTATGTTCGTTTAAAATGACTGCATAATCATGTCTCTTTATAAAGCAGTCATCAAGATTCCCTCTGCAATCAAGGGTAAATAGAAGGCAGTTCCAGAGGGTGATTCACCTCCTTTATTTTAGGAGAGAATGAATCACCCTCTGGAGCTGCCTGTCTTTCTCCACTGATTATGGATGGTCAAAACCTGATTTAGACTTCTTACTTTTTCATAACTAGAGTGAGCATATCCTATTCTTGATAGCCATGAAAATGACCAGCAGGGATATTTAAAGGCTGGATTAAAAAAAACAAAAGGCTTATTTACTGTTTGCTACCAGTATTTGCAGAAGTAAATGTTTAAATTTAGATGAGTTTTTCTTTTTTTTTGTTTAATACTGACTTATTTGGAACTGAATTGGAAGAAAAAGTGAGTGTAAAATGTTTCTCCCAAAGGCATAGTGTATTTTAGCTTATTGTGCAAATTATATACTGAAGAACATAAAAATTTTGCTAAATTTTACACCTAAGGACTGGGAAGGCATCAGCAAAGAAAGACTAATATGTTTTATAGCAAATGAGAAAGCAGTCTCTAAACCAGAAAAAAATTATTTGAATTTCAGACTAAATAGGACTGAGGTTATATGACTTGCATAATTTGCACAGGATTTAATGTATGGTTATGTCAGAAAATGCTAATCACTACTATCATTCATAAGGTCAATCACAGACCTGATTCAAAATGACAAACATGAGATGTGCAATTCATTCAAGTAAGATGGAGAAGAAATTACAAATGTTTTGTTCAGGAGCAGCCTAATACCTCCTTAGACCCTTAACCCATGATGGGTTGTACAGGCAAGGATGGTGGGAAACACAAATCTGCTTGTGTATCTTTTGCTTGGAGGGCAGGATAGCTGTCAGCTTATTGCACTGGACCTGGTCTCCACTGGGACTCAAAGCTACATAAATAAAAAATAAATGTGTAAAAAAAATAATCATGTAAATAAAACTGGTCAGTGGCTGCTTTTTGATACGGTGATATGTCGCTGTAGGACATGGAATGATTCACATGGATATGGTTCAGTGTATGATAAGGAAAAGGATGGTTTTATTTTGCTACTCCAATATTTATAGATTCTTGACAATGACCAGGGATTGGATAGGTAGGTTAGCACCTTCCCAATCACACTGGTTGTGCAAAACGTCCATCAAAAGGCATTTCTTGGGAAGAATGTATACACGTTTATGTTTATAGTTACTTTCCTGGCAAAGTGGCTAGAAACTATGAAAACAAGATCAGAAAGTTTAATTTTCAGGGTGACAGTGATATCCATTCAGTAAACTCTCTAATCAGTATCCAAACTACCAGCTAGGAATGGTGCTTGCTCCCTACCATTCCATGGCTAGGCACAAGGTGTAATCTTTCTAAAATGCAATTTGGCCTAAGCCAGAACTGTGCCAGGGACTCTGCTAACACTGCAACTTTAGATACAACAGCTCATGCCCATACCCTGAGCCCTCAGAATACCACTAAGCTAGCAACTCATTTACTGATACAACCTTAGGTATCATGGACCTTGCAGTATGAAAATCTTCTGTTGAATACCCTGTTTATGTTCACTGTGCCTCTTGATCATATCTTTACTGGAATGTAATCCCTCCAAATTGCAACATGAAAACCAAGTTACTCTTCTCTGCATAGATCCACTTAGTTTGCAGCTGGCTCATCACTAGTACATGAGACTTCCACATGCATGTGTTAGGTCTGTCAGAGACAGAAAAGCAATCAGAAAACCAACAGATAATTAGAAGGGGGAAAAAGCAACCTTGTGACATTCAGGGACAGGGAACACTTGGGAGGGATAAGATGGAAGGAAGAGGTGACTGTACTGTCAAAGAAACACGTTGTACTTTGCCCCCAAAGGCTGGAGAGAAAGAACAATAATGTGAATTCCAGGATGGAAATTACCCCCACAAAATACATGACTCTTGTCACCCTTCTTGCCTGCTAATGGGAAGAAACCAAGAAGGGCACAAGTATTTTCCAGTTGCTGGTGTAACTCCATGTACATAAATTGGTGGGATTTTTTTGTTTGTTTGTTTATTTGGTTTTGTTGTTTTGTTTGTTTGTGTTTGGTTTTGGTTTTGTTTTTACTGAAATATATTAGGGCCTTGCATGTTTGTATGGCATAATACACCCCCACCCAATTATTATGGCTACTGCATTGAAACTGGAGCCTAGCTGAGAACAGTAAGACTGTAAATAACCACTCAGAGAGAATTCAAAAAACCAAAACTATTCACAAATACGTGTAATTTTTTGTGAAATTTCTTGATTTTTCCATGAAATACAAACAGGGACATGAAGTGGCTTGAATTATAGTTTTTCCTCTTTTAGAAACAAGTGTATTACAGTACACTATTTTTCCATATACAAAAAGCATTTGAAGAGTGTTTAAAGGTAAAACTGATTCAGGTACCGACACAGTTTTGCAGTTTAATAGAAAGTTGCAAACCATGCTAAAGTAGGTAAAAGACAAAAGAGCTCACTTAGTAAATTTCACAGACAACTACTGCACCATATCCTTCACCATTAGTAAAAGAAGTTTTTAATAATTGTGGGTTTGTAGAGTCTCTTTTCTCCTGCTAGATTTAAAGTAGATAAATCTTCTGAATATGCGACTTTTATTCAAATAATTGAAATCTTTTTTATTGAGCATGTAGTGGTAACTAATATTCAACACTCATTGTTTTTGCAGACAAACCCAAGAAAGACAAAATAGTGTAATCTTTCTCAATTACTGGTTTACTAGAGTTGGATTTAATGTTAAATGACATTTATGGAATAATGCTGTGTAATCTGAATATCCTGATGGAAATGACTTCAGAAAACAGACAGGCTGAAAGCAAAGTTTAGAGAAAGTGATATTGCCCAGGAACTACCAGGGGCTTTTTAAACATGCTTCACAAGCACTAAAATTCAGTTTATAAAGGGACTTTAGGTTTCAGTTTACTTGCATTACTCTAAAATTTTATCTAGTATACGAGGTTAACTGGGATAAAGCCAGATAAGACACTTCAAAGAACACTCCACACTTATCTTTTTAAGTAGGGTCAACAATCCAACTGCATACTATGATCCATTATGGCAGCACAAGTCACACAATTATCCTCCAGACAACATGCTATGCAGGTTACATCATGCAGCCCAGTATGCAGCACAGAGAAAAGTCCTGAGCTTCTGGTCCAGCTGAAAGGAACTCTGCAGTCATAAAGCAGAGGTTTAAAAAAGTTCCTTGAATGCATACTGTTAATGATACATTGAGCAGAAGGTGAACTTCCTTTTCAGAATGCACCTCATATGGCACCCCATTCTATTAATCTTGTCATTACCTTTCAGGAACAACTGTGACAAGTCTCAAAATGTATCAGTATCATGAAAGATGTCGTTTTATTTCCATTAAGTTAAATTAATCCACCTGCTCTTTCCTGCTGAGATTTATAGAAGGTAGTATATGGGAAAAACTCCAGGTACTTTAGACCTGCAGAGTGGAATAGAATGGATTTTGCTGTTACAGAAAGACTGCAAAACAGAAAGTATCCTGAAATAGAGTGTAAAAGAGATGGACTCTTTCCTGGAATGCAAAATCTGTTTTGGATTTCCTATACTCAGTATCTTGGATGTCTATCTTAATGTTAGTTTGCAGAACTTGGCTTGAACAGGGATTTACATTTCAAGCAATATGAAGTCTAAAGAGCAAAAAAAAAGATCTGTGTTTCCACCTCATTTCTTTATAACAGTAACAATGCAGATGAAGAATAGAAACATGGCATGAAAAGCTGCTACAGTGATTACACAGTAAATGGGAACCTTTTGACTTTGAAATTTGCTTTCTAAAAAGAAAAAAATAAAAGAGAAACAATTTAGCCAGAAAAATTTCTATTCAGAATGTTTTTCAAAGTGTAAGTGTTCATGCTCTATATTTCTCCCAGACAAATTGGAAATAATTGCACTATAAATCTCTTACAGATTATTCCACATGACCTTAGAGTGTGGTTCAAATGAAATTATTATTAATATGGATATTTATTCTCGGTACTCTCTTTAATACACATGTATCTCTATACTGCCTTTTAAGTGTACATGATGGCTGTCAATCATTTGCAGGCCAATTTAAAAAATATTAGTAAATGTATATGTATGCTGTATTCTACAAAGTTTTGGCTTCCTGGATCATTTTACTTATGGTATCTAAATGTTTCATTTTATGTATCATGTTAGTATGCTCAGTATTCTTCCTTTGTCCCTTCATTTTTATTTTTGTATTACTTACTTCATATGACCTCAGCTTATGGGACACCTTTGTCTGTTGATTTCACTTAATCTTTCATGCCTAATTTTCTTGTCCTTGTGGGCAGCTGCTAAGCTGGCTTTATACTTTGAAGGACAATATTTTTGGGCATAGTTTTCACAGCCTGTTAATTGAATTCAATTTTCAATGTTGTATTGTGTTTATATGTTAAGTTTTAGATTGCAGAGGGACTGTCACACCTGTTTCTGTGAGAATATACCACCATGTCTGAGAAGGGTTGTTCCAGGCAGCTCTAGGACAGATCTGCTGCTGGCCAAACCCAAGTCATCAGCGACAATAGTAGCACTTTTGTGATAATATATTTAAGAAGGAAAAAAAAAAAAAGAAAAAGGTGCAACAGCAGCTGGGAAAGAGGAGTGAGAATCAGTGACAGAAACAACTGACATCAAGGTCATTTAAGAAGGAAAGGGAGGAGGTGCCCCAGAGCAGTTTCCATTGCAGCCCATGGTGAAGACCACAGCGAAGCAGCTGTCTCCCTGGAGCTCATGGAAGTCTATAGTGGATCAGATATCCATCCCCAGCCCATAGAGGACCCGATGCTAGAGCAGGTAGATGTCTGAAGGAGGCTGGAACCCCATGGGAACCTGTTTCTGTCCTGCCAGAACCGTGGACCAGGCTTCTGGCAGGACACGTGGCCCCACAGAGAGAGAAACTCATGCTGGAGCAGCTTTGCTGGCAGGACTTGTGATCCTGTGGGTGGCCCATGCTGGAGCAGCCTGTTCCTAAAGGACTGTACCCCGTGCAAGAGAACCATGCTGGATCAGAGGAAGAATATGAGAAAGAAGTAGTGGCAGAGAGGATATGTGATGAACAGACCAATTCCTCATCTTCTTCATACAACTTGGGTGCAGGAGGTAGAGAAACTGGAGGTGAAGTTGAGACTGGAAGGAAGGAGGAATGAGGGGAAGTTGATTAGTAGATTCTTTTCTTATTTCTCATTAACCTGCTCTGCTGATAAAATAATTTTCCTAAGCTAAATCCTTTTTGCCTGGTAATTGCCGAGTGATCACCCTGTCCTTATCTTGACCCAGACTCTTTTTATTGTGTTTTTCTCACTCCATCCTGTTAAGGGGGTGAAATTATAGAGAAGGTTCATAGGCACCTTGCAGCTAGCCAAGGTCAACTTACCACAGTGTTTATTTTATTTAAGGAGCAAGCAGAAACCCCTCTCATCTGAATGCCTTCTTAGAAGTATTGTATGTTTTCTCTTTCTGAGGTTCAATTTTCATGTAGCTGGGGACTCAAAGAATGCATAATATTTTACGAATTAAAGTAATATGTACAGACATGATTAAGAATTATTCTGGTAATAAAGATAATCACAGAATGGTTAAGGTTAGAAAGTGCCTACTCCAGCAGGGTCACTTACAACCAGCTTCCCAAGACCATATGCAAACAGCTTTGAGTATCTCTTAAGGACATCTCCAACCTCCCTGAACAAATCCATTTAATTAAAAAAATTAAGCAATTGCTTGAACATGGATTTGAACAGAGAAGAGTGATAAACAGTAAAATCAGGCCAACTTTATCTTCATTATTTGCAAAGCAGAATGTTACTGTTTTGTGGCAATCCCATATCTAGTCTGCAAACCCACATGAGCACTTTCAACACTTTCATTGACTTCAGAGCAGAAATCACTGATACTGAAGAAGTACACAGATTTCCAAACTACCTCCCCTTTCCCAGTGTAATGTCTTCTTTCCAGTGTGGTCTGTCTGCCAAGGAGGGGAATAATGACAACCTCTTGTCAAATTTTTTCTTCCCCTCAGTAATTTCTTCCCCTTGTGTAGTTGTGTAAGGGTTCCTCACTAGTTTAATGTCATTTAGCAGAACACAAAATGTAACTTCCCTGAATGACAGCACAATTCCATTACTGTAAAAGCTACTTGAGACGTTGCTGTGGACTGGGACAGTGGTAGGGTGGGACAATACATATTTTTAATTCTTCATTAGGAAAATCCTTTACCCATGGTATGAAATATATATCTCCTAGAATAAATGAAATTAACTCTGTAGCCATTGTGTTTCCCTTTCATAATGTAAAATATGCAATGTAGAATTGATGAGGTATGTATTCACATCTTTTCAAGGACAGGCAGAACAGATCTTCCTTGAAATGCACAAGAGAAAAGGCAGGCATGCTGATTCCCCATATTGGATCCTATAAGGAAGGGCAGTTCCAAAATTAGGGAACCCGGCATTAGATTAGGCATTACCTTGGAAATTTCAATGCTAGGATTCAATTTCCTGCTACACACCTGACTTCAGTCTGGGTGAACATTCACAAGTCATTTAGTCATACACAACTACCATGCTCTTATATTTATAATTAGAGTATTATTACTTGGTGAGACTACATACATAAAAGGTTTTCAGATATTCGCTATTCAATGGTAAAATACATGAGTTGGAGAAACATGAGCAATGCATACCCACACTTGGCACAGAAAAATATGCTTTGTGTGGATTTTCTTCTTTTCAGTTTTAGAACAGATCTGTTTTAGAGCTCAATAGGATTTTAAACAAACTTGATTCATTATGCTATTTTTAAGTCTGGAAATTCCATTTCATCGTCCTGAGGTTTCTGATTTGTGAAAGTTTATTTGAGATCAAACCAAAAACCAACACATTTCACTAAAATAACAGTTTTGAAAAAAAATATGATTATATTTTTTAATTAAAAGAACATATTTTAAATTTAATTGAATTTAAGCATTTAAGCATTCCACCCTCCACGATTTATTCTGCAGTTCTTTGTTCTGTTGGAACATCCCATCTGTTTTGCTACATTTAGTATTGAAGTCAATTTGTTTTACTAGTCATGTTAGTTTATTCCCGTTTTTCACATAATATGGATAGCAAATGGGAGGACAAATGGATCTATTGCATTTCATGCATATGTCCTTTTCACCCCTTCCTATGTTCCCCTAGAAATGACAGCTTACATGACAGGACAGCCGAGTGCAGCAAATGCTTAGTGACATTGGCTTTTTATCTCCAGCCTCTTGGCTGGAGCATCTTTTAAAAATATTTTTTTTATTGGCTTTTTATACTGCTTATCACCGTAATAACTGATGTCTGCATCAACTGAATCAACATTCCTGCAGGAGTTTTGCAGACTGAAACTGGAAACAATGAGGAGAATAAGGTAAAAAATTCTTATAAAGCATGCCATTTCCACAGAAATTCAGCTCTGATATTCAACTGAAATAGTTCTACTACTCTCAGATACTCCTAATTGATATTTTTCAGGAAGAATAAATGGCTTGCCAGAAGTCTGACAGAAGATCAGTGGCATGGTTAAACAACAATCTGCAAGTCCTCTTAGTCAGTGCCTTCCCCACATGGTATTTCTTTGGAGTCTACTTTTTACATTAACAGCTGGTTTTATAGTTCTATTTATTGCTTTTGTAAGCCCCAATTAAGTTACCAGTGCTGGATATTTGTTTTTATTTTATCCATTTGTAATAGGCACTTATGGCATAGCACTGAAATTAAGGAAAGCAATTTTACTCCAATGGTACTTGTCATAATTGAATCTGTACACTACAATGACACAAGGAAAAATGACATGGCCCAGATCACATCGTATACGTAATGCTAAAATCTCTTAATCCAAAATGGGCACCCTATTCACAATTATTATGTGAAACAAATTCCAGGCCTTGTGCCTTACCCTGTGTTCATACAAAACAGAAAAGTTTGAAGCAGCAGAACCCACACCAGGACATGGTCTCTGGGGTGGCAAAGGCACTCTTGATGGAGATATGAATTCAGGATGTTACTCCAAACTCAGAAAATCAGGTCTTTGCCTTATCAGCTGAATTTCCTCATTTTGGACCACTTGCTGTAATGGGATATTTTTTTGTATGCAAGTCCCCATATCTTTATTGTATGAGACTGTGACAGGGATGCTCTAGGAAGACTTGCCACATCTCACCTGAAGGCAAGATGATTAAGGAATAATACATTACTCAGGGATGCTTTATAGTTCAGTCTACAAGCAGTTTGGCCTTTAGAAACTTATTCCAAAAAATGCCAAAAAGATACAGGTAGGTGTTCAAAAGGGATTTAACAGTCTTGAACATAAGAAAATTATGTGCTTGAGTATCAAAATTGACAGTGAGGAGTCTAGTAGTTTCTTAAAATATTAAACCTTCAAAATCTCTATGGTGTGAAACAGGAGTCCTATTGGTTGTAACACACATCTATTGAGTAAGTGAAGAAGGTAATGACAAAAGTATCAGATATCTGAATGCCTGTGTTCAGTTTGTTAACTGTTTACCTCTATTTTCTGTCCTATTTTTTGGCTTGGACTTTTTAAGATTTTCTGAGGAGAAGGAAGAGTTAAATTTACTGAGAAAATGGACAAAAATTATCCTAACAAAAGTACATTATACAGTTCTCTGGGATAAAATTTGGCAGGCCTGTACAGAAAATGTTCAATAGTAAGGTAATTGTTTTATATCTCCATTTAGTGTGATGTGACACCACTGTGTGAATAAAGGCACATGGAGAAGTAACAAAAATTCAATATGCTTTACAGTGGGTTATCCATATTGGGCAGATGTACCTCTTAGGGGGAAAAAACCCCAAGAGAAATAAAAAAACCCCTTCTAAGAGACACAAATTTGTTGGACTAGGGACATGAAACATTTGAGTTTCTAGAATGTTGTTCATTAGATACGATTTTCTTCTATGTAACTTGTAAATAACAAACTTTCTTTGATTTGTAAGTAAGGTGTCTGTATTGCTACAATAAAAGCAGGGAGGTTATTCATGGTTGTAAGAGCCAATGCTCAAATACATTAACATGAAATGGAATAAAAAAAAAGACAGGCTAATAGAAACAGAATAAGAATTTTTATTTATTTAAAACAATTTCCCTTACATTAATGCTGTGTAAATATTAATAGGCTCAAAAGGAAAAAAAATATATAAATTGAAATATCTTTATTCTTTGAAATATGTAAAAGGTCATAATTTGAATCTTCTATTTAAATTTGACTTCGCAATTTTTTGCTTATAATGGGAAGGTTTGTGACACACATGCATAATCTTTAGTATGTCTTTTGACAAAAACCATACCTTAATATTCTAACATGAATTATATTAATTCCAAAATTGAATTAATATCACATTATTATAACTTACTAGTGGCTCATATGCTGTACAGCTGCACACACATATGGAGAAATCCTGAATTGTGATGAACATATCCTCTGCTGATGAGGTAGATAATCAGAACTTTACAAACAAGAGATTTGATTTCAATTTAGTGTTGCACTTGAACAAAAAATAAACAGGAATAAAAGTATTTTCTGGAATACGTCCAGAATAAGGAAAAGGCCATAGTCAACTATTATCTTACTTTTTTCTGGTCTTACATTTATCTGGACTGCCTAACAAATTTTTTCAATGGACACCAGCAACATCTGGAAGAGGTGTGGAATAGAGGAGGCTGCATAAGAGGGATGTTCGCATTTTTAAATTTTAAACATTAAAATTTATTACCTTTAGCATTACTTTTAAAATGTAAGCATTTAAAAACCAGTTTTTACCCAGAATATAATTAGTGTGCTCAAGCAGGTACAAATCCTGGAAAATGCTGCTGCTCCCACTGCCTTCAACAGACTGACCTGTGCAAGGTCATGAAGCAAATCACTGTCAGAATATGCATCATGACTGCAAGGTCAGGATCATGGTCCTTTCCTTGGATGTGACAGCTTTTCAAACTCTTTACATGCTAACCACTTATAAAATTATGAAGAGCTAAATAGACTGCACTCATTAAGAAGGATGAGTTTTCTCCTTTTTGATTCTCACTTTGTGGAGACGAGCACATGGATGAAATTTTATTCTTGCAAGCAATTATCTTTGTTAAAGACAATTATTTTAAAATGGTAGAACCATCAAATTAATTTAAAACACTGAATAATAACTTAAGATTTCTCTTCAACCGTGGAAATCAGACTAATTATAATGGTGTTAAAATTAAGAATCTGCCATCAAAAATTCAGTTTAGAAAACTAAATCACCAGAATACACAACTACAAAATTTACATTAAAATGGAGGAATCTGACCACTGTGTCAACCTGTTGTTGTGGTTTAGCCTCAATTGGAAAGGAGGTCACTCACTCTCCCCACCAACAGAATCAGGGCAAGAATCAGAAGGGTAAAAGGGAGAAAACATAGGTTGAGATAAAGACAGTTTAATAGGTAAAGTAAAAGCCACACACTCAAGCAAAGCAAACCAAGGAATTTATTCATCACTTCCCATGTCAGGCAAGTGTTTGGCCATCTCCAGGAAAGCAGGGTCCCATCATGTGCAATGGGACCTGGGAAGACAAAATGTCATCACTCTAAGTGTGACCCACGTACTTCTTCTCCCCCAGATTTATATGCTAAACCTGCTGCTGTATGGGATGTGATATGCCCTGGGTCATTTGGGATCAGCTGTCCTGGCTGTGCCCTTGTGCACTCCACCCTCCTTACTAGTGGGGTTGGTAAGGAGCAGAAGAGGCCTTGGCACTGTGTGAGAAAAGCTCAGCCATAATGAAAACATCCCTGGGTTATCAGCATAGTTTTCATCATGAATCCAAGACTCAGGGCAACATTAGGTACTGTGAAGAAAATTAATTATATCCCAGTCTAAAAACAGCACACATTCCTAGTCCAGACTAGGAATTACTGGTGTCACGTGGAAGTTGGAGGGTGATGTGATTTTTATGACATTCCACTTCTGAAACACTGTACAAAGAATACACTATTATTCTGGGATAAGAATAATATTACTATCATCTGAGGAACCAGTACAGCACTAGTAAAATATTCTTTACTTTATATGAGCTTCATTCACACTGAGGCCTCAGAACTTTCTGCAGTCATTGAAGATGAGAGCTGGAGGGTAAAAGATGACAGGAAATTATTAGTATGTGCATGTAGCTATCAGTGTGCATGACACAGATAGAAATTAGGTATTTTTCCTTTTTACCATATAAATAGAATAACCTCCTATTAAAATTATAGGTAAAACATGTTTTAAAACAATCTATGAAACACTGGCACATTCATTTTTACAAGTTTTTAATAATACAGGCTCAGCTCATTTGCTGGCACGTAGTTATGTAGAAGCACTTACTTATCAGGGACACTGTATATCCAGTTGGAGACAGCAGATAAAGTTCAAGACTTAGGGAAGATCTTTCTATCTGGACTTGATTAAACAAGCATTATACCTTGAGGTATTCCAAATGACACCACCTACAGATACCCTACATGTAAAAAAGTGGATCAACTCACTCATCATACTCTCTGAATTACTCTATTCTTCACTGGCCATATTAACTGGAGACCTGGTCTCATTTCAGACAGTGCAGGCTGTCCCACTTGATGTCACTAGAATATCAGTAAGTCTGAGTAACTCCTACAACATCTGTGTCATATCTGGAAGGCCCATTTGTTTGTTTATATACTCTACAATATCTTAATTGACAGTAGGTGTCTGTACTTTGTAAACAGCATCCCCTCCCTAGGGTTTAGTTGGCTGAACAGCTCTCTAAGCACCTTTTGGTATATTGACTGTAGCCCCACAGCTTAATATACACTCATCACACACTTAAACACTCACATAAATGTGCCTACATTTAGCTATTTTAAATTTAACATTAATTCCAGCATAGAAGATACTTGCTTCCACAAGTCCCAGACGGAGGTATGTAATCCACATACATATTGCACGCCCTAGGAACATTTCAGAGGATCATGAGACTGGTGTGATATCCCATAAACCCCCATAACATCCCCAGTAACCTTCATTCTTCGTGTATATTATTTTTTCTCTATCCAATCTTCAACAGATAGTACTTATATTGTTTCCATCTGCCTCCCTCCAAATAAATGCCTATTAAACAATTGTTATCATTGCTTTCCAACACTTATTAGTACAATTGTGAAAAAGGGAAAATGAAGTTCAGTATTTTACATATGTGCCTTTCAGTGCCTGTCTGCATCAGAGCCATTTAGTCTAAAAATGTGAGTCTGGTCATTCACATTGTCCACCTGAGTGCCACAAAAAGAGGATACCCATTTCTCCCTAATGAATCCACTGTTAGGCTTACTAGCATGTTTGTGGATATCACTTCCTGCTCTTTGCAAGGCAACCCACATACCTGCTTCTTTGAATAGAGCCAATAGTAATGGCAGAAGAGGCCAGCACTCAATAGTACTGAGAGACAGGCACATTCCAGGGAGGACCTGATAAAAGTCTAATGTGAGTTTGAGAGCAAGAAGTCTTCTTGTACAGGGAGCCAAGTGAAAAGATAGAGTACCTGTCACTATATGACATAAACTTTATCCAGGGAAGATTAAAAAACTCATTATCTTTTTCCAGTAGATTTTTTTTTCTTATAATTCATCCAATCTATGATTAAAAGATCTTAAGAGCAAGCACACCCCAAGTAGTATCCCCTGACATTAATTCCACCCAGCATTCCAGAAGTCACACAAGATACTGTACAAAGTGTCTGTCTCTTGCCTCATTCTGAAATACCCCACCAAAATAGAAAAGGTGGTCTACGAAGGTTTTTCCTACATTTAATAGAGGTCCCCAATATAGCTCTTCCTCAGAGACAATGAATTACTCTGAAAAATGCAGAAAGAAACCAGTCAAAAAGAAACACCCTTCCAATTTGATCTCTAAATCAAATTAGTGGATTCTCTGAACAAGAATTTAGACAGAATTGTCCACAGAGAGCTAGCATCAAAGGATTTTCCCTTCTGAACCCCAGACTTGTTGCAGATCCTGATTTGAAGATTACCCAACTGAGGTTTTTTTCTCAGACAAATACGTGTATTGAACACAGTGAATCAATCATCTGCAGATCCTTTGAACTCCAGCTATTCCAGGACAGAACAGAAGATGATCCCAGACCCTTTGCAGAATCAAGAGCACTTCTGGAGATTAGATAATTTGTTTTTGCTTGGAAGCATTTGTTTGGAAGAATGGCTACTAACAGACCAGAGCTTCTCTATTCAGAATTACTGCAACTTATGCTTATGGTGAATGTAAAGGTTCTTTGGATCTGAGGCTTGTAAGATTGAAATGCATTCTTGAAAATAACTTGTCTTGCATTTTCAGAGAGAATAGTCTCTCAGGAAAGAGAGAGAGAGAGGCCAAATCATGACCATTTCCCTGCAGAATAAATTCCCATCCGTGGAGCCCTTTTCTCTGTCCTCTTTAGCTCTCTTTCAGTTCACAGATGCATGTCCCCTCTGTGCTTGCCTAAAAAGTTTATGAAAGCAGTTTAAACCTAGCAACATGAGCAGGGTAAAAGAAGAAAGCAAATATATTTGCTATGAACTTTCTACAGGTTCTGAGAGCTGTGCTCTGATGAGGTTCAGAAGTCAGTGTCTGATCAGTAAGACAATACCTGCTCAAACTGCACTACAGGAATGAGAAGAGCAGGCAGTCAAAGAAAGACAGCAGCATGGGTACCAGATTTGTGTAGTTTGGGAATATTTTGAATCTCAATACATGCCCTTTCAGTTTGAGGATATTATATGTTCTTGCACAGTATCTTCCAGCAACTTTAAGAGCTCTTCAGAAAAGTTATGGTGGCCAGAACAAAGTTTATGACTGCTGAGATAAAAATATGAGAAGGGTGATGAATCAGGTAAAAAACTTTGGGTAGGTGTGAGGAGTAGCTAAAAAGGACAATGGGACAGAAATGTGTTGAGGAGGCAAGGTTCTCTGAGGAGTCACCTTAAGGCTCACATGCAGATTTTTGAGTTAACACTCCCAGATTGGATTTTTAGCAGCACTGATAGAGCACAGATTCCATGATGAAGAAAGGGGGATAAAATATCTGTAAGGCAAAGTGATAGAGAGGAGGATAATACAGAAAAGGGGTACAGCCATTTTAGTCATAGGAGTCCATGCAGATGATTCTTAATTTGCCATCATAGTGAAGACAGATTCTGAGAATGAGAACCTGGCCTGTGATCTTTTTGTGGTACAGGAAGAATTCCCACTTCTTTGGGGGCACTATCCCAGAGGACTGGCAGAACACAGCACAGTGCATGTGGCAAAGCTGTGAGACTTCATGGTGTTCAGGAGCAGCACAAAGGGTGCACTGACTTTCTTTTCTGTTATATGGAATAAGATAAACTTAGAGCAATGAGGGCAGACAAAGAATTATCAGAAGAAGTTAAAGGATGAGGATGTGCACTGCACAGCAGCCCTGTAAAGTCTGGGAATTGACTTTTTTGTAGCTTTTCAATAAAGCATTCTCATTATAGTGCTCTATACTTGTTACTTGGAGTACAACGTCTCAAAATTTGGCCCCAAAAGTATTTTCTGGCACTCAGCCATATGACAACATAGGCTTAGACAGTTGGATACTAGTAGTACTTCACCACTTTTTAGAGGAAGGAGCTCTCCAAAGATTCTCCAAAGTCAAATTACCATTTCCTGGGAAATATGCAATGTAATGGTTTTTTTTTTTTGTTTTGTTTTTTTAATTGCAGATGTGGCAGGGTTTTTTCCTCACACCTTTTGAGGCAGATTAAACACAGGTTCATGCTTGAGTATAAAGAGATTTATTGTGCAATGCACTGAACAGAGCCCCACCACCCTTTCTGACTCAACAGACAGGAAGCAAAAATGTGACAGAAGCCAATTCTTTGTGTATGCTTGCACCTGCACCATTCATACTGTTACAAGTTGTTAGTGTGGTACTGCTCCTCCTTTCTGCAAGTGAATTTATGCTCTCTTGTATGAAAGTGTTTACCCTGTGGCATTGCCAACTCCACCTTTTTAAACCAGATGTTATAGTCAGACCTTCTTGTCTGATAAACTAGGTAGTTCTTCAGTCCTAAAATATTCAGTTACCATCTGAATTTCCCATTCATTCCTCACTTTTGTGATACTTATTATTTGCATGCATCACTAAGTATTTAAAATTCTTCCTTATGCTTATTATCCATTTATAAAACCATTAGTTTTGCCTCACTTTGGGTTATTTTTTTTATTCTCTTCTTAATTTGTTTACAGCTCAGTCTGAGGCAACATAGAGTCAGTTGCACTCGCACTTAAGCTATTATAATGACTAGTAATAGAATAATGGTTCACTTCAAAACTACTGTTCTGTTCTATATCACTGACACCTAAAGACTTTCAGGTTTTTTTACATATTTATAGATTTTTAATATATGGCTCTAGTTTCTAGCATGTTCCCACTCTCCAGAACAATACCTACCCTTTCTCACATATTATGCCACACTCTTGAAATTGTTTTTATTTTCAAGGAAAATAGCTTCTAACAAGGACATCCTGTTTTGCACCAGCACCTGGGCCAAAATAATATGACTCTTCATAGATATAGCAAAATATAAAGCTAAGAACTCTTGGAGGGGCTCCAATGGGGCAGATGCAAGGATGGGTTACCAGGACAACTGTTCTATTGGATCTACTTGCCAGAGATACTAATTAGTTAAACTTATAAAAATTGTAAAAATTTAATGCTGTGCATGTGCACAGGTATAATATATATACCCAAAAGATTTCATTGAAAAACAGCTCTTTATGTTATCAAATTTAATATTGTTTGTTTTAATATTGTTTTCTTCCAATTTTCAGAAACATCATCTCACATAATTTCTGAGGATGGGGATAAGGGAGACATTTTTCCAGACAGGGTAAAGGAGTAGTGTCCAGGTCAGATGGTGTAACATTTGCATATTGTTGGGGGGATTCTGTGATTAGAAATCACTTGCAAATCATTCACCTTTTTCCTTGTACTCTGTCATTAATATTGTTGCTGCTATAGTTTGTTGTGTTATTTCATTGCTGTTTACAGTAAATTGTTCTTAACTCATCACCTTTACCTTTTGAGCCTTCAATTTTCTCTGCCCAGCCCCCTGTGAGAGGAAAGAGCAGGAGAGAATGAACAAGTGGCACATGGCTTGGAGTGGTTTCAGAGGGAACACTAAGCTGGAGAATACCATTCCTAAACCATATCAGCTTCTACCTGAATCTTCCTCATTTGATGGCAACATCTACAGAGGCAGGATTCCATATGTAACTGAATGTTGTCTCATACCTATAAACCTTTCCTAGATCTTCTCCTTCAGTAGTCATATAAAGTGATGTGTTTAGATCGCTAGGAATGTGGATGTACAGGGAGTCTCTGGTAATTAGTGATTCAGGGCTTCATGGGAACCCATATCATCAATTTCTTGACTTACTCTTGTTCAGCAACAGAGGAAACACCATTGCTTGAGAGAGTAGATACCATCTACTTGCAAGAGTAGATACGTACATAGCCAGAAGTCTGCAAGGTCAGTGGAATTTGCCCAGACCTGGCATAATTTAATGAAGAAATTACTTTTTTCCTCCCACTCTTTACTACAGTAACCAACAAGAAAATGCATAAAACTTAACTCTGGCATCTAACTCATCCAACTAAAGATTTTAAAACGTAAATCAAATGTCCCCTATTAGCAACATAACAAGGAATACAACACAGCACAAATCTTGATCAAGTGGGTTCATATGTATGTATCACAGAATCAATTAGACTGGAAAAGACCTCTGAGATCAAGTCCAACCTATGACCTAAATGCTTTGAACTACATGCCATGTCCAGTCTTTCCTTAAACACCTCCAGGGGTGGTGACTTCACCACCTCCCTGGGCAGCCCATTCCTAGTCCCAGTCACCCTTTCTGTGCAAAAATGCTTTCCAATGTCCAGCCTAAACCTTCCTTGGTACAGTTTAAGACTCCTCTCATCTTGTTGCTGGCTGCCTGGGAGAAGAGACCTGCCCCTATCTGCCTTCAACTTCTTTTCAGGGAGTTGTAGAGAATGATATGGTCTTCCCTGAGCCTCCTCTTCTCCAGGATTAAAACCCCCTTTTCCCCAGCCACTCTGCATAGGACATTCTTATTTTCTTTGTCTTTCTATGTAATCCAAGTAAAACTGTAGTAAAGCAGTAGTGTAACAGATGCAGACTTTCATGACAGCAAGTATATATATGCATATAGAAATATATCTCATGCAAGTCTTGTTTGGCTTGCAAATAACTATTCCAAGCTACATTGTCTCAGACTTCAGTTTTTCCAGTCTCAGCTGGTGCCCTGGCGCTAATGCTTGCTGCAGTTCTGGGGAGAGTTATCAACACAGTCACACAGAACTTTCTGTAATCTCGTGTCTTGTCATATGACTGTCCAGCTCTGCTGCTCTTCTTTGATAGAAGTGTCCTATCCTTTGGCAGAACTGGATCAACTTCTGATCTTACTCACCTTGGCTGTTCCATAGCTTCCCTGAGTTTCTTGGGTGATGCCATCCTACAACAGTGGGCTGCAGGTACTCTTTTTGGCAAACCTGACCTCTGTGTGAGTCTTTGGAGTGGACCAGCCCACTGTGGTGGCAGAGTACATTTCATCTGGAGTCCTTTAGCCTCTGAGTGCCCAGTCTCCAGGTGATGGCACAACACACCATTTGATACAGTATACAGCTCCTGATCCTGTAGACACTGCAGAATGCAACCCATCTTTTGCAAGAGTAGCCAGCTGAGTGGACTGCACATGCAGGTGTAGGAATCAAAGAGGGGGAGCTATGGGTCTGCTATCAGGAGATCTCCATGTGTGATTTAAGTGTAATACACAGTGGGAAACCTTGAGCTCCTTCTTTCTGAGGGTAGTCCCTGTAATTTGTTCAGATATTCAACAGAAGCATTGGGCTAAGAGCTGCAATACTTAATGTTGTTGGAGAAACCTCTAAAGCAACTTACTTGGCAGCAGCATCAACATATGCAGTGCCAAGACTTACTTCATCTAATGCACCTATGTGAGAACAATGCATTACAGATATAGAAACAGCAAGCATAATTGCATATACTAACACTAGGATGAGAGTTCCAGGAGAAAAGCAAGGTCCAGAGGAGGTAATAAATCCACAGTGTTGTTATGATCTCGTTATAAGAGATGCCTCTGCTCAAATTAAGGGGCAAACTAGATCATATACCAAAGTCAATATTGTAGATTTTATTAACAGTAAATGTGAGGTAAATAGATAGAAAGAAATAAGAAGAGCAAAGGGTAGGAAGGGGAGAGAAAGAGAGAGAGGAAAAAATAGGCAAAAGCTATCACCACAAGGTGGATTCCTGCAGTATCCCACTGGCCCTTCTTGACCCTGGTCTTTGGTGGTGGGGGGGGGGGTCCCTCTTCTGGAGGTACCACTTTTTATACGGTCCAGTCTTAGGTATTCACAGGGTGTAGATGCCATTCCCATGATTTCAGATGGCATCTGCCTATCCACTTACTTCCTTTCCCACAGTTTTCCATGGTGGCAATTTTTGTCTGGCTGTTAACCTAAGCTTTACATCTGTTAGGCCTGGAAATAGCTTTTCCCTGCTGTGCCATCTGCATTTATCTCAAGTTCTATTGTGATTGTTTATCTTATGGGGACAGTGTTTCAAGAGATAACTTCATTCTGTAGTTCCTCACAAGTGTTCCCAGATCTGACCTTAGAATGACGAACCTTAAATGCATACCATGAATCAATATAGACACTGACAGTTTTTCTTGATGTGCAGGTTCATGCTTCAGTGAGTGCAATGAACTCAGTAGGTTGGGACTTGAAACTGTAGGGAAGGAAAATATTTTGAGAATTTTGAACTGTGAGAAAACAGCACATCCTAAAAGTAGTTTGCCTCATCTGTCTGTAAGAAGAGAAAATCCTGGGCTGAATTAGTAAAACAGCAGAGATTCTGGAGTCAGTTGGCATTTTCATTAGGAAGTTTTATGACACAAATACTTGATCTTTTGCTTGCAGAATTGCAGCTTCTTTTGGGATGCTTTGTGTCAATTTGCTATTGGGCAAAGCACACAGAAGATGGAGTGTGCACTTCTGGAAAGCCTCCAAAGAGGAAAAATTTACCGGAGGATTGTCCATATACTGAACCAAGAAAAAGGAGTGTAACACAAACTAGGTGTCATTTTAAGCTCAGAAAGAAAAAAAGTATGAGATTCACAGTATCTTTTATGAAGCCTGGTCCAGGTGTACTATTGCCATAGTAAATAAAGGGAAACAGAAAATTTAAATTTAGGTAATGTGGACAGAGAGAGAAGGCAGAAGATAGGTCAATGACACCAAAATTAGGGTTACTGAGATGGAGCTTGGAATAGTCCCAGGCTTAGGAAAAATTGGGTGACTCATAACAAAAGCATTGACTTTTCACAAATCTTGGACAAATCTCCGGATTTGTCTCTCTTGTTCATCAAATTTTCCCTCTTTGGTGGTGAAATGTGTGTGTGATAGAGTGACCATGAGAGGCTTAATACCTGACACCATAGAGAGCTATCAGAAGGCTGCTGTGTTGGATGGGACAGGAAGAAATGGATGATAACTGGTCAGAAAGAAAAATTTTTACACCTCCTCAGGAATAAGAGACATCTCTCTATTTACCTCTTCCAAATAGTGCAAAAGCAACACATTCCTACATCTTATTCAGCATTGTTAATTTATACCTAAATTAGCATTTCTGGATGATCCTGTTGTAGAAAAGAAGTTAATAATTTCAGAAATAACCATATCAGCCTTGCTGATTACTTGTATTAGATAGCTAGAGGAAGGAGACTTGACCTTCTGACAAGGTAGATAGTAAGTTTTCACTAGACAACACAAATTACAAGAGACATGCCTCTACCTTAAGTTTCAAGAAAAGTGTGCTGTCAAATAGATTTTTTTGCACTTTTCATGCCAGGAAAAGGAAAATAAAAAGCTTACTGCTAGTGAACTGCAGCCAAAATATGCAACTTTAGTATCTCTTGTGATTTTGCTGAGCTCTAGACAACACCTACATAAGTGAATTGGTTTGCTTCAAGTCAAGTTACATCAATCAGCAGTCTCCTTATTAGATTAGACCCTTAGGATTACACACAAGTTAAATGCCTTTCTGCTCCATTCATGAAAATCTTTCCAAGAGTACCTTACAAGCATAAGTAATTTAAATGCATGAGCACACTTTGTATAGAGAAACTTACTAGAGGAAACACCTTTGTAGCTCCTGACATTTGTATCTTGAACCTGTCCAACAAGCAGCAAGGCAGACTCTTACTGACTGAGGGGAATAATGTTCAAAACACACCTTTTAATAGGATCTGAATCACCATGACGGTGAGAAATGCAGCAGAGACACAAAGCAAAGCAGTATGGGGTGATGTAATCCTCAAATCTGAGTAGTGTGTATTATTCTCCTACCTAGATATCCTTTCAAAAGGCTGGATGGACAAGTAGTTAACAATGGAGCTTCTCTGCAGCGTTTCTTAGCCTTTTCTTGCTCTCTTCCTTTCAGCTCATTGGCTTTGTACAACAGGGCACTTAACGTTTTACAAAGGAGGTCTGATTTCTTTCAGCTGCCCTCCAGTATGCCAGATAAAGGACCAGACTTTCCCCAAGCTGCCACATGGCTGTAAATGTTGCAAGTTCACTCCTCTGGTAGGAGCTCCTTTGCCCAGGCCTCTCCAAAATCCTTCTGCTAATCCGTCAGGGTCATTCATATGTCACTTACGGGGGCTTAGCATAAACACTAACTCTTACTTTAAAAAATGAGTACCCCTCTGTGCAGGCAGCTTGCCAGAAAATAAAGAGTTACACTAATCCAAACAAGTAACTTTATTACCAAGCTTCTTGCTGTGTATTGTAATTCTGGAGGTTGTTTTCAAAGTTAAAAAAACTACAAGAAACTGCCTTTTTTTCCCCTCCTTTTTTTTCCCGCTGTAATCCAAGTAAAACTGTAGAAACACAGTAGTATAACAGATGAAGACTTTCATGACAGTAATCATTTATTGGATATTTAAACATTATCTGATCAGCCTAGGTACAGTGTTTGTGGAGAGCCTTTCTCATACCTGTACACCCTCACTAAGGCATATAAACTTCAGTACTGAGAAAGGATGCAGTTTAATCTGTGACATATCCTTTGCACAGCTGTGTCAGGGGCAGCCAGAACTGCTTTGGGTCCCAAAGCAGGTGCAGGAGAATACGTTCAGAATAATGACCCAGTACTTCTTGCACTTGCTAGCAAAGAGATGATGGGAACTGTACTATTTACAGAGTAGTGCTTCAATCTTTGGACATATGGAGAAAACAAAAACCAATTTAGTCTCAAGCAGGGATAATAGAAGCTAGATCTGTATCTGCAAAAACAAAACAAAAAGGTCACAAGCTCTTGACCCTGTGCCAATGCTAAGAAAATGTTGTTCCTACATTGCTGCCTAGGACTGGATGCTGATATGATGTGGCTTAGAGACAGGTTTTTGTCCAGCTTCTCTTCCAGTGCAGATCTTCAACAATACAAATGGCAAATTCTCCCAATATACCTACTTTATTATTTAGGTT
This sequence comes from Poecile atricapillus, assembly GCF_030490865.1. NCBI lineage: Eukaryota > Metazoa > Chordata > Aves > Passeriformes > Paridae > Poecile > Poecile atricapillus. The sequence goes on along the minus strand of NC_081251.1, from coordinate 23,144,817 downwards.
CTAGCAGTTGAAAATGCAGTCCTTGAAAAGACACAAGCTCTTGAAAAAGACATCTTCCTTTATTCAGAACACTGACAAACAGCAGAATCTTTTACAGTAGTAATCTCTCACCTTTGGATATTCATACTGTTTTAAAAAATATGAAATGTCCTCATAAAGTAAGACACTTATTTTGAGTACTCAGTAACCTTTGTTTTCTAAGTATGTTGCCCACTTTATCTCATTTAACAAAACAAACATATGATATGACATCTTATGCTTCCAGGCATGTTTGTGCACAGTGATTCCAACAGGAATACATCTATGAACATACTCTGTGTGTTACTTGCATACTACCTCTGAGTTATTCCCTTTGTAATTACAGGCTTTCACCAAATGGCATGAAGAAGATAAATTAGGCCACATTTTCCAAGCAATACATGCAACAATGCACAAGCCAATTTGAAAAACTGGCCTATAAAGACTTGCAGTTCATTAAAGGAATTCTGTTACTTCACAATCTTCCCATCCATCACACTGAACTTTGTCCTTTTCCTTGTGACTTTGTAAAAGTCATTTGCTGCAGCCATGAAGAGCAGGGGCTACATGCAGGTACACAAGGGGCTCACAGCATTACAGCTTCATCTGCCAGTGAGTGTGGAACAGACACAGCTCTAGGATAAAGAGGGGAAGAGAGAGAATGGAAGGTAGCAGGAAGCACCACCTTCTAGGTTTCCTTAGGTTAAAAACTGGTAGGAAGAGAGCTACTGAAATAAAGCTTGAATAAGCGCCATGCCTGTAAGCTTTTGTAAGGCCCCCAAAAATTCACTTATTAGGCTCTTAAAGAGAGCTTATAGCTGTTCACGTGCTTTGAGATTTTCACAGAGACACAGATACAATATCCTCAAGAGGCCAAAACAACAAAAAAAATATTCACCAGCAACTTCAGAAAATCAGACTCTGGCAAAAGTTTAGAGCAGCACTCAATCAACATAAAACACTTCACAAAGCATTAACTTAGTAAACTTCAGGCCCATGTGATTTTAAGTTTCTTAAAACTCCAAGAGGAGGGAATTAAAAGAAGAAAAATACAAGAGAGAAAGAGAACACATATGTAGAAAAGTACAAGTGTAGTTACCAACTCCTGGTTCCAGTAGAGTTTAGCTGATAGAAATCCCAAGTGTAGAGGGAGTCAAGATGTGTACTGCCCCCTGTTCTTTAAATACCTTCCTGGGCCCGCCTCCAGGTGGGACTTGTGGTCATCTGGCTACTCTGGGGCTAGACTGGGGCTCCAGGGGCAGGTGTGGAGCATTTCCTCCAGTGTGCTAGGGACTGGCAGCCACTGCAGGCTGGGATACAGGCTGGGGGAAGGGTGGGGTGTAAGGGGCAGCTCATCACCTCACCAGAGCAAGATCCGAGCTGCCCCTTGCCACACACATCCACACACAAACACACGTCTCTGAAATGTTTCAAGCCAGCAATCCTCCCAGGCTCTAACAGCTTCACCTATTTAACTTCTCAAAAAATAGGTTATCTTTTTATCTTTTTTTAATTCCACAAGTTCTACAGTGCGTGTTTTTGCTGAATCTGTGTCCTTTTGACTCTCTGGGAGATGATTGACTAGTGGTGCTCATTTTGCCACCTGCCTCTAAGGGAAAATCTGTCACCCTGTGTGATTGCTGAGGTTTATAAACACTGCTCCAGACCTGAACCTCGGTAAAGCTAGAAGGACTAGAAGAGAAAACTTGAGACTTCTTCACTTTGATTACACAAGGCATTACGTGAACACCTACTAAGGTTATTTACAAGTACTCACCAAAATAGCTTGGAGTTCATTCCCAGCCCCAGGGCATATCACTGGTTTTAGAACCGCTGCTAGAAACCTATGTGGTCACAGTGAATTTTTCCCAGCATCTAAAATCAGTCAGCTTTTCATTCAGCTTACCAGTGTACCACAACTGCAATAACACAAACAGACAGCTTGTACCCCCCACAAAAAGCCTCTTTTGCCTCATTATAGAGTTGCAGCAGGCAGGTGTAGCTTATCTACCTGAGATTTCCTGCTGATCTCTGCTCCAGCTGTCCCCAAAATAAGGGTTAGTGAGGGTAGAGACGTGGCTATTGTAACACAAGCCTAGACACTCTTGAGCCTGGAATACATAATGTAGAAATATGCTATTTGTCCCATTTTCCCAGAAGATGCCTAAGAAACAGAACTTACAAATCGGGTTTGTTTCTATACTGCACAGCACAATGCAATGCAGAAATAAATGCGCTGGGTACAAATTAAATAGCAGAAATGGCTCAGTACTACACTTGAACTATTTACTGAAGAAGCGCATTAGTCCACAGATATTAGATTAATCCCACCTGGGAACACAATAACTTCTTTGGTTGTTTTACTCTTTAAAAAATTCAGAAGAATTTTGGCACAAGAAAATAAAAAAGGAATAGACAGGGCACATGACTAAATTACTTATTGGGATTTAAAATTTATATTTTAAGAACTAAAAAGTGTTCAAAGAACACATGACAATGATAAACTCTATTACTAAAGTTGCAAATCTGGAAAAATTAAGAAATTCCCATGTTACCTTAAGCTATCCTCTTCTATAGTAATTAATGTTCCAGAAACTGTGGTTTTAATAGGATGTTTTTCAGTCCTCTGAAACAAATAATGCTTAGTGATGGTTACTCAGTCTTGTATTTTCTCTGAATTTTTTGCTTTATAGCCCACGCTCTATTTACTACTCATGAGTCAAGCTCTGTTCTTAAGACAAGTCTATTTTCCTCTTCATCTTTTCAAGTACACTTAACCACTATAGTCTGTGAGATGGAATTATTCTAGGAATTACATTCTAATGTCTGTCATGTGAGTTTTGAGGCTATCAACATTTCAGCAACTGAGAAGGCAAACAAAAAAGTAATAATGGTAAAACTTTTAACTAGTATTGAGTGTCCAATTTCAGAAAATCACGGTAAGTGAACTTTAGGACTAATTTTGGTTTAAATTAATTTTTCTGACTTAATGAGGACCTCTGTCCCTCAGAATCAGGGATTGAGTCCAATTGTCCTAGAAAAACTAATTTGCCTTAATTGTGGCCTAACTTCTTCCTTTTCCTCTTATCATTTGTCTAATCCACTACTATATTCCAATATTTCATCTTCTGAGGGAGGGATCCTATAGAAATCAATCATCTTTTCTTGAATGACCTTAAACCATATCAAAGCAAATCTGCTCAAAATGCTATTTTATGCAGGGACTTTGCAGAAGAAATCACTTGTAATCAAGGCAAGACAGCCTTGTCAATTAAACATAATGAGAGATTCCCAAGCACCTCAAACTGACATTTCCTAAAATTTGAGCAGTTGACTTTGAAATCAAAATAAAGATCTTTTAAGATTTTTGTTTGTGTCACATCCTGTGTGTGATCACATATCAACATTTCATCAACACAGTTATAATTATTAAATCTACTACAGAGACATTTTTTCAAATTCAGGGAATTACAAGAGACATCTTACGTCATCACTAGAAAATAAGGAGATATTTACAGTTCTGATACCAGAGCAACAGTGAGACTTGACTGTTGCAACCTTCATACTATGACAGCAAAATATTTCCTTGCCAGCAAGAGCTCCCTTTCAATTTTCTTAGGGTGTAAGACATTTTGTTTCACTGTGCCTCTCCTACTCCTCATGTCCCTTGTTCACTTTGACTTCCTGCTCCCGTTCTCCTTGTCTAACCATTTTAAGTCTTCTTTCCTTCATAAAGCATGTCTTCCTTGGTGTTATTTCCACTTGCTCTTCTTCACTTTGTTTTTCCTTTTTTTTTGTATTTGCATATTCATCATTCATTGTCTCTGATTCCATTCCAGTCTTTTCACTCCAACTTCTCAATCAATCTCTGCCTCAACTTCACATCAACAAATCAGGAGCCATTTCTCTAATATTTTGGACATCCCTTTGTCCACCTACGTTGCTAGTCCCAGCTTCATTTCTTACTCCCTCAATCTGAAATACCTACTCCTATCTACTCTCTTCAAGTCCTATTTATGTCCCTCTGAATTTTTTTCAGGCAGGGTCTTCCTAAAGCAAACAGCCCTAAAGGTTGACTACAGTATAAGAGAAAGGGTGTGCTTATTCTCACTTACATGTATTGTTTCTGCTCCTGCCTGCAGCAGCCCACAGCTGCAATTGCTTTGAAAAACCTGCTAAAATATCAAGAATGAAACATGCTGAAATAAATAAATCTATGAGATATAGAATTGCAAAACTGGTGAAATTGTACTGAACAAGGATGAACTGTATTTTTCTGTGGTACCTATATCACCACATTTCTAGACAGCAAAAGGCTACTTTTTGACATGGCCATCTCTCTTACACTTTTTAGTCAGATCCTTTTTCTAAGTCATGCTGGAGCTGGAGTTTTCCAAAGAAAAGCATTAAAGCATTAGTTAAACCTTAGTTAGGAATTTATAGGTGTGAGTGTATGAAGCCTGATGTTCTTCTAAGATGGAGCTGTGGACTTGTTTATAGAGAAGAAAGTGCAGTATGGACTCAGCTTCAACAGGACCAATTAAACTGAAATCTATTGATTTAATGTTAATGATCAAACCTTTTTTCAAACATGAAGAATATAGATGAAGAGTCTATAATACTGAAAGTTTATGAAGTATTTCAGCTCAATTCCAATTTAAAATTGGATTAAGATTTTACTTTGGTTGTTGTTTTTTGAGTATTGTTGATAGGTTTTTGGGTTTGTTTGGGTTTTTTTGTCCATTCTGCATGTCTATTGCATCTTCATATTTTCCTAAGCTAATTGAAGTGTTGCCCTTTAGAGTCACTAGAGAGAAGTGAGCCCTTTTTTGGTGCAATTAATCTATCATATATTGTATTTAAACTTCTAGATGAAAGGTACTATGTTTGTTTTCCTCTGTGCTGTACAGAAGCAATTTAGTCTGTTTCTTTTCAGGATGCACAAGATGCCCATCTTTTATAGTTTTTAAAAAATTCTCTTATTCATGTCTATGTTTATTTTCTGAAGTCCACTTTGTGTGACTGAGTCAAAGTCATATGTGTATGTAACTATGGAAACTGTTTGTGTCCCCTTTGTCCGGATAAAGCCAGAGGAACAGAGAGCACTTCCATGGCTGTTAGGCTGGAGCACACTGTCCTGATGAGGTGAAATGCTTTACTGCACTTTTAGACAAAGGTGTACCAAAAGAACGGAGCTTTCCCACCACATATACCAGCCTTTTAATTAAGTGGAAATAGTCCCTGAACATTTAGCAAATCTGCACTTTTTGCTTTCCCGTAAACACCTGAATATGCAAGACACAGTCTGACCTTAAATAAATACCTTTGTGAATGAACTGTGGCAAAAAAAAATGTACTATATCTGAGTTTGAAAAAGAATTGCAGACCTGCAGCCATAAAATTTCCACTTTTAACCATCTCTCTTTGAATCACTGCTTTAGCAGTGCTTTTGCCTGCTTAAGAAGTATTGAAACAAACATGCAGACAGAAAGGCTGAAGTATTTGTCCCTTAGTGAATCCTCAAAGGAAATCAAACAAAGGAATAAAGTTTTGTAGCAGATGAAAAATCCCCTTACCTTTTATATTCCCTGTTTGTATCTGTTTCTGTTGATACTTGAGATCTCTTATGCATTCACAACAGCATTTCTCAATTTCGTGAGCATGCCATGGCAATTGATTTAGACAATGCAATAGCTGTGACAGCAATCGGGAGGCACTCCAAATTTAAAAAGTAACAGGACACGCAAAATTGAAGCCTACTGACTGTTTTTGTGATAATTGAATTTCATTGAGTTTTAGCGTGAGAAATGAGCAATAAAAGGGCTGTTTCCAGACACAACTCCAGGAAATGGCTTGGGCAGCATGTATCAGTAAAATATATGTTGAATAGTTACACGCAGAAATCATCTGTGTTACTGATTCAACATATCAGCCTTCTTTCCTTCTTAGCTGCAAAAATAATTTCGAAATACAAGCCTTTGAGATAAAGAATTAAAGATAAAAAGGGATGAATAATTTTGTATAGCTCTAGGACAGCAAATTTGCTGTGTGGGCAATTTGAATGTTCCACCCTGAACAGTTGCAAATGAGGATCAGTTTGGTTGCAATTTTTCCAGAACAGTTACTGAAGAAAGCTGTTTTCTTGGTGCTTAAAAACTAAATTTTTCACAACAGAATATATGCATTGGCTTTTTATGATGCCCAGAGTCGTTGGTCTTGGAGTGATTGTATTTCCTTGGGAGTCAGATTTGAGGTTTTGCTTCCAATAAGCACAGTAGTTCTCTCTATTCTTAATGCAACTCCAATTCACTTTGCTGACACTCAGCACTGCTTTGAGAACAGCCTTCACACCTTCAGAAACAGCAGGTTAAGGAATTGCACAGACTCTTTTGTTCTTCATAGAGACAATGAATCTTCATAACATGCTGTCCAACTGCTGTTCACTTCTGCAGGTGGAATTCAGGCAAGTTTAATCTAGACTGGATACAAAATGATCTTTGTGACTGTTCCTTTGATTACAAGAAATGTTTTCTCTTTAAAGAACTTCCAGCCCTACACAACTTCTCCTTCTAAGAGTTCTTCAGAAGTGAAAGTTTCTTACCTCTGTTATTGATTTCATGAGTTCAGTAGCTTAAAAGCAGGTGATGAATGAATATGTGATCCAGACCACGAACAAAAACTCTAATAAAATAATGTTTGCCTCGTCAGATGTCTGACCTGTTTTACAATAAGGGTTTTTATGACTGGTGAAAGTGCAGGCAGGTGTTGTGATCAAGGCCAGCCTTACAGTAATGATGCACATACAGCACTTGGAGAACACCTAGGACATCTGTGTTTTGTACTGACATTCAGTCCACTGAAGGCCATAAGTTTCAGCAAGTTTTACATGGGTTGGGATTACATTTGACTCTAAATTCAAATATAGAAGAGAATGATATTAAAGAAAATCAGCAAATAATTTTTTTTTTTACTCTACTTTCCTGCTACTTGAGACATGTATAATGACAGAAGATTTATATGGTTCTCAGAACAATATAAAGGTTAGCTCAGCTATTTTTTATCACTTAACGAACAACAGTTACATTGAAAGGCTTAAAAAGAATAAGGTTAGCTGACAGTGTTTTTTGTTTTCCTGAATAATTGCTGACTAACCTGTTTCATGATATTTCTTTTATGTATTCATAGATTCTACTCTGTTACCTTGAAGATGTGGGAAGAGCAGATGAGAATTTAAATATAATTCATGGTAACAGATTTGGGGCAAGACTTAGTCAAATCAGTGCGTTATCTTTGCATAAATAATTTTTTTGTCCATAGGATAAGCTAGTTATGTATTGCACAGATAGAACTGTAATCATAAAAGAAAAAGAGAGAGAGGGAAAGAATTACACAGGCACTCTTCAATTTTTCACACAGAACTGTGGAACTTTTACAAGGAGTAAAAGCTTTGCCTAGCAAAGCTTCCAAATTCAAATATAGAAATGCCTTCATTACTCATTCATGCAAAGGGAATGTGGCAAAATGTGGGTGCACATAAAATTGGACATGAAAATCCAATAAGAGCACAGAATAACAACAATGGCAGCATGGGGAGCCATAAACTAGCATTGATTGGTATTTACCATTAATTTGTATTCCATGTGCGATACAGCAGATGAGGCAGTGGGAAATAACGTATGTTTGCAAAGCAGTGCTTAGAATTGCTCTGCCACCATGCCAAAGAACTGGTGAGTTGAGGAAATGTGACAATTGCCAGATTTTTTAGTCAAACACAGAATCTGACTTTGAGGCATCAGCTTTACTCTGTCATAGTGAAAAACAGACGCACAATTGTACCTTTAAAAAAACCAGGGAGAATGTAAATGTAAGTCAGCTGGGTGAAAGAAGAAAACATATCAGATAGTTTCTATGCAGTAAAAACTGAAATAAAGTATACATGCAAATACTTTTCTATCAAGGTAACTTTGGAGGACACATTTAAAGGGTAGCAGAAATGCAAGGAACTCAAATTACTTCTAAATTCTGCATAGAAAGCAAACTCTAGTCAGCCCCCACACTTTTCATTCTCTCTTTTCACAATAGGTTAATGTGAAAAAAATCAATAGGCTATTAAAATATTTCAAAGATGTATTTCAAACCAATTCTATAGACATATTCTTATCTACCAGCAATGTACATGTCTGTCAAGCAATGACAGGACTTTTCTGGAGGAGAACTTTTTTGATATTAGAATAAATACTAGAACATACTACTGTGTAAATGTCAGGAGTACAAGCAAAAACCTGCAGGGAAGGTTCTTTTTGTTCTTGGCTTTTTGGGTGTTTTTGCTGAGTCTGTCCCTCTTTTGGCTTGCTCAGAGCACAGGTGCACAAAGCGGGAAGGCTTCCTTGCATGCTGAAGAGGAGAAGGCTACTGCACTACAGACTTGCCATGGTGCCTCAGGGCACTCACTGAGGTACCAAAGGCTTTAACAGACAGAGCCTACAGCCCAAAGCCTCTACGAGTGCTGATCCTTTCCATTATAATTAAACATGGAACAATGTACTTTTGCCTGCTGCACTTCTGCTTTTGTTTACCACTCCTGCTCACTGGCTTGTTCATTCTGAAGGAAATGTCCATTTCCTTGTAAGGTGCATCTCATCACCAATCACTCCTTTTTCAGGGTCTAGCACTCATTACAGAGTGTGGCTAAAAGAAAATTACTGATGGTGCACTTATACATTTTGTTACCTAGACAGTGAGATTTGTAGAATGAAGCTGGTTTGTTGCATGTGCAAGATGAATGCCAGAAGGGAAGCCAAGACTAAGAATCAGCTTTACCACTGGCTATTTGTGTAGCCCTGCTCACATTTCTCCAGAGTTAAACACTGATCTGAGACAGAACTTTTAATACTGTAAGCCAGGAAGACATGTCCCTCAATGTTAAAACCTATTCACATGAAAATCCCAGTCTGGCTCTGTTTTCAACCTGTAGACCCTTGAATTGCAGAGATACTTCTCTTTTGAAATTACTCTTCATATGGAGAAATTCAGCATTTTCAAATCACCTCATATTTTTTTTGACTGAATAATAAGGAAGTATTTCAGGTAAAAGTTAATCTCTGATGCAGAAATTTCATTATTTTATTTAAGGCTTTTGATTAACTCCATCTAGGTACAGCTAGGAAAAGCTCTAGCAGCTGAAGCTCTCTTTAAGGGATGGCCTGAAGGGATTTTTTTTAATGAAGTAAATAGCAATTGGGTAAAAAGAATGAATTGTTCTTGGAGCAGGAAGCAGGGTAGCCAGAGTATGCCTTGTCCTTGTTCAGCAATTTGACTGGTCGATAAGAGCTAACAATACCCTAGTCGAGAAGCCTTTCTTCCAAGTGTTATAGCTTTCTTTGGAGTAGTGACAATTGTGTGCTTGAAATCCTCTGGCAGGTTGCTTTTTTCTTACCTAAGCTCAGCATGTTGCAATGCAAAAACCTGTGTTACCTGTATCCTTTTGTGTATCTGATATTCTTAAGATATTTTTTCACACCAGGGCAGTAAAAAGATAAATGTGTGCTTGTCATATACCCAGAGCAAACGTGTCTATTGTTCTTCTAAATAAGCCAGCCTATATTATTGAACAACGGCATGATGGTTCGGTTGAGTGACTCAGTGTGTCATCACTGTCTGAAGATTCCTTTGCTCTAAATCTACCCTGAGAGTAAAGATTAGAATCCACTCATACAAACTTTTTAATCTATTTTATTTGTGTGCATCATCAGAATCTTTGTCAGGGAGCTGTTGTTTGCAGATGGTTGCACTTGCAGAGCAGAAGGAGCAAGACCTGAAGATAATGACATCTAATTTCCCAACCACTCCTCAAAACCTCAATTTAGCATTTCAGCAGAACAGATTTGTACCAACTAAAGCTAAATAAACAATATTCCCAGATTAGAAACATAAAAATAAATGCTGTGGCTGTTTACTTTTTTTGAATAAAAGCTTTCTATGACTATGTCTAATTTTTCTGTCTAAAGCACTAGCTTTGCTGTTTTTCTTCCTGATTAGAGTCTCTGAAAACCCACCATAACATTGACCTAAACATCAAACTTTACTTGAACGTGCATTTATATTCTCTTAAGTGATGTGGGGACAGACATTTGCTATTTACACATATCTAACACACATTTTATCTATTAGCATATAAAATAGTAAAATATTTCCATATGGCTCATTTTCAATCACTCCTGAGTAAAATATTAAAAGGATAGAACATTCAACAGTGCTTGCACTGGTCAAAGATCCATGTAGGGATGAATAGTATGAACAAAGGTGGTCTTGTCCTAAGTCCGGATTCAGCTGCTCAAACGTAGGCTCTTATTGTGGATTTATTTCTGTTCCCTGAGTTCTTATATTGCATTATTATTGTCTGCTGAAAACCTGAAAACTTAGACTAAGGTTATAGAAGTGTGTTATAATAAACAAATGCATGACAAGCAATGACTAAACACAGTGAAGTAAAGGTCTCTGAAAATAATTATTAATACAGCAAACCAAATTGCCAGCTAAGTTTAAGACAACAGTTGCAGGTATTTGCAATTTATAAACTGTTTCACTGACCTCAGTTGAGCTACCTGATATTTACCAGGCTGGGTAAATCCCAAATGCAAACATTTTCTAAAGTGCCCAGGGATTGTGGCTGTGCAGATGAATATCACATTTCCTTATGATTGTTTTCAGATATGCTTCTGGGAACACGTATCTTGCAGTGAAGCAAGCAGCCCTGGAAGCCAGCTTCATATAGGCTTTATAGACATGAACAAACTTATCAGTTATCAATCCTACAGTCTTTGATCATATCCATATTGATCAGTGTTTTTTATGTTTTTACAAATACCTGAATCTCTTTCAAATTCACTGGGTTTTAAATAATGTTATTTAATCAATGAATTCTTTAATATGCCTCTGTCATTAATACAAATTACAGCAATACAGCCAATGAAAATAGCCTTCCTTTTTGAAGAAGCTTTCACAGATTCACAGGATAGTCTGAGTTGGAAGGGACCCACAAGGATCATCAAGTCCAACACTGAAGTAAATGTCCCATGCAGGGATTTAGTTATATGTTGTCTTCAGCTGGTTTATATGATGACTCCATGTACTAATTATTGTTTTGTAAACAAGAGGTAAACCTGATAGGTATTTCACATTAATTTTTATAAGAAATGGTTTAAAATGTCTCTTTTTTTTCACTTGATCTGTTATGCCTTAAAGAGATGCATAACTCATTATTCTATAATTAATTTTCTGACAGAGTATAATTCTTATTTGTGCATTCCAGCATTTGCTTGGTAAGCACTAGTCTATCAGGAATTTGGCAGAAGCAAGTCAGGTAAGTATTAGGATCAACATATTTGTTCACTTTTTTTTCCCAGCAACAAAATATTTGATAAACAGAAAGCTGCACTGTGATTTCATGTTGTTTTCCTCCCTGTACATTCTCCATTCCAGGCCACAGCCTTAGATGCTTTTCAGCTACTCCATATTACTTCAATTGATAACTTGATTTTGGTGTATGAAAATAAACAGCAAGGCAATAGAAATGCAGTTCTTTTATGTAGAGTTAGCCAAACCAGATTACTCCAGCATTTCTAATTAAATGTCTATTTAATCTGGATTTTTTTTTTTTGTTTAAAAGAATTATTAAACTACATAGTTTTGCTTGGAAGAGAGTTCAAAGAACACCAGTACTACACTGCGCTAATTTCACACAGTATTGATTGTATAACACATTTGTGGCCAAGGTTTCTTACAAAAAAAGTAATTTTGAAGTGTGACTTTCCTCACAAAACAGACTTTGGCCATTGGAATTCTGCTTGAGATTTGCTAGAAAGTTGTTGGCAGATCTTCAGCTCAGGCACATTGTTAGGTTTTCTCATTCTGATGGTTAATTTTGTTGCTCTGTAAGTGAACATGATAATTAAACTAGAATGCAAAGAGATGAACAATATTTTTCCAAGATGCTATTGGACTTCTTTTTAAGAAATCAGAATAGTACAAAACTGTGATTGAGCACTGACTGTAATATTAGCTAATTGAAAAATATTCTCAGATTAGCTAATATTTCCTGTGTTTCAGTAAGCTTTTGACTTTTGTTGAACATCTGTTCCTCGTATGAATGACAGGTGGATCATTTTCAAATGAGAACTGATATCTCCAAAAGAATGTTTTACCAATTTAGAACACTGAAGCTTTATATTTATAATCACAGTGTAACAGTGTATAACTTCTATTTCAGATTTTGTTCCTCAAATCACTTAATATTGGGGTGTCAAAACATGTATTTTTATTAAGACTTGGATATCCTATGCACACATTTAATGATATTCAGATCCATTCTAATCCCTTTGTCTTTTCTCTTTTCAGTTTCAAACTAAGAGAAATGCCGTAACTATGAAGTCAATAAGTCTGGAGTCACAGATGCCACTGAGAAAGCTGGATCTTCTGATGCTTAATTTAATTCATTCTCAAGAAGTCAGAATCCCAAAGCAAGTATAGCAAAAGCTGCAAAAAATGTGGAATACAAAGAATCTATATTTTCTAAACTTTTTTTTTTTTTTAATTAAAGCCATTTTCTATCTTTTTTTTTTTTTTAGAAACTTTCTACCATTCCTTCTATTTTCAGAGTACTGCTTAGAAATACTAAAAGAGCTGCATTGTGTTTTTCAAATATGCTGAAATCAGTTGATTTGCTGCATTTTATTTTGAGTCATTACATTCATCCTAAAATAAGGTCCAACACAGGTAAACTAAATCCTCTTATAAGGAGTCTGAGCATTCTCATTTCACTGTGAAAGAGGACTGGATAAATATTTTGGACAAGACATCTAAAATGGGATTTTTCCACTGTAACAGAAAGCGAGGCATTTGAACTACACACCTTATGGTCACTTTTAAAGTTATACTTCAGTTTTAATATTTTACAATTAATAAAATTTCACATCTTTTTCACTAGCAAAACACAACTCCTCAGAAAACCCAACAGTGAATTAATCTGACAGTATTGATGAAGCTAAAATGTACAAAAATAAGGTAAAAATCACTGAAGTCACTGAAAAAAATAGTTATCCAACAATCAAATATCAGTTTGGAATATTTTCAGCTCTTGGTCTGAGAGCAAATCACATTGGGAAAGAAAATGAAGAAAGGGAAAAAAAGTCTAGAGAGATGATTACTACTTAAAATTAATGTTTTTTCATTTTCATAATGTTTCAAGATTTTTCTAAGAGAAAATAGTCATATAGTTAAACTTATTTAATCAGGGATCTGAGTCTGTGGGTGCAAAGGCACTCAATATGGGAAAATGAAAGACATTTGCTGCAGAGGATCATATGACACAACTCAAGTCTGTAAAAATGGGACACGACAATGACTTCCAAAGAAAAAGCCTCCAGAGGGTTATGCTCCTTCCCCAGCAGTAGTTTACAGGCATCAGTACAAGATGGACTGCATGTGCAAGGAGTGACAATACCAATTCCAGTAAAGCAGAATGCTTTGGAGGAGGAATGGACAACACTGCCTTGCATGAGTATACCCTCATGAAAAACAAACAGGACAGATAATAATTTCAAGATAGATATGGGTGTACAAGCCAAGGTATTTTCAGAAGCAGTGGTAATAGTGAGGTTTTAAGAAAAACACATTTGGAAGAAAATAAATCATTGAAGTATGAGATCTATTGTGGTCAGAAAAATGTTATCCCCACTAACACAGAATATGATACGAATCGGATATTACACATTTCACATCATTTCACCTAAAATTTTGGAGGCAATATTCTGATCCAGAGAAGAAGGCTATAGATTTTACAGTATGAATATGAAAAATGTTGTGCATGTATATAGAATTTGCACTGAAGGTAGGGCTGTGTAAAACCCTGTTTGGGTTTAAAATGAGCAAATGGTCTTGAAAGGAGGGTGCATGCTAAAGAACACAGGGAAATTACAAAAAAACCCCAAAAACAAACAAACAAACCAACAAACAAAAAAAGTCTCCTGGAGAAAGGGAAGTTTTCAATAGTTTATGCCAAAGAGTAAATATACCAAGATAATCCCCTAGGCCATGACCCTAGGTGAATATCCTACACCTTAAGACAAAGGTAGTTAAGAAGATCTTCTTACGTTAGTTACTGCAGCGTACAGAGGATACATGGATAAAACTGTAACAAATTATGTATTGTTGGTCAGTAGACAGGTCATTATAGGAAAGAAAAGATATTTCTGCACTTGCTTAAAAAACCCCAAAATAACTGTAAAAAACCCCTCATGTGATTATATCTGCAAGGGACAAAAATCTACAAGGTAAAATATTACCCTATTTCTAAGGGATTTACACCTTTAAAAATACATTAAATATATTTGTGCATGTGAAATGGGGTTTTTTGGCAGATCCCAGATCCCATTCGGTCATCTGGTTATTTGTGACATAATTGCTAAGGTTCAGTTCAGCTAACTGAGGTAGTAAAATTTTGTCTGGAATTCCTTCAGTTTTTGTTTATTCAGCTCTTTTGAATATTTTTTTCATCCCCATTTACTTCAATGTCTTCAGGATTGATTCAGCTGCCTTAACACAGGCATCTGGCATCACTTGAAATATGGTAGGATACTGAAAACAGTTTTACAGGGCAGTGCCAAAGGACTTACTAGACCATTATGCCTTTCTAGAGGGACAGATGGAGGCAAGGCAGCACATAAAGGCTCCTAAATTATACTAGATAGTGGTGTAGTGTGCAGACAACTGGATCAAGGCTCCATTGTCTGTAAAAGGAGTTGTAAATTTGGATCATATTTAGTTCTCTACATGTATACATCTATGTTACCATGCTTTAATCTGAAAGTAATTTCACTTGAGCTGTCTGCAGCACAGCTGTCTAGATCTCTGAAAGGTGTCCAGGCTTCCATCATAGCTAATAGAGATGTTGCCAACACAGTCAGAGCTTGAGTCCATGACAGAGAGAATGGAGCCAAAGGTGAAACAACAGGATAAGAAGAAATGGTTGCAAGTTACAATGAAGAAAATTCAGACTAGATACCTGGAAACACTTCATGCTGGAAGTGTTTAAGCTCTGGAAGGGGCTGCTCAGAGAAGCTGTGTAGCCATTGTCCTTGGAATTATGCAGCACTGAATTGGTCAAGGCCTGGACAACCTGGTATAATTTCAAAGTTATCCTTGCTATGAGCAGTAGGATACTGTATTAGATGTCCTCCAGAAGTCACTTTCAACCTAAATTATTATTCGACTCTGTGACTATTTAGTGTAATCTTTTTCCCTGCAGTGAGTTCCTAGCCAACACATCTTAATAGTCCAAATTCTACCAACACCCAAGATGTCACTCTGTCCTAAAGCAACACTGGATTTTTCCCTGCTCTGTATTTCTTCTTGCTACCTGCTTTTCTGTCCTATTTAAAATCACGGAGTGGGTAAGATTGGAAGTGACCACAGAAGGTCATCTGGTCCAGCTTCCCTGCTCTAGCAGGGTCATCCTAGAGCACGTTGTACAGAATTGGACAGATGCTTCTTGAATATTTTCAGTGAGGGAGTTTCCACAACCTCTGGGCAAAGCATTCCAGTGCTAGCACAATAGAGGAATTCTTCCATATAGTCAGGTGGAGCTTCCTGTGCACCAGATCCTGCCCATTTCCTCTTGTCCTATTGCTGGGCACCCCTGTGAAGAGCCTGGTCCATCCCCTTAGCACTCTCCCTTCAGATACTGACAGACATTGATGAGGTCCCCTCAGTCATCTCTTGTCAAGACTGAGCAGGCCCAGCTTCCTCAGTCTTTCCCCATAAGAGAGATGTTCCAGTCACTCCATCATCTCTGCTGCTCTCTGCTGGACCCACTCCAGAAGCTCCATGTCTCTCTTGTACTAGGCAGCTCAGACCTGGCCACAATCATCTTGTAGCCTATAGCTGACAGAAAATGTAAGACAAGAAAACTTATAGCAACCCCTCAAATACATTCATTATTATGAAATTAAACTGTGGACTAGCAAGGAAGAACAAGACCAAAGATGACTTGGATCTGTGGCATGGAGGCTAAGGTATTCTTCTACCTGTTAGAAGCATTTATCCAATATTTTAAAAAAAAGACTCATGGGAAAAGGAGCTGTTGAACACTCATAGCTCCCTTACTGTACTCTCTGCCACATGAATCATAAATTCATTGCTGCAAAATACCCCAGCTCCAATAGGAAAAGCCTCCCTTCACCTTTAATTCCATTTTCACTTTCCCACATCTGTCATAGACTAATTCTCAGTGCCCGAGGCTGCCTTATGGAACAAGTGGTTTGAATTTTTTCAAGTTTTAGAATCACTTAAATGCAGGTTCTTCCACTTCTGAGTGACTAATACAACAGTTGACTAATGTAGGAAGCAGTTTTACTGTGATCTTTTTAAAGTCTGCTTGCTAAAGGAGCTTAGTCTGCTAAGAAACTGTATAGATCAGACACTAGAAGAATATGTAGTTTCTGCCTCCTATTGGTATTATGCATTCAAGACACTTGGCCTTGCAGAGATGTACTAATCCAGGCAAGGAAGACTTTGAAGCCAAGTGAAGACATAGAGTTTAGGGTTAAACAAAGATCAGGCAGCAGCTGGAAGGTTATTTCTGGATATAAGCAGAAATAGATATACCTTCATTCCATTTTTGTCCTGTACTTTTTAAAGTCTCTAGTTATAAAGTGACATTTTCCACACTGGGAGCAATGTATAAAAAGCACATCTCTTTTTGTTAGAAATATATAGTTGCTCCCAAGAAAATGCAATGTGCTTCATAACAGTGTGTGTATCCCTGCCTTCTGATGGAGTATGAAAATAATAACTTGTCCTGCTTGCCTTTTACTGTAAGCTGGTTACAGAAGATCCATGGGAACAAAGAGATTTGATTTTGCTTGTCTGCTTATTCCCAGTTGGAGTCACTGCTGATGTGGTATCACTGCTCTTTCTTGAACCATTTCCTGGAGCTCACTTTTCTTCTTAGTACTCCATTTATCTTGCATAAAACTTTTATTTGGGTATCCTCAGCCACATAGCCCTCTTATTTTGCCATGCCCAGTTAAGCTGTAAAGATAGAATTCATCTGAACTAATACCAGGGTCATAACTGATTTAGAATTTTGGTTGTTCTGAGATCCCTCAGTAGCTGGTGGAGAGACAGGTTATTCCAGTGAACTCCTTGAACTACACTAAAATCAAAACAGTGGGATCTTGGCCAAATCTTTTGAAACTATATTGGGACCAACATTATAAAAGCCAGTGTGTTGTACATCTTTGCAGTGCCACTTGCATTCTCTTCTGTTCAGGAACCAGGTGAAAATAGTTGAAAGATTTGCTTCATATGACACCAGAGTGACCAGGATTGATTCCAAACATCTTTTACAAATATTCTGCAACATACTCTTTCCCATACATGGCTTATCGTGATGAAATCCATTGATATATAAATCATATATACCCTTAAATTATTTCTTAATACCAAATCCTAATTAATATGATTCTCCTAAATACAGAAAAAGTAAATAAGACTGATAATAAATATGAAACAGGAAAAATAGGACATATTTTAGAACAAGAAGTAATATCTCTATACTGAAGCACTATTCAAATTGCTATTTACTTTTTCCCATTTGTACTGGAAATGAAACACTGAAATTATCTTTTTTATTTTTTCTCTGCTTAGGAGCCAAAACTTGATGTCACAGAGAAAAAAGAGAGGCAGAGGCCAAGGTTAGAATTTATTAATCTCTTGTGCTTACATACATGGCCTATTTCAAGGTTTGACAAATTTCCAGAATTGTCCTCAGATCTCCTCAGGTTTATTATAGTTAGTTTTTAGTCTATAAGTATTTCTCTCATGTGAGGCTGCATCTGTTAACCCTGGAACCCATTCTCATTCTGTGAGCCTGTCTTGCCCTTCCAGTGCTTTGGTAAAGTAGCTTTTGCTCTCAATTATTAACCTGAGAAATTCTTTCCTTGCTAACAGTATGAAGTCCTACTGTGTGTCTGTTCAGTGCACAGACAAGCAATGATCTGTTGTATTGGACACGCAGAGTTTTTTCCATCCTTTTAAAAATATTTTTTTAAACTATACAGCTTTTCTAATAGACATTCATCTAGTCTTTGAAGAATGTGATTTAGATAGAAAAAGCAGTTTTTCCACAGGGCTTACTTGGTCCTTTCACTAAAATCCACTGGACAAAAAACAGAAGCACAAAAAAAAAGCCTGAAATTATTTGGACTCAGTAGGTGAAGGCAGTGAAGTGCATAGCTCACAGATTTGTACCATAGCTGATATAAGCTTTTTTAGTGATAAAATTTAGGAGAGGAATGCAAGACTGGGAAGAGGTTATTGGCATATCTCGGGGATGCTTAAGAAAATTCTGGCACATCTCTGCTTTACAGATTAGCACTTTTCTTTTTCCAAAGGTCTTTACTCAAGCCTTTGGGACTGGGGACAGAGTTCAGAGAAGTTTTCTGAGCTTGTAGTAAATTTGCTTCTTATTAGCCCACACCTATTTCAGATGTTACCCCACTGTTCTTTAGAACAGACCACTGTTTGAATGATGTGCTGTGAAGGATTTACTTTGATTTTCTCTGTAGGATTTTGTCTTGGTATGAAAGACAGGTGTCTGCTAAGGAAAGCAGGAACTGCCCTGGGAATGGAAAATGTAAACCCTCTCCTTCCAAATTAATTTTAAAATTAAGGAGTTCTCAGGCAAAGATATGAGGAGAGGAATAACAGTTATTTAATAGTATGTACAAATAAAAAACCCCTACAACTTAATAAAAAATTGCAGTAGTACAAAACTCACTGACAGAGTCAGAATACAACCTGACTCCCTGTTGGTCAGGGTGTTGGTAGCAGTCTGTTTAAATGGTGACTGCAGTCCTCCTGGAGTGACAGATGTGGTTCTGTTGAAGCAATGATCCTGTAGAAGGGTGTAGGTTTCCTCTGAAGGTCCAGTGGTGGTGTAGATGGGTTTGGTCTTCCTCTGGGAATTTAGATGAGAAAGGCTGCATGTGGTGTTCCAAATCTCAGATTATATCCAGGTAGGAGTGCTTGGCTCCTCCCCCTGGGTGGAGCATCTCCCAATGGGATGATGGAATTTTATCAGTCATGCAGTGAGACTCAGTGGCCCATTAACAGAAGAGATTCCCCTGGAGGGAGGATGGGTCCTGGAAGAGATAAAGAACACTGCCCCACCTGGTTTTAACAGATGGTAATAGAATAGTACATAGTCCTGGTTACATCTCGCACTGCAACCTAAGACAGATTTCATAAACAGCTCTGCTAAATGGCTAAATTTCATCATCATCAGATAAAAACAATATACATATGGGTGAGAGCATACTAGGTCTAAGCCATGATATTTCATAGGATTCCTCATCTCTGGATGGATCTGACTTGATCCCTTCCCTCAGAGAGATTTAAATCTCTTATTCTGAGAAAAGAGCTAAACATTTTCTTCATACATACCTCTAAAATTCATCTTCTTTTTTCCTGTGGAAGACAATACACTACACAGGTGTAACATTGCTTGCTCCTTGTTTTTAAAAATAAACATTTCCTCAGTGATTGTTCCAGATACAGAAACAGAGAGAATAGCACTCACAGAAAACCATTTCTTTACTTCACATATTTACAAAATTCTATCACATTCCATTTATTCTTAACTTGTAGGTTTGCAAGGACTGAAAATTGACTATATATAAATAATTTTGGTATTTTAAGACATCCTTTCCTGTTCATTTGGTCAATTTATATTATTGTGAACGATAGATCTCAGATCATTCCTTATTTATTTGAAATGCATATAGAGGAAGAAATGAAAACTTTTACAAGTTTTAATAGTTTTTTTCCTCATACAGAACTGGTAATATACAGAATTGTAAAAATAAACAAACAGATGGCAGAACAGCTTTTTTGTATGTGATTGTTATCTTTTCCCTTTGTTGTAATCCACCTCCCAGAAGAAACCGTGACAAAGGACAATTAACTAATTTCACATAAAAATGCCATCATATGATCTGCTAATGAGGTTCAAACTATATTTAAGAGAGAGGAAGCATGAGGAAATTTTTCTGTTTGGATTTTTATATTTATAACATTAGTCCCAAGCTGTGATGATATTCCCAAGCCTCTGCTCCTGATCTTGCAGTCACACTTGCTGTACTAGCCATCGCATGCAGCTTCACACAGCAATAAGCAAACTGCACGAAGCCAGATCAAATCAATCTACTGTGAATGATTCAGAACATTTGTGTCTGGTAACAGTACCTTGTATCTGGGCCCCTTGCTGGTGAACTTCTCTATTCTTCTGTTTTAATCTGGAATGCATACATGTAAAACTACCAGGAGATATTTTTGAAACACCGCATTTAACAGTGTGTTACTGACTCTCAGTTCAAACCATCTCTCATATCATACCCTAACAGCACTGCTTCCCATCTGCCTCAGTGCCTGCAGGAGATCAGCTCTGAATTGGAATTCAGCTGGCTGAAACTAAATCTGAATGAGACAGAAATGAGGTTAGAAGGAAAAGGGTAACATTTTTAAGAACTAGCCAAAACCATGACAGCATTCTCAAACAAGGGGTCTGTTTTCTGACTGTCAAGAGACTTCACAGCCTCAGGGTTAGCTGACATCGTCCCAAGAATGAAATCTGTCAGAAATAAATTCTCCTATGCATGATGAGCCAGCAGGCTATTCCTATGAACATCCTCTCAGATGCTGACTTGGCAATAGCATTGTACATATTCATGGCTTCCAGGCTCCACAGCTATTGTATTCTGCGCTGGCCATGCCAATGATAGCCTTCAATGGGCAGCTGATCAAAACCCGTCACTCTGCTTGCTAAGCAAAAGAAGTCAATTTTGGTACATCATTTCAGTGCTATGAACACTATGTTGGCTCTTGAGTGAATGGTGAATCATATTTGTTGTTCTAATCCTAATCTTCAAAGCCCTAGATCCAGATTACTTTGAGGATAATAATTTATCACTGTGAAAAAAGACCCGCTCCTCAGGGGTGGTGGAGCTATCAGCTAGGCAGGCAATTGTGCTGACAGAAGGAGCTTTGAATCATTCTTCCACATAGGAAAGACATGGAATTCTCACCCAACTTCAAGGCAGAATAGAAAATTAATCCCTTCAGCATAAAACTAAATCTTGTGAGCAAACCCCACCACCCCCAGCCGACACACCCCATATACACCCAGTTCTGAGAAAGACAGGATTGCAAACAGAAATGTAAAATATTACAGTTGATTTAAGATAGTTTCTCTTTGGAAAAGATTATGAAGTGTCAATTGGACCAGCAATTTACATGGAATTCAAGGTCTGTACCTTGATGATCTGATAATTTATTGGAATATACAGTATAAACAGATTACACAATCTGTGAAAAGCTTTTGATCTCAGTGTGAGAAGCACTGTGTCCCACTGCAATTGTTTTAATGATTCAGCTTCCCAAACAGCATGTTTTGCATTTCTGAAGTAAACAACCACTTAAATAATCCTTGATTTGTTTTTCCCAAAGGTATGTCACATCTCAGCCCACAGCCACTCAATAAAAGAACAGAGATGCATTTTCTGCACTTAATTCAATAAATAAACCTAAAGTAGTTTGTTTTCTTTGCTTTTCATGTTAACTTATCAGGCTAATAAATTAATGGACCTGCTTGGAAATCATGTGGCACTTTCAGGTATGCAACTTCAGAGACAGACAGAACGAGCATCTGCATTCCAATAATTAGCACTGAATTGGTACATCCTTACAGTCATACTAAGACTGTGTGCCTAACATTAGTTTTCTATTTTAATGGTAACTTTTGTTCATGAAATGAAGTAGACCTTTATATTTTAAACAAAGAAGTATTGAGAACACAGATAATGAACTGTGGTGCAGACCAATATGACAACTGGAAAATAAGTTTGGAAATAGAGGGACAAATCTTCAGTTGATTCAAATTGGCTTACTTAGAATTGTTATCTCTGATGTAGCTATCAAGCAAGTATGAATGTTTTAAGCTTTAACAAAAAGCAAATAATTTGGGGCTAAGAGACACACATATATAAGCCTAAACCTGGCTGCTCTCAACCTCCTATACCCCTACACCCTGCCTGAAGTTAAATTTGCATTAAGTGTGCTCGTTTCTCACATACTTAAATTTGTATTCAATATTTTCAAGGATTTGAGATGTACAAGAAAGAAAGAAAAAGGAAAAAAAAACCCACATTTTCTCACAGGATTCAGAAAATCCTTGGTCTGTGATCTTTGATATGTATCTACAAGACAGACTCCAGTAGTGTGAGAGGTTTGATTTTTTTCCTTACAGATGTAATAGTATCAAGTCCTTGTCAGGGTTAAGTGTTTTAAAGTGTAGGAGAAAACTAAGGACCAGGGAAAACAAAGGATTTAATTTTGTTTTTTTGAGGCTTGATAGTGATTATTAACAAAAAGTCCCCCAGAGGATATTGAAAATTAATAAGTGAGAACTGAATTTTATATTAATAGCAGTTCCACTTGTCACAGGAAATAATTCTCAGAATCTAAAGAGATGTTTTTCTCTATTCTTACTGCAGCTTCCTATGAAGCAGTGCAGTTTTTTTTCACCCACAACCAGGATGCTTCAATTTTAATGCACAAGTGTGTCATACTCCATGAACACTATATGTTGTTTTGGATTATAAGGAAGATGAAAATTTTGCCATTGTTCGTCAAAGAACTTTAGGGGACAGTAGTTGTCATTGTCCACAGAGATTGCCAATTGCTGTAGCATGAAATTACAATTAATGATATTTCCTGGATTACATAAAGGATGTCAAACATATGGACCATTGCTTCAGCCAAAGATACAAGCAGCGTGCTGGAAGTATCACATAATACACTGCAATTTTCTGATACATCAGAATGTTTTTGCTAGTAAGAAAAAAAAATTACCAAATTGCAAACACATAGCTAGTTTTGCTTTAGGGCACTCAATCCTGAACTGTAGAACTGTTGTGAATGTTCATGGTTTTAATGATGAAGTTGAGTAGTACTTTTTTATCTTTCCCTCTGTTCATCTATGAAGCCATTTCTTAGATAACTAGGTTTTTCCAATAGTGTATTTTAGGCTACTATGGTTACTTAGACGTATCCACACAAGGCAAGTTTACAAACACAGTCTTAATCATCTAATGGGGTTCCCATCTTTGTGTGGGAAAATGAACATTAAAAGAGCATTTTAAAAGTACATTCTTTGCCTAAAGAAGACAAGCTTATTAGTATACATGCTAAATTAATGTTATTTTACACTTTAAAAGGCATAGGAAAAATTCGATTTAATGTTTTCTAATGTAAAATCATGCCCTAATATATACATATGTAGTTTACAGCCTATAGATGCATGATTTGCAAATGGAATGTTCTCAGATAATTGAAACACCTAAGAGGCCCAGTTTTATTAACTTTATAAGCACTGGTTGGAATAGTATCAGCAACAACACTACTACTAACACTGTTGTTTGTTTGCAACAGATCACAGAAGGATTCTGACTGTGCCTCTGCAAAGGGTGCTCTGCCTCACAGGAAAGCACCCACCTCTGCTTCTGGATGAAATTGCATGGCACAGTGTATTGGAAGAAGGAAAATGTGCCTTGTATCCTCCATCCTCACAGTCACATAGCCAGACAGCAGATTCAGAAGTTTGTTGATGAATTGCTAGAGGCAAGAAAAGATTTCTCCACTCTTTTTCTATTGGTCATGCTAACAAGGTAAGCAGCAATATACCATCTAAATTAATCACAGCTGTACAATCTAAAGAAAATCTGAAATAATGGATTCAATAGTAGACCAGATTCAGTTATCAGCAGCAACTAAGTCTGAAGCACATCCATGATATCACAGATCAACTGTGGCAAGTCTCTAGTCTGAAAATCTAGTATCATCAGTTCTGTCAGTGCTAATTAAAGTCCTTTGAGACACAAGAGTGAAAATGAAACGTAAAGGTGCTAATTTTCTCACTACCTTGATTGAATGATTTCCCCTGTCTAAGAGATTTATGTTATGAAGGCGCAGCTGTTCATTTCATTCACAATCTGCTAGTCTTAGTTGACATACAGCCAAACTCAAAAGGAAGTTTAGTGAATCTAGGTAAACTTATTTAATAAGGGTCTGTGCCAATTCATAATTTTAAATATTACCAACATGACAGTGTTACCTCAATGTTCATACACAGTCTCAGCATTTCAGCCATTTATAGACTTATCATATGACTTTATTTAAGTGAAAATTAATCACCTCATCTCACTTTAAAGTCAGAGGTTAGAAAGAAGTATCTCCAGAGGGGGATTTGTATCTTGTGGCTCAGGATGATGTGAACTGTTCCGTAGGTTAACCTTTCTCTCCATTCTCTGCAGAAGAAGATTAGACAAAAAACTTTCAGACATCTAAAATTTGGTGCAATGAACCTTCACTTGTGCACCACTCTTGAATTGAATTGAGCAGACGGGAATGTAATCTCAGTATAATCACTTTCTCATTGATTTCCTTGGGCTCACTGCAGTTATACAGCAAAATAGGCTCAGGTGAGGCATCACAGGTGTATTGCACCTATCTTGTGCTGAGGTACTAAAAGAAATAAGTGTATCAAAACCCAGCAAAAAAATAGCTGCTATGAAGACAAAGCCAGGAAAGCAAGAAAACAAGCAAAGAAGGAAGTGTGATAATGGAGCAATGCAAACCGCACATTTCTCTAGGCTAAAAATACTTTTTTTCAGTTACTGAACATTTTTTTGGTTATTTAGCAGTTCCATTTCTCCTAAAATAACAAGAATTCTTTTTGTTCAATATGCAGTGCAATCAAGTCACGGTTTATAGGAAGCAAGTATTACCTGGTTTCTTTTCCTTACCCTGACAGATTCAGAAGAGCTTTAATACTGACAGATTCAGCTGTCTGAGGATAACCGGAGGAATCATCAACTGTCCTAGAGGCAGAAACAATTGGCACCTTTACATTCTGCAGTGGTTTGAAAGGTATTTCTATAAGCAGGGAGATTTTCTCTATAAATTAAGAATATTATTGCAATCTTAACAAAAAGTTGCCTCTTCTGAACTGTGCTCTATATATTGTATTTTCTTGAAAATCACTATTACTTTTGTTTCTACAAAGCCTGTATACAACAAACCTGCTACAATTCAATAATAATATGAGATTTTCAATGATCCAAAAAGACAACTGGATTTGTAATGGTACCCCTAGATTATTAACTGTCCAAAAGCCCTAGGTAAGATTGAGCTGATAGAAATGTCTGCACACAGAATAAAATACAAGGTGCCCCTGTAATGCTGATATGCAGTACATACATTTGCACTATTCCAGTGTTTGGAAATAGGAAAAGATATGTCTCCATTAACTCAGGTCACACTGTGTACTCACATTAGCATACTGTCTGTGCAATCAAAGAAAACAAGAGTTAGGTTTTTGTTTTTTTCTTTTTTTTTCCTTTTGTACTAAGATGCATTTATTTGCAAGGAGAACAGTGCCTGCACAAATGTATAGCCTTTTTAAATTTAGAAACTTTCATTTATTCAGTAGAAACTAAGCCCATGCATTCTGTTATTTGTTGAACTTTGGGCACTGGAGCTAGACAAAACTATGAAAATTTGCTTTATCCCCATCAATTGCACAGATCGAGTTCTCTTATCTATATTCATTATTGTACTCTCTGATATGTTGTCTAATTTAGTCCCTAATCCAAAGATACATAGTTAAATATCATTTGTTCATAAAACATCATGGCATTTTAGATGAAAACTGGTGCTAACTGAAGATGGTAGAATTTAACAATAAAGGACTGCATAGAAGCCATCTTGCAGGGGCTTAAAATTAAAGTCTATTGTGTTAAAAGAAGAAGAAAATGGCTCTCTCTGAAGTCTCTGCAGTGTGAGACTTTTTGCATGTTTTTGTTCCTAATCCTTACAGTGAACTTTGCAGTCAGCCTTGTAACTGTTTCCTACCTGTTTAGGGAGTCATCATAAGATCCATCAATATTAACTCAATAAAGTTAATAACAGCGATAATAGGAAACTTCTCATTATGAACTGATGAAAAAATAAGTCTGTACACATGGAAATTACTTATATTCACATTTAATAATAAACATAATGAATCTCAACTCAATAATAAAGCCTGGTTTTAGGAAAAAAAAAATATAGTGTGCATACTAATTAAATACACAGCTTGTCTCTGGAAACCTTATATATTAAGATAGTCTTTTTACCTAACCAAACAATTAAAAATCAAATTTGAGATTAGGCACCTAAGAGGACTACCAATAGAAATTTGTCTAACTTAACTTCAACACTCATATTCAATGCATGGTCATTCTTTTCACTCTTTACAAAGCAGATCTGTGGTGGCTGGCTGAACCATGACAGGTGATTTTTTAAGTGCCAGAGTCAGGAGAGATTTACTTCACCATCAAATTAACGGGATCCCAGATGTGGAAAAAAAGAGAGAAGTTACATGAATGAATCTTGTACCAAATTTCACTGATGTGACTGGGGGTCTGTGTGGGTTTAATGTACTGCATACCCCCTCTCACTTTGAAAACAGAGTTTTAATAGATTCCCTTTAACAGCATCCTGAAGCCCACAGTTTTCTTATGGGCAACATGATCTTTAGACAGAAATCCACTCTTGTCTGTTTTTCCACAGTTATTAAAATGACAAAATATTTTATTGAAATGGGATTTGCACTGAGCCAAGTCATAAAACCAACTAGAGACAAATGGACCTCTAAGACTTTTTATCTGAATATCTGTTTTCTGCTGACTATAGCAAAACTAACATTAATTTTCATTTAAGCCCACAAAGGGTAAATAAAATTTTAAAAAATCCATATATTTTACTTTCATCTGCAGATCATATTATTTAGTTTTTTCCCCTGTGTACAGAGTCTTGCAAAATCTTTACAAATTGTATATGAAGAAGAGAACTTATCTACTGTAACAAAGCTGATAAACCTCAAACAGCATGTCTATATGTTGAAAGATTTTGCAATAATCCTTTACCTTCTATATATAAAATATTCTAAATACAAAGCTAATGTAGTTTTTTGGCTTAGCATTATATGGAAAATTCTTTCATGTTTTTTGGTCAATGAGGAGAAAAAGTATGTAAGTTAGGAAATGTGATACTTTTTATGAGATTGAAAAGAGGTGAAATATCAGTATTTTGAGTAAACAAAGTACTGTTTCCTTTTCTTCCTGTAGTCCATGTTTTTTATTCTTAGAGTCTGTCGTTACTAACTCTCTGTGTACTGCTCTCCAGCTGGCATTTGGCTCGATGCGACAGTGCTTTAAAATAAAGTTGCTGGAGGAACCTCAATCCATCCCACTCCTACCAGATTGCTGCCAGAACCAGGAATAGATGCCCAGAGCCTGGAGAGGGAACACAGGTCATCAGCAGGAGAGCACTTTAGGAGCAGGACAAAGGAATCCCAGGCACACCACCCAGTAACTTAGCTTCACTGGGGATCCAATGTTAATGTCTGCATGCAAGCGCACAGCAGCATGGGGAATAAACAAGAGGAAGCCTGTGATTTTGCTGGCCACTGGAGGAGAGGAAGAAGATCCAAGGGCTGGAACACTTCTCCTATGAAGACAGACTGAGAGGGGTGGGCTTGTTCATCCTGGAGAAGAGAAGGCTCCAGGAAGACCTTGAGGCACCTTACAGTACTGAAAGGGGGCTGGAAGAAGGCAAGAGTGGGACTTTTTACAAGGGCATGTAGGGGTAGGACAAGTGGGAATGGCTTTAAACTGAAAGAGGGTAGATTTAAATTAGATACTAGGAGGAAAGTCTTTACTGCCAGGTTGGTGAGGCAGTGGAACAGGTTGCCCAGAAATGTGGATGCCCCATCCCTGGAAGTGTTCAAGGTCACACAGGATAGGGCCCTGAGCGACCTGGTCTAGCAGAAGGTGTGATTCATGATACATTCAATGATTCTATAAAATATCTAAACTTGGGATCTCATTTATTTTTCTTCCAGTGAACCACAGAATACAAATTATTGTAAAGAGGACAGATTAATTAAATGTTGAAGTTTATATTGCCCACTTCTTGGTGTCATATATAGTTTTATACACCAGAATATGGCAAGTATAAAGAGGATTATTTCCCTTTTTTTCTTGGTAATATAATCTTTGTGACCTTCATCAAGGGATCACTCCTGGCCAAAACAACTGGTTCACATCAACTGAATGTATATTCTTTCCCTAAAATTCAAAGCCTGAAGCAAACCATTTTGTCTCCCACAAATAATTTTCCTTATCAAGGAATTGGCCCATTTGGCTCTAGATTAGGGCACAGGAACAAATCAATGCACATGTGATGTGGATATGATTTAGCCCTGGAGCTAAACAGAGAGTGAACCAACTAAGAGATATATCCACAGCCAGCCTACCCCTCCTTCCCCTCATTTTGCAGCCTTGTAAATGTGCATTGGACATCATGATGTAAATCACTGAGCAAAAACAGTGAATAAGCTGCCTTGCCTTTGTTGAAGCATCCCTTGAAATATACCAGGTTCTGCTCACTGTTGCTGGAGATGTTATTGCGAAGAATAAAAGTTATAAATGACAGTATGCTAACTCAGGATATTTAGAAACTAGCCAGAACAAACTAAAATACAAAGCAGCTTAGAAGGAACAAGGCATATTAGATATCTCTGAAAAATGAGGGGACAAGACTCAACAGAATACTGAAATACTCAGTCACAAACTCTGCAGCAGGTTTGACACCAGACTTATGCGCTAATAGTGTAGTGCATTTAAGAGTTAATAGTTGCCATTAAAAGAAAATGAAGACAGAGAAGACAATATGACTCTGTACATAAGTCTCAAGGCACAAGAATGTAAGTATAAAAAAAGAGAATACAACTGCTGTCAGCACAATGATAGTGAATATGTAAGATGGAGAGAGAATGTTATTTGAAGAACTTTATTCATTTGAAGCTATGCACAAATACTCTTTTTGTAAAAACCAAGAATACCTGTCATGACTGTTTTTCTTCAATATTTGTTCCTGTTGAAAAATTTGATATAGCAAGGAAGTTAGTTTGTTTTCATTGCAAATCACAAGAGCTGTTGTTTTTTTTCTGAACTGGTGAAGTAATATTGGTATTTTTACATAAAAACGATTGTTTTAAAAGACCCCAAAATATTGTCAAAAATCAAATAAAATTCTTGTTTTACTTTTGACATTTCTTAAGCTTCTATTTACTTTCTAAAAATTAGGTTGACTTATAGATGAACAGAGGTTTTTTGTTTTTGTTTTTTTTTTTAATATCCCTGTAGTAGTTTCTAAGGAACAATATGGAGAAGAGGTAACATGAGGTTTCGATGAAAGGAGAAGTATTAGGCTGAAAGGAATTGCCTTAGAGCTGAAGCTCTGTGGAACAGTTAATACTGAAGCTGATGAGGGAGATTTGGTTAATGTATTATGGTTTGATTTCAAGAATGCAGTAGGAAAAGTCTGATTCAAAGGCTCTTACAGAAGCCAAACAACCACCAGAAGAAAGTATAGGTCTTTAAAGAGGTAAATAATTGATTAAAAGATAAGGAACAAAGAACACTATGTCCTTGTTGTGGAGGTAGGACATCACTGGATGCCTACAGAGATTTGTGCTTTAATCTTTGGGCTATTCAGCTGAAAAAGAGGGTGAAAACCAAGATGACAACAACTGCAAACAAAGTTTGCTGATGATGCCAAGTTTCTCACAATTGTAAATATGGTGTGTGAATTCTCCGAAGAAATGGCAAGGACTCTTGTTAAAGTGAGTGGCTGGCAAAAAAATAGCAGATGAAATTAAGTATACTTGAAATGTAGGTAGATGCAAAGTGACACTCTGTGGCTTTGCACGTACAATTTCGGGATATAAGCTGTCATCACTGATCCTGAGTGAGACCTCAGGGACCTAGGGATCATTCCTGTAAAAAATTTTGTTAAATACCATCATATATGACCTTAGTACAAAAAAATGGAATCTGGAGATTACACCACAAAAATACAATGATAGACAGGGAAACAGTAATATGATGAATTAAGAGTTGGTGACCTTGAGGACTAAAGTAATCCAAAATCTGTCAGGAGTCCATTGTCAAAATGGTAAAAACCGATCAGGGATACATTTATCTTGGAAAATAAAATACCTAGCCATCAGGGGATTAAATCCTGGGGTAGCCCTAATGGATGCAAAAAAATTTCAGCAAGTTTTGCTGTGAAGCTTGATCAGCAAATAAACAAGATCTATTCCAAAATTATATCCTTGTGAATTAACTACTCAGAGGAACACAGGAAGCATTAATTTCCAGAGTTATCCTTCAATTGTCTTGTAAAAGTGCAAACAGCAATCCATTATGACAGAAGACAGGAAACTTTCCCAGGTATCTGAGGATGTGAGGGGGATAGATAGACAGAGATAAGCAGGGATACAGGCCAGGCACAAAAAGACCAGGCCAGTAACACTGATGCCTTGAAAAGCCTCACAGAAGCAGGGTCTCAAGACCTGTGCAAAAGAATATACTAGTGCCCATGGTTGCATTAAGGGGAGGTTGTAGATATTTATGTTTCCCACTGCAGCAGTACCTTCCAGGTTGCTCTGTACAAGCTGTGGTGGACATAGGACAACAGGTCTCCTCTGCCCACACTTCTGCCAGTCAGTGCCATCCCCTAATTTATGCTGTCATATGAGAGTATTGCCATGCTTTAGTGCAGTTTGAGTCTTTTCAGAGTTTCTTAGCCCTGGGACAACAAAAAGCTGATGGAGCTACATGGCTTCTGCAGAACTTCTGCTTGGTGTATGGCCAGCTCGGTGTTCAGATGGCCTGTGTCCGTCTGTGCACACCTGTGTACACAGGCACACTAACTCACCTTGCCTCACCAAGAAGAGGGCACTGCCTCCAGTTTACACTGGGAGAACAGAAATTATAATAGATAAAAAAGGTTGCATAGCACTTATGACTTAAACAAAATTTAAAAATTGATTCTCAAAGTCCTATATTGATCTCCCAGATGTGGGTCCTTTTTCCTTCTCAGTGAGAGACATCCCCTCTACATTTCTGAATTCAGGAAATTTTTCATTTTTCTGTGGAAGTATTTTTTCTGTACTACTGTGCTTTTGTGGTGCCAATTACAAGAACCACATTGTTTTTTCAGTGTTACAGGAGAGGTTTGGAAAGGGAACACTTTGAGCAAGTAACTAAGATGAGACACGATAATTTGGTATCAGCTTTCTATCTGTCAGGTACAATCTAAAAGAAAAGAAAGATAGATGAGGAAATCAAGGAACTTTTTAGGGAAACTAAATTAATGTCCTGATACCATTGCAAAGTATGACTGCAAAGGCTGTACATTGAAATCACTCAGTGATTGTGAGTGTCATCACGCAGCACTTACAGGATGGCCAGGGTATCAGACAGAGCCAGCAATGGGTTTAGGAGGGGTAGGTCGTGTTTGACCAAACTGATCTCCTTTTATGACCAGGTGACCCACCTGGTGGATGAGGGAAAGGCTGTGGATGTGTCTATTTGGACTTCAGCAAGGCCTTTGACACTGTCTCCCACAGCATTCCCTGGAAAAGCTGCAGCCCTCGGTTTGGACAGGAGCTCTCTTTGCTGGGTTAGGAACTGGCTGGATGGCCCAGAGAGTGGTGGTGAACAGTGCTGCACCCAGCTGGTGGCCAGGCACCAGTGGTGTCCCTCAGGGGTCTGTGCTGGGGCCAGTTCTGATCAATATTTTTATTGATGACATGGATGAGGGTATTGAGTTGTTCATCAGTAAATTTGCAGATGACACTAAGTTGGGAGTGTGTGTCGATCTGTTGGAAGGGAGGAGGGCTCTGCAGAGAGACCTGGAATGGTTGGATGGCCAAGGCAGAAAGGGACCTGGGGGTGCTGGTGACAGCAGCTGGACATGAGCCAGCAGTGTGCCCTGGTGGCCAATGAGGCCAATGGCCCCTGGCCTGGATCAGGAATAGTGTGGCCAGCAGGAGCAGGGAGGTCATTCTTCCCCTGTACTCGGCACTGGTGAGGCCACACCTGAGTTCTGTGTCCAGTTCTGGCACCTCAGTTTGGGAAGGACATTGAGACGCTTGAGCGCGCCCAGAGGAGACAACAACACTGGTGAGGGGCTGGGAACACAAACCCTGTGAGGAGCAGCTGAGGGAGCTGGGGTTGTTTGGCCTGGAGAAAAGGAGACTCAAGGGTGGCCTTTTCACTCTCTACAACACCCTGAAAGGTTGCTGTAGTCAGGTGGGGGTTGGTCTCTTTCTCCAGGCAACAACTGACAGAAGGACAGGACACAGTCTTAAGCTGTGCCAAGGGAAATATAGGTTGGATATTAGGAAAAAGTTTTTTATGGAAAGAATGGTAAAATACTGGAATGGTGTGACTGGGAACGTGGTGGAGTCCCCATCCCTGGATGTGTCTAAAAAAGATTGGGTGTGGCACTTGGTTGGACTCAATGATCTTGAAGGTCTCTTTCAACCTCATAATTCTGTGATTCTGTGAAATGTTTTTCATGTTTTCTTTAATTTTAAAATGAGGATGATAAATGGTGTTGGCATGATCGTCTCTTGATGGAACTCATACAATATGTATGTTTGAAAAAAAATCTATTTTTTAATATAAACACATTAAGAAACTAAAAGTAGTTAAATGGTGTTTTCACTTCAGTGTAGACATGCACAAAGTTCTTAAACATTTTGTTCATGGTAGTTAAAGCCATTAATAGCCCAGCATTTTTACTTTTCTTGTTTCCGGTTGATCTTTTATAAAAGAGTGAATTTAACCCAATTACACTAAAGAATAAATGACCAAATTGGGATGGAAGAGGAGGAAAGAAGGAAACCAACAGATAATTGATAATTGACAACTGATCTTTCACAAATTAAAAAAAAAAAGCCTAAAGAATTCCACCAGAATTTTAGTATATTAGTAGAATATACTGACAGGCTAATTTGATCCAGCTCTAGAAATGTATCAGCTTAAAGGTTTAGTGGTGATTCATGGGAACTAAAAAATCAAGTCACTTTCCTTAAAATTTCTAAATAGACATACCACCAGTTATTCAAGTTTCTTGTTTCACAGTTGATTTTTCATATATTACATAAAAAAATCAAATACCATTTTTCACCTGTTTGGCTGATGCTCATGAGATGGTTTTTGTACAGGCACCATGAGTTCAGTCAGAGCCTGAGCTGGAACCCATTTTGGTCAATAGAGGGCTCTCACTTACTCGAATAAACTATGGATCATGAGTGCTAGATCAGGACAGTGGGAATCATCATCCAAATTATAAATTTATTTTAGACAGTTTTTTTTTCTAGTAGTGCTTATTTTCAAAAATGTATCAAAAGTACTTTTTAGGCTTTTGAGCTCTCAAACAAGATGTTTTTATGCCTTAAAATACAGTTAAATTTATCTTAACCAGATCTAACTTACCCAAACAGGTTGATTATTCTGTCTTTTCTCTATGAAAACTGACAGAACATACTAGGTTTTAATCTTTTTTTCTTTTCAATTTTTTTTTTCTCTTCAAGTGAAAAATATACAATTTTTAAACCAAAATTTCTGCTTTTTTCCTTTTTTTTCCTGAATTTAGAGCACAGAGAAGCTAGCTGGAGATCTTGCAGAGAGAAAATAGGCATGGCTTTTACTTTTCAAACTGCTTGTTACCCTGAGCATCTCCAGGTTCTGCAGAAAGGCAGTTTGACAGTTCTTAGCAGCTCCTGGGGACAGACTTCCTCCCCAGTGGCATACTTCCAAACCTTCTGCGGCTCTAAAACTGCATGCTGATGGATGCCTTATGGTATAGAAAAGCTAATGTTGTCTTTCACAGACAGAAGAAGGAACTAAGAGGAGAAGAAGCGTGACTGACCTGGACAGCTAAAAGAGGAATCTTTTAAAAAAAAAGTGTGGAAGAATGATAAAAAACAGCCAGCAGAGGAGAGATGAATGAGAAACAAGGAGAAGAATTTCCCTGTTCTAGTACAGTTGATGAGTACTGTGTGTGGGAACCATTCTTATGAATGTACCTGTCTGAGATCCTTGGCCCTTGAGAAAATATCAGAGACACCTTCTCTTCAGACCGTGAGAGGGGAGAAAGTGAATCTTTCCCAAAGCCCAGAACTGAAAAAGAGCTTTTGTAGCAGGAAACATAGTGATTGTGTGCATATTTATTTCTGATGGCTGAAGAATTTCTTCCTTTGCTGTTTGCTGATCAAGCACACAGAAAGTTTCTAACAATTGTCTATGTCTGTCCTGTATGTGATTGAATCTTCCCTTCTTTTATTTTGTGAACTCATGAACACTTGCTTGTACCAGGTATTGTGAATGTCCTTCAAGCCATCCTCCCTGTAACAGAAGCATCCACTGCCTTTTTCAAACCAAAAGTTTCCTGTCTTCCTATTTCTTCCTTTGTGATATACCCTGTATACTTCTTTTCTTCTGCCTTTTTCTTATTTTCTTAATTTTATATGTTATGTGTCTTATTTCTTTCCTGCTCCCATTTCTTACTCCCACCTGCCCTGGGCTCTACCCTTTTCTCTTTCCCCAATGTTTTATGTAGCTTCATAATCTTTTCCCTAGTTCTGCTGTTCCACCCATCTCATTCTCATTGTTATATTTTATTTTTTTCTGGGGAATATATCTTTCATGGTGTCAAGCTCATTTAGGATAATGGCAGAGATGTGATTGGAGGCTGTGTCATGCTGGAGGCTGTTTACGGATGCCTACAACTCATTCTATTTGTAGGCAATGACAGACAAACAGAGAAATGTCATCACGTGTAAATCTCAAAAAAGAAAGCAGAAGGTATTGCAAAGGAGGAATGAGGCTGTTACAGAGCAGGTGTCTTTAGTTGTGCTTCAAATTCTTAAGCAGAGTCTCAGCTTCTTCATCCTCTGAGCCCCACCAGCAGGAGCCTTCTCAATGCTCTTACATCTGTGATACAAAGGTTACCACCCCCTAAAAGACTCCTTTTATGTTTTCTATTGCTCAGGCTATTTTCAATGTTTTGTTCTTGTCATGTGTTTTGTATAGGGTATTAGTTACTATGACAACCTTAACTGCAAATTGACCAAGAATATAAATGAAAAATATATACATTACACAGTAACAGTTCTGTATTCATTACCTTCCAAATATTTCATAGGCAGAAGAATTTTAAAAGATTTTTAAGTGATCAGGAAAAAATCCTTAATTTATTTACAAAAACAAACTAATTGCAATACAAACAATTTGAGCCCTGCATTTGTAAGCAATGAATCAGACACAATTTGAAAAGGTAACTTATTACAAATTATTAGAATTAAATCTCTGTTAGTGACTCTTCCATAACAGTGACTCAGAGCAGTGCACATTTTATATCAAGGTAAAACAAGACAGTTCAGTTCATATTGCAATTAACAGAAAGACTGGGTAAAAAAATCTGGAAAAGAGATGGAAGGATTTTCAGTGTTCAGAGGAGTCCCCAAATATTAACTTGGGGGAAAAAAATATCCAAAAGGTCTAAGGAATTTGGTAAAGTACAAAATATTACTGTCCCTAAATGGGAGAACCTGTATTCTGAGCAAATTCTAATTTATACCACTGTAAATCAGAATGAGTCCATAGAGGTCAATGATCACAAGTTATAGTGAAGCTCCTGCTGCAAGAAAAATAGCAGCTCAGGTTAGGCATGCCTTGAAAGTGTACTGCAACCAGGTCTGGGGCAAATATCTCTTCTTATAAAATCATGACTTAGTCCTTCCAATGACAATTTTCAGGTGGTACATCTTGAGCTGCACATATAGTCTTGTGCACATGCCTACCTGCCGAGGTGCAACACACAGGGTGAGAGACGTGCTCAGAGGAGGCAGATCCTGCTAAGCCTCTCTGCAAGGTCACAGATACTAAGAGGGACACGAGCTAATTGCACTAACATGGAATTTTAAGCATCAACTCAGATTAAACTTAATTGACAAATATGTAATCAGTTTGGAAAATCTGGGTTGGGATTTTTTTGGAAAATTTAAGCAAGAGTAAATAAGAATAATAGTCAGATTTGGTCATTTCAGGAGTTAAGGTGTTAAATGGCTGATAAAAAAAAAAAAAAGACAATAGTTTGGGGAGGGGGGGTGGGGTGGTTATTATTAATGAACTGACCAAGCATGGAGCAATGGAACTTCAACCCTGATCTCTCTGTACTAGGGGCAGTTAAATCTAGTGGAATATTATAACATGTGTAACTTGCACAGGTAAGTTTTCTGAGATCTCAGTTAACAGAGGAGCTTGGCTTTCAGTGCTATTCCAACATAACCCAGATGTATTGGCTATTATAATCAATTATCCCCCCTTTAAAGGGGATGCAGCTCCAGAGGGAACATGAATTTATAGCGGGGTGCTTTCCTTATTTTCATGCTTTTGGAGAAAACCTAGCAAAATTATTATTATGGAATATGTGGCTGTTTGAGTTGCCTGTTCTTCCAATGCAATTTCCATCTTTTAAATTTGTCTCTCAGATTCTTCTCAGTTCCATTCTTGCAAACACTTCAGTGCTATTACGCAAACATCATGAATGACACTCCAGTAAAAATAAGCAAGTGCTTCAGTGCTTTCAAGAATGGAGAACTGGTGAGCATCTCATTCAAGAGCAGTCAGAGCTAGACATAAAGGAGCTGATTCCTTGTGAGTATAAGAAATAAGTGTTTTGTATCATGCTAAATTTTAGGAGAATAGGAATTAAATGACAGCAGTACAGTGAGACATGCATTTACAAAGCTACTGCCAAGGGATTGGAACTTTTTTCCAGTCTGAGTATTATGGGACAGGAATATGCAAGCCACGTAAATTATCATTGTTCCTGAAAAATCAATGACTTGATTTTTCAGTTTCTGCCACCTAAAATTCTTATCCCTGCATTGATCAGAGAAGCAGATTGGGAAAAAAGAAGTCAAAATGGTTGCTGATTTTTCTTAGAATTAGAGCATAATGGAAATGACATATTTTTGAGGTGTTTTCTTGCTGTATCCAAATGGAGAAGAATATGAAATAAATTCCCTTAAAAACAAGTGGTCACAACTCCATTGATTTAAACTGCATCGCCCTCAATTTATACCAGAACAGGCAACATGACAATTTCATGAAGGTGCTTACTGCTTCTTATCTGCACACAGAGCTCATGGGAACAGCAATGACATCCACAGAAAATTTAGGTACATAATAGTAAGCATAATTTAGTCACACAACACTACCATCTTCAAATACTGATTTCTGAGAGAGAAAAATGCTCAAGCCCAACCCCAAGTGCAGGCTTTAGTAATTATATTTATAGACATGTAAAAACTAATAAACTGTCTCAGATCCTCAGGGTGGGTAAAACTCTGTCCTTGATGGAACATTGTTTCACAGATGTTTAAAGCAAGCAGTGTTCTTACAGTATACAAATCATCTCCTGTTCTCCAGATGAGATCTATGCCTTTTCCTATGCCAGGAAAAGTGTAGATCTCCACATTCATATTTCTTAGTAGAGGGATTGTAAGAAAAGGTCATTTATTCTACACTTTTAAATAGGATGCTATTCCAAACAGAAAAACTTTAAACTGATGTATCAGATATAGATGCAATTTTAGGGAGATTAATCTACCTGAATGAAGCAGTCTTAGCATGTAAACAGATGAAAGCTGGTGGACTTTGAAATAACAGTATTTGCATATCTTTACATATAAAGCAGACATGAAACTTAGACTTTACAATAACTTGTGGAAATCACAAAAATACTATAAATACCGATAGGAATACAGCCAAGAATCCTTCAGTCCTATTCCCCATGACTCAGACCTGTCTTGCAGAGTCAAAGCCATTGAATAACATCAAATTCTCCTCAAAAAAAATCAGAATTAAAAAAAAAAAATCAAAAAAGGTAATTGCTAATTTTGCTTAGGATAGGAAAAATTGATAAAGGTACAGAGCTGTAAGTCACTTGTGACAGATAACAATATAGATCACCTTAATTTAATAATCAATAAAATCTCAGCTGAATACAGAAAGTATTTCTGTAGCTCAGAAGCAGTAACTGTTTTCTTTGTATGAGAGGATCCAGAGAAAACCTTAGGAAAAAAGCAAACACATCTTACATTTTAAGAAATAATGATCAAATTAATTTCACAACATAATCATGGTGCTTGATTGTGAATTGTTTTTGTTTTGAGGGTTTGTGCTTTTTGAAGTTAAACTATTCAGAAACCAATTTGTAGACACTGAGTTAGAGACATGGGTTTGGCAGTTTTAGGTTTACATTTGGACTTGACAATTTTTAAGATCCTTTCCAACCTCAGTGATTGTATGAAATATAAGAAAGATGAATCCATCTGAATATTTTTGCTACCAAAACATTCCTTAACTTTTGTAGAGATCTTTGTGATATCAGAGTACATGTCTGTTTCCACTATGCAACTGATCAACATTAAAGAACTACAGTTCCTCTCATGGTTCAAATAAATGTACTCAGGCTTACACCTCTGTCTAGAACAGTTGGTGCTGTCCAGGAAATGATATAGTCAGAAATCATAGAACCACAGAATGGTATTGGCTGGAAGGGACCTTAAAAGTCACCTAGATCCAACCACCCTGCCATAGGCAGGGACACCTTCTGCTAGACCAGGTTGCTCCGTTATATCTCTCCTGGCCTTGAACACTTTCAGGGACGGGGCAACTACAACTTCTGTGGGAAACTTGTTCCACAGCCTCACTGCCTTCAAAGTAAAGAATTTCTTCCTGATATATAATCTAAACTCACACTCTTTCAGTTTGAAGCTTTTCCCTCTTGCTCTATCACTACATTTTCTTGTTAAAAGTTCCTCTCCAGCCTTCTTGCAGCTGGTCCAGCCTTTTGGTCACTGCTGTAGAAATAACTGCATTTTCCAAGTATATGAGAAATATTTAGAATAGATGTTATAGAGAGGGGGTTCTTGGCAGATTGACGAGACTCAAATTGAAGTAAACATTTTTGATAATTACTGTAAACATTGCCATATTTGGGTAGATTTTTTTAGATATTAATATTATTAATAGCAGTAAGAGAGAAAACTATTTAAGCTACATATATATTTTTTCAAAATTATTTGGCAACATGAATTTCTATAAAATCTGAGAATTCTTGTAATTTTAAAGAATATAGGCCAGCATGTATATATACTAAGGCTCCCTAGAATTATGATTGGAAAACCCCATCACTCAGGTGCAGTGTATTGAAAGAATGTTAGTCCGTATCTGAAAAAACATGCCCACCAGGATAGTCCACAGATGACAAGGTTATATAAAAATATATTCTGCTCCAAAGGTGACCAGATTGTTTGATAATGGATGGCACATAATGTGACCAAGATGGATCTGAGAAAACATACATTAAAAAGTAGTCTACAGAACTATATATCAACAAAATCAAAGAAAACAAATAAATTTTGATCAATTAGTTTTGAATAGGGCTCAAAACATTATCATACTTTTAAAATACAGGTAATCATCAAAATTGACTGTAACAGGTGATGCTGTCTCTAAATTGGACATACAGAGCTGAGGCAAGCCCCAGTGAGCAGTGCAGGAGGCCACATCTTTTTAGAGTCAGGTGTGCAGAACTGATACTGTGGCATCCTGCCCTGTGTGACTAATTGCACAAGCATTGCCTTGTCAGTGAGAAAGGCAGCTGTACCCTAAAGTCAGATCTCAGGCTGTTCTGGTTATATGCCCATGAGGTTTGGTCCAGCTGTGAAATCTGAATGTAACAGTTCACTTTATCTTTAGTGACAATGCATTCTGCTATAGCCACTGTTTGGTAACAGCAGTGGGGAAGTGGAAGCTGCCCTTTTGAGGCTGGGGTAAGAGCCCTGCAGCTTTTTTTGGTGAAGGATAAGAGAGATGATCAGAGCATGTGAGCTGCGTGGTGCTGCATCCAGACCTACGCTGTTGTGCCTCTGGAGGAGGCTGGCCTGTGGCACCGTGCCAAGGAGGTTTCAACCTACCACAAACACCTATAAGAAAAGGACTGCACTTGTAATAAACAGAATTTTCCTTAAAAAGATGAGTCTTGTGATTAAAGGTGTGGAAACCCCTCCTACAGCCTGATTCTCACAGAGACCTATTCCAAGCAACTGCAAGATTATCAACATACCCTTTATATGTCTGAATAATTCTCACCATTAATGCAGGCTCCATGAGGGCTCTAAGGCACAAATAGAGCCCACAGTGAGGAGTCCACTAATATTTCTATTTCTGTTTTATAAACTTTATTCTTCAAAGGAGTACCTATTTTATAGTCAGAAAAAGATTGTTGTCGTTTTTCTGTTGGTTTATCCATTACCATTTGTCCACTAAATGCTGTGGGAGAAGATTTCAAAAGCAGAAATAGGCAGCTAGATGCTGAACATGCACTGAACACCAAAGGGAGTTTGGCTCCTAACTCCTTTGTACCTTTGAGAATCTGCTCCAGAAGCTTTAAGTATTACAAATCAACACAGTGCTGACTCTGTATTAC
This sequence comes from Poecile atricapillus, assembly GCF_030490865.1. Lineage (NCBI taxonomy): Eukaryota > Metazoa > Chordata > Aves > Passeriformes > Paridae > Poecile > Poecile atricapillus. The sequence goes on along the minus strand of NC_081251.1, from coordinate 23,104,218 downwards.
ATGTTCTCATTTTCACTGCAAACCTTAAGCAAATCACCTATTTCACAAAAGAACACAAAATTTTCTTATTTTGCAACAGATTACGTTTTAAAGCCAGTGGAATAAAAGACAATGACTGACAGACTCTTTGGTGTACATGCAAACTGAAAAAGATACCAGGAATTGCTCTCCTTCCGTGCTAGGGATCATACCTTACCCCCCTCCTCCCAAGGTCTTTTTTTCTGCTGTGGAAAGCACAGCAGTCTAGCTGAGATGACAAAGTACATGCTCTCACTTTGGATAGATGACTAGGGATAGTCACTCATCCCCTTAACAAGAGGACCAAGGCCATTCACCTAATGTTAGCATATAACTCCTGCAAGCTACCTATACTGCAAACACAGAACATACTCACAGATCATGATCAGACACTATCTGAACTCTTGCTGTCTCTCAGCTAGGAGCCTAAAATTGGGCAAAATGGGTCTTAATCTCTACATGTCTCCACTGATATACAGGCAGCACAACCTCTGAATGTCAGGACCTGGAACAACATGAATGCCTCCTGCACAGACTATGAACTAGGAATATACTAACACTTTTACCACTTGCTTCTGAATGTTCTAAATGAAAATAAGCTAATAATAAATTATTGCCAACCAAGGTCCCATGGGGAAAAAAATATCAAAACATCACCTCATTAAGGTTTTTTGAAACTGAAAGACCTATTTCCAACAAACTCTAAATTTGCAATATTCCATTACCTTGTCAATGACTTTTTTAATAACTGCCTGTAATGAAGTGATCCATTTCAGTCTTGTGGACCTAAGAATCCCTATGATATGGCAGGTCCCTCCTAGACACAAGTGTTTCACACTGACTTTATGACATTGCTATAAGAATCTGTGGGGTGTTTTTGAGGATCACATTAATTTTGATCTACTTCCCAAAATCTTCAAAGAACTCTTATGCTTCCTGTTTCAGAAGACTCATGCTCCCACAAGGAAGCATGGACCACATATAACAACACTCAGATTTTCTAGCTCTTGACTTTTTCTAACAATAGTCACTACAAATCTTAAAAAAAATCTAAATTGACCAATTACTTAGTCATATCCTTAAAAAAATATTTGAAGACATGAAATTATTGCATGCTTAGAACAGGTGCTGGTGAACATCCTTGTTCTTATCTTTCACTCCCTTTGACAGCATATTATGGAGGGCTGAAAATAGAGAGACTTAAAGCAATGCCAGGTAAACATGATTTGTGTGTACTACAAAGAACTGATGATAACTAATTTAATCAGAAATCTGTCCATGTGAAAAATGACAGTGATGCTATCTTGAATTCAATCAGAACTCATCTGATTTTTTCAGATTTGCAGTCTGGGAGTTAAGCTCCCTAGAAACAGAGACATAGAGACTTCATACAGGAAAAGGGAAAGTTGAATCTGAGAAGCAGATTATTTCTACGGTGAGTTCTGATCTTAGTGTGTAGAAGTCCCACAGACAGACTAGGTTACTGATGTTCTCAAGAAGAAAAGCCTGTCTTTTTTAGAGAGAGGGGAACTCTAATTTAGAAGTGAGGAGAGAAATGGCAATGAAAATGTAGAAAGTAGATGAACTGTAAAGGACTAAGTAGGGAGGATAGATCATCACTGCTCGGAACTTGCTGTTTTAGAACAGCTGGCTAAAATGCTGTGTAAGAAGGGAATGAGATGACAAAGAACAAAAAATTAATTCAGTAAAAAAGGCTAGACCTCTCATAGTTTCATGCATGAAGGGTAGAACACGGTTCTGCCTTCTTTCCAAATGGAAGAAAATCATGACTGGTTAAAGCAAGCAAGAAGATACTTAATCTCATTATTTATGAATACCATTATGCCTCTCTTCAGAAAGGCATTTTGCCAGCTTTAGCCTAAGCAGCTGCTTTTAGGCATTTAGCCTAAGCAGCAGTTAGGCTCTTTCTCGAAACCCCATCTTTGGATGGTATTAGCAAAGCCAATCACTGTCCAGTGTCAGGCCATCCAATATTTGGGAAGATAATTGAGGTTACGCTGATGGGTCAATGATAGCAATGTTTGCATTTCAAAGATTTAGATGACTCCCATCTAGCTTGGTCAATATGTAAGTAGAGAAATGTGAGTACATGATCACTTCCTAATGACTGTTGCTGGGTCTCTTAGATTTTTCCTATGAAGGCAGATGTTATTGATAATGGGCTACAGCAGGAAGAGCACCTCAAATTCTTCCTTTACAGATACCAAATTCCACCAGGTTATTCTTGTCCCATACTCACACACAGCTACTAGGAGTAATGCTGAACTGTAACTTAAACTTCAGTGCAATCGATACTTTGATTTTATAACTCCTTCCCACTCAGCCAAAGCCAAAGATTTATTATTTGTATAGGACATGATCTTGTCATCACTGAAGTCAGTGGAAAGACTGCCATTTAGCTCAGGTTAGCAAAGCTTTAATGGATAATAGCAGTAAGCATTCACCTGTACTCTGTTACTTTGCAGTAACTGTAAGGCTGTTTGCCTGTGAAAAAAAGGGTAATCAACCTCTTCCTCCCACCCCCCCACCCCCACTGAAGTTAATATACATCAATGGAGAAGAAATAATTTCCGTGTATCTGCATATGCACATCCCAGATGCAGCCACATCATGAGTTTAAAGTAGGACTTAGAAGCATATTAACACATACAAGAAAAAACATTTAAGGAACAGTTTAGAGACATTTAAGTAATTTTAAATCCGACACTGTCGTGAAGTTTAAACGACATTGTCATGATGGTTTAAACCACACCATCAAATTCTTTTTCAGTTAATACATGCAGATAACAAGCTGTGAAATCTGGCAAGCACCTGAACAGACTGTCTCCCCCTGCAGGCCTGTACAGACCACTCGCTGTAAGGAACTCCTACATCAGAAGATCCCTCAGGTGTGGATATGTACAAATTAAGTGATTGAGGTACACAGGTGAAATTCATCTATTCTGAAAAAATATTTTGAGGTGTGGCGGAAGCTATTTCTACAATATCTATTGGGAAAATAAATATGAATGTGGACAAGATTATTTGTCCACAGATGTTCTACTGGGACTGTCACAGTTATTACTTTCCAGCTTAGCATATCCAGTGAGGCCACCATCAGAACTCAAGAAACTGCAGCAACATCTTCCTGATAAAACAAATTCACAGAAATCCTCTCTGACCCTTTTCTTATGAGAGGGTGAAGCGTACCCAAAAGCCCTGTTAGTATAAGCCATACAAACTCATTTCTTGGAACACCTGCCAAAGTGAATATATCTCCAGAGATTAAGTCACTTCAGTCAAGGACTCTTTGACTCTAAGTGTAATTTGTTGATAGTGATTATTTTTAAAGCACTGATGACTGTGCACCTGGTTATATGTGCATTCTCCCCATTTTCCTCTCCTGCCTGTTAACACTTCTTGTGAAGGCCCTGCTATTAAAAGGTAAGCCAAACATTCAGTGTCAAGATAGAAGGACTGACTCCGTCTCTGAAATCTCTTTCATCTGGAAACCTGGCAGAATTTAAGTCCAAACAAGAAGTCTCAAGGTATGATGAAAGAAAGAGATGCAAGACACTTGATTAACTGCTCTTGCTGACATGTTTGATTTTTTATCTCAATATATTTTGTTCTCTATTTATGAAACTTCTACTACCACAATAGTGGTCTAAATCTCAATTAGGAGGAATAAAGACCTCAAGTACCCTAGACAGAAGAGGTTCTTATGACAATTTTTAAACATCTACTTATGATTACCCTTGCTTTAGCATTACACCTCTTTATTTCCTCCTTTAACTCTATTTTTTTTTTCTTCTGACCATGGATTCAAAAGTTTATTCTGTGTTTACCTCATATTTCTTCTTTAGCTGCTTCAATGCCTCCATTTCACCCAGCCATCCAACTTCTTTCATGATCAGTATCATAATTTCTCACCATTTTTCTCATGACCTGTACTCCTCTTGTCCTCTTTTCTCTCTTCTGACAACTTACCCCTCTATTTATGGATTAGTCTTTGCCATGTTAGAAACTGTATGATTTTACCTACATTTCCTTCTATTTCACTTTCAACTCCCAGCTATTAGCCCATTCTTTATGGAAGGAGAATTAGAACACAAGAAGAATATTATCAGAAGAAGTGTTATTGTAACACTCTTAGGAATTCCTTTAAAACAATTTTTCTCTGATTTAGTCTTGCCCATCTTCAGGGCCCCATGAAACTATTAATTCCTCAATCTCCCAAAAACTAATGTTTAGGAAGACATCATTTTCATCCACTTGGACCTAACACAGAACTCTTCTTAAAATAGTGTATGTCCATATCTTCATCAATTCCCTCTTTACCTGATTGCTAAGGTAGTATATTTGAGAATATCTCATCCACTCTCCAAACTACTGTGTGGGTTTTCTGTCCTTGTTTTCCTTCTATCTTCTCTCTACACCTTGTTTCTCATGAGCAAATACAAATTCAACTACCATCTGTTTGTTCATGACTCAGAGATATACTAGTCTACTCCAGACTAATCTCCTTATGTCCAAACTGAAATCTCAGCCTGCCTCTCTGACATATCCTCATGTATATGTAGCCATCATCTCCAATGCATCATGAATCAAACAGACAACCTATACTTTTCTATACACTAAACCTTTCTTTCTCAGCCAGTTAGCTCAAAATATGAGCCAAGCCATATCACTTAAGTCTTTTTCCTAACACACAAGATCTTCAATTTCTAACAACTGGGTTGCAAGACTAAACGAGATCTAAGGCTTAGCACAAGGAAACCACACCAAGAGAGTTAGGCTGAAGCATGACTCTTCCAAATGCTTAAACAAATAGTAGAGAATAGTCATGGTAGCTCAGGTTGGCAGCAGTTCACTATCTAGTGATAAATAGCTTGCTAAATTAAGCACTTTCTTAATAAATCAGTGTGTGCTCATAATTAAGATGCTGCATAGCTGTACATCATTCAGCACTGTGGTCACTCAGGTAAGACAGCTCAAGGGAAGCAACTAGACTCTTGGGTATGGAGTCCTCCTGACAGGTATGACCAAAGTCTCCTCGCAACCAAACATCTATCCTGTCCCAACGAAAGCAGGATCTTTCCAGCTCTGATGAAATCAGGATATTTCCAGCTCTGACAAATGTAGTGTTGCCCTTCCCATATCCAATGAGATTTCTGCCAAAAAAAGATTTCTTTCTGAGCTATTTTTGGCCTCCCTTCTCTGCTTCTTCCATATCTCTCCCATCTGATAGAAGTTACTATTTTTCATTCTCAAAGCCTGCTGACACTGTCACATTTTACTCGCTGTCAAGATGCTGACTTACTTGTCTGTTTAGACCATTATCCTAGCTGCTGTTACCCACGTTATTAGCCTTGCATGGTCATACATCACACTTTGCAGGATCTTCTTATGCTTATAAAGAAAACATATAATCTTTTTTCCTTGAACTACTACAACAAAGTTCCCTTTTCCCCTGTTAACCCTCCAAAGCTAAAATGTTTAAACCTCTGGGAAACAGCTCCTAAGTGGAATAATGATCTTGATATTGTCTCCTACAGGCACCCTGAAGACTGCTACCTACAAATTCCACCTTCCCTCAAAGGCAGAAATGTCTTTCAGAAGTCTCATCTTCCTAACATCAATTATTAATGTCACCTTAAGGATAGATGGGATCAGTGTAGGTGCTCTGAAAAGAAAGTGTGTTAGAGCCTGCCCCTGAGGAGCTAAGTAATGCTTGACTACTTTAAAACAGGCAACTTACATTTTCCCCAACACTTTTGCCAACTGTTCCCCCTAAACTAAGCATTCCACAGGGGAATACAATATGGCAGAGCAGGAGCAGGCTGCCCAGGGGCCCTCTTGAACAACACTATCATATCCTCTTTGCTGACCAATACTCCCTTGAAGCATCTTGCCTGACAGCCTATAACCATCTTTTCCCTCTTTTCTCCTTTCTCCATCTTAGAAGGCTATTGATACTCACATCTATTGTCTGTGCTGCTCTATAACATAATAATGTGGTTGTAGCCAATACTGCAGATGTCATCGATATTGTCAGTCTTACCAGAGATTGTAGTCTGGACACAACATCACCACAAAAAGAAAGCAGAGTCTAGCCTAACCTCAAGAAACAAATTTTTTAACTGTAGATAGACTGTGGGTGGCATGGCCTCCTTTTTATTCTTTATGGTTTAACAAATTTGGGTTAGGAACATATGTATATATAAATATTTTTTCATTGTTCCAGCCTGGAAGACTGTTATGATTAAAGAAATCATTAAATATTTCAAGGCTGAAAACAGAGTTCTTGAAAAGAGAATGTGCTAAGTGAGAGTATTTGGAACTGCAGTCTCTGTTTTTGCTCATAACTGAAGAGCTTATGTGACAAAAAAACATTTGGATGAAGTTGCTCATGGAGAACACTGTTCTACTTTCTGACTTCCTCACACTAAATCTCTGTTCTGCTGAAGACTATCTTCTATAGATTTTTTTCCCCCCAACATAATATTTTGAATTTTTAAGCTTTGACATTTTGAATTTCACAATAACCTTCTGAATGAAAGCTACAGACTTCTGTGTCCAATGGCAAGTACAGATTGTGTCTATGAGTTCACACAAATATCCCATTTTAATAAGTGTGTATTCTATTTTCAGTTATGTTCTGAATCAGTAGTTTTTCTTGGATAGGTGCAAATATTCTTGCACCTCACAGAAATATGCTTCTTCCTCCCATAAAACGAGAACATGGAAATATGGATTCAATATTATAATATTATAATATTATTTATTATCATATTATATATTATGTTATCACATTATCAAATAATATCATATTATTCATAGCAAGCTGAAAAACATTAAAAGAGAAGAGGAAATCTAACCTTTCAGACCTTTGTTTTATATGGCATAGAGGAACAAAAGGACAAGCTCTCAACTGAAAATAAATCCTTGTCAAGCTACCTTTAAATCACCCTGATTAGTACAAATAGTCTTGACATATACACTCCCCATACCGTCTATAGGGAATAGGGAGAAATATTGCCTCTGTTCAAACTCATAAATTCGTGGATTTTATGGTAGTACATTAGGTACTTAATATACAACAGAGAGATTACAATCATTAGGCTAGATCATGTTCTGTAATTACCACGTTTAGGTACTGCAGTTCCACAGTGAGCTCAAGTCAGGTCGGTGGAGATTCTTCCTGGAACACTGTGCTTCAATTCCAGTCATCTTCTGGGTTTTTTGGCTTTGGGAAAAAAAATTGTGTCACACAAGGTTTGTAAAAGTCACTGTGACAGCTACCTGAGTCTGTTGAGAGTCTGAAATCTTCTCAGGGGGGTCTGTGCTATCTTGTTTATCTCAGTAAGGCACAATCTCAGGCAACAAATGGTAACATGCTAAAGGCTGACGAGGTTTATGCATTATGGTTTACTGTCACAGGGTGTGAAAAAGGAGAGAAGGTATCTTTTGCAGACATAATGACTGTGGTGCTTAGTTATTTTGCCTTATCCAGATGCTATGAAAGGAGCAAATTAACACTTGGATAGCTCAAAAGAGAAGGAATTGGGTCCCAAAAGCTCAACGAAGCTCAGAAAATCCTCAGAAGAACAGAAGGCCTCAGATACAGTAAATCTATGCTGTCTGAGTCAAGACCAAGAAGGCACATATTATATCATACCGGAGCTTTGGCAGAATCTGCTATGAGTAGGATTAAACTGCAACTTCTCAAGAGTGCTTACTGAAACAGCATACCAAGAAATGACACCATCATTACTGCTTTCAACTAGATGCAGGCAGCTATAAATGGTGTTTATTTACGACTTTTCCACTATCCCAACTTAACAGACAATACAACAAAACAAAAAATTAGTGAGCCAGATGCAATGCAAGCAATTGCTCATTTCAAAAATCTGAGCCTCAGACTAATTAATGGATGCTAGGAAGTAAGTCTCAGCTTAAGCTTAGTGCCCATTTCCATCTTTCTCACAACCTTTAGCAAACTCCCCCCGGTCGTCTGACAAAGATAAGTGGAGGAGCCTGAGCAGCTCTGACTGGGGAATTCTGCACAGCAGCTTGGCTACATGACGTCTGGTACTAACAAGTATTAGCATCATTTTACTTTCACTAATGGAAAAAAATGAGTCCCGGAGGTGCTCTTAAAATATGGATGAATGCTAACTAAAACCAGATCCCTTCTGTGGAAGTGTTCGGAGGGCAGTGGGTTTGTGAGCTGTGGGGAAAGGCAGAGAAGGGGCTGCGGGCCGGGCCCGGCAGGGAGGGAGCGCTTGCCACGAGATGGCAGCAATGCCACGTCTGGCTCGGCAGCCTCCCTGCCTCTGCTTTTTAATTTTTTTATTTTTTCATTTTTTTTCCGAATGAGAACCACAACGTTTTTACATAAATACAAGCTTATCAGCCTACCTCGTCCAGTGCCCATTCACCACCTTTATGCAACTTACAATGAGAAAACAGCTTTGCCTATTTCCCCACGAAAGAAAACTCCTCGTAAGTGAATAATTACAACCTTGAAACTACCTTTCCAAAAGGGCTTGTGTTTCTCTCTTTCCTTCCTATGAGCCTTTGTGTTTTAATTATGGATATAGGTAAGCATGACTTACGGTGTCAGGCCCAGCGTGCAGTGGTGATGACAATTCATAATGGATTGAAAGTCAGGGTTGGGCACATTTTTGCCACCCGTTTGAAGGTAGGCTTGGCACAGAAACCCTTGCTGGAATCATGGAGCATAGGGACCTGTGACATAACAACTTTGGGTCACCATTTCTTTTCCCTCGGGCTCAAGGAACCAGCCCTGCCTGCTCCAGGCTGGTGGTGGGAAAGCCTCTGGTGCATACTGCCATGTCATATTTTGATTGGTTTTTCGTTAGTTTTGGAAAGGATTGTTAATCTTTTTTTTGAAATTCCTCTTGGCAACAGGAGCTCTCGAGAATGGCAACATAAAGACAAAGCAGTGTTCCACAAGGAGATACTGGCTTCTCTCCTTCCTCTCAGGAACAACAGCTTGTTCTGATGAACTTAGAAGGAACGAGTAGGGCACATTTTGGACCTGAAAGCCTTCCTCCCTCAAGCGCGGGGACGAAAGCAGAGGGTAATTTCACCTAGGACAGGGACCCCAGCGCCCGCACCACTCGCACCCCGCATGTGGCTGGGGGAGGCGAACTGCAGGCAGAGCTGGGGGACAGGACACCTGGGAATCGCAGCAGGAGCCTCCCGGCAGGTGTAGCCCTACAGCCGCTACCCTTCTCGGCGCCGGGGGACACCGGCTGCAGGGACAGCTATCTATCCCCCGGGGCCTTTCGGCGGCCGGCAGCAGCCGCCCGGGGCCGCGGCCGGGGCGGGGGACGAGGCCGCGGCCGCCCCGAGGGGCCGTGCGGAGCCGTCCGGCGGCGCGGGGAGGCTGCGGGCTCGGCGAGCGGCGGCTGCACAGCGCCGGCCCCTTCCCCTCTCCGTGGGAAGTGATGGTTGAGTCCGGCGGCGGCGGCGGCGGCTTCTCGTGTGGCTGGCAGCCGCTCCGCTGCGCTGCCTGCGCTACTCTCGCCGCGATCCCTCCCTCCCTCCCTCTTCTCTCCTTCTCCTCCTCCTCCTCCTCCCTCTCCTCCTCCTCCTCTTCCTCGCACTCTCCGCATCCCTCTCCTGCCGACGCCGCCGCTGCCCGGCTCTCCCCGCCGGCGGCCGTGCATGCCGCGCTGCCCGCGGCCCCGGGCGTGCCTCCCCTCCCTCCCTCGGCGCCCTCCCCTCCCCTGGGCGGGCGGCGGGCCGGCGGCGCCGGGGCTCCGCGGGCGCTGAGCGGCGCAGCCCCGCCGCGGCGCGGGACTGATGCTGGCTGAGAGCAGAGCCGAGCGAGCCGCCCGCGCAGTCCTGCAGGAGGCGCCGGGCGCTGCGCGGCGCTCGGGACCCGGACCGCTCCTCTCCGCCTCTCCTCGCCCTGTGGTGGTTATTTGGCGCTGTCCTTAGCCCCGCTGCCGCTCGGAGGACACGGTCGCAGCCGAGAGGAGCCGCCGAGGGTTTTGTGTGAGAGTGTGTGTGTGTGTGGAATAACTGCAGACATGACTGCGTGGAGGAAATTCAAGTCTCTGCTGGTTCTCTGCGCGGGGCTCCTCACTGCAGCTCAGGGTAAGATTCGGGTTTCTTGCATTGCATTCGTGTAGGCTGCGGTTACGGCACTCATAACCTCTCAGCTAAATCTCTGCCTCTCGGATGAGCTCTCTCCCTCGCTTCGTTTCAGCAGGCTCCTCGAGCCCGGTCTCCCTTCTCCCTGCCTCCCACCTCCCGCCGGTGTTCCCCGAGGGCTCTGCTCTCGGCCGGTCACTTCCCCCGGGAGAAACCAGCCCCCTGGAGTTGGGCAGCAGCCGCTGCGGCGCCGCGAGCGGAACCGTGCGCACCCAGCCGCTTGGGCAGCGCCAGAGTTTGGGAACACTTCGTTATCCGCGCACGCACGAACGGCACTCGCTGCCGTGTGAGGGACAGTCCCAGGGCTGGCAAGTTTGGATCTCCCCTCCTCCCGCCTCCCCGGCTTTTGCCGTGCTCGAGGGGGAGCGCGGAGTGGGTGGTCGCGGAGAGCCGCCTCCGCCTGCTTTCAGCCGGCTCCGCTCCCCGCAAGTTGCGCGGAGGCGGGGATGCGGCGCCGGGGACACCTCCGCCAGCTGCCTGCCCGTGCCTGAGGGAAGAGGACTCCTCTCTGCTGGGTGTGCGGTGGAGAGAGTCTCCCAACCTCAGCTGGGTTTCTCCTTAAAATCAATGGGGGAGGGTGGAGAAACGAGGGGGTGACGGTGGAGAATTTGGTTACACAACTTCAGTGCTGGCCTCAGCCCCATTACTTGCCTCATCGCTGGAGACAACAACTTCCCCATTATTCACTTCGCCTCTCATTAGCCCTGCGCTTTTTCATGCTGGGAGAGATGAGAGTCTGTGTGTGTGTGAGAGAGAGAGAGAGAGGGAGGGAGTGAAGCAGCTCGCAGCTGAGCACCTGTCCCCGATACAGCCTCTGTCTTCTCCCACCTCGCTCCCGGTTGTTCTTGCCTGCCTCCGGATGACGGTTCCCCTTGCGGTTTTTACTGTCTGAGTCTCCCGTAACCCTCCCAAAGCGCTTTACATCGTTCCCACCATTTTATTTTTCTCGCTGCTCTTTTCAGTGCGGGGGTGGCTGAAGCGGGGGGAGCAGGGCTACCGCGGCCCGGGCTGGCGGGCGAGGCTGGAGCCTTCGCCGTCCTGCGGGTGCCCATGGCCAGGTTCCCTCGCCCGCCTGGGCAGCACGGCAGGGTGCCTTCCCTCCGCTAGCCTCCGGCCGTGATCTGCAGGGAGAGGCGGTAGGAGGTCAGCCCGGGCTGCCGGGACCCGGGCAGGAGCTTTGCCCCGTCCGGAGGAGCGGCTGCGGCTCCTCACCATCCCGATGGCATCCCTCCTCTGCCCGGATCCTGCCGCTGCCGCGGTCCACCGGGCAACGCCACCCGGCTGCCTCTGTGGGAAGGGAGCGGGGCGAGAAAGGCGCACGTCTTTCCTGGGCTGTGAATCCGCGGCTCCCGGAGATGGGGCTGTGCCCGGCAGCACACACAGCCCGGGGCGGGCGGGGGCTTCTCGGCGTGGCCGCCCTACCCAAACTTCCAGCATCCCCAGCCCCCACACCCCCAGGTGCCTCCTTCTCCCGGTCCCCGCCCGCTCGGGGCCGGGCGGCCGCTCCCAGCCCACACACGTGCCGGGTGCCCCGGCGCTGCCCGGGGCACGGCCCGGCCGGGCGGGCAGCTCCGGGTCGCTGGCGGAGCTGCTCCGACAGCCGCTCCCGGGGCACGGCCACCGCGGGACGAGGGACAGCTGCGGCCGCGGCCACGCCGCTCCCGGGGCGGGCCGACACCCGCGACTCATTTGTTAAATACACTGTAGCCGGTTATGTCGTTTGACATTTAAGTGTTTTCTTTTCATGGCTGACAGCACATACGAAAAGCTGGAGGCTGGATCATGGTTATTCAGCGACGATCCGACGTGCTTTGCTTACATACAAAGGCTTTGCCAGAAACGTTTGGGCACTGCCTCTGATGCTGCTCTGCAGAATGTAATTATACCTGCTTAATGTGAAGCAGCAACACACCCACTTAAAGGCTAAAGACTGACTTATTGAAGTCAAACAACAGGTTGAAGGGGAACCATCGGGGACAGTTGACATAATTCCTTCCCGCTTACCTTCCCAGGCAATTGAGCACAGATATCTATATTTAGTCAAATGTAGTCCTGAGGCTGAAATTACGTTTATACTTTAGAGAGTGAAAAAACTCCTTCCTTAGTAACATAAGGACCCAGGGTTTCAGCAGCTCGTGAAATAATTTTAATTATTAGATTATAAGAACTCTGTTTTACTAGCCTCTTTCTACCAAATAATTTCGTCACTGTAAAGGGAATTCATGCAGGTTTTGCTTGGTTTGGAGGTTTTACAAGTGAAGAAAGAAATAAGTGCTGAATTTCTGGAGGTGTTGCCCCAGGCATGCCCATATCTTTCAGTAAAATGACAGGTGGGTTGCTTTCCGCATTGTTCCTTATTATGAAATTAAATGGAAGCCCTTTGTTGCTGTGGAATTTTCTGTAACTTTTTTAAAGAACAAGGGAGGATGAAAATGAACATTCATCATTGTTCACTGTAGTAGACTTGAGGTGCAGTTCTATACATTTCTTTGGACTGATTTAATCTGATTGATGGACCTGAGTGTTTTGGAAAACATTTGGGGAATTATTCCCTGTTAATTGTGCTTTAAACATCAATGGAAATCAGTATGGAGTAATTTAAAGGAACCGCTTTCCCAGAAGCTACCCTGTCATAGCAACTATTCTTCAACAAGAGAGACAGCACAGTGTTCAGCTGTGCATGTGAAGATGGGCTTGTTTATAGACCCATTTGCTAATTCTGATATGTTATATTGTAACAACAGCAAACAAAACACCCTATTGATCTTCTTGAAAGACAAAACACATCAGTATAGTTTCTGTAAAAAGTCATACTGGTCTGGTATAGAACAAATGGTAGATTTAGACTCAATTCAGACTAAAATGAAAGAAAAAAATAATAAAATACATTTCTGCTGTGAACGAACGTCTGTGGTCAACCTATATTCAGTAGAACTTATATTCAGTAGAAATATATACTGCTTAATACCTAGAGTTGTTCCAGTACATGTTTTCAAGGTAATTTCCTGGACATGTTTAGATAACCAAAATACAGCACCTTCATTGCCACTCAATTTGCTCAAACTAGATGTACATAAGCAGGCTTATGCACAGAGGTGTCTTTCAGATTAATGGAAATAGCAAAGGGAAAACATTTCTGTTCTTAAATTAGATACAGACAGTGAAAGGACTCTCACATCTACAGCTCAGGATTTTGTTCTAAAAAATAAATAAATAATTCTCAAAACATTTTATGTACCTTCTGTTTCCTGCTATCACTTTGTCAAAATAATTGCTACAACTACATCACACAAAACTACCACTCTGTTTAAGGCCTACTCCTGTTGGACTGAGAGTGTTTGTCTCTTTTAAAGTATTATTTTTTTTTCTCCAAAGCAGTGCTTTTCAAAGTATGAGGCTGGTCTCTCTAGAGAGGCTCCATTCTCTTCCAGAGAAGACTAAAGCAATTCTGGGGAAAATGCATTGAAAAAAAGGAATTTTTAAAAGAACATCAGAGCAAGGTATTGAACACCCAGCTGTAAAACCAAGTGTTTGATGGATGCATTCTCCATCCCCCAGCTCAATGAGGAATTTGGTATAGAAAGGCACAGTAGAGAATATCCAGCTCTGACCATGTAATATTTTAAAGTAAAAATGCATTTACTTTTTGGCAAGATATGTATCTGCCCTATTTTTTTTGCATCGAGATATGTATATGATGCCCTTAACTATGTATAGGAATAGGAAACTTGGCCAATGTAGTGGAAACTTGAATATAATGTAGTGGAGAGCATATCAATTCAACAAAGATTCACCAAACACTCAATTTAGGCTCTTGAACCCATAGTTGAGGTTTGAATTCCCACTGTCAGCCAGTAAAGATTTTTCAGTTTCTCTGGTGTGTGTGTGGAACAGGATACTGTGGTGAGGGGCTGGAGATGGTTTACAGGCACATGACAACATAAGCACACATGGAACTTCAGGATGTATTGAAACCTGTGAAACCGCTTCAGCACCATCCCTGATTTGTATAATCATTCTGCAGATTTTCTATACTGCAAATATGTCTATTTTACTGAATCTCACTCTCATGTCCCTTTATACAGACATGTATGTTTTTGATCAGATAACGGGGATTTTTTGTTTGGGAAGGGCAGTTGTCATTTTTCTGCTGGCAGACTGCTTTGTCTATGCAAGCACTTCCTCTTACTTTTACTCATGGTGTGTGTTATTATTACATATGCATTGGTACAGGCAAGTTTTTAAAAAGACATCTATGCACTTATGCCTCAATAGCATTTACACTAATAAAAACTCTTGTCCAAACAAATTAAGAGCAATCTGAAACTGTAAATAGTTTGAGTTATACATTCAAGATCTACCATGCTCTATAGAAAGGTTGAAAAGCGTCAGGGACCGCTGTTCTCAACTTTTTCAAGATGTAATCCATACACCATCACGTTAAACTCCCTCTTGTAACCTTTCCTCGGAGAAGTGACGGCTTGATAGTGTCACAGTATAAAACCTCCAGTGGATTTAAAGATAAGATGTAATTTCATCTTGCTCAAATCTGTATTGAACCATCATGTTTCTCTTCAGCAATGATGACATTATTCTGCTGGCAAACAGCTTTCTGTGTGAGCACAGACACTGCAGCATAGTGCCGGGCTGCCTGTAGCCGGCAGGGGATGCAGTGTGGAAAGGGGAATTGCTGGTTTAACTGTACAATCCACCAAAGCAGTAGCCTAAGTGTGAGACCTGATCTCTAATAAAAAACTCAAGTGTACAACTCGATTCAAGTCAGGGTCACAGAATAAGAATCTAGCCTCTAGTTCTCTATACGGCTGCAAAATTAGCCACATCAGACTGAGATAAATTGGATGTTCGTCCAATTTTTGCAGTGAGCAAAGAATAAGAATCATATGTAAATTCTCCGTATGTGTATGAATCACTTTCTTTTACTTAGAAGTTTTACTTTTCTACGTCAGCTGTAATTTCCCTTAAACCATTTTTTATCAACCACAAACTTTTGAAATAGGGGAAAAAATGTCATTAATGCCTGAGGAAAGCTGTGAGATCTTCCTTTGTCCTGACACATCTTTGTTCTGGCTGGATGAAAGACTTCACTCCACTATATGACATTTCTATTGCATTTAAGGAAATCTACACTGTATTTGTTATAAGCATTTCTCAGAGGAATAACTACTTACACAAATTACTTGGATTATTGTTAGTGTTATATTGACACGCAAAGGCAACATGTATCTGTTGTCTGCATTTAGTAATTGAATGGTAAATAAAGGCATGCATGCACTCTTTCAATAGTAATAATGCATATTATTTCTAATACCAAGTCTTACTTTCTCAGAGATAATAGTTTTTTCTGCATTTCTTTCTCATATAGGAAAAGAGAAAAAGAAAAGAAAGTGATGGTAGTTTCTTGCTATTTTTACCTGGAGGGAGATTCATTTAAAGGACAAAGCAAGATTTAATCACTCTTACATTGCTGATGATTAGCCAGAACTCTTGATTAATCAGAATATCATCAATGAGCTGCTTTTAGAAAAGAAATAAAAAAAAAAAAGTCACATTTTCTAGAAATTATATTAATGCTTTAATTTCCACCATAAAAATTAATCGCAGTTTCTTACAGCTTTTTAATTATTTAATTATGCATTTTAATGATAATTTCATACATATTCTGAAATAGTTATTTGACTTCTTTCAAGTAAATTTCTTGTCTCTTCCCTGTCCAGTGAAAGGTAACTTCAGGCAGTTCTGAGAGCACAATTCTGCTGCATTGGAAACTGAAATTCATATTGATTTCAGAAATAGCTCAATTGGCTACTTTTGAACAGACTGCTACTCCAAATGATCCAGACAAAGTGGACCTTGCAGCTGAATGGTGGAGTCAGACTCTGTTTAACTTGAGCTCTTGTGGATGAGAACCTCTGACAATGTTTGCATCCATGAATGACTTTAAAAATAGGAAACTAAGTGAATCACAGCAACAAGCCTTCATAATATTAATATATTTATGTATATGTGGAAGCATTTTGTTTTTTAATAGTATCTCTGGTATCTCTGAGCATCTGGCCTCTACGTTACTTCCTTTTTTTATTTTCTGCTTTTTCCTTTAAAGGCATTATGAACAATACACAGAGAAACCTAGTATCATTTTATTCTCCGGATGTTTTATATCTGTTGTACAGTATCCTATGGATATGGAAGTACAGAATCATGTTCCGTATTCATGTCTTGGTTGCACAGTGGCTTTCCGAAAGAAACATTTGCAGCACTGCAGCTGACACAGACTTGAATAAATAATAATGAATAAAACTTTTTATGCAGGGTTTGTTTTGCAAATTTGCATGAAATATGGTCAGCATTTAAAAATTACATTTTGCAGTACTTGCTTTGTGCCTTGTGTCCAATTGCAAGGCAATTTTTTTTCATGTAATTTCAACAAACAGTAAGTTTTGCATATTTTTTATCTTTCTTCTTTCTTGTCTGATAGTTTTCCTTGTTTTCTTTTGTTTGGTTTTTTGTTTGTCTTTTTTTTTTTTGCTAGAAAATAATTTTGAAACCTGTGTTTGAGGGATTTTATTGAAATATTCTTATAATTCTGATGTTTGCAGCAAACCTTTGACATTCGTCACAGAATAAATCTGGGTTTAGGGATATTTTTTTCCCCTCAACCATTCTATGATTTTCAGATCAAATATAGCCATGATACAATGTTGCATAAATATTTTTTTACTTCCTTTGACCTGCATTACTTGCTATATTGTGTTCACACATAAACTCCAAAAGATCACAGATATTCAAACTTTTATTTTGCTTACACTATTGCTGAAACACAAGCAATTTACAGTGCACTGGGAACAAAAGTGCAGCCAGCCTTGCCCTGTACTTGGAAGCTGGGTTCAAGGGTGGGCCTAAACACATTGGGGACCAGGTTATTTTCTTTTTTAAATACTGGCCCAGCTGTAGCTTGGATTTAAAGCGTCCTCACTGTGCTTGCAATGCCTGCTGCTGAAATGTGTGGGTTAGCTTGGCTTGCTTTGCAGAGTGTATCCAGAATACATGGCTGAGCTCTTAGGCTTGGCTCTGGGCATTTTGCTTGAGCTTGCCTTGTATGAGCGCCTTGGGGTTCAGCCTCAAGTCATGGTGCACATAACACACACCATGGAACTCGGGATCCACATCACACTGCTGCTGTACAACACAGAGCTGCAAGGAACAGGGAGGTCGCTTTGTCAAGAAGCAGCTGATGTTAGGAAGCATGTGGATAGATATTGCAGGAATATACATGAGCTTACAGAACCTGCCTTGCCCTGAAATAGAAAGAAAATGTAGGTGACTGTGAGGGCAAGGAAAAAAGGAAAGAAAGAATGATGTTTACACAACGGTGAAATTTTTGAAAAAGCCACTTTGATAAAATAAAAAAAGAAGCAAAATATAACTTATTTTTAGACCAATTTTGCATGCTTCTGGCTGTGAAACAAATGGTCATGACAAATCACACTGTTCTCACTAATGTTTGTGGGATATCAATGCAGAAGCTGACTGCATTGAAGTGACTAAGTACACTATTTTAGCTTTGCCCCAGCAGCCAGATTCTCTATTGGTATCCTGCTGATGTTTCCTATAATACATAGATTGTGTCATACCAAGGATTTTTTTGAGGGGGAGGGGGGAAACATTTTATAATTCACTTTCAGAAGCTCATTTCAATCAAATGACTGCTAATATCACGATCAGAGACCCTCTTCATTTGTAGATATCTCTCAGAAGAAATCAATATTCTTTATCTTAGCATGCAAATATCCTCAGCACACATTTTGACCCATTGTTTGCAGTGGCTCTTACACGGAAGAATGTAGTGTTAATAGATCTTATGAAGTCAACAGTGGCAGCAGAGTAGCATTTTGATCATTAGTTGTACTTAATTATTTCTGTTTAGATTTCCTGTGAAATCTGTATAGGGGAGGCTTTATTGTGAAATTTAATTAACATAGATGAAAATACAGAAATATTCCTTTTTTTTTCCTGGTACATAATTTAGTTAACTTGAAACTAGTTGTAGGGAAAAAAAGCATTCTGCTATGCAGAAGTAGGCAAATTAGACATAGACTCTAATCGTCAGTTAGGAAGTTTGGGTTGCTTTATATCAGATTTTAACTAGTTAGGACCTGATCTAAAGGTTGGGGAATTCACAGAATTTAAAAAGTCTCATTTACCTTAAAAGACTTTTTATCTTGCCTTTGTTATAGCCACATATCACACAGATAACTTGCATTGAAACGAGGCTGCTAGAACAAATCTAATACATTAAACAAAATTCAGACTCTTAGTTTGTTATGAAATTGACCACAGAAATGCTTTCTAGGATCACAGAATGGTTTGGGCTAAACCTTAAAGATCACCTTATTCTAACTCCTTTGCCACTGGCAGGCACACCTTCCACTAGACCATGTTACTCAAAACCCAATCCAACCTGACTTTGAACACTTTCAGGGATAGAATATGAACAGCTTCTCTGGGCAACCTGTTGCAGTGTCTGATTATCCTCACAGTCAATAATTTCACTGTAATGTCTAATCTAAACCTACTGTCCTTCAGTTTGAAGCCTTTTCCCCTTGTCCAGTCACTACATGCTCTTGTGAAAAGTCCCTCACTGTCTTGCTTGTAGGCCATCTTTAGGTAGACCATCTAAGGTCTTCCTGGAGAGTTTTCTTCTTCACACTGAACAGCCCCAGCTCTCTCAGCCTGTCTCCATAGGAGAGGTACTTCAACCCTCTGATCATCTTTATGGCCTTCTCTGGACTTTCTTCAACAGGTATATTCTTACTATGTCAGGGGCCCAGAGCTGGACACAGTGCTCCAGGTGGGATTTCATGAGAGCACATAGAGGGGTAGAATCACCTCCCTCAACATGCTGGTCCTGTTTCTTTCAATGCAGCTCAGTTTAAGTTTGGCTTTCTGGGCTGCAAGCGCACATTGCTGCGTCATTTGAACTTCTCATCCGCCAACACCCCATGTCCTTCTTCTCCTCAGGGCTACTCTTAAGTCATTCTCTTTCCAGCCTGTGTTTATGCTTGGGATTGCCCCAACTCCTGTGCAGGACCTTAAAATTGATCTTGTTAAGTTTCATGAGGTTTGCACAGGCCCACCTCTTGAGCCTGTCCTGGCTGAATGTTGTCACTTCCCTCCAGCATGTTGTCTGCCCTGCAACTTGGTGTTATTTCCTTAAAGATAAATGATGCCTCAAATTTTTTTGACCTATCTGAAATGTATCTCACTCCACTGGCTTTCACTGGTTATATAATTTATTTGGTTCTGAGGAAAGATTAACCTTTAATTGCTTTCTTTAGCAACATTTAGTAAACAGGCTGATAGCATGGAGATGATCTATGCAAACAGCAAAGAAGGATTTCTTCAACCCATGTTGCCATGACAATTTAGATTTTTCTTGTCAACTCCTGAGAAGCTTTGAAGTAATTTCTTTAAAGCAATGAATCAGGGGATATTTTGGAAATTGAAGTTGCTCTCTTTTTTTAAATTTAGTATCATTTAACACAGTAAGGGGCCTGACCCAAAAGATTGTAAGATCTACAAACAAAAAGTATTGCAAAAAATATAACATCATGTAACCCTTTTTGTGGATCTCTAATGATTTACAACAGCAGTGGAGCTGACTTCAGATGCATTATCAAGTGACTTAGACTTTTTTATTAACTATATGATAATAATAAATAGTTATCATAAAAATAACGGATAATGAATACTGGAGAGCCCAGCTTATAGCTGTCATTTTGATCCTCATGACAGTATTTTATCTTGCAGTTATTTTGAGGTAATTAGATTACAGAAGGATTATAGAGCAAAGATGGACTAAACATTTTATTTTTGTTACAGTTACAATTATAACATTAGCTCAATGAATGAGAAATAATATCAAAAGGGTGTTGTCCGCATATTTAAAATCCTATCCCAGATAAGTCCCCTGTACAATGCTATTAGTAATCAAACTAAACTTCCCTTTTGTTATTTGTTTTAATTGAAATAGACTGTTTTGAAAAAGAACTAAAACTAGTCCAAACTAATTTAAGTTAATTTAATTCCTAAGAAATAAATTGCTGGCTTAATGAGGTATTTCTTTGGTTGCTGTTAGCCCTGATGAAAACATGGTAATGGAAAGAAGATAATGTGAAATGCTGTTTCTGCTGGGAAAATACATTTCTCTGTATAGAAGACAAGAAAAGTAGCTCAGTAATGGTTTTCTTTTTAAAATGTTCCTGGCAGATGATGGTCACTGTGTTGGTGTAGTTTGTTTACCGCTTTGCAATAGATTTGAGATGAGTCATATCACATTAGAAGGAAAATTGAGAAGTTGTTTTGTCAAAGTGAATTCTGTTTTCCTTTTTTGTCATATATACTCAAATTACTAGTTCTCTTTAAACAGAGACACCTAATTGATTTTTTATAAGTGTTTATTCTTGTTGCATCTATAAATCTGAGTTTCTGTTGTTAGAAATGGTAAGTGCAGATATATCCTTTCTATATATGGAATAAGGTGACTGAGCTAGAATCTTCTGTCACTTCACCTCATGCATCTCTTTTACACTATTTTATTTTTATGGTAGTTTGAACCACAGTAATTTCAACATCTACAAGCACAGTTATTTTTCTCAAGCCTTTCTATCCTGTTGCCTTCAGAATGGGAGCTGACTGAATAAGGACTGTAGGATGGGTTCTCAAGATTTCATGTTGTATAGACATTTTTATTTCGGTCTTAATTCTTTATTGACTTTGTAAGTCCACTTTTCCAGTAATGCATCTCAGTTTATCCACAGAGTTAGAAAAAATTGTACTTACCAGAATATTTGTTAAAGAAACAGACTTGTGGATGCAGTACTTATAAGATGCTAGACATTCAGAAGGAAAAACAACCTTTTTTTTCCAAAAACATTTTATGGAAGAGAAAATCCATTTGTTGAATAATAGAATATGAGCATACTGAACAATAAAACATGTCTGAGCTCATTCTACCTGCAGAACAAGCTTTAGCACGAAGTCTAAGGATGCTGCGGAGAGGGCAGAAGGTACTGTTTGCAGTCAAGAGCCTAGAAATTAGTGCCAAATACCAGCAGTTCTCATGGCCATAAGAGAAAATTGCAGATCTCAGCAGTTTTGAACATAAAGAAATTTGTGCTGTACTTGACTTGAGAATCTTCAGAATCTGAGTGCAATAGAGTTCTGTAAAGGGAATGAATACACAACCATATTAAGCATTTACTATTCTTATCTCCTCGACAGTATCTGAATTAAGCAAAGTTTCCAAACGTATTAGTGTTGTGTTATTATTTTAGGAAGAAGAATTCCTCAAGAGAATAAAATTGTTCTTTAAAACTGCTGAAATTATGTAATTCTGTGTATTAAAACAATAACCACAACAGAAATAAAGCCCAAAAAACTAACAAAAAAACCCTAAAAAAATGAAATACCAGCCTGTATCTGATGTAGCCTGGAACAAAACATTTATGATTACAAAGCCAATAAAAATCAGAATTTGGAATGAAGCCGACTCAAACACTACTGTCTATATAGCACAGTGGAGGCTGTTGTCCATGGCCAGAACTAAAAACAATCAGTTCCACCTCCACTTCTATTGCCTCTATGAGTATTCATCATTTTTACATTTATCCTCCATTGATGGTAATTAAATACAGTTCTTTGTGGTTCCATTTTTCTTTCTGATAAACAGGCTGTTTGTAAGTGGTGGGCAGGTTCTGGTGGAAGAGAAGTATCTACCCAGTTTTACCACTGTGGAATATGTATCAAATTTCTTTTGATACTGTGCATCACTCTGCAGACCATATTTGGAGGGTGGCTATATTTGCATAAATATTTTGAATGTGCTTTGTCACAGTATTTGTTTTGTGTGGCCAGGTTTTGGTAGCTGGGATGCCACAGTCATTTGATTGTTAATAAATTAAACTTCTGTGAGAAGTTTTTAGAAGCTTCTCCCAGTAAAGCAATGCTAGCTGGTTCCAAGACAGACCTACTTCTGGCCAAAGCTGAGCCCACCAGCAAAAGTGGTAGAGCCTCTGAGAGAGCACAGTTAAGAAGAGAGAAATAACCTGTGCAATGGCAACTACAGCTGGGAGAGAGCAGAGAGAATGTGGGAGAGGAACAAATGCAGGCACCCAAATCACTGAAGAAGAAGGGTAGGAAGTGCTCCAGGGGCCAGAGATTCCCTTGCAGTATGTGGTGCAGGCCATTTTGAAGCATCTATGACCCTGCAGCCCATGGCAGTACATGGGGGAGCCTGGAGGAGACCCCTTCCAGAACAGGTGGATGCCTGAAGCAGGCTGTGACGCTGTTGGAAGCCCACACTGGAGCAGGCTCCTGGAAGAACCTGTGGACCCATAGAAAGAGTAGCCCACACTGGAGCAGATTTGCTGGCACGACTTTTCATCCCACAGGGGACCCACCCTGGAGCAGCCTGTTCATTAAGGACTGCATTGTGTGGAAGGGACCCATACTGGAGCAGTTTGTGAAGAAGTGCAGCTCTTGGGAAGGATTTATATTGGAGAAGTTTATGGAGGACCAATGCCTGTGGGAGGGATCACACGGTGGAGCAGGGGAAGAGTGTGAGTCCTCCTCCTGAGGAGGAAGGAACAGCAAAGATGAATCTCAGATGAACTGACTGTAATCCCCATTCCCTGTCCACCTGCACCATTAGGGGGAGAATGTAGAGAAAATATCAGGGGTGAATTTGTGCCCTAGGAGATGGGAGGGGTTGGGAGAAGGTATTTTAAGAGTTTAAGGGTTTATTTCTTATCATCCTGTTCTGATTTGATTGTTAATAAATTAAAATAATTTCCCTGTGTGGAGTCTGTTTTGCCTATGACAGTAACTAGTGAGTGATCTCTGCATGTCCTTATCTCGATCCATGAACCTTTCATTATATTTTCTCTTCCATGTCCAAACGAGGAGGGAGCGATAGAGCAGCTTTGGTGGGATCCCCCATCTAGACAGTGCCAACCTGGTGCAGTCACATAACACTGCTACTTTCAGGTACAGGTAAATCAGAGCATTTGTGCACTGTCCAACAGCAGTTTGCTGCTCAAAACCACTCAGTTATGCTGCTGTTGTCTTAGGTGTTGTCCAAAATGTGCACAAGAATCGTGACCCCTGAAGGTAAAAACTCAATTAAAAAAATAAACTACTCTTTGATTCTAGAAGGATGATACACTGCCCAGTGTAAAAAAAATAAGTCTTTGTGGCGACAGACTGTCAGGTGAAAGATGAACATCCAGCATAGACAGCTGATGGAAATCATTCTTATATTTCATTGACATACTCTTCAATAGTGCCACTGAAGCAGATAAGATATCTCAAAAAAGAAGCTACATATGAAAAAAATACAACAGCATTTAATGGGGTTTTCAGTCAGAACTATTCTAATTTTTTGATCAATATCTACTCTTGTCATTTGTCCTCTTCTACTCAATTTCTTTTCTAGGATATTTTGTCTATGATTACATTTATTCTTAAAGTCTATTAGGCAGTGACATAGGTGTGGTGTGATTTATTAATTTGTTTTATGGTATATCCCAGAGTATAGGGAATCATGATTCAACAGATTATATGGACATAGAAAGATGAAATGGACAATGTAGACAACATTGTGACAAGAAACTCAAGTCTGGGAAATGTTATTTCTTGCATAACAAGTATTAAAAAAACCCAAACCTTATTTTCTGAAACTTAGGCCATAGGAGCTTCATGCTGCCCTATATTTTGCAGACAACATAGCTCAGATTAGTTCCCTCATATCCATCAATCATTATTCAGGGTTTTTTCTGACTTTCATTGCTGGCATTTATTTTACTGGAGAGCAGTGCATAATCAGCTTCCCTTTTTGCCACCAGTAACACAGGAATACTGATGGAGTCTTACTGAGCAGAACTGGTGGTATATCTCAAAACTTGAAGCATCTGCTGGCAATAGTCTTCAGTGGAAATTCTGAGCCACTGCTGGGAAGGTCTGATGTGGTCTCAAATAACGACTGGTGCTCTCATGGGCATGGTAGCTCATCTGTTAGGCTGATACAGGCTTTATGCTGACATGCTGAAAACCATGGGTTTTATCTTGTACAACTGGCAGGGCTGGCACTATCAGATTTGCATAATTAAACACTATTTCTCTTTCTTTTTCTGTTACTGTTTCTTTAAAATTTTCCTTTTGCAGAGCTTATCTTTCTTGCTCCAGTCACTCTATTATTTCCTCTTTTGCTGAATAAGATATCTTTTTTATTATTCCCCAATGCAGTTGTTTAACATTCTCAAGGAAGAAAATGCCCAGGGTCTAATCTGTGGTGACTCTTGCACCGGGGGCAACCAGCACCAAGGCTGAAGATGGGCACAGGGCACTCTTAAGAAGTCAGGGACATAAACTGTGCCCAGATTTTGTGTACATCCTACAAATTTGGTTAAGTTTCTGTCTTTGAGTATTTAAAAATGCAAAAAGTGTCACATCAAATCAGACCAAAATAAGCTCTCTCTGACAATGGCCATTAGCAAATGCATAGAAAAAAAATTGCAGGAAGCAAGATATAGACAGGCTTATATTTTAGCAGCCTCTGGTCAGTTTAGAGAACTCAGCTAGAGGTTGCATCAATGTTCAACATCCATCAACAAATTTAACCTTCGTGAATCTGTTCTTGAACCTATTCATAATGCAGACTACCACACTATTTTCTGACAATCTGTTTTACAATTTAATTCCTGCTGTGTGGAAAAACACTGCATTTTGCTTGTTTTGAAACTTCTACCTGCTTATTTCAGTGAGCATTTCCAGCTCTTCAGAAGTACTTCACACATCACAGAACTTTATATCTGATAGACAGAAAGAATTTATGTGAATCTGTAGATTGCATACTTTTCCCATGAAAATGCAAGAAATCCATATGGATATTTAGAGTACCTAACTTCAATCAATACTAATGCATGATTCCCAAGTGCATCTCATAATTTTTAATGATTATGATATTGTAGTCAGTGCTGCTGATGCACTTAAAAGAATAATAATCTGTGTTTCATTTCAAATAGACACGTCCCTTTATCCCCCAATCCTATTACCTAGTTTTCATTCTCATAATAATATTTTATTGGTTTCTTTACAATAAATAGTAAAGACTTTACCTGGTGACCATCCGGATGACAGCAATGTTCAACATTTTGCCCTATGAGAGATTTCTGGAGGGACAACAGAGAAAAAAACTTGGAATATTAGGTCCTGGTGGGAAATTAATACATCAAATCAGGCACTTAGTGATCTAATCACCTCTCCCACTGATGTTGACCTTCATGGAGTGTGTTTAGTACCTCAGTGATAGTATGAGGTGCACTATATAGTTGCTTCATCTTCCATATATGCTGTTTGCCCCTCTGTGGTCCAGTGTTTCACTTGTCACAAGTCATATCTTGATGGTGTTCTTTTTCCTGGGACAATAAGGAAAAAAAGCAAGGTGAAAACTGGTGTGAGAAAACTGGTGTGATAAACTTGAATGATGTGATCTGGTGAAGAATTTGGTTTCTGTGAAGATTAGGGAAGTGCTGCAAGAATTTCTGGTAGAAAAGGTTTAAGAAGAGGTCCATTATACTGTGAATGCTGAAACTACTTCAGCCTTATAAATCAATCAATTTATCCCCTCTCAAGACTCAGGTCTAAAACAAATTGTGAAAAAAAAAAAAAGAAAAAACACAAAAACCATTGAAAATTCTGCACCTAGACAGAGGCTTCACTCAAAACTTAAATCATGCAAGATATTCTGTGGGCTCAAATTCTTAGGTTTCCTGTTGCAATTTCATGTTAAAAAATTTGTTACTGTCTGCAAAAGAATTTTTTTTGTTGTTGCCTAAGACAGAAGCCTTCCTACGTGCATTTAAGATGGCTATAGAGGATGTACAAATTCTGGCTTTCCCTTTTATTCTACCTCTTCCTCTCAGGACTATCATTGGAAAAACGTATCAATATCATAAAAACAAAACAAAGTGATGCAAATATATACTCAGCAAGAGCATAGCTGATCACTGTGAACAAGAAAGTGAGATAGAAGAAATAAGAATTTTACTTTTTTCTTTAATGTTAACAAGTCTTCCATAACTGTTCTTCCTCCTTCATTGTGAAAAGCTCTGTTTCATTTCCATACAGGAGAAAATTCTGAATACTTCTTATAGAGTCTATTCAGGAAAGGAAGGTATTAATTACTCTTTTCCTGAGCAAACAAAACTATTCTTTTTATCTTTTTATCTTTTATCTTTTGAGAAGGGGCAAGAACACACATTAGTGTGCACAGTAGAGTGCATGTACCTGAAAATTTCAGAAAATAAAAACCTGGTAATAATTCTAATACAATATAATGAAATGTATAAATTCAGGAGCTAGATCTGAGATGTGCTGAACTCTTGAGTTTCTAATTTATTTCCTGGATGTTGTGGATGCTCTGTGGTAAATAAATACACAGAAGAATTTAGGCATCAGGTTTTCCCTTTATTGTGAAGATATTTACATCTAGTACTTGGATTTTATGGAACTACTACTCAACAGCTGCTTTAACCCCAAATCCAGACAAAGTTACACAGTCTATTTTTCATTAGAAAATATACTTTGAGCTTAAAATTACATTTATTGGCATACTTGGAATGGTTGTATACTGTGTTCATTTGTATAGGACTGTTATTGAACAGTCATTGTAATCTTCAGTATAGATGGTCTTCCATAGGAATAAAACAGCTTGGCTGTCTTTAAGTGCACCTGCCAACTTTGGCCTTATGTAAGAAACTTCTGGGGGTGGAAGTAGTGCCCTCTTACCTTCCCACAGCAGAGAGAGTAACTTAACAGTTGGAGTGCTTAGCTACCTTGTGAAAAAACTACATTCATCTACCTCTTTCCTTAGAAAATTAAAAAGCCTGTCTCCTCTTTTTTTTTTTTTTTTTTTTTTTTTTCCTGGCATATGCTGTGACTGCCATAGGCTCTCCTTTGCTGGGGCCATGAAGGTTTCCAGTTAAAGTTTCCTTTAGTGGTAGAAGATTTGTGTTCCAAACCTTGCTTAAATGAAATTGATATTAAATAATTAAAAAGCTGTTGGAATAGGAACTGGACACCTACTGGTCCCCTCTTACATGAAGGGCATTAATCACCCCATCAGAGTCATGCTTCTGGATGGGTTTCTGTCTTGCTCAGTGAATATTCAATTTTTCTATGAAAAGTGGAATTGCAAGTAGTCAACTGCTTTGAGCTTCATTTGCCAGTAAGTACCTAAAAGATAAGTGCTGCAAAACCTATTTTTAACTCATTTCTGGAAATAATCAATAGCTTTTATCACTAGGGACTTAACAACCACCATGTTATGCCCATCACATAAATCTACAGTCTTATAAAGAGAGGTAAGCTACTTTCATGAAGATTGATGAATTTGTCCCATAGTTCATATTTATTTAAAATCTAGGCAATTTTTTTTTTTCTAGTAAAAAGTCTGCAATGCCACTTAATTTATATCTGCCACAACTCTGCTGGAATCACCACTGATATCTGAGAGATAAAATTTATGTCTAGATATAACACTCCCCTTTGAAATTTCCATGCATTAGTATAATGGTGCCCAGTTACCTTGGCAATGAATGTAGTATAAATACATGTGTGCACATGTGTCTCAGAGAGAGAGACAGAATTGAGTGATTTGAACCTCTTGTAGAGGTAGCACCATACTTACCTTTCACTATCCACCAAGTTTTGTCCATTTTTCTAATAATGCAAAAACTTTCCCTTTGTTTCTAAGTGCAGCAGTCACAGCAAGTTCCTGCAAGCATCCCAGCAAGATGGCACATGTGGAATACTTCACCCTAACTCATTGAAGTTTAACAGCTCAAGCCCATGACCTTGAACTTGCACCAGGGATTTCTGAAATACTGGAATGATGTGCTGGCAGTGTATTCCCTCACTTATCAAATGCAACATTACATGGATTTTCACCTCAAGACACAAGGAGTCATGTAATCCAGACTGGAGGACACAGATGTGTAAATTTATCACCAAATCCATTTCCCTCAGGATGACATATTGCATTTTGGTTCCCTGTAAACAGAAGAATGCATTTAGAAAAGCTTTTGTTAGCTATTTGATGCGCTAAGGAGTGGGGCACCCTGGAAAGTTTTCCCCAGGAATTTAATTTTACCACTTTATATTGACAACAAGAGTTTGTTCTATTTTGCTACATGTAGTAAAATGGCACATACAAATGAGCACCAAAATTTAAAAAAAAAAAAAAAAAATCAAAAAACACACCACAGCAGAAAAAAGCATTATTTCATTATATTTGGGATCTTTTTCAACAAAACCAGTTTTGAAAATCAGTGTTTAAACAGCTAGTAAGGAACCCAGAGGGACAGAAGTCTATTTACTGAGACAATTTAAACTAGATCTATCTAGGAATGATTTTTTTCAGACTGAAAAAAAGGAAGTAAATCTTCAAAAATAATTAAAGACTCTCCAAGAAACCATACATCAGTGAATTTAACAAGGGTTGTGGGGGAAATTAAACTACCATAAGGAAGTGTGAAAGAACAGCTTGAAAATCAGTTTGATTAAGGATAACCAGCATAGATTCAGTCAGGGGAGGTCATGCTTAACTAACCGATGGAGTTCTTTGAAGATTTTACTGCCACTGTAGATAAGGGAAATTCAATGGATGTAATCTACTTGTACGCTTTGACAAGGCACCACATCTGAGATTAATGGCTAGGAGAAATCAGCATGAAAGTAAAGAAACTGTGGGATGGGAAACTAACTTAACTAGGCCACAAAGGGAAAATCTGGACACAACTTCTGAGGATTCAGTGTTGGGCCTTCTGTTATTGATGATTATGTATGGCTGAATGTAAGTGGTGGAGGGGGGTAGAATTTGTAGCTTATGCAGAATCTAAAAGCATAACAAGAAGTGCAGAGCAATATGCTCATGTTCAAAGGTGTTGTATGCTCTATATAACTTGTTTAGCAAAAAACCCCAGAATTTTGCTGGGAAAATTCAGATAATTAATATAAAAATACAAAGCCTTAGTACCAAATATTCACTAAATAAAACAGTCATCCAGTATACTAAGCAATTAAATAAATTGGGAATTATTAAAGATATAAACTGAAGTCATCATCCCAGAGGAAAGCAGCATTTTAAAATATCAAGATGCAAAGATATTTTAGAACACAGAAAACATTTTCCTGTTGGGATTCATTGTGGGGAAACAAAGGATGTAAGGTCCCAGTAGCTGTGAAGAATGTTACAGAACCTCAGGGTTTTTTAATGTAAACTGGGAAAATATATGATGTTTTCACTATAATAGGGACCCAGGCATAGTCAAAATTAAGGTACTATTCTCTTAGGCTAATACTAATGGGAGAGAGAACCTTTCTGTGCCAAGGAGCTTATAATAAAAAAGGTTAACTACACAGGCAAGGGGAAAAAAGACACAAAGAACACAATAATTTATCCAAAGAAGGTGTGTGTCTAAATTTTGATTTAGGGTTCATATTTTGAGTCCTAAGTCAATATTTTATATAATGAGCTACATTATTTCTTTATAGGTATCAGGGGTTTGCTTAAAATGAAGTAGAAAACTTCAGGTGATTACCTTTTTTATACATATATATAAGCTTAGAAATAGACTATTCTTATTCTCATTTTATTCAGAGCTTAACCTTAGTCAATGCCTTCATGGAGCCCTACTTAAGTCTAATAAAGATTAGATTAAATTCCTAAGGAATCTTTATATTCCTTCCTAACTATTTGAGTTTCAGAGCAAAAAGTACATTTTCATTTTTGAGAGAAAATAATTAGACAATATATACATAAATAAGTTCAGTAGACATTTGGTTTTATGTAAGAAAACTGAGGAGAACAATGGTTGTTTTTTGATTAAAATATTCTTCATTCATTATGACTTTCTTATGTTCTGAGGTCTTCTAGAAAATAAAGTTTTTCTCAGAAGATCAGCATTCCTCCAGTTATGGAAAGTTTCTTTGCTATGTGACTCAGGGCCTTTAAATTCATATATTTAATCTTTTCTTTCATACATGCATTCACTCTTACAGCTAGGGCTATATCCAGAAAGAGACTTTGGTAATACAGCACTAGGAGCCCTGGTGCCTAACTTCCAAACATCAGGTCACAAAACATGAAATTACAAGTTTGTGAGCTTTATTTCTTTATTTCTTGGAGTAAAATCATAAATAGGCACTAGGCAGGGTGTTTTGTATTGTGTCTCCTACACAATAGATAGACTAGATTGTAGATACAATATCCTTTATTATTTCTCCTCTAGAAGTATTTTACTCAACCTTGTGTGAAGGAGATCCATCTTTACTACTAGATCTACTACTACCTCATCTTTCTAGCTATCCTTTTGTCTTCCTAAACCATAAGACAAACAATTAGCATTTGAATTTTAAGGTTGGATAATATGGAGGGTCTTACCTGTTTCTCACACTGTTTCAGTGCAATGCACTCCCAGATCCAGCACCCTCATTGCTTCAGTACCTACATCTCTAAAGACAGAGGGAACAGACCAGAAAGTGCTTACATGAGGTAACGCTTCTTACTAGTCCAACATTACCATCATTATCTTCTTACTAGCAGGCAATATTAGCATTTCCACACAACATACATTCAGTGGGCTTAGCCTATACACTAAATTGCATGAAATCTCTGTCCAAGGTTGACCATTCTTTGCTCTGATGGCACATAAGGTCCTGCCTGGTGGTAACTGTAGATCTTACTCCCAAACTATTATCTT
This sequence comes from Poecile atricapillus, assembly GCF_030490865.1. Classification (NCBI taxonomy): domain Eukaryota; kingdom Metazoa; phylum Chordata; class Aves; order Passeriformes; family Paridae; genus Poecile; species Poecile atricapillus. The sequence goes on along the minus strand of NC_081251.1, from coordinate 23,073,169 downwards.
ATTCTTTATATAGTTTAGGCTCATGCAAAATGCTGCTGATCTTCTGGTCTAAGCTTTATTCAGCGTGAATTTTGCAATTAGAACGTGAGTCAAGGGAGATATTTATGGCCTTAGTTCAGTAATGGTTCTGAACTGACTTGCCTACTATTAAGGAATCACTATCAAGGAATTCACTGTCCACAGGGAAAGATGCCATCTGAAGGCAAGGAACTCCCAGAAACTTGGGTCAGGGACATTTTCTGTGTCTGTCTCATCTCATGTCAATCCTGAACATAAACACAGGTAGGGTCAGGGGACACAGATCTCTTTTAGGGCTTGTTTCACTTAAATGAAAACAGTTCAAAACTGATGCAGTTGATTTGGGAGAAAATTACAGTCTCTTACTGATCTGGTAGGATTCCATGTAAAGTTTGGGACTGTAAAGCCTCCTATAAAGACTTTTTACACTTGGTATATGGAAGCCATTGGAAAAAGTTCAAGCCTCACATAGTTTAGGTGCTGCAAGGTTGAGGCAGAAATTATTTCTGAATACAGACTTGTTCCATTTAAGCCCTCACCTTGTTTCCAGCAAAGAGGGTGCTACCCTGCTGGTTCAGGAGTGCAGGGCAGTACCTCCAAAGCCCATGAGGTGGGCAGAGGCAGCACTGCCAGCCATGGCCACGCAACACCCTGAGTCCAGTGGGAGGGCTGGTGCAGGGCTGGCAGGCAGAGAGGCCAGTGGGGCAGCAGAATCCAGGGAGGCTCTTTCCTCCCTCCCTGCTCTGAACATGCAGAGTCCAAGGGTGCCTGCAGGTGTGACTGCTGTGAAAGACAAGAACCTGATTTCTAAATAGTCAGCTTTGCTTTTGAACCTTACTATAGATATAACTGGAGTTATTGAAATGATCTTTCTCAAGCATAAAAAAGTGAATTTTAAATTTTCTGATTAGATAATGAGTAGTCCTTTTCTGAACCCAAAAGAAATCCAGGTTAACATTTTGCAGAACAGTTTATATAGAACACTGACAGCAAAAGCTGTTTCTTGAAAAGAAGAAAATGAGTACATTTACTTGATGCAGGGTGTTATAGCTGAGTCAAGAAGAGGCATAATCGTTTCTGTTTACCATTTCTTTCTCTATGCATTTATTCTGTTAACATTAAAGTCAAGCAAAACATTTTTTTTTCTTTATAAATGTCTTGAGAATATCACCTGTGTTAGGCAGCTCATTAAACATTTGCTGCTCAAAACACACAGGTGGAGAGATATGCCTTAGATATTTATATAAAATCAGGCAAATGACTTTCAGGTCATGCTCACCAACCATATTTAATCAAAAAAGAAAGTTAATTTTTTTTTTCTGTGGAAAGACAGCACAAATATAAAATCAGATTTCAAATAACGAGATTTTTGTTTATGTGAAAGTATCCCTGGCCTTTCCCAGTTAATATTCTTAAAGAAATGAGCAGCTGAAAAAGTTGTAAAACCGTAGTATCTTTATTACTTCACTTTACCTAGAAAGGTCCTTAAGCTTTTGTAACTCATAAAAGCAAAGGTATTGTTTAGGGCTTGTTTGGGAAACAGAAGGCAATAAAATCTCACAGCATTTCTGCATGTCAGAATTTCCATAATTTCCAACACATGATTGATCACCAACAAAGATCTGCTGTGTGTTTTGTGTGATCTATCCAGACATGAATTTTTATTTTAGAAATCACTTAAATTATTTCTAAATTATCTCAACTGATCCCATTGTTGACAATAATTTTGACATTTTCAGACATGCTGTAATCATATGATTATGTGTAACTTTTTAATTTGAGAGTGAAAAAACCCACCCTCAAATGCTTTAAGTGGAGCTATTGATTGCTTTCAGAAAATACTACTATGACCCTGTCTATTTTCCCTTACGAGTTTTATTCAGATAACAGGATTCCACTGGATATCATATGACAGACTGGGTCAGATACCAAACAATCACAAAGTACAAAGGTGAGATTCCAGAGGGAAAAGTATGCTTACCAACTTGTTATCTTTTCATACACATTTTAAACTTAACTTACTGGATAAAAAAGCAAACCTTTTGACCTCTCTCTACAGAGAACAGCAACAGTGTCCTGTGGAGCTTGATGGATAGTGAAGTAAATTTTTTAAACATAGGATTTAGTGGTTGTAAAATGTTAATCCATCTGGGTGGCTCAGGCATCAAAATCTTATTTTCAAAGTGATTTGGACATTTAGAGCAAGTCCTGTTAAAGGATTCAAGTGCTACAATGAGTAGAACCAAAAGACTCTCCCCAGGCATCAGACTCCCTACATTTTTGTAGGGAGCATCAGATGCCTCTGAACAGACCCAAACAGCAGTAGACTGAATGGGGCATATCCAGCAGACAGCAATTAGAGAATATTTTGGTCTCTCAGAACATCAGAGAATCACAATCCCTTTTTACAAGTCAGTTACAGAAACTTCCCCTGAGTCAGGATGCCTGAATGTTTTCTTTACAGAAAACCAGCCAAGGGCACTTTTTAGAGGATTGCTACCAGAAGAGGAGGGAGTAATACTGTAATCTTTACACAAAGTAGATTAGTCACAGAATATTCCAAATGCAATTTCTTTTTGCCATAATAGATTTATATCTATATTTCTAATTCCCATAGAAGTGATTCTAACCATTAATCTCAGGCTGAGAGTTGTGCTGTGGTTTATGCTTCCCATGAAAATATTTTCACTGTGCAGAAAAGAATTGAGGGTACCTTGGCTCAGTGAGGCACATCTAGAAGTTTGAGAACTCATGTGGCAAGAATATTTTTTATTTCAACAAATAATTATGGTTCTTAAGAAATAAATAAATCCTGGCAGAACTGAATCTTAGCTTTTCCCATTCCTAAATAAATGTCCAGGCTATCAGATTACATTTTCACTTGTCATTTACTTTCCCAAGAGAAGACTGTCTACGTATGCCATACAAACTTAGTCAACTTCAAAAGGAAAGGCTGAGGACATGAGCTGTATTTAGGATACCAGTAAATTGAAGAGATACAGATTTGAATCCGTCTGCCAATAGGGCTAATGGCCTGGATGGATAGTGCTTTAACACTAGCGAGAAACTACCTTTATTCTGTGTTCAGTCTGATCTGTTGAAATGCTCTAACGGCACTCATCAGATCATATCTTTCACTTAACATGGAGACAGACTTTCTATATTCATGTCTCCTTTGAGATGCCAGTATTAAAATGCTGTTGAGTTTGCTCCAAGGCAGACAAGTATATACTTGGGGTACTCTCCTGAGGAAAACATGGTGCCTAGAGGTGAGGTTCCAGCAGAGTAATCCTTTGCCCTCACACTAGTAATTAAGACCCTCTATGGAGTTAGTCTTTTGATATTCTAATGACTTTTACTCAGTTTTTTATAGACTTATAGAACGGTTTGAGTGGGAAGAGACCTTAAGGATCATTTAATTCCAATTGCTGTGGGCAGGGAAAATTTCTCTAGAGCTGGTTGCTCAGAGCCCCATCCAAGCTGGTCTTTAACACTTCCAAAGGATGGGGCACCCACATCTTCTCTGAGCAACCTGTTCCAATGCTTCGTCACCCTCACAGTTTTTAAAATTTTTATTTCTTTTGAGTCTAGGATTTGCTAAATAGTATTTATTTTACCAAGCTGCACTGTTATTTATTCTATTTTTATACAACATCAGCATAAGTAGCTAGCAAATCAAAATACTAACTTCTTACCATCATTTCGATGTGTGTTAATATTGCAAATTAATGGGTGTAATTGAAAATAATGAGCTCAGTTGATGTCAGTGACTCAATATCTTGTATTGACAATGGCCTGCTCAATATACATCAGGCCAAGTTAAATGTTTTTATGAGATCTTCTTTTCTGCTTATCTTAGTTTTAAGTATAAGTATTCTAGGAATGTAAATTACTCAGCCTTCCTTTACATTTTTTTAACAGAATCTTTCTAGTTTGTACATTAGAGTTGATATTATGATTTGGCAATGTGAATCATCAGAGCACTCTTTAAAAACTGCCCATTAGCTAACCTGACACAACTGAACACCTTAGTTTTCCCCAAACATGAATTAAAGTCACAAATAAATACAGATCAGCTTCTCTAAGACACTTGGAGAGTACATACAGGAGTATTTAAAAAATAAAAAATATGCTGATGTGCATATTTTTAAAATTATTGTAACTTAAGTGTTCACTTCTCAGGTTGCACAATGATCAAGATAAGGGGGTTGTACTTACCCCCTTATCTTGTGCTAAGTGCCATCCATATTTAGTAACAGTATTATTAACAAGAGCAACGTATCATTATTGCACACGCAGTATCTTAGCTCTTTGTATTTGATTTCTTTGCTGAAGTTATTTCAAGGCAGGGAGGCAGATTTCTGTGGGCACACTGCAAGAACGCACACTGCTTTCATGCAGCCTCATAGAAGCCTGGCACGGGATATCACGCTTCTATGGCATGACCCACAGCAGAGAAAGAAAAAGCCTAAGCAAAAATGTAAGGTGGAAGCTTCTAAAGCACAATAAGCTATCCTATGATTTTAGCAGGATTATATTGGAAAATCCTTTGAAAATTCAAGCTTTTTTTTTTTTCATTTCTTTTCCTTCCCTTTCTCCACATTATGATTCTTAGCACCAATTGCTACACTACCTTATACTGGAAAGACAGCTGTCATCACACTGATTCAAATTTTATGGGGGCCAGCCTTTCTTCTATGAGAAAAATAATTGTTGCTTCATTTCCAGTTTCTCCCCTCCAGCCAAAGAAGTAATAGCCTTGAGGAGCATAACAGTGAAGATCTGTACGCTCACTGCTAATTACTGTATTTGTGATTTTTGACCATACTAGCCTTGCCAAGAAGTGACTTACAGTATATTGAGTACATTAATATCTAATACATTAATATCTAAAAGCTAGCCCTCCAGACTGTATGGCCAGTAGAAATGGTAGAGATAGTAATATACCAAACACTCCAATTAAGCACAGTGTACTACTATCAGATTGTCTTTTATGCTTCTCTTGTATTAACCCTTCAGTCACTCTGACAAGAACATTTGAATCGATTGAGATGATGACAGTTACAACAATAATGCAGAAAATCTAAGACTGTCAGGATGAAAAGCAGCACATAGTACTCATGTACTACTTTTATCCCATCTCTTAAAAGAAACCAGAAAAGATCTTTTTTTGTTCATTATTCAAAGTACATTACAATGATGCTTTTGATTTTTCTGCACTTACATGCAATACATGCAATAATTATTATTGCTAACAATTGTTAACAACTGTTTTTATTGTGACAGAGTTTATGCTAGGTGGACTCTTGTTTAATATTCTTTTTAAACAGCACTGATCATAAGGAATTCAGTCAGTGTTCATTCTCATAGTAGCGATCATAAAGAGTTCATTTGCTATTCATATGGATGTCACAGGTGTTTCCATAGGACTTATTTTAACTGCAATTTTAGCATCCTTCAATGAATACTTACTCAAAGATTGGTTTTGCTAAGATCTCCTACAACTTCTCAACCGGCTGATTTAGCTTTGGCTATATGGAAGCAGAGCTCAAAAGATGTGAGTGTTTGTACATCAAGATTGTTAAAAATAATAGGTTTCATTTTACATGGCATTTTCTAGTACCCAGATTTTGACATCTGTGTGTTTAGCAATTGATCAGCCATGGAGCTTCACGGAGGTGAGATGCATTTTCAGACATAGTCTTCATGCTTCTGCAGAGATTCAAGAGTTAGAAATATTTTTGGCATCACTTGCAATAGCAGAACAGGATACTTACAAGAAAATGTGAGGCTAAATTGTGCAAAGGGGAAAAAAAAGGTATATTTCTGACTAATAGTGATTCAGAATATACTAAAATTGTGTAGATTAAACACATTTATAATCATGCTATTAACAAAAAGATTCACAACTGCATTAATAAGTCATATTTCATTATTCTAACATAAAAGATACCTGGTATGAGGCATAAATATATGTAATGAAGCCCTCTGCTTATGTATTATGAACAGCAGTTCTTTTAATATTAAAAGTGAATCCATATGGGTTATTTGACATGTAAAATATTAACTTTTATAGCAAGAATGCAAATGAGAGTCGCAGCACTAATTATAGCTGCAGATCCCACTCAGGAATGAGGCTCTGTGTGACTAATGATTTCAGCAAAATGGAGAAATGGCCTGCTTCCCTCAAGAGGCAGCATATCTTAGCTCCCTCTCCTCTCTCTGGAACCCTTCAAAATTCTCAGCATGTCTCAGTACAGTACCTAATGTCCATGCTCCTTCTAGGAACAGGCTCCTACAAACAGGTCATCAGCTTCATATTTTTATAGATAGTTTTATATAACTGTCTCTAGAGAGGAGAAAAAGTTGTTTCATATTTATCCAGAGAAATGTAATTTCAGGAGATAGTCTTATTTTGATTGGCAGTTCCAAATATCTCATTTCTATTTCTTCCATTAATGAAACAAACATATTGGGTTTTGATAAAGGATGGTCTGATTGCTCTGCCAAGAATTTTTCACAATATTTTTCTTCTGTTAGCTTTTTTTGCACAGAAGAATAGGATGTTCTTTTTTTAAAAAAACCCTACCAAATCTAGCTTTTGTCATTATTCTTTGCTTTCCCCGTGCAATCCTCTGATAAACATGTATCTGGTTGAGATGACTGCAATGACTCTTACCCAAGCCTGTCATTGTTATTCCTGAAATGGCCAGAGGGTTCACTGAAAAGTAAAAAAAATAACTGCTAATTCTTGTCAAAAAAGTATATTTTCTAATAGTATGTTCCTGTGAGAAAATTGTTCTGAGCTACTTACTGCTTTTCTGTATGCACAAGCATGAGACTGTACTCAGTTGGAGCAACCTCTAATGTGTTCATATTTTTCTCCATTTTATTATCCTTTATTAAAGTAAATTTTAGAAAAAAGCATGCCTAGGAAATATGCTGTTAGAAATAAGATGAAAAAACAATTATTGAATAGTATCATAGGTGGTTTAAGCTATCATATAATTATCTTTTAATAACAACACACATGCAATTAAACTGGAATATTATTAATATTCTTACTTATTGCCAATCTGTAGCGGAAAGGAGGTAGTTTTACTAAAATTTAATGAAGCAGTTTTTAACCCAAGTTTCTTTGATCTAGTAATTCTCCTTTTTTCAGTGCTGCTAGTCAACGTCTCTCAAGTTAAGCAATGTCTTATGCAAACGTCTAGGATAGAAAGATTGCAGATCTTCATAAAAGGGCATAACAGTGAAATTCAGATTTCATCTGATGTTGAATTTTTAATACTCCTGCTTAATCAGATACAAGCAAGGAAGTGTCAGTATTTCTGAGGTACCCACACTATTATAGAAGAGGAATGTAAAAATACTGTCTTAATTCAGTTACTCTGGAAAAAAATTAGTAATTTTTTTTGAAATGTAAATTTTAAAATTTACATTTTTGAAATGTAAACCTCATTTCTAAGTGTCTTTCTGTACATTATTGGAAACACTCTTGTGATGTGTAGAACAACTGTCATGAGGAGTTCTTTATGAGAAAATTACTAAATCAGCTTCCAGGCTGCCTTAATAAATCACTGCAAGGTTCATTAGTGTAATTTTCTAGACTTCATCAAGGTGCATCTACTATAGCTGCACAAATACATGTGGCAATTTCACAGCCAACAATGGTCTTGGCAAACAACTGAATTCTGATTGTGTGCATACAATTTGGCTAGATAATTATATTTTTTCTTCTAATATAATTTTCCTAATTTACCTAATTTCTATTTTTCCTGTTACATTGAGCACCTTAAAAGCTAAGACTAGGGAATGGATTGTTTCATCAAAATGAAATTATGTGCATCTAAAAGATTAGTTCATTTATGTGTGATTAAAGTCAGTGGATTATCTTTTTCTGTGTCATTGCTTCTGCTGCTCTAAGGTGAGGTATTCCAAACTCCACTAGGAGGGATAGTCAAGTTCTTCTTGCTTTTCCTTTCACTGACAGTGGGGTTAGGAAAAGGTGAAAAAAATTTCACTAGGTTTTTTTTTCCCTTTTCCTCAAATAATTATGTTTTTATATATTTCTAAGCATGTTGAAGGTCTGGCAGTAATATTCAATATTCAGTATACATATTCAATAATTTCAACCTGTTCTAAATAATATTAAAATATTAAATGTTTATATAATACATGATGATATAAAAAGCTGAAAAGTAGTTAAGTGAATAAGGGGGTTAAGCTCTGTGCACCTTTTCATTATGTAAAATTTGCCACTATCTATCAGCTGAAAGTTGATATGGGCTCTAATGGCAAGATTTTCAGAGGTTTTGAATGCCTGTGTCTTGAGTCACATTGTGTTAAGCTCTCAAAAACATCGCAAATGCTTAAGCATTGCTTAGGACTTTATGGCAGGTAAGGATCTTCAAAGTGCCTCAAACTGTGCATCCAAAAATACATTAAAAGTACCTCCAAAAGTAAGACATTTAAAATCACATTAGACATTAAAATCAAATCTTTGAATTGAAGGCCTTTAAACTAGGGGCCTAGAGGCAGATCAAATATTTTCTTTTAAAAAGGTCTCAGATAATGATGTAAATTGATTCAAATGTAATTAGTACCAATTCAAAGTGTATATTGATTTGTGCCATACTGGTTTAGGTGCAGAGGTATATAAAGGAAGTAAATTCTTAGTCCCTGTGTGAGATTGGTTTGTTCAATTGCTTGGAGACATCCACGTGTCCAGGCTGAGTTTGTTATTTAATAGCAAGTGGCAAGTCTGCACATACAATTGCCTTGTCAATATGAGTTAAATTCCTAGGGACTAGGATCTGCAAACTGATTTTGAGTACACAGATCAAATCTTGTGTAAATGTCTTATGTCTGAAAGGCTGTGAAAGATAAAGCAAGTTTGTCATTTAAATATGAGCACCACACACTTTATTTATGCTAATGACAATATTACTATATGAATTGCAAAATTCATTATCATAATAATTATTAATTTGATATTTAGGGCATGAATGCTAAAAATGTTAGAGATATCTGACATTGTTTCAGTAGTGAGAAGTGCACTTTTTTTTCTCAGACTGGAGGAAACAAGTACACTGAACTTTGATACCATTAAACCTTAAAATATTCTCCGGGTTAGAAATTGTTAAGGTGCATGCTTCAATCTGTGGGCATCATCTGCTCAATTCTAGGGGGTCAAGTAATTTTCAAATATAACCCTGAGAAATTTAACTCGGAGATCAGTGAGAGACTTCCTTTGTTTTATAAACAGTCACATAAATTACTGTATGATAGAACCTGGCACTTCCAGAAAGCCTGTTTATTTGCCTCTAACTAGAAAGCATACAAATTTACATAGGCAGTGTTAAATAGAAGCATACACAGCAACACAGTATAAGCACATACACAGCAACACCAATGATGTTTTCGTAAAACTTTTGCTTTTGCCTCAAATCACTTACTCATATTCTACTTTCTACCAGTAGTAGTGTTATTGTCTGTGGCTATACATTGAAATCGTAAACTATCGTGCAATAAACCCCCTTCTGTTTGCTGTTATTTTTTCTTTTTTAAGCATCTTTCAGAATCAAACAGATGAATCCTTACTAATCAAAAATTAGTGGCTCTTGAAAACTGCTCCTTTCTCCACTGAAGGCCTCAAAAACCATGCCAATCACTTGTCTTTTCCCACTCTTGACTGTGAGTCTACTTTTCAATAGAGTTTGAATGCTACAGTAAGGATCTGAGCATTGGTACTGTAGCTTTACTTTTGATCTTTCTCTTACCACCAGCAGTTACAAATTCACAGGAAGGTAGCAAACATGCCTTCTCATTTGTGGGTGGTATCAGCATGCCTGTATATTTCTGATGGGGTCAGAATGCCACATCTTTGCCCAGCTGTGGGTTGAATTGGCAATTTCTTAGGAGCCTGTGCAATATGAATAAAATGAAATATATTATAGCTGTCCTCATCTTAATACAGGAGGAATAATCAGCAAAACTTGCAGCAAGTCCCAGCATGTGATATCTCTGATCAAGACTGAGTATCACATGCTGAGATATGAGATGGGCTGCATCTTCCTATTAGTAACAAGCTTAGCTTCAAACTGGATCAAAGACTATATGATCTTTGCATTTCTGCAGGAAGCAGAACAGGTAGTCAGGAGACTAGGATCCCATTGTTCATACAGCCACAGACTTCTGTGAAATCCTTTTGGTCAGCTGGTTTAGATTTACAGCAATGAGATTTACATCTTAGATTTTGGATGACCTATTTCAGCAATAAAATACCAAATTCTAAAAACAAGGCTTGGCTGTCTCAGACCAGACATCTGGAAGTGGAAGCAGCAAAAGAGTGTTCATTTAAAGCAAAGATCTTAGTTTTATTCATCAGTTTTCTCCTCTACCAAAAAAACCAAAAAAACCAAAAAACCAAACCAAAACCAAAACAAAAAACAAACAAAAAAACCAAACAAAAGCCAACCCAAACAAAAAACCTGAACCTAACAAAAAAACCCAACCAACAACAAAACAAAAACCTTATGATTATCTCCAAGGAAAATACATACCTCAGCAATGTTGACAAGTGTGTCTTTTTTTCATACCAAAAGACCTAGAATCACAGAAAGAAAAAAACACACAGGACATGTGAAGTGACTGACTATAATTTCTGACTATGATTTTGACAGATAAGTAACTGTTTAGAAAGCTCAGTCCCAAAATAGGAAACAATTGAAAATAATCTGAAGGCATGTTTATGAAGTGTGCCTCGTGAGAAATGCAGGTAATCTATCTATAAATAAACAAAGCTTTAATTTGTCTGTATAGATGTATTTTCCCTCAAAGACATCCAGTTTTCTGACATTTCAACAGATGGAAAGGGTTTAACTAGTAGCAGACATTCAGAGTCCTCTCATGAAAAAAACTATTTTGCTGTTTATTATGTTTGCTAGAAATGATGTTCAGAACAATGTAATCTTAAAGTACTCTGAAGTGACTCTTCCACAGCTGTCTTAGCTGATAGCATAGGACAGATGGTACAACACAGGCCAGCATACAAGTTTACTTCTTTCCACAACTTTATTAGCTGAGTGCCTTGAAAAGCAACAGTGATACTATCTTGTAAAATAGGTAAAGAAGATGGGACAGGCTTTCTTCCCCTGGCTAGGTGCCACCTTTGAGCTGCTGTGGCGGGGAGTAAAGGAAGGAGAAGGGAGAAATCTTCTTAGTCAGATCTTTCTTCAGCACCTGCTTCTATTGAGTATGATGCTGGGTAAGCTAATTGCCATGCCTAGCATTGCCTATCAACTTCCCTCAGGTGCTTGTGCAAAGAAAGGGGCAGGCCAACTTCCAGTTTTTTCAGTGTCAAAATCATTCTGAAAAACTGAGTCATCAGCTACTTGCTTTGTTAACACACTGTTGTGTAGCAGTTAAAGGAAAATCTTTACTGCAATACCTACTGCAAGTAGCTAAAACAAAAGAATATGCTGCCAAGCTGATAAAGTTGTTAGACAAATAAGTTTTCAGGTGTCTGAGAGACATGATTTAGCATGAATAAGGATATTTAAAATTACACTATATCCAATTACTTTTTAATTTCTATTTGCAGTAATGAAGATTGAGCTAAATGAAATAAATAGCAGAGAGATTTCTGTATCAAAAATATCCTTGAATTTTCTGTATCAAGAATTAGATTTTCAGTGGTTTGGCCTACCTGAATTAAGATAAATCCCTAAAAACGTTTTAAAAACTGTGTTAGGTCTTTATCTACCTCAGGTCACCTCTTTGAACCCAGAAGGAATTTGGCAGATCCCAGTCTCCTTGCATCCTTCTAGGTCTAAATGCCTTTAGGAAATTATCTGGTGGAATTTCTAGAAGTACTGAATGCAGAATGCAGGCAACTAAATTCAGAACTGATGGGAAGTATGATCAGGCTTTTACAGCTCCAGGAAATAGTATATGAATATTGTCAATATTATGTAACATTGCTGTGCATGAGAAAAGACTGATTTTTTTTTTTTTTTCTTTTTTCAATATGGCAATAATTCTAAATTCCTTTATTGTTGCTGGAACTCAACACAACAGGTCTGTGTTTCAAAAATGTTATATTTTTGAAATGCCTCAAAAGAAAGCTCTACAAGCTCTGTAAAGAATTTTATTAGGATGTATCATTTTGATTAAAGCATGATTAATTTCTCCTTTTATTTGGCATACAGTGAACAGATGAATGTACTAGATGGTGTCTAGAACACTGCTGAAGGAATGGTAGCATAGATACACCACTAAATGTTAACATATGTCTACGTACATTGTGTTCATGTTCAGCTGGACTCAGGCCCCTCATACTTTTGGGAACATGCTTTTGTTGCACCTTCTCTTTTCTGTTATGCTATTCTAACAACATGCTCATTGTACATTAATAATCCTTAAAATCTCATTGCAACTTAATCCTCCTTAAAAATATGACATTTGCTACTACAGGCTGCTTCTTTATAGGGTCAAGCTGCCTATGCTGTAGTGAATTTGTACCAAATTTCCCATTCAATTGATTTGATAAAAGTTATACACTGTTTGAAAGTCATTTAAGTACTAACTATATAACAGTCAAGCAATGCCATTCTGTGTCAGCTTCTCAGGTATTAACCAGCTTTAGAGAGAGGTGAACTACAACAGGCCAGACGTCACTGGGAAAAGATAAAAAAACACATTTTCAGACATTCTGCATCCACTACCTACAATTTGCAAAAGAAAATTGTTTTCTACACAGTAACTAAAAAGTTTAGTACAGTTCTACACTGAAAACTTTAGTATTTCCAGTACTACTCCTGCACTAATATTGCAGATGTTAATTTAATTTCCATTACTATTGTAGCACTAGGCATTTTTCCTGGCACAGCTGGTAGCTATTTTCTTCTCAAAGCACAGGGCATTTGCTTACTGTTAAAAAGCAAAAGAAAACAGAAAAAAACAAACAAAAAATGTTCTACACCAGCTTTTCTAACATGAAATCCTAGAATCATTAAGATTGGAAAAGACTTCTAAAGTCATTGAGTCTAATGGTTAACCCAGCTCCAATGTGTTTGCTGCTAAACAATCTCCAAGTGCCACAGCCACATGCCTTTTGAACATTTCCAAGGATTGCGGCTCAGCCTCTTCCTCAGGCAGTCTCTTACAATACCTGACCACCACTGCATTAAAGAAATTCTTCCTAATATCTAATCTAAACCTCCTCTGAGTCTGAGTCCATTTCTTCTTGTCCTATCACCTCTCACCTGGGAGGAGAGACCTACCTCCCCCTGGCTACAGCTTGGCTACAGCCTCCTTTCAGTGAGGCTCCCTGAGCCTCCTTTTTTTCAGGCCAAACACCCCCAGCTCCCTCAGCTGCTCCTCACAGGACTCGTGCCCCAGACCCTTCCCCAGCTCCGTTGCCCTTCCCTGGACTCGCTCCAGCCCCTCAGTGTCTTTCTCACAGTGAGGGGCCCAGAACTGGACACAGCACTCCAGGTGTGGCCTCAGCAGTGCCCAGTACAGGGGGACAATCCCTGCCCTGCTCCTGCTGGCCACACTACTGCTGACACAGGCCAGGATGCCACTGCCTTCCTGGCCACCTGGGCACAGCTGGCTCATGTTCAGCTGGATGTCAACCAGCATCCCCAAGTTCTCTTCCACCAGGCAGCTTTCCAGCCACTGCCCCCAGCCTGTGGTACTACATGGGATGGTTTTGATCCAAGTGAAAAATAGCTAATCCACTGGGACATAAACTAAAAAGTGGGAGCTCATCCTCTACATTTGTTCTTAATGTAAATATAACTTAAGAAATTAAATCTCATACCGATTTAGCAAAAAAGATTTGACAAAGGATCTGTCTCCATAATCAAAAGTAGTTAATTGAAGTGCTTGAATAAATGCTACTTAAATCTTACCATGCTTACAAATTCTGAAACATTAAGATTATCCTGTATGCAAATCTAACCTGCAGTTATGCAAACTTATAGTTTCCTAATCGAAATAAGCCACAAGTGGCATTTATCTAATTAGAGCTTCTGGAGTGACTCACCTGTAGAGCAGAATTTTCATGTTTTTCATAAAGGTGTAAGGATTACAAATATAAATTAATTATCCTCTTCTTTCTGTTCTGCATAGCAGGCATTCAATCAGTGAGATACAATACCATACTTCTTGTTAGTCTTCAACATAGTTCCAATGCTTACTGCCTTCCTAAAACATAACTGGGTCCGCTTAGAGTATGACAAAATTAACTTCCAAACAAATCTTCCCAAAGCAGCAGTTTTTAAAAAATTAATATTCTCAGGATGCAGTTTAACAGAGTTAGAAAACAGATTGTTGGATTAATAGGACAATAATCAATGCAAATGGCCAGTTGTTTTGTAATAAATAGGTTTGTTGCATTAAAAAAATTTCTTCTCATATGCTCCTAAGTTAATTAGAAGATAGGGTGTGCCTGTATCTGGCTTTTAATTCTGTTCAATTTTTATTAATGAATTATACTAGTTAAGTTTATTTTCTTTTGTTTGGGTGTTTTGAGAATGACTTGGTTTTGTTTATTCCAGCTCTTGCATTGCTTAGCATTGACAGTGTGCTTTGCCTGTCAGTGAGTCTCCTCATTCTGCATTTACCGAGGTCATGCATTATAGCTGCAAAGGTAAAATCTCTCCTTATTTTCCTGATCGTATTGACTTACATTTTAAGTATAACTTTTTAAGGTTTACATTTTAAGTTTACCTTTTAGTGACACAGCATTTATTTAGTGCATCTTATAAAAAACCAAACAAATAAACCACAGCCCAAAAAAACAGCAGAGAAAGAAGCACGATGTCTTACCCGTACATTAGGCACATTTGTCAGCTGTTTACACAAACCTCTGCGGTATCAAACCATAACTGTTTGTGCACAAATTTCTAAACCAGCTTGTAAAACCTAGTGCTGGTATTATTATATTTCAGGCTTAATATTGGAGCAAGTTCTCACTGGAGCCATGATTTTCTGGCTCAGCTGAGCGACTCACATCACCCTGGAAAGCAACACCCAGTTCAGCCTTCTAAAAGACAGCTAAGTAGATGGCTTAGTAAACTTGATCCAATCAAAACAAAAGGTTCTAAGTCAGCCAAATGTAAAAGTACCAATCAGAAGCAAAGAAAATTATAGTTACTGAATGGAGAACTGACAGTCAGTTACATTGTGTCTCTGGTTCCAGGTTTTTTATATACCCTTACTAAGAGTAGGTGCACACAGAACAGGGATTTCTCCTTTGTTTTTGGAGCTACTTGAGCAAAATCAGGGAAAGAAACTTGTAGAGTTGAAGAGGCACTAGGAAGACTGCCTGGAGTTGGGAAACTGAAGCTCCAGGGAAGCACTAGAACCTGTGTAAGGGGCAGAGAGCAGACACCAGATCACCAAGATGATGAAAGAAATTTCCTGCAACCATAGAGAAGTGAGATGCAAGTCAGATGTAATTTGAAAGTTTGGTGATTTGAGTAAAGTAAGATGTAAACTGGATGCCAGGACAAGTCTGAAAAGCAGCAGAGCAAGACAATGGTTTATATGTTCTCTTTATCATACTTTGAGTTTTTTCTGCCTACAAAATTTGGGAAACTACTTTATGTAATTTTAAAAGCTGACTTTTTTTCCAGTTTAAGAGCCTTTTGATCTCCTTTGGGGAGTTCACTGTAGGAAAAGGTCTAGTAAGATCCACCTTAAAGCTTTTACTAATCTTGGATCCTGTTGCACAGACAGTCAAATGAAAGGCAGTGCCTAAAATCCAGTGCAAAGAGAAACGAACTACAAGTACACAAGTGACACTAACAGCTAAAGGCTTGATTTGTTCGGGAGTAATGAATTGGAATAGAAAAATAATTTTCTCTCATGTGGTATTGAGAAGGAATAATACTGGAATAATAAATAAATTCTGAATATTCATTAAAAATGGTATAAAATTGGTAGCATGTAATAGAAAATAGCAATAAAACTTTTCTGAAGAACATGTCCATGACAGACTCAATGACCTTTGTCCATGTGTTATAATAAGGAATTAGTGATGTCTTCCATGCCATGCCAAATGGCTCAATCATGCCAAAGAAAAAGGCATAATGAGAACCACTGTCAGAAAGCTGAAATCAAGGAAAAAATAGTTAGGACTACATTTTTAAGTCTATAGTGATCAACTACCTAGAACAAACTACCTAGAGAATTATTTGAGTCCCTGTCTGCCAAATTTCAGATCAAAAATAGTGTCTGAAAAATAAGGTTTAGGAAACTCAAGATGTTTAATAATAGCTGAACTCATGGTATTTCATTTATTAAGGGCAAAAAAATATAGAGTAAAATGAAATAAAGTGTTATATTGATACAAAGCAGGACAGACTATAGGATCTCACAGTCTAGGCTGCTTCCAAATTCTAGAATCTTTAGGAGTACAGTTACTGAAAAGCACAAAATACTACCCTTGCTAACCAGGAGACTTTGTAGATATTCAACATCAAGAGTATACAAGACTACCTTTGCATGCTTGGGGTTTACAGGCATACCTTCAGTATCTTCACATGAAAGAAAGAAGCTTTGTAACATTTTTAGTATGTGTTTTCCTGTAAACTCGAACCCAATGTATAGGCTACAGGAAAAGCATGAAATGAAAAGGTCTTAACTGCAGCAGTAGTCAGGTTAATGGTCCCTCCCATCATCTCCTCTAGTGAGGAACAAAAATCACATTATACACAAATGTGTTATGAAAGAAATTGCACTAACCTTTGTGAGGATTTACATCCATATGTGTTACTTCTGTATGTTTTGTTATTAGAGGACAGAAATTTTCATATTCCCGGGAATGTCCATGGAGCAGTGAGAGTTAGTGTTGTATTTTTCGTACCCAAACTATTCTTAACAAATAGATTCCTGTATTACCATGTACACTGAACCAGTATGTAAGCAAAATGTTGAATCAATACTAGAGGTACAGGACTTTAGTGGTTTTGTTTTGTCTTTCCTTTTACTTGTGATTAACAAGAACTTAAACATTCCTTTTCTTCACTTTGCATTTAACTCAGAATGGGATAGGTTAGCACAGGATCTTAACTTAAAATGAGTTTCAAGAAGCCTTGGAAGTAGAGTACATCACAAAGCTTACAGATAGGTTAATGAAAGTAGCTGGAATTTGAAATCTCTACCTCAGAATCTTCCAGATATTTTAGAGAAATTAATGTAAAACCTCTGATTTACTTTTAAATTTTGCTATCAAAGTTACATTTCCAAGTCTTTATGCATTTATATTAGTTCAGACTTGGAAAAAGTACAATGATATTCTTAAAATGGTACTGTGTAGAGCATGATTCCTCAGAAAATTTTCTCACTTTTTTCACATCAATGCGCTTAGAAAAGTAAGTATATTGGTTAACACAGTGATGTTGCTCTCTGAATAAAGTAGTTAAACATATCTTCTAGGATCATTTATCACTTAGGAACTTGCATGACACTGGGCAAAGATGCTGAAAAAATCTTTTTTCCTAGACTGAATGGTCTCATCTCACAAGCTCTCCAAACACAAACTTCAAAGACAGAATAAAAAGGTTTTGTGAAAATTGATGACAGCATCAGTTCATAAAATTTAAAAAGCTCATGCTGCAAATCTCAGTCATGTAGTTTCTCAGAGCATTCCACTAGTGGGTAAAAGTAATTTTTGAAGGAAGTACAAGGTCAGGACTTTTTAAACAGTAAGATTGGGCAATGGTACGTGGATAACTGTTAAGCTTTCTATTTTTCAAAGCAGAGGTATCATAGGAAAAGAGTCTGAATGTGAAGATATGAAAATGAGCATCCGTTGTTATGGGAAATGTCAGACACAGAAGTTTTAAATATCTGATTTACCTAGATTTTTCTTCTTTCCTCTTCAAGGAAAAAAAATAAAAAGAAGATAATAGCTATCACCTGAGCCAGTAGTTCTAAGATTTCAAATTTTATAGACTGTCTGCCTTCAGGGCTTGAGTAGTCTTTGTGTTAAGAATCCACCTGATAATAATGTTTCACTGGGAATATAATAATTCTCTTTTGCTAGAGGCAACTGGCAAAGAAACTTCCTAAGTCAACTAAAAGTCTCTTTTTTATTAGCTGGAATTTACTTCTAGGTCTTCATCTTTTACTTTCTGCCTCTGCTTAGCTGTGGGAACAGAAAAGGAATATGCGCAGAAAAGCTCACAATGAAATATGCCAAATCTTTTTCTCCACTTAGAGATTCTATTCTACTGAAAGATTCCTTTTGCATAGTTTTCAGTAAATATGAAAATCATAAGGATGGCAGAGGCTATGTGGCTTTTCAGCTCAACTGAGATGGAAAAATCATAGAATAATTTGATTTGGAAGGTATCTTTAAAGGTCATCTGGTCCAATCCCTTTGCAATGAGCAGGGATATCTTCAACTACATCAGATTTCTCAGAGTCCCAATTCAACCTTGAATGTTTCCAGGGATTAAGCATCCACCACTGCTGGGTAATCTGTGCTAGTGTCTCACCACTCCCATTGTAAAAAAATGGTCTAAATCCACCCTGACTTTTTTTTTTTTTTTTCTTTTTTCTTTTTTTTTTTCCTAAATGAAAGAGGGTAGTTTTGGATTAGCAGTGGAGCAGAGCAGAGAGAAGAGGAAAATTATAGACAACACTTGGTGTTAAAATTTGGACTTACTATTCAGTTAGAGCCAATTAGTAGCTAATACATATCTTGGAATACAGATTAACTATGCCAATAGTAATAATAATAATAATAGTAATAATACTCCAGATGTGTCTAATGATTATTACTCCTAAGGACTTGGATGTGTTTCATGGGTCATTTTTTGAGGCACTCATCAGAGTGGGTTCTATTCCCGAAGGGAGCCTTTGGGTGCCATGGAAATAAGAACTCAATCTAAAATAAGAAAATGCATTTTTTCTTCACTTTCATCCTCCTGTGGTCTTGGAAGGGAGAGCTGCTCTACTTGCAGCTCAGGCTGCTTTTAAGATGAAGTGTGCTCAGGAAATATGCTAATCCAGCAGATCCATTTCATGCTGCAGTGCTATCTCTTCTTCAGAGCAGTCCTGGCCTTGGTGAGCTGGTCACCAGTTTTAAGTGTGATGGATCTCCCATCTCCTCCCTGAACCAGCAAGTCTTCCAAGCTTGGTATCCAAATGCAGATAATGATTGGAACTACAGTCACAATTGTAAATCAGACAGAGATAATATATTCTTACTGACATTTAATACAGAGGTAAAATCAAGGTCCAAATTACATTAAATCGAATCATTTACTTCAGTTATATATTGGGAAAACAATATCATTATAATTTTCCATAACACTGTTCTGAAACTCTTTCAAACTGAGGAGGTGCAAAGAATTATCGCCCTTAAGTGAGGTCACCCAAGTCCCAGATACAGCTCTATCACTTCGTCTTGCTCTCAGATGCTTTGAAGAACAAACTGTGTTTGGAACAAACTAGGCTGCCATCTGTAGGAAGTGTTTCCAGGCTCTTTTCCAGAAAGGGTGATGTTCTCTTCCACAGCCTCTTCCTTATGTTAGCCTGGGAGGTTCTGATTAAAGAAATGTATTTTGAATGGGAGATAAGGAACAACATTTGCCCTCATCTTCCCTACTGTTAACCTTTGTCATTTAAGGATTTTCAGCAGCTGAACTCCAGACTCTTTGCTTTTCCCCTTGCTGCTTTTAGGATTGTGGGTTATAATTCATCTGAGTCTGTTGCTTTGTCAACTTTTAATCATTCTAATTACCTAATTATCTACTGTAATGAAATGATAAAGCCCTTAACAGTTCAGTCTTCCTTCTCCCTGTAGGAAATTCTATCTCCTCCTCTGGGATATTACATTCTTTGTTTAAAAGACAGAGAAATTATTTAAGGGCTTGGCATAAATGCTAGTTTTTGCTTGTTTAAACACTTTCCTTCATCAATTGATTTTTATAAGTGTAGTTACTCTTTAGTCTTTGTTTACAGATCAATGATTTTGTTGAATTTCCTTAATAATAAATGGCAGCAGAGAGAGGGAAAACAGACATTGCATAAAATCTAGAAACTCTTTCCAAATCAGAGAAAAAAATGCAGATTTTACCAACAGCAAAGGTGACTGTTCATAGCAATGATCTTCAAATTCGTGCTGCATTTTTACTCAGTGAAGCATACTTTTTTCTTACTTTTTTTTTAAAGATTACTTTAGCATGAGAAGTATGGAATGAGGCATCAATCTATGAAATTACATTATGTGAGTTTCATTTACCTTGGGCCAAGGAAAGAAGTGAATTTGGATTTCTCCACTGTCAATAAATATTCCAAATTTGCATCTGCTCTATATTATAGCTTTTTTATGTTTGTCCTTTAGCTGTGTCTCAGAAAAAAAAAAAAAAAAAAAAAAAGGAGTATTTTTGTAAAACTACTGTAGGTACTTGAGAATACATTTTTGAGAAGATCTTGCAGAAGAGATTCTGTAATCTCTGTCTGAGATAGCTGACTGCAGTTATGGGGGAGGTATTGCATCTACAGTCAGTTCCTGTTGTTTTGTTTCCTGGCTGGCTGCCTCAGGGGAGCTGCTCACTGAATAGGCTATACGGTCTGTTTCCTGTCCAGTACATTGCCTAGTTTGAATCCCCTTTTGAATTGCCCAAGTGCCATGTCCTGTCTTCTTCCCTAATCAATGTTTTTTGCATGTCATTTCTCTTGTCCCCAACAGAAGAGGGTCCATGTGATACTGTTCTGCTTCAGGGTCGGTCTCTATAGCTAGCACAAGTTTTTTCCCAGTTTTCTTTTTACTTCTTACCAATTGAACACATGAAGTCAGAGAAGTATTTGGCTTCCACATTAGTGAATCACCAGAGATAAGCATTTACTTTCTGAAAGGAAGACTAGAAGCAGTATGGGGCATGGGATATGATTCAGTTTCTGCCTCACTTGAAAGTGTGTCAGTAGAAAATCATCCCCCCAAAGCAGTATTTGAGCAGAGAATAAAAGTGTAAGAGAATTCAGAGAGAAAGATCTGTGAGGAGGAGGTTAGACAAAGAAAAGAAGGAAGTGAGAGGACAAGGCACTTAAAATGTGAGGAGGAATTAGCCTAGGACAAATATAGGAAAAAGCCCTACTATGCATGAGAGATATGGAAGAACAGAAAAGAATGGAGTTCTGCCTGTTAGAAGAGGAGGGTCAGGACAAGTGAGAAAGCATTCAAAAGAGCATGAAGTGGGCTAAGAAGAAAGAAGCAGGGAGAGGAGACTGGAAAAAGTGGGAGCTGACAAAACTTTTAGGCAAACATTCAGAAATGTTATACCCTTGACTATTCCTTTAGAAGGGATGATATAAGCATAATTCAAGACTGTTATAAGTGCAATTTCATTCAAGTCCAGTCCTTTCTAATATTCTGGATTTGAATTCTCTACCTCTACAGGTTTACAGGCAGGTGGAGACATACTATTCATACAGCATCCTCACACATATTAATTCACAGAGCATGGGACTTCACATTGCTTTTCTATCCTTAGGATATAACTTTTATAATTTTATATGTATTCCCTGGTTTCCATTAAGTCCATCCTGCTTGTCTGCTATTACAAATACTTTTCTTTTTTAAAGCAGTCAAGATTCTAATTTCCTCTTCCAGCAAGTATGTTTTGCTGTGGAAGGCTTTCCAACATGTCTGCAGTCATGCAGGAATTATTCCTTTCTTTGGAGTGTTTAATCAGCACACTCACAGGTGAACAGCAGCCCTCTGACATGCACAAACCTCTGTCCCTGGTTCAGAAGACTCAGAATCATGACCTCACTGTTTTCCACCTCATATATCTAGCCTTCCTTACAGGAGTAACTTCTCAGCTGGAATTTATTATGTCTAGGAACAAGTCCTGGTAATCTCATCTTCTTTTGCTTTAAAAGCTGCATATAAAGGAAGCTTACTTGCTCCTAAATTCAGCCGAATGGCACGAAACAATTTAGAGGAATTGCCACATAGCTATTTGGAACACATTTATTTCTGTTTTCTGTAGTTACTGATCTGAATCTGTGATCCAGATCTGTAAATTCTATAAACTGACATACTTTCTTTGAAATATTTTACTGTGTAATACATGAAATTCTGATTTCTATGATTTAAGGATTGACCTTTATTGTCAGTATAACACTAAAAATCCCCATGAATTCTAAAAAATAAGAGACAGTCATAGCAGGTCTCCTATCCTTCCACATTAAAATTTTAATTCTTTATTAAAATGGAAATTATCAGTAAATCAGATGAAGCAATTATTAGTATTCTTATTTTTTTTCAGGGATGTTTTCAGGCGTATGTAGTGACATTTTTGTAGATCTAGCTGTCTTCATTGGATCTCTGAAAAAACATTTCCTTGAACCTATTGTGATCTCCCATATGCCATGTATTACAAAAGATGTGGTAAGGAGTTCAGGCCCACAGAAAACAACCGAGATAAGCCTAAGATTCAGATCTTTTGGATTTGATTGAAATAGTATTTTCAGAAATCAGTATTTTAGGTACCTTCTGGATTAAAAGATGAAAAACCACTGACAATTTTATGGGGGGTAAATTGTCTTTGGTTTTTTTTTGAGAAAAAAGAATAGTTTATAATACAAAACAAACCTTTTCAGCAAGACTTACAAAAATTTCCTATCTGCTCTGTTTTGAGTTGAGAATGGTCCAAATAAGACATGTCTCCTTCATTAAGGTGGATGAGGTTCCATACAGATACCTCAGCATTTTTATAAACAACAACAATTATAATAATGGTAGTAGTAGTAATCTAGTAGTAATGTTCCAGAAAAAAAAGAATGTTGAATATAGAAAATACCCTCAAAAGGGTTGCTATATGGCTTCAGTGCTCTTCATTACCACTGTTCTTTATATGCAAGGTAGTACATGATCCATAAATACATTAAAAATTGGAAATTTTGCAGATGGTCTTGAATTAATTTTTAAAATATCCTGTTATACAGGGGAATTTATGCCTAAAAATTATGAAATTTTCTTTGTCAGAATAAGGAAGCATCACCCCTCTTCATATCTCTGTGCCAACAGCAAGTACTTTAACTATTAGAATTTTGTTTATTCTTGACTGAGCTTTCTTCAAGTTAAGAAATGGAACTGGAATATATATATATATATGGACAGATTTCATCATTGGTACCAACTCAAACTGTACAACAAAATCCTGGGACATTCATTACCCAGTGATGAAATTGTTATAGGTTGTGCAGTAACAGAATTAGAACTAAATATAATTTATAAACTCAGCAATATGTACAAAATAATGTACCTGATATTTGATTTTTTTATTCTGTTCATTTTAAATTCTACCCAATGTGTTGTTCTGCTGGTCTCAAAGTTATCTCACAGCTTTGAACTGCCTTACAAAGGACTGTGTGAAAAGTGTGGCCATAAAGACAAATGCAAGACATAGCATTTTGTTGTCATTATTGAAAGAAACATGAACTCAGCACTCTGAGATGCTTATTGTAAAGACAGATTCTCATTTTCCCTTTTGATTGTCCTGGTTCCACGGCACCAACACTCAAAAGCAAAGGCAAAGAAGAGTGAAGCTTCATATGTGTGCAATGGAGATGTATGAGAAGGCTTTGAGGTTCACTAGATGTTCATTCCAAGTACTACTTTTGCACCTTTGGATTCATCAAGACATCTGCAAAGGCAGAAAAATATGTGCCTTTCCAGAATAGCAACTGCAAACCAGGCATCATGTCCTAAAATTAAACCAGATGCCTATGTTTAGGCAATACAGCCTAGAAATCTTGCCCCTTAGTTACTCCATGGAGGGAGACAGGATATTTGCATTTCTTGCAGTAAGAGTAATGCAACAAATAACATCCCTATTTGTTCCTACTGCCTGCATTATTAAACCTTGTGGCTTAATGAGCCTTTGTTTAGTTTTGGTGGCCATTTTTTTCCAGAGTCTGAGACAGCTAAACATCCAAATGCAAATGAAGCTAAAAGGGAAGGAAAAAATTAGACAAAATGGTGTCCAGAATAGATAAAACATTTAATAGCCTAAAGTGGCATCTAGAAAGCATTTAAGTGTCTTAAAAGGTTAAATCATCCAAAGGAAAGAAAAAGAAAGGTTGCAACACTGTACCTTAGGTTGTTTTTGTAGGTTTGGGGAGTCCTAGATACACATTTTGCCTCACAGAATTGTGTATGTGCTTTCCTTTAATTGGATATATATATATATAAACATGCCTGGAAAAGTAAGAGAGGTTCTGGATTCCATTCTTGGCATCAGGCAGCAAAATATATCATTATGATGTAAATTCTGTGTTTGGACAGCAGGTTTCTTTGCAAGTCCCAAACTCCTGCCATAAAGGTAATTCTGATTTATATTTATCCTCATAATCAGTTCTGGAAGAATTTATTTTTATTTTTTTTTCATTCATATACATTTCAAAGAGGAAGAAAATGTTATATTAAGATTATCCCACAGGAAAAGCAAGAAAAAAAATATATGTAATAGCCAGCCACAATTGACCACACAGCATGATGGCTCTATAAAGAAAGAGAAAAAAAATAAAAGAATTTCAGCCAGTTGGGAAGTTGTCCCAGATACTGATGAAAAGATAATAATTAATGATAGGATTTTTATTCATTTATTTATTTAGAGACAGATGCATTGCTAATTTTAACCTCAAAAGGACATTTCAGCCTTGAAAATCGCACAGATTTTTGGATGGTACTTTTTAGATATTTCTGTAAGAAATGTGGACTTTGCTGTCGGCATTTTCTTTCAAGGATCCTTTCAGTCTAAAGGAATTCCTTTTCCCTTTCCCATTTCTGCAGAGCTGAAAACATGAAATCTGTGTGCATCACATTTTGATATCTTATAAGCTGATTTACCTCAATATCTATTCATCACTCAGAGCAAAAGATAAAATTTTGGCATAGCCAGTTTGAGATGGATCAGGGTTTCCCTCAAGCACTTTTCAATGTGGGTTTGAAAAAGGCCTCGTGTGTCAAAGATAAAACCTTCCTAGTATGCCTTTCATGCTCTATATGACTATTATTTTGTTGGTGAAAGGCGAATAGTGATGTAGATTATTGCCAATATTTAGCCAGTATTTGAGTTGCTTTTGCAACACTATGGACTTACCTTCTCTATAACTTATCACCAAAGAATGTAAAAAAGGCTGCCCTCTGAAGTCACTTATGGATATGTTGATTGTCTTTGGATGGAGTCCTGCAAGAAGTACTGCAATTTTCTGTTAGAAACATTTTGACACCCTGTTATCTTCCTGAGTTGATCAGACACCTGCTGCTAGTCCACCTGCCTTTCTGGCAACCAGAAATGCTTGTCTGCCTCTCTTTCCTAGTTTTTTTTTTTTTTTCTGGTGTTTTTTTGGTTTTTTTTTGGGTTTTTTTTTTGGTTTTGGGGTTTTTTTTCCCCATCTCTGGCTGTGCAAGTATCAACAGGTGGGATCAATTGTGAGGAAGGATGTTGTGCCAGTGCTTCATTGCTGGCATGGAGGCAGGAGCTCCTGCAGAGGGGATGGCATGTGTGACTTGAAGAAGGCTGCTCTGCAGAAGCCAGTGCTGTCTGGCACCCGTGCATTACTAGAGGGGTCAAACCAACGTTGGAGCAGGCAGGGTGCCATTCTGACAGAAGGGGTAGCCAAGATGCCAGGTAGTTATGCAGCAAGTGTGTTTGCTGAAGGTTTAATTTTTGAGTCAGCGATGTTTAACTGTCTGCTCATGGTGAAATTATACATATTTGTTTAAGAAAATGTATGAAGATTAATCTAAAGCTGTATAGTGTATTAACTTAAGAAAAAAGTAAAAAGAATTTCTGAAGCCAAGGAGATTACAGCCATAGCTGTATTTCACTGATGGGTATGTTCACATACTTTTGTTTGCAGTGACTAGTCTCTCTAGGGCCTCTTTTGTAGTAGGAACTGTCCCTTAATACTGTATTGACACTATTTTTGCACTGTAGGTGGAAGAAATATGCACAGTCTCAGATGTTAAAAGGATCAACCCAATTGGATCTGCCAATCAGAATTATTTTCTGGAGTTAGTAGAGCTTTTAAAAATCCTTATAATTTTAACCTAGTTAAGTGCACTTTTCAGACAGAACCAAGGAGGAAGGATATGCAAAAGGTTATAAAGAGCACAAAATGGATTTTAAAATCCATTGACCATGTTAACATCTTAAAGGAAGAAAAGTTTCTTATCAATTTGTGTTGGCAGTTTGAAGCAGTACTTGAATTATCTGCATCCATCTACCTCTTAAGCAGTCACCTCTATTTTGAGAGCATACTGAGAGCAATCATGTTTGCAGCTAACCTCTAAATTCTAAGATACTAAATAGCATCTTTAGCACAAACATTTGAATTAATTGTTGGCATCTCAATGGGACAGATTGCCAAGACTTTATGGATGGGAGCCAGTCTTGGTACTGTATAAGATATCAGATTCATATTAGCCCAGCCGTCAGGCAAGTCTCTTAAATACTCTCTCATGTGAGGAGTATACAAAGCCCTCATTGGACTCTGTGAAGCTCTCATTATGCAAAATTGTCCTTCCATCTCATGGAACTGTCTAATTAGTCAATATCAAGAAAGGCACATTTTTATCTTTCTCCATCCCAGCATTGCCGGACACAACACTTGTAAAACTATTAAAATAATATTGATTAAGATAGAGCCTTAGGTGAAGCTTGTAAAGACAAGGTAACTCTTGTAACTCTTTGGACAATCCTTAGATTGTATCAGTGTCTGTTTAAAAACAGGCTGCTACACAGGTTGAACAAAATTGTGCCATTCATGCCACCCTCCTAAGTCTTTCCTGCTTTCTCCATTGCTGCAGCTCATTGCTGTATTTAGTGTCTGACCACAGGAGCTGCCATGTGAATGGTCAAAGGGAAAAAAATAAGATTGCATTTCAGCAAGTTCGCCCAAGCATATAAACTCATAAAAATGTGAAATTTGGCAGGAGTAGCTCAGAGAATATGTATTACCTGTTCCAACATTGTACTGTTTAATTATTTCATATCTTTTAAGATGTGCATTTTATAGGAAGGAAAGAGGAGCAGTTTACTGGAGACTAAAGGACATATAGGTTATGCTGATTAATCTTGATTGATCAATTCAGTAAGATGAGAAAGCAGCTTTGAAAATCCTTTTTTTTTCTGATGTTATTTTCTAGACCTTATACTGTGTTAGAATAAAAGTGTGACTATGAGTTCTATACTGGCAGACCTAATGTGACATTTTGAGATACCCCTTAAAAAAGGATTCACTTTGAAAATATTTTTAAAGAAACTGGAGGTTATGTTTCTCTGTACACTCAGTCTGGCATATGCTGACCAGTGGTACAACATGTTTATAAATCCACTTTTGCTGGTCAACTGTAATGTGTTTACTACAGGCAGTAGTAAATCAGTCCCTGTTAATTTTATTCTCAATATAATTAAAGGCTTTGTACTGTCTTTTAATAACTTTTTTATTCTTCTAACAAAGGATTTTAAACATCTAATTCAGCAGGGCTAATGGATCAGAATATACATAAGAGCAGTAGATGTAGGTATGCCTGGTGTTTTCAGTCCAGAAATGTGAATATCCAATAGCTGAACAGTTCCATACTTATTTTCAGGCTCCTCCAAAGTGCTTAGTAGAGAAAAATATGACCTTAACAGAGCATTGAAGTAGTTGGTCTTTGGAAGCTCTGTAGATATCCTCAGTTTTACAGAGGTAAAGCCTCTGTACTTTTTTTGTTACCAGGTGCACAATTGTGTTAATGAAGAACCACAATTAATTTACCACCTAATTTGTTACTTGTTATTTGATTGCATGCTATTACCATTAGAAGTGTTTGTGGTTGTAGTTGGTCTGGAATTAAATTTAAATAAACTATATGGCCTATGGAAATTTTCTTGTACAGATCACTTGCTAACAGAGACAGCTCATTATGTTCAAAAGTAAAGGGAGGTGAATTCATTTCAATTTTTGCTTCCCTTAACAGTAAGTTTGCCAAGACCAGCAGCAGCCTTGTGCAGAAGAATTTCCATGCTCTTCTACTCTGATAAGAAGCAATAGAATTATTACCTCTTTGTAACTAAAAATGACATGATTTTCATAAAGCCACCTATCTTAACATCTCCACATTGCCATATTGTCATGATCTGGAATATTGCCTAGATAGGGCTTCTTTCCAAGTCCTTGACTTATTTCCTGTGCATAAAAAGGAACTGGGACAAAGCACCCTATTGATTATGAAGCTCAGAATAGAAAATACTGTATCATATAAGGTTATGTTGTAATACAGTATGCCTGGTAAGAATTTGAGAACATTGATTTAACTCCATGGCAAGCTGTTTTGTATAGCTCTGTTCAGAAGCATTTATACTCTGTGGAATGAATCAGTTTCTAAATCATAGCTGACTCTGGTTTCTGCTATTTGTATTTGTTATAGGAGCGGTCGTTTAAGGGGAGAAATCATTGCAAATTTGAAATACTGCTTTGATAAACATCAAAATTCAAGAACTGGAGGCACAGAAGCATATTTAAGAGCTAAATAGGAAACAGTTAAAATTTATCTGCAAAGTGATTGCTAAATGGAAATCAAAAAGGTCAGCAGCAATGCACTCTAGGGAATCAAGATTCACACACTAAGAGAGCTGCAGGTGCTGTGCTGGACAGTGAAACATAATGTTTTTAATTAAATCATGGGCCTTCCTGAGGGAATATTGCATTAAAATCCAAGTGAATCTGACATAATGGCAAGATCTACATTCCTGGTTCTTACTCAAGTCATTACATTAGTCTGCCAATTAGATCAGGAGGGAGGCATTTCAAATTACAGCAGCAATTTTACAGAGTAGATAATTATGGCAAGTTATGAATGACAGATATTACTGCAGCTAGGTTTTTTTTAAATGTTTTTTTTACCACCCCCCCCCCCACCTCTTTTCATTTTTCCCTTTTTCCCTTCTTCTATAATGCTTTTTTTTTTTTTTCCTTTGAGGATTCCTAGCATCAAATGTTATATAGCATTTTGACTACCATTTAATTCTTGTTACTTCATTAACAAATGCAAAAATAAAAATAAAAATGCAAACTTCAGTCATAATTTGTCTGTAACTGTTGCTGACATTTATAGCTAAACTATAATAAGTCTTATTATATTTATGCTTCTAGACTTCATCTGTCTGGATACTTCCACTATAGTAATAGCTACCTTCAAAATAGTATCCACAAAAGGTACCTATGCAGGAATTCTATTGCATGAGATCTTATATACTGTTGAATACTGTGTTTTATGTGCTTGCACTAGGACAAAAACCATGATATGATAGTGTGATGATTATTTTTGACTTAACAGAAATATAATTAAAACTGAAGATGGAACAGATGTAGCTTTAAAATATTTTCATGAATGCATATTAGAGTAGCATATTTTTTCCCAATGTTTAAAAACTGCTTCCCAGTCCAAATAATATCATTATGGTTCTTAATAGACACCTGCACTGTTTACATTTACACTGTGCCCTCTAGAAATGCAGGTCTTGTTTGCAAGATTTTTCTTACAAACATTTATTTTTGTAAGAAAATTATTTTTGTTTATTTTTCTATTAACTAATGCTGAATTAGAGTTGACTTAATTTGGAATGTAGAACAGCCTCACCTAATTACTTCATCTGGATAATTTTGACTGTTTAGACATATTCATTAGGAATGTATTCTCAGGAATAATGATATGTCTATATTTATGTATTTGAATAAAAGAATGTGGACATCAGTTCAGTCTGAATTGCATTTATTTGTAAAAATTTTTACCAATATCATTAAGCATATTCAGTCAACATGAAATATTTCCTTTGAACTAAAATGAAATTTTTGATAGAAAAACCTACTTTCAAGGTGAAACAAAGACTTGACTTAATGGTCTGCAGCTCAAAAGATAAATATCCATCAAGGATTCAGTATAGGCATGTTTGATTCTTTTTTCTGTTAAGAAGGCCAAAGTCCACAATTTCAAGGGGTAGCACATCACTGCTGTAAAACACAATGTTCAGAATCCTCCTGACAGTATTCGGATTTTAAAGAGAAACCCTGTGGTGGAGGTATTAGGGATTGTCTTGACAGAGTGAACAGCAGATTTGTTTTCATTTTCATTCCTGAGGCAGTGAGTAACAAAATATTTATGACAAGGGAGTGTAGACTGCACCTTAATTATTAGGGTATCCTCATTTGTAACAGAATACAAACTCTGCGTTAAATGGAAAAGGAGTAGATTTGAACCATGATTTCTTTTGGATAGGCACCCTCATTAAGTGATTTAAGAGTATTTTAAGATGCAGTTTCTTCAGCTGCTCTTTTTGAAGTTGCTCTTTAGGAAATACTTACAACTTGCTTGCCTAGGTTTAGGGGGCATGCAAGGTTCAAATTACAAAAGAAAGTGTTTATTAACTGCATAGGTAGTATACCTTTCAATTCCTTGGCAGAGGAAGAGTAGGAATGCAAAAAAAAATTCCCTGTACCTAGCACAAAAGATGTCAGGAGTATTTGAGAAGAGAATTCCACTGGCAGCTATTAAATAATAAATTGTATGTAACCCAGGAAATTCCCCGTGCTGAAAACGACTGGGGGGTTCAGGAGACTGTTAGGAAAAACACGTGTACATAGTCTTCTGTTACTCTTTCCTATGTATTTGTCTCCAGCCACTGTTGAGACAGAAGATTGGCCAGATCTGAAGTGTACAGCAGTTCTTAAATATTTGAGACTGCAAAAAGAAAGAATTACATATATAAAACAGACTAATGCCAATATAAGTGATGGAGTACATTTTTTGTCTAATAATATTCAGTAGTATTGTGTGAAGACATCCTCCCAGAACATGTATGCAATAGAAATAGAATTTTCTGTGTCCCTAATATAGAGTTTAAGTTAACATCACCAGTTTTAGGGCTCCAATCTCCCAACATTTGTTCCAATTAATTTGCACTAAATTAAGACTGCTTTCCATGAAATTGCTTCATGTTCATGTTCCCTCCTTCCTAGTTTTCTTCCAATTTTAACAGCTTACCTTAAATGTTAAGTGATCACAGGAATCATCTTATTGCTGTGTTCTCATCAGGAGGAACAGTTATGTGCTGCTATATTAATTTTTTTACTATTATTTTAATTGAAAATAATTAAATAACTTATCAAAACACTTAATAATATTCTTTTGAAAGAAAAGATAATGTAATGAAAATGGAAAGATCATCCACAGAGATCCAGGGAGATGAATATTGGGAAAGTAGAAGTAGAATATTAAAATTCATATGGGGAAAATGTAATTTTACACAAGACAAATAGAAGGAAAGAAAAATATAAATACAGTAATGTCAAAGATGACATTCTAGAGACAGTAAGCAGAAAATCAGAAATTATTTTGCAAGACCACACTGCAGCAAAAAGAAATTGAATGCCATTTTGCTATCCATACCCTGACATATCAAGCAGAATTGACAGAAAATAATAATCTCCAAAAATCAGGGAAAGCTGAGGGAGAAAGGTAAGAAAGTTGTTCTGCTGATAGTTTTGTTCCTGGACTTCCTGCTAAGTTGTCTCAGCTGCTCTGATAATTTCTAACCACTGGCCATTGAAACTACATGTTTTTCACTTCATTTGGTAGAGTAGATCTTTGTTACTGACAATTTTTCTGCATTAGATCTCTAGTAGAATAATTCCCAGAAATCTTTGAGGAAAATTTCAGGGGACAATTACCAGGATACTCTTGCTGAAATGCGTACTAAGAAGAAGGAAGGAAAAAATGGCTGGTGAACACTTTTCATTCAAGTATATATATATAATCGGGGGGTTTCTGTAGCCTGTTGAAGATAAACACCAGTTGAATTTGGTAATGTATTTATTGGCTGATAGTATAAAAAGAATTACATGTGTATGTATATATATATATATATATATATATATATATATATATATATATATCCTGCAAACAGATCACCATACCCCTCAGAAATAGATTCTATTATCTATATTGATTTATGTAACTCCTTACTCTATTATTAGCTTTGACTGATATAACTCTTCATTAGTTATGGATTTACATATTCAGTGCTCCGTTTCCAGCAAGCCAGAGCCAAGAAGCAAAGAAAATGTCACAGCAAAGTTGTTTGTTTTCAGATGGTGGATTTTTTTTCATTTTCCACATTTTGGAATATATTCCGTCTGTTTCACAGTTCCATGAATAAAGCTCAATTATATAGTGTGAATGTCACTTGCATGGGAAAAGTGCCAGAACCAAAGACTGAAGTGGTGATGAAGTAATAAAATATGAACTACGTGAACCACAGATAAGTGGCTGAATTTGAAACAACTCTTGCCCTGGACGGCCAGTAGAGGTCATTTTGGCTATCTGTCCAATTACAAAAATGAAACAGGCAGAGAAATGAGAGCACATAAAGAACAAAATCTATTCAGCATAGGCCATAAACCCTTTAGAGACCAGCTGCAGATGTGGTAAAGCTATTAAGGGCTTCCTGGAACAATGGAAGTCTTATATGCTCTAACTTACTGTTAAAAATGTTCAGAACCAGTCCTATTTACGGTAGCAATGTATCAACCTACTTCATTAAAAATGAGAACGATATTCCAACCTCACCCTTTGATGGAATTTTGTTAAATCAGAAGTCTTGGAAAGTATGTTCAAATCCTACAAAGATACTGAGCTTATTCAGTCAGACCTTGGATTGTTTCTTGCTCACATAAAATCTGTAGAATGTGATGTATGCAAAAAAAAGGCCCAACTCTAATGACATGGTAAATTAATCCAGTATCCTTTTTTATTTAAAAAGATTTTTACAGATTTTTCAGAAATAAAGTCAATTTTAAAAAAAATTCATTTTGCCATTTTTAGTACTACTTTTTTTAGATAAATATGGTTTTTAATCACTTACAATTCAATTTCTACAAAAACACTGCATAGGTAGCAGATTCAGGTAGTTACCTAGGAGCAGGATTTCACATGAGTTTCTCATGAAAGTTTTCACTGTGTAAGCGCAATGATTACATCACACTTGGCATGTATTAATATAGCCATTCCAAAAGGACACTGTGGTTTGATGAAGTGGTTTCTTTGTGGGTAAATATGATGGTGTACTATAAGAATCCTCTCCAGTTTGTGATAATTGCTTTTGGTTTATGCTAGTCCAGTAGTACAAAGAAATAACATGCTAACTTGTAATAGATATAGTCTAAAAATAAAATACCAAAAAAAGAAGAAATCACTTAAATCTTTAAACAGTATTAGACATAGTAGAATAATTTAATTTCAAACATTTTTTAAAAGCCTAGGACAGTGTGTTCTTGATGTAAGATTTTTTTTTAACCGCAATAAGTAGGTTGTAGGATTTGCGTTGGAGATACCATATGGAAAGCACTAATTTAATGGGAAATGATAATCTGTGAATTGGATTCATGATTCATGAGTCACAATGCACAATAACACATGCCAGTAATTTACTAAAATACAGTATGCACGTATGTATATTAATTTACACATGTTCATATATGCAAATTCTTTGTTATTTAGTTGCTGTTAGAGTCCTGACAGAAATAAAGTCTTTTTTTTAAATGTAAGAAAGAGCACATTTACACATGAGGACAACTGGCCAGGTATTGGGGTTTGTGCTCACAAGAAATAGTTATGAATAACAGTTATAATGAAGAGTATACATAACCTCTATCTACACTTGTTCATTGTGTAGATTATAAATAATTCCAAAGTACAGCCATTGGAGCATATTTTTAGAAAGAGTCTTACAAGCAGATATGTCAGAAGGAGGATCTGAGAAAAAAGAGTTTTTCTGATGGCATTTCTTGATAAACTGAAATAAACATACCTCACAGAAAGCTAAAGCAAAGTATGCCGGTGCAGCCAGGTTGTATTGATGCCTGCTTTATGATGAAATGTAATATCCTTTCTCTATAAGCAAGAAACAACAATATTGTCCTTAGTTGGTCCTGAGTGAATGTTTTACTGTAATCAAAGTCCTTATTTTAGTCTTCTGGAAATGCAGACATTTATCAAGCTAAGAAGGGGCATCTTGTTTTCTAGGAAGAAGTAACTTAGTGTTGAAGAGGCCTCTTTGTTACTGAGATCCAAGGTATAATGATAGCTGATAATATTTATGAGAGATGGAGGCTCTTCAGTGAATCTACATGCTGAATCACTAATAAAACCCAATTAACTGCTTAGATGATTCCCCTTTAGTCATCACTCAGGAAATCATGAAAGCTGCAAGAGCATCACAACTGGGTCTACTGAAATGGCAAGAGATAAAATGGTGCTGGATCCTTGTTGAGCTCTCAAAGGACAGTAACTTAAGTGAATGGATTTTAGTAAAGGCTCTCTTTAATGAATCTATTCAGAGCTGAAATCAATGTGTGATAATACCATATAAGTGGTACTGTGATGAGTGGGAAGAGCACAGTGAGGGGTAGCAGTATAGGGGTGAGTTGCTAGCTAGAGGCAACAGCATCATGATTAGAGGGAATAGAGCAGCTAGGATCAGCAGGCAGGAGCATCAGCCTGGTGAGAGGGGGTGGTGGTTCACTTATGCATTTATGATTAGAGGTTGTGGCAGTTAGAAATTGTGATGAAATAACATCAAGGTACCTCTACATGCACAGGCATAATTTTATGATAAAAGATGTATGAGAATCTGTCTGCATGCCTGCTAGAATAGTACTGAGTACTGAAAAAAAGCTGAGTCACATGTATTGGAAAGGCAAAACCTGGAGAAATGTCTTTCAGTGTAGATAAAGTGATAGTGTGAAATAAAACCAATGGGCAGCCAACTCACAGAATTATGGCCTTTGAGCTGGTGGTTTCTATTCTGGAGCAAAATCTTAAAATTATGAGAGATAGCTTAGAATGTGGTATCAGGAAAGCAAAAGAACATTTAGTAGGTGAAGAACAGAGAACAAAGCGGAATGAGAAGATTTTACCCTCTTACAAGGCATCTGCTTACAGCCACTGATAGGAGTCAGGATGCTGAGCTTGATGGGCTGCTCTTCTGTTTTCATATGCTCACAGCTGAGTGAGAAAATTTAATCATGGTCTTATGCCTACTGTTCTGCAGGGCTGTGCCTTCCCATCAGATAAACACTAGTTTCATTTATTGCTGCTTTGTTTTCCACAAATCAATGCTCTGCTACTTTTCTTTTTCATATCTTTGGTTTTAACTGTATATGATATCAATCCATACATATGAATTTGGCAAGAAAGGAAGTAACTATTCAAGGTGTCACAGTTGTAGATCCACATCCACCTGCTGTCCACCACAAACTGGCCTGATACCTGCAATGTCTGAAAGACATGCTATGGAAAAACTGAATTTTTAAGGTGCTTACCCAAGTACATGTTAAAAGCTTGCAACTTTTCTTTCAAACAACTGAAGTACTGATAGATAAGAAAGTTATAATCAAATGCTAATAAAATTTATTTATTGCAAAACCAAGGAGAACTCTTGGTCTGTTAGCAGCTAGCTTCCTTGCAACTCTGAATGTGCCTTTATTGAGAAACACATTTTAACAGCACACCAGTACTGTGTCCAGACAGGAGTGTCCAGAATCACTTTCTGATTTTCTTTTCTATAAGTAAGTACAGTATTCATAAAAAATCTGGATTGAGAGGAAATACATTATTGTCTAAAACATTTAGAATTTATCTATTTCCTAGCTCACAAAATCTCAGGTAATAAATATGAATAATTTCATTGAGAATCAGTATTAACGATGACTGGATTTGTCTAGATTTATGTTTCAAGTGCAGTCACTTGCATGCACTATTCAACATCTCAGATGAGTGCAGGGTAAGTGGAGGAATTATTAGCATCTTGCTCTGTCTCTACCTGTTTTCATGAAACTTGCTGGCACTTATTATCTTTGATTCCCTTACCACATTGTTAAATTTCATTTAACAGTATTAACATTTTGAGCAGTAGGCTCAAAAGCTACTGGGAATGGAAAGAATTTTGGCAGAATTTTGTACATGCTTCTTTCCTTGGGGGAACCAAGCTAAAAAATAGACATTGCCTTGGATTTGCTCATTCTGAACAACCCTCTGAGGCAGAGATTATTAATTAAAAATATGATAGCGATGACAGGAAAATCATAAGTACTTCTGTTCATACTCTTTCATTTGCACTTGTTAGATGGTATTTGACTTCATGAATAGTCCCTCAGAAAGCATGGTGGCATCAACCATTGGTATAAGACACTGAGAATCTGCCTTAGTGTAAAAAAAACAGGACTCTCTGCAGCTGTCTAAATCATATCAATAAAAATGAGATTACAGAGTTGAAACCCTTAAAGTGCTAATGTAATTGGCAAAATTCCTGGAGATTTTTAATAAGACCAGAATTTCACCATAGATGTGTTGGCTCTCCTTGATTTTCAAATAAATTAGAAAGCATTCCCATTCATGTTTGTTTTGATTGATCCTAAGTATTTATGAACAGATTAGGATAGGAATTTTCTGTGCTTGTTGCCTACAAAGTGCCCACGAGTTTTATTTATTTCAGTAATTCACTGTCCATTTTAATGGTGTGTGACTGGCTATCTTTTCTTCACTGGATAGATGTTTCTTCTTAACAGAGACAAGTAATCAGTGAATAGCAAGTAATGCACTTCTAAAAGGAATCCATAGCACTGTCTTAATTAAGAAGACTTAATTAATTGCCAGTATAATTTGAGAATGGAAAAAAATAAGATGCCATGAAAAGCAGAAATTTATTTATTCCCAAAACTTTTCTTTACCTGACTATTTATGAAAATAAGTATGCAATATTCCCCCTTTGTTGTATTTTATTACATCTGTTGTTCAGCAGCTTCCCATTTTATTGCTCAAATCTTGTATTTTTCTCATCTTTATGAGCTTTCACATATTTGCCATTATTGCTTTATGTACTTGTAATGTTTATGGACTCACATTATATACAATCTCAATTCATCATTATAATTTGCTGTTTTAAGCATGATGTGTTATTGTAAAAGTGGAAGATAAAATCTCCACAGAAAAGTTACCTTTTACAGAAAATTGAACTTCTTTTGTTGCTTTTAATGTTCAATTAATGCATTTTTGATAATTCTGTATTTAATAAATATCTGAAGGTAACATTTTAATTTTACCTGCCACTGGCATTTTCTGGAAGCCATGTAGTGAGACTGATGAAAAAAACCCAAGATTTTATTTTCGAGGAATGGTAGACAAGTAAAAATAACATCTAACTGCCAGTGATGTATCTTCAGATAGTAACACACATTATCCCCTGGCTATATTATTGTGCTTAAGACACTGGCTGAATCCTCAGGGAGATCCTCCAGAGCTTCAAGACAGTGGTTTTGCCTCTGGTATCACACAGAGCACATGTCAGATACATGTCACCTCTCTCCCTGTGCTGCCGCTGGCAGTGGCAATGCCTTTCATACCCTGAGCTGGTTCACAGTCCTTTTCAAATCATGCCTGATGAAACAACAAGGTTTGAACAGCAGGTGAGGGAAAGGGAGCACAATGAGAGCAGGTGCTGTCACAGCAGCCAGCAAAGCCAGGTGTGCACCCGCCATGGCACCACCTCACACTCAGCCTCCAGATGGCAAATGCCCCCTTCCCTTGTCTCCAGCAGCACCCACCATCCACAACCCCTGACAGGAAGCCTGGAACTGCTGACATGGCTTTTCTGTGGAGAATATGAAATACAACTTGTGTGAAGTTGAGGGGAAAAAACCAAAGTGGCTTAATTAATTTACTAAAACAAACAAAAAAGCCATAATGAATACAATTGTCAGCAAACATGACCTTCACTATTTTTGAAGTCAGACAACTTTTGAAGTCAGGCACTATCTATGCAATGATACAAGGAACGGTGGCTTTGTGCCTGCAGCACTGGGAATTGGGATGCCTTTCCGAATCTCTCTGCTGGCTGCAGGCACCAAGTTTAAGCATGTTTCCTGTCATCACATCTGCAAATGAAGACAGATGTATTATGCTGTCACTGCAGGGAGCATGCAAGGGTGACGTTGGGTCTCCTCTCCTGGGCAGAGAGCAGTGTGGCACAGCCTGGGGACACCTGGCCTTCCATGGCAACACTCTCCCACTGCTGCCTGCCCTGCTAGGCCCTGCCCTGGAGATGCTAAGGAATCTGAGAGTAAGAGTGGCCCAGGAGGTTTATTGTGGAACAGCCTCATCCCAGGGGCTTGGCTGCTTCCAGG
The DNA here is from genome assembly GCF_030490865.1 of Poecile atricapillus. Taxonomy (NCBI): domain Eukaryota; kingdom Metazoa; phylum Chordata; class Aves; order Passeriformes; family Paridae; genus Poecile; species Poecile atricapillus. The sequence goes on along the minus strand of NC_081251.1, from coordinate 23,034,886 downwards.
CGTCATGTCCAACTGCACATCCTCTCCAGGTCAGTGCTCCCTCTTGGGGCTGCCTTGCTCAGAGTTTCATGTGTCACTTCTGCTTTCTCTTTATTCAGCTAGACTGTCAGAACATAGTGATAATAACATCAAGGTCACAGGTTTGATCCCTGGGTGGGTCATTCACTTGAGTTGGACTCAATGATCCTTGTGGGTCCCTTCCAATTCAGAATATTCTGTGATTCTCTTACTTGAAAATGGGTCAGTGTTCATATGAAAGCACAAACAGGATGGCTGCCCCATCTTTGCCACTTTGACCATGTTTATAAATGTGTGGTGAGACACAGGGGTACTTCACCCAGGGATGGTGGAGCCCATCCTCATGACAGGAAAAGCCCCTCTCAGATGTGTTTCACCCTTAATCCCAGCTCACCACTGCCCTTGGAAGAGGAACCCCACAGCTCTTACTATGGAGTGGATGCTGGAGGAGAAAGTTGCCTCCAACTCAAGATCACTGCTCAGGATGCCACTGTGGCTCTGCATCACTTCTGTTCAAAATGCCAGCACAGATTGTTGAGTCCCAGTTGTCTCTGACATCTTGGAGTCTGTCATTTAGCAGGTTCTGTGTCCATTGAACACATGCTTTACTGAGATCAGGTAGTATTTTACCTTATCATGTTGTGCTAATCCTTGCAAGTATTTATTACATCTACACTGTTACTTTTACCAACTAAACCTGTCATCAAAGAATTTTCGACAAGACCTGTTTCCAGGATACTACAGCAGTTACACATATAGGCACTTTTGAAAATATGCTAGGTATCTATCTGAATCTCTGTGCACCACATATCTGTAAAATCTGGGTTTCAGTCTCCTATTATAGTGGAGATTCAGATCTATGAGAAGAATTTTTAGCTTCATATTGCTGATCATGAAGTCTCCCAAGAAGTTATTATATGAAAAAGAAAATTAAACTGTTTTAAATGCACCCTTATTATTAATTATAGATAACCAGCTAACATTGTTAGACACTTACTGAATTCTACTTATACGATATACAAGACAACTGAACTAATAAAACAAAATGTAAAAAATCCAAACTAAAACAAACAAAAAACCCCAACAAAACAAACCCAAACAAACCAAACCCCAGCCTTATATCACATTTAGCAATTGATTTGGAGGTACCTAAAAGTGTTTTATGTGTTGTTTGTCTCTCTCCAAATCAGAAGGAAGCATTAATTAAAATTTACATGTGAAAAAAATAGCTGATAACTGTACCTGAAGTTTATGAAGTTCATGATGTAGGTCAGACTGACATAAAGCGTCATCTTCAAGGTATTTGACCACATGAACAGCCTAAACTTCGTATTTAATTACAGATTAGTAATCGTGTAAGTCACGCTTAACTTATCACTCCTGAAATATTTCTTGAATTCCCACTCAGTGACTAATATGTTACAATTCAGTGTGTTTGCAGAATGTATTTTTCAGTCTTGCTAGGCCAGACAAAAAACAAAAGGTTGGCATTTAAGTTCAGAACTGCTAGCTCAAGACCCAGTGTTCAGCCAGCACCTGGTGTTCATGGCTCCTAAGACCTACAGGTTCCTCACCTTTTAAAGTCTTTCAGGAACAGCTGCAGCAGTGTCCTGTGGGTTCAACAGTGTGGTAGTAAGGCCAAGGAGAGACCCAGAAAATATGTGTGGGGCAGTTCCATTTAAGAATATGAGACATTTGCTGCATTATTTAAATGCTACTATTCAACAAAAATATGACTTTTAACAATACTTCTTTTTTTTTTTTTCTTCCCAAAAATGAAGCACACCTATCCCATAGACTTCTGTGTAATATCTTTGTATAAACAGAACCGGAAGGTGTCAGAGGCATTTTTGTCCACAGTCTGAGATGGTTTGAATTCAGATTTCTCAGCTTCTGGGGACATTTCTGTAGAGAAAAAAGAGGCAAGAAGCAGAGATATTGTATAGCCTAATGGCTGGGACACTCACTGAATGCTGGGTCTCATCCTTCCTGCCATCATCCCTTATGAAGCTTATATTAAACAGATATTGCATAAAATGCAGGAATGGACATTGAAACAGGATTGAGACCAATAGCAACTTCACTTCCCCTCTGGCTGTGCCTGAAAAGAGATGAGTGAGCACTGTAAAAGAAAGGATCTCTTTGCCTCATCTGGCAGGCCTTCATGTGCATTTCCTATCAGGGAACAAAGTACCTAAATGTTAAAACATGAAAAAAACAAACTGGTCTCCTGTGCATTTCATGCATGTACACTCTTGGGTTTTTGTTATGCAAACAGTGCATTTTGTAATAGTATTTTCCTAAGAGTCAGTTATTTCTTAGTCCCTAGGCTCTTAAAAAGGTTGAAGAATATTTTTTTGTCATTGAAACCTCTTCCAGTGAGAAGAATTTTTAATAGTCTTGATAAGTAACAGGTTCCCTATTGTAGCACTGAATGTGCTTATTCTGTGTTTGGCTTTCCCCAAATGCCCATCTCCTCTGTAACAGCTCACAGACTTTGCAAACGTATTTATACATTTTATGTCCAAATACCTCCTTGGGATTTTTGTTAGGCAAGACTTTGAACATTTTCAACATAGATTTAGCATAACCTAGAGTCTATTGAGATAGTGCACCAGCTGATTAGGATGAATATGATCAGTAAGAGAACTTTGCAGATACTGTAAATCTGACTTTTCTTTGCTTCTTTCCATTTCTGTTGCCTAAAATACCCCTTGGAAAAGTAACATTTTTACCAAATAAAGTCTCTTAATTATTTTTTTTTTCCAGAGCTTCTAGGTGTGTTTAAACCGTACAGGTACCATGGATGAATGATGTCAGGTTTACAGGCAATTAGATATAGTGCTAGCAAGTACAACTACTTCCTAATTTCCCCTTACACTTTTCAGGCTTTTTCGATTCCCATAGGAAGGACAAATCTACTTTAACCAATAGATAGAAGCCAGCAGTAAAAAAGTATTACAACCTGCTGCTATTCCATCAGTTTAATTTCCTTACTTTAGGAGACTTGAGTATCCAGCCATGTAGATCTTCACCTTTCAGTTAAGTCTATCTAAGGCTTTCTAAGCAGTTATGATACAGCTTTCATTTCAGTTTTCACCTTTTTCTTCTTTTCATGTTTGTGCTCTGTAAAAGCACAAACAACCCTTTTGTTTGACAAGGTATTTGTAAACTTACATCCTAGTGCACTGGGTTTGGACTATCTTTTTCCTTTCATTTCCTGAAGGCAGCCTATCTTTCTCAGAAGTTTTCCTAGAAATCATTACTTCTAGCTTGCCTTATGTTGCTATTTTTGTCCTTTGGCAACCACTACCTATGTCAGTGGTGACAACATTGTGGGAGAAGACTAAATATCCATATAAGTTGCATAAAGGAAGCATCTGATATGGCAATGTTGGAACTTTACAAGTGTAGTTTTTCTTTTTCACTTATTACTTCCTTTTTCACAGTGTCCATCATCATTTGTTTATCATTAGTTGCCTAATTTAGAGTTTAACTGTGCCCGAACAGAGATTTTGGACAGAGAGCTGTGCTAGCATAATTCAGGTAGAATCAATATATCCTGAGCTTCTGTGATGTATACTCTCAAAGCTTCCTTTTTTTAGAAAGCATACTGACCAGTGATGCTCTGCTCTAATTCTGCTGGAAGAAGTGGCAGCAAACCACATCAAACCATTAGTCTTCATTTGAAAGAGTGGGGGATGCATATAGATAGTTATAATCACCTTTGTAGCACCAGGGAAGCAGAGTTGTAAAAAGTAAGTACTTTTATAATGCTAATAGAGAGAGAAGAAAAGAATTTCACTGTGTCATCTGGTCAAGCTCTCTTAAGCCCACCAAATAAAATTATTGCTATCAGCCACATAAATTTTGAATGGACCCTGAAATCACAGTTGTGGAACAGTTAATGTGGGCTGGTGGTTGTTGGAACAAGGGTGCTTTTGAACCTCTACCAAATAATGCATATTGTTATCAGCATTTATGTACCTGTATTCACTATTCAGATACTAAGATGATGAACGTTTTTAGTATATGCTACATAGCCTGTGCAAGAAAGGTGCAAATCCTTCCTTTTTTTTCTTTAGTAGAATTATCTGCAAATGACATTAGAAATTTCACAACTTTTTTACTACCTTGGTGTATGCACAGGAAAAAAAATAGAGAAAGGCAATATTTATTTTGATGAAAATACATATGTATAATGTATTCTAAATAAAAGTATTTGATATTTACAGTAAATGTTATCCGATGGTGTTGTAATTTTGTTGAAATAAGTTTAAAATAAAGACTAATAAACATCCCAACCTCACATACAGTGAAACAGTGATTAACAGTGAAACAAATGGTTTTGCTTCACATGCATATATTACTATTTAAAGGTTGGCCTTTTTGTACAACTGGAGGGCAACAGTTCTCATTAGCTTTAGAGAGCAGATCAACCCATTTTAAACATAGTAAGAATCTCTTCTAGACAGAAATTCTTGCTTCTGGAATAAAAACAAGTATTAGGATATTAGTGTACTGGCAACCTAAATATCTAAAAGAAAAATCCATCCAGCTCATTACAGCAAGATTTCTCTAAATTAGCAGTAAAGAAGAAATTGTCTGGTTCGGGTGGAATAGATATTAAAGAAAACTGAATGAATACTATGGCTGAATGAACTGTTTTTGATTTACATTTTAGATTCTGTTAGATCTTCACTGAGTGCCTTCACATCACTTCTTGAGGAGCAGAAAGATAATATACAGAATCTCTTTTTTTTGTTAAGACATACTGTTTGGAAATAAATTAGAAAGGCCTGAAAGGAAAAATTCATCTGTATGCTATGTGCAATCGTTAATCGTGAGAGAGGGAAGATAAATGAACCAAAACAAAGATATATTTTTTGAGGATGTTAAATCAGTAGTCTGCAAAAGGGGCAATTAGTAGTATTTTTCTAAGAGCAATTTAGATTAAATAGCTGCTGTATGCTATTTTTATTCCATGCCTGAGTTGTCTCTAAAGCAATTTTAAGAGAGCATATATTCTGTTAGCCTGTGTTTTGAAACCAAGGTAGAAAAAGACTGCAGCCTGTTGCAAGCATAATGCTCTAAACATTCATGTGCTATTAATAGATTAAGTGGGCAGGAATTTCCTACCCACTGCAGTTTTTCTCTATTTTATTGTTTCCAGTGGTTGATAATTTGCATTTTATGACATTTCATAATATATGCTCCCAATTACAGGAAAATAGGATTTATTTTTCTTTTTGGACAGAATTAGTGTTGGTTTATGTGGTAAACATGCTAGCAAAATTTCCCCTTTTTCTCTGTGCTCTAGGTCTCTTGCCACATTCAATACCATTCTTTTCAGCATAATCTCCATTAGTTTAAAGTCCAGATTTTCTTTTGCTACAGTGAAAACGCTGTGCTCAAACTGCTTGAGGTTTTTAAAGACAGTTCACGTGTTTAGTCTTTTGTGTGCTGATTTGTAGCTTAAGCTAGTAGATTTGAATACCTGTGCCACTATATTCATAATATTATACAACATACATTGAGGTAAAAGTTCTATCTTCTGCATGGACAAGAATATGTAATGGTCCTCTATAATTTCCACTAGTCCCCCTTATTGCTTTACGATGTTGCATCAGCAGTGTGTTTATTATACTGATTAACACCTACTGTTTACAAAGGCTAGAAACTTTGTATTTGATTATCTTCTTGTGTACCTCTCCATTTTGATTCCATAAAAGGATTTAGCAAGTTACCAGTAAAATCCCAATTACCTAGTTTCCATCATCCTTTTGAGAAAGGCATGATTGGCATGACGACCACCCATCAAAATCTGTCTCATGTTGGAGTACCCGCCATGCTGTAAGTTTATAAAGTTACTGCACAGTCAGAACTGCTCAAATCTAGTCTGACAATCTTCTTATCAAAGTCACTGATTGTGTAAGAAATGACCAGCGTTTGACCACAGTACAAGGCCACACTGTTCTCAGTATATTAATATTTCATTCACTGGGTCATGTTAGGCTACACTCAAATTATTAGAACTTCTGTTCTAATGTTGCTAAATGTGTAGGAAAAGAAGTGACTTCAGGCTGGTCCATCAAAAACTACTGACACTTACATGTGACTATTAAAATTGACATTGCAAGAGTAAAAGTGTACCTGGAAATCTACCAAAGTGTGACTGCTTTTGGTTCTCCAAACAAAGACCACAGACATCTACCTTTAAGATGTTTAACACTGTGACTTGGCAAGCACCAAAGCTTGCCAAACCTGTAAAAATCACAGCAGATGTGATTTTTTACAGGTTACTTGCAGCAGCACACACTAGGTCAAGAATTTGGACAAGTTTAACACTGTGAACTGCATTTGTGATGCTAAGAGCCCTGTGCAGATCTATAGATCTGCTACTTGCACAAGATGTTCAAGTTTCTTTATGGGTTCTGTCACTGATTTCCTTTATGCCTTAAGAAAGCATTTTGATTTCTTACAAACAGTTTTAAGTACTGAAGGAGGGAAAGCAAAGGTTTGTTTTCTTTTCTAGATAAACTTCACAAAGCAAGTAATGGTGGACGAATTAGAGAGTGTTAGTGATAAATAATGTCTATCTTTGGTATCTGTGAGCTCTGCAGTAAAAGAAAACCTGCCCATATGCACTGGGGGTGGAGAGAGAAGGTTTTATAACAGATTTAAAATTAGAAAACAAAATGGCCTGATTAACAGCAGTAGGAAGAGTTCTGCAGAGGATGAGGGAGAAATTAACGGATGACATTCAAAGGCAGCTGTGAAGTATGAGAAGCTGCAGTACGCGGAGGTAGTCAAATCTAGCAGTACAGAGAGTTCTGAATGATGCTGGAATAAATCAAAAGTCTGGGTGGGGGGATCTCTCAAGTGGTGGATCATAGCTAAAAGGTGGATCACCTCTGCTTACACAGACAGTAAGCCAGTAGATTCCATCATGAACTACAGCACTATATTAGTGTTAGAAGCAGTTGATATGTAGGGGATATGTACAAAGATATTTCAAGCAAATTGACAATGGTTTTAGCATGTGCTGGGTTTTTTTTTGGAAACAGAGTGAACCCCACCATTTTATACTTCAGAAAGCAAATGTAATTCACCCACTTGCTATTTCCATCTGAGACTGTATCTTTCCATGAATTCTATTTACCGTGTAATAAGGAAAGAATAGAGAGCCTTCACAAATGTGCTTTCTAATAGTTAGAATCTGGATACATAGTGCAGGGAATGAGGAGCGGCAGTGTTGCAGAGCTGCATTATAGAAACTTCGTGCCTCAGTCAGGGTCCTGAATGAGGCTTTCCTGCAGGCAGCTTTCCAGCAGAGGATCCACTACAGTGATAATGTGGACTGCGCCCTTTCCTCTCGATGCCCTGGACCTACCCTTACTGCCAACAGCACAAAGAAGCAACGTAACCTCATCTCCAAAGCAGTTTGAGAGAGGAAAGTTGTAGGTGATTAAAAGGCAAAACTGAATGTACACAGACACACTCTAAAGACCTCTTCATTTCTAAATATATTATGGTTTTCTATTGGTAGGATAGACATCCTACCAATACATTCTTTATAGCAAAACTGTAGGAAATAAAGTATTTTTTTATGATACACCAGTCTGGCTTGTAGTGAACTATTGTGATGAATGCGGTTGAATCGAGTCTACCTCTCCGAAGAGAAGTTATCTCTGGTAATGACAGGAGAAATCATACAAGTTTTTTCATAATAGGTATGACTAAGTAAAACAAGAAAATAGATCACTAATTAGAGAATATTTAATCCTACTATGAAATTACATCTGCTCTTGTTTTCCCATATGTAACCATATCTAACATATCTACTCATATGCATATGCAACCATATCTAATACCTAAATATGGATGCATTCTAACCAATTTTTCTTCATTGTGTGCATATTCCTCCTTGATATCCAGTATTATTACTTTTTGATTCATAAAGAAATAGCAATTCCAATTATTCCGGCTATGAAATTTAAATTATATTCATCCACGCATCACCTTTTTTCCTCATCTTAGAATTTCCCATTTGTTTCCTTCCCCTCTTTCCTCTATAGGAAATCTAGATTTCATGTATGAATAATGATAAAACTTGATTAAGATTCAGAAGCTTTTTTTGCCTCCAAGTTACCTGAAGACATTCAGTTGGTCCAGATTCATGAAGGCAGATATGGTCATAAGTTCAGCCAAGACCAGTAAACAACTGTCTCAAGACTGCAAGAAAGTATGGTTCATGTAGTTTTGCTTTTCTTGTGCTTTATCTCTGTTAAAACGTACTACAGGAAAGACACTGTTTTTGTGGGAAATGAAGACAAAAAGAAGGTACTTCCCTGTACACATTTTCATGGAAGGTTCTCTTAATTGTTCATTCAAACGTATTTAGAAACTCCTTTTTCTGTCATGCATTTACACCATCTTAGCACCTCTCTCTCATGATTTCACTAATATTTTCTAAAGAATCAATAGAATTCTATGGCTCACCATTGAGTATCCCAATACAATCCAAATATTGTGACTGCATATTTTAATTTAGACCTTTTCATCAGATACCTTCTAAGTTCAACTCACAATCAGAGATTCAGTTGTACATATTAAGTCATTGTTCAGCCTATCTAACCTTTTGTTTTATTATTTGATCATCAGAGTAATCCTTATGTGGCTTAATATATTCATTTGAGATAGGTTACTCAATACTTCAGCAATGTAAATGGTTTTATTATTTAAATAAAATCCTAGTTTTATGGCAGTAACATATTCATATTTAACATATATATTAGTAATTTCCTTCATTTTTAGATGTTGAATGTTTCATACAAGGGCCATAATTACTTTGTATATTAATATTATTTCATATCTTTTTCATTATGAACATTTAACTTTGGATTGTCAACTGCCATCTCAGTTTTGTATTTTGGTTTTCTATTTTGTTCAGATACATTCTATCAGCATTAATATGCAGCTGTCAGCAGACCATGGTTTTGAACATTTTGCAGGTTATTTGAAGATTTATGTTATTACCAGTAACAGGAAAAAAATTAGAGCTATTTTTTAGAAGCAGGCTGCTAGAGACCCATTTTTAAAAATATGACTTTTCCAGATAGCCTGTCATCCTTTTTATTTTTCAGAAGAATTATTTTTATTACTAGTTTCTTTTTAATTTTTGAGTTTTCCATGTTAAAAGTATACAGAGGAATTTGGCAGAAAAATACGTCATGTCATATTGTACATTCAACTCAAATTATTTTTTTGGCTAGTTTGATTTTTTGTTTTGAGGTCTTATGGTTTTCAGGTTTTCTGAAGTTTCCCTGGTATCAGGTTCTTTGTTCCTGAGTTTTAGTGCTTCAGTCAATTAGATCTGAGGAAGATCGAGAGAGTGGAGATGGGATTGCAAATGTAAACCAGCATTGCAACTCACCAAGAGAAAACTAAAATGTTTGTTTCTCACTGTCTAAATGTCAACACACTTTACAAAAAAGACATTTGCTTGGCTTAGTATTGAATACTTTTTCACTAAACACTTATCAGCATCTGAGGAAATAAACTGATATGGTCTATTATCTACATCTACTTAGAACCCAGTAGAAACTTAAAGACTTGTATGTAACGTCGTAATCCATTTAAGCATAAAGAGTATGTAGTGTGTACATATAATTGCTTAGCTGTTGTGATGAAGATGACAAAGCATTTGGAGGAAGCTTAATTACACAGTATGTATCCTTTTTATTTGATAATGGTTTCTTTGCAGAAAATGAATCACTATTGTAGACATCAGGATCCCAGTACTCCAAGGTAGTAATGACCTCCACGCATTGATTCTCTAAGTATCTATTTTTGTTCTTTACTGTAAATGCTGGTTTTAGATGATTGCGTTTAGTGCAGCTGTAACTAAGGTGATAAAAATGTAGTGATTCTGTCATTTCTTAGGAGAAATCCATAAAAATTAAATCCATACCTCTGTCATGGCTGATGTGGAACATTTCTTATCCTGGAAGCAATCTCCCCTGGGTTTAGTGACAGCTGTGCTGTTACCCACCTGTAGTACTTAGGTAGTGAGTACTTAGTGTCTCCTCACTTTCCATCAGCTCAAACTGAACTAAACTTACTGTCTACTTTCTCCATTCTAATTCTATTATTTTCTACTTTGTGTGAAATTGTATAGCAAATATCGCACCATCTTTAGATGGCATTCCTGTAGCTCATACAGTATTATTCAAGTAGAAGTCCTTACCCAAAGGTGACAACAACTTCAAGAATAGAGAAATTTACTGGGGAAACAGGTGCTTTGTCCTTGTAACTCTGCTGGACCAGCGTCTTCGGCATCCGGATGTATCTGGATCACCACGTAAAGTTCGAGCTGGTGGTGCAGCGGCGGTGGGCAGGGCCCATGCCCAGCTCGGTGCGGTGAAGGGCCCGTGCCCAGCAAGGTGAGGTGGAGGGCCCGTGCCCAGCTCGGTGAGGTGAAGGGCCCGTGCCCAGCTCGGTGCGGTGAAGGGCCCGTGCCCAGCTCGGTGAGGTGAAGGGCCCGTGCCCAGCTCGGTGAGGTGAAGGGCCCGTGCCCAGCTCGGTGAGGTGAAGGGCCCGTGCCCAGCTCGGTGAGGTGAAGGGCCCGTGCTCAGCTCGGTGCGGTGAAGGGCCCGTGCCCAGCAAGGTGAGGTGGAGGGCCCGTGCCCAGCTCGGTGAGGTGAAGGGCCCGTGCCCAGCTCGGTGAGGTGGAGGGCCCGTGCCCAGCAAGGTGAGAGCAAGGGCCGTGGCCACCTCCGCGGTCCCCCGCGCTCCTCCGGCGAGGCCGAGGCCGGGCAGCGGCCCCGGCTCCTGCCCGCCTTGGGCAGTAGATGGTGCTAGATGAGAAGTGAAGGTGCCGCTCAGGAAGGCCCCAGTCAGAAGCTGCCACTCAAAGACAGGATTAAATACTCGGCCGTTTCCGTGTTTGTTTCTTTACCTGTTGGGATCTTTGGGGTAGGAACGCTGAAAGTTGAGGTGGGTGAGCTTTAGGGTGGTAGCGGGTGATAGATACAACGTCAGTGGTTTCCCAAATATCGTTTCTGTACGATGAAAGGTTGCAGCGAATCAGCATGGCAAGGCTGTCTTTCTCAGCGGGAGAGAAGCTGCAGGCATAGCACAAAACAGTACTGCTTCACAGCAGATTTGTTTGGAAGAGCACTGTCAGCTTGTATGTTGCTGATTGTGTGTCTGAGCAGGACTGAACGCCTTATGTCTTCAGATTAATTTAATATGTAAAGGTAAGACCTCCCAGCTGAGTGAGGAGTAGTTATGCAAAGTTTATATTCTAATTAGCTAGCTGTAGGAAAATAACAAATGTCTTTCTGCCTAAAATCTTACTGATTAAATTTTATAGTACAAATGTATAAAACAATGTACATGAATAGCATTCACTTTTTTATGTGTTAGAAGTAAAACTGCAAGAATTCCTTCAAAACCACTGATCCCAATTGCTGTACAGTGGCACAACTCCAGAAATGAAAGAAAACAGTCTGTATTAGTTTTATTGTTGCCTTTTGGTTTTGTTTCTCTTTTCTCTTTTCATCATCTCCAAACTTGATACCATGTCTGGAGAATTTATTCATCCTCACAAATAAAATTTGGGATTAAATGTGCAAAAATCTAGTTTGGTAAGAGATTTCCTTATATTATTTTACCTATAAAAACATTCATCACCTGTAAAATCAGTCTTTATATGGGCACTGAAGGATAAAATGAAAAGAAGAGTCTTTTTAATGAAGTTAATTATTTCCCCAAGCTTCTTAGCTTTCTGATACTACAACACACAATTAAATTATTCTGAATTGACAATGTTTAGTGAAAACAGGAGTACTGATAATCTACAGCAGAATCTGCTTTAGAAAATATAAGACATATTAAAATAAGATAAATTTAGTGTGTGCTTTCCTTGAAGTTGGGTATGTCAGTACTTGCAGAAGTAAACAGATAATACTGAACATGAGTATAATATGCTTTAAAACCATAATGCATGAAAGATTAGAATTCTAGAATGCAGTACTTGCTGCATCATCTGTAATATAGTAGCTGTTATCCTGAACTAAAATGTGAGTTGACATTGGCAGAACAAGTTGCTCTCTAATAAGGTTGTGAGTGGATGCAGCTCTACATAGACAGCAGTTCTATATGCCTAATAGTTACATATACTGTCTGAATGCACAGTTCTGTGCAGCCTACATTTCAGGGCCACATTTGAAAAAGGTTTTAAAATATTCTTGTCAGTGGAGAAAGTTTGTTTCTAAAATTTGGTAAGGCAACCTTGAAGTAGGATGTGCAAAAGATAGCACTGAATTGAGAGTCTGCTTTGTTAATGTAAAAGAAAATTATAATAATGGGCAAAACAAATCTTCAATCTGTGACTTATGGTCTTTTGAAAGGATTTTTGACCTTTTTAGAAGAATTTAGGAAGTTTTATAGTCTGCCCTGCTTTTGGGGTAGACTTGTTTCAGCTTTCTACTTGATCCTTCATCAGTGTCTTGCAACATCCTACTTATTTAATTGAGAGAGATCCTGGAAGATATTTGTGCTTAAATACTTTTTAAATGTAACAAAATTTGTGGGGGGAAATGTAAACACATCAGTGAACATTTTTTTTCCAAACATTTCCTTATTTTTTTTTTTTTCCTCTGATAAAACATCAAAATGACAAGTACATTTGCACAGCCCTTCTCAAAATCATTTTGGCAATCGTTCCTCAGAGAAGGAAGCTAGGCTTATAAGGGGGAGGGGGGGGAGGGAATGTAAGTCATAGCTACAAAATTGATATTCTTTACATGCCGACTTATTATGACTCCAGTCTGCATTACATGGTATTTTTGTGGGCAAGATACTACTCCATTAGTCCTGCATAATGCCAAGTGTAATAACATCAACTAATGGAAAGGTTCCTTACCAAACTGTGCTTTAAAAATGGTTACATTACATGTAAGGAATTGTAGATGAGAGAGATAGAGGGGAAAGAGGGAATATGACATTTGCTTTTACCTTCCAAGATAAACTGATTAGGTGACTCCTAATATGTCTGAATAACAAAGTCTTAAGTTTGGCTACAGTGCAGGTAAATAGAAATAAATTCACATCACAGAGGCTGTGGGTTTCATGTGTGGAAAAAGAAAAAGGAAGTTGAAATAAATCTTCCTAAAGTTTCCCTTACATTCAATAGCTGCAGACGTGACTGTTGCCTTGAAGATTTAAAACTAGAATATGACCAGACTTTAAGGCACACATGACAATGTGTTATACAATGTCTTAATAACACCTTGGAAAAACAAGATAATAGTAGTCATGTAATTTCTCTGGTCTGCTGTAAAGATAAGTTGTTTAACTGAATTCTTTGTAAGTAGATTGAAGGTTTATGCCAGGTATAATTTTCAGTGTTAGATGATTTAGCCAGTTGCTGTACTATAATTTTAATAGAGGCTGTATGGCTCATCTTTAATGTCTGAACTGGGAGTGACAAATTCAGTGGGGAATGCTTGAGAAAAGTGAAGATCAAATTCTCTGTTAAATAATACAATAGGAAGAAACAGCTGCAGCTAAGAAGTGCTTTACCCATTGGCAGCTCTAGGTGGAACAGCAATTGTAATTTTGGTGATTCTTAGCTAGGAAAAAACTCTGGTTTGTTTCTTTAATACTTCACAGACTGTAGAGCTGTTCCTGTTCAGTGTTTTGAGTTTACTGATCACATTGAGTAAGCTGTTATTCCTTATCTGTATTCCAACTTCTGAATATCTTTAAAAGGGACCCTTGCAAAATTTACAATATTGACTCAGTAGACTTGCCCTGAAGGACCAACCACTCTTTGATTTCTCCTTCTAAGTGTTGGTGCTACCTGAAAAATAAAGGTCTGCTTATATTGGGGAACTCTCTGTCTGTGTGCTGCCCAGAACATTTTCAAATAAATGCAAAACAGCAATGCTGTCACCATGTTTTCTTGCACCAGCCTATAATTTCAAGTTCTTAGACTTGATAGGCACAAGGGAAAAACCCTGGCAAACTTTATTTTATGAAATAAAAACCCTGGATTTTCTTCTTGTTCTTACTGCAAGTAACTAAGAGAATGCCTGCCAAACTAATTTGAAAATCTTGTACAGTTTTCTGCAAGGGAAAGTTTTTCTGCTCTGTTTCAGACAGTAAAATCTGCTGTAGTAAGGCTATCCGTTAAATTGCAGAATTCAGAAATACTTTCTGGGCTTGAAACCAAAGGCTTTGCTATTTAGTGTTGAAATGTATAGCAGAATTACCTTACACACTCACCTTGGACCTCTGTATTCAGACTAAATCCTCTCTCTGAACAACTCCGAAACCGCAGCTAGGGTTGTACACACAGCACTCACATTCAATTATTTTGATGGAGCCTAAGATGATTTACATTTCAGAGCAAGCAAACACTAGCAGGTGTTACATCTACGTGAAGTACCCCAGTGAAAGATGATGTTGTACCCCTGAAACATTGATGAATTCTCTACAGCATTCCTCTGGGCTTGTGCATTGTGCCTTTTACTAGAGAGAAACAATGGTACTGAAGCATCTGAAGTGTATTCCACATCCGAAGTAAATTCTTTATTCCATCTGCCACACAACTATTTCTCCTGCTAATGCTCAAGATAAACTAGTAGCAAATTAGGACTCTGTGGATGTACTCTTAGGATTGACTTCCGTCACTTTTTTGAGAGTCTCCAGTAGAAGAAAGAAAAGATCCAAGGTCCTCTGATTCCTGTTCCCATATCTATTTCTAATTTTTCTTCCTTCTCTCCTTTATCACATCCTTTCAATGTGGAAGTATATATTTTCCTCTATTCTTTCTGCAACAGTGTTGATTTTGATAATGAGATTGCCCTGCGAATCTGAACGGGCCTTTAATCAGGTGCAATATTATTTTTATCCTCCTCTCAGAAGTTGACTCTGTATGAATTCTGCCTACATTCTTCCAGAATTCTTCAGCTGCTTCTAGAACATGTTGACCTATTTATAAACCAATAAAACTCAAAAAGAAAAATGCTTAACACATCATGAAATGACTCAAACTGTCCTTTTACTTTTCTCAGTTGTACATATAATTGTTCCCTTTTAAGCATAAAACTTTTACATGTTGATCTATCAGATGGCTATAGCCTTTAAAGATTCAGAGGTCAGAAAATCCAGCTGATTCAATCTGAGGTGTTAGCAGAATAAATATGGTTTAGGTTTAACACCATGTGAGCCTCTCAGGATTCCTTCATATAAACATACATAGAAAAGAATTTGGGTCCTTTTATTAATAATTTTACTAACTGATACTTCAGATCCAGCAAATCTGTAAATGAAAATCTAATTCATTAACAATAATCTGAAGTATAGTCTAAGTTTGAGGAACCTTTGTGCAATTCTATACTGAATATGGGATATCCAGTTGGTAGATCAGTCTCTAGGATATATGAAAAATAATATTTAATTGCAGAAAACTTATCTAATGGCTTTTTTCTTGCCACTCTTTTGTTATAAACCAAATAATCACAAAAGGAATAAAGGAAAAACTATACTTCAACCTTTAACATATATGGCAACTGAACTAGAGATTTTCATGGTGTCAGATAAGACATTTAAATTTCTCTGGAAAGGCTGGACTCTGTCTCAGACTTGTGATCTAATCTAGGCATATAAATGATGGGAAAAAATATTGCTCCAATAGTGTTGTGCTGCTCTGCACAGTTAATGTGGACTAAGGAAACATGCCTGCTATTTGTAACCTGGGATTATTAGTCTCATTGATATTAATACTCCAGTTATAATCAGGCTAACAGTCATGGTCAAAATGATCTATTTATTACCAAAAGAGCCTGATTAAAAATAGAAAGATTTTCCATTCCAAGAAGAGCAAAAGGTTCAGCTGTCCATGAGATGCTGTCTTGTCTCACTGGCTATAAACTAAGGGCTGCTTTTCAAAACTCAGTAATTTTACAGTTTTTTCACTCACTATATATAGGTATATAAAAATAGCCCAAAGTACATCCTATTATTTTGTAGTGTTTTAAATCCCAGGTTCTTCACCAGGAGGTTTACGATGTTGATAATGGAGGTTTCTTCCTCTGTTCTTGGGGTTTCCTTTTGTCCATGTTTTTTTTTGTGGTTTTTTTATGGTTTTATTGGCCTACAGTTCTTTAGGTTTATCCCCAGAATTTTTATTTTGTTAGTTCCCAAGGTGCCTTTATAATAATCAGTAACTGATGCTTGATTATGTGTTTAAACCCAGTTGGTCCTTAGAATAAATCTGTTCCTGTACCATCAAGGTCTCTGCTATCAGCCTGTGTTTATACATCAGTGCACAACTTTATCATTCCAAGGCCACAAATAGTTCTGCACAGAATAACTAGTGCTGCTTATTGTTAGTTAAGAATGTAACACATTTATAATCTTTGTAGTCATTATACTACATGATTACACTAAAGCTAAAAGCAAGTTAGGCAATAGTGATTGGTCAGTTCTGTTTTACACATTTGACACATTTAGGTCTTAAAGCTAAAGCAAGCTAAAACGAGAAACTGAGATAATATGAAGTGTCCTGAGATCTCTGTTGTTAAGTTAATGGAAGTTTTTTTGCCTGTTACAAGTAATGGCAATACCATATTTTTTGGGCTGCTGTATTACATAATCATAGAATATGCCAAGCTGGAGGGGACCCACAAGGATCATTGAGTCCATATTAGGCCTGCGTAAGATAGCCCCAAGAGTCACACCATGCTCCCAAGAGCATTGTCAAAACACTTGAATTCCATCAGGCTTGGTGCTGTGACCACTTCCCTGGAGAGCCTGTTCCAGTGCCCAACCACCCTCTGGATGAAGAACCTTTTTCTGATATCCAGCCTAAACCTCCCCTGGCACAACCCTCAGGTCCTGTCACTGTCACCACAGAGAAGAGATCAGTGCCTGCCCCTCCTCCTCCCCTCACAAGAAGCTGTAACTGCAGTGAGGTCTCCCCTCAGTCTCCTCCAGGCTGAACAGACCAAGTGCCCTCAGTCACTCCTCATACAGCTTCCCCTCAAGGCCTTTACCATCATTGTTGCCCTCCTTCAGACACTCTCTGATAGTTTAATGTTCTTTTTTTATGCAGTGCCCAAAACTGCCCCTAGCACTGCAGGTGAGGATGCCCCAGTGCAGAGCAGAGCAGGACAATCCCCTCCCTTGCCCCGCTGGCCATGCTGGGCCTGATGCCCCCAGGACAGCGTTGACACTCCTGGCTGCCAGGGCACTGCTGGCTCATATTCAACTTTCAATCAGCCAGGATCCCCAGGTCCTTTTCTGTGGCACTGCTTTCCAGAATCTCGTTCCCTAGTCTATCCATGCATCCAGGGTTAGCCCACACTCCAGGTACAGAATCTGGCATTTTCCCTTGTTGAACTTCATTGATGATTGCCCAGTCCTCTATTTTTTTTTTGACTCTCTGCAGGGCCTCCTTTCCTTTGAGGGAGTTAACAGCTGCTCCCAGTTCCCTTTCATCTGCAAACTTTCTTAGTATCCCTTCCAGTATTGCCTCCAATATTGCCATTAATATATTTGAAAATATTCTTTTTATTGTCCCCCACATTTTTGGGCATCTTCAACTCCAGTTTGAGCTTTGGCTGCATAGATTTAATTTACAGAAGTTACAGTGGCAAGCAGCATCTTGTAGCAGCATCAGTAGTCTATCTGATAAGTTGTTGTTCAGTAATGTATTTAAGGATGGACAAAAATTATTTTAAAATAAGGCATCATGCTACTTTTTTTTCAATATTTTATTTTTGTCCTGGTTTGAAAAGACAGGTGTTTGCTAAGGAAGGCAGAAACGTCCCTTGAAATGGGAAAATGTAAACCACTCCTCACCTCCAAATTATTATAATCTTGAAATCAAGGGTCTCTCAGGCAAAGATAGGGGAATAGGAATGACAATTCTTTTCTAGGAAAATTAAAATAAAAATGCAGTAGTACTGAAAAAAACCCAAACCACCAACACCAAAACAATCCACTCATTGACAGAGTCAGAATACAACCTGATACCCTGTTGGTCAGGGTGCTGGTAGCAGTCTGACTAAATGGTGGCTGCAGTCCTCCTGGAGTGACAGATGTGGTTCTGTTGAAGAAATGATCACATAGAAGGGCATAGTTTTCCTCTGAAGGTCCAGTGATGTAAATGGGTCCAGGATTTCCTCTGGGAATCCTGTGGAGGAAGGCTGACTGTGGTGTTCCAAGTCTCCAATTATATCCAGGTAGGAATGCTTGGCTCCTCCCCCTGGGTGGAGCATCTCCCAATGGGGTGATGTAATTTTATCAGTCATGCAGTGAGACTCAGTGGCCCATTAACAGAAGAGATCCCCCTGGAGGGAGGATGGGTCCTGGAAGTGATAAAGAACACTGCCCCACCTGGTTTTAACAGGTAGTAATAGAATACATACTTTTGGTTACATTTTGCATTGCAACACAAGACAGTTTTGCATATACAGATCACATTCTTAAAATTTGCAGTTCAGTCATTGTGTTTTGCTCCAAGCTGAAACTTGAAACAGCCGTTTCCAAATAAGGATGAATACTATTATTATTTATTGATTATAAACTTAAGTTCATGTTTATTAGCCACTTTTAAGGAAAACAGACACAAGTTTTGGATTCAGAATCAATAAGAACATTCCTATAAAAATGTATATGTATAAAAAATATTTTAGTATGTACTGAGACTTGTAATTTAGGCTATTTTTATGTATACATATATATATGTTTAACAAGTGATAAAACAGAAAATTTATGAAGTTTCAAAAAGCAGCACTTATAGTTTATAATAGCTGGTGAGGGAAGACAGTGTCTCATGCCCTACTAAACCTCCTTCTCCCTTTCTTGCAAAGGAAAAGCTTTTACTGAGTTATCAGAACATTGGCTTTATTTAGTAAAATTGTTCACATGCTACTTTAATTAGGTAATAATTTAAAGGTACAAAAATTTCTTGAGAATTCACTTCAAAAGTATTGTATGTTTAACAATATTTTCATGAAATAATTACAAAAGATTAAATATGCAAGCTAGAATGATGTGAGTATGCATTTAGATGAGTACCTGTTGTCAGAAAAATCAAAAGAATTTTTCTCCAGGGTGAGCTTCTAGATCAGAAGTTCAAAATATTTTATGTTTTGTGCACATCACCTACAGCCCTATATCCCATATGACACCCACTTGACACTCCACCTTGTACCAACACATGCAGAAAGTGAACTGATACAAGGATAAAGGACACCTCTGTGAGTTTTGTGTTAGTAGGGACTGCAGAGCTATGCCCTATGTGTAAAGATAATCCAATGTGAAATTACACCATTTTTTCAAGAAAAGTGTTACATGACAATTATATCAAATACATTGCTAAAAATTCCCACAAATGCAAAAGGAGATTGAATTATGGTTGCTATGGAAACTGTAACATGCGGCTTCCTGACTTGATGCGTGCAAAATTTCAGCATTAATATCACGCTGATACATATTTTCACTTTTTTCCTTCACTTGAATAGGTGAAGATGAAGGTTGCATGTAATAATATGTCCATTCAAGTTATATAGCTCTGTCATGCCATCTAGTATTTTTTGTTAGCTGCAGAGTACATGTAGAGGTTTACAGATGCTTTACTATATTAATGCTGCAGTGAAAAATTAAATGTTCTAAGCATAGGTTTCTTAAAATGGAAGGAAGATGATCTACACACTAGTGTATCTTATAGAAGGGTCAGTGGATAATCATGGATATACAGAAAAGTACCATACATGAAAGACAAAGATCATGAAATAAGCCCTGTAAAAAGGGTGAAATTTATTTGCACAAGTGGCTATAATCCTCGAGTTAGTTTGATTATCAAGTCTTGTCACTGGGGTTTATGTGCAGCCACTGTAAAGTGTGTACTCTTCCCCAGATAGATGTCTATGGCATATGAGGTGTGAAAACTGTATCGTATAAAAACTTCATGGTGAGAGCCAGTGTGCTGAGAATCAGCTTATTTCCCCATGCAGAAGAGCACAGTAGCATAGCTGTGGCTGAGGTGATAGTGTTGAAGCAGCTCCAGCACCAGACACCATTTAGGCCTACATGCAGCGAGCACAGGTAATTTCCACTTTGTCAGCTCTAGCACTGAGCTTTGTGCTGTTATCACTAGGTCATTACTAGTACTTTATATAGATAATTTAAAGCTTCTTCAGGTTGTCTGTGTTGCATTGCACTAACATGACTGTCTAACATACCCTGGAGTACTAATGAATTCAAAGGTAATAAAATACCTAGGAAAAAAAATACAATTTGAGATTCAATGTAATTATTGTTTTTCAGGATCTCCAGGGGTTGTGTTTTTTTGCTGGGAGAGCATAATACCTTTTGGCAACAAAAAAACATGAAGTACATCTTGAGAGAATGACTGAAAATGTGGATGAAGTAGGATGGGGAACCACAAAATTACATTTCTTATTGTGACTGTATATGGAAGCACAGTACTGGAGCTCCCAAGACAGAGGTTGATAAATGATTCAGGCCTGTACTAGGGTTGATTGAACGAGCAGTTTCCAATTGTGCTGTCTTGGTAGTAATGTTTTTGTATGATATAGTATAGACAGAGGTCTCCATCATTTTTAATCACTTTGTATGACCTTGGCGAGAGCAATGTTACACAACAGTGCTTTAAAGAAGTGTGTCTGGTTATTGTCTATAGAGTGGGGTTCAGTAGTTCTGGCTTTACTTCACTTTACTACTTTCATTAACACTTACCTGTCCAAGTCTCAGTGTCAGTCATCTCTGCAAATAGAAGCTGGCATGTAAAAGGCTCTGTAATACTTGTCAAAGTTATTAAAAGTAACTTCACATCACAAACTTCTGAATATTCAGTGTGTAATAAGAGAACATTGAAAGCTACACAGAGAAACCTAATTTTTTACTTTTGTGACATGTCATTTCATTAGCATGTAGATTTTATTTTCAGAGAAAACTTGTAAAATAGTGACCTTGTTTGATAAAAAATGAAACTGAATGTTAGCACAATATTTTTGGAAATGTTCAGAGATCTTAGGTTTGGCTGATTGTTGCTTGTATTTTGAAAGTTCCTTTATTCTTGTCTATATTATCATATATAGTTACATATATTCAACATTTGTCATTTCTTTATAGTTCTAATTTTTCTGGAGTTCGACAATTTCTCAAAGTATGAAATGCTAGGGTCGTTGTTATGCCAAAAAGAAAAATTAAAAAAAAAAAAAAAAAGAGGACATTTACTCTGGTAAACCTTTTGGTAAGAGGATAAAAGAGTTATTTATAAGATGTCTTTAAATTAATTCTTGTGTATGTTCTGATTTCTTTTTTTTCCGGTTTGGTTTTTTTTTCGGATTTGAAGTCCAAAAGTTGGTGAGTTTTTTAAGCAGCACAGCTGGTAGATGTGCTTGTGTGGAAAGCAATATTCTGGAACTCTCATGACATTTAACTGGAATGAGCATTTTGAAATTTTTTCTAGTAGAGCTCTTTTAAGCTATTTTTTGTGGTGTCAGTCATCAACCAGTTAAGTGCACTAATGGCATAAGTTATCATCTCATTCCTAAAATATTGTGGAGTTTAATGTAAACAGTTTGCAAATAAGTTTCAGGCTATTAGTTGTTCATTTGTTTCTTTAATATTTTTAATAAGCAACTTTTATATTAGTAAGGTGTATATGTCAATAAATGATTGTCAAGGGGATGATTTAATCCTGATTTTCAGTGGCTGACTGCATTTATAGTCAAAAGGTGGTGTAACTCCTGCTATCTCTAATTTATCTGTGTTGGCTCCTGAGAGCAATGAAATTGCTGTGATATAGGCTTAGGTACCAAATAAATATATGTGATTACACATACTTCAAAAGCTAAATCTCACTTTTTTTTTTTATTTGTCAAAAGCAGCAAAGTCAGCAGCAACAAAATTTTCTCTCAAATCTGTGAGAAATGTGAGCAAAATTTTATGTAAGTAAAATCTTTCAAATATTTCCCTTTGCCCTGCAGTGAGAGGCAGAAAGGATGCAGTTGTTTGATCACAGCTACTAAATACAAGCATCATCTCTCTTCCATTGGGTGTAAAATTATTGTGGGTCCCTTTCAACTGTCCTCTCCTCCCCAAAATTCATGAAACGAGAACATCATTAAATGAAGGGATATTTATAGAAAACTAACTTAATAAAAATGCTTAAAATTAAAGATTTATTAATTTCTTTTTCATAGTTTTAATAAGATAGTCAAATATATAAAACATCATGTCAGAGGAATCTCATCAGATAATAACCCTAAATCACTGCAGCATCACTGAATCTCATCTGAACTGTTTGCAGGCACCATCAGGTGCTCAGCGATTGCTAAGAAGTTGACACAGCACAGCTCATGGAAGGTCTGTGCCTTATTCATTTCCTCCTTTGTCTTACAAAAATACTTTCCCTCATCCCTAGAATATGTCTTAGTTTGTCTGATTATTTGTAGCAGTGTCTGTAAAGCCCTTGTGCAGCTATTTGCTTCCACTGGCTGCCTTGTCTTTTCAGCTGAAGATTTAAGATTGATTGTGTTACGGTTTTCAGAAATTCACAAATAATTTAGAGTTAAGTACTCTGTAGTTGCTATCTTCAAAGAATTATTCTAATGCTGAGTGGCAAGGAGAAAGGTGTTCCCACACTTAATTGTCATAACTCTCCTTTCCCACAAGCTAGATGAAATGTTTCTTATTTTTTGTTGTGTTGGTACAAGAGGAATGACTAAAAAGCCATTGAGGAATTCTTTCATAGCTTGAATCAACAGCAACACAATGCCAACACGTTGGCTTTCTGATTGCCTCCTGTGTACTCTTATGTATAGGTTATGCAAGGAGGAATTAAATGACATGGCAGAATGCATTTCCTGCTGTGTAGTAGCTTTACTGATTCTGCTAAGACTCTCATGAGAAACGGTGCCAACTTCTGGGGCCTCATTTGTTCCCTGCAGTTTGAGATATGCGTTCTTGAAAAAGGAGATGTTGGAGAAACATCAAGTTCCTTTTTAAACTGATTTCACAAAAACTCAATTAAATGATGATTTGATCTTTTGCAGCAGAAATATTATTTGCCTGGCAGAAGTAACAGTGAGACTTCAGACTGAGTAACACTCCTGTAGCTGTCTGGATATGTTTCATAGGCATGTGTACTGTGAAAGACTTGAGTTTTTACTTGCATCTTTACAAAAGACACATGAGACTGAGAACTGGAGCTTTAGGCTTAAAGTAGTCTAAAGGAATGACTTTAAGTCCTGAAATTGCTATCCAACTCCTGTTGGATTTAGGATAACACTCATAACAGGGTATAGGTACTATGCTGCTTAAAGAGGCACAGATAGGTTTTATCCTTTTAGATCCAGTGGTAGGTGTTTGTTCCAAGTGCCTTTTGAGGTCAAAGCAGGATTTTTACTATTGCTGTGAAGCATGCTGGTCTCTTGAAAATTAATCCTTCAATTCATTATTTAGAAAATGAAATGGCCACTGTGTATCAAAATATTGGGAAGATTACTGTGAACTAATTGCTGGCATGTTCAGGACATACAGGCACACCCTCAGAGTTTAAAGAAAAGTAATCTGATTATGTGGGTTTCCTATGCCTCTTTTTCAGCTTTTCTTAACTTGATACTTCAGTCTCCATACAGCTCTCATGCTGATGTCCTAAACTGAGCAGTTTGGTATGACATAATTCCAGCCTCTTTGAATTAGTGGTGGCAGTTAGATTACTAGTATTGATAATGCCTGCAGGCAGGGAACCATTAAGGTATCATAAACTTAGCAACCTTGTATGACATAATACTAATATTTTACATTTAGTTGTTACACTTAGGTTGCATCCCAAGGGTCCCTACTATAGTACTTGGTTGTGTGAGAAGATAGGATGCAACTTTTCTAAGAATTCTAAATCCTGTATTTCTTAAAACATTTGATTAACATTTTCCAGTAGCATATATGGCAGGAATATTTTCCATTTGCTGTTTTTAAGTAGAAGATGACAAGTAATACGAGTGCATCTTTTCAGCAGCTTTCATAGCTTTCAGTATAACTTAGAATGTATGACTGATAACTGGATAAACTAGGGTTCAAACCAGATAGAAGCAACTTTTTCCACATTTTGCAATGTCTACAAAGAAACTTTAATAGAAGGTTAAATCATAAATACATGGGATAAAAATTTTAATTTGCTTACTAATTTTATATTTTAAGACTGTGACTAGGAAGGGAAGAGTTTTAACATATGCATGCACAGTGGTCAGAGTGTAAAGAAGTTTAGCAAATTTCTGTTTACCATTGATATTCTGCATGTCATGGGAGCAGTAAGTCAGGATTATTGGCATGCATATGAAAGTTCATTCACCAAAGGATATGCTTTTGATGTATTAGCTAGCTA
The DNA here is from genome assembly GCF_030490865.1 of Poecile atricapillus. Taxonomy (NCBI): domain Eukaryota; kingdom Metazoa; phylum Chordata; class Aves; order Passeriformes; family Paridae; genus Poecile; species Poecile atricapillus. Next base: position 23,010,432 of record NC_081251.1, on the reverse strand, counting down.
AAAATGCAGAGAGGAATTTGGCAGAATTCTTCAAAGGAAGATGAATAAAAATATAGGAAGGAATTTGGCAGAATTCTTCAAAGGAATATTTTTTTTTTGAAACTTTTTTCTAAAAAACATCAACAGTTCTTTGGACTCTTTGGGTTATAAAAAAATTTAAATTTCTCCACAGAGAGTCCAGCATTGCTTCTCAGTATCTGAAAATGCCACTATTTGCTATGGTGTAGGCTTTAATTCAACTTGTAGGTACATAAATGTCCCCTGCTGATTTTGAACAGCAGGTTTGGAAAAACATTTCTCTGAGAATTTTTAGAGTGTGTGGATTACAGACAGTGGCATACCTAGCTAAAGAAAGAGATAAAGAAATCAGATATCATACTGACGTATAACTTTTGAGAGCAGCTAGTACGCTTTGTGACTGAATTCGGTGTTGGGACTCAGATGTATAAACAGACAAGGAACAACACTACAGTAAGTTAAGCCAGACAATGTATCATCAAAATCAACTTGTTTAAACAAGTATGCTGTGAAAACGGGAATCCAGCAAGTAGTGCACATAGAATTTGGTCTTCTAAGGAACAAAGCTTGAAAGACAGCTCAGTCAAATGACACACAAAGATCCAGTTGCAGCTAGCTCTGTGAGGACTGTAGAATGATGCAGAACCAACCAACCAGAAAACCAGCAGGTATCAAAGCTTGTAAGTAAACCACATAGTGGACAGCATTAGAGATTTTAGCTGGTCTAGTGGTAGTGGTCACAAGGCAAACCATTTAAGGTAACCATGGGAAATTCAGTGTAGCTTTTCAGTGACTCTTCTGGAAATGCTGAGTAGCCAGAATTAAAGAAATTACATAGGAAGGAATAATACAATGTTGACTTTTAAGATCTTTGCATATTTTCTTCTTCAGCAAGAAACAAAAAATTAGGGAAATAAAATGTCTTGTACTGTGTTGTTCACCTGCTGCCTACTGATGTTGCTTTCCTGCTGTCTTCTCCATCTGCTTTAAATTCATTTCTGAAATATGCCCTCCTTAAAATAAGTTATTAATTTCATAAGGAAAAAAAAAATAGCAAACACAAGGACTTTTTTTTTGAATTGCAAACAATTAGAACACAATGGGGAGAGAAGCAAGGGAAGAAAAACACAATACCAATTATGAATCATCTAAAAAGGTAATAAAATCTGTCAGGTTCTGGGATTTATATAAAATTTTTCGGTTGTCTTGTCCAGCGAAAACTGATATTTTAATTAACAAAACTTTTCATTAGTGGTGGAATTAGGATTTTACTTGGTGTAACCAAAATTCTGTCTTAAGATACTAATAGTAGTTAAAAAATGTAACAGTATATTAGTCATGAAGACATAAGAAACAGCCTAATTCAGCAATACCCTCCCTTTTATTCACTCACTTTGCATTTCACCTGTTTGGTTTCCCTAGGAACATGAAACCTATCCATGTCTGCTAATTGAATTCTCATCTCTAACTCTTCATACCCTTTATACATATATATTCCTTTAGCAGACAGGTAATTTTATTTCTACTTTGAGCTTATTGATCCTTAGTATATATATTTTTTATCCAATTCCTTACTTTTTCTTTGCTAAGGAGTCTCTTCAGCTCGCATTTGTTTCAGTGACTGGATGTCACACATTTCTTCTCTATGACTTCTGGTCATGAAGGCTTATTGCTTATTGCAGATATAACCGTGTTTCTGTGGTTATATAGGTTTCTTTTAGAAAAAAGTCCATTAAAATTACTGAAATGAGTGTGCATCTGAGTTAAGAGAGCTTATCAGAAACTTAATGACAGTTTTGGTCCTGCTTTTGTAGCAGTACAGTGTAGCTAAAGTGGAAGTGAAAAAGGACAGTTATAATTGAAGGGTAGATTACATGTGCTATGAAATTATTCTTTTAAGAATTGTAACCTTTTCTGCTGTAATATGTCGTCGTAGTAGCATAGCTTTGAAATTAAGCACGATGAAATTTACACACTATGTTAACCTTGCATAAAGGTTAGGGAGGAAAAATTTTCCATGTAAAATGTGTTAATTTTATCTTTGGCGTTCTGACTGAGGCTGCACAAACAGGCCTTAGCCCAAGTAGGAGGGAGAGCAGGAGGCTTCTGCCAAGCTCTGAATACACCTTCATGTTGAGTGACTGCTGTGAGGTCTTTTCATTAGCTAATGGGGTGGTATTCAGCAGATCACTCACCTTTGCCCACCTTATTCACTACCTGTTGAAATATGACGGAATACTTTTTCTCCATACATTTCTTGTCTTCTTCACTTGCTCTTTTCTGTAGTGTTTTACATAATTGGCCTACAAAGCCAATTATTGTTTTCTTATGTTTGTATGTAATTAGAGATAAATTAGATTTGGCTGTTCTACAGGCTAGAGTAGTGCTCTATTTTCTGGGCAAGTGACTAATAACAAATGAATTTATAAAGATCCACTAGATTTGTGGGGAAGAGTCTTACATGCTGCAGGAAAACATTTATTTCTTTCCTTGCTTTTCTGTTTCTTCAGAACTAAGGAAATATCCAGGAGCCCAAGAATATTTTGACATTCTAGCATTCATTTTTATTAATCATATGAAAACATATTCTATGATGTTTTGGGGATAATTTCTGTCAGGTAAGAAAGAACACTTTGAAAAAATTACAAATTAAAACTCTGGTTTCTCTGCTACATCTATTGAGAATTTAGGAGACTGAAGAAAACATTTTAGTCACCCATGCACCATACTCCAGAATGCTCTTTGTATACATTCAGTCTTTCAAGAGGGATTTGGGTCTTCTAAAAGTCTACTAACAACACTGTTATTCAATTTAAGCAGTCGAGTAGACTAAAAGAAGCCAACAATTTTTCAGTAGTTAACACAAAGTCCTACAGGGGTAAGAAGCGAGTTTGTAAATGCATTAAGATTTGGTGCTGGCAAATATGAACAAGCATTAGGTTGTGCCCAGATTATGACCTCAAGCTGAGATGACCTGTCAGTCTGATGAAATGTTCTCCTTTGAATGTGCTGCAGTAATGTGAATGTCATGGTTTGCAATGCGATTTCTGCCTGGGAAGTCCATGCTTTGAAACAGTGATTCTTACATGATGAGGGAAAAAAAGCAGGTTACTCAAAATTTTACCTCTTCTCTGTTTTATCTCATAGTACGTACTCTAGTAAAATAGAAGACTTAATTTGATGGTCATTGGCTACCTTGATTCTTAGGTAGAGCATTATATGTCATGGGGAGCCCAAGTTTGCTCCCTTGAGTGCAGAAGAGAAGGCAATAATCATGGTCCTGACTGTTGGCAATGATCACACTCCTAATTGGCAGCCCAGGAGGTGTTGGCTGTCTCTGCTACAAAGATACACTGTTTATTCAACTTGTTGTTCCCCACAGGTTTAGGTGTTATATTGTCTCCAGTGTAGCACTCTGAATTTTTCTTTGTTGAACTGTGTTGTTACTCTGCTTTGTGAAGTATATTTTCAAAAAGGATTTTTTTTAAAGTTTATAACAGTTTAAAATTCTTTATTTTTTATGCAAATAATTGTGAATTATAGACCTCCCTCACATTCTTTTCAGTCCTGTAGCAAGCATTTCCTTATTTATAAAAACACGTTTATAGAAGTAACAATTTTTAATTTAAGATTTAGAGTTTTTAGGGGATCAAAATTTATTATATCTCTCAGCACAGTATGATGTTGCTTCAGTATTCAAACTACTAGAGAAAAGTGATTCAATAAACTCATATGCTAGTATGTATGTGGATTTTAATGGTTTCTAAAGGGAAGGAAATTATTTGGCGCTTTTTCATTCAACGATCTAAGAGTGTATGTAAATGACGCATAGGAATAAAGTTTGGGCTACATACTTGCCCAGTTAAAGTGAGATAGAACAGTCACCAAATCAAATACTACTGATGCTTGAAGTGCAAATTACATGAAATTTGCACCGTCTGTACAACGAATTGAAAGTATGTTCAGCTGGAATTTTCCTCTCGATGTTTGATGGTGCTTGTGTAAGTTGCCGGCAGTCACTGTGGTTCCAGCCATAATTACAGACAGGAACAGGAATCTCCAGAGATGCCTGAGAAAGGTCAGACGAATTGTTTTCCAGGCGTGCCTATCTCTGTATTGACTATGTGGAGCCTAAGGTTACCTGCTGAAGATTACCTGCTGAAATTGAATGAGTCTCTCACACAAACAATTGAGAACACCTGGTAATCCATTTTAAATACTCACATACTAGAAGAAAGGTAAGTGCATTTTTCATCCAGATTACTTTTGCTTTACACTTCCAGTGTTTAATTTACCAAGTTCTCAAAGTTAGGGCACTTTTCTTCTAAGAAGAAAATCCACCATGAAGCTCTTCTTATTATATAGTTAACTATGGACCCTATTTTTGAAACATTAATAGTAATAAGAAGACAATAGTGACAATGTATTTCTAAATAACTATTTAGGATTCTTTCTAAGGTGACAGCAACAGTATTTAGAACATAATATTCAGAAAACTTAATTCAGATTTACATATTCCTTGATTAATTCTTAGATTCATCACTATTCTGTATATACATATTTGTACCTAAGCCTAACAGCATATACTAATACTCTATCTGATTCAGGAGTATTTTGAGACATTTACTGATAAATAAATTATTTCTCTTTTTTACAAAATTATCTTGCTGCTTGAGTTTTATTCAAACAGAAGCATTTGTACAACTGTTCATTTTCTGTTGCGTGTAGCCCTACAACACGTCTTTAACAAAGGAGTGCACTATACAGGTTCAAAGAGTTGGTACTGTTTTTGATTTTAATTTATAACAGCAAATGCAATAAGATTTTGTATTTATTTCTTTTTTATTAAAAGAAGCTCATTTTCAAACAATGTACTTATATCTTTTAATACTTGATACTGTCAAAGTCTTAGTCCTAGATGTTGCACAGGTCTTAAAATTTCTTATTTAGGGACTAAGACTATGTTTTGACATGGAAGCTGTAAATGCCTGTTAATAGCAATGGTGTGTAAACTACCACAACTTCATTATAATAACAGAAAAAGTATTGATACATCTGAGTAAGGATACTGAAGATTTTGGGCAGTTATGTCAGTACTGTAGATAAAAAAAAATATTAACAGAAATGTGCTTATGTAAAAATAATAATGTCTAAAAATTTTTTCAGATGTTTTTACTGACTTAAAATATTTGGCCATGGGCTACTTGTGTATTCATTAAAATACAGAGCCACCTTTAGATGCATTCATATTTGTATTCCCGTGCACCACCATACAATAAAGAAAATGAAATATGGTATTTTCCAATGAAATCAGATTAGTAATTTCAGGTATGCATGATTTGTCACTGCCAAATATTGGTATAACGAATTATATGTCTGGAACTCTGATACTGCTTGAAAACAATAACACAAAAAATAAGAAGATTGGAACTGGAACTCAGTCCCATGTGAAACTGGGAATTTGCTAAATTCCTTTGTAGTGGTTGAAATAATCATAAAAATGTAAGAATAAAACTGTAGCTAGAAACTGGCTTGCTTCAGACTTCCGAGTCTCAGCTCTAATCTGATATTCAAGATATGACAATGGACAGTCATAAAAGTTTGATGTAGATATTTGTTTCTAGTTCATTTCTGAATCTGTTTAGTCTTGTATTATAAAAAGTTGCATCTGAAGTCTCTCTTTTCTTTCAAATTTTTACACAGAATCATTCAGGAAAATTGACCTAAGTGTCTCAGTAACTTTGTGCCTGTTGCACTGCCGAATTTAATCATAACTGTATTGCATGCAATCATTAGCACGACCAACATATAAGCTTCACTGTGGACTGTATAAGTGATTTCTCCTGTGGATACTATCACTGGATCTTAAGCAAGCCTGCAGAGTAGATTTGACTTCATTTTTAAATACTAGTCTAATTATCCCTACAGAGTAAATTGCATGGTATTTAGTTTGACTACTTTGAAAGCCTAAGATCTGTGGCTGCTTCGCAGCAATTTAAAATTTGCATTTCCAGGGAGTTATTTAAACCAGATGTTTAACCACAAAATTGCTTTTATATCTCAACTTTTCACCTAGATAGGAATATCACTTATGAGTATATTGAGACAAATGGAAATTATTGTTATACAGAAGATAGATGCTATTAATATTGAAACCTGAGAAATACCTCAATATTTTATGTCAGTGAATTTTCCAGATCCTTGTAAAAATAACTCATGTGGTGTTTTCACGGTAAAGATTTCTGAACCCCAATATATATATAACATGATGTACAATGTTTGGTAAGATGAAACTAAAGCAACAGTAGAAGACAACTGACCTCTTTTAAAGAGGGAAGCAAACATATATTCCTATAAAGTGATGTTGGTAATTCTTTTGGCTGTTGAGCAAGTAATCTGTGACATCAAGGGTGTAACTCTCCCAGCATTTGTTAACAGCATCATTGTTAACATCAACATAGATCTATGCTTGTAAATCAAAGATAAGCAGCATGTCCAAGGGGAATCTCCTGTCTTAGAGTTTTAAGTGTTGGGAAATATTTGGGGGATATTACCCACTGACCCCAGAATCAACTAGTAGAAACACAATGAAATTTTTTCTTTTTAAGTACACTATGGAGAAATGGCAGCTGTTTTCCTCAAGTCTCTCATTCGTCTAATCCATCCTTAAGAGGAAATCAATATAGTTTCTCTCAGAGGGTTTCAAGCCTGTCTTCCATGTCAGGTGGGAAGGAAAAAGAAGAAACAACTTGTTTCAAGAACCAGAGATGTTGAGAAACTTCAATAGTCTGCAGACCTATCATCTTTCTTAAAAGACTTGCTGTTTTCAAAGAAAAAATAAATCATCCCCTCTCAGAATACTTACCTCATTATTATGACTCACCTTCAAAAAATCTTTGCCTTCCCACCTGATCCTCTGTCACCAAGCTGGATAAATCAACAACTGAAACAATGCCCTCCTGCTTCCTTTCATTTTTAAACCACTCTGAACTATATGAATTTTGTTATAGCCAAGACATCACTCAGCAACCTCTCTATTCCTGTACAGCAAGGAAAGTTCAAAGATCTTCAAGCTATTAATAATAAAGCCCTAAAAATAGAAAACCCAGATGTTTGGGTTTTTTTTAATTAAATAAAAACTTAGTGACAGAATTTAAAGTAATTGAGTAATCCTTTGCAACTCTGAAATAATTTTCTAACTCAACATTTCTGACCTAGTAATGAATAATAATGCCATTTTCCCCTTAACTCTTCAGGTCAAAATTCTAAGATTTACTCTTTCATTTCTTTAGAAAAATGTAGTCTCAGAGACTTTTAACATTAAAATCATAAACTTAGTGATGCTTAAGAAAAAATGTTGACAGGCAGTATAAATAAAGGTAATTCTACTTATATATAAGCTGTGGTTTTCCTTGTCTGCATAAAAGCTCTTGTTGCCTTTCTAATGTCCTTCTAAAAGAAGAAGGTGGAAAGAAAGATAAGAAAGTAGAGGTGTAGAAGGAGAAATGAACTGGAAGTACACAATAGCTAAGAAGAGCTATTTTTCAATGTTATGTCTTCTGTGAATTTTTATATGAAATCCGGGAGTCTTGAAAAGGAAAAGCTTTTATTGTTAAAGAGTTAATATACTATTCAAGAGATATGCCTGTCTTGATTTTCATCTGAAAAAAAATCTCATTACAGCTTCTGAATGCATATTTTGCTTCTTTTTGGATGACCAGCTTTTATCTAAATGCGGTGCTGTGAATTTCAGTTGAATGGTCATTATTGTAAAGAAGTTAGGCAGTTCAAGGTCCTGTTCTGAGAAAGAACAAGAATAAAACTAGAAAGCAAAATATGGTACTTCATATTCTGGTTTATCAGACAGCTTAGGTGGGGGGGTCTGGGAGGTCTGGACCTTAGTGGGCAAGGTTAGTAAGTGAATGTTCGGGTTTTCAACTGTGAACCATACTGAATCTAAATGAAGGATTCTGTCCTGCTTCCAGCATTAAAATGAGGTAGTAAAGTTGTTGGACATGGGTGATAAAACAAAGCAACAGTGCTGAAAGGATTTTTTGCCCCTGAGACTTATGTTATTTTTACCTCTTAACTATGTTTGATGTTTAAAAATACATTCAGATGTGTAATTGCTTTGTGTTTTCTACAAGATGGGTTTTTAATTTAAAATTACTCATACATAAGGCTAAACAACTTGGAAGGGAATAATTTTGCTTCCAAATGTTTTTGTCCAAATTTATCTTAAATGTTGATCTTATTCAGAAAAATGTTCCCTGTTTCTGCACAGTGCTGCTTATGTGCCTTCCCAGGGCTTTGTGTACCTACCAGGAAGCAATGATGTTACAGGGCTCTTTCTGAGAATGTGTGACCTGGTGTGCTTTTGAAAAGGGATTGAAAAATCTGTAGCAGATGGGATAGTGCTTCAAAATTTTGATTCTGAAGGAGAATCTATGGAAGGCAATAAAAGCTCTTCATGATACCTTGCTTTATTAAAGACCTGCCTCTCTGAATTTTCATTACCATCAGGTAAACAGGCAGTAGTAACAGAATTAAAACAGAGACATTAATTCTCTGTGCTTTCAAAGCAACTTTTAATTTCACATCAGGATGTGCTTTTCATGAATTCTTGTGTTTTGTGTGGCTTTTGTGGTGTAGTAGGATGCTACTATCTTGCACTGCTGTTTTGTTACTGAAATTTTCTTTGAGAAACCTCTGACTGTGTGTCAGTGAGATCATGACCTAGAAGGAATATAACCAATTTTTAATTAATTGACAAGATGCTAAGAAAATTACGCAGAGAATCCATATTATCCATTGAATTAGCAAAAGTTTTCCAAGCAGCTGAAGGAAGAACTATGCATGTTTCTCTCCCATGTTGTAGCTGATAATGAAAAATTATTTTTATATATAATATAAATATATATATATAATATATATATAATATATATATAATTATTTGTGAACATAAAACTATGCAAAAACAACTACAGAAAAACAACAGCACAGAAAGATGAAACAATAATTATCTGAAAGAAAAGAAAAAGCCCAAAAGGCAAAAATCTCAATTTTTTTTTTGAGGTAAAGAAGTATAGTGGGAAGACACTAGTGCATTTCCATTTGCAGTAACATGTCAAGAAAACAGGATTGGAGGAGGTGAACATGACGATGAAGCAGAACAGGTGTTGTGGACAGTAAAATTAATCACCATGGCTCAAAAAACCATAATAGACAAAAGCATTCCATAAATTTTTATTTTATATTGCCACGAGAAACACTTACTGACATGAAATCTCTCTCACTTCTCTGCAGGAGTAGAAAAAACGTTCCCAAAGAACATGCTAATTTCCACATTGTTTGATGCATAATGCCCTCCATTTTATGTCCTTAACATCACAGAATGTATGTACTTAAAAAAGAGTTCAAGCTAATGAAAACAGATAAAAAAAACCCTTCTTTTATTTAGGTGCCCCTTACCTAAATAAAGTATTTAAATTCAGTGTGTACATTTATTATCTTATACTGTATCTCATAAAAATTGTAAATCCCTCCTGACTGAAAATTCTGACATTTTAAATCTTGCTTTAATTCTGAATGAAAACAAACCCAAAATTAGTTGACATGTTGAGAAAAATATTTAATATTAAAGATTTAGGATCCTTCTAAAATTTACTTCATTTTTAATCAGAGAGGTACCTGCAGTAAGATGGAACAAATACAGCATACTAACTTGATCCTTCTTATAGTGATTTCGAAAAATAATTTAGTTATCTGCTATTTTTTGATCTTTCAGTTACAACAGACCTCTTGATGCAGTGTGGATGACATTTGCTGTGTTTGATGACTTTACAGTGCCTTGTGTCATTATTTGTGAGGTGACTCCCAGTCTGTCTGTTTTCTTGTGCAAAGTTCGTTGCAAGGCATCACATTTGCACTTGTGATAATGTCTGGGTGCTTTGGTTGACTTGTAATCTGTCCTGAACAAATGCATCATTGTAGACAAGAGAAGTATCTAATTCCACTGGAAAGCAGAACCTACTAATTCTGTCAGCTATTCAAAAGTAATTTCTTACCCATATAGACTTGTTCTTTAGAAAGTAGGTCAGAACTGTCTAGATTTGGGTCCTGAAAATGTATTTTCTAAGTAAATGTTTTCAAACAGTGGGAACATCTACTATTTATTGTTAGTCTTATAAAAATTCAGTGCTTCCCCATGCATTTGCATAATTGATTTTTGGTCATATACTTTGAAAGTGCTTAAGTTGTCTAGAATATGGATATTATACATATTTATAATATACCTGAAATAGGTATTGATAGTCATTGTTACAACTCCATGGCCCACAGTAAAGTCACCTAAAAAAATTTATACTAAATATTTTTATAATTTGCGTAAGATAATGTTTTGAAAACCTTTCATAAAATCTAATACACAAAATTGAGTTATGAGAAAACTAATTCATGTTCTTTTTTTCTCTACTTATTTCTCTATGTATGACTGGCTCCTTTTCAGGATTGAAAGGGAGGGTTCACTAAATGAAGTGCAGTCTTAGTTTCTGAATTTTAGGCTCCTTTAAAGTGACTACCAGGTACTACTTGAAAAAATTTCATCTCATTTTCATATTTTAAAAAAATCCCTCAGTTGCATTGTTTCTGTTTCTCTCCTTTGACATAAAAAAGCGCAGGGTGATGAGCTTATATGTGAGGATTGATACAGGGGTTGTCAAAAGTTAAATCAGCTGAATTGCCCAAAGTTTCAAAACTTTGTCTTGACCTGCCCTAGAATTGAAGGCTTGCCTCAGTGCCTAATAAAACTCCCTGATGGTGTAGAGACCTTTATGGGTTAGTTTTTCAGGTGACCATACAAGATGTGTGTCTGTGATTGGAATCAGCCTGGGATTGATCAGCCAGAGGATGGCTTTTTTGCACACACACAGGAGGAGTGAATTTAAAAATAGATTTTTTGTTTTCTTGTTTTAGGGAACAACAATTACTTTGAATACAAGGCAGTATTCCAAAATTGTACATACTCAAACTTCTAATTCCTGCTACAGCATAAAAATCTGAATATGTTTTGTGCAGCAGTTTTTTTTATTGTCCCTTTCTGCAACTGTGAAAAACAGATCTGTTTTAAAAGTTACAGAGTGTATTTCATCTTTTTATGATCTGGGATACAATACAAAGAGGAATGTTTCTGTGCTTGTATGACATTCATTATTCTTGGATGAGCAATAGGCACAAAAGGTTTGCTGCCAGAATTTCAAGAGAACCTGAGATCATTGATCAGTTCCTGATTCTTGGACTGCTGAATGAGCATGATGAAAAGATGTAGTCTATCATTTTTTGTCAGTAAGCAAACTAAAGAATTAACCATCTTAAGGCCTTCCATTAGCTGATAATCATAGTTATGAACAGAATATACTACCCTATTTGTAACTTAACTGTGAATCCACTGACAGCACATAACCTATGTGATATCTTAAATGGTGTTATCTTGCTGTAAACAAAACCAAGCAATTTTAAATGTAGTTTAATGTGCAATTAGCATTTTAGCACTGGGAAAAATCAACAGAACTCATTTACCTATTTAATTATTTGGTCAGAGGTATCACTTTGACTGAAATTGGAATATCTTTAAACATTGGAAAGAAAACCTACACTTACCTATTTTCATAATGTAAAAATCTGTATTTTCTGTAAAATGTAATTATGGTCTCTTGTGTTCACAGACAGCATCTTTTAGAGAACAAAGAAACAATCAAACATAAGTTCCTGGTCTTTTTCCAGAGGAAAATTTAAATTCTAATGCAATTGGGTTAATACTTTACAAGAGTACTGAAATTATTACAGTGTAATCACTGTAATTTTCACATTGGTTTTGTAAGGCATTTTTGTAGCTCTAAATCCAAAGAAGGGGAAGAATTTTGAGAATATCCATATTCATCAAGGATCAGATCTTAATCTGTATTTTTGAACATCGCTTTTTTATTGTTTGCTTGAGAGGTGCTAGACTAGGCTCTGAATGCTTTGAATTACTTTCAGCTATGTTTTCAGATTTGAACTGCAATTCTTGTAAGGTTTATGATTGCTGTTCCTTGTGAAAATTAGTAAAGAAGAGTCCTACTATTCCAAGTGCTATACGAATAATTGTATCAAAAGAAGTGCAGAAGGATTAAGCTGTCACTTCAGTGCTGTAGCTTTATGTCTGTTAAAATTCATATGCATAGCAACAACAGGTTTTGCATTTTACAGATGAAAGGACATTCTTCTTTGACCGTGCCTTGTTTTCAGTACCGCAAACCTGTGATACTAAAATTCCTTGCATTTTTTTTTCCTCTGGGTTACCTGTAGCTCTGTTTTGTAGGCAGCAGATGATTCACATCAACCATTATCTGTTTAATAGCATTCAATACTAACAACTCTCACTCACATTTTGTGTACATACAAATACTGAGCTTTTGGTTTGCACCTCAATTCATACCAGTCTGTAATGACTGGGAGAGCTGCTACTCTGCCATATGTCCATGCTGCCTGGAGGAAATGGGTATCTCCTTTAGGTGGCTGTTTTTCCCTTTGGCCCATCTCCTAAAACTGATCTCCCAGTCAGTGTAGCTAGAAGGCAGAGAATGCTTGCCCATCCTTTCTCATTGCTCCTTTCCTGTGAAAACTTGACAGATTTCTCCTGTAAATAACTACTGATTTTCTTCCTCTTTCATACCATCAATACCAGAAGTTTCCATTTCCTCTCCTACCTGCCAGCTTGGGAATAGTCTGATGGGAATCACTGATGTAAGGCTTTTTTATCTGCCTCCTGACACAGTCCTGAGGAAAAAAGGGAGAAAGGGAGAGAATATCTCCCTGTGGCTGTCTTCCAGACAACTGAGACAAGGTGGTGAAGCTGACCTTACAGCTGATGACAGACTTGTCAAGGCTAAGAAAAAATTTGAGATCTACAGAGCACACTGATTGCTGATCAGTAAATGGATTTTTTATAGTTTCTGCAAGAAAAGCAAAGGAATTATATTAATGATATTTACATTTAGTGAGCAACAGAAATTTTCAGAATGTTGTTAATTTACAGTTTCATAAGACCTAAATGGAATAAAGCAATATTTTCTTTTAAAATGCATGGAATATGAAAAATATACTTGTTTGTTTGGGGCTTTTGAGGGTTTCCTTTTTGTGGGAGGTGGGTGTATATGGAAGGTTTCTATGGGGTTTTGGGGATTATTTTTTCCTTAGGGGGGGATGGGGGAGAGGGCACTTCTGGGGTTTTCTTTTGCTTTATTTTCCCAAAGAGAAAGGGATCTGCTCTGCCACTTTTCATTTGTATGTCTGTTTGCTTTGAAATTTGTGGAGATGATGATCTCCCCAACTTCATTTACAGTCTCTAGGACATACTGATTTGTCATAATTGGTGTCATGTTTTACTAGTATCACATACTGTTTGCAGGTTTTGTAGGTAGTTCATAGTATGATGGTTTTTATAAGGCTTTTGTTTGCCAAAACACATTGTTACATAGTATCTTCAACTAACAAGTAATGGTATCATTCTTTATGTTTTTAGGGAAGAGCCTTAAAGATGATATTTGGAAGCTTACATGAAAAGTGTCATTTTAAATCCTGCAATTATTTCAAGACAGTTATGATTTTTAGAAGCTTGAAGTCATTAGTCTTGAATGCCAAAGGCTGTTGTGGTGGTGCATTATCCTCCCCCTTTTTCCACACCACAGTGTGATCTGAGAAATGTTTGTTGGGTCTGTGTAACAGCTGAAAAAATTTAAATCCAAGAATTATAGATCTGGTGACTGAAAATATGAATTGGTGTATATATTCTAGCCCTAGTGGAGGCACTTGATTTAGCTTCTGCGGGGATAAGATTTTCCCTGATGTGCTCTAGTAACAGAATCAGGCCTTTAACTGATAAGAAAGGATTTTTAGTGGTGAGGAGCAAAGAATTCTTTATGGCTTAACTGTTCATCATGGTGATGGTTTCCTTTTCTATCAGTTATGTTTTGGACTGAGGGTTGTGATTTTGGCCTCTTGTCTGTTGATAATATTTGTATTTATGTACATTAACCTTCTTTAACAGTAATAACCCCATCTGTTCTATTTGTGAATGTTCTAAGTGGCATTTTGTGTTTTTAACTCAGGCCTCAAAAGAGTTGCATATAATTTAAAAGCAATATTCAGGCTTTTAGGAGCTCCTTTCTTTCATCTACATTTTAATACCCTAGTGGAAAGAAAGCATTTAAAGATGTGCATTATTCACCTATTCATTACTGAAGTGTCATGTTAATAAATAATACCTATCAAAATAAAGAGCTTTTTGCTAGTTTTTTTAGCCATTCTCAAAAAATACTGAATGTAATTTTTCTTATGAATATATACTCAAAACCCATAATGGCTATAGGATTTTTCATCCTACCATGAAGATATTGCTGATATTTTATTTCATCTGTACAGTACATTAAGCACAATCATTTATGAAGACATTTTTAGCAAAGTTACAGTGCAGAAAAATATTTCTGCTTGTCAAAAATTGGATGATTTTGGAAAGTAAAGTAAAGGGATTTTATAAATCTTCACTGTTGAAACTAATACAATTATTGGTCTTCTATTGTAAGATACTTTATAACTGAGGTGAATCTTTGACCCTGCACTTGGAGACAATGTTAGTGGTCTAATCACTACTACTTCTTCATTGGTGAGGAAAGTTCCCTAGAAAACTAATTTCCTACTCTATTTCGTCTCAAAGTAGAAAATTACATTGCTGCACTACCTCATACACTGAAGGGCTGCAATTACAGATAGTAACTGAAACACATTTTCATGAAAACTAATCTGAGTTCTGCAAACTGGGACAAATTATTTAAACTCACAAACTGAAGAGAGAAAAAAAGTACATCATGATTAGAAAGACTTGCAAAATAATGTTCCTATTCACTGGCAGGTGAACTGAGACTTACTGCATGTGAGCCATTAAATTGTAATGGAATCTTCTTATGTCTCACAGTAGACAAGCAATTGTCTGCTATGGAGCATGAACTTGCTTCTGCTTTCCATTCTTTTCCCCACTCCCAAGTCAAAATGGGTAAACCAGCCAGATGTATTTTTCTGCTTAGAAGACCGCTCTGTATTTGTCACTGATGGAGTACTCATAGATCATACTCAGTAGAGGGACTGTGGCTTTTATTACTTACTGGAGGTGAGATATTTCTTCCTCGACACACCTTGATGTGATTCTTAGTAAACATGAGCTTGGATGAGCTGCTTAACATCCATCTATGTGTCAGTTCCATCAGCATTTAAAAAGATAAGCAACATTTGCTTATCGCTGTGAATTTTTTGAAATCAGGGGAAAGCTCACCATATAAAAAACTTCTGAAAGTGAAGTAGGAGTCTGCTAAGGGGAAGAGCCAGGACTTATTTTGTACTTGGAAAGGTGGAGATCCTCTCTACTGATCTCACTATGCCTATGGAAACACATAGGACTAATGTGTGGTATCTGATACAGATCTCACAGAACTGTAAATGAATTCTCACTTACTCATCTGCTGCTTTGCAATGTGAAAATCCAATGTATTAAAGCATCAGGAATCTACAGCATGCTGTTCATCTGAGATTTGGATGCTGATTCATAAGCTTCTCAGCTCATTTGGAAAATCTGTCATATGTACTTCCATTTGCCCATTTGGATGCAATCTATCAGTATTTATAATTAGAGGCTCAGCTGTTTGACTGAGGCCAAGAAAGAAAAAATAGAAATATATACCTACAGAAAAATAATGTACTGCAAAGTTTGAGACCTGTTCTTGTACTCTAACAGAAAAATTAAGGAAATAAAAGCATAAAAGCTACAGGAGATGCTAAAATGCTTTGGAAGGAGTAAGATTACAATACTTTCACAATCATAAATCTTCAGTGAAACAGTTATATGCACTTCTCATACAGGACATCAATAAATGAAGATGCCATCAAGAAAGATGTTCCCTTTCTTGTTTACAGAAATGTCTTTCATAAGGTTAGCATATTATCTCTTTGTGATTGTAGGTTTCTTTTATATTGCTAAAAATATACCCAAATGAAATGAAGTACCTTTGCAAAGGAAAATGGAAGATTTGCTTCTGACCATGCTGCATCCAGTATGACTTACCTCAGAAGAGAGGTGAATGTCAAAGAAAAGTTGAAGCCAAGATCTTGAATGTGCTTAAAAATATAATTCCTAATGGAAAGAAACAGAGTCAGCATGGCAGAAAATCCTGGAGAGGAGGGATTTGACTTAAGCTGACTTATGTCTAAGCATTAAGACAGTTAAATTAGAACTTTTAAATTACCTAAGTGCTGATGCATCCCTGCAGCAATGGCTCTGAGTCATGTGGGCTGTGAGTTGAAGGTGGGAGGATGGCACTTGTGTGATGCAGTGTGTGGCTCAGCTTGGGGGTAATGAATCCTTTTAAGCCCTCCAGCTTGCTGAAAGCAGGCTCCACAAATGAAATTAAAAAAAGTCTCACTGTTCTGAGCTGTGATTTTCTCTTGTTCTGTACTGAATAAAGCTAACTCATGCTAGCCAGACCTAGGACAACCTTTTATGTGCTTTAAATCTGCATGCAGTAGAGAAAAACCTGGTTAGGTGGGAACCAATGATGTGGAGAGGAAAGAGATAGAAAAGGAAGGATTTGAGGAAAGAAATCCTTGGAAAAAGTCTTCAGGACTATCCAGTGAGTTAGTTATTACCTCTTCAGCTTTAACTTCATTTTATAAAGGAGAAGCTGCAATGCTAATACATATATATATATATAGAATACATATGTTAACTGTCATGCTTCTGGTGCAAGTATTTGCTAGATGCAGTGATCAGAAACATTTATGGGTTCCCAATTCTGGTGTAACTGCAACTCTTAGAAACTTTTTGATGTTCACAGGAATACCAGTAGGACAATGACAATTTCTGATTTCATCAACAGAAACATTTTGTCTGTTATTTTACTATTCCATGACCCACAGGATAAAATAATTTAAAAAAATGAAAAAAAAAAAAAAAAGTCTTTTCTTCCTCAGTATCAGAGCAGTTGTGTAAATATCCAAACCTGACCTTAATTTGAGCGAAATCAGGTGGGGTTTTTTTGCTTTCTTTATGGTTTGTAATGTTGCGGCCAAGTTTGATGGCATGAAGAATACATAGTTCTTTAGAAAGACTTACCATACAATGAGTATTGCCAGAAAAATACATGGTTTTGTTTTAAGGTAGAAGCAATGTTGTATGCATCCTAATGGACTAATAAGATAAGCTTTTGACTTATCATAATCAGCCATTCTAAGGGAAACTTATAAATGCATGTCATATATTTGCATTTTCTTCACAATTTCCTTCTTATACAATAGCCAGTTGTATACATTTCATGTGTTCTATGTATTCATTTTTCAGGAAAGAACCTTTCTTTGACTGTGTCCTAGCTTAAAGTGGTCTAAGAAAATCGTATCTGGGACTCCACAGCCAGTTTGAATAATGAGGACTTTGAAAGTTTGTAAGAATTTATGGTGCATAAATCTCATATAAGCCTAAAATATATGATAACAGCCACATGTCTTCCTTCTGCAGATGACCTCCAGTGCGTTAGGTA
The DNA here is from genome assembly GCF_030490865.1 of Poecile atricapillus. Lineage (NCBI taxonomy): Eukaryota > Metazoa > Chordata > Aves > Passeriformes > Paridae > Poecile > Poecile atricapillus. The sequence goes on along the minus strand of NC_081251.1, from coordinate 22,992,796 downwards.
ACCAAAAATTAAAAAGAAAAAAAAAGGAGCTTCTGAGCTGTTCATCTCTTTATAACAGTCTTCAAATGAGATAAGCACCACAATCAAAGATGTGAAAAAGGCAGTGAAAAGACAGCTGTGTTAGCTGTGTTTATCTCATTTACACACAAGGAAGAGAAAGTGCACCTCATTGAATGAAAATTTTAAGCTGTTATCCATTACATTTTGTCCAGCTGTGTAGAAATTTTACGACTGTTTAAGCTATTAAATGTGAAGTGTCTATAAAATGCTGTACCTTCTCTCTCAGTCATATTGTGCTATGAAGATTTTGGCTATAGCTCGACATCAAAATATGTGACATTTTCATATTTATCTTATTTTCTCTGCCAGTATATTTTTCCAAGCAGATAATGCTGTAGCAATAGAAGATTCCTCAGGTCTGTGATAATACGTGTGACTCTATGAGTGCTTGTGTAGGATATGATTTAGTTTATTGCTTTATGATGAACTCAGAGTGTTCAGTGCTTTACACAGCACAAAAGGGACTCTGCCTCAAGGAGCCCCTAGCCTGAAGGTTGGTTCTAGGCAGTCTTGCATGGAATGTTCATCCCTACTGTCAGATAGCTGATGCTGATTTGACCTCTGCTCTACAAAAACTTTTTGTTTTTTTCTTAAGAAACCATCTTTCCCACTAGAGAAAATGTGCATGCTAACCTCTTCCAAAAATGCTACAACAATGTTGTTCAGGCTTTTAGGAAGTCTTCATGTTCAAATTTTTCCTCGTAGTCATGTTGAATTCCCTGAATATCAGGGCAGAAGTAAAGGCAATGTTCCCCTCAGGGTGCCAGTACCCAGTGAGTTTCCAGTCTCTTGGGTGTTTTCCAGCAAATCTCAAAGGAAAACACATGTTGTCAGATCCACCTTTTGTATATAATAGTGCAGACTATGAAAATGACTACTCTAACTAGGGGTTGATATAAAAAAAACACTCCTCCTTGACTCCATACCTTAAATATTTGCATAGCCTTTAAAGCCATAGTTCAGTTATTTTTGTGTTTTATTAGCCAGAACACTGTCAGGGTATTTATAGGCCCTTCCATCTCTAATACCTTTTACCATTTACCATGTCCACTATGATGGATGTTCTTTTCCATGTACAGTACCCTGATCTGAAGCAATTTGCACTCTGGAGACACCATTCAGAGTCAGCTCAATCCCAGGAGTTTTCTGAAATTCACATTAATTATTCTGGTTCAGTATTTAACACTTCCCAGTTGAATATTGAATATTGAAGTCCTAAAGTTCTTTAGGAGGTTTTATAAAAAGTGTTTTGCTGGCTGCCTAGCCTAGCCTAGTTCTTGTCTATGAAGAAAGTATTTTGATAAAGAGTAAATGCCATGTTCTCATCAAAGGTGACATGGCAGGGTTGAAGTATCACTGAATATCATAGAATCGTTAAGGTTGGAAAATCCCTCTAAGATTGAGTCCAATTGTTAACCTAGCACAAATATGGTCAGCACTAAACCATATCTCCAAGTGCCACATGCACATATTTTTTGAACACTTCCAGGAATGGTGACCCAACCACTTCCTTGGGCAGCCTCTTCCAACACTTGAATGCTTTCAGTGAAGAAAATTTTCCTAATATACAATCTAAACTTCCCCTTGTAACTTGAGACCATTTCCTGTTGTCCTATCACTTGTTGCTTACGAAAAGAGACTGACCTCTACCTCATTACAGCCTCCTTTCAGGCAGTTGTAGAAGCAGAAATGTCACATTATTATAGCTAGAATTAGCTTTTGAATCAGTTTTGTCTTATGATAAATATTATAAGAATCACAGGATTCTGGTGTACTAGCTGGAATGGGGAAAATTATCCCTTTCTGAATATAATTTCTGTGTCTTTAGTGAATAATATCAATGATTTTTTCTGAGTAATGACAGTTTAGGTCTTTTGCTGTTCTACTGGGATCCCATGTATAGTCCACATGCTTCCTGAGGAGGATTTTGAGTGTTCTTCATTCTGCTTTCTATATGAATTGCCAGTGTACTCTCGTTCCATAAAAAATAGCCTTGGGATCTTCACTTCCCGAAAGTGACTGCACAACATTATGTGTCTAAATGATGAGGAGCTCCAGTAGGCTGTATCTTGCTAACAGCGGTCAGTGCTGTCTGGAAGGTTAAAGTCCCTATTAAAGTTTGGATGGGAGCCAGAATGATTTTCACTCCATGTTGGAGACAAGCATCTAATAATATTTCTTATGGTGTGAGCCACTATCATTCAGCAGATGGCACATGTGGTACAACATCATGTGATTCAGTTGCTGTTTCTTGAGTTCCTCCACCTATTAATGTAGAAACATATTAAAAGTTAACAGAAAAAAACCCATATATATGATTCAAATGTTCTTATATGAGTAGTAGAATAAAAAGAGTAAATTTTTTGCCTGGTTTATATTTAATTTTTTAATCTGTCTAGAAATAGTATACGACTGTATAGAAATGTATTTGTAGCACAAACAAAATAAAGTAGTATTATTTATGGAGCTGATAGAGAAAACCAGGTATTGTTTATTCATGTGAAATTATTGTTATTTCCCTCTGCTATAATAGAGAAAGAAGAAGGTACAAGATAAGAGGGAAGAGCTCAGTACAGTGCATACATTTTGGTGTAGTTAGTTTCTGCACACATATGTGTGAGCTGTGCTGAAAACAGCAGCACTCAGGCTAAGACATGGAACAGAGGCTTTTCCAAATTAACCATTTGAATTTCATATATAAGTGCTTATCTGTGAGGATGATGAGTTTTGTTGAAAGAAGAAATGCTTGGATTGATGAGGGAAAGCACAAGCAATGGAAAACAAGTACATGGGCACAAGCAGTGGAAAACAAGTATCAGGCGTGGTTTCTCTGCAGCTGGTCTCATCGGTATGTTTAGAATATATCATGCTACAGTACAGTTGCTGCTCCATTATGTATGCCATCAGCTGTTTTCAATTTGTCATTTATATGGATTGAGATTCTTCATGAGAATAAAGTTATTGATCTATTCTTTTGATGTATGTTAAGCCTTGCATGCAGTTTATGGGTTAGCATTTCTATAAGGTTAAATGCATATATATAGTATATGGCTGAGAAAAAGGATTTTGCAAAATGAAGTCATGGTTTATACCAGGACAGTCCGGTCAGACACTTGGAAACAGATGCTGATTTGCCTTTATCAAAAAAATGTCAGCACTTAAAATACTTCCTGTAGTGCCTTATTACTGCTCTGCAATTTGTTTGTACACACGTATTACTGCATTAGGCAGATCTGAGAGGTAACTTTTCTCAGTGATGTTTTAGTAATTGAGGAGAGCTCCAGAGAACACTGACACTGATGCCAACTGTATATTGTGTGGTTTTGGCTTAGAATACCCGACATGCACAAGCCTATCCAACTTTGCAGAGGAAGATGTGTATTTCAGCAGACCTGCAATCTTTGAAAGGTCTGTTCCAGTACAGCATGTTTTTATCATGGGTTTTAGTAAACGGTATTTTCACTTTTGCCCATCAATCTTTGTCTCCCACAGTGAACAATAGGACAAATTTTTAATGTAGTTTGCATGCTTTTATCAACACTACCTTCAAAAATAGTATTTTTCACCTCCAAAGGAGATAATTATATCTCAGAAGTGCCAGCAAATGTTTCTCTGAATTGCTACCAACTTGCTTTTGTGTCATGGCACATGAGGAAATCGGAGGAAAAATGTGTCTTCTCACAGAAGAAGCTCTGAGGCATAGCCTCTGTACCTGAAGGTGTCTTGAATCTTTGCCTTTCCCTGCTGAAGGTTACACTTCTTGGCAAAATTTAACCTCCAATATTCCAGCTGTTTGCACCCAGAATATAAAGGACTAAACTCCTAATTTGCTTTGCATAGAAAATTTTACTTGTGTACTTCAGCTCACTAATCATGTGCTATCACAGTCATTTGTGGACCTGTACTATGAATAGCATCAGGGGTTTAGTCTGATGAAAAAGGAAAATGGTGAAGCAAAAAGGACTATTGAAAAGAAGTAAACAGGAGCAGCTCCTTATGCCAGGAGAGGTGTTGAACCTTCTCCATCATTAAGTTGGGGTTTAAGACAATAATTTTTGTGTCAATTGGAATATAGCCTAAAGAATTTCACAATTTTCTGTGCTGTCAGAGAAAGGCAACATTTGGCACAAGAAAAGACATTCAAAAGCATTTCTGTTTACAAACTTAATTTTTTTTTTAAAGTTTTTCTGAGAATGTGCAAACGTTTTTCTGTATCAACACTGAAATTTATTACAGTAGTAAAAATACCCCATAAGTTTAATTTTCATTTAATGACAGTGAATCTAGTATATAAATCTAAGGTAGACTTGCTATTCTCTGTGAGCTGTCAGTGCAGTACTCAGTACCACATCTCCATTTATTTTGAAGCACATTTTAAAATATATTTATGTTGTTCATTCATAACAGTCTTTGTGGCTGCAGTGTGTAATTTGTAGTCATGTAGGTTAACTTCTGGTTCTGAGTTCATTTTTTAGTACAGTTTTGTGCAAGTGAAGAAAATATTTGGATTTGAATATCTTTTAGGTGACAAATGTGTTTTGAAGTTTAGTTTCACCTTTTGTGTAGAGACGAAGTCCTAATGTGTAGGACTAACACTGAGTCTTGAAGCATACCTATTTTTGATTAGTTATCGTATGAGGAATCATTTTCCTGTTCCTCTACACTGTCTTCAGTATCCTGCTTAGGTATCCACTGAAACTTTTGGATCAAGGTAGCCATCAAGTCTTCCTTCTATAATCAATGAGTTAATTAATCATCTTGACCTTAAATACTAATGCTTAGACAGATAACATAATTAATTTCATTCTGTAAACTTGTGTTTGGAAGTAACTTTTGCTTATGTCAGAGACATCTTTCTGGTTTTTATTTTTTGTTGATTATCAGGGTAGCAATATCTGGCATTTGAAATAAGATATTATAAGATAAGATGGAATGAGCCTTCAAAGAAATTAAGTATCTAATTATTTTTTAACTGATGCACAGTGTTTACTTCATATGTGCTTTGTCTTTTAGTTTTTGTCAAAGTATTCCAAAAGGTGTTGTGCATTTATGTAAATAATATATATTGATTAATATATTTGTATACATGAAAACATCAACTATTGTGCAGTTTTATTACACACATACGCTGTCTAAATTAATACATAAAGCTTCAAGTGATCTGGAAGCATACTTCTGTCTTTTCCTTTCTCTTTCTTGCTACTCCACTTGAATTAAACAAAGAACATATTTCCAATTGGAATGCTACTTCTATTGATTCATTAATATTTATTTCTTGCTATTGAATATCTCTCTATAAACTGTCTCAGAAGGCCACAGATAGGTATGCACATAGCTTCTTTGGGATTTTTCATTACCAGTTTGCCCCTGCACCAATATTGAAATAAAGTAAGTTGATTTGAGCCTTACCTCTCTGTCAGGGCATCATAGGTTGTGCTTTTGGCTCTAGAGTGTTTTGGTACTGGTCAAAATAGCAGCTGTCAAATCTGCCCAGTGAGTGAAGACATTGCACTAACTATAGCTGCCACAACTGCAGGAATCTTGAAAACAAAGTGTCTCCTATCTGGAACCCTCTTAAAATTGGAGGCTTGAAACATATTTACACAGAGTTACGTTTATCTCCATGTGAATTTTCCTAGAATTCTTCCAGTTCTCTGTCTGTGCAAAGGCACCTTAGTTGTGCTTCTGCTGGGGAGGAGAATCAACCATAAAATCCAAAGTTTTTTTAATGTGATTTTGTGGAATTTCATCTGTACTGTTTTTCTCTTTCCATGGAAAGGAAGACCTAGGCTGATTTAAATATTATCAAGTTAATCCATAGACGATTGTTTTTCCCCTTCATGTTCAAAGTGTCTGTTCTTGTTTGTGCCCTTTTACCCACTAACATGTCTTTCCCTATTAGTCCAAATTACGTTGCTGTTTTCTCAGCAGCCTGTCTAAAGTAGTTGTAGCTATTCATTTGTATAACACAGTAATAAATGCTTGCAGATCTTGCAAATAACAGAATCAAGAAATAACACAGTTTTAGCTTATGAACATAAAAAAGCAGTGTTCATTTAAGTTCTGGCTTCAGAAACTGTGTCAACATGTTTGAAGTAATAATAACCACTTCATGATTTGAAATGGTTTCTATGTAGGCAAAAAACCATACAGATATTTATTTACCTGCAGTTTCTGAATGTAAATGCTTTGTTTTCTGATTATTTTTTCTTGTGTGTGTTTTCTTGTGTCCTTTGAATACACTAAGAAATACCCTGGCTGAGAGATGACAATCAAAATATTTTGCAAAAGCTGCAGTAAAACTTGAAAATCTTCCAGAATCAGGTCTATTCTAGCAATTTAAAAGTGACTATTATAGATCAGCAAAATTACAAATCTATCTTCTACTGTAAAGAGTAAAATAATTCACATTGGATTTAAAGAGCTATTATACACAAGATTTTTAAAGTAATTTCTACATTGCAGTTTTCAGTACAGACGTTACTATTTGGCAATGACCAAGCTTACTGGTATCTTATAGATATGATATCCTATAGAGCAAAATTGCCGTTGTACTCTTTTTCTATTATAATCAGAAAACCGTGTTACTGAAGAAGAGCCTCCTAATTACTCATTAACAGTTATAGCAATTATGCATCATAACTGGATTCAACAGGAATCCTTCAATGATGAGCAGGTAAGGACTTCTTTTACAACTGTGTTCCATCTGTTTAATGTTCAGTTTGATCTAGTAGCAGTTGGTAGTACGACTCTTTAAATTCTTATTGAGCTTCTATTAGCATAGAATAAAGTAGCAGAGCAATCTTGAGCAGCCTCCCTTTCAGACAGGCAACTATGACAGAAGACCCAGAAGCCCATCATGCTATAAAACAGATTATCTTAATACTTGATGATATAAGGCCAAAACTTGTAAGTTAATATTTTCCCTAATCTTTCAAACTGGGGAAGGGGATTTTATTTTCCAGGGAATTAAAACATCTTCAGAACTCTTTAGATATGTTGATAGTTTTCCTGAGTTTTTATTGTATAATTTACAAACTTTTGCCTTTGCTCATTCTTGGTGTAGTCATCTCGGGTAACCAGATATTAAAAAGTAACCAGTAAATAAAATAAATAATAATAATAAAAAAATGTAAATGCATCACTGGTTCCAACTAATCTTGTGCTGTAATACTGGAAATTTCAAAACAAATTATATTTTAGAAGTGACCATGATAATTTAAAAAAACATTTTAAGTTTTTTTTAAGTCTTTACATCCTATTCCTTTTTTAGAATAGACTTAGGAGTTATAATATGTGGTCTGATTATAAGTTTGCATACAACCATGTGTTTTCTTGTGTAGAACTGAATTAGACAAGTATTGTACAAGAACGGTTTTATTACCAGAAATGTCAAAGTGTTCCATAGAAATGAAGAATATAAAGGTAGTAATAAGGATTTTTTCTATAGTTAATACCTTTTGATTAAACAAGAAGACAAGTTGCCTGATCTGATTCTGTGGCTTCAGATAGTTTCATAAAATTATGATTTAGAATAATTCTGCTAAACGTAATGATAATAAAAAGCTTCCTTCAAATGTAAGACTGTAAAAATAAGACTGATCACAATGGAGAGGTCACCTCCTGACATATTGTTGTGATGTAAGATGTAGCCAAAACCAGTGAGCATGTTGTGGGTCTCAAGTAATATATACTTGCTTAGACTTTAAAATAAAAGTTAAAAAAGTATAAATTGCTAAAAGCCTTGTTAATCTTAACAATCATATTCATGTTCTGGTTTTTCATTTGTATTTACAAATGTGTTCCATCTGATCTACATGTAGGTTTTACTCAGTTACCATATATTTCTTTATTTTACAGACAATAAATGAGAAAAAAGCACCACTCTTTCATCTTTTGAAGACAATTACAACTATCCTCATTTCCTGTGCACAATCCCTTTAATGCTAGGCTGCCTGTTGTTCCTTGACCACTAGATAAAGGACAACTTCCAAGGGGATAGTTCTGCCGTAGTTGCAGCTTTGTTCTTTGCTTAATTCAGTCCCTTTGCAGAAATGGTGCGTTTGAGTAGGTGATACACTGTTATTTTATGTGGCTCTTCAAAACACTGCTTCCAGAGGAAATTGTTTAATCAGTAAAGATAATAGCTCTTAAATATGCAATGTAATTGCTACAAATTATACACTTTCCATCTACAGGATTAATATTAAATATAATTGTTCTAATAATTAGTGCAGATAGTGGCTAAGTGTTAGTCCATTTGATTATTTTTATCCCTCTTTCTTTCCAGACACTCAACGAAGACATTGTAGTTTTTTAGTGCAGGTGTCCAACAGGTTTTACTTTTCTGATGAGACATTATATACCACAGCACTACCATTTCGGATTATTTACATATCTGTCAATTTAGTGTCCAAAGAAAGTTCACTTTAAAGAATACATGTTTAAAATAGTATTATGTCTTGACTGCCTTCAGTTAGTATGCCTACAGCAGTTACTGCAGAACATTTGTGTGCAGATTGGAGAACCTCCCAATCCCACTAACTCTTCTAAAAAGTGTACTGAAGAGATAACATCTGCAGCACTGACAACATAATTTCAAAACAGAAGAGAAAAACACAAGTGATGAGATGGACTCACACAGTTTGTTTCGCTCCACATTACAATTGCTTTTTGTATTCTGATTTAATACTGCTCATGTACAGACACTCTGCATTTAGTACACAACAGATAAAAGTTGTTCTAGAGGTTCAATACTTACTAAAACTTGAACTATTAATAAAACCGTGACATTTTGTCAAATAACATGGAATTTTTAATAATAAGCCATTTTCCTGTATTTTTTTCTGGTGCTGCACAGTTTTAAAAATATCTTCAAGTTATAATTGAACAGTGTAAAGGCCCAACTTAAATGCAAATTATGAGGTTGTTGGGTTAAAATCAAAGTAATATTAATAACAACACATTTTGGATTTGGATGGTCACTTGAATTTTAGCAATTTCAGCAAAATGGCACAATGATTGAACCACATACAAACATATCAGTGATACACAGGTTTTTCTAAAGTCACTGACAAGATGTTGATTGCTGACAATAGGTTGAATCTAATTGTGGCCTATGTTGCTTTCTGAGCTTCACTGGAACTACAACTAAATATTTTTACACAGAAGAAGAAGGATTATAGGTAATGTGAAAAGTGAGGACCTTGTCTATTATGTACAATACCCTAATTTGAGTACAAGTCCCTAAATTATCAAAGAACAGAAATAATAGCTGTGCTGTGCTGATCCAGAAATCTAATCTTTAGAGAGAAGCACAGAAATGGGAAACCATCTACATAGAATTTTCTGATATCCTGACAGTTTTTCAGCTATTTTTGTTCAGGACTGCCTGAGCTATAGATACCGTATTTTATTTTAGTAACTTTTGACAGAATTTCCCTTCATGAATTTTCTACTGTTTCAATTTCTGTTAAGATTAATTAAAATTTCATCAACCTCTTTCTTGCTATCACATTTTAAATAAAATTAGGGAGACCAGAACATGAGTGTTGTCATGAGAAAACTTGTGCAGATAAAAGAGGGATTTTATTTCTGTCTTTCTGCAAATTGTGATCTTATCTTCTAAGACATGTGTTCTTCTGAGTTTGCTATTTTAATTTAAATATGTACACAACAATAACAGATATGTAATCTTGATTAGAAGTTTCTCTCATTGGAATTTAAGAATAAGGAGATTTAATTAAAAGAAAAGGAATTTTATGAGAACCCATAATATAAACATATTTCTATAAACCCACTGGAGTTACAGCTCTGTAAATTAGTTGTAATAATTTCTGCTAGCTAAGAAGAATAATTAAGCTAGGTTCTTAAAACTGTTTTTGAATTATCTTGTTGTTTAGACCTCAAATTAGAAAATTTTATGAGGAAGGAAAAAAGTTGCTTCATCTGCAGAAATCTGAGTCAGAGCACAGCTATATTATGCAAATCTTAACAGTAAAAATAACTTTGAATGAAGGACTTGTTTTCATTAGCAATGGGGTAAAATGGATAGTGGGTGTCTCTAATCAGCAGTTTCTAGTGTGGTTTAGAAGGTTAAAGATAAAATATTCATAGCAGAAAATACCTTTCCCTCTTATACTGAAATGCAATTTAAAAGTTTAAGGCAAAAAGGGACCATTAGATCATATATATATGTGTGTGTGTGTGTGTGTGTGTGTATGCATATATGCATATATGGATATGTAAGCACATATGTATCTGGTAGGGTCTGTAGGACTAGCACAAGGGGTAAGAGAGAAGAGAGTCAGACTAGATAATGGAAGGATTTTTGCAGTAGGGGTGGTAAGCTACTGGCACAGATTTCCCAGAGAGGTTGTAAATGCCCCATTCCTGGAAACATTCAGGGTTGGGCTGGACAGCAGCTCTGAGCAATGTGATCGAGTTGAAGGTGTCCCTGCTCATTGCAGACAGTTGGACTAGATGACTTTTAAAGGCCCCTTCCAATCCAAACCATTCTATGATTTTATGATAGCTATGTAATGGTAGATCATTAAACCTTGCCCACCTCTTCCTGAATTAATTAAAATTTTATTTCAACTTAAGTCATTAGGGCAAAATAACACCACATGCTAGAGGGGAAAACAGACAAGAACTAGGTGTTTAATATAAAACACCCTAACACTGCTAAGGAGACACAAATTGATTCATCCAAGTAATCCTAGTAATTAGCCAAAGGAGTTGATGTCCCATTCTTTTTCTCCATCCCATCCATCTATCTCTTCTAATAGGATACAAGAAACAATTTCTTCACCAAACCAGCTGTGGTAATCCGTCTAATTACAAGTGCAAAAACCAGACACAACAGCCAGTGCAACTCAGAAAAAAATGTTCTTTTTAGCTGAAAGAAATGATCTGCCTCGACCATGCTCTGAGGGAGTTTTCATTATCACTCTACTGCATACAATTTGTAGATCTGACTTGAGGTTTGACAATGTGGAGCAACTGATTCTCAGGTTGGTACTGACCCCAGTCCTTGCTCGTTTGATTGGTCTTTTATTCATTCAAGTTGGAAAAGGCAACAATTGGCAGTAAAAGGTGTTAGTCTAGTAGTGAAAAAGCAAAGATACTTTTGACCAATAATTTTCTGGACTTGACTTGCAAATCAGTTATTTATTCTTTCAAATGGAACCTTACTTTGTATGACTTATAAACTGTATTTACTTCTGCAAAACAGGCAGCCTGGCACTTCAATAATTACAGCCTACAGAGCTTACTTCATACCAGCACTGTGAACATTGTATTCTGATAGCAGTGCTACTGCTAGATGCTAGGCTGCTCCACCACTTTCGTACTTGCTGAAACTCTGTGGGAGGATGTACTTAGTGAGATATTTCAAAAAGGGAGAATTTAGATCTGAATTTAGGCTGAAAAAACATGGATTTTTTTTTCAGTTACAAGGAAAATGTAAGTTTGTTATGTACACCTGAGTACCCAGTCATTGTTACACAGACATTCAAAAAGAGAGTGATTATTTAAAAAAAAATAAAACATTTGAGAATTTAGCATGGGAATTTTCTCTCTCAACCAGTGTCATTTGTTGCTGGAAGACTATAGGAGTCTCCATTGCAGGAGTCTTTACAGGATTTCTTCAACTGCATTGGAAACTATTCTGCTAAATTCCTATAATTTGGCTTGCCCATGATTCTATGTGACCACTTCATTATATACACAAATCATTGGTATTAATTATCTGAAACTTCTTACTAAGTATCTCTGTGCAAAAAAAGATACTAATATGACTGTTTTTTTATATGCAGGAATTATTTCTCTTGACTATTTAAAGGTAACGTCTACAGCTTGACCAATTTTGCAGTAGGGCTTGCCTGGGAAGCATCTGGAATAGCCAGATGCCCTATGCAGTATGTTAATGCACACATTGGAATGTTCAAATTGGTCTATATATCAGGAGATGCTTTGGGAAGTGTGTGGAATTCCCACCTAGGGACTTCTCTGCTAATTACTCATATATATTGCTGTGAAGGAGGCCAGGAGCTCAGTCAGTCACCTTGGTTAGGTTAATGTGATATTTCAATTCAGTTAGCAGTGGGTTCCTGGGCTATTAGGGATTTTCTGACTCAAGTGCATGAGTGTGCACACAGGCAACAGTCCTGGCAACCAGTTTTGCAAATAGGGCAAGCTTGAATTTTATGTTAGTAACTTCAGTTTCAGAGCTCTTCCCAAACTGCACAATACATACTCAAACATGCAAATCACATAGATTTATATCAGTGATTTGAGTGGAAGTGAAACAAAGGTTTAATGTTACAATTTTTCTGAGACCTTGTTACATACCAAGCACGCAGCTCAAGGAGGAGTTGCAGTGTTTTTCATGTAAACAGGCTTGTCAGGCTTTTGTCCTCAGAGATTTGCAGAGTGGAATAGATGTGTAATAAAGAATATTGTTTGCTGTCATACTAATTTGTCATGGATCCTGATTTACCATCCTGTCCTGTACAATTTGTGATTTATATCACTCAAAGAATCACTGTTAAAGGTATTAAGAAAAGTGGTTTGGGTATGGTATTGTAAGGGTGTGACTTAACAAAGTTTGATGGCAAAGGTTTGCTCTATTACAAGGAAGAAACATACAAAAGAAAAACAAGTTACAATCAAGCGACAATGATTTACACAGAGACCAGAGACATAAAAGGAGACCCTCCTTCTGAGTCATGAGATTCAGAGTGGACTCCTTGCTTTCTAAACTTCTGTGCTGGCTTTGGCTGGAATTTGCAATGGCAGGTATGGGGCTGTGTTTTGGATTTGTGCTGAATGCAGGGTTGAAAATATAGAGATGTTTTTGTTATTGCTGAGCAGGGCTTATACAGAGCCAAGGCCTTTTCTGCTTTTCATACTGCCCTGCTGGTGAAAAGGCTTGGGGTGCATGGGAGGTTGGGAGGAGACACAGCCAGAACAGGTGACCTAAACTGGACAAAGGGATATTCTAGACCATATGGCATCATGGTCAGTATATAAAATAGGGGGAAGAATAAGAAAAGGGGAGGGGCATTTGACATGATGGCATTTGTCTTCCCAAGTACCACTACACATGCTTGGGCCCTGCTCTCCTGGAGATGGCTGAACACCTGCCTGCCAATGGGAAGCAGTGAACTGATTCTCAGTGAACTGAGTGCGTGGCTTTTACTTGCATTTTATGCTTCTGATTCTCTCCCTGATCCCGTTGGTAAGAAAGTGAGCAAGTGGCAGTACAGTGTTTGGCTGTTGACTGGGGTTAAACCATGAAAACTTCTGATGAAGTCTGTGTGAGGCTTAATCTCAGATTTGGACAATGGCTTATGTCTAATGGAATTTTCTATATAATATTTATAAAAATTAATATTGAGTATTAATTCCTTTAGAATTAAATCATGATGTTATCAGTCACTTACCAAGGATCTTTTGCAGGTAAGGGCTCTCTCCACCTTAGGTAAGAAAGGTTCTCTTAGTCTCAGGTAGAGAATCTCAGACCTTGAGAGGCATTACTGCTCAAGGGGAGAGCCATCTGGCATGCAGTCCAGTTTTAATTCAGGGAGAACTCAAACTGGACTCATCTAAATCTTGATCTTGAGATCTTGAGACCTTGATGAAAGATCTCTCTTCCTTGGCAACCTTGAAGGTAGTCCCAGCTCAAGGGGGGATCACCACCATGCAGCCATATTGCCTAGCAGGGAAAGCACTAAAGCAGCTCATTTATGCTGTCATATTTATGGAAAAAAGTGGTTGGGTGCTAGTCAAGTTGCATACATTAGTGAAGTATGTATAAGGCACCTTGTACCCACAGCTTTCTAAGTTCCTTGAGTCTTGGAAAGACCACCTGGTATTTATGAGTTAGTCACATGATCGATGTTCCAAGTTCATATGCACCAATGCTCAATGTCCCTGTTGCTTTTTGGGTTTCGTGGAGGAGTTCTTGGCCCAACTGCTGGTCAGGCCTTTACCTCCTCTTAAACTTGTATCAAACTACTGCTAGTTTGGTTAAAAGATTCACATTTTCCCCATCATCATCTTGCAGGGAAGAGTATGGGTTTTGATGTTCACATCTGTATAAAAAAAGATTGCTCTGCTTAGAATGCCACTCTTCAGTATTCTGTACTCTGTCTTCCTGAACATATAACTGAGGGTCATTTATTAGACAATGCTGAGTCTTTTATGTCTGGTCCAACTTACCATGGACTCTACCCTTCATAAAGTCCTTGTACTTCAAAGGATGATTCTGTTTCATTTGCTGAACAGAAGAGCCAAGGGTGATCTCATTGCCTCTTTCACACCTAAAGTGTTTTATGCATTAACTACTTCATATTACTGTGTAACTTCACCAGAAGTTCTTAGGTTTATTTACTGGTGGGAAGAGTTAGGATTTTACAAATTTTCCTTTGGCCCTTGTAAAGTCTGACCAAATGCTTGTCAAGTAGGCCATATTCCCTGACAGACAGGCTGGTTGTTTCCTTCCTCCTGCCTTCCTCTTTGACATCTTTTTATTAAGGATCTCACTAATGGGAGAAAGCTCAAACTGGGACGAAAAAGGAAGAAAGTTTTCCTGCAGACAGCATGCAGACAGTATGAATTGTGTAAGGAAGAGTAACCTGCGGGGTATAAATAATTTCTCACTCAGTTTCCAGGTAATATATTTATTTATGCAAGAGTGAAAAAAAGGAAAAGAACATCTTTTGTATCATTTTTTAAGCTCTCTCGTAAGTGTACATATTGATGTGCATGTTGATCCATAACAGCATAACCCCTATTAGCATTGCTAATGCTACAATTAAAATTAATTTACAACTACAGCAAGTTCTGTTTGTATTCATGAAATGTTGAGGTGAGTTGACCCTGACTGTCCACCAGGTGCCCACCAAACTGCTTTATCATCCCCCTCCTCAGCAGGACAGGGCAGGGAGAAAATAAAATGAAAACCTTTCTAGATACCAGTACAAATCATAGCCATGAGAGCTGATATGGGGAAAATGCACTCCACCCCAACCAGACCCAATACAGATGTTAATGGACTGATTATTATTTAACAACTGTGTGCATTATATTAAAAAATATGTTCATATTCTTCATGAAAGTGTTTTTTCTTCTTTTTCAAATTTGAGCAATTTTAATTGCTTCATTCTAAGTAGGATAATTTGATGGGAGACTTTGTGTTTTAACAGTAAATATATGGAGTGAGGTTTCTGGTAGGAACGCTTGCAGAATTAAAATCCCATGTAAATTTTTCATTAGCACTCTGCCATTGGCTCACTCTCAAAACCTCACAGACAATGTAAGGCTTATGAACATGATTTGAGAATATTCATTTTAATGTCAGTGGCATTTTCAGGAAAAAGTAGGCTGAAGTTCGAAGTACTTACTAACAGAAGGCTGAGGACTCCAGCGATTAACAGGCTATCTTAGTATTTATGGAAAATGGATTGGGTTTTTCCATATGGTTTGTCAGGGGCTTAGTGTTCCTCTTTATATTAGAGTGGAATGATGCAGGGGGTGAAAGTCATTAAGGTACGGAAATAGGAACCAAATAAGTCTCGCAGATCAGGATTAATAACATTAGTGTTACATGAGAACTCTCTTCTCCTTTTTCTCCCTTTTTTCCCTCTCCCCTTCTCTTTTCTTGCACAGAAGCAGACAACCCCCCCTTCCCCGCAAAGCAGCAACAATCTGCATTTTAATTTTAACACACAATAGGACATGGATAATTCTGTTTCAGCCATAATCCACATGGAGTTGGCTCTGGTGTGTAGCTTTTTGCTAATGACATCAAAATAGCTATTATGCAGTGACCTTTAAAGAAGAAAACTGACAATTTTTATCTTATCATAGATATTTATCTATATTTAACCAGTTTGAGTACTATCAGGCTAAATATTCTCTGTCCTATTATGTTAAACACAGGATAATTACTGTTTGATGTATTGAGACAGTGGAAGAAAGAATGTGTGGGATTAACTTCAGTTAGTGTGTTTTATTTCTGTATGGTTGGTTGGGTTTTACAATTATTTATAATAAATTTGCATCATGCCAGAAAATTGAAAACATTCTTTAGTTACATTATGGAATGTGTAGGAGTATGCATAATTCAGACGGGCTAACACTAAGCATTGCCCAAATTGCCTGTGAAATATGACAGGAAGGATATCTAGGGGAAATGTAGGCACTCATATGAAAGGTTAATTTTGTGTGCTACTGAAATTGCATTCAGAATCTTTGGGTTCACTAGTAGTGCACACATTATACAACTCAGTTCCAAATGATAACAATCATGTTGGTTGCTTGTTTACACTTCATAAATAAATACACTTGCAATACCTTTGTTACAGAATTTTTGCAAGGATTACCCGTGTGGTTACTGTTATTGCTAAGACTTTACAAAATGTTTTGTTTTAATGTCTTTCACAATTTTAAGATGCTTACAACTTTTTAAAATTTCTGTTTGGCAGAATAATAAAAAGATGTATTAAAGTATGTTCTTGTTTTGCAGTCCTAAATAAAATATAGCTGATGGAATAAAAAAAATCAAATTTATTTTTCCGCTTTGCCATGTGAAATGCAATTCTAGCCTTTCTTTTTAAAATAGGCTTTCCCAATTATTTTATCTTATTTTATGCTATTGTGTTCTTACTTATTTCACTTTTTAAGTCTAGAGAAATTTCAGCCTTTTTTTAGTCTTCAAAATTAGGAATAGATGTACCACTCATTTTTGCAAATTCTCTTTTCTTCTTGCTTAGGAGTGATTCTTTCTTAGTATGGCTAGAAGCATCATAAAGATTAGCTTCTGTATACATGAACCATTTCTTTTCACTAGACTCAGTTCATAGTCATAAAGCCTGCTGCACAGCATGTCCATGACCAGATGGATTTCATTGTTGTAGTCACAGTCAATAGGTATGTTATCCTACTACTGAAGCAATTTCATTGGTAATTCTCTTCCTGGGACAGTGAAATTTGAGAGCAATTTATAACTTGGGTGTCTTTTTTATAGTTTTTATTTTTTATATAAGTGACAGTTTAAGACTATGTCTGTGAGGGGTTTAAAGACATTTAAAGAGACTTGTTAAGATTTTAATAAAGTATCTAGGTAATAAATGCCTATTGACAGGGAAAATAAAAGTGGGTTTGAGTTGTAAAATTAATGTCTTCTTTTTAAAATGCAAAATGTTGTCATAATGGAATTGGAGAAATCCATACGTAAATATTCAATTTATGAGTGAACTTTCAAAGGGTAATTCAACATGCACATTTAGCTTGCTGCTTAAATATATTTTTATTTTATTTTATTTTATTTTATTTTATTTTATTTTATTTTATTTTATTTTATTTTATTTTATTTTATTTCATTTTATGTGCATGATTGTGACTTCTTAAGTTTTAGAAAAAGAGAATTCTATGTAATGTTTTTGAATTATGTGGGCAGGCAGATATTTTTGTGTTGGGTTTTTATGATGCTGCTGATCTCTGCCTTGGGAGTAGTTTAATCAGTTAATATGTTAAAAATATCAAAAAATGCACTAAGTACATGGTTAAATGCAGTTTATATTGTTGTGCTGATAAATTTTTTTTTTACTAAGAAGTGCATTAAAAATGTCACAATGACACTTGCCTTTTCTTCTTAAAAATGTACTTTGAAGGCAGGAATGAACACATCCTAAAAGGTATTTGCACACAGATTTTTATCTCATGGTTTCAAAAGCTGAAAGTGTCTCACCACCATCACAGTGAGGGTCCTGTTCCAATGCTGTTTAACACCCTTAGCAATTATTGGAGTGAGGGGATTGAGTGCACCCTCAGTCAGTTTGCTGATGACACCAGGTTGGGTGGCAGTGTTGATCTGCTGGAGGGCAGGAAGGCTCTACAGAGGGATCTGGACAGGCTGGATCAATGGTCCAAGGCCAATTGTCCGAGGTTCAACAAGAGGAAGTTCTAGGTCCTGCACTTGAGACACAACAACCCCATGCAGAGCTACAGGCTGGGGGCAGTGGGGGAAAGCTGCCCAGCAGAAAAAAGACATGGGGGCATTGGTTGACAGCAGCTGAACATGAGCCACCAGTGAGTCCAGGTAGCCAAGAAGGCCAATGGCAAAAAGACATGTAGATGTTGCACTTATGGACATGATGTCATGGTTTTGACACTGGCCAAGTATGAAGCACACACAAAAGCCCTTCACTGTCACTCTCCTGTTGCAATTGAGCAGAGGAGAGAGGAAAAAAAAAGAAAAGGGCTCAGTAGCTGATATAAGGACTGGGAGAAAACATTCTAAGGGCAAAATGGGTTCAAATTTAAAGGTATAAGGTAAATTTATTATTAACAGTGAGAAGAGGCTAATGAAAAGCAAAATAAGGGGACACCTCATTTAAAACATCTTTCCTTTTTCCCAGCCCCTCCATCTGTCTTACTGACAGCATAGGGAGACAGGGCATGGGGATTTTGGTCAGTTTGTCATCTGAGATCTTTTTTCGTTTGCTTAGAGTGTTTACTCTGCTATGCCATGGGGTCCCTCCCACGGGAGACAGTTCTCCATGAACTTCTCCAATGTAGCTCCAATCTAACGAGCAACAGTCCAAAACTGCTGTGAGTCCCTCCCATGGACAAAAAATCTTTCCAAAACTGCTGTGGTGTGGGTCACTCGTCCACTGGGTGCAGTCTCTAAGGACAGGCTTCTCCTATCCTAGTTTGGAAGCAGGGGCGCTGTCTCTCTATCTCTGGAAGCAGGAGCCCTCTCTCTCCATTATGGTCTCCCACTGGATCACAGCTCTCTCTGGCATCACCCACTCTACTGTAAGCACTTCTCCTATGGGCTGCGAGTGGATCTCTACATCTTCTGTGGACTTCACAGGCTGCAGGGGGACAGCCTGCTTCACCATAATGGCTGCAGAGGAATCTTGGCTCTGGCACTTGGAGCATCTCCTCCTCCTCTTTTTTTCCACTGACCTTGTTGTCGCCGGTTCTCTCTCATATGTCCTCGCTTTCTCCTCCTCTCTGACTAGAAGGAAAACAGCTGCCCATAGGTACCATTTTCAACAAGTTCTACCAATTCAAATTCTTGCAGGATCCCGCAGCACCAAGATGTCGATCTCATCTAGCTTCCCTGTTGGGGTACTCAACTATGTTTTTGCCACTGGCCATGCAGCCCTGCTGCCACCACACAGGCAATGGTGGCAGCCACAGCACTATTTAATGCCTCTCTTCATGCGAGGTGCCAGGAAAGAGAAGTGGCCGCAGCCTCCCTGCCCTTCTGCTCATGGCATGGATGGCTAGGGGTGGCCAGGCAGGCAAGGCTCAGTGCAAGCCATAATGAGATGGCGCTGGCCATGGTGCATTGCCGTGCAGTGCACTGAGATGGTCCTGGAGGCAGTGCTTCACCACTCCTGGAAAAAATTACTCATGTGCTGTTTTGGTTTTCTGCTTAAATATGTCATCACAGAGGCATTACCTCCAATCTGACAAGCAGCATGTCAGATTGCCATTCAGAGCTATCAGAGATTGGCTCTGTCAGACATGGTGGAAGCTTCTAGCACCTTCTCACAGACACCCCTTCTGTGGTCCTCCCCTGCTACCCAAAAACGAAGCTGTGCCATATCAACACACATGGTTTAGTGGTGGAACTGGCACTGTTAAGTCAAAGGCTGGACTTGATGATTTAAAGTTCTTTTCCAATCTTAATAATTCTATTGTTCTAATAATGTCTTCCTAATATCTAATCTAAACCTATCCTTTTTCAGTTTAAAGCCATTACTCCTTGTCCTATTACTACATACCCCTGAAAAAAAAAATCCCACTCAAGGTTTCTTGTGGGCTTTAAGTACTGAATAGCTGCTCTAAGGTTTCCCTGGACCCTTCTCTTCTCCAGACTGTCTTCATAGGAGAGGTACTCCAGATCTCTGATCATCTTTGTGACCCTCCTCTGGGTGTGTACCAACAGGTCAATATCCTTCCTGTGTTGGGAATCACAGACCTGGATGTAGTACTCGAGGTGAAAGTCTCAGGAGAGAGTAGCAGAGGGCAGAACCACTCACCAGCCAGCTTCTGGCCACGCTGATTTTGATGCAGCCCTTGGCTTTCTGGGCTTCAAGCACCTTTTGCTGGGTCATGCTGAGTTTCTCACTGAGCAGCCCCCACAGACCTTCCCCCCAGGGCTGTTCTCAATCCATTCTCTGTCCAGCCTGTATTTGTGATCAGGATATTACCCCAACCAGGTGCAGGACCTTACACTTAGCCTTGTTAAACTTCCTGAGTTTTACATGGTGCCTCAGGATGGCATCCCTTCCCTTCAGTGTGTTAACCACACCACACAGTTTGGTGTGTGCTCAATACCACTGTTCATGTCTCCAGCAAAGATGTTAAACAGTGTTGGTCCCAATAGCAACTCTTGAGGAACACCAAAACTCTTTGAGAGTGACCATTCCTTATCCACCAAGTTGTCCATCCATCAAATCCATGTCTCTCCCATTTAGAGAGAAGGATATTGTGTGGGGCAATATGCTTTGCAGAAATCCAGGTAGATGACATCAGTTGCTCATCCATCATCCACCAATGTAGTAAGCCCATAATAGAAAGCCACCAAATTTGACAAGCACAATTTGTCCTTTGTGCCATGTTCACTAATCACCTCCTTCAGAAAGATTTCAGAACCTGTGGTAACTTCTAAATAAGAGTGAGACATTTTTGTATGTATTTTTTCTTTAAGCTCAAGCTTCAGAGGTCAGTTGGAATAGGAGAGGAATAGGAATATTAGTGTTTACAAAGGGGCAAAATATATGACAAATGTAAAATTAAAAGTTTCTTTAAAAATAAGCTGAGACTGCTACATATTCCTTATTCAAGTTACCTGCAGTATTTGTCATGAATGAGAACCTAGACTGTCCATCTTATTGAATCCAAATCAGCATTTTAACTGACAGGCTTTAAGACCATCTTATTCATGAATGTCATGGTTATCTCAACCCTCTGTGCCCCCTACCAATGGGATAGAAGCAAGAAACAGGAAAGAAAAAGAAAGAAAAGAAAATAGAAATCATGGGATGAGATAAGAACAGTTGAATAATTGAAACAAAGTGAAAGATAATAACAACAATAACAATAACACTATTACTATTGATAATAATAATAATTGCAATTAAAAGAGACAGTGAGGGAAAGAGTGAGAGAAAACACAAGAAAGAAAAGTGATGCACAGAACAAATGCTCACCACCCATTGCCTCCTCAGTGAGCCAGTCTGGTCTCAAGCTACAATTGCCCCTCCCTTTCAAGTAACTCCCCCCCATTCGTATATTAAGCATGATGTTCTCTGGTGCGGAATATCCCTTTGGCCAGTTTGGGTCAGCTGTCCCAGCTGTGTTCCCTCACAGCTTTTTGTGCAGCTCCTCCCTGGCAGAGCATGAGATGCTGAAAGGTCCTTGACTTTGGGTAAGCACTATTAGCAGCAACCAAAACAGCAGTGTGTTATCATTATTCTCATCCTAAATCAAAAATATAGAAGAAAATGAGCTATATGCCAGCCAAAATCAGGACACTGAAGTACTGAACTGTGTGTTCTATCTGTATTTACATTTCCTTTTCTGTGATGTGGTAAGAGTGATTGGCCACTGCAGTCATCTCCACAGTTGTCCTTTATGTAATGTCTGTCCTCGTCCAGACAACCTGCTTTGCTCCAGTTTTGTTAAAGTTATCTTCTAAAGGAATTTAATCTTCCTCTTCTCCATCTGATTAACATAGCCAAGAAGTATGGTATGGTTCTGATGCCTTGAGAAGGCTGATCTAGAACAGAGGCTAGACAGAGCTGAGAAAAGGGTAGGTATTTATTGAAAGGCCTTAAAAGATACACCTTGGGCAGTACAAGAGCCAGTCCATCTACACCTAAGATGGACCTAAAAATGTGCACACAGGGATGACTGGTCACAAGGTCTCATATTTTTATAAGTTT
Source organism: Poecile atricapillus (assembly GCF_030490865.1). Taxonomy (NCBI): domain Eukaryota; kingdom Metazoa; phylum Chordata; class Aves; order Passeriformes; family Paridae; genus Poecile; species Poecile atricapillus. Next base: position 22,970,762 of record NC_081251.1, on the reverse strand, counting down.
TGGTCCATCTGCATGTTTGGGTTAATTGTCCAATTACAGCTTCAGGTTGTGAAGTCCCATCCTTCTTGTTTTCTCTCTTCAGTCCACTGTTGTTTATGCTTTTGGGCCTGAAACTTGTAACAATTGACCTTGGTATAAAGCTGGAAAAGGAATTGTTCTGTCTACTTACACTGTGAAGAGAGCTCACTAACACTGAATATGAAGCTCAGAACTACACACCTAGGCAGTGCAGCATCTGGAAAATATGAAAGCTAAAACTTAAGGCATCAGTTCCTCTGTCTCTTGAAGAAAATGAGAGAATCCCAGTGTTTCTATTTCAGCTACTCATATGATGTTTCATTGTAATATTCTATATACCTCTGATTCTGTTCTCATATTTTCCAGTTTTATATTAGAATACTGCTGTCCAATTGTAATGAAACAATATTTAAACCTTCATGATATTTGTTTAGTAAGTATGAAAGCAAAAATGAATTATTTTGCCTGAAAGGTCACATTTTACCTTCCAAAGACAATGTTTTGAAAGTCAGACAAATATAAACTTTCAGAAAATATCTTTCTGTAACCTCAGTGTTTCATAAAACTGTGTATTAACATCGTGTTTGAATGCTACCTATGCATGTCCAGAGCCAGTACCTTTACTTTTTCATTATGCCTCCTTGAACTGTTGGGGGTAAGGATTTTTTGGGTTACTGAAAACAAAAGCTTAGGAGCAGAGGATAGTATTCACATGGTAAATGTAATTTAGAGGGGAGTAACTTTTTTGCAAGAGGTTTTTGAATAATATTTTAAAGACATTGGGTTTGCTTAAACTGCCTGAAAATTGTTCTACAGAGAAGATTCTCTTACTTTTCTGTTATTTTATTATTGTATTTCCATAGTTAAATATAAATAGAGTGACTGTTATAATTCTTAGGTCCTATGTTGCCATTTGAGACAAGTGACAACTTATGCATTTCTTATTTTCACTATTAAGTCAAAATTCTGTAAACCAGAAGCTGACAAAGCAGATTGTAAAGAGACCTTCCAGTGGCCTAAGCAGAAGAGATAAGCAATTAGAAAAGTGCTGATAAAACTTATTTTTCTCTTTGTCTTCATTTTTATGTACAATAAGCCTGAAAATGTAAGTGAATTAAGGAAACAATGGTCCTATCTTTATACAAGAACAGTGCTTTTGGACTAAAGGATCTGAAGGAAATAATTTTTATAGAATTATGTGATTGTTTAGGCTAACTGGTTTTAATAGCCATTAACAGCTGTTAACAGCTTAAGAAATTATTTTTTTTCAAGTTGAAAGAAACTGTTGTGCATAACATTTAATGAGATAAACACAGGTAAATTTTAGTTAGGGAAATCATCCAGATTATTCTCAAAACATTTTTTGAAAGGAAGATTGATGCAAAAACAGTTTGCAGTGATTTGTTTAGATATGTATACACTTAGTATTTTCCAAAAATTAAATTTAAAACACTCCCTAAGCTTCTTTAAATACTCCTCTGCTGATAATTCTGGTAGTTGTTGTGTCCTTAGAGACTTTCCTAGACTTTCCTAGAAGACTTCCCTAGAACTTCCTGCAATCTTTGGACAAAAGTCTACAGAACTTCTTCATAAAATAGATGGCACTGCAAATCTCTGGCAACCAGCCTGAACGTTAGGAAAGGAGGTCTGAGTTCTGGGGTTTTAGAATGGACACTCTTCTTTGTTTGGAAAGTATGGGCTACTACTAACCTGTACCTTACCATTCACTTACTGACAGTTTAGGTCTTTTTTAGTGAACGAGAAATAGGAGAATTATCTGGCTTCTCTCTATAAACTCCTCTGGCATGTTCAGCGCTGCAAGAACTGAAAGGTTCAGGCCATTTGAACTAGGAGTCAGAGAGAAAAATGAGAGTAGGTGCTGCATTAATGTCAAATTAAGGAAATTAGGGCATAAAATCATATAGCTCCTGAAAGATAAACACCACTTATATTTTTGCTGGTGTTACCAAGCTAACAAACAAGCATTAAAAAGTGACTTTTTAAGCCTGTGTTTAAATGGTTGCAGTATTCCAATATTCTGCAATACTAACTGCACCAGGTTAACAACTTTGTGCAGATGTCTGCACATGTGTAACTCAGTTTACAAATATGTGATTGCTTGCTAAACTGCAGCTAATAAAATATATCCCCTGCATTTTATTCTACTGGTTTCTTTAGTTACTTCATTAATTTCCTAAAATTTCAATTTAATTTAAAATCTAATTTTAAAACGTTGGCTTTTTTTTTTTTTTTCTTTCCTAAATATATATTTTTGCCAGATTTTTATGTTAGTGCTTTTATTGTCAGGGAATAGACAAAATATTTCCTGGACAGATAAATTTATCGATTTCTTATAAGTGTATCATGAACATACAGCTGTTATTCAAATAGATCTAAAAATCCTTTTTTGGAAATTCTGCTTTGAAAGAAGAGCACAGCAAAAAAAAAAAAAAAAAAAATTAAGATCTTTAAAAGAAGAGCATAATTTTTTTGCAATCTTTATACAAGATATAGTATTCCCTGGAATGCATTGTTGATCTTTGTTTACAAGGGATTTTTTCCATTTCCAAAAGCAGATACTCAGTTTATAATGCCCATTTTAAATTCCTGCTGTTAGTACAGCTACTACATTTTTAGAGATAATTACCTGGTTTAGAATTAGTACAGAAGTGTGTTTACAACATCAACCTTCTCATTGTTTTAAATAGTGTTAATTTATAATGAAAGATTTCTATACAGTGTCTGTTGATAGCTCTAAGATACCTCTAAGAATTTTTTTTTCCCAGTTATTTTACAATCCTTCAAAATAGAATTTGGGGAAGGACATAATGAATATTACCATGTAAGATTCCACTGAGGCAAAACATTCATGAAAGGGAGATATATGCCATCAACTGGGAGATGCTCTTGGAACTCTGTTGTGCTGACAGTACCAAAAGGGCATTTGCCAGGGATTATTTCTTGTAATTTTCTTGTATTTTATCAATGTTCTTACATCTCAAGATATCTGTCATGTTTAAAGCATAAAACAGTTGCAACAAATTGAGGAAGCATCATAAATACACAATCTTCTCCTACCCAGTGAACTGGATTGTTGGAAGTTCTAATGTGCAGACACTTTCCGAAATTATGGATGATTTTGGGGTTTGTAATTTATTTTTAATAAGTAATGTTTCATCATTGCATTTCTTTTCCCAATAAATCATTTGTGGCTATGGGGCTGTGGAGTCTTCTCCTGCTCTACATGATCCTAAATATTTATTTATTCTATGTTAAAACTGCTTTTGCATTCTGAAAAAAGTCAGGGGATTGCAAATTGGTGGGGTTATGGCTGCATGGCCAGCATGCTCATCTGGCCACCCAGAAGAAAGGAAATAGACACAGCCATTGGAAATAACCTATCTCTTCAACACATAGATAGCTTTTCCATTTCCTTAAGTATGTTTAACTTGCTTCTCAGGAGATTTAATAAACACTGTCCTGTTCATAATTTTAAAGCTACTTTTCTTTAAGGCTTACTGAATTTGTGTCACTTAGCTTTCTGATCATTCAGCCAAGCTGCTTATTTGACTTCTTTCTGAGTGACTCATGGTTGGAAAAATGGTTTGTACTTGTACATTTAAAAACCTGGTAAATACTGAGTGCTTTGTAGAAATAATTGTGCTTGTTCTGTGAGGAACAAAAGATGTTCCTGCCAGTTGGCTGAGGACATGCATCATCAGCCTGACCTTTCAGCCAAGCCTAGGTGCTCAGTTACAGCTGACCAAAACTGGGTCTGTAGATGCTATCAGACCGACATCAGAAGTAATTGCACAGAAAATACTGTTTATAAGGATTTGAGCAAATGTTATTTTTTGTGCATACATTTTTGTGAACACAGAGATGCAGTCAAAAATCTCAATTCTTGCATGAAACTGGATGTGGAATAATACTGTTTGTCTGGGTTATGCTCATGGTATAAATCCCATAGTGAGGGTTAGTGAGGCAAATAGGCACACAGAGGCTGTGTAGGTGATTCTCCTTTATATGTCTCACTGTCCTATTAACAATTTCATGCTGCATTTTTCTCACTGTATGGCCTTGTTGCTGGTTAGGTGAGATTACTGACACAGACATAAAAACTCACCAGAAAGTCTTTGGCCCAGTCCAGTTGCATTCACCAAAATCATGGTTTGAGTGGATTTTTATGCTACAATTTTACCCATCTGGAGTCTTAGCCCCTGTCTTTCAGTAGTCTGTGTTTTTTACAATTGCCCATGGTTAGCTTTAGACTTTTATTTAACCAGGTATTTTCCAAGAAACTCCCTGGCATGCTTTGGGAGCCAGAATACATCTAGCAGGCAGATTGGTTACATTTATTGTACTTTGAAGGCTGAGACTTCTGTAGCATAGATGCATTTGCTCTGTATCAGTTGGTCTCAGTGCTCAGGAATGTTCCTAGGTACATTTAATTATAACAATATAGATGTAGCCTAGATGTCTGGCCCAGACAACACTCTGACTGCCTTCCCAGAAATATGTAATTTGTTAAGTGTGACGCTCCACTTAATTGCATAGAGTGGACATCTGTGCATGCACAGAAGCACCCTGCACTGCAAGGTAAGAGCCTGTCTCCTGCCAAAAAGATGTGCCATAGCTGTAGCACTTCACTGAAGAGGCCAGAGAGTCGTGAAGAAACAAAAGATCTGGAATTCTGGTCCTTGCAGACAACCTTGGTTTTTGTGTCTGATTTTTGATCCTCCTCTCTTGCTTTCCTGTCTGGAAAGGGCTTTTACTCCAGGTATGTTATTTTTCGCATAACATCTTGAGACACTTATCAATGGCATTGGAGATCTTCTACTCCAAAAAGTAGGTTGCTTAAAATGAAAGTATTTGAGAGCTGTAGCAATTATGCAGAAGGCAAATAATACTATCATTTCCTTCTATTCCTTCCTACCATTTACAAAAGTGCTATCATTTCTGAATTAATTATCTGTCCTCTGAGGTAGGTGAAGAACCAAAGTGCTGAATAGATAAAGAATCTTCCAGTGTTTCTCACTGTCTGGCTTTAGTGCCTGGTTTGGTGTTCCTAACCATGGGAGCACCAATGTTTCCTGTTGCTATGGAGAGAGAGGGTTGAGATAAATTCAGTTGATCCCCTTATCAACTTTTAGTCACTGGGATGCCTAAGTAAAACCTGGCCTGCTGGCCCTTAGTCTCTCATCATTGCTGGCATTAAATCCTGGCTTCACTGAACCCAATGGAGACATTCCAGCTCTGATTCAGCTTTGTAAATACAGACATCTCTTGATCCTTTGAATATCCTAGGGTATTCCACCTGGAATTTATATTCTGTTTAAGAAAGATGCAAGTTTCCTCCTCTTCTGCTGTCATATCTGCTAAATGATTTGGATATGGTAGTACAACTCAAATGTCTCTAAATGCTTGTGTTTACATTACTGAATAAAGAGCTTTCTTTCACATAGCAGAGACAGGATTTTCTCTCTTCTGCTTAGTTTTTTATAATCACAGTGTTTGTCTACAGGTCTTTTGTGTACTTGTAGTTTTGATTGTGTGCTTAATAAATGATTAATTATCCTCTTTTTCTTCTCTACTTGCTTTGGACTCTTTTCCTGTGCACATACAGCTTTGTAAACCAGCTGCCCAGTGACTCCTCCCAGTCATGTTTGACTCATCCATGGCAAGGGACTAGATACAGATTATCAAACCTTCTGTAAATCTAAGCCATTAATTTTATTCCTTCTTTCTATTTTAACATTCCATTAATTTTTGCAGTCACTTAGATTTTGGAACAGCATGCAGGCATCTGGCAGAAACCCAGGACAGTATGCTTCTCTGTCATACTTGCTCTTATAGTTAGTTGAAATTTTTTGGCTCTAAACCATCCTTTATATAATTTTTACATTTTAGAATGTCAAAAGTAGATGTCTTTAATTAAATTTCTGGGGCTATCATGGGTTCAGTTCAAAACGCATATTACTTGGAAATTCTTGTAAGGTATGCATAGTTCATTTTAATTTGTGCTCACTCCAGATTAGCTGAAGATCTCAGCTGTGATAAAATGGCATCATTAAACACTGTTACTTGCCTGTTCCCTCATGAAAGGCAGGGCAAAAATCCTTTTGTATAATAAGGAACAGGCAGTCTGGTTTTTGCATGGAAGTGCTATCTGTTAAAGTGAAAACTGTAACTATTACACTTCTTTCTTACATTTTTCCTTAAAACTTCCTTGAACTGGGTTAGCTGCAGAAAGCCTTGGCATTAGACCACTTGTGCACACACAAGCAATTGTGGAGGACCATCATGCTTCATAAAGTTTCAGTTATGCTTTCTTACTTGTCACTTGTGCTGTATCCTGTCCACGGTGTTTCAGATTTCTTGCATGCTTGGCCAGATGCACCACGATGCAGTTACCTACTTTTTCTGAATTTTATATTCCAGTCATGCCTTTTGAACTTTATTTTCATTTTTTAAAAAAGGATATCAGATGCAAGGCTACCTGTCATTTTTCTCTGATGGGTCAGGTGCCTTCAAAAACAGAAAGTATTTTAGGAATGGATTATCATTGGGAATACACCATATTAAATATAAAGTTGTGCGATTTTTATTTTTTTTTTATTAATAGCTAGTAAGGTCCTGGATAGACCTGTGATGCAGTTCCATCAGTACAAGGATAATTTACTACCTTCAATGTAGACACAAGCTAAAGTACTAGAAATGCTGATGATGTTACTTTATATAAAAGTGCAGTATTTAGCAAAGTAAGAAAAATGCCAGCCTTTTTTTTATAACTCTGGAGACTCCACAATAAATAGGGACAAGTAACAGAGTATCAGTGCACATTATAATTGTGGACAAGTGTTCTGAATAAACATTCTTGTGTAAAAAAGTGTGGAAGAGCAGGAGTCGTGCTTTTCTAGCTCTCACCTGTCAAAAATGAGATGGTTAGCTGGCTGATATGATGAAAATATCTAGCTGTGAAATATTTAAACTCTCTTTCCTAGCTATGAAAGTATATGGATCTAAACTCTTATTATTGCAAGTTAGAAGGAACCTGCCTAGGCATATAGGTGAAGTATTGAGTACAGTGGAGCTTTTCTTATCTCTTCCACCAGTATGATACTTTTCTCACAATTTATGCTTCCATGTAGATCTGTTTTGCCAAATGTAGTAACTTTCAAGCACTTGAAGTGCTTCCTGCTTACAGGAGTTTTCCTCTATTTTGTTATCCATTGTACATGTCACGAGCAGTATGGGCTGAAGATTGGGTATTGGTGGGGGGAAGTACTCTGTCACAGTATTAGAAGCTTTTCCATTCTCCCACAGCATCAAGATGCTTTTCATCTTTCATGTCCGTGAAAGTGTGGAAGTACTGTTGTTGCATGCATTTGTTTTCCAAACATCTCTGATATTTTCTGCCATGAAAATGGCAGTCTCAGTCCATGCGGAGGCCTCTTCAGTCAATGAGAACTTAGACTAGGGATGATATACTTTACCATTTTTGGATGATATCTACAATTTCTCGAAATTACTGCAAAAATCTTCTGTCTCAGGACAGCTATGTATTAGACCTGACAGTTTCCTTGTTTTTATGAGCGCAATATGGAAAGTCTTTGAAATAAATATTTCTATACAGTATAAAAATTTCATTGTTTTTTTGCAGCCCTATATGCCCACACAATGTATTCAGTTATCTTCTTGGACCAGACTGAACTAAAGTGCATGCCATCATGAATGGACTTGGTAGTTCAGAGGTAACATGTTGTGTATGTGGAGCCAAAGGCAACACTATTCATAGCACATACGGAATTTAATGCATGTTAATATCAGTATAAAATATATAACTGAGTCCTAGCATGCTAACACTGAAACCCTTTCACAATCCTGAAACGGACTCCTTGTTCTAGGGGTTCTTCCAAAGGAAACAAAACTTAAAGGTAAACAGCATGTAGCAGGTAACTGGACTGATGGGAAAAAAAATAATTAGAGACAATGGAGGTGTTTTCAAGATATATGAAAACAGTTGTTGGGATGCTGTGGTTACAGAGGAAAAATGCTTTTTGTCAAATTGTTTAATAATTATGAAGATGAAATTGCAATGTAATGTTATCAATTAACAAAATGTAAATTTGCTGAAGTAATTTTACATTCAGAAATTACAGAATAACAATTTCCTGGAGCATAGTCATAAATGTTTCTTTCAGAAGCAGAAGGAATTCATATGCATACAAAGTATATTTTAGCTATGCCTGTGTTAAGTGGCTCAAATTTGCCAATGTAAAGAGGTGAGAATTTGTGAGGTCAATACACAGGAGGAACATCCTAGTTCTGCATCTCACCCATTTGAGTGGCCATTTTTATAAGGGAGATAAAACATTCTTTTCTGTGAATCATACACCTCTTTAATATTTGAAGCCTGGCTGTAGATGAAAAACATGTAAATGCTAAACTTCAGTAATGTATGGAGTACATTTATTTCTTAAGGGGTTTTCAGGTATAGCCTGTTTCAATGTGGCTAAAACTTTTCATTCAAAATTGATCCTTTGTAATTTGCTTAAATAAGAAAAAAAAATTGGCTAAGCTAATATTTGAAATAAATAAGGAGTATTGAGATGTATGAGACAGACCTCCAAACCAAGTAGGGATAGTCTGCTTAAGGTAAGGAGAGAAATTATGTTCTGTGGGAAATGGCTAATACAGAAAATGTGCAGGAGAAGGCAGAAGATAATGCTGAGAGAATGTTTCATTGGCAGAATAAGTATTTGATTTGAAGAAATATAGGCCAGGATGCCTGATGGAGATGCTGAGAAAACCCACATTATACAGGTCTTCCAACAAATAGTAAAGAATTTCAGGCAGACAATGATTAGCTGAATACAATGCACATATCATGTGATACTATGCAAGATTCAAGTTTCACTATAGGTGTGTACTGGAAGAGTTGCAAGATCATCAGCCTGATATTAAAATACATTTTTAAAATGTATTTTAATATATGTATTGTGACATCCTTTGAGCACCTTATGTTTTGGCAAAAGTATAGCAACATTTGTTTACAGTTAAAGGAATTACACACTGATCACAAATAAAATTTCACTAGAAAGGATGTTTTCAGTTTATTTATAAAAGAGACCCTAAATGGAGTTATATCCTGCTTAGGAGAACAAAGTATTGTAATGTATAATTGCTTGTATTGATAACGCAATAATTTCTTCTCCAAAAATTGACATTCAGATTTATCAAACACTAAGATCAAAGCTGAAGTTACCAATCAAATCACAGCTTTAGCTGTTCATGGGTTTAAGCCAGAATTTTTTGAAATAAAACTTTTTATTTTATGTGCATTATTTATTAATTGAATTTCCATATCATAAAGTCTGTTTATCATCTCGAATGGACTAGTTTACATCTGACAACTCCAAAATGGACTAGGGAATGACTGGAAAGCCAAATAAATTACAGAAACTCATTAAATGGTTTCGCCATTGATGTCTTTCCTTTTTTCTGCTTTAATTGACAACTGATTGAGAAAAGCAAACATCCATTTCCAGTTGTGTATAAACCTTAATTTCACCAATAAGTCTTATTAGGCTGCATTCTTAAAAAGCTGATAGAGTCTAAATTGTAAAGGGACTTTAAGTCTCTGACCCTTAAATATATGAAGAGGAAGTACAAACCAAAATAAAAGATACCCTGATACTGTAAAATTGACAAAAATACAATGTTCTTTTATATTTCTTCTAGTTTTAGTTTGTCACTTTCTCTCTGAATAGTGTACATAACAGAGACAATGCTTATAGCCTCCAAGCCTAGTAGAAACAAAATGACCCAAGGATCAGCTGAAGTACAGTATCATAAAGAGACACCAAATGGGAACCCACTCTAGGTCTTTGAGAATTCCCAGTCCTGTAAGCTAGGAAGCCTGGTGTTTTACCAAAGCTTATTAGGAGGGGTAATGAACTTAGCTCCAATGGCAACCCTTCTGTATTGCTTCCAGTTCCCTTTCTAGTGTTTGAGGCCTGTTGGTACTTTTGCACACATTCTGTTATACTGTATTACACGTGCCAGGTTTTCTTTGGGGCTTTTTTATATTTTTGAATGCTAAATTAAAATTAGTAGCCCCTGGTTCTAAGCATAAATTTAGGTTAAGATTTGTAAACAGTACAATAATCTAAATAAAAATAATTTTTTCTCTGCCTAGTACTTAAGACTCTGGTGCTTAACTCTAGTGACATTACTGCAAGTGAATGATTGTGTAAAATCTTTGGTTCTGCTCTTAAGAGATGCTCCACATTTCTGGGAGCATAACAAGTGCCTCAGGTGTGCAGGTTGACAGAGATGCTTAGAGCATTTAATTCTGCATCTCCTAAGAGACATGCAGAACTTCGAAGCACACTGCCATTGGTACAGCCCTAAAATGGAGCAAGTTGTTCTTCCAACCTGCTCAGCAAATACCCTATAGTTCTCAGGAGCCTTTTCTGTCATTGACAGTCTACGACTTTGTGTTACAGGTTCTGCTAAAAGCAAAGGTAGGGGCATAGACCTCTTTTTCTGCTACATTTATTTGTAAAGCTCATGTCATTACTTATGTTTATTAATGTTAAGGTGCTTTGGTGCCTTTCTCCCTACAGTTCTATTACACTTTCAATTAAAAGGACCACTCTTAAAGCAGATCTTTTCTTGGAAAAGTATGACTTAAATACATAAAAGACTTTACTCTTGAACTCACCATGACTTATAAGCATCTGTTAACTGCAAAATTACCAGTTTTTTTTCAACTGTATCTATCTGTAAACCTCAGAAAAAAATATTTTATGGAAAACAAAGACATAGAGGCAGAGAAATATAAGTAGAGAAGGTGATTCTGTGATGTGTTTTTTCTCTGATAAGTATTTTTAAATATAAATTTGAAACATTTAATATCAAGTAGGAAGCTATATGAAACCTTGAAAATTCTTTACCCCAAATGTAAAGATCTTTTAAAGTTTTGTGTGAGAGAAATGTAAATTCTGTAGCTTAGATTTATATATTAAGCCTTCAATTTATCCTGAATGATACAATTGGTTTTGAACAGCTACATGGAAAATAATGATTTGTGATTTGAATGCAGACAGAATCATAGTGCCAGGGCCAGAGATATTGTGATTCCATTTCTCTTCATGTATGTCTTGGCTCAAAAATAGAGGAATATTTTCTATCAAACATACCTTTTATCTAATTGCTTGATAATACATCCATGTAAGTGATTACATCCATGTAATATGATTACACATAAAATAAAGAATGGTATCAAGACTGGTACCCCGAATCATCATTCTTCATATTGGTGTCTGCTAGGTTGTTATTTTTTTTTTGTGAAGCCCTAATATTACTGTGACATGTGAAGAAAGCAAGCCATACATTGACAAGAAAAGGAATAGAAGCATAAAATCATTTCTTGATTTGAAAACAAAATTCATATAATTCAAAAGTGACCACTTGTTTGGCAGTATTTTTGCTCTATATTTAAATTACTACTGGGTGATGCAAATTCTCAGTCAGATCTTGATAAGAAAAGCTATCTAAGGATAAATCCACCTTCTTTGTTCCTTAACCACCCATTCAATATGCCAAAATTATATGACTAAAAAAATATAGACAGTAATTCTAGTAATATTTTTTTTTTTAACTTTTCTGTTTGGAGGCCTATTCTGGGAGGACTTCCTCATAGTTAAATATACTTTGCAAATGTAAATTCAAGTATATTATATCATCTTTTTGATGCTACTTTTATTGACTGGGCAAATTGTTTCATAACATTAGGAAAAAAGTAACTTTTAGTTCCTAATCTGAAATTTTAGTTAAGCAATGCATAACTATTCCACAGATAAAAACTAGCAATTCTGTTATTAAAAAAAAATAAATTAAATATATAAGCTGCAGTAATAAGGTAAATATTTTTTACCTGAATAATAGAATTAAGAACATGCACCATTTAATAGTAAGTATTTTAACAGTAACATGTACTCTTTCAACCTAACTTTCCTGAGCTAACCTCACCTTCTACATGCAGTTGTCAAATACACTAACATACATCCAGAACAAATACCATCCACTACTCTGAATTAGCAAACTGCCTGCAAGCAGTCAATTTACATTGACTTTCTACATGTGTCTGTTTCAGGCTCATTATTCTTTCTATTTCAATTGCTTTGGTTATACCAAAAAGGAAATTAGAGGGGGTAGCATATTATTTTTATATGTTAAAAAACTAAGTAACATGTTTTAATAGGGACACCCAGCATATTCCTCTTATAAAGCAGAAAATCAAGAATATAATTTTGGTGTTCAGCATATAGTTCTTCCTCTGAAAAAAGAGGTTGGAATTTGACAAGGTCTAACCTTTACAAACCTCAAAATCAAATTTAGGCATTAAAGTTAGTTTTCAAAAATGCAGTAAAAGGAAGCTGGACACCTGGAAGATGTAAAGTATTACTCAGATGCTAAGTATTGGTATTTAAAATGCTGAAATACTTAAAAACAGCCAAAATATTGACTGAGTGTCTTGAATTTTCTTGTATGAAATGAAGAAATTTAATCACAGGAGGGTACTGAGGTTGCTCACTGTGTACCTTTGGAATCTGGGCCAGCCCTGGTGATGGGGATCTCAGCAGCAGTGATATGAAGGTTAGGGTGCAGGTTCAGAAGCTGCTGAGCCTACAGCTCCAGGGACACTGACACTTTCAGACAAAGGCATTGCAAGTGCATCACGTCAGAGTGCCAGCATTGCAGGCTCCAAACTTTTTAATCTCTGACACCTGTAGCAATGAGGATCTCTGGCAGAGTTCCAAGCTTCCATTAGGGTTAGGGTTAGGCTGTAGAGATTAATAGGCGTAAAACACACACCAAGAAGATCATGGCAGGGCTACAACTCTACTGCCGCCTCACTTTGCAGATTAGTTTCATGTCTGGGGATGAAGATTGTTGTAGACTCAAGCCTGCTTAAAGGTTAGTATGAAAAATCTTTTTAATCTCTGGCCCTTGTGACAGTGAGGACCTCTGCCACGGTGCCAAGCTGCCATTAGGGCTAGGGCTATGGTTCAGGTTAGGGTTGGGGTTATGGTTGAGAGAGTAAAAGAGCTTACAGCTCCAGGAACATTGTGGCTGGAAAACACATCCCAACGTGATGCTGGAAGGGACCCAATTTAGCTGCTCCTACAACTTTTTGGCGTATGGACCTGGACCACCTATGGTGATGGGGACCTCAGCCCCAGCCACAAGATGCCTTTAGGCTAAGAGTTAGGGTTGAGAGAGTAAAAGAGTCTAGAGCTCCAGGGACACTGGGGCTGGAAAACACAAGCCAAGAGGATCACGACAATAACTCTGCTTCCTCCTCACCTTGCAGATTAGTTTCACGCATTGGGATGAGCACTCTCACTGCAGACCCCAGCTTGCAGGTTAGTGTGGAAAAAAGGATTGAAAATTATCAGCACATGCTAAGCAAACCTTAGGTTATATCTTTCTAAAATACTAGTTAGTATCTTCCTATATAATTGTGGTAACACTGAAAGATTTGCATTTTAGATAAAAAAAGGATTAAAATAAAATTCTGAACTTATCAAAGAGATCAGCATGTCCTGACCTCAATGTATTTGATGTGATGTTTAATTTAAATTACTAACTTACGTGACACATAATGAGATAATTTTGGAACACAACAGCAATATTGAATAAAATCTTGAACAAGGCTAGGATTCAGAGTGATAACCTGAAGCCATTCAGTGGCACTGGTGCTGTTCATTTTAAGATACAGCCTGAGAGTTGTTTCCTTGTGGGTAGAATCTGAAGAATTAATTTTGCAAAATGATTAGGATCAGAATAAAGTTACTTCTGGAAATCTCTCTTGTCTGGGTGAGTTTAAATTGGAAGGAGAGTGGGCAGAAAGAGATTTGGTTGCTTCTTAACAATTAATTTTCTTCATCTATTTATCATGGTAGCTTTCAATTATTTACCATTTATTCCATGTGCTACTGTAAGGTCCAAGTATGAGAAGCAAGTGAACTAAATTATCTGGCATTTGTCTTCTTGAGCTTCTGAGCTGTCATAAGCTCTCTAGCACAGCATGTGCCTTCAGCTGACACTTCTGCAAAAGTGACTTTGCAGCCTGAGCTTTTGTAGGAGCTCTTGTGTGTAGAGTGGTCGGGCAGGCCTGTGTGACTGCCTTAGCTTGGCTACAGGCTGATATAAAGAGCATGTCTTTCATGCCATTGAAGAATGATGTGAACTTTGAGTCAGCTTTTAGGCCTTTTATAATTGTTCAGACATCAAATGAAGACTTTAGTGAGAAAGTGAACTTTCATTATACTGAAAAGCTATAATTGGTCCCAGATATAAAATCAAATTAAATTTTTTTTTTTTTTAACCAGATAGCTGTCGTTCTAATTATGGAACGGCTGGAAAGAACGACACAGACTCTCAAGGGAGTTAGAACAGGAGAAATCCTCTAGTTTATTGCTTTAGGTTTGTAATATAGATTAGTTCATGGAAAGTACAGAAGGGAAACTCTTGTTGGTTAGTAAAGTGCTACATTACCATCATTGGTCAGTGGGGTTCACCACCCCCTGACTTTCTCCTGCAAGGAAAACAAGAGGACAGACAAACAGCACCTGGCAGTTGTTTTCTGTCTCTGAGGATTGTTTTGAAATCCTCCTATGAATTTCCCAGGCTAGCTCTCAGGCAGGACTGAGAGGCCATGGGGCCTGCAGCTTGCTCCAAAACTAGCATCCATAGATAGTCATTTAACTATAATGAGAGTGAAGTGCAGTGCCACTAGTCTACTTCCGGATATGCATAACTCCTAAGTGATTTCTATAATGCAGATGCTCCTGGGAAGGAAGTTTTTTTTTTTTATTTTCTGGTCAGTAGTTGAATCTGATCTGCACTGAATAGTGTGGTGATGTCAGGGGGACTTGGAATTCACAACACTGTGCCACAAGTTTTAATCTTCAGGCTTGCATAGTTCAAAATTACATCTGTCTGGAATGTACCGCTGACAGGATTTTTCCAACATTGTCTTCTGATCCAATGAGCTTTAAATTATTTCTTCCTGAATTTTCATGAGAAAATTAAACTAGATTTTGTTGCTATGAAAGAAAGGAAAATATGACATTTTTAACCTCAGGAATCAGACTTTCATTTAACTATATTTAAAATGTAATTCTGAACCCTTGCTCTAATTCTGTTGAGTAGCTTTCCTTATAAAAGCAGAAAGTAAGCCAAGAAAGTATTTATGGCCCACAGTAGCTGAAACAGCAGTTTGTTGGAAAGATCGTGCCACAGTAACTGTGGATGTAGGCTGGTTTTGGTGCCTGCCCCCCCATCCTGCCAGTTGCCAGGCAACACTGGCAGTCCCAGTATGTCCTTCACTGCAGATCGAGCTTTCTCTGCACATACCTTGTTTCATCATGGCTTTAGCTATTCCTGATTCCAGCACAATAGTTGTCTCTTTTTACACTGGAGCTGCATTTATTACCTATTGAAGAGCACTCTAGTAACAGCAATTTACTTTTCACGTTTCTTTTCACTTCCAATGTGACCTACTCAGACAGAAATTTCTCTGTGAAATACAATCATCTTTTGGAACAAACAACTGTTTTTGTCACAGCAGCAGAACTCACAGCTTTTTGGGACATATAATGATAAAAAACCCCAGCTATTTAAACAACAGAGGCCTCTATTTCAACAAGTGGACTTAAGTAGACAGGATTTAATTATACAGCAGTAGTGTAGTTAGACTGCGGTTAATGCTGCTGCTCTAAAGATGCCTCCTTTTCTTTATGTTTTCTTTGAAAATCAGGGTCAAGTTATTTGAAAGCGAGTAAAACAAAAAGATCACCACTGCTTAGCACCTCAACTTTTTGTAGTGTATTTTAAAGTAGCAGATTGTCATCTCAGTCTGTGTTAGAAACATGTAAATTTTCATCTGGCAGTCACTAATTCAGTAAATAACCTGCATAATAGGATGGATTTTCAGGTTACAAGGGTTTAGCAGTAGGCTGGGGTACCTGTAACAGCTTCTCCTCGTGAACAATAGTTGCATAGGCCTGCTTGCTTTCTCAGTGATACTTCTCATCTTATTTGGACTGAAGTCTCTTGCTACTATACCTGGCAATGCTATTGTCAGAATTGTTGTTGGCAGGCTGTAAAAAGACAGGATTGGAAAGGAAGGACAGCTTCAGAAGCTAGTGATTAGCAAAGAACACACAATGCATTACTCACACTTGTGTATCCATAGACACTTTAACAACCTTGTTTTAAGAGCTAGCATTATTCACTTAAAATATCACTGTCCCCATTTAATACAACAGTCCTTTGGTTGTAAGTGCTGTTATCTGAAACATGGATATAATAGAAACCATTGAATAATAAATATACAATCATTCTGCTGGGACAGTTTGAATTCAGACTACAGTTGAAGAATCATAGCTGAAGGCAAAATAATGTCATAAAAGGGTGTCTCTTGTCCTTCCTTGAACTTTATGTTTATTTCTACACAAAACATTGTTACCAGTTTGAAGTAGAAGATTCAAATGCCCTGCAAGGTTTTTTGGCTGGAATCTGGTAAAGAATGGTATCATTGGTGCTCCTGTCATCCTTCTAGGGCAATAAGTGTCCAGTTTTATAGTTACAGGTGTTGCAATAAAACCTGTTCATGCCCCTGCATCTGGTTTTACACTGCTGTAAACCTGCCCATGCCTGTGTTTGTCAAGTCATGAAGCTTTTTAGTAGGCTGTAGTTCACTTCAAGAAAGTACAGGCAAGGATGGCTGTTCAGCAAAAAGATTTTGTTGAAATGCAGCCCTTATAAATACTTGTTCATACATTAAGAAGTAAAACAACTGACTTAAAAATGCCTATTTAAATATTTTGCTGCTTCTGTAAGCGTGCAAAGAGCTTTTCAAAGCATTCTTCAGAGTAATTAGGAGGAGAAGCAGGTACCATTTAAGCTATTCTTATTTCTGATATAGTATGTAGAAAACCCTCCTCTGGAAAAATCAAGCTTTCTGAATTCCATTTACTTCAGCCTGTGGTGCTTTAATGATCTCTTCTTGACATAAGCATCCAAATTTAGGAATCAGACAATATCTAATTTTATAGTTGGGCTCAAGCAGGTATGGTAGCACACAGATCTGCTTAAAGGCAGCTTCCTAATAATGCAACAATAGACATTATGTGTTCAGTTGGCAGCCACCCCCACACAGCACCGCCTACACATTGCCAGAATCCAAAGCTGGAATTTTAGATTTATATTATGAGACCTATAAAGTACCTTCTTTTCATTAAGAAAAACCTCTTCCTGTCAGTGAGAAGATGCTTTCAGAGCATTTTTTTTTAACCAACAAATAATGTTGATTGGAATCTTGGTACCATAGTAATATTTCATCTTAGTGATAATTTTGGCTATTTGTGATAGGGAGGAAGTAAAAATTTGAGGCTATTAGAGCTACAGCTAACAAAACTCAAATTTTGTTCTCTGTCACTTTAACTCTTTTGATCCTGTTAATGGTTTTAACTTCACCATGAATTTATTTCTGCGCTTTGTAAGTTAGGAGTTAAAATACTTCAGTATTGGAGCATTATGCAAGAAAAGTTGCATGCAGAAAGCCTTTAAACATAACACTATTAATTGAAGAAAAATTCTCTAAATATAACATTTTAGAGTTTAAATTTATGTGATTTAGCAAATGAATATTTCCACTATTTGAAAATATTTCTGTTTTTCTTTACTTAAAGCTGTGGCACTCTAAACAAAACTTCATTAAATGTCTGAAAAGTACCCTGTCAGGGAAGTGAGAAGTAGATTGATATTCTTGCTTTAACTGTTCAAAAAGTGTGCTGCTTAGAAACTGTTTTGACTACTGTTAGTAATTTCCCCATGAGTACATTTTTGTATTGTTTAGAAACCACATAACCTGATTTTTTTTTCATGTTTCATTTCTTATACAACAATGAAGGAAAAAGGTTTCAAACAACTATTATATTCTCTATACAATTCTTAAAAACCACCACAACTTAAATGGGGGAAGAAGACTGTGTGTTACTAGGTAATACAAAAGCTCTTTATATTTATATACTCCTTTATACCTATGCAATGACACTCATAAGGTTTGACATTAAACATTGCAAAATTACTGGGATGCACAGGAACTCTGTTGGCTTGACTTGCTCTTGTCCAACCATGTTTTGAGGCAGGAAAATTATCAGAATTTGCTAAAATTTAGAAACTCAGGAACCTCCATTATAATATACCTGTCATGGGTATTTGAATTTTTTGGCCAGCTTAATGAAACTTGTTTATGTGCCTAATAAAGAAGCACAAGAGAAATTAGTAATGTAATGCATAGTTAGTCCTGGATTGCTCATAGTGTTAATATCTTTCCAGTCATTCTCCACTTTCAAGTAATGTAATTTTGAAATAATAGTTTGAGGTTAAAATTTGGTCTCTCTATGATACAAAGTAGTTTCACCCGACTAGGTTCAAACTGGGATACTGTGTGATATACATATATATATATATATATATATATGATATAGGATGTATATATATTATATATATGATATATGTGTATATATATATTATATATTTATATATATATAAATGTATGATATTGGCAGTAAGGTAATAACATGTTATTATTGATGCCATTTATTTTAAGGCTGAGTAAATGGCAAATAAATTAGGACAGGAAAAACCAAAATCAAATTACAATGTATCAATTCATATTAATTCTCACTGCAGTTAAGTAAAAAAAAATTCTTTGATGCAGCTTGGAGTGTCAAAATACCTTCTTAGAATCTACATCCACCTCTGAGACTCTTTTTCCCTTGTAAGTGCAGACCAACATTCTTCCTTCACGAGCACAAAAATAACCTAGCAGCTGCACAGGAGTTGGAACCTTCTAATTAGCTCTAAGAAGCCTGAAGGAAGGACATAGCAGATTTTGAGGAAAAAAAAAAAAGTCAATTGGAGCAATATATTTTGTGAGTTTTGGACATCTAAAATTAATTTTAGTTCTAATAATGTTAGTGGGCATGTTGCCATCCTCTTCACTTGAAATGGCATATGGTCCTCCATGAGGTGCCAGTTGGGAGGCTATTATAAGCAGTCTGGTAACTAGAATCAGTGTAGATTCTTTACCACTAATGGCTGATTCTCAGCTGGACAGCGAAAGATAAAGTGAGGGATAAATGCTGAGGGGAAAAAAAAAAAAGATAATTTAAAGAAGTGTTTAAGAGTTGAGTACAGCACCTTTTGGGGATTATTGTGTGCTACATTATCCCTTAAGAGAGGTTTAAAGTTCTGGTATTTCAGTCATGTTAAAAAAAAAAAATCCATGACTTTACATCTTTTGAAAAAATTTATGTTGACTGTGTGTGATTGACCCTCTGTAATATCCTTGGGTTCTTCAACAAAAAACAGTGTTCTGATTTTGAATGATCTGCTCTTATGTCTAGAACTGGTTGTTCATTTAAACCATAATGTTTTTAAAGCAGGAAACATGCTAAATGAAAATTATGCACTGATGTATTAAAGTGAAGTTTACTTTTTTCGAAATAAATAAAATGGAATGACAGACAAGATGAATGCAATGCTGTAAACAGAAAGCTGTGACAAACTTTTCAAGATTCTACTGAGTCATTAGTGTACTGTAAAATTCTTCCGGAGCTCCATTTCCCTATATTATTTAAGATCTATTTGTGACTCTTTGTTAGTGGCTAATTTTTTTGAAAAAGAAAGATTCTGTTTTATGTTTAGAGGAAAATATATAAGCTCATTTGTCTGTATCAACATTCCTTCTCACATTCATATTTTAATGTATAAAGATATACTTTTTTATCCTATTCTGCAATTTTTCTATACTTGCCTGCTTCATCATATTTATTAATACGGCATTAATAAATATGACAAGAGATTTTCAATAAATAACATCCAGTTATATGCACTCATGTTTCAGCTTGTGAGCTGAATCATATCCTTTCCCTGCAAATTCAAATAACTCCAGATTTTGGGAGGTCAAGAAAAACTGAACTAATTTAAACTTTTCTCTTCCTATTCACTCTGAGTTTATTCTATATTGTTCTATTTGGATAACTGCTTCCATTTTAGAAAAATGACTGCAGTATGCCCCTCCCCAAATTACCTTTTCTGTTTGTATTTAAAACACAGCTATGCATGATTTGTCCCTGTCTCAGTAGACCACTGACCAGGTCACAGAATCACAGAATCATTTAGGTTGGAAAAGACCTCCAAAATCAAGTGTAAGTTTGAACTCCACCTTGTCAACAAGAAATAGCACTAAGTGCTACATCCAGTCCATTTTTGAACCCCTTCTGGAATGGTCACTCCACCACTTCTCTGGGCAGTCCATTTCAATGCATCTGTATGTTAATCAATGGATTTCAAATTACTGACAGGAAGAGATCCTATTCAGTAGACTGAAGAATCAAACTATAAAATATGTATGAAACTTCAGCTGAGACAGGTGAAAAGAAAGGATCCATATTTTCTGCTTTAAATTCTGACCTATATTCCTCATTTTTCTGCTTGAACTTCTGGCTAGCTGACCATTGGGCTGGAGTTGCACTAAGAAAAAATATGACTTTCTTATGGCATGTACCTGAGTACTAATTTTGTCCTGTTGATGGGGGGGGTGCTTCGATGAATTTGGAGATTTTTTTTAAATGGTGATAAGACCATAAGAAAACAGAAATTTTATGCCACTGGTTAGGTTATGATGAGTATATTCTTATGTGGAATTTCAGCAGTTTTGGCATGGCATATACTGCAAATTCAAGGAAATTCTTTCTAAATAAGATGGAGTTTTAGTTTGATGCCTTAATTATCTATAATGCAATTGTGTCAAGAAGCTATCGTATTTATCAAGAATAATTTGAGAACACAAATTTAATAACAGTGAAGAAGACAGGGCTTCTCATGCAAGGAGTAAAACCTTACTCTTCCAATATTTATGAAATAGAATGCTTCACATGTTCTTGAAAGGTGTTTTGTATAATAAATATGTTAGAATCAGGTCAGCTTTTTCCTTCCATTCTTCTTGATTATTAATTGGAAAAAACCTTTGATTCACAAAACTGTCCTATAAAAACTATTTTCTTCTAACTCTTGAACTCATTATCATTCCAATGCTCAAAGACCTGGTTTGGCTCATGTTATCACCAGATGGTGCTTTGAAAGACAGTTTGACCCACAGGTTTTCCATAGTAATATCGAACATATCTGTGACTTGTGTGGGTCTGGTCAATTCAGGAATTGTGCTTTTATTGATCTCAGTGGGTGTTTTGTCACACGTCTGATTGTTTTGAGGACCCAGGGTCTTTACAAATGTTTTCAGAACCTTACTGTTATTTCCCATTGTCAGGAAATTGCTTGCACACAGTAAGACTTCTACTCTTCATCCAAAACTTGATTTGGCTAAGGATGTTTCCCTATAGATCGTTCTTATGTATGCTTTAGACCATTCTGTGACACTACTTATTGGGCACAGTAAATATCAATGCAATCAATTAGTGCATGAGCTATTAAGTGTGCTGTCTAGTCTGATGCATTGCCCTTTTAGGCAGCTTTGGGGTGTGTTGTTTTGTCCCCCCTCACTTCTTATTAAGAAATACATATTCTGTCCTTGTACTCTTCTATTTAGCTCCATATTTAACCATACAACAATTTCACCATTGTGCAGGAAAGTAATAATACTCTAAAAGAGAAATAGATTATTTCTTCCATTCACTTGGAAGGTTACACACACAAATGTGATCTTGTCTTAGTTTTGGGAGATATACTCGCCTTTCGAGTACTTAACTTTAAGCATAAGCTACCTAAGCACTATACTACTGGTGAAGATGTCTAATGGACAATAGTGACATCTATTAAGAATGATCTTTTGACTGTGAATATATGTTGAACAGAGACTGAAAAGGCAGAGACCTGTGGGAATGCCAAGGTTGCTGAGACCAAATAAAAGCTTTCTGTGTGTAACTGATGTTTGTGAAGTTGTGTTGTTACACACAGGCTCCATTCCAAAGCCTTTCTCTTTTTGGATCTTGATATAAAACTGCTCTGTTCATGATATAAATAGAAAGGTTGCAGTATGTATGTACGTGTGGGGGGGTTTTGTGTTAGGGTTTTTTTTTTTGGTCCTTTCTTTGGTTAATATTTGACATGATATATAAAGCATGAAGTGATTCTACCTAAAGGAATAAAGTGACAAGAACAATTATTGCCCATACCCACACTGAGAAGGAAAAGCTTTTTTTTCTTTCCAGGAAACAGTATGATATTTTACAGCAGTGTAAACAAAAAGTAGCTTTTTAAAAGGACAAGATTATCCAATAAATGGGACAGTTCTGTGAAATAATATGTAATGGATATTGATTCTTCATAAAGTTAAATACTATGACTAATGTCTAAGATTTTCAGTCAAGGGTTGTAACAAGTAAGATTTTTTTAAATCATTTTGTTATTGGGGAGACTAAGCTAGATACAGCTGTGTGCTCAGCCACTGTGTCTGGCTGGAACCAGCTGTGTCCGGCTGAAACCAGCTGTGTCTGGCTGGAACCAGCTGTGTCCGCTTGGAACCGGCTGTGTCCGGCTGGAACCGGCTGTGTCCGGCTGGAACCGGCTGTGTCCGGTTGGAACCGGCTGTGTCCGGCTGGAACCGGCTGTGTCCGGCTGGAACCGGCTGTGTCCGGCTGTGTCCGGCTGGGGCAGCCCCAGACTCCCCTCACAGAAGGAGCCCACGCAGATCCCACTGCTGCTGCTGTAGCACTGGCACCTCCTACAAAGGTCATGGTTTAAAAAATTTCATGGGCTGCAAATTCAACCTTGACAATTTCAGATGTGAAAGCAGTCTCTTCTGGAGTAAGTCAAACAGTTGGTCAAAGTAATATTTTCTCCTGAAGGATACGCTTGTGTTCAAGGAAGAATTAGCGCAGAGAAACCCAATTGCCTGAGAGGTAAAGGAGAAGGGGTGGGCTAATCGCAGCACCATTTCCCAGTTCTGTCATAAACAAAATCTGACTTGGAAGAAGAAAGACATTATTTTTCTCTGAAAGCTTTGTGTGGCTTTTACTCACTTTAGAAACTTTATTGGGGGAAACAACCAAAAAAAACCTGAAACATATTAGTTTATTTTTGACCACGTGTTAGCATTTCTTTGACTCAGTATCTACATTAGTGATAGTGCAAACCTGGAAAAGCTGGCTACCAGCTGACTTCCAGGAGCCACAGAAGGAGTGAAGCAGCGTCACGCATCAGTGACTGGCATCAGAGATGGGTCAGGATTTTACTGACCAATAAAAACAAGTACACTTTTTACTTTGGTACTTTGTTTTTTTCTCTTTTTTTACACAGTGGTTTTTATTATTCCAAGTATTTCAAGCAGTCATCACTTATTCAAATGAAGACTAAAGAAAATTTTCTTCAGGTTGGATGTAAATTTTAAAATTTTACATGCCTATTTTTGTTTACAACATTCAGAATGATCCTTCAAAACACAGATTGCATGAAAAATGTGTTATAGTTGATTTTTCTTTAAATATCACCTACACCACTATTCTTAAACTGAGGCAATTTTTGACTGTTGATTCTCTTTTTTTTTGGCAGAACTTTAGTACATTTCTGGGCTTGAAGCAATCAATACTTTCATGGAGTAATTTTGAAAATGAAAAAAAATTAAAAATTTGAGTGACCTGAATTGTTCAGGCTTAATTCATTGCTTCAAAAATTCTTGGATTTCATCCTCTATTACCAGAGTTCTTTGGGCTTGTGCTTTGTTTGCTGGGTCACATCCTCAATGGCATTTTATGAAGATAAAAATACTCCTTAGGGCCATGACCTTCGTGTTTTCTCTCTCTTTGCAGGGTCCGCTTAATAGACTGTCACGTAAACCTTTGTGCAGTGAAATTTGTTTTAATGTTTGACAGGGGTTACTTCATTTTTCCACTGGACTATTAAAATCTTTCTTTTAGTGGACCTTTCGTATAAGCACACCTTCCTTCTGTGCTTTTGGATAGGAAAGCTATCTAACCTTATCTTCCTTTTTTTTTCTTTATATCTCTAGTAGTCTTGCGTTACTTACAGTTGCTTACTCAATTGATTATTGCTGGATTAGTTTACCTTTTATATCAATAAAAACAGTGTATTTGGAACTCTGAATTCTTTAATGGATTGGTATGTTAAGACATAAAGAAATAACATTTATCTTACTTGAATGTTAAGGACTATGCTATCTTCCTTTTTTATCTAATATATTGGATTTTTAAAATGTGTTTAAAACCCTTTGCATTTCTAGATTAATTATTTTATCAGAGAACATAATGAAGAGAAAGAGATGGCAGTGCTAAGGTTCTATTTGTTTTTGCTAGTGTTGGAGCCTTTTATCCTTACAAAAACATTAATAGTTTTTTGTTTGTTTTTTTCCACTGCTCTGACAGTGTGGCTGAAAATCAGCAACACCAGTGCTTCAGGTTATTGTCAGCTTGTTTATTTGTCTGTGGATACTCTTGCTGTCAACTTTAATTCTTGTATAGGTGAATTGCTTTCCTGCAAAGGTCTTAAGAAATCTCGTTTATGTTACTAAACTCATGTTCTGTTTTCCTAAAGTGCTTAACTGCATGATAAACTTCAAACACACGATCGGTCTATTGCATTTATTGATTTCTGTGCTTAAACAGAAGCCAAGTGTGGGCACCTCATTGAATCTGATCCTTTGATAGAAATGTTCCTAAGGCATAGGGGTAGCTTTATTTGTCAGGAGATTGGCTTCCATATGGAATTACAGTGATACACAGTATTTGTGACCAGTAATAGATATTCCCTTGCCATTTAGAAGGATGCCTCATACTTAAGCACTTGGTATTTACAAGTTTTTCTTCTTACAGTTTTTGTTTCGGACCCACAACCCTTTTGCTATAGTGTAAGGATTTTCATCAAAATCAGGTGATTTTGATTGTTCTCCATTGGCAAATCCATTGACCTGCAAAGACTGCTGTGTCTTAGTTACTAGGTAAGGAGCTGCTGTTTAGCATATGTCAAGTGAAACAAAATATTTTAGGATTAATACTACTTTTTTAAAATTCTGATAACATCATCAGAAGTAAACCAGAAATTGTAAAATGAACAACTAATTCAAAGGCCCCGGCACTGAGCAGTCACTGGAAAAAAAAAAATGTTTATAGACATACAAAATTTTATGAATAAGCTTCTTGTGAGATGGGGAATATTAATCTCAACAAAGTGAGGGGACTTGGCCAGTTTATTACAATCAATAAGAATTTACTCATTCACCCTAATGCAAGCTGGAGCTTGTCCTACTTCTCATATCCTGAGTGAACCTCTTTAGCTTTAGTGTCTGCTGACATTACAGTCCAGGGTTTTGGCAGGAAGAATTTTAATGTTTAATGTTAAAATACTTTATGGAAAATCAGAATAATCTGAAGTGGATAGTGAAAAGCTAACGCTCTTAGAAAACATGCTGTAACATGATGTCACATACTGTGGCATATCTTGAATCCCAAATTAGTAGACAATTGTTCCACAAAGCATAAAGTTTCTAGTATTTGAAAAGCATCAGTTATACTGTTTATTTTCATTTAAGAAACATTAACAATTGATGATTAAATTACATGTCATGAACAATATGATAACTTAATCAGCAGTCTTCATCTTTGATTTTGGGCATACTGTTGGTTTGAGAAAGCATGTAAGGGCAAGCTGAAGGCATCAACCACTATTGTTTTAAAGAAATTTAAACGCCTATTTATTTAGAAACAGTTTAACTTTTTGTGATTGATCTCAAAAAGAAAGAACTAATTTAATAATTTAATTTGCTATTTTATTATTCTTTAACCCCTTAGCTTTCAAATTTAAATGAGGATTTCTTTTCGATTTTATCTAAACAAGATCCAATTAAGGGATTTATTTGTAATAATATGTGTATGTTATTAAAACAGTAATTGCCAGTGATTCTTTTATTTCAATATATTGTGTAGTTTTCTTCTGTGTTCTAAGCACTAGTCATAGAACTTCATCTGTCCAACTTTGTAAATGAAGCCACTATAATAAAATGGAAATGCAATAGTCAATTGTTTGCTATTGTAAAAAAAAAAATAAAAAACAACCTTTTGAGGTTTTTTTTTTACTGTTGAGTTCAGTGTTACAATGCAGCTGTAGATGTAATTATGCACTGTTCAAAAATTTTTTTCTATCCCTTTTATACGTTGAATTTCCATGGTTATCTCTTTGCTTTCCTGAGTGGATAATGAGACATAATATATTCCCATTCGATATATTGTTACTTATCTTGTATGTTTTAAATGCAATAGAAATTATTAAAACATTTTAGCCAGTGTGGCCCCTGATATTATATCCTGGACTTCTGGCCATTTTCATTGCCCATACCTGTACATCCAGTTCAGTTTGCAGTTGCGTTTTCTTTTTTGAATAGGGTGTTAGAACTGAATACAATTTAAATGCCCAGATGCCAGTTAGTTATTAAGTAAAAATATAATATTTTATCTTTATGATGTGGAAGGAACTCTTAATTCCACCTGTATTAGGTCTTGAACTCTCATTTTGTACAGTGATCTGAATTCCTTCCTGTGGCCTACTGTATTCATTGAGAATGAAAGTTTTGTTACAATAATTGGAGAAAGGCTAATATTCCAAGGAATATACTACTGGCTATACATATTTCTCATGCATATCTATATTTTATAAGTGTTTAGTACAGTAAAATTTGAAAATTTTGATGTTTTTGATCAACTTAGTAAATTGAAAAGTTCATAAATTTTTTAAGTTCATAAATTTAATAAACCCCTTGGATTCAGATGGCCATTATAACATTCTGGAAATTATGGTTGATGAAATAAATAATTATGTAAAAAAAAAGCTTAATTAATTTGATACTTTCAAGAAGTTATTTCTTCAGTTTTTGAGGAGACTTAACCAAGGCAACTGATGTTTCATTAGAAAGCCCCAGAGAAAGATCTAATATAGAATACTGGCAATGCGTTACAGAGGTTTTGAAAGTGAATTGAACATCATATTTGATTTGTTGTAGAAGATGATAAGTGAAATATAGCATGTATGGAGCTACTTTCTGTAAAGTATAAAATGCAAAATAATACTCAAAATGCTTTATTCTATAATTTTGGTGCAATATATTTTAAAGGAATCTTAAGCAGCCATATAGTTGTTCTATATATTTTTTCACTGTGAACCTATTTCTTGCTTGTTAATGTGCAATGAGCAGTTAGTCTAAATAGCTGTTAGAAGACTACAAACTCATTTTCGCTGCTGAATAGTTTGTGATCACTGAACATTGTTGCAATCTTTTCACGGGCAAAAACTTGACAAGTTCAGTGGTAAATAATTGCAAAGGGTAAAAAGTTAAAAAGACCGAAACTCAGCATAACAAATAATAAAATTACAAGTAACTTCCAAAAAATTTGGTAAATCTCTGCACAGACTTTCACAGGGACACCTCAGGCTTTTTAATGTTGTTCTTTTAACATGGCTGTAGAATTCTGTAGAGACACATACAGGGAAACAGGGTAGCTACCACAAGAGTAGAAAAGAGGTATCTGACTGACATGCCAACACCATCCTGAAAATCACTGAATACAGCTACAGTTTAAATCTTAATGATTTCTGGTTTGTGGAGATAAATGCATTAGGAATTATGAGGTGCATTAATACTACAGTATGAAAAACTCACTTAAGTTCTTGTGGCAAGAATAAGAGCCCTCTTCTAGTAGATTGCAAATGTCTGAAACTGAAATAAGTAGTCTAAATATCAGCCAAATTATTAGCCAAATAAAAATATTTAATTTATTTTCTGGACAAATTTCAATTTAAGTCATTTTGCTGCAAATGAAGACCTTTTAAGTATATGAAGAAATGGAGCAAATACTGTTACTCAGAATATAGTTAACTGAGAGACTATTAAAAGTTTCATTTCTCCCTATAAAAACACATAAAAGAGAACCCGGGTTTGGTTTTTTTTTTTGTTATTTTTTTCTTTATTGTGAAATTATTATAATTTTGAAAGGACTACAGTAACAATTAGTTTAGATTGAATGGGAGACCTTAGATAGTCAGTACTATTTTCTCTCATTTTCTATTGGAATGACTGGATATTAAATGAAATAAATTATTTAATGGGAATTTTTCTAATTTGTCCCTGCATCAAGACAATGTTAAACACAGATATTACAAAGTAATTGGATTTACTGGAAAAAAAAATTGTTCAGGGATGGTGGATAATGGGTATAAGATGGAGAGAAACAAGGTATCAGCAGCTTGCTGACTTATATTGTTGATCAAAAATGCATGCTGTTGTCAGGAACTAATTTTGTTTTTGCAGTTAAGAATATATGAAATACGTAGTATTTGACTTCTCAGCAGCATTTAAAGAGTTTGCATGTAAATTACGTAGCTTATTGCCTTTCACGATATTTCTATACTGCCTTTGCTTAACAAAAGTTAAAAGTCATGCCATGCCATTTAAGTTTCCAAACTGATAGGAAAAGATGGAGACATGGGTTTTTCTCACCTCGAAATTTCGTTTTTTAAAATTTCTAATACTCTGAAACTGCATTTCGTTATAATTGCAGTTGTTCAACACATGCAAGCATTCATACACATTCATATATATTTTGATCCATAGAGGCCTACTAATAAAGTGTAGGTTTCTTTGTTTTCTCTAATTAGCTTGCTTTCAAGGAGTCTATAATGGGGTCTCACTTTCTAAGCCAGCCTACCTTGTCAGGGCCTGTCATTAAATAGCTGGAGGGGTTTAGCTTGAACCAGTTCCTCATCTTCCACTGTACTGCTGTTCCTTTTCAGTGCTTGGTGGGACAATGTTTTTTATGGCCTTTTAACAACCCAGTTCTTTGTAATACTTTTATCAATGATCTGGACAATGAGATCAAGGGCATTCTTAGTAAGTTTTGCAGAGGCCGCTAAGTTGGGTGGGGATGTTGATCTTTTGGGGAGAAGGAAGGCTTTGTAGAGAAATCTGGACAGGCTGTTTCAGTGGGCAAAGACCAACTGTATGAGATTAATCCAGGCTGAGGTCTGGGTCCTGCCCTTTGTTCCCTGTAACCCCATGTGGCTCTACAGGCTGGAGCAGAAAGGCTGGAAATCTGCCCATCAGTAAAGGAGCTGGTGATCCTGGTCAATGGGTGGCTGATCCTCAGCCAACGTGTGCCCAGGTGGCCAGGAAGGCCAGTGACATCCCTGTATCAGCAATAGTTTTTTCAGCAGGACCAGGACAGTGATGATCCATCCCCTTGTACTCAGCACTGGTGAGACTGCATCTTGTGTACTTTGCCAAGTTCTGGGCCCTTTACTACAACAAGGACATTGAGGTGCTGAAGTGTGTCCAGAGAAGGGAAATGGAGCTGGTCTGCAGCACAAATCCTGTGAGGAGCGGCTGAGGGAGCTGGGGGTGTTCAGACTGGAGACTGTCTACAACTACCTGAAAAGAGGTTGTAGCGAAGTAGAGCTAGGTCACTTCTCCCAAGTAACAAGAAATAGGACGAGAAAACAACCTCATGTTGTACCTGGGAATGTTTAAATTGAGTAGTAGAAAAAATTTCATTACAGAAAGAGTTGTAAAGCACTGGAACAAGCTGCCAATGGAAATGAAAGTATTTAAAAGGCATATATATGTGGTACTTAGGCACATAGTTTGCAGAATAACTAGGTCAGAAAAGACTTTTGAGATCATTGAGTGCAACATATAACCTAACATCACCTTATCAACCAGAGCATGGCACTAAGTGCCACATCCAGTCTTTTTTTGAAACTCCTCCAGGAACGGTGACTCCACCACCTTCCTGGGCAGCCCATTCCACGGCCTGTCAGTCCTGTGATAAATCTTCCCTGGTGCAGCTTAAGACTGTGTCCTCCTGTCCTGATGCTGGTTGCTTGGGAGAAGAGGCTGACCCCCACCTGGCTACAACCTCCTTTCAGGCAGCTGTAGAGAGTGATAAGGTCTCCCCTGAGCGTCCTTTCCTCCATGTTAAACATCCCAGGCTCCCTCAGCTGTTCCTCATAGGACTTATGTTCTAGACCCTTCACTGGCCTTGCTGCCCTTCCCTGGACATGTTCCAGTATCTCAACATCCTTCCTAAAGCAGGAGGCCCAGAACAATAATCAAGGTGTGGTCTTTAGTTTGGTGGCAGATTTGGCAGTGTAAGGTTAGTGGTTGGACTTGCTGATCTTTGAGGTCTTTTGCAACCTTTATGATTTTACGATTCTGTGTTCAGTATCTGAAATAAGCTTTTGGGTATATTCACAGCAGGTTCCAGCTAGCTACTCAAGTACTCGGAGATGGTCTGCATCTCCTGGTATATGATGTCCTATCCCTAGCCTGCAGAAAGTTTTATCTGAGTTAAAGAGATGTGTTAAAGTGTTAGCTGTTGCCTTGTGGTTACATAGAGCATACAACAAATATATTTGACATCCTTTTACTGTATTATGTTGTTGGTATTTATAATCAAAAGCAAAATTTTGTTTCAGTTCCATGGTAAGTAGATTCGAAAATAGAGATGCATTTGGCTGACTGTGTTGTATTTTTAGTTGGCTTGATTTTGAATGCTAAAGGAGGGTTTCTGCTTTCGTCCATGTTGAAAACAACAGGAGAATGATCTTAGCCTTCCTGATAGAAATCTTTTCACTCTACCTGCCCCTGAAAATAAAAATAGGCAGATACTTACAGGCTGTGGAAGAGAGAACCTGGAAACTAAGAAATGGTGTAATAGTTGCCAGTATCAAGTATCTAATTCAAGAGTTTTGAGGAGACATGAAAATGACAGGTACATAGGGAAAACCTCTTCAATATTGTCTCCTTGTCCTTGGACGTAAAATAAGTGAATTGAAGTTGCACTGTGAAGAGGAAATAATTTCTGCAATAATAAAATTCTGAATTGTTGACTCTCTTAGACTTGCTCTAGGTGGAGATGTGTCATGTGCCTTCTGGCCATAAGAAGGCAGAGGGAGCAGTATGTTGCACAGGAAATTGGTAATAATATGCAGGGTTTTTTTAATTCATCACAATATACCGCATGGTTTATCAAAATCAATTAAATGGTATTTTTAGTCTAATGATGCCAAATCCTAGGCTTTTCTGGTATATAAAAGTTTACAGAATCAATTTTTATGTGCTTCCCTTACATCATATTGTTGAATGTTGTGAAAGTGCAGCATACTAAGGTTCTAAAGATACTACTAACATCAAAAGTGGGCAGCTACTCATTGGCTCACATATGAGTTTCAAGGTTTAGGGCTATGATAATGGAAGCTCATGAATATTGTAAGGGAGGAAAATGTTTTCAAAGCTGTGGGGAATCTTATATACCTGTTTCGTTTCAGTTTTGAAGTACGTTCACAGGGTAGGACATACATTAGTTCATTTTTAGTTCAGTCATTTGAGTCTCAAGTTGCATATGTATCTTCAGGTGTGGAAGAAAAATATTTTTATTCAAAATTCGGGGATATTTTTTTAAAGAACATTTATAAGTTATGGTAAAGACCTACAAAATTACTGAAACCTAGTAAAATTCTGGTTTCTAGAAGAGGTACCTTTTTCAGTAAAAACTTACTAATTTCAACTCTGACCTTCATTATTGGTGTTTTTGATCTGCAGGAAACTGATAACTTTGAATATTTCAATTGAAGTGCAGAGTTGAAAATAATAGGTGTGAGGATTTGTTGGAGAACTTGCATGAAAAATGTATTAGTTGATTTAGCAGGTTTTTCTAGTTGGATCAATAACTACTAAAAACTATTTGCTCTCAATATGATAGTGAAATCTAACTTTTGATTCAAGGCTGTCTCTTTTTTGGTCATGTTTAATTGTGCTTGTCCAGCCAAAGAAAGTTGTTTAGTACTTCATTCCATTATTTAGTCACTTGCCTCTGGCCTCACATTTATTTTGAAGCTTTACAGTCCTGAGAGGCTTGTTTCTTCAGAATTCTAGATCAAGTACTTTTACATCCTTATTTTCAAATTTCTTACTGATTTTTTTTTTTTGTTCTGCAGAACGTTTAAACATGTTTAAGTTGTTTTTTTTTTTCCTAAAGCTAGTGTTAGGAGCTGCTTGTATAGTTCAGGAGTTGCTATATTTTCCTGTACGTGCTACAGACTGGCAAGCAAAATAAAAATAATATAAATGTTGTAACACAATATTTTTATGGCAACTCCCTTGACACTGTGTGGGGGAGGACTGTTAGTTCTCAGTATTGAAATTTTGTGGAAGCTTTACCAAAACACAGGTGATTCCCTAAATTGCATTTCTCCTCGCTATGAGTGAAAGAAAGGCCATGCAATCTTCTCTTCCCAAGCACATGTCACCCCTTTTCTCTGTGCTGAAATTCAGTTAACCTGATTTCAGAAGTTTTTAAAAGATTTGGCTATTTTAGGATTGGTGTTTGGAAAATGTCAGGGAGCAGCTCTGTGGAGGCAGGTGAGTTGGGAGGTGAGGGTGTCGGAAGTGCAGGCTGTGCTCTCAGCGGCAAGGCACAGTGCTGCAGCACAAGCTGGGTGAGCAGCACTGAGGGCCGGTAAGAACCATCTGCAGCCCCAGCTGAGCTGCCAGCCCGCTTCAGGGAACGTGCAGCGGCCGCCTTATGAGCAGCTGCTGCAGGTGTTGGAGGCTCTGTGCACTCCAGGTCTGCAGCCCAAGCCCAGGCAGCAGGAGATCGGACTGGGAACAGGTCTACGCGTGCCTGAGCTCAGGCAAGGCCTGAATGTATTCAAGGTGCTGACTGAATAAACAGAAATAGGTAATCTATTAAATAAATGCAACTGTTCTGATCACTTTTGCCCAGCCTCACTCACATTTCAGTACAGTTAATGCATTACAAGTTAAAACCTTTCCTTTTCACATTTTGTTTTGTTTTGTTTTAAATAGTTTCTCACCTTTACCAAGTGTGATAAAAAAGGTAGGAGAAACAATATAAAAGGTATTGTGATGTAGACATGATCATGTTGGCAGCAATAGCCTTCTGAACCAACTGTAATTCTCTTTTAGATTTGAGTAACTGTCAAAACTGTTACTACCAAGTGTCCTTAAACAAAAAAAAGGTTCTGATCACCTGTTGCACTTACACATAAATGATGAATTTATATACAAAACCTCTTGTCTACTAGGTGTATATTTCTATGTATATACCTGTGTTTCCGTTTCCAGTATTTTAATAATATTTAATATATAATCTATTTTCCTTAGTGTTCATGTTCAGTATTTTTCAAAGCACTTATACAATTATAGAATCAGAGAATTGTTAAGATTGGAAACTACTGTTAATTACTATACATTACTATGAAATATTTTTAAAAAGAAAACAGACTGTGATTACCATGTGCAAATAAGGTAGAAGAGTAATGTAATTAGAAAAATTGAATCCATATTTTCCAGTAGACTGGATGCTTCTTGTCTGTAAAACAAGGATAATTAGGTGCTAATGTAGAAGCTGGTTGAGAGAATGGTTACAAACACTGTTCATGAAGTTGAGCTTTTTTTGAAAGACGTATGTTTGAAATTCAAAATAAACCTATAAATAAGAAAAAACATCTACATAAGGATATTCACTGCATACTTCTCAGAAACCACGCACCAAAGACTGGATCTTCATTAGACACAGCAGTTTATATGAATATTATATCCTTTCACTTTCAATTAATGTTGAATATTCTGTCGCTGCCCGAATCGGCCTCTTTTGCCTCGGCTAGCTGTGGCCGATGTCAGCGGCAGGAGTGGGGAACCAGGCTAGCACTGCGAGGCTCAACCTGGAACCTCCAGAGCTCCTCTGCGCTCTGGCGTTGGGGCTTACAGGGCGACACAGGATGCGGCGAAGGGAGAAAGAGTGCTCAAACTCCTCCGATTTCCCAGGAACAAGTTTATTCCAACAGGTGCGGGGCTGGGATCACAGGGGAGAGGTCTGAGCTGAGACCCTGGGCACCCCCATGCGCCAGGTTTTAAGGACCGTGGGCGGCTCGTATGGTGACCAATGGGACAACAGCAACGGAGGGGTTAAGGGTGGGGATTACAATATGCAGGACCAATGGTAGGGACCCGGGGGGGGGGAAAGCAACTGTACAATCAATAGGGCGTCGAGGAAGGGATGATAGGCAGGGAAAGAACTGGAACAAAAGGTGGGGGTTCACATAGATTGACAGGGCTTAGGGGCAGGATTAGGGTGATGGATGGGGAACAATCTGGAAAAATGGGAAGGGTTTACCATGATGGGCACCTGGGGACAAACCATTCTTTATGACCGGGGAGCAACTGGGGTAAACTACCTCTGAACTTAATAAAACCAAGCAATATGGGCGGCAACATATTCTATTTTAATTTTGTTAACTGTGAAGGAGAAAAGAAATTTGTGGCCTTAACAGTGTGCAGTCCTGTGCTTGGTGTCACAAAGTTGTGACGTACATACTGATAGTTCTCTGTGCTGTCTTTGTATTCCCTTTTGCTTGTCCTTTTAGCACCAAAATCAACAAGAGCATTTTAACAATGATAGATGAAAAAAAGAAGAAAGCTACCAAGTCACTTCTTACTCCCAATGTGTGTTTTTGTGAAGTGTGTCATGGTCAGCAAGTGTGTTATGGGAAACTCTTCCTTTATTTCTGTTCAGTTTGACATTTCACATAAAGGAAGGACAATTTGGATTCCAGATGTCTGCAGCTCATCTGAAGAAGAAACATTTTTCACAACTTGCTCTTTATTTTAATACCATCACCTTGTGAAATTATTTGTCTTCAACTTTTTAAGTGAATGATCAGTTGGTGAGTCATTATCAAAGAAAAATTTAAAAGTTCTTAGCATTTTATGTCCTTTTTTGCTTTCAGCACTCAGTTAAGTAATTTTAGATTTCTATACATATAGTACTGTCTGGAGATAAAGCCAAGTAATGTTTCTTCATAGCTTTTTTCCTACCATGGCCGTGGGAACTAGAGCTGTCAGAGACCAGTGTCCTGTATCTCAAACTTTGAAGCTTCTACAGTTACTTTCACTGAGAACAGGTGTAACTGTAATGAACTCTCTTCCTGCCCTGCAAAACTCTGGAAAACAAATAGGTAATGAAGCCCAGTGGTAGGAGCAAGTGTTACTGAGCCATGCCCAAATGCAGTTTTTTGTCCAATTTCAGTGTAGATGTTCCATCTTGGGTGTATCCTCTCTCCACCTTAGCCTTATATATTGTACATAATCATTTTACACCATTAGACAGCTGATCATCTCCTGGTGTTGGAGGGGGAGAGAACTGAAAAGGGGAAACTGTGAAAACTTTTGAGATAAAGACAGTTTAATGGGTAAAGCAAAATCTGTGTGCACAAGAAAGACAAAATGAGGAATTAATTCAGTACTTCCTATGGGCAGACAGGTGTTCAGCCATCCCCAGTATGGCAGGGCTCTATCACACACAACAGTTATGGGAAGACAAACACCATAACTCTGAATTTCCCTCTGCCTTCTTCCCCCAGCTTTTATTGCTGACTATACATCATGGCATAGAACATCCCTTGGGTCAGTTGGCATCACTTGTCCTGGTTGTGTCCCGTCCTAAGTCCCTGTGCACTCCCAGCCTCCGCACTGGAGTTGCAGCATGAGCAGCAAAGTCAGCCTTGACTCTAACTGCTTCTTAGTATTATCTGTAACATCTTCATGTTATCAGCACTCTTCTGGTCACAAATCCAAAACACAGCACCATTAATTTTCTTCAAAACACTGCTTTGAAGAAAATTAATTGTATCCCAGCCAGACCAGTAGTTTGCACGTTCATTTTCCTCTTTTTTTCAGTATGCCTTGGTTTTCACTTCACACTTGGAAGAAGGGTCAGCATTTTAAGTGCAATTCTTGCTGAGAGAGGCGGTCGTTAGAAGCAATATGACATGAAAGACATGTCATAGAACAGAGGAACAGCTGATACATTTAAGGAGCACACATGTTTTTTCAGGTCTAACATTTGCAAATTTTGAACTAAACATGTTTTGAATTTGTCTTAAATGCATTGATCTTTCAATCAGATTGAAAGAAGATGCATGGTGTCTGTGTAGAAGAGAAGAAATAGGATTGCAAGTTCCTAATCTTGCAGTGCAGATAATTCTATGACTTTTTAATCACTTTATGTGGTTATTAGTTGCCATAACTTCAGTGGCTGATACTTGTGATCACAATGAGAAATATACTATCTACTATAGATATATAGAAGTAATAAAATTAAAATATTTTTTCTATTATGGCCAAAGTTTACTTAAGCAAATATAACATTTTACTACATAGCATAAAACTACTGAATCTTGTCCACTTGGTCAAGAAATGTCTGAAATACATGTCAGAAATAAATCTTTTAAACTCAGTGCATTGTAATAGTCATGAATGAAAAAAGCTTGGATAGCGAACATCAATTCATATTCAGAACTGATGTAAAATTTCAGTATATTTTTCCTAGGAAGCGTGTGATAGATTATCAGAGAGTGCACCATGGTTTCCCTATCAGATGCTAACATATGGCAGGGAAAACTGGCACCCCTGTTTATTCTCAGTAACTATCACACTACTTAGTGAAGTGCAATGATAATGCTGTAGCTTGCATTCTTTTTGGGGCTTGTGCATGGAAGATAATGTTCTAATACCACCATCTGGGACAAAAAATATGCTTTGTTAGCTCAGCTCTTTCAAGGCAAACTAAAACCCCATGCATGAAAACCTGCAAGTTCAGTTCAGCTAAAACTGTTTTCATGTTTTTCATGCTCTGTTCTTGATGAATGACAAAGTTTTACCATTTCATGGGATGCTTGCATTTTTTTAAGAAAGCACTCCTTGAAAAAAAAAACCAATTTTTTTTCTTCAAAAATCAAGAGATTATATTACAGTAGTTTTCTAATTACTCAGAGTGATTTTCTGAGAAGAAAAACTTTATAAGATCTCTCAAAAACTTGTCTGCAACTATATGCTGCCCTGATTGATGATGGTAGAAAGAATAAAAACTTTTTAACAAAAGTAAATAATGTGGGAAGAGACACAGTCAGTGTTGAAACAGTAGAAACAGAGTTGACTATAAATGAAGAATAAATCATTGAAAACTTTCAATTTATTTCTATGGTACGTGAGCATGCATCTATTTACCTTGCAGGTGCTTGGCATATATTTAAATGACTGGAAATACTCGAGTGCTTTTGGAAGAATCAAGTGTGAGAGTGAAGTTGGTCCAAGGAAAGGGTGTTTTGTGATCCTTACTCACAGTGACTAACATTGGGCCAGTGACAGGCCATTGGTGCAGCTTTTGGACACAAATTTTCCATGGAAAGATGTAGCAGTGCAGTGCTTGTAGCATCTCTAACCTGTTCAGAATCAGCAGCATGTGCATGTGCAGATGGCTTGCTGGTCTCCACCATCATCTGGATGGAATCTTCAATTAAATTTGAAACAAGCACAGCGAGGACTGAAAGTCCTGGAGGGTTTCCTGTTGTATCAGCTGCGCTACCAAAATTGCTTTGTTTCAAGGCAAGGGAAGGAAAGCAGTAGATGAGACATCTGTTGGGTTACACTAGAGAGTTTCACTAGAGAGAGCAGCTAAAAAAGACTGTTTGTATGACTTGGGTTTCAGAAAGCCTCTAAACAGGCTTTTGGGCATACAAAATACCAGACTAAATACTTGCAGTTCTTTCCCTGGGGTGTGGTGGGAAGCTGAAGTCAGCTAAGGCACATGCAAATTACAGTAGGAATATTAAAAAATTTCTCTTTTGATGTAAAGTGCATACATCTATCTTAAAGTTTATCATGGAATACTCGAGTTTCTTCTTCTCCCCCTCTTCCCCCAACCCCACAAAGTCATTGATCTTTGCCATGGAAAGGAGATTAGCAAATATTACTCCATTGTAGCTCATATATACAAGGTCTGCCTGGTTTTGTGTGAGATCAAGTTTTAATCTCTACAAAACAGAGAGTGTAACCTCCATAACCAAAAGGGGTGATGTAATCAAATCTGGCTTCCTGACCTTTCTAAAGGATTTAATCAATTTTTCTATAGTACAGGAAAAAAGAAGGGTTTTTTAGGATTTTTTTTTCCAGACGGTAAATTCTAGCAAAAATCTAAAATTAAGACAAGAACATTTTCATATTTCTTAATTAATGTTTTCATAGAAGAATTTCCAGGTTTTTCTTTCCATCCACATGTACTTTCTGCATATGTATACAGCATTAGGCTTCAGAATCTACTTAAAATATTCTGATTCTTGTCACAGTCTAATTTATTGAGTATGTGTACTGTGGGCATCATTAGGACATCTTCCCAGTAAAGGCATAATCCCATAAAATGGGATGAAAGAATTGTGAAAAAACCCTGAAATAATTAGTACCTGACTCTGACTTTCCAAAATTTTAGCTCATGGTTAATTATTTGATTTCATATTTCTGCTTTTATACATCTTTTTTTAGTGTTCATTGGAATATTTTATTTTTTTTTCACATTCATTTTTTGATCTCAAATGTTAGTGGGTGCTAGCCTTCATTTTTGTGTCTCTATGAAGCCAAGATATACAGAAAAAGTTACTATTCAACTGTTGCTGCTGGTTCAGGTTGTTTAAGAGTACAAAAATCTTGCTGGCTTATTTCTCTTTTGGGAGACAAAATTAGTGATAGAGGTGCTTTGTTTCTGGTTTGGCTGTTTTTTGGCACAGAAACCTTTGAAATTTCTGAAAAATGTGCATAGTTTTCCTTTGCTAAACATTGTAATAAGTAGCAGCTGAGATTTTCCTGTCTACCTTTCCATCACTGTAATAGCTCACAGAACTCTACTCAAAAATACTTGTATTTTTTGCCTACTTTCTTGTTGCTTTGTGGATGGCGTGTAGCAGATAACCCCAGTTTGAGCCAAACATGCCTCCTGTATTTCTAAACATTTAGAAACTTAAGGCATAATTTAGAACTCATTGAAAATGTGATGATCAGTCTTAGATTCAGTGTAATTTCTGTGGGACTATTCCTCTGGGTTTTTTGATATAATTTTCTTTGATGAATATATCAATATATATGAAAGTATCAATATTCAAAAATAAAAGTCAGGGGTGTTTGGGTATGTAGGTCTACAATTAAATAATCTACTTTCCTAATGACGTGGAAGGCTGTTACTGCCACACTGAGACAGTATCTGATATACTTCCATAAAATAGGAAACATCTGTGTTTTGTTTCTTGTAGTAGAAGAGTGAAATATTCCAACTGTTATGTACATCTGGTGCTGCTTTCCAGCATTATATATCACATAATTTGTGGCAAAATCCCCAAAGTTTTTCATTATCTTTTCTCTCTCTAATTCCTATGCTGTCTGTACAGTTAGGTTCTATGCTGCTATCCTTGCCATTGCCAAATCAGACTTCCTGCCCTGAAAAGATAATGGACATCATCAGCAAAGTCATGAAAAAGCTATAGGAAAAGTAAAGACAGAAGTAAAACAGCTACAGCTGAAAATATTTTTTATCTGAACTAAACAGTTATGAAAAAAATTAGAATTCAATGCACTGACCGCAATATCTCTGTCCATGGAAGCTAAATCTGTAATAATAAACCTCCTAAAGCATCTTCATAACTTAAAATTCCACTCATTTATCTGCACCACCCTCCCCTCCCCCCACCTTTGCAGTCCATGACTTACCATTTGTTCTAAGTTTTCTGAGTTGTACTCTTAAAGAGTATTTCTGGAGCTAACCTGATTTGAATGACTTAAGTAGTCTGCGTCAAAAGACTCAAGTAAGTGTTCATGAGGAACAAACAATTCTGGTGGCATTTCAATTTTTAGAGGAGAAGAATCTCTTCATGACCCTAAAGGTAGCGAGGAAAGCCCAACTATCGGGATTTTCTTGGAACTAAAACTTAAAAGATTAGTTTTTACCCCCATATGTACATGTGCCCAAGTATGAACTTGTTGAAGTCTGTTACAGAATGAGCCACAATATAAAGATGCAAATAATACGGTTTAATTTTTACCTTTTGCTACAACATCATATCTTCCTTCAAAAAGCTCATTGGTCATAATAACCTCACAATAGTAATTTTATGTGGAGGAGTAAAAGAAGCAGTCGTGAGCATCCCTTCATGGGATTGTTCCTTTCATTTCATTTGCTACTGTTGGACTGACCACAGTAGTCTTTAGTAGGAGTGTGACACTGAGCAGCCTCTATTGTGTATTTCTAAATGGACACATGGTGAAAGCAAATTTAAAGTTAACTACAATTAGAGAGCATGGATCAGTGATGGAAGGCTGAGGCTTGAGGGGGACAACATTCAAGTTGTTCAGTTATGAAAAATGAACATTTCTCGATAGTGCAAAGATGCCTTGTTTGGCCACATGGGGTTACTCTTTGCTGTGCATCTCTCTGAGGTCAGTGTGGGAACTGACTGGTCAAATAAGAGATTTTTAGGCTTCAGGCATTAGCTTG
Source organism: Poecile atricapillus (assembly GCF_030490865.1). Lineage (NCBI taxonomy): Eukaryota > Metazoa > Chordata > Aves > Passeriformes > Paridae > Poecile > Poecile atricapillus. Next base: position 22,930,239 of record NC_081251.1, on the reverse strand, counting down.
AGCCTGTGTGAAACTAAGTCACACAACGTTCTCACTCTGGTCTGAGAAGGAATCTTTAGAGAAGGAAAACAGTCCTGTTGTCTTACTACTACTACTTGTTGCTGTGGGATTTCAGTTTCTTCAGGGCTGAGCCCCATGGGATACTCCCTAACAAGGAGTCTCCCTTATCTCAGTTCTGTTTCAGGAAAGATTCTCCAAAGGATCGTTTGCTTCTTGTTTCTCATGTTTATTCATATATAATTAAAAGACTTGGTAGGTCTTCCCCAGACCTTTTTGCACAAGTTCAACCCATCATTGCATGGCTCACTTTGGCTTGAAAAGCACAAAATGGCCTCAAACTGCTCTGCCTTTTTTTTATGTTTATAGTCATTCTTACCCAATTAACAATAGACACGTAAATTATTTTTGTTAATGACCCAATGACCCAACATCTGTGTGCTCCACTGTGGCATTTTCTATCCAATCACCAATTACTACCCAAAAACCTCTAGAAGAAGAGCATGAAGAAGAAAGAAGGAAAAGAGACAACACCCTGTCATGGGGTTACTTTACCTTTAAGGAAGTTAAAGTTGCTGGGGACTGAAAGGAGTCTCTTCTCCTGACCAATTATTGGTCATTACTGGGGATTGACAGCAATTTTAACCATTGAAAAGGGAGATCAACTTGTGAACCCTACCTTAAGATGTAAAGTCAGGGAACTTAGGTGCTCTTTGTTTCCTGGCTGTGAAGGGTGGCGGAGCTCCAGGCCTCCCGTTCCCTGCCCAGCCCATGCGGCCCGGGCAGGGGCTGGGCTGGCCCTGCCGCGTTTCCCGGCCGGGAGATGGGGCCTGCGGGGCTTGCCCCGGGCTCTGGCCGGGCCAGGCCAGTCCCTGGCTCGGCTGCAGTGAGGGAGCTCACCGGGGACTGCCGAGTAAAGAAGGAGAAAAAACTCTGGGCAGTTTTTTCAGTGCAGCGGGCCAAAACAGCAACTACTCTCTCCAGAGCAGCCATGGGGAACTTTCCATCGCAGACGGCTCCAGCTCCTGCACCGGCCGAGGCCACTGAACTGTCTACAAAAGCCTGGGCAAGATTTTAACTCTTTCATTACCCAGATGAGACTTTCGGATTAATCTTTTTATCCAGAGAGAGAAAAGGAGAGTGATCAACATGAAAAGAGACTTTATAAACCACCAGTGACAGGAAAGAAAAGAAGCTTCAGAAAAGGTAGAGAATAAGGAGATGCTTTAAGTAAGCTGAAATATTTTTCTGTTAAAACTATGGAGATGGACAATGAAGTCCTGAAAAGAACTCCTTTAATTCATGAGGGAGTATGGGGAGGAATAGAGTGTTCAAGGTGTAAAATTTGAGTAAAAAGTAGAGTGATTGTGATATAGTGAAGTGCTGGAAACAGTAAAGCGAAAATTGGAAGCCTTGGGGGGGCAATGAGAAAAACTGTTTTTTGATGAAGCTCACAGAAACAGATGAAGAAGACTTTTGCTTTTGAATAACTCGTCCTTAAAATGCAATCCCTAGACTCATGGCCCATACACACCTCAGAGTGATGTGGAATGGGAGGAGTGAGCTCTGATAACAGCAGCTCTGGGCAGCTGATATCAGGGAAAAGGAAAACTATAACAGAAATAGTTTTCTTGTGAGAAACTCCATAAATTAACAGAAAGAAACTTCTGTTTCTCTACAAAGACTGGTGAAAAGACTGTAGAAGGAATTGGGACTGTTTAAACCATCAAAGTTCTAAAGTTTTTGTCTCTGTTGTCATGTGAACAAAGGAATGGTGGGTAGTAAGAGATGAAAAGGTTTTTCTGGAAGTTTATTCTGGTGTTCTTATTATTGTAGTTTGTTAATAAACTTTCTTTATTCCTTTTAAGTTTTGTGCCTGTTTTGCTCTTGTTCTAATCCATATCTCATGGCAAGAAATAAGCAATTTTTTTTTTTGTTAGTTACTGGTTTAAAACCGTGACACACCCTTAATCCTCCATCTTCTCTTCTGCTCTCTAAACTAGTTTATACTCTAAACTTTAACTTTTTCACCCAGTGACTTAAGAAAACTTTCTAATCTACACACTTTTAGTTTTTCTATTTAACTTTAACAATTGTTTTCATGGTGTTATATGAAATTCAGTGTTTTCTTGGATGTCAGAGCTAGATATCAGAGACAAGGGCACACTCTTTGCCTCAGACTCCAACAAGTCTTTGCAGATGTTGTTTGTTGCCTTGTTGTTTACTTGCAAGAAACAGTCAAGTGGTGGTGTGCCTAACTGTCCAGTGATGGTAATGTGTTGCTTTCATGACCACTGAGAGTTTTACCTTTTTGGACCTTCTCAGAACTGTCTATAAAAGAAGATCTGGAATAATAAAACTTGCTCTCTTTTGCAACCAATGCTAGACAGTGTGTGTCTCTCTCTACTTTTCCATTCAGTGCAACAGAACAGGACTGGTGATTGAACTCTAGGCTTTCTGATGTGAAGCCACAAATGGAAATTGTAAAGTCCTTCTGTGAGAAGAAGCAGGGGGAAAAATAAGTTGCATAGAGCAGTCAGTAGGTAAATACATTGACAGTTTATGGTGGATGTAGCTGAAGTGATGCTCAGTGGTAAAAATGGGACTTACAGTGTCTAGTGTAACAGGAAAGTTAATTAACTTCTGCACAGTAGAACTTATTCAAGTTGGAAACAGATGCACATCAGTTTCCTGCATATATTCATTGAAATATAACCTTATACTCAAAGATGCTTACTCATAATGTATTCCTTAGGTCATAATACATTCCTAGAAGTGTTATGCAAATTACTATAGCTTGCATATGATGCTTATTTAATTGTACCTACCAAATCAAATGTTTATTAGAGCTTAAGTGTCTTGAGAAGATTGTAATGCCACTGTTAGGAATCAGAGTTGGTGCAAAGCTCAGTTTATTGCACATATCTCATTGCAGAAGCAACATAGCTTCTCATGTCTCTCAGTATTTAGAATTCTGCAGTGCTCTCTTTTTCAAATTGTACTTAAGACTCCCTGTCCAAGCAACGTCTTGTCTTGTAAGGACTAAATAATAAGTGGACAAATGAAAAGCAGTATTAGCAGAGTAGTGTTTTGAATCCCCTATTAAGGAAGTTAATAAAAACAGTTTCAAGGAAAATTGTGCACAAGTGACTTGCAGAAGTAAACTCTCTTGCATTTCTCTATCAAAAAATGTCCTCTTTTGCGGCAAAGCAATAATACTTTCCAGTATATTCCATGACATGTTCCTTTCTTTGTACTTTTCACAGCTTGAGTTGTTTGCTGTTACTGTCAGCTACCATTATTATGAATCATTTCAGTTTCTTTTCTGTTTCTTTTTCTGTTTATTTTTGCTAAGTTATTCTCAATTCAGTTGTCTTCTTAAGAGAAAATAGGGGCCTTAATAACAGAAATTGAAATGCTGTTCTGTGGAGACTTGAAAACAATATATCTCCATTTTATTTTGTCTCTGTATGTTTTTTTACTTCTCAAGTCCCAGAACTCTTTGTAATTAAGATATTTGAAACTCCTGTGGCCTGTAAAAATATGAAATGTAAAATTTAATGACAAATTAATGATATAAAATTATTTTTAACTTTATCAGGAAAGCTGCAGCACTTAGTTTCTGTTTCATTTGTCCACTTCTCTAAAATATTTTTTTTGCTCTGAGTTTTGACTGGGTTTGGTGCTGATAGTTTTTCAGAGTGTTTTTCCACTGTGTAGGGTGAATACATTGACAGCTTATGACTCTTCATGCATAAAATGGTGACGTAACGTATCAGAGCCTAGACATTTCAAAAGCAAAGCGTGAAAAATAGATAGATAGGGTAATTAGTTCTGTGATTTCCTACAGTCTGGAGACTTAAGGAGACAGTTGTATTTTATTGCTCTTTGATAAATATATATAAAATAGAGGATATCGCCCAAAAAGTTACTTCCTCAGTATGATGGGGAGACTGCAGATCAAGCACTTGACATTAGCAAACCAAATTGATTTCTGGATCAGAGGATCCATAACACAACTCTTTAAGATCAGCTCAGCAGGGTACTTCATGTGCCACTGAGGCAGGTCCCTTCTCTGGCTCAATCTTATCATCTTTCACATCTTTCATGATGAGCAAAGAAGTATGTTGCTTTTTTGAGAAAGATTTTTTTTTTTTAAGTAAAAATAGGCTATACTACCATCTTCTAGAGAACAGTAGATTTTCTCTGCCATAGTGTTTAGTCATGCTCAGGAACACTGGACCTTTCCAGTGCTAAGTGCTAAAATTTTCTTTAGAAAACCACTTCATTATCCTTGTCATTAATGCCTGTCCATATCTCTACCAATGCCAACGGTTTACCATCTGTTCACAAATACTTGTGGAACAAATATGTGCAAAGACTTATCTACACCTACAATTTTCCATGTAGGAAAAGACCGACCCACAGACAGCCTTATGTGAAGGCCTCCATGACTGTTATATTTCAAGATAAAATAATTGTCAGGTGTCTGAATAAGAGATCTAAATGAGAAGAGCTTTCAAAATAAACTCTTGCTTGCACATTAGTCAGTAAAAGTGCAGTGTCTATGTTGAATTATACTGGACAAATCAAAAAAACAAACCTGTGGGCATTAGAAAAAGGATATCCTTTCCAACAGATTCTTTTTTTACATAAATCAGCCCTATTTATCATGAGAATGAGCAGTGCTTCTGTTAAATTTAGCACGTTTTTCGTTCCCTTCTGAAGCATACTGAAAGCAGCATGTAAGCTGATTCAGTGCCTAGACTAATAGTGACATTCATGTGACCTGCTGCTTCATATGCGTGGCTTCTGTCACATGAAACACCTTAATCTGTAACAGTTCACTCTTTACTTAGGAAAGGGGAACTTTGCAACTATGGGCCTGGGTATTCACAGAACTATTGAAGCTGTCAAGATCCAAACAGAGCTGCTGAGTCCAGAGTATTTTTTTTCTATTTTGTTTCTATTTTAGAAAGAGCAGCTTCACATTGGTCTCAAAACTAAAGTAATCCTTGAGCCTAGTGTCTGAAGTTAAAAGACTAGTACTGCATAAAGCATAAATGCAATCAGACTAGAAATCTAAGCTTCCCCAGAAGTATGTACAATATTAAGTTGTGCTGAGAACAGTTCAAAATTATGGGTTTTGAAGAGTCAATAATAATGTCATGGAGACGAGACAGGGATAGATGACCTTGAGGTATAAGGCAAGTATTCAGCTTTGTAACTATTTCAGCCTTTTCTGTATATAATCTTTATTTCTACTCTTATATTCACCCTACTCTTTGACTATCAGTAAGCTCTGTTGCTTCCTAAATATTTTTGTTTTATTTTGTAGGTCTGGCTAGAACACTGCCAATTGCACCCTCTTTGAAACTGCTGCTGGTTTTTGGTTTTTTGTTGGTTTTTTTTGGTCTTTATAGCATTATTCATGTAATGGAATTAAAGATAGATTATTACATATTTGAGGGAAATTTCTTGCATTCCTATTCATAATTCGTAAGTGAATTTCCACGACATTGGAATTAGTCTTGCAGTCAAAATGCTTTAAATGTCTTGATACTTTTTGCTTTCCTTCTGCAAGGTCAGTAACGGGAAAAAAATAGTAACTGAAAAATAATTTGATTTTGGAACAATTATCCAGCTTCTCTGTCTTGCATATCCTGTTGGATATTGTTAAATATATTAAACTGTTATTCAGCAACCAGCCTAACCTGGCAATTTCAGAGTATAATCTTCACATCTCTAAAGAGACTATGTAAATAAATTCTGATTAATGTCTTCAAGCAGCCAGAATGGCATTTTCAAAAGTACACAGTTTTGGTTGAAATCTATCTCTGAAATCAATGCAAATTTTATCACTAGCTGTAACAGGAATATAGAAATAAGTGAAATGACGAAGTCATGGAAATCAGCTCTTGGACTTCAGAATGGCACAAACAAAGGAAGAAGTGTGTTTTTCATCCAGCCAGCAGTCAGAAGGGTTTAAGTATTCCAGGCAGTACAGGCTGATGTTTAAAAGGCAAAATTCAAAGGAGAAAAGAAGCTAAAGCCCCTTGTTGTTACACATCCACTATTAAAAAGCAAAGGTAGCCTGAGGCCAAAAAAATAAAGCTGTGTTAGGTATGTGTGGGTTCTGTGAACTTTTTTTCAATCTGTATTTTTTTCCTACCTTGATGTCTTATGGCTTATCTATGTGCAAGCTGCAAAAGAAGAACTGTCTAGATTTGAACTCTCTGAAGAAATAAACAATATGTTTGGACAATATAACAAAAACCTGCTATTTCTTGGGAGGGTCATAAAGAGCATGTTCTTGAAAAATATTTCAAAATAAATAAAATAAAACATTGAGCATCTTAAAAAAAAAAAAAAAGTAAATATTATTAAGTATAGCTGTGAGATAGGCATAAGGAGAGGGAGTTCAGTTTGGATGGCCCTAGGAAAACAACACACATCAAAATAAAAAGTTCCAGGCTTGCTAAAAGTGGGTGCTGTTGTCATTGTGCAAGGAAGAAGGAATAGGTAAGGCAAGAGACTGAGAGGAGGAAAAGGAGGGAGCTTCAAGGGAGTAGCTAAAATCTGAGGGAAGGTCTTTGGCATAGGGAGGACCTCTGAATGTTTCTTGTTTCACAGAAGTCATTGCCATGGTACTTGAATTAAAGTAACTTATTTTTGTTGGAAAAGTGAAATGGTAAAGTGTAAGCTTTGTGTGTAAACTCTTAGAGATTGATCTTCTATAGTTTTTGAGCTGTTGTACTTGATGTAGAAGCACTGTAACTGAACAAAACTTGGATTAACAGTTGAGAGCATGTGGCTGGTATGAAAACTGTTTAAACAAAATTCAAATAATAATAATAATAATAATGGAAAAAAAAGTAGCTGAAAAATACTCTATTATTTGGGTTCTATTTTATCTTCCACAATGCCCCCACATACTTTTCAAAACATTTAATATTTCTGTAACTAATTCAGTAGTTAAAGCAGAATCTAAAACTACATTTTTATGGTGTCTTTTTTAACTACAGTTTAAATGTTGTTTGCTTAATATGACTAAATATTTAGTGTCAGATTTTTCTGTTATATGATTATGTGGCAAAATCTTTTCTACTATCCATTAAGCAATTAACTTTGGGTACTGTCATCTGAAGACATTTCACCGAATGGAAAAGTTACTATCCTCTAATCAAATCTGACAAACTGAATAGGGCAAACCTTCTGTCTCATAGGAAAATTGAAAACCAAAATTCCTGCCTGTATATTTTTTTTATTACAATGCTGTTTATTTGCTGCCCAAAGCACTATTTATGTGACTTTTGCCACTTGCTTTTGGGAAAGTAAAAACATCAACATGTTAAGAAAAAGTAAATATGCTTCAAATATTGGATGTCAACAAAAAATTGATGCTAAAAAGCTCTAAATATAAGCGATAGTTTCCAAATAATTTTGGGCCAGTCATAAAATTAATACCTTTAGCATATAAATTAAATTATGTGATTTACTTATGAAAAAAAAAATAATGAATTGATGGACCCTTTAATCAGATTATCAAGATCAAGAGGTGGCTCTTGGCCTCCACCATATCTCTTGGAAATGCAATTTTGTGTGCATGTGTTTATATGTGTGTCCATACATATAAATTTCTTAGTTTGGTGGAGTTAGTTGGTCAATAAATTTAAGACATGTCTATATACTACAGTAATTCTAGTCACAGATACAGGAATCTGTGTAAAGATTCCTTTGTTCTAATAGATGATGGCAGAAAAGAAGAGCTAATGGTGCAGAAAAAAGAGTTTGTAATAGCAACTTAGTTTTAACCTGAATTTGGAGGTTGGAAGTTTGAAGGTCAGGAGATTTTCCATTATATTAATATGAACAAATTCTTTAGAGGGCTGGAGGGGACTGACTTTGCTGTAACACCCTGGTGATGCTTTTTTGATGGGTCACCTGTTTTGCAATTTCCAAGTGTATCAGAGCACTGAGAAGAGTGTAACTTGGTCAAATACTGGACATTGGATGTTGGTGTGGATTTACATAATGAGGAATTTGTGGGCTTTTTACTCCTTTTGCCTACATGTAGAGGAAAAAAACCTCCTGGATTTAACTGTACCAGAGTTTTTGTATCTCATTGTTTCTATCTCCAGGCTAACAGGTCTTGGAGAGCATAGAAAGACTAATCTTGGTATCCAACCAAACATTTACATCATCGCCTCATAGGATATTCGTTATGACGGAAAATATATAACTAAAAAAGGGAATAAAATAAAAATGAAGGTGTCTGCTGTTAGGTGACGATTGTGCTTTAAAAGATGTTGGTTTATCCTATGTTTATACGCACCCTAGTTAAATCTGCGTGTTCAAACTCTTACTGTTACATGCAAGTGGTGATTACAATTTCACATCTTCCTCCTCCATGGCTGCATAAGTAAATCTGTTTATGAGCATGCAATTCAATTGCCAACATTGTTACCATTTACAATGTATATTTAATTGAATTTTATATATTAAGAAATGTGTATTTAATTACAATATATTCTTAATTTAACACAAATCAAAATTATCTTAATTTTTTCTCCTAATTTTTTTCTATTAATTAATGGGAAGAGGGTTGATTCCCTGAGATAAATACTTGTACCAATGCATAAGATATAACAAATTCCATGGTGAATTATTTTCTTTTGCGTAATAAGAATATTGTTTTCAAGTGATTTTTCGGCATATAGTGTTAGGTAAGGAAATCAAATTAGTTTTTCGCTCATAATCACTAACCTGAAAGTGCTGTCAGTTCTGCTTAAGATGTAGGTATTTTAACTGTCAAGCAGATGCACACTGAATTGTAAAGTACAGAAAGATGGAAAGAAAGCTAGTAAGAAAGATACAAATTCATGTCTGTCTTCCTGGGATCAGCATACACTAGTTGAAACAAAACAGTCAAATAAGATGTGTTTACCAACACTGGGAAGTTGTGATCCTGATAAGAAATCTGACCAATACATTATAAAGTCCAATCCATTCATTGGATATGAATTCATATTCATATGTCTTCATAAATATTATTTAATTCATAAATATTCTTTAAGGGGACAAATTTTGATGAAACCTAATAAAGCAGTAGCTGTGACTTTGAAAATGGTATATCTTCTTTAGTATTGCAATGCATTATCTATTTTTTTAATAGATATCAGTCTTTTCCCTAATACAAGTTATTCCTTTGCTAAGTTTTCTCATAGTCAATTTCTAGATATTATTTTCCAAATCTTGAAATCTATTTCTAATCTATTTTCCAAATCTTCAGCTTGAGGACTGAGTTTTTGCATCTCAGGAGTCACTACCTTCACATAAGCACTGAAGTTTTTCATGTAAATGCTGATGAATAACTTCTCATAGTTCAGCTGAGTTAGTTCTGGAGAAATATCTTAGTACCTCTTTTACTGCACTCAAGGTTACCCTTACATGTCAACTTGTCATTTTCTAAGGTAGGACTTTGAAAGTGAGCTTTCATTTGGAACCTTCCCAAGGTAATAAGTGGACTTTGGAATTCCGAGGTGTGTGATGCAAAGGCACATCTCTGGAGATCCATACTTAGTGTAGAAGAATCGCTGATAAGTTATAAAATATTACACTTGTAGAGATAAATGTCTCTGTCAAGGGCTGTGCAAGTTTATGGGTATTATGCTTTCCAGCTCTCCTGATTCTGACTGCTGACTGCTGAGAACCCTAAGCGTGCTCTGCATGGAGCTGTCTGATATTTGTCAGATTTCTAATGAGCGCTGAGCTGCTTTCAAGCCACACCCTAGATTTTTAAGGTGACAAATACACAGTGAATGTCTTGCTAATAAACCCTTTTGGACCCTTGCTGCCCTGCATCAGACCCAGTTGTGTGTTCTCAGTAGCAGTGATTTTGTTTCTCTGCAGTTAAGGCACATCTCTCACAGAAAAGTGAGGCTGCAGCATATGGGAAAAACCTATTAGTAATACCTTAAAAGCTTTTCTCCTGGATTTTTTTTTTTTTTTAAAGCATTTTGCCACGCTTCTTGCAAGAGATTGAGTGTATCTTCTTTGAAACTGTGTTAGGAAGTTTTCTCCTCTGTACTCTGAAGGTTAGTTAGTGTAGCTCTTAGCAAGGACTAAAAATAGTTTTTACAATTATAGCAGAAATGAAATGGTATCCCCCAAATGTGTGGAGGTTTCTGCATTGGAATGAATGAAACAAAGGCATTTATTCTCCATTATTTTTCTGAGACAATAAAAGCCCGAAAGTCGTAAATTACTTAGTTCTGAACAAATTACTTACCTTTATTCATCTCTTACCTGTTCTATAAAGAATCTGAAAGACATTTTCTTTTCCTGTCAAGTCAGAATGACTATCAGTTTTATGTTCACTTTTATCTTTTGCTAAGCTCTGTCTAATCAGGTGTGGTGATTTTCATATGCTTGTGGAAGTTTTATAAATTATATGAGTGTATATAGGTATACTGTCAGTGTGCATTAACTATTCCTTATGACCAGAAATTAAACAAGAGTAAGGTTTGGAGAAGCCAGCCCTGCTTCCAGGGCTGAGATGTCACAGACCTTCTTAAAATCGTTTATTTTAAAATATAGTAGTTTTGCTCTTCACTGACTATGGACTTTTTGGGAATAAGTAAAAAGAAGGGGACAGACCAAGCTGCAATCCAGAACATATAGTTATTTGAAACTGAGTAGCAACTCTGTCTATTTTAACAAGTGAATTGTCATTCTTCCTGCCTTCTTTTCAGGGGAGTGTTTGTCATTAATTCATATGAATTAAGGTTCCATTACTAATTAAGTAGCAGTGCCATGGAAGTAGGCTATGTAGCCTTGTTGCAGAGTGAGTTCTGCATGGTTCTTTTAGACCAGACAAGAAAGACTTTACTTCCTCACTACAGTAGCAGATTAATTCAATTAACTCATTTTACTAAGGAGGTATAACCTGAAACTGGTTTACGGCTTAGATTTTACATCAGAGGTTTTTGTCTGGAGGAGTAGGGGGATTAAAGAAGTTATGCTGCTGTGGTTGAGTTTCCAACTTGCATTGACCTTGGAGAAAGGAACAGGTTATGTGTTGAGAGATATAGAAGTTCTTTCACTTTCCTACAAACTGGTAAGAGATCTTGTATGTCAAAACCCTGTACCTGCAGACTGGCTCTGGGGTATCTGTTCCCACATCCCTAGGTGTGACAGGGCCCTGCAACATATTGAACAGAACCTCTCCTGGAGGGGAAGCCATATAGCAAGATAATAAAGCATGACTGGAAAACGTTGCTATCATATTAATTCTTTTAAAAATGTGCAGCTGTAAACAAATTCTATGTCCAAATTTCTCAGAATGTTAATAAAGCTCTTCTAACTCCTGGCCATTATCCTTGGCCTTCAGATTTTTTCTTAGTGCTGAATTGGTCTTGCACTGTCAGCTTTCATCACAACAAGTGGCGTAGATATTGTATTTGCAGAGAAAATTTGAAATGTGTATTCTTAGGAAATAATTGACAAATAATACGCGTGGTTTTATTCTTTATTAATCTGAGATGGCTGCCTTTGCAAGGTTCTTGAGCTGCACTTGTCATTTAGTAAATAGGTACATGTAACATGTATCTCCATCTGCCTCATTTATGAACAGTGTTGCAATTTCACCTTGTTGAGTCTGGCTGTGTTCATGTTGTTTCTGAGTTACCTTGCTTTTAGTGCAGTCTAATCAAAGTCAAGACTAATTTTGATACAATCTGTTCCTCATAATACTAATACAAAAAGAAATATCAAAAGTAGTCCCTATCTGAAAATTTACTAATAAACAGTGGGTAAAATAATCTATAAAGTTTGATTTTCAGCAGTGGCCAATCAAGAAAAATAGTGCTCAGAAATAATTTTTTACTCTTTCTAGAAAGCTACATATGTTGTAACCAAAGAATTATACATTTCTAATTTTTTTTTTCTAGAAGAGCTGCCGGGCAATATTGATCCCATAATATCATTTATAAAACTCTGTAAACAAAAACTTATGAAATCTGTCTGAATCTCTCATTTAGACAAGATAAATAATTTTATTTTTGACAGATATACTGAGGTAAGTGTTTTAAAAGGAACATAAGAGACAGTTATGTTCTTGTGGTATATTTAAATAAAGCCAGGAAATTGAATTTGTATGAGCAGCATAGATCCTGTTCACCTTCTAGAAAATGTAATTGTCTACCACAGCACAGAATTTCCTTTTCACCAATGTTGCTACTGTGAGTGCCAAGAAAAATTGTAACTCTTCTTCTTCATTTTACTGTTCAAGTTAATCTTGTGGATTTTAATGTATTCAGTAAATGTAGATATGATTAGTTAAAGGCAAAACCAGTAGGGGATGGTGGGCTGTGATTCTTCAGTGGTTAAATTAAGTTTGTTGGGCCCAGAGTTCTATATACACATTTCAAAGACCAATGCTGTCACTCATTCTTCAGAAACAGATGAAACAGGGATATACAACAAGTCTGAAATTTCCATAGGGATGCTATTTCGGCAACTGCCAGTACAAGAAACCATACTTTTAATCAATATTAAAACAAATCCATGGGTGTCTGTCTTAGTACAGAACAGTCTTAGAAGTCTAGCATTGCCTCAGGATGTAAAAAATATAAATAAACACTAACTGAATATTTTTATCGTAATGTGGGTTTAGATGCTATCCAGAATCTTATTTTTTGAAAGAGAGAAGATAAGTTTTTCTATAAATTACTTGAATCAAGTAACATATTAAAAGAAATGATGAATTACTGATAGTAAATTAACTTTATTTACTGCATAACATTGTCTGTTGAAGCATTTAATTTATAATAAATATGAAATAAATAAATAAATATTTCCATGTTTCAACTCTTTTTTTTTTTTATAACTTTGATCTGAGTAGGTTTTGGACTTTGTCCCAAATGCAGCCTCAAGACACCCAGAGAAATGAATCACCAGCTGTGAGCTAAAGCAATACAGGAAGTGATATGAATATCAGTTACTGTCTTATATTCAAATGTCTTGTCTCCTTTTGGCCTGACTGTGGCAAACCAGTATCGCCTTGTGCTGCTGTGTGTAAGCAGCCACGAGCATATTTTAGAATGTGTAAGAGAAATGACACCTCCATATGTCCTAATTGTTGGAACAATGTGCTGCCCTCCTGTGGGTTGTCATTATTTCTTCATAACAATGCTGCCAGACATGTGATCATTGTGCCCAGCCTCTACTTCTCATCCAAGATTTAGTGTCAGCTTAACATTCTCCACTTCTCTCTTCCTTCTCCACTTTTAAACAAGAGCTAGGAAGCTTTTGGTGTAAGTGTAATGTGATTTGCCTTTGCACAGTAAATATTAATGATATGAGGTGTTTGCATCAACACTTCTTGTTTCTAAGTGTTTATGTGTCAGCCTGCATCACTGATTCATGTAGCTCTCTCCCAGTTTCCTGTTCTCACAGGATTTCTTATGGCCTCCTAAATCATTCAGATAATGGTGGCCTTGAATTCAAATAATGAACACAAATTTCTTTTTAACTCATTGTAACTTGAATTTGCTGTGCTGTCTGGAAAGCAAGAACCTTTCCTTGTTTCTTTCTTTCCTGCGTGTCTGTGTTAGTTCAATTAATGTATTGGCTAAAGATGTATCAAAATTAATTTTTAAGGTATTCTACTTATGACTATCTTTCACAAAATCACTGAGCTGAAAGTCACCTCCAAGATCATCAAGTCCAACACCTCAACACCTCAACACCTCAACACCTAACACCTCAACTACACCATGGCACTGAGTGCCACATCCAATTTTTTTAAGACACATCCAGGGATGGTGACTCCACCATGTTCCTGGTCAGACCATTCCAGTACTTTATCACTCTTTCCATAAAAAAATTTTCCTAATATCCAACCTATATTTCCCTTGGCACAGCTTAAGACTCTGTCCTCTCCTTCTGTCAGTTGTTGCCTACAGTACAGTTCTGTCAGTTGTACCCCCACCTGACTACAGCCACCTTTAACGGAGTTGTAGAGAGTGATATGGTCACCTCTGAGTCTCCTTTTCTCCAGGCCAAACAACCCCAGCTCCCTCAGCCGTTCCTCACAGGGTTCGTGTTCCAAACCCCTCACCAGCCTCGTTGCCTCCTCTGGATGTGCTCAAGTGTCTCAACATCCTTCCTTAACTGAGGGGCCAGAACTGGACACAGAACTCAGGTGTGGCCTCACCAGTGCCAAGTACAGGGGAAGAATGACCTCCCTGCTCCTGCTGGCCACACTTTTCATGATACAGACCAGGATGCAATGAGATTCAAACCTTTGAAGATATGAGGATTTATTATTTTCAATGTTGTATTCATCTAGACTTTTCGTAGAGAAAATTTTGATATTAGAATTTAAGCCATTTTAGAGTTGAATTTTGTGTTCTTGTGCCATTTGCTTGAGAAGACAATTTATTCCAGTATAATCAGTTCAAATACTGAAATCCAAGACTGTCAAGTTAAAAAAAAAAAAAAAAAAAAAGAGTTAATTCCTTTTTTAGGAAATGTCTAATAGGAATTTAGGGGGATGAAGAGATGAATTTTCTTCAGAGAAACTGAGAAGACCAGCAGAAAAATCCCCTTGCCAGTAATAATTTATAGCAGTCCTTTAGAGTAGACAAGTTTGTTGGATTTTTTGTTGCATGTTTTGAAGGGGAGGATGTTTTAGAGAGACTGGAGCTGTTTTTTAGATTATGCAGTGCTGCAAGAGAATGTACAGTTCATGCTTACTGTGGCCAGGTCCTTGCAGTAATGAGAGACTGAAAACTGAGTTTTGGAAGGATTTTTTTTTAGCTAATATTGTTCATGTTGATAAATGGAATAACAATATCTTAAATAATAAATAGATAAAATATATTTTTAGTACTTTAAGTTCTTGGCAGCCCCACAGCTGTTAGGCTGATGAAAAACAGAACATTCAGATTAAAATTTATTTAAATCTGCCAGTGTTTGAACTTTACTGTATATTTTTGATGACTTGGGAGGTTTGCTTACTAATTTGGAACTTTGCCTAATGTTTTTGTTAAAATAGAACTTTCTATCTTATAATTAATCTCCTTGTTCTGTATCTTCATACAATAAAAGTGCAGAACAAATGAGTACTCAAAATGGTAGATGTATAATGAATAGTTGGGGTTTAAACATAACTATTTTCCTGACAAGGACATGGTAGTGCTATAAGCAATTGGCTGTTTTATGTTATTCTTCTGCCAGGTTCTTTTTTTTTTAATAGATTATCCAATAAGAAACTGCAGATAGTCATGACTTTTACAACAACACAAAATGAACTAGTTCATTTCCAAAAACAGGGGAATCTACTTTATTCATTGTTTATTTAAAATTGAAATTCACTGGTTTTGTCTCCACTTGCACCCAGGGGGAATAAATGAGTTTTTCTTATTGATTTATGAATAGAATTTCTGGGGGGAAAAAACCAATATAGTCCATCTGTTCATGCAGAGTGCCATCTTCATTTTCTTAATGAACCCAACTAGTGAATTTAGTCAAGGATGCAGAACTGTATAAAGTCTAATACAGAGATAACAGACTAGGTTTGAAGCTCAGGAGGGCCTGTGCTTCTCAAAGGGGTATGGTGGATAGAGTGAGAGATTTAGACAAGCCCTGCCTTAGGCTCAGAGTTTGTCAGCAGCTCTACTTAGGTGAGGTGCACCTAAATCACTCTGGCTCTCAAGTTCTCAAGAATGGCTTATTGAATAAACAAGATTAACAAACAAGAGGCCCAAACACAGTTTCTTACTATGCAGTATAAAATAAAAGTAGTAGTAGCTTACATAGAACAGTGCAAAACATAAAGGTACCTATTTATGGCTAACACAGAAATAGTATAGATTAGGAGTCAATATGATTTGCCACTGAATTGGTGATGGTGTACACAGAGTCTTTTCACTCAACCCTTGAGAGAGTAACTCAAGACAGGTGTCCCAAACCTTGAAGAGTCATCCCCTCACGCTTCTAGGGAATGTGCAGAAGCTTTCTGTTTCGTGAAAGTTTGGTGTACATTTTATAGTTTGTAAAGTGAATTGCCTGTCAGTGAGAAATTTCTACTTATCTTCCTACAATCTTGCTTTCAAGGTATTTATTGTCAGCTGGGACTGTCGCTTCCATGGTGCTGAAATAACTCACTACAAGACAAGCTGTCCTGATTGAGTTATTTTACCAATTAGCGAATTCATGTGAGGGGGAGATGCCCTGAGTTATTGCACCAGCTAAAAGGCAACAGATAAGCTCTCCTGTGGTGGAGGGAGGGAATGTCTGCTACCAAGGGAGAGAATTGTCCAACTTTATTACTCATATTCTTCAGTTCACCTGAGCTTCTATTGTACCCATTTGGCTCGCTGTTTTTTTTGATGCTGTCTGCATTCAAGGCTGGAATGGGTATAGTGTTTCAGTCAATTAGATGTCCCATGTACAAAAATATCTTTCCTGTGACGTTAAGTAGAAAGTATGGACCTAGACTAGGAAATGATTGCAGTTCTGTGCAGTGAAGGACTTTGACAGTACATCTACATAGATGCATATGCACAATCCAGTTCAGAACCTTATTGATGAAAACTGATGATTGGGGGTTGACGTGTCCACCATTGCCTTATATTTTTTCAGTCAAAACTTTCTATTTCTGAAAGTGCCGAATGGCTGGCTCATAAATTTGATCCCAAAATAAGATGTGATATTTTTGGTGTGGTGCTGCTCCTTATCTACCTGACTGTGCAGTGTGCCATGGAAACATGATGCCATGTTAAATGCCAGGCCATGTTTCAGGTAGATGAACTCCATCTGTTCTAAGCACATTTGTGCAAATTATATTTTCTTGTGTGAATCTCAGTGCCCCAGATTCATAGTTTCTTTCCAAAGCCTTGTAATTTAATTTTTTGTATGTTCTGGTGTTATTTGATTACATTTTTCCTGATAGTGTCACTAACTGTAATAAAGGGCTGTGACATTACTTTATTAGGTGTCTGAAAAAAAGGTCTAAGTACAGGGGTCATGTTACATCATCTCATGAGGGTCAAAGCACTGAATTTTGAATAGTATTGAATAGTCATACTTACTCAAGAAAACTTAGGCAAGTGAAGAATAACATTATGTAGATTATGATAGTAGTTCCCAGCAAAAAGCAGGGATTTGCCAAAACAGCTGCTCTGTCAAATTTCTTTGAAGAAGGCTTTTCTTCTCAAACTAAAAGTGATAAGAAAAAAAAATAAAAATAAAAAAAAAATTACGAAAGAAAACCTCTTCACAAGTTGGAGTACAAACACCATGGAGCCACACTGCTATTTCTGACAAAACAGCTTTTGTAACTGGAAGCCAGTTCTCTTGTCTAAATCTTTAGTAACTTACTCATTTGACCAGGATTATATGGCTGAAAACTTTGTTACACTATTTTTAGCATTTCTTAACCTACTATACTGGAAGGCAGCTCCATGGAAAGAGAAGGGAGACTCACTGCTTCAGAATTTGCCTTTAAAATGTGTTTTAACTAAAATTTTCTGTGTTGCATAGAAAGCGTGACAGGCCCAAAACACAGAACAGTAATAACTATTTCTACCTTAGTTATAGCTAGGTTATTTTTTACCTATACCTAGGCTAGCTTTACTGTTGGAAGTCATGTCAGAGGGGTTTTGTTTAGATACTGGAATGAGTATCAGCGGGTGGTTGGGCACTGAACAGGCTGCCCAGCAAAGTGGTCACAGCACCAAGCCTGAGAGAGTACAAGAAGCATTTGACAATGCTCTTGGATTCATGGTGTGACTCTTGGAATTGTCTTGTGCAATGCCAGGACTTGGGCTCAATGGTTCTTGTGGGCCCCTTCAGCATGTTCTGTGATTTTGTGATTCTGTGATAAGAGAGATCTCTCTGTATTTCACTCATGCCTGTCTGTTTAGCTCTGTACTGATACACTAAGTGATACTATTCGCTATGGATGATAATAAGATTGTTGTGAGATTATAACATGAGATTCCAAAGGGACAGTCTACGTGTCAGAGCTGAATGGGGATAAACGTAATAATTTATTATTTCCTTTGTGGTTTAACATCTCTAATGGTACAATTTTCCATGGACATCATGTACTAGAAGGTGAACAGAGATAATTTTTTGAAGGCTGTTGGAAAACCAGACAGCTATGATATGTTGCTTGGGCCATATATTACATGCAGGTGCAAGATTTAGAGAGATTTCCGGTACTCACAATTGTCCAATCCTTTAAAAAACTAGTTCAGAAGGAAAATAGTGAAAGTATCTGCAGTCTTTCAGAAAGAAATTTCTGGTTTCCCTGTAATACTATAATGTGATAGTCCTGAAAAGACTATCCAAGAAAAAAAGAAAACGGGAAAATTAAAAATCATTTTGGTCCATGAAGGCAAGTTGCTCCAATATCTCAATAAATAAATATAAATAAATTGCATCTGATACTAGAAGTGGCCGTGGCAGAGAAGGTCAAAAGTAAAAACGGTCCAAATAATCTGAACAATCTGAAAATGTTCCATATGTGAATAAATTTTCAAATATTATCAGGGTAAATAAAGGTATTTAACATGTGGGACAGAGGGAAGCGTTTTTTTTGGCAATAGATGTCCTTCTGAATGAATACCCTGTAGTGCCTTTTGTATGATATAGTGTGTTAAAGTTTATCAGAGAGAAAAATTCAGCTGAAATTCCAGACAGAAAATCAGAATATGAAACCATTCACTTTTGCTGATGTTTTGGATTTTGTAGTTCAATTTTATTTTAGCAGTACATCACAGCTTCACTTAGACTGCTATTGCTGATGTGCAAATTCCTTTTCAAAATCCTTTTTATTACCAGAAGCTTTTATTATATCTTCTGTACTTGACTTTGAGTGTATTTTGTGATGTAAAAAGTAGGGAATTAGAGCTGGAATAATTATTTTGGTTTAAAAAACAGAGTATGGACTTCAATCAGTTAAACAGCATCCCAATATTTATTTTCCTGCTTTAAGAAACCATTATAAAATAATCCAATATTCATACACCATAAAATTATGAGGCTTATTACTGTATATTACTTTTCCTCACCAGATATGCAGTTATTTGCATCTTAAAAGAATGTACTGGACAGACAGAAGAAGTAGCTTTACAATTAACACACAGAAAATTGAAGCCTGTGTTTTACATGAAGTTCAGGTATTCTTTACAGTCTAAGAACACAGTGCTCTGCCACAATATTGTTATATTTAAATCTCCTTTTCTGGGCTAGAGCTTTCTTGTATCCTTTCCTGCTTTTCAAAGGTGAAGCTACGTGTACTTTGGTTAATGCTTTTCTCAAAGTCTCACCTTTTGTTTTCCTCTTAAAAACCAGAGAAAAAATTGTCTTGTTCAATATTAGTTCATTCCCTAATTTATTTTTCTGTAAAAATACATTTTCATATTCATTTTCTGTGCTTGAGTTCAAGCTTTGGATACAGTATTTTCCCACCTGTGAGCAGACAAGATTGTTCATTTTTGACTGTTATTTTCTTCCATATGTTTAATATCTGATTTTTAATTCTGATTTATCACAAATGCAGGTGTTCAACTGAGACCTTTAAAACAAGTTAAAACAGACAATATTAAGCTGAAGACATTCCATTTCCTGTCTATTTTTTTTCTACTTCTAACATAATTCTTAACTGTGCATTATCTTTATCTTGGCTTGTATTCTGAACAGTAAAACAGTAATATCTAATAAAATTACTACCTTATTGGTCAAACTACCATCTTTTGGTAGTAAGTATAAAATTAGAAGTGGCATGAGCAGAAGAAAATGAAAAATGAACCAGCAGCTCAAATCTCTCTTTTTAAAAATGAGAAAGCAAAATTTTAGAGGGGTTCTTGCTTTCTTTTTGCCTCTAACATTTAAAATTGTAGATCTTGATGTTGGTTTAGTTTCATTTTAAATATATATATGTATACAAAGCCAGGGTTTTTACTTACAGTTATATAAAATGGGATAGTAAGTTTTTAAATTTTAGATGAGACTGGAAGTTCAGATAGTTTTGGGGACACTGTGTTCGTATACAAGTACACCGAGAGGAAGATGAAGCTCATCTTGAAGTGCCCGTATCACTGCTATATTTGCTTTACTGTCCCATAGGCCCTTGCATAGCACCTGAATCCCCTCCAGTGGTATTAATTGAAACATCTTGTGCTTGATTTGAAGCCCATAAAAATCAATTTCTACATCAGACTATATTATTTATGTCTGCCCTTCTTCTCTCCTCTTTCTCTTTCCAGTAATTGAGTAACCATGGACATTTTGGAGCAAGAGATTGAGATGCCCATTTTACATATACTAAATTATGTATATAGAGATCCTACAGATGTACTTTAGGACCTCCTAGCATTCTTTAAACCAGGCTACACCTTGGTCTTCACAGGAAAGGAAAATGTCATTATTCATAACAAATAAAAAAATAAAAAATAATACTTTTTTTACTATATCCATCAGTTCAATTTTGTCTTTTCACTTACAATATGGTTCCACTGTATGGTTTTTGAATGGCAAAATTGGAGTCTTTCTTCCTGCTTTTACCCCTCAACTTTGCATGGTTTTTCCCCTTCCCCTTCCCCTTCCCCTTCCCCTTCCCCTTCCCCTTCCCCTTCCCCTTCCCCTTCCCCTTCCCCTTCCCCTTCCCCTTCCCCTTCCCCTTCCCCTTCCCCTTCCCCTTCCCCTTCCCCTTCCCCTTCCCCTTCCCCTTCCCCTTCCCCTTCCCCTTCCCCTTCCCCTTCCCCTTCCCCTTCCCCTTCCCTGCCATTTTATGAGACTGGAAAGAGAAACTCAGTAAGCAAAACAAAAAAACAACTGAGTGACAGGGGAAAATAGAAAAGGCATTTACCTGGATGTGATTAGCTAGAGTCACAGAATTATCCAAATTAAAGAATTATCCAAATGAGAGAGCTGGAGATGATGACTGGAAAGATCACTGGCAGGGGTAAGAGTCTCTTCTTTTTTGCAAAAGAAGAACCAAGCAGGTAATTCTTGTATGTTGTATGTGCTCTAGATCACTGTATAGAATTTACCTGACTATAGAACCCTCCCACATCACGTCCAGTGTTTTTTACACTTCCACAGAAATTCTGGTACCTGTGAAAATTTTCTACAAAATACAGAGAGCTTTATATATTTTTGGCAGGCCATTTACACAAGTATCTGTTGGAAAATCTTTTCTCGTTGTAGAACAGTAAAAAAAAAAAAGGAAAAAGTTTTTTTTAACCATGCAGCCATGGATCTCCCATCATCATCTTTGCAGACTCCTTTTTTCTTCTGCACTAGACAACTGCTAAAGTACAGTTTAAAATTAGTTATTTTAACAATTATGGCTATAATTTAACTGGTTAGTTAGACATGTATGGACTGTTTGACCTTGCTATAATGCTATGTTTACATGTAAGGTGAACATGGAAAAGTTTATGTGATTTGCATCTTGATTTTTTAGCTGAACTGAAAAAACTATCAAAGATGTCAGCCTTTCTTAAGAAGCCAGTATAGCAAAACACACTACAACCCAGTTTGGAGAAGTTAAGCATTTTTAATTATTCACCAGTTTGGAGACATAAGTCTTTTCTAGAAGACAAGAATTAAAGAGCTTTTGCACCCTACATTTGGGTTTGGAAGAGGAGATGGTATGATAACTTTCTTTTCTTGCTGTAAACTCTGAATAGATATCCCTAATATATACCGATTTACACAATGGTACTAGATTATCTACCTCTCTTCCATGAATTTTCCAGTATTTTATAATTTGTTGTTCTAAGCAATAATTTGTAAATCAGAAGACAAAAACATGTTTGATCAAATAGACATGAAGCCTACTTACACCTTTCTTTTTAATAATTAGTACATGTACAATTTGCTTAATAAATCATGACAAAAGATTTGCTAAAACATATACTTATTAAGGATTAGTGCAATAAAACTAAAAAGCTGTATCTGAAATCAATGTAAATTAATCTTTTTCAAATTTATAATGCACTTTCAAAAGAAGTACTTTGAAGCATAGAAATGGATAGAAATATCATGTGGTAATATGTGTCAGCTTGATAAATAGCTTAAGGTTTTAGATTAAAGTACTAAAATACCTGAACTGAATTCTCATTCAAAAATAGTAAAGAAAAATTGATAACAGGTATTTTTAGAATTATTTCTGAAATTGTATTTTCTAAATAAGATTGCAATGTCACGATAAGAGTAACAGAATATTAAAAAGAGTAGGCAGTAGTTGCCCAGATTATCTAAGAAGAAGAAGTTTCCAAAACACTGGCTTGTAGTCAATTTAATTTCCATATATTTTTATGAATTTTTCAGAAAACATTTCTTCAAGATGCTACTTAGTGTGGTATATCTTACAGTAGTTAAAAGGGTATCTGGAACTGCTTTTCTGAAGAAGGGATAAATTTGTTTTGCTTAAATAGGTACTTCCCTATTTTGGCTATTTTGAGACTATTAGTATACTAGGATAGAAAAAATTTTTTTATGGTATTTTCTCTTACACTTGGTAACTTTATGGGAATTACTAAGGTCAGTTATGTAATCATTTTAGCAGCATGAAAAATTAAATTGGACAGACTTAGAAGTGTATCAAACTCTCCAGATATTGATGTCATTAGAAAAGCTGTACAAGCTCAAAACATGAAGCAAACATAATCTTTTCCTGTAGTTTTGCTGCTCAGCTGTTTGGTCAATGTCCTCCAGTGGATGAGGAAGAGAATTGGAAGGGTAAAAGATAGAAAACTCATGACATGAAGACAGTTTAATAGGGAAAGAAAAAGCTGCACACACAAGCAAACCAATACAAGGAATTAATTCATGACCTGCCCACGTCAGGCAGGTGTTCAGCCAGCTCCAGGAGAGCAGGGCTCATCACAGCTCACAGTGACATATGGGATGACAAATATCATCACTCCTAACATCCCCCACTTCCTTCTTCTCTCAGTTTTATAGGCTAAGAATGATGCCACATGGACTGGGATATTCCTTTCATCAGTTTGGAATCACCAGTCCTAATTGTTTCTTCTCTCACTTCTTGTGCACACCAACCTTCTCACTGGTGGCACTGTTTGAGAAGCAGAAAAGGCTTTGATATTGTTTGAGCAGTGCTCGACAATAATGGTGGAAATATCTCCATGTCAAAAATGCTATTTTGGCCAAAAATGCAAAACACAGTGTTGCAGGGACTGCTGTAAAGAAAATTAACTATATCCCAGCCAAATCCAGTGTAGTGTTATTGACTAAGTACACATCACAAGTTGCATTCTTTTCATTTCTCATTTACTGGTTTCTCTCTATCAACTTCAAGTTTCTCATATGGGAGTTGAAATAAGTATTAAAACATTTTTAATGTGTATATACATGGCTATTTCTGCATCACATTGCATCATCTTCCTGAAGTGAAGCTCATGGATGATAAAAATTCCAATTCATCTTTGATACAAGGTTACAGTGTCATATTGATCCTCAAGCTGATTTATGTTATGTGGCAAAATGATATTTCTGTTTCTGGGAGAGGGCATAGAAAGGTAGAAATTAAGATCTAAAAAGATATTTTTTAAACAATATTCACTCATTTACAGCCTTTTAAAACAGAAGTACATTTCCTGAATACTAAATGTATATGAGAATGCAGCAGAGATTTGTAACTTATTTTTGCATGCCTAACTTACGAAAGAAACATTATCAGCAAAAAGAGGATTATTGCTGTGTTCCCAAATGAAACAAAGGTCTGTCCTGCATGAATCAGTTTTTTCCTTTTGAGTTATAATCCTACAAAACATGCCAAATGTCATCTGACTGTTTATACACAGAAAAATAAAATGGACCAGTGTATATATTTGTCTTCTTCCAGACCAGTGGATTTGGCTCTTTATTAGCAGTATTCATCAATGTCAGCATTTCTGAATTAATGAATTCTGCCTATTCCAGATAAGTGGGAATCTGTTATTCTAGTAATAGTTTTTCAGATTCCCATTAAAGGAAATATCTAAAATACTGCATTATGCAACAAACACTTATTTTCATAGTCAAAAAATAGAATTCAATATTAAAATGACCTTAGGAATACACTCCCCAACAATGTAGATTGGTAAGGTTCTTTGAGATAAAGACATGAAAATTAAAAAAGAAGTCTGAAAAGTCAGACTAATTTACATAGAAATCATAGATTAATAGATCATATGGACTTAAAAAGTCTCTACTGTGTGTGCGTTTTCCTGAACAAACTATTTATTAAGCCCTTTAAGACATGTGATTCACTAAAAGGCTCAGCTTTATTTCTTAACTAGTTTCCACACAAAACCAATTTAGAAACTCTTACATTTAGTTGAGTTACATTTATGTTAACATACAATACTAGCCTCATCTTGTAGTTAAAAGATTTTCATTCCCCTTTAGACTGCTGGAATCCTCTCATTTAGAGAAACATATCCTGATGAAGTATATATAATCTGCTGTTTGGAAATCCAAGTAGCAAAGCATGAGCTGACATCAGCACAGAAAGTTAAGAATTACAAAAGAAGGGTGGAGTTGTTTGTTTGTTTTCTTATACATTTGTTTGTTTCTTTCTTATTTTCTTAGATATTGTTTCTCCTTGTTCTCTAGATAGCTACCTGCAAATGTTGAGTTATGGCCTCTGCTATTGTCTATAAAACAGAAAATATATTTGGAATATTGGTAATGGATGGTGGTGGAATAGAGTAATGCAAAGAGTTAATTAAAAGAGTAAATAAAAGAGTAAATAAAAGAGTAAAGCAAAGGTTAATTAACCTACTTATGGTATTAAGGAAGAATTGTTTGTTGGAGGGAGAATAGGAGGAAGGAGATGGAATGGAGGGGAGCTGAGAAGGCTTTCTGCCTACTGAAGGACTGAGGCTGTGCTCAAGGTGTGAATGAAATATAGTGTTACTGGGCTGGTAACAGCAGAGATAGAATGAGCTAACAAGTGTTGTTAGATTGAAGTACCTTTAAGATGAGCTTAGGGTTCTGATCTGTTCGATATTTTTTATAGGAGAACCGTGTTGCATTTTCTCCCTTTAATTCTGGAAAGCTTCTGTTGGGATTTGTTAGTGTCATTCACAGTTCTGCTCTTAGAACCTATCTTTTTTTCCTGTACCCAATTAGAAGCAGTGAAACTACTTTTAAGTGAATCACAATGACTTAAAATTGAGCAGAATATTTCTTCCATTAATTCACCATTGGCAGACTAGCTATGTATTTCAGTATTTTTTGAGACAATTTTGAAAGCATATTTGCTTATTTTCATGTATATATTTTGGGTTTTGATAGCTTCTCTCCAGTTAGGTATTATATCAGACATACATTGTCAGCAGTCTCTGCAGCTGAGATCTCTGATGAATAACAGCAGGGATTTCTCTCATGTTTATATGTTTTAGAAGTCTAATTACATGGAGTAGAATTCAGCTTTAAATTAAGAACTCTGGAACTGCCTTTGCTATGTTTTCATTCTCACAAATATTCCACAGAATCAGGCCTAGCATACATGTTCCTGAAACCTCAGTAATGGTTGTGGCAGAATGGAAGTACATGGTGAAAGACAATTGCTGTTCAAGGATGTTGTGACATGGTGGGCGGAAATCGTTCAAAATTATTTAAGTAGGGAAAAAACTTGTATTGGAGAGACAAAAGAGGACACAGTTAGTTTTCTTTAAACTAATGCATATTCATGAGAAATGAGATTTATGGCGTACAGTTTGTTTAGAAACATTGGAGGGTCTTTCAATATAGATCTCTTGAGGTTGCAGCTGTTGGCCATTCCTGTTCATTAATCTCATCCTGTCTGAGAAAGTCCTGTTGAAATGGAAGGAAACTTACTGCTGACTGCAATACAAGTCAAAGCCATGCTCTGGAAATGAACCTGGTTGTGATATGGAAATTCGTACTCGTAACAGTGTTCTCTCTGTCGTGGATCAAGCATGAACCAGTGATAAATAGCACATGTCATTAGTGTGCTTTCATTGATAGGGAGGGTGTGAAGAAGCACCATGGATCCTATGGGCTTAAGACACTGCTGTCCTGGTGGCAACAGCTTATGCTGGGCACCCAGCCACCCTCTGCTGAGCAGATGGGGAACAGTGGGTATGCAGGGATATAACTCAGGAAATGGAGCATGCTGAGGGAAGAATCCTCAGTCAGGCTGTAGCAAGGTTTGAGAAGTTGGGGCAATCTTCAGTGCTACTCCTGGAGGGCTGATGTCCTTTGCTTAAACAGGGACACACACTTCTGCATATCTTCCAAAGTTATTAACCCTTTCCTGGAGTTCAAATTATCTCCAAAATCAGGCTTATTTTTCTTTTTTCTCATTTTTTTTCTTTTTCTTCTCCTTTGTTTATTTTGGTGCAAAGTATATGATCAGTGAAATATCATGGTGCTCTTACCTTCCCATTTCATGCATCCATGTCTCTAAAAATTTCTTTATCCTGGATTCATGGGGTTTTTTCCTAAAAATGGTCTGTCTAGATTTATTTTGTATCATTTCTCTTCTTCTTGTCTACATAACAAGAACCTAAAGACCTTCTTGATCAAATACATAATTGGGCTATGTTAGGGTCTCTATATTAGATGGCATTTATCCGTATATTGTAATGCTAAAGTCTATAAACCTGACAGTAACATAGCTTGACCATGTCCTTCATACAAATAATGTCAATTACTTCCACCTGTGACTGAAGCTTTGGTAGTTCAAATGTATTAACTTATGATTCTCTGACAGGAAGTCAAAGAAAAAAAATGTCTTTTTATACATAAAAAGAAAGATAATGACAAAAATCCACCCCACATTGTTCTTCCACAAGTACAGAAAACATGTAATCCTTATATAAATATTTTATATTCTGAAAAAAGGAAGCCAATGAAGTTGAAAGCATGAGAAGCTGCTCCTTTTTTTTCTTAAGTAATAAACTGAAATCTTTTACACTCAACTTTTTATTTAATGATAATTATTTGCTTCATCTGAGAAAAAGCCCTTCCCAAACTCCTTTTTTAGGTCTGACTTATTAGTTTATAAAGATTATAATTCTCTGCTAACCCTAAAAGTGCATAGGGTCTTTTAATATGCTGTAGGAATTTTGCTCATTTTCTTGATTTTATTAAGAATCTCTGTCTTCATTGATGACATAGAAATTGTCATTATAGATAGATCCTGTGACATAGTGAGTTGAAATGAGGAATTAGGTTGTATTTATACAAAGATGGTAGAAACACAGAACCATCACAGAATGGCTTGGAAGGGACCTAAAGATCATATCTAGTTCCTACCCTCCAGCCATGGACAGGGATGCCATCAACTATATCAGCTTGATCAAAGCCCCATCCAACCTGGCCTTGAATTGTTCCAGAGGTGTGGCATCCACAGCTCCTCTGGGTAGCCCATTGCAGTGCCTTTGAGTAAAGAATTTCTGATCTAACATAATCTGATCTAAAGTCTCTCCTCTCTTAGATTAAAAATATTCCCCCTTGTCCTATCATTGTCCATGTGAAAGTCACTCTATTTTATACTCCCCCTTTCAGTACTAAAAGGTGCAGTGGAGCATCCTCCTCTCTGTGCTGAACAAGCCCAGTTCTTTCAGCCTGTTCATAGGAGAGGTGCTCCAACCTTTTGATCATCTTTGGGACCACCTCTGGACCTACTCTAACAGACTCTTGTCTTTCTGCTGCTGGGACCCCAGAGTTGGATACAGTGCTCCAGGTGTGGTCTCATGAGGGCTGAATAGAGGGGGATACTCACTTCCACTGACCACCTGGCTGCTGCTTTTGATGCAGCCCAGAATGCATTTGGTCTTCCGGGCTGCAAGTGCACACTGGCACGTAATTTCCAGCTCTTCTTCCAAAAGAACGTCCAAGTCCTTGTCCACAGGTCTCGCCTCAGTGAGTTCTCCCAAACTTTATTCATGCCTGGGACTGCCCTGACCTAGGTAGAGAGACTTGCACTTGTATTTGTTCCCATGGACCAAATTCTCAAACTTGTCCAGGTCTTTCCAGGTGAAAACCTGTCCTTCAATTGTGTAAGCTGCACTGCTCAGCTTTATGTTATCTGCAGACTTTCTGAGGGTGCACTTGATCACTGTGTCATTGATCAAGATGTTAAAGAAAACAGGTCTTAAGGCAGAAAGTCATATATATTAATGGTACTTTCTCATCCAGATTTAGGAAAATAAAAAAATCTAAGATTGAAATTCTGGATCACTGATACAAAATATTCTTATAAAAGAATGAATTAATGCTTTCCATAAAAAACTTTACAAAGGAACAAAAATACTTTTTTATAATCCTTCTTTATCGTCAATCAGTATCCGTAGAATTTCTTTTAAGACTTTGAAATGTAGAAAAATTTCATAGTTAATACTACTAAATTTCAAAATACTATAAGATTAGTTTTGCTCTTTCCATATGGAATCTTACTTGTACATGAACTTATGTATGAATTTAGACAAAAGCTCAATCTAAGCTAAAATCATGTCCTAACAACTGACATTAGAAACAGGTTTACTGCCTTTATGATTGGTTTGCATGTAGACAGTTTATGTTTAACAGACATTGTTAGAGCTCTCTCATACATTTTTCTGTTCTGGGTTTTTATTGTTTGACAATGTGTGTTTAAAGTGTAGTATTATGTGGAAAATATTTCCACCATTAAATTGTGTGTCATGTGAAAAAAATCCTTCTAAAATATATTCCCAGTAAAATTCTGAATTAATTGTTTTGTCAGCCACCTTTAGGCTAACTGAAGCTGACATGAATTTTCATTTAGCATTTAATAAAATCTACATGGAATATGCCACTTAGCATGGGGATGAAGTTTCTCCCACCTGAAAAAGATAGACATGGCAAGTTTTTGTGGCACTTCAAAGAAATAGCAGTTATTTACAACCTTGGATAGGTAATTGCCCAAGAAGAAACTCAAATGCTATAATGTGTATCTTAAGGAATAGATAAAAGAATACTTAAGAAGCACTGCAGCTTAAATGTAGGAGGAATATCTGGCAGTGAAAATTGTCCTGAAGGACATCTAACTTCACAGTTTTGTTTATCATGTTTTTAAATTTCATCTGTCAATTTAATAACTTCTGCACTATGTGAAGCCAAAAGCCTACATGGGAAAGTTTCCTTAACATACTTCTTTATTGGGAAGATAGAGACTTTCTTACACATTAGCTACCATTCTTGATGTAAATGTACAGCAGAAAGGAAAAACACCACCATCTTTTCAATTAATTCCATTGGAACTAAGTTTTTATTGTGAATCTGCTAGAAATAAAGCATAGAAAGACCTCTGCTGATTTCTGGCGAGCATAGCTAGTGTCAGTCTTTATGCCTAAAACTAGTATGAAATCAATAGGAGCACAAATGTGGTAAAATTGGTTCAGGAATGTGTAACAGCATACACTGAAAACACTACCTTTAAAAAAAAACTAGGAGGAGGAAGGTATACAGAACCTCTATCCTCTCTTTGACAAATACATACAATAATTTGCTGCATTTTAAATACTGTGGTTCTATCAAGATTCTAGAAATAAAAAATTGACTTTTTCATTGATTTTCTCCATTAAAACTATTTATTCTTTTGTAGAGATCCATCACAGAACCATAGAGTCATAGAATACCAGGCTGGAAAGAACCTTCAGAATCATCTGGTATAACCTTTCTTGGCAAAAGCACAGTCTAGACAAGATGGCCCAACATCCTGTTCAGCTGAATTTTAAAACTGTCCCACACTGGCAATCCACCACCTCCCTGGGGAGATTATGGCAATGGCTGATTATTTTCATTATGAAAAATTATACTCGTGGGTCCAGTCAGAATTTTACCCCTCACCTTTTACATGTGAGTCCTTATAAGAAGGGAGTCTCCATGTTTGTAGCCACCCTTTAAGTCCTGGAGCACGGTGACAAGGTCTCCCCTTCTCTAGGCTGAACAAGCCCCGTTCTCTCAGTCTTTCCTCACATGGAAACTTCCCAGTCATTGATCGTCTTTGTGGCCCTTCTCTCGACCCTCTCCAGCCTGTCCACTGTTTTGTACAGTGGGAGCAAAACTGAACACAGTGTTCCAGGTGTGGCCTGGCAAGCCCTGAGCAGAGTGGGACAGTGACTTGTTTATCTCTGCTGGGGATGCTGTTGCTGATGCAGCCCAGCACCCTGCTGGCTTTCTCTGCAGGAGCAGCACACTGCTCGCTCACATTGAGCTTGCTGCCCACCAGGACCCCCAGGTCCCTTTCTAAAGAGCTGCTTTTCAGTGCTGTTTGATTCAGATAAGGTACAGAACAAGCAAAGTACCTACTTTTATGGAACTTGGGATGTTTCAACTCTTGTATAAAGATTCTATAAAAAGACACATCAATCCATGATTTAAAAGTTGAAGATTTTCTGAGATAACTACTCACAAACTGCAGATCTAGAAAAAAAACTGCCTATAAATAGGGATTCAATATTTACAGATCCACATTTTACCCTGGAATTTAATATAGGAAATTTCTGACTCACCAAGAATATTGCTTTATGATAACTTATGAATAATAGTGAATTATACAGCTAAATCAAGGTCACCTGAAAGATATTTAACATATTAGTCATAAGATCTATGGTGGAGTTCATTAAATGCATTTATAAACTGCATAAAGTGTGTTCTCTTCACAATGGTTTCTTGAAGAATTACTCCCATGCTGATGAAAAAATGCACAGTATTTTCTAATTACACTATTTTCCCCATTTTTGTTCTATTCTTAGTCTTTATGGTTATGGATATCATAGATAAATTCACTACGATAACTTAGGAAGAAAAAATAATTGAATATAAGTTGAAAAATTGAAAAATTAAATCCATTGGCTTTTATATAGTCTTGGGTGTAAAATATTACTTTTCTATCTCTTTTGTTTTAGTATCCTAGGTCAGGGATTATGTGATAGTTCATTGTATAAAGAGCAATACAAGATAAAGTATTATAAATCAGCTATACAATATAGTGGTGATATACCACTATTGTGATGCATTGATGACAAAGAATTTATGCGTTTGCAGGTTATTAAGTGTGCCAGAGGACTTCTGAAAGGAGTGACAGATTTTGGATATCAAACCCCATTCCTCTATTTAATGTTTTTTTTTTATAAATTTTGATTGTTATTCAGTATCCATGTAAATATGAAAATCCTAAATATTCCCAAATCAAAAAAACTAAAACCAAATAAAATCAAAACAACCTAGATTTCTTAATTCTTAGGTGGATGCTCCCAGATGAGACTCCAGTTTCCTTTGTCTGCAGTCAGATTCTTTGTGGCTTGCTTGAATTTCTGTCTCTGTGACCTGCACTGGGTGAGAAGGAGTTCTATTAAAAAAAGAAAAAAAAGTATTTCAGAGGGGATAGTAGCTGAGGAGTGAAAAAATCTGAATTTTAATCCTGTCGAGGCAAGAACAGGACCCAGGCCTCCCACATAGTCTGAGTGTTGTAACCAATAGGCTATTATGCAAATGCCCAAAATACCCAATGGCACTGAGATATAAAGTGGCTGTGATTACTGTGCTTTGTGCTGAGTTCAGTGCTATCAGTGTGTGGGAGGCATGTTCAAAGTAGTCAAGTTGGGTCCAACTGTGTTGTTTTATTTGTAAATCACCCAAAACCTTAGCTGTTCAGACACTGTCTTCAGTGAAGGTATTTGATCTTCTGGGAGTGTACACTAATGCACCTTTTGGTGTCAGGGGAAGAGATGAAAATCTAAGCACTCCACAAATTCATGTGCATTATAGTCAGGGGTTTTTTTGAATGTTTTAAATTGAATTGCCTAGATTTTATATTGACATGCTTCAGTCCTTTTCTGGGCTGCAGTAGTTCATTATAGTTTAATAAAAATACATCTTAAAGAAAACTCCTTTAATGTATATATAAAGTTGATTGTTTTGTGATTATTATTGATGCGGACAGTTTGTTTGCAAGAATGGTTGTGGCAGTCAGACTGAAATTCTTGGTCACTCTGAGGGTGGCCAAGGAAGGAAGGAAGGATTTTTCTGTGGAATACTCTTCGCCTCAAAACAATTTGAAACCTCAATTTTTTTGTTTCACAGCTGTTTCCAAGTTTGTCACTTCCGTTTTTCCTTGCCCCTGATCCAAAGGTTCCTGAGGGGTCTTTTGGGTTACAAATGACCCCAACTAGGGGAAAGAGTAATGATGGCTGTAGTTAAGCTATGGTGTTAGAATCATAGTTTAGGTTGGAAAAGA
Organism: Poecile atricapillus; assembly: GCF_030490865.1. Taxonomy (NCBI): domain Eukaryota; kingdom Metazoa; phylum Chordata; class Aves; order Passeriformes; family Paridae; genus Poecile; species Poecile atricapillus. The sequence continues at coordinate 22,897,979 of NC_081251.1, read as the reverse complement.
CTTCTGTGATCAACTTCAGCCTTTAACCCAGCACGGCCGAGTCTACCACTAAACTATGCCATTTAGTTTCACAGCTATGCATCTTTTAAATGCCTCCCGGGATGGTGACTCCATCACTTCCCTGGGCAGTCTGTTCGAGTCCTTGACAGCCCCGTTTCAGGGAGGAAATTTTCTTTACTATCTAATTCAAACTTCTCCTGGCACAACTTGAGGCCATTTCTGCTTGTCTTATCACTTGTTAGCTAAAAAAGAGACCTACCCCAACACAGCTACTGCCTCTTTTCAGGTTGTGGAGAGGGATGAGGTTCTCCCTGAGCCTCCTGTTCTCCACACTAAACAACCCCAGCTCCCTCAGCTGCTTCTCATGAGGTTTGTCTTAAAACCCTTCCCCAGCCATGTTGCCCTTTTTCTGGAATCCCTCCAGCATCTCAATGTCTTTTTTAGTGAGAGGCCCAGAACTGAACACGGGGTTTGAGGTGCAGCCTCAGAAGTGCCAAGATCAGATTGGTGAAAACTGCCCTTGTTTTTCCGGGGTTCCTCCATTAAGTTCCTCAATTAAGTCTTGATAAATGCATATAACTTGTTTTGGCTAAATCAGTTTAGCCAGTTAAGTCAATTTAAAATAACAGCAAAAGTGAGAAAATGAAGACTCTAACCTGGATTTGCCACAGTGGGTACACTTGCATAAGCTGCCGAGTGAACTACTACTCTAATTACCTTATTTTCAGTGCTTTTTTTACTTAGCCTAAATAATTAGCCTCACTAATTAGGCTAGTGAGCATTAGCTTTTAAAAGCATGGGTTTTTTTTCTTTGCTTTTTTTTCCCACCCTCAGTAGGTCCTGGGAGCCAGCAAAATCAGAGCTGCATAAAGGATGTTATATTTATGTATTTTTATCTGGTAAGGGTTAGTACTGTTGAGCATACCATGCACAGAATTATCAGTTTGTGGTAATTAGTTAATTACTTCCATTGATAAACTGAAACCTTCAGAACCCTATTGAATGTTTTGATGAATTGTTTTCAAAATGACATGTTGAGCTTTCCATGGTTAGCTAATACACATTACATAGCTTCCACTGGATCAAAATGAGCTTACTTCACTATTCTCTAACTAAAATAAGAGTAGAGAAGGAAGAAAATGAACATGGGCATGCAATTTTTTTCTTAGTATAACTTTTGGGAAAAGAAAGTTAAAAGTATCCAAAAATTAGTGTTTTCTTGGGAAGGGAATGCCCGGAAAAATTAATTTTCTCCAGTAGTTAAAAGCCTGCAGGTTTTGCCCAAATCTTTGCAATGGATGTTAACACCCAGTCATTAAATGAAGAAATATATGTGTTCTGCATTTCTCAGGTCCATTATTAATGGAAATAATTTTGTGGACATATCTTCCAAAAAGTCATATTAGTTTATACAAAATGCCCAGGCAGCTCTGAACAAAATTCAGTCCTATGAGTTATAGGAAATAGTGTAGGGCTTAACAAAAATTCTTAGCTTTTAGTGCATGTGACTTCATATGAAGTGGAAGACATTTTATTAATTGTAAAAAACCCAAACCAAAAACCAAAAAAAACTTGACAAGGAGATGAAAATTATACACATATATATGTATATCTCCATGTTACAGATTCGTGAGAGACATGATTTAGTCTCAAATAGTCTAACACTAGGTGAGTCATAGCATCTACAAGGCATTATTTTAAAAGTGTGTTGAAGTGGATCTTTCAGGGCGATTGAATTGGCTTCTTGGGCAAAAGTGTTACAAACACCCCCTCTCTGTTAATATGCTAATAAAATTAATAAATCTCTATGAACCAATTTTAACTTCTATTAGTTATTTCTGTATTTCAAGGCCTTTAAATCTTCCTCAGGAAAAGAATTATAAGTTGATACTTAAGAGTAGTTTTGCTCAGTTTAGTGATACTGTTCTAGAAATGCAGGTACCAGTACTTAACTCTTTATCAGTATTTGTTCTGAAATAGATAAAGGACTCCTGTAACAGTTATATGCTGCAAACAACTTATTTAAATGTAGGCTGACAGTGGAAGCACAAAGTGAATAGACCAGATGTGAATACAGAGTTAGATATTATATAATAAATAGAATAGAATAATATATTAATATAATATAAGTAATATAATATGTAACTCTGAACACTCAGCCCTTTCCTGTGATAAATTACAATGTGTAGTAAAATAATCTTTTTCATCTTTTGAAAAAACTAAGTGAATATTCCCAACATAGCTTCTGGAGCAGCATTGTATTCAAGCCTATTATAATGCTGACTTGGTCCCAGTTTATAGCATAGTTCACATCATGCTACACTTTTATTCCTTCCCACAGCAAGTAGAAAGCAGGCTGTACACTTCTCTGTTAAACAAATGCACCAGCTTTCATTTAATAATGGCTCTAAATAACTGCTAAGTAGAAGTACTATAATGCTATTAATATATTTCTAGTTAGTATTATATTTTGACAGAACAAAATAAGGAAATCTTAAGACTATGAAATGAATTCAATTTAACAACTTTTTATCTTTAGAACAAAGTAAAAATAGATTATTCTGATCATTAGGTAACTTTAATATGCCTTCATATAAAATGTTTTGGCACAATATTTCAGTGAGCTGAAATTTAATGCATAGGAGAATTGCATAATAGGGGTAAACAGACTATAGAATAAGTCTAGACGGGCAAGTCTTATTTTAACTGTGCTGCAAGAACAAGAGAGTTCAGCATATGATTGCACTATTGATTTAAATGCTTAAAGTTGTGCAATCAATACTCTATATGAAGCCATTAATAGAAAGAGGTCATGTCACATATAAGAGCTTGGGAGCCTTTTTCTGGTTCGCATAGGTAGTGTTGATTGTGCTGCCAAAATAATTTGTGAATTCATCCTGTCAGGTGATTTGAAGTACTGACTTGATTAAAATAGTATTTTTTTCTTTAATCAGAATTAAAGATTTAGCTTAGATTAAAATGGTGCAAAATTAGTATTTTTGCATATATATAGGGACAGGCATACTTGGGGAGCACTGAAATTGGCCCTGCCTCTGTGAGAAATGCTTGAGAACCCATGATTCCAAAGTGATGAAAAGATATGGATACTTTCATGAAATATTGCAGTTTCCTGATCTGATTTTTGGTGTGGAGATACTTTTAGTGATGCTTGAATTCCGATAAATTGGTTAAATGCTGTCTTCTATACTTGTGATCAGGAATTAGTTTTAAATATTAAATTATTTAAAGATTTTATAGATTTAATTTGCATGTAGTTTTTCTCATTTTTGAAGGACTTTGCTACGTTGGTGAAAGATTTACATGCTAACTGGGGTGTAAATGTAATGGCAGATCTTCTGTGTTAAAATTGTGTCTTAATTTGTAAATTAAAAATAATGTCTCATTTTCAGGAAGGTCTCCCTTTCTTTCTTTCTTTTATTTTTTTCCAATGACCTGAAACTACTCCAACTTGTTTTGCTGTGCCACTCTTCAAACTGCCATGTCCATTCTCTTCTGACCTCTTACAGATTTATTTCTATATGTATTTTGGAAAAGCTTCAGAAAGTAACTTTGGATTAAAGTAGTACTTTCCATTTCATATAGAAACTGAATTCAGTTGCCAGAGGAGGATTTTGGACTCAATGATGTATTATAAATGCATAGGATGAAACTGATACATGTGAACTTGAGGACTGCGGTGAGTGAAATGAGTTTATGCCACCAACAGACTAAATATGGAAATACACGTTTACCAGTGTGAGATGGTGATTTTACAAAATTATTATCCCTAATCTGTCAATCCTTCCATAGAAGGAAGCTTACCAAGTTCATTTCAAAATCTGGGGACCTCAAATTCACAACTGCTGGACACCAAAGCCCACAGTTTCAGTACCCAGGTTTGTTTTGTGTCTTATTCTAATTTTGCCTCTGTTTTCAGTCTCTCATCCCTGCTCACCGGAGCAGTTAATAGTCTTTAGAGTTTTCAGTGTGCTTCATACATAGACTCTTTCACACTCAGTGTTCTAGATAATTATTATAACTTTTAAACTGAAAATGAGAATTCCATTTATGCAAAATATTGTCTAGTACAAGCCACAATGCAGCAACCTCTGCCGCTTCTCCTGTGCTCCATCACAGGGCCATGGGTTGAATTTCCTTAGCTCTGTGACCTGATGAGAAACTAATTGTCTGAAGACTGTTTTTAGGTTTTCCTTGGATGGACAAGGCAATGTTATCTCTAGAAACACTGTGAGGAAAGTGGTTGAGGAAAGAAAGCACAAGGAAACCAGGCCTGCCATTTTAGCAGGAGTCTCTTGTACTAAGTTAAACATAACAATGCATCTGGAAAAACAAACATTTTCCAACTTCCATTTAGCTTGGAGTCCCTTTTATTTTTTTTTATTATTAATTTAAATTCTGACCCATTTATAAACATCTATAGTCCAAAAATTTGACTGCACTTTTCAGCTGTAAGTAAACATCATTAAAAATTGCTACTTTTTCCTACCAAAATTACTATTCTTACATTGGTAATCTCCTATTAACTTGTAAGATTTTATACATATTTGCATTTGGGTCTGAGAATAGATTTAAAATAGTTCTAGTTATGACATAAAAGAACAATTATGAGTATAGAGAGAGGAAGACAGCTACATTTTAGGGGACAAAGGTTATATATGTGATATAGCAACACACACACAAAAATGTTTTTGTTAGTACTTGCTTCCATCTAATTTTGGACCTTTCCCTTGATATTGATAAAAGGTGATAGACTTTATTTAATCTTGAATCTCCCATTCAAATGAGTAGTTTTGCTGATGAGAAAAGAACTGCTCAGTAAGCAAGAGCTGATAATAAAGACTGTAGAATTTGTAGTAACCTCAATAAAAATCTTACAGTCTTCCAGAGAAAGTATTAGGCTAGATACCCATGTCTGCAGTATCTGTGCTCAGAGATAAGAAAAATATTTTATGACTCAACACATAAGTGACTGTAGGTTATTTGCCCTTGTGCTTTGGTCTGAAACCAGCACATTTGATGACTAGAAAAATATTTCCTGAAAGAAAGAAATACACATCTAGTCAGACATATAGGAAATACAAGATTTCCCTACATGTAAGAAACTTTAGTATCACACCAACTAATCAATATGAGAGATTAAGCCCAGATATCTGCCAGAACTATCTGTCTGTTTGGAGATTCTGGGACTGATTCAAGGCTTTGAATCCCCCCTTCCTGGATAGCTTCAGAGTCAGAAGTTCAGTTTTGGTTTTTTGGTTCTTTTTGGCTTTCCAGTTTGATGGTTTCTCATTATCAAGTCATGGCTTCAAAGTTTCCAGGGTATTCATATTAAGTCTAATATGATGTACACACAGTGTTTTTTATTTAGAATAGTGACAAAGAAGTACCTGAAACACATAAAAGGAGACACTGCTTTCTGTAAAGGGTCCTATTGCAAGCAGAAAACACCTGAACAGCCTCCACCTACTCAGAAGAAGCATACATGGTTTCTTGTTGCCAGCTGTGTAAGCTCATCAGAGAGTGGAATACCTGATCCTATTCAACTGATCCTGTGCAAACATCAGGGATGGTTTGGATGGGGCATGGAGCTCCCTGGTCTAGTGGAAGATGCCCCTGCCCATGGCAGGGCGATTGGAATCAGATGGTCTTTAAGGTCCCTTCTAACCTGAGACATTTTAAAATTCTATTAAACCTTTCAAACTACTGTGAATTCCTGGGTATCTTCTGGAGCATGACCAACTCCTGTATCTAGGTGTATCGCTCTCCTAGGTTCTTATTTGATAATTTTCAGTATTTGGTTATCAGAAGGGTCAAGGCCTTCTACTGGCTAGGAGATAATTAGAGATAAATCCCCTTTCCTGCACAGATGAATAACTCACACCACTTTTTCAGATACCAAAAAAGTTATGTACTTGATAATATTAGGGTTTGACTGAAATAATATTTCAGTCAAATATTTGGAAATATTGACTGAACTATTTGGACTGAGGCCCCACAATATTCATTATATGCACACTGCTGAGGAATTCCATGCAGTCTGCAAAGCCATGGCATATATCTATTGTGAAAAGAGAGGTGTGTAATGCATTGTCTTTACCTTCTGTTTTTCACTGTATGTTACAGTGGTCAGATGGTGTCACAAAATCTATGGAATTTGGAAAGAGGAAAAAAAAAAAGCTTGGAAAGTTCTTTTAAATCTGGAGGAAGCACAGATTGGTTCCACTCTTTTATCAATATGGGATAGCAGGGCTCAAAAGCTTTCCTATAATCCTCAATACATGAGAGACTTGAGTATGCCTAAGGGATTTTCACATTATTATTTTTGTAAACAATGCATTTATGCAGCTTTTCTGATGAATGGAATAAATTTTGAAACCAAGAGTAGTGAGATACAGTTGAGAAGAAAGCTCTAACTTTAAAAAAGTTGATCAAAATATCTCTATAAAAAATTAATACACAGAACAATAGAATCTAACTTAAAAAATCAAAGTGAACACCAAAGAGAGCATAAGAATAGCCTTTTATATTCCCTTACAACTCAAATTACTTCCTTCCTTTATTAAAGACTGATTTGTAAATTTTGCAACCCCAAAGGATGTGCAGTGATTAATCACTTCCTCATCCTTGTGTCCCTGTTTAGTTTTATTTAGTTTCATTTTTATGGAAAGAAAAAATTGCCGAGTTGCTTCTCTTCTGTTTATTCCTGGGCTTTCAGAAGTTTTGCTTTCTGCTGATCCTTTTTTTCCTCAACTGTTTAAATTGATACATTTCTCATACTGTCAAAATAAATATGCTTTGACAGAATTGTAGTGATCTTAATGTCTAGCTGTAGTGTATGGTACTGGCAATATAATTTAATAACCAATTTCTTTTTGAAGTCAATTACAAAGTATTCCTACTAAATCAAAACAAAATCTAAAAAAAGAAGATTTGAAATAGTTTCCCTCATTAGAAGCCTATAGAACCCTTTTACATGTAAAAATCGTTTTATAAATGCAATTTTTGCTTCTAACAGTCTTGAAAGTATTTGTGTGAGTGTGTACAAATATATATACAAATAAATATTATATATATTATATATATACACACTATACATATAATATAGATGTATTATGCATATATATGTGTGTATATATATATTATATATATAGACTATATATATTAATGCATACATTTTTATCAAGTTTACTGCTACTTCTATTGAAAAGATAAGTTGCTCAGAACTTAGCTCAGTTGCTGCAGCTGTGGTATGTCTTCACAGGGTTGAAACCACGTGGTAAAACCACTTTTTCTTTTAAAGATTATAGACTAGAAAAGAACCCAGTACTTTAAAATACAATTAATACAGATTTTCAACTTCTCCCATCAAAGGAGAACTCTGTTTAATTCATTAGACTAACACTAATATAAAAGCAAATAATATTTTTCTTCTTTCTTATCATTAAAGAATATCTATTTATATGTACACTTCTCTAGAGGGAGGCCTCATAAATGTTTTTTTTCTATTTACTTACATGAAGGAGATTTAAAATTCTAAAGATTGAATTAAACATATTTATTTTGCTTTAAATTAAGCCTATTTCTGCTGGTTTCTGAGCAAATAAAGATTTGTAAGGCTTCCCCTTTCAATTTTAATGTACTTAGCAATCAATTTTGTGTCTGTAATTTAGGAAAATAATAACTAATATCTTGGTGTTAATTCCTTTTGATAGCATGCTTAGAATTTATGGTAAGAAAATGATCTACAGAAAATTGTTTTCAGGATTTATATATTAGATAAGATTAATTGAATAAATTTCACAGAGCCCAGAGAAGTGCTAAAAAGTTTTTCAACAGTGATGGGTCAATTCCATGCTCAAATTGAGCATCAGAGATTTCCTAGAGGGAGGACTGGAATGACTTATCTTTTCTAAGTCTGATGCATAGTTAAATGTATTGCTGAGTTGGAAAGGTGAGGTGGTATTTAGCATCTCATCAGGTAACCACGTTAAGAGTTAGACATCTAGTCTCATCTCAGTTTGTTAAAAAGACAACGGAGAATGACATTTATAGGTGATTCATATTTTTGTAAAGTTGATATCGAAAATAAAATTGAATGATTCACACTTCTAAAATTCTCATCTATCTCTGAAATGGGAGCCTTGATGACTAATTTGGATTACATGACTAACTTTGGGTGGTTAAAGGTGAGGGTAATCCTGTCCACAATGATTTTACATATAGGCATAATCTGACATTTATAAGACTTCTAGAAAACTGTGCTACTGAGTTCAGAGGAAGAATCAAGTTTGTGTCAGAGTTGTGTGTTTAAAAATGACCACCACTCAGTGAAGTTGGAAGAAAGTTCTCAAAATAATGGGGAAAAAGAAAACATGTATCCTTCCTCTGCATTGAGGAAGGTCTTAACAAATTGTTGTTGGATGTGGTCAGTTGGTCTGATAGCTGTAGAATTTGCAGATGGGAGAAAAAAGAAAGTAATTTTGAATCAATATGTTTAGAATATGTTGCAGATATTGAAGAAATTGTGATTGCTGATTAAATGATACATGATAAAGGGAAAACATGGGATAGTTTGAATTTTGTGGAATAAAACAGGGTTGTTAAGGTTAAAATGAGACTTTTTACATTTTCATTTATATTCGTACATGTTCTGTTTTCATTAGATAACCAAACAAAAGCAAATCAAAAGCAAAAACCTGACATTTTAGTCTCTAGGGTAGGGATGATAAGTAAAAAAAAGGAAAAAAATTGACAGTAAAATTTGCTAACTAGTAATATATATTCAGGGTTTGTTTCTAGAGCTTTTTGTCTAAGCAGCTATGAATAAAAGGGAAGCTGAATTTTCAAAGTGTCTTTTAAAAGACCTCATTAAAGACTTAAGCAAGTTTATGAAAACCATGTATACTTCAGAGTGGACCTTATTTATGTTGCTCTGAATATCCACTACAGACATAAAAGGTAGCTCTAGGAAATCCTTTGTAAGTAGAAATGTTAGACAGCTGAGTACCACACTGTTTTCTCTTGGAATACAGGCACTTTATCTTACAACACCAGCTGAGTCATTCTAAACATTTCACATTTTTGTAATTGGTGATTTGTTTCCAGGTTTCTTCAACTGAAACCCTTCTAGTGGAGCAAAGGCCTAGGTTTTATCCTGGATCTCAGACCTTCTGCTTTCTGTCTTGGACAGTCATTAGCTAAAATTCAGAAGTTGTTTGGAAAGTAGACTTGAATCCAGGTCTTCCAACAGTGTGATAAAAGAGCAGCCCCACAGAGAAGGACTTAGGATACTGGTGGGTGCAAAATTGGACACGAGCTGGCAATGTCCACTTGCAGCCCAGAAAATCAACCATTTCCTGGGCTGCAGCAAAAGAACAGTGGCCAGCGGGTTGAGGAAGGTGATGCTGCTCTTATGACGTCTCACCTGAGTGCTGCATCCATCACCAGGGCCCAGCATGCAGCATGGACCTGTTAGAGCAGGTCCAGAGGTGGGCCATGAAAATTATTACATGGCTGGAGCACCTCTCCTATAAAGACAGGCTGAGAAGAGTTAGGGTTGTTCAGCCTGGAGAAGGCAATGGAGAGAATGTATTGTGGCTTTAAGCCTCCTTGAAGTGAGCTTATTAAAAGGAGAAAGACTTTTCACCAGAGCCTGTAGTGCCAGGAAAAGGTTTAATAGTTTTAAATTAAAAGATGGTGGATGTAATGGAAGAATTTTTTTATGATGAGAGTGGTGAGGCAGTAGAACAGGTTTCCCAGAGAAGATGTGGCTGAGCCATCACTTGAAGTGTTCAAGGTTTGAGGGGATTTTGAGCAACTAAGTAAATGTGTCCCTGCCTATGGAGGAGTGGTAGACTGGCCCAAAACCATTCTGTGAACTTAAACTTGTGTTTGATTGTCACAGGAGTTATTGCCCCACAATTTTCCTCCAGCATAAGATTTTGAAAAGTATGAGGTCTGCATAATTAAGAAGCTTTGGTAAACTAGACATCATATGGTTTTTGATGCAGTTGCCTAAACTCTATAGGGGGAGCAGAATTTTTTGCATACTTTTCCATAACATTTAATGAATGCTATATTCCTGGCAGATTTCTCTTTGTGGGGAAATTTCAATCCTTTTTTAGAGGATAAATATAGTAAGTCTACTTGTATAAATTTTCTATCATAGTAAATATTAGAATTTGGAAAAAAGTGAAGCAACAAAATTGCAATGACCTAACTAAAAGTTCTAGATTTTATTTTTGATTACCTGCTATTCTTTTAAGTAGCTTATTTTGTGAAGAAGAAGAGACGTATTTTTAGGAGAGAACAATAATGACATTGAACTGGAGAATGTTTACAAAGTTAGAGAAATGGTTAAGGAATGGAAGGAGACTGGATGTGAAGGAGACAATTTAAAAAGTATGAATATGTGATCGTACAGCTAAAGACTGTCAGCATGCATAACTAAAGAAGCACAATCTATGTTTTTGTCTTTATTATTATTTTAATGGGATTAAAGCATATATTTATGATTTTTCTCGGACTTTTAAAAACAAAGCCCCCAATAACTAAAATCTCCTGCCTTTCTTTGTCACAGCCATTGCATATGGATCTAGTTCTCTCTCCCACTTATTCTAGTTCAGCATTTCTTAGTTTTTCACATTCTGTCAGTGGAGGGTGTGAGTGTGTGTGTGTGTGTAGCACTCATGCACACTGGTGATTTTGGAAAAACACCCCCTCTTCCTATGACACCATACTTCTCTCCAGTCCAAAGCAACTGGAAGCTTTGGATTTTTTTTACTGAAGTAGAACTAGAAAAAGAAATAGCTGTTATATAACATACCCAAGAGAAATAATAAATTTTAATATTGGAAGGAATTGGGACAAAATAGCCTTAAAACATGGCATACCACTCTTGTAAGAAATGGTGCAATTCAACAAAATAATGAGCACTAGCAGCAAGTGCAATACAAAAATGTCATCACTGCATTTATCCTTGATGAATACTGTATGAACTCAAATCAAAATATTTATATAAATAGAATTCCATTGAAAAAGCTTTTATTTGCAACTGGTTTTAGTGCTAAATTGGATCAAAAAACAACTTTATGCTAGTAGAAAAGTTCACTAGTCAGGTTAGTAAGAACATGGCACTGTTACCATGGAGAGGAAATCAGGACCTTCTCACTTGAAACAAAAAATACTCCAACTGAAAAAACTCTGAATTTACTAAAGTTTTCTTTATTTTCAATCTGAAATGAAAACAGCTTTGTTGCAAACAAAACAGATTATCAGCTCTTATATATAAGCTAAATTTGCAGGAATATATCACCATTACCTGCCTGCTTATCTTACTGATTCACCCAGTTTTGTTAATTGCAACCATCTCTCTTGTTTACTGTCCTGTGCAAATATTTTTATCTTTGTAAGAGGCGAGCTCCTGTCTCTACTTTGGGCACATTGGTTTCATAGTTCTGACCACAGATCTTGTGTACAGATTAAGGAAAATCTGTCTGCTAAGGATCAAAACTAGTTTTGTTCAAGTACTTTGTCAATCATTTCAGTCACTACCCTTTTTGAAAGGTAAATATTTTCAAAAAGTCTGTTTGTGAAAACAGTGCTCTCATGGAAGTTTTTGGTTCAAGGAATATCTTCCCATCATGCAAACCCAGTATTTCAAGGTTTCAGACACATTTTCCCACTCTGAAGTTGCCTATTATTGAATTATTTCACAACTTTCTTAACTGTCTGATTGAAGAGCTGACCTGCAATACCAAAAATTCACTTCTTTTATGAGAAAAATGTGTGTTTTTTCTCTATTATTCATAAAACGTTTTGTCTTTGTGGGGAAAGACTTTCAGAAAATTACTGTGGTTTTTAACTAAACTTTTCTGTGGCCTTCTCTAACTTGCTTATAGTCCCACAAAGAAATGATATCATTCTCATGTGAATGCAAACATCCCAAAAGAAATTTCCAAGGTCATTCTACAACTCAAAGTGTCTGTAGATGTATCAAGATGGCCTGTTTGGAAGATTCAGCACACATTAGGCATAGTGTTGCAAACTGATAGATGATGTTCAGTGAACAGGGTCTGTGAAAATCAAGGACCAAACTGTTATATTCTTACAAACTATATTTTCCTCCTCATAAATGACTGCTAGGTGTAGTCTCATGGTGGCAGTCTAATCTATGTGTATTCCTTTCACTTGCTTCCTACTGAGACAAACAATAATAATGCTTTAGGCAAATATTAGGCCTGCCAAAGCTCACATAGTATGAATGATTCATGACAAATTGCAAGATCCTCTTCGTTATAAAACTGTGGTTTACGAAATTCAATAATAGCTACCATTGCTATTAATATTGATTAGCTACTATAACTATTGATCAGCCTGGCTATTAATAATGCTCATTTTTATTTGGTAAAAAAAAAAAAAAATAAAAAAAAAGGCAAAGGTTTTACAAACAAAAAGGACCCAATATATTTAGCTCCATAAATATTTTCCATGAAGGCAAGAAAAGCAAAACCTAAGAATGGCTAATATTCTCCTTATTAATGTGCACCTTATTAGGACCTTTCAATCAAGAAGAGAACCAAAATATTAAAACATAACCTATTAATTGGATGTTATTCAGAATCTGACATGGATAACCCTAGATGCTTGGAGGTCTATCCCTCCTCAGTGATACCCCCCATTTGGCAGAGCTGACCAAAGTCCAGAGTCTGGTTTATTATATATATCACTGACTAATAGCAGATGTCTAGAAAAACTAAGAATGTAAGCATATTTTCAAAGATACTTCTAGGTCTGTGTGTCTGAGAGACTTGCTAAGCCAGAGGTTTATATTTCCTTCTAAAATTATCTAAATGTATCTTCAATTCTTTTTTTTTTTTCTTCCGCTAATTTCCCTATTGCTACAGTCCAACTGCTTTCTTGTTGAAATGAGTTCCACTGTTTATTTATACACTAGGTGAAAATATGTCTCCTTTGGGTTTGAACATATCAGCAGAAGGATTGTTCTGAGGAATGAAAACAGAGAAATGAAAAACAGAATTTTTTTTTTACCCCTGTCATGCCATGGACCTCTCCTACCTTTGCCCTTAGCAGTCACTTTTGCATGCTAAAAAATCAGTCTATTTAGGCTCCCTTTGCAGAAGCTATTTCCTGCTTTTAATCATCCTTGTAATTCTTATTTACACCATTTCTGATAAGATAGTGGATTTGAATTTTCACACAGACTTCAGATTAGACAGTAAATTTAAGCAGGGTTTAATGATAATTCTGATTTTTTTTCCTCTAATAATTTAAAGCATGGTGTTGACTTTTGACTCTCATGGTTTTATGGCCAAATTACTCCAACAGTCCAGCTACTTCACAATGGTTCTCCTGAGTTCCAATAGATAGCTTGGAACCCATTTCTATGTGTGCAAAATTCAGATGGCCTTGGACACAGCAGTACTGTACCTGTGCCAAATGGAATTTCTCAGTATCACAGTCTTCCTGCAGCTCTTCACATAGCAAAAGCAAGTGAAATTGCAGCTAAATTCAATATCTATTCTGTCCGTCATACAACTAAACAACCAAATAATCTGTAAAAAAATTTAACAAATGCAGTAAACAGACGTCTCCCCTGCACTTGCTTTGATTTTTGTCTCAGAAGCATAGAAATAGCAAAGTAATTGATAGAGTATCATTAAGAAGATCAGATTAGAGAGTAAATAAAAAAATGTCATTGCCAAAGAAGCATCTGAAAATGGAAGGAGGGTAGGCAGGAAGGAAGGAAGGAAGGAAGGAGGAATCATTGTATGTGCTGGAAATTCCAGTAGTGTTACAGTTGATCTGATGTGATGTAGCTGGTGAAGACATGCCAGCTTGTATCAACTGAAAATCCACAGTGTATGACACAAAGACAGTTGGCTTAAAGAGGGCAGAAGATAAATAACTGAGATAAGTCAAAGATATTTAGTAATAAACCTGCTTGTTGAAGATTTATATTTTTTATGAATAGACCAACTTGCAGTGTATTGGGGGCTGTCTCATGTTCTTCAAGTACTGTAATTCCATCTGGTAATTCTTTTATGTGTGACCTTTGATGTTCTGTTCACTGACTGTAGTCTTTTTAATAGGCTACAGAATAAACTCATTATAAAATTAAAAATACCTGTTATGTCAAATTACAAGAATCACAAACAATATTTTCTTATTATTTTAATAATTTTATTTATAATAGGTATGGTATTTCATGATCAGATTTTGTTTATGAACTATACAATTTTGTGAATCCTAAATTTGTTTTTAAAATACACTAATACTCCAGATTTTTTCTGTGAAATTGTAAGAAATTGTTTGTATGGACTGGGTGTCTGCAACTTGTGACCATACCTTGACATACACAGTTTCAGGTATAGATTGCAGTGCCAGAAAGAAAATGTTATGGTTACAGCTAAAGCAAATAATCAATTTAAATAGTCAATCATATAGATGAAGCATCACATAACATTTTGCTGTCTTTCCTGCAAGCCATTGTGGACAATTTAATTTTATAGTTTCTATCACAGGAAGCCATATGTTCAGTGTTTTTCACATGCATATGATCATGTCCCTCCCTGAATAAAGTTGTAGACAGAAGGGTGAACTGGGAGTCAGGTGGACTAAGGGCATGACAAAAGTGAGCACTTCTAGGATTTCAAGAGTAAATCATACAGCTGTAGTTTAATAACTATTATGTTGCTCAGTGAATTAAAAATGTATAGTTGTATAAAAATTGTGGAGTTGATAAGGCTTTTTATTGTTGGGGACAAGAATCTTCTAACTAATTAGAGCTTGTTTTGTGGTATCTGCTAATTCAACATTCACCTCAGTTAACATAAACATGTTTTCAAGTGACTGCTATTTTCTCTGTCTTTTTATGTTTTGTACCAGAAATGTGCCTGTCAGGTGAGATGTGAGACAGCATGACATAATGCAGTCTGATGTAACATAAGTGAAAGCCAATATTTTAGATTCTTATCCTGCTGTGGTCGAGGACCATGTGCAGTCTCCCAAAAGCATGCAACACTTCTGTTGAGCCATTCCAGTAGCTTCCCATTTGGATTTTTCTGCTCCGGGAAGAGAGATATGTAAATCATTAGAGTCTGTACTTACCGAGTAGATTCTTCTGTCACTCAGATCTGTGGATTCCTTGACATGATGTTATCACACACACTGTGATATGATAACACCCCTGGACACTTCCATAGTCAGATAAACTGTGCTACTGTTCAGAAAGGCTAGGGTCTCAGGACCTTCCACCCCTCATCACCCCCATACCTCAACTATTTTATTTAAAGTCAGGTCACTTGCTTATCACAAACATCAAAGCAAATAATTTTAGGCCTAGAGAAAGGACACACAACGTTGTATTTTTACCTTGTCTAGAAAACTGTTTGCATTAGAATACATGTGGAACCATAAGGGTATCTCCTGTGAGTGGTAAATTAAAAATATTCTAAAGAATCTTAAAGAATCTCCATGTCATTTTGTGTAAGCAGTGACTATGAACGTTAGAATAGCTCACAGGTCTGAGAGCAATTCTGCACCACAGACACAGGCCTGACATGGCAGATCAGCCTACGTTTCACCCACCCTGGCACAACCAGCTTTAGCAGTGCCAACATGAATATCATCTACTTGCTGTGCTGCTTCTGGCTCTGCATTTCCTGTCAGTCACACGGGTTCCTGAGGATGAGTCAGTGATGCAGACAGCTTTTTACTTTTGTACATTATTTCACATAAAATGAACATAATAAGGTTTTGCTTGTAATAATCTTGCAAAGAGTAGATCTCTTCTGTGTATTTCAGTTGTGCCTTAATCAAGGATTAAAAATCCCTTTGAGAAATCGAGTTCAGGACTAGTCCCTGAAATAGTGCTTGTGTGTTGTGATGTAAACACAGTATGTGGGGGCACAGGCTACATGAAAAGTCTGAAATAAGTTCAGTTTCTTCAATTTCATATGATCTACCTCTTTTAAATAATTGAATATTTGGGTGATTTTTTTCAATTTAGTATTTAAAAATAGCATCCACCATAATTCCATGAGAAACTTTTGTGTGATATATAGTTGGAGTGTTGCACTGTTAGGTGAAATAATTTAATTATGTAATATCATAAGCATCCTCTTGCGTCTTTATACTTTCAGTTTGAACTATCATCTAAGTCTCTTAATTTATTTGAATTCTGCTTTTATTTCTGGAGCATATCTGAATCATTTGCATGGGCGGAAGGTGTTTTAATTAGTAAATAGACAAATTATATATACACTATTTATGAAATATGATTCTAATCATCTGTACCTTAAAGCTAATGCTGATTGCATTTTTCTTATGGTTCACAACATTACTTGCTATTATTTACAAATATAAATAATTGATTGAGATTTACACAGTGGAAAACCTAACGCTGAAGCATTCTATTTCATACGGGAATAGTAAAACTACATCTTGCAATGATACAGAAAAATATCTTATTCCTTAATCATTTTATTCCAGTATGAGCTGGGGTTACCAAGTCAGACTAGCAGCATTTTGGCACCATTTTGAGGTCATGAAGATAAGGCCAAAGGATCTGGAGTAATGCTGAATTTGGCTTATAGTTATTCATTCAGTTGTGAGTGTTATTGATGCTGCAAGATGGTGGCTAACTACTCCAATCTGAATATAGCTGTGCATAAATCTTAGCTACTGACATCATGACTCAGGCACAGCAGGTGCATCACCCTTCATGCCATCCCGTTGTCCCATTAAAATAAGAAATTAATACTGTGTAAACATATCAGTAAGATACAAAACATAAGGTACTAAATTTCCTGTGATTAAGATTATTAGAACACATCAGTTCCATTCATGAATGTCTCACACAGCTGTACTTTGATTTTATAATTTCAAGGGACTGTGTGTCTGTTGCATCATTCCAACTTTGGTGATGTTAAGGAAAGTCATCAATTGTATATGTTTTGTGCGTGTAAATTTCTGGTTTATGCCTGCATGTCGCTCCTTTACCTATGTTTTGATGATATTTAAATTTGATAATGCTGCAATACTGTGTTCTGTTATAATGTTATTTTTTCATTCTTCCTTCTTGTATATGCATTTCACAGTACAAAAATTCTGCTTTATATAAAATTCACATCTAAATCAGAAGCACAATTATGTGCATAGAAATAATGAACCTCTCCAGAAGAATGTTTCATGATTTCTTGCAAAAGATCCATAAAATATAATTTTTACTGTTATGGATAAAATTCTTCCTGCAAAATGTGCTTTTATTAACAAAGTGATGGTTTTAACATTAAACCCTAATGTAATGTCATCAGATATTTCTAAATTAAATTCTAAAAATAAGTCTTCCATCTTTGAAAATGAAACTTCTCTAATGACTATTGAAAAATTTATTGTCACTCATTCTTTTCCTCATTATAACTTAGCCATTTAAATGGGAAGATTTTTCCTTCTCAGTTGATATCAGTTGACTCCACTCTGTTTAAAATGCAAAGAAGGGATGAATTCAAGTAACAGATGAACAAATTTGAAACCTTTTCTGGACTGGTTGTTTGAACAATGGAAAAAAAATGCTGGAAAGCCTGCTGGATAACAGAAGTGATGCACAAAGTAATAACTTTCAGGGAAGTGAAAGTAGTTAATAATGTAGATGATGTTCTTGGCTCAGTTACAATGAGACAAATGGATTTTTCCTGGTCTTCAGAACTGGGCTTTTTGACAATAAGTTCTTTATCAGTAGTTTAAAACCAAGCTGCTTGAACTGTGGTACACTTTTCAGCCTCACGGGGTAGACATCCTGTGACAAAGATTGTGATAAGAAAAGCTGCTATGAGATCCTGACATGTGAGCAAGGCTGTCAGTGGAGTGGTCTGGGAGAGTGGCATCAATAAAAGGAATCAATACAGAAGTGAAAGTCAAAGTGACAGTGCTGAAGTGATCAGATTTGGTACAGAGAATTATCCTGTATGTTCTGGGAGTCTGGCAGAAGAGAAGTAAAGAAATCCTCAGGGTAGTTTGCCTACAGTTGTGTTGCTCCTGTTCCAGGGAAGCTCAGAAGAGAGTTTCTTTTATTGTTTGAGTATTTCACAAAAAATGAAATCAGCACTTTCCTTTTATCTATCTGAGCTGTACAATGCTCTCTAATTCTACCAGCTGTTGCTAAGCAACTGTAACAGTAATAGTGATGTTTACCTAAAGCCTCAATTCATTTTACTTTATCTTAGAAAAGTAGAAAAATAAAATCTGAACTGTTCTCAGTGATCTCCATTTGCAGAATGAGTTTGCATCTATGAAGAACAGTCTTTTTTTCAAGGGTACTAAATCTACCTTTAGCTCAGAACTTTAAAACATGGGATCTTGCTCTCTATAAAATAACTTTTTCAACACCATATTCTATATATTTCAAGTCTGGTATAAGACTTGTATTGCCTTCCTCTCTTTCTGATGCATTTTTTTTCCTTCATTTTGATGAATCTTAAGAACAATTGGAGTAGAATCAAAGGAAGAAAGAGTATGAGAAGATCTTTGCTTTACTGGGATATTTACTGTATTTTCAAAGGAAAAGGGATTAACCAACTTCATATAATCTATCTGTTTTTAATTAAGGACTTATTGCTGTGTCAGAAGGAAGCACTGTCCAGTTGTAGCCTTGAAAGAGCTATTATGGTCTTATTATTTTTTTGTCTCTACTAACCAGTGGCACTGAGTTGATAGTGTTATACACTGGATTTTTTTTGTTGTTGTTGTAAGCCTTTTTTTAAAAAAAATGTTTCCTGCAGAGAGACTATTGTCCTACATTTTATTTCTCCATTAATCTTTGTGAATACTGATTTACTGGTCTTTTTAGGCAATCCAGTACTGAAAAGAGAACATGAAATATCTTTTCTCAATTTGTCAGCATAATCCAGTTTATGTATAATATACATTTCAGCATTTAGAACTTCATTAAATAAAAACTTTCATATACTAGTAATTGAGATGTTTTGCTCTGATACACAGCAAAGCTAACATTATGGCAGAATTGTTTCAGAATTTCTTGCTGAATAATAATATTAGTCTTTAACCTTTAGGACAATTTAATTTCAGTTGGGTTCTGGATAAAGACTTAAGTATACATAGGAAATGGTCCAAAAAGCTAGTGCCTGACTCTCATAGTACTAATCTGGGACTATAAAAACAGCAGCTTTTATGTTTCATCAGCACAATCAATGAATATATATCCTGTGGCCAGAAGGTCTGAATTTGAAATGTTTTATAGATTGATGAAGTTTCAGTCACCTTGTGAATGTCTGCATCAGAATTTAAGGTTATTACATGCATTCAAGCATCTCATGTGAGAGGGACTCCATGAAGGTCCTAGACTGGTCACAGCCAAAAATTGCAGGGTTTAAATAGATTTGTATTTAAAGGAAATCCATCTAAGTTTTGTAATTTAGCTGCCATTTTCCCCTCTATTTTTACCCTTAATGACAAGCTACAGAATATTTAGTGATTCAGAAGCGACTGACAGTGTTTGGAAGGTTGAATCCAGCAGCCAACGGAGGTGAGGCTGCCCCATCCCTTTCCCAGACGCAGGCAGTGATAAGGCTGAGCAGCTTTTCCCAGTAGGCACACAGAACACAAGAATACACCATGTACACATGTACACACGTACACAGCTGACTGCATGGATGAACAAGTCAGACATGCTCACCCTCCAATGAGCTCAGGCAGCACCAGCAGCCTCACTTGATTTCCATCTCTGGCCTGGGGCAGTTGTGTTCCACCACTCACCCACCCATGGAGCTGACTACAATTTCCCCGGGCCTCAGTAGTCACCCAGCCCAGGGTCTTGTCCTTGAAGAAGCCTTACTGTGTTCCTCTCCTTTTCCCCTGCTCACCACATCTGTCCAGACCTTCACCAGCACCCACTCGCTCACAGACCTGCACTGTCTCACGGTGCTGCGCTGCAGCCAGGCAGGCTCTGGTCTGGTCCTGTCTGGGGCTGGCACAGGCTGAGGTCTCCCCAGTCACTGGGCCCCTGACATTAATCATTTCAGATCAAATAATTTAGAAAAAAAATCTCATTAATTCTCTTGAACTATCTTTGCCTGAGTCTCGCAAAACCTAATAAGTAAATTTACACTGTTCTCATTTCACATTGCGCTAGGACTGTCTTGAATATGTTTAAATAGCTGAAGCACTGAAGCCTTGTGGTGCCAGTTCTCCCTGAGCCTGGAAAGTGATGTTGAGCACAGCAAGTGGACTCTGGTGTGGGGCAGGTGCCCTCTTTGTGAGATGTCTGTGCTGGGGCATGCTCTAGGTATGCCAGTAAAGATGATGGCTTTTTTGTGAATAAATCTTTGGTGATGCCTAAATTAAAAAGATCTCAGTACTTTCTGATTTGATTAATTCCCTGGAAAGTGCCTCATAATGGTGTTGTGAGGTTTTTTTATGGATTTTTAAAGGACACTTGAAGAAGCTACATGCTATTTAAAACAGTCCTCAAAGAATAGTGCCTTTGCCTCTCTGGCCATTTGACATTTCCGTTCTTGATTGAAGCTATTTAGGAAATAGCAGTTTTACTGAGTAGTAAGACAGAAAATGGCTTGAGGTTATGCTAATGAGGAAGAAGTGATGAAGGCCCAGTGCAGAGCATGGCCAACTGATGGCAGGGGCTGCAGGGCCTGAAGGTCTAAGTGGGAGTAGGAAGTGCTGGAAAATTACATAGAGCTCAGCAGAGGAGAAAATACAAAGAGAGAATATAAAAACACAAGAGAAAGGAAAAATGTATGGTTGAAACAAGGTGTGCATTCACCTGTTTATGTCTTACAGCTCTCAACTGCTCCACCATCTCAACTGATAGCAGCAACAATTTCTATCTGTAATTATCTGTTGCAGTTCAACAGGAAATCTTTTTTGTGTACAGGACATATGTGTACATAACACTTCTTTGCACTATCAAGGACGTTTCCTGTTTATTCTTTTTGTTAAAAGTCATATTTACGGAACTGTTGCTGTCATGCACTTTGCCTCTCAAAGTGATCTAAGTTACTGTGACTAACACAGCAGTAACAAAGTTCTGCAACTGTGCACACTTAAATTAGTCAAAATTGCAGACATGAGGTGCTCTGGGGACATGAGAAATATGTCTGAATTTGCTGTGCAGGAAAGAGGATTTAAAATCTTTGAAGGCTCTAAACATCAGCTCCTATAATTTAGGCCTCACAAATAAGAATAGGAGAGAGATGATGGGACTCATCCTGCCATATATCCAAAGCATGTGGTCAGTGATGTTTTGTGCCAGAGGGAAATATTCCCAAGATAAGGGGAGTGAAAGCAGGTGTATCAGTGAGATTTAAGTAAGATTTAGGGGCTTCTCGGCCCTCTAAATATTTTTCTGGGAATGAAATATTAGTGTCCAAGAGCATTACAGACCAGCATTGTAAAACTAAAAATTGCTCCTTTTTTGAGCACAGGTGGAGCAAGTTCCCTGCAAGAGATTCTTGCTTGGCCAATAGATATTAACAACATAAAGACAAGATAAAGAAAAACAGTAAAAAATACATGCTTTGTAATTCTCATGTCTGAACTCTGTGGAAAATTCCTCAATGTCTCTGTTTTAAAGTTGAAAATTTGGTAGAACAGGTTATGGAACAAACAGACAAAATAAACAGTAATGTCACAAGCACCAGAGTTTAAAAGACAATCTAGAAAACCTGCTGCACAGCAAAAGTAATCTCCAGCTTCAATTCACCTTAGATGTCCATATTTAAAAGGGACCAAGGGCCGCTAAGGTATAAAAGCTAGAACACCTTAAATTTGTGTTAGGAAACTCTATTATAGAAAAAACAAAAATCAATTGACACATGATTAAATACAACATATGGAAGAAAAAGTTTAAAATTATATGCTTTTCAAACCTATTGGAATTCTCTGAATGAATCAGCCTGAATGTGGATAAAGATCAGAATTCCAAAAGACAGTGACCAAGGGTCCACGTTAACAGCTGTAAAGGAAATAAATCAGGTATGGCGTAAGAAAATTGCTGAAAGGTTGGATAAAAGCTGTGCCTTAGGAGAAAATGGATATTTTTTACAAAGGAAAGGAGTCATCATGACATCCCAAATAAATCTGTGCTGTGTGTTCAGTGTGCTCATAAGTGGTCTGTGAAAGAGGGTAAACAATGAGGTGACTGTAATGATAGGAAGTAATGAATTAATGAAAATGAGGTGCAGTTATGAAGAATTACAAAAAATAGCCTAATGTGACCAAGTAAAGGGGTGTTGGAGTAGTTGATAAAATTCAGAGTAGATGAATGCAATGTGATGTTATGTACACAGCAATAAACTGTAGGAAATCTAATAAGTCACATTTTTCTGTGTAAAATGATAGGCTCTAGCCTCACTGTAATTCCAGAGAAAACAAATCTTAGTTATAACCCATAGACATATAAGATGTAGATCTACTACTTACTTTAGAAAAGTAGATATGAAATTAGTGGGAGAAGAGGGAGAGGGATTAAATAATGTTTACACATTTTGAATATTACAAGAAGTTTTTGTATCCCTGACTCATGCAGGGTATAACACAGTATCAAAATGGTCACAGAAAGGTGATAAAATTGCTTAGGGGCAAAGAACAGCTATATGTTATAGAACTTTTGAACCTGGAAATAAAAGAAGCTGGAACATGAAAAAGATCAGTGAGATGCTAAGTGACATAGAAAGCATAGGTAAAGATCATCTGTATGCTCTCTTTTCATTCATAGACTTACTGGGGTGTCAAACCTAACAGGTGGTAAATGCTGATAAACACAAAAAAGGAATTTTTGTGTTTTAGGATTCTCTCTACAATACCTGAAAGACCCTAGAAGTTAGTATAGACTCAAAGGATGACTCAGAGAAGAGTTAATGAAAAAGAACTATAATATCAAGGACCATTTTACAGAAGGACAAGGGTACAGGAATGTCTTCATTATAAGAAATTCCTGAGATGCTGTTCATGAATGGGAAGGGTGATTTTTTTGTCAGTGTCCTGCCCTCTTTGACTTGCTGTTGGAGAAAAGGTACTGAGAAGAATGAGCTTTGATCTGGCTGAGCACAGCTGGTCTCATTAAATTTACTAATACAACAAATTCATATTAGAAACTATTTCAAGTAATGAGGAAGATCTGGTCTTGCTAGACATATCTTCTCAGCCTCTGTATCTGCAGAATGCAAGATGCTACTTACAGTCATAAGAATAAATGTGACTTCATCTTCATTGGCATGATTGATCAAAATATCTTTAGCATCACTGACTTTACTAGAGTTAGTTTTGATGCATTTTATAGTTTTCATGTTCAAAATACATGTATCCTGCAAAAATTCCTATTATTATTGAAATATGTATGTGTATACATACATATTAGTCTTCCACAGACTACCTTATGAATCACAAGAAGAGGAGAAACGCTCCTTTTTGTATGTTTTTTGTAGAAGCATTTGAAACTTGAAACAAACAAACAAACAAAAATAAGTCAATAATATGGTAAACAGGGTGGATAAACCTAAAGGGCCAGGAAAATAAAAGTCAGATGTTTTTTATGAAGTGTTTTCTAAGTTTTTATTTTGTGAAGTTTGTTCAAAATCTTACAGCAAAGCAGTATTAAAATTATACTGATTCCTAGCGATTCTACCACCCATTTGACATGACATATTTAGGGCAAAATTGCAGTGTTTTGTTTTCTTCATTGGCTCTCACTTAGGGATCACAACTGAGAAATGTTGAGACTGAGCAGGTGCAATAGAACTGGTACAGGTTATGCAAAAGTGACTTTGAAAAATAGAATAATACTGTAGTCAATTTAATTATTTTTCAACTACAACCCAAGAGCATCATTTTTCTTAAAATACACTTATTATATCATAGGGTAAAAAAAAGTTGTCTAGAAATATCTTTTTACAGACAACATATGACAAAAATAATAATAGCTGCATAGTTTATACTCATATAAACAGTTATGTGGTATCATACAAACAATCACAGTCTAATACACCTTTAGAATTAAAATAATTCAGCGTACTCATATTGTACTCAATCAGTGACTGCACATCTTGTGAAAAATGGCAGTATTTATTTTGTTATTTGACAGAAAGGCCAAAGCTAAAGTGAAATGTATTCAGTGTATTCAGTGATATTTACTCTACATTCAGCCCTTTAGTAGAACTACTTAATCTCTGCTAATATTTTTTAACATTTTTCTGTTATGTTTATCTTTTTTATATTGATGCTTCTTTCTTCTCTTAAAATACACATAAGCAACAAAATAGTCTTAGTTATACCATCAGTGTAATCTTACTGGTCTGTGATGTCTCTGCAATCAGAAACTGCATTATTTCTTGTAGAATATTGTATGCTTATCTGCTATCTAATTTGCTGCTACCTGTCACCCTAAGTCTCTTTGTTCCTCTTCTCCAAGTATATACTCCACTGAATCTCTCTTAAGTGGTTTGATGCTGAATTTACACCTTTGAAGAGGTGTACCATTTGAGAGGTTTCAGACTTGCATATATTGACAAAATAGGTATTACATAGATAGCAGCTGGATTATTTTTTTCCCTACATTCTGCCCTGTTAACATGCTTGTGTCTTAACTAGGCAGGGACAGACTTAGAAGATGTGTTTTCTTAAAACCTCTTTGAGTATTGCTTACTTCAGAACCAAAATCTTCCTTGAAATTGTGTGTATTCAGCAATGAGTTTTCTGGGAGTTAACTGTGTATTAAATGTCTTCTATGATTTTTACTTTTTTTTTTTTTTTTTTTTTTACTGAACACTAAGTAAATAAGTATATATTTATATATGCGTATAAAATTAAGAACAAAGCTAAATAGCATTTCAGAGTAATCATTTTTTTTATGATTCTCCTTTGCCTCATGTTTTCTTGGGTGAAAAGGGAATAGGCAATATGTGTATGAATAGTTTCAGAACTGGCAGAATGATATACACAGGAGACTAAAAGAAAAGTAGAGAAAAAAAAGGACTCTGGGTTGTAAGAAATGTTTAAGTTAAAGAGTGGTAAACACTTTTGTCCTTATTCCTCATTGGGGTGTGTTTATTTTCCAAAATAATAATGCACAATCACCTGTATCTACAAATAGGAGTAAAAAACACCTTTTGGAATAAATCTGGGAGCAATCACTGGCAGTTACAACAACTTCTGCAAGTAGGTAACAAGCGTCTGTGCAAGGGAACTGCTAAGTTATGGCCATGTGGGGGCTGTGAGAGTTCACTTACTACCCCAGCAATATGGAGTTTAAAAATAAAAGTTAATAAAGTTTATATTATAAACTTTATAACCATATTACTATAAAGTTAATAAAGCTTAAAAATAAAGGTTATTAAAGTTTTACTTTAAGCCAGCTCCGGGGTTCCCAAAGAGATTGGGGACATAATTTGCTTGTCTCCATGGATGTTAGTGAAGATACTACATTTACATATGCAGTTACATATGGCATACTCTATTCTTTATACGCTAGAATTACAAATTTCTGCTCCTAAAATGGGGTTCTGTCTTTGACAGATTTTAGATGAATTGCTAAGATGCACTCCTTATTCAATGCAAACCCTTTACACCCGAGCGGTAGGAAGGCTGCTGTGTGGCACAGCTTTCAAGGAGGGGTACTTGACTTATTGAAGGCAATGTTGGAGACATGAAGTAGCTGGTTAGAGTAACAGGGTGGTGGGTTGTCACTGTAATTTCCCTTTTCTGTTTTCAGAACATCAGTTCTGTAGTAATTAAATTATTTTAAATTGTTTGTGGCATTTGTATGACATTTCCCCTGTGGTTGTAGGAAGAAGGATACAACGCGTCTGCAAGAATGCTGATAAATTTTAGTGAACAGTACATAACTGAAACATTCATGCTAAGTTCATGGTGTAGTAGGTTCCTTCTTTGCAAATGTTGGGTAATAAGGTGTCTCATTAAAGTGATTCAATGATAGGTATACCAGAAAAGATTTTTATTTTAAAAGTTTCCTGAATCCCCACAGCCTTTTTATCTCTTCATTGGAGTGATTATATTTGAAATTTAGTAAAAAATGATTACTTGTAAGTTCTTTAGTTTTAGGAGCAAATCCCTTTTATTAAATCCATCTTATTAAGATTTAGAAACCTCCCACAAGAATTTGACAGCTCTTCTTTGAAAGATCCAGTCTTGAGAGACCTACTGCTGGGAAGTTAAAAACAAAATTGCAGTCAGAAATACTCTTCTGCTTTAGGTATAACAATAAAATGTGGGATAATACTTGTTCTGAAGTGCTTAAAATGCATATAATAATCCAAGAATTACAGTCCACAGAATGTCCTTATATTTTTCTCTGTTCAAATATTTCATTAATGTTTTTCAGAGTCAGTACAATTCTTGTATGGGAGATTAATAAAATCAAGTAGGAAACTAGCAACTGTGTGCACTGTAAGTCAAGGTTTCTTGCTGAGGACTATCTGTTAATGAGCTATCATGCTTTCACAAAGTCTGTAGGATGTACAGACCAGATACAAAAGCCTGCTGAGTAAACCCTTAGTGCTATTTTTTGAGAAAAAAAAACAAAAGACAAACCCAACCAAAAGCAAGCTAAACAAACCACTCCACACCAAAAAAAAAAAAAAAAACCAACAAAAATCTGAACAAACAAAAAAACCCCAAACAAACAAACCCCCTCCCCCCCAAAAAACCCCAAAATCTCCAATCAACTAACCAACCCATCAAAAATCTCAAACATACAAAAAAATCCACTTTTCTTCTCACAAAACACATGGAACTACAAATATTATACCACAGAATTTTTCCTGTTTTCTAAGTATAGAAATCTTCATGTTAGTTGCAACAGAAAGCATATTAAATGGTCTACATTTTTCTCTTCATATTAAAGTAGGTTTCAGAAAATCAGAAACTCTGATATTTTAGTACTTATATAGAAACTTTTAAAATGGCATTTGCCAAAAAGTTTTGAGCACTCTCTTGCCATTAGAACTGTCAATCTGTTGATTTTATGGCATTAAGGCTAATGCTGAAATTTCACATTTGAATGAATAAGTCATACATTGTTAACACTACAGAACCTTAAATAATGATTCACTGCATAAAAAGATGTAAAGTGTCTCAGAAAATCTGCCTATGAGGGTTCTTAATCCAAAGGGAAGAATGGTATAAATGCAATTTTGTGTGCTGCTTGTAATCTAGAAATTTTAAAATTAAGTTTACATATAAGTACCTATATAAGAATATATGCTGGGTGATGGAAAAGAAAACCAACTTCAAATTTTCCTTTTTTCTTTTTCAGGTCAGAACTGTGGAGGCTTAGTACAGGGACCAAATGGTACTATAGAAAGCCCTGGATTTCCTCATGGTTATCCAAATTATGCCAACTGCACATGGATCATTATCACAGGAGAGCGTAACAGGATACAATTGTCATTTCATACTTTTGCTCTCGAGGAAGATTTTGATATTTTGTCAATTTATGATGGACAACCACAGCAAGGCAATTTGAAAGTGAGGTAAGATACCTTTTTTCTTTCCCAATTTCTTTCTTTCTGTCTCTTTACCTTTCTTTCTCCTTCCTGAGTTTATGTTCTGATAATATGTTAGAACATATATTGTGTTTCCTTGGTTCATCCCCAGCCAAGAGGTCAGTAGTGCTCCAGAATA
This sequence comes from Poecile atricapillus, assembly GCF_030490865.1. Classification (NCBI taxonomy): domain Eukaryota; kingdom Metazoa; phylum Chordata; class Aves; order Passeriformes; family Paridae; genus Poecile; species Poecile atricapillus. Next base: position 22,870,265 of record NC_081251.1, on the reverse strand, counting down.
TCCCAGAGAAAGATGTTAATCGAAATTTTAGATTTTTATGGCCCCAGCTTGTGTATCAGTAACATCAGTTGTACTTAAAATTTTCACAATCCAAAGTCAGTTTTGGTGAAGGCCTGAGCACAGATACATTCCACATTTCAGTATATTATTTTTATTTTTCTGATGGTGGAATCTAGGTTTTGTCAACAGTTCCTTTCTTGAAGGCACCAGTCACCAGTTTTTGAAAGAACTTCTACTGAAATGAGTTCAGCTGTAAATTGTTTGACATTGCCAAAACTGAAATTCTTCTCCATGAAGCAGTTAGGGATCTTTAAAGATTAGAAACTGGTGTATCTTATCTGTTCAAATACCACTGAGGTCATAAAGTGGCTTTAGGGAAGTTTTTTGATCTTGAAGCTTTTCACAGCTTCAGGTTTTGAAGCATTAATTTCTTTGGTGTCTTGTTGTAAGTTCCTCAGTCATTTTCTGGATCTGGACTGCAGAGCTGGAAAGCGAACAGTGCTTTCAGTGCTCTCTGTCATTTTCTGTTCAGGCATGAGATTTATTGAGTGCTGTAAAACACTACTGTCAGTTCTGTTGTCTGATTACCCTTTTACATGCTGCTGATTTATACTATAGTGCTAAAACAAATATGGGAGCATCACCAATTTGTTCTGCATTTTAGTGGGTATCATCACTGGATATTTTTGACAAGAACAATGTTCTGATTGATTGCTTACTCAGTTCAAAAAGTTCTGAAAACTTTGGAAGGTAGTACACAGCTACCACTTATTTAGATGCATAGTGTGTGGGCTTCATTTGCTGTACTTAACTGACCTTTAGTACTTGTATCACCAGTATAAAGGAGAAATATTTATTTTTTAGTCAAATGTTTTTATTAGCATTATCTAACATGCCTGCTTGCTTTGTACTAATCTCAGTAGAAATTTTTTAAAGGAACAGCACCAATAAAGCAGATATTTATTTCTCGTTGCTTCTATTTGCCAAACAGTTACCTTCACAAATGTCATTATGAAGAAAAAAGCATTTGTTGGCTTTGCAGCATGCAGAGGTTAGCGTAGCAGAATTTGAATGACAGGTTTCTACTGACTTCTCATATCCCATGTTATACCCTTGTTTTACTAAGAACATTCACAGGTGTGCCCCTCTGCAGTTACACATTTCAAGACAATTCCTTTGGCAAATATTGGAAAATCATCATCTTGGTCTTTTAGCTGACAGCATGCAGATTCAAGAGAGCATCTTGGAAGTTCTGCTTCAGGGCATGCACTTCTTTTTCCCCATAGGTAAAAATATTCCACTACATTTTGAGTAACTGTGTTTCTTTACCCACCATGCAAAATCTGGAGCTTTTCCTTAAAAATAGCTGTGTATCTATATCACCATCACAAACTATAAAAATTAAGTAATACTCACTCCTTATTTTGTATAGTGTTTTTTCAGCTGCTACAGAAAAATTGAATAAAAATGAATAGTACGTTCAACTAGTTTATCGTGCTGCCTGAAGGGCCTTTCCGTATGCTAAACGTGCACCACAGTACTTCCACTACTTATTGATTGAAAAATCAAAAAAAAATGCAAACACATATAAAATATATTGAAATTATTAGGCAATCATTAGGAATAAAGTGGCTTAAGCCATTAGTGTGGAGAAAGAAAAGCAAAACAGTAAGTGATTAAATCTATATGATTGTTGGTTAGTGCACTATTAAATGGTTATATGATAAATGTATATGCTAGTTTAAGGAATAAATTACACCTGGTAGCAATCACAGGCTTTGGTGAGCTATAAGGATGTTGAGAATTAAGATATTAGTGGGAAGAAGAGAGTAAACAAACGGTAAGGTACTAAAACGTTTTATTTTACGTCTTCCTATTTTCTAGAAAATACTCAACTATCATTCTGGAATTCTGTGTAATTCTGAGACATGCCTCAAAATTGTCCTTAAAAGATTGTTATAATGGCTTTATTTTTATCGTAGAACAAAAAATGAGATTTTACATATCATATACTTTGTATCTATATCTATAGTATATTATATATCATAATTATGTAATAATATTTATTTATATATATTTATATATATTTATATATAGTGTGTCTATTTGTATCTATATACATATATTTCATCCAGGAGTGCAGCACAGGCTGGGTTCTATCCATCTGAGAAGCAGATCTGTGGAAAGGGTCCTGGTGGGCAGCAAGCTCAATGTGAGCGAGCAGTGTGTTGCTCCTGCAGAGAAAGCCAGCAGGGTGCTGGGCTGCATCAGCAACAGCATCCCCAGCAGAGATAAACAAGTCACTGTCCCACTCTGCTCAGGGCTTGCCAGGCCACACCTGGAACACTGTGTTCAGTTTTGCTCCCACTGTACAAAACAGTGGACAGGCTGGAGAGGGTCGAGAGAAGGGCCACAAAGATGATCAATGACTGGGAAGTTTCCATGTGAGGAAAGACTGAGAGAGCGGGGCTTGTTCAGCCTAGAGAAGGGGAGACCTTGTCACCGTGCTCCAGGACTTAAAGGGTGGCTACAAACATGGAGACTCCCTTTTTTACAAGTCACGTGGAAAAAATTAGGGGTATAGGGTACAAGTCACTTCTGGGTAGAGTCCAAATGGAAACACAAAGAAATTTTTTTCACAAAGAGAAACATCAGCCATTGCCGTAATCTCCCCAGGGAGGTGGTGGATTGCCCAGTGTAGGACAGTTTTAAAATCCAGCTGGACAGGATGTTGGGCCATTTTATTTAGACTGTGCTTTTGCCAAGAAAGGTTGGACCAGATAATTCTTGAAGATCCTTCCCACCTGGAATTCTGTGACTATGAATCTGTGATACATAAAATAGGAAGTTTTAAGTCTAATGCCACCTGTTTTGGTAATATTTTGTTGCATGATGTATTCTTAATTCCATAGACAAATATGAAGTTAGATAATTGACTTTGTCATATATTAGAACCAAAACAAGTATTTCAATTCTACATTATTGAAAGAAACTTTAAAGCAAACGTTTATCAGCTGGTGGAGAAAGATACTTGCCTTCATGGCTTCTCCAAGCATTATTTAGTTTACTGCAGCCTAGCTAATAATATAATAGATGCTTCTTGCTATTAGTCATATCAGTTGAAATAAACAGTTTTGTTTTAATGGAGCAGTAATGCATATGATGAAAGTTGCTAATGTAATGTAATAAAATACAGCTTACCAAAAACTTTCTGACAAGAATATATAAAATGTGTGCTTAATAGCAATATATTCCCTCTGCTTTCTTGAATCATGCAGCAATAATAGGAATTAAATATGAATTATTCACAGTATTCACTTTTCCCTGTCTCCAGAAAGCAATAAACCATATGTATATTCTGCACATCATAATCCAAGCACAGAAGTCAAACCTAAAGTCTGAGCTCTCGCTTGCTATTAAACCTCTTTTATCTTAAACAAACCATGATTTATCATGCATGCAACATTTTAAATTTTTTTTGTTTTTGTTTTTGTTTTTGTTCTGTTTCTTTGGTGTTTATTATTTGATTCTTCAGAAACCATTTCTGTCTTCCGTCTCTCCAGGGTCAAGAGAACAGTGAAGCAATGATGGGGTGATTGACTTTTCTACAGAACTGCTGACACTGCAGCAGCAAGAGATTTGTGCAGTTTAAAGTTCTTATTTCTTTTTTCTTTCCCCTGAAATTGACATATGTAATTTTTTTTTACCTTTTTATTGTACATCATTTCCTACAAAGTATAGAAGACTTTTTTTGTGTGAGCTGGTGGCTGTGAAGAAAAGAATGTAGATTACTATTGTAGCATTTTTCCAGCTGAAGCTTACCTAGAACACAGCACAAAGTAACAGGCTGTTGTTCAAATTTTTAAAACAATGTTGTTGAATAATTTCAGCAGAACATTCTGGTACTTCATATATCTGTTGGAAAAGGAAAGTAATTACTGTATATTATACAATTATTGATGAGTTCCTGCCAGTAGACACACCAATCAATTACTACTGTTCCCATTTTTATGTTAGTCATAGAATCACAGAATAAAATACAGAATTGCTTGGGGTTGGAAGAACATTAAACATTAAAACATTAAAGATCACCTAGTTCCAAGCCCCTGCAGTGGACAAGGACATCTTCCACAAGACCAATGTGTTCAAAGCCCCATCCAAACTGAAATTGAATACTACAAGGGGTAGTGCACACACAGCTTCCCTGGGAAACCTGTTCCAGTGCTTCAAAACCCTCTTGAGGAAAATACTTAACATCTAATTTCCTAATAGCTAATCTAGAGCTCCCTTTTTTCAGTTTAAAACCATTATATCTTGTCCTGTCATTCTTTATGGTATAAAAAGTCCCTCTTCCTTCTTTTTATAATTCATTTTCTTCCTTCCTTTGAAGTACTGGAGGCCACATTGAGGTCTGCCCAAAGCCTTCTGCAGTCTGAACAACCCCAGCTCTCTCAGATTGTCGTCATAGGAGAGGTGCTGCAGCCTTCCCATCGTCTTTGTGGCCCTCCTCTAAATCAGATTTTTCTTAGGTTTTTCACTTATTAATGTATTAGGAAGAGGAAACTTTTGTAGTACAGGGCTAGAATGTGATTCATTATACATTACATAGCTGTTTAAGGAAGGAAAGAAGGAAAGCTATGACCTGATCAGCTAAAGGCTGACAAATAATTTCTGCCAATGTGAAAAGAGCATGCAATGGGAGGAAGATAATTTATGTGGGCAATACTGACAGGTTCAAACTCATATTTAGAGTGTTGTTGGTTTGTTTTTTTTTTCTTTCCCCATCTGGGGTTAAAAGGTAAAATACCTATTCCCAAGATTTTAGCTTCCCAATTCAAAATCATAAGCTTTCTAATTTTGTTGGCAAGCCTACTTGATAAAAAGATTTAAGAAAAGTTATATTAAATATAAAGTCAAATAAGGAGACTTCTTGTTAGCAAGCCAATTATTTGCCAATTGTTATAGGACATATTAATTACATGTTTTAGACTGATACTAAATGATGTCTAACTAAAAATGATTTTTTTTCCCTCCAAGACCATGAACTCCCTCCCACCTGAAAAATGTATTTCACATTTAAGGAATTAGTATTTCTTGGGAAAAAAAAATATTTTAATTTAAGAAGGCAAAGCAGTGCATGAACATATAATGTTTTTAATGTAGTTGTTTAAGTCAGCATGATAAAATGCATGTGAGACTCACTATAGCGAAAAAGTGAAAATGTAGCTGTGCTCAATTTCTTTGTCCTCTTGGAGGTAGATCTCTTTTTTCATCTGAAACTGGCCGTAGTAAATCTTCAAAAAACACACCAGTGTTGCTTCTTTGCCTCTTCCCTACTTTTGAAACTGAACATGTATAGGTGTCAGCAGTGGTTTGATGCATTTGTATGTAGTACTGCACTATCAAAAGCATTACAAGGATTTAGAAGATGAGAGCTGGGATATGATTCCAAAACAGACAACTTTCCAAACAAACAGGTGATAATATTAACTCAATTACTGGTTGTATGAGGAATTTTTATTCTTGAATTAATTTTTGAGATTGCTGCCTTTTATTTTATGCCATATAAACATGTATTACACATACAGAGCGCATTAAGCAGTTTTATATTAGTATTTTTGCATCTTCTGTTATGTTGAAAAAGATAAGTCTGTTTCATTTTAAATGATAAACATTGAATTGACATGATTATATACAGAAGCCCTGCTGATCAGCATTCCTAAATACTGTGTGTACAATAATTATTGCAACCAGCTTTGGTCAGACATCAGTCCCTTCCCTTTGCTTATACTGTGACTGAAAACTATTAATTAAATTACAGCCATTGCAAAATTTTAAGCTGGACTTCACAAGGAGAATAAAGTCTAGTTGTCAAAATCTTTACCCTTTTGATTTGTTGCTCTACATCCTTATTGTGGGATTTTTTATAATTTCTGTGTATAGATAACTTCTATAACTTCTGTGTGGTAGATAACTTCTTAATTAGTACATAACCTGTATGCTATGAAGAATTTTTGATGCTTGTTTTAGAGAGGAAAAACATATTTTAAATGTTAACTGTCAAATTAAAGGGGACCAAGAAACTTTTATAAAAATGTAGCAATCATGTAATTAGGTTAAACTGCGAATTATGTTCTCATAGTGTCATCTGGTAATTAATTACCTGATTGCCTTAACTGAGCCTTGTGATTATTGACTATATGTTCACAGTCTGGTTTTGGATCACTCTGTGCTGGACAGGGATGTAGTGATCATGGGACAGATAGAACATCAGAAATGTTCATGCATTTGAGGGGTGTCGCTATCCTCCTCCTCGGTGGGACCCCTCTGTCCCACCCCCCGTGGTGCGAGCCTGCTCGTCTCTGGGCACAGGCGGGGGAAGGGGTCCTGGAGTGGATACAACACGGACTCAAAGTATCTAGACACAGGAGGCTCAAACTTGCTGGAATAATCCCGGGTTTATTGTCTGTGTTCCATCCGGGGCAAGAGAGAGACCGAAAATGCCTTGGGTCTTATCTCTTATACCAGGGGGCAGGGGTGATTAGGGGATGCAGGAAGGTCACAGCCAATGGGAAGGGGGAAGGGAAGGAAGGTTCTCAGGTAGGAACCAACATTACACAACCCACAGGTGAGTTTTACCCTTGGGAGGTACCAAGATTTTAGGATGCACTACAACAGAGGGGAATTCTGCAATCCCTTATTTCTAAATTTCTGCAGTGGGAGTTCAGAATCCTCTCCTTTGTCATCTAGTCACACACAGTCGATTCCTCTTGTAAAACAAATTTTGTAGACAAGTGTTCTCATAATCTTGCAGTTTCAAATATTACTTGGAGACTTTCCTTGGTTTTCATACTGTTCGTGTCCACAAGAGTATCTGCTGACATTATTAGGGGCTTTGGAATTTGACAGTTATGTTTTTCCCACTTACTTCAGTCTAAAGTATACTCCTGCTGGCATCCCAGATTACTCCTGTGTTCATACTTGCATTTGAGAAAAAACTATGTACTCTCATCTCCATTCAACTCAATGAATGTATTAAGAATGCTAACTAGCCAGTGGCTAACTCAAGCACGTATAATAAGACTGACTCAGATCATAAAGCTATTTGAAGAGAAATTTTTATAATAGGCCCAATACAAACAAGGCAGGCAGGGAATAGCACTCTTTAAAACTTCTCTTCTGTCTACAAACCTCATTTATATGTTTCCGTCTTTCAGAAAAAAAAAGGTGATTTAAAAAATAATCTTTTGTTCAACTCCCACACCCCCAGCACACACACATATGCACTGCCACGTTCTTTTTTGGAGAGTCTAGTGTGACCAGAACCATGAAAAAAAACAAAATGGCAAAGAAATTAAAATAACATATGCCAATATCATATATTAAAATAACATATGACTGTTTATCGTAGTTGCTAAAATGGGCTTCTCTTGAAGTAGAACGTGCATGTTAAAGTAATAACAAAATTTTGATGACTTTTAATGTAAATTATTAGATATTATTTACCCAAAACCCCCCTAATTTCTTATTTTTAAGTACTTGAGATAATTCCTTAATTATTGAGAGAAACTGATGACAGAATGGCTGCAAAGTGACCCAGCAGAAAAGGACCTGGTGGTGCTGGTTGACAGCAGCTGAACATGAGCCAGCACGTGCCCAGGTAGCCAAAAAGGCCGAAGGCATCCTGGCCTGTATCAAGAATAATGTGGCCAGTAGAACCATGAAAGTTATTTTCCCCAGTATTTGGCACTGGTGAGGCCTCAAATCCTCAAAACTGTTCAGTTCAGGGGCCCCTCAGTGTAAGAAAGACATTGAGGGATTGGAGTGAGTCCACAAAAAGAGGAGCTCGGAAAGAGTCTGGAGCACGAGTCCTATGAGAGGCAGCTGAGGGAGCTGAGGGTGTTTAACCTCAGGAGAAAAGGAGACTCACGGGAGTCTTTATCACTCTCTACAACTGCCTGAAAGGAGGCTGTAGCCAGGTGGTGGTCAGCCTCTATTCCAAGGCAACTAGCACCAGGACAAGAGGAAATGTCTTCAAACAGCACCAGGGGAGGTTCCAGTAGGACATCAGGAAGAAAGTTTTTGCTGAAGATGCATGCCATCCACAAATTCTCTGGGAAATCTGTTCCACTTCACAACAGTTACTTCCTGGTATCTAATCTACATCTACTTCCAGTTTGATGCCATTCTATCTTGTCCTACATGCCCTTTTAAATAGTTTCTCTCCATTTTCCTTGTAGGCTCTGTTCAGATACTAGAAGGCTGAAATTAAGCCACCTCAAAACTTTCAGTCTGAGCAAACACAATTCTCTCAGCTTTTCCTGATATGAGAGGTGCTCCATCCCTTTGAACATCTTGGTGGCTTCCTCTGGACTCACTCCAAAAGGTCCATGTCCTTCCTGTGCTGGAGACCCCAGAGCTGGATGCAGCACTTTGAGTGAGGCCTTGCCAAAGCAGAGTAGAGGGACAAATTCCCTTCCCTTGCCCTACTGGCCACGCTGCTTTGGATGCAGCTCAGGACACCATTTGCTTTCTGGGCTGTGAGCACACAATGCCAAGGCATGTTCAGCCTCTCATCCACCAGCATCCCCAAGTCCTTCTTGGCAGAGCTGCTCTCAATTGTCTAGCCTAGACTGATACCAGGGCTGCAACAACCCACGTGCAGCACCCTGCACTTGGGCTTGTTAAACCTCATGAGAGTCTGGTTTGTCTTAATGACATTACATCCTTCAGTCAACAGGAGTACACAGCTTGGTGTCAGCTGCAAGTCTGCTGAGGGTGCACTCTATCCCCTTGTCTGTCTCAATATGATTATCCTTTACTGCACTTAACAATTGTAACAGTTTGGGGTTTTGAGAGTATTGATCAAAAGTAAAAATGAGACAAGATCATTGCTTTGTTCATGGTGATGAAATAATGAAGTAGAGATTCCCAGAACTGTGCAGGGACCATGTGTTTCCAAATTCAAAGTAAAGACGACAGACATCCTTTGTCTCATAGTTTATAAAATTTCCATCATAAAATTGATTAAAATTTCGTATTAAAAATACAGGGTTTTTCTTTGCATTTAGTAAATGCATACATTTCTGTATGTGAGAAAATTAATCAGATATTAAAATTAAATTAATCGGATATTGTGACAATGAAAAAAACATTTGTATACCTTTTCGAAATTCTGCCTTTTTTCCACTAATGGGAAGATGGTTGCCCAATATCTAATAGAAGAAATTATGATAACTGTTTTTTTTTATTATGGAGGGCAAATACTGTGGAAATCATTGATTAGGAGCATAATTTCAAGTATCAAAAGAGGAGAAGTTATTGGTGTGTTACAGAAAGCCAATGAGTTTCAAAGAAAATTGTTTTTAAAGGTAAATATTCCTTTTTTAATGACAGAAGTGTTAACTAGAGAGAACGGTAATAAACAAAATTATGTTTCTAATAAAGTCCAAGGCATTTGAGCAACCTGGTCTAGTGGAAAATTCCCTGCTCATGATGGGTTTGGAACTGGATGATATTTAAGGTCTCTTTAAACAGAAATCATTCTATGATTCTATGAGTACTTTGGAGAATTAATTCCACAGGGTTTTAGTTAGAGCACAATTCTTGTGTGCTATGAGATACGTGAGACAAACCTGTCAGTCAAGTTGGAAAGTATCAAGGGCAGTAGGAAAGCAATCATCCTTTCACACAATGAAATCATCATTTCACAAGCAATGTAGTGAAATAAAGATTTTATTAAAAATAAAATTAATAAAGATTTTATTTTATCTTTATAAAGATTTTAAAGTTCATACTTCTCACATTTGGTTTTTATGTTATGTCTTTCAAAATCCTAATGCCAGCCAACAAATGATGTATTACATTAGTTAGATTGCTAAATTTTGTTCAAATTATTAACTTAAGTAGTGGTGTTGTGCATATATCAAACATCATACCAATCACTTTTATGTTGCACACCATTTTATTTAATATTTATAATAGGAAAGGGTTGTTTACAAAATGTATACCTTCTTAATTTTGCTTTATCTTGAAAGAGGAAAAGTACTGAAAAAGGTTTCAAAAAAATTCAAAGTAACCTTGAAATTTCAAGCAGTGTCACTGAATAAGCTTAACATCACTCTGTACAGTAAAAGAATATGTTGTTTGGTTAAAACCTACAGTGTGCAGTCCTTCAATAAATGTTCCACAGCATACAGAGTGTGAGGCTCTGAGAAGCATGGCATTTAACAAGAAAACATCTCTCAGCCATAGCTTCATATTTTTTTTCCTGTAGAAATCATTGAAAATGGATGGAGAAAAGGCTCCCTTTTCTTATAAAGATAAAACACCAGGCCATTAAAACACCAAGCCATCAAAATTTCCTTTGTGTGCTACAAGCATGAAAGAGCAAATTGAGCATAACAAGTAAACACAAGGATCATGAATAAGATTTTTTGTTTGTTTGTTTGTTTCTTTTTAATGTTTTAGGGCCTTTAGCCAAATATTCTAATATCATGCTGTGTGAAAAAGATGTTGGTTTCTCTGCTTGCTGTGAGATGTTCCAAGTTTGGAAGAAACTGCCACTCTGAAAAAAAATGATGAAAGAATACATTAACATGAATAACTCAATGCTTTCTAGTGAGAAAAGCAAGTTATTTACATATAAAATGAAAAAATTATACTCCATCAGTGAATGAGTATCTAATATCAGATTGAAATGGGGCCAGTTTTGGGCTGGTGCATGGGAAGTTAGCATGTGAATTCCTAACTTATAATGAAGTCAATGGCAGCATTCAGTCTATAGTGACCTAGCATTGATGACAGTGAATGGAAACAAATAGATGCAATTGTCTAGCAAATTGAATTTCAACCTTGATAACAGTTAAGAATCTTATTAACAAAGACTAAGATTTTCAGTGCCATTTTAGAAGAGTTGTAAATAAGGCCTTGTAAAAAGAGCAGAAACTACTGCTTCAAGGAGAAGTTCCTGGGTCCAGCTTTGGACTGTGACAGTGACTGTGCAGCAGTGACTGAAGTTAGAAAGGCGCAAAGATCAGTGATAGTGCCATTCTTTTCCCATTGTTCACAATCTCCACAGCTGATCTGTGTCTTACTATTTCTTTTCAATCCAAGGTTTCTTAAAGTTTTTGTCTCCATCTACTTATAATTTCTATGGAAATTAGTTCCATATCAACCTGGGACGTATATGGTCCCTTTTATGTTTTACCTAGCTCTTTTTGCTGGTCTTATTTCAAATTTCCTACTCATGATCTTTCCACATCTGCCAAAATAAAACTTGCCTCATACACTTACAATAATTTGTAATTTTTTTAGAGTTATAAGAGAAAAAAGGATCTTCTACAAACTAAGGTTTCAGAACCTTTCTTTATTTGATTGTTTACTCCAAATATGACACTTTGGAGGGAATGTAAAATTACGTATGAAAACAGCAGTGATTTGAATGAGTATCTAATATCAGATTGAAAAGGGGCCAGTTTTGGGCTGGTGCATGGGCAATATATGTAGACATGGACTGTAGGGAAGGTCTAGTTTAACATATCCAAAGCACTTAAAGGACATTTTTTTCTACTTCAAACAAAATCATAATAGAAGAATTCTATGAGACAAATAGAAAACCACATCCAGGAACTCTGAATCCTCTTTAAAATGCTGCTTCTGAAATCCAGATTTCCAAATATTGTACTTCTCACACTCCTAAGGTGAGCAAGAGCAGAGGAACAGAAGAAGAGTATGTGTTGTAGTTGTCCTAGGACTCCATTTATACTACAGATCATCAGAAATATACCATGCAGTGCTATGTTTCAAGATTCAAGTTGTTTTCTTCAAGCCCTACAGCAGTGACAAATAAGGGGTATAGTTCCAATAGATTTAAGGAAATAACTTACCAAATAATAAAATAAATAAAAATGAAAAATATATATATAATAAATCATAAATACAAATAAATTAATAAAATAATAAAATAATTTGTGCAATGATTGAATTATATATTTTAAATTTTAAAACAAAGCACTAATTTCTAACTTCAGAATAAAGAATACAGTGATTCATTTTAAAAAAGCCAGTTTTCAGCTATCAGCATATTTGGCAACTTTTTGCTATCTCTTCAAGTTTGCTTTCACAGTATAGTCTTGTCCTCTTTTATTTATCCTTGCTGCAACCATTAGTCATAGGTTCTCTCATTCTTTTCATAAAGACCTTGCCAGAAGGAAAGCTTGTTAACTTCAGCATTTCAAGATGTAGAGCACAGAAAGGAAAAGTTATTTTAATATTGGGCCTTAATTGTCAGTACTGTTCCACTATTTTCTCTCTGTGTTTTAAACTCTGTCTTGTCACAAATGGAGAAAGGATTTTTTTCTGCACAGAGTCTCAATAAGTCTTTGTAATCTTATAAGTTCACAATAAAGGGGATAATTCATCTTCTCAAGAAGAATGTGTTAACACATTCTTGCCAATAACCTTTAGTTTCCTATGCTCAGTTTTCACTTGTGTGTAGGAAGATCCTGCCTAAAAAAAAGTATGAATGTGCTTAGCTAAATCTTTGGCTAAAACTATTTATTTTGTTTCATGGCAATGCTATTTTAGGAACCAATTCATGACTTTGAAATTACTTATTTTTTCTAAATTCACATATTTAATATAACTAGAAGCATTTGACATCACATTATGGAAGTAAATTATGATGTATGAACAATATTGATATGAGCAGTTTGAATTTTTGAATATACAATTTGAGGTTTAATTATCAGAAGAAATTTACATAATTACCTTATTCTTGATTTTTCAAGTGGATAGCTGTAAAGATTAATCTCATAAAAGGTCTTTGCCTGTTTTAATAGTCCTTACTGTCAGTATTTGCATGCTGTATTGATTAGTATGAAGGTTCAATAAAGTTTCTTCATTGCAGAGTTGAGCTAAAAAGACTTCAACTGGTATTTTATCACCTCTTTCAAATTTTGTATTTGAAATCACTTAATCGGTGAGGCACTTCAGTCGTTCATAAAATTGTTTTTAATTTGAGAAAAAAAGCCCTGAAATAATAAATCCCTTACCCAATGTAGGGTATGATACATTACTTAATGAATGCACCTTGAAATCACACGTATCAGAAATTCAAATTTAAATTGCATGAAATATGCTTGGTTGGTGTCATTTTAACTCAATCTAACTCCTGTTTTCCTCAAATAATAAACATTTTATACTCTTTCTATCATTTAGTGTGATTAAGCAAAACTTTCAGTCAGTCAGGTCTTAGAAACAGACTTAGAGCAAGAGATCTTTCTGTTTTTTAAAATATCACTTAATCTCTGTTTTATTCTTTGTGAAAAATAGTGTTTTCATTAATAGGTGTGTTCTCTTGCTAAATGCTGAGAGATTGTTAAGTGCCAAGGAAGGTGTAGAAGTATAAAATAGTATCACTGTTTTCCTGTGGCAAAAGGAGATCCCTTTTCCAGTCTTTACATTCCTTTTTCAGAAACTTCAAATTGCTGGGTCTGCAAATCTGTATTTTCTGAGCATCTTTTAACTTTATTTATGGTTAATGGTTTTTAGAGCCCTGAGACCATAATCCAAGGGAAGCAAGCTGCTAGCACACGTGGAGCTTTCCCAGCTCGGCAGTAAGGCAGTCTAGTATGTGCTAAATCAAGTCTTTTGTTTGTAATTGTAAAGACAGGTCCAATGAAGGCAGCTGTACTAACACTAAAGTGATGTTTATGGGCAATAAAAGACACACTTTTGACGTAACATCTCTTGGCTCTTTGAACAGAGGAAATAAAGTGGATATAGAGCAGGAAGTATATTACCTCAGAGAATGCATACATACAGAAGAGGCATTGGGGCAGGTTGTGGTGTGTGCTTGTGTAAAGGATGATGAAGAGACAAGTATGTCACTGGAAAATATCTTCCCATTGCCTCAGAGGGTCAGGAAGAGCTCTGCCCTGCTCCCTCCTAGTGTTCGCAGTGCCCCCATACCACCAGAACATTTAATAGCAGAGCCAGAGCTTCTCTCAGATTTTCTGAGGCGTTTTGGAAACTAGGTGAATATTTGGGTCTTACATTTCTCTTTTCTTCCACCACAACTACTTCAGTCATTTCTGTTTCTTGCAGAAAACATTGTGAGGCTGAATGAGTGCTCACACATGCTGCATGTAGACCCACTGTCTCAGGGTTGGCTCTATGTTTTCTGTAATTCCAGACAGGCAAACGCATGTGATTTAGTTAATTAGATCAGGTTTATGCTGGAATTAATTTCAGAGTTCATACTTAAATGGTTTTATTGTAAATACATAACTTACTTTTTTCTACTAGACAAAAATGGCCATTCACTTAAATTGGATAAACACCACCAGATGAAAAAAGAGGGTGACAGAACTAATAAAAAGGGTTTTTGAATTCAATAACCATACTGATAAAATTACCTTTAACTGGGATGATAAGCATCTCCACAATGATTTTATTGGATGATCATTTCCTGAATGAGACAGGAAACAAGGCAGCTTACATCTTTGGCTTAAAAAGTTTTAGTGAAATCCGTGTATAAGGTAAATAATGAAGTATATTACATTCAAACTGTACAATTTTAGCATGCAAAATCGCATGCCGGAAAACAAAATGCATTTGTTGAATAAAGAAAATACTTCTTTCCCATCTTCATCCTTTTTACCCTAATCTTGACCATGACTTCCTTCTTCTGCTTTTTGTTCTTTCAACTGTAATTGTTTTCTTTTATTCTTATATGTAAATTTATCTTTAAGTACTATGAGTCTAAGCTGAATTTACTTAATTTACCTCATTTACACTTGGCTTCCTCTTGGGAAGAATTTACAACTTCTCTGTTTCTATCTAGCTCCCTTGACCACCTCAAAGTGGAACACAAAAGAAGTAGATTGCTTGTATTTGGGCTCACCTTCCCAGAGAAATTAAGGTAAATTCAGGGGTGAATTTAGAGCATTCATTAGCTAGATTGGTGAGAGCACTTGCATTGCTCACAGGAGATTGAAGGCATTAGTTCATTGTGCCCACCTTAAGCACTGTCAGCATCACATCCCCATATGACAAGTAGAGTCCGATCTACTTTATACAGCTTTCAATTAGGTTGTGCTCAATGTGGCATTGTGTGTTACTAAAAAGCCTCCTGCTGGTTCAGAGTGTGAGCAGACTACAGCTTTTAGATTTCTGCTAAATACCTCCATAGGTGTAACTACAGAGTGCCCATAGGCAAAGAAACTTACTCACTTTAAAAAAACAAAAATAAATTATCCAACATTAAGTGTGAGTGAGAAATCAGTGAAAAATAGCTAGTATGCTTAATTTTATTGTGCATTAACATTTACTGGCAGGTAGATAGGTTTTTAGCATACAGTTTCATAGTGTGGTTCAGTTGATATATATCCTTGTTTAGACTGGAGAAATTGGCCCTGATCCTGCTCTCCCCCCAGTTCCTATGGGAATGCTTTCCCACACTGCCTTGCACAGCACAGTGGTGCATGTAACAAACATGTGCAATTTGCTACTGTCAAAAACCTCTTAGTGGTTCTTCTGTCTTTATTTAAATTATTAAACAAATTTATAATGATTGAACAGAATGCCAGTTACCAGTGTAATGTTGAAAGTGCCAAATGTCATGTGGTAATTTGAAATTAGAGACATGTGAAGCATTCTAGCTGGCTCATTCATCTTGTTATCCATATCCTCAATATTCAGTAATATCAGTTTGCCTGTTTAGTATTCTCATAAATTCAGAGAAAGTAGCATTAGGATAAGAAAGAGAAGTATAAGAAATTACCTGACAAACAGAATTTCATTGGAAAATACTGAAAGTCATATTACTCGGACTAATAAATTAACTTTGAAAAAAAAAAAAAATGTCAGGAATTTCCTGCACATCGTGGTTCAAGACAACTTTTTAGGACAACCTGAGACAAATGTCATATTTCAACTTTCAAAAAGCTCTTACCCAATGAAATTAGTGAGTAAATTGGTATTGGAAATATGATTCCCACCAATGAGTTTATTAAGTGGTGGGGAAAGGAAGATGTCCCTTGTTTACTGGTTTTTTTAGCTTGTGAAACTGACAGCTTTAAGAAAATGGGTAGAATTTCTGTTGTTTAGAAGATAATCAAAATTTGGAAACAAGGACACAGATGAGAAGCAGTACCCAGGAGCAAAAGAAAAAGCTTTCATAACTGAGCTAAAACTTCCCTACAAGCCTTCTTCCCAAAGTAAGTGTAATTAAAAAAAACAAAAAAAAAAAGAAAAAAAAACAACAAAAATAAGGCCTTCTTGGCTTAGAAGAAACTTTTACATTACCATGCAAGTTTTTATTAACCAATTTCATAAAGTTATGAAAATTTAATGTTATTAATGAACAGGATGTTCAAATAAAATATGCAAAGTACACTTGAAATTAAAACATCTCACTATAGTAGGAGATGGAAAAGTATTTAAGCTGTGCCTGATAGTATGTAAGGCAAGGCTTTTTCCATTACCTTAAAGTCACAGTTCTGAATAATTATTCTTTTAGTGAAGGGACCTGTCAGATTTCTCTCAGATCCATGGCTGTGAAGTGCTTTGAACAGAAATGAATTGCAAACCATCTTTACATGCTCATTTTCTGATATATTACACGGAAACTTTTGTTCTCCACTCTCTTCATGTGTAGAAAAAGGAGTAAAAGAAGTACCTTCTTTCCTCAGCATTTGGTTTTGTTTTAAATCTTTGAAGTGTAAACAAAAGCTGCTTTGAAGTAAATGCTAAAAATCTACCTCTTTAAAGCAGGTAGATCTCCTTAGCTTTGGATTTCCTTATTAGTAATATAGCAGATGTTGTCAGGTCTCACTGATATTTTATTTGCAGTGTTTCACACACCTAATGGCCTTTTTAATTTCATGATCACATTGAAGTGAAACTGAACTGGTATCTTTCCTGTCTGATGGTGCTTTTTTTTGTTTTTGGCTTGATAGATATAATATTTTACAAGTCTTCCATTTAGTATATCTGTCTTTCCTGACAACATTAACTTCCATAAAACATCATCACAGAGAGGAGAAATACCTGAGAAGTCACATGTATGTGTCAGCGTTTTTCTGTATTGTACTTCAGATTGGTTTATGCCATAGGGGTATTTTTTCAGTCTGGTATTCATTTACTTTTGTATTGAACTTTTGCAACTATTCTTGGTTTAAAAACATTAAATATATTTGATTTGGACAGTCATAGTTAACATGAGATTTATAGAACTGATCTCCAGCAGTATTCTCTTCCACATCATCAGTGTGGACCTAGAAGAAATATCAATGTAATAGCCTATTTTTGGGTCACTGGACTTTGGAAGACAAACTTGAAGAAAATGACTTGTAGCTGAATGACTTTGAAGTTCAAAGATACCTGAAAGCTTACAGCTTTTGTTAGCTGTCAAGAATAGCTGAAAGGAGACGAAAAAATGGCTGAAAGGAGAGGAGCAGGCAAAGACAGAAACTAAGAACCAGGGAATTTGCGATTTATTTCTGAATCCTTCCCTAAAATATTTTGTGATTTGATAGATACCACAATTTTTTTTTGTTTGTATTTTCAATATGAAATACATGCTCAAGATAATTTTTTGATTTAAAAATTTAAATTACTTTTTGTGAAATAACCTGTCGGATTGAAAGACATATTTATATATAATACAGCTTTCATTTAGTCCTCTCAATGTATTTATACAGTGGCAGTGTAGCACAAGTACATAAAGGCTTTACATGGGCAAGAATCACTTCGAAAATCTGATGCAAATTCATAGTTAAATTTTATGTGGTCTCTAGTGCAAGAAAGTGAGAGAGAGTGACAGCTGTCGCACTATCTTAGGAATAGTGAGAAGCACAACATGACTCTCTTAGCTGCATTGTCCAAGGCAGCAAAGTTTATTATTCTTGATCTTCTTTTATAGACAGGTTAGAGAAGGTCCAAGAGGTAAAACTCTCATTGGTCATTAAAGCAACACATCACCATCACTGGTTAAGTGGAACACCCCTCAGCTGTTTTCCTAAACAACACCTACAAAACTGTTATCCTTTACCAAGGACTGTTTGGATTTTTCCTTATGCTTTCCCAGGCCAGAGTGAGAAGCCTGTGTGACTTAGTTTCACACAGGCTCTGTTCCCTGCTTGCTTTTTGCATTTAGCATCCACAGACAGCAGCAAAAGAGCAGCATCCAGAGACATCTGAAATATCACTAAAGTTCCTCTAAAGAATTTTTTTCCTGCATTGTTTCTTTGCAGCTCTCCCAAGGGTACACAGAGTAGTTAATTATTGTGGAAAGAGAGAAGTTGTTTATGGAATACAAAATTGTCATTGCTTTTTGGAAAAAAAGATATTGTCTAAAATATGGCTTTTTGTCACTGTTTAATCTACACAACTCTGAAGAGCCAGTCTGGAAATCATCCAGGAGTACCTATCCTGGAGTAAAATACTCCCATGTTAGCTTAAGGAAACAGAAACCTATTTAAAGATATCAGTGTCATAATCCATAAAATCATTGATGAAATTTGCAAGTAATAAGTTTTGATTTAAAGCATCAATATGTCCTGTGCTATGATGGTACCAAATACCTCTATTGAGAAGGGATTTTATGGAAAATTTTGGAATTTGAAATTTTGAGACAAAATTTTACTACCTTTACTACCTTTACACTTGTAGACTTCAGGTGCTGATCAGTAGATTAACACACACTTTGAGAGAAATTATAAATGTCATTATAATTTCTGGACCTGATTTTGGATTTTTACAGAGAATAAGAGATCAAGTTTCAATTCTGTGTTCTTCTTTAGATGTCTTTTTTGTCTGTTGGAAACTTTTTGTTGTGACAGGATCATGTATACTAAATTTATATGATTAAATATTATGTACTTAGCTGCCCTTTGTTTTCTTTGCAACAAAGCTATATGGATTCATCTCACCTTAGTTGTAAATATTACATATATGAGAAACTGCTCTTTGGAATTGCTTAACTCCTCTGATTAAACAGACAGTGTCAATTCAATGGCAAGCCTTTTTTATGATTTAAACAGCTATGGTTAGGTAAGATGAATCTTACCAAATTGAATGCTGGAGGAAAGAACAATAGCTTGAAATAAAAGTTTAATCCTCAAATCTTCTGTTTGCATGTGGAGCAGTGTGGGATCCTGAGACAGAGATTTCTTGTACTTGTAAAACTGTTTCGTGATCCTGTGATTCTATAATATGGTCGCTTACTACCAGGATAAAAGACAAAAAGGAAGAATACCTTTTTCTGATAGTAGGTATATATGTATTGGATTAAAAGGTGATCTGAGAGGACAATACTGAGTTTCTATATTATCTGGCTTCAATGAGAGTTTAAGTTTTGTGGGTTTTGCCTCAGTTTTAGTCCTTTTACAGCTAAAGTAAAACAACCCCAAACCTACATTTTTGCAAGTACTTTCTTCCACAAATTAAAAAAAAAAAAAAATTTACAAGTCTCTAAAGAATTTATTACACTAAAATTAGCTCTCAGCTTATGAGTTTAGGTTTCCAGTGTGGGAAGCAATGTTAGATCATTGCCTATTTGTAATCCTGCTCTTTCCCAAAATAAAATGTATTTGATTTATGCATTTACCTCGAGGTTGAGTAGGAACTGTGAGAGCTGATGTATGTGTTTGGACAGAGCTGCATAGCAGCTTCTTTTTCTAATATATGAGCCAGAGAAAAGGTTTCATCTGTGGCTGGAATATAGCCAAGGGTTGCATAGCAGCAAAGTCTGATACCCCTTTTCTTTCCCCAAACTTCCTTCACTTCATCCAGTGCACTGGGAAGCACTGACTGCAAGTGAATGAAGGTTTGTCACAGGATGAATGAAGGTTCCATTTTTTTCATACATGGTGACAATGAGCTTCTGGGTAATAGTAGTAAAGGGACCATTTTACCACCAATTTTTTTGTACAGCTATGTTAACAGAGGCCATGTCTGTCCTTGTCTTGTAGAGTCAGACTTGAAGAGATGACTGTCAAGCTGGAGGGTTTGGGGGCTTGACTTTCTTTTTGTTTGTCCTTCAAGCTGCAAACTTGAACTTAAGTGCAAGACTATTCTAGAAGGTCATGGGAACATTTTTACTTTCATACTTGTTTTGACCAAAGCAAAATGCTCCTCTACTATAAGACATATTCCTATTTCAACTATAGAACTTTTATAAAATGGTATTTTTCTCAATAAATAGTCATGCTGTTCATTTTGTTCTTTATGGAAATTGTATACTTCATTGATCACTGTCCAGAATTCCCAGTGATGATGACAGTTACCCAATTTTTAAGAAGCCCGTGTGGTGCTGCCTGCACCAAAATTTACTTTTAGTAAGCTGTATTAACAAAGATATTATTCCTCCTGCTGCCTCTGTGAACTGACTGCTCTGCAAGTCTGCAGACTGTAGTGCTACTCTAGAATCAATGAATAGAGATAAAGAAGTGTTTTTGTTTTGATGATGAGTGCAAAGAAGAGAGGAAAACCAGCACAGACAATGCAGCATTGATTCAGAGATAGTATTCATTGCATTGCAGTTAATTTCTAATTGTTATGACTCATTTTGTATATTAGACTGAGTTGATGAATGTGCTTTAGAATCAGTTAATGAGTAGTGAATATATTATTTGGTAACACTGTTCACTGTATAGCTGGCAGAAATGTCACAATTCTGTCACAGTAATCAGAATTCATTTGTGACCTGGAAAATCTCATCTAGTGTCAAAATTCCTTGGGATGAGCACTTTGTATGCAGAGCTTTCTCTTATAACTCCACAGGATCAATTCTTAGAGAAGCAAAGTAACCGTGTGCTTAGGGTGGCAGGTCTCCCAGGCACTACAGTTCATATTTAGTTTAAGCCTTCAAAATTAGGTGGCTTTCCAGTTGCAGAATTCTGGTTTCAAGTAACTGCATGTTGAATCAAGGGCTCTACACTTGCACACAGGGAACAGTGCTAGTAACACCCAGGTAACTTGGTGTTTTCAGGGAGAGTGTGTTTTTCTGAATTCCAGCAGCACTGGTTTTTCTGCTTAGGTGACTAGATCCCAGGACTTTTATTTTAGAATTAAAAAGATCTTTTCTAGGTCAGAACACCTTCTTTAATGGATATATTTTGAACTTACATAAAAAATGAGATTTTTAAATTCAACTGTATTTCCAAAACATTGTCTTAGTCAAAAGAACAATTCACCAACTTATTCACTGATAAGAGTGGATTCTGTAGTTGAAGATTTTCAACCAAACCCTTTTTCTTCTGATCTGTGGCAATGAATGATGCTTGTTTCTAACAGGTGGCCAGACAAGCTTAATTTGTAATTGCTTGTTTTTGAACTGTGCCAATACAGAATTTTATTTAGGAATACTATTGCTTAGTTCTAGCTAGATCAGAACACTCAACTTTTCTTTGATCATGAGTTTGCTTCTGTGATACTGACAGCAGCCTAGAGTCGAAGTAAAAAGATTCACAGAGGTCTTTAAATTACTTAATTTAAGAATAGGCTAGTATGGACACAATAACTTTAAAATTGGACATGCTAAGTTTAAAATAATAGGCTTCATTAAAAACATATTTACTTAAGAGCACTGTGTAATTGAGCAGCTCTCCATGAAAATTGTTTTACTTTTTAAAAAAGACTATGCTATGTACAAGTGATTGGAAAACCAGTGATTTATACTTAATATTTTTGTAAACAATATACTTGAGACATAGCTGTTCTGTTCTACTTTAAACTAACAAAGATCTATAGTTTAGGTTCTCATTACTTTTTTTTTCCCCTTTCTCTTGGTAATTTAACAGTTCTTAAATGGGAGTGCAAAGGTGGTTTAATCCAAATGTAGTATTACACCCTTAAGGTGACCTGGTAAAAGTGACAATCTGAGTGTTTGTGCTCTAAAGAAGTATAGCTGTATAGAGAAGGAGCTGTAATAATTATAAAGAGCCTACAACAAAAGTCATTATGGTGTCTTTTATCACAGTAACAAGAACAGAGACTCAGTAGTGCACAGTGTTTAATTAGTTTGTTATGTACAAGTAAAAAATAAGGATATTAATACAACAATTATCATAAAAATCATATTAACATTCAGGCTCCTACAGAGACTCCATTAACCTTGACTAAGAGCTGTCAAAGCATATGCCAAGTTCTCTTCCTTTCTAGACAAGGGAACAGATTAATTTTACTCTTGGATGAAGTATCCCACTGCAGATGTGAAAACCAAACCACAGCTCCTGGGTTTCAATTGGTGGTACAGATCAGGTACACTGCAACAGATGGACATCTAGAATACCATGGACGTTGGAATCAGCAATTTCACTAAGTGAAACTTAACTGCATATTGCAATGGTTCTTAAGATGCTTTCAGGGAGCACAGGGACTGCAAAAGGCTTTATGTAAAACTTCAGAGTTTGTTCTTTTATCAGAGTAGAAGTTAAGTTGGGTGAATAAATATTAATAAACCCAGTTTTAACTAAGGACCCAAGCTAGTAGAAAAAGAATTTTCTCTTCTTTAGAGTAACAACTAAGAGAATTATATCTGCCTTGGCAATCATATCTAACATATACCTTGAATTAAGGCTAAGCCAGTGTGATGTTCTCTTTTGATATTTTTTTTACCTTATAAGCTTTGTAACATAATTTCACAGAAAATGCTGTCCCATCAAATAATTCTTGAATTATCTATTTTCTTTTTAAAGACAGTGTAGCTCTATGTTTTGGGGGATTTTTAACTATCTACTGTTTTCAGAACTGATTTATTATTTCAAAAATGTCGAAACCTATAAAATATTTTCCTTATTTTTACATAAAACAACTTTCTAAACAAGCAAAACAAAAACATTCTTTTTGCTGCTTCTGGTGTACACCAAAAAAAAATTACTACATTTGACTAACTTTTTTCTCAGTAGTCATGAATTTTCTCTAATATTGCTTACAATTTCAAGCTCTTATAAGTTTAAGCAAGGGTTAGAAGGCAATTATGAGTTTTTCTCTTGTGAGGTGGTTTTATAGAAGGAATATAGAATGCAGCATTATACTAGGTTTTTTTATGAGATTCAGTTTTGTGCTTATAGATCTCCATACACTGAATAGCTTCTTAATTTCTGACAGAAGTAAACATATATTATGAGTACAGATTTTTTCCTGAAATATTTTCATAAAGGCATGGTTCAATAAAAGTTATTAATTTAAGAGAGAGAAGAAACTCCAGGGTGCTGTGTTTCTTTGAAAGAAGTTTCCTGTAGCAGTTTCTTTGTTCAAAATGTTTTAGAGAGGAGACTAAATACTCTCACTGCTCACCCTACGATTATATCTCTCCTTTTGGCTGCTAAAAATTCTCTCCACAAAGTCTAGAAATGCAAAAATTGCTCTTTAACACATATCACTCTTGCTGAAACATCAGCCAAACAACATGACCTTCCTTCTAGTCTTCTAAATAGTTTTTGTCATCCATCTCCATCTCAGTGATACTTCTGCTTTTCAGAAGAAGCTTTAAATATTACAGCTTGTCATAAAAATGACAAATAATTTTCCTTTGTACTGACAGTTATAGGAAGTATGAGATTCTAGACATCTGCATGATGGTATGAAAGCAAAGGATTAAATAATTTCTGATCACTTACCAGCAACCAGTCACCTCTAGTGAAGAGCACACCTTCTTAACTCTTAAAGCACATACTCCCCACCTTATCTGAAGTTCTCAGTGTTTACCCATCTTTCTAATCTCATTAAATATTTGAGTGTTGTTGATTAGGGCACATATCTTAAAAGCAGAAGCAGTGATGGACGTAAGTATCAAGCTAAAAAGTTTACAGTGCTTGCAAGTGTTTGCCAACTCTCACCTTTCAAATATTAGACACTTAAATGTGTCCAGACCTAGAAATATTCAGGTTCTTAGGTTACACAGTATATTCCAAGGTCTAAGCTCTTTCTTCACAAAGTTCTGCTTCTTCATCTGCCAACACTCAACAAGTAGTTAGAGCCAAACAGATGCTCTGGTTGGTGTTGGTTTCTCCCTGTGATACATTAAGCTTACAGCTGTTCTCTGCATGGAGGTACTGGTCCTTTTTACCTCCTTCTATATCTTATTATAGCCCTCATACATTCCTCCCTGATATGAGTGCTGACTCTGAAACTCCAAGATTTGCACACAAGACCATTTCTGAATTGGTCTGAAACTTATGTTTCACTGTCCCTACTTGCTATGATGACATACATAGCAAGTAGAATTATTAAAAACTATTTTCTTCTGGTGTCTCCATACACCCTGGATTAATCATGCTCCCGTCTTAAATGCATAAGCAATTCTCTTCAGGCCAACCTGGTGTTTGACTGAAACAATGTAAACAATTATGTACTCCTCTGACTCCTCTCTCTCAGTTTTAGTTTAGATCATTTGATAGAGCTGAATAGATTGGACATTAAGCAGTCATAGTTCATTTATTAGCAGTACCAAAATATATCTAGCTGCCAGACCATGTCAGCAGCTACAGTCAAACTTGTCAGCCTGTGAGTGAGCGGCTGTGAACATGGGATTCAGAAGCAAAGTGTATTGGGTATAGCTGAGCTGGAGTTAATTTTCACCATAGTAGCCCCCAAAATCCTGGCTTTGTTTATATTGTTTGCAATCACAGATGGATTTACCATCTTGCTTAAATGAGCAAGCCAATATATTTCTATTTCATTTTTCTGCCCAGCTTCCTCTTCTCTGCAGTTCTTGGTGATGAAAGCTCCAGACAGATACAATTATGCCACTTCAGGAATGTTTTTTGTGCACCATTTCTTTTTCAGAGGATCCTTCTGCAGGTTGCTAAAATCACTATGTGAATGGAGAGAAATTTGAAACTTTTACCTTGCTTTTGCCAACCATCTTGTGGTTCATATTGTGAACTGAGAGTCCACTAAGTCTACCCAGGTAATGGGGCTGATCAGAGCATTCTGCTGTCTTCTTAACATCTTTTCTGGTGCAGTCTGTGCTTGTGGCTTGTCTCATTTTCAATACACAAGTTTATGGCATGTGAACATTTTCTGGAAGAGATCTGTCATGCTCCCTCACCAGTTATGGAACTGTGGTTTCCATCAGATTACGATTCTTGACCATAATTTACCCCAAAAGCATTCAGACTGAGAACACTCAATTTGCTGTCAAAGAAACATGCACTCAAGGAAGAACTTTCAACGGGAGGGGTGGGTATTTATATACATGAATAAAGTAATTATACACATGCCAGATTTCTGCAAAGCTAGATTAAACTAATCTATTATCTTGTTTTAGCTAAGCATGCTTTCCTTTTGACTTGAGAGGATTAATGACTATATTGTAAAAGTTTCCGAATAATCAGGTGCTGTGAAGGGTAGTCTAGAATGGAGAAAACAGGAAAAAAAGACACATTTCATCTTCTCATAAAAATACTTAAAATCACTGATAATATTCTAGGTAGTGGAGTAAAGCGTGTCTTTTAAAAAACAACAAATGCTGTGGTCATTTTGGGGCTTTTGGGAATACTAAACTGGAGCCATAAAATTCTGAAGAGCCTATTAGCATTACAGTTTATGCTGTGCATATGGATCAAACTTCTGGGAAATGCAACAATCAGAGACTTTGCACAATGCAGTGTCTCCTTGTAAGCCTTACAGAAGACAAGAGGACACATGAGTGACCCCTGGAGAAAGCTGGTGGAGGAGACCTGTTACCACTGAAGATGAATAGATCACACGGACACAGGTCGAGGTGTGGTGAAAAGAAGAGAGAGGTTTATTTTTTCCCCCCAGGATTTATAGGCTTCTGACCACGGCCAGGGATTGGATGGTCAGGATAACACTTTCTCACTGCACTGGCCATGAGAGATGTCCATCACAAGACGTGTAACAGAAAGAATGTACACATATCTATGTTTACAGTTACTGTCCTGGGAAAGTCCTTAGAAAACTATGTTAGCAAGCTCAGAAGCTGAGTTTTCAGGGCGACAGAGACCAGTCGGGAAGACCTTGCTGATGGGTGCTGGGAAACCTGTACGAATTCCAGGCCTGAGTCATGGGGTCAAGGAAACCATGGCAGATGAGGCCCCTGTCCTATTTCAGTGTCTACTCCCATGTCAGCCTAATGAAATTGCAGGTGGTGCTTGAATGCCTCTCTTCACCAGCACATCATAACCAATGACACTGCCATCCAGTGGGAGGGAAAGAGAACTTTCAGATTACTCTTTGTTGATAACAATAAAATTATGCATTTTAATATTGAAAGTTATAATTTGGGACAATTATTCTTTTCTGTGCTTTCTTTAGGTCACTAATTTACACCATCAGGTTGATAATTTTTAAACTAATTGTGGTACTTAATTATCCAGTATTTTATGGAATGGAAGAAGTCCGCAAACATTGCATGCACCCAGCAGGTTCTCTGTAAAGAAACAAATTTGCATTTATAAGTGTTAAAGCTTAGC
The DNA here is from genome assembly GCF_030490865.1 of Poecile atricapillus. Taxonomy (NCBI): domain Eukaryota; kingdom Metazoa; phylum Chordata; class Aves; order Passeriformes; family Paridae; genus Poecile; species Poecile atricapillus. Next base: position 22,843,815 of record NC_081251.1, on the reverse strand, counting down.
AATGTTAAAACTTAGAAGCGTTTCATGTTCCTAAAAATAAGCGTGTGTGAACTAGCTGCAATCTTTTCAGTGCTGTCATTGCACATCAGTCGCTATTTATATATTAAAAAAGACAAATTTTTTTGTCAGCAGTAAAATTTTTAGAAATATGTCTCTCTTTCTTCAGTTTATTTCATATTTTTGTGATTTCTCCTAGCTAACAAGTCAAAAGGATTTTGGACATTGATGTTAAACTTTCTTCCCTTCCCTTCCCTTCCCTTCCCTTCCCTTCCCTTCCCTTCCCTTCCCTTCCCTTCCCTTCCCTTCCCTTCCCTTCCCTTCCCTTCCCTTCCCTTCCCTTCCCTTCCCTTCCCTTCCCTTCCCTTCCCTTCCCTTCCCTTCCCTTCCCTTCCCTTCCCTTCCCTTCCCTTCCCTTCCCTTCCCTTCCCTTCCCTTCCCTTCCCTTCCCTTCCCTTCCCTTCCCTTCCCTTCCCTTCCCTTCCCTTCCCTTCCCTTCCCTTCCCTTCCCTTCCCTTCCCTTCCCTTCCCTTCCCTTCCCTTCCCTTCCCTTCCCTTCCCTTCCCTTCCCTTCCCTTCCCTTCCCTTCCCTTCCCTTCCCTTCCCTTCCCTTCCCTTCCCTTCCCTTCCCTTCCCTCCCCTCCCCTCCCCTACCCTCCCCTACCCTCCCCTACCCTCCCCTCCCATTTCTTAATTTACTCCTGTAGCAGAACTGTGGCTAAAAACAAAGCAGGGAGCCATATACCACTTAGGTTGTTGGAGATTTTCCATTAATTTCTGATGAAACAAATTAGGCTATTACTAATTCCCCTTGAACATTATATAATTTCTTTCTCTTTTTTTTTTTTTTTTTTTTTTAGTCAGCATTTACATATTTCGTGGAGAAAAGAAATAAAAGTGACCCTCACTATTGAAATTGAGTAACTTGTGTGCAAATCCTGAAAAATTAATTTTGCAAATGCCTTCATTTTTTATAAGTGCCTTTAAAAAGCATTTGAAACAAGTGAACTGTTCCTTAACAATATCTTTGCAAAAAGAAAGAAATAATTCCAATAAATGGTTTAGTAGTTTTTAGATAAAGGATTGAAAATTAAAGGCAGGAGAATATTAAGTAATGGAATGATAGAAATTTTCATTGAGTACGTCTCTCCCAACTGAAATAATTTCTTTTCTTTGAAATACCCTATTACATACTTTTAGTCAGTGATGATCACACCTTAAATCAATTAAATAAGCTGTCAAGTGTGAAATGTGCCTCTGAAGTGACATCTTTTAACAGTCTTTTTCAGCTTGTCCAGCTTAGGATATTTACTCACTTTTAGGGAAGAGACCTTTTTTGTTATTAGCCATGAAGAGAACTGGATTTTAATATTATTGTTCATAGCATCATTTTCTGAATTCTGTGGAAAAGAAATGAACTTGTAGAGATTGTTAGATCACTACTAGTGATATTGGGCAAGTTATAAAGAAATCTGATTAATTCTGCCTGCATTGAAATTTCAGGTGTGTTTCTTTGTTGAATGACTTGAGAAATTAGCTCTGAAAATATTTCCTGCATGTTCCTGTTTTCAGACATCATACCCCATGGTTATCAAAAATTATTGGAAAATCTGAGTGCTTCAATGTTATATCTCAGTGCATTGGAAAACTTGAAAGTTTTAAAAATTAAATTCAGCAGCGGATTCAAGCATTGGTAGAGAGCCATGTACATGGAATTAATTTCTTATAAGCAATTTTCTTAAAAGCAGTTTTCCAGGTTCCTCTGAAAAACACATGAGTAGCTAAAAAAAAAAAATAAATTAATGAAAAGCCAGGTAGTTTTATGGGAGAAATTATACATGTGAGATGCTCATGGCCGTAGGACAAAAGTCACTAGAAGTCATAGAGAAATAGATAGCTAAATCCAACTGAGCTCTAATGGATTTCTCATCCAGAGATTTCTTGCTTGTGTTGGTGGAGCAAAAATGACATTCTGTGAATTTAGGACTATCCTGGTCTTCTAACAGTCATTCAGTCAGCCACAGCTGACGAGCACTAATCTCATTCCTTGACCCATGAGCACTCAGTCGACAGTAATGAGCATTAACTGTTGTAATTGTGCCTGCATAATTAAAGTGTAGAACATATATTTTGCTAATATTGTGATTTGTGTGTAAAGTCTCATTTCAGTCACATTTCATCCTTCTTCACCTTGGCTCTGTGCAGGAACAATATGTTTCATGCTGAACTTTTTTGCGTTTTCTGATAATTCTTCACAACTAAAAACATTTCTAACTGCTCATTTAGTAGAAGTGATTAGTCCTGTTCCCTTTTTTTCCTGCTGTATTGAGGTAGCCTTGTGTTGATCCATTAATATAAATATTTTTAAAGTTGATTTCATAATTAGCTTTATAAATACTTTAATAAACTTTCAAACAAATTAGAAATCCTTTTTCATTGGGTCCTACGGAAGAGCAACTTCTAGTTTGTTACCTTTCTCTGAATTTGGCCAAGCTTGAAACATAGAAACATTTTAATAACATTCTATTTAATTTGATGTTTTTTTCAGGTAGATGAAGGTCTGTTTAAATATGCTTTTGAATCCTGTCCAGAAAAAAATTATTTGATATATGAATTTTAATTTATAGTTGCTTAAAAGGTATTTCAGATGTATAGTCTTTATGTAGAGTCTAAATTGAACTTATACCCATAAGATACCATTGCATTACAAATTTTGGGAGGTTTTCTTGTCCACAAAGCACAAAGCACCACCATACATCAGCCACTGCACTGAGTTCCTGTGGATCACTCAGACCTCATTTATGGTTGAAGCATAAGAGATTAAGACATGTGATGTCCTCTGAATAACGTAAAATCTTTCCTTCACTTGATATGCTTTTCAAATCCAATTGTCTTCTTCTAAAACCACCCACAAAAAGAAAAAACAGGGGAGGGGGAGGAAAAAAAGTTAAATGGGTTTATCAGTCATAAATGACACTTCTTTTTTTCCCAGGTGTAGAATCCCTTTTCAGTTAATATACAGGGAAAAATTATTATCCTTAGATGAGTAAATGCACACAGACTGAACAAGAAACCTAAATCCCTTACCCTTGAAGGAAAATGATTTTCATGTACAATATAAAGAAATGGCTTTGATACTGAGAATAATTAAGTATATGGGTGTTTTATTCTTTTAATACTTCCCTTGGTATATATTAGTCATGTATTATTTGAATGTCATTTTATCTTGAGAAATTACAAAGAAGTAATTAATATCTCTATTAAAGAAATTAATAGCTGTTGCATGAGAATTCTTCCAAAGCAGTCCCTAGTTTTACCTGCGTGTTCCACCTGGGGTATGAAATGACTACAGTTTATAACTGGTTCTCCTAAACTGTCTCTTAAAACAATCCAAACCTATTTTTAACCTAGTTATAAACCACTTCTCAACTGGAAATACATAAAAAAAAAATAAATAGGTTTTATGGATCAGATTATTTTCTAGTATGATTTAAGCACTACAGGCCTTCTTCTGAGGTCAAGGAGAATTATTTTGGATGAAATGACAGATTCAATATGCATATTTTTGGGTTGTCCCATGCTGGTTAATTCAGTAGCTGAGCTGTTAATGAAGAACAGCTTTGAATAGAAATAAAGTAATAGGTGATTAAATTATGTATAACTCTTGCATTTTTTGTAGTTCAATTTAGAAGAATTGAATTCAGGCTTAATTAAGGAATCAAGTCAGCTTCCAACCCAAAGAGTTATTGTGAATTTAACTAGAAATCTAATAAGTGCTATTTCAAATTATTCATTTATCCTTTTTTTTGTTTGTTTGTATTTGCTGTTACTGTTGGGTTTGATTATTGAAATATGGGGAAAGAGAATACATGGAGAAATAGTTAAATTTACTATTAAACTTTTCTTACCTTCACGGTTATAGTGATATATAGTCTGTGTGTTTACATATGAGATGTTTTTAATACATACATCTCAATATTATTAGCAAAAGTTGTTAGGTGTGACTACCCCCATTCTACAGGAAAGAAATGTTATTAAAAACTGGTGTCAGAACCACACACATAATCTTACAAAAAAGGCTTCATTTTACTGGGTTTATCTCCTGTTCTCTAAATGGAGTACTGTTTGTGTTGTAAAATACAAAATGTGATGCACCTAATGGTACAGCTTTAAACTGCTGTGTTTTGATGTTTTGTTTATGCTTTCCCTAATTACAGACCATAAAATATCACTTTACAGATAAACAGTAGCATATAATAGAGAGTAAATTATGGAGTACCAAATGTGGCTTGCTCTTGATTGATACAATTAGACAGAATTACTACATGTATTCATATAAAAGGAAAATTAGACTTAAAAAAAATCAATATTTTTGACTGAGCATGGAAAAATTAATTTAACAATACATGCTTATTGATTTTATGCAGAGGAATTTCACTGCAACAATATGCAATCCAAAAATAAGGAATAAGATTTTGGATTTTTCTTTAGAACCTTGTTTGTTATTTCTGTTTTTCTAGAAACAGAAGACTGCTGCTTGCTGTATTTCAAATTAATATGTATTTTTTAACAGTATTTCAAAACACTTGTGTTCCTTAACTTAATTGTTAACATAAAACATCTGTCTTTTGAAACAAAATATTTTTTTTCAAACTGCAAGATTGGAAAGGTAAAAGGAAAACATGGCTGAAATGTTTAAACTCTTCCAAGATTTCTAAAGTTTTAAAAGCCTCATCATTTAACACACAAATAAAGTAACTCAAAAATCTCATGTTGGGATAATTCTTACCTGAAATATTTCTTGGGGAGATAAAATTGAATAGCAAGGTTATTGTTGTCAGCTTCTTTCACTGCAATTTCAAGGACTGCTGAATGCATGAGAAGTACAAAATTAGCTAATTAATTTTAATCACTAAACTCTGTTCCTCTCATTTCCCATAATAGAATGCTTGAGTCCCTCAAGCAACTGTTATTATTGTGCTTATGTTGATTTTTTTTTCTTTGCAATTTATTTTGTACATATATGAACAACCTGGCCAGCATATTACTGTTTCTCATTTACAGAACACATTTTCATGTCTATTTCAACCATTTTTTCCTAATAGAACTATGCTTATAATAAACCAAAAATTTCAGTATAAACTGAAAAAAAGTGGCCTGTATTTTAGTTACTAAAGTATTATAAATCATGAAATTCATCAAAATTCTAATTCGTCTGTACAGTCTTTTTTGGCAAAAACGCGTAAAACCACTTCAAATTGAAGAAATATTGCATCTGATCAAAACAGGTTTCCATAGGGCACTATAAAATATACAAGGATATTTAAATGATAATTTCTCTCTATATCAAGTATAGAATATATCATCGACTGAGATGACCACATAACCAAATATGACACTGATATTTTTACTCCTAGATGAGTGATTATTGGCATAACTTAATTGTCTCCTTGTTCATGACTTCTATAATTTCTCAATCCTTAAGATTTGCCAAGAATTTTATGTTAATCCCAGAATCTTATAAAATAAAATGAATGCATGGAAATAGATTTTTGTGAGGTGAATTTTGCATGCTACAAATATTTAAGTTATGACAAGGTAATAGAATGCTATTGTAGTGTGAGAACAAAGCCTCTTTAATTGGTTATTTGTAGTTCAGAAATGTGTTTGCTTATTTGAGCCAGATTCTGTCACTAAGAGTTTTGAGAGTATTTTAATTTACTAAATCAGTTAGAAAAATAAATTTGTATGCCTCTAGCAAAGAATGAGCCAAAAAAGAGATTACAGGTAGTCCAAAGGAAGTATTTTAATACAGTGATAGCAACATATATTCAATTCCCTTGACTGTAGCAAACACTACTGAAAAGGCTCTCTAAAATCTGGTTGATTGGTAGATCATGGAAAAATTTATTGTAAGAGACAGCTGTGGAAAGATCCTAAAACTAGTTCTTCCTATGTAATTTAATTTTTAAAGTAAGACGATAAAATAAAATATCCATATGTCAAGAGAATTTAATTTCAAAAAATAACTTAAAAGTTTCTTGAAAGATTAAGATGACTGAGTCCATTCTTTATATCTAAACAGTTCCTATGTCTGTCAGAGAAATGTTCTGTAAAAGGTAGTATCATATGGAATGAAGTATCATTCAACATGTTATCTCTCCTGAATATTTATGGCACTGAATATGGAGCTTTCTATTTAGCACTACAGGAGAAAATATTTAAGACATGTGAAAGGTTCATCTAATCAACTTGTTCTTTAAAAATCTCTATGAGAAAGAGTTAACATTGGGAAATGGTACTCAAAATTAAATCTCTTAAAAATACAGATTTAAATTGTGATTTTCAAGTGAAGGGATTTATTCTCAAAAGCTGAAATACAGATTCCATTATTTTTGAATTAAAACTTAAAAATTTAAAATTTTGAATTAAAAAGTATCAAAATGCTTTTTAAATATATTTAGAATGGCAAACAAAAGCAAATCATTGATTTGTCAGTTCTTTCACAAAACTAAAAAATCAGTTATTCAGTTGCCTCTTCCAAAATACTTAATACTAAGTTTTAGAATAATGTGTGTCTTTCTCAATGCTGACAGAAGTGTTGATCTCACTTCCTGTCATGTTACCATATGGACATCAATGTATAGCTTCTAAGAAATCATGTAATTTTATCAGGGGACAGGAAAGAAACAAAAATATATAAAGCTTAAATAAAAGAAAACTAAAATTGAAACGGTATAACTAGAGAAATTGAATGCCCTTAAAAGTCTCACATTCTCAGAGAGAGTATCTGGTAATCATAGAATCATAGGAGTCATTCAGATTGGAAAAGATCATCAGAGATCATCATGTCCAACCCTTAGCACAGCGCTGCCATGATCACCGCTAATCCATATCCCCAGGTGCCACATTCACATGTTTTTTTATATACTTCCAGGCATGGTGATTCCATCACTTATCTGCACAGCCTGTTTCAATGCCTGCTCACTCTTTTACTGGTGGAATTTTTCCTAAAATTAAATCTGAAAGTCCTCTAGTACAACTTTAGGCCATTCCTCTTGTCCTGGCACTGGCTGCCTTGGAGAAGAGGCCGATCCCCACCTGGCTCCAACCTCCTTTCAGGCAGCTGTAGAGAGGGATAAGGTCTCCCTTGAGCCTCCTTTTATTCAGGCTGAACAACCTCAGCTCCCACAGCTGCTCTACACAGGATTTGTGCTCCAGACCCTTCCCCAGCTCCGTCCCCCTTCCCTGGACACCCTCCAGCTCCTCTCAGGGTCTTTCTTGTAGTGAGGGGCCCAGAACTGGACACAGGAATTGAGGTGTGGCCTCAGCAGGTTGTAGGATTGCTAGTAAGCCTAATACAATGCAACATTGAGGATGTTACATTTTTTTTAGATGATGTTGTCTGGCTTTAGGAGGATTAGCTCCTATCTATGTGCCTGTTGTGGTGATAGATCTTGGGTTACACACTGCCTAAACAGTAACTCCACCTCCTGTGGGATATGGACTGTTCCAGGATGTCCCAGGGTACGGGGGCAGATTTTCTCCAACATTATTGAACTGGCTAGTCCTTTACCTAATATACAAACAGATGCCAATTGGTGATCGTCAGTAGAAAGACTAGTGTTGAACCTTAGAATTGCAGAACAGTATGTTCTACTGCCATATAAGGAAACCAAATAAGAGTTTGATTTATGCATATCCTCTAAAGGTGATTATCCTCCTGGCCTTTTTTAATTCCTCAGGAAATTAATAGGAAGGTAGAAAGAGGTAAGGTGAGATACTCCATTTACTTTAGCATTTTGAGAACAAAAGCTTAATAAGGAAAACGAAAAATTATGTAGTATAAAAATCTTGTCAAAATTCTAAATTTGGTTCTTATCATAAAGTATTCTTAAGAAATGTCTGGTCACTGGAATATTTTTCTCATCTCCTAGTTCTTCTGTATAAGCTATTTTTGTATGCTAACTTCAAAGTGTGGGATGTAATTATTTTTTTTCCATTGTAACTTGACATCTCAGCTAGTGCAGAATTTCTTGCTTCACACTCTTTCCTCCTCCATCTTCTGAATTTTTATTTTCTTCCTTCTTTTCTTCTTGTCACTTTGTCTCATATTCTGATAGCCTCTGTCAGCCTTAATCACAAACTTAACTTTCTTCTCATCCATTTTTCATTTTCCTCTCCCTCATCTAACATGAGGGCAACTTGTGCATATATGTTCTCTTAGCAGTTCATTTTCTTTTACATATGCACGGACTCAGCACCAGCCATTTCCACAGATCACAGATCTTGCTTTTCTTAAGTTCATTTGGCAATTCAAATGCCCTGAATTCAGGGAGGTTCAGTTACTTTTATGTGCTTTAGGTACATCAATACAAATCTTGCCATAAAGAAGTCCACATGTGTGGCTGGATCTGTAGGAATAAAGAGACTCGAAATACGCAGTAAGGTAGAGAGGTGATTTTGGGTCTCTTGAGGTATTACTTGCTGTCCTGGTTTCAGCTGGAATTGAGTTAATTTCTTCTTAGTGGATGGTGCAGTGCTGTGTTTTGGATCTACGATGAGAACAGTGCTGGTAACATTGATGTTTGAGTTGTTGCTGAGCAGGACTGACACTGATAAAAGGACTTTCCAGCTTTTCCTACTGCCCTGCCTGCAAAGAGAGCAGGGGTGTACAAGATGCTGGGAGAGGAGCTGATCTCAACTGACCAAAGGGATCTCTCAAACCAAATGGCACCAGGCTGAACATGCTGAACAGTAAAATGAGGGTAGTTAGTGTGGGTGTGGCAGCCTCCTGTTCAGGGACAGGCTGGGCATACATCATCGAGTGATGAGCAACTGCACTATGCATCATTATTATTATTACTCTATCATTATTATTATTTTCCTTTCATTTTTCTGCCTAATGAAACTTTTTTTTTATCTTGACCCATGGGATTAACCTTTTTTTTGTTTCTCTTCTCCAATCTTTTACATTAATACAATCTCCTTAGCATCTGATATCAGGGGAAAAGAGAGCCCTGAATTATCTGTGCAAATGTCAAAATATTTTGACTAGGAAAAAAATCCCTAAACCCACAAATGAAACTCAAACAGAAAAACAACAGAAACAATAAAGAAAAAAGACCAACAAAACCCAAGAACTTCAACAAAAACTAACAACAAAAGAAAAGTCAAAGCCACCAAAACAAACAAAAAACCCCATAATAAAAACCAGGGAGAAACTAATACCATGGGCATTCAGAGGAAAGATTCCTGCTCATAGTAGTATTTAGACTTAGTAGACCAGTATCACCTTATTATTAAGTGATCTCCTGGCTTAATTTTCATTTGTGAGAAGCTGGGAGCCTGAACATTAACAAATGCTTTTGGCATCTCTCCCATTTTTTTAATCTTGTTACTCCTGCTGAATTGACAAAAAGTAGAAGTATGACATGATGTCTTTTCTATGTGTTTGTAAGGAGTGGTCAAGTGATCAACTTGCTACTGATTTCCTTACTCGTATTTCACCTCAACCATCCTAATGCATGTGAAAATTCTTATAACTTTGTCATCCTTAGTCTTTAGGGAAGGATGAAATTTCTGAATTAAATCAATGAAGTGAAAATATGTAGGAAAATGTTTATCATTGTCTGCAGCATTCTGTGACATGTGATGTCAATATTGAGTATTTGGTTATTGCTGAAAGAGATAAAATTCATCAACTAGTATTTTAGAAGTCTGTGGGGTTTTTTCTTCTCTTTTCCTTGGAAATGTACATATTCTTTCTCACATAATGTAGTATACCTTTAAGAATTTTTCAACTATTCAGCAGCTAGTTCCTTTCTAAGAAATCGCTGGCATCCCTATAGTGAGATATCTTGCAGTCTTAGAATTTGTCTTATCTCTAAAGTTACATTAAAAAAAAAAAATAAAAGAAAAGCTCTAGAGCATGTCATAGGTGTCAAAATGTCTTGGACACCATATCCAAGCAGTCATTGCAATGGAACTGTTACTATGGTTGGACCCCTGAGTTATAAGCCAATCCAGCTGTGACTTTCAGTACAAAAGGAGTAGTAATACTGTTCTCTTTTTCTCCCTAAGGGAAGAAAAAGGGAAAGTAAATGTCTGATGTTGTCCTTTATTCTGGGCATACATGGACTTTTGAGATGCTCCTCCCGGCAGGAAATACTATTTAATTCTCAGGGAGGGAACCAAACTGGTGTACAGAAAGACAGATTGTAGTAACCTGGGATCTGATGAAAGTACTGCTGTATTTAGCTGCAGAATGAAGGAAGACTCCCTAAAAGAGGATGGAAAATAATTCTGTTCCACAATTCCCTAGGTAAAATAAGCTATGTTTAAATTAGCAGGTATCGTGGCATAGTAGAAGCACAGCTCTAGCTGGGTCCTGTGAGCTGATGGGAATGTCACTTTGAGGGTGGGACCATTTCAGTGCCTTCACAAGGCTCATCTTCCAGGTCAGTTTTTCCCAAAAGCAATATAGCAGCACATTGAGTCCTCATTGCTATGTCAAATCTGAGCCTGGGGAGTGTGAATGATCAGATTTGCTTCAGAAGCACGTTTCTGATCCAAGCTGAAATATTAATATAGACACACATCTGTATATCATTTAAATGCTTTGGGTGGCAAGGTCAATCCCTCAAAAAAAAATGTACCTTCTCAAGGTGTGCACAGTTAAACTCTGTGACTCATAGTCACAGGATACAAGGGATGCCAAAATCCTACAGGGTTCAAAAACTCTACATACAAATTCATGGAAGGAAAATGTATTGGATACAAATGAATAGAAAGATATTTCTTCTGGCTGCAGATATTCTGGAGAAACAAATGACTGGAAGAATTAAACATTGAAGTATTACTTTCAATTTGTCCTGCTCTTGAACTGCTTTCTAATGACCTGCTGTTGATCACCCTCAGAAACTAATGGGCAAGGTGTAACTTGATACAAAAAGCCTCGTGTTGACTAACCCACTCAATAATCTTACACAGTACACAAGGTGCAGGCAAAAGTCCAGAAATATCTGGAAAGGTTGCTCAGTCATTATTTTCAATTTTTCCTTTGGAGAAAATGTCCATGTTCACTCATGAGTTACAGAGCCTAAGCTTCTGCCTTGGAAATGCAGATGGTTGAAGACAGGCATAAATGTAATTCAGGTTGTAGTCTTTAAAGGCAATAAATACATTTTTCTGTGTAGAATTTTACTTTTATTGCTGTAGGTTAACAGACACGGAAATAAATAAAATCTGCATTTAATTCTTAAGTATTTCTGTAATAGTAGGGCAAACTTGTGCCTTTTGTTTTCAAGTTTCACTACCAGTGTAGGGTTTTGATTTGTAAATGTTTAAGTCTCAAACAATACCTGACAATAAATTTATAAATTATAGCTGGTGCTAAAGAGTACTTCTCTCCCATATAGTTCAGCCTATTTACTGGAAAATCCTGAATTCAGACTACTCCGTCTGGATATTAACTTACAAATATTATGCTTGAAAAAATCCACGTCCCAAAGTGCCAAAAGAATTAGCAAAATTGTTCTCAGGAAATCTGTAAAAATCCTGACAGCTGTAGAGTGCACTTGAGGATATGCCAGACTTAGAAGATTTCATAGGAATAAAGCATATTCAGTCCAATTTATGTGTCAATTGGGGGATTTTAAAGAAAAAAAAGTTCTCTAATAATATGCAGTAATTAATATTTGAAGTTGAAGGAAAGTTTTACTGAAAATTACACTTTGGATGTCCCAAGAAGTTCCTTTATAACAATTAACTATAAATAGAACAACTATTAATAGAATGGATTTAATGGTAATCATCTGTACTTTACTGTACAGTGCTAAATATTTTTAAGCCATCAAGCTCATTTCAAGGAGGTAATATGCTATAGTTAAATTTTTAAAAGTGAAACAAAATGCATGAAGGAATTAAGCAAAAGAGAATAAATAAAATATAATGCATGTCTGTATGTTGCAATAATGTCTGAGTAAGAAAATTATTTCAAGGGTTAATTATTTTCCATGGAAGCAGATGGAACATACTAACTTTTGCTAACAGTAAATGCTTTTGCAAAGTCAGAAGCTGTATGTTTCTTTCTGATATGTTTGCCCATATTTTCAAGAGCTGAAAATATAATAGTATCTGTAACAGGAAGACAATGGTTTCTACAAATTAGATGCTGGTAAAAGTAATAGAGACTTTTTATTTAATATTTATTGGCTTTCTGTAGAGAGTCTTTCACCTGACACTTGCAGTTAGCATATTTCACAATAACAGCTTTAGACACTTAAAAATAAGTTGAGTATAACTTTATAAATTACTTTGGATGATTTCTCTGGGGTCCCTGTGAGTGGTTACTCATTTATTACACTGTAATAAAGAAGACAGGTGTGATTCTTCCATGGAGCTCTTTTGAGATGAAAAGGTTTACAAGCAAAATAGATTATTTCTACATATGTGAAAGTTTCAGACATATTTCTGGCTATAAATTTGCATGGAAAAAGCTGCCAAAGTGTGTGGGTGTATTTCAGATGCAGTTACTTTCAAATTTGAGAGGATCAAATACATGGGAGAAATCTATAATCCATATGGGATTATGTTAAAATTTAATACAAAATGTCATTCATGTTTTGTAACTAAAATAGTGCATGTGGAAAGTCATAAATCACAGAGCTCCTTTTTCCAACAACATTCTAAGTTCATATAATGTTGGTGTAAGGACTTCTATAGTGTCATTATTTTTAAACTTCATTTTTTCTGGAGTCACATGTTGTAAATAACAGACAACTAATAGTAGTGTTAAAGGAAAACGCCCCTTTCTTTGTGTAAATCCAGGGAAGATAACATGTTTAATAAGCCTTTAAAAGGTGTTATTCAAGTAAGTAATAAAACCCACCTTTGTATTCTTGCATGTCTTATCAACTCTGCAGACAGGTACTAGGTAACAGAGTGAGATTGAATGAGAATTGATCAATTTTCTGATTATAAAGTTTAGACAATAACCTTCCCCCAGGTCAGTATGCATTTGCAGTCATAACGATGCATGTTCAGACAGGAATGGATGGGATTTCATTGTAAGAAGGATCTCCAAAGCTAAGTTTCCAATTAGAACATATTTAGGAAGTTCTGTAAATTTTGCTTTTAACCATTGTTAATATCTTGCATCACCAACATTAATGTCTTATTATTATTTTAATTAATATATACTGTAGATACTTCCTAGAATCTACGGAAAATGTTTGTACCTTAAAACAGAAAAGAAAAAAACATATCAGGTTGATTTAAGAATGTTAGTTATTTCAGCACCAGAAATTAAGGGTGTGAAAAAAATTTCATATATAGCTATAATAAAACCACTTATGTGAAATCAAAAAACATATACTTACAGGTCTTAGAGTCTGATATAACAGTTTTAGTTGGTTTTGAAATAGTTTATGACAGAATCAGTACCTTTTAAAGGTAACTTACAGTCAGATGAGGTATATTGGTAAAATTCTACAAGTCTGTAATTCAGTATCTTAAAGGTGTATTTTACCCTTCTGGAATTTGTATAAAAATGTACACTGATAAATTTTAATATATTCACTTGAAACACGGTTCTTCATGAGAAGATAAAATTTCCATTTAAGTATATTGATTCAAAGTATCTTTTAACTGTAGAGCCACCTATTTTTTTCTCATTGCTGTGAAGGCAGTATTTGGTAACTGACCCAAAATCACCTTCATCTGGACTGGATCATATCTTACTTCCTGAGGCTGCTTTCACAAATTATAGATTAGCAATCTTCCACACACGGTTTTCTTCCAAATTGAAGTCAACATAGTAATTTTCTTGGCATTTTCATCTAATCTGTAGTTAAAAATAAGTGGGGAAAAAAAGGAGTCTCATGTTATTAATTACAAAGAAGTTAAGACAGTAACTGTATAATAAGTTTCATTGGAATAGAGAATTTATGTAGTGAAATAAGTAGTAAAAATCTTTTATTGCTTACCTTGAAGCATTTTAATATGCCAGAGTAGTTCAGAACAGCATTGCAAACATTACATTAAAATATTTCTCAAAATTATCTTAATTTGGAGGCTCTATGTGTTTTGTTTTGGTTTCAGGGTTTTTTTGAGAATTGGGGAAAGGTCTAGCAAAGGAAAACACCAGTTTATTGTTAGAGGAATGGGGATTTAACGGCATCATTATTTGAGTAGACAAAAAAGCAGTTACCTTCTAATACCTATGAAATGCTATGACATGAAGTACAAATAATGAAGTCTAAAAAATCTGTTGGCAACAGTAGTGTTTGCACTGATTTTTATAGGTTGTGGACTGGGTCTAGACAGTCATTCACATATTATACATTTACACCCATTTTCTGACCTGATGATATACTTTTAAAGACATATTTTAATAATGACAGAAATATTAACTGTGCACACTAAACATATCTTTGCACAATTTCCTAATATCATTTAATATTTCCATATATAGGGACAATCTGGAATCTTGTGAATAAAAGCTTTCAAAAGCAAAATTAAAAATATTCATCACCCAAATTTTTGTAGCGCAGAGAAACTGACATCTGTATCCACTTACATGCATATTAAACAGTGTACTAATAAATAGATTTTAAAATATCCCTATGTTTCCAGTTCTTGTTGGATGCTCATCCTTTTTACACTGCTCTGATTGCAGTGATATTCAGGGTGGGATCCCAAAATGGCAGGATGTGTTTTCTTCCCACTAAGCTGTATGATAGAATGAAAGTGTTCAGTGAAATATTTTATAATTAATGCTGCCTGCAGAAAAAGGGCATCACGTCACTGCTCAGACATGACAGATCCTTTCCTATTTCACTGGCTAGACTACATATCTATTATAATTTGTGTACAGTTCTGAACATCTTGGTACCAGAAATACCTGAATCTGTTGGGAGGAAATAGGAGAAGAGGGAGATATATAAGTACTCCAGAGATTAAGGAGGATAAACTATTCTATTACATTTCCATAGGATGGGCAGATTTGCTCTAATTGGAACTGTATTCTATCAATATTCTTTGAATTCAGTGGTCAGGAGAAGTTTAAAGGGATAGCTGTTATGTATTGAACTGTTTTTGTGTCATCCTCTGAACTGCCTCTCTTCATTCAGTATGTAGTTCCAGTGGCTTGTTCCTCTTTATTGCCAATTTCCCCTGTCCCCTCAATAATTCCAACAGTCTGATAACATAAAACAGTCCATCATGTGACTTAAATAGAACACACTTATTTTACATTACTGGTAGGGCCCAAGTATGTGTTTATAAATTCACAAAACTTTTCATGTATGATATAATTTTTCCTTCCTCAGACCCAAAAGCTAGCGAGTCATATGGAAGAAACAAAACACAAGGAAAAGTGGTAGTGAAAGAATGTGTGAGAAAAGCAACCTCAGAAAATTTTAAGTTATGCAAATAAATCTGTTTTAATTTCTGTATATTTGCACAAAGCCAAAGCCGCACCAAACGAGTACTTGTTGGAGTCAATCCGATAGTGTTCAATCATTTTTTATACCATTTTTCTTTTAAATATGGGCTCTGATACGTATAGTGAAGTATAGACACGTAAGAGACAACTTACGTGTGCATAAATCAGATTTCCTCAGTTGGTGTAATTTGATTTTGTAATCAAACCAGCACTTTTCTAGCATAGACTTTCTCATACTAATTGTAATGTCTGTCCTATGCTCATTATTGTCCAAGTAGTGGAACAAATGTATCCTTTTTATTTTTTCTCTTTTTTTTTTTTTTTTAATTCATGTTTCTAGCTTGTCCTTTCTTTCATTTGTGCTTGACCATAAATAATTATTGGACATGAAGGTGAGTCTTGCTCTCAGTTGTTGTTCTATCATTGTAAGTACTCTTCTGCTGAATTTCACTTGGCTGTTTGTTTATTCTGTTGATTTCCAGCATTTGATGTTTTCCTTTAGATCATTTCTTCACTTAAATCCTGTGCCTGATGGTATCTTGTTCATCTGTTATGCAGAGATTGGCATAATTCTTTAAAAACTGGGCAAATAAACAAGCCCAAACAGCCAACCCTCCTGTTTTATTTTGTGATCTTTCAACAGACTGTTCTGTCTAAATGGTTACATCTTTCTAATGGCAACCCGCTGTGACAATCCCCTTTCATTTCCTTTCATTTATTGTTTATTTCATTTAAGCATACAGAGAGAATAGACACATTCTACTTCCTTACTCTTTCAACAATTTTTCCATTTTCTTCTGAATGATTATTGATTATATAATAGCCACTTTGATGGCATTCATGGCTAGGCTCATTTTCCAGCTTCCATGTCTGGCCAATTTACAGAAATGTAATATTTTTTGACGCCTGTTTTCTAGTGCTTTCACTTAACATAATGGCCTGTGGGAGAAATGTCTCATCAGAGGGTGTAATCACGGTGATAGGATGCCTGCCCTTTCTCAGATTAGAATGGGAGAAGAGACCATTCTAACTCCTGTCTATCCTTGATGCTTGCTTTCCTTAACATTTTCAAAGGCTGATACCTTGAAGGAAAATAAAGAAAGAGAAGCTAAACTTAAATTCTCAGAACTTGCTCTTTTTATTCCTCTGTGGAAAACACCAGGAAGAATTTTATTTATTCAAAGTAAGAAAAATGGAAAAGAGTACTCTGAGGCATCTTGGTGGTCATTCTGTATCCCAACTAGTCAGACACAGTTAAATGGATATTTAAGCTTTAAGAAATGTACTGGCAAGAAACCCTGTCAGCAGTTCCAGACGGAGGCTTCCAGGCAGAATGTTATCCAGCCGTAAGACAGCTACAGTCTTTTGGGAACAGCATTTACAAGCTGTTCATGCTGGTAAGATCAGAAAACCAAGTTTGATTCATGGTAAAAGCTCTAGGGCATGTTTATACTGTCTGCTTTACTGTCACTAAAGTATTAATCTGGGTGTTCAGGTTCAAAAAAGTGACCTAATGCCTTGAGTTAAGAAATTAATCTCAAACAACTAGGATAAACTGCTGGATTTTTTTTTTTTTTTTTTTTAACATCCTTGATGCACTGGAATCATTACATAAGGTTTAATTACCAAAGTGGATTTCAGTGTAAATGAAAACAATAAAAATATTTGAGTTGCAATGCTGCCTGATCTACTCATTTGGAACAGTTGAATTAAAGTGCTTTTCTAAAAAACACAGGTGTACTTTTATTTCATGTGACTGTCCCCTTATGTTATTTTCATCTGTTCAAAGCAGTGTAAGCTTCATTTAAGGATTCCCAAAACGTGTCTCATGGATTGTAAGTCATCTGTGAAGTGTTCACATGTTCTGCAGAGGAGTGGCTCTTTAGTCATGGTCAGCCTCAAGTGACCCAGCTGATTGCCAACACTTCATTCAAAATCAAATTCTTCTGGAAGAGCACCAGTGCTTGAGAGACTGATGACAGGAGCTGGTCAGAACTCAGTGCATCCTGCTGCCCTGGCATCAAGAGGCAGGCAAAACTCAGAACTCCCTAAATTAGATCCTAAATGTTCTTCCCATCCTCCCTGCTGTTCTGCATGACAAGATTCTTTTGTTAAGCCTGTTTCAGGGATACCTCAGAGTCTATCTCCAAGTTTTGAGAGGTGGGGAGTTCCCATGCTCATGTTCAGTCCTAAAGCTTGGGGCACTGCAGAGGCAGAACTACTACAGCATGTGCCCAAGACTGAAAATATGTCCTGGTGAAGATCTGCTCTGTTCTGCTTTTGGCTTCTCGTACATGCAAAATTATCCAATACGGGCATTGGGAATAACATTTTAATTTATTTCTTAATTTAAAAGCTGAATTATTTTAAAATCTACTTTTCTTTAAAATTTTTTAGTTTCATTTTGAAGCTTCACTCTTATGTATTCCTTCTCTAGTTTTCCACTTTAGCAATAGACAAGACTGTTTTTAGATTTATTTTTAATTACCTTTTAATTCTTAGCCTAGCATCTCATATGATTTCCTATTTTTTTTCCTAATTCGTTATCTAATTTTTATGTTCCAGTCATTTAATCAAACAAATGTTCATGTAATCTCAATCCTAGTTGCAATTAAATTGTTGAGGTTTTTTTCTTAGGGAAAAGGTTTTAGTCTCAGTAAGATACCTGACTAATAGGAAATTCAGATTTTTTTTTCATGTGGGCAGATAGTGTTTGAGTTACAGTACTGTATCTCTACCTGTTCTTAGAAGGAATAAAATGCTGTGTTAAATCAACAAATGATACTTTCTTTTGCTAAGTATGTGCAATCAGTAAAACATTTGCCTCTAGATTGTTTGGGTTGTACACAGAAATTAAGATGCTTACTTGTATATTTTATCAGTTTTATAGACCCTTCCTCATGATCTTTTAGACAATTATTATTTCTTTTTTTCTTTCTATGAACTTCAATATTCTATGTACTGATTTGCTATCTGGATTATGTGATTAGTTTGAAAAACATTCCTGAAGCAGGTCTTGATGAAAGTTCATCTTTCATCCAAGAATGGTTAATTTGAAATCTTTTCAATCTTCTCATCACTTAGAGAGATTAAAGGTTAATATTTTTTTTCAGATTGGCTGATATTCCTATATATGAGACACTGGATCAGAAGTTTATCATCATCACTCCATCATAGAATCATGAAATGGTTTGGGTTTAAAGGGACCTTAAAGGTCACCTAGTTCTAACCCCCCTGCCATGGGCAGGGACACCTACTACTACATTTTACTTTTTAAATTACTTCTTAAAGTGCATTTTGCTAGGGTACAGTGTTGCTAGCCACATTGCAGAGGTCATATACCTTGAAGAAAGTACCTCTACACTATTTCTCAAAAAAAGATGAATGAATTTCAGTTGTATTCCCTGACCTAGCTTAAAAAGGGAGAAGACTTCTTTGCCTCTAAGAAGCAAGGCCATGTCTCACCTCAGCAATTGAGCTGCTCCAAATTACATTTACTATGGATTTTTCATATACCTGCTATATTTTTCATGTACTATTAAGCCTTCATAGGCTTAATGATGTTTTTTTTTCAGTTGGAATGTCTGTGATGGATGCATTCTTAAGTGAGGATCCATATTGACTCTGGCAACATAATTCAGTATTTTCAGTAATTGTAGAAAACTGTCATTTTGCAATATTTAACTTCTAAATTGCTTAGTACAGATGTTTTATTTTAAGTGAATAAAAATTTGTAGCAGTTATGGGACTTTTTATTCACTTGCAATTCATTATTAATATTCTTTTGTAAAACTGAGGGAGTAGTCATGAGGTGCATGAACTGCTGTGTGAAATCTCTCATTCTACAGGAATATTTTACAAAGGAAAATTATTTAAAAATTGGATAATATCTTTTACTTCATTATTATTCTTATTCTTTAGATAAGATGTTTCTCTGTAGCATTTTGACTCACTTAAAATCTTGTGAATCTCATTTAAATTCACTGCCAATGGTTTTTCTGGAGAGATTGAATATATTTACAAATACTTTGCTGTTGAAATCTGTCTTCATATACTTAATATAGTTTGTGGAGCTAATGGTTATTAAAGGTTGCTGAACATTTCTGTTTTATGTTAACCACCTCTGAGAAGGTGATGATACATGAATTTGATAGCCAGAAAGTTGGGAGAACCATCTGTTTATAGTTTTTAATGCAATTTTCCAATCCCTACCAGATGAGTTTCTAAGAAGTATATTTTAAAAATATCATGTAAATAAAATTACCACTATGGAGGTGAGCTATGAAGTCATTATTATTGAATCATAGGTTTGTGAAAGAAATCTGGAGGTTAGTTTGTTGTAACATATTCTCCAAGGAATGTTTGTTTCCTAAGACTGCGTTGGAAACATTTAATAATCATTTAAGTTATATTTCTTGGTGACGTGGTTCTGGTGGGAGCCAACACAATGTTGCAGACTTATAGGTGTGTTCCAAATCTGCTCTCACACATGAAAAACTGGATGAAAAAAGAGAACACCCAGATCAAAAAACCCACCCAACCACCCTCCCAAGCCCCAGCCAGCAGATGATTCCTTGCTGCTTGAAATGGAATAGGCATTGAGGAATTCTGCAGGAAGAGATGGAAGGAGAAAAATTCAGTAATAAGCTAGAGCTGAATAATGCATCTAAACACTGGTGAGATGACTATAGAGTGTGTGGACAAGTCTGACTAAGGTTGAGAACACCCTGTTCATTCACTGAGAGATGCCTTCTGTCAATGTGTTTGGGAAGCAAGCCAACAAGACACTTAGAACAAGGGTAAGCTCCAAGCCTGCTCATAAAATGCCCCACTGGGTGCTGGGAGGTGCCTCTGCGGGCTTAGGAAAAGGAGGGTCGATGAGTAAACGGAGGCAGAACACATGCACCTCGCTGCAGGAACCAGCTCATGCCTCGTTTCCAGGGTTTAGTAAATGCTAAATACATCTGTCACCTCCAGGCTTGAGGAATAATGGGAAAGACTATTTTAAATGTCCCTGGAGTGAGATTCTGTCTAAGGAGATGTAAGGTAATTAGGCAGTAGCTTTAAGAAGACTGCTTCATTAGTGGAAGGTTAGGTTGACTTTTGCTTTCCAAGATTCATTCAGGGCTCATTTATCTCTTTGAACTGTAGAGGGAAAGGAGAAATGTCCAGGCAATCCCACTCCCCTCTCTCCCATCCCCACATATATTCCTGTTTTTCACTGTAGCCCAGAGGGTACAGGAGTTCTGTATTTGCCTCCTTTAAATGAGGGCACGTTTCAGACTGTCCTAACCAGGGTAGCTGTAGGTTAGTCCTGCTGAGGAGGTGGTTTACCTTTTCTTTTGAAGCTCTCCCACAGATTAGTGGAAAATTTAAGGTTAACCTTGTCAAAGATTGCATAAGTAAATCAGGTTTTTTGGAGGTTTAATGCCTTACGTCAGATTATTATAGTCCGTATTCTGGTTTGCACTGCCAGCTCTTTGAAGTATTTACATATAAATGTCATTGGATAAAATTAATGTTTGGGTTTTTTTCTGAAGAAAAGTAGGGGGGAGCGCAAGCACAGAAGGAAGTCAAAAAAGCCTGAAGAACACTTCTAACCTCTGCAAATTAGGAAGGAAACAATTCTACTAATGGTGCCTTATATACAATGTAAGACATTTTCTGTGTTTTTGAAAGTACAAAGTAATTGACAGCTATAATTATATTTAGCCATATGATTCAAATGAATAAAACCCCATGACTGTAGTACAAGGTGTCTTGCAAAGAGAGTAGCTGTTAAAAACAAATTGGCCTGCCAGTGAGAGTTATTGAATTTAGGACCTTACTTACAAAGATGGAATAGCTAATGAGAAAATGCTGTTCTGGATCCAAGGTGACGTGCCCACACCATATGAACACTGTGGTCCTGGCTGAAAAGGTTTTGTCCTGAAAAAGGTGCATGTTTTTGTCTTTTATTCAGGACTTCCCTGATGAAAGTACCTATTAAATAAAACTGTATGCACAGATGGATAAAGGCAGTCTGCCCATAAATCTTGAGTCTTTGAATACATACTCATATGTTGAGACCTAAAGATATACTTTAATATATTATTAAGCCAGGCAATTAAGATATATCTATTTATGGTAGTTACAGTCTAATTGTCACCACTGACAATAAAATAGTTTGTATATTGTGAGAAGCATTATATCCTTCTCAATAACACATTAATAGCACAGCAAGAAGCCCTGCTGTGTACAGGTTTGTTTTCCTCAGACTTCAGTTATATCTCTTATAAACTATGTATTACACTCTGAACAATGCATGCAGTCAAAGTTCAGTGGAATGTTTTTTATATACATTTATATATATTATTACAACAAATATTTTTTTAAAGTTTGTTTTGAATTATTCATATCGCAGTGGAGAAATCAAACCTTATGGGGAAAAACCTAATAGTGTCTCCAAATGCAGTTTCATCTATTTATCAGCTCTTTCAAATTTTTCCATTAATAGCTGAAAGGGAAGAAGATAGAAGATGTTCAAGTCTTGATGCCAATGAACTCTTGTTCCACATCATTGTACCTTGTGTTTAGAGATTACTTAGAAATTTAGTTTATTTGTAGTTTTTTAAAATTTTATTTACTTAAGAAAAACACCTTAGATATTTTCTTCCAGTAGTGCTTGGTGTGATCACTTGTCAAAATAAATACTGAATTATTGAAAAGCCGTATAGCCTCTCTGTGCTTCTCCTTGTGATTGTGGCTGGAATTTAGTGCTTTTTTATTATTACTTTGTGAAGTTTCTCTATTTTATTTTGCTGTGAAAATATGAAACAAACACTAAGTATTTGCTAAATCCCTTCATTTTGGCTTAAAACACAAACCAATTTTGGCTGTAATTTTCTGAGGGCAAATGACTGTGATAACAAGAGGAATCAAGGACTCCTAATTTCAGGTATGTGGGGAAGCTGTGATGGGTTGGCCCCAGCTGGATGCCAGGTGCCCACCAAAACCTCCCTATCACTCCCTTCCACAGATGGACAGGAGAGGGAAAATATAATGAAGGGGTCATGAGTTAAGTACCAGGGGAGACCATTCACCAAATATTGTCATGACAAAAACAGGCTAGAGTAGGAGATAATAGTTGAATTTATTGCTAACATAATAAGAAGACAATGAGAAATAAAACAAGACCTTAAAAACTTCTTCCCCCACCCTTCACCCCATCCTGGTTCTACCTTCCCCTGTGGCATAGGGAGATGGGATTATGGCCAGTTCATGATGGGTTATTTGTGCTCCTGCTCAGGGAGAGGAGTCCTCCCCCTGCTCCAGTTTAGGGTCATTCCCATAGGAGGCAGTCCTCCATGAACTTCTCCAATGGGAATCCATCTCAGGACCAACACCTCTCCACAAACTGCTACATGTGGGTCACTCTGCCCCAGGGTGCAGTCCTTCAGGCACAGCCTATTCCAGCATGGGTACCCCAAAGGGCCACAAGTCCTACCAGAAAACCTGCTCCAGAGTGGACTCCTCTCTCCACGGGTCTGCAGCTCCCTGCCAGGAGCCTGCTCCAGCACAGGCTTCCCACCAGATCACATCCTCCTCTCAAGCATCCTCCTCTTCCAGTGTGAGTCCCCTCCATGGGCTGCAGGTGGATCTCTGCATCCCTGTGGTTCTCCAGGGTCTGCAGGTGGATCTCTGCATCCCTGTGGTTCCCCAGGGGCTGCAGGGGCACAGCTGCCTCACCTGGGCTGCACCACGGGCCTGCAGGGGAATCTCAGCTCTGGTGCCTGGAGCACCTCCTGTCCCTCCTTCTGCACTGACCTTGGTGTCTGCAGAGCTGTTCCTATCACATGCTCTCACCAAAAACTTTTTTTTTCTTACATACTTTAGCAAAGAGGTGTTGCTATCATTCCTGATGGGCTCAGCCTTGACCAGTGGCGGATTCATCCTGGAACCATCTGGAACTTGCTCTGCTGGACATGGGGAAGCTTCTGTCAGCTTCTCACAGAAGCCACCCCTGTAGCTCCCCTGCTATCAAAACCTGGCCACACAAATCCAATACTGAAGCCAAAAAAATAAAATTTCTCAGTGCTTGCTTGTGACATTGAATAGTGAGAAATATGAAGTGTAAATATTTATACATCTGTAAAGGCTTAAAGGTATCATTAAAATTAAATGAGATAGCCACCAGGTGAGATACCATCCAGAATTCCCAAATGAAAAAAAAAAAAAAAATCCAGTATTTTTTATAGAAGATACAATGAAGAAGAGTATAAATCCCCGAAAAATTTATTTTGTTTTATAGGGCAATCAACACATAATAAGTCTGCAAAAAAAGTACACATTCTTACCTCCTTTAAGCTAACCTGAAAAAAGCAACACAATAATCTCAGTTAAAGGAAAATAAGTCCTAATATTCACCTGTCAGAGTTGTATCTAGTAATTAGTCATTCCAACATTTCCTAACAGGTTAAGTTTTACTGACATGAAGCTAATTATCACTTAGAAAGGAATGTGTTTTACAAAGGTAATTGCCAAACTATTCTATCATCACTGAAGATAGAAATTAAATCTGCTCTTATTAAACCTAGAGTGTAATAGCATTTTTGACAGTTTGGTAGCCTATTTCTATTTTACATTAGCCAGTTTGCAAGGACATAAAGAAAAGATGTACTTATTTCAATATGACAAATGCCAATTTCCAATAACTCTTCCTCAACTTCCACATATATTATTTATATTCATATATGTATATTAATGTGTCCAACATAAATAAATTGATGTGTATTTTTATGGCAGGTATCAATAAA
This sequence comes from Poecile atricapillus, assembly GCF_030490865.1. Lineage (NCBI taxonomy): Eukaryota > Metazoa > Chordata > Aves > Passeriformes > Paridae > Poecile > Poecile atricapillus. The sequence goes on along the minus strand of NC_081251.1, from coordinate 22,819,575 downwards.
TGTTTGTCAGAATTGTAGTCCTCTATACTGTTTCAATGTTTAGGACATCACTGTGAAAGTGTACATATCTTGTTTCAGAACTGTTTGTGTAGCTAAAGGATACCATAACAAGTAAAATATAAAACTACTTTAAATAATATCCTGCAATGTCAGCCTGGCTATCAGAGCCAAATTTAATTCTTCTTGTGAATTGTAGTTCTTAAAGGTCTTGTAAGTTAAATTTAGTCAGTGAATTATGTCTGGACATCTACATTTACTTCAAATTATGCTGTTGCTGACACTTGAGAAGTACTTTGACTTCAGAGCATTATGTCGTGTAACTGTAATTTAGAAAGCAATTCTGTTAGAATTAGTATTAGACAGAATGAAATCTAGAAATCTCTTTAGACATTTAGTGAAAAAAGGACTATGATATTTTATTTTGATCAGTAAAATAAGAAAAAACAGGCAAGAGATTTGCAATTAAAAATAGCCTTTTTGCATTATTAAATTAGTTTTGATTTTCCAAATTTTGTGAAATGTACTTAGTAACAAATTCTGTCTGTAAAAAGACAAACTCCTGGTCCAGTTTTTTTATGTTCATTTGAAATACTGCAGGGTGTTAGAAATTAAATTTGATTGTTAATCTCTGTGGTTATACTACAGAATGTTTATTACAAAATTTCAAATGCTTTATACTCTGCATACATGTATGCATAAATATGTATGTGTATATATGCACATATTCATATTTATTATTTATCTCTATTTTTATACTTATGCACCAACTTAAGAGTTGAATTTAGGAGTTCATTTTTCCAAATAATTTTAGCTGAAACATATTGCTGTGTTCCTTGTTACTGTGGTGGAAGTAGTATTAAACTCAAGTAAATTGTATCTGAAAAGAAATCCCAGAACATTTCACCTTCATAAGAGACTTAACTTTATTGAAGCTCTTTTTCTTTCTTCCTCTCTCGTTTTCCAGTGCGACTTTTCTCTATTTTCAAAGAAACATTCCTTTCCTGAATACCTTTAAAGATGACCTTCAAGCTGAATGCTATTTTGACAAGGGCAATTTCAACAACTGTCATTTTGTCCGATCCAAAATCCTGTTTCTGTGAAAATCTTGCATCTTGGGTTTTTTATATTACCTTAAAGAATTATCTTATCATTTTTAGTCTTTACATCACCTGTCCTTTACTGTAGTTTCAACTGCAATCACAAAGAAATTACTAAACCATCCTTGCAGATGCACCAGATGTCTGAGTACTGCTGGTAAAATGAAGAACTATTTGCCCTCATGGATAGTCTGAGTTTGGCATGTCCTTTTCAACCCACATGTCTCCTTAGAAAAAGAAATTGAAAGAACCAGACAAAACTGAAGTTACTGGAACAGAAAAGATTAATTCCCAACATGTGAGTGAGGGTGAGTCTTGGCACTGTAGGCAGACATGTTTGAATGGGATGGCAGTGAGTCTGCTGTTTTAGGAAAAATTAGAATCATTGAATCTCTTGAATTGGAAGGGACCCAAAAGGATCATCAAATAAAGCTCCTGTCCTTGTACAACAACATCCCCAAGAGTCACACCATGTGCCCAAGAGCACTGTCCAAGCACTTCTTGAGCTCTGTCAGGCTTGGTGCTGTGACCACTTCCCTGGAGAGCCTGTTCCAGTGCTCAACCACCCTCTGGGTGAAAAACCTTTCCCTGATATCCAACCTAAATCTCCCCTGGCACAACTTCAGGCCATTCCCTCAGGTCCTGTCACAGATCACCATGAAGAGATGAGTGTCTCTGTGCTAAATATCACGAGGAAGCTGTAGAGCACCAAAAAGGACAAACTATGCAGGTTACCCTGTGTCATTGTTCCAGCATGTACAGTGCTGCATTTTCAAGTTAACATCCCAAAACTTGAGAGTTTTTCAAGAATTTGTGCTGACTTCCCAGTGAGGAGAAGAATTAGAGTAAAACTACCTAAGGTTAAGAATGGGTTGAAGATGACTATTGCAAAAACAAGCACTTAGCTTCCATAATGAAATTATTTTGACCAGAAAATAACCCCCACAGGTTACTCATAGGACTAGCAGCATATATACACCTTAAAATTGTTTTATGATAAAATTATTAAAAGAATATTTAAAGCAAAGATATTTTGATATCCTCTGTTTCCTTTAAATTGGATTAGAGAAAATATGGACAGAACTTGTTTCTGTTACATAATGTTTAAATTGACATTTGATTATCTGTATTAATTTTTAGGATACAATAGTTTCAATTGGAAGGGACCTGAAATGATTATCTAGTCCATATTAAGATATTCATCAGCCTTCAAGTATTTCTACTTTTTTGTTTCTGGTTCCCTTTTTAATTTTAATTTTTTTTTTTTAATGTTTATTGGATTCTTTTCATGAAGAGGTGCTGAAAATTAGATTTTGTAGTAGAAATTCAAGCATGGTTCTCTAATAAGCACTAAAAAATATTTGAAAACTGAAAATCATTATTAGTGTGCTGTATACAAAAAGGAAGAAAAATGTTTTTCTTAAGGACCCAGTTACATTTTTACTAATGCAATGCCATTTATTGCAAGGTAATATGGCTGTTAACTCCTGTGAACTTGAGGGAAAAAAAAAGGTATATAACCCATCTGAAATTTAACGTATCACATAAATAGCCACCCAGCATGTAATTTTAAATTCTTTTCTTTCCTCTCCCCATCTGACTCAGTTATTCTTGGGCCAAATGCTGATTAACATGATTTCTAAAAGTACAATGTACAAAATTATAGCACTTTGCTAAAACAGTGATCAGTGTGCTGGAGGATACAAGCTGGCAGAAAGAAGCAATAGTGGGGATGAAAAAACATTTTGAAAATGAAACATAATTTGGATTTGCTGTCACTGACTTCAGACATTTACCTACACAAAGTAAAATTCTGCTGTAGGGCTTGAAGCATCTGTCATACCCAGAATTTTTAAAACAGATATTCAAAAGAACTGAAAATAATAGAGAATAGAAAAGATAAGGAGAAGACAAGTCTTCTTCTGCAATGCTTTGCTTCATTCAGTAGGGAAAACTACTTTAGTTGGAAATACAAAATATTGAAAACCATACAAAAAGAAATGAGTTTTTAAAGTGACTGCATATATCTTACTACGATTGGTATATTGGTAATATAATATTTATCAACTGGGTTTATTCTTGGTAGGTACCTTGAAAAGAAAAGTTTTCTAATTCAGTCTGTGGATTTTGTAGTTTTTTTGCATTCTTAAATTATCCCAGTTTTTAGGTAGCACTAAATGAACTTGAGAAATGTAGGGCAACTGCTGATTTTCTGTTGTTCTTTTTCTATGGTTGAAGAGTCCACAGCTTTAGGGAAGGAGAGGAGAAAGGAAGAGGGGAAGAAGAAAGACAGAGGCAAGGAGGGAAGGGAGGAAAAGAAAGGAAGGAAGGAATATAGGAAGGAAGCCGTGAGTAGCACTCACTCACCAAACAAGCTAACAGAAGCCACTATCACAGACACTTTTACAGTTTTGTTCCAAAAACACAGACAGTCCAAAGAAATAAATAGGGCAAATAAATCAAGGTCAATTAGAGCAGAATCTTGACATGACAAACTAAGAATTTTAAACCAGAATGAAGATAACCTTAACTGTAATAAGATGAAATTAAAATCACCCCACTGGAACACATAAGAGCCAGAATGAAGAGTGCAGGTGACAGAACATGATGTTATAATGTTGCAACATTTACTAGCAGGCTTCAAGGTGAAACATAGCAGTGGGAACAAATAAACTACAAGGAAAAGAAAATCCTGTTAGAGTTCAATTTTTTCTACTTTTGAATTTAACAAAAAATTAAAGAAGTTTAGAAGTTAACTTAGGTGGTAGAATTTGCCAGGAGTTAACTAGAGGTACCCTGATATTTATGGCAATAATAGCATATGTAGCAGAAGATTAAAGGGTACGTTTTGGTGGTAAGATATGTAGGAGTCTGGTACATACATCTTTATTTTGCCATTTTAACTTTCTGAAGAATTAAAAGAATTCCACATCTGCAGTATATTTAGGGCAAAACATACTGATTGTGCTTGGATTTTAAGTTTCAAAATGATTCAATATTCCTAGTCAAACAAATTTTCCTTGTGGAACCCAAGAGTTTCTCATCCAAGTCTCTACCTCTCATGAGGGTTCATGATGGCGTCTCCTGGGGTTGCTTTCTGCAGAAGGTGTACTTCTTGATCACCACTGTCTCTTGTGAATAATTTGTGTTTCTCCTAGTATAAATTCCAGTCAGGAGGGCTTTCCATTTCAAATCATAAAACCTATATATTTGTTTTCATCTCTTCTTTATTGAAGCAAAGCCAGACACAAATTAACTCTCCGTGTTACCAAGGCCATTTATCTGTGGTGCCTACTACAGCAATTGGCATGTGTTTTATCAATGGATTCCAAGGAAATACTCCTGAAAAATAGAATTGAGATGTCCACATATTAAATCCATGTGCCACAGGTTTTCACAAAACATAAACACTGTCTAGTGTTTAATTTTCATATATACATTCAGATATATAAAATACAACAAAAAATGTCTGTATCACTTCTATGCCTATAAATTGTGCTTCATCTCTCCCAAATCAGGGAATAACAAGCCAGGGGCTCAAGGAATAACAAAAAAAATATTTGCTTGCCTTGGAGAAGGCAATTTTCATAATTTTGATTTTCATTAAAAATGTGAGCAAATCAAATGTGTGTTTTGCAACTTATGACACATTTGAAAACAGGTTGTTACATTATTGCATTGCATATAGATAACTAACAGTCAATTCTGAACACTGAACATCTGAAGTAATGTTAAAAAGAGGAAAATAAATATTGCAGTTTCCTTTATTTGCCTCAGAAATATTTCTTACGCTAAATTTGTAGAAGATAGAATAGGATTTATTTTTTTTTAAACAGACTTATCTATAATTTAACTATCATAATTATCCAAGAATACCATCAAATACTTGTCTACTTAGGAAAATATCTAAATAGTTTTATTTTTATCCATAAATATATATCTTAAAAAGCCCCTCAATTATAAATGTACCAAGTAAACAACTAAATCAAAATAATAATAAATAAGTCTAATAATCAACTAATTTATTTGTATATGGTATACTGCCTTAGATATTACATTGATTAAAGGGATCTGTATTTTAGAAATTGAATATAGATGTTAAATGGATAAAATTGTGGGGTTTACTACTCTTATAGAAAGGAGGAACACAGAAATTCTGAATTTCAAAATTGTATTAGATTTTGTGGCATGGACTAAACAGACTAGAGAACACAAAATTCATTCTAAATTCCCCCAAAAGACTGTGGGGAAAAAAGAATTCTGCAATAGTTTAAATACAGTTGTATGGAAGCCCTTGTGATTTTGTTATGTTAAATGTATAGATAATTAATTTCTCCATATACTCCATGCAATAATGTTGTGATGTGTTCTTAACAAGATATTTGTCTAAAATTCAAACAAAATATTTTAGTTGGTTTTTCTGCTCTTGTGCTACATGAAAGTTATTTAAAAGCTAAATATTCAAAATTTTTGATTAAACAAAGAATCATAAAATCATAGAACCATTTATATTGGAAAAGACCTCAGAAATCACCAAGTTCAATCATTAACTCAGCACAGCCAAGTTCACCACTAAGCCATGTCCCTTACTACCACATCTACACATTTTTTAAATACTTCCAGGGATGGTGACTTTGCCACTTACCTGGGGAGTCTGTTTCAGTGCTTAATCTCCTTTTCCATGATTTTTTTTCAATATATTCAATCTAAACCTCTCCTGGCACAACTTTAGGCCATTTCCTCTTGACCTGTAACTTGTTACTTCATATAAGAGACCAATCCCCTCCTTTTAGGCAGTTGGAGAGAACAATTAGGTCTCCTCTGAGCCTCCTTAATCTCCAGGCTTATATCAATCCAGCTCCCTGAGCTACTCCTTACAGGACTTTCTCCAGACCCTTCCCCAGCTCCGTTGCCCTTCCCTGGACTCGCTCCAGCCCCTCAGTGTCTTTCTCACAGTGAGGGGCCCAGAACTGGACACAGCACTCCAGGTGTGGCCTCAGCAGTGCCCAGTACAGGGGGACAATCCCTGCCCTGCTCCTGCTGGCCACACTACTGCTGACACAGGCTAGGATGCCCCTGCCTTCCTGGCCACCTGGCCACACGCTGGCTCAGTTCAGCTTCTGTTGATCAGTACCTCCAGGTCCTTTTCTACCAGGCAGCTTTCCAGCCACTCCTCCCCAAGCCTGTAGCTCTGTATGGGGCTGCTGTGACCTCACACAATTGGCTTCGGCCCATCAGTCCTGAGCCTGATCCCCTGGTTGTCCTGCACATGCTGTGTGATGGCAATCCAGATGATCTTCTTCGTGACCTTCCGCAGCTTCAAGGTCAGACTGACAGACTGTAGCTCCCTGGATATTCTTTCTGGCCTTTATTGAGGATGGCTGTCCCTTTGCTAACTTCCAGTCATCTGGGACCTCTCATGTTAGTTAGAACTGATAAAAAATGATGGAAAGTGACTTGTTTAACACTTCCACCACTTCCCTCAGTACCCTAGGATGGATTTGATCCAGCTCCATGGACTTTTGTGTGTCTAAGTGGTGTTACAGGTCACTGACCATTCCCTCTTGGTTTATGGGGGCTACAATCTGCTCCCTGTAACTTTAAGATATGTAAGTACCTTAACACTTCATTTCTATAGTTGGAAAAGTCTCTTAACCTTTTTATTTGAAAAAAAATCACATATGTCTGTAAATGGTCAAGGATTTAAGATAACTGACATTAACACATACAAGAATATGTATATTGCCCTGTTGGGTTTTGATATTTTTGGTTTGATATAAACCATTTAGACTGACCCCGAAACAGACACATTTTTCTCAATTCCTTTAATATCAAATGGGCTCTCCAAGACAATTTTAATAATAAAGAAAATCACATATTAAATATTCAAAATACAGTCATCCTTCAAACTGTGATTCATCTTGCCTTTCTCTGGCATCTATTTTAGGATGGGGTAAATGGTTTCATTTTTTTTAATGCTGAATGTGTATGGGTCTCAGACATTCATCTTGAATCAGATACCTGGTTCAGGTGGTTCAGGTATCATATAGCATGCTTCTTACTGTATGTATAATGCCACCATTTCAGTTTTTAGGGTTTTTCATGAAAGTGAATTATTGGTGATTTTATTAGTTGAAAGCATATCTTTTATGAATAAGTGCTGTTTTCAGGGGAGTTTCAGAGTTACCACCCCATTATATTTTTTAAGGATTGAGATATTCAGGTCTCCATTGTAAGAAGAATACTTATTTTTCCAGCTTCTAGCATCTTGTCATAATCATTAATTTATTCCTTAGTTTTGAATGACTAAATATTGTAGTGTGATAGGGAAATGTAAATTATTTTGCTTTTGTGCAAAATAATGATGAAGCACCTAATGAAAAGGTCCCCACTGTGAAGAGGTTACAATTTAAACTCTGATGTGAAACAAAAAGAGGAAAAAAATAAACAAGAACAGAAAAAGATAGAAATGTGATAGAAATGTGACTATAACTTTCATAATGTATTATGCAATTAGCTGTCAGATATGTCTGCGTTTCTGATTGCTGAGTGCATTAGTTCCTTTAATGGAAGATTTTGGGAGAAAGGTTTTAGAAGTAGTTTAAACAATGGAAGAACAAGGTCTGTAAGTCAGAATTCAGAGACCATTTCATGAATCAAAGACAGCTAGAAAGAGAGCATGAAAATAAAATGGTAGAAGAAAATTAAAACAATGTTGAATTCATGTCCTTAGCACATAGAAGACAAGGCCAAAATTATAGGTTAAAGCTGAGTCATTTGGGTCACTGAGTGTCAAGAACAAGGAATTTGAACTTGTCCTAACAGAAGGATATAGTTATGGATGATGTAATTGTAGCATCACACAAACTGAATTTGGCCACATTTTATGCCATAAATTTCATTAGTATGTTCTGAATCTGTTGACTGGGGTCGAAGACAAAGTGAAACTGTATGGCTTAGATTTAATAAGTGGATTATCATCTACATAAAAAATCAATACAAGATAAAGTTGTTAATTTTGATTGACATTTATAATTTTTGGGTATCTTTGGATACTTTATTGCCTATTTTCTTTTCTTTGTGAGCTCATTATGTCAATGGATATGAATCATTATTTCCTGTCCAAAGTACAAACTGAATAGCTAAGAAGTAAAACTGAACTAGCTATTTTTCTGTGGTTTTCTCCTTTCCACATTTTTAGTTGTACTCAGTTTCTCAACATTATTCTCAACATCACTGCTTCAGTGAAAAAATCATATGGGTTTTGCTAATAAATGAAAAATTATTATGACCTATAGCAACTTGCTAGTTAGGTCTCTGATTTCTGCAGTATAGTGCTTCTTAAAGATTTCCACTTAATGGTTCAATGTTTGAGAGAATGAGTAGAGAGAACAAAATAAGTAAACTTTTTTATAGCAGCTGTATGAGGCATATTGATTTCCTTCATTTGCATCTCAAGTTTAGCCTAGGGAAAGCAAGTGCAAAATCAGATTTCTATCATAATTACTGTTTACCAATATATAATATATTCAATATCTATTAAAAAGAAAAGAAGGGTAGTTGTAGTACGTAACTGTTCTGAGGGGAGTGAAGGCTCCTGTATGCCAACTGGACCTATCCCACAGGGAAGTCTGTGTTGCCCTGAAAACTCAGCTTTTGAGCTTGCTAACATAGTTTTCTAAGGATTTTCCCAGGACAGTAACTGTAAACATAGATATGTGTACATTCTTTCTGTTACACCTCTTGTGATGGACATCTCTCATGGCCAGTGCAGTGAGAAAGTGTTATCCTGACCATCCAATCCCTGGCCGTGGTCAAAAGCCTATAAATCCTGGGAGAAAAACTAAACTTTCTTTCACCACACCTCGACCTGTATCCGTCTGATCTATTCATCTTCAGCGGTAACAAGTCTGCTGCCTCTCTGGGGCCTGGGGGCAGGATTTCACCAGGACACTTCCTGAACTAAGTCAGCCCCCATGATTATTAACCACTGCTGGTTGTCCAGATAAGCAGTGATGAGGCTGATAAGAAAGGTACCAGGATAATTAAATAAGGCTTTGAGGTTCTGGGTCAATTGGTTAATGGGGCAAGAGCCCAGGTGCTGTTCTGCTCATTTCCTTGAGTAGCAGGGATGGATAATGAAAGGAGCAGGAAAACCCATGTTATCATAAGTGCCTTAAGGACTGCTGCCAGCAATGCAAATTTGTTTTTTTTGACCATGGGGCAATTTTTATGGCATCAGGGCAGCTAGAGTCAGTCTTTTGCCATCTAACAAGAGCAAAGGCATTCTAGCCCATGCGTTGGCAGGTTGAGAGGGCTTTAAATTAGGTTTGAAGGGGAAAGAGGTTGAAACCAGGCTCTCCAGAAATGAGCCCAAGTAAGCTGTGTTAGGGGTGAAATCAGCAGCCCAGCTGCAGTGCATGTACACTAATGCACACAGCAATGAACAAGAGGAAGCCATGGTACAACAGGAAAGCTGTAATGTAGTCACCATCAAGAAAACGTGGTGGGATGAATTGCATGACTGGAGTGCTGCAATGGATGCTAAAACGCTCTTCAGAGGAAGAGGTAGAGGCCTCTGTATGTTAGAGGCCCTTGACTCAGTGGAAATTGAGGTCAATGATGATAAGGTTGAGTGCCTGAGAATCATGGGAAAGGTCAACAAAGACAACATCCTGGTGGGAATCTTTTATAGACCACTCAACCAGGATGAAGAGGTGGATGAATCATTCTACAAGCAGCTGTAGAATGTTTGAAGATCACCAGCCTTTTCCCCTGCAGGAGACTTTAACTTGTCAGATATCTTCTGGGAGCTCAACACAGCAGAGAAGAGGCAGTCTAGGAGGTTCCTGGAGTGTATGGAGGATAGCTTCTTGTCACAGCTGGTGAGTGAGCCCGCTAGGGTGAGGCTCTGCTGCACCTTTTCTATTTACAAACAGAAAAGGCCTTATGAGGGATGTGGTGGTCGGAGGCCGTTTGGGGTACAGCAACCATGAAATAATGGAGTTCTCAATACTCAGTGAAACAAAGAAAGGCATAAAAATATATTCTATACTGGACTTCTGGAGAGCAGACTTCAGCCTACTCAAGATCCCAATTCAGACAGTACCTTGGGAAACAGCCCTTAAAAAAAAGGCGTCTGGGAAGGCTGGGCATGCTTCAAGAAAGAAATCTTAAAGGCACAGGAGCAGGCTGTCCCTATATGCCAAAAGATGAGCAGGTGGGGAAAACAACCAGCCTGGCTGCGCAGGGGGCTTTTGTGGCAACTCAGGGCAAAAAAGGGGGTGTACCACCTTTGGAAAAAGGAGCAGGCAACTCAGGAAGTGTTTAAGGATGTCATTATATCATGCTGAAAGAAAATTAGAGAGGTAAAACTTTAATTATAGGACTTATTTTGGCCATTTCTATAAAGAATAATTAGATGTGTTTTTAAATACATTAATAGAAAAAGGAGAGACAATAAAACCCTCTATTCCTTACTGAACATGGGAGGAATACTATCACCAAAGATGAGAGGAAGACCAAGGTACTTAACACCTTCTTTGCCTCAGGGCAACTGGCCTCCTGAGCTGGTAGACAGGGATGGGAAGAGGAATAGATTCCCTGTAATCCAGAAGGAAGCAGTTAGTGATCTGCTGAGCCTCTTAGATGCTCACAAGTTTATTGGACCAGACGACGTCCATCCTAGGGTCATGAGAGAGCTGGCAGAAGAGCTCGCCAAGTCACTGTCCACCATTTACCACCAGTCTTGCCTAACCAGGAAGATCCCAGGTCACTGGAAGGTGGCCAATGTGATACCCATCCACAGATGGTGGGCCAGAAGGAGGATGCAGGAAACTACAGGCCTGTCAGCCTGACCTTAGTGCTCTGCAAGATTATGCAATATATCATCCTGGGTGCAATTACCTGGCACCTACAGGATGGATGGGGGATCAGACCCAGACAGCATGGATTTAGGGGGGCAGGTTCTGCTTCACCAACATGATCTCCTTTTCTGACCAAGTGACTTGCCAAGTGGATGCGGGAAAGGCTGTGGATGTGTCTATTTGGACTTCAGCAAGGCCTTTGACACTGCCTCCCACAGCACACTCCTGGAAAAGCTGCAGCCCTCGGCTTGGACAGGAGCTCTCTTTGCTGGGTTAGGAACTGGCTGGATGGCCCAGGGAGTGGTGGTGAACAGTGCTGCACCCAGCTGGTGGCCAGTCACCAGTGGTGTCCCTCAGGGATCAGTGTTGGACACAGTCCTGTTTAGTGTCTTTACTGATTATCAGGATGAGGGGATTGAGTTCACCATTAGCAAATTTTCAGATGGCACCAAGTTGGGGGGAATGCTAATCTGGGTGGGTAGGAGGGCTCTGGAAGGGGCATGGATAGATGGGCCAAGTCCAACAGTATGAGGTTTAACAAGGTTACTTGTTACTTGGTTACTGCAGGCTGGGGATGGTGTGGCTGGACATTGCCCAGGCAGAAAGGGACCTGGGGGTGCTGGAGACAGACGGCTGAACATGAACCAGCAGTGTGCCCTCACTGGGAACAGAAGGCCAATGGCCCCTGGCCTGGATCAGGAATAGTGTGGCCAGCAGGAGCAGGGAGGTCGTTCTTCCCCTGTACTCGGCACTGGTGAGGCCACACCTGAGTGCTGTGTCCAGTTCTGGTACCTCAGTTTGGGAAGGATGTTGAGATGCTGGAAGGTGTCCAGAGAAGGGCAGCAGAGCTAGTGAAGAGTCTGGAACACAAGTCCTATGAGGAGCAGCTGAGGGAGCTGGACTCATTTAGCCTGGAGAAGAGGAGGCTCAAGGGGAACCTTATTGCTCTCTCCAGCTGCCTGAAAGGAGGCTGTAGCCAGGTGAGGTTTGGTCTCTTTTCCAAGCCAACAAGTGATAGGGAAAGAGGACACAGTCTTAAACTGCACCAGAGAAGGTTTGGCCCAGACATTAGGAAGAACTTCACAGAAGGGATGATTGGGCATTGGAATAGGCTGCTGAGGGAGGTCACTGTACCTGGAGGTTTTGTTGTAGCACTCAGTGCCATGGTCTGGTTGGCAAGGTGATGTTCAGTCACAGGTTGGACTTGAGGATCTCAAAGGTCTTTTCCAACCTACGAGATTCAAGCTGCTACATTCTGTGATTCTGTGGTCTGTGTATTTCTTCAAGCATATTTTTTTAATATAGTTTAAATGTTTCTGTCTACTTTTAGACATTCCTAAGACACTCTGAAACAGTCATCTGTTTTACACATCTGAAAGTTTGAATGCATTTTACCACTGGTATACAGTACCTTGACAGCATATTGGATGCTGCTATTTTATGTCTGTGGGAGTGAGAAATGAAAATGCCAGTTTTATGACAACATGATGCATTGATTCTACTCACATGAATATCATTAATGTCATACTCTGCCTTCTTGTCTTGGCCAAATTTTGTTTTCAGCAAAAACAAAATAATGTAATTCAGATTATTTTTATTTGAATGATGCAGATTTAATTATTTTTTTCATATTTTTCCTGAAATCTAATAAAATCTGCAATGAGTGCTAAAGAATAAAGATTACTATTCAAGGGTATGCATGCTTGTAATGGAGATTGTCTTCTATGCAGTATTAATGTTGAGGCCATATGCACAAAAAAACAAATCAGAGTTTTCTTGACTGTTTATTTTGTAATAATATGTAGATTTTTCCGTCCCAAAAATCTGCCCACCAACATTTTTTAGGAAAATATGCAGATCCATTTTGAACTTTATTTCAATCTAGCTAGACATATAAAAGTCTCTAGACAACAAGATCTAGTCATTTGGTAACTGCAATACTCAGAATACATTCTTGATCTTCTATGTTCCAGGGAAATTATTTGATCTTGGAACTACTCCCTTATATACAGTGGCAGCACTACAGGATGGAAATTGCATCTCACTGGCATCCACTCTTCAACATTAATATCCATAGCAGTAGAATATGATGCAGCCCCTCTTGGATCTCACAACTCCATAGGACACAAAGAAAGTAAAAGGACCCAAGAGATATTGCAGCAAGAATTTTAAAATTTCCTTTTTCATCACCTGGGAATAAACATTTTAGATAAGCCAGTGCTAAATAATCACACAAGGGATATTTAATCTTTTTTGTTTATATCAAAAATAATCAAACTGATATTTCTTTTACATTTTTGAACTGAGAATTTCTACTTTCCAATGAAAAGTTTTCTAATTTTGCTTTTTCATCCATTCTCTTCAGAACGGGAAAAATAAATTTTAGAAATCCTGTAGGATACATTTTTATTTTCATTGAGGTCTAATTGAAAATTTCAAGTAAAATAATAACAATAAAAATATGGCCATTGATTCAGAGTACACGATGTTTGTGATTTCTTGCATTTTTATTATACTGTTACTTAAGAAATGAAGTTTTACATCAGAAGTTTCAGAATATCTTCATAGAATGTGTTGAGTTCCTAATTTTAGCAATCTCTTATCTTCTAGGGCCTCATCAGCATTTTAAAATGTCTCATTTTCTTCAAGCACAGCAGAAATAACTAAAGCTGTGTCTACTTGCATTTTGGTCCAGAGCTTTCAATATGCACAAAAGCAATTGACCAAATTTTGCCAGATCATCTGAATGACTTTGGGAAATTGCAGGCTTGTCTACCCTATAGCAATTTTTATTTACTAATTCTCATTAACTTTTAATCTTCACAGTGTTCATCCAGTAGTTCATTGATGAAGTTCTTCTGGCATTTCCTAGGGTTTTGATCTGATAACAGAGAATGAAGAAAAAAGGTAGTATTCAACTCATAAGTGGGAAGGTTTTTAGGGACTGCAGAAATCAGGCTATCCATCCATTTTTGAGGGTTAATTCTTGGTGCTGCCAAGTTTGCTGAAATAAATACCTCTTCTATGCTTTTTTGTACTTTCACTTGATAATGTATCCTTTTATTTTGAAAACTGGTTTTGTAAAGGTAATCAAAGATTCAAACTGTTTCCTTGTGTCTCCTGGTTGCTTCACAGCTGAGCACAGTATAACAACTGGTCTAATCTTCACATCTTAAGTTCATATTTACTTTTGAATTGTGAACTAATCATATTTATGTCCAAGTAATTTAGCCATGGTGTAAAAAAAATATATATTTAAGTTACACCTAATGACTTTTTGATAATTTTTTTCCAACACATAATATTTCATCTGGTCTTACACATGGATGAGGAAAGCAATGAACAAAAATAACAGCCATTACTATACTCAAATGAAATATGAAGACTGGAAAAACTTCACAGTACCTGAATGATAATATGAAACTGCATTTTTAAAAAGGGTGTGTTTCTTTTATTTCAGAAAACATTTGGAGCCTGAGGTGTAGCTGTGAATTTGATTATTTGTTGGAAGTTAATCTTCTGCAAAGTATTGGTACCTTTGAATAGGCTATTATAAGAAGTGATAGGTAAATGTGTGTATATTCATATCATTAGGGAAATCCTATTTTAATAACCGTCTATTTGAGACTACCAGTTATTTTATGTGCAATTTTATATTTCTTGGAAATAATGTTTAACTTTCCAAGGTACTCTGTAGCACTTAATTTGAAAGGATAGGTTTTGTGTTTTATCTCTTCATTCTCTTTTCAAAAATGTTCATTGTGAAATTTATCTTCAAACTAAAGTTAATAAAATAAACAGAAATTATCACAGTTTTACGATAATTTACCTTTCATTTATTCTTCTCCTCCTGTGCTTAGTTAGAATTTGCCCTGTTATTTGTCAGCATAGCTTCAGATGGCAATTTTCTTCTTGTGCCATACCGCAGCAGTGAAAGTGAATGTACACATGGGATTGAAGCCATCTATTGTGGAAGCACTGGAATAGGTTATGAAGAGGACATGACTGCTCAGATATATCAAAGAGCAGCACTGCACTGAAGAACATCCCCCGTGCTGAAATTCCCAGCAAGGAATGATGTTGTAATGCACAATATTATTTCAGTGTTCAGTGCAATTTTGGAAAACAAAACATGTTCTAAGAAGTAAATATTTTTTAGTTCCTATTTCAGCTTAAAATTTATAAAACCCCTTTCGTATTAGCAAGTCGCCAGTGAACAATGTGTAGTGTTTTGAAGCTTGTCTAAAACTCAGACCCCCATTTTCCTATTTGCTGTGTGCTTATGATCTAAGGACATTCCCTTGAAGCTAAATCCAGACAAACATTTAGGATCCTGCAGTTAGTCAATGCAGTACCTAATTTTTCCAGCACACAGACTGAGAGGGATTTGAGAAAGATGGAAGTCCATCATGTGTGGTAATGGGGGGGCTTAGGCAAAATACTGCTGAGCCCTTGTCAATAAAGGTAAGATTCATAAAACAGAGAAGGAGGTATAACAATGTAACCTGGAGTTTGGGTAGTTCAGACTTGATTCAGTTCCCCCTCTGAAAACAGTTTCTGCATTTTATATGGAATAGGCTTCACAAAATGACATCACATTCTTCAGAGCAGGAAGAGCTGTGCCTTCCATCTGATCTTCTGCTGGGCTAAAAAATCTACTTATTTTTGTCCATGTGCATATTCCATCTAGCATTATAAATTTTCATGTTTTGCACAAAACTCATACCTAACAAAAAATGTGAATAATTTATTTTGAACACTTTTCTGATCGTAGAGCTTGAGGTATTGTGTTCCTCTAGAAGGTGGGAGAGATTGGTTTCAATATTGGTTGATACAATAGGTTATTATAATAAAGTGAGTGCACTATCTTCCAGCTCCTTGAAAATAAAGGGAACCTCTTACAGCTTGATTTTAGAGAAAGCAGTTGCTATTCCATATCAGCAGGAGTCCCATCCTTTCTTATATACTCTGATTACTCTGATTGTGAAATATAAAGCAATGCTGTAATGTAGATACTTCTTGCTTTAGCGAGTAGTTGCTGCAGATGTATGTTTTCAATTTTTCTTGCTTCCACTTAAGCATGGACAGCAAAAGAACACCCAGCAGCAGACATGGTAAGTAGAGTCTTGTGAATGGATGCTAGAAAAGCTGGGGCTCCAGAAAGACAAGTGGATTTTCTCAGGGTTTTTGAAGAAAAGCCTGTGGGAATGATCAGTAATTTCAGATGGATATAGGAGATGTAATTTAGTTTTGAGTGCCAGGAGAAGGTGATAGCTGGAGGAGGAAGAGAGAGCAGGCTTGCTCTGCCTACGATCTTGACCAATTTCCAGAATTTTTTCTGCCACTGTTATGGAGAATGGGATCAGGAAAGCATGATCTGAGATGTGATGATGTTCCTCATAGAATCCAAAAGCTGAGTACTGTCTGAATTTGAGATGGGCTTTTTCAGCCTGGAATAACTTATGTTAATAACAAATGTGAGTTATGATGTTGGCTAAGGAGGCAGTTGGCTGATCTGAGTTGCTGTTTATTTTGTCAACTGCCTTTCTCTAGCTTTTCTTGATAGATCCCACTGTGTGTGACCTTACTAAAAAGTGCTCCTTAGTGACCTGTTCTGCCACCTGTAAAAAAGAGACTCTTGGAACTGCCAAACTGAATATTCCTGTGAGGAATGCAAATACAATGATGTTTTGAAGGAATGAGAAATACAACTGAATAACAGTACATATTAATATTCGAGATGAAAACAAAGGAGAGAAGGACCTTCCCTTTTTTTTTTTTTCTTTTTGAGGGGAATATTGTTTTCTAGTACATTTGGTAGAACTCATTTTAAAATTCAAACTTTTTTGTTTGAAAAATATAAAAATACACATTTGAACTTCCTGTGGTTTCTTTCCTTCTGTTTTTCCATTCACAGATCAGAAAAATTGTAAGATATTCCCAAAGTGGGTTAAATAGTCACTGTTGCTGAGAGTATTATGCTGAGAACTGTTGCCTAATTCTAAAGGGCCCCTGGCTGAGGCTCGCCCAACAGCCTACACTGATAGTTGCTGACAGGGACACAGGTATTTTGGACATTGAGAGCAGAATGCTGAATCTGGTCTGCAAGTGTGTGCACTGTGCACAGGGTGAGAACGAGCTGTGTTTTCAACAGTGGCTCTATCTGCTAATGGGCTCACAGGACACATTCTATGGTTTTTTTTCCACACTGTGTGATTCCTTTCTCTGTGGGATTCCTATAGACAGAAAATTGGATCAATTAAGAAATCAGTCTGTATTTTTTGCTGAAGTGGCACCAAGAAGGTATGACAGTCTTGGGCAAAACATGTGCAAAGCTATCAATCCACAAAATGCCAGGCTAATTATTCTGCCTGATGTAATTGCTCTGAAATGTGCTTTAATAATGGAAATGCTTTAAAAAGCATTCTTACTTTTCTTCTTTACTAACAGTGGTATTCCTCTTCCTGTGAGAGAGTTGTAAATTGGTGGGTTTTCAATTATTTTTCTCTTCTCTCTTTTTGTGTCTAAGAAGAATTAATGTCATAGATATCATATAAATCCTATGTGCCAATATCTATGCAGCTGAGATTAAATGCAGAATGTCAAAATTTTGCTTACAATAATCACATTAAACTTCCTCCATTCTGCTTTTGACCACAGTCATTACAACTTGGCACTTTCAAGTTTC
This sequence comes from Poecile atricapillus, assembly GCF_030490865.1. NCBI lineage: Eukaryota > Metazoa > Chordata > Aves > Passeriformes > Paridae > Poecile > Poecile atricapillus. The sequence continues at coordinate 22,801,924 of NC_081251.1, read as the reverse complement.
AGTCTAGGAGCATTAAGAAAGTAGGTGGAATGCTTAGTCTGTGTTGTCTATGCCAACAATGTTTCTTTTTCATAGGAAATCCCTTTGCATTGTTGGAAGAAAACAAGACATACCTTTATTTCTTGAATATCTGTCTTCTTTGCCCTCTCTGACCTTTGTCAGACAAAAAGTTCAGGGTCGTAACTGTAATGTGAACCATTTTGTGTCATTATTTCTCTTTTACCCTTGTTCTTTAGAGCATTCTGAAGAATACTTTATGCTGTACTCTATGATCATTGTTAGTGTTAGAGGCCAGAAAGAGCATTTTAATGCATCCACACTGACAGGTCAAGGTCATGTCACCAGAGATGTGATGCCTGACAGGTAAATCACTCTGAAGTTTTAAGCTAGAAAATAATGTTATACAGCTGTAGCATGTCGCCACCTAGCTTTACTTATTTCTTTTTCTCCTTTAAAATTTAGTATTTCCAATGTCTTAGGTAATTCATAGAACATTTTATATTCAGAGAAGTGTCTTCCTATCCATCAACCACCTGCTTTTTTATCTTATGCCAACAGCCACTCTTTAATCTTTTAACTTATTTGGCTCATTTTGTCAATCCTGAGCTCATCTCAGTCTTCCTTTAAGAGAATGCACCCAGTGCATATTCCCATATGAGGTCTAAATTAATGATAAAACCAGTGATCTGTTGAGGCTGCTTTTTCCAGTTGTGTTTTAGGAAGAGAGAAGGAATGTGTACAGGCTACTGTGAAAGGGACCGCTGTTTTCTTAGACCACTTTTATGAAAGTTCGCTACTGATATCTGCCCCAGCCTGCTCAGCTTGGATTAGTGTGGAGAATAATGCATTTAGGAATTCTAAAAAGGCAAAAGTAAAGACTTTTTCTTTTTAATAGTTAATTTGTTGGATAGAATGAATGGGAGCTGGTCGGCTGTCTCCTTAATTGCTACAATATAGTGACAGTCTCTTCAGATCATCATTTATATCCTGTGCCAGATCAGCATTTTTATTGAATGATCTCAGTACAATACTCAAATAACTTCAAGTTGCTCCAAAATTATGAAGATTGTAATATCCTACTGTCTATTTTTCATTACTGATTATTTTCATCATAGATTACCATCACATATAAAAAAAAATCATATGTGATTGGAAGATGGGATTATTTTCTTAAACTGAATATCAAACTCAGACTTTTACCTAACATGTGAAAGCTAAAATTTAATAGATTAATTTTATTTCCATTCAATTTCCAACAACTGTGTTGTAAAATTATTTTATATGACATTGTATTTGTATCTTTTTGTATATATGTATTTATTTTATGTAATATTGTATTGTTTTATAAATTAATGTCAAAGATTTTTTTAACCACAGTAATTAAACCAAGATTGGTCTCACAAAATGAACAAGGCAGATTGAAAACAATGGTGGCCTAATCATGTATAGCATTTCTATATTTGGGGATTCTAGAGGATTTGCCTCCTTTCCTCTTGTCTGTTTTAATTGTTACATAACTTTTGTGGTTTGCCCTACAGACTTCAAGGTCAGCTGGAGAGCAGGCAAATCCTTTCTCTTCTTCTTTGCTTTTCTAAGATTATGTAAACAGACTTTCAGAAAATACACCCGCTTTCCCTCCTTCTCCCTCCAAGAAGCTAACAGTTCAGCAGGTCAATACTGGGGAGAATATTTCAAGGATGACTAATAATTAGATGCCCTTTAGAGAAATAGGAGACTTGGTATAGCAAGAGCTCACACAAACCACCTCAGAGCTCTGCTGAAGGGAATTTCTCAGCCTTTCTCCCCAGTATGTAAAATGACGCAGACTCGTAATCCTTTACTCTCAAGGGTTCCTCAGCTGAAGTCTGAGCCTTGGAAAATTTAGTAAGAGCATCCTATAACTGAAAATTTAGTTTAGGAACTTAGAATCACTTCAGTTGACGTTAGACATAGAAATATTTAGTAAATGAAATTGTCTAGTTTTTGGTTTTGTAGAGTCAGTTTAGCACCAAATGAAGAAGGAGTGTTTAGTGCTTTCTGACAGTACTTAAGAATCAAAATTTCAGCCCCAGTTCACCTACTCATGCTCTCAAAAGGTGACAGGTTTCCAGTGCTCAGAAGTGGAAAGTTTATATTTTCAGTCAAGTAGCACTGAGTGAGGAGCTAACATTTAACACCATGTTTAAAAACATATGAGTTTTTCAGGTTACACAGCTGTGCAAAACAAAAATAAACTGCAAATAAAAGATAAACATATTAGTAATAGGATTTCTTTGGGTTAATGCAGTTAGAAATATTCAATGAAAATTATTTTTACTGCTAGCAGCTCAGGTCATTGAGGTGTGAAGCACAATTGGACTAGTCCTACATATTCATTTTTAGAGACAAGACCACAGTCAAGACCATAAAGGTTACATGGGTTTACAGTGCAAATAGGATCATGGGTAGATCAAATCCAGCTCATCTCAGAACAATAATAAACCAAGTTATCTGGATATTACTTCACATATTCACAGAATTTTCAGTTATTGAAGACTTGGCTAAGATTTACTCTTCAGGAAAGATGCATTCAAAGCCTTTCAAATGCCTGTATTTGATTCTGCTTCAGGATTTGCTTGAAATCTTGCAAAACCACACCAGTAAAGATTATGTATGTTTTGGTGAACATATGTCACAACTAAAGACTGAAACGTCTCCATAAATTTTGAACTAATTTAAAAGTTGCATTATAATTTAGGTTTCTTCTTATCGGTAAAATAAAATCAATTTTCTTTTTCTCAATTCCATCAAACCATCACATTATTGTGCTGTCATTATTTGAATATGTAAATCAGAAATATAGATACACATTTTGAAAGACCGTGTTTTGTGGCAAAAGGAAGTTGTATCCTTTTATGAGCAATCATGTTTTTTTCCCTCGCTTATAATCTTTAGTAAGAAAAATTAATTAATTCAGCATGTGGCTGATTTGAAATTATGACTGGAATTCTAAGAACAATAGGAGATAAGAGACATCCACATCTAAACACAGTATTAATTAATGTATGTCTGACAGTGGTCATAGAAAGAAATTCGTAAATGTTAGAAAAGTATTCTCCAATATTTTGGAGAAAAAATTAGACCTTACCTTTCTATGTTGCAGTTTTTGACAAGGTAATGGGTAGCTAAACTTCTATGGAGTGCTTGTTCTACCATTGCAGCTCTCTTTTTGATACAAAGTGCTTATAACAATATGTGTGACTTTGCACAACTGCACTAAGCTAAAGAACACCAAAAAAAAAACCTTTAGGCAGGCCAAGACTAACCCACAGAAATCCTGATTGATGTGGAGACCTGTGGTGGGAGCACTGGTCTGTAAGGCCCAGTAAGGAAGTCTTTGGACATTTTAATCTCTACTGATGCTGAGCAAAATTAAGATAGCAATTAAGAGTAAGGTGTTATTGTCTTTCAGCAACCACAAGGTTGCTTCAGCAAAGCCTTTTGATATATTTCTTCTTATATTAAACATATTTTTATTGATGAAACACTTCTTTAGAATCACTAAATTATACTTTTTTTTTTAGTATTTTCTAAAACTGAATAAGTTTCTTTTGTAATTAACCTGAACTCAGAATATTTACTGTGTATTGTTTTTTAATGTCAGATGATGAGAGAACTCATGTGTCTTTAACAAAAGCAAATTGTTTACTCATTCAAGGATTCTGTTCAGAGCTCTGTATCTGAATGAATTCCAAATCAGCAGTTCTATTGAGTTGCATGCAATCGATTGCCTTTTATATGAGATGAATGGTCGTGTTCAACACATTCACCCCCCCTCCCCTCCTTATCCCCCATCCTTTTTTTCCTTTTGGCCCATCGCCTTAGATGCCATCACCCAAAGCTGTTAGCCCCAAATGAGATTCTGTTTAGTGGCTATCAGCCACTTCCAGATTTTCACTGCATATAAATGACTGTATTAAGAATTGGAGATGTGATGCAGAGTTCTAAACATGAGCTGTGGAAAAAAAAAGTCCAAATGTGTAGAGGAATATTTTCCAATGGGGCCCCTGAGAGGATGATTAACAGAATGTTTTTCTGTTTACAACTATAGTAATATTGCTAAATGTTAAAGATATTTTTTTCATGTGACAAGATTAGTATCCAGCTTATGGAGAAGTCCATCCTTTAGGAATGTATACCTTTTCTTTTATCAATAATGTGCCTTTTTATGAACCTGTTTAACTACATTGGACAAAGGTTCTAACAGTTCCATCATGCATGTGTTGGAGGCCAGGGAGAATGATAATGTTTTTATTTATTTAATGGTTGTTTCAGGAGGCAGGCTATGTGTCTTTCACTCTTGACTCATTGTCAAGAGTCCCCATTCTTCAAAGTCTGCCAGTTACTAGAATCCTTTCAGTGCACCAAACAGCCCTGCAGGAAGCAGTGAAATGCACTAAACATGCACTTTGCAGCCCAACAGTGGCATTCAAAAGAGACTGTTAGTGGGTGCATAAGGCATACACAAACATGAAACCATGCTTGTGTAACTTCCATTTCAAGCTACATTGTAAAGTGTTATATAAATACCACTTTGGTATTATCTGACAATAAGATGACTTGGTATTAACATCACAATTTCTACAGGGGTGTTATCCCCATTCTGCACAGAGAATAGTTATATTAATGGTAACAAATTCTGTTTAGCAATGGACATACCAAGCTCATTGGGAGTGCTTGGGAGCACTCCAATCATATGAATAATGATTCAAGGTGAGCCTTCCTGCAAATGATACCTGGTTCACGTTGGTGTACAGTGAAAAGTCTTCATTCTTTAGCACAGGCATTCAAAGACCTCTTGATGTATGTTGAACGTTTAAATATTTCTGAGAGAATACTAAGCTTCTTTGTCTTTTAAAGGATGTTCTGACATGACAACTGATTTTGGTTTATGGTACTGTTAGGGACCTTTTTTTCTGAAAATAAATAAATAACAATGTTAGTGGCACCTTTGTCTTGCACCTCCATGTAAGTCACAGTAAGTCCTCCATTTCTTAGCAGTTTACAATTCCTTCTTTCTGCTGGTAGGCTAAGACGTCATTCCTGCACCTCCTGAAAACATGTGGTTGTGAAATGGGTACACAGCCATATGTCTAAAAATCAGCACTGCATCCTTCTCTTTAAATCCTGAAATTCTCTCTCTTGGACAAACATCTTTAGATTTGACAAGCATATGAAAGGACTGCAATCCTGGCCTGGGGTTTCTACAGATGATGTAACCAATCTAGTCCCCCTCTATCCTTGCCTCTTAAAATCTTCCTCTCCTCTTTCTAGTACACCATTGCTTACCCTGGAAACTCTTCATTGACTTCACCTTTGTTCTTATATGTGAAATGCCAACCTTCATTGTCATCTTTACAGTCAGATGCTGTTCTTCAGTGCACCTAATTTCTGTTGAAGCACTTTTGCTCTGCCCAGTCTTCTTTCCTTTGTGCCCCATTTGTTCTCTTCACCCCCAACCATTCTTCTATGGTGCCTTTGATAATTCCACTTCACGATGGCAGCCTCATTCCTGTGAGTCAAGCACTATATCTTTAAACTCATTTTTTTCACTTTGCTTCATACTTTTTACTGTAAAGGACATACACTGTCTCTGACCCAACTCATATCTCATTATCCCATATATAATTGCAGACACCTCAGTCCCAAGTGTTTAAAAATCATTAATAAGTGTGTTGTAGATCATTAAAATGATTTAAAATAGTGATTTATAGGCATAGAAAATGGCATAAATAAGCTTAAAGAGCCCTATGTTTGCTTTAAGAGTGAAACTAGATACACCAATGGAATGAGAGCTTAGCTGGGTATTAGTCTCTACATCAGCACTTCCTACTTTAGCATGTACATGGAGCATTAATTGGAATTAACTGTCTGGATTTCTTCTTACTCCATCAGATCATACTTGATTTGGCCATAAAGACCAAAAAAATCACTTTTGATTGACAGCAAATATATTTACTTTAGGACAAAAGACCGCTGTAGAACATGAGCTCCCATGCTACAAGTAGTTCTACAACTCTGGTATACGAGTCCAGTTTTCATTCAAGCTCCTGCTAGACTTGAGGCTCTCACAGAGGCCGTAACTTGACACATCAGCACAGGTGAACCCAGAACCTACTTTATTTATGGCAGCTTACATCTAACAGGGGAAAAAATTAGAAAAAGAAATCATGAATTATAGATACATGATTGTTTTTGTTATGCTCAACTAGTCTGGAGCAGGTAATTTGTTTGTTTTTGCAAAATGCCATGCAATCAGAGTGCTAAGGATTATCGACAAAAAAAAATGTCTGACAGAAACTGAAATGCACTATTTCACATATATATTAATGTAGTTTTTTTTTTCGTTTCATTGACTGTCAGAACTTCTTAAGCAATTGTCTCTTTTTTGGGTCAGTGGCATACTGCATTCTCTGAAGACCAACAGATCAGAGGTCAGGTATGATGTGATCGATATAAACCACAAAGGTCTGAAATCAGGTCCAGTTTTTGTGAATGTTCCTACTTTAAGGATTTCTGTTAATTTGGCTGCCTTGATGCCAACATAATTTTCAGACAGTTTTTAGAAACTTAACAGGCCAAGATTAGAAATTCTCTGTAAATTAATATGTTTAGCATATGAATGAGATGAGTACAAAAGGAATAAAGCTTATTATCCACAATAATTGATGAGCTGGAAAACACTTATTATGGTCTCTTGTGTGTATATCTCTCTCTATGTGTGTGTATGTGGTTCTCATTTACCTTACAGAGCAGAGTAGTACTGAAGGACCATAAATGTCTGTTGAAATGTATATATTTAGATTAAAAAAAGGAGTAAAATTTCCCATTTAAAACTTAATGATTTCTTTCAAGACATGGCTCAGTACTTTGAGCAGTTGCAGGTTGCTATATCAGTCTTTGCCATACATAATTATGTGCTTATTCATGTTAAATATTTTAACAAAACTACTGTGTAGATGTGGATTTCTAAATGTTATTGCTATTGATCTTTCTCACATGAATGACTCAATAATGAAGGAGACTACTTATAAAATAATTAATTGCAAAATATTTCTTCATGTGAGCTGCCAACGACTGACATATGTGCTTTGAATTTTTCAAGCTGGAAATAATACAAGAGTTTTAAAATGAAATTAAAAATAAATGGTAACACATTTTTTTTCTAACATTTCCTTTTGACAAACATACAAGTAATTTTTGTCACTTCAGTTGAGTCCTGTGATTTTGCCAGAGTGGTGCCTTATATTTTGACCTTGGGAAACAAAGAATTGCTTTTACCTTCTTAAAGGATTTCCCAGAGACCTCACAATTTTGATAATGCATATTCAGCATTGCAACAGTGCTTATTATGTATGCATTTAGAATGCACTTTAATCTGCTAGGTCATGTTTATGATTAACTTCTGAAAAACCTTTAAAGTAGGAGACTCAGGACCTAGTTCCTCAAGAGCTATATTCTGTCAAACACATGAAATAAAACGCGGTTCAAGTGGTTTTATTATATTTTGAATGATTGCCATGAAACCCACTGTCAAGTGATCAAGGCAGAGGATTTTAATTTATAAGTTTTATATCAAATAATGATGAAAGTGTCAATCTTCCTATAGTTTTCAATTCAGAAAAGGCCCCCAAAGCCAGAAGGGTTCTGATACAACTGTTTTCTACACACTGGGTTCAGTAAAATATATTTCCTGTCTTCTGATAGCAAATTCCTCTCACTCCCAGAGGCCTGTGAATGTAAAATTTCCTATTAGTGCTCATACAATCAATATTTGTTATGTGCTGAGTAGTCCACTTTCATATGAAGAAATTTTCATTTTCATGGTGAAGTCTCCTAAAGCTTCCTCAGGAGTTTCCTCACTGTATAGAAATGCATCTGAAATGTTTAGCACTGCTTCTTCAGCTTCTTCCAACTGCTGCTGCTAGAAGTACAAAATACTTTAGTAGAGTTCATTTAAACATCTTGGTTTGGTTTTATTGCTATAGCTTTTGGGTTTTTTTTAAATGTATCAGCAATGTATTTTACTGAATGCCAGACAGAACTCCTTTCTACTCAGCTGTAAAAAAGAAATAGGAAAGACCATCTTTAGGCATCTCTCTTCTACCGCTGTTTTAAGAACTGTAATAATTTCAGGTACTTTCAATGCTTGTGAATAAAGTTCCCAGCTCTTTAAGTGATGCTTTTCAGAAATAATCTAACTTAGGGGAATTCAGCTTAGTTCAGCTTTCTTCAACATCCATATAAGCACCACTTTAAAGTGTACTATGTTAGGGAATGCATTTCTAGGTGAGACATAAAAAATGCTTGCTTATTAGTCACAGAACCATAGAATGGTTTGGGTTGGAAGGGACCTTAAAAATCATCTAGTTCCAATCCTCCTGCCATGGGCAGAAACACCTTTCACTAGCTCAGAGCCCCATCCAACCTGACTTTGAACACTTCCTGGGATGGGACATCCACAACTTCCCTGGGCAACCTGTTCCAGTACCTTACCACCCTCACAGTGAAGAACTTCCTCCTAATACCTAACCTAAAACTACTCCCTTTTAGTCTGAGTTCACTTCCCCTTGTCCTATCACTGCATGCTCTTGGAAAAAGCCCCTCTCTCTCTTTTTTGTTGGCTCCCTTCAGGTACTGGAAGAGTGCAGTTAAGTCACCCCAAAGCTTTCTCCTTTCCAGGCTGAACAATCCCCATTCCCTCAGCCTTTCCTCATAGGAGTGGTGCTTCACCCCTCTGATCAACTTAATGGCTTCCTCTGGACCCACTCCAACAGGTCCATGTCCTTCCAGTGCTGGGGACCCCAGAGCTCGGTGCAGCACTGCAGGTGGGGTCTCAGAGTGGAGTGGAGGGGCAGAGTCCCCTGCCTTGCCCTGAAGCTTGCACTGCTTTTGATGCAGCCCAGGATACAGTTGGGATTTTGGGTTATAAGTACAGATCTCTAGCTCATGTCCAGCCTCTGGTCCATCATCATAATAACTGTATTTTGGTTTGAAACTCTGACAATTAAAATGTTATAATAAAAACAGTGTGTAAGAACAACTAATAGCAGAGATGGAATCTATCCTATATAGTCATGAATTAGTATTTTCTACTCAAAAGTGACAATTGTATTTTTCTCATATAAATATTTTTAATTTCAGTAGACTTTGAAAGTAAACAATTTAGGGAAGCCTTTGCTTTTGTGAGGGAAATGAAACCATTGGTTAATGTGGTGATAGAGAAGAAATTCTATACAGATGCAAAATATTTTCATCTTAGAAATTTGACTCTAATCGTATATGCCTAAATACATTCATAGTTAATTATAATTTTGCATCACATGTAAAATATTGAAATGAAAAGACAAAGTTGGGATGATTATTGGGCATGGTAAGTTGCAGAGAAGAACCCAGTTTTAACCAGTGATCGGTTTCTCTGTTGAGTCAGTTTAACTACTAAAAGTAGGAAAATACAATTGCAGAGGCGTGAAGATAAAGCTTTGTAAGGCCCATGTTTGATACATGCTATGCAGTTAAACATGTCACCCAAAGGACTCCAGTGCTGGGTTTTTACTTACCTCTGCAATTTCAAGGTTATATGGTCTGCGAACATAGGTGGGTGATTGCTTAAAGTTTATCACTGTGAGTTGAAGGAATATTAGTGACTCAAGAAATATGTGTATTACAAGACTTGTTTTTTATATTACAAAAAATATATTTAAAAATGTAATAATTGTATAGTATTGTCCAACTGGCCATTTGTATAAAATATAAGATGCATTCCTGGGACCAAGGTGCAAAATTGGAAGTGCATATGTATGCAGCAAATAAACTGAAGTGAATACTTCCATGTATGGGACTTTCAGGGTGTAAGACCTACCTCACACAAAATACCCTTTTTTTCACTAGTACATTTGTATGACTAGCCTTTACCTCTAATAATTTTCGGGAAAAGATTTTGCAGAGTATTTCTGCTGAATAAAGAAGTTGTTGCACTACATGACTGGTATTTAAAAACAGAGAAGTTAATCTTGCAACTATAGTACCTAAAAGCACTAAGTTTTCCTGCTTCAGTGTACCAGAAGTATAAATAAATAGAAACCAAGTTTGATAGCGTTTGTAGCTAAACACAGTTGCATGTCATTCTTACTTGCGAGATTTAAATTGGATGTTTCTCCTTGCATGCAGAATTAAAATAGTTGCTGTTATCTCATGATTGCTTTTCGATTTTCTCTTATGAGGTAAACAGTGAACATTCAGGTCTCAGATTCTTGATATTTATCTATTGTTCTTTCAGGTTCTCTTTTGACCCTCACCTTAAGACTAAGACTGTAGCTAAGATGCCTAAATGGATGAAAAAAAAAATTACTATTACTCAGTTTATTGCTAAGTTGCTTTGATATTAATTCATTGCAAGAGAAGAAATAGAACTTTCAATCACTAAAAAATGACCAGCTTTGTAATAAGGGAAAAGCAAGAATGGGCACTAGAGCTTCTTGAATCAGAGGGTGAGAACTGTATGTGCTATGTATGACATTTAAGGGGAACTGAGGATAAAAGTCTGCATATGTCATCATCTCTCTCATACTTGCTGAAAGGAATCCAATTTATGCCAGACAATTTTAAATGAATACTACTTACTCAAAATTATTACTTTGATTTGAAGGCTATGAATCCACTGTCAAAGACAGCTCAACCATTTCTTGTATTGAACCTCATGGACTTCTTACTGGAATGTTGCAATCCTACTTTTGATTTTTATTTATTTCAGACCATCTAGATAGTATACATGCATTTTAGAGACTTCAGAATACAGATTTAAATATTTTTTTTTAATTGAAATTTATAAAGCAAAATAAAAATTATAAAGGTACTAAGGCACTTATTGAAATAGGTAGGGAATATACAAATAGTATTTTTGGTTTTTTTGGTGGACAGAATGAGCTAAGTAAAATGTTAACTCGTGTATCCCTAACCAGCTGTGCCCATTGCAGCTTTGCAGTTTGTCTTCTTCAAGAAGATGCATTTCAAGAGCTGGTGGAAGGGATTAATTGTTCCAGGGTTATAATCACTGTGGTTTGAAAAATCAAGTGATTCTTCTTGGGTGTTTCAGCTTAGGTTTCACATGGCAGCTCAAAAGACAGTCACATCTCTTATTATTTCATTACCTCTGTAGTTCTTGAATGTATGTGCATGTATACATTGCTCTTATTTATAGCTGCTTATGTATGTGAAGTCTTTGTTTTCCAGCTAACTGTTGTCACAAAGCTCTTGGTTGAACAGTGTTGAGGAAAGATTGTAGTCTTGAGGATTTACTGCCTAATTTGAAGCTCCAGCTGTGCAGGAAGATGTCAGCTTTTCCTGATCTAGTTTTGATGACAAAGCAGGAGGCAGAGGTGGCTAGTATTCAGTGTCTTCCATGTGGGAAATAACTTCAATCTCTTATGTCTTCTCATTAGAAATTCCATAAAAGCCTTTTTAAACTAACAGAACACATCCCTTCGGTTACGGTACACCTACTCCTATCAGGACCTTCTGCTGTGATTTAAAACACCATATGTTCATATGTGCTTGTTCTGAAATTTGCACAAATTATCCAAGATTTAATATGGGAATTAAAAGCAAGCAGTTTCCATTAGAAATTCTCCAAATCTAAGGAGCTCCATAAAGTAATCCAATACTTGACATTCTCATTAATATTTTTATCCCTGTATAGTCCAGGTTGGCATCACACCAGACACAGCAAAGGAATCATAATGCATGTTTACTACTTGAAGCAGCTGGAATTAAGAAAGGCAAAATCATTTGCCTAAGTCACTTAGCAAAATCAGCTAATTAATGCTCTTCTGCTGTACATCTCATAGGAAGCTGATGCTGCGGTGGTGGTTCTGCTTAACTTCATTCATTCTGTTGTTTTATGTGCAGAATCACTTTATGCTGTAGTTTCTGCATCATAAAACTTCTTTAATTTGATGTAAACAATAGTTTAATGTTCCCCTAATTACCTCTTATTTTAGCTCTAGCCCTGGACATGTAAGTGGAAACACTGATTTTCCAGAAGCCAGGGATGGAGGAGTTTTTTTAATAAGACACAATTTAACCTGACTATTTGGAGTACATTAATTAAACAATTTCTAGTTCTTCCTCTAGACTGACTCTGGAGTTTTTAAGAGTGAACTAGTGTGATTAATAAGTAGAAACAATTTAAAATGTTTTCAATTACTTCCAGAAAAGGAGAAGAAATAAACAACATGGTTAAACCTTTGGCCTCTTTTCAGTTGCAATGAATTGTACTTTGGCCTGGATATTTAATTATTCATTTTCTTCTTGAAGTATCTTTATAATTATATGCATATCAAAAACTATTAAAACTTTTATGACTTTTTATGATTGTTCTTCTTGTCTTAGAAGACACTTTGTTGCTTAGCTGTATTTAGTATTATCTTAGTGAATGAGAATGCCTAATTTTCTTTTCTGTAGAATCTCTTCCATTACCATCCTTCTCAAAGTAAAATTTGAGTCTAAATATGATGAAAATAAATGTAATACAACAATGTACATAGTATGGTCCTTATTCAAACTAATACGAATATCTTTGCTTTAGGAAAGTTAAATGTTCAACACTCCATGACAAAGTTCTCAAAAATGCTCTATTCTTAACTAAATTCAGTCATATTTCCCAGTTGCAATAACTTACAGTACTGAGTTTTAAAGATCTCTTTGGGGAAAATCTATTGTTTACTAATACTTTGCTGTGTTGATTCTTGAATTATGCAACATGAATTACAGAACCATTCTCATGCTTTAATTTGAATGTTTCCTAGCTAATATATATCATAAATTTCTAAGAGGTGATGCCCTGAAATTATTATTTTTAACATAATTCACTTTGAATGTTGATTACATTAAAAATAAGTCCTTCTGAAACAAGCAGAACAAAAAACTCCAACACTCCCACAGAGAATATAACAAAATCCCCACAAAAAGAAACAGAAGAAACCCAGACTTTTGCTTCTGTATTCTCTTTGTTCACATCCTGTCATGTCTCTTTCCCTTAATTCTCCTTCTCAGAGGAAGAGGAAATTGAAACAGGGAGATAAGTGACTTGTTGAAGTCCACAAAAAGAATTGATTGCAAAATCAAGATATAAATCTCAGAGGCCTGCTTCTTAGTCCTGACCCTCAAGTATTAAACCACAAATAACATATAGCCCTGAATTTCATATCCAAGAGTTCGATCTCCTCTCCAAAAGAATGGCTGTGAGCTCTCAGGAGAACACACTGATGAACTTTTATTCCCCACAAGAGAAAGACAACTTCCGATTCAGACTGAAATCATAAAGGTTCAGTCAGATGTTGTTCAAAACTTTTAAAAATATTGCATCTCATAAATGCATCTTCTTCTTTCCTTCCTTGACCACACTGTTGCCTGGAGTGATTAACAGTCCTTACCAATAGTCCAGCATATGAACGGCTGTCACTTGGGTCGTCTGACCTTTACACTTTATATCACCCACAATACGTAAAAAACAAACCATGAATTTAAGTACCTTTTCATCAACTGTTTATCACTTTACTGATAAACGGTTAGTGTTTATTATCATTACCATTAAAATGTTTAATGCACTTTATTTACTAAAATTTTCCAAATTCAGACGAAGGCACCTGCCAGCAAGCACTTTTGAAAAATAATTTCCCAAAGCTGCATGCCCTGCTATTTTTGGATAAACAGAAGCACAAGCCTGTTTGCAATAGTGACATCTAGTGACGCCCAGTCACATTTAAATCGCCCTCTTCACTAGCTTGAAGTTTTTGCAGTCTTGTACCCCATCATGGATAAAGTTTAGTAAAATGAACTAGCAAATATGTCATTTTCTTTCTAAAAGACACTGGCAGAAGCAGACGCCATTTCTCTAGAACAAAGATTAGTTTAAAGAAGCGCATATTTAATTCCAGTGAATACAGTGAGACAGTTTTCAGCCTTCTGAAGCAGGGTATATTTATCATTTGCAATAAAATTAGCAGAACAGTTTTAGTATTTTCCCTGTTAGTGAATTCTCTTAATTAGGATGAAGGTATAAAGACTGCACATGCCTGTAGGTATTGTAAATCAAAAAAAGTGACAGTATTTTACTTGAAATAAATCAATGTTCCAAAACTGTCCCATAATGATGGAGATGTGGGCTTTGTGGTACACTATTGGGTCTTTTTTTTACCCAATTAAAAGTTTTTTATGATTCCTCAATATATCTGTGGATATATTTATTATAACTACTATCCCTTTTTTTCTTCATCTCTATAGTTTTCTCTTGAATATTTATACATCCTGCTTAGCACCTATGTATCTTTTCAAGCCATGGTAGTATATCGTAATACAGTAAAATAAGGTAAGTACTGGAACAAAAGTTTCTTCATTCTTTATAACCAACAGCATTTTGATATTTAAAAGTAAATGATAGTTATTTACATTACATGAAACCAGATTTTTTCTGACTGTTACAGTCCACTCTTTCAGTTCATACTGTGATGATCTAATCTTGCTTCTGGGCATGCTGACGTTCCCAAAAGCTCAATGTACCTTGACATACGCAAAGTGCTACATCTGGTTCTTTGACACGAGCCATTGTGTCACTCCACTCTGTGTATCATGTCACTGTGTGTTCAATGGCATTAGCAAACGCTGCCCTGACACAGCCTCTTATGTCAGTCTCTTCTCAGGCAATATTAAGAGCTTTTATACAGCACATGTGTATTTGAAGTGATCCCACCGAGCATCGTTGTTCATATTTCTGTAAAGCTGCAATTTCTATGTTGATGGGAGCAATGCTTTTAATTAAAGTTGTGTTTTAATTAAGACCTAATTAAGGAAAAGATATGAACAGCTGCAAATCAACAGATGTTTTCCTAATAGTTCATATATAATTGCTTTTTTTTTCTTCATTTATATTACCTAAGCTTGTTCAACACAAAAGAAATTTGTTGAGCTTGTCATAAAAGAAATCCACAGACCTTTCATGAAAAATTGTCATGAGAAAACAATGTTAAACCACACCTTCCTAGAATCACAGCTGAGAAGGTTGGAGGGATGCAGGGAATAGGATGTCTTTTAATGCATACAAAGTAATGCTATCTCATACCTGCCCTTCAGCCTTTTGAAATGTCTAAAAATGAACTTGAAGTGACTTACAAAAACTTAAATCTTGGCCATTTCATCTTTTTAGGTACTATTTCTTTATCATCCATAGTCAAGTCATAACAAGACTCTAGTGAAGAGGCAGGGGGTTGTTTTTATTTAACACAAAACTGTGAAAGAATATTTCAGGTCACTATATGAATTGATATGGTCACACTTTTTTTTTTTTTTGCATGACATTCCAGGAAAATGTTGTCATATTTGTGGCATACAGTCACCAAAGCTTTTATTGCCAGTTTCAGTTTTTGGCACATGCAAATACAAACTTCAGATATATTTGCAATTAATGCTATCAGAAGAGTTCTCTCTGTCAGCCATATGAACAGGGATGGTTAATTTAGCTAATTACAACTCATCATTCCCAACTCAAAGAGTGAATATTTAATACATGTGGAAAACTGTGATCAATCCAGAGTGATTTTAAAGTTTAAGCATTTGCTAACTTTAATAGATGTGAAGAATCAATTAGTAGATGGGCAAACAAACAATGTAAGTTGAGCAATTAGTTTCTATTGTTTGCTTCAATCTAGTAATTTTTACCAGGACTTTCAAATACTAAAAACATAACTACTTTTTTAAAGTGTCTATATAATTTTAATATGCTTTTACATACATCATATTTGTTTGAAAAAACCCTCATCCTCATATGAAAAAGCAAATGAAAATTTACCAAACCATAAAAATTAAATTCAATAAGAAGTGCACTAAATTGGGCCACAGATTATTTGGTTTTACAACTGTATGATTCCACAATCATATTTTAATCTGCACTTAAACAGTTATCTTTTTACAGCTGGAGTAAACAGAAGTGGTGGAAACCTGGTTTGAAAGTCAAAAAAAAGAAATGGTAGTTTCCTAATGTACACAGATACAAAAACATAAACACAACATGCGTCCCTTTGGACTCGCGTAATTATTTTCCTAAAATTAAAAATAAAGTCAAAAACTCGGAAGAGAATTGTAAGCAAACAAGTAACTGGGAATTAGAAAAGGCTAGGAAAAAAGTGCTCTTTGGACAAATGTGCAAGACTTGTTTTCAGGAGAAAACAGAGAAACTACTTCTCTGCACTGACAAAGTGTTCACTCCCTGTGATGCATCTCCTGCAAAAGATGGACCATTAAGCTGAGGCTTCTCATGAGTGAACAGCAACTGAAGAGGGAATGATGGAGATGTGCCAGGATTAGCTGGTGCTCCCAGAAGCAGTTTGGGGCCCCTCAGCAAGACACATGCTCCAAGTCTAAATGCTGGCAGGCACACATGGGCCATTGAAGGAGCAGAATAGGGAAATGAGGAGCAGAAGAAATAGCTAAGAAGCACAGACTGGGTAGGGCAGTCGTTGGGTGCTGCTCCTCACAGTGAAGCATGTCCATGAAACCAGTCTTGAAAAGGTGCACTGAGAGAAGCTACAAGTCATTTAATTCATCACCAAAAATGTAATAGTCGTAGTTGAATTCTAAGGACTGACCAAAGTTGAAAAATACCTTTAGAGAAATATTTGGCACCTTCAGCTTCCCATTTTTACTTGTATTTGAGAATACAGACTATGTTAAGAGTCTTCTCCATTACAATATAGCAATTTATTAAACAAAATAGCACAGTATTTCTAAGTCGTACATTTACATTGAACAAGAATGAAATCAAGTCAGCATTTTGAATTGCCAGTTTAGGTTTTTGTTGCTGGAATTGCTAATATCATGCTAATTATATTTAAATTGCAAAATATATTAAAATCAATGCTCTCCCATGGGAAGTTTTAGGTAATAAGTAAGCATGATTTCTTCATCTTAAATTCTCAGTTTAATATTTCTACTTTTTCTCTGTGTAGAAACTTGAGTTATATGTACATGCCTTTGCTGTAAAACCCTTTGGTTTTCCCCTAAAAGACAATGCAGAGGACTTTACTGTGAAATTCTAATTCTTTATGAGGGTGCTCATGTGTAAGACCCCATCAGGTTTCAGCTACCATTTCCCCTGTTCATATCCTCTGCAGAGCTTCTTGGAGTTATTTTTGTGTTGCTCATTCATATAGAGCTTATGTTCTTCTTTTTACAAGGTCTTTTTTTTGCAATTTCATTATCGTCCCCACATTGTTGAAACAGTTTATGAAAATACATAGATTTTTAAAATATTTGCTGTTATCTAATCCTAAAAAAATAGAAGAAATATCCTCAAGTACTAGGAAGTAATGCTGTGAACCATTTGGATAAAAAATTTCTGGGGATCTGAAAGTTGTGTGAATTCACTTTTTCTAAGTGGACAAATTGCCTCTGGTTTTCCATGCAAAATGAACACACAAAAAATATGTTCTTTTCATGTACAACTTGTAATGAAGGTCATTGCTTTATGCTAGTGGGGGGTCCCTAGTTTAGTCAGTATAATAAGCTTAGTTGAAATTAGTCTGTGAAGACATCCTAAAAATTTCAAAGACTTAACCTCTACCCATTTGCTTCAAGGGCTTACATCATCCTTAAGTAGCCTCAAGTGAAGGCTGCTCTTAGTTCTCTGCTCCCATTTTTATAGGTGCTCTTCACTGACAGTCATCAAACCCATAATAATCCCAGCTTGATAAAGTGTGCTATTTCAAACCAGAAAGCAACTGCACCCAGTAACTGCCCTGTAGGGTACCTTTGGTATGTATGACACTTTGAAAAGCAGCAGTTTTTTACAGCAGAATTGTGAGGATTAAAGATAGTGGGTTTAGAGAAATTTTACCTTGTGCCCTGTTTTTGGAATACTTTCTCTGGAAAAATTCACCACAGCAAAATGGGCCCAGAATAACAGTGCATTATGACTTTTTTTAAATGATTTTTTAGGGAAAAACCTGGAATAATTGTTCAGAGTGTTTATTATAGGCATTTTTTTGGCTCACATCTCAGTTCTGCCTAAAAGTGCGTACTGACCACGATTATAGTTCCTGTAAATACACTGCCTGCGTGTTTTCTAGATGACTTTATCAGCAGCATTTTATTAATTAGAAGACATTCTCTCAAACTTGCTTCTTTTAACTGCTCATTTGTAAGATAATTGAAGTGAGACTGAAACTGTGGTGTCAGAGCAAACAAATACTGCTTATGTGTTAATCACCAAAAGAATAATATTCTTTGTATTTAACACAGCGTGCATTGTAGTAGATAGAAGTATATCTGTAAAGTGTACATTTTATTAACAAAATTGCACAGGTAGAAAGAAACATGACCCATATTTTCAGTTCTTTATCTTAGTGTTATTATATGTCTTTCTACATTTGGAACTAATTAAGTTTTGCTACCCTGGTTAAAACTAAGAAAAAACATAAAAGCTAAATACGAGTATTCTTTGGCCAGTGGAATCCTTCTCTAAACTTTTATATTATTGAGGTTAACAGAATCTGTTACCTTGAAAACTTTCTCATTCCCATGTGCTGTTATAAGTTGAAATAGAGCCCAAAGGAAACAGAAGTCACATAGTAAAGCTTCCTGACTGCTGTGTGAAAATGTAGACAATATAGAAGACTCATTACCACAGATAAAACAGAATCAATTCCTAGAGGACTTTTTATAATAATTTTGGGCAATAGCATTAGAAAGTTAGTCTATAACAAGATGTTTTGACTTTTATACTAATGAAGGGCATTAAGGAGATTCTAATTATGGTGTCTGGCCTGAAAAATTAATATAAGATTTAAAAATCTGAGCTGTTTGAAGTAAGTGTGACTATAGCCTCTAGTCACCCAGGCAGGACAGTGACTAAACTTTTTTTTTTTAAAGAATTATTATGAATGCTACTGCATTTCATTATTGAGGCTGTGAAATACCATGTGTGTCAAGGAGAACTTGTCAACTCTCTGTAAGTACATTGTTTTACTAAATGTATTCTCCGATGATGCATAATTCTAATTCTAAGTTTTGTGCCCTTGCACTTCCTTTTCTTATCATCAGGGCATGAAATTTTTGCACAGACAGGGTCATTGGAAGGGTATGATAAAATTATCATAATTTTTCAGTACAAGTTTTTCAGACTTTTAAAATATGCTTTGAATAGTGGGGATCTCTGGGTTCTTTGCCGCAAATACTCACCAGTCTGATCATCATCAGCCCAGTGACCAGTCACATATTCTGTTGGGATGAATGCAACACCTCTTCTGCTCCCCTAACACAAACAACACTGCCTGCTATGTACTGCCAGGGAATATACCAACCTACACTCAGACTGTATTTTGGGTATTTTAACCTTGAACCAAATCCTGCCTGAATCTCTCTTTTCCTTCAGAATATTCCCAGTCAGCAACTGTGCCATGTCAGTGCCATTTCTTACTGCTAATGCAGGTACAAACTAAAATCTGGAGAAATTTTACAAGGGAAATATAAAGGGCAATTAAACAAACAAAATTGTTTTCAAGAAAGTTGTAGGAACTTAATAACTTCTTCCTCCCATACTTTATCAAATTTGGCTATCAGATTTAGCTGATACATCTAAATATTCCAGTAGAGAAACAGACAAATATTATTTATATGTGCTTAGTTTTCTTAGGAAATCAACTTAAAAATATTGTTCCTGTTTCTTTCTTTCTCTTATCTATTAGCCTGGCTTTTCATTTCTGCATGACAAACATGTATACATATATGCTAGGTCATTATGTCATTATTTTCCTAAAATGTTCACAGATTTATAACCATTCCTCTTCAGTAAATCTCATTGTGAGCAGCTTATTTTGGGAAACAAATATATCTGTTTACCTTGCTGAAAATGTTTATGTTACATTTTTGGCTTGTCAAACAGTGAACAGTGCCTTAGTGACAGCACAATATTCAGCGGAAAAGGAAAATGAGCAAAAAACCACATGATAAAGTCAGTAGAGATGTGGACTAGTATTAGTATTAATATTAAGAAAATCTTCTTAGTATTTTCTTATTTATGTCTCATGTCTATGGCTAGCTATTGACAAGCCCATGAAGCCAAAGTAAATAATTTCTTTAAAATAGTTTTCTGAGCCAGGTATAGCTCTTCCTGTAGAGAAGTACATGATGATATTGAAATAAGCTATAGGTAAAGGCATTGTCAATCCTTATTAGATAGGATAGAATACACATATAGAACTTTTGCTGTTTTATTGTTTTACTCGTCAGCTGTCATTCGTCAGAAGCTCAGGCTTCTGTTTCCTTATTGTTAAATTAAAGCAGTTTTTCCCAGCACAGGTATATGGACATAGAGCAGCAGGACAAAATCCTGTTTAACTTGTGTTTCCTAGCCAGGAAGTCACTGTAGAACTGTTTATCAGACTTTAAAAATACTGCTTTCTTTATATATCTGCTTTCCAAGCATTTCTACCTTGATGCTACAGAATGGGGATTTTTTTAAAAATTCTTATTGACTATGTAAATCAGTTTTATTTCATTAATATTTTATTTCATTAAATATTTTATTTCAATTCTACATCAATAAAATAGAAATGCTTACATTATTATTACTACAACTTAATCGCATGGATAACTTCTCAAAATTCTTGATACCTAATCAGTGCTGGCACTTGTCTATATATTTCTGCAAAGCAAATTATCATGTGCAGTGTTCAATTATCCAATCAATTATAGCTTCTTCTGGGTAAAAGATCTATATATGTATATGGTTATGCCAAATAACAAAACTCCTAATTATCTAGGCCTCTTATGCAACTAATTTTCCTAACTTGTATACCTGCAAAGTTAAATAATCAGTGCAGTCACTAGTATAATTTCATCTGATGTTTAATGACTGTTTTGAAAAACATACTGTAACAGGCTTTTTTTTCAGTGCATCAATAAACAGTGAGTAAACTAGGATCAGAGCAGGCTACTCGTGTTTGAACAATTTATGTACCAGTTATTTGATATCTCATTTTAACTTATTTTTTAGAATATTAAGTCTAATTACAAGTTTGTCAGGATTCTGAGGGCCTCAATGTCTCTGTCCAGCTTTACATGGGGCCTCCTCCCAGCACAGCTTATGGGTCCAGGAGCCCTATTTCACCTCAGCCTGGAGCCATCAGTTCCTACATTTTAGGTGTTCCGGTCTCCAGCCCTTTCTCTGTCCTGTCTCTTGGTGGGTCTAAGTTTTGTGCTGTTGGAAGTTTCTCCTGGATAGGCCATTCGGACCGAAGTTGCAGCTTCTCTCTCCGTTGCTGACTCACTGATGAACTTTTGTGTTTATGCTGTAGCTTCATGTCTATCCCTATCTTTGATGCCATCTGTTTTGCTCCTGGCCAGAGTGCCTGGGCCTAGTCCATTGCTTCTTGTGCCAAGGGAGACAGTGGACCAGCCCCAGACTCTGCTCACAGTGTTGAGTCCCTGCAGGATTGCTTCCCACCCGTGGGCTCTGACATTTCTGGGGTCACACATTCCTCCCAGATGGTCAACAGGCCAAACAGGGTGGCCTTCGTTGCTCCTTAACAAAAATATTTTATTATAAATTGAGTAATACTTGTGGCTACTATAAACTATCTGGCATTTATTGTATATTTTTGCTATTTAAAAATTGTGAGGGGGATAGGTGTCAGCACCTTCCAGCGTAAACCCTCAGATCCATTGGAATCCAGGAGCCATGTGCCCCAGTGCAGCATGTGTCCTCCAAGGCATAAAAGTCTCTACATTAAGTGCCAACATAATGTGCCTAGTGTCTTATCAACAACTCTATTACATTAATAATTAATTTCCAGAGAATAGTTCTGATTGATTTGCCTGGCCACATAAATACCCAGAATTTTCCTAAGTATTGGATATCTGGAAGATTTTTCCCTTCACTGAAGTGGAATCTTTAGAGATTCTTCTTCTAAGAGAATTATATACACAGCCAGGAAAAGATATTGAGGAAGTGAACCCATTTGAGGGTGTTGGGGGTTAGCATCCACTCTCCCTCAGGTTTTTGGCTGCAGACAGCACAAGTCCCCTTCTTCAACATGGCTTGGGACCAGGATTTTCAGGTGACCCAAATCTGTGTAGGAACTGGACATAGCAGATCTCTAAGCCAACAACAGCTAAGGACAGAGTGCTTTGTCAGTTAGGACAAATACATCTGTGACTTTGGCTTTAGTATGTCTCTTGGAGAGTACACCATACAGATCAGAAACTGAATTTAGAAGTGTTCCAAAATTCATAGTCCCATCAGGAGGTGCAAGAATGCAAAATGCTTCCCATGTGCTCTGCCACGTGTCAGAGTGCATGTGAGATTTCCTGTATAATATCTGTTATCACTTGATCTCCTTGTATACATATGTCCATATAAAATCTGCTTCCAGGAATTATTGTAAAACTAGAGAACCAGTATAGATGTTCCAGATGCTTGACCGTGCAAAGGAACAAGATTTAGTCTTTATTCAAAACCAAAGTGGGCTATTTCCTTCTCTGTGGAATTCAGTATTGGTATAAGCTGGATGTTCTTGTTATATGGAGCATGGATAATTAATTGAAATTTAATTAATTGAAAGAACTTTTGTAGAGAGCTGTGTATAGAGATACTTCTCTTGATATTGACTGACTTAACTTTGATTCAAGTAGCTTAAGTCTGCTTTCCCAATGGCTGTGTGATTTTAGAGCATTCCAGCATGCTCCAGACAGTGTCCTCTCTGACAGATAATCAGGACAATTAATAGACAACCAAGAGGCAATGAAGCATGGAAACTAGATCAGAATTCTATTCCTTTATAAATGTCAGGGATAAGAAAAAACACATTCAATTTTGGACAAATTAAAGATTAATGAAGATGATATAAAATGTATATTTTTGAGGCAATGGTCTTATCACTGACATATATTTGACTACCCTTTTTTGCCTTAGAAAAATATCTGTTATGAAGTACATCCTCTATATCAAATATATTGAAATCAAGGAGCATTTTGTCTTCCACACCACCAGTCAAAGACTGCATAAACCACAGTAACCAAAACAATCAATGAGACTCATTTTAATCTTCATATTTTCATTTAAACCAATAATCTCTTTCTGTAAAGGCTAGTTAAAAAGAAACTTACTATAGCCCAAAGCTGTATAACAGTAACACATCTTTCTTTGCTAACAACATTTGAATAAATCTAACTCAATCTAGGTTACATAAAATTTTGAAATCTATTTAAAATTAAGATTTCTTCAAGGTGTGGTTTCATGCTTTAGCTAGTTCTGCTGTGACAAAAAAAAAAAAGCTTCAGTGTGTATACAGTAGGAAAATTAAATCTTTTTGAAAGATGTAAAATGAATTCTCCTATTATGCTTCTGAACTCTTTAATTTCATTCACTGAAGCATGGTCAGAAAATAATGGTCAGTATTTAGAAGCCCAAAGTGTTTTACTTATCATTACCTTTGCATTTCTCATTTTCACTGAATCTGGTGTTGCAATATTTTGGGGATAATAATATGATGATAACTATTTTAATCTATTGGTGCGGTTTACTTTTTAATCCTATGATGTGCTTAACATATCTTCTGCATTTGTGAAATTTTTTGCTGTACATACAGATCTTGGTGACAAAAGGCACAAACTTACATCCTTATACTAACTGGCTACCATCAACTCACTACAGGAGAGAGCCAGTTGTGACACCTGAATGCTATCAACTCTCTTAGAGGAGATCTTCCAGTGACTGAGATAGTAATGACTTCATAGAAAATCCTTCTTTCTTCTTTAAATATTAAATTAAATTTAACCATCTCTTACCTGAGGAATCAGTTCCATTATTGCTGCAATGCATCAAACAGAGACCTTTTTAAAAAAAGTGTGAGCCAGGCATACATTTTAACTTTTCAGGTATTTCATTGGAACTTCCTACAATGCACAGAGCTTTGAGCAATCACTTACCTACAAATCTGCAGTATATCCCAGACTTTAAAATGTATCTAAGAACTTAATGTTCTAATTCAAACTTAGTGAACCAAAGAAAATGCCATTTTAACTTTCACATAGGCAAAAAAATACAGGCTGCAGCAGATTTTCAACATTGGTTTACTGCAGACTGTGTCATCTTTTCTATCTGAATAAGACTTAAGAACATGCAGTTGTGTAGCAGACTCAGGTCCATGCCAGGAAAGACTGTAGATGCCTAGAAGTTCTAGTCTAACATTCAATGGCAAAGCTTACAAAATGCCTACCCAACTGCTGCCTAAACCCAACAAACAAAATTTCAGTCTTTTTGTCTGACCTGAAAATTTGTCAGACAGCTATGGTTCAAATTAGCCCACATAAACCGGTCTAATCTTCTTACAGTATGAGATGCTGTTTTCCTAAATTGAGAGCCTAATTCTATTTACAGCTGATGCGAGTGAGTCATTTTCTTGTGAAAGCCTTCAGAGGGTGATCATCTTTACTTGTGTTTAGACCCACAGGAACGTTCTCTTGGTTTTTCAGTTGCTTACTTTTATCTATGAAATATGTAGATATCCATCTCCCCTCATTTTACATTTTTTGAAGCTTTATCATTACTCAGCAAGGAATCAAGTTTGAATCAAATCAAGGAATCAAATGGGTCTGCAGCCCTTTGTAAATGAAACAGTTTTTACTGAACTAAACAGTCCTTGGCAATAAACTCTGTGAACCGGAAATCTGGGGGTCTCACCCTTACTTCAGGATTTCTGTGGATTTTTACCAAAATTATTATGTATCCAATTTCTTTTCATATAAAAATTTACAGGAGAAATTCTTCAAGCAGTAAAGGTAAGGCAGTCACTGCCAGATGGGGTACTAGACTAAGGGTTATTGCAGAAAAGATGGGCATTAATTTTCTGGCTAATTCTGTGTAATGCTTACAGGGACAGGGGATTTCTGGGTTCCTGTGTTGAGGAATGTTGATGAATTTTAAATTAAATAGTAGCTGTTTAATGTTGATATGATTTTTCAGGAGAAAAGGGTGAAAGCCATAATCCCTTCATCCAGCTGGCTTGCTCCAGTTGTTACTGGCATACAGAAACATGCATCTTCACTTCTGTTCTGAGCAGTGTCACAGATTATCTGGAAGCAATAGAAAATATTTCTGACTAGTTCAGAACTTTGTTGATGAGGTTCTCAGATAAGAAACAAAAAAACTGGTTTTAAGACACCAAAGTCAAAAGAAAGAGAAGAACAAGTCTCACCAATATTAATGCTTTGAGTTATTAAGTACATCACTAAATTGCTAGAGAAAATATTCTTTATAGGAGATGTTGGCATCTAATTTAGTTACTTAAATAGAAAGGAAATACTTCTGGGGTGACTGAAATGTACCCATTCTAATCAGAAGAAATTGCAGGGATCCTAGGCTATGAGGTGGTTTTGGAAAGTGAATCCTTAGTAGAGGGCTGTACTAGTCTGCAGTAAGTTTATTTAGGGCAACATCAACCTTTCCAAGATGATTAATTTACCTCATTGTTTACTGTCATCCTCAGGTTTGAGGCATTCAACTCTGCAGTGCATAAGAACCTTAGATGCTGAATGCAGTTGAATTTGGCCTTAAGGGATCAGACAATAAAACTAGGTCCTTCAAAGCTAGAAAATCAGTACCCTCTGTCTCTAATGTGTGTGTCCCAGCAGCTAAATGTTCTAAACCAGAATAATTTTATAATAATCACATTTGCAAAGAAAAAATCCTGCCAGTTAATATTTAAGACTTTGTACAAACCTATTGGTAAATTCTTTATATATATAATCATGGAACAGAATCACAGAATGTTTTGGGTTGGAATGGACCTTAAAGATCACCTAGTTCCCACCCTCTTACCAGGCAGAAACACCTTTCACAAGACCATGTTGCTCAGAGCCCCATCCGACCTGCCCTTGAACGCTTCCTGGGATGTGGCATCCACAACTACTCTGGGGAACCTGTTTCAGTGCCTCACCACCCTCATAGGAAAGGACTTCTTCCCAATATCTAGTCCAAATCTACTCTCAGTTTTAAGACATTCCCCTTGTTGCTGTTACTATATGTCCCTTAAAAAGCCCCTCTCTATCTTTCTTGTAGGATTCCTTCAGGTACTTAAAATCTCCAATTAGCCCATCCCAAAGCCTTGCTATTTCCAGGCTGAACAATTCCAATTCCTTCAGCTTTTCCTCATAGAAGAGATGCTCCATCTCTCTATTCGTCTTAGTGGCTTAGTGTCTCTAACAGGTCAATGCCCTTCTTGCGCTGGGGTCCCCAGGGCTGGATGCATCACTGCAGGTGTGGTCTCACCTGAGCAGAATAAAGGGGCAGAATGCCCTCCTTCGACCTGCTGCCCCCACCATATGTTTATATGTAAAGTATTTTTATATAAAGGAACTGAAAGCTATTTCTAAAAGTAATTAAAGTAATAGATGCAGCCCAAGCTTACTTATGCTGTTTAGATGAGTTCATGTTTAACTTAAAAATTCTTTAGGAAACTCTGCATCTTTATGTGTACATTTATGCACATATATGTTGTGAATGACTCAGTAAATTGAGGGCACTAGAAGACTATTCTTGCATTAGCAAGTAATTATTTGCAGCGGGGCACACCATTAGAAGCGGCTGATGCTGAGTCCTGCACCTTTGCATTGTATAGGGTCAGGGGCTTTGCTTCTGTCTGTCTCTTGGGCAAAAAACTTCCACTAAATACACAGCTCAGCTCACTGGAGACAAAAAGTGCTATGTGCACACTGGATGACTCAGAGATGGTTTAGCTAACGGGCTGGTTTTTAACCTAATGCCCCCTGGAAGCACTGGGAATATCTAGTGCATGTACATCAAAACTGCTCGGAGACCCAAACCTGCACATGGTAAGTGAAGATGATGACAGGCTCACAGTAAAATCACACTATTTCTTTGACCCAATTTGCAACTACAGCCAGTAACAAAATAGAGTCGGGTAGCATTGCTTTGCCCAATAAAATGGTGTTGCATTTTCTTTTAAATCATCATGGTGGAGATGCTGGTGCATAACAAAGGTGAAATCTACAGTGACACCAAATACAAAGAGAGCTATTGGGAAAATCTACTCACACTCTGAGAAATTAAACAGACTAGTGTTATCTCTCCTCACGAATTGTATGTCATCAACACAGATTAATGTTGTAATTTGCATTTATTACATTTTTTTATATAAGAGCTATATAGTATAACTGCTTGCGTATAAGAAAATCCATAATGTTTCACTCCAGGGCATCTCATTTTATTTCAATTTTGATGGAAAAAAATAGGTCATTTTGATTTGAAAAATATGTATAGATTAGTTTAAATTTACTCACAGCTTATTCTCAGTGGATATAAGATACCAAGTTTCAGTTGTGAAAGTGCTACTCTCTAATTTTTTCTTAAGATACCTCTAACTGAAATCAGCTCTTGTTATCAAATCATAGCAGATGCTTTAAGTTATAACGTAAATAATAAATAAAAAAATAGAAATCTTCTAAAATTCAGCTCAGGAAAATCACAAGGGAGAAAAAATAAATACCATAATAATAACTTCCCTGAAAATTAACTACAAATTAAGATTCAGTGTCTCAGCCACCTACACAAAGTAGTGTGAAGGCCTTAGCAATCAGAAGGTTAGAAAGAAAAAACACCAAAACAACAAACCAAAGACAGAGCATTCATATTATAAAAAGCTGCAAAACAAACTAAATTAAGCGATCATTATCTATTATGAAAATTAGAACCATCCTGCAAATTATGCACAAATGTATAGAGGAGTGACTGATGCCAGATTGATGCTAGAAGGTTAGATTAACTGTGGTGAATTGCTTAATTGGGAGACAAAAACTATTCCATTTTAGAGGTAAGAATGTTCTAATTGAAATAAACAAAAAGCCCCAGAAAATCCCAGCAGGACCAGCAGTATCAACAGTGTGATTTACAGTACAAAACTTGGAACCTTTTCACACCATTGTCTATAATAAGACTTCACAGTAGCAATTACAGCTGAATCTATGAATGAAATACCATAGTCAGACATTTTACTTTCAGATTTAGAAGAAATGCTGAATTTTTCACATACTAATAAAGTGTGCTGAGTCTAGGCTGGAGTTCTCAATTCACATCACAGTTTAAAAGAAATTTCTTCTATACCATTACTTTGCAAAAACACTCATTTTTTTGTCTCTCTGCCACCTGGAGTGAATTCATGGAAATTATTCAGAAGAGATTAAATTGTTAATGGCATAAAGTAATTTATCTGGATTGTAAAATAGGACAGGATTTTAGCATTACACTAAAGAAATATTAGTCATTTTCTATTTCTTAAGAGAGAGAGAGAATATTACACCATTATGTAAAAGGGGTGTATCAGAATAAGTACTGTCTACATGGAAAAATTAAAACCTCATGAGAGATTTTAATTTCTTGAAGAGTGAGCAATTGATGAATCTTTTTACGTGGCTTTTCAGTGCACATATTAAAACAAAATCAGATCAGTATGCAAAAAATTAAACTAAGCAGTGAAAGTGCTCTTCTGGTGTTACTGTTTTGTGAAGTTTTTCAGAATAGTTTATGATTCCAAAACCTGTGAAGACCTGTATTTTTATTCTTTATTAAATACCCCCAAACTAACAACAACTAGATGATTAATTCAGAAGGATTAAGGCTGACATTTTAGAAAAGCATACAGGGCTCTTAGGTTTATGGTTTTAATTCATACCAACAACTGTCAAATTGTTGCACAGGATAAAAGAAGACAAAACTCCATGCTGGGATGTATGAATAGAAAAATAGACTTCTGTGAACAATGTAAAAGAAATCTGGATTTCATTTTAGTACTGGAAAGACCTTAGCTGATGCATGGTATCCAGTTTTGGAGAGCTAACCTCAAATTCAAAATGTAGTAAGTGAAGGGATGGCCATTAAAAAAAAGATTACTAAAAAAGTAAGTTGAGTGGATCTTAGGTTCAAGACCCATAGAGCAAAGAGAATGAAGGAATGTAGTAAAATCAATAGTAAAAATAAAACTAGGAAAGTTTAGCTTGGTGCGATTTAATTTCCATATATCATATTTACTCACTCTAATTCTTCTCTATAGAAAATGTGGCAGGAAAGTAAGAAACTGTGCAAAATATATGACTGGAAAAAAAATTCCTCCTTTTTTTTTTCTCCTCACTATCATTGGCTTTGATGATGGCAGTGTGACTAGTGTCTAATTAGCTTTTTCCACTTAATGGTGAGAGGCACTCTTGAAATACTGATCTTAACTGGTTTTTTTTTAATAATTTTGATTTCATGTTTTTTGTTTTGCTTTTGGCAAGCTAGACTTGAATTCTAATACTTCATATTTATTTTGCACTTTACTTTCCTTCGGCCTAATCTTTTTCTAGGATGGTGTCACCTGCAGAATACTATTTAAAGACCTTTCTAACAAGTGAGAGGTCAATTGATTGCATTTTTGCTACACATTAATACTATATATGTTATGTTCAGGAATATAGCAGTTTCTCAGCATGATATCTATAAATGATACCTAAGAGATTTTAATGGAAATAATTAGGAGTACTTTATTAACAGTATTTTTAAAATCTAAGCAGCCAATTATTCCTCTGAGCATGAATATATGAACTTTCCTGTATTTCTCTCTTGAAAAGGCAGCTGCCAAAGAGATTTCTTCTTCAGACTGTTGTAGTGGCTTAGGTTAATAGTCTGACCAAACTTGTCAGACTGATATGATATTCAGCATGGCATTTTCATCTGCTGTTCTTTCTGATAAATTTCCAGTGTTACAAGAATAATATTTACTTAAAAAGCATGTGTTTACTATGTAAATATTCAACAATACCAATATCATTAGCCTAAAATAGAGGGGTTGGCACCTCTCAGAAAACAAAATAGGATGATCAGAGATTTTCAGGAAGGATGCCTTGAAGCAATGGCTCTAAAATATCACTGTAATTCAAGCAGAAGATGTTGTTTGTGGCAGCTTGCAGCAGCACCAGTGAACTGTACAATCCTTGGTTTAAAGTTTTAATTAGGTAGCACTGTGTAGTACTGTGTACTATTATGTAGCAAGTTATTTTATTTTACTGAAAGGGAATTCCATTTGAATAGTAACATGAATGAAAAGTCCAGTATTTTTTTTTTTTTTCATAATTTACATCTTCTATTCAATGAGAATTGAATTGAATTTCTTGTTGTAGCTCTAGACTGCTGCGTCTCATCCTTTCGATGGCTGCTTCAGAGATCGGTTTGTGTCCATTACACATATTAACCATGGCTGATAACATGATATCATAAACCAGGCTTTAGCTTATATTTTTACTGCCCTTTTTCTGACTTCCTGATCCTCTTCTTAGACAGATCATGCCCTTCTACTCCAGGCTTCTTAATGGCCTTTTGCTGAAATCACTTAAATAAGTGCGTCAGTATTAGCGGGGGATTTTTGATTTTGTTTGAATTTTTTATTGTTTATTTTTGTTTAGGTTTTCATTTCGTTGGTTGATTGTTTTTTTTTTTCCTTTGCTTGTATTTCATTCTATTAGTCTTTGGAATTACTACTCCTCTCAACTACTTTTATCTGTGTAGGATTACACAAGCAGTCAGGTCATCTTCCTTCAGAATCAATGAAATCCTAGGCAGTGATTCGTCCTATCTGACTAGATATCTATCTTACTTTACCATACTTCTGCCGGTTTTTTCAGTTAATAATAAATACTTTTCATAAGACTAGTCCAAGACTTGGAACACACTGCTAGTAGTTTCCCTCGTCTGACATTTGCCTTTCATGCAGTCAAATGATTAAGCAATTTATATCCACTGACTTATGAACTTCAGCAGTATATCATCCATTGTGTAATTTTAAATTCTTTACTTCTCAAGCATCAGAAAGTTAATGTAAATTTAAGAGGCTGTGACTGCAAAATCGTATGCATTATTCTGTTCAGTCATAAGTGAATTTGTTTCCTATATGAAGGACAGGGTTAGAATTACTCTGGAGTCTTCCATTGAGAGATCTTTTCAATAGAAATGGTACTGTTTTATCAACATTTTATAAACTTGTACTTAATTCAGTAAAATGTAGAAAAGGAAATTGCTCACAAGTACAGAAATATGCTACTATTGCAGATGCTACCACCTGTATCAAAACAGACAATTTTCCAGGAATTTTCTCCTGGGATGTAGGAGAGTTAAAACTGTGCAATTTTTACTCATTATTCCTTGAAGTCTTAAAAACCCCAGCCAAGGGAAAACAATGACATCCCACAAATTCTTAAGTAAGAAGAGGATTCCTTTCTTATTATAAGCATTTTCATAGAAGAGAAAAAAATATATCCCAAATGCATATATCCTGAAAGGAATCATACTTTATATGTCACCAAAGAGACTAGAAGGAGCAGCTAAAAATTAAATGTAACCATAAAGAACATATTAAAATTGCTTTACATATCCTGCAAAAATATTTCATTTTGTTTTACATATCCTGTATAATATTTTGCATAAATAGCAAAAAATATTCAATGAGAATCTCAATTATCACAGCAGTTGTTCTTGGTTTTCATATGGTAACAAAACCAAAGCCACCTCCAGAATAGATGCTGACATGGAAGGAAAAGTGACTTATTTTGATAGATGGAGTTTCATCATGGAATGACAGAACACAGATCAAAGGACACAAATAGCATAGAAACATTTAATACTACCAAACATGGAAATTAAAATATCAAAATTCTCTCATCTGCAGTACTGAATGACACAGTTCCATCAAGAAATCAATAAAGGATAGGTTTTGTATTTGGCCAACAGTATCAATAAAGCTGTAGCTACAGACCTGTAGCAGATAAAGCTGAAACAACTTCATTAGGTTACTTAGTCCACATACCTCTTTCATTCTGTGATCAAATACAGGTTTCTAAGGAAAGGAGGGTGAATAATGACAGACTAATAAAAGCAATCACTAGAGTCTGCTAGTAAGGAAATATATAACACCACCCTCCCACCCCCACTGCCCTTTTCCCAGCATTAAAATAAATGACAGATAACTAAAGAGAAAAAGAACAAACAGAGAAGGGAAATCAAATCTTTTCCTCATAGTATAGTATTATGGAAAGTACAGAGTGGTAAGAAAAACTGAAAACTGCACCAAAGAAATTTGGTGGGGTTTTTTTTTTGCCCTTTTATTTTCTTAACATATTAAGTATCCCCTCTAACTTCATTAAATACCCCCTTCTTTCCTATTTTGTTTTTTCATTCTTTTTGAATTGATATTTGGAACTTCACGTCTCATTTTTGTTTGGTTGCTTGAAACAGAGACCCTTGGATTTAGGTTGACAACCTCTGAGCAAACCTTGCCTCTGTAAATCATGATGGTTTTACGAGCAATGGCAAGAAAGGCAGCATTTACAGCTGGTTCGTGTTCCATCTCCTTGGCTGGCATTTGTCTTTTTATTCTATTTCACTAGCAGAAGGAATTGACCATGATCTTATGCAGTTTTCTCAGTTGCCTTTCACACCCCCATCTCATCTCAGGCCAGGCAGCGTTTTTCTTGAGGGGTATTTAAAAATTGCAAACTTTTGTCATGCTGGTTAATCTGGCTAGGTTTCTTTCATAGACATTAGACAAACAGGTTGGTTTAGACGTTCATTCAGTGCAGGAGTTGAATTCTGGATACAGGCTTATTCCTTCATTTGCTGCATGCAGCTTAATCGAATCTGGAACATAAAAAGGAAGTTTAACAAAAACATCCAGAAAAAACGGATTCCTTTCATCTGGTTATCTACTTAGTAATCTCTAACATTCCCTTTGAGTTCCCTGAGAATCTTTGTCAAGTAAGCCAGTTTCTCTTTGTGTTAACTAAGGCTACCTTCTATTCCCATAAAGCATGACATTCCTTCCCACAGCTTTTTTCTTCCTCATCTCTTTTGAATAAACAGCATTCACTCACACCTTATGTTTTTCTTAGTTCCATAGATAGCTACCCTGAAACTCATTATTTTGGTTCTCTTGCTTTTTGTTCTGTAATCCATGCAAATAATAGTTACCTCTTAACTATTTCATACTTCTCTTGTTTCTCTACCAGCCACTACTTGGAAAGGTCAGAAATCTCCATATTAACACCTCGTCAGGGGAATACCTAAGTACTGCTGTATCCAATGCCAAGACTGTTCCAAAGGCATCTGAAATCTTCTGCAGTGGTTTGGTATTAACCACAAAGGACACCAGAGGCTTGAGAAGCTTTCACCACAGACATCTTTTTTCACATTAAAATAACAACAATTTGCAGAAGTCAGCACTTTCATGAGTAAAAGCTGAGGATTACAAACTGTTCTACATAAATATGAGCCAGTGACAATATAAATAAACCCCCAAAAAAATACAATTCTAAGCAATAGGTTTGGCTAAAACTCTTATTCAAATTAATAAGAAAAATTGAAAATTAAGATGTAAAACATTAAACTATAGCACTTTCCTTCAACAGTAATTCTTTTATCACTGGCTTCCTCCCTATCAAATAATGTTATATCTGCCTACTCCGTCTCTTCTTGCAGGTACTTCTGTGGAGCCTGAATGCTGCCTGTAGAAACAGATATCAGACCCCTGCAGACCACTTAAGTGTCCTGGTGGTATCCAATATGTGTTAAAAATAAACCCCTAAGATTATTACCTGTGTCCAGATTTAAGATCCTGCAGCATCTGGACACACACGAGTAGCTAACTGCAGCTTCAGGCAGCTGTCACTAGACCCCTGCAGGAGTAAGTGACGTGTAATAGGCTAACAGATACTGCAGGGTATTGCAAATTTCCTTCAGAAATTTAATGGCAGAATTTTACTAATATGAACCTTGCTTCAGGTAACTGTGCAATACCCATTGCTTGGAGCTAATGCACAAATATTATGATTAAATGTTAAGGGAAATTTTGCTGAAATTGAAAGTATGAGAAACAAAAAAAAAAAAAAAAAAAAAAGAAGGCTTTGCATACACCACTTCTTTGGAAAATTTTAAACTAGCAAAATATGACTCACCTGAACACAGTTGTTAGGGTAAGTCATCCATAAGAAACAATTTGTTCCAAACTAAAAATGATATTACTATAGATAATCTCAATGATGATCATAAGGCTTGAAATGGTGTATTATATATGTAAGGATTAAAGGACAGGAGAACAAGATAAAATGTTCAGATAGGAGGAGCTCAAGCATCAAATTATGCATCCTAGGGCAAACCTCTACCGAGGTGACTTAAAATATAAAAAATGCTCAGAGAGAAAGATGAAATATCTCTCAATAAGGTGTATTTCTAACTCGCTCTTGGAATGTGATATTTCAGGCTGAAGCTACCAAAATTTGTTCACCATGAAATTTAACAAGAGATTGTTCTGCTTCATTACTTCTGAATTTGTTGAAGATCTGATTAGAGGGCACACTGATAAGGTGATACCATAGAGAGGGCACTTTGAGGGTAATCATTAAAATCTGTATGCATACTAGCAACTTGAGGTAGACCAAAATAGGAATTCACTTCACTAAACTACACCGTATACTGCAATATAATATGTACAAGGGAGGAATATTCTGAAAATAAGCTGACATTTCAACATTAAGATTTTGGCTCTAAAAGTTAAGGAAAGAATCTTGCTTATAAAAGTCATGGCAGTCTGAGATTCATTAACTGCTGTACCAAAGAAATACAATGGCAAATGCTACTGTAGAAAAACAAAGATATTAAAAATGTGAGAGATAAATATTTTTAGCATGGGTGAAAAAGTCAGCAAAGATACAAAATTAAGGACTTCAGTGTATACTAACAAATAACTCCAGCTTTCACAGGTGCATCATGAGCTTTCTTAAGGATTGTGGATCTTGGTATCATGGTGTGTGATCCTTGTTACAGGGTAAGAAAGAAACTCTGCCACTTCTTTTCCCTCCAGTCCCACCTATATACACCCTAAATGGATTCACTGCTGAATGTCCACATCTCCATGTCTTGATTGCCTATGTCAGATGCTCTTGTATTGCAGTGCCTCCCCCTCTTCTTTTACAGCCTACTCATGCTCTACATAGGAATTATGTTTAAATTTAAGCACTGAACTACACAGATGACTTATCTTTCTGAAGGTTTTGAATATTGTAAAAGTATGTCCAAAGGAGATGAGAAGTGACATAATGAAGAAAACTACAAATATATGATGCTTAATACAATAAGTATAGAGTTAGCCCAAAGCAGCCACATAATTCTCAAACATTTCCAGAACTGATTATTATTTCATATTAGTAGCAGTAACCGCTTATTTTAAGTGCCACTTGAAACTATCAAAACTAGTTAGCTTCAAAAGAGTTTTGTTTTTTTTTTAAAGTTAAATTTAGATAAAATGAACTTTATGACTCATTGGAATACCCACTAGATTTCTTTCTTATAAAGGACAAACAAACTAAGCAGCAGTTTTAACAGGAGGCATTCAAGTAATAAATGATACATACTGTACTAAACTTCGAGTATGATGGGTAGAAATAATAGACAGACTTCAAAGGTTTGCATAGAGAAGAAGAATGTTATAGATCTTAGGAGTAAAAATGTAAGAGCAAAATGTTGATATAGTGAGCTTTATGCAGATAGTCTAAAATTTACCAAGCCTGACCCCTTTAAAATAAAGTTGTCAGAGCAATTAACTTCGGGCAGAAAAAACAAAGTCATAATGATATAACAGTGAAGGAAATCCTTTCTTCAGTTCTGAAACAGGATACATTATTTTATTTAGTGAAAAGTCTCAGAGGAACATATTTATGATATGTATAACATATAAAAACACTCTGAGAAGATTCTTTAAACTGAACAGACACATAGTTTGGAAAGACACAGAAGGCAATGGAAAGGTGTCACTTGATTGCTCCAATAACTTTTGTGTTGGAACTTCATCAGTTGCTATTCCTTAACTATAACTTTTTGTCTTATAGCTATAAGAAACATTTTGAATAGAATTCCAAGTGATCTGGACATTGCCTAAGTTTGTTTTACTAAAATGCTTTGCTCAAAATAAGACAATTGTGCATTATTTTAACTTTGATTTCACCTATTTAAATAAATCCATCTTATTCCCCTAACTCTGGATCTGTCTACAAGTTACAAGGTACTTGAATTCCTAGAGTCGTAGAAATACAGAATATTTTGTCTTGGAAGGGAGCTTTAAAGGTCATCTTGCCCAATGCCCCCTGCATGAGCCTTGACATCTTCAACTCTATCAAGTTGCTCAGAGTTCTATCCAACCTGAACTTGAATGTTTTCATTTTTTCAGGGATGAGCCATCACCTCTCTGGGCAACTGTTCCCATGTTTCACTACCCTCAAAATAAAAAACTTCTTCCTTGTATCTAGTGTAAATCTACCCTCTTTAAGTTTAAAACCATAACCCCTTGCCCATTGCAATGGGCCTTATGTAAATGTCTGTCCCCACCTTTCTTATAAGCCCCTTTCAAGTACATAATCGAATCAAGTAAATGATCAAAATAATTTCCATTAGTGAACTGTGATCTGAATGTTCTTAATTTTTTTTTATTAAGATTTCAATCATTAGCATGTATTTTGTATTGAGCAATAAAAAAAAAAAAGCCAGATCACCCAGCCTGGGCAAAACAGATAATGAAAATCTGCAAAGCCATGTTGATATTCTAAATTTTCCTCTGTATCATAAGCCATATTTGCAGCTTCCCACATTTCTACAATAAAGTTCTGGGCACAAATATTTAGTCATCCTTACAGAGGAAACACTGAACATATATTTGGATGGTAACGTATTTTTTTAGATATCTCCCTATTGCTGCTAAAGACAAACATGCTGTTTTTATCTATTCAAATATTTGCTAGCATATTTTCTTTTGCCTTGAGACCTTTTCCTAAAGTGGAACCACCAAAAAAGGCTGGAGTAGGGGATTTTTCAGCTGGCAGTACTACTGCAATCCAATTTGTAAAAACTTTAAAAGAAGGCTCCAGAAATTGATATAGTTCCTCCCTTCAGGCATTTTTTGCATGTTGGAGGCTTCTAAGTCACTTGTTATCTTTCCATTTACACTGGCTTCGTGCCACTGTTTTTTGTAGAGGTGCCAGAATACTCTAATATAAAGTGAGCCTATAAAAGCTACAGAATTGGAAATGTGGGTGAACTTTCAGTTATTAGTACCTGGCCTATGAAGAGTCCTCTTCACAGACTTTCCCCCTGTCTAAATTTCATTTAGTAGAGGCATAAAATACAATTTGTTTTCCTTTGATAGGGTTTTGAGGGTTTGTGAGTTCTAGTTTGTTTCTTTGGTTTTGGGGTGTTTTGTTTGTTTGTTTGTTTTATAGTTCTGATTGTTTGGTTTTTTGGTTTTTTTTTTCCAGTTGAAGAGTCCTGTACATTTTTCATTTCCAACCAACTCACAAGTGGGAGCAAGAATATAATTTATGCCATTATGGATGTTCTATAATGGATTTGTAAAACAAAGTTTCAAATATAATTCATCGTCATTTATTTTAATATTGAAAAAAGGGCTGGTGGTTGTAACATTGTTCCCAGTCTGATGTGGAGCTATCTCTAAAGCCTTCTGATGCAGGAAATGCAAACTTGCTTCACAAGCAAAGTTATAAAAAATAACAGATACCTATATACACTCATGTGGATTAATAGGACATACTTTCCAAAAAGATGACTGATGTGACATCTACATGTGAGAGTAAACAGACTTAACTCACATAATGAAACTTAAAATGAATAGTGCAAATGTTTTCTAAGAATATTTCTTAAACGAGAAATTGTTGCAGTTTGTCAAACAAACTGTTTGAGAAGGCATGGGTGACAAAATCCCTGAAAGATCTTTGTTTTCCTGACCCAATTTCTGGTTATGTAGTCAAGTAACTTGGAATAAATCACTTTACTTAAAAGTTTCAGCTATTTTTTTTCTCAAATACAAAAAGTCATGAGCTTTATAATAAGTGAAATAACTTACTTCTTTAAAAAACATTTGTTTGAGTCCTCTGGCAGAAATGGTTTATGATATCATTTTGATTTTTGGCACTCTACAGAATTGCTTTGTTTTTGTCCAGTTTTATCAAATATTAGCTGATGTTTTCTTTTCGTGCCATTTAACACAGAGACATATGAAACCGTTTCTGTGGCTGCATTTTGTGTACAGTAGGTAGAAATAATAAGAAAATAGAAGGCACTTCTGCATGGCCATAGCACAGTGCAGCAACCCACTGGTTCATTTATTCAGAGGTCACCAGTTTTAGTGACTGCTGGGCACTTGAGACATGAACTGGCTGTTTTCACTATTGGTGCCTGCAGCTGTGGGGAGGTGATGTGGTTTCCCATTAGGCAAGTCCTTCTCTGCACAAGTAACAACCTCACTAGCCCCATCCACCAGCAGCCAGTGCTCTGGGAATTTCTCTGTCCCCACATGGTCCCACCAGGCTGGAGCCCCTGGAGACTTCTGGCAGCCTTGCCTTTGCCAGCAGCTGCACCCCCTGGAAGCCCCTGGCACACCTCCTATGCCTGGGAGCTGCTTTCTCTTCAGTTCCCCCTGGCTGTGTGCTGGTTCTGTGTTGGCCAGGTCACGTCATGTGTTCCCGCTCCCTTAGGGACTCACAGGACTGCAGTCACAGGCTGCTGTGCACCATCAGGGCTTGCCACAGCAGACACGGACCTTTGCTGCCATGGCTCTTTGGTGGCACCTAGAGAGAACGACTGCTTCTCCCCAAGGCCAAATACATCAAAAGCATTCAGCTTGTAGCTTATTCCTGTTTATTGAATGAACTTGGTGAGTTTGGATAATAAGGAATCTTCCTCTACTAGCAAAATATTAATGTTATGATTTCTGCAATTTATTTTTAGTTAAGCTTGAACAATTTTCTCCCTTTATCTTCCCTTTTTCTGTGACTTAAAGAAAAAAGTTGAGGCTGGGGGCAGTGGGACTAAATATAAATTAAATATGTCTTTATCTTCTGTGATAGAAAATCAATTATAAATTATGGATCTTGCACTAATCTTATAGTAGCTTCTTCTGCTACCTTTATGTATGAGATGCTGTCTCAGGTTTTAAATCTTCACTACCTTTAGGCAACAGAATGGATGTAAATTATTAAGATAAGGCTTCTGTGATTCCACACATGGCAGGCAAAACCTGTTTTTTTGGAATGGATGTGCTAATCTTTTGGCTTTAAGTACCATTTGGTGTCTTACCCTGTGGGTAACTCTTCTTATTGCTGACAACAAGTGGCTTTGTAAAAGGTCATGTTATGGCTATGTGTCCTGTAAATGTGCTGTCATAGCACTGCTGCTGTTTTCTGTGGAATAATTGGAGTTACCACCGCCTTGTAAATCACTACTATAGCGTCTCTTCTGTCCAGATATTCAGGTAGTTTAAACTGATTCTAACCACTAATTAGTATGATAACATATTAATAATTTGACTTTTTAATTCATTAATTGAGCTGCACTGAAGTGCTCTCTGCTTGTATGATAAAGGTTGTACAGGATGTGGGCCCAGGCTCCCAGCAAGGGCTGCTGTGGCTCTGTGAGGGGAGGCCTGGGCTGCCCCAGCCAGATCCAGCCGGCTCCAGCCAGATCCAGCTGCCCACAGCAGGGTGCGTCTGAGCCATGGCCGGGGTAGGGGAACCTCAGGAAACACATGTAAGAACAAAGAGAAAACATCACAGAGAAAGAGAGGGGAAAAACAAGTGAGAGAAACAGCTGTGAGCCCGCCAAGGTGAGCAGAGGTGGGGGAGGAGGTGCCACAGGCACTGGAGCAGAGATTCCCCTACGGCCTGTGGAAAAAGCCACGGTGGAGCAAGAGGAGGATGATTCCTGAAGAAACCACAGCCTGTGGAAAGCCCATGTTGGAGCAAGATAAAAGTGTGAGGTGGCAGAAGCTGCAGAGCAGCTGTGGATGAGCCCCAGCCCCCATTTCCTGCACTGGCTAAGGGAATATTAAAAACGAGATTCACTTAATAAATTATAAAAAGTTTAATATAAACAAAAAGACAATTAGGCGACAAAGGAAATAAAGCAAAGGGTTAAAACGGCCAGGTGCCCTGGCGGGTTGCCAGGTACACACCTGGTATCTTGGAAATACCCTTTTTATCCCATCCTGCTGTGAGGGTTTAATGCATATTCAAAGCATGTCCCCTCCCTGGTTCTGCCTTCTTAGAACATGTTTTCTGCTGGTCAGGATTTTTTTTGCTGGTCATCATTATTCTAGCTGGTCAGCATTAATTGGAGTTTGGTTTCCTTTCTTCTGCAAATGGTCAGTGTTGATAATAGTCCAGGCCCCTCATCCTTCCTTTGAGGGCAGCTGTGCTTCAAATCTTTCCCCCCTGCCAACGTCCTGGTACTGGCTTTTTGATAACAGTTTGCTCTCCATTTCCTGCTGCTGATAATAGCCTGTTTTCCACTGTTCTTCTGTTGGAAAGCTTGGTCCTCCCATTGTCTTGCCTGTTGGAGTTATCTTGCCTTGTCCGAATGAAACATATCCTTACCATTCAGAATTCCTATCTAAGCCTATAACTTGCTAAGAGAGGAAAGAATATAGCAAAAGCATATAGCATATAACATTTACCAGAATACTTGTGAAAAGACAATATTTACAACATGAATTCACAACAGGAAGAGGTGGAAGAGCTGGGAAGGAAGGAATGAAGTTGAGCCTGAGAAGAAAGGGTTCTGATTAATCTATCTTTGTTTTTCAGAGTCCAAACATATTTTAATTGGTAATGAAGTAAACTAATTTTCCCCAAGTCAAATCTATTTGGCTCATGACAATAATTGGTAATTAATCTCCTTGTCTGTATCCTGACCCAGGAACATTTCTGACTTATTTTCTCCTCCCATCCTGTTGATGAGGGTTAGTGAGTGCTGTGGTGTGACACTGGCCAAACTCTAGGCACCCATGGAAGTCATTTGCTTACCCTTTTCTGCCACAGTTGGGCAGAGAAAAGGGAAAAAATTAACAAAGGGCACATGGGTTGAGATAAGGATTGGGAGAAAAAACACTCTAAGGGCAAGACAGGTTCAAATTTAAAGATTAAAAGTAAATTTATTATTAACAGAGTCAGAGGAGGATAATGAGGAAAAAAAAAGCTTTTAAAACACCTTTTTCCCATCCAACCCCTCCCTCCTTCCCACTGACAGGGAGACAGGGTGTGGGGGTTTTTGTCAGTTCATTAGTCACTATCTTCTGCTCCCCAAGGAAGAGAAGTCTTCTTTCTTTTATGCCTTGATTTTCTATTATGCTGTGTGGTCTCCACCATGGTCAAACTGTCATCCCAAAACTGTTGTGGTATATGTCACTCATCCATGGGGTGCAGTCTTTTAAGGATAGGCTGCTCTAGTTTGGAAACAAGGGCTCTCTCTTAATCTCTGGAAGCAGGGGCCCTCCTTCTCTCTATTCAGGTGTCCCTCTACACCACAGCTTTCTCTGACATCCACCTGCTCTGGCGTGAACACTCTTCCTAGGGGCTGCAAGTGGATTTCTTCATTCCCTGTAGGCATCATGAATTACAAGGGAACAGTTTGTTTTACCATAGTCCTCACCATGGCTTGCAGAAGAATCTTGGCTCTACGATTGAAGCAGATTCTCCCCCTCCTTTTTTGACACTGACCTTGGTGTTGCCGAAGTGTTGCTTGGTGTTGTTTTCCCTCACGTCTTCACTGCCTTCTCTGACTAGAAGAAAAGCTGCTGCTTCTAGGTACCGTTTTTAATAAGTTCCA
Source organism: Poecile atricapillus (assembly GCF_030490865.1). NCBI lineage: Eukaryota > Metazoa > Chordata > Aves > Passeriformes > Paridae > Poecile > Poecile atricapillus. The sequence continues at coordinate 22,760,130 of NC_081251.1, read as the reverse complement.
CTAATTTAAATATTTTTGCAAAGTCTTGGAGAGCCGAGAAGTAGATCTTGTCTAAGCTCTGCGTTGGGGAATCACTCGTTATGTTTCCACTGCCCACCACCATTGCCTGGGCAGCAGTGGCTGCTGTGACACTGGTGCTACTTAACGCCTCTCTCCATGCGAGGTGCTGGAAAGGGGAAGCTTCCACTCCTGCCACTCCTGCCCTTTTTACCTGCACTGCAGCTGGCTAGGAGTGGGCAGGCAGGCAAGACATAGAGGCACATAGAGGTAGTCTGACGAATTTTTCTGTTAAAGACTTTTCTGTAAGCGTTTTTTGGATTAGTACAATATAAAGGTCTTGATAAAACACATTTCAAGTTATGTACTTGAAGTTTCCTCACATATGTGGCTTTTCTTATAGTTACAACCCACCCCAAAAGATGAGGGTAACCCAGAATCTTAGTAATAGAAACCTTGCTGGAGGTTAGGGTTAAGCAAAACTGAATGACTGGTGTTTATATGTGTAGGGTTTATTTTAGAACAATTGCATTGCAAAGGAAAGCTGGTATGTAGCCCTTTTGATTGTTACTAACTTCAGGAATATAGCAATGTAAGAGCATAAAATGAACATTTTTGAAAATGTATACAGAAAAGAAAGAGAAAATGAGAGGATGAGAGTAAAAATATATAACTGCCCATGGATCCAGCAATGAGACTTGATTATCCGTCTCTTGGTCACAATCATGGTTGCCATCTTGGTCTGTTCCAGCTGGGGGAAGGCCATGAAGCACCAGCTCAGTGGGTTAACTTAATTTCAGCTTTAGATGGAAGACCCAGGCACCACCCCTGGGGATGGGCATTTTATATTATTGCAACTTCATGGGTTTTGCAGAGTCCTCTGGTGGAAGCCCCCAGAACTGAGTCTAGGCATGCTTCTGGAGGCACTGGTTTATGACACCTTTCAAGACATAGTCTCTCATGTCAGCATGGTTGAGCCAGTTATGCCCCATCAGAAGGGGCGAATACCTTCAGGCCAAGATACAGACATCCTCTGTGAATGGAATTGTCCAATGCCTTCCTCAGGGAAGGTAGATGGGAGGAAGTTTTAGAACCGAGTCAGTTGTGAAACAGGAGGACATTAATAGTAGAGAGCACTACCCTTCCTCTGCAGGGTCTGCTTCTTACCTGCCTTCTGCCTCACCTGTCTCAAAACTCAGCACACATATAACTCTTCTTGTCCCCCTTGGGTGTGTGGGTGTGCAAACCTGATGCCTCCTCCACAAATGGCAAGAATGTTTTAAGTCATTAACCATTAACATTCCAGTCTCTCAGAACTGTAAGTCTGCAAAAACTTTGAGTGCATTGACTTAGGGCATAAAAGAATGTATTTGTCTTTGTGTAGTGCAAAGTACAATGCCAGCTTAAAAAATGATCTTCTGGTATTTCAAGGAGGATGCTATAGAAAGAAAATTATTTGGCTCCTAAGAATTCATTTTGTAGGAGTGACACTCATAACAGAATCAAAGTGGGTTGGTGTAGAAATCATACCAAGAACTCAGGATGTCCACTCATAGCTCAGATAAGTTCATTTGTATGAACCAAATTCAGACCTAATGGAGAAAACATGAATGAGGGAGAAAAAGCTCTGCACTGATATAACTTTTTTTGGTCTTTTTATTGTGGGGTCTTTTTTGGTTCTCCCCTGTAATGTGAAATGTTGAGGCTAGCTGCTTCTGACTCAAGCTGATTTTCCTTTCTTCCCCTACAATGCATGCTAGTTTCCAGTAATTTAGCAAGAAATGTTAGATGCAGAAAATACTATAGTGCTATCCAAAAAAACCCCCAAGCCCATCCCTTAAAACAAGAACTCTTTGAATCACTTCTTAAAGAAGAGAGAGACATATAAGATTAGAAAATACATTCCTAAATTAATAATGAACTGTCAGAGAGTACACTCCAGATGTAGGGCAGAAGAGATAACCACTCTTATTTATTAAATAGAACAAGAGGCACATTTTCATAAAAACTGGAACGTCTGGTGAAGGTGAGAGAACATACAAAAGCATGAACATAAGCTGTGGCAAGCCTTATGGTAGTTCTGCAGTTTGAAGACTGGGGGGGAAAATCAACCTGGTTATTTCTGGAATTGGAGTAAATGAGGTGGAAAAGAATAGGAATATTAGGTTGACAAGTACACAGAAGGTAAAAAGATTGGAGCAAACAGCTAATTACCACATGGGAGACAACGTTGCTTAAAATGAAAGGAAGAAATTTCAGAAAGCTTTTTGCTGACTTGTATTGCCTTGACTGTATGCCTTTATCTGTATTTAAAGCTCTTCTTGCTTTGATCTCTGACTCTTCTATTTGTTTTCCAAAGCTCAAAATTGGCAAGAGATGGAGAACCACCTGACTTGTGTAATTGAGGCATGGAGTTCCTCTGATGTGTTTTTGTATATGAAAGTGGTCTTTAATAAACCTAATTTTGCAAAGAACATCTAGTTCAATGACACTGCTCTACTAGTGTTTTGTTTACAGTTATTTATCTTTTGTAGTTCTGGATGCCAATTAATGAATTATAGCTTAATTGTACCATAAATTTCAAGGGCAAGTTGTTTGGTTTTTTTTGTTTGGCTTTTTTTTTTTTTAAGACATGGATTTTCTTAAGCCCCTGAAGCTTAAAAAATGGCTTTTTTGGTGGGCTTTTTGTTTATTTCTATCTTTTTAATGATCTGTTTCAATGTCTAAGAGGCTCTTTCAAGGTGAAATTTGAACAAAAACAGGTTTTCTGGCAGGGTTATCCTATACATAGTCAATCTCATATCCCTGTTTCATAATACAGAAATTAACACGTGATTAGCTAAACTACCAGTATAGATTTGTTTTTGTGGGACAGTGATGGTGTCTTATATCCTGCTTATGAGAAATTAATCATTTAAAGAAAACAACTCACTTTTATCAGCCAGGTCCAACAAATTGTGTTTATTGATGTTTCAGTAAAGGACCTAAACATTTTTCTTCAATCAATTTTACCCTCAAAAATACCCTGATTTTGGGAAATTATTTTATAAACAATATTGCACTGTAATTATAGCTTATAAAAAATTCCATTTTGTATGTAAAGGTAAGACTATCAGTAAGAGGGGAAATACAAGGTAAATTTTTTTTGAAGCTCTTAAATGGGAGTATGCTGGTTTTGTTTGTTTTCTAGTCAGTTAATGTTTATAACACTGAACAAAGGACATCCATGTTTTTTCTGAAGCACCACCTGGAGGATAGACAGGATAGTCTAAGCTACATCAAATTGTAGGAGGTATCTCCGAGTGAGTCAGGGCCTGAGTATCTACTTCTAGATGCCCTAAATTTACCTGTCTTCATCTTAAAATGAGTCTTAACACACAAAAGAAATTGTCTTTAGTAGGTACAAACAGATCTTTCTTTCATTGTTTTCTGGAGAGCTCATAGATGTGTGAACATAAGAGAGTTTTAAAGGTCAAGGACATGTTTGAAATTTTGCAGTGAATGTTTAAAGATGCATGCCCATAATGTGTTTGCAGTTCAGATGTAAAAACATGATGTTTATCTTAATGTTCATCACATCTACTGATGGGCTTTATTATAAAAAATGTTAGTAATTTGTGCCTTTTTATTGCACAGGTTATCTGGATTTCAGCTTCCATCATCGATTGTGAGCACAGGATCTATCCTCACCCTCTGTTTCACCACAGATTTTGCTGTCAGTGCCCAAGGCTTCAAAGCTATCTATGAAGGTAAAAACTCTTCTTACTGGGAGTTCACTGTACTTAATACATGTTTTTCATGTTGAAATGTGATGTTTCAGTTCTGCTTGGGATTTGAGTAATTGGCTGGTATGGCATTAACTGTGGTGTTTATTCTGTAGCACATTAAAATGATATTTTATCATGGCCATAGTTTTGAATTTTAAATTTAGTTTACACTGCTACTGCAATTTCTGATTGATTTTTTTTTTTTTAATGAAATTTGTCAGGCCTCCAAAGCTGTATTCAGAAATGGATTAATCTAAATGGTTTTCTTATTATTTCCTAAATTATTTTTTTGGAAGCATCTTTAGGCAATATCTAACTTCAGGGGTGTAATGATAAAAATGAGAGGAGATACAGATCCTAACTGGTCTCAAAAATGAATCACTAATCTTGTTGTTGTGGAAAATTAAGATGACAACAAAAATATACGTATATATAAAATTAAAGACAATAAAAGCAGTTGAAACTTACTCTGTAGAAAGTGTTAGACTGCAGTGGTGACTCAATTTTTGTAAGAAATAAGGCCAAGCATTTCTTGTGTATACTAAAAATTGTGCTCATTAAACTGGAATAACCTTTTGTATAGCTTAAAGTATTACTGGTAATAAGTAATAAATAAGATAATTACTGGTATTAAATAAATGGTTCTATGAGAACTGCATCCTTTGATGAGGAAAGTTAATAGGTACAGTGATATTATGTCACTTCCTTGTTGACTTATAAGGGTGTTTTGGGTGTAATTCAGGATTTCTTTCAAACTGAGTGTGTAGTGTTGCTTTGGTTGTTTTGGGGTTTTGCGTGTGTTTGCATTTTTTTACTGCTATTTTTTTTATTCATGGAAAATGCAGGGCTTCTAATACTTAAAGTTATAGAAGGCTCATTTTCAGATTACTTCTCAAACTCCACGTGATTTTTTTCTGTGGTTTCATAGATCTAATCCTTGAATGATAGTGTTTATTCTGAAAAATTTGCCTACAGTTAAGTGCCTGAAATGTTTTAATTGATGCAGTTGAACTGAATCTAGAAAGTAGTATGGTTTGATAGCAAGTGAGTAAATCCATTACATTGGTCACCACTTTAGAGAAAATCACTGTATCTTAGAGACCACAGGTACCTTCAAATGCTTGGTGTGTTTTGATCACATTTTTCTAGCACTGTTGAAACTTTACCTCCCTTTATTGACAGTGACGATGTCTACTCCATATTGATACGTATCTTTCTTTCATATCTCATTAATGTTTTGAAATTATAGTGTGTTTTAAAGCCTCTTGAATTCAATATGCATATTGAGGGGATTACATAGATGCAAAAAACAGGGGCATAAGAGGTGTCATGAGTAGCTCAAACTTTTTTGTCTTGAGCTTTTCTCTTTGAGTTGGTAGCTCACAGTATGTCTCTCCTTAGTAGCTATTCCCTCTTCCTTTTTTACCTCAAAGCCTTATCACCTGCTAAGTCAGGTAATCAGTCTCTTGGATTTTAACTAATATGGGGACTGTGACAAATGACTATCATTGGCATAGGCTTTACAAGCTTTACTAGATAAATTGAAAATCAGAAATCATGAACACACTAGGAACTGTTTTTGTTGCCTCAATAGGAAGCTGCTTTCTATGCACCTCTATTATTCTCTTCTATGAGATGCATGCAATGGCATATTTCATCCTTTTATGCAATCTGAGCAGTTTGTTTTTCATATTGAAAAGCACAGTGAAAAAGGCAAAAGGACATCTCTTGACTGTCAGCTTAGGAACACATGCATGGAGCCACAGGCTGTAATATAATGACACTTCCTGCTGGCCTACTTTCTTGTAAAAACCCCAGCAGGAAGAGCTGTAATTAACAGTGACAGACAGCACCACTTTCTGGTTAAACAACACTGCCCCCTTTCAGATTTAGGGCTGTAAACCTGGCATTGTCAGTGAACTTTAAATTGACTTCATAATGTGACATCCAGCTCTGGGAAAAGTGGTGAATGCCACTCAAGTGACGGCATTTCAGTGTAGAGACAGGCAGTGGGTACCGATGGTTCTAGAAGGAATTGTAGCAGTGAAGGGTTAGGTGGTTTTTTATGAAGTCTTGGAGTGATTTCTGCTGCAATGGCTAGCTGATTTAGCCACAGTTTAATAACTTGCATAACTGCTCCCTAGAACACCTGTTTTTAATAATGACAACTTCTGGCTTCTGTGTCATATGTGATTTTAAGACAGGTGTTCAGTTCCCCTAGGACAGGGGAATATGGACCAGATATTAGCAGTCAGTAAATCCCTTTATAATCACTCTGCCAGCTACCCATCCCCAGCTAGTTTGCCTTCCTGAACTATATGGTTATCCATGGTTTTGGCCAGCTCTTTCATTCTTCTCTTGAGTAAGAGAATTACTGTTCAGTTGGAAGCAAGGGAAGCATTGAAGTGCTACTGAATGCTGCTGCCAGCTGAGAATTTGGGATATGATGGGCTCAGGATGCAGAGTTTGAAAAACTCAGTAGGGCACTAAACCACGAAACAAGGCAAGCAAACCACTTCAGTGGTGATGGAATGGCTTCTGAAGTTATACCCATACTTGGTATCCCTGTCAGAGTGAGAACATTACATCCCCATCTCTGGGCTAAGATTCTGACCTCTGCATTTTGCTTAGTATATTCTTCATTTATGCCCCCAGTTCCTGTGCAGCAATGACATAACTGGATCCTTTGTGCTTTGAAAATGGAGAAATAAGAATGAACCACATTATGGCACTGTATGCCCTTGAAGATTGGTAGTATTTATGTAACTTAACCTGCTGTCACCCATATACCATGTGGATATTAACATTAACTAAATCAGATCTTTGTGGCAGTAGACCAGAGAGTTTAACAAGACACTAGTGTATTTGGCCAGTTACTGAATTCTTAGGCTGAAATGTAGGTTTCTTCACTGAATCATTCCTTCACCAGATTTCTACGTGTGTTTCTGAGATTCTCTAATATTTTTAACTAATAATACTTTAATTTTCCTCAGTGATCTCATCAGCTCTCTAAGTTCTGGTACTGGTGGAAACCTGAATTGTTCTTATTTTCTAGAAATAAAATTATCTGTGGAAGTTTCAAACATATAATTATATCAGTGAAAAGAATTACGAACTTCGGAAGTAGTAAGTTCAGTTTATAGCATTAGTCAGCTTAAAACATTAAATGATTTATTGACCATTACAATCACTCTTTTGTATATAAACAATTTTTTAGCAAAAAATTTTTAAAAAAATTTTTAAAAAATTTTTAGCATGGAATTGGAGAATTGAGGGATAGCTCCTTTTTTGTAATATGTGATTTTTTTCTATAATTGCAGTAGTTTACATCATAGGAAATATGTTTAGTCTTTGCAGGGACTGCAGAAGGAGAAGACAAAGTACTTGGACTTGTGAAATTTTGCTTAATTCCCTGGTAAAATCAGTTTAATTCCTACTTTTCCAAAATGAAGTTAACAAGCCATTTTTTAAAATGGTGCTTTGAGGGCTACATACAGAATTAAAAAATCAGCTTTGCTTTATCGTTGTAGTAGTTTTCTTTGGAAAGTCAGAAGTATTCCTTCCATACAGAAAACTTGCTTATGTTTGGCAATAGACAAATTCTCTTTAAATTACAGCAGTATCTGAACCGTTATGCATATTTATAATTTGATGGTCTTCTATTAAAGTATCATGGCCTGCCATTCAGGGAAAACAGCTGTCAAGTAGAAAAAATTTAGTGAAAGTACAAAACTAATTTTGCAGTGTCTTCCTAGTTATCTACATAAAATGAAACATCATGGGGTTTAGCTTATATTTGGATATACTAATGTCTGCTACTAAACATTAAGATGCCCTCTAAGGTTAACAATCCTGGTTCATTTTAAGTTTTTTTGTTGTTGTTGTTTGGTTGGTTTTGGGTTTTTTTTGTTGTTGTTTTTTAAAATTATTTTAATTTTTTTTAAATCTTGGTTTAGTGTTTTTGTTTTGTTTGGGGATTTTTTTTGTTTTTGTTTCAGCTTTTTTTTGGGCGTGGGTGTATGTAGTTGTTTTTGTTGTTTCTAAACATATTTTGTAGTGTAGAATTGGTGGTCAGTGTTTAAAGAACAGGCCAGATGTACTGGGCTTGGTGTTTATTCATAGCTTTCCTTGACCTCTGTACTACAGCAGCAGCTATTCCTTGCCACAGAAAGAGCTCAGGAAGAACATCCTTCTATTCTACTTGCCCTCAGGCCATATTTCCTTTTTTCTTTTGTTCTTTGATTTCTCAAAGCTTTCTGCTCACACCCAGCATTAACATTTATACTGTCAGTCACCTCATTCTCCCTTATGTACCTTAGAAAAGCTTCTTTTCAAATCCCTTTTGACATCAACAGCAGAAAGCAGTGATGCACTTCCATAGTGTATAGCCTTTGAAGAAATTTTCTTGTTTTTTCACCTCTTGCAAGTCTTATTCTTCCTGACTATCTGTTATGTAGTGGGGGATTGTTTTGTTTTGGTTGTTTTTTATTTTGTGGGTTTTTTTTTAGGGTGTTGTTTTTTTTTTTTTTTTGTTTGGTTTGATTTTTGATGTTGCTGTGTTTGGTTGTTTCTTTTCTATGATTCAATACTTTTTGGCTATATAAAATAAACAAAAAATTTCCCCAACCAACTTAGTATGATTCTGTGAGTTTGCTAAGGGAATTTTCCTGACACTGTGATTTTTTCCAGTCAGCGTGGACCCCAGTGAAGAAAATGGGCTTCTGGATCAAGCTGATGTTTTTTGGGTTTTGCTTGTTTCCCTCCCTCAAGTACCAAAGTACCTTTTCCGCACTAAATTTTAAGAGTAGAAGTTTGCTTGTCATTTGGTCAGTGCTTGAACTGCATCCTACTTGTTGTCCATAAGTGTGGTTAGTGGCTGTGTAGTTCTCCCAACAAACTGTGATACAATGATGAGAGTAGTTGCTCTCTGAACATGGATGAATAATCCAATGAATAATCTGAGGCAAATATTTCAAATTGACAGTAGGAAGCTAAATTGGCAAGAAAATACCAACTTTATGCAACTTGTATGCATAATGATTCCCTGCTATTGAGTGTGAGATGAGTAGTTTCCTGAATCTTCAACCATTGCCAGCTAATCTCTGTGGTTTAGTCATGGGTGCTCTTTTATCTATTAGACAATATTTAATTTTCATAGAATCATAGAAGATTGGAAGAAACTGTAAAAATCATCTATCTCAAAACCCCACCACCACCATGGGCAGGGAACCCTTCCATTAGCAGATTCAGTTATTGGAGTAATTTTGATTATTCCAGTGAATAATCAAAACTTCAAGTGAATGAGTTGTGAACATCAGTGGATTAGTATATCCAGCTCAGAAAAGCTTTAATAGATTTTAATGTGTATATAACAATGAAATCAAGAGTTAGACAGTTCATTTTATATTCTCTTATGTGGGTTTTGGGTAGTATTCAGTTTGTCACTCCCAAACCTGTAAGTATTTTTTATTCTGCTGTGTTTTTTGGAAAAAGAAGTGTAAATTCTATAAGTTTAATCTTTTTAAATATTAAAGGCACAAACTGCCTTTTGCTTAACTTTTCATTGGTAAGAAAACTAATATTAGTGCTGTGGTAAAAGCTGCTGCTGTTGTAATATTGACAGTTTTTTCTGTTAGTGTAATTTGTCATAAGATATATTTCTATTTATAGTTAAATATCTCCTGCTATTTTGGTAGCCTGTTTTTTTCAAACTGAGATGTTTGTTGAAAATTTTATTAATATATGCTTGTATATGCACACAATGAAATAAAACAAAAACTTTAAATAGTGAAAGTAGAGACTGAAAAAGGACTTCTTTTTTTTAAGGCTGAAATTTGTAATTATGCATCACTGGAGTAGAAGTGATTGTTTTCTGAGATGAATTTGGGTATAGATTTCCTTTGTCAACTGCAGACATTACAAAGGAAAATGTGGGTTTTTTTTCTTTCTTTAGAAACTTTTCTTTAAAATAGCATCTTTTTATAATGATATCATATGAATGACTGCTATTGATGATGTACAGGAAAGAAATCTTAATGCAGTTTAAAAAGCCCCCTAATATTTCATGGATCACACCATGCCATAATTAGTAGCAGCAAAATCTCAGGGCAGTAGAGGTCTAGCAGGGGTGTGAACCTGTTCTGTAAGACCTCAGCTACCTAATCTAGAATATCAATGATTATACATGTCAAAGGACTTTTAACAATATCAGCTAAAGAAAGTTTTTTTTAAATTCTTCATATATTCAGAAAACTTCTGAAAAATGAATTGCTGTGTTTGTGAGGAGAGATGGGTAAAATATTCTGCTGTGTTCTGAAGTGTATGAATGAGTTAAAGAAGCAAAATTTCTTTTACTTAAATGTCACATTTCAGCAATATTCAAAGGACCAGGAGTCAGAAATCTCAAATTCTATTTCCTTAAAATGTCCAAGGGCAGAAATGTCCTAATAAGAAGTTCTAGGAAATTCTTTCCTAGAAAAAAAGGCACTGTACTGAAAATTTTGATGGAATACACCCTACTACTTGAATTGTCTGAAAAGTTAAATAATATGGTGTTGGTCTCTTTATCAACCCCTGAATTTTGTACTTAAATGAAGAATAACTTTTACCTTATGTCATGGCCATTATGTCAGTCAGTATGTAAGCTATGTCAGCTGTGTTCTGCTTTCCAGCTTTCACACAGGCTCAGTCTTTCCAGTTTGATCCTTAATGAGGGAAAGACATCCTCTGGCTGATAGCCCTTGCAAAAGGAATTACATGTTTTAAGATAAATTCTTGGAACTGTCTTTTTGTCTGCCTCTGACTCTGCAAGGGATTATTTTGTGCTTCTGGTGACTTACTGATCCATGCAAGAGCTGCTGTGATCTTTGTCCTTGGTCAGTGAATCAGTAACAAACACAGTGTTGGTGGTTCATACCTTGCAATGATTTAGTGGACTTGTAACCTCCCTCCACAGAATTCTTCCTCCTGCTGCTATTTGAGATCACAAACCTAAAAGGAAAATATTTTGATAAAAATGAACTTACTAGAGAGAAATATTAAGGAGTTGGTCCTCTGCTACTATGAAGTGCCAGTGCTAAACCAGAGCAGCATACTCTAGCATGGAAAACAGAAGTGGAAAGTCGGTGTTGTAAAAAGACTTTTTTTGCACTTTCTGTGCAGCCTAAATAACTTACTAGAGTGGATTCATGCTACTGCTACATCCTGAGAGATCATCATCCCAGCTGTGCTGATATTAATATCCCATTTCATGTTCTTTCTTGTCTGTCTCCATTGATGTGTGTTGGTATGACTAATATTAACTTGTGAAAAACACTTAAAGAGTTTTTTGAAATGTCACAATTATCTAAGTGCTGTTATTGCCTCATTGTAATGAGTATGAAGGTTACTGTTGCGATTTAGCCCCAGGGAGCAGCTGGGCACCACACAGCCACTGGCTCACCAGCGCCACAGTGGAATGTGGGAAAGTATTGGAAGGGTAAAAGTGAAAACATTTGTGGGTTGAGATAAAGACAGTTTAATAGTTAAAGCAAACACTGCATGTGGAAGCAAAGCAAAGTAAAGGTTTCATTCACTGCTTCCTATCAGCAGGCAGGTGTTCTGACATCTCCACAAAGGCAGAGCTCCATCATGCTTGTGGTTACTTGGGAAGACAAATGCCATCACTCCAAACATCCCTGAGCAATGGCAGCCCTAGCTAGACTCCACCCCTGCCCATTTGATTGCTGAGCATGACACCATATGGCATAGAATAATCCTTTGATCAGTTTGGGTTAGCTGTCCCAGCCGTGTTCCCTCCCAACATCTTGTGCACTTCCAGCTTAGTCATTGACAGGACAGAAAAGGCCTTGACACTGTGTAAGCTCTGCTCAGCAATTTCTGAAACATCCCTGTGTTATCAAAACTGTTTTCATCACAATTTCAAAACCCCATTCTAGCTACTGTGAAGAAATTTAATTCTGTCATAGCTGGAACCAGGGCAAATGTGCAGTGTGATCTAAAAGTCCCATAGATCAGTGTTGTAGGTAGCTTAAAAAAAGAACCCCAAACAAGCAAAAAAACCCCAAAAGAAACAAACCACATTCCTACTGGATAGAAAGAGACTAACTTTGCGTCTCCTGTTCAAAATGCTCTAGTCCTTCTATTTAGATTTTAATTTTTAAGTTAAAATATATCCTTTTGAAGTTGAAATAGTTTGATAAACAAACAAGATCAAAACTTCCATAATTCTAAAATTGTGGGGGTTTTTTTTGTTGTTGTTTTTTTTTTTTTTTAATTAATCTTTCTAAGGAACTTAAGGAGTTTGTCTCTTCTCCAAATGCTTTTCTAGAACAAGCCATGCAATGTGACTCAACAGAGTTGGCATTTGTGTTCCATTTTACAGCCAAATGGGATCTGGTGGAATAACTTTTTGTTCATAGCCTTGCAGATTTGCTAGAGATAGAATTTTAGCTAAGCAGGCTGTGTCCTTCCCTACTCACTCCATATTTGTTGTAAACAGCAACTGACATCACATGCCAGTAGTTAAAGAAGAAACCTTCTTTTCTGCTCAAACTCCATTTTGCCTGAACTTTCATCTCTTTTCCTTTTTACCAATGTGGAAATCAAAATACTGCCAGCATCATGTGCATGTTGCCAAACTGCTCACAGGAAATTTTTAATGCATTTATCCCCCAGCTTATATTTGGTTGAAAAGTTAAATCCTAATGTCTTTCCTTGTTACTGGATATACTTAGTAGGGTTAACTTCCCTTTATATAGTCCCAGATTAAATACAACTGTCACTTACCTAGATTTCAATGAATCTGAATATGACTTCTTTTATTTGTAAAGCAAGTTATTTTTTTCCTTTGGCTGGAAAAAAGTAGGGGAAGTTGTAACAGGCTTTTCAGCTCTCAGATAATAAAAATGCATTTCCAGCCATACAATTTCTGATTTGTTGCAGTCGTTATATTGCTTATATTTTTTATCTATTTTCTTTAACTTAAACTAGTATCACTTTTTATTATGAAAACTATATTTCTGCCTTTATAAAAAAGTCTCTGCAGCTTACTAAGCTTACAACTACTTTGTATTTATTATGAATCTGTCTGCAATGGCAAAAATGACTTACGGATTTTATGTCTTTTGTTGCAAAAATAAAAGAAAATGTAAAAATCTCTTTCTCATCTGAAATACTGTTTCCAGATTTTATTCTTATAAACTGCCAGAAGGTGTAGTGTGATGCTGGGTTGAATCAGTATTTCTGGAATAAACCTTTGTGGGTTATTGGGATAGAAAATAGGAAGTTGGATTTGCTCTGTTACTGTAGCCAACAGTTGTTACCCTGATTAATTAGTGGTTGTATAATTTGCTGTGTTAGATGGATAGTTAGCATAAAAATACAGTCACATACCTTGCTTTTCATCTTCTCTTGTATAACTAAACTATTAATAATTGCACTTTGAATTACTTTGTTTTTCATATCCCTCCCATATATTGGAGGTTTCATTTGCATAAGTTTACAAGTTTTTATTTTGCAGTTGGGATAATAAGGCAGATAGATGGAAGTTTGCAACAAAATATATTCATCAAAACAAGCATGTCTAAATTGTCACTAAGGTGTTGATCTTGCTTACTAATGAAGACAGTGGTCACTAACTTGTAAGCTGTGAAGAAAGGGACTAAGTTGCTTGTAGTACACATAATGTAAACACTACATTTTAACTGAAACCTTTGAGCTTTGTTCAAATCTATCACATGATCCTCACCTCCATATTTTTGTACTATCTATTGGACTACTTTGTGTATTGAATATCTAAATACTGTTTATTTACCCAAGTAACCTCATTAACTTCATTAGGTATATGTGTTGCTATAAATGAGTCTGCAAAACCATTTAGAGTACTTGTTAACTCTATATTTTGTATTTGTTACTTTTAACACTTTGAAATATTTTATCTTATGTATACAGTAAGACTTCCTAAAGCATTTATGGAATTATTTATGCGTGGAATACTTTCGAGAAATCTTGCCTTAAAGTTCTTTGAAGCTGGCTTATAGGATTGACTTGAAAAGGGCTATGGGAGGCATGGAAGGTCACACAATCTCCTTGACTGTATTAGATCTGTGCCTTTCTTACACTTGCTTAGCAGCAGAAGGCACATCTGTGTTGTGTCAGTGCAATGTAAACCTGAAGTCACAAAAAGGTTAAAGCAGCAGTTTTGGACATGCAAAAATCTTATTTATGGATAATAAGTCAGCGTTCTTTCTGTGTGTATGTATGTAAACCTGAAATTGTTAGACTAGTCAGTCTTAAGTATCTACTCATTAATAGTCCAGATGAAGTTTTTACAGAAAAGGAAAAAACAAGCAGAGGGCAGTTATAGCTGCACAAACAATTATTGGTTTCTGCTCTTTTTCCTAGTATTATGCTTATCCTTCCCCTGCTCATCTGCCTCCACTTGTTGATGTTTTCTTAATCTTCAGTTGAAGATGCACTTGAAGTTATTCTTACTTAAAATTATTTTATATGTTTTCTCTTTCTTCCATAGTCTGCAGTTCCACATCTCATCCACACTTATTTAATATGGTGGTCCATGCATGTTAGCTACTACTCCTATGGTTTTTTATTACTCCTAAACACATTTTTGTCTGGGTTTGCATTTCTGTAGTCAACTGTGAGTGGATTGTTCAAAACTGTGGGCTCTCTAGTGCAAAGGCTTTGTCTCATTTCTTATTGTTCCTGTACATGTATTTCCATCTTTTATCTCTACTTCTCAAAGATTCAAAGCAGGCTTGCATTTCTCTGAACAATATCACTGTGCCTGTTGCAAAATACTTTGTTCTGCATAGACTGCTACAGCTCTTAATTTAAAACTCTGGTTGTACCATCAGAGAAAAAAAAAAAAAAAAAAAAAAAAAAAAAAGAGAGACAAAAAGCAGAGGAAACCAAATTAGCCTTAGACAGCCAGTCAATTAGAGAAATTTCTATCACAGCTAAATGAGGTAAAGAAAAGCTGCAGGCAAGTTTGAGAATTTCATGCAGGGTGAGCCTGACTGTAGCAAGAATTGGTCCTGAGGCCTTGCAAGCCCTTTACAAAGCTTATGGTCTGTTACTGAGGATGTCATTGCTGAACTACAGGGCTTCACAGCCATAAAACATGGCATGCATAAAACAGTTACTTCTCCTGATACAGATTTAGTTTTCAAAATCGCCTGTTTTAATCTAAGTTTTCATTAGAAATCTCCAGAGAACTGTTGACTATGAAATCCTTTCCTGGTCTATGTCCTACCCGGCAGCTAGGGTGACCCTTCCCTGACTAACTCCCTAAATTTGTGATAGCTGGATACAGAGCTATTCATAAAATATTATAATCATTAAATATTTCAAAAGCCAATTAACATTAGAAGCCTGGGTTAACATTAGAGAAATAATCTTGATGCAGAAGTGTCTGTTTGCCTTCTTTGACTTTGCAGTGCAATTTGAAAGACTACCTTATCTGACTGTAAGTTGAGCATTTTAATCACAGAATAGTTTGGGTAAGAAAGAACCTTAAAGATCATCTAGTTCCAACCCCCTGCAATAAGCAGGGACATCTTTTACTAGATCAGATTGCTCAAAGTCCTGTTAAGCCTGACCTTGAATGCCTCCAACAATGGGACATCCACAGCTTCCCTGAGCAACCTGTTCTAATGTCTCACCATAATCTTGTAACTGTAAAAAAACCCAATGTTCTTATGTGTAATCTAAATCTACTCAATGCTTTAAAACTTTGTCACTCTCCCTAACACTTCAGACCTTGTTAATGCATTTCTCTCCATCTTTCTTATAACTTTATGTATTGAAAAGCTCCAGTGGGATCTCCCTGGAGCCTCATCTATGGTGAACAACTCAAACTCTCTCAGCCTTTCTTTACAGGAAAGGGATTTTGTGGCCTGCCCATGGACTTGCTCTAATGTATCTGTTATGTTCTTGTGCTGGGTCCACACACTTGGGTGCTGCATTCTGGTTGGGGTCTTACAGGAGTAGAGTAGATGGGGACAATCCCCTGCCTCACCCTTCTGGTCACACTGTTTTTGATGTAGCTCAGGATATGGTTCACTCTCTGGCCTGTAAGTACACATTGCCTGCTCACAACCAGGCAATGTATACTTACAGGCATCCAGGCATCTTATTCACCACTATTCCTGGATCCTTCTTCCCAGGGCTGTTCTCAATCCATTCATTCCTTAGCATGCACTGATATCAGTAAGTGCCCTGACCTTGCTGCAGAACCTTGTACTAGGCCTGATTGAATTTCGTGAAGTTTTCATGGGCCTATTTGTCAAGCCTGACAGCATCCTTCTGGATGACACCACTTCTGTCAAACTACAACACTCAGCTACGCACTTGCTAAGGCTGCACTAGATCACAGTGTGTCCTTAATGAAAGTATTGAGCAGTATCAGTCCTGATATGACCCATGAGGGGCACCTCTTGTAATTCATCTCTATTTGGACACTGAGCTCTTGACCACCATCTTTGGATGAAGGTATCCACCCAAGTTCTTCTCCATTGACTGGTCCATCCATCAAACCCACATCTTTCCAATGTAGAAGTGTGGAAGTTAGGGGGGACTGCATGAAACATCCTGCAGAGGTCAAAGTATTACACTGAGGTCCAGGGACTTGAAAGATGAGGAAGGAGCACTTGCCAATGAAAACAGAGACAAAAAAGTCATTAAGTAGCTCAGACCCCTCCATGTCTTCAAGACGAATTTTGTTGCGGAAATAATGGTTAAACATTGGAATGGACTGCCCAGGGACCTGGTGGGGTCATCCTGGGGGAGTTCAGGAAACTCATGGTACTTAGTGCCATGGTCTAGTTGACAACATATGAAACAATTAAGGGTTGGACTCTATGATGTTAGAAGGCCTGTCCAGCCTAAATGATAGTGTGAATCTGATTTATTGGGGGAATACAGTTTATTTTGTCTTCCTTTCAGACTAACATACCTGCAGAAACTGTTTATATTGTTGACAACCCTTGCCAAATTCAGCTCCAGCTGTGCCTTCCTTTGTTTTCTTGATCTTGTCCCTCCATTCCCAGGTTCCATGACTATATTCTTCTCATGATTTTTTGTCTGCTTCTTAATCTAAGATTTAGACCATGTACCCTGCTTTACAGAAGGTCAGCATTTGAACTGAAAGGACCTTTAGTAGAAACATATGCTTCGTCTCAATGGAAATCCCTCTTACTTTAAACAGTTTGAGAATGCCATCTTCTTAGATAATTTTTCATTCTTCTACATGTTTGAGTTCTTTGGTTCATTTGAGTTCTTTGGTTCTTTGCAAATCTTTAATTTTGGAAGCTGGAGAGAAGTTGTGAAACTTTCAAAAACAGAGTAGGTCAGGCTAAATCTCCCATTTCTGTTTTGAGATGAAAAACTGGTTTAGAAGCAGAAACTTGTGAGAAGATGGTATCTCTGCTGCAAAATGTGTGAAGTTTTGCTTACTTCTTAAAAGATGCAGACAATTTAATGTAGACTGTATAAGCAGCTTCCTGGTGGCAGCAGAGGAAAACTTGCACAATCATCCTCTTTGAATTTCTTGGGTGACTGTGGGCACCTTATAAGTGAAGAAGTCTCCTAAACTGACTAGCAATTAAATTTGTGCCTGCCTGGGTATTTACCTTGCAATATAGAGAGGCTGTAACAAAGAAGCTGTGGGGCGTTTTGTTTTTGTTTTGGGGTTTTTGTGGAGGGTTTTTTGTTGGTTTGGTTTGGTTTTTTTCAACTAATAGCTTCCTTGGGTTTTAAAATTTTATTCTGTGTATTTGTATTTAAAAATGTCAATTGTAATAAACTACTGAGAAGGTGCATTCTGGGGGAAAATTAATCAAGCAGTGAGTGATTGGACAGCTGTAGTATACTGCAGTTATCCTCAATGCTATCAAGTCAGCTCTTCTGTAAAGCAAATGGTAACAGTGATTCACTGAAACAACATGGAACATATTTCAGTGCTGTTCATCTCATTAATCTCACGTGGACAGTAAGAAAGCTTTTCCAGCATTGTGTTGTTGTGGTGTGTGTTTTTATTTGGTTGCTTGGTTGTTTTTTTCCCTCTCCCATCAAAACTTTCAGTTGCCCAATTACTACCCACTTGCCATCCATTCCTGACTAATCATGATGAAATTTGCATGTGAAATCGGTTATTTAGCAAAATAAGTGTTTAAATGAAAGAAGACCCAACCCCCCCACACCCTGAATATGAGAAGTCAAGTATGAGTGGAGTTCAGTCTGTTTGCAGATATTTATTTTTCTGGGACCCTCTACCAGAATTCTATGACAACTGCAAATTCTAAGAGATTACTTCTCTTTGCTCACTGCGTGCTTGTCAGTAGTTGGGCTTTCTTCATGTTTAAAATGTAGCTTTTAAAAAAAAATCAGAAAAAAAACAGAGTTAAAATTTTATTCTTTGTTACATGATTTGCAAAATTAAATGTCATAATCACCTTTTAAAGGGATAAAGAAGAGATGGTTTTAGCAGTGCTTAAGTCATACTCAGCACTTCAAAGTCGTTTTATGGATTTAGCTGCCCCTCATATCTTCTTTTGGTTATTTTTTAGACTTAGATAATAACCAACAAAAAACCTAAATCTTTTTCTTTAAAGATAAGCTCTACATTATAGGAATTTGACTTTCTGTTTAGGTCATGCATGGGATGGTCTGTGTGAGAGATAAGGGAGTGTAAGTGTGGAGAAAAGAGAAAATATATTCCTTGTAGGCTTAGTGATTTCAAGCTGTTGTTTGTAAAATACATTTCAGAAATTAGTTACTTATACCCAGGTTTTTGATATTTTAATTTTTTTTTTTTCCTGGAATACTGGTGTGAACGATAAATACAAGAAAAATGTATTGGTTGGTGTTTTTGTCTGGTTTTTTTTTCTTTTTTATTCTATTTATTTCTATTTTCTAATGATTAGTTGGGTTTGGTTTTTTGAGGTAGCAGTAGAACTGACTCTAATTCTTGCACACTGAACCTCTAAATGCTGGTTATTGGAAACTGTTCACTCAGAAAAACAAAAGTGGTAGTGGCATTTAAAAAAAACAAACAGACAAAACAGAAACCAAAACAAGCACAAACCAAACTCAAAAAACAAATAATAAAACCTATACAACAATTTACTAAACTCCAGGGAAAAAATACAGAGTATAACCTGAATACAGCCTTTGCTAAAATTAGTAAAATATGAGAGGAGATATTGGTAGAAGTATTGCTGTAAACTTTGTTATTTATTAGATTTATTTATTTATTTATTTATTTATTTATTGTTTATGTATTCTGCTACACATTTGCTATGGGACAGGCAGGAACAAGGCACATGTGGGTTTTTTTTATTTATTTGTATGAGTTTCCCTCCACTCCCAGTATCATCAAGTGCAGATCCATTAGAGTTTGCACTTAATAAAATTGTTCTATCTACAGACTCATGTCAAAATAACACTGCATTAGGAAATTTCGGAAATTAAGAATTTAGGAAATCACTGGCTGTTTTGTGGGCATTTTGTAAAGATGTTTACAATTACAGTTTTGTTGAAATAATTAATCGTCATGACCTCTACGTATCAGTTTCATATATAATTCAACATCTCACAACCATTAGTGGCTAGCAGCTAACAAAGTTTCCTATGACCAAGGCAGTCCATTTGTAAAACTTGTGTGATTGTGCCCAGTCAGTTTAAAACATTTTGTGGAGCTCCCTATTCCTACAGGTTAGTATGGTGCAAATTACGAATTGTAAAATCAGCGGACTTACATTATGGAAAAGAATTGAGTTCAGAGAGTTCTCATATTACTGTCATTTTCAAAATAGAGATTTTTTTTTTACTATATCTGAAACTGCTGAGCTCTCTTACATTGCAAACAACTGTTCTCAGATACTGCTTATGTCAGTAACTTGTCTACTTGTCTAAGTGTTTTTTTCAGATCAAAGTTGACATCATGTAAATATTCAAGAGCAGAAGTAGTAATTTCTTTCAGTCAGTGGACTTCTGAAAGCAATAGACCAGCCTAGATTGGTATAAGGGAAAAAACAAGTTTCTTTATTTGTAAATCCATGTGGTATATTCTAATGGTAGCCATGAGAATGATGGGCCAAAATTAGAGTCTTATTTGTGTCTTAGTGTTTTTCTATTTTTGTGCCATGATAGGTAAATTTTAGTCCAATAGAAGTACAATGCCAAAAATGTAGACTTTCAAAAAAAAAAGCAAAATTGATGCCCCAAAAAAGGTAATTAAACTATGGTATTGTGTTTTTAAGTGTCAAGACTCAACAAAACTAGTAACAAGGTTAAATTGCTTGTGATACAAAATTGAAAACAAGGTGTAGAAAGTGAATTAATGAGACTGCAGGTGTCAATAAGAAGGCATAAATCCTACAAAGTCCAGGTGCTTGATTTGAGATCATAGGAAGAAATGGTCTTGGACCTGAACCTGTGATCACTAAAAGAAAGCATTAAAACTAGCGGGTCTGTTTTACAATCTAAAACAAACCATGAATAAGGCCAGTGCTAAGTTTACCTGGTGTATACTTCTGTGAAGTAATTGCATGAATATTGAAAATATTTTTAAAATACCTCAGGGATTTAAAATATATCTCAACTTGTAAAAGATCCTGTGACATTAGCAGAACAGGTAGGAAAGGCAAAACTCTTAAACCACTGTTAATATCATGTGAAGTGACAAAAGATAGGCTAAAAAGCTATGGTACCCTAATTTGCAGCTCATTAATATTAAGTTAATCACCTTCTGATGAACTGATAGAACTGAAGAATTTTGTAAGAGAAGAGAAGAAAAACTTTAAAATATAATAAATGTGAAAACTTAATTTAGATTTTTTCTTATTTGGCTTATGCTGGGAAATGGCTTTCTTAGAAATTGTAACTACTTTAGGGACGTATATTGGAGACGTGAAATTGGAAATATTTAAAGCTAATTAAAAATCTGAAAGAGCAATTTTCTTTATCAATACTTAAGGAACTTCTTAAAGTCTAGACAGTTTCTAGGAGACTTTAACTAAGATTTACTTTTGCATTACATTGGCACACATGGTAATGGGAACCTACATGGACCTGCTGGGATGGGTATGTTGCATAGAAATCAAGGTTGGAGCCCATTCCTCCCCATTACCTTTTGAGTAATGTTGTGAATATTTGGGTTTTTTTTGTGACAGAGAAGCAGCTCTAATACTCAAGTCCTCATCCCTCTGATATCACAGCTGTATCCAAACTAAGCATGATTCACTTCAATACTCACATGACAGATGCCATGAGGTACTAGTTTCAATGAAGTCTTAGCTGCTTATACTACAGAACTTTAGGTTTAAGAGGGAAAAAAATGTCTGCAACAGGTCTCCCACTCCATAGATGCACAGAAAGGACAAAATGGATGTGAACAATAAGTACAAATCTTTGGAGAGAGTAAGATCTGCACTTGTGGTTGCAGACTGTATATCAGCTCTGTGGCTGAGCTCAGGTTCTTCTCGTGCAGTCTTTCCCCTCTGAGGGGAAAAGCATGAAGCAGGCAGCGTGCACACTGACACAGCACAGCTTTCCTCACACTGGTGGTTTCCAATATGCCTTTACCAACTTGCATTGCATATTGCCAGAAATGGTTACGTGGCTATAGAAGCAAAAGCTCTGTATTCTAGTAAGTTAGTGAAACAGGGAGCTTCCCTCCCAGGTTAATTTGAAACAAGTCTGTCTTGTACTGGACAGGAGACAAGGAGAGGACAATTTGTATTGTCAGAACTCCTGATTGCATTGATCAAATGGTGTTTTGTGTGGTTTTTTTGTTTGTTTTTTTTGGTTTTCTTCACTGAAAAGTCAAGCAGCAACTGCAGTCTAGATTAATGTAATTTATAGAATATTGGTAGGAATGATGAGATCACTTACTATGGTTGAGTTAGACTGACGTGTGACTTACCTGAAACAACTTCTGTTTTACTAACAAGCAGTAACTCCTTACACAGACTTCAAAATATATGTGTATATGCAGAACATTTCTGCTGGAAATGAACATCTGAAACTACAGTACCACATCAAGGTAGTCCCAATATAGTCCTGTCTTATTACTTTCTATCTAAAAACTTCGCCTGAACTTTTCTCCTTAGATCTAGTTTCTGAAAAGGTTGTACTGTAAAATTTGCATTCTGGTGTTTTGTTTCTTCAGAGAGTAGGCGTGAATCAATAGCTGAGTGGTTAATAAGTGGCTAAATCCTGGACTGGTCACTTCACTCTGTCATCAGCTTCTTTCTAGCTATAAAATTTCAATTAGTTTGACTCTTACAGGGATTTTGAAATATTTTATTAAAAATTACCACAGCAGAGTAAGAGCCTTACTTGTATGTTGTATATGGAGATATTAAATCTAACCTTAGACCTGTAAGGAATTGAGACATGTAGAAGGCTTACTTTTTTTTGCTACTGAATTCTAAATGGCACACCATAGCCTTCTGAATGTTGGCTGGAAAAATCTAGTGGCCATTGCTTCTAAATGGTTACAGTCTTCTCCCTAGCCCATGCAGGCCCTTCCTTCAGCCCTCCTGCTTTGTTTTTTACTAATGGTCCTATGTAAAGCCTCCATTTCCTAGGACTTTCATTATTTTTGACTTTCTTCTCCCTGATGACCTCAGGTGACTTCATCTTAATTTCTGAATATTGAAGAAAAAAATAGTGTTTATAATCAGAACTCATTTGAACATTTTCCTTTCAAGGTGCCTAATAAGTAATAGTTACCTGGAAGGGCACATTTCTGTGTACCTAGAAATCTTTCATAAACTGAATTAAAATGAATTTTTATTTCAATTCTGTACAAAATTCTATAAAGCTTTATTGTTTTTATAAGCCTGATGTAGTTAGTCTTAGATATCTTTAGTGTTGAACCACATCTAATATGTAATGTCTATCTAATAGTGAAGAAATTACTTTAGTCTTAACATTCATATTCCTTCCCCTGGTTATTTCTGTTGTCAGAGATGTTGAAAAGACAAACAGGGAGGTAAAGATGCTTGTTGTAAGCAATTGCATGGGTCATTAGTTAAAATGAGCATTTAAATGGATAAATGATGCCCCTTCAGATTACAAACACAGAACTAAATTAGTAAAAATGCATAACTCAGCACGGTTGTTTTATGATCACTAGTTGGGTGTTCAACCCCTAGCTGAAACATAAAACTGAAAATCTTTTAAAGTACTGTATCATATAATTAAATTTGGTTGTTATATCGTTTGATACATTATACTATAATACCTGTCTGATACTTAGATTTATACTGAAACATGTTAGAATGAGTAATATATTACTTCTTATATTTAGGGAACTTAGGAAATAACACGAAAATAGATGGAAATTTATACCACCCTTCTGTTGCTTCTCTTCCACACAAAAACTAGAAAGTCAGCATACAGTTATAAAAACACACAAGCATTGTGACATTAATAAATAAATTAATTCCAGTATTTTGAGCTATGTTCTTCTTGCAAAAAGACTTTGAGTTTTGATCAAACTCTCTGTTTCTTCACTTATTTTTCTTCAGATCTTCATGTATATTCATATAATCATAAATCAAAGTGTGCTTGTAATTTACTTAATTACTTGTCCAAACCTTTTTTTTGTTTAAGTGTATTTTGAATAACAGGAGGTTAAAAATTTTAACTTGTAATTAGGTAGGTTTCTTGTTATACCTCTTTGTGATTCTTAAACTAAATATGGCATTGATGTCAACTCTACTTTTACTGAGAGGCTACACAGACCTAAGTTAGAGTAATCTAATCTTCTGTGAGGACACAATCAAAATACTTGACATAGTGGTACAATTTCTTTTCCTGAAGTTAAAAATTGAGAACAAACTGTGGACAGCTTTAGAGGCCTTAACGATTTGAATGATACAAAGAGGCCCTTGTGCAACTGTTGATGTTCAGTTCTCATTCTGACATGAAAGCGGACTTCTCCTTGGTCCCCTCTTACAACTGAACAGGCCAGAAACCAATGAAGCATATGGTGATCCTCTGTTCTTTCTGCAGGAACTTTCACAACAGCATCAAACCACCAGGGAATAGCAGAATGCCTCTTCCAGTGGAAGACTGCCCTTGAAATGCAAAGATCATGCCTAATTTTCATGAAATGTTCCATTTTGAAGAGGTGTTGTATCTCTGTTCTTTTTCAGAATAAGTAGATTGCAGTCTGTTGGATGAGCTATTGTAGACATTGAGCATCAGGAGCTATACAGAAATACTGTTAGGTCAGTGGCAGACTACAGTTTTTAAATCAGCAAAGTGATTTGCCACCAAATGAAGTGATGGGCTGAGTGAATCAAAAAATATCTCTGCTCTGGACTGAGAGCTACTCAACACTTTTGGAAGCAGCTTGAGGAAGAAAAAGGTACCATTTCATTGCAAATCACACTAAAGTAGCTGTAAGAACAAGATGTAATAGTATAAGCATAAACAAATGATCTGAAGGAAAATAAATTCTCTGAACAAATAGGATGGCAGTCAGAAAAACAGTGACAAACTTTTTTACTTTTATATTAATCAGAATCTTTGCATGTGTACTACGTATTTCAGGAGAAACTAGCTAGAAAGTGCTACCCTAGGAAACAGTTTAAATGCTCATAATGGATCATGAGCGAGCATCATTTTACGGGGGAAATAAAACAATGCTACAGTTAGAGGGAGAATAAGTTAAAGAATTCTGGAAAATTATTCTGTATCTTCCTGCTAGGGGCTTGCATCTCACTCTAGGCAAGACAATTCCAGAAACATGTAGACAAAGAATTTCCACAGAACAGCAACAGAAATAATGAGAGGCAAAATGAGAACCGAAACTTTAAAAGGAAATAATTCCCAAATCTCAGCAAGAGTAAGAGTTGATAGTCTTTGTGTATGTTAAAAAAAAAAAAAAAATGTATGAAAAGGAACTAAAATTAACTTTCACCCATCTGCTCCAGGCAAAAAGAATAAGCATCATTCAGTTTTATCTTAAATATAGTTATGAAGTTCCTTTTTTAGTAGTGTGACAGTTAAAATTCATTTACCTTCATTCTTGAACTGTCATTGAAGAGCTGCTGTTGTTTTTAAAAGTGTATGTGTATGGAGCTGCACTAGGAAACAAGCTGAAATAGACTATTTTAAACTTATGTGTTGTCTCTAGTTAGATACCAGAAGTTTTTTACACAATTCATTGTTTAATTTGTGCCATTATGATGAATTATGATTATTGTAGTGATTCATAATTTCATGGAACTTCATGTTCAAAAGAGAACAGAAGTAGGAAGAATCTTCAAATTACCTTGTTTCTGTCACAGTTCAAATATCCTGGAACTTCAGTTTCTTGTGAAATGGAATACGTTTTCTATAGCTTCGAGTTCTTTATAATACTTTGTTCAGTTTGACAGTGTCTGATGAAAGCCAGTCTTTTTTATTTTTTCAAGTTTATCTAGTATTGGATTTGCATGGCCAAGTTTTAGGGGGCAGATGCAGCAAGGGTTAACCCACCAAATTATCTTTCTTATTCAGAGCTTTAATTACCACACAACTATCCTATTTCAGCAGTATTACATTTATAGTACATGTATGCTAAACTTAAGAAGACAGTTGTGTTTCTTGTGACAAAGATAATATCTAGGTATTTACACAGACAGGAAATTCCTGACTAAAGATTATCATTCTTTAAAATATGTAAGTTTTTTTTAAGAACTGTTATAAATGTGTCCATAATAACATCTAAAGTGTAGCATGACAGGGAGTAAAAGTGTCAATAAGAACTTCCTGCAGTTACATGGAGTTAGCATATGAGAAAAAGAAAATAATCTGGTGTTGTAAACACCTATTTGGTAATTACATTATTAATTATTTAAAAAATTAATTATTTTCTAAAACTATTCCAATTTATTAGAATAATATAGAAAGCTTCTGCTTGTTTCCTTTCTGAAGGATTTGGAAAGGGAGAATAAAATTGGGTGATTTGTATTTAAGTTGGTCAAAAAAACCCCTATTATTCCAGCCATGCATGTTGCAATAAAAAGGTCAGTTTAGATAATACCAGATAGGAGAAACTTAACTGCAATATAATTTTTATTAGGAATATATCTAATAAAATTTTCAATTCTGAGTTTCTATGCCAAATTATGGGGTGATTTCTACCTTACTTTAAATTTCAGACAGGTTTTTCTCAAGAATTAGTGCTTCATCAAATTCTGTCAAAAGCTAGGCACAAGTATGCCAGATTTCTGTAACTAACCTGACACGGTATCTTGGAGTACTGTTATTGAAGTAATATGCTTTTATCTATCCTGAACCACAAATAGTTTCTGGAATGTGTAGGAATAGATAGAAAAGAACAGGTTTTCTGGGAGGAACTTTGGGAAAAAAAAATAATTTGAAGTCCTCTTGCTTCAGTTGCTCAGACAGAACATGAAATCAAAATTTGAAAATACACATAAACATGACTACAAGAAAAAAGGTGAACTTTTGTCATCATTTCAACCTCATGGGGGGATGGACGGACAATGGGAAGGTGGAAAGAGACAAAACTTGTTGGCTGAGAGTTCATTTTCTTCATAGTATCTAGTACCTCTTAAACTATCTCAGCCAAAACTGGCATAACCTTTTCCTGAGTCATTAATCTTTCTTTATTCCCTATACTTCAGATCTGGCATGAACTTACGACAAATTGCATTGTCTCTAAGTTGATCAATTAGGTGTTCAGCTTTCAAAACCAGTATTACCTAAATCTTAACTGTCACTGATGCAAGTAGAAATTCTCCTGGCAGATAATGGTTAGTACGGTATTTAGCTTTTTTGAAATTTACACTCCTAATTGCCAATTTTTTCTTAAGGAAATATTCTTATGCATTTAAGTATATGTATAAGTTATATATATAAGTTGTATGGGTGGAAACTGTGCCTGCTAATGCAAAATCTTTTTTCTCCTTAGGATTGTCACTTTTTCACTCCTGTCTGGCTAATCCTTGTATTTGAAATGCCACACAAGGTATATTGTCAATTGCAGCATAAAGGGAGATAGTATATAGAAATGCTTCCCCAGCTGTCCAAGAAAACAAAAGGAACAAAAAAAAAATCTTCCTCAATTTCATAATTTTTTTGGTTCTAAAGACAACGTATGTGTATTACTTTTTACATGTCTTATGAACATACTTAGTATCAATGCCATGTAGGTTTTACTTGGTAATTTCTATGAATTGATTTTAGAAGACTTGTGTAGTTTTTTTTGTTTTCGTTTTTTTTTTCCTCACAAGGATTTAAAAGTTAACATATATTAGTTATCTTGTAGGAATGCCTCTACAGTATTTTCTCTGGTTGTTTGTGCAATGCTAATAAATGAGAAGATTACTATAAAAATATAGGTTTTGATGATTTAGTAGATGTAATTTCTGTAGTCTTACTCTGCTACTGCTTTCATATGATTCTTTAATTAAACAACTCAGATCATCTGGTTGAAGTCCATTAACATTTATATCATTTGGAGAATATTTGCCACAGCAGGATGCTTCTCCTTGTGTGAACTAGTGTGAAAATTTACATAAAATAACACAGGGAGAGAAGATCAATTAAGTTGGAAAAGACCTCTCAGATAACAGTGTCCAGTCTTTGACTGAACACCACCTTGTCAACGAGATCATGGCACTGAGTGCCACATCAGTTCTTTCCTTAAACACTTTCAGGGACAGTGGTTCCATCACTTCCCTTTGCACCTGTTTCAGTCTCTGATCAGATATTTTGCGAAGATATTCTTTCTAGTGTCCAACCTCAATCTCCCCTGGTGCAGCTGAAGACCATGTCCTTTTGCTCTGTCACTAGTTCCCTGGGAGAAGAGACTGGCCCCCGTCCCCCTGACTACAGCCTCCTTTCAAATAGCTGGAGAGAGCAATAGGGGCACCTGAGCTTTCTTTTTTCTCCAGCCAACCCCAGCTCCCTCAACTGCTCCTCACAGGACGTATGCTTCTGTCAATGGGTGACTTTACCTTTAAGATAGCTTTGGGAGCTAAGGAAGTTGAAGCTGCTGGTGGCTGATGAGAGTCTTTTCTCCTGACCTTAGATCAGGAGAATGATCAGTCATTTCTAAGAATTGACAGCAGTTTTGACCATTGAAAAGTGAGATCAACTTGTGAACACCACCTTAAGATGTAAAGCCAGAGTTCTCTTGCTCTGTTTTTGGTTTCCAGCTTCTGAAAAGGTAACGAGGCTCTGTCTTGGCCTTCCCCCTTCCTCCAGGCCGGACAAGGCCGCAGAGGACGGAGGTGGGGGAGGAAGAGAAACGGAGCCGGCCAGCCGGGCTTAGTTTGTAGTTTCTGCTGCTGGACTGAAACCTGACACTATGAACATCTGCAGCTTTTCTAAGACTTTAATTCTTTTACTACCTGGATAAAACGTACAGATTACTCTTTTTTCTTCAAGAGACAGAGAGAGAGAGAGAGAATCAACATGAAGAAGACAGTGAAGAAAAGAGTTAAGTTTTAGATGGGGAAGAGAGAATAAGGAGATGCTTTATAAGCTGAAATATTTTTCTGTTAAAGTTATGGAGATGGACAATAATGTTTTGAAAAAAACTCCTTTAATTCATTACAGAGTATGTTGGGAGGAATAGAGCGTTCAAAGTGTGGATTTTGAGCAAAAAGTAGAGTAATTGTGATACAGTGAGGTGCTGGAACAGAGTAAAGTGAAGATTTGAGGCCTTGAGGGCAATGAGAAAACTGTTTTCCAGCGAAGATCACAGAGACAGATGAAGAGGACTTTTGCCTTTGAATAACTCATCCTTAAAAATTGATATCCCTAGACTCATGGCCCATACACATCTGAGTGATGTGAAATGGGAGGAGTGAACTGATGGCAGATTTCCGGGCAGCTGGCATCAGAGAAATAGAAAACTATAACAGAAATAGTTTTCTCATGAGAAACTCCATAGATTAGCAGAAGACTTCTGTTTCTCTACAAAGACTGATGAAAAGACTCTAGCAGGAATTGGGACTCTTTTAAACACCAAAGTTCCAAAGTTTTTGGTCTCTATGTTGTCATGTGAACAAGGGAATGGTTGGGTAGTGGGGGATATAAGGGTTTTCTGGAAGTTTATTCTGGTGTTCTTATTCTTGTAGTTGTATTAATAAATTTTCTTTATTTCCTTTTAAGTTTTAAGCCTGTTTTGCTCTTGTTCTAATCCATATCTCACAGCAAGAAGTAAGTAATTTTTTAGTTACTGCCTTAAAACCACATTTATTTGGTGCGTTGGCCAGGAAAACGAAATTGGCAAATCTAAACCACTACAGCTTCAGACCCTTCCCCAGGCCATTGCCCTTTTCTGGACTCACTCCAGCACTTCAATATCTTTCTTGAAGTGAGTGGCCCAGACCTGGACACACTCCCCTAGTCCTGCTGGCCCACTATTCCTGACACAAGCAAGAATACAACTGGCCTGCTTGGTTACCTGGGCACACTTCTGGCTCATAATTGGGAGCCAGCAGTTTCACTATTTCAGCATTCTGTTTTAAAAGCAAAAAGTTTATGATGCCAGTTTGTTTTAGAATATTGTATATAAGTTTTTAACTTCTACAGGAATTTTCCATAAGAAGTAAAATAGGTTGGGTATGGTTATTTCAGCAGTGAGCGTAACACTCCCAGCTGGGAAAAGTGATACAGCAATGTTGCCATGAACTCATCACCCGGGTGGGGCATGAGACTTCAGGGAAAATGACAACCAGTATTTCACCACTCTTGTATTATTAACATATGCAGGAGGAGTAATGACAACAACCTGGGGGCATTCAGTTTGCTAAAGTTGCTATTTGGATGGCTTTGATACTGGAAAAATTGCAAAAAATGTCAACAAGGACAAATATCAAAATTTTCACCTGTGATAGATTAAATCCTTTTTCCGGTTTAGTGTAGGGAGTGGTTGGTCAGGTTGCAGCTTAGCTGAAAGAGAGTTGGTGTCCTGGCAGATAGTCAGCAGAACGTGAGCCAGCAGTGTGCATGGTAATGATGAAGGATAGTGGCCTAGTGAGCCTATCTAAAAGAGCATAGTCAGTAGGTTAAGGAAGTAATTTCCCACTCCTGATCCCTGTATTTAGTGTTTATTCACTTACCTATAGGACTACTGCATCCAATTTTTGCTCTCTTAACACGAGGAAGACATTAACAGACTGGAATGAGTTTGGTGTAGAGCTGACAATCTGCCCCACTTATCCTGTAAGGAGAGGCTGAGGCAACTGGGCTTCCTCAGCCTTTCAGAAGAGATGGCTTCAAGGGAACCTGGCAGCAGCCCCTTAATCCAATACAGAGATGTTTCCAGTAAATTAGATCTGGGGGAAACAATGGGAGGGAAAACAAATGGTCATAGTGGGATACAATGGAAGTTCCAGATGAATAAAATAGGAGTTATGATAAAAATAGTCAAGCCATGAAACAATGAGTGTTAGAACTTTTGTCTTCTCGAGTTTTCAAGACCTAAGGAGAAAATGTCCTCAGTAACTGGGACTGAACTTGTTGACTCTGTTTTTTATGAAAGTAATTGCTTGCATTTATGCAACACATTGAAGTGTGTCTGTCCTAGGTGTTAATTTTATGGTAAGCTGATTCATTCTGCTGAATGTGGATTAGATGTTTGTTGACTGTAAAGAACATTTAGATAGTCTGTGTATCTGCAGGTGTCTTCATCTAAGTTTCTTAAACAGTCTTATCTCTAAAAGTAATACAAATCTAATCTGGGGAATTTGGACTCCCTCTTTTAAAGGAAAGAAACAGATACCTCTGAAGACCTTTCATCTCAGTCTTCTTTGTAAACTATTTTAGGAAGTGAATCATTTTTTGTGACATTTCTTTTCTGTCCCAAATGCCTATCTATCAAAAAGAAAAATCATTTTGAGATTTCAGCTTTTCTCTTATCAACATGAAGATCTGCAAACCTGATTTTTGAAGATCTTAAGCATTGCACAATTGCTTAAAAAATTATATTTGAAAAGCATGTCCTCATGTTCAACTGAAAATTGTATTTTTTATTTTGGAAAATTTATGATAGAGTCTGTAGTCTTCCAGCACTGTTTAGTGTTTAAGTGGAAAGACTGTGCACTGATTAACTTTCAAATGTTCACTCAGGTTGACCCTTTTTGGAGCAAAGTGTTTTGCTCCAAAGACATAACCGTTATAAACAATTTCATGTTTCATGTTTCAAAATAACTGGTTTTGGATATTATGGAGACATAATTTGTCATTTTCCCATTTCATGTAGGAGAGGAAGACTTGGTTAAGATACTTATTGAGGGAATAAAAAAAAAAGATTTAGCACAGCAGTTTGTGACAATTATTTGCTTCACTCGGCTACTTTGATTGGCTGAGCAATTATCTCAATTAGGGGTAGCTGCAGTTAGGGCCGAGTACCAAGTTGTGCTTGTGCTTGCATCAGATAGCATGCTATAAAATAAAAGTGTTCAGGTAATTCCTAATTGCTTTGTTGTAGAAGATGAGGTATTCAGCAGTAGAAATTGTCCCCATTAACAGATGGATGGAGGACAGATTTGTGATGGCAAGTAAAATGGGCCTGGCATCATATCTTGAAATCCTGTTGAACTCTACCACTTACAGTACACAGTAATGTCATCTGGGAGCTGCTCTGTGAGACTGCACATCCTGAGTAATTTGGGAGCTGCTCTTCCAAATCATTTAGTGCCCTTAATGTCAGATGACTTCACCAGAAAATAATTCTCTTTTAAACAGAGAAAATTAAGATGGTGTCCCGTTTAGTACTTATTATATAGGGTATAAAAATGCTAATTAAACATCAAAATTTGTTACTACTTTTTAACATAGTAAAAAACTTTGCTAAGTTATATATGTTCAAGGCATGCATTTTTAGCATATTATAATTGTGTTTGTATTATACACAGTGGCTAATAGAAAGTGGCTTTGGAACTATTCTGTCAACTGTGAAAAGATTAAAAGATTAAGATAGCACTTTATGTAAAATAATTAAATGAATTTTTGTTCATCCAGAACATAAATAGCCATTTTTCCTATTCTTATTTATTGGCTATTTAGAAGTAGTGCTTTATTTCTTGATAAATATGAAGTATTATTTAAGACATCCTTTCTGTTTATTATGTAGAAGTTACATGGACTTCATTTATTATTACATAAAACTTTGCTTTTGTACATTGCATCATTTCTACAGCAACATAAAATCTTGTTTAAAAGTGTTTTTTTAATAAATATTTGTGGTGTGATCTATCTTATATTGAAAAGAATTTCAGTGCTCTTGGTATTTAATGTTTAGTCTTGCTTTTCTTAATAAATTATCAATTAGTTTATAATAATTAACAAATATTTTTGATAATATACATTAAAACTGTTTCAGTACTAGATTTTCATGTATAAAATGACAGGTTTTTGTAGGCTGTTGTGAGAAAAATAATTGCAGGTGCTGAGAACCTGCTCTTAATTCACAGGCCTTTTTTTTTGTCAGCTTGATGGGTTGGTTTGGGAGATCATTTGCTTTCATTCATATTCTCAAGAGAATCAGTTTCTGTCACTCACTGAGTTTTCTTTGCGCATTCTTTTCCAGTTTACCTCCCTGAAGAAACTTTTAAAAGTCAGTCATCAAGCTCATTTTTATTATGTGAAAACAAGAAACCCCTCAAAAATAATAATATTCTCACCTTGAGTTCCCTAATAATGAAAGAGACTCAGTCTGAGAGGCAGCAGACAGTGCTCCATGAGATTTTATTCCTACTGTACAGCTGACAAATCCTTATTCCCCAGCTAGGCTCAGCAAATGTTACCTGCTTATGTGTAGACAAACTGGGAGCACAGCAGCCAGTGCTACTGGAGGAGAAAGTGTCCAAGGACTATCAAAAGGAGCTTGGCACTACTTTTGACAGGGGCAAGAATGAATGAGGTAGAGTACTAAAGGACACTTAACCAAATACTTCAGGGAACCAAAATTTTTTTCAAACCCTTTGTTTCTCAGTACTCTGGCAAAATGGTTGTCTAGAATAACCTCTGTTATTTGAATTTAAAAAAAAGGTAAGACTTTTGAATCTTCTTTTGCTATAATATTTCATGCTGAATATATGAGAAAGCAAAATTTCACATAAAATAGTTTGTACATTTAGAATTATAAAATATTTATTTATATTTAAAGATGTATAGCTACATTGCTTCTGCAACCTACTGCAATATTTTTCTTTATTCATGTGATCCCCTGTATAGTGCTGTGAGACCATTAAATCTACATTTTAACTAATTCATAGACCACGCCAGAGACAATTTTCTGTCTCAGAGCTTGATTGTTGTTGTGCATGTGACTTGCATGCTGGTGACTAAATTCTTCCTTATCTCCTAAAGCTCAAGCACTTATTTACATAACAGCTGTTATGAATATTGCCCAGCATATTCCAAAGTTGTTTTAGGAATCAGGTCTCAATTTAACAGTAGTGTTAATAAACCAAAGCCGGTGTTCAGCTCTGCCTAGCTTTGTTTGGTTTACTAGGATATATGTGGCACAAAGGTGTGAGTGTAAGAACTGGTGTAGTTAGGAGTAGATAATGTTATCTCTTCATA
This sequence comes from Poecile atricapillus, assembly GCF_030490865.1. Taxonomy (NCBI): domain Eukaryota; kingdom Metazoa; phylum Chordata; class Aves; order Passeriformes; family Paridae; genus Poecile; species Poecile atricapillus. Next base: position 22,726,777 of record NC_081251.1, on the reverse strand, counting down.
TTCAGTCTATTGTTAATTCTATACATTTCCAATTCTTCTTCCTCCCTAAAAATAAACATCCTCATAGAAAGTTCCTACTCAGTGCTGGTTAAATTTCTGATGCACTAAATCAGTGGGGAGGTGAGGATGTCATCTGTGTAGCACCCCTCCCATTGCATGTAAAAAGAGTATGGGCCATATTTTGCAACAGGATTGAAACATACTAGAGGTCATACTCATAAGTATCCTAGTTTGAGGTCAGAAGATTTAGCAAGTCCAGATTTCTTCTGAGGTTTTCAAACCTTGACAAGAGCTGTAAGAGGGCACTGTGTCCTAAATCGTTACTGTCCCAGTGTCCTCTAAGTTCCAGAGATACCTCAAGGCATCCTAAAGTTGTTTGTCTGGCCTGTCCAGCTAATAAACTACTCTACTTTTATCAGTATTAAATTTTTACAAGAGGCTTTGCAATTCATCTAAAATAATCCTATAGCATTAAATAACCAATTTTGAACAAAAAGTGCTGTTCACGTTTTTAAAGCAGTTGTTATTGGCAAAACGGTAAAAAAATATATCAGTCCAAAAAAAAGAACCCCAAATCCCCCAGCAGATCCAGATATATCTATGTTTCTTCTATATCTAGATTAACCTGCATTTTATTATCATGAGGTTCAGATTAAGTATAAGAGCAATATATAAATTTCTCAGGAGTCTGTGATTTACATCTTTCACATTCCAGGTAAATTCAGCAATGTGACATAAGCCTAATGTTGTCTACAATACTGTAAAATCTTGATCAACAAGCTTTGAAGGGGACATAAAATGCCAGGAAAATTCAGAAGGAGCCGTGGGAGGGAAAAGAAAATTCTGTTTGGTAAGACCTGCTGTGGGATGGCACACCTACAGTGACTGACAGAGCAAATAAAACTACTAACCAATGCCTAACAAAAATAGTTCTGTAGGAAGCTTATTAACATCACAAAATATCTGCAATATAAATTAATTTTAATGAAACTGTATCTGGATGTATATACAGTGACTAAGGAAATAAATTCTCTGAAACTTTATCTCGGCTGTTCCATAAGCAGCAGTGGTGTGTACACATCAGTGTCATGACAACTCCCCAGCAATGTGTGTGAGCCTGTTCCAGGCTGGGGAAGACATAGTCTGTTAACACAGAGAATGATTTGCCACCAGTGGAGGATCATTTAACACTGTGGGAAGGAATTGAGTGCTGTAGGTGCATCTAGAAAGCAAGATGGCAAAGCATCTTTGCTGTGTGTCAGAAACCATGAGATTTAAGCAGTCTCAGAGATGTGACCGAACTGGAATGTAGGTTATGCTTTCTATACGTTGAAGGGGCTGAAAGATGACTTCAGAAGTTTTGCGGTCTAGTGTTATGATGTGTATGCAGTATGAATGCCTATTCTTTATGGAGGGTAAGAGATTCTAATGGCACTGTTATGGATTGCTAGTCTGTCTGTGCTGAAACCATCTGAGAATCTGAGCTGTTGCTGCTCACAAGGTGCTCTGTAAATTATTATGCACCAGCTGGCAATGTGCCACATCCTAACAGGATGTGTATCAGCAAAAGGCTATTTCTAGAGTTTTATTCTGGGAACTGCTTCATCACTCATAGTGCAAGGATGCTCCTTTTAAAAAGTAATAATATGCAATCTCTTCCATATTATTTTATACATCCTATGTTGCTCTCAGTTAACATCCTTAGGTGATTTTTGGATGTCTAACTTCATAGACAATAAGAATCTTATTCCCAGAGACTTTTCATATGGAAAGCGCTGTTAACACAAGAGAAAGGATTATCCCTTCAATAAAGGGTTGACCATAAATTCTCATGCCTTCTAATCATGCTCCAGGGAATGTAACAGCATGTAACTTTGCTTTTTGTTGCTACGGTATTGTTGAACAGAATTTGATTGGCACATTCCCAACAAAATACAACAAAACAGTCTGTGGGCAAGGAACTTTGCAATTCATGAGAGATAAAATTTTATACAAATAAATGTCTCATCACTGACTTACACTTCATTTTTCATTTGAAGTGTGATACTGCTAACAAAACTAACTCAAAAAATAATATCAAGAGATCTATTTTCTCGCTATATATTCATTGCTACCTTATTTCAGTATCAAACCCACTTTTTATTGCATTTCTGTTAAGAGACTAGGATAAATAGTACTTAGGGAGCTCAGCTCTGTTTCTTTATGTGTGGTGTCAGCAGAATGTTAACCAATTTCAAATTGTAGTTCCAGCCAGCAAGTATACTGAAGGTTGATTGTATTCTGTATGGGCTCAGAAGGGATTGTTTCTTTCATGGAAATTCATCACTGATGCTGATGTGAAATAGGACCCAGATTGTTTTGGAAATCACAAGCAGAGATGTGACACAACCAGGTTTTTATTGTAATGTGTAACCTGATTTTCCCTTCTGTCTGTCTCACATGCAGTATGATTTGAAATTAGTACAAACCAGAGTGTAGAAATTGTAAGCCCCTCCTAAGATTGAAAAATATGAACAGGGAGGGAGGGGATGAGAAACATAAAGTAGAAATGAGCAAAACTCTCTTTGAAAGAAATACTGCAAAATTCTCAGGTATGTAACATTTTATATACCAATTTTCAGCTAAACTAGCTTCAGCACTCTCTTATTAAATTCTTTGCTGCCATATGATGTTACATTTTGAAAAGACTGGCAAATTTGAAGTGTCCCTTTTTTTAGCTACAGGGTAATTCTGCACCTCCTACACTGAGCTGGCATTGTCCTGAAGCAGTTTTTCTTCCTGAGCTTTGCTTATTTTCATGCTGTGTTTGAGAGTGACAGTAAGCAGTAGCCCTGTTTTGGGGAGGGAAAAAGGAGGGAGGAGTTTTTTTTCCAGGAGTATTTGTACTTCATATTTACCACTTCACATGCAATTAGGAAGTGAATATTTATTAGTGACTGCATAAACATAGAAACAAACTCTTGATGAAATTCTGAACAATATAGGTAGTACTTAATCAAGTAGCTTAATGATTTATGTTGACCTTCTATTATTGCCATTTCTCACTTTTGGTGCTTTAAATACGAATGTAAGATACATTATCTAGAACAATAGAGTGACTTATAAGCAGTATTGTAGAAAACATCATAAAACAAGATGAAAGATTAGTCTTAACTGAAAAAATGGAAGAAACTGAAAATTAGGATGCAATGGTTACTGGATGTTGATCTCACCATAGTAATGACTTTGCTGAAGCCACATTATTTTCTGCAATTTTCTATGTGTGATATGAGGTAACGGCTTGTGTCTTCTGAATAGAATGGTGGTAAATTGAAAATACAAACAAAGCTTTAGATATATTGGAATAGATATTTTAGAGTAGAACTCTAAGGATACAGATGAAAAATAGTTTCTAAAAGTTGAATGGATTTTCATCAGTAAGATTTTTGTGTTTGAATTGAAAAGAAAAAATTGTAGGCAGTATTTTCCTAAGAAATATACCTGTAACTTTCACCTGTGTAAACAGGAGTGGCAGTAATTAGGTAGTTGAGGGAGATGAAGTATTGTGGCAGAACTCTGGTTTATTATACAAAATGGTGAGCTTCTAGCCTTTCTTGGACATAGAGTAACTATAGGTTTTGTCACTAAGTCGCATGCAGAGATCACGTATTACCAGACAGACCTATATGCTAAAGAAAGGGAGAAGGCTTGGCTGGAGTATTTCTTGATTTACTTTCCCAACCAAATTTCTACAGTTCCGTTAAATGCATTTATTTATTTTGACAAAGTAATTTCATGCAATAGCTAGAGTCTAGTTGTTTATCATGTATATGGAATAGTGGTTAGGTTTTTTGTGTCTTAGCTTAGAGGGTGCTTTACCTTAAGTATTGGCATATAGCTGATTTTGTGAAGATTAAAAAAATATGACTAAATAAACTGTGAAATATACCAGTAGTCAACTCTCCTAAATTGTTTGTATTTTCAGAAAAGGTGCAACTTATGTATAGTATAAATCTTTTTATCCTTTTGTTTCTCATCCAGTAGTGATTTCTTTATTTACTTTGCCTTTAATTCCTGAAGAAAAAGGGGGTGACAGATGAATGAGCTTATTTCCACCTCAAAAAAAACCTCTTAAACTTAATGCATGGTGCTTCCATGAATTACCCATTTGTTATAATTTAATTTCCTTATACATAATAGTGATTCATGAACATGGTGTAATCTCACGTTTTAAAAAAAAAAATAGTGTGATATATACTACTTCAGTGAAAATTTTCATTTTTAATTGGAGGAAAATGTTCCCATCCTTTTTTCTTTTCTATAAGGGAGAAAATATTGTGCCATGTCATTACCAAGTTTCCCAGGGTTTTTTTTTTTTTGCTTTGATGAATTTGTCATAGTCAAAGAATGCTGGTAGCTTGCCAGAAGATATGTGGCTTAGATTTGTCTAACAGCCTCTGTAGTGTTAAAATGTAGGTGTATTGATAAACCATTGAGAAAGACACATTTCTTTTAGATTTAGCTGTATACTTCTGTTTCAGACACTTGTTGCACAAACCTAATGAACTTGACGTAACAGAAAACTAGAAATGGAAAGGTATGGAGGGGACAGTTGGAGGACAAGGTCATGAATATGGTCTTCAAATACAAAAGTCAGTAATACACTCAAACTCCATCAAGAAAGCTTGTGGTTAGTCTTCAGAAAAAACTTTTCAAACAATAAGGGTAAAGCGATTCTGAAATGGATTGCATGAAAAAACTGATTAATCATCTTGGTGAAACAAAGATAAAAGTTACCCACCAGGAATTACATTGTTGTGTTTCATTCTTTCTTGCAAAAAAACATGCTGCAAGTTGTTTTTTGTCTGTGTTCATAAAGAAATCTTCAATAAAACAATCTCTAAAAACCCTCAGTGCTGAATTCTTGTCCAATGATTTGTACCCTCATATATGTTAGAAATGGGATTCAAAACAGACATATATTCCTTGATTTTAACTGTGTCCCTTAGTATTGTTAAAGGTAACCTAGTAATTGCTTTAGAGTTGAGGGGCTCTTTTTTTTTTTTTTCTTTTTTTTTAAAGAAGGGTATTGCAGCTGTACACATTGAATAAAGATTGGCAAAAGTTTACTTAGTGCAGTTTCTCAGCTGATGGAACTTATTCTTTTGCACAGGTATGTAAATATTAAAAAGCAAAGAAAAAAATACTTCCCAATAATTTAGCTGATTTAGATTCTGAAGTGCTATCACTTCTAAAAAAATTTTATTTTTAGATTTTTTTTAATGTATAACCTTGATAATTCCTTTCTTCTGAAGGAATAATAGAACCACAAAAATGCTTGGAGTTGGAAGGGCCGTTAAAGTTCATCTAATTCCAACTGCCCTGTCATGCCACCCACCTTGATATTCCTCAGGGTCCTGTCCATCCTGGCCTTGAACACTTCCAAGGATGGGGCATGCACAGCTTTTCTGGGAAACCTGTTCTAGGGCCTCATTACCTTCTGGGTAAAATATTTTTTCCTAAGATCTTTTTAAAATCTCCCCTTGAATTAAAACCACACACTTTTGTTCTATCACTGCCTGTGTAAAAGCTGTTCTTCCCCCTTTTTACAGGCCTCTTTTAGATACTATAAGGCTGCATTGAGTTCTCCCTGGAGCCTTCTGTCCTGCAGTCTCCACATGCTGTGCTCTCTCAGTTCTGTTGGAGAGGGCATCTGCTGTCTGATCCTCTTTGTGGCCTCTTATGTATCTTTGTGGCCACACTTATATTTCTTGCACTGAGAACCCTGGAGCAGGACGCGGCAGTCTAGGTGGGGTCTCAGAATAGTAGGGGGGCAGTCATCTCCCTTGACCTGTTGGCCACTCCTCTTTTTGTGCAGCCCAGCATGAGGTTCACTTTCTGGATGGCAAAATGCACAGTGAGTTCATGTCTGACTTTTCTTTCACAAGAATCCCTACATCCTTCTATGTAGGGCTGGTCTCAATGACTTCTCCCAGTCTATACTCATGTCTGTGATTTCCCAGGCACCTTGAACTTGGACATAACGAACCTCATTAGGTTGCCACAGGCCCATTTCTCAAGATTGTCCAAGTTCCCCTAGATGGAATCCTTTCCTTCTGTTATGTCAAATGTGCCACTTAGCTTCCTGTCATCTACAGATGTGGTGAGGGTGCACTGGATCTCACTTTATTGTTGATAAAGATATTGAAGAGGAACAGTTCCAAGCAGACTTGAGGGACTCATTACTGGCCTATGCCTGGACATAGAGACATTGATCACAACTCTGTCTGTGTCTGTCCAGTCTTCTGTCCTTCAAACTCATGTGTCTCCACTTGCATGGTAAAGTGCCATGTGGAAGTGCGTCAAAGGCCTTAAGGAAACCTAGACAGGTGACGTTGCTTGTTCCTTCCCCTTTTGACTGCTGCTGTCACTCTGTCGTTGTAGGCCATCAGATTGGTCAGGGACTATTTACCCTTAGCAAAGCCATGTTGGCTGTTTAGGATCACGTCTTGTCTTGTATGTGGATTCAAGCAACCTTGAGTCCATGAAGATCTGCTCCGTGATATTCCCAGGCACAAAGGTTAGGCTCACTTTTCTGCGGTTCCCTGGGTCTAGTTTCCCAGGTTTTCCTCTCCACTCTTTTTAAAAATAAGACTGATGTTTCCCTTTCTTCTGCCCACTGGGGACTTCACCTGTGACCATGACATTACAGATACTATGGAAAGTATAATACCTTTAGTAGAAGACAATACATGCATTATTATTCATTCGTTTTTTCAGGAAGCACATGGAAGTGCTATTGCTCACATATGCAAGTTAAAACTAAACAACATTAAGTATGAGGGTAACAGTATAAATGGTTAGGATGTTATTAAACTTCTTGGGTTAGAGAACAGTAGCAGATGAATCTGGACTTTTTAATCTGTTTTCTTTAGTTCACAATTTGACCTGCTTCAGGAAATGAATTCCACATGAAAAATGTAGCTTTGCCTGCACAGCATCATTTCTGATAATTCTATGTGGTTGAAATTTGGGAGTGAAAACATCAGTCAGCCCCTTTCCTGATAGAGTTGTCAGAAATGGACGCAATAATTCCTGTCATGGCATGAGTTACATAACACTGTGCAATTGTTGCAGTGCATATCACAATCTATGATGAGAGATGTCCTTATGGTGACTGGAATTTGTGGAAGTCCAGTGAGGAATCCTAACAGCTAAGCAAAACTCTCTGGGGCAAGTGAAAGCTCTCACAGACTTACTGTGACTTACTTGCCACTGAACCAAAAAGCTTGAAGGAAAAAGTTGTGTTAAAATTGGTTTCCGTATCAAATCATCCACTCAGAACTTATTACAAGCCAAAAAACAAAGCCAGTGTTAAGGTGCATGGAAAGATACAGAAAAATAATGCTAAAGATTTTATAGATTAGATGCTGTAAGAACTTGATTGCATTTTTTTCTGAAGTACTTTTTCAGATTGTCTGCTCCTTTTAAAACTATTTTCTTAAAAAAAGATAAAAGGAGAAACAATAACTGAAACCACAAAAGATTTTCTGTGCAAAGAGACATGATTATGATAATTTAATTTCAGAAAAGATTGCAACAGGAGGAAGCAAGATACTTACCCTTCCCTGTACTGAAATGTAGGACTGATAATGTAAAAGAAATGAATATAATGACACGAAGAGCTTTAAATTATTTGTTACAGAATACATTTCAACCTGTGCCACTCAGAGAAGATATAATCACCTAGGACTAGTTATCTATATACAAGCTAGGATTTCTATGACAGAAATAAAAGCTTTCAAAATGTATAGTAACAATGTTTTTTTTGGGTTTTTTTTTTGATAAATTGTTTGTAATTGTGAGGCATCTGACAACTGAACTTGTCAGAAAACAAGACAACATACATGATTAATCCTGGTGATGTTTTGGAATTAGAGACAAAGGCTGTCTCTTCTGATGCTGGGGTTCAGGACCAATTTGTTTTCTCCAAATTGCTGGAGCTTCTCTGACAGTCTTGACTCAGTCCTGAGTACTTGTTGTGCATAATGGGGGAATTCTCTCATTCCCAGAACTTTTGCCACAGATGGAGAGGAATACACTGGATGTGGTCAGATGTTTTTAATAAAACTTACTAGCTTTCCAGTCATAGACATTGGAATGTTTTTATGCTTTTGTGTCTTGGAAAAAGTGAGGAATTGGTGCCTCAGGGGGAGAAAAAAGTATTAGAATATTGAGTTTTTTCTTTTTATCTTTATTGAATGTCTCAATTCAAAACCTACATTTGAAATGATTATTCTGGGAAATCATTTGTGACATCTTGAAATAAGGTGAGTTTTTGAACTTCTGCTACAATGCATAACAAAAGTATGTTTCCAGGACACAAAACATAAGGCAAATCTGTGATGTTTTCCCTCTGGAACAGAGTAATTATAAAGAATGGTTGCCATTATGGTAAACATATAGATCCTAAATTGTGTTTCCTTATCCCTGTTTTTAAGAGTGAAAACTTGCTTAATGATAAAATCAATATTGAATAAAGAACAAAATAAATACACTTTTATTTATTTGAAATTTATACACATAGAACAAGGCAAAAAAGGAAAACTCCATTTATATCTTTTAAAAAATATGATTAATACAAAGAATATTAGCAGCAAGTGATTGCACAGAATTCTACAGTTCTGATAGTAGCTCAGGTACTGGCATGAATATACACACCAGAGAGATTTAATCCAATGTGGACCAGGTTTTGCCTTAAACACAAAACTTTACTAAAGTCTATGAGCAAAAAAACCCAGTGAGCAAAGAATTACAGCATTTTCTTCTAGGGTTACCATTATCATTAATCTGATATTCTTCACCAAGTGTTAAGCAGTGGATTTTTAGTGTAACTATTGTGTGTAACAGAAGGAAATTGTAGTGCTGACAAACATTGAGTTACTTTGATTCTGTGAGGTTGGTATTCAGTGGACCAATAAAAACATAGAAGTTACACAGGAGAACTGGCTGGTCTTGTACTCTCACCACAATCTAGGAGGGAATACAGAGGAGAGGAAGACAAAACAAAGATTCTTTGACTTTCTGCTCTGTGTATTGTTTCTGATTTCCTTTGTACAGTAAAAAGAACTGTTACCTTTTGTGGTTAATTCTTGGTAAGTTTGATCTTAGGAAATGGACAAGGAAGGACTGCAGTGGACAAAGCTAGTGTGCTGATAATGGTGCCATAGAAATGAGATGTGTAAAAATATATTTATGATTATTTCCACAAACACCTCAGTGTTGGTCATGCATGTATAAATTACCTTCCTTAATATAATGTTATTCTTGTCTGTGAATAATACAAGGGTGCAGTGCACATAAGAAAAAAAATCAAATTAGTATCTTATGACTCCTGTTTGTCTACCACTGCTGAAATTAATCTCCAGTTTCTAGAAGATGTAGAAGATAATGTTAGAATGTCTGCATGGTGCTGTAGCATAGTGTAGAAATCTGCAGTCCAGAGGAGGGCTCAACCAGGAAGCCCTGTGCCCAGAGGTTCTGTGCAGCTCTGAGCCTGACCTGACAAACTCTGTGCCAAAAATACTGTCAAAATGCTGGGGAGAGGAAGGGATCAAAGGAGCACATCAAACTAAACTGTAATGTTGCTTTCAAACATAAGCTGATTTATTTAGAGCTAGCTTTGATGTCTTTTCACTCTTAAGTATAGCTACAGAATGTTTTCATACATTAGCAGCTAGAAAGTTCATCATATATCCTACCTGTTTTTTAATGTTTAGAAGAGTTGTAATTTGAGGATGTTTATTGACACAACACAGAATGATTTTTAAGCTGGTAAAAGAAAACATGTGCAAAGGAAGTCTCAAAAAACTTTATTAAAATAGTATTAATTCTTACTAGGAGCAAAAAATGGCATTTTGAAGGTTTTTTTGGGGGGGGGGTTAGCAGGAAATGGAACATTTGGAATTCTCTTTGGGAAACAGAGTAAATGACAGACTCAAAGCTTGTTTAGTTTCCTTTAAATAATGTACAACATCTTGTATGCAATACATGGTTCTTAGTTCATAATATTCCATAGAGTGTTAATTTATAGCTAATAAAGAATGTAGAGTGAGAAATATTAAATGAGGGAGAAAAAACTTAAAAAAACCTAGAAGTCAATGAGAGATTCTTAAAATGAAGAGACGCTGAGTTGCTGAGGAGTGCTGTCTACTTAATGCTTTGTACCAGAGTGATGCCAAATGCTGCAATCTGATTAATTTAAATGGCAAGCATGAACATCTTAAAGTTAGTATCTTAAGAAGAAGTATGTAGTACCTCCTTAACAGTTTAGTTATTAATTTCACGGTTTAGGATTGTAATTTCCAAAACTAATAATGTTTAGATTTCATGACTTTTAAGTATTTAATGATTTTTTTTTAAAACGTAGTTTGAACAGGCAAGTAGACTATAATGGAAGGAAGTGTCTTGCAGAGAGGGGACTTAATTAAACCTATAAATACTATAGAGAAGATACTAAGTTACTAATTAATATAATGAGCAGTAACCTCAGTACTAGTGAGAAAAAAAGGAAAGCAATAGAGCCTTGTATCAAACTGGTGAATCTCCTCAGTATGTTGCACATGAGCATTGCCTAGAAAGAATTTCTCAGTGTGTCCTTTTTCCTGGCAGTGTTACTGAAAAGCAGATGAGCCATAATTAAAACTTGGCCACAAAGGAGAGAAAAGGTTTTCTTTAATCATTATGCCACTTAGATTTACACAAATGAGTAAATCAAATTCTGTTGTGTGAATGGTAAAAGTAAAACCCTTCCAGTACAGCTTAAATATGATAAACGTTTCCCTTTAATTGTTTTGTGTGAACTGCTGACATATAATCAATTGACTACTCTGCTGAAAGCAAAGAAAAAAAACTAGCAACTATTTCTGTATATCTTTACTGCCACAGCATCCACTTTAGAAGAAAAAAAAAATCCTTTTTTTACAGTACTTTATTGCTATTTTAGCAATTAGCTCCAAACTAAAGAGGGTATGAAGCCAACTGGTTGAAAGTACACATAAAACCAGAAGTTGACCACTATCAGTATCTTTTTGCTGGTAAGTCATGCATGCATCCTGCCACCACCTTTGTTTTTTTCTGCTGGCAGCACAAAGTGCTTTCAGCTTAGAATACCTAAAGGACAAAATGCAGTAACCTTAGTTTACTAGCACTATCTTTTAGCTGGTGGAGTACTGCACAGTGTTCCTCAGAGTCTTAGTCACTAATCTTCCAAAATGACTGACCTTTAGAAAGTTTGTTAATAGAAACAAGGAATTAGGTGTTGAAAGCATGCATTCAGGTCTTGAGGACATGTATTTACACATGAGCTGTGAAAAACCTTCAGATGCTCAGACCATTCTTGAAAATAGAGACCAATAAACCAACTGTTCAAGACATGTATCTGAGCAGGTGTGATCCATTTAATATTAGGGTTTCTGTTCAACCACCTGTTTCAATTCCCTTGAATAAAACTCTCCAGAGTTATTGTGTTGGTTATATTTGTAAGAAAACCAGACCCCAAACCTAGTCATTTTGACAGCTGGACAAATAGGTCAACATTTCTTGGCTTTTAAACAACATTTTCTACCTAATGCTTGAAAACCGACAGGTACCCAGATGACAGTTCTCATATACAGTATTTTCATTATTACTAGCAACTGCTTTCACTCAGAGATTCTTGGTGTTAATCAGGACATTCATACATTGCTCTATCTTCAGTCAGTCCTCTGAACTTTGCTATTGTTGTAGTATCACTCTGCAGTTTGCTTTGACCAATTGTAGCTGACAGAAGATCACTCCATGATCACTTTGAATCTCTTGCTCTTCCAGCAAGTCTCATTTGTATTTCGGAGTCATGTGTCTGTGTTTGGAATGTGTGCATTGAACAGCTCACCATGCAGTCCTTGCCCTGAGTGTTGAGAGTGGGAATGTGCCATCTCCCTTCAGCACAATGGAGAGCTACTTAGGCTCAAAAGCTTGCAGAATACACCACACTTGTCTTTGCGACTGGAAAATGAGTTGTCCAGACCTGCATAATGTGAACATGGCTGCATACATGGTTTAGCATAGTCATACATTATTCTTGGAAGAATGAAGTCGTAGGATGAAAGGCAGACTGGTCTGGCACAGCTGTTGGAAGAAAAGGCATAAACAACACGTGTTCCACTAACCATGAACTGTTTAGGCAAATGTATATAATGAGGAATATTTAAGGCTTTTGTAACCTGTAAGACAATCACACTGTATATATGCTTTCACTTCCTAACCAAAGAAATTAATTATTTCGTTATATTCCTCTCACAAGGTACGGCACTACACTTCTTAAAAGGTACTTGTGTTACAACACTTTTTTTTTTTTGGTGTGTACTTTGATCCAAATAAATATTTCACTTCAAAGTTCTGGAATTAGAGGATTGAGGGGGAAAAAGGAAAAGAAACTGTATTGCTTGTAGAAGCAGTTTAGAACCTGCTGATGTTAAATTTTTTTTATGGAAAACCAATTCTCACATAATTTAGGGGTTCTAGTGGATTAACTTCTATTATATAGCATACTTCCTTATTATTATTCCTTATTGATATTTATTCTGAGTGATACGTTTTCTCTAGTCAAGCAAAAGTTGCTTTTAACAAGAAGTCTCTTTAGAACATGTGAAACAAGCCAATTCTTTTCCCAGAGGTTGTCCTGGTAATTATGTCAGGTTGTTGGTGGGGTTTTAGGGGGGGTTTTATTGTATGTTTGGGTTTGGTTTGTTTTGTTTTCTTTAAATTTATAAATGATATTATTTCTAGTTATTTGGCAGCTTAGAAGCTGCAACACTTATCCTTGTCTTTGGCAATGGATATTTGAACAGGATTTAACTTTCTAACAGCCCATTCCCTTTGGTACATGTATTGATTATTGTTTTCTGTATGTAAAATTCATTGAAACATAAAAAGCTAATATTGGGTTTGTGCCAATAAACTCTATGAACCTTATAACAATATGTCTCTTGCAGAAAACACAGTTAGGCAGGTGAAGGAATCGGCTGCAGAGAAGTTATATCTTGTCTGCAATTCCATGCACAAAATAATGAAATCAATAACTCATATCAACATGGTGTGTAACAGTTTTTATACTCATCTGCTAAAATGTGAGAATTGTTTTCTACTTAGATTTTGCTTGTATATACTACATCACAACCAATGATTGAAAACAGACACTGACATGTTCTGGAGAAAATTATAATCAGAAGTGTTCTTTCTTGGTATTTAATCAGCATGCATCTCTGTTCTCTGTCAGTCTAATTTACTATTCAGTTCCCCCTATTTTCTAGAGACTAATTTAAATATGGAACATATACACACTTCTGTAAATGGTATAAAGCCATCAGTCTATCACACTGCCCTATCATAGTTATTTTCTGCAGTTACTTTTAAACTAGTGGGTTCCTCCAGATGGTATAAAACCAGTGCACAGAGGAACACCACTGAACTGCTAGGAAGTTGAAGTGCTTTAAAAACTGTTTTCATTCCACTGAACAAGTCTATTAAGTGAATGTACAGAGAACACAAAAAAAAAAAGAGTAAAGCTCATTAAAGTACAGTTCTCTAAACAACCATTTTGTACTGAAGCAGTCAGTAAGGGTTCTACAGAGAGATTATGGATATGTCTCTGCAAAGAGAAGGCAGCTCATTATGCTTGTGCTCAGAGCTCACCAGCTGTGAACTCTGTATTTAAGAAGCTATGTAGCATTGACCAAAAAAAAAGAAAAAAAAAAAAAGTTCCATAAAAGTCCTGTCTGGCTATCTTTATACACATATAATTAGCTGTCGATTCTTCAAGGAAGCATACCTGCAAGTCTGGGTTCTCTGAACTCCTAATCTATTCCTGTTCCAAAATACAGGTATCCAAATTATCTGATCAGAACTATTGTGAACTATGCTTCACAAATTCTGGGTGTTGGCAAGTGCTGGGAACCACCATCATGATAACACAGAAGTTTCTGTCACATGAGCTCTAGAATTTAGAAGGAATGTTTTTCATTTGGAACTTTCTTGCATATGCTACTTGGTTTTGTCAGGATGTGCCTACTGAAACCTCCACAAAGCATTTTGACTAATGAGATGCTTCTTAGGTCTGCTTTAGATGCTTTTTAGGTCTACTTTAGACCCATTGATTAAAGCATTTGCTTGGATAATGGAAGATGGTCTCACACCTCTTCCTTATAGAGTATATTATAAGGAGTGGGAATAGAAGTAATATGCATCTCAGGTGCTATTTAAATGACTCTTATGTAAGACTCAGCTATTCTTGCTGTTAAAGTGTTCTGGTTTTCACACTTGAATATTTACTGATCCATAAAAGAGAGTGAATACAGCTGCCTCTGTGGTAAAGTGGATTAGGACACACATATTAAGGCATAGTTTTCAGATCCTCACAGTAACTAGATTCTCATTAAATACAGAACAGACAGACGTATAAATTACTTTTAAATACAAGTTGTTGGAGTACTCTCTTGGAATTCAACTGTTCCATGTAATAATGCAAAAGATGCAACTTGCATATGCTTGGTTTGGTTTCAGTTTTTTTCCATCCCATTATATTAGCTAAATGGCTTAGCCATTGAGTTAGTGGGATTGAATACAGGCTGTATTTTCACTTTTTGAACCAGTTCTCTGAGAAAATACCAATTGGTGTGGCTGCTTAATCCTAGATGTGATTCATGATTGTGAGGGCACGAGGGAGGGAGAGGGTTCATCCCAGTATTCTTTTCTATAGATGCGCTTCCCAAGATTTCTGTTCACCAAGCTTTGGTATCTTCCTGCTCTGTATTGCTATGCTCTTATCATACTAATCTTCTAAGCTGCATGAGCTTCATATTTAAGTGCCAAAACACATGGTTAAAGATTACAGTTGCCACAGGATACCCGTGGCCTTGCAGTGATAAAACCAAATGATTTTTGAAGGTGGCTAAAAAATGAGCTTGATCCAGTTCTCATTGAAGGATGGTAATGCATATGTTAAATCTAGATTTCAGAAGTCATCTTCCAAATAAAAATATGTGGAAAAGCTACTTATTTGTTGGCCTCATTATAAGTAAATTTTAAATCCTGATGTTGGAACTGGCTCCTAAGTAGATTCTAATCACTGTTAGCTTTTAATAAGTTACATCTACTAGGATATTATGCAAGATTGCAGTGTGGAATACTTTACAAATGTAATGAAGTCAACCTCAGGCCTTGCTACAGCATTGCTCTTAAATCTGTTGACAAATGTGGAGTATTTGGCAACTTATAAATATGTGGAGCAAAATGCTTATTTCATACACTGAAGAGATTCTAACAACGACATAATAAACAACAAAGCATCACTAATGCATAATGTATGATGGTCCTGGTCACAGTTTTTGGGTTTTTTTAATGGATTAGGCGGTATTATGTACATACTTCAGCCCACACAGTTTTTCTTCAGATGATTGTAGTAGAAATTTATACTGATTTATTGACTTATGTCTATATATTTTTTTTTTAAGTGCCTATGTATTATTTACTCTTGATTGTTTGTAGTTGTTATTTGGAGATAGGAGATTTTTTGATTGCTTGTTTCCTCATTAAGTTATTTTTACTTTTATACCTACCAGGCAAACCTTCCACCTATAATAGTCATAGAAAACGATGTGATTCATATTTTCTGTAATACTAGTAAGGCAACTAAAATATTTAATTAAACATTGAATTGTCTTTCTCATATGTTTAAATAGTGAGTTTGAAACATGGAGGAATACAATTCATGTTGTCACAGTGTTGTCATGCCATACCTAAAATGTACTATCACTGCCTTAGTGCAAATACTGTTCTTATGAGATTCTTCTGAAGTCCCTACCACTGATATTTTTCTTTATCCCAAGTTTATTTATTATGCTTTTAATTTAACTCATAGTGTTTAACAATATCATAATATCTTTTTGAAAATAGATGAATCAGTACTCAGTGCAGGTCTTCCTAGCATTCCACTTGAGACTGACCTCACTTCATGGAACTGTCTGCC
Organism: Poecile atricapillus; assembly: GCF_030490865.1. Taxonomy (NCBI): domain Eukaryota; kingdom Metazoa; phylum Chordata; class Aves; order Passeriformes; family Paridae; genus Poecile; species Poecile atricapillus. The sequence goes on along the minus strand of NC_081251.1, from coordinate 22,710,732 downwards.
TGCTAAAACAAAATTGACTATGTGATGCAAAATTCATCTGGTGTACAGTACCCAGTAGTTTCACTCAGCAATCAGTAGTGAAATCAAAACAGTTCAATGTTTATTTTAATGAACTGGGGGAAGGAATGGAGAGCCTGCTTAGGAAGTTTGTGGACATCATCTAATTGGTAGTGCTGGGGTAGCAGCAGATGATCATCTGTCAGAGTAACCTGGACTAGCTAGAGGTGTTCAAATGCAAAGTCTCATATCCAGGATGGAAAATTCCTTTTCATTAATATAAGCTGGGGCCTGCCTGTGTAGGGAAGCTGCTGAATCTGTTGGCTCTGTTTGCTGCTCTCGGATGGTCTGAGAGGAGCTGATATGCCATGCTGCACTTTGTGGGGCTCCCTGCAGCCCTTAAATCTCACTTGATTGCTCCTGGCACTGCCCTGACCCGACCTAGCTGGCTGCTGAGAGCTTATGGGGCTGTGATGAGGCTCAGGACTGCTTCATGGGTTCCTGAATTTGGGATCCCTCCTGTGGAGCCCCATCTCACCCCCTGGACTTTCCTTCAGTCACGACCTCTTCAGCCTCAAAGACTGAAAGACAAGACTGCTGGATTCAACCTTTATCAACCTGATGTAAATACTTTTAGCAGGGAGGTGGACTATGTGACTTTCAGAGTTTCATGTCAGAACATAGCTTCCCATTTAGTTTTAGTTCATTCATAAGGAAGAACTTTTGAACAAGGAGATAATTCTTCCATCAGTTCTTATAATGTTACTGACAGAAGAGGTTACTGTATTTTCCTGAGGTTGGTCTCAGTCCGTATTGGGAGATACTGGCTGTCGTACCGATTTTAACAAAGGATCAACCTGTGTAGGTTCTAAATATGAGACTATTTAGATATAAGGCATAAAATATTTTATATTCAATATAAATGTGTCAAACATTTATTCACAAAACTTTTAAGTTCCATTAGTAGTGGGACTTTTGTAAGAATTGAGTGTCTTTATCAGTAATTCAAGTTCAAGAAAGGCTACACTTCTAAATGTCGCCTATTCCCCTTTTGATTTGCAGGAAGTATTGACCTGTATTTATTAGACTGATAGTTTTAGCAATGGTCTTTATTGTATGTGCTTTTTAGCATATTTAAAATTTATTTACTCAGTGTGATTTTCCCCATGATATCTTATGGAATCTTTGATGTGATTAGTAGTTACAGAATTCCTGTGCTCTATAGCTTACAATTTGAAAATCATTACTCTAAAGCACTGTATATATATAAAATATATATATAAATGCTGTCCACATAGCTTAAATGATGCTTAACAATATCAACTTGTTCTGCTGATAGCCTAGGAATGCTAACACTACATATAATTTCTTCCATGGAACGGTTTCTATTATGATTTGAAACAGTAAGTATTATCTGTCAGTTATTTGTTTCTTAGTCAGTGTATAATGACACATCTTAGTAAAATACCTAGTATTCCTGAAATGTTTGAGTTGAGCTTGACACATATATATATAGATATAGATATATATAGTATAACTTGTTATATGTTGCTAGATTTACAGAAGTACCTTTATTGTTTCTGTCAGTTTCACTGAAGTTTTAGTTCTCTAATTGTAGTCTTGCAATTTTCAATAATCACTGTTGAAAGGTTTAATCTGTAGGTATTGAAACACTTGAGCAGTGCTGCTTCTCCCTTTGAGATCCCATTTTTTATATTGTTGTTAGCCTGACTAGCAACAGTATTAGCAACATATACCAATGTATTAGGTATGGATCATGGAGTGCAGTACAATATGCTATTGAACTCTTTGTAAACTGCTATCAAAGAAATAATTTGATATGCTTTCAAATTTATATGTAGCTAATTTTTTTCCTAAAATATCAGCATGTTTTCTGTCCATTTACACAGAGTTTATAGCAATAGCTGTAGGCCATTCACTAAGGCTGGGAGAACAGTGTTGTATTTCTCAGCAGCCAGAAGAAATGTAAAACTCTCTGATCTTTTTAAACAATACAGTATATAATCAGAGAAAAGTTTAGGGGATGTGGAGGTATACTTTTCAGCATTTTTCAAGTCTGTTTTTATCTGATGATTACACAGGAGTTAGTGTGAAGTCTAGACAAAGCTACAGTATATCAGGATGGTATGCCAGACACCCAAGAGAGGGGAACTCCTCCTGAGGGATTTCCTCTTTAATTCAGCATTGATCGCATTGTGTTCCTATGGAAATTAAACTAAAATATAAAATAATAAATAGGTCTTCCACAGCCTTTAAAGAAAACACAGAGATCATACATATTAGAAGATTCAGGTTCCTCTTTTTCTTAACTTTTTGTTTTAACTGTTGTCAACATAGAGTGGAGTAATGCAACTTCAAAGTTGAATTGAATGCATTTCGTTATTTGTTGCATGAACAAAAACTGTGTATTATGCTTCAGGTAAAATAGAAATAAGGAATTCTCAGTATGCCACTGGTAGTTAAAGAACTGTAGTTTGTGGGAAATAGTTTTCTTGGGGTTTTTTGCAAGCTGTTGTCTAGAATTCAGTTTCATATCAAATTGTATTGCAACACCGAACTTTACTGTTTTATTCCAACCAATAATTTATGTGTTTGCTTTTCTGAATTAGCGCTTTTTAACTGCAGCATATGCATTGAAGATTACAAAGCACTTTTGATAACACAGTTCTCTTGTCCAAATCCAGTAATCCAGTATGCAGTTTCTCTTTTCTGAGAAATTTACTTTTCTCTCTCTTGTTTTGTCTTTCATGGAGAATATCTCTTTTTTTGTCTTGATTTCACAGAAAACCAAAAGATGAATTTATTAATAGATTTTATTAAAAAGGGGGAAAAAAACTCTCAGAAATATAATGCCATTGATTATGTCCCCTTATTGGAAGAAGTCTAGAGATTGCTGAGGCCTGCATTACTTGGTTTAGTTGGCAGGATTGTCTGAAATAAGTCTTCACAATGAGTCTAGAATGTCCTGTTCATGTATTGTGCCAGCATTCATTATTGTTTCTTAACAGGTTGTAAATCAGTACTTCATATTTTCTTCTATCTTTTTTTTACCTTGGTCCTTCATTTGTGATTTTTTCAGCAAGGATGTCATTGCTGCAATTTGGTGAAATACATTTTATCATTTACAAAATACAGCCTTTGTATAGTTATATTTTGTGACACTATAACAGCTTCATGATACTATAAAAGATAATATAGAATTTTTATAAATAATAATATTAAGAAAATATTCTGTTTTACTAGAATTTTTGGGTTATATGAGGACACCAATGGTTGAAACTTACCATTTGACTTTTTTAATATAGAAATGATAATAAAAGCAATTAAACTGTACAGCATAAAAAATCAAGTCAGTTTAGAAACTCTATAGCCAAATATGAGGATGAATAGTGAAGGTGAGGATTGCTACTATAGCAAAATTAAAATCATCAAGCCTTATAATTATTTTTTTTTTAATTTTTTTGCTGGTTAAACAAAACAATTCAGATACTTCCCACAATTAATGATGAACTGAAGGTTGTAATGGAACCATGAAAATTACTTCAGTATGTTGAAGATGCATATACATGTATGCATTGGACAAGTTTAGCACTACAGAAAAAAAAGCAAAGGAATTTTTGGCATTTTATCTGAAAAAAAAGGAGGAGAAAATAAAAAGTAGTTTGCTGTTGGTCAATAGCAAAGAAGAATGAGTGAGGTAACTCTTATTTTGGAAATAGTGTCACTGAGTTAACAGAAATGGCTGCAACACCAGTGATGTTACTGTCAAAACACTGCTGCTGTTTGTCAGGCTGTTTTGAAAAAAAAAAATTGATCAGTTTCCTGCACATAAATCTTGTTGTGCCTTTGAGATACATTCTGTGATACTGAGCTCATGGGAGACATTTGTTGATTTGGGAGCGCAACATGCTGGTATAGGTTAATAGAGCGCTGTGCATCCTCGCTTTAGGTAAATTTTATTTATCTGAGATATGAAGGTTTCATGCTTTGCTATTCATATTTAGAGAAACTAGATTTTTCTTTGTTTCAGGATGTGATAAGCGACTTGTAATAAAAATTCTGTATACTAAATTATTTTTTATTGACAATCCTCAGTTCTTACTTTCATACTATGTTTCTGAAGATCAGGAACATGCATGTGCTATGGCAGTCATGCAAAAGCTAAAAGTATTAATATCAGTTTATGTGTTTAGCATAGATATGATTCTGTTCACACAAGAGGCACAAAACCTAAATGGCAAAGCAAGGAACAGAGTGTAGATTGTTTCTGTAGTTGAGGGAAAAATACCAAGAATCAATCTATTTTAACACCCCAGTCATGTTCTGAAGGTGTTTGTTTTTTCCTTCTCTTGATGAAAAAGTTGTCTAGGATGACTCTTACATTAAGTGTCTGCAACCATTAAGGAAAAACACGGACTATATTGCCCTGGAAAGAAAATAGTGCTATTTCCACATAAGAATAAAAAGTATCAGCCTAAGTCTTACTACCTATTTATTTAGTCCATATTCCCTGCTTCCATTACTTGTCCCATTTTCATGTCATAATGTCTTTAAAAGTATCAAGTGACTCAAGACATGGATGTCTGGCCACATTTTACCCACACTGAAAGTTTCTGCTGTATGTTGGTGAAATAAATGCAGATAAAGTATACCTCTATTCTGTGGACAATACATTTTTACATCTACAGGATAGCAATCTGTGGAAAAATGGAAAATTTTCAGTTTTACTGAAACTATATTTATTGCAATCAATCATCAAAGTTATTATTCTCTTCTAATTTTTCTAATTAGAATTAGAAATATAATTTTAAAATTAAAATTTTTCTAATATTCTTTTATTACAATACATTTAAAGTGTAATTTTTGTTTACTGGAAGGTTTTTTATTACTTAAAGACACTTGCATGTAATGCATTAATAGAGATGTTCATCCTCATTTTGAAAATATATAAAGTCCAGGACTATGCAAAACTATTTATTTGCACTAATTTAGATTCACAGTAGCTGTGAATTTTATTTACCAAACAGATTCTTGCATGTATAAATAGTTAAGGACACACTATATTTTGTGGTTGTATTTTTATTTTCATGATGGTCTGTGATACATTCCTGGTTTGGTTGTTGAGTTGATGGAAACCTCTAAAGCTTTAAGGCCTTAAGTTTCAAGGTTTTAAAAGTTCAGGAGGTTTCTTTTTTACTGAAATGCACACTCATAACACTTAAATAATATACATTTATTAAATCTCTCAGAAAAAGTAACTCAAAGTGTAAAATTTTATGCTGTGTGTAAAGGTGGGTTTTCATAACTAACTGAAAATACAATGAGAATGTGTTTATGGAAAGTTGTGATCTAGGGTTTTTTTCAATGGGAATAGAAATATTGAGTCTGGATCCAATCCCAAGTAGCACTTTGAAGTCTTGAAGTCCATTGCAATCAAAATTGTATGTCAACTTTGCAACAGATGGCTATTAAGATAAATAATGGATTAAGAAAGCATAGTCAGAGGAAGTACATTAGTAGGAAAGAAAAGTTCAAATTATATGGTAATAAGAAAATAAATATATTCCCAGCTTTCACAACTGGACTTCTAGTTTTCTCCTAGATGTTTCTAGTAGCTGTTTTCAGGTATATTTTATCTGTTCCATTCTACCTCATTAATACAATTTTTGTGATGGTTAAGGGGGTAAATAGAGACTAAGGGAAGCTTAGAAAACCAGAGAAGCTGAAGCAAGATGTAGTTCTCATGCTATATAAATGTTAGTGGTTTTAAACTGTCCTAAATCCTCATTTAATTGTTTAGATTTTATTTAAAATTCATTCATTTGTCTAGCAGAGAATCTGCTTTCGCATTTTGCAGGTAATTTGGTATCTGGTAACATATACCTATTATATATTATGTAACTATTACTTATGTATATATATATATATTTAAGTGGAATATATGTCTAAATTACACTTTAAGACTAGAAGAGTAGACAGCAAAAAATACCTGCTCTGTGTCGACAAGACCATGCTTTTGCCATTTGTTCTAAGCACAGAAGGGCAAAGAGAACTCTCTGTGATTAAAACTGATCGAACCATGAAAGGTTTGAATATACCAAAACCACATTATTAGAACCAAACAAGTTTAGATGTTGATACCAAAAAATTAATATATTTTAACTGATAGTAAGAGAAGTGAAAAAGAGAAAGAGAAAGAGAAAAGGAAAGAAAGAGAAAAGAAAGAGAAAAGAAAAGAAAGAGAAAAGAAAAGAAAAGAAAAGAAAAGAAAAGAAAAGAAAAGAAAAGAAAAGAAAAGAAAAGAAAAGAAAAGAAAAGAAAAGAAAAGAAAAGAAAAGAAAAGAAAAGAAAAGAAAAGAAAAGAAAAGAAAAGAAAAGAAAAGAAAAGAAAAGAAAAGAAAAGAAAAGAAAAGAAAAGAAAAGAAAAGAAAAGAAAAGAAAAGAAAAGAAAAGAAAAAAAGAAAAGAAAAGAAAAGAAAAGAAAAGAAAAGAAAAGAAAAGAAAAGAAAAGAAAAGAAAAGAAAAGAAAAGAAAAGAAAAGAAAAGAAAAGAAAAGAAAAGAAAAGAAAAGAAAAGAAAAGAAAAGAAAAGAAAAGAAAAGAAAAGAAAAGAAAAGAAAAGAAAAGAAAAGAAAAGAAAAGAAAAGAAAAGAAAAGAAAAGAAAAAAAAAGAAAGAGAAAAGGAAAGAAAGAGAAAAGGAAGAGAAAAGGAAGAGAAAAGGAAGAGAAAAGAAAAGAAAAGAAAAGAAAAGAAAAGAAAAGAAAAGAAAAGAAAAGAAAAGAAAAGAAAAGAAAAGAAAAGAAAAGAAAAGAAAAGAAAAGAAAAGAAAAGAAAAGAAAAGAAAAGAAAAGAAAAGAAAAGAAAAGAAAAGAAAAGAAAAGAAAAGAAAAGAAAAGAAAAGAAAAGAAAAGAAAAGAAAAGAAAAGAAAAGAAAAGAAAAGAAAAGGAAAAGAAAAGAGAAGTGTGGGGAGGTGAGATGGAGAGTGACAGAGATGAAGTAGAAATGTATCACTGCTACATGAGCTCCAGCTATGTCTCATAGCTTCCCTCTGACTGGTCTTCTTGGTGGTGAGGGTCCCCCACTGAAAAATATAGAATCCAGTGGATTAATATACACTGAGGGGAGCAGGTTTGACAGTTCCCCTAGCAAGACTGTGAATCCATTGCATCACATCCACTGCTGTGGTGCAGGGTCTGAGAACACAACCCCAAAACCTCTCCTGCTCCCCAGCTGGTGTAGGGGTCTGGCAGCAGTTAAACCTGGGGTTGTGACATGCACCCCAAAGGTGCTGGGCTGGGCCTCACTGTGGATGTTCTTCCAGATGCTTTGAACAATAATGCTATTTTCCTTACTGCAAGTTGCCTTAGGCAGTTTAACACACAGTTCAAAGCCTCATTCAGGGTGTGGTGGTATTCCATGCAGTTTTTGCTATATGATTTTCCTCCAACAGTCAAAAGTCCTTCATAAAGATGTTTAAGCCATAAACCATAACATTTCAGTCTCTTTACATGTGCATCTCATAACATTACCTGCACACTCAACATCAAAGTTTTTGCAATATATTATGGAATGTTTTGAGTTGGAAGGGGCCCTAAAGATCATCTAGGTACTACCCATTGCCATTGACAGGGACACCTTCCACTAAACCAGGCTTCTCAAAGCTCCATCCAGACTGGCCTTGAATACTTACATGGATGATGCATCTACAGTTTTGCTAGGAAACCTATTCCAGTGCATTACCCACCCTCACAGTAAATAGTTTCTTACTAATATCTATTTTAAACCTATTCTCTTTCAGTTTAAAGACAATCTCCCTACTGCTGTCACTGCATGGCCTTGTAAACTCCAGCTTTCTTGCAGCCCTTCTTTAGGAACTGGAAGGTGTAATAATGTCTCTTCAGAGACTTCTCCAGTCAGAGCAACTTCAGATATCTTACCCTGTCTTTATAGGAGAGATGCTCCAGCTGGCTGATCATCTTCATGGCCTCCTCTTGATTCACTCCAGCAGGTCTACTTCCTTTTTATATTAGGGCCCCCAGTGCTGGATGCAGCACTCCAGGTGGGGTCTCATGAATAGGGTAAAAAAAAAGAAACAGGAAAATATGTACAATACAATGCAAGTAGAGTGTAGCAGACTTGAGAGTCTGATCTTCAGAGATGATGGAGAATGAGAGGGGGATCCAGAAGAGGCTGCACAAATCATTGCAACATGCTAGCCATGGAGTTGTAGTCCAGCTGTCTGAGAGACAGGACAGGTTTTGATGGTTATAAACATATTTCTGCATCAGTGTCACTGAGTTCTTTTGTTGGAGAGGTCCTATTTCTAGTGTCTACAGCAGAAAAGTCTTCCTCCAGAAATTACTGTTTGTCAGTATAGGGGTACATGGTTTAAAGAAAAACTACAGAAAACCCTGTATGGAATTATCTGAAAATCCTGGTTCAATTTCTGCTTTGTCACAGTTTATTTAAGGAGGGAGTCATGTGTGTGTGAAAACAGAATAGCATCTTGAGTGAATGAAATTTATGCATTATTGACAGCATATGCCATCAGTTACTGTAGCTGAATATCTTCTGTAACTTGGACATTTTCAAATGAGAGTTCTGTGGAACTGATTTTTTATTTTGGAGCCTTTCATGTTATTAACTGGTGTGACAGAAGAAGCAATGAATCAATTATTTCTAGTTAAATATACTTTCATTTACATTTCAGTCTTTATAAAAAGTGTTTATAATGAATTAATTCTGGAAAATGTTATCATGACATTTTATTCATAATAAGAACATAAACAGAGCAGTGAATATTATGGAAATATTTCAAGTTCTGTTCTCAAGATTTGTGCATTTAGAATAACTCTCTAAAGCTTGCACATTGGGAGCTGGTAAAAATTTTCATGTATTTCTTTGCCTTTTTCTTTTTCCAGAACATACCAATCATTCTCAGTTTAGTGTTGAGATTAAAGGGAAGTGATGAATGATGCAATATGTGTTAAAAATGTACTTATTTTGGCTAAAACAGCACTGTATGACATTTAAAAATCTTCAGTTTGAAGGCTTGGATTCTTGTAATGCTTTGCTTCATGAATAAGTGGGACTCCAGTATGCATCAAACATTAAACAGGATGCTGAAAATTTATGGTATTTTTCTGTCACAGAAAAACCTTCGCTGTCTTTTATTTTAAAAAATTTAATGTTACTTAGATTTTACTCCTTACAAGAATGAAAACTAAGCCAGAATGCTTTTCAATTATTACATCAGTTGTTATTTGTATAGAACATAATATTGGAATGGAAGGTTAAAGTGCATATTTTTTTAGATTGCTCCACATGAAAATTCAAACTATTACATATATGAAGACAGCACTAGTTTTATTCACAGCCTTGTGATCATCACACATACAAACAATGATTACTTCAATTGAATTCCTGATATCCTAGTCTAGCATTCCCCTATTTCAATAATTAGTGACCTGAAGCAGAAAAAAGAAGGCAGAGTGACTTGTTTGCCCACTGATGCTCTATATAGCTGAAGTGATGAAATGTAATTTGCACTTCCATTGTGCATGCTGGACGCATGGTTTTTCTCCATTTATATGGAGAAAAAGATCTTTTAAATACTGTCAGTTATTTGTAATTGATGTTCAAACACAATTTGGCCTGGTGTTGATCATGTTACTGCTATAATGGCATACACCTGATGAAAACTTCCTGGCTGGCTTGTTTTTCTTCAGTGGTGTGCTTGTTGAATATTAACTTGCATGCATACCTTAGCACATCTAGGCTTTTTTGGTCTTCTCTGAACCATTCCAGTAACTTGTTAATTCCACTAAATATATGGCAAGATACAGATGGTTATTTGCAAACAAAATGAGGGTGTTTTATCATCCTACAGGTATTTGCCAGTTGCCTTATACCAGTCTAATATTTGCCTTATTATAGTTTCAGACTCTGTAACTTCAACACAAAAGCCAAAACAGTAATAAAAAGAGAAAAAGCATATTTCAGAAACTCTTAACTTCAAAAGCTTAGCTATAATTTAGATTACTTACAGGAAAAATGTTTTAATTTCTAAAACAACAATGATGTTGGTTTGGAACTTTACAATAGTCTGTTTTCAGTTTTCTTTTCTGAAATAAAGAAGACTCTTACACAAGGAGTACGTATTTTTTTTTTTTTTTAAATGGCTGGCAAGTGCAGCTTCACATGTTATAAAAATACAAGTGCAACACACAAAAATAGAGTATTGCTCTTTGTATCTGAAAGTTCCAGATAAATCTTTAGTACATTAGGAGACGAACTGGCAGAGGTGTAGAATTTTTATTTATTATTATTATTCTAGCTCTCAGTTTCTCCAAAACTACAAATACAGAATTAAGGTTTTATTTCTTGACACGTGTTTGGAGGAATGGAATTTGTCAAAATTTGTGCATACTAGCTGTGGAGATGTTCATTGTAGGTTTTATCCTTAGGAATAATCTTTTGCTATTGTTTTCCACATTGATCGCTTTGAATCTTTGGTGAATCTTTGAACAGCTTCAGACCCATTCAGCAAGGTTTTCGTCTGGTATTGGTCACAAGTCCAAAACACAGCACCATGTGGGTTGCTCTGAAGACAATTACCCCCCGCTCCGGCACACCCAGCACAGTTTTACTGATATAAAAAGATACTGAGTTTCTGTGTGTTGTGGAAATCTGTGAGTAGTGAAAAGGAAAAGAACCCAACCTATCTACTGACCCTTATTAAATGTAAGCCAAATTTTACATTTTTTTGGCCAGTCAATCAGCCATGTACATCTACAAAACTGGGCCAAGGAACTGTGCATACTATAGACTGTAGGGGATGCAGAGTGCTTGAGGAAGGAACCCCTAAGACACAGTGTCATAGAGCTGTAACTAAGAACACAGAAATATCAGTCAAGCACAAATACCTCATTCTACTCGGCAACTTTTGGCACAAAATTTCTTTCATGGACTAGCGGGATATGAGGTTTCATAGTTCTGAGATTTTAGGAAGCATGTTTTGTATCTTGAGTTGAAATGTAGTCTTCCCTTTTCCACATAATTTTTGTTATAACTGCTAAATTAATTTAACACAATGGGATTGCTAAATGCACGGATCATTTGCATTTATCAGGGCAGGCAAACAAAATAGGCCAAAATTATTTAACAGCTTATTACCTCTATGGCAGTAGTTCTGCTTACCCAACTTTGAGTCAAATATTCCTGCACCCTCCCATGCATAAATTATGCTTGCCCTTTCAGTGAGCCATTCTGTGTGCCAATCCAATGGGATGCTAAGCTAGCAGAAGTCTGATTTGGGTCCAACACAGTGAAGAACTGCATGGCCAGGAGCTGGCAAAGGTTGACTGACCCTCTTAATATCAGCAGGCTCTTAGGTTGGTCTGTGTGTAGTAGAGTTTATTTAAGCCTTCTGTCTCTAGTGTATAAATGAACTAGAAATGCCAAGAAAACCAATTGCAAGATTTCTAAGGAGTAGAGTTGACAGTAGTAGCTGTAGGAGGCTGGATAAAAGGGTGAAATAACAGCCACTCTTAGGTGTCTGGAACAGCCAGGCTGCACAGTTGCTCTGTACAGTTGGGAAAGAGAGTCAGCGATGCCTCCAAACGGTGATTTGAAGTACGCACATTAAAATCCTCTCTAGTATGCACATCATGATAAACATCACTCTCTAAAGAAAACTAGCCCTCTTTTGCTGAACCAGGGGACTTAAGGAGACTAACCTCCTAACTTAAGTGTTTTAAGAGTTGGCGTATGTTAAATACTTTCCAATTTTACTGAAAAATTTCAAACGAAATAAATTTATATCTCATGGGTAAAGAACAGAAAATGAGAATCTGATTAATATATTCAGCAGAATAAAGAATAATTGAAAACTTATATCTGAAATCAGAGACAATAAGTAAGAAATAGAATAGACTTAAAACACAAACTCTCCTTGCACCAAGTAAAAGTACTAAGAATTTTTTTGAAAGCAATGCAGCAACAGGCCTTTCCTTACCTGAAGATATTGTTTGAGTCCTTTGACATCATTAACATTTTCCCTCCTTTTCTACTGGAGATCTAACCTGATAATAAACTTACGTGGCTGTAAAAGGAAAGGTAGGAAATACTTGTCGCTCTGCAGTTTTACTTCTGATCTTTTTGATGTGACTGACTGACAGGAGCCTTTACTGAGCACTACTAAGAAATGGTCTTTGATTCATGTGGTGTGTAAAATGGTTTAATTACCACTTAGCGGCAAAGCAGTGATACTGAAATTGCCAACAACTTTACTGATTCTAAAAAACAACCCACCCTATAATTTGCCCAGTAAAATATGGCAGAATAATGTTAATAATTTCATTAAAACTTTCTGCATATTTTTATGCCTCCTGTGTTCTGTGCTTCAAAGATTTGTAAATCAGATTTGTTGAAAAACTGTAGCAGCAATCAATAACTGTAAAATGGAGGCATTTCATGAAGCAGACCAAACTGCTTTGCATGAAATGTGTCTGCAGTAAATTTTACTTCCCCTTGTTTCATAGATACTATCTTCCATTGAAGATTGCAATAGAGCAGTTTATGTTAGCAGTCATATAATAGTCTTGTTAAAATTACTAATTATTAGTGGTATTAGTGGGGTTTTGTTTCAAATGAAGTTAAATTTAGTAAATTTTAGTAAAGTAAATATAATCTAATCCCAGGTACCAAAACCAAGAACTTTTGAGTTTTAACCCTATTGCTTTGGAAAACACAGCTTAAATTCCCCTCTTTTGGTTTTGTATATAAAACAAGGAAAAAGTATGCATTTTCTTCATTGTCACAGCTGTTCCAAATGTAATTAATGAGTATTTGATACACAGACAAACTCCAGCAGAAAAAAAATCCTTCAAAATACATCAGCTGCAAAGACATTCTCTATTGTTCCTCGGTCTGTGTCCCTGCACAGAGCATATTATTAAATTAAAACTTAGTCCAGACATTTGTCTTTATTATTTTTTTATTTCTTTTATCAAAGCTTATTTTCTCCTTCCTTGTAACTAAGTCATAATGCAGAATTTAGAGTAGTGTAGATTGAAGTCTGCTTTTAAATGCTCAGAAAAACCAGCCACGGAAAAACTTTCAGGTCTTAGGAAAGCCAGCTGTTCTCTGGTAGGCATCAGTCTCAAGGCAGGATGAGGCAGGTTGGTTCCTAAATTAGTAAGAGCACTTAGCAGTTTCTCTTGGTTCTATGCAGTCAGCAGAGAAGAAAAGATGCCTAATTCCAGGTGAATTAGATTAATATGGAGAGATCCATCATAGTATTTACAGGAATTAAGTTAAATAGTTAAACTAAGTCATCCTAAGCACTGTTTCTCATAGGCCTTTTAGGTGAAAACAATGGCTATTTCAGATCTTTCTTTACATATGAAACAATGCAGGCTTGAGCTTATTTCAAGAGTTTTTCAGATTCTTTTACAACAGCAGAAGAACAGTTCTAGTGACATCTTCAGCTGTAGAAATACTTTTTAACTTAAAAACGGTTTCTGCAAAACCATAACTACTGATCTTTTTTTTTTTTTTAATTTTTAACTTCATTTATTGAAATCCACCAATTTATCACTGTTTAACAACATCATTGGAGCATGCTGGGGAATCATTTGAGAGAGGAATACTCTGGATGTGTATGCAGCTCTAGAAGTGCCAGAAAAGGTCAAAAAGCACAGTCTTTTATTCTCAGGGATTTTAGTTCTACCTGGTACCTGGGCCATCATTTTCTTATTCTTCTGGAGTTAACCAAGTGATAATAATTTAACAACACTTTTAATTCCATTATCTGCTTATCTTCTCTCTGTCCTAGAATACATATGAGTTTCCAGAATGTATGAATTTGAAATACATCAGATAATTGACAATTAATGAATATGGCTTTTCTGGAACATTCTTACTCAAAATCATAGAAGATAGCAAATAGGTTATTGAATTCTATAAAATAGGACGGCAAGGAAGCTGAAGAAATTACCTAGGCCTTTCCAGGATCCAAGAGAGAGTGCTAAATGTATGTTCTAGGAAGTGCTCACATAATATTAAATTCACAGTCTACTCTTTGCTTTTGAGCATCTTCTGTATGGAAAGGCTTTCTATTATCCTACCATAAATTAAAGCTAATTCTTTCTGTTCTGACTGCACTAGCAATAGAGAATGAACTATTATGATTCCGATTTCTTATGTTTCTGGAAATGGTTATCAATTTCAAATCAGTATCAAATTCCATCAGAACTGCCATCTTTCAGATATGTAACCATAGTTAATTCATTTTATCTTTGTATTTTGTAGATCTAATAGATTTTTGCTGATTTTTCAATGAAAATACCATGTGAAACAATGTCAGAGTCATTTTGAGCAAAGATATATTAAATATTTTGTTTGTTTCTTCCTTTTGCTCTTCTGAAGTGAGGAAAAATCTACTGCAGTTTACATGCAAAACCACTAGTCAATGTTTAGAAGACCCCACTGAACTTTGGACTTCAGTCTTAGATATAATATATTTCAGAAAACAAAACCCCGACCTTGGTTCAAAGACTTCAAACAGATGTCAAAGACAGAAAGAGTAAACCAGCACAAAACAGGGAAATTTTGTGCTCTGTGTTGTGTGTTGGGTCAGCAGCAGGGTTAGGAAATTGCAAGTGAGCTGGTCTGTTAAGCTGTTACGCTCTCAAAGAAGGCAAAAACAGTGTTTTCATTCTGCATCCCTTTTCAAACAGATGTAATTGTCTGCTCTGAAGAATAAATAGCAGCAAAGATACATAGAGCTGAGTTAATGTTACTGAGATAACCTTAACATCTGCCTTCACTTTTGGCTTTCTCATAATATTTGAAGTATATTGAAAAATTCAATATACTTTAGCTCTCTGTCTTGCTTTTTAATTTCTTTTCTGGAGGTGCCAATCAGAAGATGATGAAAGGTGAATAGTATGGAAACAAAGGTTCTAGACCATCTTTAATATGAATCAAGATGTTCTACCAATCATTATCTGAAACAATTTTTAAGACATGAGAGCATTCTTCATGGGAAGTAGAGAAGGTCATATGTTGTGTGGGAAAAGCATTGTCAGATTGCTGCACAGAGCAATGCAAGGATGAGCACTGAGAGGTGATGAGGCAGATCTCAAGCTGAGTTTTGAAATGGGACAGAGAACAGAATAGAACTGCAGTCAGGAAATGCAGAGAGCAGAAACTGGAGGCAACCCGTTCTTAGGAGTTGTGCTGTGCCCTGTCAAGAGTGAACTCCTTGAATCCTACAAAGAGGTATTGCTATACCTCCTGACAATTGTGACATTCATCTCTCTCTTGATTCCTGCAAGGTGCTAACAAAGCATCCTTACTGAGGTTTCATCTTTTATCATCTGCCCTGCTATTTTCTTTATTCTCTACTGGACTCTCAGGGAGATGCTGACAGGATTTCACAGAAGCATAGTGAGAGAAAATACTTCTCTGACCAGGGCGGAAAAGTAGACGATGATTTTGAGCTGGTATTGGAAAGGAGAGAGCTGTCATGTTAGCATAGAGTTACTGCAAGATAGCTGAATTTAAGTCTTTTAATTTTACAGAAGACTTTCTAAAACAAAAAATCTCAAAACACAAATGGATGTCTATAATGAAAACAAAATATTTATGCTGTTCTTTCCACAGAGCATTTTTCTCTTTTCACTTCACAGGGAAAGATCGTAAACCATTTCATGGCAGATCATTTACTGTAGAAAATGCACGATATTATATTAGAAAAAAAAAAATCCCTCACTGAATATATACTACGTCAGGTTATTCAGTCTTCTAGATGAGACTAGAGTGGCAAAGAAGTAAATGTTTGTCAGAAGACTGTTTCAGTTTTCTGAAGAGTAATTAACCTATTTTCCCCTAGAAATAACAATTATAGCAGTTTGCACAGTGGGCACCCAACCTACTTCATTTGTATGTGTTTACCTTGCTTTTCCCTTGTCTTAAAATAAGTACAATATCAATACAAGCTTTAAGAGAATTGCTATATTTGTCTTTATGCATAACTCTATATCTGATAAGGGTGAGTGATTTTTGCATTGGTGTGAGTTTATACAACACTGAAAAGTTTCCACAGAAAGAGTAGGTGCCATGAAATTGTTAGCTACTGAAAAAAGTAAAAATGTTGTGTCTTCACTTTGTTTCCTGTTTTAATTTTAAATTGAAGAAACAAACAAGCAAGATCATGGGAGATTCAAAAGGCTTCTGAAATGGCAGTCTTTTATACAAAGCATTGTCATCCTCATTAATCATCATTATTGAGCTGATAAAAACACTGAAATCTGGCTTATTGCTGAGTGTTAGCAGTAAGATGTGGAGCAAACAAGGCATGTGCATCTCCCCTGTGGCATGGTAAAAATTATGAAATTGAGCTCTTTTTTACCAGATCTGGGCCATGTCCTAGCAGAACAGTCCATAGTGGAAATGCTGCTAGACCATTATTCTGGAACTACATTACAAAAAATCTATCCGAATTAATGAAGTTTGTTATGCTTTTCCCCCATAATTTATATGTGAGTTAATATTTTAAAGTTTTAGTTCTGTGAACATGTGCAGGTAAGAGAAAAAATGCAAGAGAAAATTCTGCTTTTTGCAGATTACAAAAATTACAGAACTTTCAGCATTGTAATTTCTTGACACTGTACTTGCATTTAGAGAAGTTTTTTGTAGCTCCTATTTCATATAAAAGAAAATCCTTTCTATCTAGAGAATAGTAACCACTGATTTTCATATGAAAGTAGTTATTTTAGATATTTTCAGAACTCCTGATTATGTGCCACCACAAAATATGTATCTGTTAATTCTCTTTTTCCCTCATGAAGAGGAGACATCTCACAGCAAGTCTTTAAATATGTAGTAATGTGTCTTTCATTTTGCTAGAAACACTTCTGAAGTTTGAAGCATCTAAAATGTCTGTAAAGTTGCTTGCTCATGATTATGTCTTAAATATTTCATAATTTGCCTCTACCATATATGTGACAGAAGCATTCAAGCTAAAAAGAAGCCCATAGATATTAGGAGTGCAGCTGAAGGAAATGTATCTGGTGGTGTAATGTGGTCATTTCAGATTGTTAATTATGTGTGCCAAGAAAGAAATTTTCTATAAAGAATGCTGTGAATTTAATTCAAAAATTATAGAACTGTTTATCCAAAGCACATTTTTTTGTCTCCATGTTTAGACACAGAGGTCCTTAAAGATTTTTCTTTTGAAAACAATTTTAAAAAGGAAGCTGTCTTTTCCAACAGTAGCAATTTTCCTAGATGTAGAAGTTCAGGCACCACATTAAAATATAGAGGATGTGTTAGTTCAATAGCATCAGCTTCTGTAAAATCTTGCAAAGGCAGAAAAGTTAAGGTCAGTAAGCTATGGACATCCAGCAGCTCTACATATTTTCACATGCAGTGATTTATGTGCTGTTTGTCATAATCCTTTCTCTTGATAAACGTGTTGCATAAATTACACATTTCTTCTCCAGATCAAAAACTAGTTGCTATGTCCAAATAATGCTGCTGTTCCTCAGAAGGGTAGGTAGAAGGGCTTCCAAGGGAAAGAAGGTTATTCTTTGCAAGTGGCCCTCGATGTCAAAATGCCAGTGAATTCATAAGAAAAGAAATAAAAGAAATTAATGTAAGCACATTGAATTGCCATTAAAACCATCAAATCAGACTTTTTAGTCTGTCTTTCCTTTTCTCTTTTTAGTATCACTCCTTTATAGCCAAGATAGCTGAAATGGAAACATTATAGTAAATGGAATATGTTAGAATGTAAATTAGGTTTTCTTACTTTTCTGTGTAGTAAATTGTTCAGTAATATTCAGATTCTACTATTAAGAATACTATTAAGAAAAGCACTCTACAACGTGCTTTGTTTTTTACATTTCAGTTTATCATATTCCGTACCTCAGACAACCTAAAGTATGTTTTCATTGCAGAATGAATTCCTTTTCTTGTTGTGATTTGTGTGAACTGAAGACAAAGACAGGAAAGATGAAGCTAAAAGAAATGCAACCATAATGTAAATAACAGATTCTTCTGATGAAACTGATTCTTTTATGTTTTGTCTTTCATGTTCATTACATAAAACTCCGTATTTTTCCCTTCCCTTTGAGAACTTTTTTGTATGTTGTAGCATATTTCTAAATCCTCAGTGGATGTTTAAAATTAGTCAAGTACGGACTGCAATAACTTAAGGACTGTCTAACCCTCAACATCTGTTTTGGCACTCTTTCTGTAATTTATCCCTGAATAGCATGCATTTAGAGAATTAAACTAAGAAATGTGACAATTCTTAGTAGTAAGGTTCAGAAGATGAAATAATTGGCTTTGCAACCAATTATCTCTAGTTGCTCTTTTAGAATCAGGATGACATTGGCAGCTGAGTCAGAGTAACTCTTGAACACTACATGAGCACGGTACTACCTGAAGTATCATAAGCATGAAGATCATGTAAAGCTAGCAGTCACTTGAATTCCAATCCTTCCATCCCTGCTTGTAGACAGCAGTTTCAATCACTGCAATGACTTTGGAGTCATTAAAAAAAAAAAAAAAAAAAAAGTCTAAATCAGGTTTCTATACATTTTTTAGTTCTAACCAGGGTCTCTCTGCCTGGATTAGGTTTTGTTTGACATCTTCCAGACTCTGTAATACAAGAAATGTTATTGAGCATGGTATCTTGGATCAAGCATAATGGAAAGCTCTTAGAAGTACCAACTTTAGCTTCATGCACATGAAAGAATGAAAAATATACAAGTGATTGAACAGCCTAATTCTGGATCATGTTCAGCACAGGCACAGAAGTTCTAAAGTTTGGAAAAGCAACTCCCCAGTCATCTTTGCTTTCTTCAGGAGAAGCCTATCTATTCCATAGATATCTTGTTCATAATAATTTTTTAAGAAAATATTAGTTATATTTTTTTCCACTTTGATTACAGGTTTGTACTAGAGTTAAATGCATTAGGTGCTATGTGGACATATAATTGTTTCTGAGGTATAGAAAAAATTAATGAAATAAAAAAAATATTAGAAAGAAAATCCATACTCTGCGTTAATAGGTACTCTGTTTATTTGAGAAGTTCAAAAGTCATCTGTGCCTAAATATGTATACATTATACAGTTTTAAAGCACTATTTCTATCTTAAAATAATATTTTGAACATTTATGGTATAGCATTGTCTGCTCATGCACTTCAGAGTGCCATTTCTTTATATTAAATAATATTTGATATCTGTTTTAGTTAGGCTCTGGCTATCTATGGCTGTTCAGAATTATTGCAAAAATAGGAAACACACCTGGCTTTTTTTTTGTATGAAGTTCTTAGATTTTAAGGACTAGAAATTCTAAGAAGAATTAGATTTCAAGAAATGCATTATGTTGATGGATGCAAATACATTTGAATATTTTTAAATTATAAATAAATGGCCTGCTGTCAAACAACACTTAAGTAAAATATGCAGAAAGCTACAGAGCTCAGGTGTTAAACTTATCTCTTCATAAATTTATACACTGACAGACTGCTATTGGGAAAAAACAAAACAAAACAAACACTGTTTAACTCAGACTTCCTTTCTTTATGTCCTCACTATTTTTGTGGCCATTTGCCATCTTACAATAGTCTAAAGTGTCTGAGGAACAGTAAATTGTCCTGTAGAAGAAAGAACATGGTAGAAAAGAGCTCCCAGGTACGGCTTTCCACTGTCTGTACAGGCATGCGCATAACGCTACTATATCCTGTAGCAATTGATTTCTGTTAGAAAACTTCAACCTGCATCTTCTAGTTTGACATTTTCTCTTGAGAGCATGAAGGTTTTTTTAATTCACTTTAGATTTTTACAATTCTTTTTTTATGTATCTGGAGGGGGCAAATACATGGGAAGGAGAGGCTTGTATCATCAAGTTGTTCCTGTTAAAGTCTTTCCTTTATCCTAATTCTGAACAAAAATATATGCTGTCTTGTATTGCATTTGATTGCAGAATTACTATTGTTACAGAAAATACAGAATAATACTTAAAAAGGAATTGACACTAGCTCTGTTCAAATTACACCAGGTATTCCATAACAGCTTGCACTGTTAAAATGATTTTCATTAAATTTGCACTATATTTAGAAATTTCTGGATCTCAACTCTTAAGAAATTTAGAGGGGTTGAAGATTTTACCAGTATATTAACTGATCTACAGTCATACTCTGAAATGCTCAGGTTACATTAACTACTGTATTGGTGGAAGTCTTCATTACTTGAAAATGAAAAATCAGACCATTTACTTGATAAAAGGATTTTTTTAAAACTTACACTCCAGAAATTTGCATCTTTAAATACTGGTGATCATCTAGATTATTGTGCTATGTTATTCCAAATGTATCTGGAAACGGAGTCAGTTCTGTAACTTCTGAAGATGACAACAAATCATGATGTCTCTTTGTCTTTCCTATAGTCTGCTGTAATTTTTAATGGCTCAGTTATTGCTTTACTTCTTGGTCTGCTGAAAACCAACAAATGCCTCTGGTTTTTTCATACACTTCACATCATACTGCCTGAAACAGAATTATTTAAATTCAGTTTTCTCAGTTTTTTCTTATACATACACACACACACACACACACACACACACACATATATATATATATTTCTGTAATAGATTTATAATATCTCTATCTAATTTTGTTTTTACAATATGTATTTCTTAAATTTAAAAACATTGTACTTTTCCTCTTGATTCGCAATACGCAAGTGTAAAGACTAGTTGATTTCCTATGCCACCTGATGTCATCCACATTTAAGTAGCTCCTGATTTTGCCTGAGGGAGATTGAATTTGGCTTAAAGAGTTTCAGTTTTAAAATTCTAATTAAAATTAACCCTCAAGAACTCACTTTTGAAGAATTTCACCCTTTGTAGACTTTTTTTTTTAAATCTTTTCCTTAAATTGCGTAGGTGGGCCGCCTCAGCTGAAATCCATCTAGCTCTGGAGAAAATATGAAAAAGGACAAAAATACTGTGAAATCATAGCAAAATGAAATACTGTTTCTATTACCAAAAAATCTTCATAAATTATATTCTGTCATGATCTTTGCTCTACTAACTTTTCATTATCTGTTCATCTCTTAGTTCTCAGAAAGAATCCTACTTTCAATAAATAAATTGTAAATCATATATCAACCTCTAGAAATTAGGTATTAATTACATGAAATGGCTATTTAATTGGCCTCGAAACTTTGAAAAATTAGAAAAAAGCAATGGAGAGATTTTTATTTTTTCAATTTAATGATTAGCTTTTCTGTGCCTGAAATATCAATGGAAAGATTAAGAATGCATAGTTTGTCTAGTCAGGAAAGAAGTTCTGGTTCATGGCTGTTCACAGTGTTTGTTGTCAGTGAGTGAATGTGTCACAGGAGCTTTATTTTCTCTGTCTTTTGCTATAGAACTGTCAACTTAATTCTGTCATCCAAAGTGCTCTGCAGACATATATAAAACATCTTTCAGAGAAGCCATGTGACAGTTTTCTTGGAGGATTGTATTCCCTCCAGGGAAAATCTTTCAACACCAAATTGTTTGTAGTGCCATATGAAAATCCTCTGAAATCCATTGGATTTTCAATGAAAATAGAAACTGAAAAAAGAGCATGTTTGGGTTGAGTTATTAATTCAAAAGGCAGTCATACAACAGTCCTGATGAAAAGAATTACCTCTGTGACGTGCCAGCGGAGTTCAGTCTCAACTTCCCCCGTAGCTTGTATTCTCTGATATAGCGGCCCTCAGAGTTCAGTGGTATCTTTGATTTCTGTAAAGAGCCTGAAAAATGGCTCTTTCAGCCTTTTGCAATTACTAGCACAGAGAGAACTTTTTGACTGAAGTATAAAATATGGAAAGGAATTACATTTTTTTTAAAATGCCCATTATGGTATGTATTCATACTGAAAGTGGCAACAACTTTAATATAGTGGGTTTTTGACTTAATCATTGCTGTGTGCTGTATTTTCTCTATTCCTTTTCTCTGAAAAAAAACAAACTCTGCATTGATAGAAGAGATCAGGAATTTTGGGATTTTAATCTGTAGTGAAAAAGTGAAGTAAAATAGAGTTTTTTAGTGAAGATGACAAATTTAAATTTAGTCAAAATAATTCATATTGTACATGATACTAGAGAAGGAGGAGAAAAAATACAAGGAGAGAAAAATGTTTCTGGAACTAAAGACAAAAAACTAAGATTTGTATCACTAACATGAGAAGTTCAAAAGTCATCTGTGCCTAATTGTAGCCAAAATATTAAAACAGGTCCTCTCTGAAAAATAAATACTATTGCACACTATCTTGCATATTATTACAATGAGTATCCATCTGCTTAAATAATTCAGTCTTCTGTGGTTGGAGGCAATGTGTGGTGAATTCTGTCTCTAATCTGTAGCTCAGAAAGTTCATAGAAAGTATAAGTCATTGCTTCATGTTTTTGCTTTGCTCTAAAGAGATTCAATCAGCAAGGGCGAGACCAATCATGAATGAAATACATTTTTGGAGAGGACAGTTCAGTACAGTTTTGGATCCATCCTGAGACAGACTAGCCTGTATGGTTTGCACCATGCACAGACACAAAAGAAAATAAAACTTTGCCTTGGGAGAGAAACCCAAAACCTGATGAAGTTTCATTTATTGAGAACATGCAGGCAGTCAGCTGAAGAAGTATTCTGCCAAATCCCTTCTACCCTGATAATTACAACACAGGTTTTTCTGTAGTCTATTAGAGTGTGGCCAAATTCTAGAACAAAATATGTGATTGACTGTATCGGTCAGCTGGCTAAGTCTCACACAGAACTGGAATTTTAGGAGGCTGTGCTCTCTTATGATGTCATTTGGATAATATAAACATCATCTTGTCTGTCTGGGGTTTCTTTGGTTACCTAGCCTACAAAACTGTATATTCATTTTCACAAACCTCTACAATTTTAGTGCCATGTGAACATTAAAGCATTTGATTTGAAACATACTCTTCAAGAGTAGGAAAGTAATAGAAGGTATATTTTTGCAGAGTATTTGTCTCTCAAAATGTAGTCAATACTTTTCAACAACACCTATCATATTTGTAAGACTCCCATCTGATTTCAGAACCAGGCACAAACTGAAGTATTTTACTACCAGGATTTAACTGAAGATAAATATTAGAGCTTTATTTTTCATTTGATTGTTTTTGTCTGTCTACTTGTTTGTCTTTTCCATTCCAGTTCTAAAAGAGAGGAAAGTAGAATTTCTGCCAGTCAAAACTGAAGCACCACAAAGCAAAAGTCTTGCTATTCCTTAAATCTAAAACTTTCTGAAAAACTTAGCTGTGGCTTAGTTTTACAACAATTCATAACAATTGTGAATGCAGAATAGTTGGAAGCTGAGCCAGGCCATCTTACAACAGTGTGCTGCTCACACTTGCAGTTTCATGTGCCTGAAGGTAGTTTAGCAGTGCTGTAGCCATTCTATCAGTAGTTTTAGTAGTCTAGTCCTTAAAATTATTCTGTAAATAAAACATCCAAACAGAACAATAAAATGCACTCTTATTTATCTTTTGGCATTGTTTTGCCTTCATTGAACTAAAAGCAGTCAGTGGCCATACCCTCATTCTTACACGTTCATGTCAGTAACTAGTTATTTTCCCTTGTCATTTTAAAAATTGAAAATCAAACCCAAATCTTCTTTTCTCACAAGATACAGAAAGCCATAAAACATCGAAATTTGAGGTTAACTATTTTATACAGATATAGTAGGATTTACTTAGTAGATACTAAGTTTTGTTTACGTAGGTACTAAATTATGTTCCTTCTGGATGGTTAATGTGATCTTGTGAGAATTGCAAATAAGGTCTTCACTAATATATTACCCATTATGACACCCTTCTGGGTCATAGGGACTCAACTGATTTTATTGCTGTGTCTAGTCAGGTGTTCTCAGTTACATTACACAGTGCCTGAAAATAAGCCAAATTAATACTGGAATTGTAGAAGTGTACTTGATGTCTTCTTAAGAGAATTATTAAAAATAAATTATTTCCATCTTCCAATATAGTAATAGAGAGATGTTGTAGTGCATCTAAAAATCTTGGTATCTCCCAAGGGTAAAACTCACCTCTGGGTTGTGTAATGTTAGTTCCTACCTGAAAACCTTCTTTCCCTTCCCCCTTCCCATTGGCTGTGACCTCCCTGTATCCCCTGATCACCCCTGCCCCCTGGTAAGACCCAGGGCATTTTTCTCTCTCTCTTGCCCCGGATGGAACACAGACAATAAACCCAGGATTATTCCAGCAAGTTTGAGCCTCCTGTGTCTAGATACTTTGAGTCCGTGTTGTATCCACTCCAGGACCCCCTCTGCTGCCTGTGCCCTGAGACGAGGGGGGCTCTCACCACAGGGGGTGGGACAGAGGGGTCCCCCGGGAGGAAGGATTGCAACAGAGAGAAACTTGTCAAAGATATTTTTTTCTGAATCCCTTCTTTCTGAAATTTTTTCTCCATTCCTCCCTACAATTATATCAGAAATATATTTAATGTATTTTTCTACAGAAAGCAAGTTTGTTATTTATTGAAAAGACAGAAGGGTGTTTCTTCTGAAAACTAAGTTTGAAAAAGCAGATGATCTAGTAATTTACATAAATGCATTTGTAAATGAAAATACTTATTTCATGACATCTTTAAATTTTATGTGATAATTTTATCATTACTCCTTTAGTTTGTCCTGTTATCATCTCAAATTTTTTTTGATTGTTTTTAGAGAAACTTTTGCAAAGGTAAAAGTAGCTACAAATTGGTAGATTTTTATTTTCCTTTCAGAATGATGAATACATTTAGACAAAAAAAAAACCAAAATCAGAAGCATTTATGTAAGCAATACTATACTTTGGTAGCTCAGAATAAAAATATTTAGAAATCCCAAGTTAAAAAATGAGACGTCAAGTGTAGTCCTTTCTTTAACTGTTGTCTGCATTGCATTTATCATTATATATTCACATGGCTTCAGTATGTTGAAAAAATCAGGAATGATTCGTGTATGTTTATCATTTAGGATCTCAATAAAATATCTTAGTAGAGGGACATTCAATCTCTGAGAAATTACTATTTGATTTTGTTTTGAAACTCCATAATAAACCTTAATATAACATTTTTAAACTTACACTCCAACCACATGTTGTTGCCCATGGTTTTGAAGTGCGACTGCACTGTTTTCACTGAAATCTCAAGGAGAACGTTTCAAGTTAGAGAAAACAATTAAACATGTATCCATAAATATTTTTCCCCATAATTGAAGGGTTACAGATGCTTTCTTCCTCAATAGCTACTATTAATATTTTTAGGGACATTGTGTCTCAAATCAATAGATAAGCTTAGAGACATGGGAGAGAGCTAAAGACAAAAACGACTTGTAGCAGAGGCCTCAGCCAGTTTGAAAGGCTGCAGGGAGACCTCCTGCTCTCAAGTGCATTGACATGAGAAGATGTTTGTGTTAGCATAGATGTGTGATCTCAGCAAACTGGAGACTTTCTGTTTTAAATACTAGGGTTATGGTTATCTCTTCTTAGTCAGACCATCAAAGAAAGAGAAAAAGAGACCTAGGGACTGAGTTTTAATCTCTGATTATTCTTAGAGGTGTCACCAACATCTCCGCAAGTTTGAATATGATAGCAGTTTTGAATTACAGATTCCATGTTAGTCCTTATATTTATATTTTCTTCTGATAGTCTATCATCTTGCATAATGAGCACAATACTTCACAGTGTAAAGAAAAAAAAAAGTCCATCAATCTTTTGCAGTAAAAAAATGAAAAAAATGTATTAATCTTCTTCCTTTTTCTTCCTTGTCCTTTTTCTGTCTTTCTCCTGACCTATTTTATCCAGTGCTGACAGGACAGGAACTTTGAAAGATTTTTGTGCATTGTGCTTTTAAAGAAAAAGATTCCCTCTGTTGTTGGAATGAACCGATCTTGGTTGCCAGTGTAGGCTGTAATAAAGTATAGCACTACATTTTTTACTTTCCATCTTCTGTTGTATGGTATTATTTTCCTGATGACAAGTGTTCTGATTTCAGAGAAAAGAAGCTGATAGCATTTTGAAGTTTTTTCTCACACATTTAGAATTTCAAGTGCATATGGAACTAAACTGTATGAGGCTCAGGTGCAGCAAGAGTCCAAATTCTTGCTCTGTGTTTGCTGGCAGCATAGGGAGAAAATGTTATTTTCCCCAAATCAGAGTAGAATTGAGTGCTTCTGAGATCATTTGTTATGCCTCTTGGTGTAAGCAATTAATTTCATTACAGTTGTTATGGCAGGATAACTGAGAGCAGAAATTTGCCAGTTCTCTCTAAATTGAAATATGCTCTTAGCAAAATAGAATGTCTCATGAGAACAATAATTCAATAATTTTCATAACCTTTGATAGAAATGTTTATAAGATAGTCTAGATGAGCAGGAGAGGTTGTGAAGAAGATACAGGCCTATAGCAATCAGTTATGGTCAGATTAAACTCTTGCATTTAATAAGCCTGCAGACAACTCAATGATTTGGAATCTTGGATATACTGAACATTTTGTGTCCATTTTATAAAGAGTAAACCAGCCACTCAACAGAAAAAGTCAAAATTCTATAACTTAAACTTACCTAATTGTACTGCATTGTAGTTAGAAATAGACTGTATATTTCCCTTGAATAATTTAAGAAATAATCAAGGATACTGTGATTAGTATTCATTCAGTCCTTCCAACTGGATACTTAGAATAATTTTAAAATTTTTGTTTTCTAGACAGAGTGGGATGAAGAAATATGCAGTATGGTGAGATAAATTGTATGTTAAAAGTGTTTGAGCTAGTAAATCTCTTTTTATCGCTTCTTTGGAATTTCAGGAACAAATCAAATTAAAGTTGTTCAAATGTTAGTACAGCGCATTTTTCAGGCTAAAGAAATGGTAGTTGTGAATAGAACTATTTCATCAGTGCTCAAATAGTAGCATTTGAAACTGATTAGGTGTAGCAGGAATACTAAAATGCAACAAAAATCCTCAACACCTCCTTGGCAACGTGAACACATGCATACATGCAATTCTAAAAGCTTTCTCGGTTAAATAGAAAAGAACTGTTTCCATATATTTGGTTTAGATGCAAAATTTTTATTCCATTCTGTCCTTTGTGTTCCCTTCTAGATACTCTAGTCTTTGGGAATATGAAATCCTGCAACTAAATTCAATACAGAAAATTAAGAAATGCAATCTCATTTGAAATGGAATTAGATTTCATAAATGCAACATGCTCTTGAATCACACAGAATTACACAATGGTTGAGGTTGGAAGGAACCTCTGGAGATCACCCCACAACCATCTCTAGAGGAGTCTGGGGAGGGAAACTCCATGTCCTCTCTGTGCTACCTTACAGTAAACCAGTATTTCCTGATATTTTGTTTGTTAACACCTATATCTCAGTTTGTGCCCATTGCATCCCGTCCTTTTACTGTGCACCACTTGGAAGACTCTGGCTCCAGCCTCTTTACACCCTCCTTTCATCTACTTTTATGCATTAGTAAAGTTCCTTGAGCCTTCTTTTCTTCATGCTAAACAGTTCAAGCTCTTTCAGCCTTTTCTCATATGTTAAGTGTTTCAGTCTGTCAGTTATTGTTGTAGTTGATAGCTTGAAATATATCTTTTCCCATTTTTTAGTTGTGATTTCCCCCCAGCTTCTCTTTCTCCTGTTTACCTGGCGTCAAATTACCATGGTTACTGAGGTTTCTCTCCTCAGCTCCATGGTGAGAGGCCGGAGAGAGTAAAGAGAGGACCCTGCTGGCATTTCCAGCTGCTTGAAGTTTCTTTAGCCCAGGAGACCCTTCTTTCCAACACGGAAGTTTGTAACTTTGTTTTTCCCGTCCCAGAATGCCTCTGAGCTATGGAAGCTGGGAGGGCATGCTTACCTTGCCTTCCCTTTCTTTCCACCCTGTGTTGCCAGGAATCCAAGCCCCCCCTCTCTCCCCCTCTGCCCCTCTGTGGAGAATACTCCTACACCTTTGTGGGCATTTGAAGAAGTTGGTGTCTGTTATTTCTTATCTTGGTGTGTGTAACCTTGATTGTATAAAGTTTGTAAGATGTACTAACTGAGAAAAACAATTGGTTCCCTCTCTGATGTTCCCTCCCTCCGAGAAACCCTGTTAAAAGAAACCCCCCAGACCCCAAATCCTTGGTCTCTCGTCCTTTGGATTCCCCTTCACAGTAATAAACTGTGGAATGCAAACCAGAGAGAGAGAGTCCCCCCCCCGATTTCTTTACTCGCTCTATAGACTTGGATTCTTGAAGAAAATCAGTGAACCCCACAAACATATGCTGGCTCGAAACCCGAGTATGTCATCACTGAGCTAGCCGGGCCACACTCGAGAAGATCGAGTCAAGTTACCTTAGTGGATCTTCACTAGATTGTCTTCAGTGCCCATGTCTCATGTCTCTCTTGTACTGGGGAACCCAGTAGTGGGTTGAGTAATGAGGTGGAATCACTTCCCTCAACCTACTGGCAACACCCCTCCTAGTGCAGCACACTACCTTTCACCTTTTGTGCCAGTGCAGTTTGTGTTCAGTCTGAATCAGGACCTTCAGGTTCTTTTCTGACAGGCTGCTTTTCAGCTGAGTGTCCCCAAGCATGTACTGGTGCATAAGGTTATTCCTCCTCAGGTGCAGGGCTTTGCATTTCCCAGATGCTAAGAACCTGTCAGGTTGGAAAGGAACATAGAGGTCTGGTCCAGCCTTGCTGCTCAAGCAGGATCATCCTAGAGCACATGGCACAGGATTGCATCCAGACAGCTCTTGAATATTTCCAGAGAGGGAGTCACCACAACCTCTCTGGACAGCCTCTTCCAGTGTGCAGATCTTCATGAGGTTCCCGTCAACCCATTTCTTCAGCCTATCAAGGTGCCTCTGGATAGCAGCCTGACCTTCTGCTAAACAGGACTGGACTCAGTATTCAATTCACTTCATTGTCTGCTTAACCAGCCTGTATATCACCTCTTATGTTCTGACAGTTTCAGAGGCTGAACTCCACTGCTGTCTCATCATCCATAGGCCAATCACTTTGTCACTGAACTTTGTCAAGTTAGGCAAGAAGAACTTCCTCTTGGTGAAGCTGTGCTGTGACTACTCATGATTTTTATTTTTGTCCTTAATATACCTGGAAATGGTTTCCAGAAAGGTGCCTCTCATCTTCCAGTGATCCCAGTGATCAAGGTGATACTGACTGGCCCGGATCCTTCTTTTTACGCTTCTTGAAGATGGAGGTGGTGTTTACTTTTCCAGCTTTCAGGCACTTCTCCCTTGATACAGTACTGCACATTTGCAGGGGTGTCTAAAATTTTGGTATCTAGCAGCTAAATGTAACATTTCAGTGTGTGGGTAGTAACATGAAAACAAACCCACAAATTTTGAAATAGAAAGACACTGAAATATGATTAAATAAGCATTATTCCAAAATAGGTCTGAGGACAAAAAACTTTGAGAAATCAATTTTTTGTTTCTGGAATTGTAAGGTTGGGGTATTTTTCCCCAGCATATTATTAGCTAAAGCTAGAAGCTTGTGGTCTCCTTGGGAGGTGGGTAGTAGGGAAAGAGCCTTTTAGCCATGTATTCACTAGCATATGCACACTACTTTGATATAAAGCTCAGATATCAAAGAAAACAAAAGAAAACTGAAATCTGTGCTCTAGTATGAGTAAATGCATCTTTCTGTTCATGTGCTAGTAAAACAATATCCAAGATTGACAGATGTTAAATATAAAATTACAACAGTCTTCCAACCTCTATTTGTATTCATAGTTTTAACGTGAAACATGCTGGTTTTGCAGGCTTATATATGAACAGAATTATCTAGTTTGGACATAGAGTACTGATAGCTATATTTTGAATTTGAGTTATAGTGTGTTCTTTGGTGTGCCTTCTACCTGTTTACTTCCATCATGATTTCTGTCTTTGTCTAATTAAAAATGTATATGGCTCAAGCTGTTGATGTGGTTGGCATCTGTTTCAGATTCATTTTTACTGACGGCAGGCTGCTGCTGGCAAGCACTCAGCTTTTTAATCATCAGAAATACAGAGACTGTCATTCCTGTCATTGCTCTTTATTTTACTCTGGAATTCTGCATTCAATGTACTGCACTAAAACCTGTGATAGATGAAAAGCATGACAGACTATGCATTATAAGTTTCCTAATTATAATTTTTAAACAATACTAGAATTTATTGACAAGTTATCATAACAAGTGTAGAAATTCTAGATAACCCTTGGCAATGGCTAAGCTTTAAATCTCATTTCAAAGATTATAGAATGTCTGTGCATATTTACATAGATACTTCAGAAGTTGTTATAAGAGACAGAATAGTTTTAAAAAAACCAAGTATTTGACTGTTAGCAGTATGACTCATTTATCCTTATGTGTGCTGCAGTATCTTTCCTTTCTGTACATCACAATAGAAAGGAAACATACATACATACATATTTGTGTATGTATGGACATGTTAATCTGTACATAAACAATTCACATGTATCATTAGACAAACATTTAGACTTAGGGTTCAGCATGAAGTTTGAAACACTTTCTGAAGTGTTCCATTGTTTGAAGAGTCACTTTTTCCCAATTTCTGAATTGTATGAAGTAGAATATTGGGTCTTAATTTAGTTGAGCTTGCTTAGCATAGTACAGAATTAAAAAGGCGTATTCTTTGTGGTTTAAAGTATTAATGCCATTTTGCATGAATGAAAATGATAGTCTTTCCTATTCACTTTCCTACTATTTTGTTTTGCATAGAGATACTTCCTTTCAAGATGATCCATTGCAAAGAAACCCTTTTTTTTTTTCTGAACCCCTAGGGAGTCACTTTAGTTTTTGGCACCTAAGAAAAATAGCTAATTAGTAGCAGTAGCTTGGAAGCAATATTTGGAGGTAAACAGTAAGTGTTTATGTAATAGTAAGAGCTATTATACATGGACTTTCTCCTGCTTTGACACTTTTTGTATGTAATTTGTTCTCTTATGTAGACTATGCTGTAGGCATAGATTATGTCTTGCATACTGGCTGTTCTAGGAACAGAATCACAGAATAAGGTGAGTTGGAAGTGACCCACAAGGATCATCAAGTGAAACCTCTGATGCTGCACAGCACCATCCTGAAGAGTCACACCATGTGCCCAATAGCACTGTCAAAACACTTTTTGAACTCTGTCAGGCTTGATGCTGTGACCACTTCCATAAGAAGCCTGTCCAAGTTCCCAGCCACCTCTGTGTGAAAAACCTTTTTCTGATATCCAGCCTAAACCTTCCTTAGCACAACTTCAGGCCATTCCCTCAGGTCCTGTCACTGTCACCACAGAGAAGAGATCAGCGCCTGCCCCTCCTCCTCCCCTCACAAGGAAGTTGTAACTGCAGTGAGGTCTCCCCTCTTTTCCAGGCTGAACAAGCCAAGTGACCTCAGCTGGTCCTCATACAGCTTCTACTCAAGGCCTTTCACCATCTTTATTGCCCTCTTTTAGATGTGCTCTAATAGTTTAATATCCTTTTTTATAATGCAGTGTCCCCAGCACTGCAGGTGAGGCTGCCCCAGTGCAGAGCAGAGCAGGACAATCCCCTCCCTTGCTCGGCTGGCCATGCTGGGCTTGATGCCCCCAGGACAGGGCTGGCCCTGCTGCCTGCCAGGGCACTGCTGACTGATACTGAACTTGTAATCGACCAGGATCCCCAGGTCACTTTCTGTGGCACTGCTTTCCAGCATCTCATTCCCCAGTCTGTCCACGCATCCCATGCAGGTTGCCTGATCCCAGGTGCAGAAACCAGCACTTTCCCTCATCGAACTGCACATGGTTGGTGATTGCCCAATCCTCTAATTTTTTTTCAGTCTCTCTGCAGGGCCTCCATGCTTTAAGGGAAACAACAGCTCCTCCCAGTTTTGTATCGCTTTGGAACTTACTCAGTATCCCTTCCAGTCCTGTGTCCATGTAATTTATGATGCTGTGGGAGAGAACTGGGCTAAGGATGGACCCCACTAGTGACAAGTCACCAGTCTGATGTCACCCCACCCACACTGTCACCCTTTGTGCCGCAACCATGAGCCAGTTGTTCACCCATCATGTGGTGTTTATCCAGTTGAATGCAGAATGTTTTGTCCAGGAGGACACTAAGAGAGTATCCAGAGCTATGCTGAGATCCAAAAACGATCACATCAAGTGGCTTCCCTTGATCCATGAGGTGGGTTACCTTGTCTTAAAAAGAAACCAGGTTTGATAAGCAGGACTTTCCTCTCATGAAGCTGTGCTGGCTGTGACCAGTGACTGTGTTGTGTTTCTGGTGTTTTTCATTATTCCCCCAAATAACTTTCTTCATAACTTTACCAGGCACTGACATGAGAGTGAAAGGCCTTTATTTTCCAGGGTTCTTTTTCTTACCCCTCTTGAAAATCACAACACTGTTTGCCAGCTTCCAGTCAGCTGTGACCTTTGTGGATTTCCAAGACCGGTCAAAAATCATTAAGAGAGGTTTTACAATGACATCAGCTAGCTCTTTGACGATCCTTGGATGAATACTATCAGGCTTCATAGATCTGTAGAGATCCAGCTGGAGAAGCAGTTCCCACACAATTTCAGGGTTGACTTGGAGTTGGTCATTCTTGTAGTCATGATCCTCCAGTTCAGGGTGCTGAGATCCCCTTGGTGCATCATCCTTGTTGAAGCAGAGGCAAAGAATGCACTGAGAACCTCTGCTTTTCCTCTGTTACTGTGTGTGGGGTGGCTGTCCTCATCCCGTGATGGGCCACTTATTTTTTCTATTGCTTTTTGCCAATTATATATTTGAAAAGACTCATTTTATTGTCCCCCATGTTTTTGGCCAGCTTCAACTCCAGTTGAGATGGATTTTCTCCCTACAGTGGCAAGCAGCATTTCTATATTCTTCCATGACAGCTTATCTTGCTACCACAAGGCATACGCCTTCCCTTTTTGCCTTATTTGCAAGAGAGGATTCCTGGTCAACCAAGCCAGCCTTGTGCCTCACTGACTTGACTTCTGACATTTGGGAATTGCCTGCTCCTGTGCCCTTGGGATGTAGAGCTTTAAAAGTGACCAGTACTTACTGACTCCCAAAAACAAAAGCAAAAACATTTTCCCAAGGGACCTTACTTAATAATTGTCTGAACAGCCTGAATTCTGTTCTCCTTATGTCCAGAGTTGATGTTTTTCTGTCACTTTCCCTCCTGTCAACAGAAATTTTAAACTCGGTCACTGTGGTCAAGATGGCCACCAATCTTTGCCTATGAGATCCTCCCTGTTGACTAGCAATAGATCAAGGAGGGCATCTTTCCGAGCCAGCTCCCTTAGGACCTGTTCCATAAAATTGTCATCCAGTTTTTTTTAGGAATCTTCTGGGTTGTAGCCGCTGTGTGGTTCTCCCATGTAATTTCTGGAAAGTTGAAGTACCCCATAAGGACAAGAACAGTTGACTTGGAAGCATCCCTTAGCTCCTCATTGAATAATTTGTCAACATCACTGTCCTGGCTGGAAGGTCTATAGTAGACTCCCACAATGACATTCACATGATTTGTTTGCCCCTTGAGTCTTATCCAGAAGCTCTCAACTGAACCATTGCCAACCGTGAGCTCCACAAATTCTACCCCTTCTTTTACATACAGTGCCACCCCTTCACCTCTTCTTCCCTGTTATGCCCCCTGAAAAGCCTGTAACCATCCAATGGGGAACTCTAGTCTCAGAACTCACCAGAGCAGGTTTCAGTTATGCCACTGATGCCAGATTTCTGGGACTGGGCCAAATCCTTGACTTCCTCTTGTTTGTCCTTCATGCTGTCTTCATTAATATAGAAACAGGATCTCTTTGCTTTTCCTTACAAGCTACACAGTCTGCAGTCTCTGTTGGTGGCTCCCAGATGGTCAGAGAGGAGCCCTTTCTGCTTGCCCTTCCTGCACAAAGTGCCATGCAAAGGGCTGTACCATGCCCTCAGTGCCATGCCATGCCCCTGTTTGCCTGCTCCTGTTGTGCCACACCCTCACTGCTGTGGCATGCTCCTGCTCACCATGCTCTGAACCACTCACACTCCCTGGAGGCATTTAAATCTCCCTGTTGCTCCCAGCACCAGCTCCTTGCCTGGTTGGCTGCTGTGGCCTTAGAGGTTGTGATAAGGCTTGGGCATGTTGCTTCCCCTCCTGTAGGGCTCAAAGTAATAGTAATAAATGAAAAAGAGTTTCATTTTCAATGTAATCTTGCCAGCTGTTGTAAGATATTTTGAAAAACCACCTGTTTTTTGGCATGAGGCA
This sequence comes from Poecile atricapillus, assembly GCF_030490865.1. Lineage (NCBI taxonomy): Eukaryota > Metazoa > Chordata > Aves > Passeriformes > Paridae > Poecile > Poecile atricapillus. Next base: position 22,676,388 of record NC_081251.1, on the reverse strand, counting down.
CTTTCTAGCATTCAGACATTTTAATTCTCTTGGCAACCCAGTTTTAGTTTTGGTCAGAAATGCTGAAAAAGAAACAGCAAAGCTGGTGCAGCTCTACAGAGCAGTTCAACAGCCTGTTCACAATCTGCTGAGGTACTATTAATTCCAGAATAAAATAGAAGAATCCTGTCTGGGAGACAAAATTAGATGGCAGATTGTATTTTCCAAAGAACATGGGGTGTGCTCCTGTCTGTTGCTACCAAAATGAGAGGCCTATATCTGTAAGGAATGAGGCTTGTCTAGCTGATTGGATGGCTCTTTTAGTGCATTCTGCTATGTGCTCCAGAAGTCAGGGCTGCTTCTTGTTTAGTTTCCTGGCTTGTCTCATTGACTTCTAGAAGGTCATCTGGCATTGTCAGGTTTTCTTTAACTGGCATATGAGCCCTAGATTTCCCTACTTACCTCAAATGTATCATTCAAACTGTCAACTAGCCATCCAAATTATTTGCTTCTGACCTGGCCTCTGCTAGCAGCTATATGTACTCAGCAAATATCTACTTGTACCTAATTTCTACTCTACTTTCTCACCCTCATGTCCCTACTTCAAATAGTACAATGGCCCTCATAGAGAGCATCTAAATCAAATCACCCTTAACACCACTTCTCTCTTAAAGTATCTTTGAAACTGACTTAGTTGTGAGGACGGGACTCATGAGGTGTTCAGAGAAGTACCACACACTGGTCCTTTCTGCAGTGAGGGGAGGACAGTCAGGAAACCCACTTCAGAAAATCCCTGAAGAGAAAAAGAACTTGAATTGTTTCTGTGTAGAGTGTCATTTTTACTATGCTCCATGTCCTTACCACCAAGCAGAAATAGCAGAAAATGGGAAGAGGTGAAAATTAAATATGATACAAAAAGACAGCACTTCATTATCCTGTTTAAGTAACTTCAAGGTAGCAAAGCCTCAGGACACAATCTCAAGCTGTGCTAAGGGAAATATTGGTTGGATATTAAGAAAAAAGGTTTTTACCAAAAGAGTGATAAAGTACTGGAATGGTCTGCCTGGGAACGTGGTGGAGTCCCCATCCCTGGATGTATTTAAAAAAAGGCTGGATGTGGCTCTTGGTGCCGTGGTTTATTTGAGGTTTTAGGGCATGGGTTGGACTCAATGATCTTAGAGGTTTCTTCCAACCCAGTGGTTCTGTGTGTGATTCTGTGTGTATCTGGCAATATAAATATGTAGAAAATAAAGTATCATAGATAGTAGTGGATTTTCAATGTAACAATTCATTTACACAGCCTGACAGATCAACATCTGAGAAAACAAAAAATGGGAAAAAAATAACAGTAAATAAATAAAATAAAAAAATATAAAAATAAAGTGTTCTTAACTCAGTATTAAAAGCAATAGATAATGTCAAAAATGGATACTATCTATTGCTTTCTTAAATATTTTGCAAGACTTCTGTAGCAGTACTTATGTCTAGGTTTGTTGACAATATTCAGGGAAGGTTCTAAACCACCTCTGTTATTGTTTAGCTAATCCATAATAGCTCTTGTGGATGAAACACTTTAATCAACATGTTTTTTATCAAAGAAGACACAACCTTCTAATTTCAGGATATGAATTCAGGCTGTGAATACTTGGTGAGTAGAGGTACCTCCCTGAATTTCCTGGTAAGATATCTTGGAAGCTTACTCATACCCTCAGTGTTTGCTATTAACCGACTGTACACTTGGCACACTAACAGTACTTCTGCATACTCATGTTGTCATACCATTCCCAGGTATCTGACTTCACAAGAATTGAAGGCTCTTCTAAATATAGACCATTTGAGTAATTAGACCTCTGTAGAAAAAGAAAGAAACAAGTAGAGAGATTCAAAACAATATGAAAAAGACTGTAAGTGATGATCTATTCGTGCTGCACAGTACTGCTAGGAAAGCAAACATCTGTAAACAAAGACTTAGAAATAACCAAAGAAGGATAAAATGAGAAATCCTAATCTGTTTCTCGATGTGAGGGCAAAATTACTGGAGGTATGACTAGTTTAAATTGCTATGGGAACCGTGGAAGAGAAAGAATTTTGTAATGGCAGGACAGAGATGGACAGATGTGGAGGTGACATTTGCTCACAAATTTCTCATCATTGTAAGAAACATGCCAATATCATGGATTCTAATTGATTCAAATGACTTATTCTTCATGGTAGACTCTAGCTGCAAACCTTTTAGTATCCAGTGTTGTGTGAGGCTGCACCGACTGGCTTTCCTGAGATATTTCTGATGCCATTTTGTTGAAGTAATCTGGAAAAAACTTTCACGCTCTTTCACTGAAGCTCTTCCTTTATAAACTTACATAAGGAGTTTTAAAAGTCATGGTGGTGGAGCATGCAACTTGGTAGGGACTGCTTTATTATGTCTTAAAACTATGTGTCTTATTTAAACCCATTGCATCCCATTTTACCTGCTTGGATTCTTTATTGAACCTGACTTATGGTATTTTCACAGATGCTTGCAGCCTTACAGGATTCAACCTTATTATTTATTGATATATAGTGACACAGACATTCACTGAAGCTGCTTTTATTGTAATGTCTTATCAAATGGATTTAATTTATTTCAGAATGTAAGAGTCCCTATTATTTTCTTTGCAGTGAAGAGATTTTGTGGCAGAAGAGGCTGCCTCTGAGTTTTCAGATACATCTTCCCAGGCTTATTGATTTCAGTTTTCTAATATTAGTCTTCCTATTTCAATTGTTGTAGTTTAAAAAGTCACAGCAAACAGAAACAATTATTTTTCAAACTGGCCCAATATGTTCCCCTTTCTACATGAGATATCACAGCTTGAGAAGACATTCAGAGCATATTTTAGGATTGCAGAAGTAAAGAGGTAAGATTTTGCTGTGGATTGAACTTCATAATATTGAACTCATCAGTGTGGTTTTCAAGGGATATCTTTCATTGGCTTACATAATGAGTCTAAAAATGAAATCTGCAGACAGCCTTATTCAATCAAAAATCTTCAAGAAAGATTTCTCATGTGAAAGAACATTTGATGGTCAACTCTTCCTCCTCCTTCCTCTTTCCCAACCCAAATTCCACTATAATATACCTTCTGCTGTTCCCAGCACCAGTGGCACAAATCTACAAAAATGATGATGTTTCTACAAGAGAAAGTGAGTAAAACACATTTAGAACAAGGAAAGAAGATGAAAATGCAAATGATGCCTGCTTTGTGTCAGCACTTCATGAAAAGCAGTGTATGCTGCTATCAAAGAAAGTGACAAAACGATGGCTACTGTTACCAATTTGAATAAGCCCATAATTTACAGGAAATAGGCATGTTTCTCATGCTTATATGTAGTTCTTTCAAGTTTTGTACTCCTACGCTCCTTTTTCCTGTGTTTAGCAAAAGGCGTTAAATTTGTGCTATATTTGAAAAGTGTGAGGGAAACAATGTGCACAGCTCTAGCAAGGTTTTACTGAATGCAGTGCATCACGAGAATCTGAGAACGGTTAAATCATCAACATAATCATGTTCTTACTGCAACCACTGCTAACACCCTTAGAAATTTGTATTTTTGAGTCAACTAATCATTTTCTGTAGTCATGATATCAACCATATCTTGCTAAAAACTTCAAAAATCTGGTAAACTTCAAGTTGAAAAATATAAAACTGAATTAAGAATGGCTTTTTATTTTTGTGCCAATAACAAAATAAAAGGACAACAGCTAAAAAAGTCAACTTTTATATACTCATTGAAAAAGAAATATGTAAATTTAAACTTGTTTTTATTTTGCCTGAATTCAGAACAGGAAGTTTATTTTTCTGAAATAAAATTTAGGAAGATCTCAGAATCATATAATCACAAAATCAAAATCATAGGATCAGAGTGATTTCGGTTCAAAGGGACCTTGAAGATCATCTAGTTCCAACCACCATGCCATGGGTGAGGATGTCACCCACTTAATGAGGCTGCTTAGGGCCACATCCAACCTGGCCTTCAATAGTGCACAACCAAAACTTATTTAGAAGTCTTTAAAGAAATGTTTTCAACAATCCATTTGAAATTATGCCAGAGTTTTTCAAAATTTATATTTTCATTTTTTTTCCTAACCAGCTAAAAATATTTTTTGTTTTATGTTCAAATTGATAGATGATTTTGGTTGCTTTAGAAGCTTGAAATTTGGTAGAAATGGTGCTTATCCTCAAAAACAGATACAGATCTCTAGATACATCACATGGTTTTGAGCTGACTAGAATTTAGTGTTGTTAAGACAGGTCAAAATTAGTTTAGAGGAAGCAATTTGATTAAATTTTTTGCTAATTTTAATTTTATATGTACAATTAAAAGAACTGGTATTACAGTAATGCTCCAAGATTGCAGCCAGGCTCTTCATCTGTGTGATCTGGATATGCCAGAAATAGCTGAGAAACCACAGACCAAATTCTGAGCAGAAAGAAATTAGAAACATTTCAAGATCTTGTGCAAGTGGTGAACAAGTCTATATCTATGGTAAGAGAGAATAGTTTCATTACACTGTACCTTCTCTCAGAAGTAAGCCTAGGCTACATATTCATTTGTGCCTTTATTGTCAGAGATGACCACTCTCTCGTTTGAAAGTTTTAAAAAATGGAGAAAAATTGTTTGAAGCCAAACTATTAATGACTCAAATTTTGAGGCATTTAATATGAGCACAGAATGCACAGTTCTTTGAGTTTATTTCATTAGAAAAAGTCACTCAATTCCACTGTGGTTGTTTTCATGCATGAAATGTAATAGTGATAAATAAGGTAACATAGGAAAAAGTCCTTATTTTTTCTATTCAGATAACAAAATAGAGGGGAAAGGATGTTTATCTTCCATCAAAGAACCAAATGTACCTTATAGCACAATACAACTAAAAGTTTCACCACTAAATGTACCATACTTTTTTTACTTTTGCTGTTGTAAGCAGAGGGCATGAAGAATATTATCTAATTTAGTGTATAAATTGAAATCATCAGGGAAACCACACCAATTTAAAATTTTAATGCTCTATAAAAGTACTGATTTTAAGGTTTCTCACACACAAAAAAGTCCTATTTTTTAATAACATCTTCAGTTTGAGTATTTCTGTTTAATAACTAATGTTGTTATTAATAAAGAGTTATTTACACTAATTATAATTAATTATAATTGACTAGTATTAATAGCAAATATTAATGAAAGAAATTTAAAAACTGTTAGCAATTCTGCTAGTTTTACTTAGATTTTACTTATATTTGCCTGTTTTGAAAAATTTCCTGAAGTAAGAATCCGGTATCTTAATAAGTCAGTGGAGAATAGTCCTAATTTATGAGATGATAGATACTATAGTATCATTTATAATGATAATTTATTTTATACATATAAAGCACAATGGCAATCTGAATCTGAGTGACAATCTGAATTATGTGTGCGAGCAACCATGCTTCAGGAAGGTTACATGATTAGGAGCCTAAATTTAGGTAATAGGAGTCAGGCTGGGAGGACTGAGCCCAAATTTTTATAAAAATGCACTTGTAATAATCTTCACATATCCATTTTATATTTAATACAGTCTTGCATAGGTCTTCATAGAGCAGTTATCTATATAATAAATTACTCAGTAGGAAAGCCAGTTAATTGTATTGGGAAGCATTAAATATTACTAATGTTTTATATGGAGAAAAATGCCATTCCTTCATGAGATGCTACAAATTCATCATGTGAATTTAGTCTGGTTTGGAAGAGATTCTGTTACATTTGTAGAACTGAAAAGATAGCTTCTATATATACTGGCACTCCAAGCTTCTACAGGATTTTCCTTTATAGTCCAACATAAAATTGCTAAATTCCTCCCGATGTTTTATGGGGAGGCTATGTAGTGACTCTGTCATGAGGGACGTATGCCTGTGTTTCTTTGTGATATACCGTTGTGAAGCTCAGTAATCTGTTTGACTGGCAGGTCACTGAACAGAGTGTTAGGGTGGTCTATTCTAGGAGAGGTAAAGGCTTGAATGATTTTTTCTGAATCCTACAGAGATAGGTTTTAAATTTGTAAATATTTATCAGGTGATTATAGATATTATAAATAAATATGTCAGTGTTCAGAAAATGTACTGGAGTCTAAAGACACTCTGCAGTGTTAATCTAGGAATTATACATACAGTAAAAAACCTGCAAAAAACCAAAACCCACCAAAATTTCAGCTATTTGAGTTATTCCTGAGCTTTTGAGGAAATCTGGATACAATTTTTTCCAAATTAGCTCAAGAAATGAATGTTTATCTATATCTAAGAAAGAAAAACCATCACCAAAGTAGTATGGTTTGGTTTTCTTTGCATCAGTAAAACACTGATCTTTGTGGTACAAATTCAAATGATCTGTCTTCAATATAATACCTGTTCATATAGGGAACTTAATAGAAAAATTTTTGACAATGAATAAGAAGAGACTTTGGGAAGCAAAAGAGTTAAAAGCTTTTTTCCCTCCAATTAGTAGAAATAGTGAACCTCATCTACATTCTACTAAAACCTGCATGGTGCAGAAGATATTGTTTTGATTTATTTTTGATTTATGCTTCTAATATAAAAAAAAGAAACATTAAGCAGGAAAAAGGATGTTCTTATAGATTAGAGTATGTTTTCACGTCTAGTATCTTCAGTATGCAAGAGTCAAAAATTGCCTCTGATGGTCAAGCAAAAATGGCAGTTCTGGCACTGCTCCTTCTTGCCTGTCATGGTCCTTGCTGATGGCAACACAGCAATATTGTAGATAAGCCTCTGGAGGGACAAATCCAGTGAAATTGGAGAGTACTTTAACTTCATTGGGGATGTAAGATGCAATCTCCCATGAAAGTAATGAGATCTGCTTAGAATGGTCTCTGAAAGATCCCACAGAAACAAAAAAAATTTGCACATAGGGTTCCAGTTTCAAACTTAGAAGTGTGCAGAACCTTTTTGGGTTACAATAAGGAAACAATTATTTGGGAAGAGGGGTGTAAGCTTTTTTAGACAGTAGAGAATTTATACCTTAAACCCAAAAAAGCCTGTACAGCAGAAATATGGTTCCTGCAAGTAGGAATGTACTCCATTTCAATACTGCATAAATATAAAATACATTCACTGCAATCTGATATTATGCAAACTACAGAAAAAATTATATCTAATGTTTTATTTCAAATACTCTAAAAAGGTTGTACAGGTTTAATATCTTTTTCTTAATTTTTATCAAAAAAATTTTAAGCTCCCAAAAGTGCTGTTAAATTTTTGCTGCTTAATAGCAATTGAGTGGTTTTCGTCACTCAGGAGGTAAGGTATAGTTATATCTAAACATAAACATTTCACACCCCTTTGAGAAAGTTTTAATCTATTGATTGTATTCTCTTGATATTCTATTCTTCTTAAGATATGCTTTATTAATGGAGTATAAGTATCCAACTTGAGAAGAATTTGTGGTGAAAATTTGGAATATATTTGAAATAGAGCTATTAATGAAAAATAATTTCTTTTTTAATAATAAAATGTAAATATATTTGTAACTATTTTGATATTTTCTTCTTAATTCTTCTAGTTAATTTCTTTGAAAATTTTAACTGTATGTTATATATAGCAAAAAATGATACCAAACTAATGCCAATATTTTGCTTTTTTCAAATGAATATAGTTCAAAATTTCAGATAACATTCACTTCTTTGTTTTGACCAGATGCAGTGCTTAAGATCTTTAAACTGAGTCCCTTATTTAGTGACTTCGAAGATTGTTTGCTGATTGCAGTTCTGGACCCCAGGTAAAATAGAACCCTTTAATATGAGCCTCAAGAGCTCAGTCCATGCAGATGGGCTAAAACTGCACTCAGACTGAGTGGGGCTTGTTCTTCCCTCGTGGTAACAATATCTACCTTGCATGACCATGCAAGGTAGTATTAAGACTTTCCAGTCTTAAAAATGCCAAATAAGAAATTCACAAAGCAGCAGTGATGTACTCAGGTAGAGTAGCCACAATATAGATGTGGACAAAAGATGTTTTAATTTTAAAAGCTTGAGAGAAATAACATTGTCTTATATGCTTAGTAAAACTATGCCATAATAGAATCATCAAATGGCCTGGGTTGGAAGGGACCTTTAAGGTAATCTAGTTCCAGCCCTCCTGCTGTGGACTGGGGGGGCTTCCACTAGACCAGGTTGCTTAGAGTCCCATCCAACTTGGACTTGCACACTTCCAGGGATGGGACATCCACAATATCTCTGGGCAAGCTATTCCACAGCCTCACTACCCTCACAGCAGAGAATTTTTTCCTAATATCTAATCTGAATTTACCCTCTTTGTTTAAACCCATTCCTCCTACATGCTTTTGTAAGTAGTTCCTCTCCATCTTTTTTGTAGGCTCATGCATCCTATAGGTCACAAAATGCCAAATTTTAATAAGGGTGTTTTTGTGCTATATTATAAATAGGATGAAACAGATGACTGTGCACTTGGAGTTAAGAAAAAGTTACAATACCACGGGTGCTGTAATGAATTATTAAATTAACATTTCTGTAAATTGAAGATTAATAGAAGATGAAAAATATGTGTGGCATCATATTTTACAAATAAGAAGCAAATAGTCTTCAAGTAATGAAAAGCAGATTAGTGACATCCAAGTTATCAGAAAAGTGACAATAAGAATTTTTTTTAATATAACTTAGTCACATCTAAGGGATATTATTGAAAATAACTGCATTTTATGAGAACTATAGAATAATAAGCCAGAAGAGAATACTAACAATAAAAATAGGGTCATAAACTTCAAATAAATAGCACAATAATGTCAGGCACCTCCAATAAAACCTTTGAGATCTAAAGATAGAATTTTACCTTACAGTTTATGTCCCAAGGTCAGCAAAGTGGAGTACTTTGTCCTACATTCCAGAAGTGGTCTCTTTACTCATTAACAGTAGGGAGCCATTTAAAGTGACTTACAGGTAGGTACTCATTGGTTCTGCTTGGTTCTCATTTAAACCCATGTAAAAAGAAACCCTGTAGTTTAGTAAAACATGGCTCTTTTTTTTGTATTTTTTGGGGGGGAATTTTTTGGGGTTTTTTTGTTCAGTAATCTTAGAAAGTATTTATAGCCTGGAAATTCAAAACAAAATGTTGATTTGACTATGTTTTTTGTATTAAAGGCAAATGAAAGGCAGATAACCTGAATGGCCAAAAAACCCAAAGCAAACCCTATCACTTTTATTTTTATATATATATATATATATATATATGGAAAGTGACTTGTTTATTCAAATAGTTTCTTGGTACAGTTAATGAGCCTTTGAGCCCTTCAGCAAATGAATGGTTTTACATTGTAGATACGTGAGCCAGGATTCAGTTTCTCCTCCTGATCAAGCTAATATCAAAATAATTGTTTGCTAACAGTTGAAGTTAAAAGAAGGAATAATTTCTTACCTAACTGTAACATAATTATCTAAATTAAAGTTCCTGTGGCCCATGGATTTAGCATATCATCCTTCCTGTGGCAAACCCCTGACATTTAGTATCAAGATCCTAGTTTTACATTACAGAAAAAGGAAACTTTGTGATCTAGTGCCCCTGCTGATATGATTCCTACATAAGAGATAGTCACTGCTAAACTCATTTATACAGTATACAGCATAAAGAAAGCTTTATTGCAGCTATTAATGGTTTTAATAAAGAGCTCTTGCTTTTATTTATGTCATTTGAAGGATGGGATACAGATGTAATTTACACGTCAAACAAAAAATTCTTAGTCCAGTTTTAACTTGGCCCAATGACAATGTAATATGAGAATTTTATGATTACTTTTAGGTTTTTGAGTGCTGAATTTAACTAATTTAAAAATTCAACACTGAGTATGTGTATTCTGCACCAATGTCTGCATTAAGAATTAATCTCTGCTATACCTTAAAAAACCTGTCCTATTCCTGAATTTCTGGATTTTTCAAAAATCTGTTAAAGTCTGTAATTCACTTGGTGTGCTTGTTTCTATGAAGCTGTTTTTCTAGGCTGCTCAGCTCCTTGAATTTTTTTAATCCCTAGAAGCAAAAAAAATTGTGTTTTCTAATACAATTGTGCAAAATGACTCTATGTGTCTATTAAGTTAGGTTTACAATTACATGTATTTGAATTTTTAAAAAATGAAATATTATCACATATGTTACCTACTTGGAAGAGAAGAATACAGCAAAAACGTAAATACAACCTGCATATATGGTAGGTATAGTTAATAGAGCATTTTCACTTTTACAAGTTGTTTCAGGAATTAAGAAATCAAAAGCAGAAAAATATAAGTTCTGTGGGTCTCTATGCATTGCAAACTCGTGCATTTTTTAGCCTAGATTCCATGAATCATAGAAATGTTGGTATATTAGTGTGCAACAAGTTTAAGGAAAGATTAATTAGCTCATCCCTCTAATTTAAGTAGGTTTTAATTGTATGTTTAAAGTGTCCTTGGATAGCAATTCCAAATTTTCTAATCTAGGTATATGCTAGAAATTAAAAGGAAATAAAGGTTCTAGTATTTTATCAGCCAAATTAAAGGAAACAGCTAAACTCCATTGTATAGTCAAAATACATCAAATTCTTCTGGAAACTGGCATCCCTTGTGCTAAGTGAAAAAATACTTTTAGAGTAGAGGAAATACCTGAAGATTCCAATGTTAGCCTGTTGCAAGCTGCAGAAGCTACTGAAGCCACAGCTGACCCACAGAAATGTGTAAGTGGAAGTGACAGATCATGATGTTTTCTAAATGTTCTGATTGACAGTTCTAGTACCAACTTTCACTGAAATTTTTTTAGATAAATAGTTGCAAAAAGACTGTGACTTGGGAACAAATTTTGTTATTCATCTTATTTTATCAGGATGTGTTTAAAACCTCTGAAAACCTTTTGATTTCTATGTTGTTTCAATTTTCTGTTATGAAATGCTTACCTCTCAGATTGGGAGCTCACTACGAGGCTGTAGTAGTACACCTTTATTTCTTTAGATTATCATTTCAGTAAAAAATAAAGGGCCAAGGGGAACCAACTGCAATCTCATAAAAAACAGGAGCTATGCATTATCCACTAGCAAACAGCGAGAAAGGGCGCTGTGGAAGAGGTTCTGGTCTCTCAAAATGTGGAAATTAAGATTTATCTGATCGTGAATAATCACTACAGTACTGTGAGAATTTCTTTAACACAGCCACTTAATCAGAAGTAATCTTAAGATGAAAATCAATTGTAGAATTTCTGCTTAATATAAGTACAACCTTTTGTAGACTCCATGTGTAATTGAAAACTGTCTATACAAAACAGCTAAGAGGAATCTGTATCTCCCTTACCCACTTTTCAGATAGGTTGAATTTTTTTAATAGAATTTAAGCTTTATTATAATTCTCACTGAGCTGAAGAAGAATGGCAGTCTGATTATTGAGGTAAAAGGGACTGTGTTAGCTCAGAGGTATAAATCAGAAGATTTGAAAGATTTTTCTACAGTGTAAATTGCAGATATATTGAAAATTCTATTTCTGATACTGTTGGGGCTGTTAGGATAAACTTATGTGTTCAAATGCTTTGTAGATAATTAAAGCTTGCAATTTATTTAGTGGAATCATTATTTAATATAAGTATTGGACGTGAGTTGTGAAACATTGCTTTTATTTCAGCTGGTTTTGGTTTACTTGCTCTGAGAGTGAGTAGTAGTGAGGACAGTTTTTTTCTTTAACTTTTTGGACCATCTGAATCTCATTCATAAGACATGTTCACCCTTATTTTTCATTGTGGCACACAGCATGACTCTTAAAATGGAGCTATGTGCAATGCTGGAAACTTTGTCTTGATAATTTAATAAAGGTAAAAAAATAAGGAGGAATTCAAGTCATCATGACATATTTAAGACACTTTTAAAAACTTTGACACACATTACAATGTGAGAACTATGATGAAGTTCTCACAAGAACCACCTTTACCTTGCTTTATTTGGCTGAAAGAAAATTTAACTGCATTAAAATTTATGCTTTGATTTCAAGAGGCATTGAGACCTAGAAACCAAAAAAATTTTAGAATGAAGTATCCCAGCAACATGAAAAATTAGTGTGGTGATGGAATAAAAGGTTCTTTAAAGAGAATACAGTCATATGAGATTTTGATTTAAAAATTGTGCCAGAAAATGGTCATGAAAAAGTAATTTTCACATCTGTACAATCACATAACCAGAGCATGCCCAAAACCATTAGATAGCAGTCTACCACAAAATATCATTGAGGAGTTTATTATCATTTTGATATAGTAAATGCAAACTAATAATAAAATTTTATTGTTAGCTTATAGTGGCAATAAAATAATTTGAAAATATCACTTCCCTCTTGCTATTTTCTTCTGATGAAACACAGTGAAAGTGATAGCACTTGCCTATACAGATATTCAGTAAACTTGAGAAGTAACCAGTATCAAGTGGTATTATTCTGGTGTAGAAATAAATAGAAATTTCTATTTAAAACCAATAAGGAATAAGGCTTTTCAAGCCTGTTTGTGTTTTACTTTCTGGTATTCATTATCTTTTCATCAGCATATTATGAGTAGTAAAAGGAGAACCATATTAAAATAATTTAATACCATACCTTTGGGAAAAAAAAAAAAAAAACTTGAAAAGACAGAGACAACTTACATTACCTCATTCTTTCTTTAATACATGTGCAAATTGTCATGTTTAAAAAATACTGTAGCATTTAGAACACAATATCTTTTAAGATCTTCTCTGTCACTAGCAGTAGGTATTTCTGCTTGTCTTGGTGGGTGCCTTCTTTTAAACAAGCCTTTATATATTCTTTCATATCTCTTTATTACAGACTGGGGGGGATGGGGAAACAGGGGGAGTATCCGCACTCACATTTTGAGGCAGCAATGCATATTTGATAATCAGTTTCCCTTTTCAGTGTATACCTTTTAAATATGTGCTGTGCACCACACACAGTAAAACCATGATGTATGCTCACAATGAAAATAGTAAAGGTGTAATCTTCATTCAGATGTAATTTATCTCACTAGTTACACGAGCCAGGGATGACTCACTTAAGGTGCAAAATTTGGCCTTTAAACAAAAGGCAGATTTTGATGTTGTGTTAAATGAGGATTATTTGGTTTTGACCCACTGGATTTCTACTCATTCATATCAGAAAACAGAAGAGATTTAGAACCTACCTAGAGTATATTTTATAATTTCTAATCTCTGTGTATCAACTCATTTGCATCCTATCCCCATGAAAAATGCTGTTGTTAGAGTTCATCTTAACTCTTTTCATATAGCATATTTCCTGTAGTTTAAAAGCAAAAACACTCATTGCAAGAAGTTGTATAGTTCGTGTTGCTTATTTTTAACAACTTTGTTTTTAAAAACATGGGGAAGAAATTCTGTCAAATTATTGCAATTTTCCTCTATGTATTTTCTTTTCCAGGGGGCTCAAACCTATCATGCATACATTAAAATTAGCCTAGGGACTAGGAAATCTGGCAGGGAAATTGTTTGAACAGTATTTCACAACCACCTGCACTTTCCTGTTGTGAATTTTATTCCAATTGCTAAAAATATACTTGCCATTAGCAGTGATTTTAGAGCTATCAGTATATCATCAGTGCAGGCTGGAACTCTGAGAGAGGACAGCTAAAGAGAAAGATCAGTATTATGACCTCCTTGTTGAGAGTTTCTCTTTTCGTCTATGCAGAGTACATCCTCCAAACAGGGAGCTGTGCTGCCTTGGAGTATTCCTTAGAAATGATCTGTCTAAAGAAATAGGAAAGAAGATCTGGGTAAAATCTGGAAAGGAGCACAGATACTACTAAAGCTCATACAACATTTACCAAAAAGCTGGTTATTGGAATGTCAGGTAGAAAATCAGGTCACAGAATAGTTTTCCTCTAATAAGGAATTCAAAGTAATTTGAAATTTATAATATAATTTGTATGTTTAATTTGACTTTGCAAACTCTTCTTCAGATTAGAAATTAAAGTTAAAATAGGGCCTGGAAGGAAGAATTTAAGTTAGGTTTAGCAATAAAGGCTGGTACACAACTTTTGGTGATGAAATGTTCTTCTTGTCCATTGGGCGCACTGCCATGTATCAGTCATCATCACATTCTAAATCACTCTATGATCTTAGGTCCTATTTTAGCAAAAAAGCAAGTGAGTACCTAGCCAAAAACTGATATGCCTATAGATATTTTGCAAACATTTGGAAGTGCATGTACCAAAAGGAAATATTTTTGTTTTAGTTCTTAGATTAGGCTTTTTAATTCTTAGAAAGTTGTAATATGTCCTCATTTCCCAGGGCAGTTCCATACAGCCGTCTGGGCTCAACCCTTCTCATTCATATCAGTTCTATTTTTTGCCTGAGCCGCTGTGCAGCAAGGAATGAAAAATTAATGCTCTAATAAATAGGAATGTGCCTGTTTTGTTTCAGTTTCACCTTTCTGAGAAGGCATTGCAGGCTTAGCAGCTTCTTGTGTAGCTTTAGCCTACCTTTGCTATGCAAATTCGACAGGTTGCTAGCTTGGGCAAAAATCTCACTTGGGGATTTGGCTATGCCCTGGGTTAAATTAACAAATTTAGGCTGAAAATATCTCTGAAAATAGGTCATAAGCTTTCAACTTGTGAATGAGAGCTAGAGTAGGGGCAGTACCGTGCTGCTGTAATTAATGCTACAGGAAAGACACACCTTTCTGAAATGCTCAAAACATCTCTGTGCATTTAATAGGCTCCTTGGTTGCTACACAATCCTGTGGTAAGGGCTTCAGTTGCTGATTTTTTTACATGATTCTTTTTTAGCAAGGAACAGAGTCACTGCTTTAAAAAAACATAGGGATTATCAACTGAAAAATCCAGGTGCTGGATTATGGGGCATCTGAGCATTTGTAACATTCATTTCCATTCATCTTCAAGATAGTATGTGAACTATTAGAAATACTGGAAATACCAGTACCTCTAAGATTGCCTTTTTCCAGTCATTTCTGAAAATATTTTCAAAATACTTTGTTTTTGAGGATTTTTAATTCCTGTCTACAAAAAGCACTGTGTTCATCCAATGGAAGAAATCCATAAGAGAGCAGGAGCTTTTAATCAACTCTTACCTAAAAACTAAGCCAAAGGGTTTTATACCATTGTCATAGATGACTTATGGAACTTTTTTTAGAATAGAGTCAATTCAAATTCAGTTCAAATATGCACAGACTTACAAAATAATGGAAATCAAATGAATGATTTACAAAGCCTGGTTTTCTATGGCCATGTTTCCTCACCTTTTGTTACATAGGGAAGAATCTATGCCCCAAGGGTCTCTCATAATTTTGTAATAGGCATGGAGCTGTTACACTGTTATACATGTTTGCTCTGAAAGTTTATTTATGTAGCTGTCTACATATAGAAATTAGGGAAAAACTGACTCGGTGTGAAATCTGACCTGAAGGTATGTCTTTTTCTTGATGAACCAAATATCTTTGAATTTTTGAGAATTCTGACATTTGGTGGGTGTCTTCAAAATATTGATCAAACTACTGTGCTAAACAAAATCAAGGGTAGGATGGGTACCTCCTTGTTTTATCAGTTTTCTAAGTATTCCACACACACAGTTGTTAAAATTAGTGTGAAATTTCCATATGTAGTACAGGATTAATACATCCTTGTCTGACACTTTACCTGTCTGGTGAAATACCACTCTATTGTATGAGTTACGTTCTGGCATCCAGTGATTATTTGAAATAAATTAAAGTGCACATCATTAATTAACATTTATGAACATTTACTAACCTAATAGTTATAAATGTAATTGTTTCAATACAAGTATACCACACCAAGGTTAAATCAAGTTACCTGCACATTGTTTATTATTATTTTTTTTCTTATTTTATTTACATTTTCTGATTCTTTCTGTGACCATTAAATTAAATGTCTCTAGTTAAATTAGCTCCAGTATGCAACTGCAGCAAGAAAATAGATTTGGTTTGTCAAAGCTTTTTGACTTTCAGATTGAGAGTGATTAGAAAAGAGAAAGAGAAACAATCATATAAAATGGTGGTAGTAATATTCTTGCAAGTGTTAACTTTCTGTGCTATGTCCTTCTGAAATTAGAAGTGTTGACTATGATTGGGAACTGTCAGCCCATGCTTTTTCCTGTAACACTGCCAAAGACTTAAGAAGATTTAGTAAATGCAGAATGAGACAGATTTTCCATTTAAATTCTAGAAAGATTTTTCAACACTAGGCTTGGTCAAGGTAGTAGGAAGCATTTCCATATATCAGAGTTATGTTTTGTTATATGTTAAAAAAGTGCTTGTCTAAAACATACCTTGTTTATAGTGGAAGATTTGGCATCTCTTAATGAAGTTTCTTGGGAAAGTTTTGTGTGAATATTCACATGGGTTAAAACAGATGAAAGTTAATATTCTGTGTTCTCATCTTAAGATGTGGGCTTTTCTGAATTTTCCTCTTTCTTGTTTACACAATATCAAATGAGTTTAGTGTCATGTTGATGCAGCCTGTAGAAATACTTGAAATCTCAAAATACGTTTTTGCTAGAAAATGGTTTCTCACACAGTTCTGATTTCTGATTTTGAAGAGTAGGATATATCTGAATGTTATGACATGGTAAGAGACAAACCTAGCCTCACACAGGACTGTATTCTCAAATCACATTCTTTTTTTGTTCCAGAGGGCCTATATTATTGTGTAATTTGTCTCTTTCCCACAAAATATAATATGCAACATGATATTGCAGTATTGCAATAAACTTTGATCCCAGCTGTCTTCTAGAAATTACACATTTTAAATATTTAATTTTGATTTTAGATGCAGAGAATACATTAAACAGAATCCCCCTTTTCCACACGCTGCACCGGGTAACTAACAGTGCTTTATGAGAGTAAGTACTTCAGGTCTAGCCGACTTCTCTATAATAGTTATGAGTCAGATTGGAGAAAATAATTTATAACCATTAGTTCAGATAATAAGGGTGGTGCATGACATTATTGGTGTGTGTAGTAACTTTGTTCTTTGGCTATTTAGGACTTTTTGTTATCTGCTGCACTATCATAGTAAAGTGACTACAACAACAGTGTGTCTGATAGTTATCCCACAGCAATTCTGTGAATTACTCACAGGAGATAGAATAATTCATGCATTAATAGAGACCTTACCTTGTTCCTTACTTCATGTGTTTATTAGTAACAAGTTGCAGCCCCTTCTATTAGCTTTGAAAAAAAAAAAATATTGCAGTAGTATGGCAATGTTTAGTCCCATAATTGTTTCTGTAAACCTACTGCTTCTTTCAAGCTTAAGACAGGTCTCTGCTGCCATACTATCTCCTTCTCTGTGATCTCAACACCTTAAATTGCTCCTGGGTATGACTTCATTGCTTCAATTTCTCTATTTATCAGTGTGCAAGAATTCAAACATCTCAAACAGACCAGTCAGTCCCATATTAGTATCCTCTAGACTCACGTCTCAGACACTACATTGTTCTGTACTTTTGTGCAGCACGAAGGAACCTCAGAGATCCCATTGCTTTTGAACCACTGCTTCCTATTTTACAGAATCTTTCTTTCTGAAGATACATTTTTATCTGAATTAGGATATGCATCTTAAGTTAAAATGTCTTATTTTTGAGTTCCTGTTTCTTCCTATCTGTTCTCATTCTAACAGCTTAAACACAAGACATTTTTAGCCACTTATTAGCATTCTACAGGCAGTAGTATATTTTCCTCTTGACAGACCCGTCTGTATATTTTATGCCATATTCTGAATCACACACTGGTCCAATCTTCTGCAGTATCACTTAGTTCACATAAAACTAACCTGAGGTATCTTGGCCTTTCCATGAAATGAGACAAGAAATAAGCAAGATTTAGAGCATGGATGTAAACAAAATAGTAGGTATTACAGGGGATAAGATATTCCAAATGCCATAAAAATAAAAACTGTCTCTTGTTGAGTGTACTTTGAAATGTATAGACAAAGTATTATTTCCTCTATGGTGACTGTTCTGATACTTAATGATTCATTAAATACTTTGTCTACTTTATTTAGTCCCAAGGTTATTGTACTTTATTGAATTCTTATTGTCTGTTATCTTTATGAGAGGTTATTTTAAAGTGGGCTTAGAATAATGCATAGATGTTCATGATATTAGATACTAATACTTTAAATGAGTGCCACAAAATTAAAAATGGCAGTGATACTTATGAGGTAAAAAATTGAATGGAGTATCTTCTCTTAGCTATGACAGCAATAATTGTAAGTCAAAGTGAGTAAAAAGGTTACAGCACTGCAGACCAGCCACTAATTCTAAAGAAAATAAGCATTTCCCCTGCAATCAGGAAAAATCAGGAAATTTTATTCTTTGCTCTTTTATTACTGGATTTTGTACTGAAGCTGTAGTCATATTTATTCTAAGATCTTCCTATAGAAAATTCTAGTTATCCATAACTGCTTAATAATAAAAACAGCTATACAAATAAAATACAAAATCTTAAAAAGGTAAATAAATTGGTGAGGAAAATTAAACCTTAAAACAGGGTTGAAAATATTTTTAATACAATCTAATAAATTTAAATTTAAAATTTTAGCCTTAATCATGAAACATATTATAGAGAAAAATTAATTATATTTATATTAGGAGTGTGTAATATTTAAATTTTAATTTTCAAGTTGTTTCTATGTTTTTCACTGGAAGATCTGTTTCAAATGCGTTTAGAACTAATTTATAAAAAAAAATAACATTTCTAAAAGAAGAAAACTTCTTAAAACCTCAAGTATGTGTTTAAAAGTGACACATATAATTGTGGTACACAAGATGCCCCTGTGGGTGACAAATTCATGACTATTGTTTAGAAACTGTTCCAGTTCTGTTTCACATCTATCTCTCCTATGGAGAATATAAAAAATATATCAGGCAACTTGGGTTTTATTCTTCTCAATGCAAGTCTGATAGCTCCCACTGGTATAATAGTTTAATTGTCCCAGAGAATTCCTGAAGCAGCAATTGATTTTAGTCTGAGAGCACCTGAATTCCCATATTCTTCCTTTACCCCTGGCTTATTTGTCCTGGTTGTCTCCTTCTAGCTGTTCACTTCAATAGGAGAGAGACAGAGATGGAAAGTGCTCCTGTCTGTGGGATTTGACACTTGCTAGAGATGTGAGAGTTGTGAACTCTGTGATGCTGAAAGGGGCCAGGAGATCAAATTTTCTCAGAATGAGGGATCTAGATTGTGAAGTTTTAAGTGGGCAGGACCACATGCATGCGGACAACAGCAATACCACGTTAGCTGACACTCTGAACACATCTATCTCTTCAGACTTCTCCATGGGGTACTTTCTAATCACAGATACTTTCTAATCACAGGTACTTTCTGTCTGATTTAGGGTCACAGAAGAGCTCTCTGCAGAACATAGGTAGCACAGCCCTTTAAAAGAAGCCATGTGAGGGGATGTTCTTGCAAGCCACCCAAGTTATTTAGCCCTGAAAAGCAGACCAGATAGATTTCTGTCCGAGCTCAGCATCAAAGTACTTCAAATGCAGCGGACTTTATCATATATTTTTATAAACACAAACCAAAATATTTGGAAACTAAAATCATGCAATGTTTCTCTGTGCTAAAGAATATTGTGTTAAATGGATATGAAAAAATAATTCTAAATTTCTTCTACTCTTTTACAAAACTACTAGTATCTATCTTATTTTTTGAAATAGCAGGGTATTGCAATATGTATTGACTATGTGAACAAGGAACTGTAACACAACAAAATGAAAACAAAAGACACCTGAAATGTGATCAAAGTGGATATGAAAATACATATTATTTTTCCATTGAAGCAATTTCTATAATCAAAAAGAATATTAATATCAAACCTACTTTTCCCAGTAGTTTATAAATGTTTTAATAATTACATCAAGAAGGTTAAAATTATTGTGGTTCTTTTTACACTCAATTTCCTTATTTTTGATTCATTGAAGATTTTCTTCATGCTTGCAGAGGAACCTTGCACAGTAATGCTTCAGTTCTTACCAGATAACCTTCTTAAGGCAGCCATGATATAGAATAAACTATAGACCTTGCCTTTTCAGAGATTTCAAATCTTACTATGCAACAAAACCAAAACCAAAAAAAAAACCCAACCCAAGCAACAATAACAAAAAAGTAGCAGTACTTGAGGGTTACCAAACTCCTTTTTTTAATGTGTTTGGCAAGCATGACACTATTTGACTCTTTTGTTCACTAAGATAATATTTTTTAAAAATAGTTTAAAGGAGCCATAAAGGATGAATTGGGAATTAATTTCCTTTTAATTTCCTTTTAATTTGAGTGGAAGATTTTAGGTTTAAAAGATTAAGTCTTTTAAGACTTAGCTGCTCTGAAACATGGATGCTGAGTAAAGAGTGTGGTAACAGCAAAGAGTATTTCACATACTGTGCTGGTTTCGGCTGAAGTAATTTTCTTCACAGTGGCTGGTATGGGGCTGTGTTTTGGATTTCTGCTGAGCATATAGTACAGAGGGCTGATAGTACAGAGATGTTTTTGTTATTACTGAGCAGGGCTTACCTGAGAGCTTAGGTCTTTTGTGCTTTTTGTGCTGCCAGGCTTGTGAGGAAGTTGGGGGTACAAGGGAGGTTTGAAAGAGACACAGCTGAGACAGATGACTCAAACTGACCAAAGGTATATTCCAGACCATATGGCAGCATGGTCTATATACATATATAAAGTGGAGAGAAGAAAGTGGAAGGAGAGTGTCTGGTGTGTTGTCATTTGTATTCCCAAGTACTATGTACATGTGATGGGGCCCTGCTCTCCTGGAGATGAACACCTGCCTGCCCTTGGGAAGCAGTGAATAAATTCCTTGGTTTGCTGTGCTCGTGTGTGCAGCTTTTGCTTTCCCTATTAAACTGACTTTATCTCAACTCATGAGTTCCATTCTGATCCTCTCCCTGACTGCTCTGGTGGGAGTGAGTGAGCAGCTGCACAAGGCTGGCTGAGGTTAAAACACAGCACATGTTTGTTTCTTTGGCTTTGGATTTATGAAGTTAACATCAAATTTAATCAGAAGTTGTTGTAAGGCAAGAAAAGACACTGAACAAACTTGGGATAAGGAAAGAGAGAAGATCTTTGGAGAGCAAGAGAACTTCCTGTGGCTTTCATGACAGAACGAAGACTTCCTCTTCTCTATGGGTATATACTCTTTGCCCCTTTATTTACTGCATGTCAATTCAATTTTTAGTTACACCTTTCCTTTTTATTCTTCTCTCATTCCTTCAGCTCCACGAAATTTTACTATGGTCCACTTAGCTCACTGTGGATTGGATTGTATTTTCTATATTGCAGTTTAGCTGGGAAGCAATTTCTAATGCCCAGCAGAGCTGCAGCGTATGGTTTTCATCACATGAGGTGTCATCATAGTCTCTCAGTTCAGACCTGTTGGTAGCCCCATTAACCTTTGTGGGAATATGTGTCTAGTTTCAAGTACTCTTGATTGATAAATGGATTTATATTAAGACTTAATAAAACAAGATGAAATTCGTATAAGAAATGGCTGAGGTCACTTGGTCTGTTCTCCCTGGAGGAGACTGAGGGGAGACCTCACTGCAGTTACAGCTTCTTGTGAGGGGAGGAGGAGGGGAAGGCACTGATCTCTTCTCTGTGGTGACAGTGACAGAATCCAAGGGAATGGCCTGAAGCTGGGAGGTTTTGGTTGAGTATTAGAAAAAGTTTTTCACACAGAGGGTGGTTGGGCACTGGAACAGGCTCCCCCAGGAAGTGGTCACAGCACCAAGCCTGAAAGAGTTTGAGAGGTGTTTTGGAAGTGCTCTTGGGTACGCGGCATGACTCTTGGGGATGGTGCTGTGCAGGATCAGGAGTTTCACTTGATGATCCGTGTGGGTCCCTTCCAACCTTATTCTTCATCCTATAAACCTGTAATTCTTTCTCCATGGGAAAAGACATAAACTATCTCAGATCTGGAAATCTAAACTACCATGTCTAAATATGTATAGATTCATTAAAAAATTAATTTTAATTAATTTCAATGTCAGTATTGCCGAGCCTTTGCATGTAATGTTGTTTTAATGGTCATCAACATTTTTACATGTATAAGAAATGCATATACACAAATGCAAGCTTTTAGAAAATACAGTAATTCAGTTCTCTAAAGATTGAGCAAAGTGCATCCATTCTGCTGTATTGCTTAGGCTTCTGTTTTTGTACTGAGAGGATATGGACAGGACCATTCCCAGGTGAACTAATTCTGTCCCTTCTTAGGAGATTTTTTTTGGTTGGCTAGGCACATTGAATTCCCCCATGGTATGAGAGGCTCCGTCCTCAGATTTTGTGGTAGACTTGTGCTCTTTGAGGAACAGCTAAAGGACGAGTACAAGTGAAAATATAAGGAAGAAGTTTGGTGTGTCTTGGAAGAAAGCATAACATTCTCTACTTGTATACAAAATAGGTTTTCTTTGCTCCATACATTTCCTAATGAGATTAAATACTTAGATATCACTCCACCACAAATGATAGAAAGATGCCCTCTCCTCATATGCCGTACATTTTGTCTGAATATATATATATATACATATATATATACGTGTCGAGATGACGAAGGAGGGATGGGACCACCTTGCTTTGAGATGATTTATTGCTCAAGTAGCCATAAGATATCAGTCTCAAGGGGTGAATTTTAGAGGAGCAAAAAGTCAGCCATAGCTCAAGGAAGTCACGAGTTTCTTCTTTGAACAGCAATATGGAACATTTTGGTCCAATAGACAGTTGACACAAAACTTGTTTTCACTTATTAACCTTTACTTAATTTTGCTGCACTGTGTCTCTTTCTTAGCCACTATGCTGACAGGTCACGTACTCATACACACCTCTGTTATAGTTTCTAGATCTCTAACCTATTCTATAACTCACACTATTACAGCTTAAACCTCAAACTATTTTGCTTAATATAATTTCTTACTTACTCTAGGCATATTCTTACTTACAGGACATAAGTTTATAATTTCTCTACCCAATGTCTGTGTACCTTCATCATTACATTAACCCAAGCTCTTTCTAAGGCTGCAGATTGAACCCTTCAACATCTGTGGAATTTTCCATTTTTCCATTTCCAACATTTATGTATATAGTATGTGTTGATATGGGAAAGGAATATCCTGATTTTAATTCAATATTTTTATAAACTTTTTTTGAAATCATTTTCGCTGAGGCCCTACCAGAAAAGGAAAATTTTGTTACATAAATGATTGCCTTACCAATATATGCCTGCAAAACACTACTGTACCATCAGGACACGGCTAATCCCCTCTACCTGTAAGTATTGCAGTGCAATATAACTGATGCTTCCCTACACTCCACCCTTTTAAAATTATTGATTGGTTTTACTGAAAATTGACATGTAGAACTAAACTAGCTGCAGTGGAGGCTTAATTCAGTGACTTGGAAAGTGGCAAATGAGAAATTACAAAATGGAAGCAGTGTATTGCAGCATTTACTGCCTTTTAATAATTCAGTGCATTTACTCTTCTGCTCATGATTTAAATAGGTATATCTTTCATGCACATCTATTAATCCTGAATTGTAAGAATATTTCTATATATTAGAATATGCCCTGAGGCTTCCCTTTCCCCTCCCCTTCACTGATTCTTTTGGTCACATCCTTCATGCACCTAAAAAGGAAGCTCATGAGGACATTCCCTGGCATTAATCACAGCAGTATAAAGCGTGGAACTATTGATTGCTTATAACTGCATCTTTTGAACATTCAGCGCCATTGTGTTCACAACATGATGAATGTACTTGCAGATGGCTTTGTCTATAGTGGTCATAAACTCCAGTTAATGGCTGAATTAATTTATAGTAAAAGAATAATTCCTTTTGGGTCGTTCCAGGGAATAAACTACTTGTCGCATTTTTTCTTTTCTGAAAACAGCAGTCATAATTCAAGTAAGCACATGTGTCTGCTTCCCAAAATGTGGAAAAGTGCCTTGTATAAATAAAAGGATTCACTTTTAAAGCCATTATCTGAAGAGTTTCAGGAAACAAGCTGACATCGAATAATCATTTCATCTTCTGAAGTGAAATAATATTTTTCACATGCATGCTATTAAAAAATAAAAGTACATGGCATTCTTTTTTTGTGTTAGAGGCAAATGTGTTTAGAAATCTCCCTGGTTTTTTTTTTATTATTTTTTCTTAATTCATCAGTGGAGTTTCTTGCTTTTTGCCCAAACAAGCAAGCAAAAATCAATCTCAGAAATTTCTGAAAGAAACTGGTGAAATCCCTCATGGAGAGTGAACTGACTTGGAAATGAACAATTTTGTGGATTCTAAATCTAGAGGCATACCAAATTAAAATCAGGCTTTCTCAGTTTCCCTGATGATCTTGGAGGTTTTTTTTTTCCCAATATTAATCATTTTGTGATTCTTTGGATGTTCTGTCTCTGTTAGTTCTTTTTTTCCTCTTCATTCCTCCTGAGCACAAAGGGAAACACTTGATTGTGATCTTTCAGCCTTTAGTCACCAAGGTTTGTTTTTTTTCTGTTACTTTACTGCCTAGTAATTGTTTTTGCTATACCTACCCAAAATAAACAAACACATCCCCCTAGTGAGACTCTGATGTCGCCCTCCAACAACCCTGCTGTCTGGTACAGTTTGGAATAATGCCTTATCTTCCATGAGTCTCTGCTGCTGTTTTTGCTTCATTCAGAGAAGGTTAAATGAATCAAACCCAGTGTCATGGTGTGGATTGGAAAGGGAAGCATGCACCACAGGAGCCTTCCCATGGCAGCCTGAATGGATGGCAGCATAAACAGCAAGGTGTAGCAAAATGTACTCACAGAAGTCATACTTGCAACTATTTTGATGGAGAGAGCAAGGTTTTAAGCACATCCCACTGACTGGTACAAGAAGTCTAGAGCAAAAATGCTTCATATTTGCTTTCTTGCTGAAGTTCATTATCACTAATCAGCAGCTGTACTGCTTTCACAACTGCCTTGTACTCTGGTTCCCAGTATGAGAGCACCGACAGCACAAATAGCTGTAGCTGGTTAAATTAGCAATATTGCAGAGCATATTATTGGCTGTTGCATTATACTGCTGCTCCTCTATTTAAATGCCTGAGAGACTGAATTGTTTCCTGTCTTAAGATACTTTATAGTTATAAAAGGGGAAATATGTGAGAAGATATTTTTTCCTGTCTGATTTTCATCACAGGGCTTTAAATATCCTGGTATCCCACTATATTTTCTGGCCCTGGAGTTGACAACGCATGCATTTTTACAGAATAAATCAGCTGGAATCTGGTGGTTGTGCTAGCTAGCATTCTTTTTGTTTGCTTTTTATCACTTTAAATTCTGACATGAAATCCCACTTTTTGAGAACAGGAAGGTTATGTTTGTTTTTTACATTTTACGTTAATTTGTTTTTGCCATTGATTTCATTACACATAGTAAGACATTGAAGGAAACACAACTTCTGAAACAACTGTGTAAAGTTGAATTAATCGGTATTCAACTATAAAAAATACATCATGGTTGAATTATTACTTTCAGAAAACCTTACAGATACATAGAAATGTGCAATGTAGGAAAATTTGAGCTTAGTTGAACTAGTAATTGTGTTTAACCTCAGCCAGCACCACACAGCTGCTTTCTCTCTAGCCCCCTGGGATGAGGGAGAAAATCAGAAGAGTAAAAGTGACAAAACTCGTGGGTTGAGATAAAGGCGGTTTAATAGGTAAAGCAAAAGCTTTGTGTGCAAGTAGAGCAAAATAAGGAATTCATTCACTGCTTCCCACAGGCAGGCAGGTGCTCAGCTGTCTCCAGGAAAGCAGGGCTCTGGCACACCAGTGGTGAGTTGGTACAACAAACAGCGCCTCTTCTTCTTCTCCTCAGCTTTATATGCTGAGCATGACACCTCTGCAATATCCCTTGTGTCAGCTGGGATTGGCTGTCCCAGCTGTGTCCCCTCCTGACTGTGCACCCTCATCCTCTTTGTTGTTGGGGTGGGGTGAGGAGCAGAAAAGGGCCTTGGCTCTGTGCAAGCACCGCTCAGCAACAATGAAAACATCCCTGTATTATCAGTGCTGTTTTCAGCATAAATCCACAATACAGCCTCTGTGAAGAAAATTAATTCTCTCCCAGCCAAAACTAGCACATTACTGAATGGATTAGAGATGAAAATCTGTTCCTGTTGTACCTCTAAAAACCATTGAAACAATGACAGGCTGACTCAGCAACTCTGCTATAGATTCTGAAGGAGCTGTAAAACGATTATTCAGTGGCACAGTAAAAAAATATCAGATTAAAAGAGTGAAATCTGAGCAACCATTAATGAGCACATGCATTTATAATTAATATGTCAAACTAACAACTTCTTTGAGAGTTGCAAGTAACATTTAATAAACACTCTACTTCATGCAAATGGAGAGGTGGTGATAGTAAAGTATGCAATAAAATGTGGATTTTTTTAGTTGCATGCTTCTTCATTGTCTACTTTTGAAAGGAAGGTAGTAGAAAAACATACTAATATATTTAAAAGACATAATTATTTGAATATGTTCACAGTCCTTTACTATTTTACAGTCTTGTCTAGGAAATCTACTAGGACACACAAAGCAAGCAAATGTAAAAATTTGTGTGTGCTCAGCAATGAATGAGGACAGTCCTGTGCATTGGATGTTGGTTACCTGGTCAAAAGAATGACACTGGGGTGTGCAGTTTTGAGTAAAGGTGTTTTCCAACCTGAAAGTACATATTTCTCAGCTAGCCAAGATTACCTTCCTATGTGTAATTCATAATGTCATTCATGGCAACACGTTTTTATAACAGTTGCTTACTCTAAGTGCCCTGTTAGATATGACATTTTCAAGAGCATCTTTTAGTCACAGGAGTTAATTGTTTTTCATGGGCATCTTGGTTGTCAATGGATTTGTATATCTGTAGCAGAAACTCTACTGAAATTGAAATATCAAAGACTATTATGTTACCAAAATAGAAATACAGAAACCAGTATCACAAGCATTAAGGAAAGCCAGTAATATCACCTTAAAAAGCCATTTGAAATCTGACTTTAGTATACCAGATATTATTCTGACCAAAATTATGGGAGACTTTTTGAAAAATTGTTAATGATTCTTAATTGACTTATTGAAATGTTTTTTGATTTCAGCTAAGAATAATTTTTGTCTTGTAGCTTGGATGAAAAATTTTATGCTAAGTTGATATGATGTCTTGCTCTAATGAATCTCAGTTGAGTCAGATTTCTGTTACTTACCATGTATTTCAGGGAATACAAAGGCAATGTGAAAATTACTCCTGATAACCTTGGTTACCTTTGAAAATGTGATATTATGAGCAATTATAAAGAGGTGAAAAAAGAAAAGAATGCAAATCAGGTCCTTTTTATTGCTGGCAGTGGTTTTCAGCATGAAGACTACTTTGAATGTTCTGTATAGTTGGATATGTATTTTACTTCATCATTATAAAGTGTGAGGTTATTCTATTTAGTTTTAAATGGCTTAAAAATCTCATATTTCTGTTTGTAAACTTTTTTATTAGTTCAAGCAACAACACTTTCATTTTCAAAATCGTGAGTTCTTTGAGATTGAGTTTATTATTTTCACCATCAGACAAAGCACTTGCATATTTCTGTGAATTTTACGTAAGTATGTAAATATATATATATATATATATATATATATGCATGCATTGAAATTCAGACTACCCATACTGTACCAAAATTGGGATCTAGGTAGGCATCTCGACTTGAAAGAGAAATTCAGGATCCTATCCTCAGACACTGCCTACTCTGGTAACACTTTTAGCTATTCAGCTCCTGCTGTTGGACTAAACATCTAAACTTGCATGTGCTCAGAAACGGGCACCACCTCCCACCTTTAGACCAATATAGAAACTGAGTAGGAAGAGACACAGTCTCCACCTAAATCTCCAATCTCTTAGGCATACTCAGACTATATTTAATACATTGATAACAGTAAGTTCAGAAAAAAATGAAAGAGAGATGAACATTCTCATTCATGCTATTTTGCAGAACTGCTCTATAATTAGAGCAGATTCCTGTTTAAATGCTTGTTTTACAGTAAATTTTGAGGGTTTAGGTCTCTCAGACTGACTTAATGCAGATCTGAGACCACAAAACAAGCACTAACCAGAAAAAAACAAGGTGGTGACCCAAATGTTGATAAAAAGATGCTCTTTTGTTGACATTAGTAATGAGATTCTGGCTAAGGAGTGTGAGAGAATTTGGGGCAACAGATTAGCTGCCACTATCAATTTATCCTGTCCCTTCTGTAGGACTACCTCAACTATTAATCTTCCACCTCTTGAATTATTGCAGTTACAGGTGTAAACCAAACTGAATGGCATGTTTCTGTTTGCTTTGAAAAGCTGGGTGGTAATCTGTGATGATTTCGGAGCTGCTGGTCACCTCGAATGTTCTACACTTGAGGGCGGACAGGCTGTTGAGAGCAGGAAGCCTTTGCTGCAAATACATTAAGGGTGGAAGACATCCATAACCATTTGAGTAAGTCTGTTTTCAGGTAACAGGGGACAGTTCACAGGAATTTTCTATTTCACAAGCTGTAGGGTAGCCATAGTTCCAAAGATTGAACAAAGGCAAACAAAGAGACAAAGCTTGGATTGTGGGGTATATTTTGGTGAGCTGGAATTCTTTCCCTGTAACAAAATTTTTCTGAAAGGAAAGTTATCATACAATGAGTTTGAAATTCACAACCCCCATTAATAAGAAACATCTAATAAACAGAAGTAGACTTTTTTTCTCTTTAATAAATCTTCTAAAAATTCTTAAAACGTATTTTTAGTAACAGAGAACACATGTGTCATATACATGGTAGTTTTATTGAAGAGTTTAAAGGACATTAGCTAATGAAGGATTCTTAGTAAGTAGGAAAGATTACTGTAGTCACAAAATGCATAAGAACTAACCCTCTTTACTACACAGAGTATTCTTTATATATTTATATATACACATAGAGCTTAATATATACTCTTTATTTTTATATATATTTATATATATATGGTGTGTATATTATGTGTATATATTACATGATTTAAATCCAACCTCTTTACCTGAAATGTGATTAAAATGTTCACAAATGCCTCAGAATGTTTTATCTATGTGCTAAAGAGGTGTTTTCAGTACATATGTTGGCTAACACTAATTTTAAATGTGGAGAAGATGTTCTTTCATGTGACTTCTGGAAGGACTGTGTGGAACATACAAGTGGGACAAAATACAGTAGGGGGACAATTTTGGTTTGGGCTACCTTTCAGCACTGTTTTGAGACTTTAGCACTCTCCTGTCAGTGTTACCTATAGATAATCAGATCTCAAGACATGTCCTTGTTTTGCTTTAAATTGTGGGAAAATCTCATAGTGACACAAAAAGTTTAAATGGGAAAACTTCACTGTCATACACTTTGTGGTTAATTTTTTTCTCTTTTTAATAATTCTAATCCCTGGTGTATAAGCATATGCAAAACACTTTCTAAATTGAATAGGAGTCTAGGAGCATAGCTAAAACATCCCTAGTTTTCTAAGCATTTGGGAGTGTTTAATCATATTTTATGTATTTTTATACAAAGGCAGTGGAAAAAAAACCCATGCTTTATTTTAATGTCTTTCTAAAATTATCATCTGTATAAGCAAAATATTTCGTAATTACTTTATAGTCTACAAAATACTTTTAAAATTCATCTGTAGTATCTACATGTCAGATTTGCAGAACATACTCCTCGTCTCTGCAAATTAAAGGGCTGAGAATATGGACACTTAGAGTCTGATTTAGTTAAAATTATCCCCTGCAGCAGAGGGTGGGTATCAGTTCTTCACAGCTGAGAATGATTTTCATAATTGTGCAGCAC
This sequence comes from Poecile atricapillus, assembly GCF_030490865.1. Lineage (NCBI taxonomy): Eukaryota > Metazoa > Chordata > Aves > Passeriformes > Paridae > Poecile > Poecile atricapillus. The sequence goes on along the minus strand of NC_081251.1, from coordinate 22,646,471 downwards.
TCAGCAGCTGCAAAATCCCTGAGGATGCATGTTGCTCCTCTTCCAGAGCAGCCTGGGTTTGCTCTGCCTGGCAGAAGCAGTTTGACCCTTCATTTCTCTTACACCCATCTTGATGTGGGTTTCTGGAGGTGCCTGGTTTCCTTGGGTCATCAGAGGAAAGTTGTAGATGCTACAAGAAATGCATGAAATTTTGTTCCCTACTGATTGACAGATCCATTTAGAAAGACTCAATGAACCTTTAAATAATGTATATTCTCTATCTGCCTCTATATTGGTGGAGATAATTTTCTGACACATTGCCATCTAGTGGCATTTCTCTCATGAAGCCTATTACAGGATGCTAAATCCTTACCTCAGGCTGCCTAATCTTTCCTTCAGTGGCCAATAGTGACATGTTACCAATATATTTGAAAGAAAAAAAAAAAAGGAAAAAAGAGAGAAAATAAGAGTCGTACTTTTAATTTTAGAAGAAAAAAAAATCAAAATGAGGAAAGTGGTTACCTGCCTTAAAGCTGGCTTTATTTCTAAGTAAAATATTATTCAGGTTTTCAATTAATTATTAAGGAGAAATTTAAAAGTACTAAAGCTAAAACCTGTATCCATATGAAATTGCAGATCTCTTTTTCTGAGAAGAGCCTGAAGATAGGAACTTTTAAATAGATCTGACATATTACTCTAATCCCTTGGAACTGTGTTACTTGCTTGTGGGCAAATTTTAAAATATCAACTTCTTGGTCCTGATGATTCACAGATATGTTTAAAACATGACTAAATAATTGGTTACTGTTATTTCAAAGAGAATGATCATTTTTCCAGGAGTTTTGACTCATTTGCTCCAACTAATTTAAAATTATATGAACTGAAAATACAATCATTAATCACAGAAAAGAAATTTCAATCACTTTAACAGAAACAATTTGTTATGATTCATTTTAATATCAGAAGTGATAAAGCTATTTCATCAGAAATTAATTTAAATATAATTGTAAACAACAGAATTTTTGCATAGGTTTTGTGTTGTGCACATTTATGCTCATTTTATGTGCTCAAGTGCACATATCCCCCTAAGCTCATGTGTTTGTTTATATATATATATATAAACACATATTATTTATGTTATGTTCCTATGCACTGTGGAAATCCTGACTATTCAATGTCACAATTAGGATACTAACAATTTCCCATTCAAATTTAATTATTCTAGATAATTAAAAGATTTATTCCCCATTCTTACAGTAATTCTGCCTGTGACAGCCTTTGCAAAGGCATTCAAGAACCAATGCCAGAAAAGCTTGGACCGATTAAAAATGAAGAGAAAAATAAAAATTTGAATCTAAATGTAGAGTAATATATGGCTTGCTCAAATATCTAAATTTAATTTTTGAAAGTGTTAGAAAAATGTAGTAGCTGGAGCATCCCTGCTATTCTTTGAATGTATAAAAATGATTAATAGTAGATGTGACGCACAAATATTGATAACATGCAGTTGGTAACCCATTGTTTGATGATTGTGGACTGTTTTCTAAGCGTTTCTATGTAGTATCTAAAACATTTGAAAATACAATGATGTCTTTTGAATCTCTTTGAGCTTCATAACTGCTAGCATGGTTACAAGTTTGTCTTATAGTCAGTTTTTAAGGACTTAAGCCCTATTGGAAACCTGTGTATTTCTTTATTAACCATTAGATATTTCATCATGAGGTTGGCCTTACCTCATTTCAGGATAGCAGGAATGTGAATAGCACACTTTCCTTGATATGGGTTGGAGATGACAACATTATTTGTGAATAGCAAAGTCAAATATGAACAGCAGAACTCACCCAATCCTGTCCCCAGGACAGCTAGCATGCTAAACTACTGGTTTTTCATCTACATAGCATCAAACAACTGCATAGATTTCATCAGAAATATGGATTTTTGTCTATTTTTAATAGAATGATATATGGATACAGAGATGTATTCTGCTAGTTATAGATTAGCTATTAATATTTTGAATAAGGTGGCTGTGTGCAGGAACTGGTATAGACATGAATAAGGTGTGGTTAATGCTTTTTACACTTGGCTGTATTTTAATGAAGTTAAATTATAATGCTATTGATTCAGAAATTCTAGGCAGCTTAACACAAACTGAAACGATACTGTCAATATAGTGCCAAATACAATATGAAATTATTGCTCATAATTCAAGGACACAGTAAAAGGGTTGTAAATGACATGATAATCTTTGATACTTAAAAGGATTAAAATACTTATTCTGTCACCAAAACACCTTAATGTTATTTAGACAACATGCTGACTTGAGTACCTTGAAGCTTCTTATTAACATTTATACAAATCAATCTGTAATGCCTATCTTTCAGTGCTCATTTTGGTAAGGAAAATGTCAGGGTGTTAATATGAAGTGACATAGCCTTGAGTGGTGCTGAGGGAATTATCTACTTTCTCTGTAAATACAGTTTTATTCAGGTGAAACTCAGAAAGGTGAAAAGTGTCTTGAGAAAAGATATGTGTCTGATGTGGAAACAACAGGAAAGTTTTCTGACTCATGACAGGTAAAATAGGAAATGAGCTATGTGAGTGGAAATAAAGAAAAAGGAGCAGCAGTAATGCAGAAGGTTCAAGGTAAAGAGAAAAAAGATATGCTAATTTCAATGATATGGAACTTAAGTATGCATATCTGGAGTGTAGTTCAGTGCAATTCAAGGAGGAACAGTGTCACATAGCTAATGGGTTAATTGAGAAGGATTTATGGCCAAAAGTGTGAGGGAAAGGCACAAAGTATAAGGTAAAAACTTTTCCTCTTATAGAATGGGAAGGAAATTATTTCTCAACTTCTGAGTAAACTTCTGTTAATGCCATCTGAAACCTGCCTTCATCTGGATTTTAAATTCAAGATAATGCAGGAAAAAATGTAACTATGTATCCTAAAATCACAGAATATGCTGATTGGAAGGGATCTATGAGGATCATGGAGTCTGACTCCTGGCCCTGCACAGGACACCCGAAGAGTCACAATATGTGCCTGAGCGTGTTCAAATTCTTTTTGAACTCTATCTGGCTTGGTGCTGTGACCATTGCTCTGGGGAGCCTGTTCCAGTGCCCAGCCACCCTCCGGATGAAGAATCTTTTCCTGATAGCAACCTAAATCCTCTCGACTCATCTCCATGCCATTTCCTCGAGTCCTGTCACTGGTTATGAGAGTGAAGAGAAAACCGAAGTGAAAACTTGTGCCTCCAATTCTCCTGAGGTTGTTGAAGACTCCAGTGAGGTCTCACAGAGAATGATTTAAATATGCCATGTTGGAATACACATTAGTTGGAAAAGGTAATTGTTAAAATCCCCACTAAAGTGTTGTTTAACCTTTTGGTGTTCATCATGGGAGCATTAATAATCTGAGAGTAGGAACTATTTTTATGTTGCCATTCAATTTTACATTTTCCATGGTGTAGCTACCATGTAAATTGTGTCTGGAAACCTGGAATGTTTTAGGTAGTAGGAGAAGAGTCCAACAGCTGAAAACTGAAATTGAAGAGGAAATGATACCCTGTCGTCATAATAATGCTTTGAATTGGCATTTGGTAAGAGAGGAGTCTTAGAGCTTTATAGCTTCTGGTATTGGCTGAAAAAACATATTTGCAAGGTGACATTTTGAGCAAAGGACAAGTGATAGGGTGTGTGTGTTCTCAGATTGTCTTCTCAACATGCAGATTACCCAAGTCAGCATGTATTGACTGTGCCTTTCCTTCCAAGACTAATTTTTTACTTGTTTTTCCTGTCCTGATTATTTGGACAATATTTTAATGAATCTTTTGCAAGACCCCCAGTACGGTCTCTTCTATAATAGTTTGAAAACAGTATTCTCAAATCTTTGAAATCCAGTGAGATGTGGGACATATAAAACTTTTACATCCACTCCCAGGAATGAAGGAACAGCTCCTTAACTGTTACATACTACTATGATCTTGTATAGCCATTGTGAGTGCTCACAGAAATGTTTCAAGTGACCATAACCAAAATATTTCTCTTTTATCCCCAAATTCTAAAATTAATCTTAAGATTTTGAGACTTTTCTGAAAGAATTGTTGATTGTGTTGATATGAATGATCAATACTTACACTGACTTGTGTTCCTGGAAACTTAGCTTCATTTTTCACCATACTATAGCTAACTTGTTAACATTGTGCTCTGAGAGATCTTATTTCTTCACTTATTATTGTTATTCTGGAATTATTATCTGATTTCTTCACTTATTATTGTTATTCTGGCATGATTTTTTTTTCAAACAGTGGGGGGAGGTTATTGTCTAATATTCCAAAGGTACATAAATGACCTCAGTTCTACAAAACCCTTCCCTCTAGATCAAAACAAGCTATGCTGTTTCTTGCATCTACTGGTGAATACAGAACACAGGGAAAGAAGAAAGCCCCAATCTACTGTCAGACACTGCACACAACCTCTGTCAGAGCATGAAGGTATATGTGTGTAGTGATAAAACATTAATATCTTCATATTTCAAAAGAAAAACAACTAAGAGTGGCCCCAAACACAAAAATTTCTAACCAGTCAATTTAAAGAACAATCCAACTCACTTGAAAAAAATTAGGTGTAAAAAAGCAACAAGAAATTCTCCAACATAAGCCTTCAGCTTACAAATCTATTTGAACAGCAAGAAATGAGGAAGATAACTGAGATAAGAACCAATGCTGAAACTGAAGAGAGGAAAATATACATTTCTGTTAAAACAAATTGTACATGAGCTATAATCTCACACAATACAGAGAATTCATTTTCTTCTTAAATATATCTCAACGACTCCCTCATCCCCACCCCCAACCAGAATCTGAGAAGCCAACTGAAAATATTCACAGGGACAGACAGAAGTCACAAGAGTAGATTTGGTGAGAAAAGGGGTCCCTCTCCAGGCTGCAGTTTGCTAGTGCCCTTGTGCTGTTGACACAAGGTTACTGTAGTTTCCTCTTTGGATGCTGCTCAGATCCTCCAGCACTCAAAGCGAGGTTTGCATCCAAAGAACTGAGCTTCTATTCACGTATCTGGAACAGCGGTATTGTTATTTTGCTCCCTTCATGGTTTTTCCTGTGCCAACCCGACAGAAAGCTACAGAACTGAATCAGAATTGCATTTGGCTTCCTCGTTAATCGCGACAGAGTAGGCCCTGTCCCTGAGGTTGCACTTGAAGTATTGCTCGTTTGTGTTCATGAAAAGGAGTGGAGAAAGATAGTCATCCCTAGAAGAGAAAGTGCATTGTATTCTCTACAAGCTTCAGCCATTGGGAAATAATTTTAAGTTATCTGCAATTTCTGTATACTGTTTTCAAAGATGCTTACACAATTTTTGGACAAATACTTGAAAGTGCTTGAATTACTGTAAAATTTTCTGAACTAAATACATAAAGAATCTAAAAATAGGTAATATGTAGCAGATGTAGCACCACATGTAAACAGAGTTCTTATAAATAGTTATATAAGATTACAGCTGAAAAGATTGCCAGTTTATGAACATATATAAAATGGGAAAAATATGACCATTTTCAATATATTTATGTCACACAATTCTTTCTGATTGTAAATTTGTTATAAGTTTTTGGAGGGTGATCCTATATAATGTTTCTCAGAGTTTTCTAAGGTTTTGATAAACTTTCTGAGACCAATTTATCGTGTAATTCTTCTTCCAGGAGAAAACATTGACATTTATTTTTCTATATTTTGCAGCTGTTTGAAAAGAAATCTTTTCAATATTTTGTGGAGGAAATCTTCCACAAATAAACTTTTGAAGTGTAATGGTAAAAGACCTTTGGAAAGGTCTTTCCTTTTTCTTCTGCTGAATAAGTGCAGCAAACTGTTGTCTGTCATTTTGACATACTACCTGCTTTTAATTTCCTAATACATATTAGTATTTCATAAAGGTTCAAGAGAGCCACTCATAAGATGGCTCAGAGAAACAGCTTAATAGTGGCCAGCAGCCTTCCCTAACTTAATTTAGGTTAGTGAATGAGAAATATTGCACCCAGATGAAACATTAGGTTAAATTTGTCAGAGCTAGGATTTTATTGCTTGGTCTAAAATTTTATGAAATTTTCACCTAAAAGTGGTGAGCTTAACACGAGTAACCACAAACTCACTTTGTGCTCAGGTTGCTGTTCCTATAATCTAACTCAGACAACAAAGAATTTAAGACAACTAAGTCTTATCTAGTCATCATGAGCTCATGAAAGGTAATTTTTTTATCCTAAAGTAGGTGTCTGAAATCTGCAAAATTGATCTTTACAGGGATCTGTTTCATTAGAAATGGCCTACGGAGACATTAGATTTGAAGGTTTAAATTATATCAAACTAACTGTATTTCCAAATGACAGAATGTTTCTTTACTAGGAAAATTCCACTAGTAGGAAAGCTATATATTTCTTTTTGTTTCATTACCTATTAAGTATGTGTTTCTAATAAAACAGCTGCAACTTTTTCTTTTCTGCTTTTGTCACTAGTGTTTGTGTTTTAGGGACATCATAGCAGCTTCTGCCTTAGTGCACCAGAGGGCCTTAGGGAAGATGGCAGGTGCTACCAAGCTATAAAATTGGTGGTAGATCGTGTCTCTGGACAAAATCTCAATCAGAGGACAAAACACCATATGAGTGCAATGCATAATGAAGGAATTAAGATGTGCAATGGATAATAAACCATTTCATTCTATGGAAAAAAAGGTATTTCTGCTAGAAGTTTGCAAATGGCCTGTCAAACATGATTTATAATGGCAACTGATTTTACAGGATTATGAAATCCTTTTCAGTAGACTGAAGTTTTCTTTAGGTAATTTTTTTAGGTCGTTGTGCATATTTGATTCGTCAGCAGGAGATCTTTTCCTTTTTTTTTTTTAAATTCAGCTTTAGATACAGAGAGTTAAAGCCTGTTACCTGTAAAGTATGTATAAATTATGTGTGAATTAGGGAGGTGAAACATAATGCTTCCCTTGATTTCAGATTTTATTTGCATTACACAAGTTTGAGATTCATTTAATGGCAAGCAGCTGTCAAATTGCATATAATTTTAATAAAATCTTTGTGTAGTACATCACCTTTGCATTCTGCAAAGGCCTTAATTTTATCTGCAAAATCTGGTGCCACAGTCACAGGATTTCAGCTTCAGGGCTCTTAAGAAACCTGTAAAAATTGACAAAGCTACTCAAAACAGTATTATTGTATAGAGCAAAGTCACAGCATCAAGCTTCATTTTCTTAGGCAGGAAGGATGGAGTAGTGAATCTTCCTAGCAGCTTGAGGAACCATACTTTATATTTATAAATAAATTCAGTCTCAAATTATTTTTTTTTTCTCAAAACATTGCAATGCTTCTGCTTGTAGGGTACCTATTGCTGGTACAGAAGGAATTGTTCATTACTGAGATTTTTTTGGACCTCTTAAAAAGAACCTACCAAACCAGTATTTTTCCAAAGTGAGATTTTCCATTGTAAAAGCCATCTTGACTCTTCTTAATATTCGTGCAAATGTCTATTAAGCCTATTCTTTAGCATAATTCCTGCTGCATAGTCCAGTGCCAGTGTCAGACTTACAGATTGTCAGGCTTGCCATTTCCCAGACCTTCTCCAGAACCCTTTTCTTTAAAGGGAAATGGCCTGGCATTTGCCACACATGGCTAGTAAGCTATTTCATTCTTAAGATCTCATAGAACACAAGGGTAACCATTAAATCCTGAGTATAGCATTTAATCCTGGTCATGTTCTGCTGCTAACTTTGTCAACTTGTTCTGTAATCTCTTCTACAGTCATTTTAGTTTTAGATGGATTCTGTGCAAAAAATGGTATTGAGGTGGGAATCTCCACAGTTTTTTCAAAGTGAACATTGATGCCAAAAGTCATTTAGCTCCTGTGCAATTGCATGTCCATTCTAAGTGTTCCTTTTATACCCTGCTCATTAAGAGGACCTGCAGGCTCTCTGCCAGGCTTTCTGATCTTGATTTGTTTGAAAAAAAAACTTATTATTACCTCTGAGACTTATTATCACCTCTGAAACTCTTTTACTATCTTTTTCTCCCTTTTTTTTTTTTAGTCTGCCTTATCTGCCAGTTATTTTCTTCATTTAAGCTCAGCTTCAGCTTTTTTGAAATGCCTTCCTGTATCTAACAACCTTCTTTACTCTGCTAGTTAGCTGGGCTTTTCAGTCCTTTTGTGCCTTTTCAGTCCATTCTAAAGAGATGGTGTGCATTTGCACTGCTTCCAGTGCAGTTTCTTTATGAAAAGTCCATGCTGTCAGGAGATATTTAATTCTCCAGGTTGCCACTTTTTGATGGACTTTCTTTCCTAACCATTAAATTAAATGCAACCCTGGAATTCATAGACTTGTTCTGCATTAATACAGTGCCTAAGTACATTAAGTACTCTCCTTAACATATTTTACCATTAGTACTTACTAATGGCATTCATATAGACACTTAGCATGTTAGCAAAGCAATGTATTCAAACTCAGAACCACAGAACTATAGAATGGTTTGGGTTGAAGAGAACCTTAAATATCATCGATTTCCAAGCCCCCCAGCCATGGGCAGGGAAAACTTCCACTACACCAGATTGCTCAAAGCCACATCTAGCCTGGCCTTGAACACTTAGAGGAATGGGGCGTCCATAGCTTAATTTTCAAGAACTCTCTGTTTGGCATCCCTTCTCTCCCATGCCAACTGCACTTCACAATTTGGTGTCATCAGCAAACTTGCTGAGGGTGCACTCGATCCCACTGTCCCACTATCCATGTCACTGAAAAAATTCTTAAACAGCTCCAGTCCCAGTATTGACACTTGAGGAACACCACCCATCACTCCTCTCCACTCAGGCATTGAATCATGGGACACAACTCTTTGAGTGCAACCATCCAGCCAGTTCCCTATCTACCAAGCTGTCCATCCATGAAATACTTGTCTCTCCACTTTAGAGACAAGGATATTGAGTGGGACAGTGTCAAATGCTATGCACAAGTCCAGGCAGATGACTTCAGCTGCTCTTCCCTCATCCACCAGCACTGTAAGCCCTGTAAACCCATCACAGAAGGCTACCAATATTTTTCAGGCCCTATCTGCCCTTACTAAAGCCATGCTGGCTCTCACCAATCACATCCTGTATAAGCTCCTTTGAGAAACAGCAATATAGTTAATTACACAGCTATGGTATGTTTGTCTCATCTGGCACAGAGGATTCCATAACTGCAGCCTTTCTTTCAAGTGTCAGGTAGAATAACATACTATTGTGTCTCTTTTTGTCTAATTTTTTCACTTTATAACCTTCTGTCACATATGATTACTGCCTGATTGATTGATGGATTGATTAATGTTCAATTTCAGATTTTTCCAGCAGACCAAAGGAGATGGGGAAACAGTCTTGACACAGTGACTGTTATCCTCCTGTCTTTTCCTCTCTGAGATTGATTACATCTCTACTGCAAAAATCACGGTTTCTAAGTCCTCTGATCCCTGTCTTCCACTTCTGATTATAGTTTTCAATTTAGTTTTAGCTTAACAGCCTGTCAGCCAAATTCACTGGCATGTTCTTGAAGCTTAAAGCATTTTCAGCTTTTGGCTCAGGTTATCTACTGAAATGGTCAGCAAACATCTGAGCTGAATAGAACACCACTACCATGCAAATGCATGAACTAAAAGATATGTGACTGAAAAACTTTAGCACCCTTTCAGTCACCTGAATACTGGTGTTCATGAATATTAGAACAAATTACAGCACAGTGCTAAAAAAGCACCCAGTAAATTGCCTTGAAAAAAATAGTGTTTCCATAATCTGTTTTTCATAGCATTTTAGAAAATGAGGGGTAAAGGTCTCTTGTATATTAACTATACCACCATGTGACTGGTATTCTTTATCAGTTGCTGAGCAACGGTCATACTCTGAATTTTTAAACTCATTAGCAAGCTGAACAAGCTGGCATTTGGCAGATGTTATTTGATTTTGTTTGGAGGCAAGTCAATGGGGGAGACAGAAGAGACATTGAGCTCATTGTATTATCTTGCTTCTCTTATTAAATTCTCAAGATATTTTAAACACATCTAAGGAGACTAAAAGGAACATCTTAATTTTCAGGTTATTCACAGAACTTTTATGTGATTTATGTAGCAATATAAATTAAACACAAGCCAAATTTTGTTAGCTTCAAACATACTTTAATCTGTACCTAACATTTTCCTGAATTATTTCAGTCATTAGTAATGGCTGAAGTAGCTTTATTTGAATCCTCCAATCATGCAAGCATTTCTTAAACTGTTTTGCCAGCATACCTCATCCTTGACCAGGAATATTTTATTTTTGTGTTCCAATTGAAGCCTTTTTTAATAGAAGAAATGTCAATTGTTATAAATCTTTTGGTGCTGTGTGACAGCGATGTGATGTGACCATGCATCCACAAAGAACTCGCTTTGCTTGGATTTTAAGATAGTAATGGCCAAAGCTTACAAGTCTTGGCAATGTGCCTAAGTAAGCTTAAACCACCAAAACTTTGAACTAATGAGTTATAAACCAGCAGGGGACCTCTACAGAGCATAAGTACAAGGAAAGGCAGATACTGTCAGATTTGTAACATTAATTCAGGAGCACAGATCTCCCACTCAAATACCATATGTCAGTGTATTGTTTTGTTGACTCATTAATGACAATTCTAGCATGGCTGCTTTTTAGACTGAAGCTGATAAATGAACTAGTGAAAAGAGAGTAATACTATTCCTTAGTATCTAACTTTCTAAGGTATCTTAGTTTCTAAGTGTTGTCTTAAGTATCCTCTTTGTCTAAGGATTCTTTACCCAAACCACTTACTTCCATGTGACTCAAAGGATCATTATGGATTATTGAATAATTATTGTTGGTTTTCACCTCAGTAGCAGACATGGGGCCCAACTCAGGTTTTTCACGCTTGGCATTATAGATAAATAAATATTAAAAAATTACTCATACTGGCATATGTGCTTTTTAACTCCTCAAACATTATTTAAATTACAAATTTCTGATTTTGCAAGTACTTGCCGAGCAATTCTGGAAACTAATTTTGCCTGACTTCTGAGTATTTTGGGCTTTTTTCAACCTTATTTGGCTTGTCACAGATAGAGTCTACATATTCATCTCAACAACAGGTACTAATAATATTGTAGAAAATAAGTCTATCAGATCTACTGGGCTGCTTCTAAGACAAAAAAACCAAAACAATATCTGGGTATATTAGTATGCTTTAGTCAGTAACGTAAGGAAACAAAAAAGAGAATATCCATAAATTGCAACTAGCAAGAAAAAGGAAATAAATGCATATAGGAAAGTTGGATCTAGTGAAATCACCTATTTTGTTAAAAATACTTAGGGAACATAGACCAGACTCACAAGTAAAATCACAGTTTATATGACACAGAAAGACTGCTCTGCAATGCGGTTGCTAAGTTAACTTCTTGCTGAAGGATATTATGGATGCTAAAAATTTACATAAGCTCAGAGGAAGATACTTAATGGAAGAGAAATCCATTAAGGTCTTTGGTTGAATAAGCTTCTGAACTACAAGTTATATGGGTTAAGAAAGTGTTAGATACTGAAGAAATGTTATTAATGACTTTCTCTGGTTTTGTACCTTTCCTAATTACCTGGTATTGGTCACACATCCTTTCAGTCTTAGAGTTTACAATCATCTCTTATGCAGATATTTATCATTAATTCTACATACATGAATCGAATATCACAGAGTTTGTTGGGGTTTCTTTTTGTTGAATGGTTGGTTGATTGATTGTTTTTCCTTTGTTTTTCTTTTGTTTTCTTTTTAAATCCATGTCTCTCTTCTGCAAATTCTTCCTTCTCTGAGCCAGATTGGGGAGCAAAAACATCAAATGCTGCAGGGTGCATCAAGTAGGAGGTGTGTCTACACTGTGGAGTCACTGGTAATAATCTACCACTGTTCTACTGAAAAACATTTTTCTAGTGCAGAGTGGCTAATAGTTGACTGGGAAAGAATTCTAAAATCTTCCTGCTTGGCACAATTTTGGAGCCTTCTTATGCAATTTCAAAGTTTAGATATCAAAAAGTTTTGTGTTCCAAGTAATATCAGCACAATTTTCACTAAGACTTCTAAAGGTCTCTAACACAAAGAGGGTCTTTGACTCTTGAAAGTGCAGCTCTGTAAGGTAGGGCAGACACTGACAGGTAATTCTAAAGCTTGGGATCTACTTCTAGCAGAAATATATTATAAATTCACCTCATGAATGTAACCGGAATTGTTGTTGTGTGTTTGAAATGAGGAAAAAAATAGTAAAGACTGTCTTTCTAGTTTTCTTCACCATTATCACTTACATATTTCATCAGTATAGAAAATAACTGTTACTTGGTAGAGTATACCTTTATTAAACATCAGTTCACAGAGTGGTTGAGGTTGAAAGGGATCTCTGGAGGCCATCCAGTCCAACTCCCCAGCTTAGGCAGGGCTACTTAGAGCCAATAGCGCACAAGCATGTCTAGAGGGGTTTTGAATATACCTAAGGAGGGAGACTCCATGACCTCTCTGGGCAACCTCTGTGAGTGCTTAGTCCTCACTATAGTAAAAAGTGTTTCCTGGTGTTCAGATGGCAGCACTTCAGTTTTTGCCCATTACATTTTATCTTGTTACTGGGCACCCCTGAATAGAGCCTGTCTCTGTCCTCTTTGCACACTCACATCAGATATTTATATACTGATAACATCACCCTGAGCCTTCTTTTCTACAGAGTGAACAGTCACAGCATTTTTGACATTTTCTAATAATGAGATGCTCCAGTCTCCTAATCATCTTAGTGACTTTCTCCAGTGTGTCCATGTCTCTCCTGTAAGGGACAACACAGAGCTGGACCCAGGACTCCAGGTGTGGCGTTCCCAGTGCTGAATAAAGGGGAAGAATGGGTAAAACTGGAAGGGTCTATTGGAGATCTAGTCCAACCTCCTGACTCAGTTAGGGACCCCTATAGCATGTTACTCAGGACTGTGTCTAGACAGCTTTCGAATATCTCCAGTGAAGGAGATTCCACAACTTCTCTGGGCAATCTGTTCCAGTGTGTGATCACCCACACAGTGAATAAGTTCTTCTACATGTTCCCGCGGAACTTCCTTTGTTTTCACTTTATGCTTGTTGCCCATTGCCCTTTGTCCTATTGCTTGGCACCACCCAGGTGAGCCTGGCTTCATCCTCTTGGCACCCTCCCTTCAGATACTGACTGACATTGAGGAGTTCCTCTCTAAGGTGATTCTTAGGTGGACAGGCCTAGCTGCCTCAGTCTTTCCTTGTGCTCCCGTCACTCAATCATCTTTGTAAACCTCCACTGGACCCACTCCAGGACCTTCACATTCTCTTGTATGGTGGAGCCCAGAATTGAACACAGCACTCCAGATGAGGCCTCACCAGGGCATAGGAGAGGGGCAGAATCAGCTCTCTTGACCTGCTGGCAATGCTATTCTGAATGCACTCCAGGACACCACTGACTTTCTTGATCAAAAGGGCACACTGCTGGTTCATGGGTAACATCTTGTCCATCAGGACCCCTTACCAGCAGATCAGCTCCCAGCTGGTACTGGTGCATGACGTTATTCTTCCACAGGTGCAGGCCTTGCTATTTCTTCCTGTTGACCTTCACTAGTCAGTCAAGGTCTCTCTGGATGGCAGTGTCTTTGCAGATGTTAACCCCAGTATTAACCCCAGTGTTACTTCACTCATCACCAGTTTCCAACTAGAGTTTGTGTGGCATATCATCACACCCTAAGCCTGGAGATTGAGGCAACTTCCAGTCCACCTCTCTATTTATTCAGCCTTAATCATAACTTCATAGTTATGATTAAGTATGCACAGGAAAGAATTTTCTGAACAGTGTTGGTTTAGAGACATTGATTCCTAGGACAGCATTAGATGAAATTTTTCTTTTGAGCTAATCTGACAAGCAGTATTCAAAGAAATTAATTGTCTTATTTGTTTTCATCTTGTTTCATGTTGTCATCTGAATTCTGAAATTCTGAATTCCAAAATCTAGGACTGGCTGAAAATTCTTGGGAGCATTACAACTTAGCTGTCTTCCAAAAAGGAATTGTGACTATAAGTGTGAATTGGTGGTTATGATCCTGATATGAGTGGGAGAGCCTATTTGGTTAATCAAGAGACAAGAAAGCCAGCAAACCTTTCCTATGCCTTAGGACACAAACATTCTTGGTTGGGTTGTGGAAAAGAGGCCTGCATAGTTTCCTGAGTCTGGCTTGGTGGGCAGGAAGATGAGCCTTGTGCTCTCAGCTAAATTGTGCAACTCTGATTGCCAGAACTACACAGATTATGAGAGATGAAAATTTAGGCTTCAGGGCTAGAACCCTCTCATTCAGTATTTGGCTAGATGGGCAGAAGTTGGACAGCAGATTTTATGAATTCTGTTTTATGGCATCTGCCTTATCTTAGGTAAATCCTTTCCTGTTCATACATATTTTAAAACGGAACATCTTGGGCTGTGTGCATAATATTGAAATATGCACAAACATGCTGTCAGCATGCTACTGACTGAAAGCTTAGATAATTAAACATAGCTGCTGTAACTGCCATTGAACAATTTAGGTATCTAGAAAGCCCTAGGGCAAAAGAAAATGAAGTATCATAAAAGTCTGTATTTCTTTTGAAAGATGCGTTTAGGAATGCAATTTTTCTTTTTTGGTGTTGTTTTTTTTTTTTTTTTTTTTGGAAAAAAATTCTATAAAGAAGAAATCTGCAATTTGAATGAAAAATTCATGGCAACTTTTTTATAATTTCCAAAGTTTATGGAGCTAATTAAAAAAAAAAATAAAATAAAATCACTTTCTTCACAGGAGACCTAGCAGCAAAAATTAGTTGGGTAGTCTCACCTTGTCTTGAGTTTTTGGGTTTTTTTCCCAGATTATAAAAAATACTGCAAATGTGATATGATTGGCACTCTCTGCACAAGAGAGGCCAAGGAATAGAATAACGAGGTAGTTTGCAGGTCAAGAGAAAAGGGTGAATTAGTAGAGTTGGAGTAAGAAACTTGCACACCCTGGATCCACTGTTTAACTCGGCCAGTGCTGTTAGTCGTATACTTTGATGAACCCTAAATTCACTGAGAAAAGACAGAAAAGATGTAATAGTGGGCCTGAATGAATCCAGGAGCAGAAATGTGTTAAAGAACCTTTCACCTCTGCTGTTATTTCACAATGAAGCAGAATAAAGCCAATCCTTTAAAAAGAAGTTAAAGGGAGTTTTTGAAATGAATCTAGACAAGGTCAGAAATTCTTATCATTCTTATTATCTCTTCAGTCAGGTCTGAAGAATATACTCTTAGTCCCACTTTATGCAATTACAAGCCTCTAATACTTTCAGTAAACTTAGGCTAAAAGTTTAAAAAAATAATCGTAAATAGATAATGAAATAAATAAAATAATGAGTCTTAGGCTCTTGGCTGAGTTTAGTTCAATAGGCCATTGTCACTTCGATACTCAGGTCATTTAATGTAAATTTGATGCTTTCCAGTGCATTCCATCCAGTTTTTCTTTAAAATATAATTCCTCCTTTAACCGTATTTACTTCCCAGAGAAGTTCAAATAACCGTATAGTTCAGGTCAAAATCTACATTCATTTTCTTAGGGCAGCTTTATTATGCAGCAAAAGAAATGTGAAAAATAATTCTGAACAGGGATTTTCTTTGTGAGGGAAGAAGAAAGAAATACCATTTCCTTCTTCCTGTGTTCTGAGCCCTTTCTCCTCACTCACTGCTTCTTTTCAGTATGAACTGTTTCCTTTTTTTTTGTGGCATCTTTGGTTCAAAATACATACAGTCCAGTTTTGAGAGAGTCCTCATAAAATTTTTCATATTTTATGTGCGTTGTTTCTCTTAGAAGTATGGTGGATAGTAAGGACATAAATTAAGACACAGTGCTAATTTAATAGCATTTGGAAAGGTCTTGCTTTCCGGATAATGCCCCTAAGTATTTCAATATATGTCGAGTAACAACATAAATAGGGGTTATATTGCACTAAGTTTTTGAAAGAATATTTCCACTGGGTCTGTTTATTGCAAGAAGCTAATACTAGAGTATCTCAAGGTTATTTCTAATACTTCACTGTTTTAATGATTATTTCATTTGAAGTTAGAGCTCCATTTTCAATGAAATAGTTATTCTGCTTGACCTTATATAGCTTTAAAGCTTAGGGTTTTGTTCTATCATTTCATCTATATTAATGAACTTCAAGATTTCAAAAAATATATGGTCCTAATGAATTTTTTTTTTAATTGTTTAAAATAAAACATGATTTAGAGAAATAACAACCTAACCAACCACACAAAACCTTGAAAGATAAGACAATAATAAAACCAGGTGGAAGGTTTTTATAATATGTAACAGGCAATACAGAATAGCACTAGAATAGTTTAAAAGTAATTAATTTCTGTGTTAATTGCATAATATAAGCAGTTGTATTTGGAAAGCATTGAAGTAATTTGCATTACATGGTTTCTGTGGATAAAATGGACTTTTTGGAGTACTGTAGCTTATCTTGGCTGTCTCTAGCAGAATAAGTATGTAACTTTTGAATACATAAGTAACTAAATGGAAATTTATAACATCAGCTATAGAATATTTTAGTTTCTGTGGGGGGTATTTTTTTAAGTCATATGGGTGTAGTTCTTTAAAGGACTCACTGTAATTAAATTCAATAAAAAATTGTAGTTCTAGGAATTGAACTAAGAGAAAAATTATATAATGAACAATGACAAAATTTGGTAAAAATTCTAAACTATAAGAGGCACTATAAGAATTTCAGTGAACACATAGAGGTATGAGATAGCCAAACCTCATTCAAAAAATCTTAGCAATAAACATTATTTTTTTCCTATTTTAGGCCTTGTATGGGTGGGTATGAAAACGTATTTTGTTGAGTTCATTCCTGCAAATGGACAGATTACACTTGGTGAAATGAGGAAGCTGAGAATCATGGTCATTGGGAAGGAGGTCCATGGTTTAGTGAACAGGTAAATGCTGTTCACATGAACAGCAGCACACTCATAACAGCCTTGTTTCCACCTTCTGTTTTTCATGCTGGAGCATTCTGAGCATTACTTACTGCCATGGTTCCCTGGGTACCATGGGCTTCCCTCACCGGAATGCTCAAACCACTTACTATTTCTTTATTTACATTTCATTTACCTTTAATCAGCAAGCAGTAACTAGGGTGCTTATTTGATCACTGAATACTTGCTTACATCCTGCTATGTTTTAATGCTGGATTTTGAATTTTGTACTAATTTTCCCAAAAGTTTATTATCTGACTCTCCTTTTAGTGTGAAGACTAAAACAGTTATGATTGAACCAAAGAAAGGAAAAATAGTTTCTGTTTGCTTTGGAAGTTCCTAGAGCTTTTTTTTTAGCTCTTAGGAGTTATGCCATCTGCTATAAATACTCAGAAAAAAATGTAACAATATTAGATACTGTTAATATGAAAGATTTAAGTCACCTTGATGGTGCTTTTTTTCTAAGTGATCATAGACTGATAAATACTGAAAAGCTTATAGTACCTTATATTCATATTTATTTTGGTGTCCTCTTTTCAATGTCTACAGCTTCTTCTATTCTTATAAGAGGAATTATACTCTGGATGTTAATTTAACATAATTTAAGTACTAGAATCACATAGACTATTGAGGTTCTTTGGATTTCCCATTAATTTTTCACTTCATAGTGACATGGCTTGATTCTGATTGCCTTCACAATGATGTAGATCAAGATAACACCACCAAGAAGCTTGGACTAGATAACTTTTTTCCAGTTTTTGTGATACATACATGACAACTGTAGGACAGAGCTGTTACTAAAACAATATATTTTCTTTGAATTTCTTAGCTAGATAGTGACAGTATTATTGGAATTTATTAGAATTTTATCTCCAAAATTGTGCACCTGTACCTGAATTGAACACCTGTACTAAGCTGCAGGTTCTTTTTTTTTTTGCCTATCAAATTTCCTCAAGCAATTTCTTTAACAAGCTAGGTACAAACCTGTATAAATGAAACCAGATTTGAGAGCAGCATCTGACCTAGTCACTTAAAATAAAATGCACTTGAGAGCTCTTAAAACTTGATCAGTTAAGCTGTTTATTTCCTGTTCTGAAAATACCCAAGTATATAGAAACCTAATGATAAATGCAACAATCACTGTGCAAAGTATATGGGTAATTCTTCAAAAGTAATGTAATTACAGCTCCCAAAACGTTTCCAAAAAAATTTCACTGTAGTAAGAGTAATGATTATTTAGTCAGAGTAGACTAAAGACAAGACAGCACAGTGTCAGCAGTAAGATGTCTTTTGCAACACTCAGACACATCAACCCTCATCCTGTGACTCTTCTTGCTCATTCTAGTTCAAATACTTTCATCCTCAGCCCAGAGACTGTGGTCTACTGGGAAGACATTGCTCACTCACAAAGGTCATAGGGCTCTTAGGTCCTTGGTGTACACATTATGGCAGTGTATGGCATTGGGATAAGTACTTTTTTCCAAAGATTTACACCAAGATAAAGAATGACTATGTCCAACTCATCCAGATACAGTCATTTGACTTTAAGACTGTGTGTCCTGATTCTGTCCAGGACAGAGTTAATTTTTGCAGCAGCCATGAGGAGGCAGAGCCTGGAGCCGTGTGGACATGGGTAGGATGTTATTCTCTACCATCTGACATCAGTTGCTAGGATTGAGGATAAGGGACTTGCTTCTGAGAAGAAAGGCATGGTTTTTCAGTGGAGCAAAGAGTGGTGCTGTGGGGAATCTGGCCACCATTATTCATTATTCATTGTATGGGGACCATGGTGAGCACTTTTCCATGTGAATCACCCTCTTTTTGTATACTTTTGTCATAATATTGTTGCTGTAACTGTTTGTTTTCTTATTTCATTGTCATTTCCAGTAAATTGTTCTTATTTCAACCCATGGTCTTTCTCTTCTGTGCCTCCCACTCAGGGGGGATGGGAGTGGTTTTTTTAGTGGGAGTACTGAATTGGGGAATACCATTCCTAAACCATGACAGTTCAGATGACTCCTCAGATCAGATCTGGACAGCTTGAGTGTGTTGTGCATCTCTAGGTACTAGGGAGAGTGTGTATGTTTTCTGTCTTCACTTCTGTGGGCACCTCGATTAGCAGAGCACTACTGGAGGACCTGACCTGCAATCTGTGGATCAGAATTATATAGGAGTTACTGGTTTATCTGGCCAGCTGGGGGACAATAAAGGACCTTCTAGTCCTTTTCATTAAAGAAAGCTAGGAATAAAAGTCCATGGAAAGAAAGCAGGACTAATTACTCACCTGTACGACAGGCAAGCGTGATGTACTGAAAACCTAAAGGATGATGCTATAGAGGCTTGTGGTTTTTTGAGATGTTTAGAAGTATGAGAGAGCTGTTATGCTGTGGAGCATTCGGGCTGAAGTATTACATAGTGAAGACCTGTCTACTCAAAAGCCTGAAGGCTACCTCTCTACAATCCAGGCCATAACATTTGCCAGTGGCAACTGGCAAGTCCAAGTTTTAGGGGTACTCTCGAGTAAGACTCCAAGAGATAGTGTGGAAACATCTAGTTGTTTTGGTTTTAAGTAGCCAAATTGCAGACTTCATCCACTCTTTCAAGGAGATGAAATTAATTTCTGGGAGAGAATCAGTACATGGCCTTTACAGCCTGTATACCTGTGTACCGTATGGGTCCTACTTAGCATCTCTGTGTCCGAGTAGTTCGCTGTGTCACTGTATGTATCACTTGATAGAATCAGTATCACATATCGCCAAACACATCCTAGTGTAGGAAAATTACTGCATGAAACTTTAATGGGCATATTTTGCCCTTTTCACTGTTCCTTTTCAATACAAAATTATCATGTATCTTTTCAATGAGGAATAACAGTCTTTTGAGTTCTTCATGAAGATTTTTTCTCTAATAATTAGTAATCTTATTTCTACCCAGCCATATAAAGGGCAAGTGTGTGAGAAATGGTATCATATGGATGAGGAACAGACAATGGTCTACTCACAAATTTGTAATTCTTGCAATAAGGTTGTCATTCTTTTTGTATCCTGCAGAATGTGAAAACACATATGACTTCCTCAAAAATAGTGTGATTAGTATTAGGACAGTGTTCTGAACCAGTCATACGTTTCCAGTAGGCAATAATGCTTCCACAATTTAAAAGATACAAAATATTTAAATTAAAAAAAAAAAAAAAAAACAGTAAAAGAAAGAGAAAAAGTAAAGAAATGATAGTTGGATGACATATGGGTATTCTTCCCATTGCTGAAGAATCCAAAACATACTTACTTTTAAGGATGGTTGTATACTTTAAAAAGTATTATAGACTTAGAAAATTAATTTCACAATATGTCTAATGGCAGTTAATGACAAAGCACGTTGTTTCAAGAGGCCTTGTGAATAGTTCTGTAGAATGTACGGTTTAGAAAAACCTTTGTTAACCGCTGTTAAATGATCTGTAAAGGTAAAGCATATCAATCTTAAATATATTTAAAATCTCATACCTCTTTTCAATTAATTCAATTTTAGTTTGGATCAGGAGTGCATTTCTGAGGTGATTCTTCCTATTGTCCACAAGTACAGAGCTTTCGTTTGCTTTTTGAAGTAGTCATAAATCATGCAAATTATTTTCAGATGCTAACTAGATTAAACTGCTGTTCAACTGTTCCTAAGCATTTCTTCCACCAAACTAGTGGTTTAGTGGACTTTGTCTTGAGTAAATCTCTGCAAAAACTTATAAGCTTATAGTGGTAATGAAATGGTTTTCTCAGGTGTGTGAAGAATCCTCTTTCCAAGACATCAGGAGTCTGCCATATGATCATTCTCCTCCCCTTCCTCCCTCATTGCATATGCAGACATTCCATATGTGAGGAAAGACTTAGCTGATATAATGTAGTTATAAAATAACTCCTGTAGGTTCTGCTTTTCTTCTTTCATAAGCTGGTCCTATTTGCAATGTCTTTTTATAAGAAGTGCAAAATAAACCAACACATTGATACTGCCATAGTGGTTAAGCTGATGGATCTTTTGATAAATCGGTTTTAAGGCAACATACTTAACTATTTCTTCCACTTTATTAAACACACATTTCTAGAGTTTCTCCTTTTAAATCTCTGTTGGCTTGCTATTCAAGTATCATATTCTGTTTAAATAATTACTGGATTAAAAGGTGATATTTAAACTGTAACTTGATTGCAACAAAAGCATGGAGGGGCAAATATAGGGTGGGCTGATTGTCTTTCGCTCAACACAGATTTTATTCTAATTTCTATGAAGTTACAGTCTTTTGACTATAACTAGAATTAATCCTTTAGCTAAATATTAGTTTCATCACTATTTTTTTTTTAAAAATCTGATCTTAAATGAGTTAATTGAAAATTTTCTCAATTTTTCTGTAGTAAACTCTTCACTATACATAATATCTTTCTCCTCTTTTCAATGACATTGATGAAGTGACTGCATCCCTTTTGTGATCATAGAATGAAATGTAACTTGTAAGTAGAAGCTAAACAAATCTAGCTGAACATCATCTTTGGAATTTAATATCTTTCTATTTGCCATTGACTGTAATTCTTCATTCATTAGATATTTATGTATTTGTATGAATATATGGACTACATGCATGTATAAGTACAAACAAACTCAAAATAAGATGATCAGGAAGTTGTGCTAACAGCGTGTGAGTTGTGTAAAAGGGACAGGTTATCATCTTGCCCCCTCAAGATTTGTGCTTCAAATGATGGTGCCTTTATGTTGTAATGCAGTTAGGAAAAATGGTATGACCCAAAGAATGTACCCCCGAAAATGTAGACTTGTAAGTTCTTTCCCTTATCTTGTTCTCCCCACTTCCCCTTATCGGTTGTGTAAATTCCCCCCATCCCTTTCCCCTGTCCTCAAAAAGGAGTGCTTATCGATACCTCTTCCTCTTTTCCTCCTGCCATCCCACCCCGAAGGATCCCAAGAAATAAAGCTGTGACTGCCATCTCAGCAAAGGGAAAGAGCCTCGTTTTTATTTTGTTTTACTGTAAAGCAACAAAGCGGTGCAAAGGCAGGCGTTTTTTTTTCTCTCTCAGCTTACTCCCCCCCGCCACACACACACTGGGTAGAGATAAGCTGTCCCGCGGCTGTCGCTGCCGTGCCGCAGGGCTGTCCTGTGAAAGGTGGCACGGCCGGCTCTGGCTGGAGCTGTGCTTCGGTCCCCGCGCCGCTCAGGGGAGCTCCCCGCGCCGCGCCCACCGGGGCTGCCGCCGCCCCCGGCTCAGCTGATCCCAGCTCGGCTCCCGCAGCGCTTCACCTGCCGGGCTGGCCGCTCTGACTCACCCCTCTTACGTTGCCAAGCAGTAGAAACCCCTCCTGTGTGAATTGGGTTCCCCTGGGCGTGAGGAAATTACCAATCCAGTCCTTGTAAACTATAATCTTAGTTTTTCAAGGTAGCTGACGTGCCCAGGCGTGCGAAACACCTGTGTTTCCAGCCGGTTTTAGGGGGGTCGTGCCCTCCCAGAGACGCCACCTGCTATTATTACTTTGTCCCCCGCCCCTCTGCTACCACTGCCCATCCCGCAGCGGCCAGGGAGGCTGGGGAGGTAGTTTAGCTTGCCAGAGGAGACCCTAAAAACGAAGCTCTTTCTCTTTGCAACTTTATTTCTTGGGATCCTTCGGGGTGAGATGGCAGGAGAGAAAGAGGAAGAGGTATCGAGAGGCACTCCTTTTTGAGGACAGGGGAGAAAGGGGTGTGGGGGAATTTACACAACCAGTAAGGGGAACTGGGGAGAACAAGATAAGGGAAAGAACTTACAAGTCTACATTTTCGGGGGTACAGTCTTTGGGTCATACCCTTTTTCCTAACTGCATTACAACATCTTTAGAATGAACTTGAGAAGTGGTGAGCATTTTTGTCTTCTCAAACACAGAAATGAAAACCCAAACATATTGATGAATGTTCAAGAGTCACGTGATGTGGTTCATGGCTAGAATCATCCTTTTAAGGATTAGTGGTATGCATTCATTCCCAAGTGCATTGCAGAATGACCTGTTCTGCACAGAGACTTTCTAACTGGTAGTTGTTATGCATATTAGATTAAAGAAATCTAAGGAAAGGGAAAAAGAGCAACTGTTCTACCTTCTTTATTGTCTTTGTTTTTAACTCGATCTGCCAACCACCTGACCTTTATTTTGCTACAACTATTTAATTCAACAGGCATGTCTTCCTTTCTTTTTATTAGAATTATATGTTGTCCTTCCAAAAAAATTTTTTTTCAAAATAATTCAGACTGGTTTTGATATCCTGACTTTTATTAAAAGTATGAATAATACTGTGTGCTGAATATGAGCTGTGATACAAGTGAGTGAACATACAGCATGTGATAGAAGCCAAGTTGGAAAGGAAAATGAGATGCTGAAAAAGAATCCTCAGAGATTCAGACTTATTTAAGGCAGAGGAACATTCCTATATATGCATATATTTAAATTCTGAATCCTGCTGGGATACCTAAGACAAGGAAAACCGAAGCTCATACTTCTTGAGTATGAACTTAAGCTTTCTTTTTCTGCCTGAAAAAGTATTGCTTATTGCTTTATTAATTGTGCTAAACATTAATTTTAATTGGATTTTGTCTTTTCGTAGTTATCAGTTTAGTAAGTAGCATTGTACGTATTTTCTTTTGGAAATCAAGTTCAGAGAGATTCTCTCAGTTTATGTCCATGACAGTACATATATTGTGGCCTTTCATATTTCGTACTGAGATAAAAGTGTTACTGACTTCTTTTTCTTTTGTTTTTATGGTCATTTGCTATAAGCCATCTCCTTGGCTAATTCTAAAGGCCCTATAGAATGCTTAATAGTCTGTGGCACATACCATGAAGTACAAATGACTGCATATATCAACACACTGCAACTAGTGCTTATTTTAATGTGAAAAATCTATATGAAACAGAGCCAAGTATGCTGTATGATATAATTGGCTCAGTACAACCTATTCTTGTAAAAGTATTCTTCCTATAATTAAAGTAGGAGCTGAATCCTACTGAGTGATTATTTCCTCTGTGATTAGAATGTATTTTGAATCCTATTATAGACATAGTCCTCCAGATCCTCTGACTGGGTTGTGAGTTGAATGATACTAAGTGTTTTCCTTAAAGCCTTCACTTTATGAATCAAATAGGGTAGAGTCCTACTAGTCACTTTTAAAGCAGGAAAATGTTATTTTTCATATATGCTAAAAAAAAAAATGCTTAATTGTTGAAAAATAAGGTTTAGTAAACCGAATTAGTGACATAAATAACAATATTCAATTAATTCTCTCATTTTGGAGATATTTTTACAGTTTGGATATTGAATATTAAATATTCTTTGTGATACTGAGCCCCATGTTTGACTAATAAGCCTTAAATCTCCAGGAAGCTTAAACAGTAGATGAAATCTCAGCTATCTTCAGAAAACAAAACCCACTGTGAAGCATATCATGTTCAGCTAACTATATAATCCATTGATCTGTTTTCATTTACAAACAGAATGTATATTAAAATTCATTACTAAAGCATATTTTTTATGCCACTGTAAAACTAATAGATTTTAATATAGATTTGAATTTTACTCAAGGGCAAAACTCGTCCTCCTTTGATAACATAAAAATTATGTCAAGTACTGTTAAGTGAAACAGTATGGAACTGAGAATGTAAATCTCCAGTATTTCTCAATTCAACACTTAAATAAATAAAGCATTTAACAAATTATGTAAGACATAGCACTAGACAGTTCTTCCATTAGAAATCTGACATATCTCTTCAGTCACATCACATTTGATACTCACATTTTCTGCTTTTAAGCAAACTGAAACTACATAAATATTATTTTCATGAAAAAGAAATGTATCTCTTAAGTATCTCTTAAGTATCTGTATGTCTAAAGTTCCTTTTCATACATGTACTGGGGTAGTGGTTTAGGTGTCCCTAAACCAGGACAATACAACAGCTATTTTATGAGTGGACTGATCCACAGATTTTAAATGTGATTTTCTGTCAGAAATATTTAAATACTCATTGGAATATTTGTCATCACCTAAACTGCCATCTAGCAATTGTTACAGATCTCCATAAATGAAGCAGATTTCCATAGTTCAGAAAAGCTCATCTAATTTTGCTTAGTAGCTATTTGGGCATACTATATTAAACTGTGTATTTAGTAATTATTATGGAATTATCCAGTATCTACAAAAGGTACTTTCCTGGCAGGTACACCTCTTTTGGAAATAAATATTCTTTTTTTTTGGGAACAATTTAAACAGATTTTGTCAATTCATTCAACTATCATTCTTCTTTAAATATATGCAGTAATTACTATTTTGATGATAGCAGACATATGCATTGTTTCCTATTTTCATTTTTGTCTTTGAATAATTTAATGTATTTTTTATGTAGACAAATATAAGATATGAAATGACAGAAAATTCCAAGTAGGTGCTTACTTTTGTTTATCTGTTCTTTGTGAAACTGTAGGTCCTTCTGGAGCAGGTTGTAGATGGAGCTAGAGCTTGAAGCAGAATTTGCATAAGCAAAGGTCATACAGTTCCCCTCACAGATTCTCATCAGCAGCCTGCTCCTGGATGGAGATGTGCAGACGAAACTGTTCCCCTTGGCTTACCCACTTCCCCCAGCTTTTTACAGTCAAGCATATACACCGTCATAGCCTCCTTTATGCTGGGAGAAAGAGTAATCTTCAACCTTCAACATGAAACCACTTTTGTGGTGCAGATACTGACAAAATTGTGGTGGCTGGTGTTGTAAGGAAAAGGGAAGGAGGAGGATAGTGTCACAGTACAGTAGTTCTTATTACTAGGGACGTGTAATAAGGATGACAAGTACTCTATGTAATGTTTATTACATAAATACCATAATTATTTTATCTGTGCATGGTGACATAATTTTCAATATTGCAACAGAGAACACTATGCACAGTTGAACAGCTGCTGAATCACTGTAACATGTAAGCCTGTGTTTATGTTTTTCTTGCTTCACTGGGATAATGTAAAGCTTTATTTAAACTTAAATAGAAGTAGTAAGACTACATGCATTAAAATCCATGGCTCACAAAAATTGTCTGCATAGTTCTTACCTTTTTTAGACCACTGAGACTTCAATAAAAATTAGCAACATGGCTCCTCTGGCAAAGTCCTGCCAGTCGATTAGTAATTTTTGTATCTAATATTTATGCATAATTTAAAATATATAAATTGATAGCACTGCAATCACTTGAATTAAAAAAGGAATAATATTTGAAAAACCAAGACTTTCCATTATCAAAAGTTACTCAAATATGGAATTCTAATGCTAACAGCAGTGTTTTCAAAATATTATATGAAATTGGTATTGTTTATGAAGGCTTTTGGTATTTGTATTTTCTATTCATCCAAAGACATAGGTTGTCGAGGTGTGACCAGCAGTCACAGGTACAACACTTTAAAAATTTCATAAGAGGGTGTAGAAGGCTAGTCAGTAAGTCAGTAACATTGTCTGTAGATTGCTGGGTAAGCACCAAATGGATTTGGTAAGTTTTGTAGTTTCAAGATGGCAGAATGCATATTTAATGTATGAAAAAATTTCCCAATTACCTTCTAAATCTTATTTTCCTGTTCTCATAATATTAAACATTATTTACTTGAACCCCCTCCAATGGGACTTATTTCATTACTAGAATACATTCATGTGGATGAAGCCTGCAGAAGGGACTTATTCATGTACTCTGTACACAAGTAAACTATTACTCATTAGTAAAGTATATAGTATCTGGTTGCTTAAATGCTTATCTACTAGTTTAGTCAGAAAAAATAGGAATATATTTTTGCTGCCTGTTTTGTACAGTTGGGATATTAAATAACTTCTATACTGAATTCACAAAATACGGGGAATTGCTTTTGAAAAAGAATAGGAAATAGACTTTTTGAATGGTACAGAGTGCAAAATTGTGGCTGACTAAAAAAGTAGTTGGCAATTCACACAAATACACATATTAATAGATGCTTTGTAAATTCATATATGTAATGAAGCTACATGAATCTGTGAAAGTTTTTCTTTCATAAGAATCAATAACAATAACAATCAATTCATAAGAATCAATAACAACAATAACAATCAATTCATAAGAATCAATAACAACATAAGCAGTAATGCAGAAAACACAGTGCTGTCCTTAGAGCTTGGCTTCTGATCCTTTAGCTTTGTCATACTGCTTGAATGATATCCAGATATTTATCTTCTCAGCAGTGATATAGAAAATTCCTCAGTATTTTTGGATTGAGCTAACCTTTATTGATCATGGTTATCTATCTTTCTTAAGATTCAACAGAATGCAAGGGAAACATGTCTGATTTAAAATACTTGCATAAAATATCTCATTTATTGAGATACACTTAATACATTGAAATATTGTATTCATTGGATTCAACTGCACTGAATGTATATGAATAAGATTACTGCTATTGATTTATGGTGATTATCAACTAGACCCAAGTAGTACTATATCTTTCTGTTTTAATGATTCATGTGGACTCATTTATCTTTTGCACAGACATAGCAAAATTATTCTAGGTTTGACTGAGGGTTTCAATTAGATGGTGTTTTGTGTGTATGATACTGCAGTTTTCTATGAAACAAACAATTTGCCTGAGTTGCTAGATGACTTTTACATTGTCATGAATGCTTTTTCTGCACCATGCAGGATGTAGTACATAATCGTTTATAATTCTTCAGATAAGTGAATATCAATGGTAATTCACTTTTGTAATGCAATAGCAAATGAAAGCTTAAAATGTATATATGTGATGAATTAAGAAGTAGAGAAAATACTTTAATGTTTCGTTGTTTTTGTCTTTTTTTCCCTGTGCTTTTTTGCCAAAGTAACACTTAATTACCATGCTAAGCTGTGTGATATATTAGCATACAAGGAGAATAGTGCTGTATATTATAATTCTAAAACAGTTTGGCTGCAACAAAATCTTCTTACAGAAGGTAAGCTGAAGAAGAGATTAGATTTTAAGCAAGTTTTAGATGCAGGTTGGAAGTTTCTTGTGAAGGCTGTGCTGCCTGTCCTAGTCCAGGGGTTCAGAGAGCAGCAGAGTTACCCGGCTGTCTCATTGCTTTGCAGTTGTCTGGATGAATCTGCTCACTTCACAGAGAAGTACTGAGGTGTGTCTCTAGTCATAAAAGGCATAACCAATACCTGTCAAAGGGACAGTGTGTTTGCTGCTGTCATTTCCTATTTTGCTGACAGATCAGATCTTGCCGTAAGAGCTCCCACTGAGTAGAGTCCAGGTCTTGTCCTCATGAACATATGGAGAATGTAGACATCAAGGAGGAACAACTCAGGGCCTTTGCAAAATCTACTTGCAGCTATAAAATCATATCCCCTTTTCTCAAGCCTTAACAGCTGTGCTTAGCAAATTTTCATCTACAGAGAATGCTGTACTTTAGGGAAAAAAAAAAAAAAAAAAGTGCTGAAAACCATTGTGGATTTGTTCATTTAGCAGAATTTTTACAGAAATCACATTATTACTCCTCTCAGTGCCCTGGCTGATTTCTAAGTGAAGCTTAAGATGATTGTTTTAATGTAAAAATATGGGACAGAATTGCTCCTGATTACAAGAGATCCATCCCTTTTGCATGATTTCATGACAGATTCTTTCATGCCTTTTGATTTGAAAGGGTAGGAAGCTGGCCAGTCAACTTTTTAGAATGTGAAGTACCAATAACAATGTTAAATGCTGTGTTAAAGACTGACAGTGCGGATCATCAAAGCTTTCTTTAATTTAATAGCCTTTTTTGTTTTAGTAAGGATGACTTGCAAAGAGGAAGCAATAAATCCCAGAACTTTTCTATCTCATAATGTCTCAGAGTTCTTGCTACCTCTGAATGCCAATATATTAGAATATAAATGTTAATATTAACCAACCGTTGTGGAGGAGAGGTAGGAACTACATGATTTTGAGTTCCCTTCCAACCCAAACCATTCTAGAACTGTAGGACTGTAGGACTGAAAACAGTTTCTGAAGCTTTTGTCTGGCTTTGAGACCAGCTAGTACATGTGCTTTCTTCCATAAAAGGAATCCGTCTCCAGAGCAGGACGACCACGTTGAAATCCAGTTCTGTGAATTGGCTTGTATTAATGTAATTGTGAATTGGCTTGACCTGTGGGGACAGAGTTTGGGGACAGCTGTTTGGCTTCTGTCAAAACCATCCCAGGACGGTGTGAACAAGAGTGATCAAGTGCTGAGTGATTTAGGCATATTAGGTCTGTTAAATTTAATAATGATGCTGTAATATTTTATTCTTTCAGAGTCTCTTCTGGTTTTGGTTGTCTTGGTTTTCCACTAGAAATTCAAATAGAGTATAAGAAATTCTGTAGCTGTGCCTTTGATCCACAGTTGGCTTGGGTAATTTCAGGCGTCTGGTCTGGCAGGTGTGCCTGGATGGGAGTATGCTTAAAATAGATATGTGAAACTGGATCCTTATAATTAGTGTATGCTGCACCCTATATTACAAAAAACACTCCAAAATTGTTTGTGTTAAATAGCTTCAATATTTTCTGCTTTTCAGGTTTGTCAAGCACGATATAAGGCATCTAATGAGTTTTCATAGTAAGAAATCAAACTTTTTCATGCAAATATATCCTGGTGATATAATTTCAAATATATGACATTCAAAGTTAAAAACTGATAATTGCGATGGATTTAGGATAACATTTTAAATTTGCATTTATTAATTTGGAAGCTAATTTTCCATTTGAAAAGAGTAATAATAATAATAATAGTAATAATAATTCTGTGCTTTCAGGTATTTGTTTCAGGTAAATTCTAAGAACACAAATTCTTAGATGAATCAAAAAATACTTCATTGGGCTCAAAGTAAATATTCTTCTTTACTGCCTAACAATAAATATGACCCAAGCAAATTACTACTAGCCCAAATACTGGAAATATAAGTGGTTTAAATTTGTACATCAGTTTTAAGATGAAATGTCTTATGTCTTGCCTATATATGCATATAAACAAAATCATACATGCTCAGAAAGTCAGGTTTCCATATAGTAATTTAGTCTCCTTAGCTTTCCCTCCCAAGATTGCACACATTTTATAGGAGTAATAGTTGCCAAAGGACGATAAATATCATTACTATATTATGATCTCATCTTAAAATTTAAAAATAATTAAAATTTATTTCAGTAAAAAATTAAACTACTTCTTTCTTTTGAAGATGGTCACTTGACCTTGCTTGGATTTTGAAATAAATACACTAGGTATCTCTATGAGTTTTAAAATATAGACCTACTAATTTAAATAATTCATGAAGCTTCAAAAAGTCCAGGTAATTTTACCAGCAAACTACTTCTTCCCAGATAAGTTCCATCTTCGTTATGGAGATTATGGATTATTGCAAATAGTCTTGATGAAAAATGGAGTCTAATTCAAAACATCCAGTCAAACATTACCTACATCAATAGCATGCAGGACAGCCTTCCAGTAAAGCTGAAGTTACCTTGAAATAGTTTTTTTTTAGTATATATTGAAATTGTCTGTGAATTTGACTTGTCTTGTTACAAAAGTTCTTTTCAGAGTTTATTTAATTTTCATTAATGTTAGCAGATTATTTGTAGGCAGTTTCATGAAAATAAATTATTTTGCAGTTGTTCAATGAGCTGTTGCTTCCTGGACCTGGAGTCTCTTTTTCTCTATTTCCATAATCAGAGTTGTTATATGTGAAGCTAAAGGACTGTGATAGATTGGCATTTAAGAAAACAAAGACAAACACCTAAGGAAGTTAAAACTGCTGGTGGCTGATGGGAGTTTTTCTCCTAGCCAACAGCTGGCCATTTCTAAGAATTGACAGCAGTTTTAACCATTAAAAAGTGAGATCAACCTGTGAACACCACCTTAAGACCTAAGCCTGGGAATGTCTTTGTCTCTTTGTTTTCTGGCTGTGAAAGGTAACAGAGCTCCGGCTGGCCTCCCGTTCCCTGCCCAGCCCATGTGGCCCGGGCAGGGGCTGGGCTGGGCCCAGCGGCTCCCGGCCGGGAGATGGGGCCTGCGGGGCTTGCCCCGGGCTCTGGCCGGGCCAGGCCGGTCCCTGGCTCGGCTGCAGGTTTTGCTGTGACTGAATTCACCAGAGACTGCCGAGTAAAGAAAGGAAAAAGCTCTTGACCTGCGGTGTGCTGAGACAGTGACCACACTCTCCAGAGCAGCCATGAAGAATCTTCCATCGCAGACAACTCCAGCTGCTGCTCTGGCAGAGATCACAGAACCATCTACAAAACCTGGGCAAGATTTTAACCTTTTCATTACCCAGATGAGACTTAAAAGATTAATCCTTTTTTTCCAGAGAAAGAAAACGAGAGTAATCAACATGTGAAGAGACTTTATAAACTATCAGAGACAGTAAAGAATAGAATTAAGCTTTAGAAGAAGTAGAGAATAAGGAGATGCTATAATTAAGCTGAAATATTTTTCTGTTAAAGCTATGGAGATGGACAATAATGTTCTGAAAAAGCTCCTTTAATTCATGACAGAGTATATGGGGAGGAATGGAGTGTTCAAAGTTCGGATTTTGAGCAAAAGGTGGAGTAATTGTGATACAGTGAGGTGCTGGAACAGAGTGAGGTGAAGTAATAGTTAAAGATTTGAAGCCTTGAGAGGCAATGAGAAAACTTCTGTTTTCCAGGGAAGCTCACAGAGACAAATGAAGAGAACTTTTGCCTTTGAATAACTCATCCTTAAAATGACATCCCTAGACTCATGGCCCATAACACACCTCAGAGTGGTGTGAAATGGGAGGAGTGAACTGATGACAAGAGTTCTGGGCAGCTGGCATCAGAAAAATAGAAAGCTATAACAGAAATAGTTTTCTTGTGAGAAACTCCATAGATTAGCAGAAGAAGACTTCTCTTTCTCTACAAAGGCTGATGAAAAAACTCTAGCAGGAATTGGGACTGTTTTAAACACCAAAGTTCCAAAGTTTTTTGTCTCTATGTTGTCGTCTGTACAAGGGAATGGTTGGGTAGTGGGGGATAAAGGAGTTTTCTGGAGGTTTATTCTGGTGTTCTTATTCTTGTAGTTTTGTTAATAAACTTTCTTTATTCCTTTTAAGTTTTAAGCCTGTTTTGCTCTTGTTCTAATCCATATCTCACAGCAAGAAATAAGTAAGTTTTCTAGTAATTTTTTTTAGTTACTGCTTTAAAACCACAACAAGGACTATGGAGATTTTTTTGCATCTTTATTCTAGGAGGGTTCTCTTCAGTATTTTCCTTCGACAAATCTGAGCACTATAAAGAAGATAATTCTTTCTGTCTTTCTCTATTATATCTCTGGGAACCTGTGATGTAGAGATATTTCCAATGCCTCACCATCACTCTTTTTCTTCTTTATCATCTATTTCTCATTTCAAGGATTTTCTAAAGTATTGTGAGAGAAGCAAATTATTAGTAAATTCAATTTGCACACAACAATTTTTGAAAAAGCAACCTAAGGGCATCCTGTATAAAATTACACTTTTAGTACTTTGGAAACTGTGAAGTGTAGAATTTCAATAGAGTACATCTCATTTGTTTCCTGTGGTAGAGGCAGACAAGCCTGAATCGTTGGTCACAAGAAGGTCAATAAAACAACATTCATTACCTGGAGAAGTGATGCAGGGCCATCTGTCAACTTCACCTTTTAATAAAATTTCCCAAAAGGAGACACACTGGGGAAAAAAATAAAAACAAACGTAACTAGTCTGTTTGACAGTTAGCATGACCTCCAAAGTAACTTTGCCTTCGTCTTCACTGGGATGTCAGTCACGAGTTTGCTGTGAGGCTGTTTGCAGACATTATACAAAAGCTTGTGATTAAATGTTTTTTTGGAAATGGTTTCACTTGAGTTTAACCAGATCCCAAAATGACAAATGACATTCCAAAAAATGTCTGCAGGATCAAGCCTTTTTTCTGAGAAAAACTAATGTATTTTGAGATATGTGAAACTCTGTTCTGTCTTCTGTGGGACCTGACCTTCAAGAAAACTATTTATGAAGGCAAAGTAATGAATTAACTAATAATTTGAAAGTTATTTATCACCAGGCTGTAAAATACTGCATGCAAGAGTATTTGGTTTATACCCCATTGATACTCTATATTTGTGTTTTGAAGAATATGAACTTAATCTGTAGAAAATAAAGGAAGGTCAGTGATTAGTGAACACAATTGAATGAGTGCGGTCTTACATTTTAAGTTTCCCTGGCTAAAGCTTTTGTATATGACTGCTTTTGTATGTAGGTTTGGTTAAGAGAAACTACTTTTTATTTGCTTAGACACATCCCTCTGGATTTCAGTTTTGCTGTTTCATTGGCATATGATGATACCACCAGCAGTAACTATTCAATCAAGGTTGTTTTATTATGTTCTGTGAAGAAAGAAGCGTGTGAAGGCATATTCAGAATCAAATCTAGTATATCAGCAGTATTTTTTCATTGTTTTGTTTGGCAATGTGGATGATTAAACTGGTATTATAATACATTTAGTTTAGATTGTAAATAAGAAACAGCAATATATATTTCTTAGTTTATTACCTATTATTGATTAACTATGAAATAATGTAAATTATGAAATTATTTTTCATATGCCACAGTTCTGTGCAATGAAGATAAACAGTCCTTAGTTACAGAGATGTTCTTTAAGAATTAGTTGGTTTTAAATACTTTTCAAATGTAAAACATTCTTCAGAGACAAATTGGTTGTAGCAGAAGCATTCTCATTTGTGTAAAGTATTAAAGCTGTACTCAGTAAGAAAATGAGTCATATGTAAAAACACAGTTTCTCACATTAGCATTTGTTAAAGGGACATGTCTGTCCCACTCAGTGCATGACAAATCTGAAACTGATGTACAGCCTAGTTAACATAATCATCATATTTACTGATATACATATTATAAGAAATCTGAAATGTCTCATCTGGTTAACTTACTGTTTTCTGATCTTTTTAAAAAAAAAAAAAAAACAAACAAAAAAAAACCATTTAAAAAGCCATTCCAAGAGAATTATCTTTTTTACACAAACACTTTAATCTGTTTTTAATCCTTTAATGAAGGATATCAGTAATCTCAGTTATCTCATATAATACCTCCATATAAGTTGGAAGTGCTTCTTGTACTTTTGCAGGCACAATGTTAGATATGCTAAAGTAATTAGGATGTGAATGCCAACTTCTAATATTTTCTCTGCTGCTGAACTTATCGCCAAATCCTTTCTGGCAAATTTGAAAACCAGAATTTTTACCTCACAATCCTTCTACTGCTCTCTGACAGAAAAACAAACCAGTCTCCTTAGAACATTGTGTTGCAATTGAAGGGAAAATCATGCTTCCAAAAATTTCTCCCTTCATTGTGAGCCAACAAAAGCCCACTGCAATCCGTTTTCCACTTACAAAATCTTTTCAAGTGGAAGCCTTCCTTGGTTTCATACCATATTTTAGGGAAATCCACAAAACAAAAATGTGAGACACCATAGTTTTTCCATAAGACTGTGAATCAGCTTTCTCATAACCTCAACTTAGTACTTCTGAACATACTAGATTAAATCAGAGTACATGTAATTTTAAAGATCAAAACAAAGGATTTATGAATTGAGTATACTGACCTTAAAGACTATAAAATACTAACTTCCAAATTGTATTTGAAATTAATTTGAAATATTGCTTTATTGATTGTGTGAATGCATCTTTTCCATACTTGAATGAGTTTCTGCACAGACTGCCAGAACAGTATTTTTTTTGCATATCTTACATAGGTACTGAATAATAGCAAATACTGGCATGTTCTACAGTTGTTTAAAGATGTTTGCCAAAGCTGAAAGAGAGGAAAGGGCCCAGAAGAAAATAGGAAAAAAATTTTCTTCCATTACTTTTTTTTCTTGCCAGTTACGTTACTTTACAATCTGGACAGCTGTTTCACCAAAGCTTTTCAGGCCTGGTTGTCAGGGACAGATATTCTGAGAGGAAAGAGACCTTCTTCTGACCACTGAAAGACAGACAGTTTTCAGAGGACGTGATTACTGTAACTTCAGACTGAATATCATGTAAGAACAGCACAGGAAGCAATTAGTAGACTTGAAGCAAACAAGCTAGCTTGGATATGAGATCTAGAGTGTTTCTTATATTGAGATATGTCTTCTATTTATATCTCTTCATATCATCATTCTATGAAATAAGGAAATCATATCAGTAGTTCTGTTAAGAACACACAATCTCAGCATTGTACACAAACCTTCCCAGCCAGCAGTATTTGCCTTAGTTATATCAGTAGGAGAAAATGTGACTCAAGGGGTTTTTGTCTACATTTCCCTTGTGTTTGTTGCATAGCACTGACAATATCCGTTTCTCCAAAGTCTTTCTGTTAACTGAGCAAATTTTTTTCAATCAAAAAAAGAAAAAACAAAACAAAAGCAAAAAAAACCCACATACAAAGCAAAACAAATAAAACACCAAACCAAAACAAGCCAAACCTTACACCAATAAATCCACAAAAAATATCCAACAGCTGAACTTGACTGTTGAAAGAATCTGTACAGTATCTAAGAGAGTGATCATCAGAATTAGACCTTTTTGTATTTCATCCCCAAAAAATAAAGCTTCTAGTCCTGTGAGGTTGTTTCTAATGTCATAGCATAAAGTACCTCATGCTCTGCTGATATAAATTATCTTTATGACCTTATGTGATATCACTGTTATATAAAAATCAGAAGCAAGTCAAAAGCACTTTTCAATTTTTTTGAGAGTATGTTTGTAAATTGTGTTACACTGAGGCAGTTGGTTAATAATCTCACCAGTGATGACTTCTTATTTTTCTCCTCCTGAGTAGTTTACAAGCCACAATGTTTAGAACACAACTCATTTAATTTACAAAAATGTATTTTCCAAATTCCATAAATAAGGAATGTTTGAGATACATCCGTTATTTTAGGAACAACATGTATTCTGCCACTTACTTTATTTGCAATGTGGTTGCTCTTTTCTGCTTCACATACCAACAACTTCCAATTTAGGTAGAGAAATACTACAAGTATTAAAAGAAAAGTAAATTAGGGTGTTATGCTTTATCAGTGACTCAGAATATAGGCTAATCATTTTCCATAAAATGAAAAAGTTCAGGGTGGTCATCATTCTATGAGCACTCTAAACTTTAAAAAGTACTTTCTCAAAATTAAAAGAAAAGTAAGGTTTCATCATTTAAAAAAAAAATAAAAATTACATCAGCCTTTCTCCTTAATAGTTTGTTTGGAAAGACATTTCAGTACACTTACTGTTGATACCTAGACAGAAATGGTAGGGTACGGGACTCTCGGGTCCCTTTACATATTTTGGAAGAAAATGTATTCCCACAGACACACAGTTATAGAAAAAAAAAAATGCACATATTTTGGAGTGTGTTCAGAATATTTAAAAGTATCACATGGTGCCTTTTTGTTATCTTAGTGGAGGATATTTTTGAGGTAGTACATACTCCACTGCAGCAACTGTTCAAGATGCCAAAGACAGAATTGCCTTGGTATTTGAACAGGATCTTTGGAGCAATTAATGAATCAGTCGTTGGAAGATCTTAAGGTCCAACCTTGGTTCAACAGAACGTTATTGAAAAAAATAGTCACTTGTGGTCTGGGAAAGGAGAATGCAGCTTTTCCTCTGCTTCATTTCATTTCTGGGTGCATTTTGCTGAGATACCTTAGTGACAAAGTGACAGGTGACCATCCCTGTAGAGTCCTACCAAAAGCCCCGTTACACAAAGAATGGAGTATAACTATGGAGGTATTTGATATTATTCTTTGTCAAATACTCACTATCTGACCTAAAGTAAATCTTCTAGAAGTTATGAAACGTGTTATGGAATGGGGGGAAATTATAGGGGATGGTATGGCACACAGAAATCACAAGATGGCTTACCTAATAAATAAAATTCAGAACTCTCCTTTTTTACATGCATCTGATTTAATAATGACTTCATGGGTTGTTCCTTTTATCCAATCATTGATAATTCAACTTTAATGGTTTTGAGAGTGTATTAGAACTGTGTGATTTAGAGGCTGTGTCCATAACCGAGAACAGTGCACTAGTGAATGCTAGGCATTTGTGTCAGGATAAGGTATCAACCATTGAAGGAATAAAACAATGTATTTCATGGATAGCGCTTCTGCAGTAATCTATTCTTGGCCTCTTTCTTTTTTCCTGGGCTGTGGAAAAGCTGGTTGCTGCAGCCCTAGGGCAATAGCACCATGTTATCTGTGGCTCCAGCACTACAGATGGGAGACATTCCCATAACTAATAAATAAAATATAAACCTGCTCTAGTACAAGAGAGGTTTACCTTTTCTGTTTCTAAGGTTCATGATGAGTCTTCTGCCCCTGAAGAATTCTTTATTTCTCTATACCCTCACAGAGAAATGTATGTACTGAATCCTCCCAATCTTGCCATATTAGATTTATCTTCTTTTCGCAGTCAAAACACATTGGTAGCATCCTTTAATATAAGTAAGCTGTTTTAGTCTGATTCACTGCTGTATGTTTACAAAATCTGTAAACTGTAATACCTAACACTTTTTACAATGGCAGTTTCTGTTTTTTAGAGAGGCACTGAAGCTTTACTTTGCTGTGCACTTCTCTATTCTAAAATGTTATTTAGAAGGCTTGAATTAACAGTGGATTTTAGAACAGCACAATAATCTAAATGTCTCATAGACTACAAACTATGGTAATATTATTGCAGACTGAAAAACTCTTTTGCTTATTGGAATGGGATCTACCAAACAAAAATGCTTATTCTGGTCAATCAGAAAAAGTAAGGTTTTCTTTCTCGTACATGAGTGTTGGTGAGCTGACGAGAAAAAATGCATCAAAAAAGAGGGATTGTAGAGAACATACACTTCTTTAAGGAGCAGGTGTAGCCATGATGAGCTGATGTTACCAGAAGAAGTTGTAAGGGCTTCTTCAGTAACCATCTTCACTCCAACACAAAGGCTTTCATTTCCTGGCACTTCATAATGATTTCTGAGTGAAAATGCCGTGCTCAACATTCAGTGCAGCAGAGATTCAAATATTAGAAACATATTTGTAATCAGACAAAATTTCTCATGACATGTCTGTGTTTGAACCACTATATGAGGATATAGTAAATATGGTGTATCTTAGAGAAGAACCTCATTTGAATTAGATGAATTTGGATAATGAGAAGTTAATCTAATCTCTAATAAAATAACTGAGAAAGCAACTCTTGGGGTGGGGTATGCTCCAGGCCATAGTTTAAGTCATATATCATTTTTATCCTCAGACAATTAATTTACTAACTGCTAACTTCATCTCTCATGTGTTGCTAATCTCTTTTTGAATTTCCTCAGTGCATGTTCTTCACATTTAAAATTCATTTGCATACAGAGATGTGTTAAAAAAAACCCAAACAAACTCACTGTTAAAATGGCCACTATTTTCAAGTGTATTTCAAACATGGCTACCACACTCAGATAGACTGTATGCTTACTTTAAGACAACATATAACTTCAGAAATAAGAAAAGAGAAGCTGATTGTTAGGAAAGTCAAGAATATGAAAACTGGATGGGGAAAGTAAGATTATAAGCAGTTTTAATGGTATTTTAATATCTTCTGGAAAGGTAATTTATTTTTTAGTGTAGAAGACATTTCAAAGTTAACTTATGTCTTAATATGATGGTAAATTCTACCTACAATATCTCCTGGTAATTATGTTTAATGAAAAACTGATTATTTGTTATCATAGTGAGCAAAACCTTTCCTTTTCAAAAGACTGAATTGTTCCTCAGTCTAATAAAGAAAAGCACAACATAGATGGGGGAGTAAAAAAAATCTGCTGTTACTGGTCGGGAAGGGAAGTAGAATTATTGAAAGAAGATAGATGTGAAATGGAAAATTAAGGATATCTGAGAGTTTGTAGTGCAATGTAACTGCCTGCACATAGTAGTATTGTTATGATTTGATTATTAAGAGATTTCTTTCCATGAATTAAGGTACAAACAAGACCATATCCTGAAGTCAAATGTATGGGTTTTTATTTAACAGTAAATGTGAATGAGAGAGGGAAGGAGTGAGACCGCAGGAGATAGTCACAACCCCATGAATCCTGTGGCATCCTGTTGCATCTTTCTTCACCTTGGTCCTCCTGGTGGTGGGGTCCCAAAATTGTTCTCCTGGGGGTATCACATTTATGCAGTCCGAGTTCTGGGTGTCTGTGGGTTGTAGATGCCATTGCCATAGCGTGGGCTGTCATGTGTGTATGCAGTTTCTCTTCCAAGCATGTGACTCTTGACTGTGAAGGGCTAAAAGCTCACTCCAAGTCAATTAAAGCTTTCTGTGAGCAAGGGGAGACCTTCCTGACATCATTAGGCTTTTTAGTTGCTTTAGTAAGAAATTTAGATGCCCCATTATTAAACAGCTCTGAAGTGTGAAACTCAGAAACTGAGCTGTTTGAACCTTAATTATGTATATGGTGAAGGAGGTCCAGTCTATTATAGAAATGAAATTCAGAGAATATAGCACTTGAATTAGGTATAATTATACCAATCAGTAGAAAACACAAAAAAGAATAGATAGCTGAAATTCTGAGTGAGATACATGTATGGATCTATAGAGAGAGGTTTATGTATGTAGGCTTGGCTGTGTTTACATTACCAGAGTGATTCCTACACATTCTTGAGTACATTGTGCCATCTTTACGTTCCCTTCAGGACATGTTGCTGCTGTGTGCTGTGATGAATTCAAGCTTGTCTGTACATGTTAGGTGTACTGTGAGAAGTCCCTCTGGGGATTTAACTTTCAGGACATTGAATTTATGAAACCCAGCTGGGACTAGGAGGCAGATGAGTTAATGAAAAGTCACCCAGGAGAGAGGCACCCTAGTCCTATATTGTATGCTCTGGAGAAAGCATGTATAACCACACTTGTCAAATGTTTACCTAGGATATGTTGTTTGTTTTTTTTTACAAAAATAAAAGTAGTACCACTGCTACATCCTGGTGAACTTTGAAAGATTTTTGATATCTTTAATACTTAATGATCATTTCAGTCTAGTAGTACTAGATTGCAGAGAAAGCTGGATGAGAAAGAGAAACTGTAAAACTTAAAGTAGGAGAGAAAAAGTTAAGGGTCGGTCATGATAAATTGTTAGTATCTTCAATGCTACCTTAATTAATTCCATACCCAGAACACTGCTCCAATTTTGATGAAAAGCAAGTCTGAGTCCTGAAAATCTGCAAAAGCTAGCATTTACTTCTGAAAACATGGCAGTTAGAGAGATGATTTCTGCTAGTTGTAAAGTACATTAAACTTTGATATATGTTGTCAAAGAAATAGAAATGCTATCCTCTTATTTCTGAATTAGGTATCTGAATACTTTAGAGCATCTTTATGAATCTCTGTGCTTCATTTTATGATGCCTAGAATGGCAATAATATTGCTTGTTTACCTCCAAAGCATCCATGTTTATGGACACATACAGACATGTTTGTTTTTAAAATTGCAATCTACGATAATAACTGTAATAAAGAAGTAGTAGAATGTGAGTAATTAAAAATATTTGACATTTTGTGTATTTTTAGAGAAATAAATGTAAATGACATAATATATGGTTATGTGGATGAAAATTATTTTCTTTGAGAAATGAGACATTTACCTGTTTAAAAATCAACTTTCATCTTACAGTTAATGATGTAATATATAAAAATACAAATATACACTGCACTAATATAGAAAAGTAGAACATAACTTGCATAATTATATTTACAGTAATATTTTAAATACACCATCCTGTTCATCTTTTGTGCTCATTAGGTCTGTTCCTTAAAAGAAATAACTACTTTTCTCAAAATGGGAAAAAAAAATCATAAAACAGTGACCACTGAACACTTCTATGAGATAAAACAGTAAAATTTTCCAGTGAGTGCACTGACTATATAATAGGCTTGATGTTATGGCAAGCGTATGTTGAAAATGGTTTTTTCCAATATGTATGAATATGATTGGGAGCTATACTGTCAGTTTAAGAGCAATTATTGTAACTTACCATGTGCTGTTCCCAAAGGGGTTCAAAATGAACCTCAAATACCTGATTTATTAGTATACACAAAGAACTTTGAATGATATCCCTGAATAGTTTGAGAATTACCTTTAATTAGTATGAGACAAGTTTGGGGTCAAATTAGACTTTCAAGAATTAAAAATAATAAGAAAAATCCCCAGGCTCAGTCATGAAACAAAATTTCCTCACAAAACCCCACAAAACAGGACAAAAAAGCCCGACCACAAATGCTCAAACATATTTGAAGATGTAGTTTCTTCTCTGGGAAATTACCAATTCCCTATCTTTGGACATATGTATTGTAATAATAAATAAATCAGAACAGACTATTCATTTTGACCTCTGTTACTTGTTTTGCAACCATGTGTTTTCTCAATTTTATTATTTTTATACACTTTCTGAGTCCATCTCCTTAAAAATAACTAAACAGTTTAACATTCTAAACATCATTGCACAAGATATAACTTCCATTATCATATAAAAATTCAACCATCCTAATCCTAATGCCATTTAAGGGTACAAATTTCTTGTAATGTGATTTGATGTGATTTGATGTGATTTGGTTAGGTGATGATGGCAGGATGGGTATATTACTTTTCCAAATAATGCAATACTTTCTGAGGACTCTATTACGGTTTTTTAGTCTTATGTGTGACTGTGGCCTTTTCACCAAGGTACTGTTTTTTTATCTCTGACTTTATATGGTTTTGGGAAATTGCTTCAAACTTTGCCATTAGAGTAACGAGTGCACAAAACTGAAGTGGATTTTTGAATGAGTTTACTGAAAGGATTTTAAAAATAGTAGTTTTGAAAAAAATGTTGCCCTTTAAACTCTTTCCACTCTCTGAATTGTTATTTGTGCTAAGTGCTAAGAAAGAAATGTCAACAAAAGATTCTGCAGTTTTCTAGTCTTTCATGTAGTGGAATCCTTGTAAGTCAATGTTTAAACAAGATATACACTTGCTTCTCACCAGCACTACTAAAGAAACTTGGTAACTCCAGTAGCATTCTGTACTCCTTTGCTTTCCTTCAGATCTGTAAATCTTTTATGCAGAAGATCCTATGATGAGGGTAAGAATCCCAGAAGGCTGTATGAGAAGGATGATGAAACCCTTGCATTGAATCTTTTAAGAGAATTCCAAATTTCAGATCTCCAGCAGGCCTCCTGTCATTATAGAGCCTTGTTTGCCACACCATTAATTTCCATCTTCATTGTAGGTTTATGAAACTGACCAGATACATCTGTTCTCCTACAAAAATCTGTATTTATATTCCTTAAAGAAAAGAAAACAAACATGCAGTAGGCTGTTTTTAGGGATGTTTCTGTACAGTGCTTCACAAGGAACCTCTCTTTTTCTTAGAAATGTGTGAACTCATACACAGGGCAACTTCTTCATTAGCAGTGATCAGTGAGATGAATGAAATACCCTCTACATTTTCATG
The DNA here is from genome assembly GCF_030490865.1 of Poecile atricapillus. Lineage (NCBI taxonomy): Eukaryota > Metazoa > Chordata > Aves > Passeriformes > Paridae > Poecile > Poecile atricapillus. The sequence goes on along the minus strand of NC_081251.1, from coordinate 22,603,858 downwards.
CTGAAATAGAAAGGCATTTGTTACTAATGAAGTTTATTTATAATAATAGAGAGATAAATTATAATTATTTACTTCTATGTTTTATTGATAACTATAATTTAGTCCAATCAGACATACATAAAACACCATAAAGACAATCAGTCTATGCATCTACACCAAAAATGTATCTACTTCCTGTTTCCAAGACAGTCATTACTTCACACACCATCATATATTACATCACACCCACCAAAAACACACATTATTTTTCCACCACACTGTCTTTTGAACAAGTTGTTCAAAATAATATCTAAATTTGGCATATTAAACAAAATTTTCTTGAATAATTAAGAAAAACTAATTAGAAAGGAAAGACTGAAAAAAAATCTGTTGGAATGTAAAATCCTCACAGAGTTCTTGTCTGGTAAGCAGGATGAGTCTTGGACTCCTGTGGTATATGAGTAATGAGAGGAAGGCAATTCCAGCATCACTTTGATTCAGAGAGCAATCAAAGACCCATTGAGACATCATAATTTGGCACTGGTAGAAGGTAAAATAAACTTGAAGAAGGATTCGTCATTAGGAATCTACTGTGGCATTAGGAATCTACCTCGTCAGCATCAGCTTGAAAGGTTATCTGGGACAGGTTGCAATGGCATACATCATCACCCTCTTTTTTTCATTGTCTGGAAACTGAGAGTATAATTCTGCCACAATAAACATCAGGTTACCTAACTTAACCTTTTCTACCTTTTATCAGAGTACAAAACTTTTTGCCCAGGCTCCTTTAGAAATTCCATCCACAAAGACTTTATTGTTTAATACCAAAGTTACTTGACATTATTTTGATTTATCAGGGTGGTGTAGTAACTCACTTAAAGGCTACTGTAAATAAAATCTTGCTAGAGATAAGTTTCAGAAGTATGTTCCAACTTTCAATGTTCCCATAGAGATCATATAACATATTTTCCTTCGACAGAAGACGAGATGTTAAACATAGCCCAAGCCTCAGTTTTTGCTGAATTACTCCCCTTGTCACCAGCATCCCATTCTCTTTTTTCCCTTCATGAAGTAGTCATGCAGACTGATCCACAGTTGAATGCTTAAGCACAACCTCATCTCCAGTGATTCAATGGGGTTTCCCTTCTATTTTAAAAGAAATTTGTGCAGTTACTGAGCCTGCTATGAGTGGTATTTACCATGGGTTTTATTTCTTATTTAGTGAATTTGCAACCTCCCACAAGTGGGAGTCTCTCCTGTATATAATACAAGTTCAGTCTTTCGTGGCGTTAGTTTAATAGCCTATTCCTCCAATCTACTGTCCTGTTACTTTCAGGTTGTAAAGTTATTTGTCCATTGAAGCACACTATTTTTACTTCTTTGTTCTCAATGGGATCTACTATAAAATTGTATGTCTCAAGACAAGTAGCAAACTATTGTTTTAGACCTGCAATTCAGCTTGTTGGGGATACTCCCTCTACGCTGGCTATTTCTAGCTCTGTAACAATATATTTCCAGCCTTCTGGTTCTCATGTTGAGGGAGCACTACACAACAACCTACTTGCTGAGTTCACTGAACTGATTTCCAAAGTGTCCTTTTGAAATGTGCTCTACCATTGTTAGAGGAAAAAGCATCAGTCAAAAATTTGGCTCATCAGAACATTCTCACAAGGGCATATTCATCTCAAAGCTCACTGAAGTAGCTGTGGGGTTCAAGCCACTTCCCTGCAGGTTTCAGTGGATTTCCATGTGTGTAATCTCTGCTACTGCTCATGGGATGAAGGAGCAAGGGGTCCTGCTGCCTGAGTTTGATCCTGACCACCAGCTCTCCCAGCACAGCACTGCATAGCCCACTTCATTTATACTTTGTCGAAACATTTCTGCCGAACACAGAAGCACTCCCTGAATGCGCTGTCAGAAGGCTCTTTGGCTTTACTATTTTTGAACGCAGTCAAAAGATATGTTGTCTGGGCTTTAGACATATTCTGGGTGGGCTGAAATCCCACCCTAGAGGCTGGTGTTTCTTGTCCCCCATATCCATATGTACAACTCAGCTGTTCACTTCTTTTGATTAACTCAAGGAGAAGCATTTAAACAACCAGTGCATCCTTTCTACTCCCTTTACAACAGACCCTCTTTTCCCTATGTCCTTCCCTCTTCTTGAGGCTTCCTGGCACTCTAGGTGCTCATTGACTGGTCACATTGTTCTTTAAATTGTCCACTAGCTTTTTCTTTTGAAAAACATAGTGAATAATTGGTTCATACAATCTCCACCTTTTTCAACACATATAAGTAAGTAAAAGGAGAAAAGTTTTCATTCTTTTCTGTTTGTACTTCTACCTCTTGGAGAGTCTTTTGTTTAAAAAAAAAACACCACTGGATCATATGGCACATGCAGTTTTACCAGTAATCCACTCTGTGTCAGTGTTTGTTCTTTTTCTCCCACCACTCTAGTACCATTTCAATCTAGTCTAAAGGATGTGGAAACAGAGAACATACTAATAGAAATAAACATCTTTACAATAAATAAATAAATATCTAAACTGTAACATTAAAAGGGAATTTACATTATTTCATTCTATTTTTATTTGGGTTTTCAACAAAAGTGAAAACAGAGTACCATATTTTTATGGGGAAGATTTTACTATTTTTTTACATTTTACTATTTTTAATGGAAAAGAACTAAATAATAACAATAAAAAATCAGATAATATAATGTAATTTTTTGACTAGGTTAAAAAAACCCAAATCAAGTCCAGATGGTTTGCATTGCATGATTTTTGTTCATCTGGATAATTATAGGTAATTTTCTCCCCTCATATTATACTATATAATACATTTCCTTTGAGTTGATTTAGACTATCTTGCTTCTATTTCATCCTAGAAAAATGTTTTCCAGGTTCTTAACAAAATCTGTTTATTGAATTTGATCAGAAAATGCAGTCTGAAAAAATGATACACTGGTCTCCACAAAATAATAGTTGTGTATTTTGGAAACTAATCCTTACTGGTTACCAAATTATTCATTAAATGGCAAGTAACTCTTTGGCAATCTGAGTTGAAATGGCTCTTTGAGGTGTACTTAAGTGTGCTGGTTTTACATTGATAGATTTTTTGGTGAGGAGGGAAGGATCCAGCCATGAAAGTGATTTCCTAAGAGAAGGTGCTAGCAGCTTCCTCTGTGTCTGGTGAAACCAATAGCTGGCTATCTCTAAGAATTGGCACGTTTTTAAACCACTAAGAAAGCCAAACATGCCTCTGTGAACACACATGTTAAACATGAACAAATCCCAGGAATTTCTCTCTTGCTTTCAGCTTTTGAACAGGCAATTAGGCGCTGGCCTGGCTGGGCCCCAGCAGCTGCCAGGCTGGGGAGGGGAGGCCGCTGGCCACTGAGTCTCAGCTTGGCTGCTGAGATTGTAGCCCTTTCAGCATGGCCACCTAAGAATCCTCCACCATAAGCAGCTCCAGCTGCTGCCTGGCAGAGATCACATGGCCATCTGCAGGCCTGGGAGAGATATTAACTCTTAGTGCACAGATGAGACCTGCAAACATCAATCTTCTCTTGAGTGAGGAACAGGAAAGAGTGAAGACACATAGAAAGAATAACATGAGACTTGAAAGTCAGTAAAGAAAGAGCCAAATCCCAGATGGGAGGAGAATGAGGAGATGCCTTAGTCTTGGGCTGAAATTCTTCATAAGCCCATGGTGATGGACTATGATACATTAGAATATCCCTGTAATTCATGAATTATGTGTATGTGTAGATAGAGTGTTCAAAATGTAGGCGTGAGCAAAGGCAGCCATGCTGATGTAAGCAGATGTTGAAGTAGCTGAGATCCAATGAGGAACTTGAACTGAGAGAGAGATGAGAGTGATGAAGACCTCTGCCCCCAGGGAGGAAGAAGACCAGAGGTCTTCCCAGAGATTAAGATGATTTCAGAGATAGATGAAGAGAAGCCTTGTTTTTGAACAACCCATCCTTAAAATATACCCCATTAGCCAGAGAGAGCCCTTGAAAACAATTGTGGGAAAGCTGTAAGTCGAGGGAAGGGATTGTAACACTGCAAATAGATTTTCCTTTCTCAGGCAGCTGATTTGTTGTGATCTCAAAGCCATGAGAGAACTGTTTCTTGTGAAGTCTCCACTTCATGGCGAGAGACTCCCTAAGTGAACTGACAAAAGACTATTTTAGAGGTGGTAAACTGACTGAAAGTCCTAGGTTTTGTCTCTTTATGTTGTCAGAAAAGAAAAGAGAGTGTAGGGGAAAGACAAGTGTTCTGAGGGTTTATTCTGATTTCTTTTTTTTCTTTCTTTTAATTATGTTAATAAAGTTTTTCTTTATACCCTTTAAAGTTTCAGCCTGTTTTGCTCTCCTAATTCTTATCTTGCAGCAGAAAATGGGTAAATAATTCTAGTAGGTGCATTGGCATTTGGTCCATATTAGACCCCCTACATTAAGTAAGAGTAATACTTTGCTGACTTTAATTGCCACACCTACAGATGTTCTGATTTTAAGAGCTTTAGTTAGATGGTATTTTGTGCTGTTTCTTGATTTTCAAAAATAATTTTTAATCATGGGTAACTGTTTTTTTCTTTGTTGGATGTGTCATTAGCAAAAGCATTTTTTCATGGTTTTTATTTATATGGATTTCAGCTTTTTAATGTAAATTCACATATAAGTGAAAAAACTGCTGTCTTTAATAATACATACGATGATGCTTATACCCTAAAGTCTGTAAAAATTACACATAATTGACGGGGTCATCATCAATCCAGCTTTTAAATAGTAGATATCCAATGAATGACATTACATTTATGAAGAATTGGGAATGATGAATGTATATTACTGCTAATGCATTCTGCCATCATGATATCTATTGAAAAGTCATGATTCATTGCAGATCTCTTCAAATGCCATGCTGGTCTAAACTAATGCAGACAATGTTTCCCCGCAGAAGGAAAATAACTTGTAAAATTAAATTATACTTCTCAATTTTTGAGCTGCTATTACAATTTAGATTTGTATATATATGATTACATAACATAAAGTACCACAATTTCCAAAGACAGTTAAAACAGATAGCTTCTCACAGCTTCAGTCTCAGAGTCCTTTAGTAATCACAAATAAATACAGTTATACTCATAAATCTGCAACTCCCAGATTTGGTTGAATTCCTATATTCTGTTCTTCATTAACATGACATCTTCAGTTTATGTGCGCTGTATTGATATCACCATGAAATGCAAACACAATATTTAGAGTTAGGTAAATGCAGTTTGTGCAATTCACCTATTCCTAAATTCATGTCATAGCTTTTGTAGTTTACACAGTCACATCTTTCCATTTTAACTATTTTTCTTTTACTGATTTGTAAGAAACCATTCCCACTTAGACTTGAAAAGATACTAGGGAAAACTTTAGACATGCATTTTCTCTGGAGAAAAAATTAGTTTTCTTTGACCAGTTATGCTGTTCTCAGCTTTGCCTGGTCCTCTGCTTCACAAAGGACAGCTTTGCCTCTCTTCAGTCTGTCTCCTGCTCGGAGAGTTCTTCCACAGTCTTCATGTGGATATTTCCGCAGTTTTTATTACCACACTCTTGTTTTCTTTTAGGCTTCAGAAATGTTCCAATCTCTATTCTTTCTTCCTCCATTATATTTTTTCAAGCTGCTCTCTCCTAGTGAAGGTACTTGTCACAGGTATTTTTCAGTTGTTAGCTACAGTAATGCCGAATTTAATTCTGTTTTGTGTATTTGCAAATTAACTATCAATTATTCCCATTTTCAAACTGAAAAATGAACACTAAAAAAAAAACCATAAACAAACCCTTTCCAAATATATATGGCATGAAACTGAGAATTTTTAAATGTTTATTTTCTACTTTCAGTTACTTGTTATTTATTGGGTGTTTGAAAGTAATACCCACATAACTTATTTTAGTTTGAGGGTGTTTGCTTATTTATGTTGAATACATAAAGTATGAGTACAGAAGAAAGAAAAAAATGAGTAGTATGAAGCAAAGTAATCCAGCTCCTGTTTCTGTACAAATTAATAATAAACTTCGAAGGGAATACTAGTATTTTTCTACATCAGCCAATTCTGGTTTAATATGTACTGTCTTAAGCAGTTATAACTGATAAGAAATAAAGGTACTGAAAATGATTTTCACTGTAATTGGTTCCCCTCCCATTGAAATAGTAGAGGAATATGCCTACAAAGGCAGAAACTGAACTTGGTCCAACAAATTTCTCTGCTAGATAATAAAATGAGATACATAGGGTCTTTCCCCAGTGGCATTGGTATTGTACTATATGAACCTTGACAAATGTTCTCAATTTCAATCATCAAATTCACTCATTCCTTAGGAAATGGACATAAAATGACTTCTCTGAAAAACAGAATAAAATAAAAACTTCATCAAATCAAAATGTTAATGCTTGATAAAATCAAGCCGTCAAAAACAGATCTAGCCAGAGCAGGAGAATGCTGAGAGTTGTTATGACCAATTATATATCCTTTGGATATGCTGGCATTAATTTCTAAAAAACATTCTGTATCATATTATGGCCACTAATTGTTAACAATACTGTGCAACAGCTTTTGTAAAAATAGTGAAGTGAAATCCTTTTTCAGTATGATTAAGACAGTTGGCTTCCTATAGAATAGAAGCTTGTGTTTTCAGGACAGTGAGTAATATTGTCCAAGCGTTTATCATATTAGCATTGGGCTGACAGTTGTTAGCAGATCATAATGGTTTTAATTTTTTAACTACAGTTTATCCTGAAAGATAGCAGCTAATGGCTATCCAGAAGAGACATCCTATTGCAAATATTTGGTCAGCAGCAATGATCCAGATACAGCAAAGATGCAACTCAGAGTTGTGTATGTTCAGGCAACTAGGATAAAACAGCTTTTTGCTTTGTGAAAGAGTGACATTTTTGTAAAAATTTCTGCCTAATGTTCCATATTAAACTTGATCCCCCACTGTTCTAGAAAAATGCCTACGCATCATCATAGTAGATCCTCAATATTTTTTTCAAAATAATGCCTGTAGTAAAATCACTGCTCGCTTGCCAGAGCACCTACAAAGACATAACTGACTTCTGAAAACTACCCAACCAAAGATAATTGTTAATAGTAAAATGTCATTTTCTGCAACATGCTGCATGTTCTACATGGAGACTCAAGATACCTTTCATGGCTTTGGCATACACACCATTTTCTGTCACATTTTTTTGTTGTCATTGGAAGTGAACTGAGTGTTTAGGTCCTGTAGGCCTCTTTGGTCCTCTTTGATGAAGCAGAGAGGAGATACACTGTAGATTATATATCAATTAACCTTTTTCCCACAGCAGAGGGTAACCTCAGCCTCTTGTTTCCTGGAGGGAATTAGAAAATCCTGGAGGCCGACTTTTCCGAACTCATTTCCAAATGTAAAAGTAACATAAAAAAGAAGCATATATTTGTAAAATAAATTAGTTATAATCAAAGAAATTATTCAAATGGATGTTGTGTTGTGAATATATGAGCTAATTAAAGTTTTTTCTATGGGTCTTTAAACTTACTTAGTTTTAATTGCCAGATTATTGTTTTGAAATGGAAGTGGAGTTTTTTTACAATTCTCAGAAACAAGTGTACAGCAAATAGTTCAAGCAGAAAGTGATTAACAATTAAGCAAATTCTACTCTGAGTCCATATGTTACCTGGACTCAGAAGTGTTTTAAATAAAATTGCATAGGGGAAAAAAGAAAAAAGAGTTTTTTTCTTTATTGAGCAGTTTATTTATTGAGCATATTGACCAAATAGAAACTAACAGATGAAGTCTTGATATAATGCATGCACCAAACATTAAATATAGTGAAATAAACATTTAAAAACCTATTCCTTCATGTGGAAAAGGAGCAGACCATCTCTGGAAGGAATCTTTACAAAAATTTAGACCTCCCAGCTTTGCTGCTGGGAAATACATAATTAACTTCCACTCTACTTCTGGTATGAGTAAAACTTAATTTAATATTCTGCTTCAGAAGTGTAGAATATTTTCATGCCAGTAGTTTACTAGCAGAATTTTCTGAAATTCAAGTGTATCACCATCTTATCAAGATTATTTTGAGACAGAATATTTACATCCTTCTGTTAGTAGACTTACAGTGTTTACGTCAACCCCATAATACTTTTGTAAAATCCCCACTGCTGAGAAACTGGGTTCTTCTTTTTCCTTCTTGCTGTGGGCAGTGTAGTAGGTCAGAATGATTTCTGAGCTTGCTCTGACTTCTGAATCAAACATCTCTGCTACTGCAAGCAGCCAGGCTTAATTAGCTCTGTTGTGCCGTATTGCTATTTTGATTTTCGTATGTGTGAGACAACTTGTCTCCACATCATGTTTTTGAAATTTTATGATAATGTATAAGGGAGTTCAAGGCTTATTGGTTTTGAAAAAAAAATACAGAAGCTAAAAATTACTGTCCATCTAGTCCTTCAAGTACTCACTGGAGAATGGGAAGTTACATACCAGCATTAAATATCTAGTTGATAAGATACAAAACACATATTAATATGCACAAGATTGTGATTTTACCCACTACTATGCAACTGCCTTAACTGTAAAGCTCCTGTGTCATTTTTCCTCCTCTTGTTTTAGTCTGTTTTTTGTATGTGTGTGGGGGATTGTTTGTTTGGGTTTTGTTTGGGTTTTTTGATTGTGTTTTTAGGTTTGCTTTCTTTTTTCCCCTTTTTTGGGTTTTTGCTTTTGTGGTTACAGAGTTTCAGTAGACAAGTGACAAGTTCTCCAGGCTCCAGAGTATTCCAAAGACTTGTAGCTACAACTGTCTTTCTCATGAGACGTATGGATATCTCTGCAATTAAGAGCAAGCTGAGCTACAGTAGTCTGCATGTTGTTCAAACTGTGGAATCAAATTAGATGAACCATGATCTGTGCAGGATCCTTCATGATCTATAAAACGGTATAATTCTCGTGAACTTTTCAGTTAAGAATTAGATTAAATGTTTCATGGTGTTCTGCAAGATATCTGATGACTCACCAGGTTGTGCAATCCTAAATATTTAGAGCTAAATAACACATATTTTAATATAAAGGTTTGGGGCTTAAGAGAATGTCTCCAGTCTTCTTCTTTTTCCAGACTGGAACATACCCAAATGTTAATAGAAACATCATAGGTGACTGCAGACTGTTACCTTGCATTGCTCTCTATACCACTGGATACCAGCTCAGGTCTGTTGAACTCTTCCCATTCACTCAAGAGAAGAATTCCTTATATTCCAAGTTCTAGTTTTGTACTCCAGAAAACATGCTCCCTATTTACTGGCCTGGCAATTCCCCACTTGGAATTAATTCATGTAACCTTAAACATGTGCGGTACAGCTGTCTATGTGACCCTAGAATCACTTTTTACTCAGTAAATTTTAAAAAAAGTATAATTCCTTCAACCTACTTAAGATGTTTGCCTCAGTTTAAGAGGAATCATGTTATGAAAGCACTTCTATTTTTCCACTGCCTTTGAGGAAGTTTAGATTAATTTACATTGTGCATAACAACTTTTAATCAGATGTACACCATCCCCTGTTTCCATCAAGTAGTAAAAACACCCAGAGGGAAGTAGTTACTTGGTGTACAGGACTAGGAGCTATATAAGACAAGGCATGCTGATGCTAATCAGTGAGGTCAAATAAAAATGTGTTGAACACATATTGTATAATCATAATATGGAAAATCTGAAATATTGCAGGCAGCTGTAAGATGCAGTGAGTTATAAAACTCTGTATATACTCAAGGCTAAGCAGAGAGACTTGTGCTATTCAAGTAAGAAAATGGAAACTTCAATGGTGACATGGGCGTTAAATCTTTATATTAAAAAATGGCCCATTACTTTTGGTAGGGTAACTCTGACATTAAGTCCATGGGATTGCATAACAGCCCAGGGCATTATTCATTATTAGAACAGAGGACCAAAATAAGAATTGATGCAAAATTATCCAAGTAACCATATTGATGTCCTGTATTGGATGGATCATGTCAATATGGACAGTATCCTGACACAGGAGAAAAGGAGATATAGTGATCTGTAATTTGTCAGAGTCCATTTAATTCAGTCCATTTAATTCAGCTCTCTTCCTTTGTCAGAGCTTTTGTTTCAAAATTGCATATTTCATTACAGATTTCAATTTCCTCTCATTTATCTAATTTAACAAAAGAGGTTAAGAGAAGTACTTATTAATAACTCTTTTCTTTTCCCCTCTGCAGTGTTTCAGAAAAAAATGTTTTCTGCAAAATTGTACTCAGGAGTGAAAAGATATCAATAATTATGAATTGATTTACATAGAAATAGGCTAATTATTATGTTGACTGATTTGAAATATTCATTGTTTAAAATTTTAAACTTTGTATTTGTTTGTATTTTAAGGAGATGTTTATTACTTTATAGAGTGTACCAGAGCATAATTTCTAATTGGAGTTCCTAAAATTCAGACACAGATGTTTCTTATTATTTTAACAAGAAGATAAAAGCTCTTTCTGTAACACATGTTGCTTTTCAATTGATTTTTAAAAGGTTAGGGGGCATCCCTTTGGTGCCACCTATCTTCAGATAAAAGAGGAAAGAGGATTTGGTAAATCATATATTATTTTGTTCTTTTATAGAATTATGTATACTATTGTTTTTCTTCAGCCTTCGGTATTTCCAGTTAATGTAATGATTCCCTACTTGCTTTTTATCACAAGTTAATATTTGGAAACAGATGCAGTAGTTCATCACATTTCTGAAACATTCCTCCATGCAGCAAAATACAGTGTGTCCATCATATATTTACATTGGCTATTTCTTGTGAAAAGAACAGTGAAACATTGGGAAAGCATTATCTTGTTTCCTTGAGATTTTCATTACCATGGGATAAAAAAAAAAATCCAGATGTTGGTGTTTGTAGTGTAAAAATTGTCTCTTTAAAAGATGTGTAGCATGTGTGTGATGTAACTTGACTTGTACAGAAGGATCCAGCTGGCGTGGGGAGCTGGCTGCCTCACTCCATTGCTTCAGACTGGGGAGGGATGGGAGGCAAAAACTGAAAGACAAAAAACTCAACTAACATGCACTTTATGCTACATATCTGAGGTCAAAACTGAGTTATGCATTTAAAATTATTTTTTTTTTTTTAGGTAGGGTTCAGTTATATTATCATGGCCTGTTGTTAATGCTACAGTCCCAGCACTGTATGAAAATAGTGCAAATACTGTTTATAATTGCATATAAAACCCATATAACAAGATTAAATTTCATTAATCTCTCAGGAAAATTTAAAATTACAAATAAATATTACCCTAGGATTGTTCTTTATGCAGATTTTCATGTTAGGGGGGCTGTTAGAAATTTGATTTTGCTCATCTGACTTTTGCTATAGGTTTGTTAGTGAAATGGGTCTACTTTGTAACTAGTGTGTATCTTTTAAACCATATTATCTGATAAAAAAAAAAACAAACCAACCTCTTTAGTATCTGTCAGCATCATTGTGTTTTTTTAAAATAATGAATGGTTAGTCTTAAATGCTTTGAGACATTTATAATTACACCTTAAAGTAATTAAATGATTCGGTATCTGTAAGACAGATGGCTGTACCACAGAAACCAGCCTCACAATTGACACTAATTAGCACCCTTGTTGGAATCTCAGCAGTGGCCAAAATATTAAATGGGTATCAAAACTAAATTACTCAGCCAGAAAGAGTTTTTCCAAGTTGATAAATTGATAAGAGATTGTGAATCCCTTAATTGCATGTATGCTTGCACATAATTATTTTCTGAAAGCAAATAGGTGACTTCAGACTCCTGTAAAGATAAATATTGTATTTCCTATTAAACTAAAATTAGAGTGTTCCATGTTTGTGTGAACTGAGATAATGCATTCCCTCAGAAGCTAACAATTCCAAAATTGCTGTGAAACTACATGTATGTTACTTCTTTCTAACCATATCAGTAAACAGTAATTTCTGGGTGCTAATTCCATGTGTTATGGCTTTACTTATTTCTTCTTGCAGAAAGACTTAGACATAGTTCTTAAAAATAAAAAATGCATGAATGTATCAAATAATATAGGATAGTACCTTATGAAATGTGGTTGTTAAAAATACATGTAAGAACCTTATTAGCTGTCAAAACAAAAAAAAAAACCACAGAAATATTTGCCATCAGTTTTTCTGAATTTTAAGTTGTGCAGTTTATCTACATACATAGCAAAAACAATGAAATTAAGGTCCACAGTGAGATGAAGGGCAGTGGCTACAAACAGAAAATTAAATTCTTTCTGGAAAGACCTTGACAGACTATGATAACTCCCTAGTGATACATTAATTATATGAGTATATAAAATCTGAAGGAATTTAGGACATTATTTCAGAAATACACTTTTAATTAAAATATATGAATATTTTAAATTTCTTATAACTATTAAATAAAATTATAAAATGCTAACTCAATCACCACAACCTTACAAATAAGCTGCTCTCAGTCCCTTTTACAGCCTAGCTTATGTTTGGTTACAGGGGGGAGAAAGGGGAGAAAGTAAGGAAAGACAAGTTCAGTGGACTTTAATTCTGCAATGATGGTGTTGCTGTACACAACAAAAGAAAAACTTCTAAAAGAAAGCTCAGTTACTTATTTTTCTTATAGGCATTTCTTTTCCATTCTTGAATTAGTTGGGGGAGCTGTGCTAAATGATTTGGACACTGTGTTTCTTTTCGCTTTGGACATTTGTCTCTCTTCACTTGCCACTTTTCCTTGATGTCTGACAAAACTCTGAACTTCCATCATATGCAAATGCATTAATTTGGGGGGGTTTTTTTGGCCTTTAGAATTTCACATTAAAAATCCCTTCTAACCAATACTTTTCTTGGATGATTTTCACTTATAAGAGCATTTTTATAATAAAAAGAATTCATAATAACCGGGTTGCCTGTGGAAGGTGCTCAACTGATATCCCTGGAGTGACAGTACTTTACCTTGGCCAGCAGAAATTCCATGGTGGTAAAATTTCAATAGTTTTTTCCATTCTTTTTATGGATGGGAGAATAATTCAGTTGCATTTCTGATAAATGAGATGACAGCTTTTAACTGTGTAGATAACTATAGACTTGCTTGTACGGGGATGTTAGTTCCAGGTAGTGTGTCAGTGTTCCTCTTACTGGCTTTGAGGATTTTCAAGTTCCTCTTTACAGTCTTTGAGGATGCTGTGAGTACAGCAGTAAATGAGGAACAGTCTGGTTAATTTTTAAAATTTGAAAGAGAATGTTAGAAATAACTCACTTTTTCATACAATTAAGTGCAGATAAAGTCTTTTAAGCAAAAAAAAAGTGCTTGTTTCTAATGAGTCAGTTGAGTTGGGCATATATCTCTCTCCCAGGAGGTGATCCCCTCCAACAAAATGGCAAATTTTTATACCCTTTTGTGGCTGGTGGCAGTCCCTGTCCCCTTTCCCTTTGGATGGTACTCAGGAACTTATAATCTCTCCCAGCTGCTTACTCTCCTGTCCCATCCCCTCTCATCCTTCCTCCTTTTGGTCCTGTCTTCAACTCTGTCCATCTCCCAGTCCTCAACTACACCCAGCAGATTAAACAAAACACATCGAAAACAGAAAACAAATAGGAAACAGAACCAACAACTTTCCTTCTTTTACTCAATAATCTTTTTGGGCTGAAGCAAAATGTTTTTCATCTCTCACACGACTAAAACTACTTTTCCCAGAGCCTTTTAAGAACACTAACTTAATAACTACCTCTTTTGGTCACTGAACTCCTTGTAGTTCTGAAATCTAAAGGCTTGGCTGATCCTGTATCTTTGAGAGAGGTAGAAATCAATCTAGAGCCCCTGCCTTTGCCTGCTGACTTCTGCACTGGCTCTCAGTTGGACTTTGAAGATGCCTGCTTCTCTTGCTTTACTGATTTTGGTTTCAGGTGTATTAATAACGCCTTATTTATGAAGGGAGTTAGCACACAATCACTAGCAAATTGAAATTCACATAAGAACACAAACTTTGTGCAAACTTCCCTATTCAGACTATCTTTGGGAAGCAGACTGTGATCATTACTTCCACACTAACAGTGAATGATACCAGAGGCAGCTTGCAGTCCATACTCAGTATCTTTTAAAACCAACAATAATGCTTTTGTCGCTGTTTTGTTTTGAGTTGTTTTTTCTCCCCAGTCAGGGCTTAATCTTACACCGAACCCTGAAACTTTTTTTGTGGAACTTTATAGACTGAAAGGGGGACTAAAAGTCATAACAAAATTATGACAAAAACTGCCCTGATGACTGCTAGATACACAGAACCTACCTGGGACTTAGGAAGTCCCTGAGCCCCTGTTGGAAGCTTGAAGTTAGTGGCTTATTATTTATAATGGAATGCTTGCTCTGTTTCTACAGTTCTCCCAAAATATCTGTTATTGGCCACTCTAGCCAGAGTAGTCAAGTAGTGGCTGTTTGATGTGATCCAGCAATTTGTCTTTGTTAGCTCAGATGGCTGTGTAAAGAGGGTGGAGAGAGTTGGCTGGTTTTTAACAAATTGGCTTGAAAAAAGTTGCCCACATGCTTGTACCAATAAAACTGCAGTAAGAGTACAATCATCTTCATGCTTAACCAGAATTTATTCTGGTGGTTTTGCTACAGGTTTACTCCCATGCTTAGATGAAGGCAGGTCTCTGCTTTAGGTGTATCAGTGTAGTGGGTATATCAGAAGCTGCTACACAAACTTTTACGATACAAGATAAAAACAATATGTAAGATGATTTATTTATTAGGATACTCATAAAAGCTCAAGTATTGAGATTCCATGCTATTATTATTAATGATGATAGGAAACTTAAAGTTTTGGTTATGTATCTTTTAAAATTACTATTTGAAATAAAATACAGAAGATAAAAATAGATTGCAAAATAACATGCTATATACAATGTTCAATTTTTTAACTAATATAAAAATAATGGGAAAGCAGTACTGTGGAAAGGGCTTCAGGAATCCTGGCTGATTTAAAGTTGGATATGAGCCAGCAGTGTCCTGGCAGCCAGCAGGGCCAGCCCTGTCCTGGGGGCATCAGGCCCAGCATGGCCAGCCGGGCAAGGGAGGGGATTGTCCTGCTCTGCTCTGCACTGGGGCAGCCTCAACTTGAATATTGTGTGCAGTTTGGGGTACTAGAATATAAGAAAGATATTAAACTATTAGAGAGAGACCAAAAGAGGGCAACCAAGATGGTGAAGGGCCTTGAGGGGAAGCCGTATGAGGAGCAGCTGAGGGCACTTGGTCTGTTCAGCCTGGAGGAGACTGAGGGGAGACCTCACTGCAGTTACAGCTTCTTGTGAGGGGAAGGACGAGGGGCAGGCACTGATCTCTTCTCTGTGGTGACAGTGACAGGACCTGAGGGAATGGCCTGAAGTTGTGCCAGGGGAGGTTTAGGCTGGATATCAGAAAAAGGTTCTTCACCCAGAGGGTGGTTGGGCACTGGAACAGGCTCTCCAGGGAAGTGGTCACAGCACCAAGCGTGAAAGAGTTTAAGAAGCGTTTGAACAACACTCTTGGGCACATGATCTGATACTCGGGGCTGTCCTGTGCAGGACTGAGAGTTTGAGTTGGTTCTTTTGGGTCCCTTCCAACTCAGCATATTCTGTGATTCTGTGAAATGGTATATAGGATACAAATATATAAAGTCAAAGATACTTTCCTTGGTGTGCAGGGGTTGTCTCAATCCCACAGATGATAGCAGGGATGCTAGATGAGGAACTGCTTATTATTTCCTGGGAGATTCTTCAGTAATGTGAATGAGATTATACTTATACAATTAGTTCTTTCCATTCAGTTCTAGTGCAAATTCAAAGGCGTGATTTCAATTGTAGTCTGGGAATAGATTACTCGTATTAAATAAAGTAACATGGGAACCTTATGTTGTGATCCTTTGCCATGTGTTTCATGGCTTATTACAACGCTGGAAGTGGTAAGATTGATCAGTGACTGAATGATGATCCGAATATGCTATTAAAAAGAGAACCTGTAGCTTAGAGCTTTGTTGTCTGCTCTGGAACTCAATTCTACTGCCTCCAACTGTGACTTGCTCGTTTGTGCAGTGCCGCAGGAATCTGTGTGAGGCTCAGCCAGTAGGTGCTTCTCAGCACGGTGTGATTTAGCAGATGAAAAGTGTGCAGAATATAGTTTTACTTTAACAGTTTCTGCAGCGATCATTTTCCTGTGGTGTTCAATTATGTGTTTCACAGTAGCAAGTATGTCCAGATTCTGTTTATTCTCCTTCCTTGGAAACTTGGAAACCTTGCACACAGATTTTTTTTTCCCTGAACTAGAGAAAGATAATATTCAATGTTGACCAATATAAATCTATAAATTCTTATACAAAATGTGAGTTTATTTCATGGCTCTGCAGGTGTACAGGTATGAGAGGAATTCTGAGCATTTTTACCTTGCTTGCTTCTGTATTCTTTCAGAACTGTACCTTTATGCACTATGCTGGAAAGCATAATAGATTGTTTTTTCCTGATCATATGTTGGCAAAAATGCTACTGCTGCAATATGAAAGAATGATCAGTTGCACTTCCTTTCAACTAGGAACAATCAAACTTTCATCAAAGTTTAAGTAAAACATTTGTTTCTACAATATGATGACATGAACGGAAGGTTTTTAGAGAAATGGGTTCTATTCATTTTAAAGTGGAGATAAAAAATGTTTCTGGAACCATTTATTTTAGCTTGATACTTGCTGAAAAAGAAATACTCTAAAAGATTGCCTTAATATCTCAAGACATAATATGGGATTATCTGTAACTAAAACAAGAGATATCAGAGAAAGTTGTGAGCAGAAGTGCTGTGCTGACTTCTCTGGGTTAGCCCTAACTGGCAGCTGTGTCCCACGGTGCTGGTTTTGCACCTGAACAACTACACCCACCCAGACACTCACTTGCCTCTCCTCATAACAGAATGGGGGAGACAATCAGGAAGATAAAAACAGTTTAGTAGGTAAAGCAAAAGCTGCACGCAGGAGCAAAGTGGTACAATGGATATTCACTGCTTCCATTGGCAGGCAGATGTCCAGGAAAGCAGAGCTCCATCACGTGCAACCATTACTTGGGAAAACAAATGCCTTAACTCAGAATAACCTCATTTCTTCCTCATCCCCGGTAGCCTCTTCCTCCCCTTATGTATTGAGCATGACACCATAAGGTCTGGAATAGCCCTTGGGTCAGTGGCAGTCACCTGTCCTGGACGTGGCTCTTCCCAACTTCTTGTGCACCCCCAGCCTCCTTGCTAGTGGGCTGGGGTGAGAAACAGAAAAAGCCTTGTCCCTGGGTAAGTTCTGCTCGGCAATAGCTGAAACATCCCTGTGTTATCAACGCTGTTGTCAGCACAAGTCCAAAGCATAGCACTGTGACCTGAAAAAAAGAATTAAATCTACTCCAGCCAAAACCGGTACACTGACATTTGTATTTCAACCTCAATAAGAGTCAAACCAAAGCTTCTGATGTTGATAAATATGTTTTTCTAATGCCAAGCAAATAATACATTGTAAATTTATAGTGGCAAATAGGAAGGTAACTTGTAAAATGGGAACTCTTTAGATATTACTGCCCTAGGGAAACCAAAATTAGTTCAGTCTTGCAGCACATACACATTAAATAATTTTGCATCAAGATTTTCTTACTTGGGGCAACTACCTATATGTTAAAGTCGGTCTGTGATCAAGGGCCACAAACCTAGAAATAATCTTTTTCTTTGTATATTAAAGTCAGTTATTTAAATATCACATAAAAATATGAAATACTACACAGGAGGATGCATTTTAATATTTATGTAGGTGTACATGTACATTGCTTTTGGCAATTTGAATTGCAGTTTTTTGAATAGATGTTGATAATTAAATGAATAGAATGTGAAATACATATTTCTGTTAAGTAAATATAGTATTTGGTACTAAATATGTAGGATGCTGGTCAGACTATCTCAAATAATTTTGCATTAATAAAAGGTAGCACTTTGACAGAAAGCAAGCAGCTTAAAGAGCAAGAATACAAAAGGTTATGTATTTTGGCAATGCTGCTTTTTATTTCTGCTGTTGAAATAACAGAAATCTGACATACTTTCTCTTCCAAGATTGACTTTCTTGTCCAGCTTGTATAAAGAAAATACATCCAGAATTACATATTCAGGGAGTATGTTTTGGAAAAGCATCTTGTAGTTTGCTTGAAACAGTTCTCTGGAGCATTGCATCATATTTAAGAAAGGTTTATTCCTTATAAGTATGTAAGATAACATCATCCTTAGGTAGATAAGTGCAAAAGCATGATGCAGCTGCTGTATCCACCTAGTGACTTGTCAGAGAGGGATGCAGGTTCTTTTCCCCAGGTTGCCCAGTTGTGCCAGATAAATGAAACACCAGCCTCCTGCCCAAAATCTGAGCTCTCAAGAGGAGCTGCTGTTAATATATCTTTGCTATACTAAGATGGGAGGTGATGGGAAAATTTAGTTTTAAAAAAATTAAAGTTTTCTCAAGTTCCATAATGTTATATGCTGTTGCTTTAAGTAGTACTGCAGCTTATGCATTCAATATGTCAACTGTAAGTATTGACAGTACGATCTTAAACTATTACAGGGAGCACTTGCACTGATGTGCTTTTCTCTGTTGAGAATACACAAATTTGAAGCAGTTTTGGTATATTCTTGTCATAAAGCTCTGATCCAAAGCATTGCTATGGCCCTTGCACATGACTACCCATTTAAACACAGCTGTGAAACCTGTCATTACCTCTCCTGAACACACTTTCAAAAGGTTGACATGCTGTACTGCAATTCATACTGCAATGTCAGTAAAAATGGTACCTTTTAAAGTAATGATTGTATTTTAATGACTACGTTCTCTATTGTTTCCACTAAGTACTTGATAGATTTACAAAGCTATTTTAAAAATTGGATAAGGAACCCTTAATAAATGTTCCCATTGTTTTATATGTATATTTGAAATTTATTAATTACGCAATATTTGAAGCAGGATATCTAATTAGTTTATAAATATTAATTTTTCAGTGTGGCTTAGTACAGGAAATGCTTATGAATTCATTTGGGTCATTACTTTGTACTTTATCACCTAATCATATTAATAAGAGTTCAAATTAGGAAATGCATTATTATTTCAAGCAAGACATGGAGTATTGCTATTCTGATGTGACAGTCAGTTTAGCATTAATAATAGAACTTAAGTTCTCCAGTTTTTATGCCTTTCTGCCTGAACCCAATGATTGGCATATTTAATGTAATCTTACATTGGGGCATAGCTGACCATTGGAAATATTTTTAGCCTCAGCCATCCAATTAAGTATAGGGGATATGGCATCAAAATCCACCACAGCCCTCATTTGGAATTAACTACAGAACTATAAGAAAAATAATCTGAAGAAAATTATTTTTGCCATATAGAAATGGCTGTCTAACTATTGGAAAATATTGCTAAATTTAGCTTTTCTTTTGTGGCAGGTTTCTTTGCAAATGTAGCAAAGAACAGGAATCCTTTAAGTATGAGGCTGCTAGAATTGCACGTATATACAGAGCAATAGATACCTGCAGAAAATATTTCTCCTGCTCAGGCTTCTGCTGTTTGCTTGAACAAGGCTGTCATAACCCCAGCAGAGCAGAGCTGCCAAGGTGTCCTATTGAACTGAGCAGATAGAGTGAGCAGCCTCCTGGGAACTCGAAACCATTGTTCAGTGTCAGAGACTGAGTATAGACTCTGAGCTGTTGGTAAATGGAGTGCTTTTATAAAGATTGCTAATTTATAAAAGACTTGTGTTAATTTGCTGCTTATCTTGAGTTATTATGATTTTATGCACCATTATCCTTTTTTACATTTGTTTAAATATCTAGTATCTGCTAACACATGGTGTTTCAGTCCTTAGGGGGATGCTTGCAACTGGAGCTGTTTTGTTCTCTGCTCTGTAAATCCTTTGATGTATCCACTGAGAAAAGTTTAATGTTCTGATTTACAAATGAATGATGAGGCACGGTCACTTCTTGTTCTGCTAGGTTGTGGGAAAGTATGGTATTTCTTGGGGCACCCCTGGGGAATTGTGTGAATAGGAATTTATCCTAGACAATTATCTTTGTCTGTGTACAATGCCTGTATGTTCTCTTATATATAGGCTCTATGGAATGGAGAAACTAAGGTGTGGAGGATGACGACTGCAAGATAAGGTTTGCTTTGGACTTAAGGTCACCCGTGCTCGAGGTTTTTAATCTGGTTCACATGAAGGATCATTAAAGCCATACTCTCCCAGCTGCTGGCAGCACTGAAAATCATTTCATACAACTATGCTTGTAACAAAGTTCATATACAGTCTGATAAGAGGAGAAAGCGAGTCTGAAAGGAATGTGGAGAGTGAATGTGGAAAACACATAATAGGAAGAAGCAACCATAGGGGTGGAAGAAAGGGAGGGGGAGTTGAAAAATATTCATCCTTACAGGCTGGTGAAGGAGAATGAGAGACTAGGAAGAGGAAGAAAAATAGAAGGTCAGAATGAGAAATGCAATGTTCAGTGTGGGACTAAAGAGGCTGATAGAATTTTAGGTGTAGGAAGGAACAATTTTATATGGGCACATAAAAACAGGACAACTTGTTTTTTAATTCTGCATGGGATATGACTGTAATTTTTTCTATAAAACTGTATGTTTTTAATGGATCTTCATTTTTTTCAGACCATGAGTATTGCTCATTGATGCAATTTCATTTAGAATTTCTAAAAATGTTATCTGGTACCAGACAGCTTAATTTGAGTAATCTCTGTGAACAGAAGAATAGTAGACACAGATGAAACATTAACATTTTTAACAGGAATGGTGATTTCTATTTTTCATCTTGCAGTACTTCAGTAAGGCCAGTGAATACACATCTTACTTCAGTAAGCTAAATTTTGTTGTCATTCTTGTCCTTATTTTCTCCCTTAATCTTTTGTGTATTCTTCTTGTAAAAAAAAGTCAAATGCTCTTAAAATGAGTGGGCCATTCAATAAAGTCATATTGAACTAGAGAGCCATGCTCTTAAAAAAAAAAAAAAAAAATTAAGAATGTATTAGGGAAAATGTTATGTTACCATTCATATTCTTTTCCATGCAGTCAGCTAGAAAAATGTTCTCTCCCATCTTGAGATAAAATAGTTTAATATAGAAAGTGGAAAAAAACCCTAAAGAACAGTGTGCCAGGGAACTGCTCTACTAAATTATCAGTGAGGGTCATACAGTAATCAGCAAACAAGAAGGACACATATTTAGACCAATCCATGTTTGAAAAATATGATTGAGAGTAAATGTACATCTTTAATGATTGTTCTGTAACTCAATAATTGCTCTTAAAGTGTATCTCTTCCTGTAGATAAATGATAGATATAGCACAAAATTCCTGAACTTGTTTTCCTGAGGAAATGTAAGAGAAGCACAAAATAATGGATAAGCTCCAAATTTAGTGGAAGTTGTTTCACATGCAAAGTTATATGACTTAACAGAGGAAGGGCTGCTCTGCTTCTGCTCAGTTTCCTTTCCAGTCTGAGGAAGCCGAGGGTAAGACAAGATGTTGCAGCGCCTGTGCAAGGTTGTGTGATCAATCCAAGGATGTGTTCAGCAGCACTGCGCCAGCTCTCCCCCAGGATCCAATGTGCCCAGGCAGTGGTGAGGTGAAGTGGTGTAGGCAGGATACCAAGGCACAATGCCAGGATGGCTGTGCACACTTCTAAGTGACGGTATGGTGAATGATCTCACTGCCTTGTGATCAAACAAATGGAAGAAATGTTGATCCTTGTCTTTGTTGGAGATCATTATTCTTGATATCAGCAACAGGCTGATATCTAACAGTGGAGATACTGACAGTATTTTGCAGAGGGGAGGAAGTCTATAAAATTACCTGGCATTATCTAGCTGCTCCACAATAGATTGAAAATTGAAAAGACTAAACACAAACTTTTTTCTTTAACACAATACACTTATTAAGTTAGTAAGCCATGATGTTTTATGTAAACTTCATTTCTAAACTCAAGTGTCTCAACAGAGCAGTATGATAATTTTCACAGAGCAGTATCTCTGTTTAATTACTATTTAATTGCAATCATTACTGTCTGGGAGGTATTTTAAAATAATTTCTGAGTGAATAATTTGCATTTTGAAGACCGTTTCATCAAAGAGTAAACTAACTTCATTAATCCAAACGAAACACATCAGAATCTTTTACTGCATACAGCAGAGTATACTAATTATTAAACTGGCAGAATGTGAGGAAAAGGTGACTAAAATTACTGGGTAATTCAGGTTTCCTTCACTAAAGACTGAACTACAGGTCTACTCCTATTTATGCTAGGCCTGACTAGTTCCATATTTAAACTTTATGTAAGGTACAGTATCAAATTACCTTGCAGTGAATGAATATTGAACTCTCCTTCTAGTATATTTTCATACATTTTTGTAGGACATAATGTCAGTTTGGTTCTTCATGATTTTAAAAATAATAAGCTGCAATACTTTAATGCACTATTGTGTATGAATTATTCAACAGCAAGACAATTTCTCTTAAAAACTTATGATTTGGCAAGAAATATATAGGGCACAAAAAATGACTAGGATATGAGGCTAATGTCAACAGTGGATGCTGCAATGCATGAATTTTATGTACTGTATTATCTTTTTCCTGCCTGATGCCTATCACTCCTATTAACTTGGTCATAAACAAGAAAATGCACTCCTGAGTTTCCCAATCTGATGCTTTGGGATTTTTAAGAGTACATGCAGAAATTTCAATTGCAGCAGCTTTCTTTTAAAAGGCAGATGGAAAAGGTGTTGATGATTCTCCACTTTCATTGAATTCATCTGACTTCAGTTGAACTGTCTAAAAATTCAATATTTAGTAAAGCTTGTCTGCATTCTTTGTATGGCTGAACATAGTAGGAAGGAAATCATCGGGTCAAATTTTGTATATTTAAAACAGAAATAATTCTAAGGCAACACCACAAGAGGTAACAAAGGCTTTTCCCTTAACTGCTGGTAATTTTAAACAAACAATATCACAAGTCTTGCCACGAGTGTACTTCAAAATGATAAATCACGGAATTCTTTTTGTGGAGTCTCTGATATATTACAATATTTTGAGTTGACATCTTCCCTTTCTTAATATAATTAAAAATATTCAGTGATCGTAATAAAGGTCTGACAAACGGTAATTAGATGAAATTGCTGTGTGATTCCCTGAACTAATTTAGCAAGCTCTTCTTTAACAATGCTTATTCAGGCATGAACTGCATGTAAACACAGCAACTGCTGTACTGCTTGTGAGGCTAGGAAGTGGTAACTGTCAGTGGTCTTATCTTTGTAGCATAAATCAATGGTCCTTATGTAAAGACCTCACTGATACAAACAAAATGGATGTGAATGAATCTCACATTTTCCCTGCACAGAGATACATCTTCAACATAAGAAGCAGAAACTGCCAACAGCTCATTTAAGTCAGTGTTGAGCACGATGGAAATTGTATGAATTATGTCACACAGAGGATAGAATAAAGTGTTTTCCATGTCCCGTGGAGTGCACACATCATTAGTCCCTGAATATCAAAAGAGAGAGCACAAAAGCCACTGCTATGCTATCATTTGGTTCAGGATTCTTAGTGGTTGAATATAGCACAGTTTATGGATACACAACTGAGTTGAGCAACTTTATGGAGGCTTAGCCTCCTGAGCCTCCTGCAGCGTTAGATGCTGTGTGTTAAGATCCACTGCATAAAAAGTTTTCATGGTCAAAATTAGTTATCTACCTAGATTCCGTGTACTCCTCTGTTATATTTGGAGTTTTATGTATGTTGCTTTGATTAAATACCATTTTATAAAGTTGACACTTAAGTTGTTGACACTTACATTTCCACATCCCATTTACCTTTCTGGGGATCACAGAAATAATAATAATAAAAGGACCAAAGGCTTTGTGACAGCTATACATGGCTGTAGAACCACATATAGACATACATGATGTTCTTGTTATTTTGATCTTAGTAGCTAAAGTTCAAATGTTGCTTCATTTCTTCCACATTTTACCTTTTCAGGTTAAATTTGTGTTCATTTTGCCAAAAAAAAAAACCTGATATATCACACCCAAGGCATTTTGCAGCAGATTTACAAAATCTGCTTGGTTTCTAATATATATCAGTAGTCTGAGTTAATTTCCAAGAAGAAGGCAATATGCCAGGAAATAATTTGCAGGGCTGAACAAGCATTGATTTCTTGATGAAAATAATCCTAAAATACAATTATTGTTTGTGGACTCAATTGTTTCCTTTTCTTTGTTTGTTTGTGTGTTTGTTTGTTTAAATTTGGTAATACACTAAATGTCACTGACTGAGATCTTTAAGACTTGCTGATGTGATTTTTCAGCCACCAGTTCCAGGAGTTTTGTGATGGGGAGAAACATAAAATTCATATATGGGAAACCATGACAGGAATCTCAGAAGAATTGAACTTCTAGACTGAATGATTCATTTAACTGTCACATCTGCTGTAGCAACACTTTCTTCTTTTCCAAAAGCTTATTTGATGACTTTTTTCATGGGGGAAAAAACCTAGAACCTGCTGGAGCCTTTTGTAGAATTCTTCTTGTGCTAGTCTCTTTGCACAAGTGTTGGCCCAGTGACATTTCTGTGCCGCAGAGGGAATGCTGAAATGGTGGGATAGGGTTTACAGCTGCTTCTCAGCACTTTTGTGAATCACCCAAGAAATTTCTGCTTTGCAAAGATAATAAAGAGCAAGAAAGTTACTGATCCTCATCTTGTGCAGTTGACAGATGCAGGGGAGGGAGTTGGTTAACTGAAAGAAGTTGTTAAAAAAAGAGGAGTCTATGGGAACACACAAGAGGCTTTCAATGGAAATGTGCTTTAGAAAAATGTGAACTCTGGTCTCGGGCGGAAGCTATGATTATAGCATGAGAATAAGCAATTGGGAAGAAATGGAATAACAGAGACACTAAATAGGATCACATGGTAGACAATCATATTTTTAGTGTAAACAAATTATATCTTAAATGGATTTTAGTGCTTTTCATGTCATTCTCGAATTGCAGTTCAAGACAACTGGCCAGAATGTTCTAATGTACATTTGAATATGTGCTTTAAAAAAACTAGAGTACTGAGGGGGTTGGCATATCATTAACAGCAGGAGAAGTGGAAGAGATGGGATATTCCTCTAAAACACTTTTCCCTACATTTGCTGTACTAAGACAGGTAATTTTGTCTTGTCTTTGCTCACATATCCAAGTCTGTTTTCATTCATAGTATCTGAGGTTTGCAATCAGTTCACTTGCTCTTCTTGGGTCCTGAGTTGAAGTACTGCCTGGCCCAGAGTACAGCCTGCAACTTTAAATTACTTTTGTTTTAATCATTGCTCTGAAAAGTAATGTAACTGCTTCCCCATTGATATTCGATATGAAGGGTTACTAATAATTTCCAATAATTTTTTTCCGGTTTTCATTGTAACATTCTGTAGGGCTGAAAGCCATAGCACTAGACAAGACAGTTTCTTTTCATAAAACATACTACCAATCTAATTTATTCAACTGCAGGCATTAAAATACATTTTTTTATTATCAGAAAGTGAATGTTGTAGAATTCAAAACATTGCATGAAATTGGGATTGATTGACGGTATTTGATGTAATTTTAAGATTATGTTAATAGCTAAATATTTTTCTGTGTTTACAATATATATTGCAGTTTTCTTGAAAAATACATTTAAATCAGTAACATGCAGAGAAACAGTCTTTGGACACAAGTGTAATAACAAACTGGGATGCACATAAATAGACAATTCTCTTAAGTGAAAATTTTGCTGGGAACCAACTTTTGTGTAATTTGTTTCAATTGATTGATCACATAGTTTATTGATATGTTGCTTTATTCATTTACAGACAGTAAACATTTCGGGGTTACAGATATAGTGTGATCTGTAAAATGAACAAATATTTTTTCTTTTTAGTTCAAGGAGACTGGATGAAATATGGCCACTTGTATAGCTTTCTATAGGTGATCAAGATCCTTCAGAAGGACTTATATGAGAATGAGCTATTCATTGTGGCTTATTTTTTTAGCACTTTGATAGCGAAGATGACTATCATTTAATGGTTCCTTTTTATTTAACATAGAACTCGTGATTAAGAAACATACTTGCTTAAAAAGCTTATTTTTCTACTTATCATACCATATAAACATTCCTAATTTATTGTTTTCATTCATTTTCATTTTCTTGTCTTCAGAGTAATTTCATTTGGAGAAGAAATAAGAAGATGGATTTGGATATACTTTTTTGTATGATTAGGTTTAGTCACAGATAGACATACCAAGCAATATTTACAACTCTAATAGCAGGAATGTAAACACGGAAGTACAACCATATCTGTTCAAACTTAGCAGACATAAGCTTTTCACCTGTCACGTTGTGGTTTCTCATGGCAAGAAACTGTATGGATGTACATGATCCCTAATCTGGAATCTAGGAACCAGTGTCAAGTCCACTTTCCACTTCTGTGAGCTTGACAATGAGTTTACAGTGCTGGTTAAGGGCAAAAGTCACAACCATAAAATAATTTAGGTAGGAGGGAATCTCTGAAGAGTAGGTGTGGCTTTGAGAAGAATTTGCTTCATAACTTTCTTATGTACTGAGGCAAAGTTGACTGGACAGTATTTCCCTCCATACTTCTTGTGCTTCTTGAAGCAGTAATTTGTGCTCATTTGCAATTGTGCAGAACCTGCCTCTACTTCTGTGATGTGTCAAGCTTGATAGAGGTGGCCTTGCAGTGACATAGAACAGCTCCCTCAGCACAGCAGGGTGTATCCCATCAGATCCTATGGCCTCCATAGCTCTGTCTTCTTCTACTGAGGATACTGATCCCCACTACCACAGACCTCTATTATCCCTGGGGAACTGGAAGACCAGAGGGCAGACCTTTCCAGTAAAAGCTAAGGCAAAAAGGCCTTTGAGTATGTTGGTCTTTCATCATTAGATGAAAGACACATCTCTGTCACAGAATGATTAGATCCCTTGTCCTACTGAGCACTGTCTTTTGCTGCCTGAGTAATCTGGGTGTAAAAATCTCTCTTCATCCAATTCACCTCCCTCACTTTTTTTTTCCAGTTCCAGCTGTGCTATGATTTTCTTAACTCCATTTCTGCCAGCAGCCCACCACTTCTAAATCTGTCATGAGTAGTGTGTCCCATCTTCTGGACTTCATTATGTCTTTGGAACTTAGATAAAACGTTATGGTTTATCTCTGCTTGCCTTCGGCTATGCTTTCTTTACTTCCCACATGTCTGAATTCAGAGAGGAAGGTTCCCTTGGAAATCAAGTATCATTGCTGGGCCTCTGCTTTTCAAGGTTGTTGGCAGTGGGATCCTGCTAAGCAGATCCCTAGACAATTGAAAATCAGTTCTTGTGAAATACAGGGGTTTAATTCCATTATTTATAATTCTTATGCTTTTCTTGCTTCTTCAAGAGTTATGCTTCTCTCTTCAAGAGTTTAAACTTCATAGTTTCATAGTCATTGCAGCCCAGATTGCCCTTGGCCTTCATGTCCTTGACCATTTCCTCTGTCCTGTGATGAACAGATTCAGCAGAGCATCTCTCTAGTCAGTTTGTCAATCACCTGCATCAGGAAAAGGTCATAAGCATGCTGCAGAAGCCTTCTGTGTTGTTCACACCCAAGATTATTTCCTTCTCAGTGGGTATCATGTTGGTTGAAGTTCCCCATAAGTACCAGCCATGAACATGAGGTTTCTTTCTGCTGTCCAAAGAAGCCTTTATCTGATTATTCTTGATCATGTGAGTTATAGCAGGCATTTACAGCAATGTCCCCCCTGTTAAGTCTGATCCAAGGCAACTCTCATCTTATTTCAGCCAGTCCTCACAGCACAACTGTTCCTCCTCATCTTTTCAGGAATATAATTATTTTACACCATGTGGATGTTAAGACAGTTAGAAGCTGGGAAAAAAATAAGAAGAAAGACAAAAACAATTTGAGCTCACTCATTTCATTAATTATATTAAGTAATCCTCAAACTAATTAAACTTAATTCCACCTTTGTCCTAATCTGGAAAAAAGTACAAATCACATAGTATTTTTTATGTGAACACAACAGATTATTCTTTTCATAAGTAACCTTCAGTTTTCCAGGTTTTTGTGGATCAGAGGATAAGAGCATAAAATTAAACAATATCAAATCTGGTAAATACATTTTAATATCAGTATAAATGAGTTAGACTATGATGTCGTTCCTGTACAGTAAGGAAACTGGTGACAGGTTCTGGTAACATTTATGATTTATTAAGCATCCCACAGTCATGTGTACAGTTTTAAGCAGAGACAAAAGCAGACTATAAAGCAACAGGAGATAGAACAGGTGTAGTTCTATAAACAGTGTTTTTTATTGTGAAATTCATTGAGCAGAAACATTCATTTCAGTGTAAATCACATGCTTTATTAAGTTCTTGTCAATTCTTCTATTTCTCTTTGGGTTATTAGCATTCAGTATTGAAGTGCTCAGCCACACACTGAAGTTTATGAATCCTCTTGAGTTCTCTTTGCCAATAGGCACCTAAAACTTTAGGTGGAATGAATGCTTATTAAGAGCTGGGTATAACTTGTTTCATAATGTTGATGTTTAAAAATCCACAAAAGAGCTGTTCTTTCCTAATAGCAGGATCTGAAAATTTTGTTGCTTTTATCACTTTATTAATATTTTGTCCCTCTAGTTATTTCAGCTGTGTATTCATGATGCTTTAATAAGCAATGCTTTTCATTGACTAAATTATTATTCCATTAAGCATGGGTAAAAAAAAGATAATCCAGGATCACAAGAGAACTATGTAATTTTCAATTTTGGATACACAGAAAACTTGGGAAAATGAATAAATTTTCAATTATTATTTAATCTCATTAATGTATCAGGATAAATATGAACCCACAGAGATATAAAAAGCCACTTTACTTGAAGGGACAGTGATAAAGGTATGTAAAATATTCATATTTCCTTTTGCAGTACACTGCTCTTTTTATTTCACCACATGTGTTAGTCAGCTATAGAAATTAGTCAATTAGTCAAAAAAACTGAATTGGTCATCCAGTCTGCCTGAAACCAAATATCCAAAAAAAAAGGAGCAATACCTTTCCAATTAAAAGTAAATTGGACACCCTCATTTGGCCAGAGTGACACTGCCCAAATTCTTGTCTCTGCATACTATAAAAAGTAAAAACAGTGCAATCATGTAGGTCTGTGTCTGCTTTTCCAAGTTAAATGCAGAGCAGACTGAAGTATAAATCTTATTTAGGAAGGCAAAAGGCCATACTAGGAAGTTTAGGAACCTAATTATGCATTAAGTCTAATAGAGATCAGAGCACAATAAAAAAGAAAACCACTTCACCTTTCTTACAAATTTATTAAATTGTTTTCTATTGATAATAGAGGCTTTTCTTTGATTTTGATAGAGGGAATTTGTTTTTCTACATTGACATGGTTAATGCAGCACTATTTTGTTACTGTGATTTGTTTTTTCAAAGGAGTATAAACAGCATGTATGTGGTGTTTATTGTATTACATTTTGTATTTTCTTATTAAAACTTGAAACATAGATAAAAGCAAGCCAGAGGTGCAACCTAGAAAAACTAATGTGCTCTGAGGAAAAGCCAGGGAATAGTTTGTAAGTATTTTAGGAATCTCTGAAGTGCTATATATGTAAGAACAAATGATGAAAATCAATATGAGTATATTTTATTATTACACTATTGTGTTTAATGTAAGATTAATATTACAATGTTGAGGGAAAAGTCATAAGGACTATAAATTAAAATATTCCTTTTCAGGAGAAATGGAAATAAAGAACAAAAGACAATTATTCTAAAGACAAGGCAGGCAAAACCAACTTAAGCAGACACTTTATGCTCCTTTCAAACAAAGTATTTGCTAATAAATTTTTTTAATAAAATTTGTTTTGATTTTGTTACTCATACAAAAAGAAAAAAGAACTTCTAGAGCTTTGGATTAACAATGTGAACAGAAAAAAATTTCAAGCATAACAATTTCCAAAGAACAGTCCCATAGAACACAGAAGTTTACTTCTTCCAAGGAAAGGTGTTTTGATTTCTAAACTATTGCAATTTCAAATTCAGTCTCTTGTGTGCTTAAGATAATAAAAGTTTAATCTTCTGCCACTTTTGAAAATAATGCCAGGACTTCAGATTTTACCAAAATGAGAAGTTGCTCCTAGCTGCCAGAACAATGAATCACTTAAATATCTGGAGCTTGATCAAAAAATGAAGTGGCATTAATTATGTGTTTTCAGTAGGAAACTTAGAGGATAACAGTATGTCCCTAATTCTCTACACTTACTCAGTTTTTAGGGAATGACCTTTGATGCTTGGTTCAAGTATGTACAAGTCTGTTTTCTGCTTGAAAACTAAAAAAAATAACTTTTGGATGAAGGAATAGTTAATTTTGGATTCTATTCCAGTTTAGGCTTGAGACATCAACTGGCATCTTAAACAGCCTCAAACATTTATAGGCAGACTAAGGAGTGGAACTTAATGCAAATGAGTATGGAGGTAATAACTAAAAGACAGTTTAAATTTTATATATGTTTATATAATGTATAAACATCATTTAATAGAAATTGTGCTATAGAAATGGAAGAAATTTTTAGTTTTAATATGATGGTATACATGGAAGAAGAGTTTTCCTTTAAATTCTAAATGTACCATTTTTTTCTAAACTAGGATACTGATTAGCTTAGCAGTCCAGGACAATGTGTAAAAAGTACTTTAGTGCTAGTAGTGTCTCATGAGAATGACTACATGGCACAGTCTCTTTTTTGCGGTCTGCAAACGTAGACACAAATGCCTTAATCAGAAGCTACTCTTGCACCTTTGCAAAATCAAACTAAAAAGGGTGCAGAATTAAACATTTTCCAAAAGTATTTTGAGCAGCTGATATGGCTTGAAAATATAACCTGCAGGTTACAGTTAAGGCTAATATCCCAGAATTACCTGATATAATATATGGACTCAAAAGTAAATATATTTACTTGTGGAAAGGCCACTAACAAGAGTTAAGTGATTGATATGCTTTCCAAAAATGCCAGAATATTTTAATTTTTTTATAAAAATAAAATAAATAATAAGGGGATACTATTGCTGCTTTCCCAGAGGGTGCTGGAAAGACTTGATGAAGAAGATAAAAACACTGTTCTGTGTCTGTAATTATTGCTTCTGGTAACTGGCTACTTCTCTGGATTTTTTGTGGGGGTGTTTATTGAGGCGGGGTGGTTTTTGTTTGGGTTTGTTTGGTTTTTTTGCTTTGGGGTTGTGGGTTTTGTGGTTGTTTTTTGTTTAATGCTAAACTTCTAGAAAATCCTTTATTCATAACAAAATTCATTCCCACAGCTATTTTTTATCTTTCACAGTTCAGCAGCAAACACAATTTTCTCTGCTTTCGTCTATCACCATATCTGCATAAGCCATATCTATTAAGTACCATCATGTTAACTTTTTTCCTTAAGTTTATTAGATTCATTTTTTCCTTATATTCAAAGACTGAGTCAGCTATAGTAAGACTGCTCACAAAAGTAATTAGCACATGGCAATAGAGAATTTCAGAGAGTAGTTTTAGAAGAAATTGCAGTGGGGTATGAATGAGTTCAAAGTTAAGACACAAGGCACACTGAATCAAATAAACAAATGAACAAACTATAAGACAGAAATGTATTTTAAAGGTTTTATAGATTTTTCTTTATTTTTTTTTTCTTTTAAATCACCAAAGAAAGAATTACTTTTCTTGCTGGAAACCATGTAATTGAAGTAGATGTGTAAAAATAAAGTGTCAACAACTAGCAAATTTTCCTCAAACAAAGGTGTAGAAGCTGGCTGAAGTGCTATGGCTATTTAGCCTCCTTCATTATTTCACCCAATTTCCTGACAGAAAATTCTGTGGTTCACAGCGGGTAAGTCTGGTTCTTCTTGGCACAACTAAGATATGTGGCCAGTCTAACTACCCTCATTACCCCAAAATATGAATAAGGAACTTATCTCCAAATCTACTGGAAAATTCAGTATCACACAAATTTAGAATAAAATTGCCATGTTGCTACAACAGACTTGTAATATTGGGAAGATCAAATCAAAGCATTATATGTGAAGATTACTGTGGAGAATGTATATTAATTGAGTGTGCCCATTCATCATTTTATTAAGCCAACAAAAGTAGTGCAAGAGACTTGCAATACATCGTGGAGAAAGGCAATAGCAACCAATGTAAGTGTAATGCCTGCAGAGGATCCATTTTCCAGGGGCTGCCTTATTAGCAGTCAGGGTGCTTAAGCTGAGACTTCCAGACAGTTGTTGGAAAAGCTGAAATTAGTTCACTAATCCCCTTCATTGCATTCCTCTGCTCTCCCTTTTATTGTTGTTTTCATTAAAGTTGCAGGTACCTAACCTGGCAATGTATTTCAGTTTCATGTGAGAGAATCAACTGCTCGGTGTTTGATGCCTCATTGGTGAGGTTTGGGGCAGGAGGTTTAGAGGCAAGGAAACAATCTGGTGCAGGTTGCTTTTCAGTTACCATTTTATTAAAAGATTAAACAAGAATGAACTTCACTAATGCTAGTCCAAAGAGATTACTCCTGATTAAGTCAGAGATAGCCCTCCTACTTTTCCTTTTCAGATAGCAGCAAAAAAACCATTTAATTTTATTTTGATTGAGGGCTTCGCACCAGCCAACCCTGTTTCTGCTCCTTTGTGTTATGGCCACAACCATGACTGGGATCTTGTTTCCAGGTGATAATCAGTATTGCCCCTTTGGCAGGATGTTAAATGACTGAAAGGGGTTCAGAAGAAAAATTCAATACTGGCATTGGAAAAAGTAAATGCAGGATAAGGTACCTTTTGGATTATCTTATTGTGACTACAAGCTCATCTTTAGAATATGCATTTGGGCTTGAATTCACTATTTTTTTTCTGGCTTGAATGTGATTTTGGTGCATAAGAATATGCATACTGCATTTTAATGTGCCTATATTAACAATTTAACTATATTTACAGGTGCAAATATGTAAATTTATATCCTGCTAACTTGTCTGTGGTGACCATTTCCAAGTCCTGTTTTAGCTGCATGTTGTATTTATGCCACCTGTTCCCTGCAGATATCTCTGGTTGCCTTCTTAGTTCAAGGGAGAATTGTTTATTACTGCTCTATACCAGCACAGCATATCTAATGCTTTCTACAAAACACTCCAGTTCACATAGCTCTGTCACACAGAGGAATAAATTCATCATCTAGGATGTGCCCTCTCTCACCTCTCACTGATCTCTACAGGAAGGGAAATAGGATCACAGGTGCTTTCCAGCTTCGTTTAAGGTAATCATGTTTGGTCAGCAAGATGATGCCTATTACTGTGAAGTTTTATTGCACAGCTAGGGAGGATACACATTTTCATACCTGAGTAGGACTGAACAATTGTAATACTGCTTATACACCACCTTTGAGAACAAAACAATTACTAAAATAAATGCACAATCATCACAGGCATTTTCTAGATCTAATTATGCAAAGAAACACTAAAAATAAAATAATTTTTATTCATTTTTCTGGTCATATGCCTCACTTCGTAGTTATAAGTATAGCCAGTAACATGAAAAAGCTCATTACAGAAGACAATAGATTTAGAAACATTTTTAATTGCATAGCTTTAGAAATAAAATGCTGATGCTCTCTCCCTCTCAGCAGAACCAAAACCACACTGTGGATTAATGGATGATGACATTCAGACTGTTACAAGGAATGTATAATCAAAATATAGGCTTAATGACTCCCTGAAACTCACTTTAATGTCATGTCAGAATTAAAAAGCTGACTGGAGAAAGCTTTTTAGATGAGTTAAGCTTATTTCAGAGAACAGCTGTGAACCTCTGACCTCTGTTGCCACAGTGCCAAGGGTAGGTGTGGTTTTCTGTGAGGAAGCACTAGTGCATGCCTGGTGTGGCATAGCATAGTCTGCCTTTTTTAGGGACTGAGATTCTAGTAATGTTTAATGGGCAGATAGAGTGCTTTATTTCTCAGGTTTCTTGTTTTACATCTATTCTCAGGCCTCAAATTATTCAGGTTTCATAACTGAAGTGATCAGAAGTGACTGCTGATATAAAATGTTTTGGGGTTCTTTTTCAGTAAGAGTTCAGACCACTGGATAACCTAACATAATCCTTAAACTAGAAAGTAAAAACTAGTTCTAGTCTATTGTAAAAAATAACTGCTTATGAAGACTTCTATTAGTTTTTACCATCAGTGAGTATTGTAATGGGTTGCCATGAGAATCATTCAGGTGAAAATGATTTATACTGTTTCAAGTTCCTCATTTATGAAAACAATCATAATATATTACAGTATATTGCTCTTGTTTCAATTTATTTTCTTTTAGGTAGAGACATGGCCAAAATACAACCTTCTCCATTTTATACTTACTTTTTAAAGTGCTTCTGTGTGAGATGAAGGTGTATAAGAAGGGATTTACAAGAAACAGTTTTGAAAGAAAAAGAAATCGCTACTTAGAATGGACTAAAAACGGGCAAAGAAGCTCTGAGAACAGTAAAAATTAATTCCATCCCTCATGACGGTCCTTGAGTCCTCATCAGTTTTGCTATATATTTCTGTTGTCATATACCAGGACCCCATTATATAAGGCCTGCACCATGACTTGAGTATAAACCTCTGTCTCTACCTATCTGTTCCAAAGACCTTAAACCAGGATTCCCACCAGCTGTAGAAGACTACAAAAGAAGTGCTCTAATCTGTGAATCCTGAGCCAGGGAAGAAACCTAAATCTTGAAAATACTTGTCTTAAGACCCAACATAAATAAATTAGCTTCTGATACAGGATAGAGTGGTGTTTGGTAACACTTAGTTCAGAAACACTTGATCTTCTCATTAATTCTAAAGGAAAAGTTTGAAGGGACTTCTTTCATAAAAAGGAGAACTGATACAGGACATTTTGTTTTTTGAGAGGATCTACTACCACTACTGTTGACTGCTATCCTTGATAATTCTCTCCTGAACTGGCCACAGTAACATAGGAAAAAGGCTTACTCTTCTGAGGAAATTATGTAATAATCAATGAGACTACGCATTGCAGAGATCACATTTATTAATTGGGTAATTTTAACTATGGTAAATCTGTGAATATATTTGAAGGATAAAACAACCTGCATCAATTTGCCAAGGAAAGGAAAAGATTATGTAGGAGAAGTAATATGCACAGACTACTGGAAAGAGGCAATAGTGTGATAAACTGGAAAGCCAATACCTGATTATGGACAGAGATCCTACAAAAGGATGAGCAGTTAAGGGCACAGATATTTTCTGGATTGGATGATTAATAGTAAACCCAGTTTGTTGGTCTGTGTGACAAGATAAGGATATGATTAATGATAATAACTTGACATTTGTGATACCTTGGTGCTTGATCAGGAGGCATTTTCCAAAGGGATCTAAAATTTGTTGATTCTGGGGTTTAGTACTACTTTTTAATTAATTCCCTTGCTTCAGGGCCTTTGCTCCTCGCCTGCTGACACCAGAATATTTCATTTCTGTTACTTAATCTTTTCCCTGTTCATTTTTATTTGGCTGGTTGGTTTGGTTTGATATTGTTTTCCTCTTATTTTTCTCTGCTTCAAGCCCTGGAGATTGACAGGTGAAAATGGCATGTGTGGTGCTCCTAGCATTGTTGCAAAGCCTGTCAAGTGCTCAGCTATCTTCTGTGCTCAAGAAAGAGCTAGCAGTGGATGGGATGAACAGAAACTTACAATACTGAAATTTTGTACCTTTTCCTGCAACATGTCATCTTTTCTTTCCATCGTGAAAGAATACTAGCTAAAGACATTCCTTTAGGACTTTAGGCCTCAAATGGACATACCTGAACTTTTCTTCTTTTACCCTATGGCCTACTACTTTTATGTCACTACTGATGTTTGATGAGACTTTGGCTTGATCACAGGAAGTTCTCTTGCACTGTTCTAGGTTAAAGGCCTTTGCACGGACACTCACAATTGCAGACACCTAAAACCTTTCCTGAAGAACCTCCTGATTCTTTTTTCTGCTCAGATACATGTTGACCTAGGGGTTATTTTGGGTCACAGATGTTGTGACTGTGCTAACGGGGGATGCTGGACCTTTTATAGCTCTGTGGGAGAGACAAAGAGAGTCCAAACTGTTCCTTGAGGGATTTTTAAGAAGTTCTTGATTCAAACAGTCAACAGTGCAATACTCTGGGATTGAATTTATCACCGCCAAGAAGTTTGAGTTCTTAGGGATGAGCTGAAATTGAGTCATTATCGCAAATCATTTCTGTGGTATGTCTGAGATAATGGCAATTTGATTTTATTGAGTGGTTCACATAGGAATTAAATTTCAGCATAAAGTTGCTGGCTTAAGCCAGAAATCTTTTATTTATTTGCTAGGTCACTACTACTATATGTGCTAGTATTATGCAAGAAGATTTCTCCAATGAAAATTCATCTGACTGAAAACTACATTTTCTGCCTAATGGGTTCTAAATTATACATAAACTGTGCAATTTTCAGATGTGATGCAAATTCTTCTGTCACAATGTCTTGTAATATGGAGGCTGTTTCCATTAGAGTGACAATTCTTTACAGATGGACTACAATACCTTCAGTTTTAAAAACATCCACTTGTGCTATCACATACCAACTAAGATTTTTTAAAATA
Source organism: Poecile atricapillus (assembly GCF_030490865.1). Taxonomy (NCBI): domain Eukaryota; kingdom Metazoa; phylum Chordata; class Aves; order Passeriformes; family Paridae; genus Poecile; species Poecile atricapillus. Next base: position 22,567,053 of record NC_081251.1, on the reverse strand, counting down.
TTTCTTCTTGTCTTTATCTTGACTAACAGCAATACGCACTGTTAGAAAAGAGTGGACTCTTGTATTTAAAACAACATTTGGTTCTGGGTTTTATATTAAAAAAAAAAAGAAACACAAAATATATGAAGATCTTACCATTCAGTTTCATGAATGTATGCGTTGTCTGCTTTTTGTTGTAATTTTGTAGCCCAGTCATGTGTTTACATAACTGTGCCAGCATGTGGCACCATAGGCAGCTATCTCCCTCTTCTTCAGTGACACAAATATAAAACTGCTGCTATCAGCCATTAGCATTATGCCCCATTAAAGGATTAGGGAGATGGGCATTTCAGTTCAGATTTCAATTAAGTCTTGAAAAATCAAACAACAACAACAAACAATTAAAGTTTAGAGAGATTATCTCTAAAAATTGGGGTCTGTTTTTTGTTGTTGTTTTTGTTTTTTCTTTTCTTTTGGCCAGAGGTAATTGACAGGCTTAGTAATCTGTTCTGTTGGCAGATCAGTGAACAGGTTTGGCTGTGGCAAAAACTAGGGGACTCGTTCTTGTTTAGCACAGGTATATATGGAAAAAGATACCTGGCCATGGAGCAATGTAAGTGACTCTGTGAGCACCAGTCTCAGAAATAATAGTTTTGTCTAGGGTTAAAAAAAAAAGGATTTTGATTTGGCCTCAGAATTGTATGTCTGTAACCCTGTCATGGCAAGCAGCACCCACATACTGCGTTATGGTGACATCCATAGGCAACATCAAATAATTGTGCTCTTTCTTTCCCTACTGCACACTCTGTAAGTAAATTAGGACTTGGCCAACAAACAGTTTTCCCAGGGACTTCTTAGATGCTCTTTTATCTGTGCTATACTGTCCTCAAATACAAAGCTAAATGGAATTGTCATGAAGCTGATACCACTCCTGGTATTCAAATCAAGAAGTAATTCAGTATAGTTACAGTATAAAGTATGATCTGGAGGGTGCCTTGCTCTCTTTGTGTAGGATAGAACTAGTTATGGATGTCTGCTGTGTGTATCAGCTGTGCAAAGACTTAGGGAGGCAGCAATCTATTCTCTTTTTGCACATCATCCATAAAAAGAGCCATAATGGGCTAAGAAGAGAAAATGCAGTTAAAAGTCCCTTTTTTTTCCCCATCTGTAGACTGTGTTTTGGAAACTGGTGCCAATATCAGCATATTTTTTTCTCTGTGTTGATTCAGAGCAGTATGTACTCTGTTTTACCTATCTCTGTGCAAGTTGAATTCACAAGAATCTGGTGAATTTTTAAAAGCATCTTGGCACTGAAACCTCTGTGGATATGTATTCTTTGGTGGATACCAGTCTTTAAATCATATTTTGTCAAGCAAGTATGATTTTAAATGGCATTCTATTAATGCTATTATTTTAGAGAAATCTGAACTATATTCAGCAGTTCAAAGCTTCAGGAAAGTGGTGAAAAAGGAGTATGCAGTGTAAACTTCTACAATGTGTATTAATGTGGCATTTTTTCTGATAATATGGTTCATTTCACATTACAACCTTATCAGATTTTTGTTGTTTTTTTGGTTTTTTTTGGTTTTTATCTTCCTTTGATGCTGATTTGATGCTGACACTTCACTTTTATGTGCTTATCCATCTATTCTTGTTTGTATTTACAGCAATTCTCCACTACTTTTATTCTTAGGCATTTGCATCTGTTATTAATAGCAGATGGGATGGAGAGGGACATAATTGTGTAATTCAGCAGCAGTCATGTCTGTTTAATCAGTAGCATCTGACACAGCATGCATTTACTGCATGATTGCACCATCATGTTTGACACAAATGATGGATCACTGCTTCAGATAAGTTTTCAGTACTTGTTCATTGTATACAATACTAAATTGTGCTTTTCTTACATCCATTCATCGAAAATTTCTGACCATAATTACAATTCAGCCAGTGCCATCATGGTTCTTAAACAGGCCAAATATTGATTACATCATAGTCCATTCCTCCTAGGATGGCTGATGTATCAGTTTTAGTTTGTAATGACAATCTCACATGAATCTACTGTCATAATAAATATATATTATAATAAATAATAATCTCTCATTTAAAAAAACTTGAAACTTATAGAAGGCATTGTTGCTGACTGATGTCTATGATATTTTCCCTTACAGTAGATATGTTCATTTCATGATCAATGATTACTAAAATTAGCTTTACTTGAATAAATGTGGTTTCTGTTCCCCCTGTTTTTTCAGATGCACCAGATTCTATTTATCTGAGGTGTTTGAATTTCAGAAATGTTTATCACTCTTCTTTTATATTTTCTTCATTGTTGAAATATAAAATATTATATTTCATAGCATAGTTTTGAATTCTTTGTTTTCAAGTGTACTTAAATATAGCAAAAATAAATCTCATAAACTTTAAAGTCTATGTCTATACCATGAAATAAATGAGGCAGGAGTGTGTATTCGTGCCCCAAGGACACGTGTTGGGATGTGGCTCCCATGATGTACAGCTAAACAGTGATCCCTCCCCAGCAGGGAAGATTTGCACACAAACAACTGCTGGGGAATTCTGTCACCATCCACTCAGCTATGTCCAGGAAGGTGCATCTATACTAACAGGTTAAAAGGTGCTGCTGCCAGGGCAGTGGAGCTTGGTCATGTAAGATGTTAAGTGTCTGCATTGGTCCCTGGCATAGTTCTGTCATAGCACTCTCCTGGACAATCCTTCCAAAGCACAGTCTGGAAAATCCTCCACACTGGGACTTGCTCCTGTCCTGAAGCCAAGGGAAATGTGCAGCCTTGTTTATTATGGACTGCAGGGAGCAGACTGCAGGACCAGGCTGCTGCAGTTCCTGGGGCAATACCAGGACCCAAACCCTAGCAAAGAGCATGTAAACAGCTTAGCAATACAGCTGTGTCTGTTAGTGTCTGAGCCAGTGCAATACACAAAAACTGCACAAGCAATTAACAGAGATTCCTGCTGTGCATGATTGTAAAGGAAATGCAATGGAAAAAAAATGTGCTATTTAAGATGCTGCAAAGATGATTAATTTAGTTCTTTCAGGTATAAACCAAAGAAACTCAGATACAGTTTCTTAAAACCCGAATATACTTGAAGTTTTCATTATTTCAATGCTGTTCATTGGAACTCTTAAGATTAATACTTATAGTGGGGAAATATATGATGGAACAGTTGGTTAAAACATGATGCTAACAACACCAAGGCTGTGGGTTCGGTCCCCATATAAGCCATTTACTTAAGAGTTGGACTGGATCCTTTTGGATTCCTTCCAATTCCAAATATTCTTCGAACTTGTGAATCATGTCAGCTACACTGAACAGAATCTGGGGACAGGAACACCTCGGTTTTAAGAGCAATGACTGAAAAAAGATACTTAACTTCTTAACTTTGAAGTTCTGTTTATTACAAGGAAATTAAAACATAATAACCAAACATGGGGTGAAGCAAATGGAAATGAAAGAGGTGAAGTCAACTTCTGTTCTCCACTCTTTTTCACTCTTCTCAGGAGTTTCTCAGTTTGCACTTGTCCTACAGATAATATCTGCTTGTTACCTCCCAATCTTTTCCTGCTCCCTAAAACCTGCTTCCTGTTAAGCCTGGCATTTTCCCGGGAATGCTTTAGAAATTTCTGCATGCAGCAGCCTACTGAATAGCCACAGAATTCTGAAGCCATGAGCAAACCAATGAAATGTGTTTTATCTGTCACAAATCATTTACCAGGGGATAATGAGTTAACTTTGCAGAGGAGTACACACATTGTTAAACTTAAAAGAAAAGGAGAAATAAAAATCACAATTTTAAAGGAAGAGAAGCAACAATGTCTCAGAGTTCTGCCATACATCAAAATATAGATGTAGATAGGTGTGCATGAGCAGAAACGATGCTTCAAAACTGTGAACCCCTGACTTCTCTCCCCTACAGACCCTGTTCCTCCTCAGACAGAGGTGTCAGCAGGTAAAAAAAGCATTTTAAATCTGCATAAGGAAGGATATGATAAATAGGAAGGAAGGAAGTCTAATTTAAAGTTACATTTCATACATGGGGACATGGATCAGGTGATAAGGACAAGCCTGAGCCCTTTCCCTCCTTTTGTTTATTGAAGGTGCGCTGGTGGTCTTGCAAGGAACAGGTAAGAATTAGTGATGGTGTTGGGCTGATTCTGCTGAGGCTTTTAGGCTTTGATTGCAAAAAATAAAAAGATTAGAAGTGACAGTGGAATTATTGTGCCATAATTGATCAAGATATATGCAATGGATACTGGCAGAAGCCTTTTGAAAACAGTTTATTATTTCAATAATACTTACTTCTCTTACTGCAGCTTGTGCATTTTTTAAGTGTATGATTTATAGAACTCTCCATTAGAGCTGAAAAGCTTTGTGCAGTTGATGGAAGCAATAGTCAAATATTTCAATAACTAGCTTCAGGCAAGCAAAATGTGTGATTCCTGGAAATTCTTTTTTATGAAGGGGCATTTTGCACTACACTTCTTCCTACTCTTGGCTTAAGTGTTTTATATAATTTTACCCTGAGTGAATATATTGTTAATTTAACTGTAGCAGGTGAAGTAATGTCATTTTATCTTACGGCAAAATGTGTCATACCCCAAGGGTGAGGAAAGGTTAGAATTGATTGAACTCCTCTGAACTTTGTGCAAAATAAAGGAATTCTGCATCTATACAAATTTTTAGAGCTACTTCAAGCCATAGAAATTACAAGAACATAGCAAATAATTATTAGCCAAGTTTGTTGTGCATTTTTCCCTATCTTTGCTTACAATTAAGCATAGTAGTAACTTCCAAATGTAAAATAATTTATGTGCAAATAATTTTTTTTTTTAATATTTAAAGTATATGAACCAGGATAAATTATGTATAGTAGGATGACTGCCCAGAGACTGTGTTTGTAGAAGAGGTAGTTACTGGCTGAAGATAGACACCTGGGGCTTATCTCAGTTCCAGTGAATTTAATGGTGTAGACCTCAGTACTGAGTCTTGATTGTACTGTTAGGGTGATACAATGGTCCCATGTGTGATTTCTGTCTCCAGTCAAATAATTTCTGGCACAGTTCAAAAGAGCATTTCAGAGGCAATTTGGGGGTTATCATCTTCTTTTGTATTGTGCTACTTAGCTTAAGGGCCATAAAAAAAATAATCTCTGGCATGATTATTTTACTTATATATGTAGCCCTTGTAGTACTGGAACACACTTAGCTAATTATTAATATTCTCCCATGATTTCTGATTATTATTATAATAAAACTTATGAGAGAATGAAAAATTAAAATAATGCTTTTACTATATGAAGGACCTAATAAATCTGAAAGACAGGTCTTGGGTGAGACGCCATTAGAAGTGTAGCATAAATGTCTAAGAAATGGATGTTGCTTTCTGTAATAACTTATGGATTAAAGTGTTTTCAGTGCTTCACAAAAGAAACCCATGCTTTAGCTCTTGCATTCTAGGTCTTACATTTATAAATAGATATCAGAAACTTGTGTCCAGTATGTCAGGACATGTGGAACATGAGTATCTGCTTCACTGAGCTTATATGACCAAGGATTATTTTGATGCTAAAGGGAAAGTGGTAAACAGGAGCACAGAGTCTGCACCTGATGTGTGATGTGTGAAGCAGTGCCAAAAACAAAAAGTCTTGAGCTACTAATTGAAGTGCTATCAAAAAAATAGAGAGACAGAGCTTTGGAGAGGACTACCTGGATTTTGTGATTGATAAGAAGTGGAAAACTAGGAATGTGAGGATTTGGAATATTCACTGGAAGCTCAAGTGACTATATAATGTTTACAAGGAATGTTTAGGGGAAGGGAACTGGGGAGATACCAAGGAGATACTGGGGGCACGGAGAGGAGGGTATGAAAGAGCTGATCTTATGTAAACTGGGGCTGGATGGTGCACTTGTGCAACTGAGATTTCTGCCAGTACTGCAGACTACCCTGCCTTATTTAAAGATCATAACTGTTTCTGCATGATCTCATTCTCCATCCTGTGTGTGTGATTACCAGCTACCGGGTGAATTGGCCTGAGTGCAGTGGGTGCCAGCTGTCAGGGTCAGACAGGGGTGCAGGTGCCCTGTACTACAGTGTGAGCAGCTGGGGAGCTGGGGGACTTCCAGCTGCTGTGGGGGAGTAGTGTGTGTCCTGAAAACCAGCTGCTAGAGGGACTAGAACAAGCAAGGGCCTCAGCACTGATGGCTTGAGTGGGACCATGGGTCACAGCCTGGGTACTTGGTGCTGGCTGCAGTGACAGTGAATGTCTGCATTACCCCTAAAACAGGTGTTCATGGATATTTGCCAGAAAACTCCAAGCTGAACTCACCAGCAACTAGGAGGAGACCCCAGATTTGGGAAGGGTGTCAGGTGGATGGAAGGTCTGTGCGAGTATTTGAGGGTAGCCACAGGTGTGGAATGCTGTGGGAAAGGTGTGTATCTGTTGGCAGTGACCACTGGGATGGCCAGCTGGTGAGTTGGCGACCCATGGGGTGGGCAAGTGGCATGGATACACCCACATGAGTGACTTCCTGTCAGTGCCAGCCCAAGAGGAGGAGGGGTTGTCTGTATTTCTGTCAGTCCTGGTAGCATTAGGCTGGGCTGTGCGTGCCTTCCTTCTCTGTGGCAGGCCCTGGTTGTGTTTTTCTTTGCTTATGTCTGGGGAACATGCACTTGGCTTTGCTGCTGGTTGAACCTGCAATGGGAAAGCAGCAGCCACATCCATTGGTCCAGTCATGAGGAACCCCCGATCACAGAGCTGTTGGAAGTAGCAGCAACTAATAGCAACCCTTAACAACATATGTTTCATGTACTGTATAAGAGGAAGGGGGGACAAAATGTTTAGTCATTCTGGTTAAAACAGTTCCTTGAAAATGGGAAGGTTAGAAAGTATCCTTTTGTGTTCACGGCATTGATGAAAGCCATAGAGTGCAATCTGTAACCGGGTAATAGAATTCATTCTTTGGAGTGACTGAAGACCTTGATTGTTTGTGAAAATCATGAAATTAAGTTACACTGTATTCTGAAAGGTCTGTCATGTTCTGAAGAACATTCAGAAATAGTGTAAGCTGTTACAAGTTTTGTTTTATTTGTGTTTTGTTTATTTGTTTTAAAGGTCCAAACACAATTACTTTGGTGTTATTCTGTAATATAATGAGTAAAATATTGAAAATGTAACCATTAAAATAATCTGTATGGAGGCCAAGATTGTGTCTCAGACTCCTGATGAGCTGACACTTCGAGCATTTGAGCTTCTCAGTGCCAGTCATCTGCTCAGCAAAGAATGCCACTGCATGACTGACGGTTCTCATCTCAGCACGGGATTGACCATACAGCTCTTTAAACGTGTTGTGACAGAAACAATCTGAAGCCAGCTTCAGCAGGGTTAGCACATGAAATTACTGATGTCAAGCCTCAACAGTGCCTAGTGAAGAAATACAATGCTCTTGTATGACCCTCATATTGAGGGAGAAAATAAAGGAATATGTCTTTTCTCTTGCAATTCTCATGGTTATAAGCAATTATAAATTTGTGAATATAGGATCAAGAGAAGGATCTTTTTATCTCAGAAGCATAAACTGCAATCTAAATATATACTGATGCTTCACTAAGTGAGTGAAACACTTAAATTCTATCAATACTAAATGTAATTGATGTAAAACTTTTTAAAGAGAAGCTGTGGGCTAATTTAGATCTCTTGCTATTAAACAGACATGCTGGTTGTGTGACTGGATTTGTAGAGAGCCAGTCTCCTGGCAGTAAAGAACAGGCTACAGCAGTAAACTGAAGTTAAATGAAGGTTCATCTGCTTTCAAGAGAGACTCAGGAGAGACTCATATACCTGTGAGACAAGATCTGAGAATACAGGTGTAAAATTAGTTAAACTTGTGAATTTCTCCAAGTGTTATTGATCTCTTACCTGAATCAGTTTCCTTAGGGAGGGAAAAAAAAAATGGTAAGGGAGTGGACAGACCTAATCCCAAACAAATCAGAGAAAAAATCCTAAAGAGAGGAAATGCAAGAGTTTGACTAATTTGCAATCCAAAGCAAGCCATGTGGTTTTGGCATTCTTGGGGGTGCTATAGCCAAAGAAGGAGCCCTGAGATGAAAGTACCGCATTTGTCTGTGGAGATGTTGTGAAGCTTCTGAAAACATTTACCTGAGACGGGCTTCCTTTTGATTAGAGCTAGATCCTTTGGAGGAGTCATGAGTATAAATTAGGGTTTGGGTTGTGCTGTAGAATTTTTTGGATCCTAAACTCCAGAGAGAGTGTGAGGGAAAGTGAACACCTCCATCTGAAAATTAGTCCATATGCTCTTGGGTTCAGAGATACAATAGCCCCCTGAGAAAGCATAACATATATTTAACACTTTTAAAGAAGATTGAGGCAAATGAGTTCATCTGGGATGCAGAATCTTCTTCTGAATGATGAAAAATTTTATTTCTAAAATGTGATCAAGACATGCTCTTTTATTTCAAATGGAAGTGACTTCACCTGTGTTGTTCTACTATCCTAAAGAGTATAATATTTAGTGCAATTCACTCCTTGGTACATGTCCTGTTTGGACTGTTCTCCTCAACTGGCTGTTAACCATCTCTGCTGTGTCTGAAGCTGAGTTGGTTCTGCTTAAAATTAATTTAAAACCAACCAAAAAGTATAGAGGAGACTGTAAAAGTAGGTAAGCTTTAGAGCTATGCTTCTAATGCTCACTCTTTTCTTCCTGTACTACTTCTGTATTTGCTTCTGCCATGTGACAGTGATTCGGCAGGAAGAGCTGCAATTATCTTTATCCCAATAAAGGCTAAATTACTATGGCAGTAAAACTTAATTCACTCCTGCTCAAGAAGGGCTTGAAATTAGGGAACTTGACTTCCTGGAAGAGTCTTTCTTTGGATAAGTGAAATTTTGTAGTTTTGGAATTTCTTTTTCTTTTCAAGCCTTTTATTTAAAAAATGAAATAAAATACACATTTTGTTGGTAGCCCAGTTGCACTATGACATTGTTACAGCATACTTGCCAGCCCATCCAAAGGCATAAGTATAGAAGCAACTGGTTTCTGCTTTAGGTGGGGTAAGTGAAGGAGAAAGTTTATAGGCTTCTTATATGGGGAAATTGCATAAGTATATGAAAGTATGATTTAATAGCTTTAGTACAACTTTAAAATCAATCACAGAGGTAACTAGTGAATTTTATCTCTAGGAAAGAAGTTTTTTCGTTAGGTGGGTTTTTTTTTCTGATGGTTGGCAGTACTGTCTTAATCCTGTCCCAAAGCAGCCAGGAAACTAAGGTGCTCAATCCAAGTAATGTTCTTTCTCATGACAGAGTAGAGTAGTAATAGCACCTATGTCTGGTGTAAAACTGTGCCATGAAGCAGGCAGTATTCCTTTGCAGAGCAGTCCAGGTTTTGTTAATGGTCTGTGCTAAGAATTGTTGAAGGACAACCTCCAGTCTATCTCTATAGGTACATTTCTGTTTTCAGCCAGGTTCAGTGCAAGCAATGGAAATCAGAGTCTGAACTTATCCTTCTCTGCTTGAGAATGTTACAAACCACAAGTGTAGTTGTAGAGAAGAAAAGGGAGTTGTAGCTGCAAGCTGGTTCTAAGAAAAGGATGCTTTCATTTCACATCGCACAAATAGCAGGGTTATACTGTGAACTTAAGAACCTTCACTGGTAAGGAAAATAATGTTTTATTTTGATTTAATGACTAAATAGTAAGTTTACATTGCTTCCATGTTCATAAAAGTTACATTTGGACCTCCTATAGTACCAGAATTTTCAATATTTCCCTGTATAAATATGCTGCAATGTAAAGGAAATCATAAAGCAGATTTTATATTAATAAAAGCAAGTAGTTAAAAGAAGTATTTAATCAAGCCATGACAATGATTATTCTTTGTTTGTGCATTTCCTGCTGCTAGTGTTCAGGGAATAAGGTGAATATATGGGTATAAAAGACTTCTATTAAATCTTGTGTAAGATTTCAAACTGCCTAAGGTCCTTATTTATTAAAAATTCTTTAATTGTACCTATGACAGTTGTTGCAACTAACCCTCTAGTAACCCCAGACACATGTAATTTAGCTAGACACCTTGTAAAATCTGATTGCCTTTTCTAAAAGCATGTGTAATTACACATAGACTTCTCTTTTTGATCATAGCCTGTTCCTTCCATGTAATTACTCAGGGCCTAGACTCAGTTTTGTAAATTTTTCTGTAGTGATAAAGATCTTTTAGTATTTGTCTGTTCCTGGGTTTTGTGCAATTAAGTTAGGGAAATTTAAGGAGATTTTCTGAGGAATCAAATGCAGGGTAATACCATGTGCTGATCAGAAATGGCATGACAAGAAACCTGCTTTGTTATATTGTGTCATGGGGAAATTTGTTGAGCAAAAATATATCTCTGCTTGGGCCAGTTCCATTTTTCTGGTTGACAGAATGAGTCAGAGCTAACTTCATACATGGCATCTTCCTATGGTTTAGCCCTGGCAAACAACTGAGCCCACACACTCGCTTGTTTGCTCACCCCAGTGGGATGGGGAGTGAGAAAATTCATGGTTTGAGATAATGAGAATTTAATAAGTAAAGCAGAGGTGCATACACAAGCAAAGCAAAATAAGGAATTCATTCACCACTCCCCATGTTCAGGCTATCTCTAAGAAAGTAGGGCTCATATGTGCAATGCTGACTTGGGAAGACAAAAGCCATTACTCTCAACATCCCCTGCCTCTTTCTCCATCTCCCCTCTTTATATGATGAACATGGTGCCATATGGTGTGGAATATCCCTGGGGTCAGACAGGACCAGCTGTCCTGACTGTGTCCCCTCCCAGCTTCTTGTGCACCCACAGCCTGCTCACAGTAGTGTGAGCAGCAGAAAAGGCCTTGACTCTGTGCACGCACCGCTCAGCAGTAGCCAAAACGTCCCTGAGATATCAGCACCATTTGCAGCACAAATCCAAAACATACCAGCTACTAGGAAAAAACAATCTCTATGCAAGTCAGAGCCTCAACAATACCACCTAAAGTTCCCATTAACTTCAATGGTACTGTGTTCTCTGTAAAAAATGCTGCACATTTTATTTTGGTTTCTAATTGTGTCTTTAATTAACTTATTTTGAAATTATTGAAAGCATTATTTTGAAGTGAATGTGCGTCTGTGGAGATTCTCCTTAGGGACTTTGTTTTTTCTACAATAGGTTCTTATTTTACTTCAAATCCTACAGTACATCAGCTTTTAAAATTGGAAATGTGTATAGCTTTTTAACTCTAATTATAATTTGCTGAACAGTTAGATCAAATCCTGGCTATATGATGTAGCTTATGCTCTATCTGTGTAATGTTGGCCTTGTTAACATCCTTATATTTTGCTAATTTATACCTCTGCATGCCTCAGAAGTTCCTTAATCATCTCTTTTAGACTGCAGAAACTACAATTAATTTTTTTTTTTTTTTTATTGCTTAATTGGATGTTCTGTTAGTATGCAAGAAGCGCTTCTCTAGATGGTAGAGATGACATCTAACGATGCTGCAGAGTGAAATACCCTGAATTAAAGCTTTCTCCCCATTGAAGGCACTGGAATATTTGGCTTTGCAATATTGTATAGCAACATCAAAATATTTAATAAATTATAGTATAAATACTTAGAGGGAACAAGCAACCTTTAACACAATAAGTGTAGGGGAGGGAGTCCTCGTTGGGACTCTTTTCCAGCTCCAGTCATCTCTTGTAAAGTTTTGATTTGGTGTAGGTATTTACCCTCATCCTATCTAATCTTGATACCACTTAGTAAAGGAAAAGAACTTTCTAATAGAGTACAGAAATATAATATTATACCATATAAAATAAATAGTGTATTTATTTATAATATAGAATACTTGCAATAAAGAAATGTACAATGCAAGCTTACCCTGATATCCAATTAAATTTTGTATCAATTACTCTTCCTAGCCTAGGACTATATGTTTTTTTATATTCTATCAATTTGACTTGAATTTATGAATTCTAAAAAACTATTCTCAAGAATTTTTAGCTTAAAAAATATATATAGTCATAGTAGAAATGGCATTAAAATGCTCTCTAAATAATAAAGACACCAAAAAGTTGTATCAACAGCAGCCTGAAGGAATGTCCACCCTGAGGTGGATAAATTACTTTTTTTTCAAATCCTCAGAGACATGAGAAATAAGGAATTTAATTATTTTCCAATGCATATCCTTTGAGTATTTTGTTGTATTTAGGATTAAGAAACATAGAAACTAATGCCTTGTTCTTATTTCCCTACATTTTAGGATGAGTACACAGTGATTGCTGATGCATTTTATTTATCCAGACTTTTTGCTAAGAAAGAAAATAGCCACAAATTGTATCTATCAGTCTTCAGCCAGTATCCATCTCTAAAATGATTCTATTCTGCTGTGCCAGAATCCCTACCTGATTGGTTTTGTTTTTTGTTTTTTTTTTTTTTTACTTTAAACACCTTCGGCATCTTTCTTTGAGAATAACAATGGGCTTACACTTCATTTACACTTATTGGTACTAGTTTCCATTAGAATTGTATTTTGCATCCATAGACAGCTCTTTTAAATCCTTTGTTAGCAGTAATACACTGCAAGCTGTGTTGCACTTCTTTCTACTTTCCAGGAAACCCAGCTCCTTTTTAAAGCACTGAAAGATTTTGGACTAGAAATTCAGCAGCTGTAGTCCACATTCCTCATGAACTGCAGGGGTCATTGTTCAGAATGGCAGTTACAGGTGTTTAGCTTCCAAGTGTATACAAAAAACCCCAGATCCTTGAAAAAAATTCTCAAATGAAAAGAGATGTCTATTTACTTGAGTATGAATTTGGGAGTTTGAAAATTACCTGATAATTTTCTTCCAATGTTCCTCTACCTTTGATGCTTCCATCTATCTGAGCTAAAACCTATCTTTTAATAAATGAATGTATTTGATGCACAGAATGTTAGTACCCTGTGGAGGAAAAAATGCTGAAGCTTCCTCTTACTCTCTTGCTCTTCTTTTTTTTATTATTTTTGCTTTTTTTTTCTTTTTTCTTTTCATTTTTGAAGAAGTAAACACCTGGGAATGGGAAGGAGGAAATAAAATTACACCAAAAATTGAAACGGAGAAATGGTATTTTATTGCTGAATTGAGCTTGGGAAAAATAATTTATCAAACCCTTCCCATCCACTGCAGATGCAGTTGATGGAAAGATTTGATTAGAAAGTGCATGTACCTTCACAGAGGAGAAAAACAGAAAAATTATTACACTAGGAAAACCTCAGCAAGAAAGAGTAGCTGTGGAATATAACCAAAATTGCAAGTACAAAATTAGATACACATTTTAACTAAAAGTACAGGAGTAAGATGGCAGTGCTTCATACCTCTTATAAGACTTCTCTCCATTTCTGCGAGTTATGTTTTACTATACAAGTCACTGGGTTAAAATAGAGTAATTACATAACACTTTGTACTTTATTACAGGAGATTTAAAGGTCACCTAAGATATTTGATCTAAAACAACTACAAGTCTTCTAATTTCCTACCGTAATCTTACTTTTTGAAATTTTTTGAACAGTTTAAAAATTCTGCAAGTGGTACATAAATTGAATCTATATTTTCCTGATAAAAACTCCTGACAAGATCTACAAGTTCTCAAAAGATCTAAAAATTTTCAGAACTAAATATGATAACTGGGAAAAAGTGGGTATTTTGGGAGGTTTTTTGCTTGTTTTGTGTCTTATCCAGTGTGCAACTCCCATTCCTCTCCTTGTGAATCTGGGCTCAGTTTTCAAATATCACAAAGGGACATTAGAATGTCTTCTAAGCTGAAAATTCTATCAGTGACTATGTATATGCATGAGTAATTATATGGACAGATGATGGTAGTTTATAGACACAAGACTACCTTGAAATAATGTGTAATGCTCACAATTGGCTGCAACTCACTGGAATGCTATGACTTAGTTTTCAGGTTTATTACACTGTCTTAATGTTGGCCGTAATACATGTAATCTTGCACCAAGCTCCCTCCCTCTCCTAGTTCAATACTTTGTTCTGTTGCCATTGTTAGAAATTCTTGTGCTAACAGAAATTCAGTAGTCTTTTTCAACTTTGTCTCCATTTGTTCTTAGATATGGCATCTGAAAGCAATGGAAGTTAGGAAGACTTTTGTCTGGTTAGCATTTGCAGGCTCATACTTCAACAAGCCTGACATGTAACATGCTCACCACTCTGGCTGTATGGAAAAATAGCAATATAAGGACAGGAGAAGAATTTTCCATCTTAAAAGCTTTAGCTACAGAAAAAATTATAAATAGTTTTCTACCTGGGAAGTCCTCCAGTAACATACATTTCAATGCGCAGCACTCTGTGGACCTAAATGGAACGGTGAATATTTTGCACTCCTCAGCTATAACTGTGAAAAGTTAACATTCTTTTGATGAAAATACCAATTTTAATGTGAGTTTAGAAAGGTGAAATTTTATAAACTTTTATGATTTAGATGACTTCAGAGAAAAAACATATTCCCCATTAAATTGGTGTTGTGTGTGTCTCACAACATGCAACAGACATTTTCTATTTAACCAGCCAAGGTGAGGCAGAGAGTGCTCTTTAAAACAGAAAATTCTGCCACCAAGCCTCTGTTTTAACACAACAACATGATTTTCTGTTGCTTATTTTCATTGCTTTCTGGTGGTCTCTTTTTTCGTACAGTGGCTTACACAAACAATCTATAAATAAGTGAAAAGAACTGATCTGGCTTTGAAAAGGAAAAAAAAAAATCCCTCCAACACAGACGCAATTGCATGTTTGGCAGGATGACTAAGCTGCAGTGGGTAACACCACTGAGATGCTCGTTAGCTGCAGTGTGGGAATAAGAATGAAGAGCACCAAGAAGAAAACAATTTCAGAGAGCAAAATGAACTACATTATGAAACCATAATCCAAAGTTTCTTAATGATACCTTCTCCTGGGCTTTCAGTAAAGTAGATTTCTTGCATGGTAGGTAGAACAAATACCTGGTAAAAAGGGTCATGCACAAATGGGAGGAAAAGGAGAAACAAAAACAGAAAGAAGGTCAAAACCTTATATATACAATTTCACATTATGTTGTTCTTGGCACCCTAGTCAATTAGAAAAAAGAGAATATTTTGCAGACTGAATAAACCAAACTTTGATTTAAATTTTGTTTTGGTTTGGGTTTTTTTTTTTTTTTTCTAATTTTTTCCTCAGTAAAATGAAGCAGAACTTTAGAACTTCTTTAGAACTTCTGAAATATCTGTCATGTAAGTACATATTTAGCATATATTTATTAGGTGACAATATGTGCTGTTTCTAGAAATTATCTGTGGTCCATCATGGAAATCCATCCTAAAACCAAAAACCTTTGGCTTGGGGGATTTTTTTGTAGTCAGTTTTGACAGGAGAAATCTTAAAAACTCCTTCAAAAGCCTTTAAGCTTGAATCGTGCTAGGCTGATATGCTTATATCCATTATGTGTGAGCACTCTGCTAAAAATCCTTCTGCACTGATGGGACAAAGAAGCAGGAATCTAGAGAAAAAAGTTACTTAAATCCACTGCAAACCTAAATTAAATACCATGGTGTTAAAAGTTCTTAATTTTCTTTGCATTCTATATTAAAAGGCAATGAGTAACAAAGTTGTATTGTATCCCTTTAATTAAATACATACTCGGAAAAAGGAAATAAAAATATTAAACTACAAATGTCACAGGTTCAGTCTTATGATGACCTGTGGTTGTTCCCAGGACAAGAATTAGATTGCTCAGAGTAAAACCTATAACATTGTTTCACTAAGTAATAACTTTGCAAGGAATAGAAGAGTGGCAGTGAGAGGCCAGCTCTCTCTAGATATTTCCTCTGAAACATTTGGTGTAAAATTCCCTTGAAATTTCTAAAGCACTTGGCTCCTAAGGCTTGAATTTGATTTGTGTTAGATCACAGTGATTTTTAATGAGTGAAAATTTCCTATCCTGTAGTTACAAATCACAATTTCCCTATTTTTTTTATTATTTTTCATTAAACCTTACTCTCAAACTCGTTTTACACAATGGACATATGGAATCCACACAAATAATGTTCTGCACCCAATTAAAGTCTATACTGGTCCAATTTGTAGTTTATTTGTTCAATAATGGTCTAATCAAAACTCTACTCTGTAGAGGACTAACTCTCAGGACCATCTGTACCTGGAGATGACATAGATTCTCATCTACCCCTTCTTGTAGATTCTGGCTGTTACTGAAACTTACAGACAGACACAGTTTAAAGAATTTCTATACATTCTCCAACTCTGCCATTCTTTAGGACTCTGACACCATCAAAACCAAAAGAAACTCACAATGATTTTTATGTACTATGACATTCTGTCCACTTTTGTTATCATGGTATATTTTAACCAAAAGCACAAAACAGCACATAGAACAGCAGAAGATATTTTCAAGCACCTCAGTTTTGTCACAATCTTGGCAGAAAAATTAGTTTTGTGTCTATTTAGACAATGAAGCCATCTGTGAGGCTGATTCCATATCAAAGGAAGTTTACTTTACTGAAATACTTGTTCAGTGTGCAGCTAAAGAAGATTCTCTGCTATTATTTGTCTAAAAGATTATTTACTGGAAGCAACAAAAGAGAGTTTAATGCTGAAATTGTCCCAGAACTAATTAATTTCATGTTTGTTTCTGTACTACAAGTATGCAAGGGAGTAAGGCTCTTCTCTAAATCTTAAAAAAGAAATAAGTCTCTTCTGCTGAAAACCCCTTAAGACTGTTCCATGGAGATCGTGTTGCACTTCCAGAGACTTCACATACAAGTGAGTCACTAGATCAGGCTAAGGAGACATGATGTACACTGTACACTAAAACTGAACAGAACTGAGTCCAGCTGGCACATTAGAATTAAACTTTCTGAGCTGCAAAACAGGATGGCTCTGTCCAGATTGCTTGTTTGGAACAGTTACCAGTCTGTACCAACTTCTAAATCATTCCCAAGAGTTGCTCAGGAAAGTGCAATTTGGCCCAAATAAAACTCATGCTGTGATCCATCCAACAACAATATAGATGTCTGTCAGTGCCTCTGCCCACGTCCTGACAGGGGGTATAGTCTGCTGTAGACAAGGACACCAGCCCTGTATCGACTGCTCATTCATCCCAGACAAGGAAGAGAAAGAATATCAGTAGCTACTGTGGTAGATGGAACTAAATTTTGGATGGCTATGTGGTCACTGTTGTACCCCTTTGCCATCTGTTAGAGAGCACTTCACTCCTGTTTAGTTTATTAATAATTCTATGATACATCCCACAGTGAACAGAAAGAAGCAATACAACCATCTTTCCATTTACAATGATTATGCAGGGGAGAAACCATAAAATTATCTCTGCTGCCATCTTTGATGGAGTGGGACAACCTGCTCACACATTACCAAGGAGCTTTTGGGGTTTATTTTCAATGCATACCTACACCCACCTGCTTAAATATCCAAAGAGAAAATTTTAAAAAATCAGCTAAAAGTATATCCCCACAGGATCTTAAAGAAGGAAGCAAGGATAAAGTCTGAACTGTACTGATAGCAAAGATCGTATCTACACAAATGCAAAAGACTTAAAGAGATCAAATAGGATTTTTTTTTTTTTTTTTTTTTTTTCCTAAGGCTTTCATAACACTCTGTCGCCTGGAGATGTTAACCTGTTGAATAACTGCCTAGGGCATTTTATGGATTTCTGTAGTCTGAAAGGTGCCAATTCTTGCTGCACTGCCCCTCTCAGGTGTGGCCTGGCACATCGATTTGCTTCACATAAACCCTGGGAGAGAAAGTGATTTTATGTATCTCTCTGCTAATACTAACCTATTAGTTTTCCTCCCCAAAAAGCAGCTCTGTAATCTGCCAGCTGCTAAATGACTGAGAAGTGAAAGCTTTTATATTCATTCAATAATCACACACAGAAGCTCTTTTTTTCCTAAACCACTTTTCAATTTACAAAGAGCTTGTCAAGGTGATAGGTAACATCTCAAGAGACACACATGCTGTGCCTTCATCATTCACCTACATTTTTAATGTAGTTCCAAGGCTGGTTGTGGAATATCTCCCAACAATACAAGAAGTCTTTATGAAACCAACAAAATACTTCAAATTATTAAGTGCCCCTTCAGTATGCCAAATATGTGGCATTTTTGGGTATTAAAAATCTTCATGGTTACTTGCAGTTGGAAAATCAGGTTTAGAGTTTGTTGATATTTATTTTAGATGCTGAATGCTGAAGCAACATGTGTATACTAATAATGCTGTAAGAATTACTACACATTGTATTGTTCCTCAAAATACTTTCACTAGCAGCTAAAAAAATAGTGTACTCATTGTATTTTGGAAACCCTATACTTATGGAGACAATCAATGTGGTAGGAGTTTAAAAATTTGTGTCTGACTAGAGTAGGTAATAGCACGGACATTTTTCTTGGTGTTACCAAAATCTGAAGGAAATTTCCAAAATTTCAATTTCAGATGTGCAATTAACAGCAAAATTAAGCAGCATGGAAGTGCATCTTATTTGAAAATAAAGAATTTTGAATTTTTAAATCTCACAATTATTAAATCTTTCTTCTCAAAATAGTGAGATTTAGAAATCTTATGAGAAATCTTATGTCCTTTATTTGAAGCTTGTAAGTCTCAGTGCCATACTGTATATGTATATACTGTGTCATACTGTATTCATGCTTATCTTTAATTATCAGTGTTTAGTCAAAGAATTCATGGTCAGAAATTGAAATAATATACAGACTAGATATGTAAATCCAGAAGATACAAATTAAAAAAAAAAAAAATAAAAAAAATTGAAAAAGTTATTGTTAGGAATCAAGGGGACATTTTTCTTCTTTCAGTATTTTGGTTTATCAAAACACTATTATCACTGATGTTCTTTGTGAAAAAATGTGTCCTTATAAAACTTACAGAGTCCTGTTGGGCAAAGTGCTTCTGGCATCCTCATATGTAAATTAAATAGACATGCACAAAGAAGCTGGTCATAAAGATTGCCCTAAAGTCAATGTAATTCAGGGTAGAGTTGTGCAGTCAAAGTATTTTCTTCTGACTGATCCTGCACATCCCCAGAGAAAGGTGATTTAATACTACTGAGATTTAAAGTTTCCATTATAATGGAGTTTGGGCACTGGTAAAAAGAATATTATTTAAAACTCTTCAGGCCATCTAACTTTAGTCATGGTCACAAGTCTGCAGCCCTTCCCACCAGCACACTGCCCAGCTAGTGACAGATTTCAGGTGTCAGTCACCCCAAGAGCATCCTCTCCAGAAGGTCTGACTGCTGGGACTCAGGGCTTTTCCAGAGAGTTCCTGCCAGCGCTGCTGATGTCCCAGCCTTGATGTGGGTCTGTGCCCAGCCCCACAGCTCTGTGCACCCATATCAGTGCTGGGCCTGTCCCAGGACACGACCCTCAGCACTGTCCTGTCCCCCCAGGCTGTTGCTGGTAAGATCCCTGACCCAGCCAGCCATGCCAGCCATGCAGCACAGATTGTCCTTGCTGCTCTTGATTTCATGTCTAGAACTTGAGAAAACTTGTTCTATTTCAAGACAAGGTAGGTTGCTTCTTACAGCCAGAGCAGTGGTTTCCATGTAATACCATCATAATGTCAGCAATTCAATCTATTGCTTTTACACTTGAAAAAGACAGAAAATACAAGTTATGAGACACAAATCCAAAGAAAAGCTTTGGTTTACAGCTGTAAGAAACTCACACACACCTGAAATATGGGTCTGCATGTGGAGAAGGAAAACCCCAAAGAAACTAAAAATCCCACATTGTTTGTGTCTTCCAGAATTTCCCACGTCCTCTATCAGATCATAACAGTATGTATTTTGCATTTTTCCACATGTAAAATTGAGAAAAATACCATTTTAGAGTAAAGGAGGCAAGGCATGTATGAACAGCAGGCATCAAGCTTGCTCAGCAAGATCTTGACCTGCAAAAGGGCTTCATATCCAAAAGTTATGAATCTTCTCAATTCTGACATAGTTTGATTGCTTGGTTAAACTGCTGCACAAAAGTTTTGCCTGGCTTATTCCCATGGACCATTACAAGTACAACACTGCGATATTTGTGGTAGACAACATGCAAAGGTGAATTTACTTTCTCATAAGTACACACACATTTCTTTTGGGAGTGTGACACTCAAGAGATAATCAAATAAATGTGATTAAAAGAAAAAATAAAAAAAATACTGGTAACACAATGATGACAATTAAAAAAAAAAAAACCAAAAACTATAAAAGGAAATATGTAAGAAGATGTTACTAAACCATTTCAGAAAAACACATATACCTTGTGTCAACCAGAAATCACATATCAATGAGAATGGCATGAAGTGTGGTAATGGCTATTTATTAAATTATAGAAACAGTGAAAAAGTACATTACTGTTAAATAAAATTATTAGCATGCAAGCAATACTTTAATCCAATATTTTCTTAACAACAAGAATAATTGACTATTTTTCCCTCTAATTCCACCATGGTTTTGAGATTTCTTTGAATATTTATCTGTCAGTTTGACTAACAGTTGTAGATGATGTGACCAAACAGATGATTTGACTTATCTGCTGCAGCCAATGGAATCGACTTGAATTATTTCAGGGGATAAGACTAATTCTGTAAAAATCAAATCTTAGCTGTCAAACAGCTGTCAAAAGGAACAAGACTGTTCCTATTAAGTACAACACTGAATTAAAAGGAAAGAAAGTACGAGTCACCTGAGCGGCTGTAAGGGAGAGGTCAGTAAATATTGGATGGCTTTTACAGGTAATCAGGACCTCTTCTTATTTTAATTCAAAATAACCAATGTACAGATTCATTGTTTGCAGGTCCCATCATAAGCTGGGCATATATGCACACTACAGTGATAAAAAAAAGTTTTTGCGCACATCCTCCCTTTGAATATAAACTTCATAGGAACTCCCTGAGCTGACTTTTCTCAAAACAGAAACTTGTTAGATCCTGTCTACTCTTTATAAAATGTAGAATTGTTATCTTACTTATTCCTGTGTTTTATGTGGTATTAAATAACACAGGAAACTCAGGATTTCGTCTAGCACTACATAAAGTAACCTTACAGTTTTAACATATACTGTAAAGTTTAAAATGCATTTGATGGCTTAAGTATTCACAGGAGGAAAGCTCATTTACCTATCAGTTTTACAGCTCCAAGCAGGGCAGCACTGTGTAAAAGATACTTTGTCATTCCTTGCCCTTCGTACCAGGCTGATTCCCCTACTGCTGGGGGACTAAGACCTATGAACTTTTGTGATGTACAAGGCCAGAGAAAACATTACATGGATGGAAGATGTGGACAATATCCTGTCCTACCAAACACTACTTACAGGTTTTAATTGCAGGATGTTATTTTGATACCTCATTTCTTCCAAGACCTCATTCCTTTTAATTTATGTAAATAAGAAATCATACTGACAAAAATTAGAAGTGAAGCAGAAAACCCCAAAAGACTCACTATAGTCCCCATAAAGATCACTATCAGCCCAAATCTGTAGATTTTCTGTAGGTCCATTTTAAAGATTTGTGCTGAAATTTAATAACCCTGAAGCATTTTTATTATTCACTGCATTTCATTATAATTAGGGTAGAATAAGGGTCTAAAGTACAAGAGGTCTCACCCACAGCCACATGTTCATAAAATCTGAGAGCTAGGAATTAAAACTATCATAGGTTAGCTTTTTTCTCTCCATTTGCTTGCCTGTTTGTTGCGGTTTAGAAATGCTACTCCCGAATTTAGTGGCCCTCTCCTCCCCATCCATGAGACTCTAAAATGTGTCTGAAGAGAACTGGAGGCACATATAGTAAAGATGACAAGTTGAGAGGAGAACAACATACTGGAAACAACGATGAGATAAGAAAATGAACAGTAACTGCAACAATACCAATAACAAAAGAGTACAAAAAAAGGGAGATTCACACACAAAATGCTCACCCAGCCCAACCAGATGAGACTCACAGTCAGTGGTACCCCACCCTCACTGCTCCCCTGTCTGCCATCCATATTCCATGAGAAGGAACACCATTTGCAGAAATGAGAGTGCTCTTTCCTTCCACTCCTGGATATGTCACAAAATAGTTTTGAATAAAATTAGGTTCTTAGCCATGCCCACACACCTCCAGGCTCTGTCTCCTCACAGTTGTTGTGAAAACTTAGACCTGTCCTTGGCTGAAATCAGGACACTGGTACAGGCAAAACTCTGTGGAGTTTGCTCACAGTGGTAGGGACACAGAAGGAGCAATGAGTGGCAGCCAATCATTCAGTCCCACTTACCTCCCGCTTTCATGCCTCCAAGCAGTGCTACACTGCTTATAAGGTACTTTAGATTTGCCCTGTCTTTCCTTAACTTTGTTTTTTCTTGGCTACTAATTATCTAAATTCCTCAGCACAAAGATGACTTCTTCTTAATCCTGCTCATTGCACTGTGCTAAGAAAGTATTGTGATGTGCCCTGTATGGAAAGTGGCTTTGGGTTGAAAACAGTAATATCATGTTTGAATGATCAACAAGAGGGAAGAAACCCTACACCAGTTAAGGATATCACAACAGCATGAGATGACCTGACATCTGCAATCTGTGGGAGGGAGGGAGGGAGGGAAAGAAAGGGAGGGAGAGAAAGACAGAAAGAGAAAGAGAAAGAGAAAGAGAAAGAGAAAGAGAAAGAGAAAGAGAAAGAGAAAGAGAAAGAGAAAGAGAAAGAGAAAGAGAAAGAGAAAGAGAAAGAGAAAGAGAAAGAGAAAGAGAGAGAAAGAGAAAGAGAAAGAGAAAGAGAAAGAGAAAGAGAAAGAGAAAGAGAAAGAGAAAGAGAAAGAGAAAGAGAAAGAGAAAGAGAAAGAGAAAGAGAAAGAGAAAGAGAAAGAGAAAGAGAAAGAGAAAGAGAAAGAGAAAGAGAAGGCGGGAAGGCGGGAAGGCAGGCAGGAAGGCAGGAAGGCAGGAAGGCAGGCAGGAAGGCAGGAAGGCAGGAAGGCAGGCAGGAAGGCAGGCAGGAAGGAAGGCAGGAAGGCAGGAAGGCAGGAAGGCAGGAAGGCAGGCAGGAAGGAAGGCAGGAAGGAAGGAAGGCAGGAAGGAAGGCAGGAAGGAAGGCAGGAAGGCAGGAAGGAAGGCAGGAAGGAAGGAAGGAAGGAAGGAAGGAAGGAAGGAAGGAAGGAAGGAAGGAAGGAAGGAAGGAAGGAAGGAAGGAAGGAAGGAAGGAAGGAAGGAAGGAAGGAAGGAAGGAAGGAAGGAAGGAAGGAAGGAAGGAAGGAAGGAAGGAAGGAAGGAAGGAAGGAAGGAAGGAAGGAAGGAAGGAAGGAAGGAAGGAAGGAAGGAAGGAAGGAAGGAAGGAAGGAAGGAAGGAAGGAAGGAAGGAAGGAAGGAAGGAAGGAAGGAAGGAAGGAAGGAAGGAAGGAAGGAAGGAAGGAAGGAAGGAAGGAAGGAAGGAAGGAAGGAAGGAAGGAAGGAAGGAAGGAAGGAAGGAAGGAAGGAAGGAAGGAAGGAAGGAAGGAAGGAAGGAAGGAAGGAAGGAAGGAAGGAAGGAAGGAAGGAAGGAAGGAAGGAAGGAAATGGGTTTTGAAAGATTATTGCCTTACTTTAATTAGTAGTAAGGGTCTACAGATATGATGACAAGCTGCTGTTAGCTGAAGATAAGTCTCTATTAAATCATCAGTAGTGTACCTATTACTGAAGCTGATATTTTCCAAATTTAATCTTCCATTACTTCTTTTCTTGTCTCTGAGTCCTAAAAGGTTTTCCCTGACCTCTAAGTAGTTAGATTTGAGAAAAGAAATGTGGTACATACAAGTCCTGCCGTTTGTATTTATCAAATAATACAGGAGATTAGATACTTTGCATTAAGCTTTATCTGTTCAGATTTAAAGATTTTTTTCTTGAATGTGTTTTGCTGAAACAAAGATTTTTGATTATATTTAACAAGCATTACTTGGAGTGTATCTACAAGATTTGTATACAATGTCATTGCAACTTTAAAAGTTAAAGAGTAAGCTCATGTCTTATTCTCTTAAAATTACTGTCCTTTCCTCATATGGCAGGTCATAATAATTCAAAATCTCATTTTATTTTGTAGCAACAATCATTGCAGAGAGTGTTGGAAGCAATAGAAAGAAAATCTGCTTGTGAAATCTCTTACCAACTATTTTTATTCACAATTCATCTGTACAGTTGTAGTATGTATCTTGTTCTCTTGCCCTCAGTGTGGTCTTTTTCATTTGTCTTTGTACCATAATTCTCAGCCTGGATCAAAAAGATTCATGTGTCAAGAGATTCCAGAAAAAAAAAAAAATAGGAAAAATAGTCTTCAGATTTCTAGATATATAAAATTTATGTATAGTTGCATAAGATACATGTAAATCTTTTTAAACTCCATTGCATTTTCAACAGTAGCGAGAATATAAAAAATCTTTATTGAGCAATATATTTTATTTCATCATGTTAGTATACCAAGATAGTCTTGGTACATTCCTGTCTTCCATCTTTAAATAATTGTGCCTTTCCATGTAAAGTGAGAAGTCAATTAACTTCCTTATTCAATTTTAACCATCTCAGTTTTCAAACCCAAGCACCTGTGTCTTGTCAGGCTGACAGGACAGGACATCTGTGAATGGGTCTCTTAGACCTTTGTCTCCAGTTATGTCAGCCAAATGAGGAAGCTTCTTTGTTGATAAGACTCCTTAATATACAGGGAGTAACTGTTATTTAAAATTATTTTATAAATTTAGGTCATCTTCAAACTAGTTACACTACCTCCATTCTCCTTGCTTCATATAGCTTCATGGAAATTACCCAACATTTTGTTTTTCCACTAAGAACATATCTCATTTTCCACCTGCTTGTAATTGTGACTTGTTCTCCTTTTTTTCCTAGCCTTACCTTCAGAACTAGTACATTATTTCTTATGACCTGGTGTTTGCCTTGCAGTGTTTTCATAATGACTGCATTTTAATCTTCATTTCTCAGATTGTGGCTGTAAAAACCTTCCAGTATCCTTTTAAAAGCTCTCCAGCTCTTGATCACTTAAGGAATCCTGCTCTGCATTTGCTTCATACTCAATTACTGAAATAACTCTAATTTGAACATGGGTAATCAGATTTGTATGTGGGCCTTCACATAAGGTCATAACAGTTTCTTGCACTTACCTTTTTGCTTCAAAAGTGCCTCTTTTAACACACAGAGATGTTGTTTTTACCCTCATGTCCCCAGTGCTTTCAAAGACAGGATGGATGATTTTTTATGAATATAGGTCTTTTGCCAAATGGGATCCTCAAAAGTGGTCAGGTTAAAAAAGATGCTTTATTGGATTAATTTGTTATCATATGTGAGGTGATGAACTAGAGGTAGTCTTCCAATTGAATTTTTGTTATTGACTGTTTGTAAGTTTAATGCTGTGGAAGGATAGTTAAGACAGGGGTTCCTTCTTTGCTAGAAGGTCTTTCTTTGAATGCAAAGGGCAGATACTGTGCATGCTTATGACGATTGTACTGACAAACTGGAAGACAGACCATAGAATACACTGAACATTTTAGAGGAGATGGAAGGGCATTGTTTTGATATTTTTTAAGAAAATCATTAATTAGTTTTCATTTCTGATAGCTGGACAAGTTTCTGTTTATAAATTTTGCACATCCTCAAATATTTTTTATAGCCCTGGCCTGGACTGCCATGCTCCACGTGTTCTCTTCATTCAAGAGAGATCTAAAATCTCAAAATATTGTTTGATCTCAGTTCACCTGTGTGTGTAGCACATCTGAAGCAAAATATGAGGAAATAGAAAGTTTTAGCTCTAACTTCAGATTGCCTTTGCACTTGAGAGTTTTCTGGCATTGTTTGTATGATAGTGACTTTTATGATCTTATAACCAAGAGCAAGACATTTATTACATAATAAAAGTGAACACAATAAAAATAAAATCCATCAATCTTTGGTTATTACCTGCAAAAGAAAATTAAAATATCAATCTTAATGTGAAAGATGTATTAAAGTTTTAAAGGTGCTGTATACTCCTAAATGATTTTCATGGCTTTCAATCCAATACAGTTTTGTACATCCTTAGAGATGGACAGACAGTTGGGTAAATGCTTGTAAAACAAGAAAGCTGAATCTTTCAAAAGTGTTACAATTTAAGCATTTTATCTAGCAAATATTGCAATGTTTCATGTGTGCACAAATATAGAAAATAACGTGCAACAGGAAAGAAATTTCTTCTGATCTTGGGACTGGATAAAAATAAGATAGCAAGACTAAACATGACAGCTTTATTTCTGTCACCCAATAAGTCTGGGTGGGGTTTTTTTCTTGGATTATTTTAAGAAAAAAATTGCAACAAAAACAGTCTGAACAAAAAGGGTGCCAGCAGATAAATAGAGAGCCATGTTGAATGCTGCAATAGGTACAAATCTGTGCCCTGTAGACCCTTGAACATTGCATTTGACAGTTTTGCGTGTAAATATGGCTTAATTATCAGGTATTCAGTGAAGCTGCACTTTGTATGTTTTTGTTTCTATGAGTGAACTCTTCCTTCCTCTAGAGTAAACATAGTGAAATTCATTAATTTTTGATTAAATAATTTTTAAGAAAGATGTAAATTTGTTATTAGGTAACTTGCACACTAAAGCTTTCACAAGTTAGTTGTGTCTGTGTGGGTGTATGTGCACATGTGCAAATGACAAATAATTGGCTACTACCCTTCTAGTAGTAGATTCTGATCACGATTATTTGTAACTCGAGAAAAATTTCCTCAAAATTGGAGAGAATAAAGTTGAAAATTCTGTGCATGATTTACCATTAGTGATTCTGTTAGCTCCTCCTCCAGTCTAATGTTTAACTGAAAGTTAAAATTTGAAAAAGATACTCAGATTGCTGAGTAGAAACTTCAGTTTCAATGCCACTCTTGCAAAGAAATGGAGCTGTTTTTATCTTCTATTTGTGATCTTATTGTGTTCTGTTTATATGAATAATTATACATACATACATACATACATACATACATACATATATATATATAGTAATTACCTTCCTCAAAACCTGTTTTCTTCTTCTGAAGCTGTAAATACAGTTGAATATATGTCTTCTATTTATGCATGAAATGGCAAAATGCAACTGTTACTGTAGCCATGTGGACTACAAGGGTATCATGGGCTGTGGCTCACTGAAAATCTTGACATATACCCTGAAATTTTCTGAAACCCTGATTTTCTTCACAGAGCTTCTGAAGTCCCTCCCAGTGTTGTAATTCCAAAGTTATCATTAGTATCAAAGGAGTATCTCACTTCCTCCTAACTTATGCTTTTTCCTTTGTGTGTGGTTTTGCCTGTGGCCACCAATTTAAGGTAATGTCAGAAAACACTCAGGGGATTGTAGTAGATGGACTATGGAACAGCAAAAAGTCAGCAAGTTTGCATTTGGCTAAACCTAAGTGCAATATGGAAAACTTTTTCAGCTGTTTCAGTAACAGGAAAAATAACAAATACAGTACATCCTTGTAAAGTCATGTGAAGATATTGAAATAAATGTAAGAAAAACATTTACTTAGTTCCTTTTCTTTCTTGTTTCCCCTTCCTATTTTTCAAAATTGGCACTAAGCTGCTTTCTGAATTGTTGCTGTCAAGTTCCAACTACTGTGTGTGGCCTATATAAGCTGAGCAAGTGGTTCACAGAAGGGTGAAACTGACATAATTTTAACTGACATAAGCAGTTTGAGCTTTTTGCTGCTAAAGCCTCTAGGCAATCTTTGCAATCTAGTTGATGATTGAGACAAAAAAGAAATCTGTTATTTCTCCTGAAAATTATAGACAAATTGAGCTTCTGAATACTAACTTCAGCAAAGGTTGGGAAGTTAATTTTTATCGTTTTATAACTGTTTTGAAATCCAGATGTCTTATTCACGTAACATTTAATAGGATTTGGGCTGCCAGAGACCTCAAATCCTTCAGGACTTATCAGAACATATCTCAACTTCTTAAACCAAAACAGAAAAAAAGATCTTACCAAATCAGGACATAACATTGCCAGTGTCACGATGCCATGAAGTGGCATTGAAAGTGGCACTGCTTGAAGTGAACACGTGAAAAACTTTAGGTATTGCTTATTGCGTATTTAAAGACTCTTCCATTCCAGTGTGGAGACCACAGTAAGAAAACTTGGGTGAAAAAGTCCTTCAAAAGTTTATTCAGTCCAGTGACAGCTACCATTTATATATATACTTTTTTTTTTTCATTATCAACCACTGCTGTTTAATTTTAGGGGTTTCTCTGGTATGATAAATCAGAAAGAGGTAGATGATGAAGTTTAATATATAGGAAAAAAACAAAGGAAACTCTTCATAAGTGAAAGCAAAGGATTACTATGTTTAAGGTGCTGTCAATATTTTTTTCAAGTGGCCTGTGTTGCAAATAAATAAAGTTTAGCCTTAAAAAGAGTCTTGAAAAGGTTGTATAAATAATCTGATACATGCCATTTTGAATGAATAATTTGTTAAATATGAGTTTATTTAATAACCTTTAATTGAAAATTCATATATCACCAAGCTTCCATTTTTCTACAATTTTTTACAGTCCTGCTATATTGTTTCTGTCTCATAATAAATACTAACATTACATTTATAGATTGTAATGTTTGGAATGCTTTTCTGAAAAAAATAAAAGTTTAGCATGCATAGTTTGTTTGAATAGGAAGTTAAACCTTTGGCATTTTAGATCATTAATTTTTTTCATTATGCATTTTGATCATGTGCATTTGTCAAAAGTTTCTTCTGTCCAGGAAGACAGAGGTAATATATGAGGAAGCCCTATCTTTTAGCTTAATTTTATGAATAAATCTTAATTAATAAGAAGTGTTACAGATTGATCTGTGCTAAGAAGTGAAGTCTACACAGGTTTTTATGTCTGTCAGAATGGTGAAGATAGACACACCACTTGAGAAGAAAATTGGAGAAAGACATCCTGGGCTATCCACTGTGCATATTTTTTCCTAAGACTAAATACCAAGACTACACAGATTTTTCTTCAAACACTGGAATTACTTTTTTTTTTCCAAAATTGGAAAGGACTTGAGTGAAAAAAAAAAAAAGTTATGAAGCATGGTGAGAGCACTCTAACATTAGTTCTATATAAAAAATCCATTATCTTAAGTGCTTCAGTGTAGTATAGTTTATAATAGTTCTCAATACACAGCTAACATCAAAGTAATGAATCAAGAGCCTGTTACTGCAATCTTATTGACAGTAGACCTCAGTAACTCTACAGACAAATATGGGCCTTTTACTGGAAATTTGGCAGTGAATTTAAAGCTTGATGGATGCATATGATAGCTTTGGACAGCTAGAATCCTCATAATCCAAAGATTAAACTATTTTGTTCACTGTTAGGAACCTTCAAAGGGTAATTCATCTTAGGTCTAGACTAGAAACAGTAAAGTCTGTGCAAATGAAACTCTGTGTCTATCTTAATATACTTCAGTCAAAGTTTTAGAAAAGCACATAAATAATGTAGTTGAATGCTTGATCTTGAAAAGTGGTGAAGTCCTGTGAACTATTACATGTATTATTGAGTATAGCTGTCATTCTCAGATCACTCATTTTTCACTGGATTTTCGGAGGTTGTGGTAAAGTGCTTGCAATTTTCAGGATGCCAAGTACCATTTTCTCTGAAGTTCTTGACAGAGGTAGTGGTAAGAAGATGCAGGTAAACATCATATTTTAGAAGATTTTTCAGAGATACAAGACTGACTTGCTGCAATACAGTTTCAGCAGTTGGCCAGTGACAGTTGTTATTTATATGGCAGATGTAGATTTTTTGTGATGTGTTTCCTTGGGAATGCAGTCTACCGGAATTCATAGTAGCTTTGAATAATGCAATTTTTTTTTTTTCTGATAGAATACCCTCTCATAAAAATAAAAGCTGGCTTTTGGATTGTATAAATCTTTGCTGCATGCATCAGATTTTTTCATGAAGCTACTTCAATTTAAAGTTTTTTGTAAAAATATTTTGATTAGAAAATAACAAAGAATTTTTTTCTCAAAGCCAAGTATTCTCCTGTATCAAAGGAGTTTAAAAATTTTTATATGTTTGACTTGTACTGAACAAATGCCTGTGTTAACCTATCATGACGAAGACAGTGAAAAGGGGAAAGTTTGAAAAGATAGAGGTAGCATTTTCTGTAGTCCTAAAAACATATAACAGTATATGCTGTAGCTTGTAATAGATCATCATTTTCACCTTTTTGTAATACAAATCAGTATTTTTATTTTATTCTAATCATTCTGATATCTTTATTTTATATGTAAGACTTTATTTTATCTGTAATGTTTCTGATATATGTGAATGAAGAGGTGACTTTTTTATCAATGTAAATGAGCATATCCAGAGAAATACCTTATTCTGTTCAACCTGCTGAAACAGTACAAAATAAGCCAGGTATCATAATGTTTGCTTCTACCTTTGACAGCTATTTAAAAAAAAACTTTAATTAATTTCCTTAACTCAAGAAATCTTAAATCTTTGATCTGCAATGTGTAGAAGACATGTCTAACTCCTCATTCATTAGAGTCTTGGGTGATTTTTGTTTTCTTGCTAGTGTTTGTAGAATATTTTGGTACTTTTATAATAAAATAATGTTGCAAGTGAAAATGTTCTCTCTTCTAATATCTTTTCATGTTTCTTGGCCTTTTCAAAATTTTTTATAACTTGACTTGTAAATTTAGTGTCATTACCATCCTCTAAATGCTACCGTGACTGAGTAGTGAATTAAGGGTGTGCATTCACTAATTGAACTTACATGGTATAATGGGGCATAATTAATATTGATATAATGCTTTAAAACATTCTGAGGATATGCTTGTATTGAGTAATTAATCCTCTCAACAAGCAGGTTAGAGGCTGCCATGGTTAAGTTTCGTCTGTAAATGGGTATAGTAAGGAGGAAGAGGAAGTAGGAAGTAAAAGAATTTGCTTATCAAACATGTGGCTTCTGAAATTATACCTGAATTACATGTGAGCTTTTCAGACCACCATTTCTTTGATGCACATGTTTATATTGTGTGCTCTGCTCATGACCATTTTAGCTCTCTAGCTCTTCTCTAAGGGAAATTAAAGAACTTTAAGTTGTACTACTTCAATGAAAGGAGTGGTGTTCCATTAAAAACTTTCAAAGAAGTTTGAGACCCAAACCAATTTTTCTCCTCCCCTACATACATTTTTTGGTTTTTTGTAGGTGGAGGAGTGTCATCTTCAAGATGATAACTTGTTCAGACAACCTCTTTCAAATATCTAATATTTACAAATGGTCATTAGTTTCTGCAATAAAAAAAGAAGAAAATGTGTCCATTCATATTTTTCCAATGTCACTGCTTAGTTATTTTAATATTTTCTGTTTCTTTTAATAAATATTGACTTAATTTACTTTCTAGAACCTGAACTAATGTGAAACTAAGAAGAAAATCAAACTTTTTTTATATACTTGAGGCTTTAATTTACTGTCAGAGAACAGTTAATTATTGGATTCTTTTAAACTGCTATTTCACCACCTAAATGAAAACTGTACATAAAGGGCTTTCTACTGCCTGCACCCATAATTATGTTGTATGAATATCTTTGCAATATTGACAAGGTAGAATTAAATACAAATTTCTTTCACTCCATTCAAAGAAAAGCAGCAAGATATGTAGTACACTTTGCTTGAAAATAGATCTGTAAGGGACTCCACTGAAAGACTGTTAAACCAAGAACTGAGTTTGAAATTAACTTTGAAAATGATGGCATCTATTAAAAACTGAAATGTTTTGCACAAGAAGATTCCATAAGCTAATTTCACCTTATTTGTATAAGGAATCATATTTAAAGAAACAAAACAAAACCAAAGCCAAATAGTCAATTATAATTGTTAGACAAGTATTATTATTTCATTCTGCAAATTTCAACTGTATTTTATTTCATTCTTTCTTTTGACAGTATTGCCTAGTCATACATGTGGCAACCCAGGAGAAATACCTAAAGGAGTACTTCATGGAACCAGATTCAACATTGGAGATAAAATCCGATATAGCTGTATCTCTGGTTACATCCTAGAAGGCCATGCCATGTTGACGTGTATTGTGAGTCCTGGAAATGGTGCATCGTGGGATTTTCCAGTTCCGTTTTGCAGAGGTAAAAAACGAAGACATAAAATATCTATTAAATACAAACAGCAGATTAAATAAATTTATTTTGAGGGTTTTTTCCCCTTAATTAAAGTGTACTAATCTCCTGTCTAAAAATTGACACCATTTAAAACTGTAATAACTCAAGCAGTGACACTCCAGAGTTTGCATTCAGAGACAGATAATGATCTACTTATGCTTTTTCCTTTCTGTTTACGTGGGACACAGCTATATCAATATAATGACAGGACCTGGCCCCCAGCCAGGAAAAAGCTTCAGTGATGTAAACTTTGAAGGGCGGTCCAATCCCTTTGAATCCTACTCCTGCTCAGAGCATAGATAACTTCAAAGTTGTGTCAGATTGCTCAGGGTTTTGCCTAGTTGAAAATTGAATATCTCCATGGATGAAGTTTGTAAAGTCTGTCTGGAAACCTGTTATGGTTCCCAGCTGCCCTCATTCTCACGTCCAATTTAAATAAGAATTTTACAGATTATGTCTACTTCCTCTTTTCTGTGTCTATGAAAAGGTTCTGTTTCCATTCTGGTTCTTTCCTAAACTAAACACTGCTATAAGATTTTCACATACCCTCCACTCGTCCAGTCTGAAAAATCCTTTACCTTCATTCTCATATCTCATACAATGTGTTCTTCAGCATCTTGAAGTTTTAGTGGCCATTCTCTGGGCTTGTTCTAGTCTGTCACTGTCAGTGTCTCTTTTGTGCTGAAGGACCCTGGGTTGGACAAAGCATTCTAGATGGGGCCTCCTAAGTGCCAAGCAGATGAACTCTCTTTAGCTGCTGGCTGTGCTCTTGCTCATGCAACACATATGAGGTAAGCTTTCAATACTGCAGAGGTGCACCATACACTCAGCTTGTGTTTCACCAGGATTTCAGGTCCTTTTGTCAGAACTGCCACCTAGCAAATTATTCCTTTCTACATGGAATGATCCTGTTCCAGGTATAGGACTTTTCCAGGTATATTGCATTTCTGTTTTGGAATTTCATGAGATTTCTGTTATTTTCCCAGCTTGTTAAATCCTGCCATAAAAGTCTGTCTGAATGGCAGTTCTACCCTTCAAGACATCATCCCATGACATCCTGCTTATCACTTCATAAATAAGTTGAAATCTACTTTGCTGAAGTCCAAGGTGTTGATTCTATAAATTGCCTTTCTCACTTCCCTCAAGATATTCAGCTAATGGTAATTGTGACTACAGCTGCTCTTAAATATGACTTGGCTGCATGTTCTTTGCTCCTACATCAGGTTGGTCTGTCCTGTATGTGCATTAAAAAAAAAAGTGAAATCAGATATCTAGTGCATTGCTTGCCCTCTGCTATGCTGCCATCCCCAGAGATGCTGGGGTGGTTGAAGTCTCTGATGATAACCAGACCTTGTGTCTGGGAAACTTCTGATGCTTTTACAGTTTTGATCACTGCTCAATCAGATAACCTATAGCAGATATTCAATAATGACCTCCCTCTTGACTTTCCCTTCTCATTCTAGCCCACAGGAGCTTCACAGTTCATTGCCTATAGTGCAGTAGAGAGAGCTCTGTTAATTCAAGATCCTACTTTGTGTAAGGTGCAGCCTTCTTTTTTTCCTCCATTAGAAAATCATAGATAGAATCTGTGTCTAAAACTTTCAGTTTGCCCAGTTTGTCCTGTGGAGCATGTTTTTTCATACAGGCACATCAAATGGCTTCATGTTGCTTTGTGAGAGGAAGGGAGGGAAACATTCACTGCCTTCTCCCCATGCCTTCTTCCCTGGGCCTGTTCTCCCATTTGCCTTTAGGTTTTGGCATTTGTCCATGACAAACTTAGTTTAGAGCTCTCTTCACTAGGTCAGCAGAGCTCTTTCCCTGTTCAGCCAGGCAAATCCTATATCTCCCCTCCTGTCCTCATTCCTTGAAGGAGACCCTGTGGTCAAAGAAGTCAAAGCCCGGTTACCCAGCACCAGCTCCTTAGTAAAGTGCCATTCTGCTGGAATCTGATACTCCTACCTGAACTTTTCCCCTTGGATTTAGAACTTCTCTGGTTTCCTGTGCTCTTCAGCCTTTTCTCATGCCCTGTGGATACCCTTCTCTGCTACTCCTACCACTCTCTTGGCAGTATTATTGGTGCCCATGTGGGTGAGCAACAAAGGGAAGTTGCTTCATCCAGTAATGGTTACTTGTGAGTAAGGCTCTTGTATCATAATTCCTCACTGCAAATAAATATTTTATACTTTTCTGTGCTCCAAAAAAAATGCAAGGGTTAGTAATCAAAAAACCTAAGAAATATTTTGGCCAGGTCTGTTTTTTGTATTTGATTTCAATCAGTACTCAACAGATAATTCTTCTACTAGTGCTTCAAAACAGAAAGAAACAAAAATTTTCTAACCATTCAGTGTCTGATCTTAAATGTTTGGATTTGGCTTTTTTTGTCATTTTACTAAGGGGTAGCAAACAGGTGTCAGAAAAATATACATAAATTCATGGTATCAGCAGTGTCTACTAAATATTTCTTATATTTCTCCAGATACTGCCTGTTCTGGCTGTGTTTGCCTGCATACAAATATCTTTCACAAGACTGAAATTCTGTCCATGATTTGTAACTCACAAATTTAACCTTTTAATAAAAAATCAGGTGTGTTCCTAAACCTCCTGCAGACCTCACACAAAATCCAAACAATTCTGTGTACATTCTGACAAGAAATGAGGATAATAAAAGAAAGGTTATTTAACAATTAATAACTTACATGAGCCAAGCCATTGCCTCAGTGAATTTTTAGAATTCATGTGGAATTTGGATTTGATGAGATATTTTAGGCATTCCTTGTTTTATTTCATTTTATCAGTCTGAAACATATGCCATGAGGTAGTCCATTCCATTCACTATAACTTCAAGCAAGACATGTTCCCCAATTGTTTCTCTAAGAACCTTGATCTTTTCCATGAAAGCATCTTTTGTTACAGCTCTGTTTCCAGATGGTATTCTTCTTTGTTGTCATCATAAACTAATTTCATGACACACATTCAAGATAATATAACAGAGTTAAATAAAGCTCTGAGGCTTATATACTAAAAAATCATAACAGCCTTGTTCTCTGTGGTACATTTCCCTACTTTTGCTGATGCCGAAAAAATACTACTTTCTGCAATTTTGTTGCATAATAACTCCAGAAACATTAAGAAGCTGGTGTCCCATAATTTAAGCATTGTCTAACTGTATAACTGCTAGTTTTGCTAGAAGAATTCCTAGTGGATTACTAATTCTCCCGGAAGATGTAGACAGCGTTGACTCTTGTATTTTCCATTTTCTTTCTCTGGCTGCTGCTCAGTTTCAGAAGTTCCCCTTTTAAACTACAGCCATAGTGAGAGTGATGGAGCTGGACTGTGCTGGAAACTCAATAATGGATTTGAATGAACAGAAATCGAATGAGTTAATGCCATTTTTTGAAAGTTTAGAGAATTTTACTGTCAAGATATTGTTTTTCCTGTTTTATTTCAATAAAATACCTGGATCCCACAAATAGGAAGCAATCCCCAGAGAAAAGTTCAAAGGTAAATCCTGAAGGATGAGATAATTATTAAAACCTAGTCATTTTTCCACAAGGTAAATAAGAGCAACTATGGAATTTTCAACTATTAAAAGAAAGCTGGGAAGTTTGCCATGAGTTTCTGAAAAAAAAAATTATAGGTATATTCAAATATACTTACAAATTAGACTTTTGTATACTTACAAAAATATTCATAGAGAATCAATGGCCAACCTATATTATGTTAATATTTTTTTCCTGGTGAATTAAAAAGTTTTTTGTTGTCTCATTCTCAGCTGCCATAATAGTGTCATCCAAAACATTTGCCTTCTTTGTCTTGAGGTTGAAACACTGTGCAGTACAATTCTGAAACATTTTGAAAGTTAATTTCATTCTCTTCAGTAGTTCCACTAATAGCTGATTTATGATATGTGACTACTTCTAAATGAACTTTGTATAATTGGGTTCTCAATTCTCAGTAATTTTGAGAATCCCTAGTTGATTATAGTTGCATGAGTCAAGATTTTTATGAAGCTAACATTAGGAATACAAATTGGATTAGTGATATTACAATGGTAAGCTTTTTCTAACAATAAAAATAGCTGTGAAGGGAGGAATATGTAATATATTATCATTAAAAACACATCCATCTATTGGAGGGAAAATAAAGAAAATAAAGTAAAAAAGATCTTATGTCAGAAAAGTCCAAAAGGAACAAGTAATAATTAATCAGGTTTCAGATTTAAGAGCTATTGTTAGAGAAATATTGTGGTTAAAATACATATTTTTACATACATACATACACACACACACACACGTGTATTTATATATATATAGAATCAAAAAAGGTATTCCTTAACAAAGGATGAAAGAAAAAAGAGTCTGTGGGTCACTTAGAGTAAAATAAACTGAATAGAGATGCTGAGCTGACTTTTTTGAAAAAAAAATATAGCAAAGAGAAAATGATGTTTTTGTTGTTATCCATACCTTCTGAGGTAGTAAGTAATTCTGTTATATTTTTTTCTCAACCTCTGATGTTTAGACAGACACTGTTTTATAAGTTTGAGGACAAAAAGATGTCCTGATCCCACATTTATGCATGTTTACAATTAAAAAAATTAAAAAGGAAAAAAAAAAAAAATCCCGTAATTTTGCTTACTCATGTTACATTACATGATAAAGTGATAATATTTTCCCCATATCCACCCTATAGTCTCTAATTTGTAGAGTGACATAGTGCATTCCTGTCTGAGTAATTTTCCAGAATAATCTGATTTGGTGCAGTATTTACACTGAGATGAAATTTGGAAAAAGCCCTCATTGTAACTCATCAAATAACAAGTTAGAGAAGTGTTTCAGGAAAAGCAGATAGGAAAGCAGATACTGTGTAATTTCTTACATGGTAGTGAAGGACTAGTAGATCACACCCGAGAGATTTAAGGACACAGATCCAAGTAGTTTTATATATCTGTATGTGTGTGTTTGTGTGTTTATGTATATACATATATTTACACATACGTATATCTATATTTAGATCCTATGGTTCCAGCATGTGTCAGTACCTATGGAGGGAACCTGATAAAAAATGAAAAGATGCCAGTTCAAAGCTTGATCTTGAAATAGGAGGCCTGGAAGTTTGGAACAAATTAAAAAATGAAATGACCAGCACAATGAAAACATAACAGGTGTCCAGAATGATGCAGTAAAGTCAAAGAATGGAAAACAAAACTTCAGCCATGAGCACAGTTAAGATCAGAGAAAGATTAATTTATTAAAAATTAAAAGCAAACCAGAAACAGTCATAAAAAGATGAAGGATTTGATAAATGCTCATAGAGTTCTGAGAACAACTGGATTAAATTTCCTAATTAGTAAAAAAAAAAAAAAGTGAAATTTTCAATGATCATTAATTTGGTCTCAAAGAATTCACCCTTTTCTGATTTTGCTTCAAAATTAGGACTTCATTTGTTGTTGGCTGCTCTTTTAAGGGATCATTATCAGCTTCAAAAACATATTCTCAAGTGAAGATAATCATGTCACTGGAAAAGTTTAGGAAAATTAACTGAAAAATCCGATAATATTTACCATAACCTGAAGACTGATATTTTATTTTTTGCGAGAGAGAGTATGAGATTACTGCTGATTAATTTGTGAACTTCTTCACTTAACTCTCTTCTCTTAAAACCATGTTTTTACATAAAAAAAAATGTGTTAGAGTTGGGTTTTGATTTTAAGTTTGCTTAAGTACAAGCTGTCATAAATGAACTCCTCTGCCAGGGTAGCAAATAATTAGTCCATCACTATTTCTGTATTATTTGAAGTATGAAACTTTTTTGACTAATTGATCAGTTATCCTGTTTAGAGTAGATGGAGATGAAATAAGACTTTATAATATAACATACCAAGTATAATATAACAAATCAATATGATAGAATAAATAAAAGTTAATAAATAAATCAAAATGTTTACGAAATGAAAACAACCAGGGCAAGATTACCCATCTGAGTCCAGTATTCTCAGGGCCCGTAAATGTGGAATGACCGACTGGGGTCTACTTGGATCAAGCTCACTGGAATCTCAAAGCTAAAATGTTCATAGTGCTGCAGCTGGAATGGTTGTCCATAGGTACCCAAACAAATTGCAACAACTTGTGTGTTACTATTTTGTAAATACTATTAGTTTAATGTGAGGAATATGATTATTTAATATATGCAAAATAGATTCTGTTTTGCTAAACTACAATAATTTCTGAAATTTTAACCAACCCCCCCACCCCAAAATTCTACTTAGAGAGCAATCCAAATTATTTTGAAGTGCCCTTTTACAACCATGTAGATAAAAATAAAATTAATCTTAGATGAATGTTCTAATGAGTATTTAATTTATGTGAAGTTTCTCAACAGCTAGAGAAGAAATTGAGAAAGGGAGGCAAACTGATTAGAGCACTTAGCTGAGATGGAATACATCTGGATTCAAGTGATGGCAGAATAAACCCCAA
This sequence comes from Poecile atricapillus, assembly GCF_030490865.1. Classification (NCBI taxonomy): domain Eukaryota; kingdom Metazoa; phylum Chordata; class Aves; order Passeriformes; family Paridae; genus Poecile; species Poecile atricapillus. The sequence continues at coordinate 22,528,331 of NC_081251.1, read as the reverse complement.
GCAACTTCTAGCAAGTTTCTATTTTTTATAACACAGAAAAGAAGCAGGAGTATTTGCTTTTATCTATTCAAAATAAGTCAGTAAAAACCTAAAATAGTAAAGAAGATAAGGAAGTAGAGCTGTATATTTTGATGGTTAAATAGCTGTCTGCCTGTTGGAATTAAATTCGATGAATGAGCTATCAGATGAATGCATAATGCTACACCATTGTAACACTTTGTAATGTGTTTGGTTGTTCTGAAGCTGCAGTTTAGCAGCTTGACAGTTGCCAATGACATGCTAAAATTTATTTTTAAACTTTTCATTGGTACACTATGGCTTGTTTTTATGTTGTTGTCAGTAAGACATTTTAAAATTATAATTTTGAAGTCCTCTTTTGAAAAAGCTGTTACCAAACTCCTCGTACTCCAGGCTGAACAAGCCAAGGGACCTCAGCCACACCTCCTGAGTGTTGCCCTCGAGATCTCCTCTGCACACACTCTGATCTTTTGATGTCCTTCATATATTGAGGCTTCCAGAACTGCACACTGTACCTGAGGTGGGGACATTCCAGAGCTATGCAGAAAGGGACAGTCCCCCTTGCCTGGCTGGCCATGCTGGGCCTGATGGCCCCAGGACAGGTTTTTCCCTCCTGGCTGCCAGGACACTGCTGGCTCACGTTCAACTTGCCATCAGCTCAAGGCCCCAGATCTCTCTACGTGGATGTGCTCTCCAGCCTCGATAAAGAAACAACTATTTCAGAGAAGCATTTAATAAAGCTTGCTAAATAATTTAGGCCCATGGTTCATTTAGAACCCTCTAAAGCTGCAGTTTTCTTTAATTGATAAGACTTATAAAATGTGACTCAAATTGACAATATGTAATTTGATGACGATTCATAAAATATCACTCGTTTTTAATTGCACCTATGCAATTGCTAGTTATAGATAAGGAAATTACTACTAATTACATAAGAAAAAACTTTATTACTGTGAATTTTGTACTTTAAATCACCACATAAAATGCTTTTATTACTTATGTTCCAAGAGTAGTGTAGTAATGTGATTTTTCACATGAAGTTGAAATATAAACTTAAGGTGGAAAAACCAATTCAAATATGTAAATTCAAATTCTAAATTGATTCTGAAAGATTCTAAGTAAATTTTTGAAGGTTAGGTTAGTATTAAGGGTTTTTGCTTTGTTTCGTTTTTATGATGCAATAAATATATATTTTTTTTTACCTAAACATTTTATTATGTGGTATATTAAAAAAAAGCCATATAGAATACAGAACATTGCACTCTGGAAAGCATTTATGTGGTGAGGAGAGATAAGTCCTGCAAAAATGATTGAATGTTCAAAAGATACCTAAACCAATTCAAAGGAAGATTTCTAAGATTCTGGTTTTGCTCTTACTTCATCCTTGGCTATCTGCTCATCAAGGCTTGCATCTCACTTGTAGCAAGATTCATTTATGCAAAACACAGCTTACTAAAATTGTCAGATTATTATTTTTGGTGAAATTACTCTTTCTAGCTTGAAGGAAAATGAAAGGTTTTTCACTGATTTCCGTAGTAGTACTTTTAATTTTTGCATACATAAACTTGATGGATATGTTTATCTGTTTTATCTAAGCTGCATATCTGTACAGTATACATGTTTTTTGTCAAGTGGTGCCAGCCATATGTTTTTGTATGTGTACTTTATATGAGATGCATATTCTCTAAATTCATACCACTTAATTCCTGACTACTGAGAGATCCAAATGTTTGTAGCTTTATGTTTCAAGTAGTCATTTATGCTGATACAAACAGCACTTTGTGCAGTTGCTTACAAGTTGAAAATAACCATAAGTGTTTGGAATTAATTACTTGCAGATTTTAAAATGCAATTTGTAAATCATATAGAGTTTGAATTCATAACGCCTCAGGCACTATCTGCTATCAAATTACTGCGAGCATAGTGATGCACTAAGATTCCTGAGCACTATCTCAAACTATCTTTCTCAAAACCGTGCCATAAAGAAGGCCATGGCCAAAAACGATGATCAGTCCAAGAAGGCAAACTGTCTCTGGGACCAGCTGTGTAAGACCAGACAGTTTCTGTCCTACCCTCTGAGCAGTGCAGCCACATCCTGCTTGCCTGCACTCACTTAAGCAATGCATTATGCTTTACTATGCAACAGTCTGGTTGCCTTAGCCTGTGTGCCACTTGTGATGAAGGAAATTCCCAGAGCATATCCACATATGTCAGAGAAAAAATATTCTCTGGTTCAGGCTGCTTTCTGTGGTCTTACCTAGCTGACTAATGTTCTCTTTCAGTTTCTGTGTTAGCTTGACTTCTTGCAAATCTCTTCAGAATGGTGTTGTGAATAGATTAAAGGGCTATGCATCCCTTTGGGCAGATAGCTGTAGTAGTCTGAGTTCCTTTGGCTCTCACTGGTAATGCACAGTGAATAAATTTATATTTTTTGCATGTGCTTTCCAGTAATAATAAACTACATTTCAGCTGTAAAATTCTGAGCTTTAGAGCCCAAAGATTATTCAAGAGCTGTGTAGCAGGAACAGTGAGGAGCATAGTATTTACCACTAGTATGTTACTTAATGTCAGTATAAACACAGTGGGAGATGATATAATGGAGGATGCTGTCATAACAAAATTTAACAGCAGCAGCTAATACCAAAGATATATGGCTGACTTAGGATTTTGCTCATCTTGCTGGTTACCCTGCATGGGAAAAGTCTGCTTGCTGGCTTTCAAGAATACAGGTGGAACTGTTATGTGTTTGGAACTGAAACTTAAAAGTGTAGGTACAAGATGTATGAAGTTAATTTGTTTTTCTTTTCTGCATTGGATGATGATCTGTAATGAAGTGCTAGAAAGTTATTTTAAAAAAAAAATGAAAAAAGCAAAACTGCAACAACAACAACAACAAAATAACCCCAACAAAACACACACAGACACACACACACATACAAAAACACTGGGGAAAAAAGAGTCATTTTAGATATCATTCAGTAACAAAACTTAATTCTCCTTTCTGATTTATTACAGATTTATAGTAGTTTTCAAATTATTTTAATCTTTGAATGTATTATGTACCAGGAAATTTTACTGGATTCTTAGCTTTATCCGTGGTTCTTTAATTTTCACTTCCTTTCCTCCTTTCATTCCTCAGAGGCACAATGGTCATTTCAATATGCATGGTACAAAAAGCCAGAAATTGAGGAAGAGATCACAGAAATGGCCTGATTTCACCAACAAAAAGAAATCTTTTAGGAAAGTCAATCTATTCTAGCTCTATTCCTTCATTTTCAAAAAGAACAAACACATAAATATCAGGATCTAGGAAGTAAGGTATGAAATTTATTGAGAAGACATGATCTTCTCTGAAAAATTTCTGTGCCAAGAAATTAAATCAATAAGGCTTTGGTAGCCAAGGTTATGTCACATTTGTTTATGTCAAAATTTATTTTGCATGTAGAAACATAAAAATAGGTACCTGTTTGAATCATTCAGCAGCTTTCTCTCTTCTTTTTAGTCAAATTAATGCTCTATACATTACTTAAGCATTAAAGAAACTATTCTTTTTCTGCCTCACTTGCAAATCTTCCTTTTATTTCAGTCACTTATTGGCTATTTAGCCCCTTTTAATAGTCTCCTTTTTTTAATGTCCAGACCCAGTATTCTTCTTGCTTTGATTTACAAATCCTTTTTCCCTCAAATTCTCCTTTAAAACACATTTTCATTGACAGGCTTTCAATTATGATTGAGAAGAGAAGGTCTACTCCTACCCCTTTCTGTTGTCTTAATTAGCTATTCAGTTATTATCCTAATTAGACTGTAAGTTCCTTGTGTTATGCATCTTGCCAACCTATGTGTTTTTGAATCTCCATATGCATTTACAGTATGCAAATAATCCCAAATGATAGTAGGATTAAGTAAAGATGATAAAACAGATAAAAATAAAATGCTTCTCTTCTGATCCTTCTATGCAGAAATATTTTTAATAACTATTGCTTTGGCTTTCATAGTCACATTATCAAAGCCACCTGATGAATTTTTAATTTTTTATGTCAATAAATTGTATGGATGACATATTTTCTTGTGGGTTTTTAATTATATGTTTTAATATCAAATACTGCTGGCAATCAGAAAAATTTTAAAGCTTTCAATAAAATCTTACTGACCAAGGAAAATACAAGATATTTGCTAAATCCTTTGGCAAAATATTAAATAACATCCAAGATTTAGGAGAAAATTCCTATGCCTTTAATTTTGAAAATTGGTAATTGTCATTAAAAATATATATTATTAACTGATCATGCATGAACCTTGGAAGGTCCATCTGTCAACAAAACCTTCTGAATTTGTCACCTGTAAACATTCTGATTCAGAACAAAGGAAAAAAACCCAGAAAGGCTACTATGATGTTATTAATGCTTCCTAGTTTAGGATAGCCTTTAAACCTATAAGAATATTTCTTTTCAGTTTTGTTTTTTTTGGTTTTTTTTTGTTTGTTTTTTTTTTGTTATAAGAATAAGTGAAAGAAAATAATTGTTCAGTATTTTTAGATTTGTATCACAAAGAGTCTAAATGTTTTTATGTGATTTTGTGCCCAGTTCTTTTTTAGTCTTCTTCTGTGCACACATTTTCAGAGCCAGGTTCTCCAAATCAGCTCATAATAGGTGTCCCTGCTAACCTTCATCCTTGTTTGGCCTGGTCCTGAAGTGACACCAACAAGAAAAAAAAGTCAGAAAACCCAAAACAAAAGCCTCTGCTGCTTAAATGCCAGACAATATTCCATTCCATTTCCTTGGATAATATTTTGTTTCTGTGTGTGCATATACTTAAGGGTCCTCAGTGGGTAGAGAAGAGCTGGATTTGCTATGGCAGAAACAAGGATGGTTATTCACGCGTTTGAAGTGAAGCTTCATTAGTAATTGATATTCTGTTCATCAGCTGAAGGAGCTTGTGGAGGGACACTACGTGGGACAAGTGGAACTATTTCAAGTCCACACTTCCCTTCTGAGTATGAGAATAATGCTGATTGCACCTGGACCATATTGGCTGAACCAGGAGACACCATTGCTTTGGTCTTTACTGACTTCCAGTTAGAGGAAGGATATGACTTCCTAGAGATCAGTGGAACAGAAGCACCATCAATATGGTAAGTCAGAGATCTTGCAAAGATCTCACTTCCTGTTTTTCTTTTTTTGGTGCCTATCTGAACAGATATCAGAGGATATTTAAGATATTTTCTACCTGTTAGTAATGACCATTTTTTTCTTTGTTTTTTTGGTCCTTTTCACCTTTCAGAATGGGAAAAAATCCAGTTTGCTTCTGTTTCTTTCCACATCTTTGTCCTTCCTCTTATTTTCCTCCATCTACCAGAGTTATATTTGTAAGGTATCTTATCAGTGAGCATTTAATTAATGTTACATATTTGAACTTGGTATAAGAACATTTTCTGATGTTGTGTCTTGAATGACTTATTATGGTATTGTATTTCAGCAATGAAAGTAGTGAGTAAAAGTCAGCCTGAGTAAGAAAGGAAAATATAGACAGCTAATAGATGACATCTTATTCTAAATTGGTGGTGATTCAGTCTTACTACATGTACACATGTATGCAAGCATTACTATCTGATGTTAGCTGATTTTAAAACTGTTTGCTTAGTAATATTAGGGATTAGTAATTGTAATACTTAATCTACATTCTCTGCCCTAAGTAAAAGATGGTAGTTCTGCCCGTGGGAATGGATTAAGTTGTGGAACAGTTTGTATTATGATTTCTTTGCAGCCTACATATGCAGGTTTTTCATCCTTTCCATCTCTGAGAATGTCTTGTGCTTGACATATGCACTATCGCTACAAAATTTAGCATAGAAAAAATGTAGACCTTCTCATAGATAACTGATAGTTATTACCTTCAGAATGCCTTTCTAGAGACAGAAAGCAGTCCCACTGTTATTTTAATGTCATAACAGGCTAGGCAGTGCAATATATTAATTATTGTGAAGTTCTAGCTAGCATTTGATCATTTGAAAATCTATCAATAAAATCTATCAGTAAAAATGTGGGGTAACTATACATGGCAACTATGTAAAAACCTTTGGTTTAAAGACACGTAGATCTATGTAACTGATGCCAAGATGATTTTTTTGCCTTTTCTTTTATATACCTTTCATATAACTTTTATGTATCCTCAGTATTCTTAGCATGTGTACTTGTAATTCCTTAAGTCTGATAACTTAGCATAGCCCTAGTATTCTGTGAGGGCAGGAGACCAAACATCCTAAAGGCCTCACTGTAGGAGCCTGGAGGGCCCTATGCAATTTTGGGAAACGAAGGTCCTCTCTAGAACATATCCTGTAGAGATATGGCCCATCCAGGGGGGAATTCCTTGTATGGGGGAATATCACACCATTCATCCAGGCCTCCCATTGGGGCATCTTTGTTAGAGATGCTAATTTGTAAGGTCTATACATTGTATACACGTGTTCATGTTGTGTGTGCATTGTGGCACATTCCACCTTGGTGAAATGGTGCACCATAAGGATCCTTATTAAATACCAAGCTAAAAACCCTTTATCCCTTATCCATGTCTGACTCTCAGTTTTTTAAGACCAGGAAAAGGCATCATCACAAGATTACCCTCTAACATTTCCACATGAGCAAAAGTTGTGTAATGGCAGTCAGTGAAGCAGCTTGATATCAAATTAAGTGCTCATGTCTGTCTGAGGTACACAGTCTAAGTACCCCCTTGCCTCTCACTCATGCACAGACATGCACAACAATCATCAATGACAAAGTTTTCTTCTTAGGACTTCTAAGGCTCAGAAGCTGAAATCGTGACGAGGAAGAACTAACACAATTTTTCTACAGAACATAAAAATATGTCCATTTGATTTTTTGTTAGACACTCTACTAGACACTTCACAACATACTTGTGCTTTTCATTTCTGGTAATAGATGAAGAATATGAGCAGAAGGCATTGGAAACTTTCTGCATTGATCTCATGCAATATTGATCAGCTTTACATTGGAACAGAGATATAATAAGAATTTTATTTCTTCTAGAATTCAATATCAACATTTTTTTTTTGCTTTCTGTGGTATGCTAGAGATCATTATTTAGCACTAATCACTAAAACCTGTATTATTTGTGTGTTCACAATAAATTAGCAACAATAAATATTGGATAATAATATAATTTGGGTTGGAAGCAACCTTAAAAAGATCATGTAGTAATACCCCTCTAATATGAGCAAGGACATCTTTTACTGGATCATAGGTTGCTCAGTCCTGATCTTGAATGTTTCTGGGGATAGGCACTCACCACCTCTCAGGGCAACCAGTGTTTCCAGTGTTTCACCACCCTCACTGTCAAAAAATGTCTTCTTTATATGTAGTCTAAATCTACTCGTTAAAATCATTACTCCTTGTCCTATCAAATCAGGTTCTGCTAAAATAATCTCTTCCTCTCTTTATTATAAACCTCCTTTAAGTACTGAAAGGCTGAAATGAGATCTCCACAGAGCCTTCTCTTTCCAGGCTGAACAGCCACAATTCTCTCAGCCTTTTCTCATATGAGAGGTTTTCAAGCCTTATCATTTCTGTGGCCCTCGTCTGTACTCAGTTGAACAGGTCTTTCCTGTGCTGAGACAGAGCTGAATGTAGAGCTCTAGGTGGGGTCTCACCAGAGCAGAGCAGAGGAAAGCAGAGGGTCAAAATCCCCTTCATTGCCCTACTGGATGTGGTGCATTTGATGCAGCCCAGCACACATTTGGTTTTCGGGACCACATGATGCAAGCTCATTTCCAGTCACCCATTAGCACCCTCAAGTCCTTCTTGGCAGGGCTGCTCTCAGTCTGTTCATCCCCCAGCTTGGATTGATATGAGGGGTTGTCCTGACCCAGGTGCAGCACCTGGTCAAAAAAACAGGGCTTTTTTGACCCTCGTGAGTCCATGGGTCCACTTTTCAAGCTTGTCCTGGTACCCCTGTGTTACATTCTGCTGCACTGAAGGGAGGTTACAGCCCCCAGTGGTTGACATGGAAATCAACAAGATGGGTCTCCGCTTTGTTAAACTCAGGAACCCAGTTTTTGGGGTGTCACCAATACAGGAACCAACTCAGCTTAATCCAGAGATGGAGAACCCCAAACCAAGGCAGGCTTTTGGGTTTTGGTCGCAGCAAGGGAGAAGCCCCAGGGGCACAAACAAATATGGATACAATAGGAGGGGTTAATGCAGAATACAATGAATTGCAACACAAGAAAGGCAGAACTCGGGCAGGCTGAAACCCTATGAGTGATTTTGGGGGTGGAGCAATTTTTCCCAGGCTTACAGGGCACATCCCCCGAGGCAGAGGGCTGGAATCCACTCTTCCCTAGGTTTAAACCTACATCTCTCAGTTAAACACTACTTATCTAAAATCAAATCCTCGCCTTTTTTGGGCAGGGGTACTCCACACCTCTGGATGGCATCCTATTCCTCAGGTGTGTCAATATACCACACATTTTGGTGTCATCAGCAAACTTGCACTTTATCCCACTTTCTATGTCATGGATGAAGATACTCTGAACAGTACTGGCATCAGTGATACCAGTGCAGGATTAGTACAGGATCACTGATTAAAGTCTGGAGAAGCTGTGGGGAGTTTTTGTAAGAAATGTTTAAAGGATTATTGGAAAATTTGGAATGAAGCTACACATTTAGCTATATTTAAGCCAGAACAGTTACCATAGCGACATTAGAGCCATGCTAAATGCAGTGCATTCTGTAATATGCTAAAATCAGCTGTGTGTCTAAATGGGAAGTTGTTCCATACTTAAAACTAATGGTCTAGGGGTGTTATCATCTAAAAATGTGACTTTTTTTAATTGCTCCCTTTTATTGTATCTGGCATCTTGTCAACAGCTTTAGACATTAATTCTGTATTAGGAGTCTCATATTCCATTAACACAGTCTGGTGATTAGGATTGTTTTTTCCCCTTAAAGGAATACTTGCTGTAGAATAAGTAAAAAAAGACACATACATGAGCACCGTAAAAGCCAGGAACAGAGAAGAATTAAGAAAGTAATTTCAGACTGATTATTCTTTAGTGTTTTTAGTGTATGATGCAATATGTCTGGATTACCCTCTCCAAACATATCAGCAAGGTTCAAAGCAGTTCCAGCACGATTGCGGTAAAAAAAGACGGACATGTTTCTTTAAGTAAAGCAATGGAAATGCAAGAACAAGTGGAATCTAAATGCTGAAGGAAAACAATCTTATGTAGCTATAAAATATGTATGTAAGAGATTTTATGCTATAGTAATTATATTGATTTTACATCTTACTCCTACATAAAAGATTTTTTAATATTAATTATATGCTGCATGTTTCTAAACTTGTTTTATAGGATGTTCAGTTAATTTCCTTTTTATATAGCTGATCATTGGTTTGTTTTCCAATGCATTGCTAAGGAAGAAGAAATTTGTTTACATTTTCTTATTTTTAAAATCACTCATAAGGTCCATCCTAATGGATGTTTATAAAACATCAATTTAGTTTATAAAAGAGTTAAGAGATATTTCTTTTATGTACATGATATGGTTAGAAGGTCTAAAGCTATTCAAGGTTAATTTGTTTGGGGATTTTTTGGTTTGTTTTGAGTGTGGTTTTTTTGTTGTTTTTTTTTTTAATTAGAAAGCAGTTATGTAGCTCTACATCTTGAATGAATATAGGCGATCACATTTTTAATTCTGCTTTGAATCAATAAAGTGTCAACAGGCTTTAGAAGAGGAACATCAGTGCAAAATTAATGTGAAGGACATAGAAAAGATTTTTTAATCTATAAAATAAGTGGAAATATCAGTTAGACTGTAGGCGAAAAAAAAACTTTTTGAATTTGAATAATTTGTTTAGTTTGCTATTACATAACAAGTTTTAGATGTAAGTTTATTTTGAGTTGGTAAGCTATTGCTTGCAATGCCACAAACAGTACTTGTGGGAACATAACAGAAAGACTGACTCTGCTATGTGTGGAGCCTATGTCCAAGTCCATCAGATGGTTGACCTTTTGGGTCTGAAGGGCTCCTGTGTTTTTAATTATTAGAACATTAGAAACAAAGCAATAAAAAAATTCTGAGCATTGAATGTAACTTTTAATATACTTCCAAACATGTCCTTTAGACCTCTGATTAATTTATATGGTACATAAAATTAAATCAAGGTTGGATCTAAAGAGAGTATTAAGAAGTATCTTAAGTATCTTAGAAATCCAGACTTTAGCTGAACACAGTTAAAGTTTTGAAAACAGAATTTTCACACCTTTGAAATAGAATTCTATTTCTTAGGGAAAGGATCCTATTAAAAATCTCTTAGTCTTTCCCAGGACTCCTCTTTGACATGGAAGTGTGGGTTTTTTTAATTATTATTTGTAGGTTAGGTAAAGCTGGACAATTCACATGGGCAAAGATAGGTCCAACTCAGGCTTTTTCATGTAAGTGTGGCTTGGCCATAATTTTTACAAGATCATCAAATTATCTTAAACTGTTATACTGTGTATGAAAGGTGATTGTGATACTAAGAACAATTCTGCAATTATTATTTTTTTAACGTGGAATCCTACTTTTGAACAAATGTTGTTCAATTTTTTTTTTTCTCTTTGCTCTTACAATACTGATTTTATCTTACTGTGCTCCAATTTAAACCCAAAATTAATATTCTTTACTTTTTTTGTCAGTATTTACCAACACAGGAGAATGAACTACACTTCATACTTTTTAGTCTAAATTAATTTCCTAATACTATTTAAAATTACCTTAGGGTTATTCTGACTTCCTTATAAATCATTTCAATACCATAGTGAAAGGCCATAAAAATATATGTGGATATGAGAGTGATTTGGAAGCAGCACTAATGAATTGCTATAATCTTGGCATACAATTTGACATAAGTACCTGGAGTCGTCTGAAACTCACTTCTTGTTCCTGTGTTAATGAATAACTCCTATAACAGCTGGATACAATTTTGTGTTCCTTAGCTAAATACACCGGTCCAAACACTCAGATACATTTAAAAATAGTAGGATTTCAATTTGCATGCTTTCTGTGCTGTTTATAGATCTGTTGTTATCTTAATTACCACCCTCCTTGTGAGAGGCCTATGGCAAAGTAATGCATGAGGTAATGGAGTGGCCTAGATCACCTTTTCGATAGACACCTATGGCTAGATCCAGACATCTGAGCTGTGTTTAGCTCAGAATTACATAATTATACAGCTAAAGAGCACCATCTATTGGTTTGCTGATGAAAGATGTATCGCTTGTGGATCACCTTCAATAAAGTAGCTCTACACCAGGAAAAAGCCTTGGGACATAGTTGTGCCTAATAAGGCACTATTTTTTGTTTCTTTCTCCATCAAGTGAGAAAAGATATGCTATGGCCATGCAACAAAGGGAAGGCAGAGCCCAGCTTTTTAATTTAAGGAATCTATTAATTTTTTATTAATTTATGTGTAATTGCTTACTTTTTTAGCCTCTTTAGAGTTATCATGACCTTTTTTTGTCTCACCAGAGAATATCTGCAAAGTTATATTCTAGTCTTGGAGTTACTGATAAAGGGTTCTCTTGCTGTCTGATAGTTTTTGGGAGCTCTTGCCTTTCTCTAGCTTTTAACTGGATTTCCCCTATCAGCTGTTTCGGTTAGGAAAACAGTAAGTACAAACTTCTCTACTGGATAACCTGTCTGTCTGACCAGACACGAGCAGTTTTTTTGCAGGAAAATAAGTTGCATAGTTACCCTCAAATTCTTGCTATTGACTTTCATGTTGCAAAGTTTTCTGTTACCATGTGAAAATTACATAATCTATGGCATGTAAAAATTAGCAATAATTTTATCTAGCAGTTGAATCCAGCCTATTAAATATATATAACAACAAAAAATGTTTAAAACTGATTTACCCTAGAGCACTATTCCACTCTAAACCCCCAAGATACATTGGAAGGACAAAGAAGTTTTAAGGTGAGTGGCTAATGTAGATTGTTTGCCTGTATGAAGAACTTTTTAAGACTGAAAAATATAGTGATCCTGACAGTACATTGCAGACTTTTCAATTCGTAATATGTTTATATACCTGGTTAGAATGAAATTTCTGTTAATTAAGTACATTTTTGCTAAAAGATTTCATCCTTATCTAATTCATTCAAACTCTTGCTTTGGCAGAAATCATCAGAAGGGATTTACATATTGAAAGCTGAATAAATGATTGAAAAATCCCCAAAATAGGTAATATGGAAAACACTGTGTCCCTTTAAAAGGCTCAGTAGAATACATCTCTTCCCCATCTTCTGAGTCCTCTCAGACCTTTGGTACTGATGCTTGTCTCTCCAGGTTTCTCCTAGCTGTTTTTTATTGGCAATACCTATGCTCCTGCTGCTCCCTTCGCTCCCACAAATGCATCCTAATTCTGCATCCTCCCTCAGCACTTCTTGCTGTGTTCAATGATTTTAGTTTAAAATCTGTTAAAATTAATCCCAAAAAAGAATGGACAAATCATTGCTTATCCTGGTTTCTGGCAGATAAAGGGTTGAAAAACATATACTCCCAGTCATTTTTTTTAAAAAAAAAAAGTCAACCATGTGTTTTAGTCATAATCAAAATGGTGTATCACAAGTTTGCAAACAAAGTGCTCAACTTGAGTTCCTGTGGAGTTGTGTGATCTTGACGAGAATGTCTCACTGGTCCCAGAGCAGTTAAGCAAGTTTCAAGAAGGATTATCCCCACTCATGTATTAGGAAATTTATACAGAAAATTGTCAGAGTGTTTTGCATAGGACATCAGCTGTGTGTACTAAACATGTCATACAGGCAACTGGTGTACTCTAGTTCTAAAAGTATTGCTCTCCAGAGTCTTTTAAAATTCCCTGAGTGGGAAATAGCAAATTTTAATTCAGTGTCTATAGCCAGTTCTTCTTTTTTTAAAAGCAGTTACTAAACTCAAACTTACACAGATAAATAGCTTCTTCACTCCTACTGTTTTCAATAATAAGGATTAATAAGCTGATATCATCGGTGATATAACTTATACTTGACTGTATTTATCAAAATCGTCACATTCCAAAATGGATCTTCTTCAGGCATTCAAATGTCTACTTGGAAAAATGAATTATCCACAGTTGTAAGTAAATTGTTAGCAGGCTTGGAGACATACAGTGAACACTTCTCAGAATCTTTGGAGTCTATGGAAGTTAAAAAAAAAAAAATAAAAATAGTGTGGATAAGACAGTTCACCATCTCTGAAATTTATGTGGGAGAGAAGATGAAACCTAACTGTGGTTAAGGAAGCAAAGCTTAAGGGAAATTGGTATCTTAAGACAGGGTTACATTTATTTCCACCATCCTGGGCATTATCTTCCTTTTGCTTTCAGCATCCTAGTGACTTTTTTTTATTGTTTTGATACAAGGAACATGTCTGGTTGTTGTGGGGTTTTTTTTATTATTTGCATATTAAATAATGTAGTACGTATTATATAAGGAGATGAGCCTTGCTATTTGCTGTGATGAACCTACAGATTCTAATTGTTGAAATGGCCACAATGAAGAGAAGAAAAAAGAGTGAAAGTAGTGGTTTCAAAATTAGGCTGAGATGTAGCATCCAAATTCGTGTGTGATCTCTGAGTTGCTGGCATGGCACTGGAAGAAAGAAAGTGTTGGAGAGAATAAGGATGACAGTTTTCTTTCCCATTATATTGTATATATGTATATGTACATATATGTATATATATGTGTATATATATGTATATTATCTTGATATTAATCTGATTTTAAAAAATAAATTGTATAGCGTCCTGCTGCAAAGACAAATCTCAATAAATGTGTTGTTTCTATTATCTCTCATAGAAATCTTGCAAAAGTTCTTAGGCTTGTATTTGAAGAAAGTATATCTGAAATGCATCACTTATCTCTTGTCATTTTTTTTCATGCTAAATAATATATATAAAAATACATATTAGTATCTGCATGCATAAAAGTATGTTCAAGGTTTTGCCAGGATTTTGACCTTAAAATAGATAGGAGGGTAAATATACTTCATGCTAATAGTAGTGACTGAACTCATATAATCTCTTGCCTGTGTTAGCTGTAAGGACACAGAGGCCACTTAGCTGTTAACACCAGCATGTGAGTCGTGTATGAAGTGAGAAGTACAGAGGCACTAAATTGACACTTAATTCACAGAACACTATTGCTTTCTTTGCACCTATTAATTTACAGCCTACTGTGCTGAAGAGGCATAAAGGCTTCATTCATAGCAAATCACAAACTGACAGGAACATAAGAGTGAGAGAACTCACTTAAGGAAGCACTGTGACCCACAGTATAATTTTCTACTGCATTTAAAAGAATGTAAAAAAGCACTAGATTTTTTTTAAAATTAAGTATGTGAGCATGGTTTAAATACATTAAAAGAGAGCTCAGATTGCTTAAAGTACCACTGCTTTACTACCATTCTAAATAGATTTTATAACCATGGGGATTCAGTGTGCTCCTAAAATAGCCTTCTACTAGGTCTGTTACATTATTCTAGAATATATATACCATTAGCTTCATTTACTGACTAAATTCTTAACATTGGATTCCGAAACATATCCTTTAATGATGAAACAGTTCATGCCAGTGTAGTCAGATTAGAAACTTTTCTTAGAGATATTCATGAATTGATAAATTTCTTGGTTTTGCACAGTATTTATCAATGATAATGCAGTCAATCTGAAAAGTAAAACAAAACATACAGATATTTTGACTTCTGGAATGTTACATTAAATTATTCCTTTCCCTTCCCTTTTGCCATACAGCCCTGCCAAGGATTCTAGGTTTGTATGCAATAATCACAGTAGCTCTGAAAAAAACCACATCTACTCACTGATTTAAAAAAAAACAAACAAACCAAACCAGCAAAACAAAACAAAATGCAAAACAAACAAACAACCCCCCCCCAAAAAAAAACCAAAAAAAAAACCCAAAACAACAAATCTACAAGCAAACAAAAATCCAAACCAATTGGAATTTGAACTGGAGCGTTCTAATCTCTATTTCTTTTGAGGTTTGCATTACCACATGAGAAGGAAAAAGTTTAATGTAGAAAATCTTGCTGTTAATGTGTGTCTGCATATAAATATGAAGTCTCAAACTTGTTGAAGTAATACAGTTCATCTGGTGAAATCACAATTAACAAAGATCAATATTGGGACTACTAGATCTGTCTGGAAAATAAAAAGACAGTTATTCCCTGGACTTTAGACCAAATTCTAGTTTTGATACATGCTTAGTTTTGCAATAATACTAGAAAATAAATCAATCGTGGAGTAAATTTACCCTGTCACGAGCAGTGGCCTCTTTTGGATGGTAATTTACCAAACTGCTCTTTTAAAGCGCTGTAGTTTTCTACCTTATATCTCAAATATATTAGAATTTTAATATTAATTACTGCCATTTTCTAGAAGATAAAGGGAGTTTTAATATACCCTGAGTTTTTTGACATATGCTTTCAAACACCCAAGTATATGAAAAATTGTTTGGTAGTAATTAGCTTAGTTGAATGTGTTCTTACTTTCCAGCATATAAAATTATCTGAGCAATTATTTTAAGATATTAAACATTTTAGGAGAAGAATAGAATTTTATGATGTAAAAATCAAGTATGAATATAGGTCTGTTTCATTTTTTTCCTGGATATACTGAAAGTTGCTAAAACATGGTACATGACAACTAAAACATTTGTTAGTAGTTTGGGTTGTTTTCTTTCCAGCAATATCTGCCAGTGTAGACCTACTCCTCCAAAAAACTCTTCCTGAATTTCCACTACAAGTTTTTTAGGCCAACTACCCATTAGTCTGTTGTATGTTTTCTCTGCTGAGACTAGTGCTGTGATCTACAGCAGCTCAGAGTAAACCTGCCAATGAACTGTTCTTACAGTTAATAAATACCTTGGCCCCTGGTACCTCTGTTTAGTTAGCACACAGAATACATCGATTATTTCTTTGACTCTAAAAGAATGTTAAATTGAATTTAAATAACATGTTTATTGATGACTACTCTTTTTTTAAATGCCTGCACAGTAGGACTTAATGGGTTTTCTGCAGAGGTCTGCACTTAGAAAATACTATGCTGTTACTTATCTCTGATGTTTTAAAGAGATAGTTACTGCACAGAAAGTTTAGATATGATGTGTAGTGGTGACTGAGATATTGTTTCTGTTTATCCAATCTCTCACACGGGCACAGAAGAAGACAATCAGTGGGGAAGGCAGTTTGATGTGAATAAAAAGGAAACACAAGGATTTTGCAGCTAGTTTATCCAAGCTTGAGGCAGCACCACAATGAAGAGCAAGAATTTCAGATCTAAACTATCTAAACAAAAAATAGAAGTACTAATGGTTCCTTTTTAAACAGTGGATGCTGATGGGCATATAAACTGAAAAGCTATTCCATATTCTGATAAGATTGGAAAGTTATTCCATCCCACTTTTAATGAAGCAAGGAAAAGAGAAAGAAAAAAAATGCAAGTTTTCCTCACCAGAACTCACATTAGAAAAAATTCATGTTTTCAGATTGGTGCGACCCTAATATGAAAGTATTTTGATTAGAAACAATACAGTAAAACATTGTGTGGTTTATTATTATTTAATAAAATAATTATTGTGATCTACTATAATATGTAATATTTATAATATGTATTTTAGGGTAATACAGTGGATTATTTAATATTAAATTTGTGCAAAATCTCATGTAGAGATACATTATTTCCTACATTTAGAGGAGACTGATCATATGGTTTTATTTTATATTCAGAGTTTTTGTGAGTAAGATATTAAAAGAAAGACTCTATTTCTGGTATTGTTCTATAGCAAGGAAAAAGACACTTTTTTTAGAACATATGCATTTTTTCACCTTTGCCTTGAAACTAGGGACAGGGTCAAATCCCTGAAAAAAACATTTAGGAAGTAGCAAATAAATTTATTCAAATAACTTCAAGTAACTAAACTGCATATTTAGTTGCATTACCATGATAATCAAGAGTTGTCTTTTTTAGCTGACTGTAGTGAGAATAGTGCAGTGTACAATGCATGCAAGAACAGAAGAAAGATATATTCTAGCAGAGCATATATGCAGGTTTATTGGACTGATATTTGGCATTTTTCTGTGTAGATAAAAATATCATTAATATTACAAAGTTAAGCTTTCAAGACTAAATAGTGCCATCTTTAGTTTGAGCCACTTGTACATAAAAGTTGACACAGCTTTTTAATTATGCCATCAAATGCTCTTATTTCTAACTGTGGGACAGAATAACTGTTGTCCATTTAAAGAAACTCAGGTCAGTACAACTGCTGCTATACATGTTGAGATGAGTTGTGTGCATTTTATGGGATATTAAAGGAAAATAAAGGAATGTCTCATGATTAAAAAAATTGAGTTTCTCTTTAAAATCTGGGTCTTATATGTGCTTTATTCGTAGAGTTGCCACATCATGGTAACTGTTATCTTCAGACAAGATTTGTGCAAGGTTTTGCCAATATTGTGGTCTTCATTTCTCCTATAATGAGCTTCAATTCTTTCAGCTCTTCTGTCAGCTGCAACTACTTTGGTTGAGCCATGATGATTATATAAAGAAGGTCTTATAAAATTATACCAGAAACAAAATGGAATGTAGAGCAAAGAACTTTATTTGTAGTTCATGTGCAATCTATTTATGAAGTGAACAGACTGACTCCCAAATAATGATTTTATGGATTCTAATATTCATATGAAGTGAATGTAATTTCAAATAATTTTTCTGTTTATATTATATTTCAGCATAATGATAGACTTAAAAATTCAAAACTGATGCCAAAAACCAAGTGATATAAAAAATTCTTGTCCTCAGAACCTCAGCAGTGATAGCAGATGAAGAAGGTGCTTGAGCCCTTGATGTGAGCCCCTCTTACCTGGTTCTCAGTACAGTGTTGCAATGACCAGGCTTTTTTGAAGTGTGTTAAAGCAGTGTACACAAACCAGTATTAGGCCAAAATCAGAACACTGGAGACAGACTGTTCACAGGTTTAAAAGGATGTTTGAAAAGGAGATATGCAATTAGAAAATAATTTGAAGATGATTCAAAAGTGGATTCTTGCCTCATCTGAAAGCAGTTTCACAGGTAAAGGTTTACAGCATTTAAATGCACCCATGCAGAGAAAACACCATATCGTACCTAGGTAAACAGAGCAAGAAATCTGTGGCCGAGACAAAGAACCAGAATCTATTTCCACAGTTGAAAGAAAGTTGGGTTTGTTGTTTTAGCTGATTTCAAAGTTGACTTTGAATTTTCCATCACCTCATTTCTTAAACTGAGATTTGATGTATGTCTTAAATTAGTAGTGTAATGAGGTGTAAATTATTACATACAGCCCAGAGATCAGGATTTCTAATTTTAATGTACAGAACCTAGACCTAAAGACTGATTATATAAGAAGACATTCTAGTAGTTCTTCTTCTATCTTCATTGGTATGAAAAAAATCCTTCGAAGTAGCAAATCTTACATTTAGTATTGAAGTGTGGGATTCCAGAATTTGGCACTATTTACAAGGAGAGTTTCTAAAGATGAGGGTTTTAACTCTTCTGCAGAGGGCAACTATCAAGAGAAATCTTGGTTTCTTAGAAACTGGTGTACAGGTTTTCATAATAAATATTTAGAATTAGCACGCTGCCCCCTGGGTGGAAATATGGTAATAAAAAAAGGGTAGTGTGTTTGCTTCAGCTGCTGTGTTTGAAATCAACCCACTGCAGTCCCACTGGGCTGGATAAAGCTCTTAAAAATGTTAATTTTTCTGTGTACAGTAAGTAGCAGCAAAGCCCTGCAAATCTACATAGACTTGAGAGTTGAATTAATGAGTTTTATTTATATTTGGGATTTATCCACATTTTAAATGGTTCTATACTGGGAGAATCTCAAGTCATTGTCAAATTTTTGACACTGATGATTGGTTTACAACAAAAGAAGATCTATTATTTAAAAAAATAAAAAAGGTACTCAGAAGACTGGAAAGAAAGATTAAATGTTTGATATGAAAGTATTAAATTCAGATACTATTTGCTCCAAATGTGGATACTCTTTCAGAAACTTTTATTTCTCAGGACTGATAACAGTTTCCTGTGTGTTCAAATATGTATGACAAGACTACTTTTTCTTTATCATGATAAAGATATCTGGTAAATTCAGGCAACAGGTATGAAATTCATATTTAGGAACAAGATATTCCCATTCTAATAATAAACAATTACCTGTGAAATAATGAAAATTTTCCACCTAAACAAAAGCATATTTTTTTCAGAAAAATACTACATAATCCCTGATTTAGTGTTTTTCATTCCTTCAGAGTGTTTTGTAATCTGTTAATTATCCTAATTGTTAAATGAAAGCATCTTATTTCCAAGCTTTCACACATGGCTAGCTTCAGGTTCCAGCCACAAATTTGTTTACCAGATTCCAGTTCCCAGTAAGTCCTTGCAAACTGTAATCTCACAACTTTCCTTTTGATAATATAAACAAATCAAATATTTTTAGATTTTTAGAAAATTATATCTAATATTTTAATTATTCTTGATTTCTTTTCAAAACCTCTGCAAATATTCTTGCCTGCAAACTGACACTGTGAAGTGAAAAAGGACATTACAGTGTACAGTGTTAGGGATGTTTGTTGGTTATTTCCCTGCCACCCTCAGTGTTAAACAAGATTATCTGTTGGTCCCCATGTCAGTGTTTGGTTTTGAGTTTTTTCTGGTGTTATGGGGGATAACTCAAGAATATGGCTTGGATTGTAAAATTGACCCAATTAATGTGAAATAGAAAAGAAACAGATATTATATCAGTTTGTGTTTTCTGTGAGTTTTATCAAGTTAGAGTTGGCTAATCTTACCTCATGCCAACCCAGAGAACCATGACAATTCTTGTGATCTTATGACTTTGTCAGGAATTCTAGCAAAAATAGTAGAAGAGCTGTGCCCTATCAGTCATATGAGAACTTGTCCCTTTCAAGGCGGGTAACAGACGTCTCCAGTCAAGTAAACTGAAGGAAGTCCTTTCCTGCCTTGGGATGCATTTTTGTATGCTACCCTTCTTGATAGGTTTCTTCGTGAGAATCAAGAACAAATATCTCTTTTTCCAATTCTGGGATGGATTTTTACACTTTTATTGGTGGACTCTCATTCCATTCACCTTAGTATTTACCAGTATAAAGAAAATCCAGCTGCCCTTCAGGATTTTTAAAGGTAGAACAATAAATGAGGGTAAATATATTGAGAGCAAATCCTTGCAGAATATACTCAGAAAACCAAAGATCATTTTCAAGAACATAAATTTGTATCAAATAGAGAGGTAGAAACATCCACAACAGCATGGAGTTGCCTGTTGTCAGTGCTGAACAAAGACAATCTATCCTCAATGAGCTTTTCATGAGATGTACTCATCTTTTCTAGAGATGTACTGGGAATTTGTCTAATTTTGTGGCTGAGAGGCTGTCTGAGGGTTAGAGGGCAGTTTTGGGAAATGCAGCCAAAGAACACCACCATACCACTCACTGCATGAAGTCTCAAATTTGCTTACAGAGCAAACATACCAGGTTGGGTACATAATGGGAGATGATGTCAACTCCCTCAAGGGCAGAGAGGCCCTGCAAGAGACCTAGCTTGGCTTCCCTCTGTTCCACCTCATACTTGGTTTTCTACACCTTGTAATTAATGACTGTGCATATTCCCCCTGAGTGTCTCTTGGTTTAGCATTTTACAGTTTTCTGCATTAAATCAGTGGTGTGATCTGCCCATGACCTCAGCCTCTGACCAATTTCTGAACAGCCAAACCTAACTGACCTATATGTAGCTTGAATAGAGACAGCAATAACTTCTGTCACTTGGCAGTGGAAGTGCAGAGGAACACAGTCATTCCTTGCTTATGACAAGTGCTCAACAGTCTTGTGTGTAGCAGGGAGTTGTTTCCTCATTAAGGACAGGTGCTCAGAGAAACAGTCACGTTCAGAGCATTTCAGTTTCATGCTGACATTCAGATAATACAGATGGGTGTGGCTCTTATGCAACGAGCACGCATCCTTTACACCAAGCAGACTGCAAGCTGCCAGGAACTGCACTTGTGTTCTTATGGGTCTCGGTTTCAGAATGCTTAATCTGACAAAAAACACTCATGCAAAATATACTCTAGTGCATTTAATACCCACAGCTGGGAAATCAGATTAAAAATTTTAATCACTGATTTTGGTGCTTAACATGGTGAAAGCTGTGTTGATTTGTATTTCATAAATATGGTCAATGTGGATTTGCCTAGCCTATGTTGTAGAGAAGAACAAACTTTTAAAATATAGCATGACTACTATTCCTTTTTGGCAATACTGGAACAATTTCTGCATTTTATTTTAAAAAATCAAAACTCCAATTTGGTATAGCTTCATGTAAAGAATGAAGCCAATAGTTTTACCAGTTGGAGAGCAATGCTTTTTTTTGAGTTTGTAGGAGGTACTATGCCTGATTTATTGGATGACCTGTACAAATCCAAAACCTTCAAAAGGTGTGGACAAAGTAAATCATGAAAAGTAGGGCATGAAACATTAATGAACAAATAATCATTTTTATTCTCAGCATGTTAGTAGAAATAGAGTACATCTGTCCCACCCAGCAGCTGCATCATTTTGGAGCTCTTGAGAGGGTTTGTGGAGGTGAAGAGAATATAAATCACAAATTGAACAGTAAAAAAAAAGTAGGCAAATAAACAGAAATACATTAAGTATCTAAAATACATCAGTAAGGAAGGAATATAGGAAATTTTTATTCCAATATTAAAGAAATTATAGAAACTGAAATTCTGAACAGTTTTAAAAATTACTTGTTTTAATTTTTAATTTAATACTATGATAAAAGATTAAAACAGAGATTGTATATTGTTTTCAGAGTCAAAACAAAAATGCTAGTATTTTATCTTAGAGGCATTTCCAGTAAAACTAGGGAGAAATTAAACTTTGCTCAAAGAAGTTGAAGATAATTTTTGTAAATCAAGTGTACCATCTGTATTTATTTAATTTTAATACTCCTATATATTATTATCCTAATTAACTAGTCACCTTTAAAAGAATTGCCACCATGAAGCTATGGTGCTGGAAAACAACCCATTTCAACTTTAATTTAGCATTAAATGTTCTCATTCACTGATATTTATTTTCTTAAAAGTATTCCCTTGGCAGTACCCTTTCAAATTACTTTTTACAAACAACAGAGATCCCCATTCAGTATCTAATCATTGTATCTAACAATTAGCCTTAACTTCACTATTAGAAAATAGTGCTTGCTGTGCTTGTTTTATTTTAACTGTTGACGACTTTGAAGATCTCACCAACTAGTTTTTTGGTTGGGTTTTATAATTATATTTAGTTAGGGCATGCTTCTGTGAATACATTCTTTTTATCAGCTAAAATACGGAACTTAAAAAATTTTATATTCAAATTGTACATGTTTTGTAAAAGAATTAAAGAAAATGCATTCTATCATTTATAAAACTTCCATTTCAATCTTATTTAAATTCAATTATTTTTATAAAGTTGATTTCTTATTTACTTTGTAACTTGAAACAAGTAACAAATGAACCCTGTTTTCTGACTAGTAAGCTTCAATGGTGAGTCAAAGGATTTAAATATGAAAGCATTATAAAGAGTTCAGTTCCTATAAATGTCAAAGAGATTGGCATTTTTTATTGTCACTGTTTTCAGTTTTTGCAGGTTGGTACAATTTACAGGAGAGATATTCAACTGGCACAATCATACTTTATTTTTCCTCTGTGTAACATCTTTATGAGTAGTAGTTCACATTATGACAGTAGCATACCTCTGTTGAGTGCTGACCTCCACTGCCCTCTGCCTTTTTTAATTTCAAGTAGGCAAATCTATAGTATTTAGTGGACCTGCCTTTTTAGGTTCCTAGTGTGAGTAGGATAAAAATGAATCAACCACTGAAACATGACTCTAACAATGGAACTTTGTCTTCAGTAATTCTGATTTTTTAATGGTTTTATTTGTGTTTTAAAATGCAGAATAAATGTTAATGTAGATCATGAGATTACAACACTGGCATTGCAAATTCCAAATTTTATTGTTCTGTAACTCTGAATCAGCCATCTGAACCTCTGCTTAAGCAAGACAAAGAAGAAGTCAGCAGCCGTATTAGTGCAGTTCATGCTGACGAGGTGAAGTTCACTGCAAATTGCAGTCTGTGTGCTTTCCACTGTGTAATATATGGAGGAAAAAAAATCCTTTGACATTTAGATTTTAAGTGCAGATATGCCTTGATTTCATATCTTCCTAATGATACTTTATATTTATTTAAAAAATACAAAGATTTTCACTGCATCATAAAGAAAAATGTAGAGACAGTAAAGATGCTTATGAAAGACTCCTCATATTTGCATATTGCCAGCACAGTGATGTCAAATACATGGAGATAATTAGTAACTTTGTATGTTTCTAAATTCTTGGATTCACCTGCAGATTTGATGATAAAATTTAACTTATAAAAACACAGTGGCATTAAACATTTACTGCATTCTAGTGATCTTTCATTATGGGGAAGAAATAGTATAAATATTACATTGGGTTATGAACAAAGCACAGAGTCCCTTATTTTGAAATACATGATATATTTAAACATGGAAAACATAGAACCATTTCTAGAAAAAAATATTAAGCTACTTATATCTTCTTATCTCTGAATTCTTGAAATGAAAGCAGCATGATATGAAATGGTTTTTTGGGCTTTAAAATAAATACTAGTAAGAGGAGATTTCATATAAGTTCTCATATATTAAATATTAAAAAAGAAAAAATAATGTCTAATCCTACTTTTTTTTCTAAATGATAGTGGTTTTTTATTATTATTTGCATATACAGAGTTTTCAGCAGATATTTATGCCTTTGAAGATGTCAGAAAGTGTCATAGATGAACAGTAAAGATGCTTGCCTGTAACTTACATATATCAAATTCCTCACATTTTATCTGTCTCTATTGGTACCTCATTTTTTGAAGCTGTAGAATGACTTGATTCAATAGTTTTATCGAGCAGTAGTATTTATTCTTCACTACTTTTCAAACTGCTCCTCCTATTTATGTGGCGACATGCCTCAGGGGAGACAAAGAGTTACATTGTCCCACCCCAAACCCCTTGTGAAGGGCGGCCCAGGTGTTCTGATTGGGTTTGAGTCCCTGGGGGGTTTCTCCCTTGCTGTGCTTCTACTGGTCCCGGACCCTGAACTGCACCCTCAGGGGTGGAAACCCTCAAAAGTTCTGTCCCTCAAAAACCCCTGTTTGGCCTCTGTTCAGGGCTCTGTGTTCTTGACCTTTGTTCCTATGCTGAATAAATGGTTTCATGAACGGGAGAGGGTTGGTGTTCCATGCTGGTCCCCAGAATCCTGCGGCTTCCTGGACAAGATCCTGAAGTTTCTGACTGCAACATATGGTGAGAGAATGCGTGGCATCCAGCGAAGCACCAGGAGAACAGCAGGACCCAGCTCCATGGACACCTCGTAAGTCCCCGGCTGATGGCTTGAGAGCCGGCAAGACCTCCGCCTTGGAAAGGAGGACTCGAGAGTACCTGGCAGGGAGGCTGGGTTGGGAGTGCCTCGGGCATGGGGAAGAAAAGGGCTTACGGAGGTGGGGCAGCCGAGACCCGATGCTGGGATAAACACATCAGCCAACGAGACGTATTATGGATGATATTAACATTATGGACGATTATGGACAGTATGGCTCTTCCGGTGGACTCTTTTTTTGTCTTCTGTGAAGTTCCTAATTTTTTTTTTTTTTGTGCATTCCTCCCTGTACCTTCCCCTTTCCTCTGTTCCTAAGGGCAGGACAAAGGGTGAAAAAAGCCAAGGTGGCTCGGGGTTGCTGCTGGCTCCCCGTCACCCAAGTGTCTCTCTGCCATCCCATCCCCTGTTTTCCTGAAGGCAGGCAAGGGACGGAGAACATCCAGAGTGCTGCGGGTCTGCTGCCGTCTGCCCGCGGTTCCGTGTCCTCCTTCACCCCCTGTCTTTCCATATTCCTGTTCCTGGTCCGGGAAAGTCCGTCCCGGCCTCCCCCCCCTTCCCAAGATGGCGCCGGCCACGCAGTCTGGGATCCCTTATTTCCCGCCTTGCTCCTTCTTTTCCGGTCCCGAACCTTCTCTTCCCCCAGTAGCTCCTGCTTCTCTCACACCCCTTTGTTCGGCTGCTCCACCCCTGGGGGCTGTGCCTTTTCCATTATGGGCAACACCTCCTCCGGGGAAATCGAAACTGTAACCGAGCTCCCAAAGCCAGTGTTACACCGAGATCATCTAAAGGGCGACGCCCACATGGGAGCCGGAGCCGAAGCTGGAGATCGAAGAATTCTGCCCCGTGTGAGAGGAGATCTAAGAGCTGCACCCTTCCTAAAAGAGAATCCTAAACTGGAAGAGACTGAACTAAAACAACCATTATATTTGTATTAAGTACCATCATGGTTTAATTTGCCCGGCGTGGTCCGAGATTTAAGTGTTTGTTTTTAATTTTGGTTTTGTTTTGTTTTGTTTGCTTAATGTGTTTTGTTATTGAGTATTAGTGTCCCACAAAGCAAAGCGGGTGCTCTGTGGAGGAGGTGAGATTTTAAGGTGTATGTTTTGGAAACATTTTAAGCTCCTAATTAAAGTTAGGGGAAAAAAAAAAAAAAAAAAAAGGAGCAGATGTAGCAGCGGCCTCAGGGGAGACAAAGTTACATTGTCCCACCCCAAACCCCTTGTGAAGGGCGGCCCAGGTGCTCTGATTGGGTTTGAGTCCCTGGGGGGTTCTCCCTTCGTGTGTTTCTACTGGTCCCTGACCCTGAACTCCACCCTCAGGGGTGGAAACCCTCAGAAGTTCTGTCCCTCAAAAACCCCTGTTTGCCCTCTGTTCAGGGCTCTGTGTTCTTGACCTTTGTTCCCATGCTGAATACATGGTTTCATGAATGGGAGCCCGTCTCGGTTGGTGTTCCGTGCTGGTCCCCAGAATCCTGCGGCTTCCTGGACGAGATCCTGAGGTTGTGGACTGCAACATATTTAAGTGTGATCTGTCAACAGACCAGGTAGCTAAAGGAATTGGAAATGCATGTTCTTCTGCTCTGGGTTATGTTCAGATATAATTACTGGCAGAATTTTCTGAACTGCTGGGAAAAAAACCCACCAAAAATTCATCTAAATTACAGTTTTAATTCCTTTTAATTCCTCTTAATTCCTGAGTAATGATAATTTTTTGTAACTGGAGAACAATCTAGCCAAACAAAGGCTTCATCTGGCCAAACAGGGTCTTTAGAGAGTCATAAAAACCCAGAGCCATATTTCATCCTCTTTCAGGGATAGCAGATTAGTGATTTCTGAGCTGTATTGATAGTTAGCTGCATACATCTAATTTGATGACTGTACGTAAGCAGCTAAGGCTGACAACGGATAGGGCCCAGAGCACTCTCAAACATCCTGCAGATGATTTCACAGAATCACAGAATTAACTAGTTTAGAAAAGACATTTGAGATCATCAAGACCAAACTATCACCTAACACCACCTCATCAATGGGACCATGGCACTAAGTACCATATCCTGTCTTTTCTTAAATACCTCCAGAGACTGACTCTACCACCTCCCTGGGCAGCCCTTTCCAATTCCCAAGCACTCTTTCTGTGAAGATTTTTTTCCTAATGTCTAGCCTAAACCTTCCTTAGCACAGCTTAAGACTGTGTCCTCTTGTTGTGTCTCTGGTTTCCTGGGAGAAGGGACTGACCCCCACCTGGCTACCACCTCCTTTCAGGCAGTTGCAGCTCTTGCAGTTACATTCTACAACATCAAATATGATCTATGTGACTTTTCCAACATTCCCCTCTGATCTCTGTAGTATTCTAAAGTGAGTGAAAAAGAGCTGAACTCATGTAAGCGCTACACTTTACATAAAGGTACACAAATGGAAATGTTTTCAAAATACGCAAAAGAGGGAATATATTTGCATAACTGAAAGACCCACGTCTATTAAACTTAGACAAAAACCATATGTTGCGTGGAACACAAGAAGCAAAAAATGTATATGGGAGGGAATGAAGCACACAACTCTGGAATTATGTGAAGTAATATACTGTGCTGTTTTTCTAGAGTTCTGTATCTGTGACAATATATTTGAATCAAGCTGAGAATAAAAGAATTTCCTTACCACTTTGCATGGGATGTGGTTCTTGGCTGCTACCATTATCTGGTTTCGTTGCTTTGGTTTGGGTTCTGTTTTGGGTTTTATAGTTATGATGGAATCACTATATATAGATTTTCATCTGGTATTCCTGCTGATATTCTAGTTAATGAATTACTAATGTTAGTGACTTTTGGTGAACCTCCTCATTAGGAAGTAATATCTTTTATTAGGCTAACAGCTAGTATTAGATAAAATATACAAACTTGTGGGTAATAATTCAGATTGAATACTAGCCATCATAGATTCATCGTTCAAGTAACCTGCCTGGCCATGGGAAACAGTGAGTTAATTCCTTGTTTTGTGTTTCATGTCTGTCAACATGAACTTTTGCTTTCCCCATTAGTGTCTTTGTCTCAATCCAGGAGTTCTCTGTGTTTTTCCCTTCCCATTCTCTCCCTGGCTACACTGGTGGGAGTGAGCAAGTGGCTGTGTGAGGCTTGGCTGCTGGCTGGGGTTAATCCACGACAACACTCCTGAATATGTGATGCTTAGTATTCAATTTGAATTATTAATTTTAGGTTCCAAACTTGGCTTTAGAAGGTGTCTTGTGGTTCTTCCATAAAAGACTTGACTGTAGAGTAATTTTGTTGATTAAAAAGGAAAATGAAAATATTCTGCCATTGCTGACTGTTCGCTCATCAGTTATCTGCGCTATGATTCCTTCCAACCCGCTATTCTATGATGCTGTACTTCATATGGCTGAACAGCATATGAGTACAGCTATTCCAGTTCTTATGGACTACTTTAGTCTCAAGGATAGTGGAGGAACAGGAGATAGAATGTCTAGGAAGTAAAGTCTAAAAGAAAAAAGTTCCCATTATCTATAATATTATTACTAAAATACCTGTAACTGCACATTCTTTAAGGCCAGCAAACCCTAAGTAAATGCTTACTTTTTTACTAGCCCTTAAAACCAAAGGAAAATTAAAACCCACCCACTACAGCTCCCAGTGCATTGTGATACGTGGTATCTTGGAAGCATTCCAAAGAAGGAATTCATGCCTACTTCTGGTCAGAGAATGAAATACAAAAACTTGTCACATAAAGCAAGAGGAAGGGAGTGATTTTTGCCTGAAGTTTCATGGTGTCTGCTGTAAAACTAGGGCATTTCCATTAGTAATGGATGTGTAGTCAAGGCACTTGGAGACTTGTCCTTGGGGCAGAAAAAGTCATAGTACAAATCAGTGTTGCCCACTGACTTCCCATTGAGTGTTAAATTAGGGCTGTCCAAACTGGAAGTTAGATGGGTGTTTAGGATTCTTGTACATTATTTTCAAATAATGCTTTAAAAAAAAAAAAATCAAAACTTTGCAAAGTTGATAAAAAATCGTTTGGTACTTCAGTTCACTGACTTGTATGTATTTGTTATAGCGCATAATTTGCAATAACTATAGCAAGGGTTAATGAGAATACCAAAAATAAGCAAGTAAAAGTTAGTCATGTGCTAGGTTGTGCTTGTTACTAAGAATATATAGAATGTTTTTTCATAAATATCACATAATTTATTGAAGAAGCAAATTCTGTTAGGTTTTTCTTTGTAAAAAATTTGAAGATTCTGTCTCTTTTCCTCAGAAAATATATTCAACTAAGTACCTCATACTGTGCTACTGATGAAAATAATCTATGTGAATCATGAATTTTTTGGTTTATTATGTCATCATTTCGAGTCCTTCAATGTGAGTAAATGTTTCTTAAATCCCACTGGTTTCTTCCCCAAATAAGGAGAAAAAAAAACAAAATCAAATTGAAATTCAGCTATAATATAAAAATCTAGAGCAGCTCCTCAAAGTAAACTTTCTGCTTTTTTTCTGTGATGAAAGAAAACATAGGTTTCTGCATATTTTGTTTTGATTTTGTGAAATAATGATATGAAGTCTTCTTGGTGTGATTTTGTCTTTTAACTAACAGTAGCTATAAATGCAGACACCGCAGTATTTATTTTGAAGCCTCACTATTAAAACCACAAAGATATTTCTAGTACAAAGAGCTGTACCTGTGCACCCACCTGACTGTCTGTCTATATTGTTTTAATGTGTAGTATTCATAAATAAAATTATGAATAATTTATCTCCATCTGTGCAGACAGATCTTACCACCGTAATCCTCTGTAACTGTCAACTCTGTAAGATAATGTTCTTGCTGTAGAAGCTACTCCAGCAAAATTTAACACAACTTTCTAGGTCTTTAAGGATAACATGCCTAGTGAGACAATATTTTAAACAAGTACTCAGTAATGCTTAATTGCATTATCTGTCCAGAAAGATATTTGAAGATATTATTACAAAATGCAGCTTCACTAAATGCACTTTCACTTACATGTATCTTTAGCTGACAAAAGAGCTCTTAAGTCAATGACTTTGATTCCCTCACAAATTACAAATTTTGCATCCACCTGCCTCTTCTGGTACAACAATTAAAATTTTTGATAGGCTGATAGAGTTTTACATATTTTCTTAATATTTAAGTTGAAATAGGTACCATGGAGAAACAAATTATTTTAACCTTAATTGCTGCAAACAAGCATATTTGTTTGTTTTTATTAAATTGGGCAGTTTAAAACACAAGAAAAGTCAGCTAGCGAGCCTCAAAATTTTCTCATTCTCTTTCAGAAAAATTAAAAGCTTTTTGAATGATTATCCTTACTCAGTTCAAGTACACTATGAATGATAATACATATAGCTTAATTTCTTCAAAGCACTATTATGTACCTAAGCAAGATACTGTGACATTCTGTATGGAGTTTTTATATACTCTGGAATGTACCTAAATATCATTGTGAACAGTACTGTGAGGTAAAAATGTGGAGCTGCACAGTAACTGATTCTGTTTTCCCTGTCCCTGAAAAACCAAAGCAGATGCCTTGGATGTTCTGAGGAGACATGATGCTCTTTACCTTTTTAAATTTTTTTTGTAGAATCTTGCAGCAAGCAGGAGGAAATCTGCTAATCTGCTTTCTTCAGAAACTACACAAGTAAAATGAAGAACTGTGGTTCTGCTAAGTGCAAATGTGTACTTACAACACTCACATGCCTCTTTGGGAGATATTTTATGGGCACTACTTATTCTAAACATGTGTTATTTCTTTAACAAAAGAAACATGTCAGCATGAGAAGTTAACATTGAATGTTAATCACAGTAGCTTATAGGTTTTGAGTGAACTTGTTTTCTGCAGTCTTTTGTATAATTCATATATATGCCATTGTGAATCCACATTTTTTAACACTTATACTGAAATAATACTGGTTTTATTTCCTAACTGCAGGATATCTTTTTTTTTCTTTTTTTTTTTTCTCCTGTGCCTCAAAGTACTGCAAAATGAAAACACTATAATACACAAGGCACTGGGAAGGAAATTCTGGAATAAGAACAAATTTACAAAAAAATCAGAAAGGAAGAAAAAGAGAAAATTATGTTCCACTGGTTTCACTAATGAAACCAACTCCAAAATGTCTTCTTCCTTTCTCTCTACTTCTACATCATTAGAATATTTTTTTTTTTTAATCTTTAATCTGCTTCCAGGGGAAAGTCATAGGTTCTGGATGAGATTTTCTAAGCTGATTGCTTCACATGGGCTCTGGATCAACCATCAATGTGTCTATTTTAGTTACACATGATAGATCAATTGTTTTTTATGGCTGCTTTTGTGCTTGCAGTATTTTAACAGTAAGCTCCCAGGAAAAAACTGTTATTGGGGAGCTTTTGGATCTGTGTGCTAACTGAACAGGGACTTTGAGAATGACACGTCTGACAAGTGCATTTATTTTTAATCAGTTTTTCTGCTGTTCCAAATTTTACCTGGCGTATCCCCCAGACTGTCTTGTGAGCTTCTCCAATGGAGTCTCATCATGATTATTAGGGATCTGGAACACATAATAAATGAGGTGATGATGGAAGAATTGGCTTTCTTCAAGCTGGAAGAGAAGGTTTGAAGAGTTGGGAAACTTTTGCCTTAAAGACACACACAGACTATATCAGAAGAACATAGTGAAAATATGAGAAAGAAAATTATAATTAGGTTTAAGGAAAGAAATTCTGATGGGAGCAGGTTGCCCAGAAAGGCTCAGGGACCTCCATCCTTTGCTGAACAAAGCCTAGGGCATCACCACACAGTTGGTGATCACTACACTACTCTGAGTTTGGGCTTGGATGAAATTATTTCCAGATCTTCCTTCCAATAGAAATTGTCCGATGTTGTGAAATTTTCTTCCAATTATAATGATACATAGCATTTAAATTTTGTTCCCACGGATTTTGATTTCATATTCCATTTAACTGAAAATGCCACCAGTACCTGTATTTTCTAACCACATTATTTTACAAAATCCCATAATCACCCTAGGACCTTCTATGAAGTTCACAAAGTCTGTGCCTTTCGCATTCCTTCACTTGCCATTGCTCCTAGCATAAGGGAACAGTGAGCAGCCGTGCTTCTTTCAGATGTATTTGTACAAGGCCCTATCTAAAACAGATAAAGTGCCAGAAAGATTGCATGGTCTTTATGTAAGAAAAAAGAGAATTATAGAGTATAAATGTCGATGAAACGTAGTGCCATTGGGGACCATGTGACCTGCGGTGATGTTGCAGTTATACAATGAACTTATATGTTATTAAAATTGCTTTTACTGCATTCTATTATTACACGAAAATTTCTAAGAGGTTTACTTTTTCTTCTCTCTCATCAATCATGTTTCTGTAAGAATGTATAAGAAGATTTTAAAACCAGAAGTGTATAAGCTCTCTCTTAATACGAAGTGTCAAAATAGGCCTTTTGAAAACACAAGGAAGTGTCTTTTAATGCTACATAGAAAAATCAGTTAATTGTTTGTGCTTTTAATTTACACGTGACTGAATATAAATGTAAGTACTATAAATTAATCCTTTCTGTATTCCTGGTAGCCTATGAATTTTTTTTCTACTGCCTTATTTGCAGACATCAGCTGCATAATTGACAGTGATAATTGTTGTGGAGTTTTTGCCAGACACAGGATTTTCTCTGGAGCCTTGGAGTCAATGTTTATAGTTTTTACATAACCTTTGAAATGTGTGAGGGTAATGTGATTTTATGTTCTTTCTTAGCAAGTGCTAGAGGAACACTGGGTTGTAGTACTACAACAGATTATTCTGAGATGTTTTGAACAGCTGCTTTCAAAAAAAACCTTGGCAATGATAGTGTAGTCCTTCATCTTCTTGACTGTATAAGTTAGAAGTGCAAATGGAAATGTGTCCTTGGATTACAGCTGTCAAAAATATGTGCTTTGCTTTTACTAAAGTGTTCAGAAATAGATCTTTTTGCAGCTGTGTTTCCAGATATAAGCTCACTGTAACGTTTACTATAATGTTTGTTCTTCTATGATATTTCCCATGCCATGTTCTGGTCCTTGAGTTGTTTGGATTTATTTGTGCTGCTTGTTTCTCTAAACTGGAACTACTTGAAAGGAAACATTCATGTGTTATCAAAGACTGTTTTCTTGAATGTCTTTCTATTGTGAGGGACTCTCTTTTACTTAAAGAGCTCTATTACTTAAAGAGCTCCCACCCGTGGCAAAATAAAAAGTTGAATGAAGTCCAGGCTGACATCTAGGCCTAGATGTTGAAGTTTGTTGCTGTGTGAGGCCGTCTAAAGGCAATGCCCCTAGAGTTGCAAGGGATGGTGTTTAGGAAACATTTTATCAAGTTTTTGTGCATCCTAACTTAAACTGTAGTTAATGGGTTTTGGTAAATCAAACCCAGTGTCTTTTACCTCCTGGGGTTCATTTGCCTCTAGCTTTGTTCAAGCATAGGCAATTTTTTTTTTGCTCTTTATACTTTCTTTTTCCTTTTTCTTTTCTACTAAGTGCAAGTAACTTCAATTTTACGGTAAATGCATCAGGTTACACAAAATAAACTAACTAAATAAAATAAAACAAATAAGTAAAAGCCCCATGGCTTCTTTCACATACGTGTAGTACTGTAAAATATTACCTATGACAGAGTTCAATTTCTTGTGGGCTCACTCGATTACTTCCACCCCACTTGAATTTATAACAGCTCGGAAGTTGAATGTCAAATACATATTTTTAATTTCAAGCAATTTTCTTAAATCCTCTTTGTTTTCAGTGATCTTGTGTCTATTTCCATAGATAGGTGTCTGTGTAAGATGAAGATGTTTTCAAGATGATTCCTCACTACAGATATGCAAACTGTGTGCAGTAGTGCACAACCACCCCCAAACCTTATACTGTCATATTTTCATGTGGATGTTTTAATTTAAGTGCAGCAATATTGAAGTTGTCACAATCCCACCTCTTCTTAATATGTTTCTTGAAGTTTTGGGTTCTTCTTTGGCTGTGGGTAAGTTATCATTTACACTGTTATGGTATCTCATTCCCAAGTAAATATTAGTGTAAGAGACACTTTCTGGGGTGGACGGTCTGAGACACGGCAAAGACCTCTATAATCGAGTTAGGTGTTAGAAGGTTATTTCAGGGCGTGGGGGAGAGAGAGAGAGAGAGAGAGAGCCTGCTATGAGCCAGCAGATAGAGCTCAAAGCAGGCTCGGAGAGAAAATACAAAAGGGGGTAAAATATGAATACATGAGTTCAAGACTTAAGATTGCTAAGAAAGAGAGTAACAGAACAGAAGTGAGAGAGCTGGGGAAAAAGAGCAGCAAGAGTGTAGAAAGAGTGAGGCAAGAGGGCTAAGAGAGAGCCAAGAGAGCGTAGTAAGAGAGTAGCAAGAGAGTAGCAAGAGAGACCAAGAGAACCAAGAGACTGAGCTCTCCTTTACAATTACTTATATAATCTATAAATTTGAATATTCTATTCCTTTACTAACCAATCTTTCTAAGTATACTAATACAGTAACATTTCTGTGCGACCTATAGAAATTGCTATTTTTGCATATTTTTAGTTATCTCAGGGTCCTTCAGACCTTTCCTTATAAGGCTGGGGAGAGGGGTCTCAGCTTGGTTTTATTGCAGGAAAGAATTTGTTCTGGCATACCAGACTGGTTTCTTTGAATTATTCAAACCGTGCTTTCATTTGTATTTCTTCTGTAGCCTTTCTGGCTAAAGAGTCATATTTATACTTTCTTTCTAATTCTACCTTCCCAACATATTAGCACACACATTTTCACAGAACTCTTGGAAAGCAGAAAAATATAACCATCCTATTTTATAAAAATAAAGACAAATATATAGAAAAAAGGAAATAGTGGGGATCACACAGAAATCTTTCAAAACAGAGCAAAATTTTTTAAGTCCTAATAGCCATCCTAGTTTATCCTTAAGATCTCCTGTAATGTAATTAATTATAAAAGCAATGCTACAAATCTCAGGCCCAAAAAATCTTCCACTTTCTTGGTCAGGATTTCATGTGGCTCAGTGTAGAATGGATTTGCTGAGTATGAATGCATAGGGGTTGCCACAGGAATGGATTTGGATGGCTTATCAGCCTACCTCATTTTATTTTTATTGTCAGAAGAATATTAAGATATAACTATAAAAGTAATTATTTTTTTCTGCAACTTAAATATTCTTCAGAAAATATTCTGAGTTTTAAATATAGCATAAAAAAAGGAAAGAACATGATTAAAGAGACGTCCTTTTATATTCAAAATTGCCTCTGTTTTAAGATGTTAACCTGTAAACTTCCTGTATAAATAAATTCCTGTAAACTTCCAGGAATTTATTCAGCTCATATGCTAGGATTCATTTCTAGGATGTTTTGCTTATCTGAGTGTATCATTTTCATTCTAGAGGATCTTGATTTGGAGTCAAGCCTTTCTGTGTGTACCCATTTTGTCCTTGGGTGTTCCATTCAGATTTAAATTTCAATTGAGGAACTCAATGTTTACTATTAATATTGAACACTATCTCCAAAAAATTAATGATTGTAATAATCTTTCTTTAGAAATCTTAATATTTTTCTGGCATGGATATGCAGCATTTTCTTTGGTTATCTAGTACAACAGGTAGAATAAATGACATGAATTTAGTTTATATAAGGTATTTTTCTGTTTAATATTAAATATCTGGCACAATTGCCTGGCAGATTTGAAGCCTTAGTGAATAAATTCTTTAAAATGTAAAACTCTCTTTCAAATCAGTATGCACTGATAGTTTTAGATATAACTTGAGAAGAGCTGTGGCAATATAAGTGGTATAATGGTTTGTTACTAACTCTTGAAAGAAACTAGATGTGAGAAAAGGCAACTTCGTAGTGAGTAAGTTGTTTGAAAGTCTTTTAAGACTATTTTTGAGAGAATTAAGAATCCTAAATCCAGGTCTATCCCTATGTGTAGTATGCATGCCTATCCCAGACCTGAAACTTAAGAAGAGGTGTTTACATTCCATGACAACAGCTTTCAATAAGTAGCAGGTACTATTTCAAGTCATCATTTGGGCAAAAAAAGTTTATAACTTTTGACACAGTCATGTAAATACAGGAAAACCAGCCATATTTTGTGTTAAGTCATATTTTATATTGCTGGGAAGACAAGGCAGGTTTGAGAATCTTTGAAATTATCTCTTTTATCCTTTCTCCAGATTGGGTGATCTTTAAATGGCATGGAAAATTTCAGTACTGATTTTTTTAAAATAAAAACATATAGTAATTCATATAACTATTCAGACAGTTTTACAGTGCGGAATACTCTTCAGATTAAAGTCTACCATGGCTTTCCATTTCACTGGAGCACATCTATTCATAATACAGGCTGATTGTCATTTGAAGTCTGAGCCAGCATTTGCAGAGTTAAAGCCCTTCACAATGTCAAGGAAAATTTTGTCTGATGTTCATGGCTACTCCCCAGTGGACCACCTTTTCTGCTGAATTTATTCACCATCTAGTCCATCTATTACTCTTTATTACCAGTCTGTGCAGGCACCAAAGCACTCTGCTCAGGAAAGCTACTATTTTCTTCCCTTTTCTAAAACCGTATTTGAAAATTGCCAGGTTACTTGTGTGTTCTCTTGATCTGTGCCACGAAGGAGGCTGTTGAACTGTGGGGAAGCGAGCAGGAGCAGCAACCAATTACTGCTCTCTGAGGCAGCTCTGGCTTTCATAGTGATCTAGTGGCCTGAGTCCATAAGCACTTTCCAGCCCAGCTGAAGGTGGAGTGGGGAAGGAAGTCCATTAGATACAGTCCATTAAATATAATTAAGCTATGTATTTGTTTTCTGAATTTTTCTGTCTTCTTTGTTACTTTATGCTTCTTCATACTGTGGTGTGGAAGTAATCATTGATAAGATAATAAACATTTACTCAATAATTCTTTTACCCATTATTATTTTTTCATTATTTTTCTCACTCTAAAAATCAGACTTTATGGCTTACATTAAAAATAAAAAAAAAAAAAAATAAAAAATTGGGTAAATCCCACTGCTAAAGAGCATGTGGATAACTGCAGTCTGAGTTTTTTAAACTTACCAGAGCTTTCAGAGTTGTTGTGTGGAACTTTGTTTAAAGAAAATGTCATAGAGAAAAACAGAAAAGCTGGAGGTCTACCATGCCAATTAGAAAGGAATATTTAGAAGTTTAATTATCTTACAATTTGAAAATTAGATTGTAAATAAATGTCTTCAGAATGTTTTGTTTGTTGCTTTTAATAACTTTTAGGAAAATACACCACCTAAATTGTCAAAAAAGAAATGCCACCCAAGTGTCAATATTTATTAAAGAAGTAATTTATTCAATTTCTCATTCAATTTAAAGAACTCTCTGTGTACTCATGATTTATAAAAATTCTCTTTCTGATCTATTTTTATGTATGAGCACAATTAATATTCTTAGGTAAGTATTTAGGTTTGGCTCATATTATTTAGAAAGAATTACTGGCCTTTCACTCAGCTTCTCAGTTTGATTTGCATTCTGGTTAGAAACATACTAACAGATTTTTTATGAAATATATTTACATAAAAAATTAAGTATTTTAAATTTTTTTATTTATTCTGGAAAGTTTTCAGAAGTTTTCAGCTTGAGTATTATCCAACAGTTATCTATCAGAGTTCTTTTTACATTGTTTTTTCCATATTTGTGTGGAATATTTTTTGTTGGGGTTTGTTTATTTGTAGTATTTTTTTTAAAAAAACTCTTTACTCAGAGTTTAGTTATACATAGTCCATGAAGAACCTTATGCTGTACTGGGCCTCTCCAGCATCTCTTGGAGTTCAGTGACTTAGACTGAATTGTTCATGTGTGTGATTAACACTGGAACTGTTGTCTGTAAAAGTTGTTCATTAGGTGAGACACCTTGGAAGAGTGAACACAGTAACAAAAACAAAAGAAAAAAAAATTATACTAAGAAAGAATTTTTTGTTGTTCATTTCTAGAAACAGAATTTTAGAATCCCTTATTGAAATAACTAACATAAAAAGTTGTAAAAATCAAAATATCTTGAGCGAAATAAAGTCTTCCATTGAACTATTTATTACAGAGTGAAAAAATCCCCCAGTTGAATGGATGTAACCCTTCTGAAGTAGTCTCATTTTGAAATAAGTGTATCATCAGTATAATTCTTTTCAAATAAATAGTTTCTGAATACTTTATTTTTAAAAAAGCTTAACTTTTGTCTGTATTACAACACTGGCTAAATCCAGCTACCTGCTTGGAATGATTTAATTTCCTTTCTTTTTCCCTGTCAAAAGTCATGAGTTCATTTCTGACTTTGTTCACAAGGACACAAGATCATTATAAACAGCTAGACTGTGATACACGTTGTTCATTCAAAGTTTTGGGGGGCTTTTGTTTTTGTTTTTGTTTTTTTTAAATCTCATTTTCAGGCAATTTGGTTGGCTACTTTTGTGCATTGCTAAAGTGTGCTCAACAAAATTTGTATTATTTTCCTTTTACTTTTTCATTATTATGCTAGTCCCCTCAGTAAAGTCAGTATTTTTTTCCATTTACTAAGATATAAAAGAATTTCATTAAAAGAAAACTAAGTGGGCAAAAGGGGAGCTGCAGTTTGGCAGCACTTGAAAGTAAATGGCAGTGATTGAACAGTAGTTACCAGTGAGCTGGCATGTGATTTTCTAATAAAGACAGAGATATCATGATTGGAGTTTTTTTATTGTATTTTTTTAATGTTTTTATTTATATTTTAATTTTAATTAAAAATACTAGCAGTAATGTTCTAATGAGTGCAAAAGTGATTCTATTTTGATTTCATCATTATGCCCGTATTTTTTTTTTTTAGTAGTAGAACAAGAAAATACAAAAATGGAAGTATTTTTAAAGGTATTCAACTTCAGTCTTTAAGGTCCATCTGAAAAGGTTATTAATCTTCTTGTCAGTAAGTCCAGAGTAAACCTTTTTTTTCTCCAATGGGACTGGAGAATGCAAGACTATGAAAATCAGAAGTGATGTGTCAGTTAGAGATCATGCATTCACACAGGCTGAACTTTAAATAGTAAGCAGGGAAGTCTAAACTATAACTAACTGTTGGGTGATAATTACTGGTGTAGAAAACATTGGGAAATGAAACAGGAAGGAAAACACAAGCAGCACCTGTATGTTTACCTGATCATTAATTTCATAGGATGTCAAATATTTACTTTTCCCTATGTTTAAAGCTTCAGTGCAGGGTCTATTAGAACATACCACTAGTACAGAACCTACTGGAGGAGTGCATTTTTGAGTGACTGATGAAAATTAAAGTTGATCTTTAACATAAAACTTTGTATCCTTGTCCTAGTTTAGGGCAAATTAGGAAGGAAAACTCCAAATGGGGATTTCCCCAGGGAAATGCCCCTCCTCACTTTCTGGTCCGGGAAAAGAAAAAAAAATTCCTTGGAGAGAAGTGGAAAAAGCTGTTTATTTAACAGAAATTGAGTAATATTAAATAATAAATTCTCTTGTTGTTCGATGGGATGGCAAATCTAGGAAGAAAAGTCCTTTTTATGTGGTGTAGCTCGGCTCGCTCAGGTTCTTATCAGTCCCTCCGGCGCTGGAAAGTGCCGAGGCCCAGGCCCCGGTGGGCCACAGGCCTGAGCTCCCAGGGTTTGGCTGGGTGTTCAGTCCAGAGCAGGCTTGCACAGATCCAGGAAAAAAGGAAAAAAAACAAAGGTCCAGGGAACTCCTCTGCCTCAGTTAGCTAAAGCTAACTAAAAGCCAGAGAGAAGCTCTGTCCCGCTGTCTGTCCGTGCTGCAGACAACACAGTCCCGGAGCGAGATGTGTGGGAGTGATGTTTTTCTTTAACACAAACTGCGGCTTCTTCTCCCCCACTTCGCTCTCAGAGCCAGTCTTAAAGGTACAGAACTTAATATATAACATAAACCAGACGACTGGGGATACCAGTATCATAAAGTCACCCCAGGACAATCCTTTAGGACTTTTTTCTCCTTTTGGAAGTTATGTGAAACCAAGCACTAAAATGTGTTCATATTAGTTTTAGATGGACCACGGTCTTAATAATTTTCATCTATAGGTTTCAACTAATTGATTTGGAAATCCTTACCTTTAATTGGAATCTTACACAGTCTTATATTTATTTTCTGAATTTCATTAACTTCCCATACAGATACTTCTTTGGGTATGTGGAGAGAAATATAAAAATTCTATATACCCTTGCTTCAGAACAATACAAAAGGTTTGTTTTCTTTTTTGGTCCCCTTAACTACCTAGTATTTTTAATTGTTTTAGAGCTGTGGAGGCAGTAAGATGTCCACTGAAAAACCTCTTCATGGATAACATATGCAAAAACTGGATGCTTATTAATCAAAGCATAAATTCAAAAAGAAGAAAATCAGGATGCAGGGAGTGATTTTGTGAACAGACCTCCAGCATGAGGTTTCTACATGTTTACCAAGTACTCTGTAAATTCTGTCTTGAATCAGAACTAATTGCCTTGTTTTAAATTAATTGCCTTGTTTTAGATTTGATGGAGATGGGAAATTTTTAATTTCACTATATCATTAAAGATAATTAATATATGGCATATTGTTTGGTCTTGGTGTGTTTTCAACATGGTAACTCCTGAATATATTAGTATTCTTGGAAATAACCTGGATACTGTTTTTAAAATGATTGGTGCAACATATGAGCAGACTACTGTTAATGTATTTTCACTTTTATACTTTTCCTGTGGCTCTCACCATCAGCCTCTTTGGTTTCCAGGCAATCCTGATTCACTCTGTCCCAAATGAAATCTTGGCACATTTTGTTTCTTTCTGGTCCATTGCATTTCAACAGTATTCACAATCTTATGACACCCTCTTACTCACCTTGATATTCAAATATAACATTATTGCAGTGTTAATGGTAATGATGGGCAATTGAGAAATTCAATTTATTTCACCTGCAATTTATACTGTATTCCACTAACCATACCTTTTTATAATGCTTTGCTTCATCACTGATTTCAAAAACAATCCTAGAATTGTACAGATCAAGTGGAATCCCTTTTTACTCCTCTGTATAGATAACATTTCTCATTCAGGCTGTTCTGTAGGGCTGCAAATGATAATGGTGGATCAGTGAATAATTTCTAACATGCTGTTTTTTCAGAACAGTTTCAGACTTCTGGATCCCTCAACATCTGTGGCACTGCTCAGCATCTCATAACTTACTCATGAGATGTCTCATCTTGACACGAGATAGTCCTCAACACACACACAGACACACAGACACGTACACAGGCACACACACACAAATATTGTCTTCCCCCTGTGGAAATTCATGTTAGGGGGAATTTTTTTTGTTTAATTTTTATTTTATCTTTCTCTTTTTTTTTTTTTTTTTTTTTTTGGCTAGACACATTGGTGTTGATTCTTTATTATGTTCTTCATGAAAAAAAACCTGTACTTTAGAAATTATCACAACTTATACAACTGGTTTACATATTTGCACAGAAGCAATGGTATACCACAATAGCATCAAAGTGTATGTTATTTCCTATTTATTGCATACTTTCTATTTTTAAGAACTTATAATAATGTAGCTACGAATTGTAACTTAATTGCTCAGTCAATCAGTTGCTTTCTTAATTTACAAAATGTCAGCCTAAATTTTCAGTGGAAGCTGATACTGCATCTAGATTCGAACTAGACAAATAATGAAGCTGAAAGGAGCAGAACTGTAACTGTGTGAATGAGTTGATTTAATAAGGTTAACATCTGTCACTTCCAACAAGTTTAGCATTAAGACCCTACATATCAAGATGCCTTTGCCAGACTCAAGATTAGTTGTTAGTGAGAAATACCAACAGAAAATGTCAATGTCTTTGGCATCTGTTTCAAGTGGAGAAAAGTTCCCAAATGGTGTTATTTGTCTTTGCTGGTGACATAATGGATTTTACTGGAAGGAGTAATATTTCTAAGGTACTTCAGTGATTGGTGCCCTAAGAATCGGAGAACTTCCAGCATCAAAAGTTCAGGCCAAGCTGGCTTGCATGTCCTTTAGCAGAGTTGTGAATACCAGAATAGTGCTGTTTCCTTAAGGACTCTGTGTGGCCACAAGATTACATGTGTTTTAAAACAAGTATTTTACTTTATCTTTCCTGTTCTCTTTACCTATATTCAGACTTGTTTTAATGCAAACCCAGGAGAAATTATGATCCTCAGTTGTTTTGATCTCTTCTGTCTCTAGTTAATTTCCCTCTTGAATTAATAAAAGTAGAAGACTGGAAAGGAGTCATGCAAGATAGGATCTGTATCAAACATTACATCTTCACAGTCTATTTCATTTTGGGTTTTTTTTTTTGGCAAATGTTGGAAATGCTTTCCTTTGTGTCTTTGCTCACAAAATCTCAATGGCTGCACCTCAGATGACAGTTTCTGTATAAAAGGTGCAAGAAAGTATTCAATACATTGCTTTTATTAATACTATTCAGAATATAATGAAAGTTTTAGCAAAAAAAAAAAAAAAAACATTTCCTGCAGCCTAACAGCAGAAATCCTCTAACAATTCCATCATTCATTCTTTTAAAGTCTAATCTTAGTTGACTTAGATATCAATTTATATAATTTAGGCAGTTTACTTCTTGTCCTGCCCAACCATGGGTGCTGTAGCTCAGACTCTTCATTTTGAGGGTTTTATTTTCCCACATTTTTGCCAAATCTGTCCTTGAGACAGTGAATAGAGAACTTTCCACAGGGAGGCTTAGTTCTAATTGTTACAATGTCTCACATCTTTTTGGCTGGCTTTCTGAGATCTGCTGGGTCATATATTCAGTGATATGCGAGTGTGAGCTGGCTGAGCTGGAGGGATAATGACGTGATAATCTAATGAGCATCTCTTTCCTGTTGCTAAGCAATATGATGGGAACTTCCCTTGCTAAATATAATCTACACAAGTAATTAGGGAGAGATTCATGGCTGAGGCAGTTCAGTAGACTGCGTTTTCCTAGACATTCCTGTGACCCACAAGTGCTAATTGTAAGTCCTGCAAGTGTGCTGAGTAACTTTTCATACATTCATACCTGACATTGGTGGGAAGGCTTACATAGAGAGGAAAAAAACCAAAATACAATCACACCCACAGAAATATTCAGCCCAAAGTGATGCATTTGTAGTATAGATTAATTTCCCAGATAAATGGCTTCATTATTTATTTTTACAGCTGCATTTTAGCATAAAACAAGGTATCTATCCTCTGAAAACTTAAATAGGCTAATGCTGAAAAACCTTCTTCTTTTCTGCAAATTCAGTGGCATATGAAACTAACAAAAAGAAATTTCTTTCCTCCACAAAAAGCTGTTTTATTTCAGTCTATAATCTGCTCATTGTAGAAACAGTTCAGAGAGCATGTGAACAAAATGCTTTGAATTAAAAAAAAATAGTAAAACCCCAAAAGATTAAAAAAGAAAAGATAAAAAGAAAGAAGAGCATTGATTTAAGGACTAGGTTTCCTCAATGTAAAAGAAAATTGTCTCTCATTACCACAGAATTTTATACATAAATATCCTTTGTGACTCTTAGGACACAAAACATTTTTCAGTATATCCTAATATAATGTCTGGGTACCCACTGGGCATTATAAGTATATTGAGGAATAAACAGGAATAAATATTATCTGTCAAACTCCATGTATATATGCCTCATGCTATTAGTAAAATTAACTTAAACTTTTATATTAGTTAAAAACATGCCTTTTTAAAGGCATATGCCTTTGGATTCTTTTAGTAGTGTTTTGTACAGCTTGTGGATATTTCATAAATTATATTTAGGTTTACAAATAATTTTTTTGTTATGCTATATTCTATACAATATCTTAATTTGTCATGTTAGATATGTTAGGTGAACCTAAATTTGGAGTTCCCAGGATTATAATTTCATAAACTGAGTATGGCAATGGTATCTTGACTGACTGGATTCACTTGCTTATCCATAATACATGAAATATCCTTAGCTGTTCTTTACAAAAGCTTTTTATAGAGATATTGCATAGCTCACCTGATATACTCAAAGAAGATTGTACTTTTTACATCATTTTCTGTGCTTCACAGAAAAGCATGTATGTGTGCATCTGTCCAAAAATATATAGCTTCTGTTTAAATTTTTATGGGGTAGCAATAGAATTCATTTTCAAAGTGAGATATTTTTAAGTTGCTCAGTTATTTTTGTCCCCTTTTCCAGGCTTTTATCATCTTCTTTTTCCTCAAAAATGAGTTAAAACCAAGAAAATCCTTTGTATTTCACATACGTATAAAATATTTGTTTAAGGAAGCTGCATCTTGAAAGAATGGTCTATTTGCAAACCAAAGCCACTCTTCATTCTGAGGGTTGATTTTATCCCACAGAGCTGCTATGAAAATCGAACTGAAATTCATCTGTAGCACTGAAGTTACCATCTAACTCTTTAATGATATAATGCAGTCTTAATTGTACTGTTGCTTGGTCAGCTTTGAGTTAGTTGGAATTGGAATTGAATAAGAACAGAACATAAATTGTTCTTGCAATGTAATACAAGACACTCTTCACCATTTCTGGTGAACACTGCATTTTATGGCCTGTAAAATGCATTTCAAGCTTTCATTGCATGAAAAATGATTTATCAGAAATTCAGGCAGAGAGAGCCCAACACTGCTGTTGGAACATTACATTTAGCTTTAATCAAATGAGACACTAGTACTACTACTACTAGAATTCAACTTCTTTGGTGCCTTAGACTACTTATTTTTGTATTAAATGCAAAGAAGCTACCTTGGCCTTAGGAAGTCCCTGACTCTCAAATTGCTGCCTGTGTGACATCTGCTTTTTACAAGTGACAGGCAGAGTACTTGCTAGGTGAGTTGCTCATCTTACTGGCGGTTCTGAAGTAGAGGAGCTGTTCAGGCATAAGTACTTTCTGCTTATGGTGGTCCCAATATTATGGAACACAGTTGAACAAATAGTATTTAATGTTAAGTGATAAATTGCCAATTGAAGACTTTAAGTTTCTAAATTTCAGAACAAAAGTTAAAAAAAAAATATATGCTGCTTAATTGATAATTTTGGTATGAGTCCTCACACAAGTACTGCTTTCAATAGATATTTCATTATAGTTAAACTGGTGCCAAAATTAGGTGAATAAACATACTGAAAACTAATCCATGTTCAAATCATGGAAGGTGAGTTAGAACAAAGGTAG
Source organism: Poecile atricapillus (assembly GCF_030490865.1). Taxonomy (NCBI): domain Eukaryota; kingdom Metazoa; phylum Chordata; class Aves; order Passeriformes; family Paridae; genus Poecile; species Poecile atricapillus. Next base: position 22,483,517 of record NC_081251.1, on the reverse strand, counting down.
ATTATAGTAGATAAATAACAAGAGGGGTTAACAAAGAGATGAAAGAAGATGAAAAATAAATGAATAAAATTCCAGTGTGTGGTAAATAAATAATTGGGATTAACTGTGGAAATTACTTTGAACAAACAGATTGGAAAAATTAACCAAAAGTAGAGTGCATATAGGAGGAATGGTATTACATACAATTTTAGGATGTATTACAACAATATAAAGAAAAGTCTTCAATTGGTGGAGTAATCATTATCTCATATTGACTGACTGCAGCTGACCATGTAAATTGTCTGCTATTTAAGTAGAGATTGAAATGAAGACTGCAAATTTTATATTGATGTTTGTTAATAGCTTTCAATGATTTTTAATTTTGCTGATAATGGTGGCCATTAAAAACCTTTTTTGCTGGTACTCATATATTACATGAAGTACAGGAAAGGCTAAGGTAGCAACAGTGGTACTAGAATAAGTTAAGCAAATTTATTTAAAGTCTGATATTCCTGCCCACTTTCTGTCTTACAAGAGAATGCAGAAGCATCTGCTTCTGTACTTTGTGCTTCCCAATATAGCCTAGGTCAATGGAATGTGTGAATAAATACATAAATAAATCAAACATGAAGTCCTAAATGCAGCCTGTTAGCTGCCACTAAGGATCTCGACACATTCCCTCAGTGTTGCACTGGCAGTACAAGGTGAGACTCTTCTGTTCTTCAGCATATGGAACATGCTGGAATGCAAAAAGGTGTAAAAGGATGAGGCATCACTGAAGATACACCATTGACAGAGATTGGCAGAATTGATTCTTGGGAATGCATTTTGCGTCATGTTTTTTTGCCATCCTTAGGGCTGTTGTAAATTTCAGGAGGTGAGTTTGGAATTTTGGCACCCAGCTAGAAGGGCAGATGATAAAGTGAATTGATCCACTGTATGAAAATTTTACTATTGACAAATGTTGGATCTAGATAAAGTATCTGTCTTTATAGGAAAATATTATTTGAAACTATATTGATTAAATATTTAAAAAATTACTAACTTTTCCTATAGAACCATTTTTCTTAAATTGTGATACTTTCTGTATGCACAAAAGCATACTGATTTTTTTTACCAAATATTACCAATCACTGCATTTTCATAAGAGTATTAGAGTTCACTGACATCCATGGAAAAAAATTATATATATAGACAGATAAATTCTATACTATGCCATTCTATGACATAAAAAAACTAATGTTCTTGGGGATTTTTTTATGTATTACCTAGCAAAAATGGCCAATGAGAAAGAAAAATTAATTGATGCTGCATAAACAGCATCACCCTCTCTAATATTTCTGCAAGGTAATATAAAAAAATATTAATGACTCCTGGCCATGCACCTGCAGGGTGAAATATTTTACCTTCTTTAATAATTCAGATGACAAAAAGGTCATATACATATAATTGACATGTAATATAAGAGGTAAACTTAAATTTTTTAGTTCATTGGAAATTTTTTCCCTCTGAGCTGTGGGTACTCCTAAGCTCCTCAACAATTAAAAATCCTAATATAATTCAAGTTTTTAAAAATCTGCATCTTACTCACTGTTAATATTGTCACATATTCTACATCCTTTATAATATGCTTTTTGTCTTATGCTATTATTTCCTGTAGGCTCCTGTCCTATGAATGACAGCTTTGCACTGAAAAAAAAGCAATTTAAATTATTCTCGGGTTTAAATAGTTGAAACACTTCTAATAGTTGCAATACATTTATGTCTATAGAAAAAGAGGACCCAACATTGCTATTTAATTTTTTTTTTTTTTCCTGGAGTCCTTCACATTTATTTGGAAAACACCTAAACTCCACACCTCTGTCTTTAAGATACTACAGTTATAATTAAAATTCTTAAAACAAATGGTTTTGTATTGTTTCCACATATATGTCTAATTATCTAAATTCGTAGATCTTTTCTAAGTATTTAATATACCTGGAACTACACTGTGCCCCAGTGGTATGCTTGAACAAAAACTACACTTGTGAAGATGTTTCAATTAAATTAAATTTTTAAGGTATTTTAAGACATCCTTACATATCCTGTATTTAGCTAACTGCATATATGAAAGTGTGCTCTGGGGGTAAGTAGTGTGCTAACAGAACATTACCTGATTTGTTTTTATATTCTTAATGGTTTAGGTAAAAAAGGCAAAATGCCCACGTATATAATGAAACTGAAACAGAGGATCTGACAAATAGCTTAATTAGCAATATTGAGCTGTTTTCCTACTAACCATAATAGCAGTATATTAAAATAATTTGTCTTTCTCCATATCAAAACCAGAACACTAATATATTTGGAATAATTCCTACAAAGCTTAGTTGAACACTACAATAGCAATACAAAAACCTAGTATGTTTGGATGACTCAGTATAGAAGAAGCCACAGATAATTCAAATCATGCTACTAGTTTGTTAATTTTTCATGGATAGAGTTTTGAGGCCATTCATGGCATTCCTGCCAGGGTAAAATCAGAATCATAACCATGGTAGAAATTCTGCCACTTCTAAAGAATAAGGTGTTTCAGAGATTTTGGAAATTAATACCTAAAGGGAACAAAATATTAAGGTTGACAAAAATCCAGGTCTTATCTCGTGCTGCAAACATTTACAGCTATAACTTCATATAAAAATGTCAAACTGTCAGGAGCTAGGGGTAGTGATGAACAGATTCCAACAGAGAAAAGTTTAATGCTAGATATTTGGATTTTACATCCCTATGTACAGATGCATTCAACATGCATCTTAAACATTCAGTTTAAGAATAATAGGAGGGTGAATACTGAACTAGCTCAAAACATATTTACTTTTTTTTCTTCCTAATTGATATTCACTTTTGCCATCCACTTTTGGGGAGCTGTAGAGAAACCAACTACAGCAATAATGCTTTCACATATCTGAAGACCACAAACTTAAGTCAGAATACATAAAGAGCAAGAGTTAACAGTAGCATTATATGTTATCATTAGTGTACACCTTAATCTCAGAAATTTGTTTCAAGGTGTGCATTTGTATTTATGTAAAGTCCTTTCTGTTTTTTCGTTGTTTTTTTTTTTTTTTTTTTATTTTAGCAGAGTGGTTACTTGTTTACTAAAGATGCTATTTCTTTACCATGCAATGTGGTGATTTGATGTTTTGGTATTTGTACAATTCTTTCCATCACTGCTGATCAGAGCAGTTGCATAGATGTATGACCAAATATTTTACTTACATCAAATATAGTTTGAAGCACATATATAGGAGAGAAATGTTTGGGACAATTGTATTTTAGTTTCTTGTGTCTTTTGCTGGTCTTTGTTTGTTTGTTTGTTTGTCTGTTTTTCTGGAATCTTAATTATACCAGTTTCCAGTGCAATTCTGTCTTTTTTTTGGCACTGACATATCAATACTGCTACTAGTGGGCTGAACAATAAATCCATGAAAACTGTTTAATTAGCGTGCTTATATTGGCTTTTGTTTGTAATTTTTCTGCTTTTATTTATAAATATTAGTTTATAATTGCAATCAGTTAGAGTAGGATGTTTGTACACCTGTTGTATTTTCAGTCAGTAAAGACTGTTGTAGAGAATAAGACAGTAATTCCCAAAAGTAGACATACAAAACAGAATTAAAAAGCATCGCTGAGATTCAACATTTTCTTATCATGCAGTCTGAGGACTTTACCAAGAGATGCTAAGGACCAACAGGTTTAAGGCTGTGAGATACAAGAAGGAGGAAAGGAGAGAAGGAAAAGGCTTGCTCTGATTTAGAAAGAGTCATGATGAAAGATACCTGTAGATTTCAGATAAAAGTGGAAGAAAAATATACTGTGTGAAATGAATAAAGTGTAAAATATTACTTAGTTGTTATTTCTAGAGGGAAGTGAATATCAAATGACAAATGAAACTGGAACTATTTGCATGACACACTATTTGAGAACAGGAGCCTGAATCCTGTCTGTAAGTAATTACATTTAATAATTCAAACTTGAGAAAAATTATTCTGTGATGAAATAAATAAGAAATACCTAGGCACTTATTGTGACCAGAAAGATTTTGACATTATTAGAGCTGGATTTTAGATACTGTTGGCAATATGGAGTTTTTGTGGTTTTTTTTCTCACTGTGAGTTTTAATCTTCCTTCTTACAGCAGGCACTATGAAACTTAAGATGAAAGCAACTTTTCTTCCTCCCATACACCAAACAGCCTATCACAGAAACTGGGTCCTACAGGGCAGTGATAAAATCACTGCAATGTATTTCATACAGTCACAATGTTGCTATCAGGATGACTTATTTCTTTTCCTTTATGAAATTGCACAGATGAGTATAATCAGAGATTAAAACTACAAGGGTTCCAGAGAGGCTGAAATCCCTCATGTCTTTCTCCAGGGTAATACTGTGGTGGTCCTCAACTGTTTGAGTTGTAACAGTCTCATTGTTCTAGAACAAGGTAGTTTGATATGTGATGGAAAAACTTTTGGGGGTTTTGTTTTGTTTGCTTTGGTTGGCTGACTTTGCTTGGCTTGGTTTTGGGTTTTTTTGTGTTTTGTTTGTTTTGTTGGAGTTTTCTTTTTGTTTTACTTTATTGGGGGAGGTGCATTTTTTCGTTTATATTTTGTTTCATTTTGCTTTGTTTTCTTTTTTTATTTGGGGATTTATTTTTTGGGGGGTGTTTTTCATTTCTTGGTGTTTTTTGTGTTTTGGGTTTTGTTGATTTTGTTTGTTTTGATTTTTCATTTTTTTTTTTACTTTGATATCTGTTAACTCTGAGTGTTCATTGTTCTTTTTCACTCTTTGATCTTTGCTTCTTCACACATTTCAAAACTGATCACCATTTTTCTAGTATTCTAGGTCATGTGTGTGCAACAGAGAGCACGTGGTTTTCCAGAGGGATCTTTTTGTGCCATAATGACTATGACATATCATAGTGAGATGACAGAGGTGTTACAGATGGATTGTTTTCCTATATGAAGACTGCCTTGGGTGACTTCATTTATTTCAGATATGGTTATATTTCTTGTGAGACAAGTAGAACTGCCTTTGATGATTTCTCAGTATTGATTAAAGAATTTGTTTTTTCAAGTGCAACTACTTTATTCAACCTCTGATCAGAAGATGATGTTCAAGCAGGCCAGAACAGGTTTTGTAAGCCTATCACTATATTCCATTTTTCTGTCTCTTGAAAGGCTTACTTTTTATTTTTATTTTTATATTTCCATGTTGAAGGCCACCGCTCCTAAGTTTTACCCTTTTATATATTCGTTTTCTCTAGCAATAAAAAGAATATCTGTTAGCTAAGCATGTCCTTCTTTGTGTCCATCTGGTCACAGAAAGCAGCCTGATATACAGCCATTCTTACTGTTATCTTTATACTTTCAGATTCCTGATTTCATAAAGAATGGATTTACTTTACAACATTCAGAGTTTAAAAGTCAAAATTCTCTAATATCCAGCAACTGTATTTTTCTTCACATATGTCTTGAAAGATGTTTTGAGAATAGAATATACTCATGACTGCACTAGAGCTATTGCAGTACCAAATATTGGGAAGCTGTTTTGTGTAAAAAAAGGCTTTTTACTGGAGTATGGATTGTGAAATAAGGGACTGGTTTTTTTTTTTTGTATCTTCGCATATTTAAACATGAAATTTATCAAGAATTAAAGTGATTAATAATGCAGACTGTGGATGATAAGACTGAAATCCTTTCTGTATCAGTTTATAAAAACTGGAAATTTAATTTTCTCTGCTAAAATAAATAACATATATATTTCTGTCAATACAAATATATAATTATTATGTTTTCTGTATCATCAGGCATCATTGAATAATATGAGGAAAGTCATCAAGTCTTTGTTTAAGTTTATAAAATGTGTACCCTTGTTTGTTAGATTTATGTACTCACTGACCAACAGATTGCATCCTTATTTCACAGTAATTCACATTAATTCCAACTCTCACTGAGTTGGAGGAAGTACAAATCCCTCAAGCACTTTGTCTCCCAGAAGGTGTACTGATTCCTGCAGCTGGTCAGCTCTGGCAGTCTGGAGAGGCAGAAGGTAGGCTGAGTCCCCAAGGAAGTCATTCTGTCTCTCAAGGAATTTGCAAGTGGATTCACAATGTAGAAAAAGGCATTTCAGCCAAGTCTTGATTCAGTTATCGCAGGCTTCCTGTGCAGCCTTGGGCAAGTCATTCAGCTTCTGTCTGCTTCAATACATGAACTGTAATACACAGAGCGTGTAAGCCTCTCTCCTGTATTTTTGGTTGTTATTGGTATACTTTGACATGAGAGCCTGCTGTATATTATGGTCACTTTCCCTTTGGAAAGATGGATAGGTAGGGAGATAATCCACCTAAAAGTAACCCTTAAAATAGTATTTCATAATCTTTCACTAACAAGACACTAATTGCAGCAGAATACTGACTCTGGTACATACTGCCTTTTAATACATTCTAATTCAGCATTGCATGTCAAGAGTTGGTTTAAAGAAGGTCAAAGAGAGTTCAGTATTACAGGAAAGAAGACAGCTTTTGCCTAATCAGGCTAAAAGTTCTGATGAAACCCTTTGTTTAAAATGTCAGAATTGTAATTTGTAGAAATGTGACTTTTTTAAAGCTTGATAACAAAAAAAAACTTACTGATAATTTGTCACATATGAATAATTTCACAGTAATGAGTGTGATTATTTATTTCTATAAAATTTATTCATTCTTGATAGGTAAGTCATCCTACCATCTGACTTCTCCTCCTCCAGCTTTTCTTAGGTTCTCACCCTTACAGTGTCTGTGTGTCTCACCTCAGCGCCCACCTGTCAGTCCTGGCCATGGCATAAGGTTTGTCAGTTGGAGATTTCATTCAGTGAAGATGGAAAAGTTCCTCATTTGAGAACTTTGCCCTTACACCTTAGGAAGCACATCAGGTAGAAAGAAATTTCCACTTTTTAATATCAGTCATTCCTTTTGCTAACTGCAGTGGTATAATTTCCACTTACAGTCACTGTAATGTATTTAGATAAAAATTTGTCAGTTCAGCTCCTGATTTCCAAATATTGTATGCTAAATACCAGTTCTCTGTCATACAAGGGTGCTAACAGAATGAAAAAACCTAACCAAAATTAATAGGGATATCTAAAATATAGTGACCTGCAAGTCTGCAGTTTTCTGTCTTGGCACTCATTGATCTCTTTTACCACAGAATCCTCTGTTGATATGAGATTGTTACTTATTCTCTTCCTCCAAAGGGTGAAGGTAGCTTTTCTCTGTCCTACATGCTGCCAGCTGCCTGAGGTGTTACTCTATAAATGTGTGCAGTGGATTTGGCTGGGATGGAGTTAATTTTCTCCATAGCAGCTCAGATGGTGCTGATTTAGATTTGCAGCTAAAACAGTGTTGGTAATATAGGTGTTTGAGATCTTGCTGAACAGTGTGCAGGATGTCAAGGCCATGTCTTTTTCTCACTCTGTCCCTTGGTGAACAATTGGTGTGTGCACAGGAGTTTGTGAGGGAGCATAACCAGGCAGATGACCTGAAGCAATCAAAGAGATATTCCACACCATAAAATGTCATATTCAAGAATAACATGCAGTATAGTGGAGTCTCGTGTCGTTAGCCATCATTTGCTCAGACACTGGCTGGCTCTCAGTCTGGCTGTGGGACATGGTGAGTGATTGCCTTTGTATCACTTGTTTTATTTCTGTCTTCTTCTTTTAGCAGTCTTTAATTTTTTTTAAACAATGGTTATCTTTATTCTGAAGCCTTCTTGCTTTTATACTCCCATTCCTCTTCCCACATCCCAATGGGCCTGAGGGAAGTGAGCAAACAGCTGAATTTCAAGCTTAGCTGCCTGCTGCTAGTAAACCCACTTTAATGGGAAATCCAAATTCTGTTTCTTCATCTGCTTAAGGCTGTCAAAACTTATTCTTTTTACTTCCCAGGAACTTGATTTTATCTCTGTGGCCATTTGAAATAGAGACACATGCAGCTCGTGCTGAAGTTTTGCCACTGCCCAGTGTTACAATTTCAGTGAGCAATAAAGAATGCAAGAAAGAAGAAACACAACTCTGTGTATGTTTTATAAAATTGACATGAGGACCTTGAAACTGAGGTTTCCAATCCCTGTTCATAGAACTGATTGATTTTATATTAAACCTTCAGTGGGTGAAACAAAAAATCTTTGGGGTAGGAACTACAACCTAAACCTGGATTCCCTAATTATTAGATCTATGTGCTGCCCAGCATACCCTTAGGTCCTTTGTATATCTTTAGCCCTTAGCTCAGTATCCATTGTAAACTGTAGACTGTTGCATCTGACAGTGTTTTTGCAGTCTTTTACAAAATATAGGATTGACCAACATGGCAATTAGTAGGAATGATCGGTGGTGGCAACTCAATCCCTAGTGAGGCATGTTCTTAGAATAACTCTTAAATCAGACCTGTCAAGGGACTTCAGAGGAAGAATACATAATTTCTGTTTCCTAATTATATTTAGCTTTTCAGCTTAGGCCAGTTTTGTGCCTTACAAGTACGTAAACTCTAAGTATATAAACAATGTGTGTGTACAGGCATGCATGTATATGTGGCAGTAGAGTATAGCAAAATGGAGAGAACAGTGTCTCACAGAACATGAACCATGTGGGTTATTCATTTTCCAGATGATGCTAAGAAAACTACTGTGACGTTATGCATCAGAAAATGTAGAAAACTCTGAACAACAGTTATTATCTATAAAATACTATAATTTTCTCAAGAGTGTTATTTTTTGTGCATATCCTGAGTTCCCAAAGGTCCATCTCTGTGACTTTGTGTATAACTAGGGAAATTATCATTCAAGGAAACTATACATTGCAAAATACTTTGTTTTAACCTGTTGCAGTGCTGAGCCTTGTCCTAACAGCTTTCTGTGCTTAAGACAAGAGTAAAACTAGCTTCAGGAAAAGACTATGTGGATTTATAATGTTCCGTGAAGGACCTACCTCAGTAATCCTCAAGGTAAATTCCACTTTTTCCACTCCATAAAAGTGGTTCTAATGGTGACTTTTGTAACTCCTGTGAAATAGTCACTGTAATTTCTCTTTCTTTGCCTCCTTTGGGCTCAGTTCTCTGTGGATACAACTTTTCTCTAGTCTCTCAGCCTCCTTTGGGCTGAATTCTTCTGGGATCCTCCCTCGTGGGGAGTTCCACTTATCTCAGTTCTTATGATTTGATGAAAACTCCCGAGCTGGTTAGAATCTTGTTTCTTGTGTTTATTGAAGGATCCTTACAGAACTTAACAGGTCTCTCCAGGCTGGTTACAAGGTTGCAATTTGGCACATTTCTTTCTTCTGATGGTACAAAGAAGGCCTTGTGGCACACTTCATGTCTGATACACAAAATGGCCCCAAACTATGCAGTTCTTTTATCTTTATACCTCTTTTTACCCAATTAACAATAGACACGTGTATTATTTTTCTTAATGACCCAATGACCCATCACTTCTGTGATGCACTGCGGCATTTTCTATCCAATCACTCACTATTACCCAAAAACCCCTAGGAGAAGAACATGAAGAAGAAAGAAGAAAGGACAAGGGACAACACCCTAAATCCTCCATCTTGTCTCCTATTCTCTAAACTACTTTTTCACCCAGTGATTTAAGAAACTTTCTAATCTACACACCTACCTTTCTTATCTAACTTTAGCATTTGTTTTCATGTATCACCATGAAAACATGCTCATGAATTTCATATTATATGAAATTCAGTGTTTCCCTGAATCTTAGAACTAAATATTAAAAACAAGGGCACACAGTCTGTATCTCAGGCTCCAACAGTCACAAGGTACACTTGGTTATTTACTGCATAGAAGACAGGGTCAGACAAAACTTCTAGGGAGGCCCTCCCACTGAGTCATGACATTCAGAAAAGACTCCCTTGTGTTCTCAACTCCTTCTCAGAAGAGAGTTTAGATGTGTCTGGATCCAGATTTAGTCCCAGGTTTAGTCATTTGTATAGGTCTAAAGTATTATATATGGACAATCTATCCTTTGTGTCACTTATCTAAGATTTCAAAGTTTCAGTGCACTTACTCCCAATTCACTTATTGAATATCTGATACAATAAGGCCTCTCTCAGCCTCAAGACGTAACCTTGAGAGGTGTTTCTGCTGAAGGGGTGATCCTGGCGTGCAGCCACTGCCATGCAGGACAGCTCAGCAGGCCCTGGGCTGCCCACTATTTATGGAGTGTGATGATTGACATACAGTCTTATTTTCATACTGACTACAGATGTTAGTTTCTTCCAAACTTGGCTGGAGTTGGACATTAACGAGCACTGTGGTTAGGTGGGCACATTGCTCAAGTTAGCCCTTGGCTGTTTATTGTCTTGTTATCCAAACACTTTGAGCTGGATGCAGCCTTCAAACCAGATACATCCATTACAACCACACTTCTAGTTACCACTTAGTATTACAGGACATAAAGGTCAGGTTAAGGAGAGTGGGGAGACCATAGTGACACAATTCAGTCTACAGATATTTCCTAATCCTCAATGTATCTTTCCTTTCAGAAGGGCTTATCAAGGCTCTGCTTCAACACATTGTTATTATTGTGTATATTATTGTGTGTTATTTCTACCACATTCCAGGGAATGCACCTCCGGGATGGGATACCTCTCATTATCCAAAGTCATACAATTTGGCAGCACTGAATTAGTTTCATGCTCTCATGACTGCCTTAGTAACAAGAGTCACAAAAATGTGGAAACTTTTGCTACTATGTATATCAGTGATAGCAATTCAAAGGACATTTTTTGCCTTACAATTAATTCAGTTTTTATGCATTGGGTAGAATAGAAAAAAGAACACACCACAGAGGTAGTTAATGTTCTGAATCCAGATGTTATTGGCTTCCACCTTCTCCTGTTAAAAGTCCTAATTAATTGCTTAAACATTTGGAAGAACATTTTAATTATGCAGTCTGAGCATGTGCATAGTTTACACTATTTCCAAAATTTATTTTATCTAAATAAGAGCTTTAAATGAAAAAAAATCTTTATTGATTCCATGACTGGCATGCTGCAATGAATGGGTGAAAACTCCACTAGGAAGGCAAAACCAGGAAGGAATGTGAGGAATGGGAGTTCTTGTTAATGTGAGAAAGCAGGTGGGGATGGATGATGGGCCACATGAGAGCTTATAGGTTAAAATAGTGGGTGACTGGTGTGGACAATATTATTGTCTATCTGCTACAGACTGCCTCATCAGGAAGAAGTAGATAATTTCTTCAGGTAATTTGAAAAAACTGTGTATTTTCAAGCCCTGGTCATCATGGGTGACTTCAATCATCCTGATAACTGCTGAAAAAGCAAGGTGAGAATGACAGATCAAGCAATTCAGGCTTCTGTAGTCCTGTGATGAGAACTTCCTAATAAAAATGCCCAAGGAGCTGAGGAAGGAAGATACTCTAATAAACTTCACAATTTCCAAAGAGCTAGCCAGGATTATGAGGGTGTTGGCTGCAGTAAACACAAGATGGTGGAGTTCAGAATATTCTGAAGAGAAAGAGAAATAGCAGGATCCCAAACCTGAACGTGGGATAAGCAAGCCAAATCTGCTCATCCCATTTCAACGTCAATTTTCAAGGAATAGCTCTGCTGGGCTCAACAGTGTTCTGTCTACTTTGATAAGCAGAAGGTCAGACAAAACACAGCAGGATATCTGCATAGATGAACAAAGAGCTCGTGAACATACTCTGTACAGAGAAAGGATGCCAGAGGTGGGAACGAGGTCAGGTGACCCAGGATAACCATAGAGGTGACATTTGAGCATTCAGGGCTGGGCTTAGGAAAGACAAAGCCCACTTGGAGTTGAGTCTGGAGACTGTTAATAAAAACAAGACAGGTTTATAGATGTACAGTGGAAGGAAGACTAAGGGAAAAAGGTGGACATGCTGGCGGTTCATGAGGAAGGGAACCTATTGACAAGGGACATGGAAAGAATTGAGGTTTCATATGGCTTCCAAATCCAGCTACAGAGAGCTGATGGGAGGAAAAGTCACTCCCATTTTTTATCATGCTTTATTTTTGTGGGTTTTTTAAAAATTAAATTGCTTTTGCTTCTCTTTTATGTTTGTGTTAGATTTTAAATTGTCTATTAGAGCTGACATTATGCTTTGTTGTGTCAGACTGGGTCAAGAAAATCTGTTGTTCTTGTTGCAGGTGTTTTTGTTTAGTAACCCTACAGAGAAAGCAAGTGTAAACAGCCTTGCCTGTGGTTTCTTTCTGATTTATCTAGAAATCTGAGCAATTTGTTAAACATGGGATATTATTTAATCAGCAGGGCAAATACTGTGTGGGTGTTACATTTTTCTTGAACTGCACATAATTGATATGGAAAAAGCAAAGTGAAACAGCATTGGCACTGCTGGATGGAACATTTTTGGTAGGTGAATGGATGTGCCTCTTTAAAAGAACAAAAAGCATTGAGCTAACTCAGTTATGTGAAAACCCTATTATGTGAAAAATTTTTAATCTATCATTAATACACAAGATTAGCATTATTAACATATCTTTCATTATCAGTGATAATGAATTTTGTCTCTTCCTTGTTTTCCATATTATTCCTTGATGAGAGCACTTTGCTGCTAGCAAATATGTGTATAAGTATTCATTGTTAATTCTTATTGCCTCCTCATCAGCCGTATTTCTTTTTCATCTTCTGGTACAAAGGAAAAACATAAATAATTTTTCTTCTTCCAATTCTAGCATGGCAAGTACTGTATTACATCTTAATGTTTTTTCTTTTGAGAAAAAATGAAAAAAAACCACACCCCAGATGTTGTGGGTGGAAGATTGCTTTTCTTCTGGTTGAAATGAACTGATTGATTAAGGGCTTATCCAGTAATTTAGACAGTATAGCTTCTATTGCTGAACCCATATCAGCAGCTCAGCACATTTTATTTTATTTTTTGTTTAAGAAAGAAATAATTTTTGTTAGACAAGTTTTTAAAATGGGAAGAATTGGAAAAACTTTCTGGGTCATGATTTTTACTGTGTCTGATGCCCAGTGCCTAGATAAACTTCTGCTTTTGTCAACTTATGTAATTTTATTACTGCAACCTATGAAATTTCTGAATCTAAACAAATATGCGTTTTGAAATGCATGGTGCAGGTATTTGCTACAGAAGTCTGGTTTTCCCTGGAAATAACACAAGGACAGGCATGCTTCCATTACTGTGGAATTCCCCTTTGGAGACCTCGAGAAAATGGACATCTACAAAAAATAAAAGTGAGAAATATAATTTATTAAGAATAAGTTCTAGCTGAGGTAAAATTGCTTTACCTCAGTTTACAGTAATCTACAAAAATATGAGGTGGAAGAACGCACCCGAGTCTCATGGTAGAGAATTTTTTCCAGTTATTAAAAAAATTCATGACAGAAATAGTGTTAGCTAATGGGTGTGCGTGTATACATAATCAATGAATTTGTTGTAAATGTGGATTGCATTTCCATTATTCAAATATTTTTGCTGTTTGACTGTCATTTTCAAGCCAAAAACTCTAATCCCAAAGCACATGCAGTCATTTTATTTTCTTGGGCTATAGTTAAATAAAAATACATCCTTAGGGAAAAAAATGTGTAATGATGAAGAATTTGAGAGGAACTGATGTTGCTAGGCTTCCTTCATGACGTACAAATTAGACAAGACATTGAAGTTGTCTGTACTGCTTTTGTGAATATTTAAAAAAGGATTTCCATTTCTGACATGTGCAAACACCACACTTTTCAGAATGTAAGACATAGCTTAGTTTATCTCATTTTAATAACATAATTAAGAATAGTTTTAATTTTAAAGGTAGTGATATTGAGCTAATAAACTTTCAAGTAAAATTCTTTTAAAAAATTGCTTTCTTGTAGAAAAGGAGAATTTTGGAGTTCCCTCTATTATGTGCTGGTGTGTAGCGGTCTGAATCAGTCCTCTGCCAGCGGATGTCAAGCCCTGAGCATGCTGAAAGTGATCCTTCACTAACATGGACCTACATAAGATGTGCAGTCAGGAGCCTTGAGAGCTTGTGCATTATAGCCTTAAAAACTGTAGGCTTAGATTGTAAATTCAGTATTAAGAAATGTAAATATAAATATTTTTAATTTACAAAGCTTAACAGAGTATTTAAAATAAATTTATCAAGTGTATTAATTGCACTTAAATTAGAAAATGTAAATAAACACAATTTATAACTTAAAAAAATTATTAAGATTAAAAAACATTAACATTCTATAAATTTGAGATGAGAAACCTAAAGACTAATGGTTGGACTTTGTTGCAGTGGTTATTTTCTCATTAAGGCTTTGCAGAAGAATCATCATTGTGGACTAAATAATACTGAACGAGTTAGATTGGTAATTAGTTGGACAAGGGTATTTTAAGTGAAGAGTTTCTAAGAATTGACTATAGAGTCATATTAGGTTTTTAGTGTGATCAAGAGATCCGGAATTTTACAGTGAAGCTATTGTAAACTTATTGTAATTTATAGTATTGCGTGATCAGGTGCTGTTCTCATAACTACTCCATTGACAGCTTCAGGCATTTAGCTTTTCAGTTAACAATATAAATGTAATTTGGAATGCCAATAAATACTGGCAAATCCCTGGAAAGGTCAGGTTTTTTCTATAACTCAAATACCCCTCTAATGCTAATGGCTTCTCAAGGTTTTGTGTGAATGCTTTAAAACCAACAGCCTTCTATCAGGCTTCTGCAGTTTTTGTTTAATATAAGCCTCTCACATATGTATAGGTGTTTCTGTATTGCTATTGCTTTATGAATGTTGTAATTTTTATTACAAAGTTTCAGTATGTTAAGAAAACAACACCATTAAAAGGTGGGAAGACAAAATAAAAAGAAGCTGAGCTAAAAAACAAGAAACAGAGTGTCCCTTGACCAGACAATATGCTCTGTGCTGCTTCAGAAATTGTTTCTGAAATAGAGAGACTTAAAATAGAGAGATTTATCCTCACCTCCTAGCTTTCTGTTAGTCTTTCCACAATTTTTGTTGGTACGTGCTTCATGCTGGAGTTGGAAATAGTGTTTTGAGACTTCATCTTTAAATCCTCTTATTTCCTTAGTCTTGAATTGTCTACATTTCTCTTAGTTTTTTTGTGCTCTTTACATCAGAAGCAAAGAAATAGACATCAAGACACATTAAATATGCATTAAATTAAATAAATGCATAGATATTTAAAGACAATAGGTAGTAACATGGTATAAAACCAGAAGAGACATAATCTTCCTTGCTTTTCTTGGCCATCCCAACTACATTTCTAAAAAAATATATGGACACAGGTTTAATTAGCTTATAATTACTTTTGAAGTAAATTTAAATTAGAAAATATAATACCATCCTTAGCACATTTCAAAAATTAGCCAGTAGTTACAATTTATGTAGCTAAGTCGTCTCTCAACTTGGTAGCTTTTATTTAATCAATGATTGCATTGTTAATGAGGAGGCATCAATTCAGGAAAATAAGTAGCTAATCAAAAGGATATTTGCTTCCACATCTTTTTCATTATGAATTTTATATCAGGGACTTAACAGACCAGAAAAGACAGATGAAGTATCTTCAAGCTTTCCCTTGATGTGTCAACAAAGCTTCATCTACCCTGGGGAGGGTAAAAATCACTCAAACCTTGAGCTGATTCATTCATTGTACTATTTTCAGAAAGAAATAGCAATTATATGACATCCTTCATGTTCTCAAGCCTAAAATTTCAGGTGTATAATTTGCAAAAACAGACTTCCAATTCACTTAAACAGGTTTAAATCCAGTGTGATTTTGTTCCATCCCTAGTGCCTATGTAATGTCTACCACCATTTTAAAAATTATTTGAATAATGAGTACTCTTCCCTATGTAAGGCAATCTGGAAGATTGTCTTCCTACATCTGTTGAGCTGAAATTATAGGTATTAAATTCACATTGTTGGTGGTTTATTGGAATTCTGTTTCACGGCTAGTTTACCTCTTGCACCTGGCTTTGGCGCTTTGTTGTGTTGCTAAACTTGTATACAAAATAACATTGCTGAGGCTAATTTTTTTTTTGTTGGAGCTAAATGAAGAATCATTTTTCAGATGGTCTCCCTCTTTTTGATGTGAGTAGCATTTCATAAAGCTAATGCTTCCTTTTCCTTTTTTTTCATATGGCCCTATCTAAAACTATTTCTTACAGAGTTTTAAATCAAGGTGCTCTAGTCTTTGCACAGTTTCAGAGGGTGAATCTGTACGTGGGGACGTGCTTCTGTCATGAGTGAGTGTGAAGTCCTGCAGCAGCATTCCTCTTCTCCTTCTCTTCTCCTCTTCTCCTTCTCTTCTCTTCTCCTCTTCTCCTTCTCTTCTCTTCTCTTCTCTTCTCTTCTCTTCTCTTCTCTTCTCTTCTCTTCTCTTCTCTTCTCTTCTCTTCTCTTCTCTTCTCTTCTCTTCTCTTCTCTTCTCTTCTCTTCTCTTCTCTTCTCTTCTCTTCTCTTCTCTTCTCTTCTCTTCTCTTCTCTTCTCTTCTCTTCTCTTCTCTTCTCTTCTCTTCTCTTCTCTTCTCTTCTCTTCTCTTCTCTTCTCTTCTCTTCTCTCCTCTTCTCCTCTTCTCCTCTTCTCCTCTTCTCCTCTTCTCCTTTGTTTATTCCCTGATAATAAATTTTGATTGCATAAACTGCCCATTTGAGAAGGTGAAGGGAGTAAACTAATAAATTGGCATAAGTTTCATGAAGACCTGTCTTGTATCCAGAAATAAACTCTGTGAATTTGGAAGAGCTGCTCTCAGCCCAGAGGGGAGCAATGCCTGCACTTTGACGCTGTAATGGTGCAGAAGGAGGTGTAGAATGGTGCATGGTCACTGTCTCAGGCCCATGCTCTGTTTAAGATCCATAACTTAATTTACCATTTGATTTGTAATTGAGGTGGAGCCTTGAGCAAAGAATTTTTTAACCCTGGTATCTCTTTCACTAGGGTTTAGTGAGCATATTTCTGTTTGATTAAACATATACAGTAAAATTGAGTCTAGAAGTGTCCACGTGCTGAGAACAGAAAGGACATTATTAATTCTGTTTCTCAATAAAATTGGCTTGGGGTGTTCTTTTCTAAAGATAAATAAACTTAGTTTAAAACAGAAAAATACCTTTTTTTTTGTATATAACAGAAAAAAGATTGTTTTTTGTTCTTTTAAGACATGGAGAAGAACTAAAATGGTTCAGTTTAGGCTTAAAGATCAAAGTCCGTTGAGGTGGTAGAAGAGAGTGATCTTCCTTTTCTTTCAGCATCTGTAGTAGTCTGCACCATGTATGTTCTAGTCTGAAGTATCATATTTCATTGATTTTACTTTTTTTGTGTATTTCAGTGTGTACTCTTTTTCGTTATTTGTAATTCAGTGTCTACATTTAAAATAAGAAATGTAATTATTAGCCTTTTATCTTTGTGTTTATATTTGTGTTGCCAGGGTTAAAAGCTTTCAGAGGTGCCAGGGTTCAATGCAATCAGTTATTTCTGCATTTCCAGCCTAACAACACTTTGTGAAAGGCTGTAAAAGCAAATGATCAAGGACTTTTTAGAACGTAGTACTATTATTAGAAGCCTTGGTCTCATACTGATTACTTTGTTAGAGACACCATTTAATAATGAAACTACTAAAACCTGATGGAAAATTCTCTGTCTGAAATCTTTTGGTGTTGACTTTGTATGCAAAAGTACTTTAGGCCAGTAATTTACTTTCTCCACAGAAAACGGGAAATATAGTATCTTCCTCACCACAACCCCCAATTTTTGTGTGGTTAGTCATGTTTCATCAACTATTTAATTCTGCCTACATTGCTTGTAACAAAAAAGAAAAGCAACAAGATGTTTCTTGAGTCTCTTGAATTCTCTTAAAAGTTCTGACTTTTTATCAGTGATTATAAATCTGCTTGAAAAAATAAATTACCAAGGAAAACACAGTCTAGTCGCACAATATTGTAGGAGCTATATAAAAATTAATATTGACAAAGACAGCTATTACCTTTGTTCAGTAGAAATTTAATTTTCTATGAGAATTTCTTTACTTAAACATATGCAAGCTTATTGATTGCTTTTATGTCCTTGGGACTACAGGGTTGTTCTCCAAAACATTTTTGCTAAATGACAACCCACATGTTTTGAATAGCTAGTTGTGTGAAAGAAATGCCTTTTTTGTCTTACTTTATTTATTTATTTTTGTTTATTTACATCAGAAGACATTAATGGGTGTGGAAGAGAAATAGGAAAGGGAAAGGGAAATAGCACCCCCTGTTCTACTTTCATTGTTTATTTGAATTTTATTTGAAATAACTTCAGAGGATAACCCTATACAATAGGTGGTGTCTTTATAATTTTTCAATAATCAGATATTTAACAGAGGTAGATATAGAATTTAATTATTACCATTTTTTGTGTATATTGAAGGAGAGATGAAAGCTGAAACTGTTCTCCTACTTTGAAGAATACAAGCATTAGAAAATTACATTTTAAAAGCAAAATATATTTTTTTATGTATCCCAAGTCTTAGGTTTAGTAAATTAAAAATATTAATGTTTCCAATTAAAATTTTAATTGTAATGTCACTTTTTAATGGGAAACCATACATCGCCATTTTGTTGATTTTAATGGATAAATTTCCTCTATTAAAAAAACCTTTAGGGATGAAAAATACCTGTTTTAAAAATAATAATTTCCTGGTACTATTTTAATTTATGATGCAGAGAAATTAATATTCTTTAAAAAATAAATACATTTTCTGAAGTGTTTCTTCTTAGCGATGTTCTTGGTCAGTTTCCACCACAGAATTTTAATGGAATTTTAAGGATTCATAGAATATCCTGGGTTGGAAGGAATCCACAAGGATCCTTGAAGTTCAACTTTAAAATGTAAGAAAAATGAATACTGACCACTTTTAGAAGCTTTTAATTTCAATGTTTTGGATTATTTCAGGATGAGATTGTGTTTTTATAGTACAGTCTTGGAACTAGAAGTCATGTGCTGAGCAGAGATCTGTGCTTTTGCTGTTTGTTTTGGATGGTAGTTTAACTGACCCCAGTAGCTGTGGCAGTTCTTACATTTCTCTCAACATGAAGTAGACAGAGGGTGTTAGGAGAGAAGATCTTACGTGCTTATTGTTTTTTGTCTTAGGAGTTTGCTGAAAAGTTACTTCAGAGCACATTGTGTTCCAAGGGCTGTGTATGCAGTGCTGACTCTATCTTGGCAAGTAACTCTATAGAATGAGTTCTGTACATAAGAAATAGCAATGCTTGAATAATGCACAGTGATCTTTTTTTTCTCCAAATATGTGAGATGACTTTCATAAACAAGCTAAATACAAACTGCATTTGTCAACAAAGAAACTTCTAAGCTGCAGATAAATATATTTAAAAAACAACACATTTATTTATTTATTTATTTATTTATTTTATTTATTTATTTTCTTAAAAATGTAAATCAAATGTAAACACTCAAAATGTATTGTAACAAGACCCATTTCCTCCTCCCTTTCCATTCATACCTATTGATTGATTTCCCAATTAATGATTTGGGAATTATTAACAATGTACAGTAGAGGAAGCATCAGATAATTTTCAATTAATGTAGCAGAGAATAGATGATTAAATATTCTCTAAATACCATAACACAATGATTGAAATAGCATTGAGTTGCTACTGAGCTTAAGCATTTTATTCTAGATAATTGCGAACTGCTTGTGAAGGGTTCCACATCACAAAGAGCTTTGAAGTTAGCTGGATACTGTACACAAACCTTTCTTTTCCAAATTAGCATATTAGATTAAACTAAAGACTAAGAGTCCCTTAATTTCTTCGGAATAAAATGTAGTGAAATATAGTAATATCAGACTGTAAACAGGGAAAGCATGAAACTTTTGGATGGTGAAGATTTATCTTGTGAAAAAATCCACTCCATTTGTTCTTAGCAAGGTGTGTTTCCCTACCATGTATTTCAGTCCAGCATATTTTCAGTGACTTCTTGGATTGACAAAAAATTACTGACTGAAAAAGAAAAACTTTCCTTTCCATCACCTTTGAAGTCTGGCTCTGGGTCTTCATCCTGTGACAGGAAGGCATACGCTTTTCCTAAGATAGCTGTAGCTCCATGCAAAGTGCCTGTATTATCTGGGATTCCTAGCACTGGCCAGCCTGAGCACCCTCAGTCTTTGAGCAGTTTCATTCTGTGACTGTGCATTCATACATCATAAATGTATAGCCTTCTGCTGTACTTCAATTACCCAGTGAGCTGTTTGTAGAATATCCTATATGCAATATTTGTACTGCAATTTAAAACAGATTTTTCACTTGTAATGTTTGTCATGCAAGTTTTTTCCCCTCGTTCCTGCCTGTTTTTATAACTCTGAAGAAGGAAAAAAAGTTTAGAAAAGGCTAAACAGGATGAACCTGTAACTTGTCATGCATTTTGTCAACTTATTCCTCATCTCCTTGTGCTGATTTTGTGACATCTGAGAAATTCTATTGCCATAATAGAAATTTTGTCTGTCTTTATGTCATTAGTGTGCATTGAGGATTTGAGTACAAAAGACATGGTTGCAGAACAAAAAGTCAGATTCATTTCAAGCTCTATTAAACACATTGATCCCCTTTCCACCTTCATATTTGATGGAATGAAAAAAAGTGAAAGAGATGTCAGTTTAAAGTTTGATGGAATTCCACAAATTGCTCAAACACCAACTTCAACAAGTATGTCAAAATAATGATTAAAAATGTCACTAAGCATTGCTACTCATTGTATTGACCTTAGCATTTCTCAGATTTGACAAACCCCAGCATGGACTCAAAGGCCAATAATTCTATAAGCTGAGAATTTTTAGTGTTAGAAGACATTGCTTAGAGAAACATCTCTGAAATGGGAATCATGTGATTATTGTTGTATCCATATCAGCCCTTCTTATCACATAGATTTATATTACTTTAAAGGATATTCTATATAATTTCTCTGGAAATACATTAATCACACTTTTAGGTTATTCCATTTGGAAAGTAGTGCATTCAGCAAGTGTGTTTAAGGACTGGGTGTGTATGAAATACGTGAGTACCTGTAATGCAGGAGAATATTTAAAATTAGACAAAAGTCAGAATACTTCTGCAGTTTTGAGTCCCAGAAGACGTGAGATTGACTCTTTCTTTTGCCTCCATGTACACCGTGTTTGAAGACTGGTGTCTGGCTGTTACAGAGACACTTTGGTTCTTCACAGAAAACGCAGTTCAAGTAACAAAACTCTGGATTAATTTAGAAGCCAAAGACATAGTTTGAATTCATCACTGTGAGACATACTTGCGTCAGAGAGAGATTAATCCAATTTTTCCAACCTGCAAGGCACAAATAAAAGAACACTTGTTAAAAAGTAGATCTCTGCTTATAGAGAAAGATCTGATCTTGTTACTTAGTTTAGAGTCTGAAATGTAAGCCTTGCAGCAAAGCTAAAACCTATTTAAGAACATTTTCACTGAAGAGTTTTCATTGCCGTAACTAGATTTAATAAAATTAAACTATTCTTCAGGCATGGTTTTAAGAGACTCCATGAAAGCAGCTGCACTGGAACTTAAAATCGGTGATTCCTATTAAATGAGCGTTAAATGAGGATGCTATTTCTCTTTGTCTTAATGTTTTGCCATGCTATTTGAAATCAATTAAGGCAGCTATCTTGCAATTTAAAGTTTACTAATTAAAATACCATCCTCTATTTGCATCTATTTCTTTCCCAGAAGTGTCAGTTGCTGTAGAAAAGCTTTTTTTTTTTTCAGGAGAGCTAGAAGTGAAATGATTAGGTAGGGAGAAGCCATATTAATAGAGAATTTATTTGGGCAGGTGAAATCTTTCATAACTGTAAGATCTGTGTTTGCATGTACAGTTTTTACACAGGATAGTTTTCAGGGTAATGTTTCTAATTAAACATAAGAAAATTCTAAAAGAGTGAGAAAGAGGAGCAAGACTTTTCTCAGTGGAATTACCTTGGTATTTTTTTTACTGAAAAAGCTTATGTTGGTATCATTGAACCACTAGGCGCAATTTGGTTTCAACCTGTCAATGCATAATGATTTCAGAAACAAAACACCCTGGTGATGGTAGGTTGGATACTCTAAAACAGTTCTGGGACTAATCGTGTGTGTAATCAACTGTGCAACCAAAGTGATTGCACAGTTCCATTGTATTTTAGAAGATACTTTGTGATAAATTGAGGAAAAAAACCCAACCCAACAACTTTGGAAAGAAAAAGAAAATATGAAAATTGCCTTTTATTTTTTTTAATTTCTTTTACATTTGAAATATTTGTTCAGATTTTTAGTCTAACTCGAGGAAGTGGGGACAATGTTAATTTAGTTGGGCTGAATGTAAAGAATACTCTGAGGATCTCTATTGTCCCAGTGTGGGACCAATGCTATTTATTTTTCAGTAAACTGGTGGTGTAAAATTTTCCATGTAAGCCCTGTTAAAGGGAAGGATCTATAACAATTTTTCTATATACACTAAAACCTGCAATTAATTATTTTGAAGTTATCTATGAAAGTAGGTATCCAGAATAATCCTGCTGAGAAAGTAGGTAAGTAGATTGACTATGCTCGTATTTTGACCTCCCCCTGAAACAGGACAACTGAGGTTCTTGTATTAACAAGATCCCTTGAGGTGGATTAGAATGAAATGACATTCAATGACTGGTGTTTATATATATATCTATATATCTATATATCTATATGTCAGTTTAATTTTGGAACAATTTGGCTGCAATAGAAAGGAGGCATGTGGCCATTTTGGTTATTATCTGTAAAAACATAAGAATATAAAAGTATAAACTTTTCACCTTATATATAAGTGTATAAGTATATAAGCTATCAGCATTATATAAGAAAAAGAGACAGAAAAAGGAAGAATAAGAGTAGATAGTGAAGAGATATCACCACACATGGATCCAGCAATGAAACTTTATTGTTGTAATTTCAGTGGCGGTTGCTCAAAGTGATGGTTGTGGTCTTGATCTGTCAGGGATGGGAGAAGCTGCAACAACACGAAGTTCAGTGGGTTAATACACATTCATACCCCTGTAGGAACACCCAAGCACCTCTGCTGCGGGGACAGTTTTATACTGCCTGCTGCAACACTGGTGGAAGGATCCAAAAATGAGTCTCAGGGGTCTTTGATGATTTATGGCTCTTTCTAATGACATGACAGCTCTTTGACCCTGCTTAGTTGAGCCAGCTGTGTCTTCCAATAACTTCAGGCTTACATAATACCACCTCAAGTTTTAGGTGGGAGAAAATTTGCACTATAAAAAGCATTATCCCATCTTGCAAGATCTGCTTATCTGCCTTTCCCTTATCTGGCTCAAAACCCAGCCTGTTGGGAAACAAAGGTCAGCTTCTCCTGGTCTTTCTCTGGTGGTGGGCGTGCAGAGCAGAGGTTTTGCCAGCACAGAGCCATAAGCTCTCCTCTTCCCCTTCATTTGGGGGGTGCAAACCTGGCCTCAGCAAAGAAGCCACTCCTTTTGCAAATGGCTGGTTGTTCGAGTTATTAACCTTTAATACTTTGGTCTCCCATTGATCATTATACTTAAAGGGGGAAGAGGAAAGAAAAAAAAAGAAACAAAGATAAAAGGAAAAAAAAAAGAAAAATAAAAAACCCAAATAAATTATTTTAAGAAGTAAAATAATTTAGGAAAGCCTCTGTATGAACCATAAAAGCCTTAGCCTAGTTCTTACAAAACCTTTATCTTCAGTGAGTAATGCTAACTGAAGGAAAACAAAACACCTTAAAAGAAAGTGTCTATAAACTTTGGCTTCAAAGATGGTGAAGCTATATAAATTATTTTCTTGTTACTTATTCTTACACTGCAATAAACTCTGAGTTATCCTAAAAGAATTTCAGGAACAGAGGAAGATAAAACTGTCATTGCATTTCCATGAACTTCAATTACTTTGCTATATGTTTCAACAAAAATTAAAATAGTTTTGTTTGTTTTTGATTCCAAATGTTACTGAGGTTGGGAAGGAGACAAAATGAAAATTATCAAAATAAGCAGAAGATTTTTTGGGGGTATGTAACTGAATTTATTAAAATTAACATGAGAAAGGGAAAAAAATGCTAATTAAGTAAGAATCTTACTGAGAATTTAGGTACAACCTAGGAGATTAAACTACATTTTTCTGTTTCATGTAGTACTGAGTATGGGGGACAAATTCAGGATGATTAATGAGAATGTGTAAATGGAAATTACTTTGAATTCTGCTTACTCATACAAAGTTTAATGGTCCCAGAGTAAGGTGGGACAAGATAATCTCTGCTCAATTATGCAAGAAATCTCAGGTCAAGTAAGATGGATTTAGAAGTAATTTATTAACATGGGGATGAAATAATTAGCAGTATGAAATACAACACTCATATTTAGGGGCACAGAGAGAAGTGGTTTTAGTGATGGTTGCCCATGAGTCCTACTTAAATTGCATGAAAACAAGTTGAAGGAAAACATAAATACATAGAAAATAAAACCCAGTGCAACTTCACTGGAATATGGATAACAACACATTAAAGAATACCCTTTGAGAAAGAAATATTCTCAAACCAGCATTCTGATGTTGCCTATCTTAAAGGCCAAGACTTGTGTCCATTCCTCTATAATGGCTTCTGGTTTTAACTGTTCAAGTGGACACTATACACACATGGTGTGTGTACAGTAGATCCAGCAAATTTGGCACTTGTGTTGGGTTTGCAGGGACAGGTTTTGGTAAGGAGGACTACAGAGATGGCTTCTGTGAAAAGCTTCCAGCAGAGCTAATGCCAGACAGCTCCAAGACAGACTCACATTGGACAAATTCATGGAGAGACTGCAGGCTGAAACAGGGGAAGGATTCCTCTCCCTGACCAGTGGCAGAGAAAACCTGTGGTGAACTGACCATAACCCCCATTCCCATCTCCCTGCACTGTTGAGGGAGGAGGTAGAGCTCAGAAGGAGAGAGGGAGGGAGGGGTGGGGGGAAGATATTTTTAGGATTTATTTTACTTTTCATTATCCTGCTCTCATTTTGTCACTAATGAATTCAATTAATATCCCCAAGTTAGGTCTGTTTTGTCCACGATGGAATTTTGGTGAGAAATGTCTCATGGATATGAACTCATGAACCTTTGCTATATTTTCTCTCCCCTGTCCAGTTGTGGAGGGGTGAAATAGAGCGACTTTGGTGGGTGTCTGGCATCCAGCCAGGGTTAGCCTACTGCAGTACTCAGGCACGGAATTGTCTTTATGAGGATGTATGACTAGTTAAATTTGCAAAGAACTTAAGACTGATCTTGTTTATGGTTTCCAGTAAGGACCTTGGCACAAAATGCATTAGTATGCTATTGAAATGCATTCATGTTACAGAAATCAGTAGGCATATTAAAGCACAAGAATTTTAAAAAGAACACAGGGAAGAATTACATGACCTTGAAGACTAAACTAATAGAAATGGGATAGTTTTAATAATGAATGTTCAAAATCACATACTTTATTAAAAGTATATAGAAGTATATAAAGTGAAAACTGAAAACTGAAAACCACCATAGAAAATAAAATATTTATATTATCAGTCACTAAGGGGTAGGATGAGCTGTACTGTCAGAGATATGCGAGGATATCCTAGATGGTCTCTAGTTGCCACTCCACCACATGCTGCGTCTCTGATAAGTTCTTTATAGTATCCTGTTAGCCCCTGCATCTGAAGTGGTGCTGGATGTCTACATTGAGGTGACTGAACTAACCTTTTAAAGATGTTTTTCTATCCATCTTGTGGCAGATTTGACAGACTATGTGCCTGTGTTGGCAAATCTAGAGCATCCTAACTGAACAGGACCAGTATCTTTCAATAACTGGATCCTGCCTGTAGTAGCTGATAAAGTCTGTAGCAATCAGTGAGTGACATAATTGTGTATCATGGAAGTAAAGGCCAAGCACACAGGAAGATACCTACCTGAGGCATTTTATCCACATGGCAAATTTTACCTGGATGATGATAATGTGACAGCCAGTGAAAAAGCTGTGTCACTGAAAAATGCACTGGTAACAATATAGAATGTGTGTTATGTTTTGGTTCTTATGAAAAAGAAAGTCAAATTAGTACAGGTTATTTCTTGATATTTCCAGATGTTCTAGAATGCCACTAAAGTGATCAGGGTAATAGATGTTATCAGAAGATACTGAGAATGTAAACATAAATTATATTTTGTCTCATGCATCAGAAGTAAAAACTCCAAAGAGAAATAATCTATTTGACTAAATTTCTGCAACTTAAGAAAAACCTTATATAAGAATATTGTAATTAAATTTTTGCTAGAAATCTGTGGAAATCACAGAGCCACCAAATAAAGTAAGAATTGGAATATTAAAATAATGTCAGAGGCAAAATATAACCACTTTTTGGATGCAAGTTGATTAAATTAAGGAAAGCTGACTATAGATAGTTTCAGGAGCAGTAAACACAAAATGTTTCTCATTATGTTCTGTATTGATCTAAGACAGTTTAACAGCCACTGTGGGTTGGAGAACTATGTTTTTCCTTGATAAAATAATTCTATGTCTGTGTCCTTGTATCAACTGTCCTTACAATCACAGTGTTATTAATGTAGAGGTGTTAGTCAATCTCTATACTTCAAACATTCATGTTTAAGAACTTTCTTATACTGTTTTTTATTGTTCTTTTTCATGATGTAGTAATTTACTTTAAAATGAAGCTATTGGCTTCTTAAAAAAATGACTATACACTGCAGCCAAACCTGCAGCACTCCAGTTTAACAACTTGTAGAGAAGAAGGAGGTCTTGATTTTGAGGATTGGGTTGGGATTTTTTTTCATTAGATCTAGACAAAGCCTTTTCAGACTATTTTTTTACAGTACATTACACCTATCAGAAGAATTAGTGTATAAACATTGGAAATGCTGTTTAGAAATTCATCTTTGCATCATTTCCTAATGGAACTACAGCATATACCGTTGTGTTCAGTTTTTTCCAAAAGCAAACTAATTCAGATTGATATTTTCATGATGCTTTTGGCATACAAAGCAGATATATTCCTAAAATAAATTGTTAAATTAGACAATTAACATAAATCTATAAATTTAATTATATATATGATAAAATATTTTAAAATGTAGGGAGGAATAAAATCCTAATACTAGCAAAGTAATTTCAGAGATCAGCATGTGGTGGGGTAAGCCTCTTCTCACAGTTCACATGGACAAGTACGTTTGATTCCTGCCCCTTAAATTTCTACAGACCAATTATGTTGTTAAGTATTTTCATTTTGATTACAAATGCCAAAAGCATTCTGGATTCTGCAGTAAAGTGACAGATCGGAATGATACAATGAGCAGACAGCTGAAGGGCCATGTGGGACAATTAGTGAATTTGTGCATCACTTACCCAAATTTACAGTTTACATAATGAAACATAGTGTGTGTATTTCATCTTCAAATTCATATCTGCAGTAAGTATAAAAACATAAATTTAACTTTCCTGTAAAAGGCTTAACTACAGAGGCACGTGCGTGGAAATTTTAGAATAAGCATACGTGTTCATACGACTAATAAGTATCTTTCAGATACATTTCCATTTGGATCTTACATTTTCATGTTTTGGAACTAGCATTTATCTGTCCTTCTGTCCTTCTGAAGCTGAGCAGTCATCTCACTCCTTTTTAGCCTCCTATTCTGTCTTACATCTATTCACCACCCCTTCTACATCATTGAGCCAGTTGACATAACAAAGTTAAACTTGGGCCAGTTGTTTTCAATTTTTATGTAATATCGAATTCATTGCTTCTGAAGTAAAAAAAATTGAATTGTAAATATTCTATGATGTAAAATACAGTATTGTTGCATACTCTGTCTTGATTTATAACTTCAGTGTTTTATAGTCATGACAATTCATCTGCTGTGTTTGCTGACAACTTATTCTTAACTTCTGGACCAAATCCATTGAAATATCTTCTTTTTCTATAAATAATTCCCAATCACATCTTTATAATCTGATCAAAAGTTTCAGTGATTAGTACTCCATAAAGAAATACCACTTCTTTACTGTAAATAGGCAGTTTAATCTTCTAATTTCTCATCACATAATTGGATGGATTGTTTTCCTGTTACCACATATGCATCTCTCTAAACAATTTTTTTGTATAAGAAACAAAAAATGACTGACTTTTGTTCAACATAGGATAAGGAGAGAAGGAAACAAATGTCTAAATAATATACTGTTCTTTTATTTGAAGGCATTAGAAATGGCTAACATGCTACCTAAATAAATGGGTGCATTGTCACTGCCTACTGTAGTATTAAATACACATGCTACATGCTTTACCATTACTTGCTGAAGTATCAATGCAGATTGTATAGTTACATATATATATATACATGAAAGAAATATTAAAATTAAAGAGATATTAGCCTTAATGGACTGATATTAGCCATTAATACATTTATGTTTTAGATATGAAACTAAGCTAAATGTTTTTTCTGCATTTTTTTTTCTTATCATATTGAAAGGGGGGTAGTACAGTCCTTTTGATATTGTAAAAGGACAGCCTGTAAGCTTTATATTGAAATAAAAGAGACTGAAAATAATCTAGCTTGCCACCAATTCTTCTGCTGATTTTTTGTCTGTATGCATAACTATTAATTTGTCGGATATCCATGTGCTGTCTGAAAGACAAGCGAGCATAAAATACTGATCAGATATTTGCCCTCCTACCAGTTTCACAAAAGAAAAAGATGACATATAAACAAGAATGAAAATCCTCTAGTAAAATTATTTATAGCACAGTGTAATTCTGTCATATGATTTCATCTTTGTTGGCTTTAAAACATTCTGACATTTCCTAATTAATGTTATTATATATGCTAATTCTTGGTAAGAGGGGTCTAAAAAGCACAGCTGAGAACATTCTTTCTTGTTTGCATAATTACTCTGAGCAGCTGTATACCTTATTTTTTCAATATAAAGCATTAAATACAAGTTAAGCCAAATAAAGATACACTAGTATAATTTCCAATCAGTATATGATTGGAATTATCATATATTTAAATTACATAAAAATACATTTATTTTCTTAAGAAATTTGAATTGGTGTGTCTCTATCACACACAAAATTTGAAATGTATGTCATCCATATACAAAAAAATCTGACAATCTATTTAGTTTTCCTTCTGTTTTGCTATGTGGTGTTGTCAAGATAAAACTTCAATGACATTCAGTGTAACAAAATATTGCTGTTGCTGATTTTGGTTTAGGTAAGTTTATGTATGCTGCAATTTTTTTTTTTTTTCTGATGGTTTCTGTTGAACCACATTTAGTACATCCAGATGTGGTCCTGGGGAACATTTTAATTTAGTTTAGATGTGTACCACACAGTGTTGGGTTGAGGGGATTGCAGTCAATAATCTTGGATGTCTTTTCCAACCTTAATGATTTCATGATAGTGTATGAGACGTAAATATGAGCTGTATATATGTCATGTGTATATGTAATATGTAAATGACATTTTAACCATTTTTCCTGGACAAGCTGACATAAACAAGGTTCTCTATGCTAGGAAACAGCCTTTTACAGAATTCTTGGTTACTTTTTAATGAGAAGCATTAATCAGGAGGCCCCTGTACTAGCACAGCAGTGTTTGCTTCTGTGGCATGGATATGTTTGTGAGGGTGCTGTGCCATACATGCCTCCTACCTGCTGCAAAAGGACTTTCTGCCTCTGGTCACTGACTGAGGTGGCTGAGGAGCCCACTGGAGGCAGCTTCAGGGACTGCTGTAATGATTCAGAAGGGAGTGCTTCTCTTGCAACTCCCTTCTCCATTGCCAAGTCAGAGCCTTCTGTTCCTGTTACTGTCAGTAATACTGATTTTGCAGAATTCCTTGTTTAAAATACTAATTATAAAAGGAAATTTCATTTATAATTTATGCTGATTACTTGGCAGTCAAAAAAAAAATGTCTTGCCCCAGAAGTTCTCAGAAATACCTCAAGCCTTCTCAGCAGTTTGAAGATGAATGTATAAACATGGAATATCCTGAGCATTAACCTACACCTTTGTGACTATTTTAGGATCTAGGGTTTCCTTTCCTGCAAAATTATATTCCAGATACAACACAATGTATAATTTTTCTAGCTTAGATAGATTTTTATTTTTTTCCCCCTGCATTACAGTCTTTGTTGCATTGCCTTACTGTTCTATATGGCATGCCTTTGGCTAGCTCTAGGAAGTATCACAGCTTATCTCTCCATTAGTTCCAGGATACCAGCTACAATAGCAGATTCTGGCTAAAATAATTTTGTGTTCTTTTTTCAGGGAACACACAAGTAAATTGATGTATTGATGTCTGACAGTAATGAAATATCTGCATTTTAGGCATCCACATATTCTGTATACATATTACACATGATCTATTTAAGGTTGACTTCAGAATAACTGAAAACCACACTGTATTTATGTATATTTTGCAGTCAAACACTGTGCAGTTTGTCACTCCTCTTTCTGATGTTACATATGTTCTAAGTAAAGCAGCCTCTGTGTCCAGACCTGCAAGATGCTGAGCACTTTCAATTCCCAGTGAAGTCTGCAACTGAGAACAGATCATGTCTTACAATATTTACACGCCATGGTGTAAGTCCCTCATGAGCCTTACACAGAATGTCTGTGTGGATGTGCACACAAATTGAAACGTGCTTGCCGTGTGCACTTCCCCAAGGGACAACTCCCTTGTGCCTTCCCTTCTCCGGGCTGCTCCCTGCAGCCCAGTCCTGCGGGCACAGCGGTCACAGGTGACCCATGCAGGTGACCTGGTGATTCCATTGCCACTCCATCGGCCACAGTCATCTTGAGCATGACCTTTATATGATCTCTGAAATATTTTAAGAGTTTGTCAGGTGCAAATGTGAAGAACACAAAATGTTAATGAAAGAGTTCAACACCATTAAATCTGCTTATATTTAAAAAAATGTGGGATGTAATTTGTGGCAGGTGCTTTTATGTAAGTCTTCCATGCAAATTTTGAGCAATCTTAGATTCATGTGATAGCAGTTCTACAGAAATACTTTATTAGAAAATATGTAGTTATAAGCAACTTCACTTCAGTCTGATCTGTTTTAATCAGCAGTTACCATTTTCCTCAATGTTTGTAGCCTTCACAACATACTTTTAAGAAGATTTCATATCTGTTAAAAATAAATTTTATGTATTCTATTTTCCTAATGTTTCAAAATCTTTCCTGCTTGTTGTTCATGGAGCTGGAGTTTGAATAATATTCTTTACGAAAGCAGTATTTTTGCCCTTTGTGTGAATTGCCTAGGAATTGCCCTCGGTTTAAATGTATATATTGATCAAGTGTAAATATGAGCAAAATATGAAAAGTTTTCAGGTAATGTATGGATGTTGAGAGGTTCATTTCAGCTTTGCATCACATATGATGGGTCTCTGAAAGCAGACGCTCTGCCATTGCACCCTCCTCCCCATCATCAAACACATGAAAAATAACAAAGCAGGACAGATTAGTAAATTACCAATAATCACTGGGTATATTATTAATATTCACTGGTGTACCCTCAGAGATTATTAAGCAAAAATAGTTAAAATTACATCATTTAAAAATAGGAGGGAGAAAAGTCCAGAGGCTTTGGGAGTGGGTACAACAGAGAAAGGAAGGGATTGGGCAAGTGGCAAAAAAAGGGCAGAAATAGACCTGATGAACTAGGGAGGGAGAAAGATGAACCAAGACTATATGACCATGACAGTAGAGTAAAAAGCTGGCTTATTTCTCATTAAGTGATTGTGTCTTACTCCAGACAACACAGCTTAAATCTTTTTACGATTCCTATCTTGTTACTTTTCCAATTCATATGGCTTGCCTAAGGGTCAATGCCTAAAAAAGTCACTCATCTTGCAGCAATTGAGACCAGACTATATACTTTGGTAGGTATTTTACCCAAATGGTGTTGGCTCCAAAAACAATGGAATAGATGTGAGAGAATAGCTGAAAGACTTTAAAAAAAGTTAAACTAGGTGCATGTTTTTAAAAACTTAGTATTTTATATGTGGATACATATGTGCTGGTGTAGGTAAGGAGATGTGGCTATCCATAATGAATACCCTGATTTCTGTCATTTGCATACATCACTTTGCCCTGGAAATGATGAGGTGTGACTTATAGACATTTTAATTTGTGTTGTGGCTTTACCTAAGAAAGGCAGCAGGGAATCAATTGAGCTAATTTTTTGACTGGAGGAAGTAGTTGAGATCTCTGTCATTCCAGACTGCAGCATACTTTGCTTAGCACATTTATCTCAATTTAATCAAATGAATAAATGAAATGCATGTTATTTGTAATTTTTTTTCTGATTATAGATATTGTAAAAGTCAAGAATATTTTATATGCTTTGTCCATGAAAGTGTAGTAGTTATTACTGTTCAGTCTGAATTCATTTTTTTTTTTTGTAACATTGTATAAAGATAAGTTTGTACTGTCATAGAATGAGTGCAAAATCCATAGATTTTAAATTCATCCAATATTTGGTCTTCACAGATTTCAACACTATGAAACAAATTTTCCTCATTCTTAACTCTTATTTTTGGCTTAGATGCTCCTTTTCTATGTTATACCATACTCTATGCAAATTCTAAGATTCCATGTATTTCCTTTGACAAATTTCAAGTATTAGATAGTGCATAAAGGAATGTCAGCAGTCAGTTCTTCATCTCTTTTCAAAAGCATCCTATATAGTTTTATACCTGTATAGACTAAGAACTTACATATTTATATTGCAGAGGGAGAAGATACAAAACTGTTAGATAATGACAGTAAGCTGTTGAAGTCAATGGGATTTGTTCTTGTTTATGATAATGCAATTAGAGTTAAACCCATGATTTTGAAAAATCCTGTCTTTCAGCTTTATTTTTTAATAAGGGTATTATTTTTAAATAAACTTTTTTTACCAACAAGGACATATCCTTGTCAACTAGTGCTTTTTTTCCTGATTGTTATTTCTGTTATGTGGTACCACTCATGTTTTTCTCACTTCTCAGACAAAAAAAAAAAAAAAAAAAAGTGAAATAGCATTGTCTTTACCACAGTAACAGAAGATCTAGCTTCAAATGGTTTTCCTTTTCATAATTACCGAGCCTTTGTTTTTCACTAACTTTTATGATAAAATGTATTTTTGCTTACTATGACTTGCACAGGTGGTTTTTTAGTTCTTGCTTTCATCTTCTGTATATTATTTATGAACAACAGTGATTCCTCTATGTTTCCTTTACTACTGGCAGTGTTTCTACCAATAGACTCAGCAAGTGGCAGTCCTTCCTTAGATGTTTCAGTTTAGTATTGCTCTTTTGGAAATAAACAGTAGACTTTCCAACATGAAAATTCTGTTAATAATTGATGGCATTTATCAAAAACTGCCAGCATACTTCTAAGTGAGACTCTGTGGAGTTTCACCAAGGAAGAAAGGAAATATTTCCAAAAGTAAGGTAGGTAATTGGATGGGTTGGAGAAGGAGCAGTAGGAAGAAGTCATTTACCACAGCAAGTGGTGTTTTCTGGAGAGGGTGACATATGCCAGCTTGACCTGGTTGCCTCTCTCCAGCCAGTACTTTCCAGTGCAGGACTAGCAGGGTCCAGCAGACCAGGCTGCCGTACTGGGATTTACGCATCCCCCAAAACCAGGAACTGGAGGCTACTTGGAGCCAGCAGCCAGATCAGCCCTGACATGACTGACCTGTTGTTCACAATCTGTGTCATATGCCAGTTTGGGTCTATTTCTGGGGGTTTAATTTTTTTCTCAGTCTATTACTGAATGAAATGTTTCTTATCTCAGTGTCCATTGTCCTCATACTTTCTCATGTCAGCTACCTTCTATAGCAATATTTTTAGCTCATAATTCTGTTTTTACTTATTTCAGGAAAAGGTAGAACAGCCCCTGGGATTGCAGTTAATAGCTTCAAGAAAGATCTGTATAGACAAGGTCATACACTGTGAGAAACTTAATAGTAGTAACAAATGTATCAATCCTGCCAAGCTCAGAACTATTCATTAATTCTTGGAACTAATTGTATCCTGCTAGGAGCAGTGCTGGACAGGCATTGAGCAAAACAGCTTAGGTGATATTCACTATTACCACTGTCTGTATTTTAGCACTCAGCTTCTCTAGTGAGATTTACAAGACTAACTACTGAATCTTGGAACAGGCTGGTAGAAAATTTTGACTTTAGGCTGAATCTCAGACTGCTGCTGTACTCCAGATGTCAAATTCAGTGAAAAGTCAAGGATCAGGAAAAACTGGAGCCAACACTTGTGGCTTCTACATAATTCAGTTAGTTTGCTACATGCCTGTAGCTGGTCTCTTGTGGGAAACAGAAGTGTATGGTCAAAGGCATTTATGTCCAGATCCACGTAGGTTCAGCATGATCTGAGAAGTCTGATCAAAGCAGTCTCTGTGGTAGGTATCACTTTTCTTGAAATTGGGTTAGGCAGAGCTTTGAAACAGGTACCTAAATAGTCTGAAAGCTGAAAATAATACAGAATGTGTCCAGTACTTTAAATTCAACTGTTCAGGGAGAGTTTTTGTCTCAAACATTCAACACAGAGAGTATCTCAGCTTAAAGGTTTTGAATCACGTCCCTGAAAGTAAGCAAATAAAATTCCATGCAGACAAGACTTGCAGTAACTAAGTGGTTCACCAAGTGCTTGACTTTGGTATTTCTTAATTCAAATCACTGTGTAAGATCTTGGGATATAATGCCATCTACTGGCATTTTATTTGCTATCTAAGTATGTTGCTTAGAAATATGGAAGATCTCTGAGCTTGCTGGAGTGACTACTTCAGCATCTCAGGGATGATTCAGTCTTGTGAAAATGACACTAACAGGCTGATTTATTTGCTGACACATGGCTGTGAGGAGACTGATGCTCCAGAAGGTCACAGGGCTCCAAAGGTCTCCATGTTACTGCTGAAAAATCCATGTGGAAGTTTTGAATAGCCTAGAATGTCTAAAATTTCCCTTAATGCTTAAAGATATCTAGGAAATGGAAATGAGACCTAGATCTTCTCTAGATGCAAATAGGATCTTAAGCATCTCTTCATAGACCACCTGCCTGCAGAAAACTCCTTTTAGTTACCCAAATCTCAAACTGAGCAAAGGACATTTCCTTCTAACACTTGTGTGGGGACACTGGGGCAAATACCTCTTCTCTGTCTCCTTTCACACAGAGGAAGCCAAGTTAACTAATTTTGGCAAGCATCTAACTTTAATATGCCTATGGTCAGCAAAAAGTAAAATATCCCAAAGCTCAAACATTTCTAGCATACTTAAATGTTAAGGCAGACAAAGATTGAATGGTATAATTAATATTAAAGTACTCAATTACACAGAACAATTTAATGACAATTTACTAATATCTACTTTGGCTTCAGTATTACTAAATGTATTTTGCTATTAACTTTTATTATTTTTAAATATTGGTTTTATAAGGCATTTTTAGTTACTGGTGAAATTATGCCTGAGGAGACAGATGTGTTGCAAAAGCTTCCAGTACAGGGTAAGTTGGCTGCCTGTAGCAGATATCAGATATTTTTTAGTATGTACAAAGATACACAGTAAATGATCTTTGGTCCATCTAATAGGAAGAAAATTACATTAAAATAAGATATCTCTCAAAGACTGGAGCATTAATTACAATTTTACAGATCTGTAAGAGAATAATTACAAGTAAATTAAGGCTATGTCTAGAATTTCAAATAGCATCTTCTGTGGTTTTACATTTTAAAGTTAGATGCATCTAACATACCTAATTTATGTCTGATTCTTTCTTTGGATATTTCTCAAGGATACAGTGTCAGCCCCTTAGCACATTCATTACATTGATCAGATCCAGATTGCAATGTTGGCATTTCTTTATGTAGTAAATCCTGACTTTGACAAAAAAATTGCAAGTTAGAAACGTTTTTAAAATTAGAGTGTCAAAATCCTTAATAAACTCATTTAACTATAACATTTAAAAAAACAAAAAAGAAAAAACCCTCAAAAAACAAACAAAAAAACCCAACCAAACAAAACCCCCAATGACAACACCACTTCAAAAACACCAAACAACAACAACACCCCCAATCCCCCCCCCAAAAAAAAAAACAAAACACAAAAATACCAAAACCCAAACCATATTTTCTTTACTGAAAAGAACATATTGCATTTATACTGGGCTTTCCAGTGGCCGTTGCTCGCTAATCTGGACAAAAGACTTTTCCTGTGCCTTTTTGTTGCAATCATGTTGACCAAGTAGGATTTTCAGAAAAGCCTTTAAGAAGGCTTATTTGTAGAAATATTCATTTTACCTTCACAGTAGGTCAGCTTCATACTGTTACTTGTTCTATATCTAAAAGTTATGCTTTCTATGTAGGTCTGTCCAGAGGTTGCAGAATTGCTTAGGTACTTCATTCAAAGCCTGTCTTGTAAATGTCTAAAGAGACTGTGGAGAAGCAACTCAAAATATGAATCCTATTTTGGCTATACTAGGTTATAGCCTTGCTTTATGCCTATTCTTAACCAAATAAACTTGAGTTCTTCTTCATAAATTTGCAAAAAATTATCAGAAAAGGTTGGAAGTGTTCCTACATCAAAACAACTAAAATATTCTGGAGGAGATTGCAAATGTAGGTTTCCCTAGGCACGAAAGAAAATTTATTCAGATATTTGCTGCATCACAGTGTTGTTGCACAAATGTAGCCATGTCTTCCTGTTCCCATGCTTTGAAGGAAAGCTGTGGCTCTAATGAGTTCCTACACAAAGCAGGACCTAAATGATAGAACAATGAGCTTTTAGACCATTAGTGAATGATCTGAGTGCCAAATTGGTAATTGGTTTTCAGGACTGAAGGCACATGCAGAAGAAGAATGTTGGGTGAACACTCAAGTAAAATTAAAAAATTAATGAAATATATAAATAAGAACCTTTTTAGCACTTCAATGGTCAGCATTAGTTTACACAGATTTTTAATAAAAGAATGTGGGCACTGGGTATTTAAATTCCACTGAAGTCACACTTTGGGTGCTTCATTCCTTTTTCTTATTTTTTAATCAGGCTTCAAATTTATGTAGCTGTCCTACTAATGCAATCTTTCAGAAGAGAAAGTTCACCTAGGGCTTTCTAAATCTTACATGAGTATCATTACTCCTTAAACATCCTTTCTTAGTCGTGAATATGCAATTTTGCTTGAAGTTTTATGTGTCAGGACAATCATTTATTTGAACTGATGTTTTCAGTCTGGCACATCCTTCTCTGTCTTTCTTCTTGGGAAAATTAGCATAATGTCTTTGAAAGATATCCAATAGAATCCTTAATTTATGTAGTGTCTTCATCTTCTGTTCAGTTTTAAAAGCTTATTGCAGTGTTAGAAGCAGTATAAAATAATATAAATGTTACTTAATCTCTATTAGTATGAAACTGGTAGGATTATACAGATATGCGATCTTTTTATATATTTTTATCTACTTACTATTTTTACATGTCTGAATCACTATATATATGCAGGTCTTTCAGTCTTTTTTTTGTGCCTTTTTAATCTAGAAATAGCTTATTGAAGTAGTTACATATTGAATGACTCTCAGTTCTAGATATAAATTATGTCTATAATATAAGCAAATAAATTTGTACTTTTGTCTGGAAACATTTGTCTTTAAACCATGGTTTCAATAGCTCATTTTAATTGTGATATAGCATAAAATTGGTTTTGAACAATTTCTTAACTTATTCTAATGAATAAGCAGCATCAAATTCAAATCTATATTAAAAAAAACCCAAACGTGATTCTCTGACATCTTCTCTTTCAAAAGAAAAAAATACATTTCCTCCCCAAAATACCCTGAGAATGTAATACGTAGCGTTCTTAACCAAAAGAGCAAGGGAAAATGTAATATACCCTTCCACTGACTCCAAAGAATACTGAAAATCATATTAATGTACTTTCATTCAAGTAATTTGAAGATAAAAGAAATGGAATACTTTAACATAACAAATGAGTAAGCTTGGAGAGAAAAGCCATTTTAGTCTGGAAATTAGGTGTCAGAGAACAGACAAAATAGAAGTTGGCAAAACTGTGAACTAACAAAAAGTTAGGGAAGGGGGAGCAGACAAGGGCAAGAAGGAGGAAGTGGTAAAGAACTGAAATGTAAGCAGAAGTTACAGAAAAAACAACCTACAGTTTGTATTATCAAGGCATAACCTACACTTCTGTTGAATCACCAGGATAGTCTTTTCTTTTTCTCCTAAAAGAGGTCATCTCCTAAGTTATAAGTGTTAATGTACGAGTTTGAGTTTTTTCTCTTTAAAATTAGGTTTGATAGCACTGTGTCACTTTCAGAACCATAAATAATTGCTTTTTTATCTCAAATTATCCCTAAGATTTGAGAAGCCTATTTTTATCTCCAGGTCTTAATGTTTTTCTTTCAAATATTATGGATGAGCATTTGGGGAGAGAAGATTAGAAAGTTCCTCTCCACTCATTCTGACAGACATTCTCTTTGGATTTTGCCCAAATATTATATCTGTGTACAAGTAAACTTGGTGTCAGACCACAAATAACATATTCATTTATTTTTGTGATTAAATAAATTCCTGAAAGTATTGCCACACAAGGCACAGGTACAAGGAACAGATTTGGCCCCTCTGAAATACTGGCTATAATTCCCTTTCTGTAATGAGCCTTTTCTTCCTGACTGAATGGAGTGGTACCACCTGCCCTACACATTTTATCATGGCTGTTAGCCTTATGGTTTACATTTAAAAAATCACAGAATGGTAGAAAGACTGATGCAGTGCTTAGGGGAAGCAGGGTTCAGCTGACATGAAGACAGATTGTGTTACAGCAGGCTTCTGAGAAATTCCAACAGATAACTTGGAGTGACTATATATATATTTGTGACAGAGGGTTACTCCTTCAGGCTATTCTATATCAGCCAATCACCATGCAAAATAAACTCTGCCATGAAGGTGGAAATCCAACAGAGTTGAGCAAAACCATAGAAAAATAAAAGCATCTAAAAGTGCAGCCTATATCTGCTTTATCCATTTAAATTAAACTTTGTTCATTTTTTTTTTAATTCCTCCCATTTTTATAGTGGTTAGGCCTTGTTATTCATGACCTAAACCTATAGTTTGGGAACTATATTTAGTTTCCAAATGCAGAATCCCAAAATATGACAAATTTAAGTCTTTCTATATGCTGTCACCTGCAATAAGTATAATGCTGTCTGAAAATAAATTATCTCAGGAACTTTTACACACACAAATTTACAACTCCTTGAACTTTGAACTGAGGGCATTCCTCAGACAAAGAAGCAGAGGTATTTGTTTTTGCATGTCTGTTTACTGATTTTTGCTATCACTGTGTAGATATCACTGGGAATGATCCAGTCATTAAAAGATTTTATTCACATTGTTAATTCCTCCTGTGACAGCAGACTAAACAAGATGAGCAGAAATAGTCATAAAAGTGAGCAGAAAGTTCTTCATAAATGTTAAATATCTTCTGAGTATATTGATTGCTCATAATTCTGAGAAATATTAATAATTAGAAGTAAGGTTTAGGCATCTAATTCAAACATTTAAATTTAAAATATTTACATTTTTACTTCTGTTTCCCTCATTGTCAAATCAGGGAAATTCCCAGGTTCTGAATCACTGTCAGTAACAGACATTATAAGTTAGGGGTTAAAAAAGAGTAAGAAGAATACCTCCTTTATTTTTATATGTAACATTTAAACATTATGTTGTAATATTTTCTCAAATTATCTAAATAAGTTTTATGCACAAAATGTGAAATAAATGAAAACGTCAGCTTCTGAAATCAAAATAGTTACTAAAGAAACCCATTTGAACCCAAATCACTTTCACTAACAGGAGTAAAAACACCTTCTACATCACACTATTTTGAGTAATTTACTTTCTAGTTTTTCTTTTTACTCACATCTGATTTATCCATGAGAACTCATTATTTCCTAGTGTTCATCAGTGACCACATAGAATTGAGTATTTTTATAATCTTACTTTGATTGACCACAGAAACATATTGACTACAGAGACATCTTGAACATATCGGCCATTAATCCCTTTGTTTTTATACAGAACACTACACATATAAATATTAAAAGTAAATAATAAATACAGTTAAAAAAACAAAAGTGCAAACATTTTAAAACGTAAAATGTAAAATGTAAAGATTATTTTTTAGCTACTGTACTAGTTGAAAACAAAGCAAGAAAATTACATTAATCTTTAATTTTTGTTCCATTTCATTTTTCCAGGCCATACATTTTGGGAAACAATAATTTAACAAGATTATAAGAATTCAACCTATCATTAAATATAGTATAGGACATTTCCTATGTTACATCTCTCTCATTAGATTGAATTTATTTGAATTATTAAGGATTACTATGAGAAATGTCAGGAACAAGTATCAGAAATAAAAATATACCTAAAAATTCTGAAAATAAAGTGGCTAGTATTGTTACTTCCCTTTCAAAGGGTACTTCTCATAGAGAAGGGAATGCTGAATCCTGCTTCCTTTGAACTGCAGATGAGTGTTCACCATAGCAACCTCCAAACATGGTCAAAGAGACATCTGAAAACATCTCAAGCCTTAATCTCCCTAGTCTATATCTTTTATTTGGCATATATTTGACTTCACATGAAAGGAATTAAAAAGGACTTGGCTTGTGTAATGATATGCATCAGATGACAGTAGACAACAAGCTTGTGGAAAACCAGAGGTTTCAAAAAGAGCCTGATATTTAGTGTGAGTGGTATTAAAATAGAAGCAAAGTGCATTTCTTTTTAATCTCGTATTTTATGTGCTTCAGGAAGAGATGGGACAGTGACAGAATACTGTATGTAAACAGCTGATTAGTGAGCTCTTAACCTATGT
Source organism: Poecile atricapillus (assembly GCF_030490865.1). NCBI lineage: Eukaryota > Metazoa > Chordata > Aves > Passeriformes > Paridae > Poecile > Poecile atricapillus. Next base: position 22,442,542 of record NC_081251.1, on the reverse strand, counting down.
CAGCTTCTTCAGATTGCTTTTTTGCTGATGGTCTGTAATTCAGAAGAATTTCTCCCAGCCATGTGTAAGAAAAGTATGGAAAAAAATTCTCTGAAGTAAAAACAATAATGACAGTAAAATAGAAAACAAAACTACGCGAATGTTATTAAAGTAAATGTCTCTCTGCAGATCGAGTGCCTCCCAGAAGGGATTTGTTTTGCACTGTGTTGTGGTTTTAAACTAGTAACAAAAATTACTTATTTTTTTTTGTTGTGAGATATGGATTAAAATAAGAGCAAAACAGGCTTAAAATTTAAAAGGAATAAAGACAGTTTATTAACAGACTATTAGAATAAGAATACCAAAATGAACTTTCAGAAAACCCTTTTACTTCTTACTACTCGATTATTTCTTTGTACACATAACAACATAGAGACAAAAAAAAAAAATAGTTTTACCATCTTGGTGGTCAAAAACAGTCTCAATTTTTTAGAGTCTTTTCATCAGTCCCTGTAGAGAAACAGAAGTCTCTTCCTGCCAATCCATGGAGTTTCCAGAGTCCACTCCTCCCATCTCACACCACTCTGAGGTGTGCAATGGGTCAAACTGAATCTAGGGATGTTATTTTTAAGGATAAGTGATTCAAAGGTAGAAATCTTCTTCAGTTGTTTCTGTGAGCCTTCCTGGAAAACAGCCATCTCTTTGGCTCCTTTAAGGCTTTAAAATTTTCACTTCACTCGCAAGTTCCAGCAACTCACAGTATTACAACTACTCTTCTTTTCTTTAAAGTCCACACTTCGAATACTCCATTCCTCCCATACTCTAGCCATGAATTAAAGGAGTCTTTAAACTACTGTCCATCTCCATAGCTGTAACAGAAAGACTTTTCAGCAACAAGCATCTTCTTTTTTCTCTGTTTCTTATTTAAACTTAACTCTTTTCTTCACTGTTTTTGGTAGTTTTATGATGTCTTACATGTTAATTGTCTCTCTTTCTCTGTCTTTTCTAAGAAAAAGGAGTAATCTGTTGTATATTTAGGTAGTAAAAGAATTAAAAGTTTTAAAAAAGCTGCAAAAGTTCATAGTGTCAAGTTTCAGTCTAGCAGCAGACCTTGAAAACTAAAACTAAGCTGCCAAGCTCTGCTTTTCTCTCCTTCCCCCCCCCCTCCCTGCGGCCTTGTCCCGGGCCTGGGAGGGGGGGGGGGGGAAGCCAAGACAGAGCTTGTTACCTCTCAAACACCGGAAACCAAAGAGAACGAGAGAGCTCTGAGTGTACTTCTTAAGGGGGTGTTTACAAGTTGAATTCACTCTTTAATGGTCAGATCTGCTGTCAATTCTTGGAAATGACTGATAATTGGTCAGGGAGAAAAACTCCCATCAATCACCAGTAGCTTCAAACTTCCCCTTTTTTTCACTCGGTCTTAAAGGTGAAGCTACCCCATGACACACTGCTATTCAATGTGGAAAAAAGGTTTACAGAAAATTTTTGTAACAGCTGTAATAATCAAGGAAATCAGAGGAAGAATAACTGCATTATGTTTTTTGTATGTTCAATTTACTTCATGCAGACCAGAGCCATTTGATTTATTTTTTTCCTTAAAGGAATTTTATACATTAAAGTATGTAAGTAGTTGAAGTATCCTAAAATTCAGTAAAAGGCAGCAATTGTAAAGGACAACAGCAATTATTAATTTCTCCAGTTTATGACTGGAGTGGCTGGCTCTGGCTCAGTCTGCGTGTTTGATCATGTCAAATCTCCAGGCTAGAACAGTCCGTCTCAGGAGGCAAACTGGGATTAGCACTGAATTGCCTGTGATGCTCTCTATGCTCCCCTGTGCAGAGTGTGTCACAGTGCAGTTAGTGTCTGTTCTCTAGCTAGGATCTAAGGGAGAAGCAGAAAGTGGGGAATGTAGAGGTGTGCAAAAAGATAAACAGCAGGGAACAGGGCAAAGATGAACATTAGAAGATGAGCTTATTCATTCAATGATAAGCTCTTGGGAGTGGACAAAAGTCTAGGCATGGCCGGAGAAGCAACAGCACCAACACTCAAGAATGGTGTAATATGTAGATATTTGTCAGCTATTTTCAGGCTTTTATATGCTCATGAGCTCTTCATCTAGGCTACTGATAATCTCCACAGGTTGTACAAACTATTTGCTGATGATACATCAGCTGCTGACCCTTTGTGATCCATTATCCTCAATGAAAATAATTGCAGACACAATTACGAATAAGCTGTTGAATTGACTGCATGGAACCAGTTCAGATAGAATCATTGTCATAACTCACTTAGGATGCCAATTTATAGTAAGAGTTGATGTATCAGCTCTTTGTACATGTCTTTGACACCCCGTGGTACCTGTAATGGTGATGTCTGTGTTTAATCAGCTGAATCCCACCTAAGGTGTCTACTTCAAATTGAGCTGAATGTCTTTCTAGGGTGTTCTACATAAATCATCATTTACTAAAAAGGAAGTTTAGAAGCTGACTCACCTACAACAAGTTACAGAAATTTAAGTTTCATAATCTGAAATTAAAGTCCATCCTTAGTCTTCTGTGGCATATATGGTAAATTTTATCATTGATTTAGGTAGCCATGATCTTCTCCTTTGTCTAGAAATACATAAAATTTCTGCTTCATTATGGAGCGTACTGAGAAAAGGATATTTCTGTGACTGTAAAACAGGGGACAGCTCTTCTGTGTATGTGAATTTATCAATAATAATTATGAAAGTATGTTAACAGACTAGAAAGCTCAGCAACTGCAATCAGAAATCACAGTTCAGTTGAAAATACTGAACACTATCAATATGTCTTGCTGTCATTGGAATTTATTTGGTGCAATGACACTGTACTCAAGTGAGTAAGTTGTAAAATACGAGAGGGTTGTGGGCTTTTTGTAGTAAGCATCCAGTAAGTTTGTGTCACTGCTTACTAATAAAGTCAGAGCAATTCCACCTTTCAGGATGTGTACTTATTCCATTTCTGAGCTTTAAGCAGTGAATGCCTTTACATTTAGTTTTGTATTCACGGCTATGGAGCAGTTGGATGTGTCTTGTAGCACTGCAGAGAGTAAGCCATTCCAGGTGAAAAGCTTACAGCTACAAAGCAGTCTGGGTTTGAGGACTGAGATTTAAAATAGGACAAGTCCAGTGACAAATATAGAGCTTTTTTGGAACAATAAGATGTGTTCTGAGAACCATAATTGAAGTGGTTGTCAATTCTCAGAATCTAATGGGGGTTTTTTAGGATCCTAGTCTGTTTTATATTGCTTTTAGGTAATAGATTGCTTAGACTGTGATGTTTTTTCTTAGTTTCTGTAAAAATGAAAGTTGTTGCTGAAAACAAGACATTGAAGGCTCACAGCAAAGAGTTAGGTTATAGTTTAAGGGTTCTATGATCATTGGCATACACACACACCAATGGTAACTAAATCTCCAAATATTTTAGGAATTTAAAAGAGACGAGGTGAGAAAGCCACTCTAAACCGTTTAATCTATTATTTAAGGCAATGAATACATTGAGTTTTATTAATACTGTTTAAAAGAGTATACTCATTGAACTTTCCTACTTTGAGAATTATAATGGCATTGTCAATTTATTAATCATGAGGGGTTTTTTTGAGTTTTCACTTTTCTGTAATGAAGAATGTGGATAATATTTAAAACTGCTGAATTTTTTTTGTGGAATCTGTTCAAGTATTTAGTTCTCTTGACAACGTTTTCAAGCTACTTATCAAGTGGTCTAAAGATTTTTTTGTATGAAATTAGTAATTTTGATGTTTTACTGTTTACTTATGGAATAATATGAATAATAGCAGGACTGTTTCCTGTTTACTGGTTATGATGGAATAAATAGGCTGCATAGAGCAAAATATTACCAGGGGGTTGAGGAAGATGGTCCTTCCCTTGCAACCAGCAACGGTGGTGCCACACCTGGAGTACTGTGTTCAGGTCTGGGCCCTTCAGTTCCAGGGACACATGGACATGCTGGAGAGAGCCAGCAAAACATTTAAGGGACTGGAACATCATTCCTATGAGGACAGGGTAAGAGAGCTCTGTATGGAATTACACGTGTAATTCCAAAAATGATCGCTATAAACATATATGTACACGATACCCACCCAAAAACCTTCATCATTCCAGATTTATGTGTAGCAAAATAGTAAAAAGTTGATTTTATTATGGCTTTGGACCAAGCAGGCACAGAAGGAGAAAATTACTGTTATACTCTCTTCAGATAACTAATCCTAGCCTTTCTTTGTTGTACAGTGGAGGATTCCTTCAGAGAACAGAGGAACTAGATGCTCAGATAGCCTTCTGAATGACTGCAGGTAGAACTCTCCATTCAGTAGATGTAAATTCAGAGAAGAATTCATCTTAATCAGACATTTCAATTAGGTATTTGCCTTTAAAGTGAATAATTTTTTTTCCCCCAAAATTTATTCCCAAATAAATTAAGCTGGCTGTTAAAAAGTGACAATGTGACTGTTTGTTCTTTTGCATATGAACTGCAGTTAATTTTCATACTGTGATTTACAAAAAGATGATTTATACAATTTAGTAAATAGATGGAAAAATAGATGTGAATGGAAATAATTGTGAATACAGCATTTGTAGCTAAACTTTTGCATGCACAAGGATTACAGCATATTTATGGACCAAGCTAAAACATACTGACTACTGTCAGGTGACTTACATGATAAAAAGTAGTACAGAAGGCTATGTTCGAAATTATGTTTATACCATTAACTTATTTTTCATAAAAGCAAGCAAGTCTTCAGTATCCAATTATATCTGCAGTGTTAGAGGATAATCTCAAGTAAAATCAGTGTCCACTTAAACTTTGAAATGACTGGCAGTTAGATGTTCATGAGGATTGTCACATGGATTTGTTAACAGGCATATTATATGAAATTAAAATGTCAGTGTTTCCCACTTACAGTAATGGAAATCATCACAAAAAGTTTTAAAAATATCAGGCTTATGCTGTGTTAAAAAAAAAAAAAAAAAAAAAAGATAAAAATAATAGTCCCTAGTCTGCACAATGAAGGCAAAAATTTGGAAGTTTACTATAAAGAATTCTGACGATACTTTGCCTTTATCTATTGAGCAGAAATATTTTCTATCATTTTCTATCATAAGCACCAACTTCAAAGTCTTCTAAGCATTTATTATGAACAAAATCTTTTTTGCTCGCATTTCATACCATTTGTAATTTGCAAGAGACTAAATGTGTTCTCAGCATAAACATTGGTAAATTTAAAAAAGAAAAAAAATCAATACATTTTTTTCACAAGGCTGTTAAAAATAGGCTTTATTTGTGAAAATTTTACCAAAGAGATTCGTTCCATATGAATAGTTCATCTCATTGATGTAATTTCAGTTTTATCCTGTACTTTGATCTAGCAGAAAGCTTTAAAAAAGATGACAGTCACTTAGGGAAATCTAGTGTCATGAAGATATTACAAGTCAACGTAATTTCTTAAGAGAAACAAGTGTTCTTATATGCTGATAAAGGAATAGTTTTACAGGTAGGGATTGAGTTTTCTATCCAAGAATTTATATGTATTAGTCAAATGGTTATTGAATTGCTCAATAACTCAGAACATTTCAAACTTAATTTTAAGAAAATAGTCATACTCAGTAAGTGCATGAAGAACCTTTGCTGAGCAGAAGCCACTTATGATAAGTTGACTAATTTTTGTAAAACTTTGATTCACTTCCGTAGACTAGAAAAAGGCATCTTGTGTGAGATTCACAATGACAAACCTTGTTCAGAAACACTGTTGATGAAAATAGGCAAATACATGCTGCGATGACATTCGAGAAAGAATGACAGGATCACTAATGAAAACATTAATGGTTTTTTGAAGTTCTTTAAGCTGCAAACTTGATTGAAAGGGCACATTTGATTTTTATTCCTGTTTAAATCACTTAGATTCTACTAGTACTATCAATTTTGAGATCTAATTTAAATTACATGCCTGAAACCTGTCAGAACAGCAGAACGTTTTTATTTCTTAAATATAGGATTCATTAATTTCTGCGTATATCCTATCAATTTTTTTAAATCTCTATGTCCCTTATTACTCCTTACATAGATGCTGTCAGCTTTTTAAGCCTATGGCACTTCCAGTATGTGTTCTGACATTATTTTAATGTTGTGAAATATATGTTATCTGTAGTCGACTGATAAGAAGAATTTATAAAGATGTTTTCTTAAAAACACAGAAAAAGGTAATACTGGTATTTTTCAGAAAAGATGTAATAAATTTGAAACCTTGGTTTCATCATTCAAGCAAATGTCTCATGTATTTCAGAGCTCAGTTCTGAATTTTTTTTTTCCAATGGAACACTTAAACTACCTCATAAAGGAGCAATAAGTAATGTAGGGTAACTAAAAATAGTTACAAGCTTAATTTCAAGCTAATTACAAGCTTAATTTTACCATATTGGAACTATTTTTAAATATTCTGTGACTGATTTGTGCTTTTACATCAATTCCTCCAACCAAGTCAGACAAAAAAAAGGTACTTGTTTTGCTTCATTTATTTTTAATTCTGGATACCTTCACCTCCCTGAATTTATGTGAAAACCATTTATTATTGTCCTTTTGAGAATCTCTCCTGAATATCTTGAAAGCTCTTAGTATTCATAGGACCTTGTTGTGCTTGTTTACTAAAATGTAATTAAGGAGAGAAGTCTGTAGGTTTGACAGAATTTGTTTTCAGATAAATCATCAACTCTGTCAGAGTAAATTAGGCATCTCATCCTGAACTTCAGATATTTCAATTGGAACACTTATGCTGTTGGTGAGTAAGATGCTTCTGTCAGGATTGTTCTATGTGTATAGCTCTAATTGGTCCAGTTTCACTTTAAAGCATGAAAGAATCTTTTGTCACTCTTCTATTCATAAGTCTCACAAAGAAATATGGCAAAAACCTCATTTCTCCTGTTTGCATTCATCTCAAAACAAAAAGGAAAGATAAACAATTGTGACCTTTTTTTTTGACAGAACACAATTTAAATAAAACCAATGTCATACACAGAAAATATCGGAATTAAATGTTGGCTTCTTTTGATGTATTTGCAAAAGAAATGTTGGAGTACTTGAAGCAAATGAAAATTGATTGACTTTTTCTTAACAAAAGGAGATTAAAAATAGCATAACTGAATTCATCACATGGCCCATCCATTCCAATATCCTGTTTGCTATATTATCTGAGATTGTTCTAGGAAAATCCTAGACATATATTATATTATATTATATTATATTATATTATATTATATTATATTATATTATATTATATTATATTATATTATATTATATTATATTATATTATATTATATTATATTATATTATATTATATTATATTATATTATATTATATTATATTATATTATATTATATTATATTATATTATATTATATTATATTATATTATATTATATTATATTACATTAATTATATTATATTATATTATGTTATTTATTATATTATATTCCTAAACCCCAAATAAGGGAAGTATGATGAGATTACATACAACTTTCCGATTTACAGAAAATAAAACCCAAGAAAACACTGACAATCTCTGCAAAAGCTCTAATTTGCTATAAATAAATGTTCTAAGCAAACACAAAATAAGGCCGATCCTGTTATGCATGTGAAATGAGAAAGACCATGAGAAGCATCCCATCTGTTTGCAATCATGAACCCTGTGTGCTCTCTTGGAAATTGTATAGCTGCTTTTTGGTGGGGTTTTTTTTTGAGTCCTTCTACCTTTGTATCTGACCATCCAATTACTCCATGCTCCATCTGATCAAGGTAACAGGGTGGTTTGATGGTTTGTATATACTGATATGGAAACTATGTGAGCTGTAGTAAATTATAAAAAAAAAATATATTAATCCAAATTTAAACCCTCTTGTACCCTAATTCACATTAAGCTCATCATTAACCCAAACTTTTCCCAAACTTAACCCAAACCCAGGTGTGATTTAGGGGGTTCTGGTGTGAATCCGCTTTTTGGTGTGTCCTGATCCATAATAAAATCTACCCTTTTTTCATGGCCAGGATGATCCTTCAAACATCGCATCTATGTTCTGACATTGTTATGCCTGATCCAGTAAATCGCCCAAAACTCTGTATACTATAGCATTTAAGTTTGCTTAGAACTTCTGATTCATCTCCGTAGACAAGGTCAGAAGAACAAAGCAAGAGATGAAGTAGCTCATACTTTTACCATATAAATAAGTAGCATCAAACAAGGAAAAGTTATATATTTACACCATGAGTATACAGAAGTATCTGTTAGCAATGCGCTCATATGCATAACAGAAAACCACATAAAATATTAGCAGGAGCAACTGCAGTAAATATAAATAAAACATCTAAGAAGATTCCACTAAACTTTTTTCTGAATCTGTTCAACTGTAGTTTTGCATATTAGCATTTCTAGGATTTGGTTATACAATGAAACATGCTAATTTTTTTTTATTTAACATATGGAGAGAAAACACTTGAGTGACAAAGTGAGGAAAAAAACATTGACTTTCAGTGCTTGATTTATGTAGACAAATTAATTTGAAATTAGAGCATAAGGCCTCCATGCTTTTGAATACAAAATATCATGAAGGTCACGTCTTGTCTTTCACAAATTATTTCAGGACACAAACCAAATTATCGCAAGACTTAGTATCTAATCCATCTGTCTTTGACTAAAGTGTTAAATATTTGTAGAAAATAAGGATATTTTAAAAGAAAACAAAAAGGCGGTGCCTTAAATTTAACAAAGTCCTTTGGCTCAATTACACAATTTTCATTTCATCAATCTCTGATTCATTAAGGGTTCCCAGACCAACAAGTGGTTAAAACCATGAAAATTAAAGTGAAGCATATGTTTATGCTTTTACTGGATAGTGATGGTACTTTACACATTGTAATAATTTTATTAAAACTCTGATAAGGCTAAAATAAGTTAATGTTCAGTTAAAATAAATGAGTGCTAAATTCAATCCTTGAAGAAACATTCTACGCAAACAGTTGATAAAATAGCTACAAAAAACACTGCAACTTTAAAATTAAAAAAAATATTAAAAATTCAGGTTTGCTTACAGAACCATTCTCTTGTGGTTTTTGTTTTCTTCTTCTTCTACCACCAAAGCCTTGTATAAAACTCATAAAGTTGTTTCATTACTTAATAATAGCAGTAAACATGTCACCATATTCTTGGCATTATGCAATTTCTTAACTTTTTCTCTGTTTGAATCAAGGTAGATTCAAAGTCCAAGAATCTTAGCCTCAAATATTACTGGAGATCAATAATATGGTAATTCTAGGCTGACTGGTTGTGACTTGAGATTGTAATACTTGACACTGCTTTTAGAGTAAAAAATGTTGAACTTGCTGCTGTTACTCTAATTTTTCATTATGTGAATTTCAGTCATGTTCCTTGTGTTCAACTAAAACATTTCTATATCTATTTTTCTCTTACTAATTAAAATAAAGGTCTTATCTGCTTTCAGATGTGTACATATTTTCTCAAATTGCTTCCAGCCTAGCATTAAAATCCTTTGCTTAGTATTCCTGTCTGTAAATCTGGTTAACAAATCAAAAATCCATGTTAAACAGTTTTCTTATATAATCCCCTATAAGGGAGCTTTTGCATCTTTTTTTCCTGTTCATCCCCAGGGCACTCTGATCCATCTCTTTCCTTTCCATTGGTCCTTCTCCTACACGTCTCATAAGAAATCTCACACGTGGCCACAGTTTCTTTAAAACAATCCTAGAATGTTCTTTCTCCTTCATCATATAATGTCCTCTACCCTTGTAGCAAATAAGTCTTTGTGTTTTTCACAGTCTTTACCGGTATGGAGAATTCCTTCTCTGTTTCTCTTTGCAAGCCCCATGTTGGCAATAAGTGAATTATTCTCCCTGATGGACCTAAGGGCAGCTAATTTAGTGGTGTGGGCTTGCAGTGGTCAGGTTGCTCAGGCTCTCCACAGCCTTTATTACTTGATAAAGGAAAATCTTTTTTAATATCTGTGAGAAGTATACAAAGGGTAAAGCAAAGAATATGATCAGATTTGAGAAAAGCCTGACTTAAAATTACAGGAAGGGAAAAATGAGTTTTTTGTTACTTTATGAGAAAGGCTCCTGAAAAGAATGCATTTTTATTTGTCATAATTTTTTATTCATCCTGTCCAGAATGGGTAGATAAATACATAATAGGCTTAACTTCAAGCAAAGCAGGTTAAAGTTAAATAAACTTTCCAATAGGATGAATGGGGAAACAAACAAGTATGTTTCCCTAAGCAGTTATGAAGTCTCTGCCATTGTCTTTTAAATCACACTCAAAATCATCAGAAATATGATACACATTCTTTCCTTGGAGTAAGAAGATGAAATAGGTGACCTGGTAAGGTCAGTACTCTATTGTTTTCAGGACTGAAATTTAATTAAGAAGAACATAATTGGAAGAAGACAGTGGTATATCATAATTGCTGTTTTTATAAGCACTATTGCTTGTAATCTGAGAATGATTATTACAGACTCAGAGAGCGTAGTGGTTTAACACCTGCTGGGATTTAAACTCCAAATAAGACACTCCCTCCCTCTCCATCCTGTAACAGAGGGACAAAGGCGGTGACTATGGATTGGGATAACAATTTACTGAAAGCAAACAGCAGTGGAATAAGAATTGCACCGTAACAGTGACAGTATTAGCAGCCAAAGTATGCAGACAAGAAGGTGTTTTTCACACAAAAGGTGTTCACGCCTTCACTCAGGTCCACGTGCCTGCCGGGACAGAGACAAGATGGCGGACACCCCTGTGGCTCGGCAGTGATGCGCAGCCGCTCCTGAGGCACCACAAGATGGCGGGCGCTCCCTGAGGCCAGGGTTCCCCTTCCTGCGTCAAGGACAATGGAAAAATGTGAGAAAAAAACTCTGAAAGCTGGAGCATCCGCGTTGTGCTGCTCACTTTTCCAGACTGCTCTGCTGGTTCAATTATGCACAGCACCGATGTTTTGGACTGCTCAGGTCCCAGTGTTTGGAACTTCATTACCTGTGGTTCTATTACTTTTGTCACTTATGTGACTGTGATAATTTTGAATATGTCTTTAAAGTCAGTTTTTATCAGCAAAAGGTTTAAATTATTTTCTGATATGCTAGAAGATTCTTTAGTTTTTGATGCAATTAAAAGAGTTAGAGTCATTATTTTTTAAAATTGCAAAAGCTGTTCCTGTTCAAGAGTAAAATTGGTGTAATTCTCAAAAGGACTGGAACATTTGCGTGTTCTGGATGCAGTAAAGAAAAAATTTAATTAAACAGTTATTAGAAAAGTAAATACTAAAAACTGTGGAGTGACATATATCCTCTAGAAATAGGGACTTATTGGAGTTTCCTGAGTACTTTTTATTTTCTAATCCTTAACATTCCACACAGTGCATAATGAGGGAAAATAATAACTATTATTACAGGTCAGGAGGAAGAGCTTTCATTACCTTTAAAGAAAAAAATGTCTGTTCATAGGAGCTCTACAAAGAGTCCCCTACTGCTCAATTTCTGATGTCCTCTTATTCTGAAGCAAAAATATCTAACCTGCTCCTTTCCTTCAGCTCTAGAAACCTGTTAAATTTATCAGGTCACTCAGATGTATGTGCTAATTTGCATTGCCTGGGTACACTATCACTATATAATAAAAGCTGTTCTAGGTATGTAAAATATGCTACACGAATGTCTTTCATTGGCATTCTTTCAAAGACAGAGAAAGAGGCATAAGAGAGAAATTTGTATCAGGCTAGAATGTGACCAGTAATAAGGTGGAAATGAATATGGTGAACAGTTCTTAGACATACACAGTATTTTTTATCTCCCTTTCTGAAAATACTTTGTGAAGAGAGTATATTATTCCTGCTGTTGTGATTGAGACAAAGGCTTTCAGGTCTTAGTAGTCAGGTTTATTATGCCATTAACAGATGTAACTGGAAGTTTGAAATTTTAATGTGACAAAGGTTATTCCTTACAAGTACAGGTTTTCTAGGTTTCTATCCTAGTGTCCAACACTACACCAGAGGCTATGTAGATGACAGGATGGTTGCACTCAAAGAGTTGCTGTCAACAGCTCAATGGCCAAGTGGAGACCAGTGGTGAATGATATTTCTCAGGGGTCAGTGGTGGGACTGGAACTGTTAAACATCTTTGTTGGTGACAGGACAGTGGAATCAAGTGAACCTCAGCAAGTTTGCTGATGACAGCAAGGTGCGTGTTACAGTTAACCCACTGGAAGGAAGGGATGACATCCAGAGGGACCTTGACAGGCTTGAAAGGTAGACCTATGCAGCTGCTTTTAGCAATCATCCCTGTAGCTCCTGCAGCTAAGATGGAGGTGGCCTTATACTCAAGGGTTAAACTATTTTTTATAATGAGGTCACTCTATTATTTGTCATCCTGTGTAAATATATCAGCTTTTTCTATTACTGTCAATTTTAGAGCTGCAAAATTCTGGTTTAAAGATGCAGTATTTGTCATTTGATTGTGAAAATGGTTCCTACAGTATGCTAGTATTTGTAGTTTGTATGTAAGAAGTGGATTATGTGTCTGATAAAAAAGAGATACCCTACTGAGATCAAAAACCAGAGAATATCAATGAGATTCCATGTTTCATTTTTATATACTGCACAGTAGTCTTATCAAGCAAGTGTAATGGATAAATAAATGCAATTTTTCAGTGAGTAAAATATTTCCTTTTCTTCTCATCTTTTTATTTATGACAATGATTGAATTTAATCAGAATGAAGCAGAGTTTGCTTTAATTTCTTTGCCCCATGCTGTCTTTCAAAGGCTAGAATTTATCAAGAATGTTCCCACTAACTAGATGTCACAGATCACAAGAACAATGCTTTTCTCTGACCTCATCTAACTTCTGTGAAGGAATCTCTATGATCAACGAAAGAAAAAAAGAAACTTTTAATCAAGAGTCAACATGAAGAACTAATGACTCAGAATATGTTATCTAGATACCATGATTAGCAGAAGATGAAAGTTATCTCTCTTTTACTACTGTTTTATCCACAGTTCTCCCTATGTTCTTTTCCTTCAAAATGGTATTTGTGTTTTACAAATACTTTTTGATTTATTGCTTCATAAATTATTGGTATTTGGTTAAAAATACAGTACTTTTTATATGAGATCAGTCTCCAAGGGCTGAATGGGGCTTGCAAACACAGAAGTGATAACAATTTACAAAAATTAGTCTGCTATTTGGAATATCATCTCTCGTTAATAGTTTCATAAATTTTTTGTCGGACTCCAGAGCCGAACGAGAGGTTTTGACACTTTCAGTAGGTTCTCATTTGATTTCCAAGCCTTTCTCTCCTTAAAAATTTCTATTGAACATTGTAATAAAACATATCTGTATAGGAATTCTACTAGTGGAATATCTAAAAAGGATTTTTTATTATTAGATTTTTCCCATTGTTTCACACTGTTGTTACCCCAGGTCTCCTGCAGTCTGTCTGGGGCCCTTTTACACTCCTACTAAAAAATCTTTATGGCATCTGAGTAGTTGATACAGAGAGACGACAGAACATTAGTGTTATTAAAATTCACAAGTACTATTATCTACTGTGTAATACACTTCATTTTTTTTAAACTTAAATTTTGTTTAATAATACAAGTCCAAGACAGAGTATTGAGGGGGAAAATTTATGAGAAGATATATTTCCGAACACATTTCTTCAGTAGCATATATATATATACAACTATGTGTTAAGATTTTGTTATTTGTGTCACAGATAAGAATTACAAATTTGCCACCTTATTTCTCCTTTTCCTTCCATTTTCCAAAAAAATAATCACTGTTTAATGTAGGAGCTTGAGGATGCCAAGTACTTAAGATCCTGCAATATTTCTATTATTCTATTATTTCAAAGTTTCCTTCATATATTTAAATGCTTTATTAAACATGGCATTATGTAGCTGTCTTTTCTGTATAATTGTATCTCCTAGCATGCTGATGTTCAAATAATAAACTGTCACTGCTCTAGGACTTCTGAGTACATATAATAAAAACAGGTCACTATTTACAGCATCCTGAGAGACAAAATGGACATTGCAGTATACAGGTGAAAACCTGGAAAAACACAGGATATGGAAATAAAAACGACCAAGGCTTCTTGTACTACTTATGTATGAAAGAAATGGAGTTCCAAGTTGGGTGGTTTTCAACTGTGTCTTTCTACCTCATGAACTTTATGAGTCACTGAGCAAGCTTGCAGATGGAGCATATCAGGTTACATATCCTTAGTGTGTTCTTGTATATGGAACTTCTCATAACAAAAAATAAGTTATGAAGAAATAGTTCACAGCTTTGACAGCTTTCCCTTCCCTACACTCCACCAATTTCTTTAAAAGAAAGATTTAGGGGCGGGTTAGACTCTATGATTGCCTTACATTGAGGATATTTTCTCTGTCATGCCTCTAATATCGTAGACACCTTTTACAAATGCAGCCTTCTGTTTCTACTTAGCATTAGCACTTTGTTGGCACAAAAATAGGATAATAAGTAGAAATGAGAGCAAAATGGCTTATTAAAATATACACAGAGCAGGTAAGAAAAATTATTATGGTTAGAAAAATGAATCAGGGAAATTAATTATGCTTTCTCTTAATATTCTGAAAAATGACAGGTAAAAATCCAGGTCTCTCAAGTTCTCTGGTTAACTACATGTGACAGGATCCTTTCTGTATTGTTCCTTCCAAAGTAATAACTTTCCATAATATGTGCATCATTCTTTATCCATTTATATGACAAAATCTTGTGGGCTTTTAATCCTTTCAGTGTTTCAAGCAGTGTCAGTGGAGTTGTTATAAAGCCTTATAGGCTTTTCAGTTTTGTAAAGAAAGTTGATGTAATACTCATGCCAAATAATGGTCATAGTTGATTTTAAGTAAATATTAGTGTTTTTCTTCAATAAGAGATCTTATAATGGATGACCAGGCAGTGTTAGAAAAAAAATTACAAACAAATAAGTGTTTATTATAACACATAGCTAGAACTGAAAGTCTTTATCCTAACCAATTGTTACCAAGCTCAACTCAGCTTGTAAGTAAAATAAGACTAGAGCAATCTCTTTGTTTGCTAACGGTTGTCTTCCCTTGATCAGTTTTACAGCTGTTATTTTTTAGCATATTTCTTCTTATCAATTCTGCTTCCTTATTTACATATGTCTCAGTAATAAAGCTAGTAAACACTGTTCTCAAAAAAATAAAGTTACGAAAATAAACAAGTACTTCCTGTCATCTAGTTCTTTATTATGATCAATGAGCTATCAAATGTGTCTTAGCAGAACTTTTACTTTAAATACCTTCTTGATGTTTGTGTGTTACAGAGACCACTCATCAGCCAATAATGCTGTATGATAAAGTACTAGTAGAATTTATGTAATTAAACTAAATAGAAATAAATTATAAGTATTTCCTTTTTCATTATCTATTAAATAGGTTAAAATTATTAATAGTGAATCATGTTCTGTATATTATTGAAAAAGAAAGATATCCAAAAGGAATGATAGGATGGGGGGGGTTATATATCGTGAGACACATTTTAAATATGAATCCTCTCAGACAGTTACATCTTTGGGAAAATTTCATCACCTCCTAGTCTTAATTAAAGAAATGGGTAATCAGTGGATAATCAGTCACTTCTTATTTCAATGTTTATTCTAATGTTTGAGATTTCTAATCAAAAATACCATTTCACCGCAATAAATTCTTCTCAATTTTTTATGAAATTGTTTGATAATATGGTTTATTTACAGAATAAACATCTGCCTTCATGACACATATGTCAGAATAAATAATCCATACCGTGAGTTTGGTATAAAATGAGTATCTCAAATGGTGGTGTTGGTCTGTATTCTGTACACAAACCTTTATGCACATAACCACAGTCTAAAGTGAATAAAAACCCTGGTTTATTTAGCACAATTGAAACAACCTGTTTAGTGAACCAAGAGTTAATTCTGTATTTTCACCTGAAAAATCGTACTGCATCTTTCCTTTATAATGATAGATACCTGAAGTTATCAAAAAGGACAAAACACCTTATCATGAGTACAAGAGAGCTGACATGTCATTAAACTGCTTCTCATCAGCTAATTTGGGAACTGATTGAATAAATACTGCAAAAATCTTTTCCACCTCAAAGGAAGGAATGTTAATTCTATGGCTCCTGTTGATGGGCTCACATCTAATTGGAATAGGCAATAATGATCAGGTGCATTGTTTTATAGAGCTTACTGAGATAATAAGTAGCTTTTATATTGTCTTTTTCAAGCCATGACAATCTCTCTTTCTGCAGTAATTTCTTATCTGTATCAGTATGTAGATGTGTTGGCTGGTGAGGTCCTATGCAGTTGGTTGTGGGTTTTTTGTGTTAATATTTTCACACTTGGGTAATACATTTTTATCTGTGCTGGAGGCTATATTTTTCTTTCTTTCAGAGGTTTCCTTTCTTTGGATATTTTTTGTTACTGAAGTAGCACCATTTAAATTGATAATACACATTGAGGACTGTCTCCAAAGTCTGTGTCAGTTCAGAGTAATTTTTAGCTGTATTATAAATATATAAAAATCAATTAAATAAGTATGAACTGAAAAATTGATAAACAAAGGTAATTTGAAACCAAATGTTATCCATTGATAGAACCATCAGTGTGTTGGCATTACCTGGTTTTGTTATTTTTCTGAAATTAAATAACTAAGACCAGAAAGAAAAATTATACACTGCAATATGGAAGAACTCAAGGCAAACCAAAACTACTGAACAAGGGAAGGAAAAATCTCTTGCTTTACCCCAAAAGTTTTGTTAAAGAAGCTCTGGAAATCTCATTTTCTCTGAGAATTAAGGATTCCATCTCACCCTTCTCTCTATTAAGGAAAGAAGGACCAGGTAGGAACACAAGTATTATTAGTAGTATGTTAGCAGCCTTTTTTGTTTAAAATACACAGAAATAACAAACATTTACTCAATTCAAATGCTTTTTGAACAGAGTGTTTAAACTAAGTCCTACAGTGACGAAATGCTGAGCATTATGCTACTGTGGGCTACAATTAATGTCTTATTTTCTCCTGAGGAAAACTTCTAGAGAAAAGGCAATTCAAGAACACATCTTGAATTTTGGCTATTTCAGAACATGTTCAGGTCACAAGGGAACAGAATTTCAATCCATATTTAAAAACTTGTGGGAGTTTCACTGATAGTGAAAAATTAGTAGAACTTATTTTTTTTCTTTACTATGACTTGAAAAATCAGGGATTGATTCTACTTCTCTTAGATGTAAAAAGTAATAAAATATAAAAGAAATTTGGGAAGGAAAAATACCACTTACAACATTTGAAGCAGGAATGTGTAGACTTTTGCATTAAAAATAAATGGATTCTTTGTAGAGGTTTTTACAGAAATCTCTCAACTTTTTTGCATTACTTTTAAATAAAGAGATTGCAATCAGTTCCACTTTATTAAAATTGAAAGTTTAAATCTAATTACTTTGACATATTAAAAAGTGAAATAAATGAGTAGCTATGTATAACTAGAGATACTCTCTCTGAGTAAGCTGATTTATAAATAGGTTTAAGCATCCTCTAATTATTTAAAAATAGAAATGAAAAATTTTCCTGTTGCTTCCCAGGGTATAAGGGTAATAGTTGATTAGTCTACATGTTAGCTGCACAAATTCCTTAGGGTAGAATTTGGCAAAAGATTAAAGCAGTTGAACTAGAATGTCTGTATGTTAATGTCTACATGTGGAAGATACCTAAGCTTCCCTTAGGTCAATACAATGTCAGGAAGTACTCTAAATTGAGCCTAGAAATCCATTTAGCTCATCAACCAGCCCACTAGCAATGCAATTCATTTGCTTAAACATATCCTGGGGTATCTGAGAATGGAATTGTCAGATATGGCAAAAGACCTGTTGAAAGTCACTCATTTTTGAAGCATGAAGTGAATTAACTGAATGAAGCAGCTGTGCTGCCTGCATATACATAAGATTCAGGTGCCCCTGAACTTCAGCCCAATGTTGAAGCTGAATTCAGCTTTTCAGTTGCTTAAATGTAAATGCCGGCAGTCATATGACATATCTTAGGGTTCATGAAAAACTCCAACAAATGCTTGGCACACCTGACTCATAAAATATTTCCCTTCTGCAGTGAGCTGTAAACGGTTGTAAGATTAGAGAGATTAGAGATAAAATTTAGATTTGAGATAGTACAACTGTCACTATATTCTTGTATTTAAATAATCAAATCAAGAATTGAGTCCTTGGGTTCAATCTAGCTCCCTGCTTGTAGGCATCAAGTGTAGGCATCAAGACCTCATTGGGTCAGCAAATAACTTGGCTGCTGGATGGGATGTCTCAAATGACCCTGTGCATCCAGGTATGGCCAACCAAATCATAACCTACATGCCCCTAAAATTACAATTAAATTAAATATCTGGGTACATTGGTTCCTTGGCCAAAATTTGCTTGCTCATGGACATAAAAGATCCAAAATTACTTTCAAAACAGGTGGCAACAAAACCACTTTCCTTTAATGTTTTCTCTTTAAATACAATTAAAGAAGGAAAAAGAAGAACAATCCAAACATTAGAGCATAAAGATAAGCACGACAAAGTATCATGTGAATCTTGCCATAAATGGACCTATTCCCCAGAATTTTTCATCTAAGCATGACAAGGTATTGGTCTAGGCTTAGATGATAATAAAATTGAATGAAAGTTAATGGTAAAGTAAGTATATCCTAGACTGTATTTCAGATGAAATACAATATCCCTAGAAGTAAAATGTAAAGCTGATTTAATTATTGAAGGAAGGTGATATTTATAAAATATATGATTGTACTGTTAGAACTAGCAGAAAAAAACCCAGAACATAAGTATCAAATAATGAATTCTTCCCAGAACAGAATAATGATGCTTAGGGACAACAGAAAGACAACCAATGACATTTTTTTTTTGGTTGACATTTTCAAATACTCTAAAATGGAATAAAAATTAGCTGAAAATAGCAAAACTCTGGGTTTTGTTTGACAAAAATAATACGATCACTTTCCATTATTTGGTTTCCTTTTGAAGAGTGAAGGAAGAATAGTTGCAGTTATTTGCTGACGGAAGCATTTCTCACTTCAAAAGTAGGCAAATAAGTATTCTTTTATTCATTGACAATTTTTCCTAAGCAGATCTATCATGTTTGTCCTCAGTTTCTTTAAGCATTTCGATGTTGTGAAATTAAAACCCCTAGGGAAATCTGAGACTGACAAAGCGGTACTGTCTCTCCTCATTTTCTCCTCCTGGGCTTAAATAAACACTATGCAATCAAAATCATAGAAGGTTGTTCAATAAATGTGGGATCGCTTATGCGTTTTTTTTTAATGTTTAATATCTCAGTGGCTGTCAGTGTGTCTCAATTAATTGTTTCTATTTTTATTTATAAATAATAATGTCTGCAGCTTGAAATTGTCTGATGAGTAAGCTTTTGTCACTTTCCAAAGTCCAAAAAATAGATGGATTCAGCAGCATATCTTGTGATAAAATCATTACCTTTGGTTACTCCCTCCCACTATCTGTCTACAGCGACTAGATTCTGTAGAAGCAATACTGAGTATTAATTAGTTCCATCTAGTCAACCGTAAACCAAAATACTTAATTTTAAAAATATAAAAATAATCATTAATATATGATTTCAAAGCTGATATATTACAATAACTTTGGGAATAGTAGTTAACTACCGCAGATTTTGAGCTGGACAGGGGAAACCTTTTCAGAGGAAAGAGAAATACTGATTTCAGTTAATAACTTGTACATTTTCAGATTATATATTTTTCAATTTATCTTTTGGTGAACAGTGGGAAAGGAACTCTAAGAATTCAAATGGCTATGTATTATCAGACTTGAGTTTCATCTATAAGCACCCTTTTGTCAGTCCTCACACTTACCTGTGTGCAAAGCCTTTGTATATTCTACAAGTATTCTAGTTTACCTCAGGACATCCCCCTCACAGTGGCATTTAGGACCTGGTTATCCATATTTCTGAGTTCCTGAAGAGCTGTGTTACATCCTAAATACTTAAAGAGACACCTGTTTGGTGCAGTGTGGTTACTGGAGGTATTCCTCTCATCTGAGTACTACAGCTTTTCAAATACAGCCTTCCTGCCATGTGATTTAACCAGATCACAAGTCCCTAGATTTACCCTATTACTGAAGGAAACACACTTTTTTTGTTTTCTGTGTCTGACTACAAAATACAGTTGCGTTACAAAAATAGCTGAGTAAAAAATAAACAACTCTCTAGGCAGATGTAAGCAAGTATAGACTGAGCTGCAGTCCTTCAGGACAAACCCTCTCTCGTGTGGGAAATTGCCCCAGCATCTGGAGTGCTGCCTTCCACAGTGTCCGTGGGGCTATTTCTCACACTTTCTAACCTCACTTCTCCCTCACTCTGCCATGCAGTGCTTTATCCATCCTTACACACGCGTCCCTGCCGTGGCCCCGCTCCATCCTGTGGTGGGTGGCTGGATCAGGCTGTAATTGGCCGTGTCTGGCTGGGGCAGCATGTTAGACATGCTTTGATGCTCTGGAATTTTGTCACTTGATTTGCTGCATAGAACAGCTGCTCGTACAGATATATTCTCATATAATAAACGAACAAGAAAAAATACATTTGCTACATGTTAAAGATATAGAATTTCTAAACATTTTTTTTTTTCCAGCTGAAGCATGAACCATTTGCTAATGTCAATGAAACATTTGATTTGATGAATTTTCTTGCAGACAAGTTGCAAATCATTTCCAGAGCACTTTATGTCATATTTAGCTTTCCATATCTTCTTGCTTTAGTTGGGTGTTGTGGTCTAACTCCAGCCAGCAGCCAATCCCCACTCTGACAGCTGCTGCTCACTCACTCTGGCCAGCAAGATCAGGGAGAGAATCAGAAGGCTAAAAGAAAAAACCTCATCTGAGATAAAGACAGTTTAATAGGAAGGTAAAAGGTGCACACACAATTGTGTACAGCACAAGGAATTGATTCTTTGCTTCCCAAGGGCAGGCAGTTGTTCAGCCATCTCCAGGAAAGCAGGACACCGTTACATGTAATGGTTACTTGGGAAGACAAATGCTATCACTCCAAACACGTCCCACTTCCTTCTTTTTCATAGGGACTGTGATATCACTCTGGTCAGTTTGGACCATGTGTCCTGGCTGTGTCTCCTCCCAACCTCCCATGCACTGCCAGCCTCCCTGCCAGCATGGCAGTATGAAAAGCAGAAAAGTCCTCTGCTCTGAGGACTTTAAGCCCTGCTCTAAGCCCTGCTCAGCAGTAACAAAAGCACAGAATCACAGAATCACAAAAGCAACTATATTGGAAGAAACCTTTGACATCATGAGTCCAAAGCTATGATTGAGTCCACCTTGTCAGCTGGACCATGGCACTGAGTGCCCCATCCAGTCTTTTCTTAAATACCTCCAGAGATGATGACTCCACTGCTTTCTTGGGAAATCCATTCCACTGCCCAGTCAGTCTTTCTGTGAAGAACTTCTTTCTAATGTCCAATCAAAACCTCCCTGATGCAGCTTAAGACTGTGTCCTGTCCTGATGCTGGTTGCTTGGGAGAAGAGGCTGACCCCCACCTGGCTACAACCTCCTTTCAGGGAGCTGTAGAGAGTGATAAGGTCTCCCCTGAGCGTCCTTTCCTCCATGTTAAACATCCCAGGCTCCCTCAGCTGTTCCTCATAGGACTTATGTTCTAGACCCTTCACTGGCCTTGCTGCCCTTCCCTGGACATGTTCCAGTATCTCAACATCCTTCCTAAAGCAGGAGGCCCAGAGCTGGACACAGCACTCAACATGTGCCATAACCAGTGCTGAGTACAGGGAAAAAATCACTTCTCTAGCTCTGCTGGCTAGAAAAACTCTGTGTGTGTGTCCTCTGACATTGCAGATCTGACCTCCATTCAGAGTGCATGTTTTCATTCATTTATATGAATGCTAGTGCGTTTCTTTCCAGTGAGAAGGAAACTTGCTGTAAAGTGAACTATTCCCCAGAATTTTTCATGTATGGCTGACCAGGTATTTCTCATAGGTTAGATATTTAATACAAAGTAATGGTAAGGGAAATATATTTGTAATTAAAATAAGATGCATTATGTGTAGTATAATTTCCAGGAGAAACATAGCATACTGTAATACTACATTTTTGCTACAAATTGAAAATTCCTCAAATTCTAGGCATAACTTATATTGCCAAAACAATTTAGCCATTTTGTTAACACATTGTAGGTTTGTTAACACATTACAGGTTCTGTAAACATAAGGTTGTACATTAAATTTTATTCCTGTATATGCATAATATTTTTATTACAACTTTATATAATAAATAACAAATATAACATTGTATTTCTTTCTACACAAGGACTACACAGATTTTCATTGTACTAACCTAGTCATTTAGTTAAATTGTTTTGAAATTGCGACTAAATTCTTTAGAATTTTTGACATATTGTATGTATTCACCATAAATGTCTGCCTTTCAAAATCACTTTTCCTTTGCCTTTGTTCCTTTGTTTTTTAAATGAATAGGAGACAGATGAGAGAGAAGTAAACAGTAAATTACATGTACTGCTCTACTCACTCTTTTAAAATTCTAAATTTTTAATACAGAAATGAAGCAAGCTTGAATTCTGATTATCAGATAGTTAAACTCTTTCTTCTTACTCTTTTTGGGAGCCTGAATACTGGATCAAACTTGCAATAAGGATAAAGGTATGCAATTAAAATTATGAACACAAGATTGTTGTTTCCGGAAATTTACAAAAAAGAACAGGATTTCATCTCTTAGTATATTATAATTTAGCAGCTCTGAAGTTATTTTGTGAACAGAAAACTTACGTGAAAAAATTGAACATTTTATAGCACAGCATTATTAAAAAAAAAATAAAATTCAAGAGAACTGAAATTTCTGATGGAGCCTGGAATTTCTCTCTAGCAGGTTACCATAGTTAAATTCCTAAAAAGATATAGCAGTAGGATTAAGATTCAGCCTAAATTTTCCACAAAATTTGGATCAAGCAAAGCACAACCAAGATTAGCTTTCGTAGCTGTAGAGATTGAAACCTTTCTGAATCTACTCACATGAACAGTTGTGATTCTGTAGCAGAATGTTTTCTGTTTACTCAGGAATGCTTCTGCAGCAGGAAAATTTTATATACACACGTACATTGTATTTAAAAGGTATCTTAAAGAACTGAAGGAAAAAAGTTGTATCTCTAACTATATGGTTTTAAAAGGTCATTCAGTGGTATTAGATTTTGATGAATGGTCATGTTCTTGAACAATTTCCAGAGTAGAGGAAGGTAATTGAACCTGAAAACAGCAAAAGGTCATTATTATGATAATCTGTATTTGCTTGAATCATCAGATTCATATTAGACTTGGCTTTGCTTTACAATAAACATACCAAAATAGGAAACCTATTAGTTTTTCCAAAAAAAGACATATATAAAAGAGTATATTGAAAATAAATAATATTTTTTATTTTATTAAGATAATACTATTTTAACTGCATGTGGATATTTTAAAAATAAAAAATATCACATTATCTGTAGAAGCTATTTAATGGAAATCTTAGCTATGCTAATAAGATAGTGTGAATTTTAGACAATTTGCTTTCCTGGCTTATCACAGGCAGATTGTGTAAACATGCTCTACTATTTGTTAGGTTTACAGAATTGATTTGAAAGTTTCATGTGGAAAAAAAAATTAAATTATTGTTTGTACAAGTTCCCATCACATTACTTAGGCTTTGTACATTTTTGTCCAAAATGAAATCATACAAGCAAATGTTAAAATGAGAATAGTAAATAATCATGCACATCTGCTGAAACTAATAAGGTCACAACCACATACATACATACATACATACATACATAGAGCTACAATGCAGAGCAGACTGCTTACAGGTAAAAAGGAAGGAGCATCAAATCAGCCTGAAACTAGAATCCTTTTCTTCATCAGTGTTTCCATCTACACACATGCAAAAAGTCCTCCAGTGGGGAACTGCGAAATGGGAGGAAATGTAAAACCTAGTCATAGTGATAATTTTCCATAATCAAATAATTATTTCTGTTATACATAATATCTCAATTCTTTTACTGAAAATAATAAGATAATGGGCCTATGACAGCAAATGATTTTGTGAGGCTGTACATTGAATAACTAATCAGTGAGTGTTGCTTTTTTGAAGTAATCATAAACATTTTGAGAAAATCTCAGTCCTGTTTTTTTCAGGTGCAGGAGCTGTTATTCCAGTGTTTCAGATTATTTGTAATGCAAGCAATTTTATAATCTTCACTACATTTTTTGAAGTTAATAGAGACTTGCACAGTCAGGAAGTACCAATTCAAACACCATTTATTGAGGAAACTGTTCCATGGCAAAACACAAAGGCCAATTGATGGAACTACTTTGTTTTAAATTGATCTGTCTGTAAGGACATCACCAGAAAAATTAAATCTGGTTTAGGTGTAAAGCACCATGCACATACATCACTATTCTGCATTCCTCTGCTTGTCATCTGAAATGGTTGGCTGATAAATGGTAAGGTAAGGTGCTTTATCATTACCCCTAGCACCTGGGAAATGGTCCAGTGTAAATTCAATCTCAGTGAATTATTAAAGGCATTTTTGGATTTGTGAAGTTGATAATAGTATTTTGTGAGTGTTCATTACCACTGTAATTTAATATTACTACAGAAATTGAGTTAAGAGACTGGTAGTCTGGTAACAGCTATGGGATGTAATTTATAATCATAAAAGAGAACAAATCCACACTTTACTACTGTGTCAGCAGTGTTTTGTAAAACATGCTTAAAGAAGCTAATTAAACTTCATAAGGCCTCTTGTAGCATTATAATCTGTCACAAGCTTTAATCTAATGAACAACTTAAATGATATTTCACTGTAGAATAAAGTCTGAAGTGCTTGATCTTACTTAAAATTGGAATATAGTTGTTTCCCAGAAGAAATATCTGTAATATTCTGACTCAAGTAATGCTAAAATTGAGGTTTAGCATTACTTGTGAGTTTTAGCATTGCAATGAATTAGACAAAGTGCTAACTTGCATTATGTTTAATTGATGTATAGTTAATTTATTCAGAAAAGAGCTGCTCACACTGAAAAAAGAAAAATAAAATCAGACAGCCATGTAATAGTAGGAAAGTAAATGTTCAGTGGTATGGAAGACAATAGCTCTCGCAGCAAGATAACTTGTTGATACAGCAGTGTCAGGCGACTGAAATGTCCATGGACTGGTACCGTTTTGTGTAGTACTTGCTTTCTTGAAGTCAAGATGTTTTCATCACCTTTAGCAGGGACTTGAAATTTCACTGTGAAGAAAAATTACTAAGATATAAAATGTTGAGTAATTGAGCAGTGCTTCTGCACTTCATTTGCTGATCGAAAATGAAACTGAGGGAAAGAATAAATCCTTAATGTACCTTTAGATGTTACTTAGGGCACAGTGAACATTGTTGAATCCCAACAGTCCACCCAGCACAGGCACAAGCAGTGTTTGACAAGATGCTTTCTCTCCAGTTGGCTGCTGGTTCTTCCTGCAATGTACTGCCATATCCAATGAATAAATAATTTAGAGTCATTGTTAACTCAGGCACATAGATAATTCAACCTTCTTTTCTAAAAAACTTTCACAGATTAGGAGCTGTAGACTCTGAATAAATAAATCTGTTTACAAATTAATTCCTTTCAACCTAGTATTTTCATGAAGCTTTTGCTGTCAAACTGTCCTGGCTCATTATATTCCCAGCTTTCACCTACACATGCTACAACTATAAATATTATAGTTGAAGCCATAATTTGTTTTTTAAATTTTATATTGTTCTTCATATCCAAATCTTGCTTAGGCAGTCAAATTCAGCAGCTGATGTCTTCTGTTACTTCCCTTTAGTCTTGCTTATTGTCAAGACATACAAAGTTATTTCTCCTTGCATTATTTTGCTTACTGAGAATTTTTTGAGGTCTGATTAGAATTGTGAGGATTTTTTTTCTGGAACTATTTATTTTTTTTCTCCAAGCCAGGAATTCTTCTGTTTTCTTGTTGTTATGTTGCATTAGGAGAACTATTATTTTATCTATCTTTCTAAAGGAATAAACATAATAAAGAAAAGACAAAAAAGTAAAAATGTATCTGTGTTTGACTGTGATGACTGAATGATTGAAACCTAGCAGCTTCTATTTTGGCTAAGTTCTAGTGTCATCTCATTTTACTTTCCTCTCATAATATTTTGAAATATTCTGCAATGAATCCTGATAAAATATGACAAATTCTTTCATGAAAAATATATGGTGAATGGACATTGCCATTCAGACTTCCTTCAAGATAACTATTCTTATAGCAATAATCTTTCAGTTGGTAATCTGTAGAGTTTAGTCATAGCTCTTTGTTCATTTAACTAATGATGGTATTGCAGAAGGAACCCTCAATAATTAAAGAAATATACCTATCCATTTTCCTAATGAATGAATCACCAATCTTTGCTATTTTTCTACTGAAGGCGTTTTGTGCTTCTGTATTTGTCAGAAAAATATTCTGCCAGTAGAAAATATCTGTGGGTATAGACATGTTTTCAGCACAGAGCTCCAGGAGTTCAGCCTTGTAGTGTACAGATTCCTATACTTCTAGATCTTTAATTTCATTGTCACGATTGTATATTGGTATGTATATCTTTAATTGCTGTTTGCAGATATTATGGCCTATCCTAAAGTGGCTCTCATTGAAAAACACTTTTTGTTGCTGTTTCCAAGGTCACAATAATATAATGCTGACATCTCTGTGTGGTGACTATCTTGTGTTCCTGAATATTTTTTATACCTTTTTTTTTAATTGCTTTTTTATCAGCTCCTGGATAGCAATGTTCTCATACTCAGGGGACTTTGGGGTTTATTTCTTGGGTCCTTTCATTGCATTTGTAGCTTTTGTCATTGCTTATGCTACTGTAAAGTTATGAAAATGTATCTATCAGATTTTGGGAGGTTTTTTTGGCAGATTTTAATTACTTCTCTACTTTCCAATCAATTCTTTCCACATAAATTTAAGAATTCTCCCCAGTCTGGATCCCAAGGTCAATCAGATCAAGTTAGATTCCTTCATAGAAAGCAGAAAGAAATTGCAAGAATTATATAGGATTTATCTTTCCCACTTTGTCTCCATGTTTTCAGACCTGAATGCCTTTATGAGATTTTTTGTTGTCTGGAGGTTTTTCATGCCTTCCTAACTTTTTTTTAGGATTCTTGAAAGCCATAGTGAAACACTAATTATCATTACTTCTCAACTACTGCTTTCCATCTGTGATATACACTATAGACCGCAAAATGTACCATGTGCATTTTGATCACAATTTCTGCTGCAGTAGCAATGGCAATGTTGCTCCACAGAAGACAGAAATTGGAATGTTATTTGTAGTGAAATCTTTTTCATGAAATAAGCAGATTTCTCTAGGCTTGAGTTAAACAACAGCCCAATGACCCACATGGAATTGCTGTGTCAAAAGTGACTTCAATCTTCTAGGGAACAGAAAGTTAAAAATACCAGATTTTGTCTTTGAAAGGAATTCAGGGTGCTTTCTTGTTTCCATGCTGGGGGGTGGTTCAGCTTCTCACAGGAGAAAGAAAAATTTCCTAGGGAAGGAATAAATGAAAAATAAATCAGAATAAGTTCACGTTAGCATTGTGCCCAATGTGTAAAGTAATTATTTTAACAAGCCAATTAACTTTAATAGACTGTCCCACTGTTCCCTTGTCTCCTTAGCTGACCTGTCTGTTGAAGCTTTCTGTAAACTTAGCACTCTATTTGCATAGTTGCAAACAATTTGAGGCTGCTATTGTTGGTTAATCTACAATCTGAACCTGATTTAATTGCAAAGAATTTTAATGAAATGTTCAGGGTGGCAGGAAGGAAAGAGGAATACATAATGTATATATGTTTTTCCTGCTATAAAGAGGTAGCAAAATATGGGAACCTACACTGATGGAAATGAGGTGTTTGGTGAAGGAGACAGACACTGAGGGTCAATAGACTATCTAACCTAAAATTTCAGCAGTGATACAAAAACAATGGCAGCAACATGTGCAGTAATGTATTTTTGCATGCTGATGACACTTTTGAAACAGTCTGTGGGTGTTATTTAATCAAAATTTGTAATTTTTTAAGAGTTAAGGACTCCTTTGACAAAAACTATTATTTTTAGGAGACACAGTAGCAAAACTTCCATATAGTTAAGCTTTGGATTGGAAGTAAACTAATAATACACAAACAAAACAAACAAAAGTCTTGAGTGGATGCAGTGGATGCAACCAGCTTCAAAGTAAAGGATAATTCTACACAAAGATCTTTTGTATCCAGATTCTTCAAGATATATATTCTAAATTATTTACATTGAGTCAAGACAGTTCAATAAAGAAAACAACTCTTCCATAAACACTATCTATACACCATGAAAACTTTCTTTTTAATAATAATAATAATATATTTCTGGCTTTTCTGCAATATAAATATTATTTTTAGAATTTTGTATTTGTATTTGTATTTTGTCTTATAATTAATTGTGGTTTTTTGTATTAGTGAAGTAAGTTCTCTAAGTGTTGCATGTCCAGTGTATGCAGTGTACCTTAACAGCAGTATGTAGAGCTCCAAAATACATGAAAATTTGGCGGGACAGTAAATTAAAAACAGCAATTAAAAATAGCTGGCTTGCTATCTAGCTATGCTGTTCAGTGTGCTGGCTTTAAAGGCTTTGCTTTTTAGCCCCAGTTATACCTATGTAATGATGTTCATTATTAGTAGCACTTTTTTTCTTTCCAGAGGACATCTGGCTGTTAGAAAGTGATAAGGAAAGCATTGTTGCTTTCACTGGGAACCCTAAAATATCCCTAAAAGAGCTTGGAAGAAGGCTTAATTCAGGAAATATTGCTTATCAAAATCCATGCTCATTTACCACACACCAAGACTGGTTGACTAAAGGAACAGGAATACATTTGGATAAACTGAAAAAAATAAACATTTACTATTGAAAGACAACACAGAAGCAACTTCCCTCCTGGTGGAAGCAGTGTATCTGCATAGTATTACTGAGGCAAGAAACTAGTTCACAACAGGTATATCATTAAGCAATAAGGAAATGGAATACATTTTGTGTTCAAATTTAAAAGTAAGCAGACATTCACCTGGCTTCCAGTATATATGTTAGTGTAATCAGCTATTATGTGGTTGCACTCTGATTACAATATAGTAAGGTTTTCTTTTTCCCACCCCACTTTTCCCCCAAGAGAAAGACCATGGCAATTTATATTGGCGTGAGCAATAGATGACTTGAAAATAACACTGTTTTAATTATGTCTAGAATCAGAATTCCCATGGCATTTCTTTGGAAAACATCTCTTAGGAAGAGTTGGTTTTTTTTCTAATTTTCTCTGGCATGTAAGCTTTTCTGTGGTCACGGGATTTTCTTTGTTTATTTGTTTTTGTTTGGAAATACAACTGTCATATAATTTAGAAGGGTCATATATACAAAAATAGAATGCATCTGCTGCCTGATACTCTATGAGGTTATGTGTTAACAGGGTATTGTGGCCATGTATTAACAGGCCTTGTACAAATAAGTTTGGTTTGAGAGGAGGGGGGACATTTAATTTTGGAATAAATGTTTATTATTTGAGAAAAAACATGTGCTATTGCTTATTTTGTCTTCTGTGACATTTGGGAGATACCAGTAAACCAAATCATATAACTCCTTAACAAGCTATCAAGCAGTAAATCCTGAACCCCTGCAAAACATACTGTTCCTTTCTTTACACAGTAAAAATAATTTAAAGTAAAATATATCAGCTTCATAGAATGGAAAAGTTTTACATCAGTTTGAGGAAGTTCTGGGTTTTTTTTTTTTATTTAAGTTCTTCATTGTTAGGCTGAAATTTTGTCTAAACAAGGCACAGCCAACATTTTCTGTCAAACTGTCATAGGTGCTCTTTGTCACATTCTACTGCTGATACAACCCAGAAATTTTATTTCATTATATTATAATTTCAAATAAGGGAGACAAGTTTTGTGAAGGTGGAGACCTAAATGTCAATTCCCATTAAGTATAGGGGTTGCATGATCCTTCCTGTTTACAGTTATTTTCTGATAGTTACCAAACACTATTTTTGTAGTTCTTGGGGGAACAAGAACTTTTGTTTGTCTTTAACCAGTATCTTAAATTTCTCTCTACAGACAAACTGGGAAAACAAAACAAAAAAAAAACCCAAAAAACAAAAAACAAAAAAACCCAAACAAAATCAAAATCAAGACCAAGCCAGTTGGGAGTATATTACTAGAAAATTGTGTTGTTCTCCCTTAACTTTATTATTGGGCCAAAGCTTGTGTTTCAAATGGAAAGAGTTACTTTTTGACACCTAAGGATAGCTTAAGAAAACAAAAAGGTTTTTTACTTAATGAAACAACCCTAAGTGCAAAATAATATGGTCAATGTAATGAGAACAGGTTTAAAAAGCAGATAAGTCAGCTTGCTTGGCAAGATATAGTAAGGATGCAAACATTTGCCTTAGCTCTATCTAATCCAAATATCAACAAATCCCAACAAGGTTAACTTTTTACCTCTTGAGAGTATTGATGAAACACATGCTGTCACTGAAATGAGTAAATGCAGTCGTTTTGGTTTAACTCAGTGCTTAACATCCTTAGGAAAAAAAGTGATAGACCTGCAGAAACCTTCTATCCCAAGAAAAATCTTACAGTTTAGAAATACTAATAATATCATTTGGACATGTAGTTAGGGTTACACCTACATGGAGGGTTGGTTTGCTTGTTTGTTTTTAATGTTACCAATATTATCGTTGCTTTGCTGCAGTCATGCCAGTGTTTCATCCAAGTGGTATATTTGTTAATCATACTCAAATTTTCAAACCCTTTATCCAAATTTAGAACTATGTCCACATGAATATACAAAACAATACGACATTCAAATAAGCTAATTGTCAGCATCTTAGCAACCACATTGTGTTACACAGTGAATAGATTAAACATTAAAACTTATAACACAAAAGAATTATATTTTCAGTGTTCTCAGACAGAAACATTTTATAATCTTTTTTATAGAAATGAAGAAACTCCTAATGCCAGATGCAGCCAATATTGAAAGCTCACTATATAAGGAATTTATCAGGAATTCAGTACAGATCAGGGATTTTCAGTTATTATCTAACTTGGTAATAATCAGTCCATAAAAACTGATCTGAAATTGCCTGGTCTTTTCAGTCAGATAAAGGCTGTGCTATTTATTAACACTGATGTACTAAGCATAGAATGTACCTGGAAATACAATATTAGCTGTAGTAGCTCTATCAAGGATGGGTCAATTCAGATATCATTTCTTTTTTAATGATCTCTATTTTTCCTTAAATAGACGTCTTTAATAGTAATATAGTATATCATGTTTCAAAAGTAAGTTAATTTTTCTGAAGTTGAATCTGTGAGTCATTTTTGACAGAGAATGCATTTCTACTAGCTTTATTTCAATCATAGGAAGGAAAATGAATAATCTTTCACCCAAAAAGTTTCAAAAATAAAAGAGTTAGAAGATAAATGAATGATTATCAGATAATGGAGAGTTAAAATAGGAAAATATCAAACAGATGGACCAATGAAATTCAGTTTCAATGTATAATATTTAGAGTTTGGTTTATTTTTTTTTCCTTTGTTTGTTTGTTAGTTACTTGGTTTTTTTTCAAATGGAGTAGTTTGCGTTGGAAGGGACCTTCAAAGGACATCCAGTGTAACCCCTCCACAATGAGCAGGGATACCTTCATCTCGATCAGGTTGCTCGAAGCCCCATCAAATTTTGTATTGAATGCTTTCTGGAATGGGGCATCCACCACTTATTTGCAGACCTGTGTCTGTGCTTCACCACTCTTATTGTAAAAAACTTCTCCCTTGTATCTAATCTAAATTGATCCCCCTTCACCTTAAAACCATTACCCCCTGACCAATTACAAAAGGCCTGGCGAAAAAGTTTGACCTCATCTTTCCCAGGCCCTCTTCAAGGTGTTCTGGGGCCTTCTCTTCTCCAGGCTGAACGAGCCCAGCTCTCTCAGCTGTCTTCACAGGAGAGGTGCTCCCTGTTCACGGCCACTCTAACAGGTCTAGGTCTTTATTATGCCCAGATGTGGTTGACGTCTTATAGAGTTTTTAACAGGAAATGCATTGAAGATTTTTTTTTTTTCTGGTGGTGGTGGGTTTTTAGGGGATTTTTTTTTTGGCTTTGTTTCCAAGAAAATAAAGTAAGATGTATACAGATTTACCCCTGGAAGACCTGTAATTCTGTCTATTCGCAGCTCCTTTTCTCCCCAGTCTGCAGCTGGGAAAAATGTGGTTTTTTCTTTTAGCAGATATAGTTTAAATCTGTTATAAGGTAACAGGAGTTCATTGATTTATGGTCTAAGACATTAATAATAGAGAATCAGAAAAGAAGATAGCGAAACAATTTTCCTTATTTGCTGTGGTCGAACATGTCTGATAGACCAATCCTAAACTCATTCCTAATAGTCACTGCAGAAAGGCAAAGTCTAAAAGAGATCTTAAAAGTATTCTCACAGTCAACTTTTAAAGACTGTTGCTAAAAATCCCCACATTTGGGTTGAGGTTTTAAATACAGAAATCTGTGGAGGTTTTTCCTAGTCAGAACAGACAATGAAATTTCTGCAAATAAAAGTTTAAGTGAAAGTTTAAAAAAAATCATGAAGTATTGCTTCCAATGACTTTTTAAATATTTTTCCCCCTGGATTTCTGTTTTTTATTAGTTATTTTATAGCAAAGCAAAATGGGATATTTAAAACCTTTCATTAAAACAAAAAAACAGAACAACTCATCCAATATAAAATATATAGTGGAGAACAGTTACTAAAGTAATGAAATTAAATTAATTGCATGGAATGGAAAAACATTTTTCAATTAATTATAATTGTATATTCATTTTAGTTTACTTTGAAAATCTTACAGTAGCAACCACAAATGAAAAATATATTATAGAGCAGCACAGAACAGTCTTCCTCAACCCAAAAAGTATAGTAGGTACCTGACATTTTTAAAAAAACCCTATCAAATACTTTGATGTACCTAAAAAAACCTACCCTGGATATTGTTTTTATATCATTTAAGTGAGTTTTCCAGAACAGTTATAATAAGATTGATGGTTTCTGGTCATTGCTACAATTTTTTTCTGCATTGCTTCTTGTTAGATCTTAATCCTCTACTAGTAAATCACAATAATTGAAGGTGAAAGAAATAAAAAATTAAAGAATTGGCAACTCCTATTTAGATGACTGGTTTCTGAATTTTGTTGAAGAATTTAAAGTTTTCTCTATATGGGACGATAAAGAATTTGTTAAGGGATTAACAGTACAGGGAACACAGTAAAAAATGTGGAGTTTTCAGAATGTTAACAAATATGCCTGTCTGAATAATTGCAATAAAAACACTGTAACTGCAGTTCTCATAAACTGTGCATTTTATAAGACCTACATTTTGTCATTTCAGCTGCTAATAATTACACTCAGCTACGGAACAACTTTTAAAGCAGAATTTTATCTCTGGAGTATTCAATTACTATATATTTGTAGCAGTAAAAATACCATCAATTTAGTTTCATATTTGTTGAATTGTGAGTTTGTTTTAAATGTTTTTTCACTTCAGCATAGCTGCTATTTTAACCTCAGGACCCTACACATATTTTTTCTGTCTCTGGATGCAGAACTCCTTGAATGTTATAGAAAAGTGGCTTGCAGAACTCAGAGCCTGGGTGGAATATCACTGTATTAAACAATAAAATCTAATTTATTGTGGTGTTCTAGAACTTAATGTTCCAGTTTACTGGACAATGAAAGCTATACATCAGAAAGAACCCTAGATATATAAGGAATTATTGTTCTTTTATTCATCAGCTTTAGAGTGGTAATAATCTTCCAAAGGAGCAATATTCAGAATGCCGTGGAATATTGTCCTTATGATGTTTGTTAAATATCACAACAGTAATCAAGAAAAATATTTGCTATCACTGTTGAATCAACAAACCAAGATGTTCCTAATAAAACTCTTTTCCAAATGCCAGTTACAAAACATAAAAAGCTCTTGCCTTTGGTTTTAACCTCTAGCCAAAAACAAAGTAAGTGCAAGTATCACATACAGTGTGAAGTACATCAAAATACACACAAGAGGCTGGGGACTTTTGTGCACAAAATTTGCCTTTGGAGAATAAAATTCTGAGTTATGCCATGTCCCATAAGCTGAATTACAATGGCATTTATATGCCTTCGATAATGCTCAGGTGTTGATACTTAATGATCTCTTCACTGTAGCTCTTGCATTCCAAAGTGAGATTCATTTTAAACTAATGTGGAAGTCAAAAATACCTCAGATGATATGTACTCCCAAAATCCTCTCCATCGTCTATAAAAGGAACTTCTCACAGCTGGAGACCACTCACTGCCAACAACTGAGATTAGATAACATGAAGACTTACATCTTCTCATTTCACTGCCAAAAGGCTTAAAAGACAAAGGGTTTTTAAGCATACATGTAAACTGCTGAGACAACATAAGGAACTTAAGTTACACTTTGTGACAATATGATTTGAATATGTTTTTGGAAAATATATAAAATTTCTACCTTCATTTCCATTTTTACCTCTCTGACTGTGGCCTTATCACTTAAAACTTTATTAATTTAAGGGAAAAAGAAAAGATATGGCCTTAAAAGACTTAATATTGTTATCCTGATTTAGTTTTAAATGTTATCAGCCTATATGTTCCAGTATCGCTGCTAATAAGTGAAATTAGAATGGAATAAAGTGAGTAACCAATATTTTGCCAGATTCAAAATGTCCTCTAATGAATACATAAAATTTACACAATGCATTATCACAGGCAAAATAGTCTTCTTATTTTTCTCTCATTAAGAATCATTCCATATGAAACATACATCTAAAATGTTTACTGGACAGTGTTTATAATACAGTGAAGTTAGTAATGAGCTTAATGAATGTAATAACTACACAGTAATGCCACATAAAGCAGTTATGGAACATAGTCTTATTTAATGTTGGGTTATTTCATTTTGAAGAGGAACTTTCATTGCATGCTTTCATTTATTAATGATAAGCCTTCTACGGATATACGCCACATAAAAAAAATTTCAGTTTTAGACTACTCAGGTGAAAGTATCTGAATCATTGAAATTGACAATGTCATGGTAAAACTTTATTCTTGGACTTATTCCCTTACTCATCTATGTTTTCCTTTCTTTCATCCTTTTTACACTCATCAATTCTGTGCTTCATTTGAGCTATTTTCTTAAACCCAGACTGGTTTTAAGACATAAGTATTTGATATAAAATTCTCTGGCAAACTCCTTGTGGTCCATCAGGGCTTAAGATGATTGTCGATTTTTTTTCCTTTACAGCACACATCTTCTGTGTTACTACTAGTCATTAGTTTTCCTGGCTCACCTGAAAACAGCTCTGCCAGTCTCACTGAGCTTCCCAGGGACATATCCAGTTCTCCTGAACAATTCTCAGTAGAGTTTCAAGGGGTACTTAGCAAGCTAAGGTTTGCTAAGTCCTCCTATGTCTTTAAGTTAGGATGAAAAAAAACCCTCACTCAAAACCATATTCATTGATGTGAATTCATTCTTGTCCCAAGCAGTAATAAGGTAAAATGCAAATGGAAGTATTTATTCACAGCATCCAGTATAACAACTCATTGTTAAGGAAGTAGGCAGAGAAAAATCACACTGGATCTAATTACTTTAAATAAGAAATACACTGCCTCTCTCTCTACTTCTCCACACTTATGAACCCTTTTCCTGTAGATTATGTTAGCTGTTACAAATAATCTCTTATTTCAAATGTTACATAAAGAAGAATTTACATTTTTCATGTTAAACTGGATAGTTCTTATTTAGGAGATAACCTGGTTTCACTTATCAAGAATAATAAGTATTGTTTCACTTCATTGGTATTGTAAGTAGTCTAAATTGTTAGGCTATCGATCCGTTCTTAAATTTTGTTGAGTTGTTCCCTATTTTATATTCATCTATAAATTCTTCCTTTCTCAAGTCATGACCTCCAGCTCCATTTCACTTTGCTTTTCCTGTGCTCCTGACACTGAATCTGTGCCAGCTCTGACACGTTTCCCTTTCCATGAGCAATTTAATTCACTAAAATGGTACACCAATGTCTCAGCTGAAGGGATTGGGGAGGAGAAGATAATTTTCTTCCATTATAGACTTTAAATAAGATCACAGAAATTCCAGCAAGAATCAAAGCTGATACATGTAAGGAAGAGCACTGTAGAAGCAAAGGATTAAGGAAGGAGTTAGTAAATGCAGGAGGAAGAAGAGAAAATAAGATGACACTTATTTTAGGCAGCAGCTGCTTATCAGAACATCTCATGTCTGCGAAACTGCAGCCACAGTATGCATGTTTAAGTGTCAAACCCTGTAACACAGCTCTCACAGCTACACGTTTTCTTACAGCTAATGTAGCTCATTGCTTGCTCTCAATTAATACCAGATACAGCCTTGACCATCCTGGTGTGACAATGAGTCTGAGGTAATAAACCTCTAACATTATTTTTTTGTATATCTATACTAAATATAAAAATTTACATCTAGAATATAGACAATACATGCAGAGAGACTATATATACAGATATGCATAGACATTGTCTTCATTTATTTGCTCCAATAATCATACTTTAAATCTTGAAAAACTAACTCCTGTTATTTTGTCAGTTAGTGAGTGATGATCCTTGAAAGTTCTTGTTTGGACCTGTATCTACAGGCATGCTCATAGAAATATTTAAGCTAAGATGACTGCAAAATGGAAGATAGCTCTCAGCTGAAAATTAGGGTACAGTTTTCTTTCTTCATTTCCTAATCCAGACACCTTTCAGGGAACCTCCTTAAATGTTTGTCCTTGTTTCAGCCACAATAGAGTTAATTTTTTGCAGTCATAGTAGGGGGCAAGGTTGTGGTTATGTCAATGAGGTTTATGTGTACCACAGAGCATTGCTGAGGGTAGTAATAAGGGACTCTGACTTCCGAAAAGAAGAGTGTGGCTTCTGGATGAAAAATCTGTTGGCATTGTCTGCCATTGTTCATTACCTTTGAGTCCCCATGCACATTTTTGCATATGAATCACCCTCTTTTTGTACATTTTGCTACTATTTTTGCTGTTACTCTTCCTATTTCATTGCTGGTTTTGGTAAATTGCTCTTATTTCAACACATGATCTTCACATTTTTTGCCTCCAGTTCTCAACTCCATCCCGCTGGGGTGGGAAGGGAAGAAGAAGGGGGGAGCGAGTGAGCATTAGTGTGGTTTGGATCTTGGTGGGAGAACTAAATTGGGGAATACCATTCCTAAATCATGACAATACTTGACAATACTTTAAAAATGAATAAATAGATAAATAAATATATCTAGAAAATAGAAATATTTATGTGGTTAAGTGAATATAGACATAGCATGATAACTGATGCATGATAGACTGTTGGAGTGCTTCTGTGGTTTTTTTTTTAATCTGAATTAGTCCTTACAGAGTGTGCATTTTTGAATTTTGTTTAGACTCGATTAAATTAATTTTATGCTATTTTACTGTATTTTTGAAAAAGTTATATTACTTCAACTATCTAGATGGTTGGGTCAATACAAAACAGGGAAAGTAGCTAAATTAGGAGGATAAGGGTAGATGAATCGACAAAACCCACTCTAATTATTTTCTGCATTTTCATGAAACTGAAGTGTCACTAGTTTTTATAAGAAAAGATTATCTGTTTGTTATAGTCAAAACAATGTCAAGAACATTAAAAAAAAAAAAGATTTGGTTTATTTCTTCAGACAAAAGTATCAATTTTTTCATTTTATTAACAGATCCAAAATCAAAACCAAAATTACATGTCTCTAGATTAGTTCTCTTAATTAAATATAAAATAGTTTTGTTATACCTCAATTTGAGTCAAACGATAACTACTGGAAAATCTTAACTAGAGAAAAATATTTCAGTGGCAATCCTGTTTTTGTAATAATTTTGATAAAGTATATCACAATCTCTTGGTAATGCAACAGACTTCAAAGCACTTTTTGCTTCTATATCTGACTTACTAAACATAAGGAAAACATTAATCCTTCAAGCCTGCATGGAAACAGAATATCTTATTACTTGCATAAACAGTAGATTTGTGTCTGTGTAAGGAAATGATGGAATAAGAATAGAAATTAAAACACCACTTGAAGTAGTATAACATGAAAAATTTGTCTGCGGCTCTCCATGATCAACAGAAAGAGTTTCCTCTGCTGTCTCTCATCCTGAAGCAGCCTGGCGGCCTTCAGCTTTAGAAGGAGAATAGCTGGGGTTGTTTAATTATTTCTCATTACTTCTTGTAAGATGCAGTGTTTGCCAGCAGAGGTGTAGTATGATACTAATATAACTATAAAGCTCTCAAAATCTGGCCCTTTAATTCTTTATGATTCTGGAACAGGTACAGGAATTCCCTGGAAGTCTATCTTGTTCAGTAGAGCACAGTGAAAAATCTAGTATGCAGAAATTACAGCTTTTAGGTTTCATACGCAATTCTCATTCTAAGCCCTCAGGTAAATACAATATCTTACAGTGTTATTTGAAAACTTATTTTCTGTTTGCTTCTTTTCTTCCCACAGGATTGCTATTTAACATGATACTGTGTGTTTGATACTCAATGAATAAACAACTATTTGATGCTTCCTTCAGTTCCTTTCAGCGCATGGCCACAAATACTGTTAAGCCCAGAGCATTCAAATATGTCACTTGTCCAAGTGACACTTGCCAGTTTTAACCCCCTGATCCTAGAAAGTAAAGTCTGTCTGCCATCAGTACAGGAGATGAAAACTCAACACTCCACAAGTCAAACCAACTATTTCCAGAAAATACACAAGTAACATTATTTATACATATGTATATGTTTGTTCCCGAACAACATGATTAAGGTAATTTAGACTAGATATCACTTCTATCCAAGGCTAGGGCAGATTTTTAAGACTATCTGTGCTAGGCCTTAAAATCAGTTTCAAAAATGCATTGCATTTTTCACAGTGGAGGCAGAATACAAACAAAAATGAAGAATTTAATTTCTTTTCTATTGCTTCCCATACAATATTTTTTTTCAGTTAAAAGGAACAGAGAAACTTTCAATATTCTTTTTAGACAGCATTGGGGTGTCGTTCTAGTTGGGAATGGCAGAAAGAACGACACGACTCTCAAGGGAGTCAGAACAGGAGAGAATCTCTAGTTTATTGCTACAGCCATGTTATATAGACTAGTTCGTGGAAAGTACAGAAAGGAAAATCTTATTGGTCAGTAAAGTGCTACATTACCATCATTGGTCAGTGGGGTTCACCACCCCCCTGACCCTCTCCTGCAAGGAAAACACGGGAACAGACAAACAGCACCTGCAGGCTGTTTTCTGTCTTTAAGGATTGTTTGGAATCCTCCCATGAAATTCCCAGGCTAGCTCTCAGGCAGGGCTGGCAGGCCATGGGGCCTGCAGCTTGCTCCAAAGCTAGCCTCCACATTGGGGAAATCCTTAGTAGAGATCAAAGCATGAAATCTTTTAAGGAGAACTTTTATATTAAGAAATATTGGGGGGAGTTTTCTGAATAATTTGTCTGATACAAAGCAGTTCCAAGCCTTCATCTGATTTTAGATTTAACACCTAATCTGAGCTAAAATTACCTATATTAATACGCAACAGGAATGAATACTATGTATGTGCACTTGAAATAAAGACAACTTTGCCTTAGTTGCATCTTTGGTTTCTTAGCAACCTACCAGCACAAGTCCTGCCTGCATTCAGTATTTCCTGAACACCTCAGGACAGGTGGTCACATTGGCAGTGCCTATTGGGACCCTGTGGTTTACACAGCTGCCTACATCCATGCCATGAGAGATCGAGGGAGCACACATCAGTCACGGGCAGAACAGTTTCAATATGAGTGTGGTGAGGCACTGGGACAGGTTGCCCACAGAAGCTGTGGAGGCCCCACGCCTTGGAGTGTTCAAGATCAGATTGGATGGGGCTTTGAGCAGCCTGGTCTAATGAAAGATGTCTTTGCCTATGGCAGGTGGTTGCAACCAGATGATCTTTAAGGTTTCTTCCAGTCCAAACCATTCTACCATTCCAAGATTCCATTATTTTCTGTTCTTTTAAACTTAAATAGTACAGATTCTTAAACAGAAATTGATATGAAGGGCTACTATTCAATTTACCAGTATGAACATAACCAAACTGCTAGTTTTCTGTGAATATGAAGCTAAGATATAAAGGTAATGTGTTACAATGAAGGTTACACTGAGTCAGAGGAAGCACACACGGTAACACCAGAACACATAAGGGCACTTAGCCACAAATTGTGGTATGTGATGCATCTCTCTGCTGGTAGAGCTCAGAGGAAATTGTTCTTTGTGGGAGGGATCATTCCATGTGTAGAATGTGACCCTGAGCATCTGTTTGCCAGTGGTGTCCAGCCTCTCTGTTGGTGAACTAGAGCAGCTAAATTGTAAGCACATCCACCAGCCATGCACTTACACTTTGCATACCAAAAAAACAAATAAGCCTGTGTTCTAGGGACCCCTCCCCCACATTGCATCTTTTGCTGTAGGTAAAATATTCCAAGGACTGGAATCTAACTCTCCTTGACATTACTGATTTTTATTTTTTATTTTATTTTTTATTTTCATGCATATAATGTTCCTAAATTTTTTTTGTTTAATTTTAATATTTACTGTGTGATGGAAATAGGTTATTTGTCTCCTATTTCATTATTTAAAAAAAGAAAACAAAACCAAAACCGAAACAAACAAACAAACAAACAAAAAAGCCCAAAGAAACCCAAAACGGAGCAAACCACCTAGTGATAAGTAAGAAGGAAAAAAAAAAACATTTTCATGTAATACCTCAGTTTCTCTGTGAGGTACAGATCTGACGGCTGTATCAATTCAGGTGATGATTTGTCACTTTCATCAGTAACCATGTCCACCTCCCTCTTCCATACAAAGCTTTGGCTGCCCATCCCTTAGAAATTCCATGAAAATTACCAATTGACATGTAAAGAGGAATTTTACTCTGTATCCACAAACTTTTGAATCTGCCATTACTAGAAACTCTAATTTTTTCCATAGGAAGTCCCACATACACAAGATGAATGCAACAGAGTGAAGTACTTTGTGTAGGAGCATCACTTCTGATGTCCATATGTCAGCCACAGAATTCCCAACTAATGCTCCCAGAATTTCTTGGTTTTTTTAAATTTGTGTACTCTAGTGAATAGGTTTTGAAAACCTTACAGAAAAAAACCCCACCACTGTGCCATACACTGGTTATAACTTTCTTCCAAGAACCACTAAGATTTTTTACCCTTTCCCACTTTCTCCAACTAAAACACAAACAGCATTGCTGTTAAAGAACATATTCCTATCTAGAGCTAAGTATATGAAAGAAATCATGCAGCTAAATTAGAGCTCTGATAAAATAGATTGTGTAAAATACTC
The DNA here is from genome assembly GCF_030490865.1 of Poecile atricapillus. Taxonomy (NCBI): domain Eukaryota; kingdom Metazoa; phylum Chordata; class Aves; order Passeriformes; family Paridae; genus Poecile; species Poecile atricapillus. Next base: position 22,400,860 of record NC_081251.1, on the reverse strand, counting down.
TCTCAGTGTCATTTTCATGTTATTTCATAGTATTATGAGGAGATTTGAGACTGTCTAGAACCTTGTGGAGTTCACATAGACATGAAAATATCTTGTGTATTGTGTGTCTGGGAAATATCATACTTTTATAATGATATTCATTTAATCTTTTATTAATGTACAATGTAATTCATATTATAATTTATTATTTCAGCCTAGAGTTTTGCCAGCTTTGAAATTCAGAGCTCTGGATGTACTAGATAGAAGGTTACTACTTGTATGTTTCTTTTTTAAAAGAAAACAATCCCCAGAAACAGCGTTTCTAGAATGTAACTTTATGTACTTGGACAAAGGAATTTTCAGTTCAGTGCTATGAACTACAGCCTATGTATAGTCAAAACATTTAGATTTAGCATATGTTTTTCCAATAGCTAAGAGGTACTAGCAAAAATATATTCTGTATTCCAGATATGGTTTTGTTTTTTTCCTTTTAGTTATATCATTGTACTTTCTATATGTTCACCCAAATTCTAAGTAGATTTGAATCAGAAAAGGCCAGTTTGTAGTTAGAAATATTTAGGTTCTCTAAAATAGTCTGAAGTGTGTCTGAAAGAATATATAAAGTGTAAAAGTCCATCTGAATGAGATGTAGAAACTTAACAGGTGTCAGTGTTTTAACCAACACCTTTAAGAACTATTTAATGCCATGTCTAAAATGAACCTTGTAAATCTTGCAAAAGACCAACCCTTTTTTTTCCAGTCAAAAGTGGTTTTAAGTAGGATTTGAGTTTCCCTTATGTTGTTAACAGGTAGATAAAGAAAATGAGATTATAAATAAAAACAAAATTTCTCTGATGTAGTTTGCATGGTTCAAATAGAATAGAAAGCATTCATTAAGAATTATTATATTTCAATATTTTGGTCTTGTTCTACTTCAGAAGAAAAAGGGATTCAGCCATATTTCTAACTAGACTTCTCCAGAATCATTATTGCTTAACATGATGAGTTTCCTAGTAATCTGGAATATTTAATGAAGCTCTGATATCTCATACTGTGGTGAAAAAAGTCATCTATTTCACTATACTTATTAATTTTGGAGGGAGACCAAATCCCATTTCAGTTTGATTATTTTTAGCTCCAACATGTACTGTGTTTACTTCAGTACTGGGAAATCTACCCTCACACAGATGATATTTTAGCTGGGAATTTCTGATATTCATCAGTTTGACTTTTGTTTCAAGTAATCAACATTTTTGAAAAGGCAAAACCTAATTTTGTGTACTTCTTCATATTTATTCAGGAAAAAAAAATATAAAATGGTAAAATTTGAAATCTGGAGCATTGTCATGCAAAACAAAAAAGTTAAAAAAGTTTACTATCTAGTAAACTAAGACATGAATTTTCATCATATTAGGTTCCCTGTGGTAGCTAATCCATTAACCCATGGTGTAGTGTAATGAATGACAATGGAATAACCCAGGCTAGTCCAAGGGCCTGTTGCCTGTATCAGAAAAATTCTTTGTGCACTTTTTTCATATCCACAATTAATGCAAGTTGGGTAGCCTGCATTCAGATGTGCTTAGACTTTTTTTTTTTTTTCTTTTTTTTATTGTGCGTTGGACTTCATATACACAAAATCAGTTTTACCACCATAATTATGTACCAATAATTTACCACCCAAATTTAAAATTTGATTGCGTCCATAACCCTCATTTAACACTTCTCAGTACTTGAGATTTGGTTTCCTGTGAGGTAGCTACCGCAACAGGGAGTCAGATGATCACATCTTGTCATAACTGAATAGGATTGTTTTTTGCGGAATGGTTTGACATGTGCATGCACACTCTCTCACAAGACTGCTTTTCTTCTTTAATTCATGAAAAAAATAGTTTGGAAATACAAGTTTTAATCATAAAATGGATAGCTGTAATGAGAAAAAAAAACCCTCATATTTCTCTCAACATAATAATTACTTGATTAGTAATACATTGAGATTACATGACAGCAGATCATTGTGTTCTAATATATTTTGAGGTTTCAGGGGTTTTTCTCTTTTAACTGACGTATACATGTTTGGGGTTTTTTTCCCATTAATTTTAGATTCTTTTTTCTTTTTCCAGGTTGAGTGGTATGAATTTACCTTCTCCAGTTATCAGCAGTAAGAACTGGTTACGACTGCATTTTACATCTGATAGCAATCACCGACGAAAGGGATTTAATGCTCAGTTTCAAGGTAGGAGACCTATAAAAGCACACCTAAAAAACCCTTTGCCTTTAAGCATCACTAAAGTGGTGGGGCAATTTAATAATTGTGTTTAAATATCATGATCACAGTAAAAAGCTGGCTCATATTACTACTGTTCTTACACTGAATATCTGCTTTCTGTGTGTGATCAGATGTCTCTAGGGATTTACTTTCAGAAAAAGTATGTGTGCTTCTCAATGCAGTTTGCTCTAAATATGTATTTGCTTGCTCACTTTTTTTATAATAATTTTTTTTTGCAGTCAGTCTGATCCTTGCTTTAAAAACATGCCTGGAATGCAACTTGCAGAAAGTCAATTCCACAAAAAGGCAGACTCCCATCTAAATATTGTCTTCCTTCATTATTCAAAATCTAACTCTTATCCAGAAGTTTTTATTCATGGTTTGGAAATTTGACTCAACCACAGTATAGTACAAATTATATTTCAGGATCCTGCATATATATATGCATATACAGCTTCAAAAGAAGACAAGAGGATGTCAGTGTTGCTGTCATTTCTGCTTATGTTCATGCAGATACTTTTTAAAATGAAATTTTTTAGAATGGATTAATTATTGATTTTTGTACTTTATAAATCATTACTCAAAATGAAAGACATGATAGTTATATTGAAAATAGAAAAGCTTCTTAGTTTATCTGTGCTTTTAAATTCTGCACTTACATAAGCTTTTTCAACCCTTTTATCCCCCCCACAGCATCAAATCCTTTAGGAGTTTAGACATCTGTGTTTTTTTCCTGAAACTGTGGGACCTCTATAATTTTTGAAATGGCAAATACACTGCAATGTCTATATGTTTCTGGTGACTATGGCATGCATGTCCAACAAAAGTATTTAATATACACAGTTCTTTTAGTTTTAAAAATATTTTGAATATTTAGGAAGATAAAATAAATCTGAAATTTAATTTCATTTTGGCAACTCAGCATAAGATTGTGATCCTTTGCACTTACAACTTATTTTTTTCCGAAGTTTATCAAGGATGCATATATAATACCATTCCTGGGGACTATGAATGTAAATGCACTGCTTATGTTAGCACTGTGCCTTAAGCCTGTTAATTGGGGTCTACAAAAACAATGTGATTCATCCTGCTCATGCACCAGAAAACTATGAATCCACAGAACAACAAGGGGAATGTTTGGAATGATGTAACACACTGGAAAATGGCTTTTGTTCTTCCTCAATATATCTTATCTCTAAACAAATATTCACCAAGTAGTTAAAACTTTTGGGAAATATCTGGGGAGATTATTATTTCAGATCTGTGTTTCTTGATCTGCATAATATTGGGTAGTATTGGAAGAGACCTCTGGAGTTTATCTATTCAGTGTCCTTCTCAAGGAAGGGTAACCTAAAGCAAGCTGCCCAGGACTGTGTCAGGTGGGTTTTGAATGCCTCCAAGATTGGAGACTCCGCAGCCTCTCTGGGCAGCCAATGCCAGTGGTTACCCTCAGAGTAAAAAAGGTTTTCACCTATTTGTTAGTGGGATTTTCTGAGCTTTGATTTGTGCTTCTTCTCCAGGCTAAAATATGTCAGATCTTTGAGGTTATCCCTTATGTTTTTATTTTCAGAAACTTATTTCTGTTAAAATTCAACAGCCTTGACATATATTTCCATCTTAGGTACTTCTCTCCAGTTAAATAATTATTTGAACTGATCATGAAACAAACAAACAAAAAAAAAAAAAGGAACACCACAAAAAATAAGTCTTGTGACATACATGACCTTGTTTTCAGGCACAAAACCTAGCAGTGAAAGGATGCCTCCAATGTCTGATTGTCTCCAGACACAATTCTTGTATTTGTCCTCTGGGCAAATCCCACATTGTAGTCTATATGACTATGAGACCCCCAAGAAACATTTTACTTATGGGCAACTATTCCCAATAGTTTAAACAGACTGTTTCAGATTACACACATGTAGTTTTTATTAATATGTTGATATGTCAAGGTATACTGTCTTTGAAACACAGAAAATAAGTATATAGACTTTTTCATGTAACAATTTAGCACTCACTTTACCAATAGATGAGTCCCCAGTACCAGACCAAACTGAAGGAATCTTTGTGACTGTTCTAATTTCCCAGAAATTTTAAATCTTGACCAGCTGTCCTCAGGGCATTTGGGACTCCACTTTCTAAAGTCACTTAGACTTCTTTCTCCTGTTGCTGCTTGCTAGAAAGAATAGTTCTTTCAGTCTGTGCTGTCTCTTTGTGACTGCTTGCTTGGCTCACTCGTGTGTGTGGTGAAGATGTATAATTGTGCTGCACAAGAACAATAGTCCATTATTTCAGGGAAATAGAAAAGTCAGTAATTTTAATTGCAGTCCTTAGATATTAAATGAAAGCAGTCTTTATGCTTTATGAGATACTAAGTTATTGTGTTTTAGAGTCCTTATATAGATTTTTCATGGTAGCTGTCAGGTGTAAATGCTAGTCACAAAAAAAAAAAAAATCACAAGATATTCCGCATAAAGGGGTAGCTTGTCCATTTGCAGATTTCATCATAAAGACTGCGGTGGGTGGATGTTGGCTGGATGCCAGGTGCCCACCATATCAGTCATTCACTCCTCCACCAGGGCAAGAGAAAATGTACTGAGATAAGAACAACAAAGTATCACTCTCTGTTACTGTCATGTGCAAAGCAGACTCAACCCTCACATATTCTCACTCCTTTCTCTGGCTGCTAGTAATGCTGCACAGTGACATTTTCCTTCTCAAATATGTTATCCCATTGCTGATGGATAACCTTGGCCAGTGGCAGGTCAGTCTTGGAACCATCTGGTTTTGGTTCTATTAGACATGAGAGGAGCTCTGGCAGCACCACTACCCCCACAAAAAGCTGCCAATCAAACTCAATACACAAACATTCTTTTGATATTTTTATATTTTTAATATAAATCTATTTAAATCTATTTCTTCTGATCTCACACACCTCTTGTGGTTTCACTGGGAATTAGACTAAAAAGGACTGGAGTTCCTCAGTCCTGAAAGTCACTGCAGGTAGAGCTACTATACAGGGCACACGAGCATAATCACCAGCTTACATGCAACCATCCCCTGCCATTATTTTATTCCTATATTTTTGCATATCTGTTCCAAGCCAATTTAATCCATGCCTTTCCCTGATGCTGGTTCCTTTCCTAAATACTCCATAATTAGCCTTGTACAATACCGAAATGCTCTTTTGTTTTATTCCACAGTGATCTCTGTATCCCTGAGCAGGGCGCCTCCAAGATCTCTGAAATGACTGGAGTGCTCCTAGAGTGAGCTGTGCCCCAGCCCTTGGGGCTGGGTCTCACTGGGGATGGCCCTGGCGAGGCTGGGGTGGAGGCTGGATCTCTATGTTAGTTCCCCACCTTGCCCAGGACTTTCTGCCCTCTGCACTTGTGATGAATGTGGTGGATGTGGAAAGGCCAGGGTGAGGTGCCATTTGTCTCACCCATCCACCACCATGTCCCTGTGCTCCTCTGTGTGTGCATGGGTGAGCTTTTTATTGCCTCACTGTCCTGGGTGCAGAGGGTGAAGGCCCTGCACCCATGTGATCAGGGTGGTTTTGGGGGCCAGAAAGGTCGAGTTCCCCCCCAGAAGCACCTCATTTTGCCTTTCCATTGTGGAGGTTGTTGGGATCAGCTCTGTCAGGATCGTCCTCTGCTGCTGCTGCTCATCCCCATCCTGTTTCTCTGGGACATGGCTTGCAGACACGGTAAAGCCACTGTGTCTCCAAGACATGTTGCTGACAAAAGTGTGACCACTGTGACCACTGTGTTGTGGAGTCAAAACCCCAGCAGAGCCAGCACCAGTGCTGGTAACAGCCATGTGGAATCAAGCCAAGGTTCTGAACTGGCAGCACGGCATAACACAGACAATCTCGCTTTCAGGGTTTTGTCCACCATTGTTTTCTGTTGTCTTGGACTTGGGGACAGGGAGAATCAAACAAAGGAAGTGGCCACCATCTTGTCTTTGTAACAGGGGCTGCATGGATGTGACCTATGGGGAGCGTCCCCCATCCTGTCTTTGTCCTGGCAGCCACATGGAGCTAAGTCAAGGTGGTGAACTCCTGTAGTTTGTAAAGCACCTTCTCTTTTTTTATGCTTTTGTTATTGATATTGTTGCTGTTACTGTGTGTTCCTTATTCCATTGCTTTTTTTCTTTTTTCTTTTTGTTATCTCAATTTTTCTTTTTTTTATCGTAGTCTCTGTCTTTATCCTCCTGTTAACTGGAAAGGGTGAGGGGAAGGGGAGTGGCTTATTTGGAGCTTAATTTCTGTCTGCTATTAAATCCCCACACTAATCTAGTACATCTAGCAGTGTCACTGGCTTTTCAAAAGCAAGTCAGTATGGGATGTGGTATAACAAACCTCTTTGAGCAACAATGGGATAAAAACCTTTTTTCTTTTCCTAGTAAGAACTCAGATTATCAGACTTTTTTATATAGTTAGCATACAGATCCTTTAATTATTTTTTCCCCTCACATCAAATTAACATCATGTTTATTATAATTTTACCATAGCTATATTATTTCTGTAGCTTGTCCTTTTCCAGTCAGCCAAAACTAAAACTAACAAGCAGTCAATTTAATTTTCATTTCTTTGTTTGATCTTTGATCAGGCAAACAGAATTATTATAATTTATTTCATTAAAATATTGGAATTACCAATTGGATTTAAAGCTATGAATAACTAATTTATTTGTTGAGCAATTTTTTCAGTTCTTTGTAGCTTGCATTTTCAGCAATGTTTAGTACCCCATTTTTAACATAATCAAGAAAATCAGCTCACTGGTATAAAAAAAATTAACACTGTTCTAGAATTGCAGTTCTTAATGCATCAATAATACATAAATGCATAAATACAATTTTAAAATACTTGCCAAGCTGAATTTATAAATAAAATGTTGTAGTGTAAAAAGTGAATCCAAATGATTGGCATTTGGAGATCCTCTTGAATCATATTTATTGTCCTGTCTTCCATCAGATTAGAGAAGAAGTTTAAAGAAAAATTAAAAATTTTAAAAATTAGTTAGGTACAGAGTGAAGGGTTTATTTTGGTATTTGTTGTTTTTTCCTCTCCACACAGCCTTTGTCTTTTACATTTGATTTTTTGTGTTTTGATGTTGATTTCATCAATGAAAACATTTATGTCCCAATTTCTGAGTGTCTAGCTGTGGAATTTTTTTCATAGTTTCAGAATTTCTAGTCAGAAGGAGGCACAGTGTTGAATGGCCCTGTCCTGGGGTGACTTTATGGTACTGGTATTCCCAATAGCCTGCTTTAAGTTCTGCACCCTTAAGATTAGCTTCGGAAGGAAGTTGAAACTGCTGGATGCTGATGGGAGTTTTTTCTCCTGACCAATAACTGGCCATTTCAGAGAACTGACAGTGGTTTTGACCATTGAAAAGTGAGATCAACCTGTGAACACCTACCTTAAGATGTAAGCCTGGGAATTTCTTGCTCTCTTTGGTTTCCAGCTTCTGAAGAGGCAGCAGGCTCTAGCTCCCCCCACCCCCCCACCAGGCCAGACAGGCCACGACAACCCCCAAAAACCACCTCAAAAAATGACATTGCAGCAACATGCTCTGCCTTGTCCTCTTCATGTCTGCCATAACAGCAACACTGGTCTCATGCAAATGAACTCTAGCAGTAGGTACCATTGGATATGGTTCTTGCTCTGCCTTGTTCCTTGGTGGCATTGCCATGAGAGGAAGGATGTTTTACAGTCATTTAGTTATGAAGTTCTTTTTTTTTTCTTTAATTCCTGTGCCCTCACCTATGCTAATAAATGAAAACCCCTTGCATATTCAGTGGGAGTTGCAAGGCATATGATTTGTCTTATGCCAGTGCTTCATGAATGCATAAATTCCTCAGAGGTGAAGTATCATTAACAAGCTAACTAGGAGATGAAAACCTAACACTTCCCAGAAAAAAAGCTTATTAATGTACACAGAATAACTTAAAAGGTATTATAAAGAATCCCCTGCTTTGTTGCATATTTACTGCATGTAGAGTATGCGTGTTAAGCTTTTGCTTATTGCCAGAACAAAATAATTTTTTTTTAAAATATTTTTCTGTGGTTTTTTTAGGAGGAAAGAACTCCACAACACCTTTAACTATACAGCTAAAACTGATCTGCTTAAGTTAAATATTTATTTCAAAATTCCTAGAAATAGAACAGAATAAGAAAGCTTCCAAAACAAAACATGATTAATGGCTATATTAACTTTCACACTAACTCAGGCCTCTGTTGCAGAACGTTTCAAATAAAGTATTCTATTTATGGCAAGTTTTCAGAGAGGTTCAAGAAGGTATCAGATATTTTGATAATTATGTACTACAAGTTATCTTTCTGTTGAATTTAAATACATTCAGAAATTCAGGATTTAATTAACAGATTTTCCCGGAGTCAAACAATGAATATAATAGAATCTGCTGAAATAAATGTATACTGATGGAAAACCATAAGTGAAATAATGTAAATCAACTTGCAATTGCTAGTACTTTCAATGAATTTTCATAATTCACTAAGTCTGCTCATAAATGCCTGTCTGTCCATTCTGCATTTTCTTTAAAATCCTACAAATGATGTTTCTAATAAGTGAAAGAATTTGCAGTGTTTCCTTGATGCATAGTACTTTTAGTCAGGGGTTTCTTTTTGAATTGTTACTTAGAGTAAATTAGAAAAAATAATAGCAAAAGAAATTGATAAAAACAAAAGCCAGAAAAATCTGTTATTTTCTACCTCTTAAGTGATGCTGAGTAGAATTTTCCTTTAAATGGTACTGAGACAATAATGTATATTTTGTTAAATGTTATCAAGAGAGTAAGCCAGTCTTGATACGAAAACATCAACAAGAAGATAATCTACCATCTTCCTTGACTATTCTTTTCTGTGGTTAATAGAATCACTGTTAAATATATAGTCCAGTACTAGCACAGTAATACTTCTTTTTAAAATGTAAAATGTCACTAAAAAAGCTCAAACGTAGCTGCCTCATGATATCAGCACTAAGAAGATGCCAGTTCAGTAACAGCAGTTCAGACTTCAGCCGTTGTTTGGCATGGTGCTATCCTCCCCAGAGCTATTCAAAAGACTATGGTTGAAGTGGCATTCAAACAAGGAACTGAGTAGTTCTCATTTTATGATTTATTTTTAGAGACAGTTTCTACAAACTACTACCCAGTGTGTTCTGCAAAGGTGTGTATTTATAGAGTAATTTGTGTTGATACAATTTTCCAGAACTATGGAGAATATCTGCAGTCATTGAAGATTTGATGCCTGCTGGACTGCTTCTATTATGATATATCATACATTGAAAGCACAAAGTAGCTAAGGCAGTCCATCAGGGCAAGGGGCCAGCTAGGAGACATAGAGAAGGTTAATGGAAAACAAATAGCTGTGCTCCTTTTTAAACCTTCAGAACCTGTGTCAGCTTATACAAATAGAATGAGAAAGATTTGTGTAAAAATCTGTTGTGACACCAATTTATCTTGGTGCCATTTATTCACTAGTACTGCATGCAGAGATTTCCAGCACAGGGAGCAGGTGGAAGGTCTGATAGTGACAGGCAGTACTTTGCTGAATTGATGGAACAAGGAAGCCATCTGATCATGAACCTACAGCTTTTACAGGTAGCCATATAGTAGAAACATTTGTGCCTGCTGTGAAGCTCTCTGGAGTTGTAATACCGATTAGTAGGGAAGATTTGGAAAGCTGCTAGTGAGAGAAACACTGGGACAGTGTTTCACTCTTCAGGCAGGGAATGGAGACACAGAAAAGGGATGGACTGTTCCAATGAGTTGATTCAAACTAGAGGTTCCATGGAAGACTGTGATGCTTCTGTGGAAAGTCAAATGGGCAGCTGAGAGGAAAAGCTTCTTAGCATGCTCCCAGGTTATTCAGTGTGGGATCTTGTTTTATAAACAAAATGATTATAGAATTCCCTTTATAAACTGAAGTGAATAGTAAGATTGAGAATTATTGCTTTCTTATTCTCATAAATACTGAACTTTTAGAAAGGATTCATAGTACAAACAGCCATAGTGAAGCAGAAGAAAACCTAAAAACGAACTGTTTACTGGTCCCACATGACTTTGAGTAAAAAGAAAAAAAAAAGTTTAATTCAAAAATATAATCTAGAGAGAACACTGATGCAACCAAATTTGAAACTGTAGGTTCCAAATTATCCAAATTATTCCATGTTAATTCCAAGGCCAAAAAAAGGTACTATTCTCATAATTTGGAAATAGGAAAGATTAGGCACTGGGGTAAAGCAAACAGAGCACTGGAGTTGACTCTTCAATCTGAATTAAGAAAATACTTGGTTTTACAACAGGATTACTCAGATTGAAAAAAATCAGAACAGTGAAACTAAAGCAAAAGGCGATCCATGAATTCTGTGCTGTACTGAGATAAATTTGCTAAACTCCTTCAAGAATAATCCTGTAAATGTTCTTGAAAACATATCACTGTTTTTTACCGAACTCTGCAAAATATTTAAAGCAAGGTGTAAGTAATATACATTATTTACACACATACAATAATTTACAAATACCTTTGTAAAAAATTTGTATAATATGTAAAAATACTGAAAATATTGAGGGTTTTCTTGTACTGTAACAAAACCAGAAAACTGTTCAAATATATCTATATATTTCTTATAGTGATACAGAGCTTCAGACTGGACAGGAAAGGTGCTTCTTGTGATCACCAGATAGTGGGCAATATGCTGTTCCTCTTCACCTTCAAATATCTGTACTTAGAAAAAATCTGCAGTAAAAGGGCAGCCAAGAGCTGAACTCAGCGGAGCAGCAGCAGAGCAGCTTGAGGAAGTACCAGCAGATGATGTCAGAATATTTTAGCTTTGAGTGGTAGCCAGTATTTGAGGTCTTGGAGGTTATTTCATGCAGGAAGAAAAATCGGCAAGATACTCATGTATTTTGGTAATTGGGGGAAAAACATATTAGTCACCAAAGGTTGGGGTAAAATGCATTTTCTTCACACATGTTCAAATGCATCAGAAACTAAGAGCTGCATGGAAATCAGAGTAGATTTGAATGAAGATTTACAACCTGAAAGTTTTACTTTCATTATCCATTCAGATAAGACCAGATATATATTCCTTTCATGGCTGAGTTTATTTCAGCTGTAGCAAAAGTTTAAGGAATACCACTGGTATTTTCCAGTAGGCTGATAAGATTGTTGTGGATTTCCAGCACTCAGCTGTCTGCCCTCCACCCTGAATAAGTAACTCATCTCCAGAAGACTCTTGAAGCTATGATAAACAGAAAAGGTGAAGCAAGCTAATTCAGTAAGCTTAACTGAATAAGTGAAGACAGCAGTAGGCTATGCAGATTTTAGAATTAATCACTTAAAAGTTGGAAAGTGTTGTTCAATTCTGACATTATTAATGTAAACCCATTCTTCTTTTTGTGCTTTTAAATGGAAAATCATCTTTGAAATAAGGAAAACCTTTTTAATGAAGGTGCAGTGGGGAAGTTAAAGAGAAGTGTCTCAGAAAAGGTATTCAAATGGGATTTAAATTGTTATAAAACGTCCAATTTAGAGAATTTTTTTTACTTACAAGAGGGGTTGAACTGGTTCACTTGATCCACAGTGCGCAGTAGTCCCTGTTTCTTTTTCAGATGTTGAACACTTTATTTTAGAGACTATGCTTGCTTAATATCTTTTAAAACCACAAAAAAACACTATATAGGGCACATGTGAAAATTTGCTCAAGTATAAAAGAGGCAAAAGTTTGCTTTTTGTATATCAAACTATCCTATTTAATCTCTTGGACCCATATGTCTCACAGGTAACTACATTTGGCTGTTAAAGTTTTCAAGGCATAAAGGCTTGTTCCACCTAATGTTTTCTGTTTACAATGTAGGGATCTAGCTTCAGCAAGTATTATATGGTTCTGTTATGTTTTATGGAGAGAAAAAGGCATCATCTCCAGAGGAGGATTCATTATGACTTTCTTAGAAGGGGATGAATCACCCCCTTGAGTTAGCTATTTCTCTTCATAAAACATACATTTAGATGACTGATCTTAAGTTTCGTGAATCCCCTCCCTAATGTCGTTTCAGTGAGATATAGAATGCCTTTTTCTTGACATATTAAAAAGTCCAAGGATAGAAACCATTTCAGTACATGACAATCAAAAAGTTCTTCACATATCAAGTCAAAACATCTTGTTTCAATTTGTGATCTCTGTATTTCAAATAAAGAAGGTGAGTATAATTTTTCCTCATTCACAAGAAGTGTACTTCAAATATGTATAATAAATGCCCTTAAGAGAGAAATGTCACAAGGAATTTGAGTGATGATTGTAATTTTTACTCTAAAATAGTGTCACAGCACAAAGACAAGAAGGAGAGTATAGTTCTTTTTTTCTGTCCATTGCCTAATAACTCAATTTATTACTTTTATTACTCATCCATGTAAGCAATCTGGGTTCTGAATCCTCAAAGAACTCTTCTCATGTTTTACATAACTCATATATTAATAAATTGAGAAATTCATAGGTGGAGGGACCACAACTCCAGACAGTATCACAAATATTCTCTGCAAGAACTTTGCTCATTTCCCATTAAATATGGAATAATTTTAAGAGACTTGTTACATAGCCTGAAAAACTGAACATAAGGTGGCACTAGATGGAGATTTTCATATCTAAGTCTAGAAACTAATCCAAATAAAACCATATCCATGAAGTTTGCCTTTCCAAAAGACCTTGGGTATATTAGTCTTATTGTCTGCACTGATGTCTCTGTATAATGTACAGTTCCTGACTTAGAAAAAAACACCACACTGCTATCATAACTATTTCATACTATTCAGCTACAATTGTGTTTCAATCATTTTTCCTCACTTGAACACCTGTTTTCCGTGTTTAAATGTGAATGACTGCACTTGCACATAGCACAGAATGTACTTTCTGCAGTACTTGCTCAATTTCAGTAGTCAAGAAAAGCCGCCTTCACTCTGAAGCTGCAATATAGAAATAAATACAATGGAATCATTACTTTCATGCAATATTTAAAGACAAATTGCTTTCTACCACTTCACTTCTTAGAAATATTTGCATACAGATCAGTGTATATTGTAGTAATTATAAAATTTATGCCATGTAATGACAAAAAGTATAACTTACATCCTTTCTTATTAATTTATGTACTGTGAGGTACTAATTACTGCCATATAAGACATGTTTGAGTTGAATTCTTGTTTCTGTTTGTACCTTGGATAAATAAGTGCATTTTGAGGTTATCAGCCCCTGCAAGGTCTAGGAAAAAAAGTATTTCATATGAATCAGGGAAGGATTACAGGTTTTTGTAATTTTTGCTAACTGACATGCATCTTGATGTTGTCATTAACATTCTGATCAACTATTTTGCAATTGCTATTGTTTTTTGACACAACAGTTTTGAATTGCTCATGCTTGTTCCACAATTATTTTCTACATCTTATTTTAATTTCCCTTGCTCAATTTGTTCCCACAGAACGAATTAATATCCTGTGAAGGTGTCCTATATTTCTATCCTTTTCTCTTACCATTACAATTAAAATTCTACCCTGTGTCTTCTTTAATGTATAGCCACACTGCTGTCATCTTATGTCTCTTCCTGCTTGGCTCCTGATCCCACCTTTGGTGCCCAAACTACTTAATAGGGATAGGCTGGGAGTTTATCAGTCATTCAGCTGACTAAACAGGAAAAAAAAGATATTAAACCTGTGATGCATCTGTTCTTTCTCACAAAACTTTGCCCCTGTGAGAGCTCTTACTCTCTTTCTTCTTTCTAATTTAGTTGAAATTGCCCTGTAGATTCAAAAGGGTTTAAGTGAGCCAAATAATGTAACACACTGTTAATCTCATTGGGAAACAGAACTAAAAACATGTCTCCTGATGAAAAGTGAATCAAATGAAAGCAGGTGTGAATATCACATTGAAAGCTTGTAGTCCTTGAATATGTATAGATAATGTTCTGTACGTTTTATGTAAGAAATAATTTTTTTTAGTGTTTAAGATTTTCTTATATGGAATGGCAAACACAGGAAATCCATATCTGAAATTAGGACAGGCTGTTCTTTTCTTTTACCATAAAGAAACTTGAAATCAAAATATTGCCAATCCTGACAATATAAAATATATTTCATGTCTTTAAAAATGACATCTTCTGAAACATGATAAATTGTTGTATTTTTGTAAAAATAAATAAAATCAAAAATTTATTTGGATTATCACAGAAGCTGCAGTTTTTTCAGTCTGCTGTAGGTTTCCTATAAAGCTTTGTATTGCTTGATATTGCAGTTATATGTCCTTTTAATGAGGTTTAATAATGAATCATCTTTGTTTATTTTTCTTCTCAGTAAAAAAAGCAATTGAACTGAAATCAAGAGGAGTCAAGATGTTGCCCAGCAAAGACAGCAACCACAAAAATTCTGTCTGTAAGTGGTTTATACCTTTATTTGTACTGACTGCATATATCTTCTGGAAACCTTGTAAATATACAAATCAAAGAGAGAGATATTGGGATGCTGTGGTCATAAAATGGTTGTTATGCTTTCAGTTGCCACTGAATCAGAATTCCACTAATAATACTCTCCAGAGGGTAAAAAGCAAAATATGGTGGTGTAAAATCTGAAAAACATGGTATGTAGAAACCCCCCTGCATTTTATATATCACAGTATTTTTTTATATTGGATTATTTAGAATTCAGAGACACATGGCTAGTTAGGAAATCCCATCAGAACGGTGCCATATCATCTTCATCATTTCAGTACTGGGGACAGTGAAGCTATCTGAGAATTTTCTGTACCAAAATTTATACTTTGTGATCTTTTTTCTTCCCCTCACTCAGTATCACAGCTAAAGTCTTCCCTCATCTTGCCACACTATGTCTGGTGACAGCCTCTTTCTAATCTTGTACAGCAGGGGTTAAGAACTGGTGTAATTCCCAGCTTCTCAAGAAGATGGAGATCACAACATCAGCTTCCTCTCATTGCATGCATAGTGCACTCTGGAATGACATCTGTTTGGTCCCTTTACACCTTTTTCCCTGTGTAAAGTGTAAAGCTAAAATCAAAATGCTGTCTATGAGACTATGAGGTTGTTAGTTTTTTGAGCATCACTTTCTCTGAACTGGCAATCTGACTAATATCCTGAGAGTTCTTTCTCCATTAATTAGGACAGTCTTGAATCAAGAAGAAACATTTAACCCAAAACAACCCACAAAAATAAAACCACAAAAAAAGCCAGGGCTTAGGCCAGCATTCGCACAGAACTCATTAATAGTGTTAATCTAATGGCTAAGATGTATCCAGATAAATTAATTCCTCATGTAATACCAGTGAACTCAATGAAGTGAAACCTGTGCTGTGTTTGCCTCGTGTGCTATTCTGCAAGTGCAGAGAATGAGTGTCTTGAAAGCTGATGTCTAGGGGATATGTTTTTTTCTCTGTGTTTCTGTTGTGCATTGTTTAAGGCAAAGTGAGTTTCTGGTACGTTCACTGTAACAAAACAGGCATGACAATTTTCTGCTTTAAATATTTCACATTGATGGTGTGGCACTCAAAAGAAACTTTTTGTGCAAGGTGTAGCAGAAAAAGTTGATCCATCTTTTTGGTGTCTGTATCTGAATGGGTGATTATTTCATTATTTATAAGTTACTTCTGGGAGATGTGTGATCTCTGCTTAAGGACTCAGAGCAGATGCTGTCAAACACCACATGTAATTACAGAAAGTGGAAGAAAGGCTATGGAAGAAATTATTTTAAGGCAGTCTGCTGTTTATCTCAAATGAAAATTACCTTTTTTTTCTTTGTGTTTTGACTTGTAAAACTTTATCATCATGTCTGAATTTTCAACATAATTCTAAGAAGTGAATTATTATTACTTTCACATATATAAAGCTTTTAAAAGTTGTAAGATTAAAATACAAAAAATTGAATTCAAATGTATTTTGATGCTTTTTCTGATGTAAGCTTTAAGTATTAAACTATTTATCTTGCCCATACTTATGCAGACAGAAAAGATAATTGGGGATTTGCCTCCAGAGAAATTATAAGAATGGATATTATAATTTGATGCCAATTAGCAATTTTTTTTAAAAAGATACATTATATACTAACAAACACCTCTCACCATTTTTCCATGCTAGATATTTTTAATATACTCTCTCTATAAAGCAGAAAGCTTAGTTTTGGATTTTTGGCTTATGGGGGGTAAATGGAATGCAAATATCATCACAACAAGTGCTGTGAGAGCGTACCCTGTGTATCCAAGGACCTGTAGCTTTCACACAGCTCTTCCTCCCAAGCAGAACCTGCAAGCGGCTGCAAAAAACATTTCACAGTGGCACTAGTCTGTTAGGATTTATGTAGAAAATGTTACCAGTGTTACCAATGATAATAACATTACTGATAATTCCTCATGGGATGCAGAATGGTATTTCAGTACTTCGGTCATGTACAGTCATAGTTCACACTCCTCCTCCTGGACATGCCTGGATTCCTGGATGCTTTCTTTCAGATCCACCATCCTTTAGAAAGACTCAGGTAGCAAGGCATGGCTTTCAGAGGAAGGTGTCTCTATAATGGAAAGAAAACTCATTATTTATTGTATCACTCCCCAGGGAAGTGAGAGGGATTAGCTGTTTTTTTGTTTTGATTTGGGTTTTTGGTGGGGTTTTTTTTATAGGGTTTTTGGTTGGTTTTGATGAATGTTTTTGTTTGTTTGTTTTCATAGGGTTCAGGGTTTTGTTTGTTTAGTTGGTTAGTTGGTTTTGTGGGGTTTTTTTGTTTGTGTTTTTTTTGTGGTTTGGTTTATTTGGTTTTGTCTTAGTCATTTTTTTTCTTCTTTGGTACACCTGAAGAAAACAGAACAAGTTCATTTTTTTCCAGATAGTTTTGCTAGGCAGTACCCTTTAGCAGTAAGCCAGATGCAGTTCAATTGTCATTAATTTATGCAAGGAAATGGGAAAAGTAAAATTGAAAATAAAATTGAAGTAAAATTTGGTCATGGTTCCTGGATCCATAGCTTGCATTTGGCAAAGGTATGAAAGACTAAACTGGGAAAAAGCACATGGGACAGGCAGTTTTCATGGCTCTAAGTGGTTGAGCTGCCACAAGCACTGGCCACATCCAGTCAGCGCATTTACCCTTGGTCATCTGAAGTTGATCTCTTAGAGGATCAGAGGCAAAGATGTATTTTATGAAACTGCTTAGGGAAAGCAAATCCAGTTACATCTGTTGGTGCCCATCTGATTAGTTGCAAGTTTAGCCTACCCCCTTTTGTTATAATTGTGATATATATCTGCTATATTCCCAAGGATCCATCTTGCTGTCATCACTCATTCCAGCATGAAAAACTGTGGACTCTGTGTCCCTAATAGCTTTGGCCTTTTCTAAAACTGCTTTGACTATAGTTTCCATGGTGACTGTATAAATAAAAATAAAGTTTTGATTGCTGTCTCTTGTATGAGTGTTTTCATGGCAATATTTCTGTCCAGAAAATCTGTCAGAAGGTGATTATCATATCTAAACATATTGAGCATTACCTCTACAACAGAGAGATTTTACAGGAGAATCCTGTACATCCAAGAGAAGGAGAGCCCTAATGAAGTGAGCTGCAAGGACAGACCATGATTGGGCAGCCATAGTCCTTATAAAGGTCTCATTTTCTAGTCAAATAGAAGATTCTTGTATTTTATCTCTTTAAGTCTAAATACCAGGCAGTTACTGCTGGTCCTGCTATGTGCAAAGGATAACAAGTGAGTACAGGTCTTGAGTTCACAGAATAGTGGGAAGGCAGGGCCTAATTGCAGACCTGCTACTTGGCAAATCTTTGTGCCCTCTGCAGCCCAGAAACAGAGAAGGGTTAGGAGAGCAGACTTCCCCAGAAGCCCCTAATGCCACCACCCTCCTGCTGCAGCCACAGGTCAGCCTCACACTTCCAGACCTCCTCACCAGCAGGACGGAGCACAAGAATGCATCAAACTCACAGTAAATGCCAAGGAAATTCAGTGAGGTGAGACACATCATATCAATTGAAAAATGGAAATGATTATACAGTTTATGTGGTGTGTGCAAATCTGCCAGTGCAGTAATGGTGGGAGAGGAAGGCAGCAGTGAGAAATGAAGTGCCTGGGAGAGCTGATTTCCTGAGTTTGCTCATGTCAAAATGCAGTGTGGTGAGTGGCTTCCCGCCTGGCACAGCAAACTGCAGGGAATGTCCACAGTCCGAAGCAGTCACAAAGACTAACAGACGAGGTCAGAGGGATTATTTTAAAAATATGGCATTCATACTGAACCATGTTAACATTTCATAGTTATTACTGAATACTGAGTAACCTAACCTCACTGTGCAAAATGGTGTGTGTGGGCTACTGTCTTTTACAAAGTGCAAATTCTGTAAGTATTCACTAAGTGAAAAAACTCTTGTACTTCACAAAAGAAATTTCAGACTATTATAGTAGTATTTGAAAATATAATTTAGAATACTAGGAAAACCCATGTTGAATACTTTGAAGATCATGCTTTTAGTGTATGATTAATATACCCTCTGGAACTTGAGTTGCAGAGTTTACCTAAACAGTTCTTCACCCTGAAGATGATAAAAAGACCTATTTTTCAACAATTATTTTCTGTGATGTAGAGCCAAAGAACAAATGAGTTTACACTCTAAATATTGATTGGTTGTAGCACATTAAGTTGAATTAATGGCACATGCTGTTGAAACTATAGTGATTAATACCAAAATGGGATTACATTGCTAATTCTGTGCAAGAAAGAATGACAGCAGTCATTATTTATTTTGTTGTTGAGTAACTGAGAAAAATAGCTTAGGATATTGTAACATAAAGTTAAAAATTTTAGGATGAAAATTTGTTGCTTACCAGTACATTCCTCACATTTAAAATAAACTGACAGTGTCATCGTCTTGATGTTTGACTACTGGTAAATGTACTTCAACAGAAGCAAAAGGAAGACTAGTCAAGTTTTGGTCTTCATTTAATGAGAGTATTTTCCTAAGAAGGACAATCTTGGACTAAATAATTGTATTTAACAGCACAATTTTCTGATTGTCTTGTACTTATACCTTAGAAAAAAACAATTTATTTAAGCACTTTTATACTTTGATCAATAGGTCAATAGATCAATACTTAGAAATCAATTGTAAACCAATGTGCAATCAGCAAACAGATATGACAACTGCTGAAGGTCATCTCAAATTGCAGATATAAAAGGAAAAATTATTACTACTTATTACATTTTTGTAATGAAATTTATATCTTCTCATGATATAAATACCAATTTCTGGTTATTATATTTAAATTTAAGTTATCTTATGCATTTTTCCCCAAAAAATCCTGCTATTTAATAGATTTTTAGCATATTTTTCCAAAATTATTTTAGGATCACTGAAAACCTATGTAAAAGTTACATATTATTATTTTAAAAATGCAAATGTAATGGAAAAATTTCCACTAAAAATTCTGTTTGTTTGTTGTTTTTTTTTTTTTTGCTTGTATTGCATTGGGTCTTCACCTATAAAAAAACATTTTCTGCATTTGGATTTTACATGCTATTTCTTGCGTGCTGTGTCAGAATCAAATCATGGCTAAAAAATACTGTTAAATATTTATTGTTCCGATAGATGTCAGTTTCAAATTTAAAAAAAATCCAACTACACAACATCAAATCTATCTCACTCATTAAAATTATTCTCTAATCTGCATTAGTTGCATTGATCAAATATAGCATCTCATGTTTTCATTAATTTAAGAAACTTTGTATCTGTGATGGGGTCGATCACCAATAAACGGTACAAAGCAAGCTACCCACATAATTTCAGGCAGTTATTATCAAAAGATCCTAGGTTTGGATACTGTGTGCCTAAGTCCTCTCAATAATCAGTCTGGTTTTTGCTGTGAATACTTTAAATATTAGGTGAAGATGCATTTAAAAAATAGTGCTAGAAACAAAATGCAATCCCTAAGATAAAGTAGAGATACACTACAACTTTTTTTAAAAAATAAATCTGATGGAAAGTAGATTTGTTCTCCAGAATTCCAAAGGCCTGTGCCCTTTCAAGAAGCATGAATTTAAAGGCACTGGAGAAATAAATGTAGCATAAATCTCTCTTTTTAATTGGTCTCACTGCCAGCTAAAACAAGTAAAGCCGATGGGAAAATGTTGGCATCTTTTGGGCTTTTATTCTAGGGCACTCAGTAGTGTTTGCAACTGTTTTGAACAGGACTGTGAGGTGTTGTTTGCCCTGTTCTGACACTCAGCTAATCAGTTTGCCATAGGTTCCAAATAAAAAAGCAAAGACAAGAGAAAAATGCCAGTATATCGAGAGACGTACTTTATAAACTTTTGAAGGAAAAATCTATAGCATTGCATTTTATAGTGTTATCTGCTTTGTGTCATTTAAAAAGAGAAATTCCTAATTGTGGAAATTAGGATTTCCATTTAAAAATCTACTGTTTTTCAAAGACTGCTGTTTCCCATGCTCTTCATGAAGCATTGCAACACAAGGGTGAAAAATGACAGGCTTCATCTGTAGCTCTTTTCAGACCTTTAGTTAGCAGCTCTTCAGCATTTTCCTTGTTTAATGACAGATATATCCCTTCTTTCATGGGGAAAATGGAGGCCTTTGAAATACATATGTTTGAGATTGGGATTCTTCAGAGGAAGACTGTTGTGTTCTAAGCTCAATATGAAGGTGCCTCTTTCTCACTAGTTTCTATTGGAATTCTCTCTGAATATTTCAGTGTTGTCAGGGGATGTTACTCTGTTTTTATGTGTTGTATTGTGCTATATTAATTTACAGGCTCTGAAATGATTCTCATTTTTAAGTAGCCACACAGTATCATGAGCTCTCCAACATTTTCTATCAAGAAAGCTATTTTTCATTTGTTCAAATCTCACAGCTTGAAAAGGAGAGAATTTTTTCAAATTTGCATTTATATTGTGCATGTCTTCAAATGAGAGGAAGGATCGTTTATAACTTATTAATGTAGTACTTACAAGGTTAGGAAACACAAGGCTTAAGTGTCTAAGATTTTTTGGGCCTAGCCTATCTGCCAATATCCAATTTAATTTCAAAAAGTCTTTTTACAGAAATACTTAAGCATATGTTAATTGTTCAGTTAAAGATAAAGAAAAGAGGGAAGTAACATTTAAAACACTGGCACTTTTATACAACAGGTTAATGGATAGATCCTGGAATATTTTATATTAAAATATCCTTATTATGTATGTCTATGCATACCTACCTACATACATACATGTAACTGTAAATAATGCATAATACTTAATATTCCATTACACCATTTACCATACGTCTAGTAAAAGATTAATGACTCTATTTCCCCTTGTTACTGGGTATTATGGTATGAAATTGGGTAGTAGGAAAAAATAACTGCAGCATTAACCTCTAACAGTTTTATAAAGCATTAATAAAATAGGAAGGCTAATTACCCTGATATATTTTGTCCTATCATGGACTGCAATAATACAGAGTTGCTCAAGAGTTACAGAGTGGGATTTTGAGAGAAGATTAGTATCCCTGTGCAAGGAAATTCTTCTACAATGCTATTTCACTATATTGCATAAATTGCTTCATAAATCAGGTTACTAAATTATACTTGGTGTTTCTAAATAAGCCCTCATCACAGCGGGAGTTTAAATATCTTTTAAAATACTATGCAAAAATCTTGCTGTGAAAAGAACAACTGCCTAAATATATTTGTGAAAAAAAAGCATCCCTTATAGCTACAAGCAAAACAAGGTGCTTCATCAATTATTTAATACATAATTTGCATATATAATTTGTAAAATAACCAGAAGAAAGCTTCTATTAAAATATGTAAAACACGGTGTAATCTGATTGAATTATGGATGGTTAAAATGAATTGTTATCTAGCTAGGAAGCTGAAACTGCCATTAACTAATTTTCATATACAATTATAGAATGTTACCGATTATTCAAAGTGAATGTTCATACTGTAGGCTAAATTGACATCCAATTTTGTTATTTTCAAAGTCAAAGGCTTAAGAATAAGCAACTTGCTTTCAGCAATTACAATTCTGTATAAATTAAATATTCATGCAAAATTTAAATATATACTTTAATATTTTTATATAATTTCCTTGGCTTAAATTCTACGTGCAGCTCTATTAAAAACATAGTTGTGGGCAGTAAATAGGTTGGCAAAATGAAGTCTGTGTAGATTCAAATAATGTATTTAAATTATGAAGGCATTCAGAAGTTCTGGGTGAGTCAATTCAGATTTCTAAAACATAAAAACATGAAAACAGCTTTAATTAAAGAAAGAAGTATTACACTGGTCTATGCAGTGAAGGTATGCTGCAGAATATAGACATCCTTGCTGTTGAGTCCTTTGGAAGAGTCAGAGACTTCCCACCTCCTGCAAGATTTCCACTTTCCGCAGGGGCTCACATTGCGCTTGTGTACGTGTTGAGATCCTGATTTTATAAATCCTCATTGTGGGAGAATATCTTTCGAATTTAATAGGAGGTCTTGGACTATTTTCTTTTTTCAGAATTTGTTCTCTACATTACTAAACACTTTGGAAAATAATTTCACTTTATTGGTGCAGTATCTCAATGTCTGTTAGCCGGTCACACTGGAATGTGTCTATTCCTGCAGCTTTTCTAAGCAGAACTGTGAAGTACCAGTGTCATATATGTCTGGAGCAGGGAAGTTTTGTTGGATGACAGCTAATTTATGACCTTCAGAACAGTTTGTGTCCAGTACTCCTTCTCCATTTGGAAAAAGGGAAGTAAAAAAATTATACAACACTCTATATTAATTTCCTCAATAATATTAATGTAGGAGCTTGAAATATTTTTTGAATGGGAACAAACACAAGAAGAAGGAACTAAAATGGAAATTAATACATTGGTTTACTTTTGGCAGGAAAGGACTAGTTGCTAGGGGGAGGGGATTATTCGGTATAAGTCTGGTTACTGAAATCGATGGAACAAGTCGTTTGTTCTTAAACAAACAAGCAAGCAATAAGATTACACAGCTATTTATTTTATTTTAAACAAATGGAAAGAAAAATCCTGAAAAATCCAAAACTCCCTAAGTTTTCTTGGTTGGCATACTTGAAAAAGAAGGGACTGTAGGTGTGGTGCTCTGGCTCTTATGTGTGCTTCCATCGTACAAGCCATCTGAACTCTGGTAAGAGTGACAAGATCGATTTTTCATATATCAAAGCAACCTAAGTTTTAATTTACATGATGGCAATCAAAAGTTTCATTCTGAAACATTTTAATCTATCAGGAAATGAGTTTACCCAAAAATCCACATTGTTTCTAATAAAACAAGCAGTTGTTTGATTTCTGTCTGCACTGTCACAATATTTTCTGCTTTAGGCTTCTAACATGAAAGAGGTTCTCCTGCATATGCAAGAGATGTGTCAAAAAAAAAAAATCTTCTCTAGTTTAATGCTTTTGAACTGAATTCTGATGCTCAATGCTAGAGAAGCTATAAAGTCAGTGAATTAACAAATTAACAAGAGCAAAACAGTATGGTTTCTCTAAGCCAGCATTTTATGTGACACGTATTATTTTATTCAAGAAGCAACTTTTTATTACCATATCAGCTTTTCTTTCAAGTGTTTGAAGTCTTATGGTAAACCTGATTCATACTGAGAAGTCACATTCTTTTCTCAGTTCTACCAGATCTGGTTTTCAGTAGTTTGCAAATGCATCTGCAGTGCAGAACATCAGAGGCTACAATGAAAAGCTCTTATGTTGAGATTAAAATTAGAGCATGAAGGAGCATCAATATACATGCTTGTATATTACTCTGTAGTATCTATGGAATACACTAAAAATTTAATCCACATTTTAGAGTATGAAAGTTCAAAAGCACTTAAAATACAGTAAATGATAGTAATTTCTCGTGTAGTCCTCAAACAGAAGTGCTAATGTATAAGATGGTCTTGGTTTGACAAAAAATGATGCATTTTGGAGAGGCAGAGCTTGAATCCCAAACCACTGTTATACAAAACAGAACATGCCCTCAATTTCAGTCAGGTTTGCAAGAAAATGTGTAATTTTTTTTTCTGCTTTTCAGTCTTTCTTTCAGTTCTTATTCTGCCATTGCTTCTTGTCTTACTGCATGTATTGCATTTTAGCTTTGTTCAGAGCAGCCCATATGATTCTGTGTTTCTTATTTGGGACCAAAACAATGTTGATAAAAGAGTTGTGTCTGTCATTGAAGAGTGTTTATGCAGTGTTCAGGCTTTTTCTAGCTATGTCAGTCTTTCTTTTTTTTGAAATTCTATCATTACTTTCAAACTATCTGACTGTTTCCATTTAAATCCAGCTCTTCTTCTCACTGTAGTTGAATTAGACAACTGGGTTCCCACTTAGAAAGGCCTGGAAGAAGAGTAGATGACTGCAAGGAAAGACTAGCTCTCAGTTCAACATCTAAACCTGGATATTTATTGGTCGCTAGGAGTGGAGAGTTCTACACGCACATCACACTTCAGAGTCTTAGGTTTTGTTAAATTTGGTGTGTATTTGGGAAGTATTGCGTAAACATATTTTTTTCAATCACCTTGAATTGCTGTTTCCCAAAGGACTCATATTTGCCCATTTTTAGTAGATGATGGAAGAGCGAGATGCACATCCTTTACACAAAGGTCACTTTTGCAACAAATACAAGTTTTGAAGGTAGCACTTGTACATTCCCATGGAAAAGGTGATTTTTTTTTTTAATTTTTTTTTTTTTTTTTTTTTCTGTGGAGAGATGGATTTTCTTTGTGGCTTTCTCAAAAGTGACTGCTGACAATTTCAATTTAATATAATTTAAAGAAGAATAAAAAAATCCAAAGCAGATGCCTAAGAAAGCCCCAGCTGCCTCTGTTTGATACTTAAACACATGTGAAAGAGAAAAAAAAAAGACATTTCTGAATGACTTTAAAGCAATTGAAAACATTAACTCTACCAATAATATTTACCTGTTCTTTTTTCCTGTTTTGCCATCCACTAAAGTACATGCCCTAAAATACATATTTAGACATCAGTCTTTAGAGAAGTAATATGAAACCTCACTGATGAACTTCTGAAATATTCACAATGAGTAAGACATTCAGGATGATAAATGTCACAGACATTTATCAGCTAAAGGCACGGGAACTCAAAATTCACCTTTTGAGGGAACCAATAAAGCACATATATATAGAATATAAGAATATAATATGAAACAAAGACTGTTCATTTTCTTGGATAGTTTTATTTAGAGTTTAATAAAAATAAAAAATAAAAAGGTGTGAACTAACTGTCTCGGTACAGAATAGTTTACTGCAGTCAGAAGAATAGTGTTTGCATTATTTCCTCACTCACATATAAGAGCTTTCATTTGTATACAACTTTCACCCATATGTACACAAACATTTCTACAAGGTCCAAACCCCTATCATTCTCCCTGGTAAACAGTCATTTAGCTTGTTTCAGTGTGTGCTGGTGTAAGAGAACACCGTAGACTCTCTTTTCCTTCTTTGCTGCTTATTCTTACACCTTCTTTAATTAGTGAAAACTCTTCAGTAGACTCTTTGACACTCATTTTGTTGGCAGAAGTTGCCTCAAGCCTTGCAATTCTGTTCTCTTTTCGAGTTTTGCTGCCTCTTGCTGACACTATATGGGAGAGGCACTCATAAGCTTTCTGAAAAAGACATTTAAGCTGGAACTAACAGGGGATATAGATAAGGAGAAAGCCTCTCTTGGTGAAGAAACGAATGTAATAAATATTGAGGAATCCATTCAGTGCCAGTAGCAGGTAAGTAAGATGCAGCTTGAGCTGCAGGTGGAGCTTTAGTGGTGGAGCCCAAAAACTGGGCAAATAAATTTTTCAAATAAAAGGCGTGGGGACCTGTGACCCAGCCAGGGAACTGGACACTCAGAGACATGGCAAGAGCTGAGGACTCTGCTGGGACAGCCCAGAGGTTGGGCTGTGAGGGTATAAAAGCCCTGGGATTTACTTTTTTCAGGGTCCCTCCTCAGACACATCAGCTCGAGCTGATAATCTGTTGTTGCGCCATGGTGAAATTATTTTAAGGATCCAGGTCTGAGACTCTGCTGTGGGAAACCAGGGGTTGAACCAGTGGGAAAACCTGGTCTGACTGTGTGAGAGTTGGGTGTGCAGGGAGAGAAACAGGAACCTGACGGATCATTGGAGCTGCCCCTGTGAAGGGGCTTCAGTCCCTGCTGTGACAGTCTCTGGTGGTGGGAGTGTGACTGCCAGAGTGTGGCTCCTGTGTTTCCTTAACAATAAAAATGTAAAAACAGGAAAACTGTGCTTAATTCAGACAACAATTGTGTGTAATTCAGATGACAAAACCTTTTGGATGAAAATTGGAAAGAGATGTTAAGGGGATGTGACACAATTTGTTCTAACAGCAAGCTTATTAACACTTCATGCTTAAAATGCTGTTCTCTACCAACTAATAGAAAGAGCCCATCTGCTGCACACCAGCTAATTAAAGCTCATAAGGAAAAATTCTTGGCAAAAGGAGCAGAGACAAATCTGCCCTGTTAGGTGGAATTGGATTATGGTTTTGGAATTCTCCAGTACTGTAGCAGCTATTTTGTATTCCATATCAACCCATTATACATGTTAAATGCAAGTATAGCAGTCCTATTACTCTACTTGCATTTCTACAGCTTAAAGCATTTCTAACACGACTATTCTGTCTAACAGTAAATATTTCAGTCCTCTTTCTCTTGACACTTTTATAATGACAGCATGATAATCATACATATCTAGGAAAAGCATAGTGATTTTCTCTCATAAAAAGGAGCAACATCTCAATGAGTGACATTGTTTTTATTAAAGCCTTATACTTTTTAAATAAGTTATAACTCATTTCTCACAAAAATATATTTACATTATATTACATATATATACATTATATTACAATAATAGTTTTGGCAAAAGTTCAAGCTTAGTCCTAATCTTTCACATTGTTGGGAATGTTTTATCCATGCCCGTCAGCAGTCCTGGCTAATGGTATAGGTAATCTGTGTTTGAGGGAAAAATAGAGTTATAACTTTTTTCTTTTATCTTTGATTTCTTGTATAGACAGAATGAAAGATTTGTTGAGATAGTTGAGTAATATTATGCAATTTAAACTGTTTGCTAAAGAGTTACACATTATCTTGCTCTCCCTTAATGATAAGATAATTTTCTTTCTATTTCTTTTGTCTGTACAGTAGAGGCTGAAAACTCTTTAACTGACAGAGGCTCAGCTAGAATTCATGGATGCCTCCTGAGCCCCTGCTGTGTGCTCCCACCCTTTGCAAATAACACTGCTGTGGGTAACAAATTCCCCTAGATTAGGGGAGTAGCAGGATTAGCTTTAATACTGGTGGGATGTCATCAAATCTCTGTAGCCAGTAATACACAGAGTACTCAAAAGTAATTATAGTTGTTAATATTTAAAAGCTGTAGAAGTGGTCATATGAATAGGTTTAGCACATGGATTATATGAATGGCTCTTCATGGATACAGAAAACAAGAAAAAAGGACCAAAATATCTTTTACAAGAGAGTTAAAGGTCAAATCCTTTCCTGTTTTAAAAGGTCAATCTGTATAATAACAAATAGCAAAGTCACTTCTTAGTGAAAGAGTCACTTCGTAGTTAAAAACTACTAGAAAAAGTAGTTTTTAACATAAAAAAAAATTATTTTCCTCTGACATTATTCTAAAATGATGGTTGATTAAATTGGTTGTGCTAAGGCTTTAACTTTGAAAAAAAAAACCAAAACTAAAATTTAGTCTAAAATATAAATTCATGAGATTTACAGAGCACACGATAGAGGGGTTTATGCTGAGAGCATTGAGTAGCCCTATCTGTCACATTGTAATCAGCTATATATTGAATCATATTTTCCAAAGAAATTCAAATAAACAAATATTATTCATAGATACATATTAGAAATTAATTATTAAAGGGTTTTAACTTGTGGCCTTTTAAAAAAAGGAAAAAAGACCTTGTCAAATTTCATTTAATTTATTTGATTTCCATTTCTATTGATTTTAACTGAAAAAAAAAAAATCCTCATAAAACCTTAACTATAATGGCTTGAATGGTTGTACAGTTATTTAGAATTCCCCATAGACAAAGGGCTGCACACCATTACCTGTAACTGTTTAGTTGAAGAAAAGCAACAACTTTGTATCCAAAAGAAAGGGCTTTTGGGACCTCATGAAACAATATACATGCAATATCAGTACAAAATATGTGCCCCTTGTTTCTCACAGCTATACCCTTGCTGTCATAAATCAGAGAAGCTCAGTTTTCAATACAATGGTGATTGCATCAAAGATTCACAGCGTGTTTGCAACAGAGAAAAAAAATCTCACAACACCCCCACGCCCCCCAAAAAAAAAACCCTAATCAAAACAAAACAAAAAAAACCCACCTGATACCTGAGTAGAAATTATGGTTTAAAGGAAATAATCTGGCAGCAATAAGTCTTTTCTTAAATGCACATGTTTATATTCTTCACAAAATGGAGCACTTCTGAGAAAAATGGCAAAATAGAAGAAAAATATTGAGATGTTAAGACTAAAAATTGATGTTGTAGTTCACATGCTTAATTTTTGACATGGGATCTCTGTTAGCCTGTGTCTTACAACAGAAAAATGTTGACAAAATTGATGTTATATGTACAACTCCAGTTTCTATGCCAAAGCTGCGTTCAACAGGGAATACTAAAGAGAGTGTTATTTTTTGAGTCATGTAATCGATCCTTGTTTTAAATATATAAGGAGTAAAAATGCTTATGAAGAAGAGTAAAAATGCCTGATATTAGAACCCTTCCACAGAATTTAAAGAGCAAAGATGACTTAAAATTTCTCCTATTAATGCTGTTCAAATAAAAAGATTAGTTTACATAATGATAATTTAAACTTGTGGGTCATAAGAATTGCTAAGGCGTCTGTGATGCTTATCTTTGGGTTGCAGGGTCCAAATGAACATAGTATGTGTATGTACTACAATTTGACTATTACTTTTCATCAAACTGAAATTTTCCATTTTTGATTGTACTGTTCCCTGGAATACACTATGTTACAGAGTAATATTTTAGGTTTTCATACACAATTTATTCTATTTGCCATAAAGATATTTATTTAACAACATATCAGAGCTGAACAAAAGATTTTGGTGCCACTCCTCCTGAGACAATGCCCTAACCAGCATTACATTATAAGCAAATATTAAGATGGGTTAAACCATCACTGAATTACTGTAAAGTCTACCTGGACTTCAGTAAAGCTTTCAATACTGTCTCCCATGGAGAAACTAGCAGCCCATGCCTCTGAAGGTGCACTCTTCACTGGGTTGAAAACTGTCTGGGCTCAGAGAGTGGCCGCGGCTGACAACCAGCTGGCAGCCAGTCACAAGTGGTGTCCCAGGGTTTAGTATTGAGGCCAGTCCTGTTTAATATCTTCATTGATTGTCTGGATGAGAGGATCAAGTGCTTTGCAGAAAACACCATATTGGGCTGGAGTGTTGACTGAGGGATCTGAACAGTCAGGACCAATGGTCTGAAGTTCAACAAGACCAAGTGCCAGGTCACACACTTGGGTCACAACAACCCCTGCAGTGCTACAGGCTGGAGTCAGAGTGGCTGGCAAAGCTGCGAGGCAGAAAAGGACCTGGGGCTGCTGGTCCTCAGCCAGCTGAACATGAGCCAGTGTGTGCCCAAGTGGCACATAAGGCCAGTGACATTCTGGCTTGTATCAGAAATAGCAGTGTGTCCAGAGGAGAAGGGCAACAAGGCTGATGATATGTCCAGAGAATGAGTCATATGAGGAGCAGCTGAGGGGGATGGGGTTGTTTAGCCTGTAGAAAAAAAGGCTCAGGAGAGACCTTAACACTGTCCATAACTGACAGAAAGGAGGCTGGAGCCAGGTGGGAGTCAGTTTCTTCTCCCAGGCAGCCAGCACCGGGACAAGAGGAAATGGGCTCAAGCGGTGCCAGGGGAGGTTCAGGTCAAACATCAGGAAGAATTTCTTCATGAAAGAGAATTTGGGCATTGGAATGGTCTTCCCAGGGAGGTAGTGGAGTCACCATTCCTGGAAGAATTCAAGAAATTACTGGATATGGCATTTAGTGCTATGGTTGAGTTGAAAAGATGTAGTTCAGTCAAAGATTCAACTGAATGATCCTGGAGATTCTTTCTAGCATTTATGATTCTATGATTCAATAAAATGAACCTGTAGTAGCTGAACTTCTTAGTATTTTTGCCTACATCACTTTTGCTTTCTTGTATGCACAAAGATATTTACGTAGAGTTGCTTTTTTGGTTTTTTTTTTGTTTGCTTCTTTTCTTTGAAGAAGCCTTGCACATACCTTGTGTTGGGGGTTAGGTGTCTCTCCTTTTGTTCCTTCTCACCTATAGAATTTTTCCCATTAGATGCAGGGAAACCTGACTGCTGGTACTTCTTGGGTGCTTGACAAAATAGAGTTTGGCTGGGCCCAGGGAGAAAGGGGGCAGGTAAAAGGGAGGAGGCAGCTGCTAGTGGGCTCGTTTCTTCGGCTTCAGAGTAGTAGGACACACTCAGAGATGTTGTTCCTTGGGGAAAGGAATTCACCATAACCCAGACAGCTGCTGCTGCTGCTTCTTCTTCTGCTGCTGCTTCTTCTGCTTCTGCTGCTTCTGCTTCTGTGGGCCCTGCACCTCCTGAGCTGGTGGGACATGTGGCAGTGCCAGCCACCACCATGGAGCTTCTGTTACATCTCATCCACCAGCCCAGGATCTCAGCTCATCCCTGCTGTTCCAGCTGACTGTTCCTCAGAGCCCTGCAGGAGCACCGGCACTGCCCGCCCGAGGGGTTTGTGAAAACAAAGCCTCTCCTCCATCCCATCTCAGCCGAGAAAGCTGTCCCGGGGTCCCTGGTTCTGTTTTCTTGTTAATGCTGTAGTTATTGTTGTTTGTTTGCCTGGTTATAAATATTAGTAAAGAACTGTTATTCCTATCCCCAGATCTCTGCCTGAAAGTCCGTTAATTTCAGAATTATAATAATTCGGAGGGAGGGGGTCTACATTCTTTCATGCCAAGGGAGGCTCCTGCCCTCCCTAGCAGACACCTGTCTTCCAAACTGAGACACCTTGGGAAACCATAACTTTAAAAACACACCTCTTTAGTATATATAAGAAAAGTGGAAGAAAAAGAGTCTGCTGTCTAAAAAGTTACAGTTAAAAACAGCATATTATGAGTTTCAAAGAATGATAGTTGTACATTCTAATGAAGTCTTCTAGTATTTGTGATGCCTTCTATTTGCTTAGTGAATGAAGAGTAATTGAGCACAGTTAACAAAAGTCATGAAGGAACAATTTCCAATTCTTTATCTTAATTTACTAAAAGCTTATATAGCTGAAAAGTATAATTTGTCCAACTATGTTAAAGAAAATTACTTTTTCTTCTCTTCCTCACTAGGGTTATTTAGAAGTTTCTCTAGGTGTTTAACTAATTAAAAAATTATCTCCTTTAACAAGAATGGTAAATTTCATTGGTTTTAAATCTGCAGAATATCAAATAAAAGAGACAGTGAGTTGCAATGGGATTTTTTTCTCATCTTTGTAATGTACCTCCTTTTATTCCCATCAAATTTTAGACCTTTAGATACTTTTACAAGTTAGAAAAATGCAAGAATAGGTATACTTTACTAAAGGACACTTGTATCTGATAGAAACATCTTAAACATAGAGAGGTCTGAAGAGAAAGTTCAATTTTTTTGCTCTCTCTCCAAACATAAGATGTAATTTTCATTTATATGTGCTATTTATAATGATATATAAAATAATATATATTATGAAATATTATATATTTATATCATGTAATATATTATATATATTATGAAATTATAAAATATTTTTATGTGTTTGAATCAAACTACAGTCAAATATATGGTGATTCCTAGTTTTTGTTCTCAGCAATGTTAATATTCAATGCCATAATATACTACTTCAGACTTTAGGGTGCAGTGTCACTGAAAAATTATGCTGGTGTCTAGCACAGTCAAACTATTTTACTGAAAGGCAAATTGTGGAAGGGTTTCTGTACTTTGATAGGTTATCTATAACTGTGATCAGTCATTGAAAATGCTGAGTTTATTTTATTTGAAAAATGGTTTTCCTCCATATGGAACCATGAAAAATTTTGATCTATGTAAAGATGGTGTGTGTAATGTTGAGAGATGATTATTCGTTAGGGAAAGTCACTTTACCTTGTTCTATCATGAAATGACAGTTTGTGTAAGGGATTTCTTCAGCAACCAGTGAATAGGGTCGATAATCCAACATTGCCTGAAAATACAAAGCTCTATAGTATCTTTCAACCTTCTACATTTTCTTTCTAGTTTTTGATCCTGCATCTGGCTTTAGTCAATAATATTTCTCCTTTGCCTTGGAGTACTACATTTTATTATAGAAAAATGTGTAACACTGCTGTAATTTCAAAATTGCATTGAATCATTGTGCTCAGTGGGAGGTTTAGTGCATTTCTGTGGAGCAGAACTGTTTCTGTTGTATATTTGCAATTAATGAAGAGAAACCAAATTAAAATGAGACCAGTGTGGGTAATAAAAACTCTCCTACCTGTGTACTAACTCAGTAAGATTGCTGTTCTGAAAGTTCTGTTCTGGAGGTGCTGAATTAACAAAGAGACAATTCTGAAACTGAGGGTCATTGTATAATTTTGAGGGAGGGTCACAGTGTCCTCCTTTTACATGGTCATTGCTACTTGCCACTAATGATAATGATGTGAACCTGTGAGAAATAGCAGTACTTTTTAATTCAAAATAGTAAGGTCAAAACAGATGAAAAATATTCTGAGATGATGAGCTATTAAATTAATTTGCTACTTCTCTTTGATGACCCAGTTTTAAGCTCTCTTTCATTTTTAAAAGAACTGGGATAGAGTATTCTCCCATCTAATGCTGGCTTTGGTTGCTGGTTTGAAGCTGAGAGTCAGAGGCATAGTTATACAACCTTCTAGTTTTTTAACAAGTAAATGCTGCCAGTTTGTAGAATATTTTGGTCCTGTGTTTCCTAGTGAGATGATAATTAACAAGGGACAGAGTGGCTTTCCTTCCTCTTTTTCTTTTGCCTAGGTTATTGACATAGAACAAGATGAGAAGATCAGATATTTCTTCTGCTTAATGTCTGAAAAAGCATGGAATGAATAATACCGTTCTGCTAAATAATAATAAAAATAATAATTATTTCTGCTCTGAAATAATAGTCAGTTTAAAGTTCTTAACAATGGAATTTTTTTCATTTCAGATTGATTATTTTAGTTATATAAATTTTATCACATAACTGAAGTAACACTATAGATATTAATCCTAATTCAAGTCACATTCAAGCAAAAATCAAATTGCCCTGTTTTACAAATATTGCCCATTTCCAAGAAATAAAACATACAATTCACAGAGGCCTTATTTTAGCTTACTTTATTTGTAGTATAGGATAGAGAAAAATGTATCTAAAAGTCATGCAGGGTCAGCTGATTTAAAATAAAACTGCATATATTCCATGTATTATTAACATATTTGGTATTTTAATTCAACAAGTGTTTATTCAGATTGGTATTTAACCATTAAAAATCCAGGAAAAAAAAAAAAAAAAAGAGCAGAAAAAATCAGAAAGAAAAAAAAACCAAATATAGCTTACAATATAAATTAAAAGACAGCAAATACATCTTCACACTTTCCTTAGATCCCACTTACAATTTATTCTTGGTTAGGTAGATGAAAACCCATTCTAAATCCAGTTTTCCTAAGAGGAAAAGGTCGTCAGATCATAGTGTACTACTGACAATTGAGTAGATTTTTGATACACATAACTTCACTCAGTAGATTTTAGAAACTTTTGATCATCTCCAAACTCACTCCTACTCACAGAGAAAGCTCAGAAATATCTAAAAGATGAACTCTAAACTCATCCAGCTACCATTGAAACCAGAGGCAAATCGATCACAAAGTAATAAGTTTGAGCTGAATATCCTTGTTTGAATTTTTTTGGTACCAAAGACCATGTTAAAACAGTCAGACTGGTTTCAGGATTTGAATTACTATTTAAAGATTATTTTCTGTACCATACACCTTGCTTTGTCAGATGTCTTTGTACATGCTCTGGATAAATATAGCATTGAAAAGTGTATATTTGCTGAAAAAAAATCAGACAAAGAAAAATATCTAACCTCTGAAAGAGTCCTTGATGACTTTCCATGTTATGTATTGCATTCTATTTTTTCCTGTTATTCCATCCATGGAGGTTTTCATTATGTACTCCTACATGACCCCAAGCATGTGTTCCTTTACCTTTTGTCATAAGGGATGAGAATTAAAATTTTGGATGTAGATAACAGTAAATGCACATTAATATTAAACATTCAGAAAAAATAAAATTTAAAAAAAAGATCAAATTTATAGTCATTTTTATATGGGTTATCAAAATTATTTGCAATTCATTGTATTTATCCCATTACTGACTTTATACAAACTGCAAGAACAAAGTTGTCAGACTTGCTTTGTCTGGGCTTTTCTTGACCTGCCTGGAGATTGCTTTTAACTTTTTTTATCTACAACAGTAGTAGTCTACTGCTCAGGTGACTGCTGTCTAAACTATTCTGCTTTCATCTTTTTACATCATGTATGTCTACATGATATATGATTGTTATACCATTTTTTATATTTTGCAATTGGGTGGCAATAATTATAGGCAGTAGAAAAATAAATCTAACATGTAACACAAAAAGAAAAAGTAGGCACTGGAATATGTGTATAACAATTTTAATTGCATTATTATGAATAATTTTCCTGCCTTGGTTTGTTGATTGGTTGTTGTTTGGGTTTTTTCAATTGGTGCCAAAATTAGAAAATTAATATTTCAAATGCACTAGCAATGAATTATTGATTTTTGAAGTGTTTTTCTTAGGTACATATAAACCAAAAAATTTTAAGTGGAACTGATGCCTTAATTTAAGGCGACAGTACATCTAAATCCTTGGACATGTTTATTCATATATATGTCCCCTGATCACTTAAATTAATTCTTCACTTTCAATTCAGTGTATCCATGATTTTCTTGGCCAAGAGCTAATTTCGTTTGGTGGGGATGCCTCCATGTCCCTAGGCTTCAATACTTCTGCATTGAAACTGTATCATCTAATACTTCCATGAAGCATAATCCGGTAAAGCTACAGGTGATGTTGAACCATGTGCACAGTTAGTCCTAAAAATGTCTCTTTCATAGCTTACTGAGGGTATATAATCATAATTGAAATGCTCAGGAAACAGCATTTAGCCCTGTCAGCATGAACTGATGTATAAATTCTTTGGTCATATATGTATTTTTCTTTTCTTTTTAGAGTTTAAAAATATCAAGTATGAGTGTTCAAGATCCCATTTTGTATCTAAATACAAAAACAAAACAAAAACAAAAACAGGGGCTTATGAACTTTCAGAATTGTGAAACCTCAAACTCAAAATACATGCAATGCTAAGGTATAATATATGAAAAGCCTTAATTTCTATTCTTCATCGAGGTTGTGGTTTAACCCCAGCCAGCTAACGAAGCCCACTCAGCCACTCACACACTCACACCAGTGAGGTCAGGGACAGAATTAGAATGGTAAAAGATAAAAAACTCATGGAACAAGATAAAGACAGTTTAATAAGGAAAGCAAAAGCTGCACACACATGCACAACAAACCAAGGAGTTGATTCATTGCTTCCCATAGGCAGGCAGGTGTTCAGCCACCTTCAGGGAAGTAGGGCCCCAGCACACATAATAGTACTTGAGAGGACAAATGCCATCACTCCAAACATCTCCCACTTCCTCCTTCTTCTCTCCACTTTATATATGGACCATGCTGCCATATGGTCTGGAATATTCCTTTGGTCAGTTTGAGTCATCTGTCTCAGCTGTGTCTTCCAAACCTCCCATGTTCCCACAACTTCCTCACAAGTACGGCAGCACAAAAAGAAGAAAAGGCCTTGGCTCTGTGTAAGCCCTTCTTGGCAATAACAAAAATGTCTCTATTATCAACCCTGTGTTGAGCACAAATCCAAAATGTAGCTCCATATTTAATACTGTGAACAAAATCAACTCTACCTCAGCTGAAACCAGCATAATAGGTATGACTTACTGAACAATTTGGTTACTTCTTCTCATATAGATCATCAACAAGGAACAGATATAGACTGTTCTCTCTAATGTGAATCTGTTATCTGAAAGAAAAAAAATACTTTTCAACTTATCTCCTGATTTATATGGTATAAAAAAATTTGTTCATTGACTTCCTAAATGTTGAAGATGAGTGAATTTAGATACTAATTTAGAATTTAGTTAAGTGTACTAAGCTGCTGGTGTTGTAGATTAGTATTCTATCTATATATATATTTTATTTTTTTGCAGCACACTTATTGTAGGAGTCAGGATTGCAAAATAGAAAGGAATCAAAACCATGCATATTAAAAATGCTAGTTGTTGTTTGGGTTCTCTAACAATTCTTCTGTGAGGTTTTGAGAATGTCATTATTAATACCTTGCCATTTTAGATTGGAAGCTTGAAGCCTTAATTATTAATAGACATAACCAATTCTTCAGATATGCTAAAAGCATTGATGGAATTAGCTGATGATTCTTCCTGTGTCCAGATTACCATGCCACTCCTCAAGGCAGGATAAATGAGTGTTTTATTCTTTCCCCTCTCCTCTTTGCCATACACCATACATAAAAGCTACCAAAAAGTTGTAGGTTGACCCTGGCTGGCAGCCAAGGCCCACAGAGCCACTCAGTCACTTCCCCCTCAGGGGGTGGGGGAAATAATTGAATGAGTAAATGAGTTAAAGACAGCAAATGTACATGTAAACAAAGTAAAACAAATAATTAATTCACCATTTCCCATGGGCAGGCCACCTCCAGGGAATCAGAGCCCCATGATGCAGAATGGTGACTTTGGAAGACAAAAGCTATCACTCTGAATCCCTGCCTTCCATCTTCTTCCCTGAGCTTTATATGCTGAGCATGAAACCATATGGGGTGGGATATCCCTTGGGTCAGTTCAGGTCAGCTGTCCTGCCTGTGTCCCCTTCTGACCTCTTGTGTATCCCCAGCTCACTGATGGAGTGGTGTAGGAGAAAAAAGCCCTTCATTCAGTGTAAGCACTGATCAGCAATAACAAAACCGAATTCTTACCATGGTTCCCAGCACAAATTCTAACTACAGCCCTTTACTAGCTGCTATGAGGAAAAAACTCTATCCCAGACAAAACCAGCAGAGTAGTAAAAGTCTGGTGAGTATATTTCAATATATATATGTATGATATCTGGAGAAGTAGCAGCAAAAAATTTATATTTATGGAATACAAAAGTGGATTATATGATATACAAATTGAATATTATTGAATATTAAGGCAAGGAAACATATAACAGACTATTAGTCATTTATACTTTGTGGCTCTGGAAAATTTAGTTTTCAGACATGAAACAGTTTTTTTCCTTGCTGATCAAATAGGAAGGGAAAGGCTTAAAAACACTTATGTCGGAATTTTCCAAGGTCTATCTTCAATATTTTGTCTTTTTTACTATTTTACTAAAAGTTCAATTATTTTGCTTGCTAAAAGGATATATATATATATTTAAATTTTCATTCTAGATTTATGGAATTTACTTCAATTAAAATGTGGATTTTTTTCTATTTCAGAATATTTTTTTTTCCATTGGAGGTTTACATTGTTATAAAGCTTTATTTTGTTCTATTGCATTTTTATACTTCTAAAATATTTAATATTTAAGGTGTTTTCCTTGCATCATGTCAAAAATACAGTCTTTTGATCAAAAATTTGTGGAAATAATATATGCTCTTTTCAAAAAAATGTTTTTTTCTTTTATTTCATGTGCTTTAAGAATATTTTTACTTGATCTATCTTTATGGGATTTTTTTTCTGATCATTAAAAATTACCACTTCCACAGTGAAATACTGCTAAATAATTATAGCATATGTAAAGTATGTTTATTTAGAAATCAAAGACTTGAGTGTAGCTTATGAAAAAAAAAACAATAGAGTTTGTTTGAAAACACAACATAGTCTCTTTCTGGTAACCATGACTGCACAATGAGAGTGGCAGAACATTTCTTAAAAGCTGTAGAAAACACTTCTGTAAGTAGATCAGAACTGAATCACTATTGTCACCCATAGATTTTGATTTCTTTTAAAATTCTACTCCTAACTTGTTCATCAAATACATTCAGCAGGCTCAGAGGCAGGTATGCTGAAAACAGCTTCAGGCTTTTTAATGGTGGGGGCTAGAAAGTAATTTTTGAGCATGAATTATACAATCAGTGGCTGGAACAGCCTGAAGACACAAAAGCCATGTCATATTCATGCATAGGGTGTTTGTTTGTTAGGATTTATATGATACTTTAATGCTACACCCTGAATATAAAAGTTCTGTATACCATCATGTACTTTTTCCTTGCCTACCTGGGGGGAGAAAATGAAAGTCAGAAAACAGCTGTAAATATCTTTCAAAAAAAATCCATGAATAGACTTCTTTTTTCCCTTTTCTATGCCTATTTCTTGCTTTTATGGGTGTGTATATTTATGAGTGCTCACAGGCTGAAGAGCCTGTGTCTGTGCAGTTGTAGGAGTTCATAAGTGGTACATAAAATGCTGTTGCCAATACCTCCAGAAGCAAATGGTATTGTGCCAGGGTTCAGTGTGGATGCAGTTCAGTCAACCAGCTAGACCAGTTTTTGTTTCCTCTTTGTTTCAATCTTTGGTGATTTTGGATAAAAAATATCAGCATTTCTTTATTTTAGAAAAAATGAAATGGAAATCAGTGGGGGTGTTTTGGGTTTTTTTTTAAAGATATTCTTACAGTATGTAAGATTTTCTAAAAGGTATTCAAATATCCAGCTGTATTTTTACATTTAATATATTCTAAAATACCCAAATAATTTAAAACCAACAAAACCAGACTTTAAGATTTCATTTCTGATTTCTAGGTTTGGAAAACACAGTAATTTTGCATGTGACTTAATAAATAATACACTGATGTTTGCCTAGCTGTCAGCTTAAGCCACTGTGATAAGAATGGTTAATTAGTAAGAGCAAGAATTTTTTAACCTCTTCACATTCTTAGTTCCATGGTAAATTATAGAATTATAGAATCACATAACATTTAGGATTGGAAAAGTCCTCAAAAACTGTCTGTTTTCAAGCCCCCTGCCATGGGCATAGAACCTTGCACTAGTTCAGGCTGCTCAAAGCCCCATCCAACCTGGACTTGAATGCTTTGATGTCTCCCTCTAACCAATGTTTGTTATGTTATGTGATAAAACTGAAGAGGAAGAAAAATCTTAAACCGTTACTAATTGCAGGTAGGAGGAGGGAATTGTCCCTTTATGTACTAAGGACTTTGAGTGAGAGCGTGGAGAAATTTGTACAGAAGCCAAAAGACTCATCTTGATAGTGTCTGTTGCTGTTTTGGGTTTTTTCCTTTTCCTCTTCAAACAAAGGCATGTGGTTCTCTCTTCATCCTAGCATATTTTAACTATGGATTTGTTCAGTTAGGAATATTATTATCCTAAAGCTTTTTGCAGAGAGGGAGAAATAGTTACTTCTAAATTGCATGAACATAGTTGGTGGAATTTCCTAAATAAGTCTCTTATTTACATACCTTGAGTTAGAACAAGGCCGTAGGTATTTATGCAAGTTCAACTCGTCACGTGCACAAAACAGAACCAGAGTTCTAGACAAATACCATTCCAGCTCTGGGCCGTCGCTCCTTTTGGCATAACCCTACTCTTCCACACGCAGTCCCCGCAGTGCCCCCACCCTGACTGTGGCTCAGCCGTGCCCTGTGCTGGGCAGTTGGATCTGGCTGGATCTGCCTGGAACCGGCTGTGTCTGGCTGTGTCTGGCTGGAACTGGCTGTGTCCGACTGGAACTGGCTGTGTCTGGCTGTGTCTGGCTGGAACCGGCTGTGTCTGGCTGCGTCTGGCTGGAATATGTCTAGCACATAGTCTGGGCTGCAGGCTGAGCTCTGGTGGGAGCCTGAAACAAAAGGCTGTGTACTGCCCACCTTTGGGACAGCAGAGGGCATGAAGTTGGGTGGTGTCAGCCAGGTGAATAGATACTGAGACACAGCAGGAAAGACAATTGCCAAACCTTTTGAATAACAAAGGAAGCGAAGACCATTGACACCAGCAAGATGGATGGACACAGAGGAGCTGGAAACTCAGGAGAAAAAGCAAGACTCATGCTTGGTGAGACTGTGAGGGTGTAAAAGCCCAGTGGTTTCCTGGTTGGGATTCTCCTCAGAGGCATCAGCTTGAGCTGTTTAGGTGTGAGTTCACTGTGAATAAATGGCTTTATGGGATGAGGCATCTGAGACTGATATGGGAGACCCAGGGTGAAATCCATGAGGAAACCTGGTCTGACTGGGAGGGCGGGGTATGCAGGGAGTGAAATGGGGACCTGTCAGATCACTGGAGCTGCCCACTGTGAAGAGACTGTGGTCCCTGCCGTAAAAGTCTCTGGTGGTTAGAGTGTGACTGTCAGAGTCTCATAAATGGTCAGACTGGGTAGTTTCTTCAATATTAACTCACAAAGAACAGACCACCATCATGTTTTTCAATTTTTTATCCATGCCATGTTTCATTTTTCATTTTACCCAGACTGCCATGCATACTGATTTTACATGGTAAAGATATTTACATTTGTTCATTGTATACTAAGCAAGAAAGTTTTCCCTTTGGCTGGGTATCTTCAAAAGGACAAATGCAACCAGCACAAAACTTCATGTTTCATATTGCATGCAGAGCTGTGGGCAGTCTTGTGCATTTTGAGGAAAAATTCAGGACCTAGTCATTTTTATGCTAGAAAGATACAGATGATATTTTCTTCCCAGCAACCTTGCAGACTTCTGCATATAATCCAAACACAGGCTGGAGGTGGTGGTGAAGTGTTGCTGTTTCAATTCTGTAGCTGCTCCACTGCTGTTCACCTGCCTCACCAGGGTTTCTAGGTATCAGAGCAAAAATGGGATATACAACAAAGGACAAACCTTAATTTTCTGCAAGAACCAGAAAACCAATAAGACCCCATCACCACCACCACTACCACCAAATAACACAATGCACTGAAAAAGCCACCCCAAACAAACCAACAAAAAAAAAAAAAAAAAAAATCCAAATCCAAAACCCAGCCAACCAGCAAACCCTTCTATTGGGAAAGAGGAAGACAGCTTCAGCAATCATGGTTACTTCATGTTCTAAATAGGTTAAGAAAACTTGTGAATTATTTTTTGCTTTCACCTGCCAGCAAGGGCCCATAAAAACCATACAGAACCATCATGGGATGATCTGCTAAGTTAATCTTCTTTCCATTAACATGTCTGAATAATTTCAGAAGCATTAACCAATCTGCTACTGGTGGTTACTGCTGCTACTGTTGTCAGTGGTGTAGCAATACCAGCCACAAGTACTGGCATTCACCTAAATAAGTACTGGTGGCAGTGCTGGTCTCCACCTACCCCGCCTTCCCTCTTCTTGCTATGGGACAATATGGAAAAAGACATAAATCCCAGTTACAGTGGGCCTTTATTTTTCAAAGACAGTATTCAGTAAATATTCAATAGTGAATACTTCCAGAAGAATAAAATTCATCTTTTGTACCTTGTGAGTAAAGACATGCAGGACATAAAATCTGCCTCTAATTATTGACAAAGCTCCTTGAATTTCTCTGGTAAATAGAGAATCATAGAATGATAGAATGGTTTGGGTTGGGACATTTATGGTCATCTAGTCCAACCTCCTTGCATTAAGCAGATACATCTTCAACAGGTTGATCAGAGCCATCCAGCCTGACATTGAATGTTTCCAGGGGTGGAATGTCTGCCACTTTTTTCTGAATGTCTGTCCCAGTGTTTCACACCCTCATAAAAGAATCTTTACATCTAATCTCAAATTAACTGCATTTCAGTTTAAAGGGGCTGAAATGCATTGTCATAGAGATCCAGACTGTTCCAGTGTGCTGCTTTCTATGGGTCAGTTCAATCTGAGCAGTGATTTCACCTACCTGACATTTTCCTATAGGCAGATGTCAAATGAGATAGATAGCCCATTGTCAAGTGTTTTTGTTTACTAGTATGAACACCACTGCCCTACAAATACTAACAGAGTAATAAAATAAGATTGCTACAATCACAACCTAACTAGATTTTTCTTGTTTCTTTTCTCAAAGCAATGGAATTGGCTTTTTACATCAGTAGTCTGCATTTGATTCATATTTCTATTTAACAGCTGCAGGCTGTCATGGGTGAAATGAGATTTTTCAGCCTCAGAAGGAGGAGCAAGTATTTGTCTTTAAACTGATCTCAAAATGAAATTGTGATTTTTAAGACATTCTGGGTGTGGCAACAAGGTTAGAGAATATCTGCTTCAAGTTACCTAAGGAAACACATCATATCTTTTTCTGTACAGTTGTATGCTGAGTTGGCTTCAAAAGGTTCATTCACAGTATTTGATAATTTCTGTCAATTTCTGTCAATGGAATGACCTCTATTCTACACAGATGTAAAGCTGAAGTGCCCTGTTAGCAGCTAGAAATGGATACTGATAGAATATATCTTGAAGTGGTTTAAAGACACAAGGAAGCTTGTTCCACCAAGTTGGAAGACTTTGGAAAAATCTAACACAGATCCTGATAAAGGACTATTCAATTTTTTCAAAAGTAAACTGAATTTCTGGCTGCTTTATTGATACCAGCATATTATGTGCAAAACTTGATTATATTAATTGCTTCATAAAGCAATGGTTTTTCATCTGTGGTTGAAAAAAAAAAAAACCCAACAGAGAAGATCACAGGCACAGTATACTTTCAGTCATGCATGCAAACAGCTATAGCTTTGAATTCATTTGGGAAACCAGCTTGAATCAATAAAATCCCAGGGGTTTTTTTGTAGTGAGTTTTTCAACAGTTATAAGGAAGGCATGCTGATTTTTAAAGGGTGATCAGTGGTCAAAACTCTCAAAAATGAAGTCTTAGTTTTTTCTTCTTTTGGATCATGGCCAAAATGATTGTTTATTTAAAGCTTGTCTTGGTTTACTTACATTGTGAGGACCAGAATATATTTGAGTAGTCAGCATAGCCTTTTTGCCCCTTTCTTTTGAGAATTAGCAGGTTGACATGAATAAGTCACTGACTGTGTAAGAGGGAAAGAAATTATCAGTTTGGCATTTCACCTAAATAAACAGACCCATCAGAATGATTGAGGTTACATATTCAAGAGAGAACTGCATATCTGACACATAGAGGCCATAGAAAATTGTGATGAATTGCCTAGGGTTTTATTAATTATTATTGTCATAGTGACGAGAGTAAGAGGGAACATTTTGCAGCTCACGTCCACCCTGCTAATGTCAATGAAGATGAGAAAAGAGCCAAGCTGAAATAATGGTTTAAATGTTTTTGCTGTATATTTTAAAAATATACACCATCTGATATATTTGTATAACTGCATGTCACTGTGTACAAAAGAAAAGCATTAATTTTCATGGGTTCTTTACCTAGATTATCTATAACTTTAGGCAGTCCCTTTACATAATTAACAAAAATGATGGAGTGCATATTTTTAATTGGTGAAAAGTTCTTCTGTGAGATGGTTCCTTTATCTATGTTACAGTGGTTTTCTCAATTGGAATACTGTCTGTAATTATAGTAGTTATAGATAGACAATTCAGGGCACAAGACATTCTAGTTCAATTTCAAGTATGATCTGAGTTACTTTATATAAAAAAAAAATCAGGTCAAATTATGTACTGCTGCTGTTCTACTTGAACTTTGGTTTGAGCAGCATAATTCTGTCTTTTGAAATAGTGCCATATGATACCCATTCTGTAGATTCATAGTAT
The DNA here is from genome assembly GCF_030490865.1 of Poecile atricapillus. NCBI lineage: Eukaryota > Metazoa > Chordata > Aves > Passeriformes > Paridae > Poecile > Poecile atricapillus. Next base: position 22,356,640 of record NC_081251.1, on the reverse strand, counting down.
TTAAATGTCTATTTAGGACATCTTGATAACTACTGGAAGCTTTCAAATGAGTAATACAAACACTTGTGGGGGTTTTTTTTGGTTGGTTTTTTATTTGTTTGTTTGTTTGTTTGTTTGTTTGTTTTGCCACAAGTCTTTTTAAAATGTTAAGTGTGGAAAATGTTAAAATGTTAGGTCTGGGAAAAAATGTTAAAAACATATTAAAAGAAAATAGTGCTAAATTTTCTGGTAGTTCCTTTATATACAATCTTGCAAATATTTCCTGCTTACACAAAATGTCAAAATAATTTTCACTGAGTAGAAGCCTGAAAAGCACAAACAGTAATATAACTAAAAAAAAAAATAAAAGTCTAAATCCTGTCTCTTGAGTATGACATTTTATACTAAATTACAGATTACAGATTACAGAATAAGCCATGTACTATGGGAAGTTATTAAATATTCAACTCGGAGTTCCTGAGACCTATAATTCTTATACAGCTTCTGGGATATTGATAGACAGATTTCTTATAGATTTAACATAAGAGAACTTTAATTGCAATAACGCAAAGTTTTGTTGAAATATACTTGCTTTATTCCTTGGAAGGATAATGTATTCCTCACAATCATTGTAACTAGACATTTGCTGTTTATTCTAGCCAGTAAAATACAGTTCTTAGGATGTCAGCACTGCATTTGATCACAAGACTTACCACAGAAACTAAATTTATTATATACCTATGATTATTTGATTTATAATCAAATAAAATGTTTTGTTTTTTTTTTTTAATTGAAAAAGACAGCTACTGGAACTATTTAGGTGAAATATTAAGCACAGAAATTAGACCTTTAAAATTAACAGCTTTGTTTTATTAAATTATGTGTCTTTGGAATGCCACATCTCTTTGAGCCATAAGATATAGAACACATTTATAGATTCAGTCTCTTACTGGTTCCTTTTATTGATTATAGTATGATTATTATTTTGGTTGAGGCAGGTAGAGCAAATCACAGATCTTGTATTGAGTTTTTTCAGTCTTATCTATAAATAAAATGAGTAGAAAGAATGAGATGTTAATGATCATGCTGTTTGAGACACAAACTAAAATTCATTTCTATAACACTAAATATTTGTCTTCATATTACCTGTGTGTCAACATGATCATATCTACTAAACCTGCTACCTGCCAATTTAGAGAACTTCTCTAATTTTTTCCTATTGGTATCAGAACATTTCTCTCAGCAGGTACCCCAAAAAAAGAAAAAAAAAGGAAAAAAAAAAAGAAGCAGAAAAAAAAAGCAGCTCCTTCTCCTTTATTCTTCCTATAATCAAATTCATTGTCAGTTTTCCCTCCTAATCTTGTTCATAAGAATTGTTAGAAATGTAATGTATTTTTAAGCTTCCATATTTTTTAATTTCAACAAGAAGGAGAGGGAGAGAAATAACTGAGCTCACTGTACTGACATACCTGTGGTTTTATGACATGGGTGTTATATAGAAAACCAAAGAAGTTAAATTAATACCTCTAAAGAAAATCACATCAGCTGGAGTGTTTCTTGTTTTGTGATAATTTGTCTTCTTGGTGATGTACTAGAATTATTCTGAGTTTATCTGTTCTAATTGTGAAAGAGAGACAGTGCAATTCTCAGTCCTCTGAATAGTCCAGATAAAAGATATTACTTCTTGTCATGTACAGAAATTTTAAACAGGGGAAAGTCATCAGAAAGGAATGACACCTCACAATGGTGTGATCTTAAGAGAGCAGCTCAACAAGAAACTTTGGGAAAGAAAAACAAGAAAAACAAGAAAAACAAGAAAAACAAGAAAAACAAGAAACTGGTCACAACTTCATCTTCTACCTAGGTTTCACTTAAAAGGTGTCCTAAATGTTTTGCTCCAACTCAGATTAAAAGCATAGGAAGGCCAGAGAAAAGATTTTTTGTGTCAGTTAATCTCTTTTTCTATATAAACGGCACCCTGGTAGATTATTCCATAGTTAGCAGTTATTTTCTAATCTTAATATCTTTCTCAATGACAAAGCCTATTTAGTTAAATCTGCAAACACTGGATGGTGGACTGATCCCTCTTTTTCTGTCTGTCTCTCAAAATTTAATGGAAAATCCTTTAGGTTATGTTTATGAATGCATAGTCTAATACATGTTATTAATGCATTATGCCCATGGGTGTTTTGTTGCTTCTTCTTATTTGTAACACAGTACTAAACATACTACTCTGAAAGCAAAACAGAAATATGGTATCACTTACCAGAAAAAAAAAAAAAGCAAGTATATATTGATTAATAAATGCATATCAAAGAGCTAATTAAGGAAATGAGGAGTTTATTTAAAGAAACTTGTTTTAACTCTTCTTTCTATATATATATATAAAAAAAAAAGAATTGTAGTCACCTTCAGCTTTATTTAAGAAATGGCAGTGTGTGGTAAAAATGCTAGATTACACTTTTAAAGGAAAAGAAAAAGACAGCCTTGTGAACTAATAAAATATGTTATAAAGTGGTAGTATATGTACAAGTAAATAACATTGTAGGGTGAGTTTATAACCTGTTGCTGGTGAAAAATGGAATTTTCCAAACATATAAGCTGCTGAGACAATACAACATGTTTGGTTTATTTCTTTTGGAAAGAATGCTTCTGGATATCCCATAAATTGCTCTTTACTATGGACTCTTCATCAACTCTGTCATTTCAAAGTAAATTACTGACTTTCCTACAATTCTGAATGAAGTGGTATTGCAAAAACCAGCAACTGTTGGTTGTTGCTGAAGCTGTGTGTTTAAGCCTTAGACATAGTTTATTGTGCGATTTTCTAAGGAAAAATTTATAATAGTAATTTTGTTTTCATGTCAAAGTTCTGCTTTCCCTTCCCATCATGTGGCATGAAGAATAAATTATATTTATTTTTAAACAGGTTTTTTTTAATAATTTGCCTGTCAGATAAAATTTCACACCTTGATTATTAGTGACATTTTATCTGTTGGCTTCACTGACACAATGGTTTTCATTTTCCTTGTGTTTGATTATTATATAATAGAAATAGAATAAAATATTTTCATGACTGGACAGAAATACTTCACAATCAAAATTTAGTCTTTACAATTGTAAAAGTATCATTACCCACAAGCAAGTCATGAACTGACATAGAGTTCAAAATAGAGTGCAAAACCTACCTACTAAGGAGCTCATAATACTCTTACGTTAGTGTTTTTATTGTTATGAGGACTTAATATGTTTGATGAGTGCTGAAAGTTTTACTGTAGGTAGGCCACAATGACAGTACAATACAGTTGTTATGTATTGATGTGGGAGTTTCTTCTCTGTCTTCCCCTCATGACCTTAAAAGATATGATGTAGAACATTATTTAACTATAAGGACAGATGAAGGAATTATATTTTTAAATTGGTGGTTTCCATAAATCACAAATTAAACTGAAAGTATAGAAATGGGTTCTTAAATTTTCAGGCATGGATAAGTGAAGCTCAGGAAAGTCTTAATGAGTGATTTTGTGGTCCTAAGGTATACTTACTATGGTGACAATTTCTTAACTAATAGTGACATCAAGCAAGCATATATTTAATTTGGTGGAATTGTATTGAATCATTAGTGAATTAATGAAACTTGCTGGAAAATTTCAGCTTTGTAGAGTCATAAGCAGTTTTCTTGCACTTCATTTGGCAATAGTAGTGTTGTGTGTGGCCTGCCAGTTGAAGGAAATCAGGCTTTCGGCCTGGTCAGCCTGGTCTTTGCAAGTTCAGTTTCTGTTCCTGGAGTCTGATGAATTTAACAGCAGTCAAACTTTGACATTTGAAATTATTAAAAGAGTCTCTTACTTTTCATGATGCAGCTTTGTCTTTAATGAGCTGAACAATATCTCAGGAAGTTTGCATATCTGCCTGTACATTGTGAGAGGGTGCAAACAGCACACAGACACACACACAAACTCTGTGTGATCAATTCATCTGATTCTGAACTGTAGCTTTTGTGTGACTTGTAGGAATTTCACCATAAAAATGGGGGATATAGAATATACTTCAGTTCCCAATATATTCTATTTCATATAGAAAATCTGTTTAAGTTAGAAATTACTGCTAAAATTAAAGTCGATTCTTTCACCTTAAACTTTTAAGTAGTGTTTTAATCAAGCTTATATCCATATGGATAATTGCACTAAAAAAGTAGATATTTGACAATTGTCCCTCACAATTCCTAAACATGTAGCTTCTTAGTTATATGAAAATATTCAGGGATGGCTTCTGTGAAAAGCTTCTCCCCTGTCTGCTAGAGACAATGCCAGCTGCCTCCAGGACAGACCCACAGCTAAGCCAAGCCAGCCAGAGATGGCCATAACACTTCTGGGATAAAATATTTAAAAAGGAAAAAAGAAAGTTATTGGCAGATATAATTCTGCTCAAAGAGTGAGACTATGTGAGAGGACCAATGATGCACATGCCAAGGGCAGTGAATAAGGAGGGGGAGGAGGCGCTCCAGGCACTGGAGCTGAGCTTCCCCTGAAGCCCATGGTGAAGAGCATGTTGAAGCAGCCCACAGAAGTCAACAGGGGTAAATGTAAAACAAAATGTTATGAGTGAGCAGGTTCTTTGACACTTCAGGAAAAGGTGGAATAGTAAGCTCCCAGACTGACTGAAAGCTGTACATCTGCCAAACCTTAAGTTGCTTCATTAAGCTTGAATTAAATTTAAATTCAACTGTTGGAAAGAAATTGGTCAAAAAATACCAAGTCAGAACAAAACTAAGTGAAAAAAAACATTTCTTTTTTTTAAAGTGCTGATTCACTCACTAAGAATGGACAAAACCACTATTGAATTTATATATGGGAAATTAGTTTTCAGGCCTTGTGATCACCAAATTTCATGGTTTAGGAATAACACTCCCTAATTTAGTGATTCCCCTGCCATCAGAGCTCCAAACCAGAAGCAGCTTTCCCTTCCCTCCTCCAGCAAGAGACACAAAAGGCAGAGATTTCAGGTTGAGATAAAAACAATTAGAAACAACACTGAGATAAGAAAACTAACAGTAACAGCAATGATACTAATAATGAAAGTATAGAAATGAGAGTGATTTACATACAAAAATTACTCACTGACCTACCTGACATGACCTGAGACAATGAACAAGGGCACACAGATGCTCTGCACCCACACTTTTCTTCTTCCTAACCATAATCCATGCCCACTTTCTTCTGGGAAATGAGAATCCCCCTGCATGTGACCTGAAGTGCTGTAGACTAACAACCAAAGAACTGCTGGCCCTATCCCCTCATAGCTACTGTGAAAAATAACTCTCTCCTAGCCAAAAAAACAGGACATTAAGGAATAACAAGGAGAAGCTGGACACACCAGCTATTTTTGTCACAGCAAGTAAAAGGCTATTGATAGAAATCCTCATCTCCTGGAAAAAGGAGTGCCAGAAATATATTGGTAAATTACAGGGAACCTGTATTTCAACCAAGTTGGCAGCAGCAGTCAGTAGGATGAAGATTTATTTCCCAGTGTTTGAAGGTGCTAGCACTTATTCAAAAAAAGGTAAAGAAATTAACTTTAGTATGTGGCTGTTACAGGGTTTTTAAATATTTTTTTTTTGTTGCAGAAATTAGTAGTTTTTAATCTGATATTTGAAGCAAGAGGGGGTGGTTAAAATACTCTTAGTGAGAAGCACTAGAGAATTTAAGTTTTAAATGAAATCTAGCAGCTGGCCATGGCTTTCTGAACTACTAGAACAATGCTTTGTAAGATTTGTTAATCATTTTGAAGAAACATAATGCCATCTGTAAGAGTGTTCTCTAGGCAGGTTTTGGATAATGGCTTCTCCTTGAGTGACTGCCCAGAATGGCCTTATGAGCCCAAGCCATCTGGTGTCAACATAACCATATTTTCCTTCTCAACATTATTCCAATATTTTAGTCAATTCATAGGTAAATTGGGGAAAAAAGAGTTTGAACTAGCTTCTTGTAAGCAGTTACATGGTTGAACTTCAAAACTTTCCATACCTGTCTTTTTTTGAATATTTTTAAATTTTCCATTTCTCTGGGTTTCAGTAATCTATCAGTTCTATATTACAAGTGTCATTATTTTTGTTGTTTGTAACAGATCAGTGTTTTGTGATTTCTACTGAAGGAATTGTTTAGAGTATGATGGACTCACTATACTAAAGGTAATTTTCTAGTCTTCTAGAAGCCAGGATGAAATTGTGTGGAAAAATATTCTATAGTACTCTTTGTACTGTGGAAATACATTTTTTTTTTGGCTTGGTATTTAATTTCAGCTGTATTTTCTGCTCAAATCTGTATTTTCTATCACATCTGTGATCTTATTTATTTACAAGGCAATATCTGTACACTTTATGCATGTAAACAATAACCTTGTATCTCATTATTAGGATTCCAACTTAATATTTTTTCATTTATGCCATTATACAAAAGACATATCAGGGGAAAGAAAAGGGGAATTAAATTAATTTTCCATCCTCTAAGTAATAAATGAATTATATTTTTTTTAGGGTAGTCAGATTTATGTAGACCAAAATTATTAAAAAAAACAAGTGTGACTTTATGTGTATTTTTATGTAAATCAAACTGGTTTGCCCTTTTCTGACTGTGTCATAGTTCTAAAAATAAAATCTACTACAGATGATTTGGTGTATTCAATGACACTGTTTATAAACAACTTTAACCATCACACTACCTTGCTGTTCTTTGCTCTAAGACATTACATGGAAATAGAGAAGAGCTTATGTGCTGCTAAGTGCAGCACCTAAGAAGTCTTCTAATAAATATCTTTGCAAAGAAAATTAAAGGTCTCCTGCAGTATATGTATTTTGATCTTTATTCACAAATTAATTATTTTATTTTGATCTGGGTCAAGTCAAAAACTCTGGAAGCTTGAAATTATCCTCAGGGTGGGGGAAACTATCATTTTAGAGAAAATGCAGTGAAACTTATGGTGGAAAATTTCATTTGACTAATTCTGCCTGTGAATATATTTGTGGATTGAAGCTGTGCTCTATAGTCTTTGTTTTTTTCCATTACTTCCAGCTGTCTGAATTCAAAACAACTGCAGTATATTCAGTTCTTTTATACAATGATAAAAAATAACTTTTTTCCAAATATTGTCAAGACATCAAATATATACATCCCTTTTTTATTTTCAGTGATGACAGTATTCTATTCTACTTAAAACAAGTAATTTCTAGTACACTTGATAAAGACTAATTTAAATGTTTTGGTTTCATTTTCGAACCATAATTATTTAAAAACAAAAATTTTGTTATATATTTATATTAGATATCTAGAACTGTTAGATACTTTAAAAATGAAACCTTTAAAAATAAAATGTAAATAAATGTAAATCTAAGGAGCTTCATGAATAATAATTAACTCTATGACATTAATTAGTGCATCTAATACCTTGTTTAATTGAAACAATGTCATTGCACTTCTATTTGACTTCTTGACTGGAAAGAGGTTTATATTTCCATATGTAAGCTTTTATTTTCATCATAATAAGGAGGAAAAGCACTCATCCACTGCAATCTTGTTCAGCTTACAAACCATAGAATCGTAGAATGATATGACTTGGAAGGGATTTTAAAGATCATCCATTTCCAACCCCCCCACCATAGGCAGGGATACCTTCCACAAGATCAGGTTTCTCAAAATGCTATCCAGCCTAGCCATGGGCACTTCATGGGATGTGGCACCCATACCTTCTCTGGGCAACCTTTTCCAGTGCCTCAACACCCTCTAAGTATATTTTCTTCCTGACATCCAGTCTAAATCTCTTTTCTTTTAGTATAAAACTGTTTCCCCTTGTCTTATCTCTATCTGATTGGGTAAAGTGTGTTCTCCCTCTTTTTTTAAGTCTTCTTTAGATACTGGATTGCCACAATTAATTGTCCAAGAGCCTGCCTTCCCCAGGCTGAGCAACCTTTGCTCTCTTAGACTGTCTTATCATTGTAGGAAGAGTGCTCCAGTTTGCTGACCATCTTTGTGACCCTCGTGTGCCACAGCTTGTCACTCAGCTCTAGAAAAGCTGCCATTTTCTACAATATCTTTCCACAGGAATTTTAGAGTCTTTTGTCTAGCCTCCAGGGAGTATTTTACAAGGCCTTCTTGAAGGTCATTCTTGCAATTTTTGATTACATTTGAAAAGTATTCAGAACAAATTATTGAAGGAATGAGGGCTCTTGGGTTATGCATTTTTATTCTAAGGCTGGTGTTACCACTAGGAAAATGAGTAAATGTCTAAGGAGACTGCCATAACTTGTCAAATTTAAAATTGTTGGTGTTGCAATGTGAAGCATGAACACCCAATATTTTTTAATAATGTAATGGCCATTGAAGATAAACAGTATAACACATCTATACATAATAATATTTTACTTTGAAGTCAAGGCCTTTAATGTATTCCATCACACAGTTTACATAAGCCTAGTTCATTAATGTAGTTTCAGATTCCAAATGCATCTAAAGCAGGTCAGCATGTCTGGAGTAGAACCGATATTTTCACAAGGGAGATTTCATGTTACTGGTGTTGCTGCATGAAACATCTGCTTCACCAGCCCTTTTTCCTGCCTAATACTGCTCCTTGATTAAACAATTCCCATATAGTGAGCTAAATTAGGATGTTAATGTATCTGGTAATTGTTTATTATTATTATTATTATTATTATTATTATTATTATTATTATTATTATTATTATTATTATTATTATTATTATTACCATATATTTTAAAATATTATTTATGTTTATAGTTACTGCCAGTCTTTCTTCCTTACTATTGTGTTAGAATCAGAGAATGTGAAACATCTCAAAGAAATTCTGAATTTCCTGTGTCACATATCGAGTAAAACAATAATGACCTCCAAAGCTGTGGAAACTAGTCTTTATGATCCCAACTGAGAAAAGAAAAGAACTCTTGTTGATTCATTCTCAATCAATTTAAATCACTAGACTTAAACCTAGAGATTGTATATAGAATGTAAATCTATTGATCACGTTAATGAGCTCACATCTACTCTTCAATTATTTCTGCAGAAAGACCTGAGACTGTGTAAGTTTTGCAGTATATGATAGCTTGACCTGTTGAGAAGTTCCAGAGTTCAGCTGTATCCACTGAGAGTGCTCTGTCTCTGTACTACAGACATGTCTGGTGGTTGAAACATCTTTGATGTTTTCAAACCTGCTGTTAGAAAAAGAAGTAAAAAACCCCAAACCTGACTAGAATAGTTCCTCATTCTCCCTGCCCTATGGCTTCAAATATTTTTTGTGATGTTAGCCTCATGGAATACTCACCATTTCCTCTAGCTGATGGTTCCTTGAAGAACTGAGATGCAGTATGAGAAGGTACGTAAAGTAGTATCTGACTTTGATATTAGCCAGGAATAATCCTCTTAAACTTCTTTTTAATACAGAGAGGGTATTCTGAGAACATACTAAGAATATATAGAGAGAGGCTGGTGTTATTTAGACTGGTCCTAAATTTATTTGCCGTAAATACCAGTTTATAGGTTTTTAGTTTATATTTGCATTTCAGAGGAAGATTGTTAGTACTTTAAGACAAATCTTGATAATTAGTTCATAGCTTTGCCAAAGGTTTTGCATAATTGATATTAATTTATAAGTTTTGGAAGCTTTAAATAGGAATATTACTTTACATTTTCATTGACACCATTGTTTTGATTTTTTTTTTTTAATTCAAAAATGAAAATTGAGATTATAGTTAAAATACACTCATTCTGTGAATGAGTTTTGAATGTCAAGAGAAACAATACAAGTTTGATATGATAAAGATGGAAAAAATTGAAGAAAGGTGCAAAAAGCATAAAACACCTTTTACACACACCCTAGGTAAATGAAACTATACAGTGCAGAAAGAGTAAAAATGAGACATGGGTCTTTCAAGTTCATACAAATGTCTGTTTCTTCAAATTAAACCAGTGAAAGATTGGTGAATAGAAATGATGTATCTGGGAAATGCTTGTAAAGGCTGCAAAGTTTAAATATATTTTGAAAGAGAGATACTCACATCAATGATACTTTCTCATCTCATGTTATGGATCTCAGTTGCAATGGGTAATTCCTCATAGCAGTAGATAAAGTGGAAATCTGGCAGGATTGTAACAGAGGAAGATAAAGGTCTCTGACAGGCATTTGTTTAGGCACCTTTTAATCTATTTTCAGTCTGAATGATAAATGTAGGAGCTAAAATAAATCTTAATATCTAATTTTTAAGTAAATTCCAAAGTACTGGCAGGTGAAGGTTTTAAGCATACTAATATGTAACAGTATATACATATGTGAGCTGAAGTCCCTGGTGTCTGTGAACCAGTAGAGACAATAAATTGTTATACTAATTTGAGAGATTTATTTTTTTCTTTTTTTTTTTCTTTTCTTTTCCATCTGGAAAGATAAAATCAGGCAGGTTTGTTTTACAGGGAATAGGATTTATTTTGTCATGACAGCATGTCATGCAGACACCATCTGTTTAAAGTACACTTGACAATTCACGGGGGAAGACAGAAGCTAAAACTTGGGCCATGTTTAAGAAGGCCTGTAGACATCCAGGAAGATGTGTTGAGTTCCAGACATAGGATACCTGTCCTATTTAAAGAGATAGTATTTCTCTGGATAATCAAGAGGCCGAACCACCCTGCCCTGATATTGGTGTGAGTTTGTTTACAAAGCATAGTGGCTGAGAAGAAAATTTTGCAAAGCTTGTCATACATTTGGGAAGATCACTCCATTCTGGGCTATGATTAGGGTTTCATTCAGCATTTATTGATGTCCCAAAGTACTTAAGCATTTTGTATGTATTTATATCTGTAAAAGGAGATAGCTTCACTCCAATGTGATATGTGATGTTCTTAAAACATGTAGAAAAGGTAGCATATAACAGTTATATATCAGCTGTTTTGTTTATGTTTGTGTTTTGGTGATTCAGTAGTCCAGACTGAATCTCATGTCCACTAACATACCTACAGTTCGCTCCTAAAAGTAGTAAATATTTAACTTTTTTTTTTCTTTTTTGTGAAAAAATGGAAGAAACATTAGTAGGGAGGGAATTTATTTTAAAAAACATTGATGTAGAAGCAGGCCGCTTTTGTAGTAAGACCAGGGTTTTCACTATAGCTTCATTTCAATACCGACACTTTTCAAAAACCTACAAAAATAAAATATATGGATACTAGCTAGCATATGCTTTTTCTGAAAGCCTTTGTTCACATACAAAACACTTTATCAATCTAAGTAATATTAGTGAAATTAGCAGGATTGAGCTCTGGTGTAGAGAGTTTTCAAGATTATGAATTCCAGGTGCTATAAAACTCCAGATTAATTGAATTTTTATTTGTTTCTGGCTTTTGTATTTAGAAGGAAGCATTTTTTTAAGTTAGACCTCATATTTTCAGTTGTGTCTTCAATGAAATTTTTGATATTATTATCTTTCTTGATGTTGTTTAAAGAAAAAGTATGCAGGACAATAAGTAATGTTAAATAGATGTGGGTAAAGAGATGATTCATGTATTCTTAAAATGTTCTAGATGAAAAAAAAAAAAGAGGCAAAGGTTGAAATATACTGTAATCATTGGAGCTTCTCTGCTTCTTTACAGAAGAACCTGTGCTCAGGTGAAGAACTTTGGTCTGTAATAGTGCATTGTCTCACTTATATTTTTGTAGTTCTGTAATGCAGATTTTTAGTTCTTTAAATCTTCTCTTATAAATCTTTGGATTTCTAAATAAATGAATTGTCCCTGATGCTGCCAAAACAGACATGAAGATTTATAGCTCTTAAAATCTGATTGTATGTATCCTATTTGTCACCACTCCTTTTGGTGCTATATTAAATTTGAAAGCATATCACTGTGTGGGAAAACTAGCTGCTTTTTACATCTAATATCTCATCACCTTTCAGCTGTAATGCTGTCATCTGTATTCCACTCAGACTTGTGTAATTTATTTTGTGCAGTTTAAATATTTCAATTAAATTTTTTTGTTGTTGTTTTAAACTCAAAGTTTAAAACAGGAAGAATGCTCTGTCCTTTTCTTACAGATTACACAAAAATCTTTTAAGATGGAAAATATGTTCCACAAATTTCTACTAGTTCTGTATTTTGTGGAAGAAGCAGAAAGACTGGAGGCATATACTGTAGTGTGTTGGCCCTGGCTGGATGACAGGCACCCACCAAAGCTTCTCCATCACCCCTCTCCACAACTGGACAGGGGAGAGAAAATACAACCAAGAATTCATGAGTTGAAATAAGAACTGGGAAAGATCACTCACCAAATACTATCATGGGCAAAACAGACTGGAGTTAGAGATACTGCATTTATTACTAACAAAATCAGAGCAGGGTAATGTGAGGTAAAGACTTTATAAAGACTTTCTCTCACCCTTTCCTCCTTCCCAGCTCTACCTCCACCCCTAGTTGCACAGGTTATGTGGGAGTTACGGTCAGTTCATCACAGCTTGTTTCTTCTGCTGCTCAGGGAGACGATTCCTTCCCTGCTCCAGCATGTTGTCTTTCCAATGGGAGGTAATTCTCCATTAACTTCTCCAATGTGAATCCATCCCATGGGCAGCAATCCTCCCCAGACTGCTGCAGTGTGGGTCACTCTTCCATGGGATGCAATCCTGCAAGGACAGGCTGCTCCAGCATGGGTCCTTTACAGGGTCACAAATCCTACCAGCAAACCTACTCTACTGTGGGCTTCTCTCTCCACAGGCCTGTGAGACCATGCATCTGCATCCCTGTGGTTCTCCATGGGCTGCAGGTGGATCTCTGCATCACTGTGCTTCTCCAGGGGCTGCAGGGGCACAGCTGCCTCACCATGGATCTCACCACGGGCTACAGGGGAATCTTAGCTCCAGTGCCTGGAGCACCTCCTCCCTCTCCTTCTACACTGACCTTGGTGTCTGTAGAGCTATTCCTTTCCAATGTCCTAACTCTACTTTTCTCTGGCTGCAATTATAACTGTAGAATAACTTTTTTTCTCTTCTTAAGTCTGTTATCCCATAGGTGTTACCACCTATTCTAATTCGCCCAGCCTTGACCAGAAGCGGGTCCATTTTGGAGCCACCAGGGATTGGCTCTGATGGACATGGAAGAATCTTCTGGCAGCTTCTCACAGAAGTGACTCCTGTGGCACCTCCCCCCCTCCCCAGCCTTGCTACCAATTTTTGTCAGTGCAAACCTAACACAGTCTTTATGTCAGTTCTTCCTTTTTTTTCAGCTGGATGTATCATACTTGTATATGTTCAGGATTAAAAGCAGATATGTCTTTGGGTTTTCTGTATATTCAGGGTTCTGCTTTATGTCTTTTGTTTATGATGAATAACTTTTAACTTCACATTTTCCTTAATTACAATTTTAGGGATGTAATAGGAAAAAAGGGGAGCCAATCTTCAAATTGTTTTGAGAGTTCAAATTGTTTTGAGAGTACGATAAGTTTAGATATTTATATACATAGTATCATTTAATTATCTGACAGTCTGGACCGAGAAAGAATGGAGGCAAAAGAGTGGAAGATTATAGGATACCTTGTCTTTTCATTCTTAGCGGAAAACAAGAAACAGATTTGAGCCCCATTTGCATGAGCATATTCAGCTGGCTACAAATGCATTGTTCAATTGGGTATTTTGTATATTTTTGAGATTATCTTCAGTCAAGGTAGTGATTGGTCAAAATTTGGACTCAATGATCTTGGAGGTCTTTTCTAATCTAAATGGTGCTGGGATTCATAAAAATACTCCTTCTCTACAGTTCTACAGTATCATAGTGGGGTTTGAGTTTGCCTTTTGTTTATTTTACGTCTTATTATGGACAGATTTTATTATGGAAATTTTATTTTCTCTTATACTGTCTTAATCTTACAATGGTGTATTGTAAAGATTTCAGATGGTAACTTCATGAAATGTTTTTTTCCTGTCTGAGGAAAACTTTGGATCCTAGTATATCCATTAGAAGAATGACTGACTGTGGGAAATCAATCATTTCCCACAGAAAAAAAAAAAAACCAACAACTTTTTTACCATAAAAAATGAAAATAAAAAATACACCAAAAATATCAATTATGTGGGGATTCTTTTTGCTAATAATTTCAACTGGTTCAAGAAGAAATGGTAAAATATGGTTGCATTCAGGCAATGGAAGTTTACATATGGGAAATGTAAAGAGTCATCTTTAGAGCTGCATGTCTAATCCGTTTTTTCCTTTACTTTGCAGTGACCCAGGGTGGGGATGCAATTGCATCTGATACGTGTCCTGATCCTGGAATTCCTGAAAATGGGAAGAGGGTAGGCTCTGACTTCAGGTAGGTACATTTAGTTTTCTATATGATCAAGAGGAAGATATTTCATATTACATTTATACACAGCCTGTGTACTAGTTTGAAAGCAAACCAGTGAAAGTCAGAACTACAATTTAACAGGAAAATTAAAAGAAAGGCAGAAAACACTGCACCCTGACACCCTGTTGGTCAGGGTGGTGGTAGCAGTCTGATTAAATGGTGGCTGCAGTCCTGTTGAAATGATAGATGTGGTGCTGTTGAAGCGGTGATCCTGTAGAAGGGTCTGGTTTTCCTCTGAAGGTCCAGTGGTGGTTATGCAGCCCTTGTCCTCTGGGATTTCAGTGGATAAGGCCACTTGTGTTCCAAACCTCAGATTATATCCAGGTAGGAATGCTTGGTTCCTCCCCCTGGGCGGAGCATCTCACAATGAAATTATGTAATTTTATCAGTCATGCAGTGAGGTTTGATGGCTCGGTAGCAGAAGATATCTCTCTGAAGGGAGTTATCAGGGATGAGTCATGGAGGAGATAAAGAACACTGCTCCACCGGTGTTTAACAGCTTATGAGGATGGTCATAGAGTACATACTTTTGGTTACATTTTATATTGTAACCTAAGACACCCTCTAATTATAGATGTGTATCATTTCCCTAGTTTTAAATATATTGATTCTTCTTCAAAATAGATCTATCGAATTACATATCTTGTATTGTTTTTGCTTGAGTTGTTTTTTAAATCAATGCATTTAAAATAGGAATTTTAGAGCATAGTAATTTCATCTATGGAGAAAAATCAGAACTCCATGGACAGCATAGAAGAAGCTGAGAGTATTATCTTTTTTCCCCTCTTTGTAAAAGCTGTTAAAAAGCTTGGAGAACATACTGAGCTCAGTGTCTGAGGCTGTGATGAATGCCATCTCCTTTTTTTTTCCTGTTTTCACCTTTTGTTATATTAAAAAAAAAGAAGACAAAATCAAATGGACCTCTCTAGAGAAAGGAGAAAGTTTTTTCTTTTCCCATTGAGGAAAAAAGGCAGAGACTTGAAGGTGCAGCAGAGAAAAGGGTCAAAGGAAGGAGATGGGAGCCTCCAGCTCATGCAGAGATTTATAAATTGCTCAGTGGAGAATGTACAGTCAGACCTAAGAGACAGGAACGATTCATAGGAATTGGAAGGAATTATGCAAAGTTCTGTGCAACTCTAGAAAGCAAATTAATACAACTTGCCTCCTGAATTAAGGCTCTTCCAACTTAGGCCATAACTGACAGGAAAAGCAAATAAAAAATCTATTCCCTTTCTCATTGACATACTTTTTGGATTTTTCTCCATTTATCCTCAAAGGAGTCTGAGAAATCACAAAGAACTCAAACATTAAAAGATTCAGTTATATGCAAAGTCATGGCTTCATTAGTGGCAGGGCAGCAGTGCAATGTGTTTTAAAAAATAATGAAGGTAAGTAAGATTTCAGCTAATAGGTTCGAGACACAAGTTTTCTAGATGTTTGCTGATGTCCTCTTCTATGTGTTCTAATTCAACTTGTCAAGCACATCTACTGCAAATGAAATTGTATGATACAAAAATACAGTATGTATTTGCTGTCCAAAGGGCTGCTATTTTAGGAAAAGAAATGTAATTTCTAGTTAGGTCTTTGTTAGTGTTTGATGTATTGCAGAGGTAAGCATTACACAGTAGAAGACTGGGTAAAAATGGGATGCTAAAATATAACTCTTTCTCAAGAGGCATCAAAGTGCCTCTGTGTATTCATCCAAGAAATACGTTTATACTCCTACTTTTATTTTGGAGAATATATTACTTTCCTGCTCGTGCAGGCATGCCTCAGTATCCCTCTTTTGCTTCAGTCTCTCCTCATAAAGCCATAAATGATGCAGAACATGTCACTTCTGAATTCCTCCAGTTCCTCCAAATAAAATACTTAATTGAAAGAATTAGGGGCAGTATCTAGGATCACTTTGTTATCAGTGGAGAGAGAAAAGCATCTCTGGAAAGAATTAGCAGTAACAGGACTAGAGGCAATGGAAATAAGGCAGGATGTGGTAAATTACTACTAGATTCAGGACTTTAAAAAAATGTTTTTACTATGAGAATAGTAAAACATTGCAGTTTGTGAGAGAATTTGTAGAATTTCCATCCAGGGAGGCATTTAGAACTTACCCAAGCAGGTCTCTGAGCCCTCTCTTCCAACTGGGCTTGTTTCAAATGGACTAGATGATGTCCTCTTCCAATCTAATTTATTCTGTGAATCTATAAAGATCATACAGCTTTTATGTGTTCATGATATGCTGCTGGCCAAACAGACTCTCATCTAGCTAGTCCAAATCAGTGGCATATGAACAATTTTCAAGAAACAGCAGCAAGTCTAAGAACACTGATAAGCTCAAAGAGGGTAAGGAAAAAAATTACTTCTTTTCACCTATAGTGGGTAGTCTGTAAATTGAAAGAGAAAGGGAACTAAAAATAGTTTTGGTGAAACAGGTTCAAATATCCAAAATGTGAGAACCCAAACATGGAAGATCTCAACAACAAATTACCCAGCAATGTGTAAAAATACCAAGAGGGAAAACCCAAAAGAACCTTAAAGCTCAAAGTACATTTTAAGATATCCAGGGGAATCTAATGTCAAAGAACCTTGCAAACCACACACAGCTATGTTTTGAACACAGTCTCATGGGAATAAATGTGGGTTAAAGGTATCTTAAATGCCTGGAGCTTACTTATGAGCAATGCTTATGCCTACTAAACTGACAGGGGAATGCTTTTTTCCTCCCTTCTCCGTCCATTCCAGCCTCTTATAATATCATAATTTCACCAAGTGCATCTTACTGTTCATGGGGATTAATGAATGCATAAGGTGTTCAACAAGCAACATCGTATAACATAAGATAAATAAAACATGTTTTATACTTTGATTCACATTAATTGTGTGTATGTTTTGGGCCTCCAGTTCTGAATATTATTTGAGAGAAATTATAACAGTTTGTGTTCTGCCTAAACATTACTAATTATCTGAAAATTCATTATAAAACAGCAACAGTTTTTCATGTACTATAAAATTTGTTAATATCTATTTAAAACATATCTATCTTAAAGTTAGTTGTCTAAATCTAGATGGACATTTAAATAGAGAATTTTGATGGATTTTGGTTTTTGTTGTTCTGAAATGACAAATAAAGCTCTTCCATAGGAGAAGGGGAATAATATTTGCCACTGCTTGCATTTCTCCAATGTAATAAAAGTACTCTGGAGAGTAAAGAAAGGCAATGTTTTGTTTTTTTTCTTTTCTGAGAGGCAAGTATAAACACCAGAAGGAGCTATTGTTCTTGTCAGGAGAATGACAACTGTGAATATTAATCTGAACTAAAACATATGAAAATGCACATTATTCAAAATCTTTTCCAGTCTACTAAAGACATGTTAGAAGTGAGATTGATGGAAAGGCAGAGGGTTTAGTTTCAAGACAACCTGAGACCCAGCTGATTCAGTGATGACAAGTTCTTTGAAAAGGGTTTCATCGTTTTCAGCATAATAATGGCATTCATTCTAATATCATAAAGCAAACAAAAAGGTATTGAAATCTTAACCTTTTCATTCTGTCCTCCTGCCACGCTTCTACTGGGTTCATTTCAGGAAGTAAAGAGATGATTTTCAGTGATTTTAAAACAACCCAATGGATATTTGGATTCATTTTGGGGGAGAAATGGCAAGTCAGATTTGGCTGGAGTAATGAGAATATAATCAATACAATTTTGAGGTCAATATCACATTTTATTTTTATGTGAGATTGCAAACCAGTAAATTGTTTAAATGAAATCTGAAATGGATCTAAATAATACTGTTTTCAGCTCTGCTTAAATATTGTATGGTATGTGTGGTAATGTGAAAATGCAGACATTTACCACACTTGTTAAACAAATGGATTTTAAATTTCCAAAATAGATTTTGAAAATTAAATTAACTTTTTAACGTTAATATTTTATTTTTTAAAAAAATTGCTTCTTCCAGTCACATTTTAGCATTCTTTATAATTCCACAAATTATGTTTTGATGGAGTTAAAATTTTAAATATAAAAAGAAAAATGAGGAAAGAGAGTTCTTCCCTGTATTTGAAGTTTACAGAGAGAAGTAACAAAGCAAAACACAAGACTTCCAGTGCCCACTGGATTTGCTCAGTGACTAGGGGTGTAGAGATGTAAATAACCCCAACAAACCAACAACCCCCCGCAATCTATTAAAACTATTCATTGTTAACTACTGGATAGTAAATGAACCAGTAATTTTGTTTGAAATCACATATCAAAGAAGCTATAAGGCATCTTTGAAAGGATGTCCCCTTTTGGGAAACTGTCAAGCTTAATGGAGAGACTCAGCAATCTGGATGTGTGAGTACTTTTATTGCAGACTATAATCCAGATGCATTCCCTCTCCTAAGATGCTTATTTAGATCCATAAGGAGCATTGGAGTACTTCATGTCCTTACCTTGCTCTTTAATGTGACATCTTTTTTCTATGTTTCTTCTTGTTTTTATTATGTTGTATTCAGCATATTTATTTTATGTCCCTCAGTTTGTGTTCAGACATTCAAAAGATTATACCCTCTGTGTAAAACATAGGATGTTCACATTAATTGTCCCTAGGTCCTTAGACCCAAGCTATTTCCAGAGCTTTGGGAAAAAAATACCAACACCCTGAAATATGGATTGTGTTGAATAATATTGAAACAAATTGAATCATCATAAGTGTATAGCTTAAATTAGTATGTAATGTTTTATGTACACATTAATAAAAACTTTAAAAGTATTTCTACAATGACCAAAACCCAGTCTAAACTCAAAATCCTTAACTTATTTCATTAGACATAAAAATATTTGCATTCCTCCAGTTCATTTCCCCCAGTCCTAGATCTTTCTTTCTGGAGGGAATATTCAGGTATTTTAAATTATAGATTGCTGTTGCAGACATCTGATAATTATACTCTAAATTTTACTTTATATTTTTGTATGTGCACAGTTTTGTAATTCTCCTTACGTGCCTTGATTGTAGCAAATGTAAGGGAAATGTTGTTTTGAACTTTGCTTCACGTAACATTACACTTGTGGGATGGTCTTTATCCAATATGATTTTTAAATGCTTTAGTTCTCAATTTGCATTTATCACTGCTAGGTAACTGCTTTGGGTTTTCCCCCTGTTTCCTTAGAAAAATAAATACAGGGATCCTAGTACTAGAAAATAGGAGAAAATTCCATTAAAATGTCAGATTAATGAGTAATATTTTCTTTACCAATATAAGAAACTATTTTTTATTAATTTGATGTATTTATTTAGAAAAATGCTTGGTCTCTTTCTGAGGGTTTAAGAATATTCTATAGATTATGACAAGTGTGAAATAAACACGATTTTAGAAACTTACATTACTCTTAAAGAATTTTTTCATTTTGCATGAATTATGGAAGAAAAAAGGCCAATATTTTCCTTGTCTTTCTGAGTTTTCTTATTTACCAGCTCAAGAACAAAGTGATATGAAAAGCCATTTTTAAAGCTTTTCTAGATTTGAACATCATATTCAAATTTTAAAATTAACAAAAAATAATAAAAGAAAACAATCCTATTAAAGTTTTCTTAAAGAATGAAAAGAACTGTAGAAATACATCATAATATCAATAAACAATATAGTTAGTGTTTGTGAGATTCTCTCAGAAATCAAGAAAACACTTGCTCATGAAGGGTGGGAATGAGCTGGGTGATAGTGAATGATGTTATATGCAGTTCTTCACAGCACAATTTTAAGCATTGAGCCTCCTGACTGTCATATAGAAATTCCCTGGTGTTTAGGGCTCAATAACTTAGAGAGACTAAACTGAGAAATCTGCTTTATTGAGTTCACTTAGTTCACAGTATGGGACTATCAAATACAGGTTTAAAAGTGGATCAAAAAAACAACAGAACCAGTTAATTATGATGGGAACAAAGAATGTCACAAATAATAAGTGGAGCCGGATATGTAAATAATACTTAGGCAAACTCTCTCTTCATAAGAATTGGGCAGCATAAATAATTTCAGAGGGCCACATTTCAATGTTACAAGTGTAACAGTCAAATTTAATTCCTAAAAAAATTATCATTTAATGTAATGTATAAGAGGAAATATTGACAAGGTCAGGAATATTTAGTGAATTATTGTCATTGGTTGAAATTAATATTTCCCAGCTGTATATGTTGACAAATTTGCATATCTAATTGCTTATTCTCTCATTTGAGTGAATATAGCAATGTTGAAATTATTCATTAAGTTCTGTTGCCTGAAAGAATTATGTTTATGTATTTTCTTAGATAAAATATATATCCATATATTCAACGAATTCATACTGTAAAAGAACATAGTGTCACAATTGTTTTGCATTCCTTAAAAGGTGGACAAACTGAATAATAGACCCTAGAGTATAAGTTGTTTTTTATGAATACAATACTGATAGAAGATAATTTTGCACATTAATTTCTTTGTTTGGATTTTGAAATATTGTCACTTGGAATATATTTACATTTGTTTGAGGATGTTGATATTAAAATATATTTAATTCCTTCCTTGTTTCTCCCTTTTTTCTCCTAGGGTGGGGGCAAGTGTACAGTTTTCCTGTGAAGACAATTATGTGCTGCAAGGTTCTAAGAGCATCACTTGTCAGAGAGTGACAGATACACTGGCTGCCTGGAGTGACCACAGGCCAATTTGCAGAGGTAACTGCTATTCTTTGGAATTTTTTGTGAAGTTTGGAAGGGTAATTTGTAGTTTCTGCTGCAGTGGAACTCAAAACTAAGTAAATTAAATCGGGGAACTATATCTCATATATATATGATTATAAATATACAAAGGTTTTTATGTAGCTTGAAGCATACAATCAAATGTGTAGAAAGAATATCACTTTAGGTAGCTAATTTCCTTTAAATAGTTTTAATTTCACTTTATCGTCCTTTTATCATGATAAAGTAGAACTAATTAGTTAGGTTTATGTTATTTTTTTCTAAATCAATATCAAAATATGAGATTCTCACAATCGTGCTATATTCCTATCAGTCCCATATATTTACCTAGTCCTGATTTTTCAGTAAATTCTTTTCTATTCATCTATTTTGCTCAACTTAACATAAAACCTGGTCTTCTAGCATTTCTAAATGTTTTCACATATAGATCCCCCTGCTTTCAATTCCTGTTCACCCCACTTTTATGGAGGAACAGAAAAAGTGGCTATTTGTTACTTTGTCATTTTTTCCATTGCAATCTATTGTCTGTAATAAAAACACAGAAAAATATATAAATGCTGCCAAAGTGTCTCAGAACTGAACTGTATAGGAAAAAATAAAGAATGGATCTCGACGTACAGAAGTTTTTATCTCAGTAGAAAAATTGTTTCGGGTTGCACATTTAGATTGTACATGCCAATGAGAGCATTGACCCTTGAAATGTGCTTGCCTTATATTCTCCTAGAACCAGACAACCTAGCCAGGATAAACAGGGAAAACCGCAGCCATTAACTGGGAAAGAAGAAAGAAATCATACAAACTGTTAGAGATATTTTTGTTGTCATTTTGAGGCAGATCAAAGTGATACTTCTTGTACACACAAAATCTTACACTAGAATGACAGTTACCAGAGCAGAAAATCCTATTGGTTTAAGAAACACTGGAGGATTTCTAACAACTGAACATAAATTTTATTTTTTGTTAAAGAATGAGCTAAAACATAATCTCATTTATACAAAACTCATATACTTCTCTAAAAAGTTTTCATTACCTAGTTATTTTGTAATTCAAATTTTTTTTTCCTCCTGCTGCCAGATTAGATTTTTTCAACTTCTATGAACACATGTGCTTCACTTATCAATGATGTATAATTCTTGGTCAGTATTATGACATGAATGTTTGTGGATTGCGAGGAGTGAAAGATGCAGGTTTTATTTGCAGTCTGTGTTACTCTCAATTCCTTGAATGACTTCTTAGATGCTAGTGTTCATGGTGCTCATATAAGCACCAATTAAAAATAATAAAATGCACAGTGCAAAGAAGTGCTTATCACATTTTCTAAGTTACCATCGACTTAAAGTGGAAAAGCTGATAAACTGCATGTGTCTACTCTGAGCTTAATGACTTCAAGAGTACGTGACTTACTGAAGAAGCTGTTTGCATTTACCCCAGAATGGTGATTAACAAAGCTCAACACTTGGGATCTGATGAAAAGTCACAGGAACCATCTTGCTTTTGGCAAGCTCATGACTTGAAGGGCCACAACAGTGGCTGGTGTCCCAGGGTCTCCAGTAGGGTCTGCTCGTGGCGGTGGTGCAGCTCCAGGCCCACACCACGCCTGGGTCATGGGCAGGGAGTGGTGGGAGGCACCAGAACTGTCCTTGGAAACTGCTCAGTGCTGGGGTGAATGCTCCCAGTTTCCTTGAATTCCACACAAAAACCTTACAGTGATCCATTCCTGTATTCTGTAGGCAGTATAAAAAGCTATCTTAACATTTTTATGCAATCTTTTGCAGTAACTCCATTTCCTAAACAGACCTCTGGGCTCAACTTGAATTGTTCCTCTTGCTTGCCTTCACCCCTTTCCCCTCCCCATACTTTTAATTTTATCTTGGATGTTTGAATAGGAGAAAGGTAAAAAAGTAACAGCTTGACTGAAAAATCTCTCTGCAAGGGAGATGTTTCTCAGCCTTTCTTCTTTGTGGACAGCTACTGGAGGGACCACCTGGTTTTTTGGTGGTTTTTTTGGTGGTTTTTTTTTTTTTTTTTATTGCTACAAAGTTGTACCACTGGATAAATTTCTGCTATAGCAGACCTTAGGCAGGAGGAATTGAAAATAAAGTAATGGATTGTGTGCTAGATATGCTGCTGGAGGTATGGTGTTTCTACCAGTTACTAGAAAGAAAATGCCTTGTATTTCAAATCTCATTAATTTGTCCTTGTTATTCCCTCAGTTAAAATAATATAGATTGCTTGATAGAGCAGCAACATGCCAAGCTTTCCTTATTATTAGTAGACAGCATAGTGTGGCATACTTAAATGTGAGTAGTTTTTTGTGACACTTAGGGACATAATTTAGTGATGGATTGGACACTGATAAGTCCTACAGTCAGTGAACCTAGACCTCTTTTCTAACCTAAGTGATTCTGTAGCAACTTTTTTTTGCCTGTGTTAATTACAAAGACCTTTTTAATAATGGTTAAATGCTTTTGTTGAATTTCCTATGTACATGAGGAGTTTTTTAGACTTCTACTGGGATTGTAACAGAAGATTTCCATGGGATGTGTCTGAGACTTAAGTTAAATTGGTGGGTGGCTATTAAAACATGTTTAGTCATAAACGTGGAATCACAGAATGATGAGGGTTGGAGGGAACTTAAAGATCATCTAGTTAAAATCTCCCTGCATAAATACATAGACATTTCCACAGAAAATGGAGTCCTAGTTAATCAATCTTGTCATAAAATTATAACGAGTTCTCAAAGTTTAGTCTCTAACACCGTAACAACAGACCAAGTGCTGGTTATATATTGTGATGGAGGGATAGAAAATCTGATAGTTATTTTCATCTAGCACTTTTTTTTGTATTTGTACCAGTCACACTTCTATTCATGAAGATCAAGTTTCCTCCCAACAGTTCGTGAAGAAACACTCATATTTTATGCTTTAGAATGGAGACAGCCACAGACAAAGATGAAAACTAAAATTACTAAAATTTTCTAAAGTACCAGAAACATGCTTTTTGGTGCTTTATTCCAATATTCAGAACAAGAATGACCAAGTTTTTAAAGAATCTAGTTGTTCCTCTTGCCTGTACTGAACCTTAAGTAACTGAAGGGACTAAATTACATCAGGAGTTAGTGGAAGATATATGGATAGATTCTGAGATTTATTTCTAAGAACTTAGAAATTATACGATCTAGGCTCTCTCTTTAGCATGTTGACAGAGTGGTGTAATACCATAAATGTGACAGTGACATTTTTAAAATATTCTGAATTCTATAACTCTGTGTCACTGGAAATTATAGGTCTAAATTAAATATTTTTAAATGTTTCTAGATATTGAACTATTTTGAGAAATTTGAATATTCTTGCAAAATCTATCCTTAGTGTTATTTAGAATATAACTGAATATGTTAAGTAATATGTTGTCAAAATTCTGACTATCTGGATCTGCTGAATGTGGCAGAGAGATTGTGATGAACACAATCACAATTCACAACTGAATCTGCTTTACCAGACTCAGACTACATATTGCCTAGAACCATTTTATATTCTTTTCATTCTAATTATATTTCCTATGGTGTAAAGAGCTAAGACACCACAGAAGGTCATGTTTAGGTTAAGGATATAGTTATATAAAGATTGTGATACATGTGTTTCTTTCTCCAAGTCATGGGGAAATCATGAAGGATACTGGCCCCTCTTACATTCTTGGGTAGAAGGCTCCCTCCATCCTTTTGGAAAGGGTAACTCTCTTTCCAAACAGAATATTGATATGAGAATTTTGAGAATTTAATCTACAGAAAGTAAAGATAAGGTATTGTAAATGTTGGTCTGATTAATTGGAAAGTGCTCATTTCTTCATCTGTAGGTAAATTTTCAGTATTATTATTTTTTTGTCTGGCTAAAATATTTTTAAGGGCAGATTGTTAAAGAATATATCAGCATAGTAATACTTTCATGGCAAGTTGTTGCTAATTCTGTGGCAATTTTAAATTTTTTATTTGCAACAGAGCATCCAGTCTAAAGCAATCTGATCTGTTGGTTATCATTTTAGCTAGAACATGTGGTTCTAATTTACGTGGACCGAGTGGCATTATCACGTCACCGAATTATCCAGTTCAATATGAAGACAATGCACACTGTGTGTGGGTCATTACAACAACTGACCCAGAAAAGGTATGTTTTTTCTCTTGTCTCAAGTGAAACAATAGAGTTTTGGATTTGTCTTTAAAAGATTTCGTATATATTTGCATAAATGCACAAACACATGCAAGCCTGTATGTTTATTTAAACACAAAAAGGAACAGGGTAGAGTTGTTACAAAAATACACTGGGAAATAGAGGGAAAAAAGTAGCATATATGAAAATGTCCACTCAGAGTAATAGGTCTAACTTAAAATTTTCAAGCTTGAAATGTATTTTTTAATGAAATACAGAAAATCATAATCAAAATTCTACATTGGTAAATGAGTTAAAAGTGAATTTTTCAGGTTGTGTCTTGATACTTAATCACTGTTGAATCTTAACATAAGATTTCTTGACGTAAAGACTGGACATTACATGTAACTGTTTTGATAGTCAGTTATTTTGCTACCTACATAATTTCTTTTCAATCCACTGTTTTCAAGCAATGATTCTTAAAACATAACTATGAATAAGCTTTCTAGTTATGCATAAGATAGTGGTCATAACAGAGTATTTTTGCTGTTCTTCTACAAAATCAGTGAAGGAAGGAGACCTCCTACCTACAGGGGAAAAAAAAACCCCAAAACTTCACTTATATTGTACTTCTGTGTAATAAAATGCTGAACAAATAAATTACATTAGGTCAGGGAATGTACAGTCTATATATGCTTTCATAATTACAAAACTTCTTGTGCAGCTTTTTGAAAAATATATTTTTGACTTCTTTAAAGTAGCTAAGGAAAAAATGTTTATCTTACCGTAAATAAGTGAAAATGTTTAGCTGCAGAAAAGATAAATTTGCTGCATGCTTTCATAGCATACTTTTGCAATTTAAATACTGTTGCTTTGTGAAATTAATTAGGTTCCCTTTTTTAAAGAGGATTCAGTGTGGCTGAGTATATGTATTCAGGAAAAACAGGCTAAAGTACAAAACTACAATATTGAGAAAGATTTTACTGTAGTGGTTCTTCTTGCTTTTATTTACAACTATTATTTAGAAAACTGTTATATTTTATTTAGAATAGCCATTAGATGTGTATATTTCTCCAGGAAGGCCTTTAAAATAATTGCATTTTATAGAAATCATTAAATTACTTTGCATTTTTAAATATAGAAAAGCATTTATATTATGGAAAATGTCTGAAAATTTAATCTACTCAAATTTATAATCAGTAGAGTGTTATCTTGTCAATTTTGCAAAACAGTATATTTTTTTAAGAGAAAAAGTAAATGTGCATTAAAAAAAAAAGTTAAATTCCCGCTAATAGAAGATAGTGTTGGCATCAATGCTTTCTTTATTCAGTAAATTTTATTTCTTTTCCTTGAGTTTTCAGGAATTTAATTAAGCAGTGTTTTTCATATTTATAATAAAATGAAAGTAGTTTAACTGTAATGATAGAAAAATTGGTACTGACTATGCTACTCAAGTGTCCAGTGTATATTTTCTGTGGAGACTCAGACTTACCTATGAAAAACCTCAAACACTCATCTACCACACTAATGCACAAGTTCTCTTCATTCACACAATGTATCTTTCTCAGTGAATTCAGAATTTTAGTAGTGCAGAGCTTAATGAGATTGGTGTGGATTGATTAATTTATTATTATGTTCACTGGACTTGAAAAAACACTAATCATAAGAAGTGTTCTATGGGCAAGTTTCTAGTTCATTAGACACAAAAAATACACAGGAGGAATTGCACAGCCAGACAGATAAATTATGTTCAAAATCAAGAGGTCTGAGTGAACACTAGGAGCTTTCACCCAGAAAAAAACCCTCACTTGTTACATCCAGCTGTGTGGAAGCTAAAGAGACACACTAACAGGCACTGATAATCACAGCATGAGAAAAAGAGGCTTTTAAGTCTTTAAGTCTTTAATTTTTGACAGGGTGGGCAATATTGAATGAGTTGTCTTTTTCTTGAACTTGGGTTTGTCTAGCAGAGGAACCAAGGAAGAATTTTCTTAATTTGATGTCTCTTGGAAAGAGTGTAGTTGTTTTAGGACCATGATGACTGTAAATTTGAAGTCTTAAAATCACACTTATTTAAGGCTTACAGTAGCATTAGGTTGCTTTCACACAAAGTCTGCATCATCTTTATCAGTATTGGGATTTCTGTCCTCAAACAACTGCATCTGGAGTTAACACACCCTTTCAGTTAATAAAAGATGTGAAAGAAAATCCTTTTACTTTACAGATTATCTGGTTAAAAGGAATCCTACTTCTTTAAAAAAAAAATCTTGCTAGAATTTTGAAATCTATGAACTTTAAAAAAATCAGTTACTGGAATAATTTTCAGGTTTCCAAAACAATGAAATTATTTTTAGATACACTGAATGTTTTGCATATTTTCACCCTTGACTTTTCTTGGAGTTATGAATGACAGAACTCTTGAAAATTGAACTGTGTATTGAAGGTCTGATTTTTAAATTACTTTGAGAAATCTACTCTTTTGACTTGCAGATTTTAAAACACTTATCAGAATGCTTAGGGTCCTGTTGACTTTCTTTTCCAAGGAGGCAGACAGCTCATGACATGTTGTTACTCTGTATGTTAAATTACTTTTGACTTACTCTAAAAAGTGAATTTGTGGAATTTATCAGGTTAGTTTGAAAATAGAATTTTACAAGATAAGATAGTGTTTTCTCTTAACACAACATTCAGTGTAGTTTGAAGAGGATAATGCAGTTAAAAATGTTTCCTAGGAGGTTTCCTTCCCAAAAAAACCACTCTCCCCAAAAATAACCCAAAGAAAACCAAAATCAACCAAACAAAAAAACCCCAAGAAAACAAAACGAACAAACAAACAACACTCAAAAAAACCCATCCCAAAAGCACAATAAGCTGGAATATTTTAATTTTTGAAATTTTTTTAAATGGACACATTTTCCAAATTTTGCATTCCAGTGCTGGTGTGGGGGAAGATTTTTAATGCCAACTCAAAATGAAAACAAATTTCAATATCCTATAGAGACAGTAGCATAGTCCCAGGTTTTAGCCAACTATATGAAGATTATTCATAACATACTATTTAAACATTTAACTAACATTTTTAGTTAAATGTTTTTCTAAGAGTTATTTGACTTTTTCTGAGCAACATAGAAATCTAAATTTGAGTCTTCTCTTGTTCAAAGGAATTCCTGCTTATTATGAAGAGTTTCTTCCCTAATCATTTATTTGTTTCCTCTTGATCCCACTATTGTAGCTTTTGATCGGCATCCTACTGAGTCATTTATTAGACTTTTAGTACTTGGAAATACAACTTTATGGTGCTCTTCTGACTGTGTCAAGTACATGCTGTAACCATTGTTTTAGTTCTTCTGTTATGCAGTTTCTCGGCTTTCTAGAGTCAGTTACTTTGAAGTCTTTTGATGCGTTCTCTTTACTCTTTCTTACTGTTTGTACAGTCTTGTTAGATTATGTACTAACCATGCCTCTATCCCATGCTGTTTCAATTCCTTCTCCAGACTGTGGATACTTACTGCCTTGGATTTCCTGCTGCTTTTACTATTTCATGGTAACATTGCAAGGGCTCCATTTTTCAGCCCTGGTGTCTTTTGGATGGCAAGATTTGTTGCATTATTTCATTGTTGCTTCAGCAAAGATACCTAATTTTGCCCAATACTTTCCTGAGGTTCCTTATTGCAGTATAGTAATTGTGCTATGGGCTGCAATATTGCTAAGTTCAATGATCTGGTAAATAAAGACTGGTTCCAAATTACAGGGTTTTTTTTTGAAGGAAGCATTTTCTGCACCATACAAAGCACAGATATATTAATTATTTGCTTAAGCCTAGGAACTTCATTCTGTACAAAGTAAAAGTTATTCACTACAATTGCCACAACTAAAGACATTGAAATTACTTGTAGTGAGAGTGGGAAACTTCACATACAATTTTATGTGTCTGAGCTCTCTGGTATTTGTATAAAGTTGGATTATGCCTCAATATGTTGGTATAAAAATATGTTAGCATAAAATGGTAATTCTGATCAATTGCCTTTCAAAGCACATAGCTGAGGAACTTCAAGACAACATTTTTATTCCGGAAATCTTTGCCCAGTTCACACCTGAGGAATTCACATACTGTTACAATGGATTTTGAGATAATTTATTTTAAGATAATTCCTTCTTGCAATATGCTCTAAAAGAGCAGTCTAACTAGGTAACATATGATAATATCCAGGGATTTTGAGTAAGATTATCGTGCTGATTCATGGATTGTTTCAAAAGTTTGTGGTAGCTCAGATACAATCTTTTATTGACACTGGTCTTCCATGTAAGTATATTATGCATATATAATTCTCTGCAATAAATTCAGAGCCTGTGTTTAGTTCAATTAGGAGGCTTAATATTAGAGTGGTATTTTTGAAAATATGCCCTTAAATTGTTCATTTCTTCAAAGTTTCGTTTTAGACAAAGCTCCTGTCCCTCCAACACATGAAAGAAGAACCTGCAGTGTAACTATACTCTGACTGGGGAAGAATCTTTTGCTGAGCACCAGATAACTCATCCCTAAGAGATTATTACCATAACCCTAACAAAATTGATTTTTATCTGTAGAATTTATCCTCTCTTACTCTATGTCAGTGTTTAAGTTGCAGACAT
This sequence comes from Poecile atricapillus, assembly GCF_030490865.1. Lineage (NCBI taxonomy): Eukaryota > Metazoa > Chordata > Aves > Passeriformes > Paridae > Poecile > Poecile atricapillus. The sequence goes on along the minus strand of NC_081251.1, from coordinate 22,326,797 downwards.
CTTGAGGATAAAAAATATGTAGATCTAAGAACTACTTTTACTAAACTTTTGTGTATTCATGGCAATGTACAACTTCATGTTAGTGATTTATTCAATTACCATTTCACAATTATTAGGATTGATTTAATCGAGTGAAGGCCAGTCATTGTGAATTTAGGATTGCCTCATCTGTACATCTTGTGCCATCTAGATTGTACAAATACAGTAACACCTTTCTGAAAGAGCTATAGTCAGTAGAGTCAAAACAGTGCTTCACTTCCTCCTAAAGCAAAAGCAGTCCACTAGAGGCTGAGCAACTAAATCAATGCTGGACTTTGCTTGCTCTTACTGTATCAGAACCAAAGGGGATTTAGATATTGAAAATTTCAGACTGCAAGGTTTAGTATATACATGATGGTGTGGAAGAAAGCGTGCTACTTTAGATGAAGGATATCCCACACAGATTGAATGCGAAGGTTCCCATAATGTCCCATAATATGCTGAATGAAATAACATAACTTTGCACTGGGGTTATACCAGATTTAAGTAAAACTGTTGAAGAAAATGTCTTCTACATTAATAAGTCTATTTCTGAGACTGATCCTTTTGGTGAAACTGATGAACCCAAATCAAAATCACTTTCTATATTGAGTTTAGATGTCTCATTTGAGCATTAATTACAAGAAATTTTGACTCTTGTTTTTTTCAAAAACAAGGGGGGTAATGATGGAAGACAGATGCATGGGATCAATATTCATCTCATGATGAAAGCATCCAAGCACAAATTTCCTGCTACTCAGAAAAGCACTGTGTTTCCTGGCTGGCAAGAAAACTAATTGAAGGAGCCTTCTTAATGGCTCTAGTATTATTTCCTGTGGTATTTGCTTTATTTTTCTCAGGCATTCTAAACATTAAGTGCTAAAAACCACCAAACACTCAATTTTTTTCCTTCATAAGGTCATTGTCACAAATAAAGGCTGACAGTTATTATTTCTTATTACTTATTTTCCCTCTGACCTTCTTTCCATGCTGTTTTTGAGCAAAAGAGACTAACTACTGAGCCTTATCTGTCTTCAGTATCTCATATTTGCTTTCAGGATATCAGCTAGATTCACACTACTGAGATTTAGCTGTAGGGTGTGAATTTTATGAGACTCATATTGATCTAAGTATGACATATTGAGCTGGAAATGGCAGTTTAGGGGAAAAAACAACCAGAAAGACTTCTGGAAAGGAACTATAGAAGCATATGCATGAAAGAATGGAAAAGCTGAAGAAGGAGACTTAGTATATTTGCTGTGATATTTTCTTTGATTTTACAATAAGTCCTTAATTCAGGCAAGCAGTTGGAATGTATTAGATGATAATGCAGTGCTCAAGGCAAACAAAAGTTTCAGTATCCAAAAAAAGTGTCAACAAAAAACCAACAAACAAACCAAAAAACCAAACTTTTTAAGTGATCAAAATATTTTTTGTTAAACACAAAAAGATATGTCATTGTAAAAGTTTTAATGCATAAGTTTTCTCATGTTCTAATACTAGATTGAGGACCCTTTCAAAACAAAGCAAAATGTAATATCTTCACTGTGATATGTTTCTTCTGAATCTGCTTGGGTCAGAATTATATAAATCCATTATTGTGACTCTTTAGTTGAATACTCAATGCAGCAAAAGTATCTACCTTTCTTATAGATACACTTTTCCAGACTGTATTTCTGAAAATTTCATTATTTTTGTCTATGTCTTGCAAAACAAAAGGTTATTCCTCTTTTTTTCTTCCTTTATTTTATAGCTAAAACAGTCCCCTATCCAAAAAATAAACCCACTCCCCCACAAAAATGACTGCCTTTTTGTTTTCCAATTTTCAGTGATAGTCTTTCAAGATTAAAAAGTGGGGAAACAAAACTATAAAAAGCATGCACAGCTTCGCTTTCACTATTGGCATTTATTATCCAGCCACTGCCATATATTTACTTCACTTGTTGCTGCACGTTAGGTTTTTGCCTCCAGCTTTTTTCTTAGAGAATATTATTAGCTGCTCATACACTTTAAATTCCTCCACCATTTCCTTCCTCCCCTATGATTTGTCCTTTCATGTTGGTCTGCCTCAGTTTCTTCTTTTTTGCTGTTTTGATCTCTATCAATATATTTTTTCTGGTTTAGCTTTAATCTTTTCTTTATTTTCACTTTATATACTTTCAGAAAGCAAAAGATTTGTATGCAGTGTTCAAATGTAGAATCCTAATGTTTTTCTTCATTTAAATGGAACTTAAAAAATAAAAAAAGAATGGTCAGCTGAAATGTTAACTTTTAATTTTAACCAGAACAAAGCAATAATTTTTTTATTCATAGCTTCTTAATGTAATTAAAATACTATTCAGCATAACAATGTACCAGTTGGTGTTGTGACATATTATTCCACACACACAAAAAAAATCTACACTCAATTTCTTCGTAGTAAAAGGGATTCAGACAACTTTATTAAGCAGAGAATTAATTAGGCTTCCTCAGCCACTGTTGAATATACATTAAATATACCTAAATATGAGACTTTCTTTCCACATAGTATAGAATTCAAATCAATGTATTTGTTATTACTGCTGAACATATATGCACATGCAAATAAACACTGGAATCTTTTGCTTGCACAATACAAATATATAAATAGAGCAACAAGAAATCATTACTATTGTCTCATTTAATTCAGGTTTGGTTTTTTTCTGACAGGAAGTACTCCTTACAGATTTGCATCAAATGAGAACATTTTGGCACTCTGTTAATAAAATCCTACAATTAAATCTCCACTTAGTTTTCTTGCCTTTTTTGTTCTACAAAGTTATTTGTAATTCCCTTGATAAGAACTACTAGGTTTTTCACTGTTAAATTTTCATCTTTGTAAATTAAAAGTATCAAGGTTTTCATGTAGACATTTTTCCCATTTTTCCTTGAGTGTCTGCAACTAATGATAATATATCATACCTGAAAAATGTCCTTTAATATTTTGCTCATATTCCTTTTTTTCCCCTGTGCATTATTTTCATTTTGCAAGTATTCTGCATAAAGTATCTTTGTACAGATTCTGTACAACCTGATGGGGTTGGTAATGAGGATGCCATAAACCCACATTTACTGCACAGGGAGGAGGCAAGTGCTACAGAATATTTTACGCTCCTATAGTTTTTTGTTACCTCACAAAACACATTCATTTATGTTGCCTTGGAACATGAGCGGCCGGTGTTCTTTCTCTGTGTTTCTCACCATTTATCTTCACTTGCAGATAATTTTTTAGGTAAATATAAGAAAAAAAATAGCTTAACCTAAAAATACTAGTATTTTCTGATAATTATTACTATCCCAATTACTTTGCTTTGGCACTACTATAGGTTTGGTGTTGGTATCATAGTAAATAGAAACCCACGAGTATTTACATAATACATTTTTTAGGACTTCATTTAATGACCTCACTTTGTTGTAATACTAAACAGAAGCCTCATATTTTTGAGTAAAGAACTACTGTACAGAGTAATAAATGGAGGACCAAATTATTAGTAAGATGTGAGAATTGCATATTTCAGAAAAAATATTGTTAAATGGGGAAGATAGATGTAATTCTATGTATTGGAATTTTTACTTAGTCTTGAACTATAAGAGGCTTTGTAGTAAGTTATGATAGAATGAAAAGGTTTTCAAAGTGTCACGTGGCAAATTAGCCCTACAGAGGCTGATTTGATAGCTGAGATAGCATTGGAAAAGCAAACTTCAAGGGCGCCTCCATAATTTAAAGCGTTTAAGTGCACTGCCTAAATTAATTTTTACTTCCTTAGGGTTTTTTTATTGTCAAAGTGAACTCCTCAAATGGTATTGTAGCCCATTTAAGGTGAAATTTTTCTTGTGGCTTTCATTAAGTAAAGAAAAGCTGGAATGTTCAATGCTTAATGTGACATGTGGACAATGAATTCATAAATGTAAAATATGTATTATATATATATATATATGTTTGAAAGGGTTCTAATGTCTAAAAAAGTAATGTTTTTAAATTTTGGAAATTTGAATTAAGAATTTTGATGGGAGTTGTTTAGAAAACACAAAATGGCAGAAAAATTTGATGCTACTTTAATGTTAACAGAGACAAAAGCTTCAGTCTTAAAGTGTGATCTCATCAAGAATCAAGGCAGGCAGGCATTAATACACCTGCTGTATATTGTGAAAGGATTAACATAGATTAACATGATGATTTGTCAGTTACTTGATCCAAGAAAGATGTGGATAGACTTGTAAGTTAGAAAAAAAAGCAATGGTTCAGTACTTGGTGGATTTAGAAAAATAATTAAGAAGCACCACCATAGCCAAACCTAAGAACCTTTTCCTTACTGTTCTCAGCTTCAGTTGACCTGCTGTGAGCATTGAGTATTTGAGCACTGATTTGATCAACAGTATAGGTAAAAGGCTCTTTACACAATCTTTTAAACACAGCTTTCAATTTAGCAGGTAATGTTTAAAACCCCTTGGAGTTTATGAGCCTTAGGGTCTATATCAGTCAGTCACATGTCTATGTGTAAGTCCTTTTATTAAGAATTCTAACTTGTTTAATAGCTAATCCTTGCAACAGTATGTAGAACAAAAGTTTAACTACCCTTTTAAAATATGCCCTTATATGTTTCTAAAAATATAACCCATAAAGTTAAAAGTGAAAATAGGCTTTACACATCAGATCTACAAGTGCTAAATGCTAATTTACTGTACTAGAAAATAATAAGTGCTTGTTTATCACATCTTCAGTCATTACTCTGCCTCTGCAGAATTTTTTTTGCATTAAATCCCTGTTTTCATTAGCAAGTAACCTATTTAATATTTTTATTTTTTCTCATTCCTCATATTTTCCAATAATGTTATGAGATAGATCTTGCAGGGAAAATGCTGAGCTCCATTACCGTGTCATTTCTGCATCCAGGGGAAGAATGGCTTAGACAGAGATTGTCAGGTTGGCCAGACTTTTTCATGCAGCAATCATCTCAACATTTTACTATTAATTTATTTAATAGTTGTTATCAGTATTTCAGGCTCACTGAAAAGGTAAAAAGTGAAGAGTTCTTCTGTAAAGAGACCATAGAAGAGTGCTGGCTAGAGGGCCAGGAACCCTGTATTTTTCTGTGCTGTCACACTGCCTTCATGATGGAATTGAGCAGTATAAACCAGTTCCTGAAACACTGTTTAATCATAATGTCACAAAAGAAGAACAATTTCACAAAGCCAGAGGAGAGTACATTCATATCATAAATGCAAATGAAGCAAAAGATATAATGCCACTGCAGGTTTGCTTCCTATTCTTGTTAAGATTTTGGATTTATTTATTTATGCCAGATGTGTTGCATATTTATTTTTTTTTTAAGACTTTATGCCTTAAACTGAATAGTTTATCTCTGTATAATTTTTTGATTATAGGCCTGGCTATTTTATTTTCGTGTTTCCAGGAAAAAGTAGATATCTTCACAGAATCACAGAATCATTGAATATTGTCAGTAAGAAGGGATCCCCAAGGATCCAACTCCCAGCTCTGCTCAACACCATCCCCAAGAGTGACACCAGCTGCCCAAGGGCACTGTCTAAATGCTTCTTTAGCTCTGTCAGGCTTGGTGCTGTGACCACTTCCCTGGGGAGCCTGTTCCAGTCTCCAACCACCCTGTGGGTGAGGAACATCTTCCTGATACCCAACTTCAGGCCATTCCCTCAGGTCCTGTCACTGTCACCACAGAGAAGAGATCAGTGCCTGCCCCTCCTCCTCCCCTCACAAGAAGCTGTAACTGCAGTGAGGTCTCCCCTCAGTCTCCTCCAGGCTGAACAGACCAAGTGCCCTCAGCTGCTCCTCATACGGCTTCCCCTCAAGGCCCTTCACCATCTTTGTTGTCCTCCTTTGGACTCTCTCTAATAGATTACTATATTTTTTACATTGTGGTGTCCAAAATGGCACACAGTATTCAAGGTGAAGCCTCATCCATGCAGAGCAGAGAGGAATGATTGGGCAGAAGAATCTCCCTTTTCAAAATTTTAAATGTGATGACCCTGTGTGGATTTTATACATTAGATGTGATCTGAGTCAGAATAAATTGGTGATATTGCAGAAATTGTACCTTCACATAGATCAGGAGGAGCTTAGTCAAATTCTCTGTGGAAAAAAAGAAGAGATTTTTGATCAGGTTCTTGGAAATAAAGCAAAAATAAATTAAAATAAAAATTAACAAATATCAGTAGGAAATCTTAGTGTGATTCTATACTAATTATGATTCTTGTTTTCTGCATTTTTATTGTTTGAAGAGAAAACTGGTTGTTGTATTTATGATATTTGGTTAAATGAAAAGTAGTGTTATTTGCTATATGGTAGAATTTCAGTAAATTCATAAGTAAAAACAAATCTGTGTTCAAAAATATTCCAACATTTTTTTGGAATTCCAGCATTATTTTTTCCAATGTTGCATGCATTTCAAGGAGACATGTACTGTCTCCATTAAGTGTGTACTGGTATATAGTGTTAATTTTATACATAAATACAATATGGCAAGTCCTAATTATTCAAAGAATCATGGAATCATTTAGATTTGAAAAGACCTTTAAGATCTTTAAGTCCAACCATTAACCCAGCACTGCCAAGCCTACCCCTAATCCATGTCTCTAAGCACCACATCTACACATCTTTAAATGCCTCCAGGAATGCTAATTCGACCACATGTCTGGGCAGCCTGGTCAAATCCTCACCCTTTCAGTGAAAGAATTTTTCCTAATATTCAATCAAAATCTCACCTGGCACAACTTGAGGCCTTTTCTTCTTGTACTATGGCTTGTTACCTGGGAGATCAACCCCCATCTGGCCACAACTTCCTTTCAAGTAGTTGTAGAGAGTGATAAGGTCTCCTCTGAGCCTCATTTTATCCAGACTAAACAACTCCAGCTCCCTCAGCCATTCCTCATTAGATGTTGACACATGTAATGACAAGTAATAACCTTTGTGCATGACAAAATTTCTTAAAATTTACTGCTAGTTTCTTTTATATAAAAGCTATATGCAATGGAGGAATCTAAAATGTTGTATGAAATTTCACATCCGATCAAATTATCTTTTCAAAAAAAACCTGACAGTTGAGATAAAACAAATTCAATAATAAATCTCAATTTTTTAAAGATCATAGATGAATTACCTCTTATTTAATAATTGGAGTCTATTTTCTTTCACTTTCCATTTAATGAACTCTATTGATTTAAAGGATAAACAAGGTCTATTTTGTTAAAACATTTTTAGTGTTTTTTATTAATTGTATAGTGTAGCCTAAAACTCATGTATTTCCCAGCTTGTTTTATTAGTCTCTGGGTGCTCAGGTACACAGACTTTAATCAGTGTTTATATCACAAAACAATATACTGATTTGGTCTTCAGAGAAGTGGGGCATCCTCTTCTTGATTACCAGTTGTAAATTGTTTAAGTGGTTAATGTATCTGCCTGAAACTGTTCCCACATTTGTGCCCTCAAAAGCCTTTTCTTTGCCTGTTTCATCATGCCTTAGAGCTGTATGGTAACACCTCTATTGTATTAAAGGAAGCAGAATATTAAGATCTGTGTAGTAGTTCCTCTGATGCACATAGGAGGGAACCACTGGACAAGTTCCTACCTTAGGAAAGGTGCATGGTGAAGAAGCTTCTTTTCCAGGACATGGGATTTTTTTCATTTAATTAATTTCTTACAATTGTCTTGCTGAGAAAAGGGAAAATAGAGCCTTAAGCATCTCTGGCAGTTTACTGTGTAAAAATTAAAATCACAGTGGGGGTCATTATGCCTTTTGAGATTTTCATGCCTTTTCATGCCAGAAAAAAGAAGCACCTGTTATGATGATCATCCCTTTCCTTTTGAGATGACAGGTAAGAAGACAGATTTCACAGCATGGTTTTCCTCTTCATCCCCATCAGTGGTAACTTTCCTCATTACAACTAAAGGAAATATTTTTAACCTAGTGCCAAGCTTAGTAATTTAAATAAGTTATCACTGGAACATAATTTGCTTACTGATATTTCTGAAATATGTGTAAGCAAAGACCTATGCACCATGGTACTCAGGACTGAAGTGAGGCATAAACAGAAGTCTCACTGCAAGAATGAGAGGTCGGTCGCTCTAGTTGCTATGAAAATTTAAACTGGAGACCAGCTATTGAGAGAATTTCACCTTTTTGCCTGAGGAAGAAAACTTGGGAGAAGTTTATTCATTGCTAAGCAGTTCTCATTTTAAATTTGGTATTGAAATGGGTGGAAGATGATGAAAAATTATGTAAAATGTGAAGTTTGAAGCTGTGAAAATTTATATTTCTTTCTGGACTCCAAGATTGAGTCTTCTCTTATCGCTGTCCTATTTTGCACAGCACAAGACCTCTCTTTTGATGGAGTTCACAGACTGTGATGGAGAGTTTCGTCCATGCAGATTTTAGCCTCTCTGCAGATGTCATTCTTCTAAGCAGTGTTCTCCATAGTTATTGATTAGCATAAGTACCTGGCAACAAATACAAGTGAAGAAGATAAGAAAATCTAATTTATTTATTTATTCAATCAATATCCAGAAGTCTCTAGAAGGAAAATCTAGGGATTTTAAGATGAAAAACACATTGTCTGTTTAGCAGCTTTCTTAACTTCACAGGTACATCTTGCAGAAACTTGCATCTGCAGAGCATGACCAGAATCTCAGCAGGTGGGAAAATGAAAGGGAGATAGGGCAAGATCCAAGTAGCGCCTCCAGTTGTCCTAAGAGAATAAATTAGGCTATGCTTACATTAGCATTAGCAGTACAGTGCACCACAAGCAGCTTTATACTGCAAAACAATTAATGAGTGCTAAGGGCATGAGGTTCGCACTGTGTATATTTCAGAGGTTTTTTCTGTGGTCTGTTTCTGCTTTAGACTGAATGCCCAATACTGGCTGGAGAGCATCCTCCATCTTACTTTTATGTAAAAAGAGATGAACCTATCTGCTTTGAGACTGCTCTGTGATGCAAATCAAAGCACAGTAAGAGCAGATGACTGGAGATTGTTTCTGAAGTGCACCCTTGATCAAAGCCTTGAAGTGAATGTATTTTTAATCTCCTGGTACAACCATCATAACACACAGAAAAGCCTGACATTTGCAGACACTTTTTACATGCAGGATTTTATTGGGTCAACGGACAAACAAATGAAGACTCAGAAATGTCCTTTTAAGATTTTATATTATCTTCATGAAATTCAAATACAAATCCCACGCAACAAAGTAGTTTCAGAACCTGCTTTATTCAGGACATTGCCTATAATGAATATATTCTTGCTACCCCCTAGTTGTTTGTTGGTTCATTTAGTTGTTTTTTTTTCCAAGGCAAAAAAGGCATTTAGGTAGAGAATGCACATTGGCAGAGTATATGTGTCATGCTTTAATTCAGTCTTTCACACTATTAACATAATTCTTAGTATTGTTCTGTGTTATCAGACTGTTAACAGCATTCTAAATGATCATTCTTTTTATTTGTAACTTTTGAAGTATTTTATGTAATAAGGTGATTGTAAAGAGACTTACAGGTATATTATATTTGCCTTACAGTATCTTTCAGAAAAAGGTATTGCGTGCATGCTATTACATATATACAAATCTATGTGTAGAAAACGAAATGCTTAATCATTTTTTTTCTACATTATCCAGTTATTAACTCTGTCGAATTAGCAGCCTTTCTGCTCTGATGTTATCTAAATATGTGTTCATTTTTTCATCAAACAACTATAATTAAGGAAAGCTGCACAGTAATTCCTGAAAATCTGCCCTGAAACAGATATCTCACTGCCAGTCTGAATAACTCTTTTAACTATATTTAAAACAGTGAGAGATCAATTACCTGAAGCACCTTTAGACACAAATGGGTAAAGATCCACATTCAGATGTTTTAGAGCACATTTCAATTACTGCAACACAGACTTCTTAACCTTAAGTAATCCTTCTTGGCCTCCAGCTTCTGCGTCAGTAAATTGTGGACCTCTCACAGTTTCTGTATCTCCAGGCAATGTGAGGATTTTTCCTTACACTTTCAAATTATTTCAAATGGTTACACTAGTCAACTGTTTAGATTTATACTGAATTCCAGCTCTAGTACTGATTTATGCAACAAATTTCTATTTACTTAAAAAAATTATTTTTTTTTCCTTCTAAAAATGAGATTTAAAAAATTGCTTTACAGATCTTTTGGACATGTCTCATTTCAGTGCAATTATTTGAGTTTGAACAATATCCATACATCTACAATTACAAGAAGAATCAGAAGGACAATCCAGGGAACCATAGACCTGTCAGTGTGACCTTGGTACCAGGAAAGTTTATGGAGCAGATCATCTTGAGTGCTATAACACAGCACTGACAGAACAGGGGTTTATGAAGGGCAGGTCCTGCTTAACCAACCTGCTCTCCTTTTTTGGCAAGGTGGTAGTAGATGAGGGAAAGACTGTGGATATTTTTTATCCAGCCTTTGACACAATCTTCCACAGCATTCTCCTGGAGAAACTCACTGCTCATGGCTTGGATGGGTATGCTCTTTCCCGGGAGAAAAACTTGCTTGATGTCTGGGCCCAAAGTGATTTGAACTAAAACCAGTTGGTGGCCAGTCATTAGTGTTTCCCAGGACTCTGTATTGGGGGTGGTCCTGTTTAATAGCCTTATCAACAATATGGATGAGGGGATTGAGTGCACCCTCAGACAGTTTGCGGATGGCATCAAGTAGGGTGGAAGTGTTGGTCTGCTGTGGGGTAGGAAAGATCTATCTAGAAAGATCTACCCTAGAAAGACCTGGGGTTTGTCCACATCTAGAGGGATCTGGACCAGCTGGATTAATGAACTAAGGACAACTGCATGAGGTACAAGGTGAAGTGCCAGGTTCTACCCTTGGTTCACAAAGCCCAATGTAATACTACAGCTTGGGGGCAGAGTGTCAGGAAAGCTGCCTGGCAGCAAAGGAGCTGGGGGTTCTGGTAGGCAGCTGGCTGAGCATGACCCAACATATGCCCAGGTGGCCAGGAAGGCAGTGACATTCTGGCCTGTGTCGGCAGTAGTGTGGCCAGCAGGAGCAGGGCAGGGATTGTCCCCCTGTACTGGGCACTGCTGAGGCCACACCTGGAGTGCTGTGTCCAGTTCTGGGCCCCTCACTGTGAGAAAGACACTGAGGGGCTGGAGCGAGTCCAGGGAAGGGCAGCGGAGCTGGGGAAGGGTCTGGGGCACGAGTCCTGTGAGGAGCAGCTGAGGGAGCTGGGGGTGTTCAGCCTGGAGAAGACTAAGACTTACTCTCCAAGTACCTGAAAGGAAGTTGTAGCAAGATGGGGGTCAATACTTTCTGCCATATCTGAAGGGAAGGGACAAGAGGAAATTACCTGAAGTTGTAACAGGGAAGGTGTAGTTTAGATATTAAAAAAAAAAAAAAAAAAAAAAAAAAAAATCACTTCAAGGGTGTTTAGGATTTAGAATAAGTTGCCCAGGAACGTGGTAGAGTCTGGAAGTGTTCAAGAGGTGCCAGGATGTGGCACCCGGGGATGTTGTTTTTAGGGTGATTATTTAGGGGTTGGTGCTAGACAACATAACTGTTGTACTAAGTGACCTCGAGAAACACTTGTGTGGTCATTTTTACTTGGTTACTTCTTTTCTTTTGTCACTTTATGAGTTCTGTGGATTTGCCAACCATATCTGTCTCTGAATTCTTGTTTCAAAGATAATCACTGAAGAATTCTTTTATAAACTTGTATGAGCACTTTAGCTTTGAAACATTTTGGATTGCATCTATGTTGGTAAGGGACTATGTTTTCAATATAATTAGTTTTAATCTATTTTTTTTTTTAATTAGGAAAATCAAAATACAGTTCCTGAATTTGGTTTACAATAATGTGGTAAAATAATGAGTGAGGTGGCATTTTTATTACCGTGCTAGTTTTATGGTATTAGCGATTAGTATAATCACTTGAAATATAATAAGCTTTATAATTCTAGCTGTACCTACACTGAGCCAGGGAATGGATCAGATTACTTTCAGAGGTCACTTGCAACCTAAATAATTCTCCGATTAATCAAAGTTATTTCAACATTGGGAATATTTTATGTGTTCATATATGTATTTCTCTGGTACTAGACATTCACTTCCGCTCCATCTGACATAGGACTGATAACTATGTTGGTGGCATTTAAAGTATAACAGTGTTTATAGACAATTTTAAAGAAATTGGAGCTTTCCATTTAAGCCTTGTGTAATGCTAATTATAATTCCTGGAGGTATGTGATTATATGAACAGAAGTTTGAAAAAGAAGGGCCAGAAAAAAGTATTTTTTACAAGTTTTAAGAAAATTTTACAATAAAAGAATGATATTATACATGAACTGTAATTCTTCCTTGTAAATATCTCACTGAGTTTATCACTAGTATTTGGACTTAATTGTGTCTGGTCTTTTCCTTGCTCAAACAGTTAAGAAATGAGTACTTAAAAATCAAGAATATATTTAAAATAATAAATTAATATTTTTATTCTAGAAAGTCATTTTATTCTAGAAAGTTATTCTAGAAATACATTAGAGTAATTCAAATTATTTAATATTCACAAACACAAAGAATAATAAGGTCCATTTATTTTTAAAAATATATGATAGCTTTAATAGACATGAGTAATAGTTATAGATATGGATTGAATATTTAAATATTGTATTCAGCTTTTATTTCAAGTTCACTTTTGGACAGCTTCATCACATGGGGATCAAAGATTTGTGTAGTGTTTTTGACCCTTCTAATGTTGCTCCAACATATCATTTTATTGTGAATAACTAAATGTCAGTTTGAAATATAATTAATTCACTTCACTTTCAAGAAATACCCTGCCTTCCTCTTGTGCTTGAATAAGACACAGAAAAAAATTCTAATATTGAAGATATAGTCATAGCTGTCAACCATTAGGGCAGTGATCTACTACTGTTACTACTACGACTATTATTTTCTTTATTGAGATTTGTACATGTTAGTGTCTAAAAACTTTCAAAATTATACAGATCAAGTTTTTACTTTTTTTCCCCCACTTTTCTGTGGCATTAGAATTCAGAGAACCTGTAGTTTGTTTCACAAAATAGTGATTGAAATTCAAAAATCCTGAGGAAATCTTCATTGGAGTTGTAAGCTGAATCCTAGTGTCTCCACCTGAGACAGGAAACAAAGCACTCTGTATATGCCTTGTAATTCATGGAAATCTACTGGCAGCTATTGACTGGTGGAATTTGAATCAGATTCAATGAAACAAACAGAAAAAAAAAATGGATATTACTGACACTCAGAATACTGATCTCTCTGACAAAAGTACAACTTTTTTGGTGCAGTGTATAAATGCTAATATCACAGTCCAAAGGTCCCCAATGAGCCATAATGGCAGAATTAATCTCCATGAGACATTTTCTCAGACTTTCTACATATTCATATTTGCCCTTGGTTCATGTTTTTAGATTATCTTTGCAATCACAGAATGAAAAATCTTTTTAATAAAAAGAGAGAAGTGCTACTCTGTACAGAAAGAGACAAAAAAAATTCTACAACAAATGTTTTGATTGTAGCACTTTGATTGTAGTATTTTATAATAATGATTGACAGTTTGTAGTAACAGAAACAAAATTGATATATGCTTGTGCTATGATTTTCTAGATAATACAGAATATATTGGAAAATTAAGAAATATTTTATGCTGCCATTTCACACCTTTTTTTTTTTTCTGTGATATGTGTTTCTATGATGTATTTTCCTTAGGAAAAAAATGTTTAAGTTAAATAGAACACCTCATATATTAGCATAAGAAAGACAAAATTGTTCTTTTTGCAGATGCCAGATTGTCTCCAGATTCAAATGTATTTTCATATAAAGTAATATGAAAAACTCCTAAAGAATTAATATGCCAGTAAAGATTTTATTGAAATTATTAGAATATATCTTACTCTCTAAACCTGTCATAGCCTTTTTATGGAGGCACACTATATCCAGATGTAATTCAAGGGGTTTTTTTATTTAGCTAATAAAAATGTCTACCAAATAGACACTGATAGTGATAAGGAGAGAATAAAATAATTTGGAAATGACATTATAGATCTATATTTAGAATTAATAACATTAGGCTAGTCTCAAATGTATTTATTTTTTAGTATTGTTATCTAAATTTGTAATTCATAAAGAGCCTTGTTTTTTTTCTTTTAAAAAGTGATTAAAGGGCAGGAATATAAACAGAAGAAATCTTTTTTATGTCACATCTGCATTTTGAAATATTTCTTAAATAAATTATTACGTGTAAAAATTTCCTGTGATAGATAAGCAAATGTTGAACTTTTAATTAGTATCAGACATATTTTATTTCATTTCACTAAGTCTTACTGGCAGTTTATGTCTCTTAAGAACAGGGAAATGAGAGCTGCACAATAAGGCCATTTTATTAGCAGGTATTCAGTTCTTCCTTTAGTCACAAACTAACTCTTGGTTAAAGCAAGTAATAGTGGAAACCAAACAGAAAGAGAAAGAATTATGGAACTAAACAAAAAAAAATAACTTGACATTCACAATTTTCTCTATTTCTACTCCTTGTTTGTTTTACTAGTTTCTTTTTAATAAGTGTGTAAACAGTTATTTTCTCCTACCGGTAAGATACACATTCTTATAATTTCTTTATTCTTTGTTTAGTTGGATTTTAGGGAGATACAAAGGTTACATATTTATCAGAACTTTGTTGTGCTTGATCGAAATCAGGCACCAGTTCTGTTCTTTCAGAGACAAATTTGAATTATTTTCAGTTTTAATACTGACCAGCTTTGAAAATAATTGCATTGGTCTGCCTCCAGTTTTATTTTATCTTTTAAGAAGGGATAGAGATTAATTTGTGCACAGACTCCTATCTTTGCCAAAGATTTCATATTAGTGTCTTTGCTTTTACCTTTCTTGTGCAGCATATTGTACATTGTCATTAAGGCAGCTTGTAGAAGTTTTGCAGAGCAGAAAACCTGAAATGTAAAAAAAAAACAACCAACCAACCAACCAACCAACCAACCAACCAAAAAACCCTCAAAACTGCTTTGTGTTCAGTTTCCTGGTCACTTGTGGCTGTTGAACAAGAATTAAAATTCTCCTTATGTGCCATATTTCAGTTTACATGATACTTATGTATTTCCTGAAATCTATCACTTTTTAAGACATCTACTAGCCAAGCTATTCAAGTACTTAAGATAACAAAACTCCTTAAAAAAAAAAAAAATTACAGATTTATCATTTTAGTCCAAAAGCATTGTATTGTTGACATTACATCCATTCTATTTTGTCATATTCAGAAACACAAGCTGAGTACTTATATGATTCACACTTTTCCTTCACTTATATTTCTGAAAACTAAATAAAATCAACTATAAATATTTTTTAAAGGAAATAGTTTCTATTTGGTTGATATTTTTCTTGAAGATTCAGGTCAAATTGACACAGCTTTGCAGTTGAAGTCTTATAAATGTTGATTAAAGAGAAAAAATGACTTCCCATCTGTTGCAGACAGATGTATGCTCTTTTAAGGTGTCTTTTTCAGAGAGGTGACTGATGATTTGTGTTCAGCTAGTGCTCTATTATGACATCCAGATCCTCTTCTAGAGAGATGTTATCTGACTAGCTGTCACTCATTCTGTAACTGAGCAGTACATTGCACCTTTCAAAATGTAATGTCCTATTTAATGACACATTTCTTTTATTTTCTTTTTTTTTTCCTTGTAAGGCAATCTTTCCAATTTTTCAAGATCACTTTGCTTTCTAAACCTTTCTACAGTGTATTCACATTCCTTCCCAGTGTAGAAACTTGAATATTAACACACAGTTTAAAAAATGTTTAAATACTTAAAATCTGTAGTTAAAAACACCAACTCCAGATTGAATTTATGACAGTCATTAAGCTTTATTTTTTGTTGTTTTTTTTTTTTTTCCTGAAGAATCAGCAGTTAAGTAATCAGTTATTAGATATCTAACTCATCAAGAAGTTGGACCACTTCAGATGTGGTATCTATTGTGACTGAAACCATAAGGGTACACTGTCTCCAACTTGTTTTGTGTTTTAGACTTGAAACACAAAGTGAAAGTAATTATGTTTTAATAATTTAAGCTTTTTAGCTAGGATCTTAACCAAACTGCATTTCTCATCTAGCTGTGTTCTCTAATACAGCTTACAGTATTGGCATTGCCAGTTTATATATGGCAATGTCAATAATTTTGTTTCATGAGCAGTGTAGAGGTGGGTGGTGCAGGGCAAAGAAAACCAAAGAAAAGCAAAGATTTCATAAAAGAGATTAGCCAAAAGGAGTCCTCTACAAATGTAAATTTTTTATAACAGTTGTTTGGCTCAGGACACAAGTATATGTTAAATGCCTAAAGTCTTTACAAGTTAAATAACTAGACTAATTATTTAAAATATTAATTATTAAAAGGAATAAAGGGAAAGCGGTGATAAACATTTCAATAAGTGACAATAAAAACAAATAGAAATTAAATACAAAGATTAAGTAAAACTTGACTTTTGATTTTGGTTTTAATATAGTGAATTTTTTGTTGGTTTATATTTACAACATCTGGGAAAAACAGGAGCAGAAGTATATTAGGATAAATCAGCTATTCTGATAGATGGCATTAGCTAATATTTTATCATGAATTTTATTATCTGCTTATCACAAATGCCAAATTTGCCAAATGGTATAGATTTACAATAGAGGCAAGTGTGATAGTTCTTATTATAAAGCGTTAAGTCACATCTTAAACAAAAATATAAGTTTATACTTTCCCTCCACTTATTTCTTTCAACTTTTCATGCATTTTCATATCCAAATAATAGGTTACACAGGCAGATCAAGGACCATGACTATGGAATGAGTTTATGCATCTGTTTGTATGTATGCAAATAAAAGAAAAAATTAAGTAGCACATACTGATAATAGGAAAATTTATATTTTCAGATAATAAGTTTTTTAATGGAAAAATCAGGTACTGAAAGTTAATTTCAGCTTCCAAATGTTTTCAGTATGCCACAGCTAGCCAAAATGATTATGATTAAAAGTCCTCTTATTTTCAAAATGCAATCAATCATGTTGTGATAATTATGCTTATGGAATTCATTTAAAACATTTAAGCTATATAATCATGAAGAACAAGAACATATTGACATCTCATTTGGACGGAGCTTTTTAAAAGGTACACCTAGCTGTGTCTTAACTAAGACAAAGGAAAGAGGAAAAACAGTTTTGTGACTAAATGGCAGATTTTGGAGATAAAGGCCAGTTTACAGCTTCTCACATCAGATTAAAAAATGAACTGTGTAGTATGTTTCAAATATGTAGATAATAAGGAGGTTTTACTACAAAGATGGTACCATGATGTTGACTGTAAACTTGTTCTGCTACACAAATACAAGTAAGTAGTCATCACCGTTAATCACAGTACCCAGGAAATTCAAGTAAAGGTTAAGCAATATATATTAGAGAAATACAATAAAATTTCATTTTATAAGGTTGTATCTACTGTTATTTTTAGTATTCCTGATCACAAAATGGTAACTCAGTAAAAAGAAATCAAAATCTTGTACATGGACAAAGAGGAAACACACAGTATGTTTAAGTAAAGTCAAGAATTAATTGTTAGTATAATAGAGACCTTAACAGATAAATTCAATAAAAAATATTGGTATACATCTAATTTTTAGCAAAAAAGAATAGTTCATAGGGAAGTCTCAATATTTACTATATATCGTATATTTTATGTGTATTAGGTACCAGGTTGTTTTTTTTTTTCTCTGTTACCTAGAACCAGTTTTGTCCACTATATTTCTTGACCTGTGGAGAGTGGTTTATAGCTGTGTGGTGTATCTCCTGTAAATAAAAAAAATATCTCTTTCTAATGGAATAACAACTTGCTATAGCCATCTGTATACAATTATGGTTGTACTTTGCAAAGATAAACAAAATTAAACTAGCCATAGAGACCTAGTCATTAAGAGAAACCACCATCATAGAAATGAAGTAAAACAAGGCTGAAACTCCCCACAAGAAAAGTTCAGACAGGGAAAACCTGACAAACACCAGTCCTGAGGTCTTGAAAGTTCAGTGCAAATGCTGAGGCTTGATACTAGGAAGGGCAATACTACATTACAGCACTATCTTGTCACAAGATAGTGGGGAACCAAGGAAGAGCAGTGAAGTTTTTGCAATGGAGAATTAATTACTGACAGAGACTGACTGGGCATTCTAGTGGTGCTTGGGTGTATTGAGACTTATTAATATTGAGCTGTATTTAAACTTACTATGCATATAAGAAAACGTTCACAGTATAAATAAATGACTGGTTTAATGATATTTGCTTGTCTCAGAGCATATATTAAATGGGTGTAAGATTTTGTATGTTACAGCTAAAGGATGACAGCAAGTATTTATTTCTCAGAAAAGAGTCTATGTAAAATATTTTGGAAGGATCACTACATTGTAAAAAATGAACAACCTCCCAAAACTAGTGCAGCTGTTAAACCTATTTGTCTTTCTGCATGCATTATTTGACCATGTGTTAGTGTATATTGACCATGTGGGATTTTTTATTTGTACATGTAGGAAAAACTATTGTGTTTGGTGATACTAATTAGCTATATTGTGAAGTCCAAAACTGGTATCTGCTAAGTGTATCTGAAAATCTATTCCATGTAATATTACACTTTGAGTGTTCACGTCTCAAGTGAGCACTGAGAGAGTTTGCTCAAGGAACAGAGATCTCAGTGGGAAAGAGCAGGTGTGTGTTTTTCAAGGCTTTAACATTCATAAGTGAAATCCAATTACACATCCACAGTGGGTCTGATTCATGCCTGCTTTACATCTTTTCATCTACAGTTACATGTTTTAACAGGCCTGTAATCATCTATGCCTTTAATGACTGTCACACATTTAACCATGTTTCTATTTCAGCTCATCTGAGTGTCAATCTCTTCTAAGATGTAGATGATCTGTATTTTGCATCAACAGGTGATGCATCCTGAGCAGAGTAGGAAACTCATTCCTCTTGTTGCACTCCATATCAAATATCAGTCATAAAAAGATTGTGAGATGTTGAATTAATTGGAAGAAGGTGGGTGGGAAGTCAATACTGTAATCAAATTTCCTATTATAATCTCATTAATTCTGAACCAAAAATGTGCAGGTTTCCCACAGCATCAATCTCACTCAGATGGATATTCTTTCTAGTTTTGTTACAGTCCAACATGATTGTTTGAATTGTCTAAATTTTTTCAGCAACTGAAGAGAAGAGAAAAACTTAATCATTAAAATTTTGCATAATGTCACACACCCTGACACAAAACTTATGTGCTATATGATTACTTGACTTGAATTTCTCAGATGACTGTGACTGATTTTTTTATTTGTTTGGATTTTTATATATGTTGGGGTACATCTGAATTCATAATTTTGTGTTTAATTTGATTTTGTGTTTAATTTGATTTTGTAAAGTTCTGTGATTTCATGTGACTGAAGTAATATTAAAATTCTTTGTACTATGAATATAAAACATTTTGTGACAGGGAATTAATATGTGAAAGACTATTTTCATTTGAGAGCGTATGAATGGAACATCAGAAGATCTAAACATTTTTTGTCTTGTTCTTTATCACTATGTTTCATAGACATTTCACTATTTTTTATAGAAGGGCTTCTCTTCTCTTCTCTTCTCTTCTCTTCTCTTCTCTTCTCTTCTCTTCTTCTCTTCTCTTCTCTTCTCTTCTCTTCTCTTCTCTTCTCTCTCTTCTCTTCTCTTCTCTTCTCTTCTCTTCTCTCTCTTCTCTTCTCTCTCTTCTCTTCTCTTCTCTTCTCTTCTCTTCTCTTCTCTTCTCTTCTCTTCTCTTCTCTTCTCTTCTCTCTCTTCTCTTCTCTTCTCTTCTCTTCTCTTCTCTTCTCTTCTCTTCTCTTCTCTTCTCTTCTCTTCTCTTCTCTTCTCTTTCTCTTCTCTTCTCTTCTCTTCTCTTCTCTTCTCTTCTCTTCTCTTCTCTTCTCTTCTCTTCTCTTCTCTTCTCTTCTCTTCTCTTCTCCTCTCCTCTCCTCTCCTCTTCTCTTCCCTTCCCTTCCCTTCCTTTCTTCCATTCCACCTTTATTATTCTGCCTTTATCTATTCTATACTATCCTATTCTACCCTGTCCTACTCCTAGCCTAGCCTAGCCTATGCCTGGTAATGAAGTTCATATTACATATATTGCTCTAAGTTCTTGTCTTAACACAAAAAAGGTCACCAATATGATATTAAGCATAGAAGACGTCAAAGAACATTTATTCCACTTTAAATTTTATGTTGCTAAAATTACATTTTTCATTTTCATTTCAGGTATTAAAGACTTAATACCATTTCTTGGTCAAATATTAAAATGTGATTTTAGCCTTCAGGGATATTTTGTGATTTTGTTCTGCAGTGCTAGGATACAGATTTATTATTATTATTATTATTATTATTATTATTATTATTATTATTATTATTATTATTATTATTATTATTATTATTAATTTCTCAAGTTCTTTGATACAATGCTGTTATTGTTACTCAAGATAGGTAAGCTTTTTTGAGGAATAAACCTGAACATGATTTATCTAAATGCTTCCCCCAGCCTCCAAAACTGCATTGCAAAGTCTCATTATTCATTTCTTTGTCATAAAATTATATAATGCCAGTGTCAGAATTTATGCTAAATATCAAAAAATGCATTCAGTGTTTATACATTGCTATAGAAACAAAAGAAGAAGTTGCAGGAACATCAGAACACTGCGTTTTTAATTAGCTGAAAAAGGAGAATGGAAATATATAACTCCACCCAAGGTTTTCTGTTTTGCAGGTGTCATTGACATGCATGTCAAATTTGAACTGTTCTTATATCTTAAAAGCTACTTCATTTGGTCACTGGCCCAGCTTGTTTGAAGTATGGCTTACATTGCATTTAATTTTGTAGACAACATGTCTTCATGTTTCTATATCAATAAGAATTTCATCAAGAAAGTAACTGAACACACATCTTATCAGCAAACTAATATTTAAAACAGATTCAAAAGGCTTTGAGGCTTTGAAATCCATCTTTAAGGATACTCTTTTTTCCCCTACAATTTTATTGATAGCACAGTTTACTACTGAGTATTTATTTTTTTTCTGGAGTAAATTATTTATATGTTTTACCCTGATTTAAAGTAAGTCATATATTACTGCAGACAGAAAATTGCATGTGTCCTTAACTACTGTTCTCTTTACATTTTAATGATATTTTTTTACATAATCTCTTCATTGAATATTCATTTCAGATGATGTCTTAGCAAACTGACAGAAGCTGTTCTGTTTACCCATTTATAATTTGAATTAGATCCAAATAATGTCTTCCACTCAGATGTGTTCTTATGGGGCACTATGACCTCCATATTTGAGCAGATTGCTATATCGTTTTGATACTAATGACCAGAGATCATCTTCATTGATTCTGGTATATTTTTTATCAGGGCAAGAACAATGCAGGTCCAGAACAGCTCTACTCAAGTGCTTACAAATTCAAAGGCATAAAATCCAGGTAGACTATAAAGGAATTATGCCTGTAATCATTACAGTCAATCATATTTACCACTTCATCTTAATACATATAAACCTCATGGCACAGGTTGCAAATAAATATATTCGTTATCACTGAGATGCAAGGGAAATTTTAGCATTAGTACAGGATTTAAAAAAGCACATTCAGGTGTGGGAGATTAGATTTTATAGCCAAGGCAGGTAGGCTTTTACTACCAAAAAATCAAATATGTAATTAGGTTTTGTATTGTGCTTTTTATTTTTGGAAATTTAAGCCATGAGAAGCATTGCTGAACAGGGTTCAAAATGTGTGTGCTGTCATCACTATCACTATTTTTATGGCTTTTGGAAGAAAAAGTTTTGTTTTCTCACCATGATCACTAAGACTTGATCAATATGTACTATAGATGAATGCAAATATCTTCATAAGTACTTTTAATAGAAGTAATTTTAATATTTCAATGCTCCCATGTAGTTGTGAGTTGATCTTGTCGGGCTGCCACGTGCCCACCAAGCTTCTTTCTTGCTCCTCCTCCTCCTCATCAAGAAAGGAGGAGAAAATAAGATGAAAAAGCTCATGGGCCAAGGCAAGGATGGGGAGATTGCTCACCAATTAGGCAAAATAGATTCAACTTTGGGAAGATTAATTTTTAATTAAAAGTAGAGTAGGATGGTGAGAAACAACAATACAAACTTTTTCTCAAGTCAAATTCTTCTGCCTTCTTCCTGACTGAATGGTGAAAGGGTGTGGGGAATATGGGCTGCAGTCAATTCATCAACAACCACTTCTTCACACACTTCCCACAGGCTGCAGTTTATGGTTCCTTTCCTTTTTATTATTTCATGTAAAAATGTAATTGTAAATTACAAAGCTTGTAACATGCTAAGATTCATATTACTTCCTAGAAGGAAGTTTGTAGATTGAGGAAGTTTGCAGGATGACTTGAATTTTAGTTAATTAAAATAATAAAAATAGTACAGGGAATTATTCAGAAAACAATTGTTTTTCTATTTCAAAATACACTTGGGCCAACAAGTCATGTAGTTGTATATTTACAATAGAGTAGGAAGAAAAGCTTAGGAGAAAACACAACTTTCAAAGTCAGTTTAAGTTAATTTGTTAATAAGAATGCCAAAATTTCATATTCATCACTGCTTGTTATTCCTAATGTAAACACAGGGAAAAGTTATTTGCATCTTTTTATTCAGAATGAAGTTAACCTCAATGTATTTAAACTCTGTAGTATATAACATCATGTAAAAACTGTCCAGGTTTATGTAAAACCTTGGTGTTCTGACAATTCAATGTCCATGTAATATTACTGAGATTTTATTGCATAGTTCCCTCATTCTCATTATGTATATAAATATTTTGTACGTATAAATGTATATATAAGCAGTTCATATGTTGTAGCATTACAGTTAAGAGTTTTTCTATATGAAGCATGTGTTTTCTTACTACTTCAAACACATCAGTACACCAAAGATAGAATTTGTTTGTCCATCCTCAAGTATCTATTGCTCAGGTATTCAAGATGTTACAAGCAAGGCTAATGCGTATGACAGGAAAATCCATATCCCTCTAGAGATGCAGTTAGATAAGATGCAAAGATATCTTCTATGACAGAAAATATCTGAGTGAGGACATCTGAATTTAGTCCAAAGAAAGGAACACTATATGCTGATAAACTGCTTAGTTTTCTTCCTAAAATTCATTTCCATAAATACAATCTTCCATTAGAACAGTAAAATACCTGCTTTATCAGAGTTTCTGACTTGGCTCAGTATAGCTCAGACCTTTTCAGTCTCTGTTTTAAATAGCATTAAGCAGCACTTGTATACATTTCTAGTGAATTAATTTAACTGTCACATTGTATTTTTATGAGGCATTTCGTTCTATAAATATTTTGGCGTCTCTGTACCTCTGGAGACTTTCCAGTATTTACTTCAATTGCCTTTTTACACCATACAGTGTGATAGCACACTTCTAAATGAAATAGTTTCTGCTCTTGGAACTATCGTGCCGTACTTACAAGAAAACAATCTCAAGTACTCCTCAAAGAAAACAGGTGTTTATGGACTTTGCTGCTGCTGTTGAAGGATGGTTAGTACTGCAGGAAATTATCTTTAAAATAAGTTTAATAGTTTTAGAATGCATGAAATAAAGGATTTGCCCAACATGTTCAACCAAAAATAATATTAGACTTAGAACTACTTAGTTTGTATGGATTTTACATATTTAATTTGTTGTTTAAGGTCATGAATGCAAATCTGCTTTGTTATTTTGTTGCTTTTATCTCCTGGATATTCTACTGACCCACATGTCATTACAACGGTATTTGAATTTCCTTGGTGAATACTGCACAATGATATTTGGGTTGGGACACATAGAATTCATTAGAATTTTTTTTAAGTTTTCTGAAATTTGAATATTTTCCATATTTTGTTTATGTTTCACATGAAGTTTAAGTAAGAAGAGTTAAAATTTCAGAAAACTCTTGAGGAATTAAGCTGTTAAATAAGTAATTTTCGAGAACTTGAAATTATTTGCTTTAAGGACTACACAATAATAGGGCTGAGATTTAATACTTCAGATTCCCACATAGGGCTCTGCCTAGAGAATAGTTTGTGTATAGATAGGTATGCACCCTTGATACTTACACACTTCTTCATTTAGACCTTTACTTCACGTGCTCTATCAAGCTTCATATGCACTTTTAATTCATTAATTAATAAAATTAACCTATTCTTTAAAGACTTCAGGAAGGAAAACAACAGCCAAAACAGGGTAAAATAAATATCTTTCTCCTGCTTAAATATATGAGGCAAAAAAAATTCGATGAACCCATTTAAAAAGTGAGATTTTCAGCCTTTATTTAAGTCAGAGTTTTTATATGGTAATTCATGTGTTCTTAGTTTATGTGTAATTTGTTTTTAAGAAATGCTAGCTGGATCCTTTAATTTTCAAATTTAAAGAATAGTATTTTCAGACCTGTTTTGAAAAACGAATCCAAAAGTATTTATTTAAAATGTTTCATAAAATATTTCCAATGATACAATTAGCACAGTCGGAATTATTTTTCATGAATGGCAAGTAAATAGATGCATGCTTTTTTCGACTTCTTTTCCATTGTTCAGTTAAAAAAAAGGCATAATGTTTCTTTAAAGCTTGTATTTCCATTTTTGTTTCCTACTGACAGTTGGAGCAGCAGCAGGAGCAAAAATTAAAGCCATATATTTGGCATTTTCCTTTGGCAGAAAATGAGAAATAGATCATCCTACTATATCAGAGAGTTGTCTAAAATTGTCCAAAAGTGATAAATTCCAAATTTTTGGTGTGAACATATGAATAATTATCCCCTCTTGTGATTCTGCTTTTTATTGTTTTAATTTTATCTTTCAAACCTAAATGAAATTTATTGATAATTCATTACAAAGATGGCTCACATAAATGTGAAACATTCATTGGACTTAAAACTTCAATTTTAATGCTGTATGCTATTCTGTGTACTTAGAAATGGCAACATGTTTGTATACATATCAAAAAAACCGAAAAGAAGGGAAATGTTTCAATGATTAAGATGGCAAAGTGAAATTTGACATGATGTTTAGGCACTGTAGCTGAAGATTAAAATCTAGCTTGGCAACAAGCTGCTTCTTTGACTGAGTAACAGATTGTGGCAGCTCTGTTAACTCTGAAATCATCATTATGGGATTTTTTTTATGTGTCCCTCTACAGAAGAAACAAAACTGAGCTTAAAAATGTGCTCATTTCCTTACTGTGGATGTATTTAAATTCCTTAAGTAGATGATTAGTTATAGCTCTATTTCACATATACAACAGCTACCACTAAAAATGGCACTTCATTTTTAACAAGAATTTTATTATTCTCATTTTTGCAATTGATTCTCTATTTTTTATAGGTTTAGCTTCCAGCCACTGTATGTCAATCCTTTTTATCTGTATATCAGAAAGTTCTTCCTTATTGGAGTAGTCTAAGACTAGTGTCAAATCACTTAATAACTTTTACTACACAAACAAAATGAACTGATTTTTCTTAAAATTGTTCTTATTGCTTTCTTCCAAAGATCTCAGATTATTTGGTCTTAATTAACTTGTTGAAGAAGGGCTATGCTGGATATGGCAAATACATTCAGTGTTTGTGTTATCAATGGCAATCCAAAGAAAGAAAAGCTGTGGGGAGAAAGACAATCTGTGTTTTCTTACCTAAGAAATGTTCCAGGCAGGGGACAGTCACTTGATAACAGTCATTATAAAACAAACTGTTGGATCTTTGGTATTATTATTCTTTTTTAGTGATTTTTTTTCCTTCTTTTATTAAAACAGCATCCGCATTTTTGGTTTTACATTATTACTATTATATGTTATATATTGCTGGTTTTTCCTCCTTATCTTTGTTTAATTTCTACCAGGTGTGGCTATTAGGTTAATTTTCAAGTCATTAGTGAAGGCTAAAAGGAAAATAAATTCCTAGGAATGAGGAATATAAATTATAATATCAATATTGAAAAATAAGGAAATTTATTTTTATAATTGCTTTTTTAAATAACTGCAGTTTTCAGATAATAGTAGTAGCAAAAGCCTGCAAGATTTCTTTAAAATAATGAAGAGAATAATCTAAGTGTTTTCAATAAGTTTGTAGTTATTGAACAAAAACTAGAGGTATTAAAATTTTACAGGACAGGCCCATGTATTGGCATCAATTTTATTTTGTCAAATTTTATTTTGTTAAATAGGTTGGAACCTATTTACCTATTTCAACCTGGTAGTTACAAGTTATTAATTTTGCATCTTATTAATTTCAGCTGTACTTATGCCAAATTATGAATAATATAAATGGCTGGGATAAATGGTTTGCCTTTTTTAAGGGTTTTGAGAGAAAAGAAATTATTGATTTACAAAGGAATATGAAAAAAACATTATGCCATCTTTCACAATTAATCACACAAAAATATTGTGTATTAGAGTTACCTAGTGCATTAGGGTTACCTAGTTTTATTACTATTTGTAGTCAATTTTTTATGTTTCTTCTTCCTCTGGATTTTGGCCATAATTACATTGCCTCCTAAAACTTCAAGAGATATCACTGTAGGAGGGGTGGGCTAGGGAAAGAGCAGAGTTTTGAGAATTTTAGAGAATACTGGATTCTTCTTTGTGTTCTCTAATACTGGCAACATCTTTTGACATTCTTTGTATATTATGTTGTTCTTTAAGTGAATTAGGTGCTCCAAACCTTGGTTTAAAGCTCTACTCTTTTAGAATCTGGCTCCCTTATTCTAAAAATTTTAAAAGAATATTTAGAAATCTGAAAGAATATAGCAGTACTTCCATGTTTGTGTCTATAGAAATGCTTTCTTTTGCTTTCAAATCCCTTTAACCATGACGTATCCATAAAAGAAATTACAGAGTACAATAAAATTGAATATTTATATTACTTTCAATGTTTACATAGCAGCAGGGATAAGATGCAAAGTAGGAAAATACTGTTATATTTGAAGGAAAATACTGTTACATTAAATACTGTTACATTTGTAACAGTACCATGAAATGGAATAACCTATGGCAGTTGCAAACAGCTTTCATAAAAAGACTTTATAACGAACACATTTTCTTTTTACTATTTTAAATTTCTAATCATGGATGCTCAGGATTGTTTTATTTTCTGATTTTAATGCATGGTACTGTAGTTGTACTCAGGCAACAAATTGTCTCACTGTATTTTCTCATCTTTAAGAGATGTTCCTTCAAGCTGTTCCTGGGGTTTTTTTTGTTTGTTTGTTTTAGGCTGGTTTATTTGCTTTTTTTTGTGTTTTTGGTTTTTTTGTTTCATTGTTTTGTGTTGCTTTTTTTTAGTTTCTTGGGGGATTTTTTGTTTGCTTTTGTTGGTTTGTTTGTTTTTGAGGATTTTTTGCTTTGTTTTTTGTTTGTTCTTTGGATTTTTCTTTTTTTGTTTGTTCTTTGTTTTGGTTTGGTTTCATTTTTTTGTGGGGGGATAAGATACACTTCTACTAGTACATTTATGCTGTTTTGAAGTTGTTGGCTTGATGTGCTTGTAAATCTAACAGATATGGGGATTTTTCATTTCTTCTTGCATCTTAAAATACACTGTCCTTACTTTTTACTTTCTATTTACTCTACTTAATGCATACATTTTTAACATATATGTATAATAATATAGTAAATAACATATATATAACATATATAAGTAATAGTAAAATAGGTCCTCTAGGTAGTGAAAAGAACATGCACACCTAGATGTTTTGGAGATGTAGCATTCCCACTTGCCCTATTGCTTCCTCCAGGCAAAATGTCCATCTAGGCATTTCCTTCAGCTCTGGTGCTGCCTTTATCCATTGCTTGCAACAGCAATTATGGCAGCAGAAATATGAAGTATGGGAGTACCTAAGATAAAGGAAAATGTTTCAAATGAAAAAATAATTGTGACAAATTCACTTGCAGAACTTTCATATAGGTCCTTGCTTAGGTGTCTCATAACTTTAAGCTTTTTCTTATTTTCTATTTTCACAGTCTATTTATCTAATATGAAGTAATCATTCTGAATTGCTTATAAGGGAATTTTGTCTCATACCTTTCAGAAAGCAAATAAGATCATTCTTCTGTAAGAAGAATGTAACTGATCATCCAGAAATAAATATAATGTGTTTCGAAGCAATTTTCATGTTTCTAGGTTTTCTAAATGAAAATTAATTCATTTCTTCTTTTAATTTGTTCATATTAAGCATATGTAAATTGTGATGGTTGAAATACTGGAATTTTTTAATTGCAAAACAAAATTGAATCTGGATAAGCATCTTAGAGCTGCTTTTCTCCTGCCTTGGTATATAAATCAATATTGTTTAACTACATATGTTGTATATTGTGGTATATTTTGATATTATTCAAACCTCATAAGTTTCTCCTATGCTGTCCTCATATTTAAATCAGTATAAAACTGTCTCATTCTTCAATCTATCATGTGAAAAATCATAAAATTCTTCTGACAGTACAAAGTTTTATCTACAGACAAATTTTAACCAAATAGAAATGGGTAAATATTAGTCTCCCATAGTCATCAAAACTCCCATATATTCATTGGAAACAATAATTCTAAATGGCAGCTTGCTCCACCTTAAGACAGGAAATATGACTTGTGTCAGTTTCACTGAAGTGCTTGGTAAAATTTTGGAGAAGATTATTCTGGTAATTATTGAAAAACACAGTCAGTGTTCACAGGACAACACAGTCAGCGGTCACAGCAAGTAGTTCTTCATGAGGGGAAAGTCCTGCTTGACATACTTAATTTCCTTTTACAATAGGATAACCCACCTAGTTGATCAAGGGAAGGCAGTTGATGCGGTCTTTTTGGATTTCAGTAAAGTTTTTAACAGTGTGTCTCACAGGATCCTTCTGGACAAAATGTCCAGCCCACAGTTGGATAAACACATCATGTGATGGCTGAGCAACTGGCTCATGTGTCAAGCACAAAGGGTGACAGTGACTGGGGTGATGCCAGACTGGGGACCTGTCACTAGTGGGGCTCCACAGGGCTCTATTCTCAGCCCAGTTCTCTCCCACATCTTCAGAAATGACTGGGATGAAGGACTGGAAGGAATACTGAGCAGGTTTGCAGGTGATACAAAACCAGGAGGAGCTGTTGACTGCCTTGAAGGCAGGGAAGCCCTTCAGAAAGAGCTCAATAAATTAGAGTATTGGACAATCATCACCCATAGGAAGTTCAACTTGCATAGGAAGGCCAAGTGCTGAATTCTACACCTGGAATGGCACAATCCTGATTGTGTGTATAGACGAGAAACTGGAATCAGACCTGCGGAAATGGATCTGGGGAACCTGGTCAGTGGCAAGTTGAACATGAGCCAGCAGTGCCCCAGCAGGCAGCAGGGCCAGCCCTGTCCTGAGGGGTATCAGGGACAGCATGGCCAGCCAGGCAAGGGAGGGGATTGTCCTGCTCTGCTCTGCACTGGGGCAGCCTCAGCTGCAGTGCTGGGGGCAGTTTTGGGCACTGCAATATAAAAAGAACATTAAACTATCAGAGAGTGTCCGAAGGAGGGCAATAACGATGGTAAAGGCCTTGAGGGGAAGCTGTATGAGGAGTGACTGAGGGCACTTGGTCTGTTCAGCCTGGAGGAGACTGAGGGGAGACCTCACTGCAGTTACAGCTTCTTGTGAGGGGAGGAGGAGGGGCAGGCACTGATCTCTTCTCTGTGGTGACAGTGACAGGACCTGAGGGAATGGCCTGAAGTTGTGCCAGGGGAGGTTTAGGTTGGATAGCAGGAAAATGTTCCTCACCCAGAGGGTGGTTGGGCACTGGAACAGGCTCCCCAGGGAAGTGGTCACAGCACCAAGCCTCAGGCACATGATGTGACTTTTGGGGCTGTCTTCTGCAGGGCCAGGAACTGATCTCAATGATCCTTGTGGGCTCTTTTCACTGACTGTGAAAAAAGTAATGATTAGACTGGGTGCTTACTGCTTATGTGTTAAAATTTAGTTTTTATGAGTCAGATTGAAGGAATTTAAGTTAGTCCTCTTAACTCTCAAGGTCTTTCCAAAAGATTTTATGTGTTAGCAGAGAATAACCATTATCATGGAAACAAAGATAACAAGATTTTGTTTAATACTGTGCAATATATCTTCACAATGTATCTCCAATAAAGGAATGTTTCTTGTCACATTTCCCATATGCTTAGCCAGAAGCTTAAAACTTTCATTTATGGCTTATATCCAATTACTTTTTTTCCCTAACTTATTTTATTATTAAAGAGGTGAACATTCATATTTGTTTTTAAATTGTTGTGTGAAAGAATTCGTAAGTCTAACCGAATGTATTATTTGGAGTTGAACCAAATGTATTATTTAAATAATACATTACCATATATTTTCATGGAATATTCTATCAGGTTTCCTCTTCCATATGAAATAATAATTGCATTAAAAGTCTTGCAGTTATTTTTCTTGCCAGGAACAACTCTCTTTTTGAGCATATTGTTTTACTTCATTTTGGCATTATTAGTCTTGATTTAATAAAGAAATTTTTCATGTTAACCACTGATATAATCTAGGAATACTAGAAGGTACATCAGGAGAAGATGGAAATGCATATTGTTTTATATGCAGCATATTGCTTAAAATTCTTACGATTATTGAAACAATGGACAGCCAAGGCATGAGACCTAGCTAGCAGGGCTTTAGGAAAGGCAGATCAAACCTGAGCCCATTTTGGGTGACCTCTCTAGTGGATGAGAGAAAAAGGTGGTGGGTTTTGTCTGCCTGTAGGCTTTTCTTTGGATTACAAAAAAATGCAATGTGTACATAGTGGACATAGTACAATTATGTACAATATACAATTACAATTATTTACATAGTACAATTTAGTGGTGTAAATTTCTCTCTACAGTTCATTCAGAACTATGCTTTTCCAATTCCAACACAGAAATGAAGTGTCGTGGCTTTCTTTTTTAATACTGAGAAAGTTTAAACAATTGTCTTAGCGTGGGTCATACTTTTTTACAGGGCTAAAATGGATCACGATAAATTTCTTGATGATCACATAGCAATAAACATAAGTGAATGGAAAATGTAGGTTTTTTTATGTGTTTCTTCCAAAAAAGCAGCATAATAAGGCTTATGCTGAAAGCTTAAATCTGACCCAAATGTTGTTCCTATCCACAAAACAGAAGAAAAATTAACTGCATTACATGCAATGGCTGATGTCGTCTGAGAGCTTACCAAGGAATATCTCCAAAAGTTAGATAAATATTTCCAAAAATAAATAATTTTTTGGAAAATCAGTGACTCTCTATGCTTTTGTGTCAAGTTGTTTCCAGAAACCTTTGTATCAAATTACAAAAGGGTACAATATCCAAATACATATGTACATATATATCAGCTGCAACTACCCAGCAATACTGAACTCTAAAACTTCTTCCCTTGTTCTTTTATATGAAACTAAGTCTATTTTCATACTTTATCTTAAAAAATTGCAGTTTCATAAGTAACTTTTCAGAGAATTCTTAGAGATGCATTTGTAATTTTCATGACAATGACTAGACATTGTGTGGAACCACAGTTTAATGTTAGTAATTCATGCAAGGAAATTAGTGCATTTGACTTTCTGTGAACCAGCCTCCTCCATCATTTTGTGAATTGGTAGCTCATATGTTCTACCTTGTTATTGTATAATTCAACAGATAAGAATGTTTTAATATACTTCCACTACTAGCTATACAATCTTTATATAGATAATGCAGTTAAAAAAAAAAGGAAAAAATATTTCTTTCTTCCATAATGAATATTATCACCAGTTAGTGATGACTGGCATCTTAGTATCTTAGTGGGTGATACTTCTAAAGTATTGTGACTTGCTCCTAGGTTTTGGAAAATACAGAAGTTTCTGCAATTGTGCTCTTTCTAGGTATCTTTCAAAAATTAAAGGAAAACTAACTGAAATAATTATTGCATCATTATTTGATTTACAGTAGGCAAATTATCCAAGAATGGAAGAGGTTAAATAACATGTGGGAATGTTTTGAAGTAACAGAGTTATTTAATTTTAATAGGTCATAAAGCTTGCTTTTGAAGAGTTTGAACTGGAAAGAGGCTATGATACTCTTACTGTTGGAGATGCTGGGAAAGTTGGTGATACAAGATCAGTGTTATATGTGTAAGTACACAACTTCCAAAATTTTCCTTGAAATTTGCTGTCGTGTTGTTTCTTCCAGGCCAGGATGTATGACTTAAATTTGCAATTTTAATGTATGGAATTAGATAATTAACGTAAGCTTAAAATTCAAGTACTGTCAAAGAAGAATGTTCATTACAAAGTTCACTCTAAATCCTTAGTAACATCTTTATAGGCTTTAACATAAGGGACTAAAACTGCAAATTAAATTAAAAAAAAAAAAACCACAAAAAACCCTTCTTTTAAAAAGAAAAGGAACTACCTCTATAACTGTAATTGTATTCACAAGCAATAAGGGAATAAAAACATAAAAAGCTTGGATTTCAGTGAAAAGAAAATA
Source organism: Poecile atricapillus (assembly GCF_030490865.1). Taxonomy (NCBI): domain Eukaryota; kingdom Metazoa; phylum Chordata; class Aves; order Passeriformes; family Paridae; genus Poecile; species Poecile atricapillus. The sequence continues at coordinate 22,294,132 of NC_081251.1, read as the reverse complement.
CAACTTGTGTAAAAAATAAGGTATTGATTGATTTCAAAATTTGAATAATCAAAATTGGATTTGTGTATAAAAATTTATTGATCGAACATAGTCCATTTTTCAGTAAATTTAAACATTCTTTATGGAATATTATAATGTCATATATTGACAGTGTTGGAATTTAGATAAATTTGAAGGAAAATTCCAGACTAGACAGCTACTCTTAATAAGCAGTTCTACAATACTGTCTAGACTAATGGAAATAATAGAACTCTGTACATATTAATTAATCTCATCTACGTTAACCATCTCATTTTGTTGTATATGCTCATTTTTTCTTACTGCATAATGAGAGCTTGTGGTTAACAAGATATTTTGGCAATCTCTTTTAGAGGGTTAAGTATCACATGAATCCTGGTCACCAAACACAAAACCAAATTACAGATTTGATAAATTATCAATGACTAAATAAGAGAAACTAGCAGCATTTATGTCATAATCACATTACTTGACATAGCATAAAAATGTGTTGGATAAAGACAGTATTGAACACATTCGATAAAAAGAATCCATTATAATTTTATATTTTAAGGAGGTTTTAATCCATATAAATAATTGCCATGTTTCCTTTACTTTATGGCAAATGAATACTCTTAGCACCCACACATTTTTATTTTAAATAAAGTAGCATATTTTTTCAGGGACAAAGCTTTGGACGATAATTTCATTATAGGTACCGGTTTAAGAAAATATAAATTTATTAATCGATAAATTGAAACATCATATCAAAGTTCATAGAAAACCCTTGGCTTAATTTGGCTTAAAGCTATGATGAAAAATTATTGAATTATTTTCCCAATGCTTGTGCTCCCTGGGTTGCAATACCAAGTAGTTGCTACTGAGTAAATTGAATTCTATATTCTGAGTACCTGAAAAAGAAAAAACAAAAATGAAAGCAAACAAAAAAACCCCCTCGTTTTGAGAGCTTACATGTTATACTAACAAGAAAAATATGAAATGGAAATGGATTTCCAAACCTAAGTTTATTTTTTCTTCTATTTTGTGGACCAGTCGTATAACGCAACAGTCCTTCCTGTGATGTTGATTTAACTACTTGTAACTATGACAAACGGGGTTTTTTTCTTTTTGAATTGGAATACATTTTACTCATAGGGATTGCAAAACTCCTTAAGAGTCATGCCGTTAAGTAGCAAATATGCTATCCCAAACTGTTAATTCTGTTTTCTACACTGTGCATACTTCATATGCCAAAATTTGCCAAAATTATATAAAAATTAAAATTCTGTGTCAATTTTCAATTTTTACCTTTCCATTTGAAGCCATTTAGTCTGTGACTACCTAGTCCACATCTGTTTTCCATGACTGAGCAAAAAAAAAAAAAAATCTAAAATATTATTTGTTTATATCAATTGCTAATTAATAACCAACACTCTAATAATAACATCACCTCCCATAACTTTTTTTCACTTTAATAACATTTTAAAAATCATGTGGCAGATATACACTTCTAAATCCATCAGTGGCATTTCTACAACTAGTACAATGGTCTCACTAGAGACACACTTCTAACCGTTTCTTCAGTATACTTTTTTCCACTAAAACAGTGACTGTTTTATTCCTATTACTCCACAGGCCATCACTTAGGATTACGGTACAGTGTTGGTCCTACCATCTTTACAGTAAATTCTATGTTTGATAAAAGCAAAATCTATGCATATAAATTTATCTGCCTTTTGGGGTGCAAAATTAGCATTACTCTGAAAATCATTTGAGAAACGAAATTATTAATAACTGAAATACACTGGAATGCAGGAGAGCCCAAAGACAAAACTATAATCTCATGATAATTAATAATGAATATAAATTTCTATTGAGTCAGTGTCCTTGAAGGTATTAAACACTGGATTGTATCATGTATTACGAAATATGTTATATTTAAACAGCATCACAGATATGTGCCATTTCACTTGCTTTTCAGGAGGGTCTTCTAAATGCAAAGTAACATCCCTCATAAAACACTAGGTCCACTTGTAGAGTATATTATCATGAACAAGTTCATAACTAAATGTCAGAGTGATTTTCTTATCAAAATTTTTTATTAGTTGGTTGTAATAACATCTATTACATTTAATGAGGTTTGAGCAGCACCTTGCAATTTCTTATTCATCCCAGGAGAATGAAGGAGCTTACAGCAAAGACTTTTCTGGCTAGATTTAATTTCTAAATTTCTCAGGGTATCTTAAAGAAATAATACAGCTTTTCTTACACTCTTCAAGCTTCTGTTGGCAGACAAAATGAAGAAATTTCTGCAGAAATTCTGCAGAGCATCACTATAGAATCTCCTACATTTGATTCTATTGTAGCTTTTATGATTTAGTTTGAACAAAATATGCTAAAATAAATTAAAAATAAAATAAATCTTTCTAAGTTAAAATCTAATTGTAAGTATTTGAATCTTTCAGCTTGGCAGAAAATTGTCATTTGTCAACATATAAGCCTCAGCCCCATGCAAAATTTTCTAGTTCTCAGGTGCTAAACTCCACAAGGTAGTAGCTACCTCTTTATTGTAAATTTAAACATAGTAAACAAATATTGTATTGTAAACAAGCTCAGACTTTTTAATGAGCTTGGTCGTGCCAGGATGTTTATAAGCCAGTCATCTTGCGAGCATTGGAGCTGTCTAAAGGCAGGTCAGTAAATAGAGGACCTTTAAATACTCTATGGAAAGAGGAGATTGAGGGAGTTGAGAACCATGATATATAAATGGTCTGTCCTTTCCACACTGTCCCAACAGTCATCCATTAACAATTGTCTGTGTAACCTCAAAGCTGTAGCACTACAGCTCGAGAGTAATATGAAGGAATCTTGATGTTTAAAAAGGAGAAAAAAATTAAGTGCAGACTCCCCATCTTTATTTTTTTTACAAAATTGGGAAAATTATTAGAAAAGGTATTTTAAGTTCCTGAAAGGTAGCACTGTTATCATATGAAACCCAATATACATTGATGAAGGTCAAATTATTTCAAATCAATTTTATACATTTATTTGAGAGTCTAGTTGGCATATAAATTAAGGATCTGTTGAGTTTTAATTTATGAAAGTATTTAATTTTAATATTTATAGTAAACTTTTCTAAAAATCTATTCACCAATATCTTAATTAATTGAAGTGGGATATTCACATCAATTTCATGATTTTTAACAATTGTTTCATCTGTAATCTTTACTTGTTGGAAAATTTAGTAGTCTTTATGGATTATGTAGGCTGAGATGTTTAGCTCTGGAAAATAGTTATACAACTTAATAGTAATCTAAATATGCTTTGGTTATAAAGTTTTGAAAGCAGTTATTTCTTATATTTAACAGACTTTGTCTACAACTAGTGATTACCCTTTCAGAATAATTCATTAGTAATCATCATATGTGAGCTGAAGTTCATCAGTCAGAATGTGTCCTACAATGTCCTGTTTTCTGTTTTTAAATTCTTGTGTATTAAACAAACACAGTGCTTTAGAAGGTCTGCTTTGCCTCCAAATGCTATGATTTATATTTTTCTTGGAGCACTTACATTAAAGCTTCATTTTTTTTTTAATGATTCCCTTAAAACATGAATCTTTTAACTCCTTCCTGTACAGAAAAGTGTTAGCTTTTTTACCTCCAATACAAAGAAGAAACTGTACATTAGTGATTCAAACCCAATTGTTATGTCAGCTGTTTCAGTACATAGTAAAAACATCCATGGTAGTAAAATGCTTTATAGTAAACCTTTATCCCTTTCTTCTATTCATACAAAGTATGGAAAATTACTGGGGGGCTTAGAAAAGGACCTACCCTTTCACAACTGCTAAAAACCAATATTTCTGTTCCTGGAGACCATTCTCTGTAGCTTGGATCCCGCTTCTTGTGGATAACTAAGCAGAGAGACAAATTTTGCAAACAACTGCTTTCTCTAGAGCTGCCTTTTCTGACCTGTGATCTGTTCAGAGTAGTGAGAAGCTCAGTTTAAATTTGCCTCAACATTTTTAATTTCCCTCATGTGGAGATGAACTGAGGTAGAACGAGGCGCTCCAGGTTAATGCCTGGCCTGAAAGTCTCTGTTCTTGGACTTGCAGATGGACTCAGAGTAACAGCAGGTGTTGGTAGACAGACCTGCATTCCCTAAACATTTGATCTGCCCTATCTGCCATCCTGATAGTTATCTGCCTTGTAGTTCTATGTATGGAGGTATTCTCAAGGAGTAAAACCAAACAAAAGAAAACAACAGAATCTCAACCAAACCAGCAAACAAAAGACAAAAAATATCAAACAAAACCAAAACAAACAAACAAAAACACACCATAAGAACTCACCAGACACAAAACTACCACCATCACAAAAAAAATTCTGCATTTTATTGATTTCTGCTTTTAGCATATTTTTTCATTTGGGAAGGGGCCCTTCCCTTCCCTTCCCTTCCCTTCCCTTCCCTTCCCTTCCCTTCCCTTCCCTTCCCTTCCCTTCCCTTCCCTTCCCTTCCCTTCCCTTCCCTTCCCTTCCCTTCCCTTCCCTTCCCTTCCCTTCCCTTCCCTTCCCTTCCCTTCCCTTCCCTTCCCTTCCCTTCCCTTCCCTTCCCTTCCCTTCCCTTCCCTTCCCTTCCCTTCCCTTCCCTTCCCTTCCCTTCCCTTCCCTTCCCTTCCCCTCCCCGCCCCATTTCTTTACATATGTGTTTCTGCAGGCATCTTCTAACTACTTTTGTTTATGTTACTCAGTGTCTGGTGAGGTATCTTCCTTTCCTAAGCTGGCTATTTTATTCATTTAAGTGAATGTCCCAACTTTATCAATATTCATTATTTTACCAGAAAGAGAATATTCAGTATTCTGACTATACCTACCATCTCTTTGAACCTGTACAATTCCAAATTAATTTGGTAAGCAGCTCAGTTTTCAGACTAAGCAGCTGCTTTATTTTCGTTCTTATACAGGTCAAACTGTGCAACCTAGCTTTTTAGCATTCTTTCTTGATTTCCTTACTTATCCAAGCTAAGCACTGTTTATATGTTTGCATATGCTGAGCTATAATGGATTTATTATTTTCCCTCCTTTTATGTACTTATAGTATCATAATAATCAGCTGCTTACCAACAGGTCATAACCAGAATTCTTATAGACCATATTAAAGCAAACTCAGCCATTGTCGCAGCAGTTCCAGGTGCTACATTCAGTAGTAATTGCTAAGACCATTCTTCTCAGAAGGGGATAATATATTTTAATTTTATTTTCAATATATCAGAGTAAGAACTTAAATTATTGTAGATATAGGATATATAGTTTCTTGTTCATAACCTTGATTGAAGACAAAGATGATTCCTATATCTTGTCTCATGGTTGCTCAGTTCTCACCTTGTTTCTGGTCAGTCTATCCTTTTATTCTGTCTTTGCATTTAAATTGCAACAGTATTAACATCTGGTTTACTATGTTTAAATAATATGTTTTGGAATAATACACTGTTTTCTTGAGAAATTCTTCTTCTGGAACATCTTATCTTGTTTTGGCACATTATTAGTTTTACTTAACTCATGCCTATTTGTTTCGCATAATCAAGACTGAGGGTACGAAGAAGGAGAGAGAATTTTCTGGTTTGTATCTGACAAAAGTTTAGTTAGTGAGATTCCACAGCCACTTTTTATGTGTGACTCTTCCCAATACTTTTTGTAGAACTGTATACCTATAACCATGATCTGAATGATTTGCAGTACTAGAACCTGATTATGCATTAATTTTTTGCTATTAAGGAGCAATCTTTTTCTTAAAGATTCTTTTTGACACACAACTTTTTGATACCAGTATTATAGATGTGTAAGTGACACTACTGACAAGAAATAAATTCTATGGTGGGATTCACCAGTTTGCCTTATATGTGTTGTATATTGCACTGTACTTATCTATACATAGCTGTCACACATTACTGTGTGAGAAATAGAAGTTTCCCTGAAATTTGAGAGATCATTGTGAGTTATTTTAATGGAGTATATGTGATGTAGTAAGTTCTGGACACACAGGCTGTAATGCATGTAAAGCAATTTTCTACACTTTTAGAAAGCAATACTCGTCCAAACAGGTGAAAACTAATTCATACAGTCACTCTCATGTCTTACAACTTAATTACTTAATGGAATCTTCAGGTAAGAACAGCTTTATTAGACGTGTTTAATCATTGTTGAATGCAGTCATTCAACTTTTTTTCTATTACTTTGCATTGTTCTATTTCATATAGAATAGTTAATTTTATCAAAAAACCAACTGATTAGGACAGGATGTGAATAGTTTCAAAGCCTGTGTTTTGTAGTAGTGGGGGTGATAATAGTAGTAGCAGTAGTAGTGGTGGTGGTAGTAATTTATGCACCTACAAATGACTTTGCCATTTATCCTACATACAGACTCACTGGATCTAGTGTTCCTGATCTTATTGTGAGCATGAGCAACCAGATGTGGCTTCATTTACAATCTGATGACAGCATTGGCTCACCAGGATTCAAAGCTGTTTATCAAGGTATGACCTAAATTAACTATTTTAAACACATGTTGTAAGTTACTTCATTATACCCCAGCAAATTAATTACAAAGAGGCATTTGGTCCTTTCACAAACTTAGAGTTTTGATACTGTCTCTATTGTCAGTTAACAGTTAACGAAGACATAGATTTCCAAATACTGACAAAACAACTAAAAATATTTGTAAAAAAAATGAAAGTTATTGTTCTAGTATTTTTTGCTAAGAGGTCAATAGAAGCTATAAATTTCCAATATATTTGAAAGGTCTTAAATTTTCCATTCTGCTAACCTGTATCATATTGGACACTTTTTAAAAAACATTGTTTAATATTCTAAGACTTTAATGGGGTGCTTATAAAACTTATTTTCTTGCCTCACTGAGAATCTTCACAGATCTAAGTCAAAATGAGTATGTAATGAAAACAACAGATGTATTGTATGTTATTGTGGAATTAGGAAGATGTATAGAGTTGTGGAAATTTAACTAAAAAAAAAAAAAAAAGATAAGTTACCCTAGCCTCATTTGTGTTGCTTCTGTCTCAAAGAAATAAGAACCTTTGTAAATAACCATCTTTTTTTTTTTGACTGTGTGAAATTCAGTAACTTCTGAAGTTGATTAATTGTATTAAAAAATATCTGGTATCTCTTAGTATGCACGCATGTATTGATTTTTTTCCACTTCAATAGGTTGTATAGACCTAAAACTAGAAAAAGCTCTTTCTTATTAACATCTGGTATCATTTTCTGTTAATTTCCATGTTAATTAGTTCCCCTTAAGGATAAGGGAAAACACTTGATACTATGTTCAATACTACCTTATGGGGACATATGATGAAAATTATTTGATTATAATAATCTTGTGCAAATTAGTTTTGTACAAAAGATGCTGCAAAAAATTGAGAGACTATTCAGAGTTCAGTAACTGGAAGTAACTGAATTAGAAGGGTGGGAGTGCTCCTTAAACATTGTCCATAAACTGAAGTACCCTAAGTGTTTCACTTAACTTCTAGTTACCTTACTGCTTCAATACCAAAACAGGCAAAATAAAGAGTGAAAAGTTTTGGAGATGTTAACCTCAAGTTTAGCAAGCTATACATTTATTGCACTAAGGTCATTAGGGCTTGTGTGAGCAGATTTTTAGAAGCAGGGTCTCTGTCTGTGACGTATTGTGAACACTGAAAGGAACAGGAAGGGGATATATTCCCCAGTGGTCAGCCAGGAAACACGGTGTTACTTCTCTACACTAATATTTTTCTGGTCTCTCCTTTGAGGCAGGTGATGATCATAGCAATGATTACGGTTATACTACCACCATTATTTTTCCCTAATACTCTATTTCTTTGGGACTCACTCAAGCTCACTATTTGTTATTCCCACTCATGGTACTGATTGGAGCATGCTAATCAGATCAACTGTTTTACATTCATAGTTTAAGTTTCTGTGTGCACATATTGCTGGATAATATTTGATTGTTTTAATTATTATTATCTACTTCTTTTATGCACCATGTTTTGGTTTTCTTCAATGTGAACCAAATTCAACAAATTAAGGAAAAAAGCGGAGAAAGAAGGGGTGATTCTCATGAGGGTGGCAATCACTTCCCATGAGAATCCTCTGAAGCAACACTACTGAGATTTCCAGTTCTGTGGCCATGAGAATAACCGTATGAAAACAAGGAAAATTACAGAGGCTCTTGGAATAATATCCCAATTGCTTAAATGTGATTAGATTCACAAGAACTGTGAATGAAAAAGCAGATGCAGACCTGTAGCCCTTCTATGACTAAAACATTAAGGAATCTTCAGACATTGTGCCATGCATGAAGCCTGTATAGTTACACATCTCAAGTCTGTTTTATTGCATGAGTACAATCACATACTCTTTATCTAAATTAATCTTAACTCTTGTCCCTTCTGTCATGCTTTTATCTTTTGTACTTGTGTCATTTCTAGGGTCTGTTTTTATTTAGAAAATATATTGTCTTTAAAAAAAACATTTGTGAGATACACTCAGTGGAAATACTGATTATATAGTGGAAAGAGAGTGTTGGAACAAGTTATGTATCTGACACTTTACGCTGTTTCCTCAAACCAATATTAAGAACTTTACCTTCTCTTAACCCTATGAAGAACTTCAGAAATGTAAATTATATATATCAGATGATTTGTTTTTCTGTTATAATTTCTTTCTGGTATTTCTAACATAAATTCATCTATTGTCATTTCTGTGTTTGTCTAATGATATTGCTATTTATGGAATTCAGCCTCTTCTGGGAACTTTCTGCAAACATCTGAAGTATACAATGTGCATTTTGCAGTAGCAGTAGCACTTCTTTGATGAAGTGTATTGTTATCATTTGACAGTTGGATTTTGGCTGTCAGTCTTGCTTTCCAAACAGTTGTGTGTTATTCTGTGTTTTTTCAGTTTTGAAATTTCCGAATTCTAAAGTACGAAATGTTTTTATACAAGTTCAAAAGAATAGTAAATGTTTTAAGATAAAGGTGAATTATAAGTCTTTTTCTCTCTTTTATTTCCATGTTCTCATTGGTTTTATTAGAATTGTCTCATATTTTATTGTTGATGGAACTTTCAGCCATCTGCACTCTCAATACATTTCCTGCTTTAGGCTAAGTGTAAAGTTTAAACTTCTATCCTGTCACAATGTGCCTGAATAAATCTCCTTCCCCTTGTTTAGCACTCAAAGAACCTGTCTAAAAGTAGAATCTAATTTTAATTGTGAGAAAGTTAATAGATTGTGACATGTAACCTCAAGGACACTGTGTTTGTGATTGCAGTTAGCTAAAAAGAAGGCAAACTGCAGTCTTTGATGCCTTATACGTGTTCTGTAGACACAAAGTAAAGGACATCCTTATTTGAATCTTTCCCAAAGCGTGAGTTTTGCTCAGGATTGGAACATGATTTCTCATCCTCTTGGGCAATATTTTACAGCTAACCAACCAAATCTCTACTTTGTATGTATTAAATATTATTTTTCTATTACTACTTAAATAATATCATAGTCTGTAGAAAATTGTTACTTTAACTGAACTTCATGTCACTTTATTTATTAAGAAAGGTTATTAATGATGCAGTTCACCTATCTTACATTATTAGCATGTCCACCTAAAAATGGCATGAAATGATGCCTGTAAATGAACTCATATGCAAAACAGATTTTATGTATGACTAATAAATTTAATCCTATTTACAATTTGCCTAAGGGATTAAGAGCAAGACAAGTCTTCTCAAGTTCTTTTACCTCTTTTTTGCCTCATCTTCAGAAACATGTTAATGTCAGAAAGATGTAGGGTTTTCTATATTCTCACTATTCCAGTTTTTGTAGTTTTCCCTATTAATAATGTTCCTCGGACTATAGAATGCAGTTGTCCAAAAGCTGGAGCCACAAAAAAGTTTTCAGACATAGGTCCTGAAGAGATGGTTCCTGGAAAGAGTTTTGAATACAGAGGAATAACACTGTACTAGTATTGCTGTGTGCACTGGAAGGTGACCTGCGGAAACCCAGATGGCAAAACAAGTTTTGCTATTAGTTTTTTAACTCCAGGAAACTAACAAATAGCTACTGTGTTAGTAAATGCAACAGTTGTCTTGATATTTTTCTGCCAGTCATACTCAATGTCATGCATTATAGACAAAAAAAAAAAAAAAAAAAAGCATTACCTCTATGTAATTAATAAGTAAAATGCAAGACACTACAGGCAACCCTTAACTTTGATGATAAACTTTGTAAACCATGTTAGAACCACATTATTATTGCTAAAATAGAAGGCTGTTAACCCATATTGAAAAAAAAGTAAAAAAGGTGAAGAATTATCTGAATCTGACATTATTTTTTTTCAAAACAATTTTATATACTGCATTTGAAAGTACTTCATTCTCGGTCATAGGTCCCAGATAACAGAATGGTTTAATACCTCTTAAAAATAATCCTCTGAAAGCATATTTTCTGTTAAAAGGTCAGAAATTTAAATTGTTCTGTCCTTGAAAAATGAGATATGCTGTAATACTGCACCTAAGTGTTTCAAAGGATCTAAACTGAAATCCTCTCCAATTACCTATGCCTATGTGACTTTTCCTTACTGAAGCCAAGAAGACGAGGTGTCACTCCACAATTCTTCATAAATTAAACAAAATTACATGATGTTTTTCACAGCTGATACTCCACAATAAAACCCACTAATATTTCTCAATGTGTATACAGCACTATAAAGCGCTGCTTAAAAATTAAAACTTTCAACAAAAAAAAAAAAAGAGAAGGAAACATTTACAGAGAAGAAATATAGAATACAGGCTGTTGTTAAGATAATTTTCAGTTTCTGCATCAGAGCTGTTTAAAAAATAAAGAAATTATAAAAATGGACTGTAAGTTTTAGCTATGTTTCTAGTATAATTTTTCCTCTTACTTAGGTATTTAGTAAGGTTTTGAAAGACCTAAGTGTATTTTCCCCATACAAGGGACATAATCTCCTAATCTCCTGGAATAATACTGTAAACATGACGAATGGTAATCTTGACGAAGGTTGTTGTTGATCTCCTTTGTTGAAGTTTCTTCAGTCTGAATAAATTTTAAATATGCATTAGAACAGGGCCTGGCATCTTCTCACCACTCTGCTTAAATAGGTTTAGGGTCACCAAAAGTACTTATTTTGAATTAATAAATTAATTACTGATTTTTTTTTAAAGTTCTACCCTTATTTTCAGACCTGCCATTCAATGACTCTCAATTGTTTTGTTTTTTTTTTCTTTTTTATAGTACCATGTATATAAAGAACAACATGACATACACACAAATAAATATAACATGCACAAAGTGATGAAAACAATATCACGCCACCACCCTGAGGTCACAGCATGGTCTGATAGCACCAACAAAGTATGTTGATATGCTAAGACTATACTTTTACAAGCACACTTTTTTCCAGTTTGTTGCCCGCCATGGGCCAAAAAAAGGACTTTTTTACATACAATAGGTAAAGAATTTGCAATTAATATTTTATTCATACACCTTTTTTTTAAGTTATTTTTCTTCTTGAGCATCATTTCTATTTTGTTTTGACCACAAGTGAAGACCATTCGTGCCCAAAATGAGCACATGTGATCTAATATAGTATTTAGGCAGCTTTGAATTGACAGGAAGATTTAGTTTATGCCACTTCTTAATACTGATTCAAGCATGCATTTAGCTGTTAAGTGGATAAGTTAGGCACAGTCATTGCCATCCATATCCAGGTCAGGATAATGCTGCATGGTACTGTTACAGATGAGTAATGGGATGATTGGCTCTCGCAATTAAGGGATGAATATTGTGTGTATTTAAGCTTTATTGATGTGTAGTTATGTTATTGTGGTTTGTTGTTCAGCTGTCCTCTGTGGTCCCCATAGTCCCCTTTCCCCCCCTGTATTGCTGCCGCTGGACATCCTGGGGTGTCTGGGACATGGGAGGGAAGGCATGCCCCTTGCAAGGGGCAGCTGGGAATGGGGAAACCTTGTTGACAGCAGGGTGTGGCATGACAACACCTGACCTACAATCAAGTTGCAAGAAAGCAGAAAGAAGAGATGACTGACAGACTCTGGAGAGGCCAGTGTTGCCTGATGCAACCCCAGAGGCTTAAATGGTGAAGCAGACATTTCATAGACAAGCAGCTCCCAGCCTGCTGCCCTTTTTCCTTATTCAGTCTTTTGTTGTATTTCATTAAATATTCATTATGTATTCATATCTTTAAAACTTTTAAAAGTGAGGGCTGTTTCTCACATTACTGTGACAGTAGGCCTTGTAGCAGTATCAAACAGTGATGTTACATTACAGTTGCAGCCAAAAGAAAAAGACTGATGAGGCAAATATGTGCCTGAGTTTGGCTTATGCCACTCATTTTATGGGTGTGACACATCTAAAAATAGTTGCTTTATGGCTCTCAGGATCCAAGGTGGATCATACAGCCAGCTGATTATAAGGCTGCTTCCATGATTGTGGTCCTATTGGCTGTATCACACTGACATAAAAAGCACATGACAGCTTTAAGTTTTAGGTGTGAATGTTTTATAATTTTATTATGCTTGAGATTTTTTCTCCCATTCAACCTGGTAAACCTGTCATTCTTATAAAAGTATTTAATCTTTTGACTTCCAGACTTCTTGATAACCAGTATAACAACATCTGTTTTATAGGCTGTTTAGAACTCATCTTTTATTCCTGACTTTACATGGTTATATAAAGTAATTAAGTTATTTCACTAGGCTATCCTTTAGTACATAACAATGTTATAAAATAAATCTGGTGACTCAATGATATAATTCTAGCATTTTATGTAATTTGAATTATTAAGAATTCTTGGAGATGTCAGGAAGTATATCAGCTCCTGCAAGCAGCTGAAAATGTCAGACTTACAACCTTTATTTGTATTCATGCTCAGCTAAGCAGTTAATCTTTAAGCTCCTCATTATGATTGTTTAAAAGAAGACTCTTCTTTCCTCTTGAGACTAGTAGAAAAATACTTTCAAAAACAAATTTCAGTTGCTCAGATAAATGTCAGTTATGTTTTTGCATGCAATTACTTTACATAACCATGTAAAGTATTAGTAAACCTTAAATCAGTGCAATTTTTTACAAAAACATAATGACGCTAAAAATGTTTTTACACTACCAATATTGATATAAAACTCTTACTGCTTGGAGGTTTTATAAGACCTGTGCTGAAAAAATAAATGGAATTAAGACTTCCTAGGACTCTCACAATTGGACATGCACACAGGGAAATCACTACATAGTGTAATGCTTGGAAAGAAAACAGATATAAGTCATTCAGTGAAAACCTTGTTTCTTGTGGCGACGTGCCTCAGGGGAGACAAAGAGTTAGACTGTTCCACCCCAAACCCCTTGTGAAGGGCGGCCCAGGTGCTCTGATTGGGTTTGAGTCCCTGGGAGGGGGGGGGGGGGTCTCCCTTGGTGTTTTTCTAATGGTCCCTGACCCTGAACTCCACCCTCAGGGGTGGAGACCCTAAAAAATTCTGTCCCTCAAAAGCCCCTGCTGTGCCTCTGTTTGGGGCTCTTTGTTCTGGACCTGAGTTTGTTCCCATGCTGAATAAATGGTTTCATGAACAAAGGCCCATCTCGCTGGTGTTCCATGCTGGTCCCCAGAACCCTGCAGCTTCCCTGGGCGAGATCATGAGGTTGCAGACTGCAACAGTTTCTTTTGCTTTAAGCTTTTCTGTCTCATGTATTTCATGCATATTTTCTTCTTGTATTATCTTTGCATGTATTATAATTCAGAACATTATTCAAGTGTGTGCTTTTAGACAACATGCAATAAATATGTTTCATGTGAATATTTTTATTTTATAAGGCTACTTGGTTCTGTGGAGAACTGTCAGAGTTCCATCATAATATTCTATGAATGAATCTGTTTGTAGTGCTTCACAGGGAGGGTTAGTTTTTAGGATGGGCAAATGTCAGTCACTTAATTTCTGCCGCAGTGTATTATTAATTATTTTCAGAAGCTTTCCTATATCTTTGTCTGAACTTTTTAGAGTGTATTATTCAGATAAGCCTACGAGAGGCATTTCTCAGTTTCAGCATGCTTGAATTTTCTTTCAAGAAATAAATAGTACCACCAATAGGTTACTAATAGAATGAAATGAGGAACCCTAAGTTACTTATAATTACTGCAGCAGTTTCAAGGAAATTCTTAATACTGGAGAATGTGTTTGCCTGACTTTTGTATAATGTTAGGGGTGGCAGACTAAGAGAAGATTACACTTTTCATCTAAAAAATACATATGAGCTTGAGGAATATAATATAATAGTGATATACCTTGGCTTGTTGAGTGTTTTGCATATTTATATATTAGCAGACTGTAGTGGACAAGACCAAATTTCTGTCTCTGCCACAATCCTTGATTAAACAATCCCAAGTAGAAGCTTAATGAAGAGAATAAAAAGGAGAAAGCATGCAATACACTATAACTCTTTCCTCCTAAATTAACAAAATAACAAAACAAAAATGGCCAGATGGAGTAAATTTTTTTTAAGTAAATGGCTTTCCCTTTTGATTTTTATATTAATGGTGTAACTCTGCTTCTTGTGTCCTATTTTTATTAGAGCATTTTTCAGATCTCGATACCATTACGCTCAACTCTGCTCCACTGAAATATAATCAGTGTCTGGTACTCATCTCAATCAGCTTAATGATTGACATCTATTTGTTCAGTTATGATGTTTAACAATATATATTAGCCTATTTTTCTATAGCCTTTAATACAATGCATTGTCTTGTGCCAATCATGGACATTGTTAATATGCTGGATAAGAATGTGCATGTTAAATATGTTTATTACTGTGTCCACAGCTTAAACTTCAGAATTTAAAAAGTAAAAACTCCAAAACTCTTAGAACTTTCTCCATTTACAATTTGATTAGGTACAGGCAATATACAGCATGTGTATTCTTTCTTAGTTATACTAAATGACTGTAGGTGGGAAGCTGCCATCTCCCTTCCCCTCCAGACTGCAGCTCTGTCTGACAGAAGACCCATACCTGCATTTATATCTTTTCACTGATTGATTTAACAGGTTAATTTTAAACCATTTGTCAGCTTCTCTTCATAAAATTATTAAACATTGAAACATTGAAAAAGAGAATGGTTATGTTTTAACTCAGTGAAGGTCATTCTGGTAGTCAAACTTGTTTGGAAAGTAGTTTCACATAATAATTAAACACATTCCATGTAGAAAACAGCTCAGATCTCTTTATTGATTTAATGTTTTATGCTTTTTTTATCCATTTTAATTTATCAATATGTTTGACCTTAACATAAATGCTATTTCCAGACTTTAAACTTTTAATTAAGGTTTGCCATGGCTTTTAAAAAGCTTATTAACATTTGATAATTTTTTTTCAAAGACTAAGAACAAATTGTTCTTAAAAAACAAAATTGGCATTTTAAAATAAGATTCTCATAACACGTATGTGAGAATTAAGTATAAGTAACTGATCTTTTGAGGGCTTCTTTTGTTTGTTGATTTTTACTTCTGACAGGTCATTCTTTGTACATTTTTCTTTCTACTGAAAACAAGTAAGAAATGGAACGGAATAATTTAATCTAAGTGTTTGAAACAAATCCTAGTCTTCTTGGCACATACAGCTCAGTTTTAGAGTTTGATCAACAATTTATTAGTTTTACCTTTTAAAACTTTTTTTACACTTTTTAATATAGAAAACACCACAGTGTATGCACCATGACTTTAGCTGTCCACTGAAGTTACCCAAGAAGATAGATAGTCCTTTCATTCTTTAGGCCAGAATAATTCTCTTTTAGTAATTTGACTTATTTAATTCATGAAGTGGTGACATACTCAGAATTTCCTGTTAATATCTGCAGCTGAGATTGCTTGGAATTCTTAAGCATCTTCCATTCATTTATAAAGTTCCTGCAAATGACGGTCAGACAGAAAGATGCATCATAGCTAGACAGCAACAGATAGCATGTTATGATTTTTTCTCTTGAATAGGAACACTTTTTATAGAGCATTTTATTTTTCTGCCAGTTTTCTGTATTTTTTTGCTATAAGGTTCAAACCATGGTAACTATATTACCCCTTAGTTTTGAAGTCTTTGGATGCATACAGTCAATCTGCGCTTTCAAAAATCAAACACTTGATTTTAAATGGGTAATGAATCAACTGTTCATGTTGTCTCACCAGTGGTGACACATAGTTTAAGCTTTTTTCATGACTGTGTTTCTTTAAGCAACCAACTTTTTTTGAACAGTAATGAAAAATTGATTAAATGATATGATGACTGACACACACTGGACTGTACTGAAAGAAACATTTAGGTTGAAAAAGACCCCTAAGATCATTGAGGATAATTGTTAACCTAACATTTCCAAGTCCAAAAAATCTTGGATTTAAATATGGATGATTTTTTAAAGTAATCTATCGAAGAAAATTCTGAATGAGCTGTCAGAAGTGATGTTATACCTGAAATCAATAAATTTTAAAAAAACATTGTTTTAATAATCTTGATAAATATTTAATTTGCTCTGCTAAGGCAAAATGCAATATTATTGCAATTTTTGTTAAAACAAATACTTATCTGGAACCTAAAAAGAAATAATTTCTGAGTCAGACTTTGACTTTCACAGGATTTTCTGTGCATGTTTGTGCATGATGTCACCATACTAATAGTTCTTTTTGAGATACAACACAGGGTAACTTGCTAAAAAATACTAAGTGTATATTCTTATTACAAGCTGAAGAAAAAGACAAAATTACTCTAAGACACTGTACAGAAATTCCTGCTTCCAGCTAAGACTTTATTGTAGCCATTTAAAAATTAGTTATATATGCATTTATAGATATATAAATTGTATTTCACATATTAGAATAATTTCAAGGAATCTGAATAATCTCTCCCCTCAAAATTTACCCAACATTTTTCATATTGTGATTTTCTTCTATGTGTATTAGAAAACATTTTATACCACAAAATTAATTCAGTAAGTTTTGCATAAACTTTTAAAATATTGCAGCTAATCTTACATTTACTCTTATTATAAATTAAGGCCATGTTCTGGATTTTAAGATACACTCAGCTATAAAAGCTGGTGTTCTTTCAATGAAAAACATTGATGAAGTCCTGGAAAGAGGAACTACCTTTATTTTTTGAAAATGTCTGTTACATCTGCAAGGAGATGCTCATAAATGTTAAAATTAACAAGGTACAATAAATTTAAAGTACATATATAGCTGAGTAATCTACCTTAAATCCCTGTGTAAGCACTCTCCTTCAGTGACATTTTGACCCTCCATAAGTGCAAGTTAATCTTCTTTGAAAGGAGAATACAAATCCACTGAAGAGGATTAAATCACAGTGACCTGAGGACAATGGCACATCTGAGTGAGTCGCTTTGCGCGTCCTTTTTTGTGTGCCTTTAATGGCCGTAGTTGTGTTCTTCTCCTAGTTAGGGAGAAGTGTGTGTGTGTGCAGGTTGTTCTGGTTAAGCCCAACATGGGGAAGCAAGGACGGATTCTCCACGTTCCCTTTGAGTGGCCAGACCTGGTGGGGCAGTCTTTCCATGGCCAAGAGTCCAGCCCCTAGGGTTTAGGGGAGGAGGATCAGAGATGCTCTTCACAGGCAGACCAGGATACACCAGATAGATAGCACCTGCCCAGTGCTTTAGCATCAGAGTGCTGGTGTTCTCCACACAAATCTTCACCTGCACTGATTCTCATCCAAATCCTTGGAGTCCTGATGATTGTGCACTGTAGACCACTTCCATCGCTGTTAATTTCCAGTACAGTGTGTTAATTTATTTAGTAAAACTGGTGTCTTAGAAATGATGTACTGGAATTCTGCACAACCCATATCATGATATTTTTATATAGTAGATTCATTTTAGCTTTTATTGATATTTTAAAAAGATCTGTAATTTCTTGTTTATGTGCATTTTTCCATCTTTTTAGGCTAGGCTAGATTCGTATTATCATCTTAGTAAATTGCAGGTTTTAGGATTTTGGCACCTATTGGGGTGCTTTTCTTTTAGTAACTAACAGCATGAAAAGACAAAAGATGGTCAGGTTTAGGTCATTAGACAGTTCCTGCATAATTTGTGCCTTCATTATAGCATTTATTGAATTTCTTAAATGTCACTGTTGATTACTAAGTCACATGATTTCAGAAGGAAAATTATACTTGAGTCTCAAATATTATTGAAAATACCATACTGGCTGGTGCTAAAGAAAGATCTGTGAGCAATATTAAGCAACAGTTGAAGATTTTAATCCTAATGCACAGTTGTCTATTAGTAAGATCCTCTATAAAGAGCATTATTTCACTGATGAGTTCTTCAAAGTTCTTCAGAACTTTTTATCCTTCCCAAGTCCTTTTAAACATTGCTTGATTTATCTATTCCGCTCATAAACAGACATAAATTTTATACTTTGACTGAAATTGATGTGACATACTAACAACTCCACTTGTTGCAAAGTCAGCATATCCTCCAGAGCAGCCTTTTTTATATTGCTCTCTCCTTTTATTAGCAATTTAGATTAAAGGGGGTTGTTATTCAGATGAAATAATGGCTTATTTTTATGTTGCTGTGAAATTTGAGAAAAACAATTCTTCCTAAACTGAAACATTATCAAGAACGAATTTCAGACTTTGTGCATTTGATTTCTTTGTTGTATATATGGCAGCATGTACAAAAAAATCCATTCAGATTTTATTATACATGAGAATTGCTGAATTAACAGAAAGTTACAATGATACCTTACTTAGCAATGTGTGTGTTTGCATACTCTGTTTGCATATGAGCACTTCTGAAAACACAGTTTTATTCTTATCATTCAGAACTAACAACATTTACTAGAAAATGGATTATCTAAAATATGTAGTCTTGGCTTTCTCAGAACATCACTGTCGTGGTTTTAAACCAGTAACTAAAAAAATTACTTATTTCTTGTTGTGAGATATGGATTAGAACAAGAGCAAAACAAGCATAAAACTTAAAAGGAATAAAGAAAGTTTATTAACTACAAAAATAAGAACACCGGAATAAACTTCGAGAAAAAACAGAGACAAAAACTTTGGAACTTTGGTAGTTAAAACAGTCCCAATTCCTGTTACAGTCTTTTCATCAGTCTTTGTAGAGAAACAGAAGTCTCTTTCTGTTAATTTATGGAGTTTCTCACAAGAAAACTATTTTTGTTATAGTTTTCTATTGCCCTGATGTCAGCTGCCCAGAACTGCTGTTATCAGAGCTCACTCCTCTCATTTCACATCACTCTGAGGTGTGTATGGGCCATGAGTCTAGGGATGGTATTTTAAGGATGAGTTATTCAAAGGCAAAAGTCTTCGTCATCTGTTTCTGTGAGCTTCACTAGAAAACAGTTTTCTCACTGCCCCCCAAGGCTTCAAAATCTTCTAGTACTTCACTGTATCACAATTACTCTACTTTTTACTCAAAATCTACACTTTGAACACTCCATTCCTCCCTACATACTCTATCATGAATTAAAGGAGTTCTTTCAGGACTTTATTGTCCATCTCCATAGCTTCAACAGAAAAATATTCCAGCTTAATTAAAGCATCTCCTTATTCTCTACCTTTTCTGAAGCTTCTTTTCTTTCCTGTCACTGGTAGTTTATAAAGTCTCTTTTCATGTTGATCACTCTCTTTTTTCCTCTCTGGATAAAAAGATTAATCTGCAAGTCTTATCTGGGTAATGAAAGGGTTAAAATCTTGCCCAGGCTTTTGTAGATTGTTCTGTGATCTCTGCTGGAGCAGCAGCTGGAGTTGTCTGCAATGGAAGATTCTTCATGGCTGCTCTGGAGAGTGTGGTCGCTGTCTCTGCTTGCCGCAGGTCAAGAGCTTTTTTTCTTTGTTTACTCGGCAGTCTCTGGTGAATTCAGTCACAGCAAAAACTGCAGCCGAGCCAGGGACCGGCCTGGCCCGGCCAGAGCCCGGGGCAAGCCCCGCAGGCCCCATCTCCCGGCCGGGAGCCGCTGGGCCCAGCCCAGCCCCTGCCCGGGCCGCATGGGCTGGGCAGGGAACGGGAGGCCAGAGCTCTGTTACCTTTCACAGCCAGAAAACAAAGAGAAGCCAAGCGCCCTGACTTTACATCTTAAGGTAGGGTTCACAAGTTAATCTCCCTTTTCAATGGTCAAAACTGCTGTCAATTCCCAGTAATGACCAATAATTGGTCAGGAGGAAAGACTCCCATCAGTCCCCAGCAACTTCAACTTCCTTAGCTCTCAAAACCACCTTAAAGGTAAAGTCACCCCATGACAATCACTTATATAAGATTGTAGAATGAAGGTTTTTAAGTGAAAAAATGTGATATATGGGATATATGTGCAGATGAAGGTGAATGCATTGACTGTCAGTGAAGAACAGTTTGCTACTGCCTTGTACCTTCACCTCTCACCTTTCCAGGCCAGCATAGCCATGGCCAGGCCTTTCTTCAGTAGGCCATTATGCACCCTTCATGGAAAGATTTTCAAAGAACATTTCCTTTACAATTCACTTGTAAGGCTTGGTACTAGTAATGTTTTCAAAGGTCCTTTAGTTTTCCTTTCAGTGTCCAAAGAATAGCGTGATGCTGAAGAAACTTTTAGAGAGCAGAGTACTATTTACTTTAAAACAAAATCATCACAAGTATAGCACAAAATAAAGCAGTGAATGTTTTGCAGATACTCTAACAGTATCAGTTGTAATATAAAAAATAAATGAAGCATGAGTCCTTGTGAATACATATGTAAATTGTTTCCAGTCTATATCTCCAGGTTTGCCTGTTGATGTGGTTTTTTCCTCTCGTTTGAAAGAAAAAAAAAATAGGACCATTTTTATCAGGTAGTGAATATATTTGGCTTTGTTTCAATGCTAAAGAGTGATATTAGCATGTGTGCACTTGCATAGCCTTCCTTGAAGAACTAAGACTTTAAATGCTTAAAAAAAAAAAAAAGCAGAAGATAGAAACCTTTTTGATATTTCCTATGATCTACAGTACCCACCACATTTCAATCTATCTGTGTTTGGTAATTCCAGGGTCTTAACATTTGTTGCCACTTTCAGTTTGCTAATGTCTATATGACCTCTGAAACAGTGAAATGTTTTTCTAAAGTCACCTTTAGAGAGAACATGGTAAAAATGCTTGTGTCTGTTAATTTTTCTATTGTGCTGTAGAAAAGATTACTGAGTTTTGGTGGGTATAATTTCTCAAGCTTATTCAGCTTGCAACTGAACTTTGTCTGACTGTGTTTCCAAATATTACCATATTGAGTTTGGTTCAAAATCTAATTAGATGCTTGGAAACATGGCCAGAAGTTCTTCCTGTGCCATTTTGGTACAATTAATATGCAGAAAAAGAAGAGGAATTTTAACAGATTTTAGTAAAAATTATATGTCAAAAATATTTTTTTTCGTAATTTTCTTTCATTCAATTAATTCCATTTTTCAATTTCCACTCACAGTATGCTCAAGAAAAGTAGGTGCAACCTATTTATGGGGTTTGTCTTTTAATCTGCCAAGACTGAAAGTATATAGAATAATCTGACTATGCCTGATCTGTTTGCTTCTCTACAGTATAGACATTTGGATGTGTTTTCACCAGAACATGAACCTGATAGGAATGACATAAATATAAATTTAAATTTTTCCCCCTTGTGCTATTTGGAAAAAAAAAACCAAAACCACACAAAAATCCCCACCCCAGCAGGAAACCAAAACAACACTGTATTTGTCAAACACTTTTTAAAAATTAATTATTTTTTTTTGATGAACAGATTTTAATTGTATCCTGGTTATACTATGAAGGCCATAGTTAAACTTTGTTATAGAGTAACAGACACAGGATTTCCATGTAGCAGTTTGCTGTGGTTTCCAGGTTTGTGCAGTTAACCTCTACAGACAAACAGTGTTCAGAGAGAGATGTTTTTCAGCAAAACAACCAACACTGTTAAATCCCCATAATAACCCAACCTGTCCTCCTTCCTTTTTTCTTCTGGGTGTAAAAATGGAAAACCAAGACGTTGAATGGAAATTTTAAGACTAAGTCCAATCTGTCTATGCAAAGTCAAATAGATAGTTAATGCTCATGAAGACTCCCCTGGGTGCCTCCATGAAATTTCAATTTTTAATTTCTCTCACTGATAAAAACACATGAATTTAAGTTGTTTGTTTCTTTTAGTGAATGTATACTATGCCTACAAAATATTTACATGTACATATGGATATGTTTATATGGAATAGCTTCCAGACTGAATTCTAAGCTGTGAGATTTTCTTTACTTGTCTGCAGAGTAGTTTTGTGTTAGGTTATGTTCCTCAGAAAGTGTGTTTTGTTTGGGAAAACTCCTGCTGGTAAGCCTTGGCTATGTCAGCATCTTTGGAAAGAGAAGGAAAGTTTGTCTTCCTTAACCCCACCCCAGAAATTTTGGGTGACCAAGGGGACAGGAGCCAACAAGGATGGAGGCACAGGAAAAAAAAATTGAAACATACAAAATATAGACAAGAACAAAGGGAACGTTTCTCTAGATGGAAAGAGCACCCATGCAATACAGTCTCAGAGTTAACCAGAGAGAGAAACTTTGAGATCTTGAGAACATGTGCATTGCCAAAAAAGGTTAAAAGATGTTGGACTGAATCCAACCCTAGAGGGCAGGATTTATCCTGAAAGGGCAGAATATAGGAGTTTAAGGCCTAAAGATGTTTTCTCTTTTTCTTTTTCTTTTTATTTTTTTTCTTCAGAAGAATATTTTTTGATCAATACTTCATCCTTCTTCCTTCTTTACTGAAACATAATAAAGAAAAATTGATTGGATGTCCACACTGTACTAGTATTGGTACATTCAGTTGTTTCCAAAGCTAACATTTTTCATTTGAGCACTTCTTCTACAACCTGCATTAAAAAAGTACTGAGTTAAAGCTCCATCAAGTCCACGCATGATTTTAATCTTTCATTCTGTTTTATGAAACTTTACTTATCACTCCTGGTCTTTAAAGTGGAGGCACACCCACCTTAAGGTAAAGAAGTAGATATAGTAGATATTCAGAGAAAATAAGGTCCTCCCATCTAATATTAATTTTATTTTACAAAATTCTTAGCTGCCATAGGCTTGAGATTTTGGTGAATGTTTATTTTAAGAGCATGAGAAAAAGTGGGTAGATGTGCTTCAGAAGACGTACACCTATAATATATGTCAGGTAAAACATCTTGAAAATAGTGTGGCATTGTTCTTGACCTATTTTTCTGTAATATTTCTGTGGCAAAGTGTTAGGATTGGGGCTTTTTTAACACAAGTATAGATTAAGGTAATTGAAGAAGTTATATTTTCTAAAGATAATTCTTAGTCCATACCTTTTCTTCAAAATGCTATAATTATCTAATTGCAATCCATTTAATGTGTGCTAAATTAATTTTCTATTATGCCAATTCTTATTTAAAATGCCATGTGTCACTAATTTAAATGGCTGAAAGAAGTCCAAATATATTTCGTCATCTGAGTTTATAATCTGAAAAACATATTGTTTGTATGACATGGAAAATTTTCCATAAAACCATGTTAAGTACTGGTAATTATATTTTTGTCTTTTACCTCTTTAGAAATAGTGTTTTATGTTGGTGGTTCCATTACTTTGCTTAGAATCAGTGTTGAATTTACAATCCTGTTATGAATGATTTGCTAGTGAGAGCTCATTGATTTTCTTTCTAGACAGCTACAATGTCTTTCTTGTCAGGACTTAAGATAATTTTAAGATGTTTAAGTATATTCCACTGTAAAGGAAGATAAAGCATATAATTTTCCTTGTTTGAGGGGACAAATTAGACACACAAGTATTTTTTTAATTCCTTGGTTCCTCTTCCCTCCAGTTTTTGAGACAGTTAATAGATGTGACCTTGCTCAGTCATGTGGGATCTCCCTTGTTCGCCATAAGTTCTTGAAGATAATTGCTAATAGTTCATTGACTGCTTCAGTTTAAGTACTGAATTTAATTAGGCCCTGTTCCCTCGAATGTGTCTGCATTTTCTAAATGGTCCTTAAGCTGTTCTTTTCCTATCCTGCCCTTCTCTTAATTCTATTTAAACATGTTTTATCTAGATAAGAGAATGTGTTCTTCATTCTCCTTTCCAGCTAGCTATTTTTCTTTTAATGACTATTTAATTCTACAAGTTTTGTTACTGCCTTCTGCCTCATTCCATGGTTTGCCTTTTCACAATATTCACCCTTATGTTATTCTGATAATTTCTGAGGGACATGAAATTCCTTTTTCCTGAACTTCCTATTTTCAATAATATTCTAAGTTTCTTTCCACAGGGTAACCTCATGCTAACTTTTTGTCTAAGGCACTGCTCAGTCCTTTGTGCTGACAGTCCCTACTCTTTGTAGTAATAAAGCAAGATGAACACTATAATTTGAACAATATTATGTTCCTCATCACAAAACATTAGATTAAAAATCTACAGTGAGACCAAAACCATATTGGTATTTTACAATAATAGGTGTTTAGGCAAGAAATGGTCAATTATACAGTGATAAATCAAGAAACAGAGTATTTTCTCTGTTTCCAGTGATGCATGCCTCAAATAATATGTCTTTCATTCAGATTTTCTCCCATGTATTTGTCCAAAAACTTTTCGAATACATATATTTCACCCCCTAGAAGAGATGTGCAGTCTGTTTAATTGGTCTTCATGTCCTCAGTAACTTTGATCTTTTGTTTTCCTCCTCTAGTTCTAATATTACCTTTTTTAAATGGAAGAGCACTACTACATGTAAAATTCAACATGGAAATGAAATTTTTGAAGGTCTTTGTGTGAGGACAGAATTCTATTCTCTGTTTTGTAGTACTCCTTTCCCAGTAATTCTTAACATTTTAACAGCTTACAGTTTCATGGATTGACCTAGTATGCCAGACAGCTGGAGTCCTAGCTGTCGAATCAGAACATATCATTGTGCCTGAAAACTCATAATAATGGGTTTTTTTCCCCAGATTTATTTTTCTACAAATTTTGGTAATGACTTTAACATGCTTGGTTAGAAAGTCTCATATCATCAGTAGGTTTTGCAACAAGTAACAAAACTCTTCTTCCTCATTGCTGTTCAGACTTGATCTGCATCTACCCCTCAACATGTAAAATTGATTGTAAACAAACCAACCTTTTATTTTTCTATATATATATTTTATATATATATATAAAATATAAAACTTAAAGAACATATTGTTTTCTGCTTTATTGTTTTATTGCTTTCAAGGATTTTTATAAGAGATGATGCAATACAATATTATTATTACCAGCAAGCCACCATATGCTATGATAGTGAACTGTTAGCTTAAATTGACTTCCTAGGAAAGTTGTTGTTTTTTCATCGATCTGATTCTAAAGTAATTTTTGTTTTCTTTTTTTTAATATTGATACAGAATGCAATAAGGTGGAAGCAGCAAAAATTAATCTACTGGATATGATCTGTGGTCTTTTTGATAACAGCAAGGACAAAACATTTCTGAGAAAATGTGAGAGTCTTTTAAAATGCTGCTGGGAACTATATGATCTGTGAAGGAGGCCTTCTCTTTTTATATTTGGAGACTGATAATAAATTGCATTGTTAAATTTCTTTGAAAAAATTTAGTGGAATAATGATAAAATTGTGATCATTTATAAAAGTGTCATGTAAGGCCATCCTCTTTTTGTGGTAGGCCAGCCTCATTTTAGCTTTAACAGCCACTTTTACAGTCCAATTATGTGCTATCTGAAATATTTTTTTGTATTAGTTTTGATTTACGGATTTCTTTTTCAGTAGTAGTTCCTGTGTTCCATTACAGGAATCATGTATTTAATATAATTTCTTTACTTATGTCCTCTTCTGCAATCCTGAAATTTTTTTCTATCCCTTCTCTTTTTATAAGTCTCTGTTTGTACAAGAGTTTTGCCTTTGTGTTTTTAAACTACATTTGGTATTATGACTGTTAACACAGGGAAGCATGAGAAATAAGAGGAAATAAAATAAATCATTACTTTTCTTGCATATGGAACATGAATTTCTGTGACCTCTCAGAGTTTAAATGTTAAATACTTTTTTTTTTTTTGAAAATGTATGCTTGTGACAGTTTATAGCTTCCCTTGATCTATCCTGACTATAACTAAGATGATAATTATGAAATATTGTCAAATAATTAGTTTAGGATTTAGATAACTTTCTGATAAAAACCTGGTTTCTTTTATATCTCAAAAATTGATTTTTGCTCAACTCACATATGTTAAAAACATGTATTTAGTATTTATACATCTGAATTACTAATGTGTGAGATTATTATTTATACTCTTTGGGTTGTATCCAGATTCAGATTTAATGATAAGATGATTCACTAATCATCTGAACTAGAATATTGGATAGTGTGAATGAAATCACAGCAGCACTAAACATTTAATTTAAACTGTATTTTTAATCTAGTAAGAAGGGGGATAAAAAGGTAAATTACTCCTACCATGAATAATAATTTTAAGTGTGAAAAATCTTCTAAACTATGAATTATTTTATTATGTATTTCAGATACAGTAGTCAAAGTCTTTATATCAAAAAATACCTGAATTGCAATGTGACAAATAGTAGCCATGATACATATTTAAATGCTTAATATCGCTTTTGAATTGCCATATTTTTTCCTTTGAAAGAAAACAGAGTAACAGAAATGTGACAGTCAGAAATATAATCTTGTCATTCTTCTAATATTAAAGAAGGAATATTCCCTGAAACTGAGTAAATATTTCTAGTTTGCAAACATGATGAAAAGTCTCTTTCCCCAGGCTGTTGAAATAGGGTACATGAAAGCTAAGAACAATTGCATAAGATCAATACTAATATTTTGGTAACCAGAGAAAGCTGATGTTTAAATTTAGGCTTGAGTGTTTATGTGCGAACATCATGAAGTTCACACAGCTCTAAGAAGTCAGATCAAAAGAAGTCCAACACTGAATGAGTACACAGAGTAATCCTAAAAGAACAGGGCTTTAATTGCCATGATAAATAGGTTAGCATAGATTTTATTTTCATGTTTGTTATTTTAAGAACATTTTCTATCCCATAGGATTTTCCTAAGAGCTCAACATAACTTCAACAGAATTGGTCTGAAATGTTCTCTTTTTTAGCAAACTGATACAGAAAATCTTTTCAATTTATGAAACAGAATAATCAATGCATGTGTTGGAGCAATGCACACAGTGCATCTCAGCTGTATTTAGACATTTTAAAAAATTTTTCACTGTTTAAATCAGTACAAGTCAAACAGGTACCAGGAAGGACAATAAGGAAAAAAAATTTCTCATTGTGCAAAATCCCAGAGGACAGAAAAATGTTAGGAATCATTACATGCCTACTACTCTAGATCTAGTTATAAGGGAAGAGTACTCTTTATGTGTAAATACAAAACCATTGGTTTGGCCTTCTGCATCTTCCCTTAGTTTTGGGTTGTTAATTTAATGGAAATGTAGCTTTTTGCTAAAGCAAATCAGAGAACCATTTAAGATCATCAGTCCAACCATTAATCCAGCATTGCCAATTCCACCACTAAATGACATCCCTCAGTGCCACATCTAAATATTGTTTAAATACTGCTGGGATGGTGACTCAGCCACTTCCCTGAGCTGCCTGCTCTGATCTTGACAACCCTTTCTGTGAACATCTTTGCGCACCTTCCAGTACCTAACCGAAGCCTTCAAGAGAGCTGCAGAAGGACTTTTCACAGCAGCATCTAGTGACAGGACAAGGGAGAATGGCTTTAAACTGAAGGAGGGTAGCCTTAGATGAGATTTTAGGAATAAATTATTTACTATAAGGGTGCTGAAGCACTGATTGCCCAGGGAAGTTGTGCATACCTCATCCCTGGAAGTATTCAAGGCCAGGCCAGATCTGAGGAACTTGGGAAAGTATTCCTATGTGTGGCAAAGGGGTTACAACTGGAAGATCTTTAAAGACTCTTCAAACCCAAATTCTATGGCCCTATGATGATTCTATGAATTACAGTGAGTGTTTTCTGTCAGCCTGAATTACTTTTGACAAGAGTACATTTCTGTTAGGGATACATATGGTCTTCAATTTAAAGATGGTAGAGATATAGATTCCTAGACCCGGATGGAATTTTTCAAGCTATTTATTGTCAAAATGTAAATAAGACATACTCAGAAGTGTTTTATAAATCTGTCATGTTTTCTGGATTGTTTTTATGTTGAACAAACAAGCACAGACCCTAAATGTTTAAATAAAAATAAAATTAATGCAATTAATTTTTTTATTAGTTATTTGGATTTTCAATATAAAGTAATTTGTTTCAAAAATTCTTCTATTGAAAGATAAAACCTGAAACTTACCATTCAACCTTAAATTTATCATTTAGTTGGGGTTTTTTGAGACATATTTTATTAAAACTTAATTTTTCCAAAGAATCAAACAATTTTTGAGTGTTTTATCTGAAATGAGTGGTAATATTTTTAATTTGTGCATATTTTTGTGTTTGCAAATAAGATACAAGTCTGAATGGACATTCTTGGATGAAAGGTGATACATTAATAACAAAGTATTTGGTTCATCTCCTAAATTTGGTGAAGAGTTTATGATCATTCTCACATGCTAGATTAGATACAGCTCTGCTGTCTTGAGGGAGATGGACTTCTAAAATGTGATTAAAATATATATTCTGATTTTCTGTGGCTCCCCACATTTTCATGAAGTATGTAAATACATGCATAGCTGAAAACACAGGTTTTAGTGTTATTCTGTGGAAGTGAATCAATATCTCAGTAGGAACAGACCAATGCTACATTAAAGCACTGGTATGTATAATTTTGAAATTTTGTTTATAAATATTCTTTATAAAATTGCTTTCCCAATGTTTTATTTTATTTATTACTGGATATTTTGGAAAATGCTTTTATTAATTTATACAATCTAACTTTCTGTTAAGACAAATTATTTTAATAAAATAATAATGGGAGTATCAGGCACAGCCTCACCAGCAGGTCAAGAAAACTCTTACGTTTTTGTCTTGGATGGGGGGGGTAGTTTACATTTTCCCATTTCAAGAAAAGTTTCTGCCTTCCTTAGCAGACCCTTGTCTTTTCAAACCAAGACAATTGTGAGATATGTGCCATACCCTTCTGAACATGTCTGTCAACAATCTCTTAATGACTGCTTTAAGGGTGTAAACATAGTGGATTGACTTCACATATCATGATTTTGTATTCTGTATCTTAAAATTTCTGCTGATGTGTCAAGGTATGCACTTCTGCTGGGATTTAATATTATTAGATTTAACAATATTTGACAGCAAACATTTTCAATGGTGTTCAATTATGTTAATATTTAATACTACTCAGTGAGTTTAATTTTCCTGTTATCTCGAATGTTTCTGATTTTATACCTTGAACTGAATTGTGAAATATTTAAATACCAAGAACTGTACTTTCTGTACATACTTATCTGTACTTTCATTTGAAACAGATTTACATAATTTTATTACATTTGCAGCAACATAGTTTATAGAATCAGAAGTGCTTTGTTGTTCTTTTTTCTAATCAAAGGCAAGTTAATTAAAAAAAAATTGCTTTCAATTTAATGGCAAAAAAATGGAGCCTTCATTTTCTGATGGGCAGCCATTTGTATACTATTTTGTAAGGTGATTCTGTCAGAGGCAATTGATACTTACATTTTCTTTTCTAATACTTATGGTATTCATAAATTTCATAAGATTTGAATTTTTATAGCCTTATCTGGTTTATGTAGATTTGAGATCTACAAATTAAATAATTTAAGAAACAGAGCTCCTAGGGAATATCTTGAAGTATCCAAAATGTTAGTTTATTTCCAGCATAGCTAAATGCAGCTGGGAAAAATGTGGGTCTAATTTGAAGTACGCGATTAAGAAATAATTCCACAGTTTTGTTTTTATTATATTTAAGCTATTTTAAACTGAAATCTATTGACTCTATTAGGAAATTATATACTTTTAATCATATTGTTAATAGACTTATAAATGGAATTGCAGGTGTGAGAGTTAAGAGATTCTTTAGTACAAGTACTTCTTTGCCAGAAAAATTACCTACATGTAGTACATCTCCATGGGTAGGATGGAGACTGTGGCTTTATAATTTTACCTTCAAATAAGCTGTAATTCGGTGCAGTCATGCAGTTAAATGAAAGTATTTTGTTATTTTCAGCAATGCAGGTATGGAAGTTATTAGCTTGTGAAAGGACTTCAGATCCTAAGTTGTCTGAGGCTTTTTTACAGCATTTACCTCTAGTTCATTTTCAGCTGTAAATCTTAGTTTAATGTATAATGCCAAATATTTTGAAAGTACTTCTGATAGTGTCATATAAATTGGTTGCAAATATATTCTTCTTATTATTTTATTTAAATTTTTTGATATTCAGAAATAGAGAAAGGAGGTTGTGGAGATCCTGGAATTCCATCATATGGGAAAAGGACCGGCAGCAGTTTTCTGCATGGAGACACACTTACCTTTGAATGTCAAGCAGCTTTTGAACTTGTGGGAGAGAGAATGATTACATGTCAACAAAATAACCAGTGGTCTGGCAACAAACCCAGCTGTGTTTGTAAGGATTATTATATTTTTTCTATATTACTTTTCTGACCTTAACCTCTTGCATTTCTTAACATTTTTGACTAATCAACAGGAAAATCTTCAAAGTACCTTGAAGACTTTGTCCGTCATGGTTTGGTTTCTTTTTCAATTGACTCAGAAGCTCATTTATGGAGAACATCACGCAGAACTGTTTTTAGAATGTTCTTTACACACATTTTATATGTAATTGAACCACTTAACACTGTTAATGTAAATGCGTGTTGAATTAGATTCTAAATGTGCTATTCCTAATAGCAGATAAGTGTTCAAAAGGACTCTGTGGCACATACACATTTCATTCTGGCAGTGCAAAACAGCTTGCAGATCCACGTAAGAAAAGACTAGGTTTTGTTTTTTTTGTTTTGGCTTTTTTTTATGATATACCACAAAGGTCTGAATATGAATATAAAGAAGTTAAGGATATCAAACAGGAAAAGTTTAGGTAAGATCATTAGTTGTGATTTGTGTTTTAAAAAATAAAATATATAAGAGAGGTTTGTTGATTTTTTTGGGGGGGGGCAGGCATGTTTGGTTGAGGGCTTTTCTGGTTTTTTGTTTGTTAGTTTGTGTGTTTTTTGTTTTTTTGGGAGGATATTTATTTAGGTTGGGTTTTTTACCTTTTTTTCCTACCTTTCTTGTAAAATAGAGCAAATCTTTCAACTACACAGGTATGTTAGGCATTTCAGTTCAGCAGATCACATTAAATTTTCCTATAAATAGTCATGTGAATCAGTACTGGATTTGAGAGCCATAAAAACCTTTGTGAGGTGTCCTACTCTATTTGGACATGTATGTACTTTGAAGCTGTGTGGGTACAGGACTTAACAAACTGAGTAAGATTGCTCTGGTCCAGAATAATTCTCAATATGCCTTGCAAAGCTGAAATGTGTCTAAATAAAGGCATGTAAAGCCTAGGCACAGAGACAGTTCAGCTGCAGCTCCCTTTGAAGACAGAAGTGTTTTTTCATGATGCTGTATTGCATTGATATAGCTGGATTGCTATATCAGTTTCTGTTGAGAATGTAGAATATTTTACTATGCTTCCAGTGTTACGTATGCACGTGGCCTATGAAAGAGCATGGAATCTATAACCTCTATTTACATACACTGAGTTCAGTTTGACACATTTGAAGAGCTAAATAATGATTGTCCTTTGTGTTAACTAATACTTAGTGAGTCTTCCCCTTTCTGAATAGACTGCACTTCTGGCTACAGTAGCAGTCACAAGGTCAAAATTCTGAAACCAGTTATGCAATGTCATGACGAAAATTGGCTCAAAAGAGTAAAAAAGGATGACAGCTGTGAATCATTTTCGTTATGTTATATGTCATCAAAGGGAAACTAGGATAAAAAAAGTTCAGACTATATATTATTAAAATTTCAAACACATCTACATTTCCACTGTTATTTACAGTATGAACTTTGTATACTACAGACAAAACTAGCCTTTTAATTTTTTTTCCTATTGATAAATACAGTTTAATGCATATTTGGAAAAAAAATCACTCAGATTTGGAGATGGCATCCTAATTTTAGAACAAACCTGCCATTTTTTTGCAAATTCTGGTGCATCAAGAATTACTTTTGCTTTCCTTGGTATTTGCTACATGCTAATCTCTTGCATGCCCTGCTTCAGTCACTTAGATTCACTTGAGAAAGAAAAAAAACAAACATTGGAGAACTGTTCTGAAAGTGTTCAACATTTTCTGTTTGTATGTGTAGTAGTTTTGAAATTCAGGCCTCAAAATCATCCTTTTCCACAAGAATTAAAAAAAAATAAAAATAGAAAGACAAGCATTTATAAAGTTTGTGTATAGTATTTTGAGAATCCTTTTGTTCTTTTGTTTAGTTTCATGTTTCTTCAACTTCACCACCCCATCTGGAATTATTCTTTCTCCAAATTATCCTGAGGAATATGGGAACAATATGAATTGTGTTTGGTTAATCATCTCAGAGCCAGGAAGTAGAATCCATCTGATTTTCAACGACTTTGATGTAGAACCTCAATTTGACTACCTTACAATCAAAGATGATGGGATTTCAGATCTACCACCTCTTGGCACATTTTCTGGCAATGAGGTTCCTCCTCAATTGGCTAGTAGTGGGCACATAGTAAGACTTGAATTTCAGTCAGATCACTCTACCACTGGAAGAGGATTTAATATCACTTACACAAGTAAGAACTTCTGCATTTTATATTATACCTAGTTATATGCTTCCTTCATAATAATTAAAAAAGACAACCTATTTATATTAATAACATAGAAATAAATTTTCATGATTGTATAATTTCAGTATTTTTAGATCTTCCTTGTATTAGTCTTCCTTGTATTCTTTAGTTTATCTGATTCCTTATCATTTACTTATTTTAATTATGATAGTGCTGACGAATTCCCTTCATTATTTATTATTTATTTTTCTTTTTCATACTGTGTAAATGTAGACCCCATAACTAAAGCTCAGATCATTCACATAAAAATATCCAGTGCATGTAATTTAATATACTTTCAAATGGAAACATCAGAAATAAGTTCATAAAGGTATTAATCTTAGATCTCAAATATTGAGGTTTTAATCAGAAAAGCATAAAAGTAATCATCAGTGCAAATAAACAGTTCTGGGAACCTGCTTTGCTTTTGTATGTTTTTTTTCTAGTTGAATAAGGTGGAATCTAAGAATACAAACCCCTAAGCATAGAGATCTCTTTTCTGCATTCCACATAACAGTTACACTCTGGTTTTTCTAGTGTCTAGAACAAAGCTGAACTGATGCAGAGGAGTTTCCTATAAGAATACAATAATTTAAAATCATTCTTCCATCTAGCTACTGTCCCTTTAAGAATTTTAAGAATACGCTACCTTTGAGAAGGCAATTCGCAAATGTACAAAGTTTAAGTGTAACTGGACAATCAGTCCGAAAGTTTTTAAATGTGGACCTACGGATCATGTACATATAGAGAGCTACTGAGAAAATCAGTCTCTCCTGTTTGGGGAACCAGGCTAAGAAATATCTGGCCACAGATGGCACTCAGTTTTGTTTATAGAAAAATATATTACTAAACAGTACTCTCAATAGAAAACTAGTAACAGCATTGTCATGTAGAAAACATTTTTACATTTGCCATAGATTGCTAACTCTTTTTTATGACTTTTTATGAGTCATTCAAAGACACTACTTATACAGAAGTTATCATTTTAGCTGAAGAAATGATCTTCTAAGGTTATAGAAGTTAATTGACTATGAAGTTGTCTTTGAGACCTTTTGCAATGTTCCTGTATTGTGTCAATTAAAATAATAGTGTTTGAGGCCAAGGTGTTTTCTTGCATTATTTAGAAAGATTACCCACGTAAAGCTGGAATTCATTCATTTTAATGTTTTTTAAGTTTTAGATGCCTTAATTGGTCTTTTGCTTTTATTGGAAGGGATGATTTTTGAGTTTTGTCCTTTTAAAAATGGCAGGAAGAAAAAAGGGAAAGACTTTTCCTATTGCTTTATCATTTGGTAACTGTGAGAAGAGACAAATACTCACTTTGTTACAGCCTCCGTTCAGGTAGTTGAAGGGAGCAGTAGGGACTCCCCTCAGCCTACCTTTCTTCAGATTAAACAACCTAAATTCTCTCATGTTGGAGGCAAAACAGCTGGATTTTGTCCAGAGGAAAATATAGGCAAATTGTTCTTGTGTATCTAAGTCAGATGTATCTAAAAACTTCTGAATTCCAGCTGTGTTGCATGTGTGAATGTCATTGGGTTTGAAGTTGACTTTTTATTGAGAAATTTTCTATATTTTGAATTATACATTACTATGTTATATGTGTTACGTATTATTACAACTGTATTACAACTGAAATATTATTCTCCTCCTCCAAAAAAAGAAAAACCAAGATACAAAATTTAAAGGGATGGTTTTTATTACTCCCATTATTGTGGGTTTTATTACCGGTATTATTGCTATGTTTTTATCAGCCTTTGGTCAGAATGAGTGTCACGATCCAGGCATTCCTATAAATGGGAGGCGTTTTGGAGACAGATTCCTTCTGGGGAGCTCTGTTTCCTTTCACTGTGATGATGGCTTTGTGAAGACTCAAGGCTCTGAATCCATAACCTGTATTATGCAAGATGGAAATGTGGTATGGAGCTCCACTGTCCCACGTTGTGAAGGTAAGGGCACAATCTTTGCACCTACAGTTTAAATAATGACACTATTTAAATTTAGCTTACTTTTTACATTTTGCACATAAATAAGACTGCTTTACCTGAAGTTATTCATTCATCTTAACACTCTTCCAGTCAAATGAGAGCACAGTAATAGAACCAAGATAACCTGCTTTTATATTCTTGGAATAAATTAGCATTTTAAAAATCTGGTTGCTATTGTTTACAAGTTCTGATTGTCACCATCATTACTCGTTTATGAATTATAACTGCTATAACAGTTTTGGCTGTAGCACACTGAAGAACATAACTATTTACCACACAGGAAGTAAATCAAGCTTCTATATAGAAAGTCCTTTTTGAAAATTTCCCCTTTTAACTTTCTCAAAATGAAAGCACACATGTATTTCTGTGTGTAATATTATAACCTGCAGTACTCTTACTCCTGAGAAATATAGTGAAAACCAGAGCTATGTTTAATATTCATGATATTCCCAAAAATTTCCAAATTTATTTGCTTGCCCTTTTCTAGGTGAATAAACAGACTAAGATGAGCTCTACTTAGGTTTAATACTCTTTAGAATGAAATACAGTAAGAAGAATTTCTTGATGCTTAACTGATAGATCCTAAAGTCAAAGCAGATGAGTACATTTAGTAAATGACTAAAGTATGTTTTTTAAAAGTCATGTTCAAAATGTATACTTTTTTTAAAACAATACATACATAGGCTCTAACTTAAAAGATTTTTTTGAGAGAAACTAATCCAAACCTTCTAAAGCTCACATTTCCATTCATTTCAGTGTCATTGCAATTACTTAAGGATTTGGATCATATCACTTTCTTGTTATTTGGGCAATTTGTGAACTCAGTCCTCATAAGACTCTGCATTTCAAAGAAAATTTAGAAATACTGGAAACTCCCCACTCCCATGTCTGCAGTCTGTTAGAATAAGTGTATGTGAACAACTGGATGTTGTACTAGCAAAATTTCTTACCCTGACTAAAGCATGTTACACAGGGGAGCAGGGTTTTTCTTTCATTCTTAGAGCAAACCAAACTGAATCCAATGCAGGGAGTAGGGTGTTGTTTTTCATCAGAAGGTTTTTTTCTAATTTTGAATCTCTAAATTCAATTATTAAAGTATTCAGTGCAATCTTTGTGCAATTTTATTTTTGAAAATGCATAAAAAGGACTGCTGCTAAACACTTTGAAGGGAAAAAAAGAGAAAAAATTCTAGAAAATAGTTTTACAGAAAAATATATAGGTACCCCTCAGTTATAATTTTTTTGACCTTCTGGAATGTTTACTTGCTTTTAATGAGGAAAGGATTAAAATAATACACTGGTTTGGGATATATATATATATATTGTTCTTTATTTCTTTTATAGAAGGAAGTAGTTATGTTCAGGATATGTTCCCTTCTGATGTGGATTATCTTGATAATTGAAGGAGTTTCTGGACTTGGATTAAAGTATGGACTAAGAATCCTAAATATAATTTAGTTTGCTTCTAGTTGTCTGAGATTTCTGAACAACTGTTGTTTTTTGTTGCTGCTCTGCTCTGTATTTTTTTATTCATAACATTCTCTTAAGCAACACCTGAAATATGATGTACATGGAGAATTGTAATCAGTTGAGGATCAACAGTCTTATGACTGTTGTTGTTCATAGTAGGATGAAATTAAATATAAAAGAACACAATGAAATAAACTGATTTTCTCATTAACTATACAAACCTAATGTAACTGCCATTTTACTGGCCTTTCATTTTGCTTCAAGCAAAATTTGGTGTGTTTCAGGATTTGTGGGTTGCTTTCATTTCCCACTCATATCTGGAAAAATCCCAAGAGATATGTACAATTCATAAGTGAAATCAAAT
This sequence comes from Poecile atricapillus, assembly GCF_030490865.1. Classification (NCBI taxonomy): domain Eukaryota; kingdom Metazoa; phylum Chordata; class Aves; order Passeriformes; family Paridae; genus Poecile; species Poecile atricapillus. The sequence goes on along the minus strand of NC_081251.1, from coordinate 22,257,424 downwards.
AACCTCTCATTAGTTTTTTTGTATTGCTAAAAACATTGAAATAAAACTAGGCATATTAATTTACAACTCACAAATTCATGTTGCCATCCATTTCTATATGGCATAGTAGGCTGGTTTGTCACTATTTAGAGAAACAGAAGAAATCTAGCAAGATTTCCTGCACTGAAATATGTAATTTTCTGCTAAAGATACCACTGAGTTCTTCTATAAGGACAATATAAATTATAGTAAGATAAATTTACCTGACCTTGAAAATGTTCCTGTGTTATGCTGTGCCATAGCCTTTAGTAAAACATTACATCCCAAGGCCGTGTGCCATGAGAGCTTAAATTTTTAAAGGACTCATGTTTTCCTAAATTTGTTCTGTCATTTCTGCTGTTGTTCAATCCTGCTCCAAAGTCCTTTAATTTTGCTCTGAAAAATGCTCCCTGTCTAGACTTGTCGTTTTCGTAGCCCTCTTGCAATACATTTTTTTAAAAAAAAACTTTTTATGGAGGAGGATCAGGTTAGAGAACATTTAAAGAAATTTGACATACAGAAATGGGTCTGATGGGATGCAGCCAAGAATTCTGAAGAAGCCATCCAATGACATTGAAAGGTCATTATCCATCAATATCTTGGGAAGCTGATTTAAACCAGGGAGATCCCTGATGACTGGAAGAAAGCAAATTTCAGTCTTGGAGAATGGAAAGAAGGAAGACCTGAAGAGCTACAGGTCTCATCTCTATCACTGGGAAAGGTGATGCAACAACACCATTTCCAAACCATGTGCTGTGGCTTAAACCCAGCTGGAAACTGAGCCCCATGCAGCTGTTTTTTTCCTCTCCACCCCCTCCTGTGAGAGGGAGACAAAAGGCAGGTATTCTGAATTGAGATAGGAAAACAGCAATGAGATAAGAACAACAATATTAGTAACAAAGTATACAAGAGAGAGTGATTTGCATACAAGAATGTGCTCACCCCCTGCTTGACTACCAACCAACCCAACCAGGCTCCACATCTGGGTGACCACCGAGACAAAATTCCCCCCCAGATCCTCCTGCTCATGTTTTTCCTCCACCCTGTGTCACATTCTCTTCTTTTTGCAAGTGAAGTTTCTGACTTCTGTCCCCCAGAGATAGTGTGAGTGTTATAGAATAACCACCCAGGTATGCCCACACAGCTCTAAAATCTGCCTCCTCAAGGCTACTGTGAGAAAATTAACTCAGTCCAAGCCGAAACCTGGATAAAATGAAGAAAACTATGGTGACTGGGAGTAATCAACATGGATTTATGAAGAGGAAATCATGCATGACCAACCTAATAGCCTTCTGCATTGAGATGAACTGTCTGATGGATGAGGGGAGAGTAATGGATATTTAGTTTTAGTAATGTGTTTGGCACCGTGTCATGCAAAATTCTCAATGACAAACTGATGAAGTAGGGACTAGAGAAGTGAACAGCAAAGTGGACTGAAAACTGAACTGTTTGGCTCATGGAACTGTAGGTGGTGTCACAAGATACAACTGGAGGCTATTTCATAGTGGTGTAGCCCAGGGGTCAATCCTCTCTCCAATACTGTTTAAAATCTTCAGTACTGAACTGAATGCTGGGGCAGAATGTGCTCTGAGCGAGTCTGCAGATAATGTAAAACTGGGGGGAGTGGCTGGTGTACCAGATGTTTGTGCTACTGTTCAGATGGACGAGAGAGGCAAGAGAGCTGGGCTGAGAATAAATGACAGATCTTTCCCATCTATTCAGCATTGGTGAGGGTATGTTGGGAGCACTGTGTGCACTCCTGGGATCCACACTATAAGAAAAATGTGGACATATTGCAGTGAGTCCAGTGAAGGGTCACAAAGTTAAGTAAGGACTTGGAGCATCTGTCATACAAGAAGAGGTTGAAAGAACTGTGCTTGTCTCAACTGGAAAAGAAAAGGCTCACGACTCAAGAGAGATCTCATCAATATGTACAGATAATTGATAGGACGGTTTAAAGAAGGTGGAGCTAGACTCTCCTCGATGGTGTAAAATGACCGGACAAGAGGCAGTGAATAGAAACTGAAATACACAGATTTCTGCTTAAATATAAGAAAAACCTTGCACTGTCAGAGTGATCAAGTATTAAAACAGATAGCCCAGAAAGTCTGATGAGTGTTTGACTTTGGAGGAAAGGCATGATCCTAACTGGACATAGTTCTGTGCAATCTGTTGTTTGAGCAGGAAGTGGACTACATGGTTTCCAGAAATCCCCTTCAACTTAAGCCATTCTGTGATCCAACAGAATACTTACAACTGCCAGTTCCACTGAGTTCAGTCATTGCTCAAAAAGGTGTCACAGTACAATGGTAATAATTACTTGGAACAATTTGTCTGATGTTTCCACATAAATGTGGAATCATAGTGTGATGTGTAAATCACAGGTGATGTGTGATGAGACAGTATCATTTTTTCAATATGATATTGTGTTTTTCAACAGAAGAAAGGCTGGAAGACCCAAGTGCCATGCTCTGTGTGTTAAAATATATAGAAAGTAATAAGTCTTGCTAAGATATATTACAGGCTTTTTGAGTCTGAAGAAAACAAAGTGCTCATAACACTGTGTTAAACTATTAAAACTATATTAAATTTATATTTCTATGCATTTTAATTTGACTTTCTGCAATTTCTTTAAATATATGATATATTAAAAATAATCTGTATATTAAAAATATATGTGTTTTGTTTCTTTCAGCACCATGTGGTGGACATTTGACAGCATCGAGTGGTGTTATCTTACCACCAGGGTGGCCAGGATATTACAAAGACTCACTTAATTGTGAATGGGTGATTGAAGCAAGACCAGGACATTCCATTAAGATCACTTTTGACAGGTGAGTATCATAAAGACAAACATGAACCAAAGTCTGAGCATAAATACTTATTTTATTATTGAAGAATAAGTATACACTTTAAGAACCCAAACCACTAAAAGGAACTTCATTGCAACACTCACAATACTATTCCTACAAGTAGGAAATTAAAGCTTTCTAATGTGCTGTTTGCTTCCATTGTACTCAGCAGGAAGTTCCAGAATTTTAAGATGCTTTTTTTTTTTTTTTCTTATTAAAGATTTCCTAGTATTTATAGGATTATACTTATTTGCAAGTTTTTTTTGGTTTTTTTTATGGTCAGAAGCCTGAGTTTCTGGGATGTCTTAAATGAAAATTGCAGTTTTAGTTATAAGAAGGAGCATTTAAATTTTATCAAAGGAAATGCATTGCCTGAAGTTGCAGATGGTTGAATGCATATGACCTTAACAGTGTGATGATAATATTTCTGAGAAAATTAATGAGAAACATAGACTTCTGTGATATGTGGTGCAGTTAAGGAACTTAATTTTCTGAATTTTAGACTGATGTGCAAACATATTTGCGGGTTTTCAAGCAAGCCGGGCACCCTGGCTAGAGCCAGCACGGGCGGCTATCCTCAGCCGTGCGGACCATGTCCCACAGCATCAATGTGATGGATGGCGTAAATGGCATTTATTACAGGGGAATTCTACATTTTATAGCCTAGGTTCATTGTGTTACTCCCTTCTGCTTACATCATCGTTAGGTGCTATTGGCTAATTGCAAGAGGTTTTACTATCCTAGACAATGGGGTGGGTTACTAGCTTTCCGTTCTTCCGCACCGCAAGGCATTAAACTACAACATATATTCCATTAGCAGAATTCTAGAGTTTCGTATGCAAATTGAACTGCAATGGAATTAAAGAAGAGCTTGGAGTTTACCCTGATATAAAATGGAGAATTCTGATCACATATAGTTTTTGAAGTACAGCAGATACACAATTTATCTACTTCAATTTTGTCTCAACATTCTTAGCAAATGGATTCTATTCCCATTTCCTAATTGTTTCAATTGCAAAACAGTATTAGCATTCAGCATGTTGGTTTTGGTAGACAAAGTGAAAACCTTTCCCAGTTTTCTTCGGAGGTTTATGGAGTTTTTCTGACAGGTTTAGAAAATTGTGTAACTTTACTACCTCATATTATAAATTGTACTAAAAGTGTTATACTTGTTAATAATAGTATGAAACCTTGTTTTGAAGTAAAATTATTTTCTTTTGTCAACATGAACACAAAAATTCCATGGAAAACCTTTTTATTGTTTACAAGAAAAACTGCCTTTGCTGTCTGATATAACATTACTAAACTATAAATCAGTAATTGATTTTATCAATTAGTGAACAAATAAAATATTTTTTTCAAGTATTTGGTCTAATTTGGGGAAAATGGAACCCTTTCATATTTTATAATATGACTTGCCTCAAAGACATACCTAAAGAATGAAGCTTTGTACAAATGTGATATTAATAATGTAAATTATCTCACTCATGAGCTAATGAAGCTTTAATGTTGCCAGACAAATGTGCCTTTCCAGAGTCCTTAGAAACTTTCCAGAAGTAGCAGCAAATGACTGCATGACCCCATGATTATTGTACATTGAAACATTTTGCATTTCAGATTGTGCCTAATGCCTGGAAGGGTAACAGAAAAGTAAAATCCAATTGATTCAAGTAATGAGGAAAGGGGTAGAAGAATAATGGCCGACCTGAGGATCTTTTGAATATTGATAAAAAATAGTTTGATAATTTATACAACTAACCTCTGTATCCAAAACCAAACCAACATGATGAAGAATAATATATCACAGCATCATTTAAGTATTTTTAAAATTTGGAGGACATCCTACCTCTTAGTAATATGAGTAAGCTAATAAACATTAAAATAAACTAAAACCACAAAAAGTAACCCCTAATTAGGTACTTTCAGTACCAATGAAGAACTTCCAATAACAAATTGTCTTGATTTATCACTTTAGGGAAATCGCAAAAAATAAAAATAAAAACCAACAATAAATCCTGTCCAATTAAAAAAAAATTAATTGCCTTAAACCCTTAAAATCAGACGAGTGAATTATAAAGTCACATTTGAGTTTGACATGAGCAGGAATCTACTGGGAATAAAAATCATTGTCAGCGTAGCAATCGCTGTTAAGAGTCATTTTCTGTTTTCTGTCTTCACCAAGGTTTTGCCATCCATTGTTGTCATACTGCCCTGCTAAGAAAACTGCAATTGCTGGCTGAGAGCACTTTATTCCTAATTAGTTCCCCTCACAAACATAACTGTCAAAATAATTGAACTATTCAATTATTGATCTTGAGTCTATTCATTATGAGTACAAATAAAGTATTTAAACCAGCCTAGCTGTATCTGTCTGTTTTCAACATTCTGCTGCAGGATAAATCAATGTATAACCTCTGAAATTATGGAAGGGTACTGAAAAACTGTCAAGTACTTTAGTGATGCCCTCTGTAACTTTCTGTTTTGGTAAATTAAGTAGAATTGGTGAGCCTTTTGAGACACAAAACCTCATGTGTTTATGCAGCTGAATTGTAGAAATAGTTTCCAACATGCTTCTTGAGTTTGTCAATCGTCATTCTCCCAGGTAATTATCAAAAAGGGCCAGGAGTTACTGTGTGCAAGCAACCATTCATAATAGGAAATTTGAATAGTATCTCCTTCTTTGAGAGGCTGAAGAATGTATTTAATAGTATGGACGTAGGCAATTCCATTCTACCTGATTTCACTGCCAGAAATGGGTCCTGAAAATGCCTAATGTATTAGCAAACCTGGAAGCCCTGCATTCCACTCTGAGTGGATAGAAAGCAGTAAAAGCAATCATCTGGATTTTATCCAGCTTATCCAAATAAAGTACCATAAATCTAGAGTTTTCTGTGTGAAGAACAAGGAATGATACAAATTGCCTAAGTCAGTTTCCCAGCAGTCATTAACTCTGATAGTGGAGCAAAAGCTTTCTGACTTCTGGCTGCGCTTTTGTTTTCAAGTAACTACGAGAGAAGAACTAGAAAGAATACTAAATACTTGCTAAAAATGACCTTGTTCTTACTCATATTGATGTGTCTGAAAATTTTTTTACAAGACCAATGCTATTTGTTCTGTAAAATATAATGACCTGGATGGAAGCTTGGTCATTCAGTCATCATTGCCGAATGAAGTATAAAGTTTATTGACACTTTGAAGGAATGTCACATACATTTCTCCTTCCTCAAGTGTTTAATATTTTACACTTTTCTTTAATTACAAGAACATAGTTTCTTATCTCTAGACCACTAAATGTGTCCCATATTGGCAGACAGCTAAGGGCATTCACTTTGAAAATAGTACTGTATTGCATAGGGATTCTGCGGCTCTCAGAAGTTGAACTAACAAGCCTTATGGGAATAGAAGAGAAAAATATCACAATATATGCATTTCTGAAAGATGAAAATAAGAATATTGAGTTTGCATGAAAATATGTTTAGAGCAGTGTAGATATCTGTATAATAGCACAAACTTCACTGACAGGAAAATTTTTGTATGCCTTGTTTAGATGCTACAGCATATCAGAATCTGATATAACCACAAACTGTCTTGAAAAGCATCTGATATTAAAAAGTGCCAGTTCAAGTTCATCTTGAGAAAGAGCAGATTTGTGCTGTTTGATTAGACAAGTAGTAGATGACTGCACACATATCCCATTATGAACTGGAGAAATGTGATGTGGTTTAGTATTGGCAGACACATTGACTCTGCTGTTGATTTTAAAGTTATTTTTTCTTGTAAATCAACCCTCATTAGTCTCTACTTTCTCTTCTTGTCTATATTATCTGGTTTTTTTGCCACACTAAAGTAAACTAAAAAGTCATGCTTATTATAACTGTAATGAATTTCAAAATGAAAGCTTGATTTAAATCTAGTATTTTTTACTGTTTTATTTCATAGGACAAAAATGATTACTTAAAAGTAAAGTAACAAGCTATTTTAGAATAAAATCTTTGGATAAAAAAAGAAAAAAATATAACACTTGGCTATCTATAAAACAGCTTTTGCCAAATAACAGATATCTAATAATGAAATTGTTGAGGTGAAATAATGAAGTGATAGTGAAGATGTTGCTAGGGTGTCCAACTATTTCTTAACCTGAGGGGACAAAAATTCTTGGATCTTCATAATGCAATTTTTTGTGAGAGAATTTTCATTTTTGTACCCAGATTTCCCACTAAATATCTTTCTGAAGGCCAGTCATATGGCTGATCTTAAGTGTACAATCCTTTATGAATTTTTTACGATACCACAAAACAAGGCAAGGAAGATGATCCATAAAGCCTTCTTTAATTGTTATTTTTAGTAGTACATGAATGGTTTACTGGCTATGTAATTTTTTTATGTATGGTATTCTTGATCAGTTATGAGTGGGTTGCATTTCTAACAGCTGAATATAATAACACCATTTTTCCATTCACCAGCTGACTTGCATATTCCTTTTCAGATTCCAGACTGAAGTTAATTATGACACTTTGGAAGTCAGAGATGGGCCAGCAAATTCATCACCATTAATTGGAGAATACCATGGAACACAAGCACCCCAATTCCTTATTAGTACTGGAAATTATATGTATCTGCTTTTCACTACGGACAACAGTCGTTCCAGTGTCGGTTTCCTAATTCACTATGAGAGTAAGTTTTGTATTTCTTGAATAGATTTTTATTTAATCTTGAAAAAGACCACTCAATTAGAAAATGAGCAAACAAATGGGAACAAATAAAATTTGGTAGTCATATTTGTGTGAGAGCAAATTATGATTACTTTATGCTGTACTGCCAGATAATTCTGGAAGTATTAATTTTGGAAATTTTTTCTTCATGAGTTCTTTTATATTATTCAGAGTCTTTACAGATCTAGTTGTTTAGTAAGATGAAAATTAATTTAATAAACTTTCCCTTGTGGCTAAAGATAAATTGTTTGGGTGTCTCCTATCTTCTAAGTTTCACTTTCGCTCTTTTTCTCTTTCTCTGGTCTTTGTAAGGTTGAACAGACTTGGAAACCATATAATGGTTCCAAAATGCAAATAATAATAATATCTCCATGTGAACTACAGAACCATCATAATAGCATTTTCTTTTAAATTAAGTGTGTAAAATGTCATATATTAAATGGTCACGCTGGTCTTTATATGATAATACAACCATTCACTTAATTATTTACTGAAGAGAGCTTATGTGTTTATTGTGGTTGTGCCAACCTAGTAATATCACTTTTATCCATTGTTCTTATTTGGAAACTAATCTGATTGCCATAAATTTGCTGTAATATTGAATATAGTCTAGTGTCCAGATATATTTTGTAGCCACATCAAAACTTGTCAAAATAGTAAAAAAAAGTTGTACAGAGAAAGTTTGCTAAACACTTTACACCTATGTCAGTGCATTTGCTCCACGTGACTTCTTAAGTTAATCAGAGCCTCATTGTTCATATTGTTTTTTCCTCACACTAGATTTCTCATAGAGCAAAAATTGTCTCCATTTTGCTTTGTGTTCTATATGTTCATGTAACACAGCTAAAATTTGCTGCAGTCTATCTTCTTGTACTAGTCAGCATCTGTCATCATGCTGATGTAGCATTTCTGTGATCTATTACTCTGTGTTGACAATTGTGTATATCGCAGAGAGAAAGCCATCACAATAACTAGTAACATGGGGGTGCTAAGCAGATAAACTCAGTGTTTTCAAAACCAGGTTGAAAGACCAAATGGAAGCCTTGAGTAAGGAGCACAGGAGACTCAAATTTTATTTTGATTTCTCTTGGAGGTTTCACTATAGAAGTTTTTATTTTTAAAGACATCACAACAAAACTTCTATTTGTTTCACATTTCTTACATTTGTAGAAGACAAGGTAGTCAATTTTAAGTTTTAAGAAAAGTATCTGAATATTTTCTTTGGAAGTTCAAATACCTGTCTTATTTGGAAGTACCTGAAAAATTTTCCACTTATAACTTTGATGATAAAGTAAATCACTGCACTGTGAAGCAGAAGGCTCTTAATCTTGCTTAAAATAAAAGGTTTAATAGAAGCTAAACTGAGTGGAATCTGAGATGGCAGTAATATTCTGTTAAGCTAAAATATGACTATAGTATAGCTTTAATAAATATGTAACCCATTAAAGGTACTGTGAAGGATGTGAAGATTATTTGTTCATTCCTCTCCTTAAATTTCAGTCATTCAGCCTTTTGATGACACTTCAAACATAGCTAATGCAAGACAGTGCAGATTAACACTTATGCATCTAAGCAAAAAAATAATGAAGTGCCTAAAATATTACTTAAATAAAACTACTGATAAAATATCCAATTTTTCTTAAAAATAATAAATCTTTATTCTTTTGGCAAGTGTGCTTCCTACCTCAATTACTTTTCTCTGATCTCTCAGCTTCCCTAGTTATGTGTTTTGGGTAGGGTTTGTTTAGCTGGTTGGTTGGTTGGTTGTTTTGTTTGTTTGTTTGTTTGTTTTTGTGGGGAGTTCTTGGTTCCTCATTCTGTGAAGTAGGTTGTGCAATCTTAATCATTTTCCTAAACAAAAACAGATAGAAATACTTTACCTGCAGATTCCCTTAATGTAAATTTTTCCTTTGTTTATTGAATTATATTTGTTTTTCTTTCCTTATATGAGAACATGATAATTTGCAAAGCAAATTGATCAATTATTTATTAAATCCAAACACTTCAATTAAAAGTTTTCTGTGGACTAATATCCTTCTATCCTAAAATTTAACTGAAAAATAGGTCATATTTTAGTAATGCATTGAGACAGTCATATTAGACTCTACATAAATATATATTTGATAAACATTACAACTCTCTTACATAGTCAGGGATATGGTTTTAGCATCAAAGATTACCCATCTGAGTAAAAGCTTTCTTACTGAGGCTATTGAAAAAATCTACAAAATCAACATTGTGATTTTTTTTATATGAAAATTATCAGTGATGAAAAAATAGAGGTAATCCTTTATTCGTAGTGTATAAAATTAGGTATTTGTTTAGATTAAGTTTCAGAAAAAAACTTTTTGTGCTCTGAAATATGCAATCTTCAGGGATTTGATAAAGTGTTGAAATCAGACAGCCCACAATCAATTTTAACTGTGACAATATAGCATCAAAATACTTCCTTAGACTTTTTCTTTTGAGGAAAAAATAATGCTTTGAATAGTCTGGATATGAGGAAAATATTCACACAATTTTCTGTGGCAGGATACAGTCAATGGAAAAACATTTTAAATACTGGGAAATATTTTTTTGTTTCAGCAGGACATTTTACTATTGCTAAGAAGAATCAATACAGATGTTAAATAGAAAAAGCAGTTTATGGGAAAGTGACCATAAAATGAGTTTATGACTCATAACAAGTGAAAGAATGAAGCATTATGGTGATTAAACTAATGGTTTTCAAAAATCTAAACCACCAAATTTGGCAGATTGGTAGGTGAATGTCCTTGAGTCCTACAAATGAATTCTGAAAGTCTGAAATAAAATAAATTGGATGAAAAGCCCAACAGAAAACTATTATGTCCTTTTTGGTGGTTTTGTTTTGATTTAGTTTAGTTTTGTTTGTTTTGTTATTGTTTGTCCTTGGTTTTGTTTCATTTTTGGGGTTTTTGTGTTTGTTTTTTTATTATTATTTTTTTTTTTACTTTTTGAGAAAGTAACAAGCTATTTTAGAATAAAATCTTTGGATAAAAAAATAATAACACTTCACTATCTATAAAACTGTAGCTATTTAAAAATCCCTTTTAATTATGTTACTCAAGAGTTAATAATGTTGCTATTGGTTATATTCAAATATTACTATAGATAACAATCAAAGAATAACACAGATATCTTAGGATAAACTCAAAAATCTAATGTACATATTTAGCTCCAAGAACAAGAGACATAAAGACAGTAACAAAAATATCTATAAATATATTTAAACAAGGGGGAAAAAAATTACTCAAAAATAGTTTGACCAAAAATCAGCTGTCACAGGCAAGACTATATGTTTTGTTCCTGCTTTTCAGCTTTTGCAGAAAATAATAATTTTTACCAATTACTTAACATAATTAGGTGAACATTTTCAAAGAGTAAGGCATATGGAGAGATGGTACTACACAATAATGATATCATTAAATATATTTTATTCATCAGCAACTGTAGTAATTCCCTATTCTATACTCAGAGGCAAAACAGAAGGATCACTCCGCTGCAAATTAAGTCTGAAAATTCAAATCTGTAAGGAAGTTTAAAAAAAAATTCAGGAAGGCAAAACTTTTCCAAGCAAGGTTGGAGGAGAAAAAAAAGAAGAAATTCGTACCAAAAGGATCAAGGACATTTGTTTTATCTTTACTCTTGAAAGATACTAGTTTCAAGCTGATAGACAGAATGATAAGAAATAAATATTTATATTTGATAAAAACATATTATGTCAAACCAACTTAATTTCTTTCTTGACAGTTTAATTGCTTTTGTAGATTTGGAAATGGAAAGGGAAGGAAACAGTTCTGTGCTCATATTCATAAGGCTTTTAGAAATCTTTCAGAGAAAAATACAGAAATCTACGGTAGATGAAACTCTTACAGTGCAATAAGTGTACATTAATGTACAGTAGGCACTGGAAAAGTTTCTCAGAAAGGCTGTGGAATCTCCATCCTTGGAGATACTAAAAACACTTCCAGAAATGAATCTCTGCAACCAGCTTTAGGTGACCCTGCTTGAGCAGGGGGGTTGGCTACATGACCTCAAAATTCCACATTAAATTGTTATGTGATTTCTGTGATGCTGTGAAAAAATATTTTATTAATTATTTTGATGACAATATAAGAAAAATTACAATTTGTGGATGATTCTGACCTACGGTTATAGAAAGCACTATGATTGAGAAGATTAGATTGAGAGATTTAGAATTCAAAACAAGCTAGATGAATTGAAGAGTGTAAAACAAATCCAATTTGATTCTATAAAGAAACATGCTAAGCCTAAATGGGGAAGGAGAAATGACATGCACAAATACAAAATAGAAATAGCTTAGAAAAATATTTGGGTGCCACACAGAACTTATATAATCTAGAGAAAAATTTAGTAGTTTTGCAAAAAATGGAATCTTCTAGACATGGTATTTAACCATTTAAAAAAACAGAAGACAATTTCAGAAAATACTTTTTTTTCTGTTGTTTTATTTACGGGACTTTTTTATCTAGGACTTATTCAAAAATTATTTCACTTCATTTGATGCCCAGCGAGACTATTGTATCCAGTTTGTTACACAATTTAAAAAGGGTAGAAGATTGCTAACAAGGATAATATGACACATAAGGAGTCATTGAAAGGTTTGTACTTGTTTAGAAAAAGTATGTCTTGGCAGGCAGGGGGTAAAGCATGATAATGGTGTTATGGTCCCAAGTAGCCAATAATTGCAGCCTGTCCTAGAGTTGGATTTACTGCCTGTGCTCCTTCTCAATCAACTCTTTATAACTATTTTCCAACCACATTTATCACTGTTGTGCCAGATCTTTTTGCAGTCAGGACTCTCAGTACTGCCCATTATTTAATTTTAGGTCGTCTTCTATTAAGAAAAATAATCAAATCTTCATGCAAAGAAGTAAAGAAAAATTATTTATTTTCAGCTGTGTTCATTGTTGCTGAAACTTACATACTGAATGTTTTTCCCTGGTAAAAAAACTCTGCTGCCTGAGCTGTGTTTATTTATTTAACACTACTACTTCAATCAGGAAGTTGGAAGTTGATAAATTTCCCATAGCTTTTGGTCTTCTTGCAAAAATGTGAAACAATGGAGTCAATGTAATTTTGAATTATCATTTCAAAAAGAAACTGATGAGTTTACCTGTTATGTGTGACTCAATGCCAAAGCAGCTGATGTGTTCAGGCAGGGGTGGTTGGCTGCCCTAAGAGGAAGGAAATTTAAGAGTGCTGCTGTGGACCTCCACCTACACTAACATATTTCAAATACGAAGTATGATTTGTCTGAAAAATCCTTATGTGTATCAAAGTTAAAATTTCATACAGATGAAATTATTAAGGGCAATTACAGTGCACAATATTATAGACTTAAATGGGTTCATTGAGACTATATTAAGCAATTTTATCCAGGCGAAGGGAATCTAAAAATGCACTGTGTTAGCTAACACAGTGCATTTGCATTAAGAGTATGCAGCCAAGTCTGGAGAAACTTATTCGTCTAGAATTTAAGTATGTCAGGGTTACCTCATGAAAACTAGATCATAAGCTTTCAAATCTGAATTCTAAGTGAGATATAAGAAGAGCTGGAGGGTACAAAGAATATTTCTCTGTGAAAGCTAGAGTCATTATTTATGATATTTTTATTTATAGTCCTGCTGAACCCTTCACTTTATGCCCTGATGAATCAATTTTTCTCTTAGTTTTGAACTCCTCCTACTTTGTTCCTAAAGCTGTATGGTAGTCCTGGATAAACAGGGCAAGGTAGAAGCAGTAAACTGAGAGTACAACTTCCACAGAAATGGTTAGAGATGCACAAGCAGCTGAGAGGAACAGCACCTTCTTAGCCCTTTAGAGGGCTAAGAAACTAGTAAATGCCTGTGAAGAAGGCAGTTGGGGTGGAGTAACCTTTGCTAGATCCCAGGTACCTAAATCTTAAAACACCTTCCCACTACCCCTCTGTTCTTCTCTGACTGAACTTCACTTTCAATTTTATCTACCTCCTCCTTCTGAGAGGTGAGGGGGACAGGGCATGAGGGTTGTGATCAGTTTATCACTCATTATCTTCACTGCTCCTTCCTCCTCTAGCACTGGATTCTTCCCCCAGGAGACAGTCTTCCACAAATATTTAAAATTTGAGTGATTCTCATGATCTACAGTTCTTAATGAATGACTCTGGCATGAGGTGCAATCTTTCAGGAACAGAGTGCTCCACTGTGGGTCTCTCACAGGGTCACAAATACTGCCAGCAAAGCTGTTCCAGTGTGGGCTCCTCTCTCCACCAGGCCACAGATCCTACCAGGAGCTTGCTCCAATGTGGATTTCCCACAAGATCAAAGCCTCCTTTGAGCATCCATCTGCTCCAGAATGGGGTCCTGCATGAGCTGCAGGTCAATCTCTGATCCACTGTGTACCCTCATGGGCTGCAGTATGACAGCTTCTTCACCATGGTCTTCAGCATAGGTTGCAGGGCCTTCCAAACCTTAAGCACCTCCTTCCTCTCCTTCTTCATTGAACTTAGTGTCTCAGAATTCTTACTCTCACATTCTCACTCTTCTCTATGGCTGCTGGTTCTCTCCAGCAGCTTTTGTGGCCTTCCTGGCTATGTTATCCCAGAGGCTCTACCACCATCTCTGAGGTGTTCAGCATTTGCCAGCAGCAGGCCAGTCCTGATGCCATATGGCATCAGTTCTGTTGGACATGTGGGAAGTTTATGGCAGCTTCTCACAGAAGCCACTCCTGTAGCCACCCATCTACTAACTAACACATGGCTATTCAAGCCTAATACAGGGGCGATGGTGATAGGGTATTTTAGTTTTTGGTTTTGTTTCTCACCATCCTGGTCTATTATTAATTGGTAATAAATTCAATCATTTTTTCTCAAATTGAGTCTGGTTTGACTGTGATGGTAATTATTAAGAGATCTTCTTTTCTTTGTCTTAGCCCTTGAGTTTCTTCATATTATTTTCTACCTTATTCTCTCCCCCTGTACTATTGAAGGGGGTAATGAGAGAGCAGCTGAGTGAGGGACTGACAGCTAGACAAGGTCAGTTCAACACACATAATAATAGAAAATAAAAGAAATTCCTGCCATCCCAATAGACAGTCTCTATTTTTTTCCCTCATGTGTATATATTATTGCACATTATATTATTAAATTCCACAGTCATTTGCTATCACTAGAAGCACAATGTATAATGTTCAGTTAATGAGCCTTCATGTGATAAATTCAGGGAGATTTTTTCAGTGGATAGCTCCAGGTTTATTTGCAAAATACTATTTAATCTCTCCTATAAGACATAATTACGGGGGACTCTTTCTGTCAGATAAGAGTTGTACGATTGTGAAAGCTATATTATTCATTTTTATTTGGGTTTTTTTTTTTCATACATAGGATAGTATCTGTAAGAATTCAGTAGTTTGTAAACTCTTGATTGCAGTTTTTTGACATTGTTTCTTGTTGTACCAAAGAATCATAACTGTGCAGAGGACAATTGAGTTGTCCTGCACTGTCAGAAACAAAATAGATGAAATAATCAAATATGATTTATATACTAGCAAAATTTTTACTCATACTTTGAAAGGTAGTATCTTCCTATAGCTTCAGATGTCCAGTGTTTTTTATTGGTTTAGTGTTTTTAATTGATTGACAAAATATACCTTTAAGCTCCAGTCTTTTTCTATTTCATTTGGACTTCTCTATTCTATAAAACTTAAAATTGGAAAACTGTTGCCTGAGTCAGACAACAGCTAGAGATGGGGGTTTATATCCCTTATCAATTCTCAGGTAATGGTAACTAGGATCTTTTGGAGGTTCTTTCTTTCTCCTGTGTTCCTCGTTTTGTGTTTTGTTTGGGTTTTTTTTTCTGTCTGCTATGTGAAAAAAATGAAAAAACAAAATTAAATCTGTGTGTTTCAGGTGTTACTCTGGAATCAGATTCTTGCCTTGACCCAGGAATTCCTGTGAATGGCCATCGCCATGGTAACAACTTTAATATCCGCTCTACAGTAACCTTCAGCTGTGATCCAGGATATACACTGAGTGATGAAGAACCTCTCATATGTGAAAGAAACCATCAGTGGAATCATGCATTACCTAGCTGTGACGGTAAGTGTCAAGCTCTCTAGATAGCAGCTTTAAAGTCCACAAAAGCTAATCTACTGTTTTGCAGAACTAATTAAGCTTGTCATTGCTATTACCTCCCTTCAATTACAGCAAGATCCACACTTTTTAGAAATTATTTTACTGTTACTGAAAGCTATGCTTTACATCTCTTTATCAGCTTTCAATTAACTGAAAACAAACAGGCACATATTCACAAACAGAAAAATTCAGATTCTTGCAGGGTCACATTGTTCAACCATGAATCAAAATTTGCCATATAACTAATACTTTCAAAACAATGCCAATAAACTTCATATATATTTTAAACTCTAATACTGCATACCAAAATGATTGCTTAAAATTTAGGATGCTCAATACTAAGACAGACCATGATCAGCCAATGTAATTAATTTTCTTAATATATTTTTGTTTTGAAATTTTGGTTAGTTTATTAATTGTTTTGGTGGATTTGAAGTATGAAACTGTCTAGAGCTTCCATAAAACATTTTTTAAAATTCTGAATTACTTCATGGTTTAACCATGGCCAGCAACCAAGCCTCACACAGCCACATGCTCACTCCCACTAGCAGGATCAGGGAGAGAATCAGAAGGCTAAAAGTGATGACACTCCTAGGCTGAGATAGAGTTTGCTAAGAAAAGCAAAAGCTGCGCACACAAGCAAAGCAAACCAAGGAATTGATTCACTGCTTCCCAAGGACAGCAGGTGTTCAACCACCTCCAGGACAGCAGGGCCCCAAGTAATTGACACTTAGGATGACAAATACTATCAGTCTGAACTTCTCCATTTTCCCTTTTTCTCCCCACTTTATATACTGAGTGTGATGCCATATGGTGGGGGGTATTCTTTGGGTTAGCTGTGGTCACCTGTCCCTGCTGTGTCTCTTCCTAATCTCCCACCCACCCCAAACTTCCTCACTGCTGTGGCATATGAAAAAGTATTTGCTCCGTGTAAACCTTGCTCAACATCAACAAAAACATCTCTATATTATAAACCCTGTTCTCAGCACAAATCCAAAACACAACCCCATACTGAGAAGAAAAATAACTCTACCCCAACCAAAACCAGCATAACTGTATTGACAAATGTTTCTCTGTTCTTTTTTGTAATTTTTTGGCTAAGTTTTGTTTCTGTGAAGCACTGAATCAACTTAATTTCTTCATGGAATCCTTGTATTGTTGGTACAAAATCCCTCATATAGAAACCACAGAACAGCAAAGAAAAGCTCTTGCTTTAGTGAATTACTTACATTAATGTATTTGTAACTCACTTTTCAGGTCCAAGGTTTTCATTGATTGCAATGGAATGTCAGAGGACAAACTTAGAGTTAGATTAAGCAAAGTATTTTAGTTTCTCACTCTGTTTTAAACTGTTTTGTTAAATCTGAGCACTAGTCTTCTCCTTCTAACTCACTACAGCCTTCTAGCCCCATGGCTCAAAACATATAAACCACCAAAAGATTATTATAGAAATCAGCTAATCTAGCATTAAAACTCACCTTGTAATCGCTGCAACTCATTCTTTCTTTACAAGTACAGATTCAAAGCATTTTTAGAATTTTTCACTGTTTATATGGGTTTCTTTCCTTCTTTGCTTCGCCATGTTGGATTGACATATGTGAAGGAACCTTAAGTTTGGATAGTATCCTCTTCTTTTTCTATTTACTTTGTAATAAAATGTGTGGATGTATTTTTGAGTTAAAATATCAATATATAAGTCTTTTGTTGGAAACTGAAAAA
Source organism: Poecile atricapillus (assembly GCF_030490865.1). Classification (NCBI taxonomy): domain Eukaryota; kingdom Metazoa; phylum Chordata; class Aves; order Passeriformes; family Paridae; genus Poecile; species Poecile atricapillus. The sequence goes on along the minus strand of NC_081251.1, from coordinate 22,239,968 downwards.
TAGAAACTTCTGCAGATGATGAAGGGTTCAGTCTGCAGCCTTGCAATGAGCTTGGATTGATATAGTGATGAAAGTACACAGACATTGGGTAGAGAAATTATAAACGTAAGTCTCTATTGTTATAAGTAAGAATATGCCTAAAGTAGGTAAGAAATTATATTAGGTAAAATAGTTTGAGGTTTAAACTGTAATAGTGTGATTTATAGAGTAGATTGGAGATCTAGAAACTATAACAGAGGTGTGTATGAGTGCATGACCTGTCAGCTTAGTGGCTAAGAGAGAGATGCAGTGCAGCAAAATTAAGCAAAGGATATAGGTTAATAAGTGAAAACAAGCTTTGTGTCAACTGCCTATTGGGCTAAAATGTTATATATTGCTGTGCAAAGGAGAAACTCGTGACTTCCTTGAGCTATGGCTGACATATTGCCTCTAAATCTCACACCTTGAGATGATATCTTATCTGGCTACTTGAGCAATAAATCATCTCAAAGCAAGGTGGTCCCATCCCTCCTTTGTCATCTCGACACTCTTTTGTTGGCATATGAATATTGAACTTCAGGAAGATCTAGTTAATTTTCACTCATTGAAAGAGATTTTTTTTTCCCCAGGTCCTTCACCCACTTTCATGTGAATGTATGAGAAAATGTCAAGCCTTTCTGGAGTATGATCTCCAGGCAAGCAACACACAAGGGTTCAACATACATTCACTCTTCTTCTTTTCCTCACAGATTAAACTCCATTATATTAGCTAGTCTAAAATCATGGAATCAAACTCACAGTCTATTAGGTAATCATTCTGTTAGTGTGTTTGCCTTTTGAGTCTCAACAAGCTGTGACCCAAATTTTTGGAATGTGACAGATTTAACTGAGGTGGAAATGAGCATTTTGCACTCATATGTAGAGTACTGATGTTCTCAAAATTTTAACTTCAGAAATAAATTTAGCAGAATAACTGCCTAGGGGAAAAGCATGTTTCTTTGTTTCATGCCAACAAAGAAGAAATAAACCTGTGTGCAAATACAAGGTGGTAAAAGTTCCCTCTAAGTAATGTGTCATTCTCAAAATATGGTAATGACAAGGTGGAACATGAAAATAATTTTTGAGGGAGAGCTAAATTAAACCACATGAATTCCATATTTTTAGCTTTGTTTAAAATATGTAAATGATTTTGAAATGTGTAATACCTGCTTTAAGTAATGTTGAATGGTCAAATATTTTTTTTCCTTCTGTGGTGTTTACAGAATAAGATAAGGATTTTTGAATTAATGTATTACTGTTCATTTATGGCACTATATACCTGATGTCTGTAGTGCTGATTTTTATTATTAAGTTTTGCTATCAACCATATATTTACTGTGGGTTTAGTCAAGTGTGTTTTAATTCATACTTGCATGCAGAAATAACTATATTTAGGTAAAACCAGGCTGGAAGCATTTATTTTTCTTCAACTTACAAATATTTATAAGTTACATAAATTTAAAAAACATTAAAAATTTTAACAAAAACATTAATCTAGTAAGAAATGAAAAAAAGGAACTTAAGTTAAAAGCCAAGTATATGTATATATATACATACACATCAACTTAAAGGTACTGCAAGTTTATTAAATATTTTGTTATGCATATTTTCCATCTAGTTAATGGCAAAGTATATCGTTCTATGTGAAGAAGAAGACTAAAAGCATCTTAATGTTTTGTTGCTTTATTGTTTAAATATTTATTATATTAAAATTTAAATAACACAACAGCATAAAAACTGGACAGCAAGAGATGAGGGAAAAGGACAGTCATGCTGTATTTATAAGATCTGTGAGCAGTTCATCATGCAAATCTTAAACTTTAATTAATTTGCTATGCAAATTTGAACAGACTAGTTTAGCAAATTCTAGTATGCATAAAATGTTTTCTAGCATAGTTATCATGTATTCCAAAATATTCAATTCCAAATAAATTACTTATGTTGGGACAATCTAAATCTTTGAAAAAGAGGAAATTACACTTTTATTTTCCCCCCTGAGTGTTGCAGTAATCATCAAACATTTACTTATTTGAAAAAAATGTGCTTTTTACTTAATTATTTTTGTTTGTTAAAAATGCAGTTGAATGTATGCCTTTCAAAATATTTAGTGAAAGAAAAGTAACAGCAAGATATTATTTGAGTTACCTCACAAAAAATAAAAAAAAACAACCTTATTTCTTCCATACTAATGCAATAGCAATTAATATTTGCAATAAAAAGATTTATTTTTGTATTCTGCTAACTAACAGGAGAGGCTGCAGATGGAAAAAAACCTCCCTTTCAAGGACTGATTTAGAAGAAAACAAAGTGTTGTCATAATGAAGGTTGCAGCTTTGGTTTAATTAACTTCTTATTTTAATCCTTGACTCTATTTTTAATTTTAAGTGTAGTTACAAATGAACTCTCTCTCTTTCTTTCTGTCTCTCTCTCAAACCCTTTTACAAGATAGGCTTTCTTGTATGACTTTTTTTTTTTTTTTTCCTCTTAAGCTTTATGTGGTGGATATATTCATGGGAAGAGTGGAACTGTTCTTTCTCCAGGTTTTCCTGATTTTTACCCAAACTCTTTAAATTGCACTTGGACTATTGAAGTGTCCCATGGAAAAGGTAAGTATCTAATATGTTTTACCTATATCTAACGTCTGTATGGAAAAAAATCAGACACACATAGTTAAAAAAGAAAATGTCTTTTATGAGTTGAACCAGAACTTTCTGCCATTCCTTTGAGGAAGAAGTCTAACTTCCAAAAATTAATATCTTCAAAGGTGGAATTTCCAATTTGTGTTTATTTTTCAAAGGAAGAATTCTTTTTAACAGTTACCAGAGGCAATGTGTTTTAATCTCAGAAAAATAGAAAACAGTAGAAGAGATAAAAGATGAGAAAATAATAACTACTTGTTAAATATCTCTAAATTTCTTTCAGTCAAAATTGTCAGGACCTCATTGATGGCTCTCCACTATAATTAAGCATAAAGGAACAGATTTGATCTGTGCATTGGTAACCTTAGGTTTCAGATTTTAGCCATTAGAGCAAAAACTTATATATATCTTTATATTACATATACAGTAGAGTAATATTTGAATGCATAGTTGATCTGTCATCTTATCCATTAGGGTAATCTGTAAAATAACCTAAAGAAAAAAGCCCAGAGGGTACTAATAATGTGTTACATACCATTAAACGAAAACATAATAAAAATGTACTTAAATGTATATGGGAAGTTTCTACTTTTAAAAATCTTCTTAAAGACTGTATTTTTTTTGTTTAAAACTCATAAGACATTTTAAATGTAAAATATATGAGAAAGTGTGCTAAGATGAATGTTGTTCCTCACAGCAAATTTACAAATTTTTCTTATTTATTGTATTTGAAAATTTATTGTATTTGAAAACTGAACTGTAAGTCAAAATTTAATTCATTACTGGATTGGAAGTTGGCAAATTCAAAAACAGTCATGATGTCAGGTAAAGGATCAGTCCCAGAAAATATGAATTTGTATTTATGTAAGACTGTACATAGAACCTGTGTATGCTTTGTCCTTGTATTTGGAAACTTCCCTGAAGTTTAGAATTAAAAATCAAAATTGTGTTGAAGGAAATGCAAAAATCAAACACAAATACAAAATTTTCTGAGTGCCATATAAAAATAGCACTGAATGCCATTGATTCGGTTATGGGAACTATTGATTTAAAGTGAGCTAAATGAGAATCCACATTGCACGTATTATTCAGTTGAGCTCATGTGCTTACTGCAAACTTTATTTTCAGAATTTCAAGTTTAGATTCTTCCTTTATCTCTAAATATTTCTGTGTAACATAAGAATAGCTTTGTGTCACATTAAAGAATAGAAAAACTTGCTATTAAATGCTTTTCTTTCCTCCCTTTTAAATTCTTTTAAAGGTGTGCAGCTGGTTTTTCATACTTTTCACCTTGAGAGCTCTCATGACTATTTGCTCATCACTGAAGACGGGAGCTTCACAGAACCAGTAGCCAGATTAACCGGCTCAGTCTTACCCCCTACAATTAAAGCTGGCCTCTTTGGAAATTTTACTGCACAGCTTCGATTTATATCTGATTTTTCAATTTCTTATGAAGGTTTCAACATAACATTTTCAGGTAATGAATTCCATTCTGCTAAATATCCTGAAAATGTTCCAGATGATATTTAACTTCCAGGTGACAGAAACATTATGAAACACCATAAAGTAAAAAAAAAAAAAAAGTAAATCAAAATTGTATAGTCTCTATCACTGAAAATGGGTTAAAGTTTAGAAAGGCAGCCAAGAGAATTGAAAAGCATGTTGGTGATTTGACTGTTTTAAGTTTTTCCTGTTCTCATAGAAACATTAAAATTGTTACAAAAGAAGTTTGGAGGAAAATTAAGGAGAAAAAATTATGAAGATAGAAGGTACTGCTTCAGAAGAAAGGAGCTAACTTATTCTAAAGTATACAAACTTTAAAAAAGCAATGGTATGCTTACTCAGATTCACAAAGGACTCTAATTTGAAGACTGATTTTGAAATAGAAAACACGTATATAAAACACTTTTTAGCTACTGATGTATTTCTACAAATTATATCTTTAAGATATATGAAGCATTTGTTACTGCTTCTTATTTACAGTCTTCTAAAACTAGATGACATCTACATTTCTCAATAATTTTCTTTGCCTACTTCCATTACTAGGAAGTAGAATTACAGATGAGCATATTGTAGCAGGGCATCTCATGCCCCAACAAGAGCTCCTCTGTTGTTTGTTAACTGGTCAGATAACTCAAACAGGATGAATTGTATGGTAGTGAGTTATTTTGGCACCAAAGCCAAAATGGCCAGTGGTCTGGCATCTCCCAACTACCAATAAACATCTTACTTTCGAAGTGAGGTCTGGAAGGTAAGCTGGATTTCTTACTGACAGACACCTCACTTACAAACTAAAAGCCACGCCAAACTTTCACAAAGCAGAAATCCTCTATACACAATCCTGGGAATGTGTGGTTCCTCCCATGAGTCGGGATGCTTATTTTAGAGTAACTCCTCAGGGGTTAAGTGAAGAAATATGTATACATGATTGTATATTATGTATATTGTGCACATTTTGGTGGTACATTACAATAGTATTATTTTTTTTTGCTAGCTTTAATTCTAGATACCTTGAAATAGAGCACTGTTTTATGCTGGGCTGTAATCTAGTAGTTCTTTAGTTGTACACTGTGTAGTAATTCTGATTAGGATCTTTGGTCTGTTATCTCTGTTTAAAAAAAAATTAATTTTTATAAATAAATCTGATTTGCTATCATTAGAACTTGTGGACCAGAGTAAGTTCTTAAATTCAAGATGCTGCTGCACTCTGAGGGTAAGGCAGGGCTTAAGAAGCTTCTACTTGTCCCATGTGTGTCCCATGACACACATGAATGAACGAAGTGCTAAATGAAGTGCACATGTAGATGCATATTTATGGAAGGAGTATATAAGGAACTCACATCCAACTCTCCTGCACTGTTTTTCAAGAATTGAAATCAAATAAGTTTTGTTGAGAATTGGCAATGTTTACAGATGACCGTGCTATTTATGAGTAATGTATCTCATTTAGATTGCTTATTTAAAAAAGGAAAAAACTACCACACTGATTAGAGCAATAGTGTTGGAGTTACTCCTATTAAATGCTAAAATGCATTCATTCTGGATACTTTGGGGTCACCCAAGTAGAGGTCAGCTGTTTTACAGATTTGAAATGTAAATACAAATATAAGTTATTTCTCTAAAAATTTGTTTATCACTAAGTCAAAGGAGTAGAGCACTAGCCAAGTTGTAGAAAAACACACAAAATATTGTGGATGCAGGGAGGAAAACTGTGCAGTAACGAAAGATAAGGATCACAGAAAATTTAGAATACATATGAAGGTTTATGTCCTATATACTACTACTGCTGCATACAGAGCCAGAATATGCCATCATTTATATAAAATAGGTGATTCTGTTTTGTACTTTCCCACAATCAGAATACATTTCTTCCTAGTAAGAAGTTTTTAGTGAGAACCCCTGTTTTGAGTTTCATCAAATGTAGAGATTTTTCATTAAAATTGCCATGTGCCTAAAAGTATGCTACAGGGCATCTCCATGTCTAGGTTAACCTCTGCAGTACTAAGAAGAGGTAGTAGATCATGTTTTCTAAACTTACAACATTTGCCAGCAGGAACTGATGCAATTTATAGGTTGCCTCTAATATTAAGAACTTTCCTACAAAGCAGTTATTAAAGGGAAGGGTTTATTTATTTATTTTATTCCATATATCAGCTGTTTAAAGACTCACTCAGAAACTTTGGTTTAGTTTCTTCCCTAACTAAATGGAGCCTCTTCCTCTAAGTAAGTAGATTTGACCCTACTTGCTGCTGACCTCCAAGGTCAATGTTCTAGAAAACATTTTTTCTTATCTATTGCCCTTGCCAGAAGGAATCTCTTGCGTCTTTTGGATCATATTCCGAAGAATATAAGATCAAACCTTTTCCATTAGATGTTAAGTTGTTCTCCTTCAACATCTTTTCTCAAAGTAGTTGGTAGTGGATATCTAAGAGAAAAAAATTGTGAGAAAATGGTATAAACAAAAAATGATACTTCCACAGCATATTCTTTGGAGATGTGGTAATGGGTAGCTCATATATTTTCTGAGTTTGATTTGCTTCCTATGTAACAGCCCTGATTTTTTCCCCATTAGTCTATTCTGACACCTCCTGAATTGTTCCTGATGTGTAGTTATAAAAGCACACTTTTTGAAAATGTGTTCATATGTCTTTCATTCACCTAACCTTTTGTTTGATTTTTAATTAGATTTTCTTCATTACATAATGATTCTTTCAACTGTAAGTCTCACTTCTAAAGCTGTTTGGGAGTTCAGATGAAAAGAAACTAGAATTATATTCAAAGGAAGTAATTAAACAAAATTATAGTAAACCACTTACAGTACAAGCTGATTACAGCTCTTGAAATTAAGAAAATAGATGTAGTGTGGGTAGGACACATTAGATATATAATTACTGTATATATAGGCATAATAGAGTTATAGAAACAGTATTGGGTTTTAGTAGAGAACACAGCTCTGAAATACATGTTTTCCAGCTGTTCCACCCTCACACAATGAAAGCAATTTGGTAAATTTGCTTTTTTCTGTATGGACAACTTATCCAGATAATAATACATTATATTTTAATTGTCTGCAGAATATGATTTGGACCCATGTGATGATCCTGGTGTTCCTGCCTTTAGTAGACGAATTGGTTTTCATTTTGGTGTTGGAGATTCCTTGATCTTTTCTTGTTTCCCTGGATATCGCCTGGAAGGTGCTAACAAACTCACCTGCCTGGGAGGTGGCCGGCGTGTGTGGAGTGCACCTCTGCCAAGGTGTGTGGGTAGGTGGTCACATGCTTTCATTTCATTCATCAAATCGTTAATAGCACATGGCATGTGTCAGAATGCTGGGCAGGGAGCAAAGTGCTTGGGTTGAAAGTTGATCCCCAAGCTGTAAAAACTTTTAAATCAGTGCAAGATATAAGTAATGCATGTCTCTTCTATTTAGGGAACAAAAAATACAGAGGAATGATTAGAATTATGCCAGTAAATAAGTTCAAAATTACATGTGGGATAAAATGTAAAAGTAATTATTAAACTTTATGTTTGGGACAGTTAAGTTATAAATGTCATACTTTGTCTTTTGAAGTAGAGAAACAATGTTTAGAGCTTTTAGGTGAAAATACCCTACTTTGGAGCCCTGCGGATGGTTTGAAGGGTCTTTTCTCCATATTTTGTTGTTATTCTTTTAGTTCTAAACTTTTGGGATTTTTACAGCTTATAAACTGCATCACAGTGTTTTTAAACTTTATTTTTTTAAAATTAGTGTGCTATCGTCAAACATCAGTAACTATGAATTCAAATTGAGTGAACAGGTCTTTTCTTGGAAAAGCTCTGGGACTGTATATTATGAAATTTGTGAAGTTGCTGTGTTTGTGAGATGGTTTTATCTCCACCATGTCAAATGAATCTCATCAGCTGCTATTGACATAAAGCTTCTAAAAAGTCAAATACTTCCATATGCCTCTAAATGGATTTCCTTAAGAGGGTTCTTGTTTTAAATAAGATTTTATTTCATGAAGGAAGGAAGTTAGCTTCAGCTTCTTTCATTTATTTATTTTAAAAAGATGGATCTCTATATCTGAAAAAGTCACCGAGATTGTATATGCATGTAAAATACATAGGAAAACATAAAGTATCTCAAATTTTTTTTTTAAATGGGGTTATTTATCCCATGATGAATGGATGTCACAGATGAAACCAAAGCAGTATAGAGTTTGCCATTTATTTGGAAATTCTAGATTTAAGTCTTAATCTATCTGCAGCCCTGGGATATTTGCTTGATTTGGGTTATTAGTTTGTTCATTTGTTTGTTTGTTTGTTTTGCTTGGGGTTTCTTTCTTTCTAGGGGTCTTCTCAGTGTTCCACTAAAGCACATCCAATTTATTTTAGATATCAAAAAATATTAGTCATCTGTACAAATATTGTTATCTTGTGCTGAAGAAAAGAGACATTCTATATGATGCAGGTTTTGAAATTTTTTTTAACTTTTAGAATTCCTTTCCTACAGTATCTATAGTAATAAGAGATTCATGCCTGATATCTTGAGAATACTTGCTTAGTTATCCTCATATTGTGAAGGACACATTGAAAAGTTGCAAGGATTATCAAAGTACCAATAATTGGCTTAATGAACTATCAGCCATTGAATTGGCTGGGAATTTATAGGACTAACCACTTACTGCGCCAGACACAGATATGCCTGTGTGTTCTCCAAAGCATAATTTATTGATACACATCATATGTATATATGTCTGACATTCATATTTAAATGGAATTTATTTACAGAGAGCCCAACATTTCCTTTTTGTTCATATGTTTAGTTCTAAGTATATTTGTTGACTGGCCCTGAGACACTTATGTCACTAAATCCATGTATGAGATCCTTCGCTCTAACTGATTAGTAAAACTTTTTACAAAAATATGTAAAGACAACTTCTCTAAAGTAAAATAATGGATCAAAACATCTACAGGCTGCAGTAGTAATCAGTGGTATGGTTTGCATACAGCAAGAATCATGGCTTTTAAGGCCAAATATGGGAAAATAACTTTTCGAGCTGCCCAAAGCTAATAAGAATAGAATAATTTACTGCCAATGATTGAGCATTATTTCAGTTTTTTGTATTAACATCTATTTCTGTGGAGTCAGACACCTTAGTGTCTGACCAATCACTGCTAAGTCTTATCTGTGTCTTATCTAAACTCTTCAGTGCTTACAAGCACTATTGTAATATATTGAGGTTTGTATTCATTCTTTAAATTCTCTACATTCCTTATCCATTTTAGGAGAGGTAGCAGAAGCAGTTAACTTGTCCTTGAGTTCTATTTCTTGTGGTATGGAACTTGCCAAGGCAGAGACAGATTTTGACACAGACCTGAAGGTACGCAGAGTGGAATGGAGCTAGTCGTGTGTTTACCTAGCAAGGCTTGCTGGGTCAGACATGTTTCAAAGGAGAGAGGATTTATTCTTAGGAGTTTCTGATAGTGCTACAAATCAAAAGCACCTCCAGGAAAAAGTTACACAACTTAGCCACCCCCCGCGGATCTCTAATAAGGCCGATGTATTGCTATGTTCAGTTGGAGACCCCAACCTGTTCCTCAGGAGTGCAGAGCAGACCTGGATTCAGTCATGAGGAATACATGCACCTGTGACTCCTACTGTGGTTGCTCAACTGCTGTAGCTTCTGCTTTCTCAAATATGCTTTGGATAAATGGCCACATTTTCACTCGTTTTCTCACATGCACATGCCACAAAAAGCAGCATTTGACATTTTGGAAGCTAGGGCATATACTTGATGAATATGAGACTCTCAAGAATACTTGTCCCACTGTATACCTTTGTCTGTTACTCTTACTGCATACCCCTGCAAAAACAGAAACGGGATGCATTGTGCCAGTTTCCCAAAGGAGCTAACCAAGATTATGCTTTTAATCATACTTTTCTTACTTTAGAGATTGCTTTAAGTCAAACTATTCAGGAGCTTTCTAATACTCTGTTTTGTTGAGTTACTGTTAGAAAATGAGTTGAAAGACTCATAGCTTAAATGAGTCATTCCTGAAAAAAAAAATTAACAAAATGGTAAACCAGAAAACCATGAAAGAAAAATTAAAAACAAAATTAAAAAAAATAAACCTCTAGTTAATTTGAGGACATAAGAAATGAGAAAAATTTCCAGTTGCAAGGGTAAGAAAGACTTTTCTGTCTCATAGGAAGGATATAGTGGAGTTGTTTCAACTTAAAAACAATTATTTTGAGTCTGAGGGGAAAAGAAAAGAAAAAGAAAAGAAAGGAGGAAAGAAAAGAAGAAAGGAAAGAAAAGGAAAAGAAAGGAAAAGAAAAGAAAGAAAAGAAAAATTAAAAACATACATACTTGGAGAAATAACATGAAAGAGCACCTACTCTGTTCTGACAAGATCTATAAAATTAAGAGGATGTTTTCACATTAAAACACACCTAAATCACTTGCTACATAGCTTAAAGTAGCGTATAATAAACAAAATTTGCTCTGAAAATATCAACTGCTTGCACGGATCCAGTTTCGATTCTTCACTTCCCACTTCTGCCAACAATGGAATTCTGCCAAAACACAGCATTCAAAGAGAAGGTCCTTAAATTCATCTTCTCTATAAAGGAAAATAAATCTATATGGTTACCTGTGTCTTCTCAGACTTGGTGAGGACTAGGGTATTTGCAAAAGCAGAAATGTTTAACAAAACAAGATACCTGTGAGTTTGTGCATTTCCAGAGATAGATGGAAGCAGTGCCTGAGACAGAGAGAGTTTAGCCCGCAGCGTCAAATGCATGCATCTTAGGTACACTTAAGTTATCTCCTTAGTACTTTTAAAATGTGACTTTATCATTTGCAGTAATCCTCTAAAAAGGTGAGGAATGAACCTTTTAGTTTTGTTATTCCTTTATATGGTGCACTGTGATATAGTGATGAAATTCTGAGAGAGAGGAGACATTTAATTCTTCCCGCTTGATAAAGATACACTGTTGACTGTTCATTATTGAGGGCAAGGCATAAAAAGTGGAGTGGAGATCCCTTTACAGTAAGTTGCAAAGTATAGAGCTCAGATGTAGCTGCCTTCTCTTTTCAAAAGACTTTAATTTCATCAGGAGGGAACCTTCCACATTTGACTCCTCTTGGGTGGTCATTCCCTTCAAATCTGCAGAGGGTTAATGGGGATAAAGACATTAACCCTCTCTAAAAATCCACTTCCCTTTCTTCCAGGAAAATCCTTTCAAGAGGCCTAAGTTACACCAGAAAACCTTTCAGCAGGTCTCATGTACCCAGGTCGTACTGAGAGGAAAAAACTATCATTATAATTTTAGAAATAGCAGACTGTCACCGTTTGACTTGCTCTTGGTAGTTGCACCCTTCAGTAACCTACTGAGAGTCAATGTCCTTCCCCTCACAACTCTCCCTCTCTGAGGCTGTTCCCAACAGAACAACACCCCCTCTGCACCAGAGCTGCTCTCATGCAGATCAGAGGTTTCACCACCACACATCCAAAACCCCTTCTCCTCCCCTTCATTTGGGGGGGGTGAAAACCTGGCCTCAGTAAAGCACCCTGCTGCTTTTTGCAAATGAATGATTGTTTGAGTTATTAACACTTAACAGTCTCTCATAAGAGGGAAGAAACATCTGAATTTGTCCTTCAACTCTCCCTTATGTGATTGTCTCAAAAACTGTATTATTTTATTCACAAGCTGCTTTCTGTCTGCTTGTCTGCACTCTCCCTGCTCACTACCTCTTTAAGAAACTGTGTAATTTTACCTATGCATGAAATATAATGAAAATATTTTTTGTGCACTACACAGTGTACTATATTCATCTCAAACTAGCCTTTCATGGTAAGGATTGAGCAGAGTTCAAACACAACATATCAAAAAATATTACTTATTATTATCACTTAGTTTTTAGTGCTGGGTCTTTTTTGTTTGGTTTGGGTTTTAACCTCTGTTATTTCTTGTCCCCTAGAAGACATTTCAATTGTATGGAATTCCTAAATCAAGTTGTAAAAAACTTAAATGAAAAAGCTGAAAAGAAAGCGCTCCTACATATTTTCATTTCATATTAAAGTGGTGTTGCTCCTTTATTAAATTGACTTTTAATAGTGCATTATTACAGCATTGGAGTAAAATCTTCACTGAGATATTGCTCACTGGTATTCACATTAATATCACATTAATTTATCATATTCAGTTGTTCTATTAAATACTACTTGAATAATTGGTAGGATGCTACAATAAAATGCTGACACCATTTAATAAGCTGTTTCTTTTTAATAGTTTAGTTAGTATTCATTGCAAAGTCATCAATTGTAATTAATATACTCTGTCATGTTGTAGCATTGAGTTAATTTTCAGTGAGATTGAAACAAGTGTGAACCCTGTTAGCATGAATAGCATGGGAGATTTCTGTGAGACCCTTGAGATCTGACATTCATTGTTTTCTGTAAAATCTCTGTAGCATAAAATCTGGATTTGAGTTCACCTTTAAGAAGTCAAACTAAGTCTTAAAACTGCTGATCATTTTTAGCTGAAGTTTAGGCAGAAAGCTCTCATTTAAGAGCTGCTTATGAACAAGAAGTCTTATATGACATCAGTAGATGAGTCTGAATCTTCAGGCAAAAATAAGGATGTTCATGCATTCAGGATCCACTGTATTTCAGAATTCTTTATTTAAATGCTATTGCATTTAGATTATTAGGTCTATAGGCTGTTTTCCATTTTATACAATGTATTTAATAGGTATTTGATGTTTTTACTCATTTCTGTTTCTTTATCTTAAAACATTGCATTATTATAAATACAATTAAAAGGTTGTGTTGTTTAATCCCTTGTTTTACTTTCAGTTTTTTGACTGAATATTGAAGATTTGCTTAAGTTAGTCTTGGAGTCTTACTGTGTCTGAATCTTTAAAATATGCTGTCATATAATAATTACAGGTTTCTATCTGAAATAATTACAGGTCTCTATGTGAAAATTGAAATTTTAATATTCTGGAATCACTACAAATTTCAGATGGTACACCATGGGCAATCTGATTTTATTTTCAGAATGAGAAAGAGTGACTTTTATGAGACCTCAATTACCTTTATCTGTGGCCTGGTGTGAAATATTAGTCACCTATAGTTAGAAGGAATAAAGATTGCCTCAAGTCACCTTTTTTGCCTTCTTCTATGGTTTAAGGTTATGTCTGCTAAGTCTTGTTCCCTGCTAAGACAAATAATGTAGGGATGTTATGTCCAAAGCTTTTTATCAGATGATACTAGAAAGAGTAGACAAAAATCTCGACAGAATTTAAATACAAAAAAATTCCCATACCTTGTTGTGCACCAATAATCCCCTGAGGCTAATTAACTTCATAGGATTTATTTTGAGAATGAGAGTAGTGCCTTTTTTCAGTGGCATATGGATTGAGAACTAATTAAGGAAACCACAGAAAAGGATTTGTCTGCTGTTTAGGCCTTCCTTTCCAGCTCCATTATTTTGTGCATTTGAATGGTACAAAAAATACAGAATAAGAGGTTTGTATTTAGCAAAGCACTTCAGTAGGGTTTTCACTGTAGCTTTCTAACCTCACCACCATCATACTGGTGTTGCTTAAAGAATATTAAGAGAGGCAGACATGAACATGATTTAGTAGTGCAGTCCACAGCCCCTGACCTAACTTTACTTGAAATCTATCTTAGAAAAGCAAACAAAGAGAATAAAACCAGGGAATGCCACTCCTCAGGCACCAACTGGTAAGAGGAAGGAAAGAATCCTCAGACAAAAAATTCTCTCCAGTAAAGGTAGTGGTGACAATAATAATGATAATAGTAATGAGAAAAAAGGCAATATTTTCTTGCTTTCTCCCTGGTACAGTTATATTTTTTATGCAGACCTTCTCAAGATCCTTACTGGTAGCTTATGATACTGTTTACATCAAATGGATCATGTGAAGGTGCTGCAGATTAAACAGTATTTAACGTGATATATTTGTGCATATATTTTATTGTGTAATATTTATTGTGAATTAAAATAACTACTAACTGTTCATTATCTACAAGGTTCTATTCAAGTATGAAGTTACAGCCTAAATAGTACAATATCTGGAGTGATGTGGTCTTTGTGTAGTTACAGGCTAAAATTACAAGGCAAAAGAATGAGAAGTGGGATGAGAACAGTGTGATTTAAAAATCGGTGGCAATCACTTTTTAGGAGAAACCCAGCATAAAATTGTTTCTGATTTCAGTTTGGCCAGGTGAGAACAGCACTTGTGAAACTCAAGTGAAGGTAAAGCTGCAGCCACCTGGCAATATGTAGATGAAAAGTTACAGGTGCACCCCCACATGGAGGGCAGGCTGCAGAATTGGAGCTGAAGGACTGCTGACAATAGAGACTCAGACACTGTGCTTTGAGTTGCTGTGGAAACTCCACATGCACCTCAGTTTGATGCAACATTCCAGTGTACAGGAAGCTTCAGCTCCTAGCACTGTATTAAGAGTTTGTACACGAATCCATGCTTGAGTCCAGTCATGTATTGTGTCTGCCCTGCAGATGTCATATGGTCAGCTTTAGACACCCCTCACTGGCTGGGGGAACCCTTGGTTTTTGCCATCATGTGAAGGCAGAACATACGATGCTCTATCCGTGATCCCCTTTACTCTTTTATTAATGTTGCATATCCATCCTACTGGATAACAATATCATCCAACAGAAACATAAACAACATCTGAGCTCAGCTTCTTCTCATACCTCATGAACTGCACAATTTTGTAAATACAACAAAGGTATTCTATGCTCAGTAGAGTGCTTTGTGTCAGAGAAGCCTTTAAACTGACAACATACGACTTTTATTTGATCTCTGCTTCGGAGATCTGCTTAAAATCCTGTCAAACCTTTTAGCAAGATGTATGGAAGAAAAAATAATAAAGTAAACTTTTCTATTAAACAAAGTTAATGTTACATTTTACGTGAACTATATTTCAAAGCAATTCAAAAATCCCTGAATTTTGTTTGTTTTATAGTTTGTGCTCATATTCAGGAAGTGTTTGATGATCAAAAGATCTACCCTCTGCAGTTTCCTTTTATCCAATTTCAAGTGAGACAATGAAAGAAAGAAAAAAGGTACTTATTTAGATAGAATTTAAGTGACTTTATTAAGCAAAAGAACAAAGAATGGGGTCAAGTATCTGTTCAAGACAGATTACTCTCTCTGAAAAGGAATAAAAGAACAGTTTGATAAAGCAGCATTTTTCAGTCTGCTTCAGTTCTTACCAAATTTATAACAGACAACTTGGAAAGTTGACTGGCCAGATGACATGAGCAAGCCTTCATCATGATAACAAAGGGGATGATGGGGCCTGACCAAACTGCATAACTATCAGATATTTTCAAGGGATTTGAAAAGGGGTAACATGCACTGAAAACAGAATATGGTTTTATAGCATGGGTTGGAGTTCTATGAATGTCCAACTGAGTTCAGAGAACTTTGCTATGTAATTGAAGTTTAGTAAATAATTGCTCATGTTAGAGTACATCTGCTTCTTGCAGAAAGTAGTATACTTTAGAAGGGTAGTAGTATTTTAGCTTTAATTTGTAGCTCATTATCCCTGATCTTATATGTCAGTACTTTTATTCACAGATTAAAATTACCATGGCTTTGAACCTTGGAACAGACTTATTGGAGCAAGAAATGTGTCCAGTTGTAGATTTTGGAAAGCTCATTGTACACTTTCTCTATAACTGCATATGTCTTAGTGGTTTACATTCATTCGCTGAAACAACATAGTGAATTGCATGAACATTAAGTAAGAAAAATCCTTTGCTTCCATACCTTTTTCTCTTCAACATTGTACTTGTGTATTTCTGGTTCCTTAAAGGAAGTACTGATAAGATACTGATGTAGCGTAAGGGACATTGGTTTTTTTGCACACATCTTTACCTAGGCACTTGTTTGCAGAGGGCTTGTATAGAGTACTGGTGTTGTAAATGTTTTACATTAATGTGGCATTAATGTTGTCATTGCTTTGAATTAATTTTATAAACTTAATCAGTTCCACCTTCTTCCTAAAATGCAAGACAAAAATAGCTACATGCAGACATGTACACACCAATAGGTGCAGAGAGACATGTAATATGTAATAGGTGTCATATACTTAACATGCTTTACCAAAGTAGTATTGAAATAAAAATCTAGTTTCTCAGTGTACTACAGCTCTTTGAAATATTTAGGCAATGTAAGGTGACTTTAAATATGTTAGAAATACCTTATGCATTCTACATTCCCAAACAACAAGAGTTCATCTGCCTGAAGTCTGGTGGCAGGGGTTCTTATTCCCCAGCACCCTTCTACTTGTTAAATATAACAGGTACATATATATATATATATATATATATATATATATGTAGCTCAAAACTGAAATTAAGGAAGGGGAGAATAAAAATCTCTACTTTAAAACAGCAAATGAACTCTAACTGAACATGGTAGATAAAGATCCTGAACCAGTTTATTTGTGATTTTCTTTTTCATTTTGACTAAGGAGATCCCAAAGGCAGAGTAGAAATAAGGCTCCATGTAAGATTGTAACTGTCTCATTCCCCCTTCCTTTCTTCCGCTTTTCATCCCTACTTCTCTCCTTCCACCTTCCCTTCATCCATCCATTCCTGCTTCTGTCTCCATCTCCTTCTGACTACCTTTCTTTTTTCAAATTTATTGTAGGGAGGAAGTAAAAAACACACTCATTTTATATTTTTCAAAAGCAAGATGCACATAAATTTTATATCTGTGAAGGCCTCGGAAATGTAAATACAGGATATTTAGACTGCTTTTTTCTAAATATAAATCATACATTTCTTCTTGAGTATGTTTAAATAATTATTTTCTGAGGTATTTGCTGGTCTATCCGTGCAAATTTTCAAAATTATCCTTTACCCATATGCTCGTTCAACTATATTGAGTTTTACCTAAAAATGTATTCTCCACCCTTCTCTGACAGGGCATATCTGTTGCTTTACAATTATACATTAATTTATTGTTATTTTATCTGTTATGTTTTTCCAAAACTCTGAATGAGGTCTAATGATGTATAGGTCAAAAAACACATTATATTTTATCCCTAGATTGAAAAATGAGAAATCAATATCAATTTCATGCACCTAAAAAGAAGCCAAAGATTAATAGTTAGTTTGTTAATGTTGCTGTGGGATTTTATAAGGTGATTTTATGGTATTTTTAAGTGGTTTTAATGTATGTTTGAACAGTACACAAATATTTGCTGTCTGTTTGGGTGTTTTCATCGATGTGATGGAATTTATGTTGCATATTTTAATAATTTTATTAGTCTTTATTCAGAATTCAAACTGAGCCCATGATCTGGAACATACCACTTCTCCTACTGTTTATTGTTTTCTTTACTGGGGAACTACAACAAGAAATGCCTAACAAAAGAGTCAATAGGTGCTTACTACAGATGGCCATGAAAAAGACTCACCCACTCTTTACCTGATATCAGTAAATGTTTTGTTTTGTTTTTGGTCTTATTCCAGAGAGAGAAAATAATGCTTGAATGCTCTTGATTTAGTACCAGGTTGTTGTTTTGGTTTGTTTTTTTGTTTGTTTGTTGGGTTTTTTGGCAACTTATTGTCTGCTTTTATAAATACTTACTTGTAAAGCTCAATACAGAGGTAAAATCAATATTATGTTTATCTGAAATGTTACCACAATAACTGTGTATCAATAAAGCATTCAATTTTTATGGCATCCAGGCTAACCTGCACTATAGGTTAGTCTGATGGGAGGACCAGGGGATATCTTTGAGTTAAAAGCACATAAGTGCGTATAATAAACAGACCCAATGAAATGCAGGAGATGGCAACTTTGATAGGGTTTCTAGGAGCTGATCCTACAGATGAGACCTAATAGAAATATAATTTTCCTAGACAGCCTGTTAGAGATTTCATAGAGTCTAAGTATTATTGCTAATAACTCATATTTTCTTGAATTGGATAATTCACTTCTTTTGTTTTAATGTGTCTATTTTCTTTAGCTGAATGTGGAGCAACTGTCTCTGGAAATGAAGGAACATTGTTGTCTCCAAATTTTCCATCTAATTATGACAACAACCATGAATGTATCTATAAAATTGAAACTGAAGCTGGAAAAGGGATCCATCTTAGAGCCAGGAGCTTTCAGCTGCATGAGGGAGATATTGTTAAGGTAATAAGAAAAATTATTTCATTTTCTGTGCTAAATATTCATACTGCATGAATAAATCTGTTTCCAGTGCCAGTTATCTTTATTTGCATTTCACTTTCTGACACAAAATTAATGAATTCTAGGTGGACAGCATCACTGCTTTTATACTGGATTCAATGATTTATACTAGATTCAAAGAAACTATAGGAGACATTGTGAATTCAATTGAATTTCTAGAAGTATTAAAGTAGTTTAAATCTTAAAAGGAAACCTAAAACTGGAACTTGGATTTTGAGTACCTAGTATTTTTTTTTCTCTTTGCACAATAATTATAAGTGTAACAAAGGGATTTTTGGTATTTCCCTGAAACGGAAACTAACATATCAATATTTACTAAATCTGTATTTATAGAAGATGTCTTTCATTCTTTTACACTGCAGGTAACCTTCGAAACATGGCCTAAATATATATATAGATTTTGAGCATGTACTTTTTTACAGCATGGTAATAAGCTGCCTTTTCCTAATAGTAGCTGATGGATTCTTGGATGTACTGAAAATCCTGATAGTCATCTGAAGTGTGGACCATACATTAAATTAGTCTTTCAAATTTATGTCTCCAAATTTTCAGTTAATTAATACTTAAAATCACAAAGTATTCAGAATTCAGTTAGCAAGTTCCTTTTTGGATATCTCCCAGCAGCCCATTTAACATGTTAGAAATTGCTGTCTACATTTGAAACTTGATTTTTTAATTTGCACTGAGTGCTTCTCACAAGGAGTTTAAAGATATACTTGTTATGGATCAAATATTGGTGGCTATATTTTTATCATTTTTTTCCATTTCATCATCTTAAGAGCTTCCTTATGTAATTAAGTGTGACAATTCAATTCCTGAAAAAAAAAAAAGGCATTTAGAGATAGGATGAAGGTGGGGAGAAAAAATGTCTTCATTTTAATATAGACATTATCTTTGTTATTATAGTTGTTCTTTTCAACAAGTACAGTCTGCATTTGACCATGAAATAAGCAAAGCTTATAGTTTAGTTTGTAGATTAGAAAGTTACAATCAAAACCCCAGCATTTTCTCTGTCTTTACCAACAAAAACATTAATAATAAATACTACCGTGTATAAAACACTGCAAGACCTTGGTTTTGCTTTTAGACCAAAGGGAATTGAGTTGGTGGACAAAATATGTGGCCTGTATTGTCCTTTGCTCCCATTATCCATGGTCTGACAGTGCAGATCCCCAGAAGTACTTTTGCTCTGAAGAGATGCAGCAGATAAGAAAAACTTAATTGCCCACTGAGTTGCTTGAATGTGGTACATAAGTCTCCCAGAAGCTTTGCAGATATCTAGTTTATAAATAATTTAATAAAGTACTTAAAACTCTGCAACAAAAAATCCCTTAGAAAGCCCTAAAGAAACATTCAAGAAACTCAGTTACCCTTCATAACATCTCATGAGTAATGTCCAGCGTACTTAGTGACATTCCCTAGAGGTACAAGAAAAATTTGCCTGAGACAAAGCTCTTCTGAGCAATCTGTTAGATACTTTCTTCTTTTATAGATCTTTTAGCACGATACTTCAGAGGATCCAAGGGAAGCAAAGGCAAAACTGTGGTGATGTCTGAACTGCAAGGACTATTCTCTGGTTTTGAGTCAGTTGCACAGCACAATTTCCATTTATGCAATTAAGCTCTCATCTACCCATTAAGGTCTCTATTTCCTGCATTTATGAAAATAAAGTCTATTTCCTCTCTATCCCATGCCAGGATGTCCCTTTACATATTTCCAGTCAGCACTTTGGCAGGGCTATGGACTTTGAAGCTTGCTTTTTTTCCCATATGCACCCAAAATAGGAGCAAAATGTGTTAGAAACCCCAGCCTTCTATCTTGTGCTGCACAGAAGAAGCTGTGAGACTGCCTTGCTAGCAGCTCTCAAGGGATGCACTAAGCTTAAGAATATTTATAAACCTCGTGCTGAAATGAAGGACATTTTCCCAGCTCAGTGTCTTACTCTGCTTTACAAGAAAAATCTGTATGTACATAATGTTGCATTGGGTACAGGCCCAATTGCCCAGGCCCTGGCAGCAGTGGGGACTCCGTGAGGTCTGGGTGTGCCCAAGCTGGACCCAGCCGGTTCCAGCCAGACCCAGCCGGTTCCAGCCGGACCCAGCTGGTTCCAGCCGGACACAGCCGGTTCCAGCCAGACACAGCTGGTTCCAGGCAGACACAGCCGGTTCCAGCCAGATCCAACCACCCACCGCAGGGCATGGCTGAGCCACAGCCAGGTCTGGGGCATCACTGGGGGAAATGTAGGTAAAGAAAAGCAAAAAATGTTTCTCAATAGTACATGATAAAGAGGGCAAATAAAAGCCTTAATAACGTAATAATCCCAAGATCAACCCACTAGGAGTGTCAGACAAAGCATATAATGTTACTGGGATAAGATCACTAGGAACTCCATGAGGATGTAGTGAAGGGATTTCAGAATGTTATCAATATCAGCAAACTATACAGGCCTTTCCCTCCCAGCTTCCAAAGGAATATTTTAAAAGTGTGTTCCTTTGGGGTGATTTTATGCTATAAAATCTCTGCAATTAAGGAAATTTAGTAAGTTTAGTTGTAAGTAATTTCCTTTTTACTGTCAGAGTGAGAAACTTCAAGAAACATTAAGAAACTCTAGCCAGGATTTCCTCCTTCAGGTGAGTGTTGTACATTCTCACAGCAGGTGCAGATACATTAGCACTGTTATTGGAGCATTTCTCCTCACGAATAACTGTAGCGCTGTCCTCTTCTTCTGTCTGCATATTTTAACCCCAGCAAGAAAATCAAACACTTTCAGTTTCTCAGAAATAGGGGAAAAGAGGCATCCCCAAATTCTTTGGCTAAATAAATTCTAAACACGGCTCCAAACAATGCTGTGATCATTCCCCGCTGTCCCCAAGACCAGCTTCTGCAGTTTTACACCTCTAATCTTAAACTCTCGCATATTGCACAATAAAGTGGCTCACTGGAACTGTGTCCAGAAACAGTCCTTGGCCTATGCAGCTCCTGTACTAATTCATGAAGGTGATAGTAAGTCTGCATTAAATGTGTTCCAGAGATGTACTGACAATAAATACTGCGTAGACAATCAAGTTGTGGTGACTTGACTCATACTGTCGCTATTTACTTGCTTTGAGAATAGAAACTAATCTGCAGCTCTATATACCAGCTCAGTATTCAAGTGGGAACATTGAGGCCAGATATTGAGGCTGTAGAGTGAATGGAATGGCATATAATTTGCTGGAGCATTTCTGGTATCAATAGGACTGGTGCATGAGTAAGGGTCAAAGCTATTGCTTTCAAGAAGAATGCATGCAGGTTAATGTCTGTAATTTGAGGGCAAAGCATTCTATAGCTGTGACAAAATTTGAACTTGAAATAGTGGCATATAAATTTAAATTCAAGTAAAGTATTAGAAGGAATTTCACTATTTTGAAGGACACATGACAAAAGTGAATACTTGGATTATCTATTTATTTTAGAGTTTATCCTTTCTCACTCACTAATACTTCATCTTCCTGGTCTCCCTGTTTTAACTACCACTTGAAGATTCATAATTCTTTAAAGTAGCTACTTATGCCCAAATCTTTATAATGCAAGTTCATTGAATTTGTCAGAGGTAATAGGAAAAGCAGAATGCGATATTCTGGTTTTCATCTCTTTTGCCAAATAGATCTCTTTTTCTTCATGACTGAGGAAATTGTAATTGCAGCATGTGAATTATATTTGAAATGGGTTCTCCTTAATAAGTTAAATGAATGTAGTAAATGTAAATCAATAGTGATAAATAGTCTAGACTAATTTATTAAATGTATTTTGTACTTCTGTAATCAGTGGCATATGACATGACACAGTAGTTGTACAAAAGCTGTCTATTGGGAATGATCCTTGGCTCACATTAATTAGCATTACAAGCACTGTAAAAATGCATTTTCTTTCCTAAGATGGCTCAACCAACTTTTCAGTGTAGACAAGGGAGATTCAGTGCTTGTATTTGTTCACTAACGATGTTTCACTTAATAAAGTAGATATGTACTGACTTATGTCTGTAAAGTGAACAACAGATGGACAAGTCATCACAAATTGTACCAGCCTTTTTTTTGTTTGTTTGTCTGGGATTTTCTTTGCAGCTGTTCTCACAGCTTCTCTCATATCTAATTTTAATTTCACAAAACACTCTTTTCATTTGGGTCTGGATTAATCTTGAGGGATTTTATTATTTTACTTGTTAGTACTCAGGTAGGAAGAGTATCTCTGTCAGTGAGGTAGAACACTGTTGAAACAAGATGTATGTAATCTTTAGCTCTGGGGTTTTCTCTTTGTTTATTTGTTTTGTTTTACAGATGAATAAAAATCTCTTTTTAAACATAGGCAGCATTTTTAATTAATGACAATTAGTGGAACATTATTATCTCCCAGATCATGTGTAATATATCTATGGAAATAAATCTTATGAGGAACAAATGATTCTTTTCTTTGTACAATAGATTTCCAGCTTTAATAAATAAAGTGTAATCTGTCTATGAAATGGATTGGTAGTTCTGTCCCAAGACAATAGTTAGAATAGTTAGAAGATTGCAGCTTTTCAAATACTCTTAGCATAGCTTAAGATAATATTTCTTCCAAGAGGTGGACCTTAAGTATGTGTAACTGCTTGCATGAACTTTAAATACAATGGATTGTGTCTTCTGAGACATCTCATATGTGTGCCTTGGTATAAGACAATCTTTTCATCAATAATGAAGACCAAATGCATTCTTCTATCAATGGCTAGCAAAACATACTATTTTTCAAAAGTTTTTTTTAGAGTAGGTAATTATTTATATCTATGTAGGTTTATAGAAGTAAATATATGCTTTTATCTTAAAAAATATTTATGCATGTTGCTTTTATTATTTTATTATATTAATGGCATTTGAGATGAACATGGTACTTTCAAGATATTTACCTATAGATGCCATGCTGGTATTTTTTTCACAGAAAAAATAGAGCTCCTTTTAATGGTTGGTCCCCACCTACAAATGTTGCAATGGTTTGTCATCACAAAAGATGCAATCCTAAATTTTGTAAATAGATCTAAGAAGACAGTCAGTTAGGAAGAACTGCCAGTGACTCGGTTGTAACAACTTAGATTGTTAAATGGAACACTCCTGCTTCTCACTGGAATCAGTATAAATTCACACTACCACAAGGTCTGCAAGTGGAGGCACAAAGATTCAGTGCTTGAAATCACTATAATTGTAGCTTTTGTGCTGGTTGTCTCTAGTAACTCTAGGATACGTGAGATAAGGGCAAATTGTCTTTCACTTCCTATCAGAAACCTGCTGTTCAAATCCATTTCTTGCTTTTGTATAAGCATTGACAGGTCATTTCATGTTTGTCATGTATTTACGCACTTTATATTGATTATTTTTCCATGAGAAGGTTAAGGAGATTTACTTAATTTAAAGAAGAAATTAGCATTTTAAGTTCATTTTGAGAAAACAAACCAACAAACAAAATAAAAATGCAGACAGTTATTTTCGCACTCTGTGACTTTCAAGATTTTGCAATAAGAGAAAAAAAAATCAAAATTACTCCCTTGTCAAGAGTTTGTACTCCTCCTGTATTTGTGAACAGTCAAAAGGCATTCTTAAAAATTCTAGGACTTGAAAAAGTACATAGGTTGATATTGTTGAAAGTTTTCAGTAGAGTGACATGGCAAATAAGAACATCCCTACAATTAGTTTGGAAACAGGCTCACATATTTTTTGAAAACTTATCAGTCGTTGTTCAATCCTGTAGTAAACCAAAATTGCTGCAGGCTTAGAGCCTGAGATAAAAGATGACAGATTGACTTCAATATCTCATTTTGTCTGTTGATATGCATCCAGACAGGAGTAGTAGTGTGGGTTTACCTTCAATATTGATTTCAGAACTTATACCTCTGTTGGCCTTTGTGAATATTCAAGAAAACAATCTGAGTTTATGAAACCTCAGAAGATAGAATTGCATATAAATATTAATTTCTTTCAAGATGAGCTCACAAAATTGCAAAGGCAAAAGACTATAAAACACCTTAAGGTGGATAGAATATTTAAGATTTCACTGAATTGTATAACCCAGTCATATATACATCTCAAAATAGATACATTAAGATTTTGGAGGAACTATTGGCAATACATTACTGACTTTGGAATTACTCTGCAAATGAAAATGTTTCAAATATTTAGACCTGATGTCCAATTTCATGCTCTTATTTCTGCAAGGTATATGATGGAAGAGACAGCTCTTCACGCTCTCTTGGAGTCTTCACCAAAAACGACATGATGGGAGTTATTCTTAATAGCACCTCTAACCATATGTGGATAGAGTTTAATACCAATGGATCTGATACTGACCAAGGATTTCAGCTAACTTATACAAGTAAGTAGCTCATAAATATGATCTGATTGGTTGCTTTGTGAGGAAATGCATATTTCTCAGCTGTAGTGATTCCTTTTTGAATGTTCAAGGTAATTTTGTAGAGTGTACTGTGGTTAAGAAGCCAAGATTTACTTGTCTACGTGACTGGATAGGTGCTGGTATTTAAAAACATTGTTGAAAGCAAATTTGTAAGTTTTTAAGCTTAGAAAGCATGATTATTTTTAAGACTTAGTAGTGGGGTTGTGATATATGTGGGTTGAATATATTAGTTGCTAAACTGTAGCAGAAAATGTGCAAAAAGTCAGTGTTTTAAAGTGGAAAGTTCAGTTTCAAGAGAAGAAGAGAAGAGAAGAGAAGAGAAGAGAAGAGAAGAGAAGAGAAGAGAAGAGAAGAGAAGAGAAGAGAAGAGAAGAGAAGAGAAGAGAAGAGAAGAGAAGAGAAGAGAAGAGAAGAGAAGAGAAGAGAAGAGAAGAGAAGAGAAGAGAAGAGAAGAGAAGAGAAGAGAAGAGAAGAGAAGAGAAGAGAAGAGAAGAGAGAAAAGAAGAAAAGAAAAGAAAAAGAGAAGAGAAAAGAAAAGAAAAAAGAGAAGAAAAGAGAAGAAAAGAGAAGAAAAGAGAAGAAAAGAAAAGAAAAGAAAAGAAAAGAAAAGAAAAGAAAAGAAAAGAAAAGAAAAGAAAAGAAAAGAAAAGAAAAGAAAAGAAAAGAAAAGAAAAGAAAAGAGAAAAGAAAAGAAAAGAAAAGAAAAGAAAAGAAAAGAAAAGAAAGAAAAGAAAAGGAGAAGAGAAAAGAAAAAAGAAAAGAAAAGAAAAGAAAAGAAAAGAAAAGAAAAGAAAAGAAAAGAAAAGAAAAGAAAAGAAAAGAAAAGAAAAGAAAAGAAAAGAAAAGAAAAGAAAAGAAAAGAAAAGAAAAGAAAAGAAAAGAAAAGAAAAGAAAAGAAAAGAAAAGAAAAGAAAAAAGAGAAGAGAAGAGAAAAGAAAAGAAAAGAAAAGAAAAGAAAAGAAAAGAAAAGAAAAGAAAAGAAAAGAAAAGAAAAGAAAAGAAAAGAAAAGAAAAGAAAAGAAAAGAAAAGAAAAGAAAAGAAAAGAAAAGAAAAGAAAAGAAAAGAGAAAAGAGAAGAGAAGAGAAAAGAAAAGAAAAGAAAAGAAAAGAAAAGAAAAGAAAAGAAAAGAAAAGAAAAGAAAAGAAAAGAAAAGAAAAGAAAAGAAAAGAAAAGAAAAGAAAAGAAAAGAAAAGAAAAGAAAAGAAAAAAGACAAAGAGTACAAATGAGATTCTTTTTAAAAAAAAGAATACCTGGGTGTACACTCTTAATCTGGCCTGACTGCTTGTCAGGATCAGAGTGGAGTATACTGGAAGGAGACTGGAGTGAACAGGTTTTGACAAACAATGCACTTGTCCCACAGACTGTATGCAATTAATTGAATCAATTTTGCTGGCAAAACAATGAGTTAATCATGGGGAATAACTTTGGGGATAACTAGCTTGTTTCCAACAGACATAAAAAGATATTTTGCCAGGTTTCAAGGAATCTCCAAGTTCCATTTACTTTCAATTTACCATCTTATAGATGACTTTCCCATGTGTTGCTGTTGAATCTTGCAGAGCAGGCCACCACAACATAGTGTGGCACAGAAGTGAAATCATTGCTCAGTTTAGTACATCTGATGTTTTCCATTTGGTTTGGAACAAGCTGTGAACTAGGGAAATCTACTCTAATTTGCCTAGAGAAACTGTAGAAATTTTCCTTTTAAAGAAAAGGAACCAAACATCTGTTTCAAAAACAATCCTGTTTTAAGGGCTCTGATTTCAAGGGTCTCAAATCAGTTCCTTTCAAATCCTACTTCAGTAATCAGTTCTACCTACTGTTTTAAAATGTAATTTTACTTAAAAATAGAATTTTGTCTAATTTCTACATCCAATTGTTTGATTTTGTTACACTTTAAGATTTGGGCTCTTGCATCATATTTTTCTGTGTAAGATACAATAATTCATGTCTTAAGGCTTTTTTCCTGACTGTTTGATTAGTTTTGAAACTCTTTTCTATTCTTCCAAGTATTTTCACATTTTCTGAAGTGTGCAGATAGAATTTGACAGTCTTTTAACTGTAATTTTAATACCAGGTAGAGAGGCAAAACTTCTTTTGCTATGTCTCATAACATTTTACTATTTTTTTATTTTGGTTGGCAAGTATCTAATTTATTTTATCATGTGTAATCAATTTGCAGCCATTCATGTTGCAAAGCTTATCTGTAAAGACTTTTCTTCCTACTTTCTCTCACATGCGACAATCCTCATTTGTGAATACAAAATAATTCTTTGCTTCTCACATGTATTTTCAGGAGGCCAAATTCAATATAATACATTTTGAGACATTGACCATCTAACCAGGTGATTTCCTTCAACTGTAACTGTTTTTTCCAAACCCTTCAGTGTGGGACTTTTCACCATTCATAAGTGAATACGAGCAGAAAAGACAAGCAGAATATGTATTCTTTTACAGTGCTATGAAAACTGGCTGTAGTGCTGACTCACATTTTTCTTCTGAAAGTCCTATCCTAGTAATATCTCAGAGATTAGATATACCAGAAATTTATACTCATTATTTAATGGATTTGGATTTTTTTTGGTGCAGTTACAATTCAGTTCCTAAACAAATATGTCCATTTTTCATATGGTAAATACAAGAAACACAAAATTATAATTATCTTTTTGGTTTAATAAAACTATAGTTGGCAGCAGAATTAACTGAAAGATTACACTGAGGTTTATTTATTCAGTTTTCAGATTGAATTATAATGCCAGATACTTTAAAATTACTAAAACAAATCAAAAAGGTGCTAAAATATGGTTTCACTGAAGGAAATGAGAAATATATGCTGGAGTGAATGAAATTGAATAATTAATATCATAAGACAGAAATAGGAGGAGTGATTGTCTAATAAATCATGTTTAGTCATTCAGTTTACTTCCTATCTGATTGCTGAGTTCTTGCTACCCACAAGGTGTCATCAACTGCCCTTAATTGTTGGTCTTTGTAGTACATCCTATTAAGGCCATTGGAATTAAGAATATTGCAGAGTGTTATTAAAAAGACTAATGTAAAAGTCTGCTATTTCATTTGTGTGCAACTAGCTTTCCATCCTTTTTAATAGTGTGAATTCTAAAGTTTATGTTGAATTTCAAAATACAGTAGAAGAAAAAGCTAATGATCCGTGACAGAAATGTGGATAAAGAAACTTGGATCTGTTTTCAGAATCTCATTACTGACATAGTAAAACCAAACTTTATAAACTCAGAATCCAAGATGTTTTTATAAACTGTAGAAATCAGAATATAAGAATATATTTAAAAGAAAATCTATCAAGGAGTCAAGTTCTAAATGAAATCTGATTAATTTTTTTCATGAAATCTTCTGTGGAGGAAATAATTTCTGGTAATACTGAATGGAAGCTGAAAATCATAGTTATTCTTTGATCCATAACTACATGATGCTTTCAAGAAAAAAAGGTTTATCCTGATAGGTAGAAGTGTTGTTTTTGTTTTTTTTTTACTAGAAAAGATCTTGAAACTTATGTACTCTTTCTCAAGTTAGCTGTTTGAGAAACTAACAAATATTTTGAGTGAAAAGTAAAATTACAATGTTTTTATTTAAGGAACCATGGAAAGTGTTTTAGCCTGAAATTGGTGGGGTAAGTATATATGGAGTAAGAGTCAATGAAATAGTATTTTGAGCAATAGCTGACTATGACTCTACCAGAGGAGAAGAAAAATGAGGAACAAAGAAGGCAGCTTGTCAACTTTGTCTAAAACAAGTTTATATAAAGCCATCTCCTTACAGTGTGTTAGGAGGAATAAAGTAGTGTCCACTTCCAGAAACTCTAAACTGCTGCTCAGAGGGAATGACTGAACATTTATATCTTAGTGCTGAGGAAATGACAATATAAGCTTGATGACTTTAATTCCTTCTGAGTAGAGGATATCAGCAGCTATCTACATGTAAAAATTTAAGTATATACTTCTTGTAGCCACAACTGACATGTGACAGCGATTATTATTATTTTTTTTAATTTTAGAAAATGTCTGTTATTTTTTCATAATGGCAATTTTTTAATTCAGGGGATCTTTTTTCTTTCTGTGTGATTAGAATTTTTCTCTCTGAGACACTAATTTTCATGGGGAAGAGAAGATTAGATACAGGGATTCCCACAGCTATTCTTGTTCACAACTCAGTTAGTTATAAGATTTGTCCATTATGCTGTAAAGATGCCAGTGCTTTGTGCTGTCATGTCAATGGCTTTTAATGTTAAATTGACATTCAGACAAAACCAAAATCTTATTGATGCCACACAGTGACAGGTGGAAAAAGCAAAACACAGCTGTCTGGTAAAAGTAACAGACTGCAACTTAAAATAAGGAGCAATTCAATACAGCTTCTGAATAACAGACAGTCTCCCTGCCATGCCTAACCACTCCCCTATCACAGTCCTGACACAAGAGGAAATTTAACAGTGTTAAAAACAGTGTTTTTCACTCATCATGCACTGAACTTTGACTTGTGTCACGAGTGCTTCCTTCCTCCTGTTTAATCCTCCTTCCTTGAACATAGTCTCACTTTTCTTAGCTTGGAAAAACAAAGAATAATACCTGTACAATTTATCATACGTGTCATATACAAATGTTTTGCAACCCTCTGAGTGCAGCCTAATGCTGCTACTATGTGATCTGTATGGTCTTGTACAGATCACAAATCACTCAGCACTGGACTGTACTTGCACAATTTTCCCAGTAAAGTTCCCAAACATTTGAGAAGAAAACACTCTTTCCCTTCACAATGCCATCTAGGAATCTCAAAACTCATTTCTTTACCTGGTGCCTGATGGTAGATGTCTATATTCACCATGTGTGGAACCTTACCAGTGTGTATAGTTGCTCCCTGGACTCTTTTGAGACCTTGGGGTTTTTACCATGAGCTTTACACTGGCAGTTGTTTGTCTGAAGTAGCATGAAGTTGCTGTTGGACCTTCTAGACATCTTAGTTTTTAGGAGCAGCTCATCTAGCTCTCTATGGCAATTTCATGATTCCCTAGTTCTGTGCAGTAAATAATAGAAGCAGAAGCTCCACGTATCTGCAGATTAAATTAGAATATATTGTAATAATTCAGTGGAAAGGTCAATCCAGAAATACTGACAGATATTATCTGTAGGATCATGCCTAGCTGCACTGACCCACTCGGTACTGCCTCTCAACAGATTCTGTATTCCAGAAGCATAAAGAACTAGTTATAGACTTTGTAAAGTCTGAAAATTATCCAGGAGTTTGTGGTATACTCTGTAGCTAAATTTTAGATTTCTGAAGGCCTGTCACTGACCTGTCCCTGATTTGCTGGTATAAATTAAAAATGAGATTCCATGTTAGCTCCTCAACAATTGGTTTTTATTTATATCCTTCACTTCCTTGTAATGTGCAATTAAATATTCTCCTGCAATTCTATGTTAAGATGGAAATGAGAGCTGGAAAAAAAATCACACCAAGGATTTGTCTTTTTGAAAATTAATGTTGTGTAGGCACAAATCATAATTTAATGGTATTAAAAATGTTGAATCCATAATGACCATTTCTTTCTCTGAAAGCAGAATTCTCCATGTCTATCATTTCTTTCAGAAAACTTCAGGCCCCTGAGCTGTGATCCACCCACAGAACTTACCACAGATTTAGGATTGTGCATGGATAGATTTTTTTTTTAATGAGGTTTAATATTTTCATTTGCATTTATCATCCTTTATATTTAGCATAGTTAGTAGTTTTGAAATATTCTCTTCATTGGTCTGAAGACATATTTTTCAGTTAAAGGAAAGAATTTTTTAAATACATTTCTCAGACATGATGCACTGGTTTAGCATTCATGGTATTCTGTTACTGCTAAAGATTTAATTCTAATTTTCACTTTAAGTTCTGTGTTACAATCATTCTTTAACCCTACTGCTTTCAAGGGATAGTGAAGTTTATTTAATAGAAGGTGAATCTGAATTACCATGGTCTAAATTTATATAAATTGTTGAAACCATTTATAATAGTTAATTTAAGAGAATCATGAACTTTAATTTAGTTCAATTCCTATTCTACAGTAATTGAAAAGGTTAGAATGTCAGTAAAAACAATGTTCTGAAACTGCAAACTCAGACAATTCTAGCACATAATCAGTCTCAAATTCAGGAATATAGTGGCTTTGCCTCAGGGTGTATAATGTCAGTTTAGCAGACCAATCCAGTAATGAAAAGAAACTCTTCCAGTTCCCTTTCCATAAATAGTCTGTACATAAGGTCTGTTCCAGTTGGAACCTTCACTCACT
This sequence comes from Poecile atricapillus, assembly GCF_030490865.1. NCBI lineage: Eukaryota > Metazoa > Chordata > Aves > Passeriformes > Paridae > Poecile > Poecile atricapillus. The sequence goes on along the minus strand of NC_081251.1, from coordinate 22,208,833 downwards.
GCAGTAAAAATGTAAGACACCAAAAACAATTATTAAATACATACATGTATTTACATACATTTACATACATGTTTGACATGGTCCTATGTCTTGGTTCTAGAAGACAGGTGTCTGCTAGGGAGAGCAGGAGCCTCCCTTGGGATGAAAGAATGTAGACCCCCTCCCTCCGAATTATTATAATTTTGAAATCAGGGGCTTTCAGGCAGAGATCTGGGGATAGGAATAACAGTTCTTTACTAGTATAACCAGGTAAACAAACAAACAATAACTACAGCAATAACAAGAAAACAGAACCAGGGACCCCGGGACAGCTTTCTCGGCTGAGACGGGATGGAGGAGAGGCTTTGTTTTCACAAACCCCTCGGGCAGTCAGTCCCGGTGCTCCTGCAGGGCTCCGAGGAAACAGTCAGCTGGAACAGCAGGGATGAGCTGAGATCCTGGGCTGGTGGATGAGGTGTATCAGCAGCTCCACGGCGATGCCTGGCAGGACAGCGGGTGCGAGGCCACCAACCAAGAGGGGAGAAGGAGAAGAAGCAGCTCCGCGACCCAGCGCACGAACGTCCTTCTTCCCCGAAGCCGAGGAAAAAAGCCAGCCAAAAACTGTCCCCACCCTCCTTTTTCTGCCCCCTTCCCCGCCACCCTGGGCCCGGCTACTCTTTGTCCTTCGTGAGCACCCTTAAGTACCGGTAGTTAGGTTTCCCAGCACATAATGGGTAAAAATTCCCACCTAACCCTCAACACTATCCACCCCGAATTTTTTCCCATACCAAAATGTTACATCAAATATTAAACCTTTAAATTATACACTAACACATACTACTTTAACTATATACATATGTACATGCAGATACAGATACAAGCACAGTGTCATGGGTAGTTCACCCTAAAACCAGGTCCCCTTGAGGTATGCACCGGGTCTCTCCATCTTTTTGCATCACCCACCAAGTGCAACCCGGTCCTTGAGCAAAGACAACCCCACGGATTGGATTGTCTTTGCTGGAGGCAGAATTAACCCAAACAGTTTTTCCCAGCATACCTCTCATATGTACCACTGGAACCTTATCTCCATCTGTCGTTCTAAAGGGCTCAGATTGGGCAGGGCCTGCTCGGTTAGTGGAACCTCGGGTGTTCACTAACCATGTGGCTTTTGCTAAATTAATCTCCCAGTTCTTGAAAGTTCCCCCACCCAGCGCCTTCAAGCTGGTTTTAAGCAGGCCATTGCACCGTTCAACTTTTCCAGCAGCAGGTGCATGGTAGGGGATATGGTACACCCACTCAATGCCATGTTCCCTAGCCCAGCTGTTTATAAGGCTGTTCTTGAAATGAGTCCCATTGTCTGACTCAATCCTCTCAGGGGTGCCATGCCTCCAAAGGACCTGCTTTTCAAGTCCCAGGATGGTGTTCCGGGCAGTGGCATGAGGCACAGGGTAGGTTTCCAACCATCCAGTGGTGGCTTCTACCATGGTGAGCACATAGCGCTTGCCTTGGCGGGTTTGGGGCAGTGTGATGTAGTCAATCTGCCAGGCCTCCCCATACTTGTATCTGGACCACCGCCCACCGTACCAGAGGGGCTTCAACCGCTTGGCCTGCTTGATCGTGGCACACGTCTCACAGTCATGGATAACCTGAGAAATACTGTCCATGGTTAGATCCACCCCTCGGTCTCGTGCCCACTTATAGGTGGCATCTCTACCCTGATGACCTGAGGCGTCATGGGCCCATCGAGCTAGGAACAACTCTCCCTTGTGTTGCCAATCTAAGTCTGTCTTTGACACCTCTATCTTTGCAGCCTGATCCACCTGCTCATTGTTTCGGTGCTCTTCATTAGCCCTACTCTTGGGGACATGGGCATCTACATGACGGACCCTCACAGACAGTTTCTCTACCCTGGTGGCGATGTCTTTCCACTCATCAGCAGCCCAGATTGGCTTTCCTCTGCGTTGCCAGTTGGCCTTTTTCCACCTTTCCAACCATCCCCACAGAGCGTTGGCTACCATCCATGAATCTGTGTAGAGGTAGAGCTTTGGCCACCTCTCTCTTTCAGCAATGTCCAGGGCCAGTTGAACAGCTTTGAGTTCAGCAAGTTGGCTTGATCCACCTTCTCCTTCAGTGGCCTCTGCGACCTGTCGTGTGGGGCTCCATACGGCTGCTTTCCACTTCCGGTTCATCCCTACGATGCGACAGGAACCATCAGTGAACAGAGCGTAGCGTGTTTCTTCTGCTGGCAGCTGGTTATACGGTGGAGCTTCTTCAGCCCGTGTCACTTGTTCCTGCTCCTCTTCATCAGTGAGACCAAAGTTTTCACCTTCAGGCCAGTTTGTAATTATCTCCAAAATCCCAGGGCGATTTGGGTTTCCAATACGGGCGCGCTGCGTGATGAGGGCGATCCACTTGCTCCATGTAGCGTCGGTGGCATGGTGAGTAGCAGGAACTTTTCCTTTAAACATCCACCCCAGCACTGGCAGTCGGGGTGCCAGGAGGAGTTGTGCTTCTGTGCCAATCACTTCTGAGGCGGCTTGGACTCCTTCATAGGCAGCTAAGATTTCCTTCTCTGTAGGAGTGTAGTTGGCTTCGGACCCTCTGTAGCTTCGGCTCCAGAATCCCAGTGGTCGGCCTCGAGTCTCCCCAGGCACTTTCTGCCAAAGGCTCCAGGACAAACCATTGTTCCCAGCTGCAGAGTAGAGCACGTTCTTCACGTCTGGTCCTGTCCTGACTGGGCCAAGGGCTACTGCATGAGCAATCTCCTGTTTGATCTGAGCAAAGGCTTGCTGCTGTTCAGGGCCCCAGTGGAAATCATTCTTTTTTCGGGTAACCAGGTAGAGAGGGCTCACGATCTGGCTGTACTCAGGAATGTGCATCCTCCAAAAACCTATGGCACCTAGGAAAGCTTGTGTTTCCTTCTTGTTGGCTGGTGGAGACATTGCAGTGATCTTATTGACGACCTCAGTGGGAATCTGACGCCGCCCATCTTGCCACTTTACTCCCAGGAACTGGATCTCTCGAGCAGGTCCTTTGACTTTGTTCTTCTTGATGGCAAAGCCGGCTTCTAGCAGAATCTGGATGATCTTTTCTCCTTTCTCAAATACTTCCACTGCTGTGTTCCCCCACACAATGATGTCATCAATGTACTGCAGATGTTCTGGAGCATCACCCTTTTCCAGGGCAGCCTGGATCAGTCCATGGCAGATGGTGGGGCTGTGCTTCCACCCCTGGGGCAGTCGGTTCCAGATGTACTGCACTCCCCTCCACGTGAAGGCAAACTGAGGCCTGCATTCTGCTGCCAGGGGAATGGAGAAAAATGCATTAGCAATGTCAATAGTGGCATACCACTTCGCTGCTTTGGACTCCAGCTCATACTGGAGCTCCAGCATGTCCGGCACGGCAGCGCTCAGCGGTGGAGTCACTTCATTCAATGCACGATAGTCCACAGTCAATCTCCATTCTCTGTCAGACTTGCGCACAGGCCAGATGGGGCTGTTGAAGGGTGAGTGGGTTTTGCTGACCACCCCTTGGCTCTCCAGTTCTCGGATCATCTTGTGGATGGGGATCACAGCATCTCGATTTGTCCTATACTGTCGGCGGTGCACCGTCGAGGTGGCAATTGGCACTCGCTGTTCTTCCACCTTCAGGAGTCCTACTGCAGATGGGTTCTCTGATAGTCCAGGCAAGGTGTTCAATTGCTTAATGTCCTCTGCCTCCACAGCAGCTATTCCAAAAGCCCACCTGAGTCCCTTTGGGTCTTTGTAATAGCCATTTCGAAGGAAGTCCATGCCCAGAATACACGGGGCCTCTGGGCCAGTCACAATGGGATGTTTCTGCCACTCTTTCCCAGTCAGGCTCACCTCAGCTTCCAACAGAGTCAATTGCTGCGATCCCCCCGTCACCCCAGCAATGGAAACAGGTTCTGCCCCCACATGTCCTGACGGCATTAGGGTACACTGTGCACCAGTATCAACTAAAGCTTCGTATTTTTGTGGCTCTGATGTGCCAGGCCATCGGATCCACACCGTCCAAAAGACCCGGTTTTCCCGTGCCTCTTCCTGGCTAGAGGCAGGGCCCCTCTAGCACTGGTCATTCTCTCTTCCCTGGGCATACATGCTAGAGGTTCCTTCAAGGGGATCATCCTCTTTTCTGTAATATCTGGCAGTTTCGTCACAGGAGGCTGAGGCTACCTTCACTTTAGTGGAACCTTTCTGGTTACTGGTTCCCTGCCTGAGTTGACGCACTCGTGCTGCCAGGGCAGAAGTGGGTTTCCCATCCCACTTTCCCATGTCTTCCCCATGGTCACGTAGAAAGAACCACAGCTCAGTTCGTGAGGTGTACCCTCTCTCTCTAGCTGGGGGACGTGGGGCTTGGAGTTTTGGGCTTGTGACCCGCACTGGTGCCATATGGGAACTGCTCTTCCTCATCTCTTCCCTCATTTCCCTCATCTCCTCTTTGAGTTCCTTAATCACAGCAGAAATCTTAGCCTGATGTGGGCCATGGACCATACTGTCATAATTTCTAAGCCTGGTGGCAACAGAACCCACCGTCTCTCGGCCGTTATCGGCATTAATCGTTGCAATATAGGTGGTGTAGTCACGTGGCCCTAGATTTGCCAGACTCCACAACATCTGCCCAGTGCACCTGACTTTGTCGGGGTCATTATCATGCTGTCCACCCCTTCCAAAAAGGACCTCTAATATCGCCACTTCTCTCAGCTGTTGGATCCCTTCCTCGATGGTTTTCCATTCCCTTCTATGATAGTGCTCCTCCATTCTCTCTCTATGGACAAACCTTTCTCTTACACTCATCAAAAGCCGCTCCCAGAGGGAAAGGGGCCCTTGCTCCCTGACGAATATCTGATTCACACCTGAGTCCTGCGTCAAGGGTCCCACATTCCTTGCCTCACCACCATCCAGCTGCACGCCTGTACCCATAAGGTCCCAGACCCGAAGTAACCAGGTGGTATAAGGCTCACGCCCCCGCCTCACAATGTCTTTTTGTAACTTACGGAGACTGTCATATGTCAGAGACTCAGTAATGATTTCAACTTCTGGCTCCCCTGTGGGTTGTGAGGACCCTCCTTTCTTATCCTTATCAGCAGGGTGCTGTGATTTCATCTTAGACTTCCTCGTTTCCACAGGGGCAACAGCTGCTGGCTGTGACTGCCCTTGTGGTTCAGCTGGAACCTGGACGGTTGTAACATCTGTGGGTTCCACTGCTGCACCCTCAGACTCTCCCTCTTCGGGGCAGGGGAAGGGTTTCCCAGCAGCTGAGTAAATGCACTCCTTTAGCATCTGGCCCATCTCATGCATCTCCTTCACCAGCACCCCCACCCACCCTGGGTGGTTCATTTCTGAGGTGGGCTGTGGGGCAGGGGCAGGCTCTGGAGCAGCACTCCCTGTCTCTGGGGCAGGGGCAGGCTCTGGGGCAGCACTCCCTGTCTCTGGGGCAGGGGCAGGCTCTGGAGCAGCACTCCCTGTCTCTGGGGCTGTGCCAGGCTCTGGAGCAGCACCTCCGGTCTCTTTCCCTTTGTCTCTGAAGGCTAGGTAGAACAGGCCTATCAGCAACACCAGCCACTGTATGATGTCATTAGCATCCAGAGAAGATTTTAGCCCTTTGAAAACTGGCGGGGTAGGCCCAAGGAACTGGGTGAAAGGTTGGGAGAAAATTTCCCCAGCTGTCTTTTTCTCCCAGTAGGTACCATTATTAAAGTAACCTGAAAACCATCCAGTTAGTGTGTGACAGCTCTGAATCCATGAGCCCGCCGTCCAGAGGACGTTAAACATCCATGAATTCCTCACCTTATCAACCCACAAAACAAGCTGGATAATAGCCACAGTAGCCTTAGTTATAGGACCCATATTTAGGTAAGGTGCAGCAAATGGGAGAAATATAGCTGTGACCACATGGCCCACGAACTTGGGTAAGCTAAACAGCATGGTTCTACCTAACAAGGTTTCTAAATCCAGCACACAAAAGTTAGGTTATTTAAGAACTGTTATTCCTTTTTTGCCCTTTTTCTCTCAGTGCCCCACGATGGGCGGCCAAAATCTGTCTTGGTTCTAGAAGACAGGTGTCTGCTAGGGAGAGCAGGAGCCTCCCTTGGGATGAAAGAATGTAGACCCCCTCCCTCCGAATTATTATAATTTTGAAATCAGGGGCTTTCAGGCAGAGATCTGGGGATAGGAATAACAGTTCTTTACTAGTATAACCAGGTAAACAAACAAACAATAACTACAGCAATAACAAGAAAACAGAACCAGGGACCCCGGGACAGCTTTCTCGGCTGAGACGGGATGGAGGAGAGGCTTTGTTTTCACAAACCCCTCGGGCAGTCAGTCCCGGTGCTCCTGCAGGGCTCCGAGGAAACAGTCAGCTGGAACAGCAGGGATGAGCTGAGATCCTGGGCTGGTGGATGAGGTGTATCAGCAGCTCCACGGCGATGCCTGGCAGGACAGCGGGTGCGAGGCCACCAACCAAGAGGGGAGAAGGAGAAGAAGCAGCTCCGCGACCCAGCGCACGAACGTCCTTCTTCCCCGAAGCCGAGGAAAAAAGCCAGCCAAAAACTGTCCCCACCCTCCTTTTTCTGCCCCCTTCCCCGCCACCCTGGGCCCGGCTACTCTTTGTCCTTCGTGAGCACCCTTAAGTACCGGTAGTTAGGTTTCCCAGCACATAATGGGTAAAAATTCCCACCTAACCCTCAACATCCTATTAATAGCAGTGTTGTTATGTGACTAACCCTAAATTAATGTAATACCAAATGAGTATTGCATGCATAGAAATAACTCTTCTAAAAGAAAGTCAAAGTTGCAAATTTGAGAAACAAAAACTAGTGAATGTCAAAAAAAAAGCTTTTTAGAAATATTCATTTCTGTTGTGTACAAGAATTATGATATCCTGATTAATAACATGATGACATCATAGTCTCTTCCCTCCTTATTTCTCCAAAAATTAACTTGACTTCTGCTTCAAAATACTCAACATTTACATAGTCTCCCCTTTCTCCAAATCCTCAAAACTTTGTATGAACAAAAAATAATTTGTCTTATAACAGTTTTTATATTTGAGGTTGGTTTTCACTTTTAATTTAAAGCCATCGATGAAGCTGCTACTCCGGTAAACAGAATAGGTGCCAAATAATTTTTTATCTCTAAGATAGAAGCAATGAAAACCATATTATTAGGATAATATAAACATCGTATTAACCTTCTGTTTGAAAAATTATGTTAACCCATGCTCTGTAGATGGAAATGCTGGCATGATGTTTTGCATTTCTCCCATCTCAGGAAAATCTTATCAGATTTTTTGAGGTACAGAAAGCCGTACCTCAAAATTTATATTCTCACATATTCTATACCTTTAGCCGTATAGAATTATGTGAGGAAATTCTACCCTATGAATGAGTACTCCAAAACACTTTTTCTCAGCAGGCCTGGATTAGGATGGAGGTGAACAGTTTGTCAATCTGTATTGGGTTTTACTGGGATGGAGTTATTTTTCTTCAGTTAAGAAAACATAGAGTTAATTATTTCAGAAAGAATTTCTTCACTGAAAGGGTTGTCAAGAATTGCAAGGGGCTGTGCAGGAAGGTGATGAGGTCATCGTCTCTTGAAGTGTTCAAGAAACAGCTGGGCTTGGCATTAATGCTATGATTTAATTGAGATGGTGATGTTTGGTCTAAGGTTTGACTTATGTTGGAGATCTTTTCCAACATTAATGATTCCATGATTCTGTGGTTCTTCAGCTAATGCTGAGCAGTGCTTCACAGTGTTAGGGCCTCCTCTGTTACTTGCTCTGACATGCCACCAGGTTGGCTCAGGGTGGGCAAAAAGGTGGGAGATGACACAGATGACTTGAATTGAATGGTGACACATTTCATACCATATCATGCCATATCATGTTATGCTTAGTAATTAAATTCTGAGGAAGTGTTTCTGAAGTAGCTGTTGCTAAGGGTCTGACTAGGTATCAGTCTGCTGTTGATAAGTGATTGGGTTTGCATCACTTGTTTGGGTTTGGGGTGTTTTGGGTTTTTATTCTATTTTGTTTTCACTCATTAAACTGTATTTATCTTAACTGATCCATTTTCTTGCTTTTGTCTTTCTGATTCTCTTCAGATCCCACTGTGGGGAAGTGTGAGAGCAACTGGGTGGGGGCTTACCTGCCAGCTGGGGTAAACTCGCCAATATCCTGTGTCTTTTGGGTAGCCTGAGAAAGTGAGGATGAAGCTGTTTGGTTACCATACCAGGGACATAAAAGCCTGACCTAGAGCAGAGGGTAAAAGAGAGAAAGAAGGGAATAGATAGGTACTGTCCATGCTACTATGTCAGGAGCTTAGAATAAATGAAGCTGCAATATCAACCCAGGGAGTCCTACAGAAGGCAAGAAATGCACCACAGAGTATGGGGAAAGGTAAATTTTGGGACAAAATGGCTAGGATACATATGTAAGGGAGCAAGATTTCAAGACAGGCTGTCCAAGAACTGGAGCAGATATATGGAGTGGAGAACAGAGACGACATTGGTAAAAAGAAGGGTGCAAAAATGAACTGAGAAGAGGAAGAAACACAAGAAATAGAAAATAGTAGCATGCTCTGTTAGGAGTACAGGCTGGATAGTCATTGATTATTAAACTGTGTTCTTAAAAAAATACTTGGAGTGAAAACCATGATTTTGTTTGAATTAAAATATATGTATTGCAATGGGTTTGGTTTTTTTTTAAAGTGTTCTAAAAATTTAAAAAGAAAAAAAATTTAATTTCCAAATTTACATAATTTATCATCCTTAAGTCACTGAATTATCCCGCTGAGCTTAGGGTTAGAAAGAAGGAAGGTGTTAACTATTTCTTGTTTTAAATTAAGGAAAAAAAAAGGTTTGATATGTAGGTGGTATCAAACATGTGGAAAAGGTAATTTGTTAAAGGTTATTGTGATTTGGTTCTGAAATTTACTGAAAATTACCAGTTGAAGGTCTCCTGACTTTTCTGTGTATGGTTCAGAGATTCTCATCTTCTTAAAATCACTGGGTTTTCCTAGTGTTGTAATTCACATCTATTATCAAGAAAAGGGCTGCTTTTTAAAATCTCTTGTTATAAAGTTTAAAATGCAGTTATGCTTTGCAGGTGAGAGAGAGTGGCTAGCAGAATCACTGTATGGGTCCATATACATATGGTGTTTTACATTTATATTAAAATTGTATCTTCAGAGTATTAAAGTAAGATTTTTCAGTGATGCCAATTCAGGTAGGCTTCTTAAGCATATTTTTTTTTTCTCATATGCTAATGTATTCATCATAGCTAAAAAATGTGATTGAAATTTGCCAGCAGATTCCAGCTAAATTCATAATCTCAGGAGTGATGGCCTAAACATTATATGGATTTAATATTAAAACAGTGATCATATTTATTGTGTTATTACTGAGACCTTAGTGATAAAAGTGTCCATGAATTTGTCAGTGCAGTGGTTTGAATGGCAGAATTTCTTAACCTCTTTGCCACCTCAACCTAAAGTTTTTTCTATCATATTTTAAAAATAATCTATTTCTATGAAGCCATTATAGATGTTGTCATTGTATGTATGTGCAGCTGGATTTAATGAGTTTTAGCTGGGATTTGTTCCAAAAGTTTGCTCATTTCCTCTGTTCTTCACAAAAAGACTCCTGTTTATTTGCAGTGAATCATTTCCTCTTTTCCAAGTTTTAGATGAGTAGACACTAGAGTTACTGTTAATTTATTCCCTCTGCTATAATTACAAGACATTTCCCATGAGTAAGAATTCCTGCCTGAAAACTTAGAGCATTTGAACAGAACGGCCAATATCCTATTGTTCTTTACCCCAGCTTTCTGGCCTATGTTGGCCCCATGTTGAATGACAAATTATTATTTCTTATTTATTATCCCATTTAGAAATATTGGCTCAACCCTATCTGTTGGGAAACGGAGGCTGATAAGCAGTTTCTTAAGTCAGGTAGATGATCAGCATCTAGAAACCTAGGATTATTCAGTAATCCTTCTTGCAAACTCTGTCTTGCTGCAATTAAAATGTGAGATCTGTTAGGTGTGTCACTGTTGATTTGCTGTTTAATTTATGAAAACATTAACTATAACAGTCTAATTATAAAATTCAGCCTACATAAACATGAATATATTATTCTATTCCATATATCTAATACTCTTATGCAAAAGTACAATCTTATATAATATGTAATAGATATATACTCTATAAAATATATAGGATCATATAATAGCATGTAATAATATATAATATGGCATATAATATTGGACATGTCAAATAACTTGTGAAAGCCCCTGAGATCAAAGTTTGATCTCAACTTTCTCCTGACTGATTTTTTCCTTTTCTAAAACAATGAATTTTCAAGAAAAGTCTAGAATTACTTTGTAAAGATTTTAACAGTTAAAATGAAGAATGTGAGTTTTTCTCTATTCCTTTTATTATATTAAGGAACTGCTTACATTTCAATAAATTAAGATTGGTGCCCTCTAACCTACTTATATTTTATAACTCAAGATTAGCAGCAAATTGGGAACAGATTTCTTTTCAGTCGGCTAAACTGTTTCTAATGGATAAAAATATTAAGAAAGTTATTTCAGAATAAAATAAAATTGTTCCTTCAAAAGTTTTCTGTACATTAAAATCACCCTGCCAAAACTATGTACACATGATATGTGGGCAGAATTAGGGATGCACATAAAGAAAAGAATATTTGAATCAAAGATAGCTAAAGATGAATGCTATAAACCTATTTATTTCTATTCCTTCCACTTCCATAAAGTTTCTAGATGGGAAGAGTTGCTTAAAACAGGATGATGGAAGGAAGAAAAGATTTATGTGTTTCTTAATATTCAGTTCTTCACCACAGTGTAATGAGAAATTACTTTTCAGAAGTTTTGGACGTGATATCACTAGCCAGAATAACAGGTGATGTGTGCCTGTGGTTCACCTGTCAGTGTGTGAAGGAATCAACACAATTGAAGGGATTCTTTTAACTTTCAGTCCTGTCTGTGCCATACTGCTTTTTATAACTTTGTACAATGTTTTTTCCCTTTTTAATCCATCCTTTACATTCATGGTGACTTCATTCCTCTAAGGATGAGTATTTTAGAAAAGACTGTGAGATAATGAATGAATTTGCAAACACTTAAGTGATTGGTATGTGTTAAGTCAAAGTATCTTGCACTATAGAACACAGGGAGGGGAAAAAGTGTGTGTTCATGTTCTTTCTTCTGCTTTTCTTTCCCCTCTCCCAGAAAAAGGATAACCAGTCTCTTCTAACAAGGCACCTACAGAATACTTTTAAGTAGCAGCTGTATCATTCATGTCCCCACTGATTATAAGAGGGTGTACACATGGAGATCCTGAAGATATCTTTCCACAGATACTTGAAGTTAGAGTTCTTAAACTCACATGGAATTTCACCTTTAATCCCTGATTCTTATATGGAGTATAAATTGTGATTAATTATTCACTTGCTTGCTGATTGCAAAGTTTGTTTGTGTGCTTTTTATATATGCACAGCAGTCATCTTGCTGCAGGCACATATATTTGCATATCATCTCTTTTAAGTATTATTATTTATGTATTGTCTTTCAATAAAATAGTAAAAACCTGTCTCCTGCTACTGTCTAGCCATATTTAAGTCGCTTCTTAAATTTTCAATTTGTATGTGGGGACATTGTAGCTGAGACAGGGAGAACAAATTTTTTGAATAGGGTACATGGACACAAAGAACCTGGTTTGAAATAGGTGGGGAAGGGCGTCCGAATTTTATTTTTAACAGGATAAAATTACAGAAAATAATTATTTTCATTTTATGTTCAAAAGGCATTAACAACATGTCCTAACTTCTCTATTTTACATGTTTTGCAGGTTCAGATAAATTTTTTATATGTTGCTCATGTTAAGAATTGCTGAAGTTCCTATTAGAAAGTATTATCCATTGAATGACTGTCTCATCCATACAGTCAAAATTAATTGCCAATTGATTGCAAAGCTTTTGAGAAATTAAAAGTATATATCTCAGTTTCCAAAGGATACAAAGCAGTAGTTTCTGATACCTCACTCTAGCCACATTATCCAAACACGCTTCTTTCTATAGATTTTTCTCTCATTCTAATTAGGTAGAGATTTTTTAACTGGAAATTTTCCAGTACATTTTTCTTTTCCTACAGCTGTAGGTTTCAGGACAGAGTTGCACATAAATGGTTCCAAGAAAGAATGAAAACTGCAGAATGAGTATTTTTTGACATTTACATGCATTTAGAAATCCATTATATATTTTGAACATTAACTCAAGTATCCTTTCATACTTTTATTATTCTTTAGTAGTTCAAAAAGATTCTGTTAAGCACATAGGCAACATTTATGCACTTACATGACCTCTGATGTAGGCTTCTCTGAAAGAGTTCCTAGTGTTTCCAATGTTTTCATAGTACCTTTATAATAAAATATGTTAATATTTCCTTGTATACTGAAATAGGAGTTTTATATGCACTTATCCTTCTTCTTTTGAAGTCATCCTGAAATCTTTTATCACATCAATTCAAGAAGCTGAAGATAAGTTATATGTCGTTTGTGTGTTCTGTCTTCCAGAGCATGCAGAAAAGAGAACAGTGCCTTTTCACACTGGGCATGTGCAGAGACCACCCAGTCTATACTTACATTATAGTAATATGATTATTAGAGATTATTAAAGAGTATTTGGTGTCCCTTTGGTTTTTAATATATAAGATGCAAAACCCTTACTGCATTCAAAATAATTAACCCTTCATGGCTTGTCTGGTGTAATTTTCTTAGCAATTAATAGTATTTTTGTTGTAATAGTATTTACTCATCTTTAAAAAACAGTAATATTATCAGGAAATTATACGAGTATAAACTTATTCATCCAAGCCAGTATTATTGATACTGTTGATCTACACCTACATGCTATAGTTTTTGTGTTTTAAGTACCTGTTCATCTTTAGATTAGACAGGTAAAGTTTTGAAAATAACCCAGCTGACATTTCTTTTAAAATGTCTTTAAAGTTTTGTCTGGAGGCTTTCCATTTAGAGTTTACTACAAAGTAGCAGAGTTCACAGAAGTTACAGGACAGGTTCATGCTTTTGAATTTACAAGAAGAAATTCTTTTTTTGGTGGTTACAGTGTTCTGGGATCATATCTGAAGCCAAGGTTCCATGGTCTTAAAAGTTAATTGATGCAACATCAAGATGCCCAGCAGTGCAAATCTGATCTAAATCTGGCACAAACACATGATTGAATTTCGTAAAATTAATGAGTGCATACAGAAGAAAACTTGTATGCATTTTGTGCTTTTATGGCAGTTTTATATATGATTTGGCATAAAGTCATCATGGCATTGACAAACAATAATGAATTCAACATAGCTGTAAATAAAATTAAAAAGTCAAAAGCAGTTGAACAAATTTGCACCATGGGACCACAGTATTAAGTGCTATGATATTACATTTATTTTATTGTTATTTCCTCTTTTTTAAAATTGTCATCTTCCATCTCCATTAATGCAGTTTTAATTGACACAGTATGTTTTTTGCAAAACCTCAACAAAGATTACTAAGAAAGAAAAAAAAAAAGGAAGAAATAAGCCCTACAGCCTAATTTCTTGTCTTATATTCTTTTCACTAATAACAGTGTGCTTATTTGTTCTACTGAATCAGTCACAATGTAACATGTATCAACATGCCTTTGTGTAGGAGGTAAAATTTAGATGAGTACCATATCTCACAATTCAGAGTGTCTGTTGCTTTTGTCCATTCATAGATAGTGTTGAACTCAAGGTTAGAGTTTCAAGTTAGGGATCAAGTACCTAAAAGCTGCTAACGCACCTTTTAGGTGCTTACTTTTTCAGTGTCTGGCTTTACAAGGGTGATTGTTTAAAAATTAAACCTTAGGACTTCTTCTAGTAGGAAATTACTTGGTTTAGATTACTTATTTTTCATATAGCCACTGTAGGTTTACATGCAGTGTAAACACACACGTATGTATATATAGTAAGTAAACTGTATTCTTCCTTTCAAAATGAGTGAAGGGAAGTTTTGTAGATATCTCAGGATGTTGTCAACTTCTTTTATAAGTATAGTCTGCAATACAAAATCCCTGAAATTTTCCCTTGAAGATGCAAAACGAATCGCTCTTCTTTGTATTGATGACAGGCTTTGGAAGGTACAATCTTGAAGCTGGACAGAGAGTTGTGCTTCATGGATGAACATAGCATATTCCACCCGTTAATGGACAGAAACATTAGTCCAAAGAAAAAACATGAGTGCACATACAATGAACATCAAATCCTCACCTTCATTGCTTTGCTGCCCAGATTTACTTTTGTTATACTGTACTGCTTACTAATGTAGCTAGTACCACAGTGCCCATCATAATTAAACTGAGTTGAAAGAAGTTGTAATTAATAGTCTACATATATTTACAGATATGTCAATGATTTCTACCCTGAAAACTGATGTTTCTGTGAGAGAGTAAATCGCATTAAATAGTGCCAGGAGGTTACAGCCAATCATCAAGATGTATTCTGGCTGTTTTGGTTTTAATTTAGCATTTATGCATTGATTGTTCTGACAGTCCTATAATGAAACTCAAGAATAAGATAATTGGCAGCAATTTGCCAATACAATAATCTTTCTCAGCAGTAAGAATCTTGGCAGAATTTTGCTGATGCTGGCTTGCTGCAATGTCAGGTAAACCCGAGTACTGTGATTGTCTGAAACTCATGACCATATTCCTCCATTGTAAAAGTTCATGGCATCTACTTTAACAAAGTTCTTTTGAAACATTTCTACAATATTTCACAAAAATATGATCTTTTATGATAAATTACTCCAGATTTACAAAATAATCAGGAAAGAAAAGAATTAAAAGTTGTGTTTTGCATATGAGAGGAAGGGGAAGAAACTGGGGAAGAAGAGCACAGGGCAAGATACTGCTGTGTTTGCACATGATGGACAGCACCTACATGCATGTGAAATACTCCAGTTTTTAACAGGCTTACTGATAAACAGTGGTTGTCTTGCTGGTGGAGAAATGTGGTGAACATGGGGCTGCAAACAGTGTACTGTCATTTTTACAGTTTTTTCTAGAGTATTCAAAGTGTCATTTTAAGAATTTGGCATAAATTCCAGCAATTAGTTTGTTGGATGTTTTTGAAGGAATTATTCTTGAAATACAAAAAGTAATAATGATTTTTATTTTTCCACACTGATTGTTCAAATTAATTTTTTCCCCCAATTTTTTATTATGCAAACAAACCTGAAAATTAAGAGTACTGCTAAACTCTTAGTGAATGATCAATAACATAGATAGACATTAAAAATATAAATTTAAATCAAGGTGTTCTTTTTGATAAAAATGTTTGAATAATCTAAATAAACCAGGAAATACTGAAGGGTTTCATGTCTCAAGGATCCTTAAATTTAGGTTTTATATTTTTGCTTGCAGTTAGATATTTTTTATTTGCATATTATCTTTTAATTTATTGTATTTGAAATAGGAAATTAAATTCTGATACTTAACACAGTGCCTTGTTATGTTCTCTACAATCATCTTATCTAACACTTTACCCCAAATAAATATTTGATTTGGGTTTATAATCAACTGGCAGAAAAATCTTAACTCTCTTCTTGCTTCCAAGTCTTAAAAATCTTAAAAATAAGATTTAAAAAAAATTTTAAAAATCAGTATATTTCTGGAAGGGATGCCATGTTCTTTGACATATGTAGAGGCTGAGAAATTCCTGTATGTGCCACAGTGTACTCAGAGTTTTTTTTAACAAAGTTGTGTTTTCCTATTTATAATTTTCAGAGGTACTTCTTTGTTTAGAAATATAAAAATGCAGTACAGTGAGTAACTGTAGTGTGTGAGGCTCTTGAAGAAATAGGCAATTTACCTTGGGACAGACAGGTGAAAAACTATATTCACAGGCAAAAACAACAACAACAACAAAAAAGGTGAAATAGCTTATGTTTGTAGATACTGAAAGATATAAGTGACTTACAATGATGATCTGAATGATTAATAAGGCAAAATAAAAATATATTTTCTGTTCCTCAGTCTTGGTTCAAGTAAGATTAGACAAAGTGCAAGCAGGCTATGGTAGGTGCTCAGGCAGGCTGTGGTAGGCTTCCCTCAAACTTTTAAAGCTTGTGATATGATCTCTTTAGCTCTTTACATCTATCATGTATGTTTACACCATATGCAAAACTGAATGCTAACTGGAATACAAGAAATTATACCAAGTCAGAACAACATTTTTATCCCACTTATACCTTCGTTAGTGAAGTTGGCTGTATAGCAGACTAGGAAGGCTGGTTCATTCAAAAGTTCATTTCATTTCACCCTAATTTCCCTGTTGGACTTATAAAAGATACTACCTCTCCCTGACAACCTTGTCTTCTTTATGTGGTACAAGGTACTGGAGAATGAATCTCTCTAATGGTGTTATGGAAAGTTTTTTTCATGAGGCACAAGTAAATTCTTTAATCTTTAATTCTTTAATCTTTAATTCTTTAATCAAGGGAGTTTCATCTGTCAATCACATACCACTGCATTTGATAACCAAATGTTGCATCTAATAAAGAATGAGAAGGTGTCTAAGAGCAGTGTCAAAGAAGTAGTTTTACACTGGCTCATGCTGTCAAATCAGCATTAAAATATTAAGCTATCTATCAGTTTACATTTTCAGGGTTTTACGTAAATATCTCTGTATGTTTAATAAGGAGATTAAAATAATGAAATATAGTTACGTCATGTGAAGTTTAGCTCATCTGAATGATCAGATTGTCTTGATTCTTTATAGTGTGTGAAGAGAAATAGATTTTTTTAGAATTGTCCAGTCCATCCAATCTACCTTTTTTTTCCTTAGGATGAGATTAATCATACTTCGTAAGATGCTTTAACTCTAAAAGACAGAAAACTGTTTAGATGTGAGTGTTGATATAATCATTGCTGAGTGCCAGTTAAAATGATTGACACTCCTTTTTTTTTTCTTTTTTTTTTTCCCAAAAACAAATTGCAAGGATGTGCAAATATTCAGAGAGAAACAATCTTTTAGTAAAGCAATAATGAAAAATTTCTACAATTCTTTTGTACTTTGTGTGATTATAGACAACTCCATCTGATAAAAAGAATACAGCTTTGCTAGTAAACTAAATATTTTCAGGGCATGAGTATGGGGAAGTGATTCTTTAGACTGACAAAATGTTAGAGTAAATGCTAACATGCCTCTATCTTGCTGCCTTTTGTCTAGGACTTTCCCAAACAATCTCAGGCCTAATATAGTAGACATATAGCTCAATTCCCTGGAAGGGACTTATAAACAGCCATGCACTTTTAAAGGATAATTGAATTTAAGACTTCATGACTGTGGTCAGACTATTCTTATTGTTCCTGGGGCCTCATGTTTCTGTAGATATTAGGACAGAGAGAAATGCAGTATCTATGTGATAGAACAGCATTCAGTTCTGGCCTACTATAAAAAGAAAGAGCATGGGCTCAGTTAAAATAAAAGGTAAAAAAATAAATGTCTGCAGGAGCTGATTGAGCTGACTGATGTGAACACCTGTTGATTTAAGGGGTAGACTGGTTTCTAGATATATATATTTTTCTACTGACAATTGAAGTGGCCTAGACTAGTTCAAACTTAGCTTTCTAACTTTCAGAATCCTGAGTTATAACAGGTAAATCCTGACCTTTGTACCCAATTAATGAACAGAGAAAACAAAGGATTTGTGTTTCCAGCAGTGTCAGTTGATGGATATCTTTAGCATCTCTACAGGAAGAAAAGCTCCACAGACTCCTTGCAGTTTTTTCAACTGTGATTGATCTCACTTCCAGAAGAAAGGCAACAAGAAAAATATGATACCAACTCTAGCTTGTGTATTTGTAAAATAATTAAAGGTTGCCTGTAGATATGTTATTTACTACTTAGTGAAGGACTTCACAGAATCATTAAATGGTTTGCGCTTGAAGGGGCCTTAAAGATCATCTCGTTCCAACCCTCTTGCGATGGTGTGAAAGCCTGGAAGGATTGCTGGCTTGAAACATTCAGGGGTGTGTGTGGGTGTGTCGATATGTGTGTGGCAAGGGGCAGCTCGGGTCTTGCTCTGGTGAGGTGATGAGCTGCCCTTACACCCCACCCTTCCCCCCAGCCTGTATCCCAGCCTGCAGTGGCTGCCAGTCCCTGGCACACTGGAGGAAATGCTCCACACCTGCCCCTGGAGCCCCTAACCCAGCTCCTATGTGGCCAAATGACTGCAATCCCCAGCTGGGGAAGCACCCAGGAAAAGCCAGAGGGTACTTAAAAGCAAGACACAAGGCAAGCACACCACCTCCTCTTGGAATGTCTATCAGCTGAACACCACTGGAACCAGGAGTGATGGCTATGTTTGTTCTTTTCTACCTGTCTGCCTTTTGTGTCTCTCTCTTTCTCTCCTAATTACCTCATCTTGGGATTTTGAGTAATGTTTTGAGAAACTTAAAATCGATCAGGTTTGGAGTTTGCTAAGTTGAATGGGCCAAGTTAATGCTTTGAGAAGTGTTTGTTTGATATTGATTGAATGCTGCACGAAGCCTTTTGCCAAAGTTCTCTGATTTTCCAAAGGTGCTGGTCAAAGCTTTTTATTGTTATTCTGATCTTTTGGGTATCTTGTTAGTATTTCTCCCATGCATCTAACTCAGAGTACATGAACAACTGTAAGCCCTTTTAAAAGTCTTAGAGATCAAATTTCTTGGGGCCTTACACGTCGGCAAGGATATCTTTCACTAGAACAGGCAGGTCAAAACCACATCCAGCATGGCCTTGAACACTTCTAGGGAGGTGATATCCACAGCTTCCCTGGGCAACCTCGTGTAGAGAATGCACTGAAATCAGAAAACTGAAGACCAACAGCCTGATTTAAAACCACTTAAATAAGCTGTTCAGTAAAACAAGGACAGCAAAATGGAAATGATTCGTAAAGTCAGAATTACTTCTTTGGTTTGGGGACATGGCAGTAATGAAGAAGAATCTGCAAGGAAGAAGAATTAAGGAAGATAAATTTGGAACCGGTCTTTATATTATTCCAAGAACAGGAACTGAAGCTAAAGAAATGATAAAGAATGCATCTTTACATATTAGCAATGCTGTATGAGGACAATGAGCAGAGTAATGCATAAAATGCAGAAAGAGCTGTAGGTGCTCAGAGCAGATCTGCTCATCTCATGCTACTTCACGCCAGAACCAAAATCAATATTTCCTTCTCAGCGAATAAAAAAGAGTGAAACACAGAAGTGGTATAAATTAATTAATATCTCACCAATCTGTTTTAGAAGAATATCGATAAGATGCTTTCTTCAATAAGCAAATGTCATAATCAAATATCAAGTCAATAATTAGTTCCTAGTCTTTCAGTTTCTGATTTACCTAAATTATATACCATTTATCTTTGGTCACTGTGCACACATCTAATGTCATTGAATCATGAGAATATAATTTGCATCAGAATCAGATTTGTTACCACTATATTTTATTTGGTCTTTATATCTCCATGTCTTTTTTTCCTTCTTTCCCCATTTCTGTTTGCAGGTTTTGACCTAGTAAAGTGTGAAGATCCTGGCATACCAAATTATGGCTACAAGATACGTGATGAAGGACATTTTATAGACACTGTCATTTTATACAGCTGTAATCCTGGCTATACAATGCATGGTAGTAGTATTATGACCTGCTTAAGTGGAGATCGAAGAGTTTGGGACAAACCTTTGCCTACTTGCATAGGTAATATGGATTGTTACAACATTCTGGTATGATTGAGCCAGTGTTTCAAGAAAAATACCGAAATATTGTGTCTTTCTTTACCTCATGAGATGATAATGGTGCAAAGATATTTTAAATTTCAAGTAAAGATTGAATGTGGACATGGAAGTATAACTTCTCTGAAATAGGCGGCTTGCTATTAATGGTTATAAAACTACCGTAAAACACTTTTTTTCTATAGAGCAGCCTTTGATGAAGGACTACTACTTTGGTTCTGATGAAGCCCTGGGTCACTGAGTCTGATATACTGTCACAGGCAATCATATTGTCTAAACACTTCATAAATTAAGAAAGCCTCATTGTAAAACAAATAATGTTGTAGGCTTTTTTTCTCATATTTTTTCATCAGATATTATTTCAGCATTTTATTTCTATAAACTTTATTTCTAATTTTCATCCCATGTTACTGGATTTTTTTTATCCGTGTGCTCTGCAGTCCTTGTTGCTGTGCTAAGATACACCATCTTTCAAAGCCTTGAGGTAGATCTTTTCTGGAAATATCACATTTTCAAATGCCTAAAATTTAGTTCCATTACAACCAATGTAAATGCTAAATAGAGAATTATTAGCCAACATGCAGAATAACTGAGCCCCAGTATAGCTGTTATCCCCTGTACCTTTACTAGGCACTTTGCATCCTCTAGTTTTGCTTTCCAGTCCAGCAATTGCCAACAACTTCCTGACTTCAGTTTTCACATGGAGCTCCCATGAGTCTTTCCTTCTATGTGTCTTCTGATACTTGTTTTTTTCCTCTGCTGCCTGCTTCTGGCAGGTCACAAATGGCTTTCAGCACTCACCTCACCTACAGGGTCTTTGCTTGTTGCCTTTTTCCCATTTTGGCGGCTACATTCTCCATTCCAGAACCCGCTTCCTGCTGAAGACATTCACAAACCTGTCTACAAAAGAGAAAGCTCCCTTCCTTTCAAACATTCAGCTTAAGCTGAAAGTAAGTGCCAGAAAAACATCAGTGAACAGCATTATGGCTGTCTTAGTAGAGGTTATTTTCCCCACTTGATTCTAGAATTTTATCTGTAGGTTTCATTCTACATATATAAGAGGTCAAAACAATGATACAGTTTTGATTTAAACACTTTTTCAGGCTCTTTATGCATTCAAGTCCTCATGCCCTTCAGTTTAATTGGTTAGCTTCCTTTTCCTCTAAGTTTGCCCTTTTGTAGGGAAGACCCATAATTAGTCCTACCTTTGCCTATTTCCCCATGTAATTTAAATGAAGTCATTTCTCTAAGGTCATTTTCTGCAATAGTTTTTTGTGCCTATTTCACTACCAACTAAGAGTTAGAATCAACACTAAAATACTTGTTGGTTTCAAGTCTATTAGGTGAATAATACCAACCACCTACCTGTTTCCTCTTCTTCGTACAATGATTTGTCTCCTAATCTATATGTGGGATGCTAAAATCACAAACATATAGCAATTAAAATAACAGCAATTAAAAAAAAAAAAAATCCTGTGTATTTCAATTCCTCCTGACCTGGACGAAGCTAGGAACCCTGGATCAAGCAAATCTAAAGAAAATTGCCATCTTTGCTCCAGTAGCACATCTTTCATGATCGTTCTCCAAAATACTTTTGATTAATATGTATGTTTTTTCACTCAGACTTTACTTAGATTATTACTGTATTCCTACCATGTAATGCCCTTCTAGTCACATATTTCCACCTGTATATCCAGTTTCCTTCATACCAATATACTTTTAAGGTTCTATATTTCAGTCAAGATACCCGCTTAATCTTTTTTCCTCTTTTTTTTTTTATCTTTGTACTTTGATTTTGTACCTTGCATTAATAGATTTGGTTTCTGTATTTTATTTCCAATCTTTTGAAATAATTTGTGCCAAAATTTCTTGAGAATCTTATTTCATCTCTTATTTCTAATCTATTTTCCCTCAATCAATAGAATAATCAGCTTTCTTTTGGTATCCTGAGTGATATTTCAGTCTTACTTTCTGCCTGCTCAACCAAAAGGTATTTTTCTATGTGCTTTTATCTCTCTCTCTATATATTTTAATTACTGTCCTTGTTCCTCTCCTTAAAATAAAATTTTGGAATTGCATCAGTTCTTCATAAACTACCTCTTCTTATTTCTAGTTTAAATCTCTTCTGGACCGTTGATTAGTTTCCCAAGAAGTCAAATGTTCACTGTTCTCCCTTAAAATCTTCTAAAAGTGTTTCCTTCTAAACAATCTTTTACAGTTTGTTATCTTCATTAAATTATGGGGGGTTTTTACTGTTCTGTGCACAGGAAAGCTTACAAAGAAGACCCCTGAAAACTCAGGTATATATCTGCGCATTATTTCGGTCTTGCTTCCCTGCCTTTTCAGACTTACAAAATCTATTCTTCCACCAGTTTTATCTTATGTTATCACAGTTTTATCTTTTTCTCCTCTGATTTGAATGACTTATTTTTCTTCCTTTTTCTGAAGTTGTCATGAAATTCTAAACATCACTTTGTTTCTTAGAAACGTTTTCTTAAAATCTTTGTGTGTGGAGATGTATTATTTTTGCTCATAGACTAGATCGGCATTTGGTATTTGCTGTTCTCTTTAGTGAAATTTACATTCATTATTGTATTCACTAGCCTTCAGTCTCATTGACAAAAAAAATCAAGCCTATACATAGACATATTCCACACATTTGCACTTACTAATTTTAGTAATAAACTGTTATACTAGTTTCAGCATTCATTCTCATTTTTTCTATGTTCTAAAACTTAATGAAGAAAGCAAAGGAATTCTTTTGATTCCTCCTCGAGGAGTTTCCAGAAATGTTTAAGTCACTACTTCTAGTTATAGTATATTGTTGTATATTCTTTGAGGTGCTGATTTTACAGTGTGTTCATTTCTGGAGATTGGAACATAAAGTTTTTGAATTGTTTTTATAATAACTTCTGGAAATTTACTTTCAATCTACTCATAAAATAGATTAAATATATATATATATATATATATGAAATACATAATGCATCATCCCAAATTTTATTATGTATTCTTTTCCTAAATGAGCCTTTTCAGAATTTTAAATCAAGTATGTCAATTAGTTCACTGAGTTAAATTTAGTTCTTTGATAAATACAGTACTGTATCAGTAATTTCTTATCTGTAGTTATCTACCACAAAATCACAATAGTGATTATTGCAATCCAAACATTTTTTATAATAGAAATTTATTGAAATCCTAGAAGTGGGTTACATTTGAAGAAATTTTGTACTAAAGTTGCTTCCTGCTGTGTTCTGTATACAGAATGTAATGTTTTGAGTGATCAAACCAGCAGGATAAATAAGTAAATGTCACCTTATTTCCTCTATGGTAATTTTCCCTCATGGTAGCAGCTTGGTTGTGAGCAGTGACTTGGTGGCATGTACAAAGATTAATATTTGTTAGGAGTACTGCTGATTATTTGGTCCATTTGGTCCAACTGCCATGTTTTTTTCATCATCTCTGTCTTATTACGCTTGCTATACAGCTGTGCTTGAATAAATCCCCATGGTAGGTTTTTTAACAATACTACTTGTAAGGCAACACTATAAATGGAGTAGAAATTCAAGTACATCACTTAACTGAAGAATTACTGACCCTTTTTAGTTCAGTGGCAGATGCCTGTTACACAGTTCTCTTTCATCAGGGTGTATCTTTTCACTGTCCAGCATGATGCTCTAAACACGCAACATAAGAATAATTTGATTATGGATGCTTAATGTTGCTGTTGTTCTCTCCACAAAAATAACATTGATAGTAAAAATGTTTTAAACCAGATGCCATGTACTATCAAATTGTAGCTTTCTGATTTACCCTCTTGCTTTGCAAGCATATGGAATTTAAATTTTTAAATACCAAAGGAAATTGCTAGTCAATACTTACTGCTTTTTGGTGTAATTAAACCTGGAGTTATATAGAAGTTACTTGAAAACATTACACTAAAATAATTTTGACATTACAGCGAAACAGACAGCTATTTTAATTAAAAAATTCAATGCTCCAAAGTTTGAATTCAAACACTCATTGTTAGAAAAGCTAAGCATGTTAGATGGGAAATTTCTGAAACATTTTTGCTGTCTTGCTAATGCTAAAATTGTGCTTTTTTAGTCCCAGTACATATTGAACGAGTCTGGTCAGTTGATTAACAGAGTTATAGGATTATGCTTTATTTCTTTATAACAATGTAGGAATGAGATCATTGTGTTCATTTTTAACTTATGTACATGTCTTGGTTTGTATGTATGTGCAATACTTCAGAAGTATTAGGTCATTCTGTTAACTTTTTAGAAAACACACAGATGTGAAATGGATGGAAAATGGAAGTGCCAATTACTATGGTGTCATTAGAAATTTAATCCTTATTTTGCAGCTGAGTGTGGTGGTCAAATTCATGCTGCTACATCGGGGCGTATTTTGTCCCCTGGTTACCCAGCACCATATGACAACAATCTCCATTGCACTTGGATTATTGAAGCAGATCCAGGAAAGACAATAAGGTACATGCTTAATTTCAATGTCTGTGGTAAGCTTCAGTATTTTATAAATTTTTTGTCATTCTCATATTTTTCTACACAAGCTGCTGGTTTTCACTGGCATAGTCAAGGTATCCTTCTATAAGGTGTTGCATCAGTTTTCCAAGGTTGCCTGCCTGTTCAGGTGTAAAGTCCCTGGATGTGGGACAAGATAAGCAGCATTCAAGGCTCATTGGAGTATCACCTCACTCTAAAGTTGTCTTTTGCACCAGGACAGCACCAGATTCCACAAACCCCAGAATATGTTTCAGTGTTAATTAGTAGTGTTAAACAGCTTACATAAGGGTAAAGAAGAACCTCAGGAATCCACATAATGAAAGAATTCCCATGAATCACAGGTAGGAAAAGAATGTTGCATTCCCTCATCCTCCCCACAAGATAGCTCTGCCAGCACACCAAGGCCATCAGTGCCTGGGCAAAGCACAGGCCCATTACTTGAATTAACATATTCCCAAATTCAGCAAAATGAAGAGTTAATCAGTGAAACCAACAAACTCCGTGACCTGCACAGGAACATGACCCCTATTTGATACTATAGCTATAGAACCTTCATACAAAACTTCTGTCATATCAAGACCCACATTGGGCTCTGAAAATGTCTGTGGGGGGTTGCATTGTCCTTCCTCAGCAGGATGGGGGAGGGAAAAAATAACGTTGACAAAACCCCTTGTGAGTCAAAATAAACTCAGTATAATAAAACAAAAACAAAGGTCCATGCATGGAAGCAGAGGGAAAAAAAGAGATTTATTCTCTATTGCCTATTGGTAGGTGATAGCCAGCCACCTCTTCAGGCCTTCAGAATGTGTTGCTCTGGAAGACAAAAATAATCACAGAATATTCTGATTTGAAAGCAATATAATTAAATGACGAATTATTCAGTGGGAGGTTTTTTCTCCCTTTTTTTGTAATCCTGTTTCACTAAGCCAAATTTACTCCATCATGGGTTTTTTCAATGCATCATTTTTGTTTAAATTACAATTTTCAAATTAATGATTTCCAGTTAACGACTTATAAGATGAAAAAATGTCAATGCACAAGTACTTGAAACAAAAAAAGGATACATTTTGATATTTACCTATTAGAGTTCTTCAGTATTAAGAAGGTAAACATTCAGGACTTGGAGACAATGCACGTATTTAGATTTATAAGATAACATTCCTGAACATCTTAGTAAATACAATTCCTCACCTGAAGATACACACAGATTATTGTATTATAGTAAAAGTTTTATATTTTATGAATTTTAGCAAAAAGCCAATCTATAATATTTTTCTTTTTTGTGTAGGAAAGGAAATGCCATGCTGACAGGACCTCTTGTGCTATGTGTTCTACTGTCTAGTAGCTGCTACATTTTTTCAGTTGCATATAATTCAAGCAAAACAGCATTCTTGCTATCTTCATTTGAATAAAAAGAGGAAATCTTTGATCAAATCATAATTTGCACACCTTAAAATATTCATCATAAAAATAAGATAATTTATATACTTATAAATTAGGTCTTGAGGACTTATGCCCCGTAATGGCATTTTCTGTCATTCAGACATTTGTGAAACAGAACTGCATGACTTTTACAAGACCAGCTTGTTCAACAGTAAAAGTTAATAACTCTGCAGGACCAGAAGGTCTTCAGTCCTAAACAGCATCTTAAAACTACAATTTGGGAATGATTGCTTGGATTTTCATGTAATTGTCTTTAACAAGTAATGCACAGTACTTTTACTTTTTCTTTGCAGTTTGCATTTTATTGTTTTTGATACTGAGGTTGCTCATGACATCTTGAAGGTATGGGATGGGTCTGTTGAGAGCAGCATACTTCTCAAAGAGTGGAGTGGCTCGGCTCTTCCAGAGGATATTCACAGCACTTTCAACTCACTAACATTACAATTTGACAGTGATTTCTTCATCAGCAAGTCAGGCTTCTCCATCCAGTTTTCAAGTATGTAAATATTTTTCTTCTCAAATATAATAATTTCATACCCTATTCATATTCATTGTTCCTACACTTATTAACTCTTTCTCAAGTCTTTTGCAACTTCCTCAGTCTTTAGAAGAAAAGAGATTATATTATTTTAATTATGTTAGATGTTTATGCAAATGGCTACAACTAGGGAGAATTTTTGGATTTACATTGATGGTTTTAGGTTTTTTATTCCCGGTTTTCCACAACAACCACATACCTAGCTTTATCTAATTAGCAATACTTAACAAGTTAAATAGGGTCTGCACATACAAACTTTTCTTCTGCACCATATTTTAAATATTCCCACCAGTGTTACCTCACAATGTATTATTTAATGTTTATGGTTTATGTTGGTTGACTTATTTTTTTCTCAAAACATTGTCTGCATGGTGCATGATTACTGAAATGCATTTAAAAATTTTCTGTTAAACTGATCAAATTGATCTTTAGGTATAAAGTGAAAACTTCTCTTTTCACAGAGAAATTATGATCAATATTGTTCAGTATTTTAAAACTGGGTATGTGGAGCTTTTCTGTGTTATTTTGAACTAAAGACTGAGGATAGGACACAGGACACTGTCTTTGATTCAGTCATTACCACCTTATATGTATAAATATAATGTATTATTTCTCATCAAGACATAGGAAAATTATGAATTAATGTGTGTGAGTAGAAGTATTGTTCTCCATAGATTACATCATTCAGAAGTAAAGGGTTCTAATCAACTTTCAGTCATTATTATTTGTATGAAGATGTAAACTTCTTTTTCTAGTCTCTAAGTCTCTAATGCATTTCAGATTTACCTATTTACTTCATTTCCCTGTCTTTTTCTGAAAGTTGTATCTGCCTCCCCCAAAACACTCTTTCATAAGCCAAAAAAAAAAAACTAGTTAAAAGTATGTACAGTGAATTAAAGACGAAGAGCAAAATAAATGTTCCTAAAGTTTCTCACCAGTGTGCTATATAATATGCTGCTATTCATTGTTTTTTGAAAAAAAAAAAAAAAAAAGTTTTACATTTGTGGAAATAAAGGGGTTTTTTTTCTTGTCAGGACTAGAAAATACATCTAAGGTTGTATTATATGAAAATAACTTTATGCACAGATTTTTAAAGGACAGAAATGTTTTAGCA
The DNA here is from genome assembly GCF_030490865.1 of Poecile atricapillus. Lineage (NCBI taxonomy): Eukaryota > Metazoa > Chordata > Aves > Passeriformes > Paridae > Poecile > Poecile atricapillus. The sequence continues at coordinate 22,181,392 of NC_081251.1, read as the reverse complement.
GTTTGGTTTACTAATACATTCCTTAAACTTCAGTGGCGCTATGAGCAAGTAGAAGACAATTTAATGCTTTAAGAGAGAATAACTGATTTTCCCATCCTAGGATAATATCTGATGGATGCACTGAGTGATCATGCTGACCATTGCAGAGTATATTTTACTGGAATTAATTTGAATTAGTGATGAAAAGCTGAGAGCTCAAGTATAGGGAAAATAGTTTCATGTACTGTGTTTGACAAGTGGAATGTGTTACTGTTTTTTAATTGTAAGGAGTAAAAAATAACATTTAAAGAATATGTTAATGTTTAGTTATTTAATTTAAAAATCAGACTAGTTTATTTAAGCTTCTTGAGGCATGAGCAGAGCACTGTTGCCTTGACCTGTAAAGGATTTAAAGTAATCAATCTATGGCTAAGTGGGAATCTTTACATGCTTTAGTATTCATCATGTGTTCAAAGTGCCAGACAGTTTGTAGCAAAGCTGCACAGAATATTGATGTTTCAGTACTTTAGTAGCTTGTAACTCTCTAATTAAGATTTCTGAATTGCTGAAATGTTTTCTTTTTCTGGCAATTGCAGAAGATGTAGACATTTTGTTACAAGTTCCATGAAGGTAATTGGTGAAGTTTTTTGTCTTTGTGTCATGTGACAGATTTTCAAGTGTTGCATCCATTTATGAGTATTTAATTTAACTCTTAATTATAATTGAAGAAGTAAATTTCAGGTTCAGAAGTGCACAGAATTGGAAAACCTTCAGTAAAACGGCTTCTGTATTGGATTATGCAATTAGGATGAGTGAACAGCCCTTTATGGGATCAAATAGAGGATATGCATTTCAGAGTATCAGGTCAAATGAGCAACTTAAAGACAAAACATTAAAGCACTAATTTTCACCTGGAAAATTTGTTTCACTGTACTGTGAACGTGCTAATTAGTCTTTATACTTTGCACTCCAGAGCGTCATAAATGCGTCTGACTAAAAAAGAGGTGCTGTGAGAAGGTAACTTAAGGTAGATCAGAAAATATCACCTATAAATTACTTACTGTTGATTGTAAATGTAATTAGAGGTATTTTAATGAAAAAAGTATAATTAACTGAATCTTGCAAAATGTTTGAACATTAAAGTACCCTGTCTTGCCTACTAAGCTCAGCATGTAGAACATGAGGACATGAACTGACAAGAGTGATTATGTTAATTGTAATCAGTCTAATGCTTTTCATTAAAACCTAATTACCATTTAGTTGTGCATAAAAGGACAAAAAATGAAGTTCAGTTTACAAAACTGATCTTTACTCTGGGGGTTAAATTTATTTAAGCTATGCATTACAAGTCAGTGATGTCCACCAACTCTTTCTGGCAAAAGGGTATAAGGAAGATTTGGCATTTGGCTTCTTTATTGCAAAGAACAAGGCAACAGAAACTTATGAATGAAGTTAACCATTAAAAAGTGCTACCTAATCTAGCTTAATTCTGTCCTACATATCTAAGATAAACAGGATAAATTTCCATCAAAAGTTGTCTTTTTCTTCTGATCAGCTACAGGTCTAGATATTCTAATAGTAATTTTCAAACTTTTGAATATTTAAGGGCAGGTGAAATGAATGCTATCTTTCTTTTCATAGGTATCTAGTTTCCTTTGAGATTCCATAAAGTATCCTGGCTAGTTTCCACCTGCCACTGCAGAAGGTCACAGAACCATAGTTTTTTTTCTCCTACCTTCCAGTCTTGTGCTAATACCTTGGATATGATAAGGCATCTGAAATGAGACTAGTCACCTATGTTGATGCAGATCAATCTTTCCCTGAATGTTAAATCTCCATCTACTCTAGACTTCTGAAAGCACTTGGATCCCATGCTAATGTGTATATCGCTTTTATTGACCTGAAGTTTGAGTTTTTATTTCTAGCTGTATAATATTTTTACTTTGTATTTAGGAAAAACAGTAGAGGTGACAGATGATAGGAGCAGCAATGGAAGTTTCTAGTCATATTGTCATTATTACAGGCTCTGATAGCTTTAGTTTAAAAATACCTAATATTAATTGTAGCCTTAGAGTCAATCCTTTTTCTGTTCAGCTAAATTCTCAGCTGTTATAACTTAAGAGAACTGCATCCTTTTCTTCAGCTAAAAGAGTTTATAGTTCTTTAGGTGGTTTTACAGATTTTGGTCCATAAGTCAAATAATACACCAAAGAATTTTATTCACACTCTTAAAATTAAAACAAAACAAAACAAAACTTGAAGATATCTAGCTTTTCTAGAGTCAGACCTATCTATGATAATTTTCTATGCCTATCTCTGGTTCTACAGTACTGTAAATTTCTCTTAGTTATAGTATTGTGTAAGCATCCACTTTAATTAAAAATGTGCCTATCTCTCCTTCCATAGAAGCAAAGATGTGATCTTTTGTTTTGGTAGTATAAAACAACTGTCAAGATGTTAATAAAGTAGCAAAGCATTTTTTCTCAATTTATTGTATTGTTTCTGTCTTATTAAAAGAACTTTGGATGCTCATATTATTAAAAGCAGAGATACAAAACCAAGGCTTTTGTATAGTTGGTTTAGTCCAATTTTAATTTTTCTCTTGTTTGCTTGTTCTCTCAATATTTTTAAATTTTGCTCTTGAAGTATATGCAGAGATAAGCAATGATGACTAAAGGTGCCTAAGTCTTTAACAACAGAAGTCACCAATTATGATTATAAAAGTAAGCAACTTACACCCATTGTAATTATAGCAATTATTTGGAAATTATTCTGTCAGATGCTGACATCACTGTTGAGAACTTCCTTCCTCTGGCAAAAGCTTAACTATCAGCTGTTTGGTTTTTCCTAATGGCACTGGGCTTTATGTCACAAACCTGTTTAAACAATGATTTCTGCTTTTGTCTAGCTTTTCAATTCCTTTGATAATTTGTCTTCAGCAACTTTTGCAGTAACTGTGTCACCTATATTGAACTGAGTACTGCTGTCTTGAAAATTGTTCCTTTACTGTTGAAATATCTTTTAATCACTTGCCTAATGGCCTAAATTGTCACATTTAAGTAGTATAAGTATTGCCATGACAGAATCTTCATTGCTAGAATTCATCATGCAATTGTTCCAGGTTGATTCACAATTAAATTTTTGGGGAAAGGAGCTAGCACAAAAAATATTTTTAAAGAAATTTACAATGCATAATGCATAATCAACTATCTGCCTTGCCTTACTTAGCTAAATAAATTTTGAGTTCAATAAAAATGAAATCCATAAAGGCATCCCTTGTTAAAACAAAAATAAAAGGACACAAGACATAAGAATTCAGCACTTTTCAAGTCTGTAACCTAATAATTTCACAGTTCAGTGGCTTTTGCTGTCTGATAAACGTTGCATTTCATGGTCACAATAACATGGTGATGAAAACATGGTAATGAAACAGTCACTGCACTCCTATCTATCATCTAATCCATGGCCTGGGGAAGGCATCTTCAGCCTCATGCAGGGTAGCAGATCTTCATTTGGTTCCTGTGGAACTAAGCAAATATGAATCTTGTAGGTTACTTTGGTAGTTATCTCTAAACTTATGAGCTTTTGTGCTCCAAACATTAATAAAGAACTGCACTGGCATTTGGGTTTCTTTTTTCTTTACATTCCTGGACAACAAATGACATTTAAATACATTGTTGATGCTAATTTGCACAGTACTTAATCTGCACATTTACAATTTATGTGAGTTATTTCTTGGAGAGCGAACATTCTTTGATGTTTCACAATGTTACTCTGAAATCACTGCAAATCCATGTATGCCACAGCTTTGATATGCATAATTCTTTTTCAAGCTTATTATTATGCAAACATAATGCACTAAACAGGAGAAGCTTGTTCAGTTTAAAAGCCTGGAAAAGTCTATATTGTTTTATATCCATGTGGACTAGAAATAAAATGGTGTCTGTAGCACAGCCCTACAGCAAATGGCTTATGTGATTGCAATCACAGACATAGTGAAAATTATAGGGATGATTTTATTTCCTTGAGTTGCAAGAGAATATAAACTGAAAATTATGTAAAAGATAAATTAGACAAACATCTACCATTTTTCTTCCAGGTCTACAGGCATGCAAACAGACAATGTCATATTCTCAAAAGCAGTCTTCTTTTGATTTTCAGTTCAAATTTTTAATCAATTTTGAAATAAATTTGAGGACCAAATACAAAATAAAATCTAAAATAAGACTGTGAAAGATTATTTTATTAGTCAGGGAGGCTTAACACAGTGGCTGTCTACATATGGAGGTCTGAAAACTCCTTGGCAATCTGGTGGTTTTCCCAGCTGTCTGTTCTTCTGGAACCTACTTCTGAATTTCATCTTTAATGAACACAGAAGCTTGTTCCATCTGAGCAGATGAGACAGTAAGAGATGGGAAATCTGCACAGAGAATTACTGTATAACTCACTCAGTATCATCTAAGCTTAAGGCCTAGAGCACATATGCAAGAGCTGAGAAGCAGCAATTACTTATTTTCCAGCTTAGTGGCATTCGCATCTCATCTCCTGGCTATGCCATTTTAGGAATCAAATTTTTCCTCAGTAATTTTTTTAAAGTCCAACTATGTAATTTAGTTTGATTTTGCATCCTTCAGCCTAAAAAGTAGTTATTGCTTTCCTTGCTTTATAGTGTGTATGTTGTACTTGCTAAATGTTATAAAAGAGCAGTGACAGAAAGCTGGTGATTTTTAATTTCCGGATTACTTATAAATGCATATGACCTCTATACCCTTCAAATATTTGCAAAATACCAAATGAAGAAATATCAGAATTGTAATTGTCATGCAGTTACAAAATCTCTTGGGATTCTTGAGAAGTAAAACAACTTGGAAAGGAGGCAAGTTGAAAAGTTGACAGTTTGTCTAAATGTTCACTTTACTAGATGACACATCAGTGCTTAAATGTTTGGTGTCCAATTTAATTAGGATCAAGTGTTATTTGGCACAATAAAAAGGTTGTTGGATTCAAATACATAAAAGGAATTTTTGTAAATTTGTAAATGTTCTGAGGCTGCAAGACCAAAACTGTAAAGAACATTTTGGTGTTTAATAAATACCAGTGATAATTTTTAAAATTTAGAACTTTGTATATGAGAAATAGAGATTAGATTAACAGTGAAATTAATATTAGAAGGCATCGGTCCTTTCTAATTACTTGACACAGTTAAAATGGGAAAAGTGTTATTTGCTGAGATATTAAGTACCATAACCTTTTAAGAAAAAAATTAATCTATTCAGAGATATGTTAAGAAAAGGATAGCAATTCATGACAGAAATAGGCTTGTGCTCATTTATTTGGAAGAACTGCAAGTCTTTAACAGATATGCACTGCAGCAATCCATTGTTCAGAGATTTTGTTGTCTGTCAAATCAGGAAAATCTTCTCTGAGGTTGTGTCCACGCTTTCATTCCCTTGTGGCCAAACATACTTTTAGTAAACTGAACTACGATGGGGTGTCACATAAATTGTCAGAGTGGTGCCTGGGGAATCCTTACACAGTACTCATTAGCAATGACAGCTATTACTTTAATTCCTAGTGGAAAAAAGTTCACCACAGTTAAAAACCTACCACATCTTTTACTTCATTTACATATAGGAACAATCCAAAGATGCAGATGTTAATTCAGAAACTGAATTATTATTATGTTCAAGAAGGTTGCATACTGGTGGTAGACACCAGTACCATTAATGGGAACTGTGACATGACTGGATTTATGACTTCCTATTTTGGGTTTTGTTCACAGTTGTAGTCAGTTCTTTGAAAAATATGTTTGGGTAAGGACTGGTAGGAAAGAGAGTGCAATTCGTTAGGGACAATAGTCTCCAGAGACAGACCTCTGTTCCTTTGGAAGACTGCAAAGTTTATTGCAGCTCAGGATGTCTGAATACCTGAAGCCAGTAGAAGAGAACCTGAAGCCAGAAGAGACCTTGCATCTTCCAGAAATCCATAGTATATGTATATTTGTGTATCCACTTTCTGGGTGATTATTTGCTTTAAGTCATACCATACTGATTTCTCTGCTTAGTTTAACATTGCTTTTTAAATAATTTATTCTTTTAGAAAGCAAAATCCATATCCAGCTATGGGAAACTGATCATAAGTGAGCCATTTTTTTAACATTCAGTTTAAATATTCTCTAAGAAAGATTTTTCTTGCCCCTGAAATGAAAACTTCAGGGCTGCATAAACTGCTTTTGATTTAGCTAGATGAGTAAAGAGCATTTGCATGCTGCAGGATAGTAGGACTATAAAACAAAATTATTTATGACATGATACTTACCCTATTGTGCAAAAGGCATCAAATCTGTTTCGATAACCAGAATATTAAACTGAGGAAAGGAGTTAATAGTTCTTTTGATGTGTTAACTGGACAAAATCAGTCCATATTTTATACCAAAGATATTGGCAGGAAGTCAGTATAATCATGATGAATCTCAGGGCAGATTTTTGTAAAAGTAAAGAAACAAAATGCCTTCCTGCATTACCTGAAGAGTAAATAAAACTGTCTCTGGTTGGAATGCTGTGCTGATGAAAATGTGAACATGTTGTGCATTTAATTATGCAGAGTAAGTATCTATGCCTTACATCTTTTATTTCATCATTCCCTTGCAGCTTCCATTGCATCAACTTGTAATGATCCTGGGACACCACAGAACGGCACTAGATACGGAGACAGCAGGGAGCCTGGAGACACCACCACCTTCCAGTGTGACCCAGGCTATCAGCTGCAAGGGCAGGCTAAAATTACCTGTGTGCAACTGAACAACCGATTCTTTTGGCAGCCTGATCCCCCTACGTGCATAGGTATTAAGATGATATGTTAGTCTCTAGTTAGGACTAACACAGACTGGATTTCTTGTTCAATAACTGAGCATAGCATATGGTGCTAATGCTAGAGTGATATTCTCTGCAGAACTCAGTTATTTTGTACTTACAGACAATGTCAGTCTTGTTCCCTTGATTAACAGGATTTTTGGGTGTGATTTTCTTACTTTATTCTTAAAGCTTCATAAAAGTTTAAAAATTGCAAAGTCTAATATAAATAAATAAAAAGAAATTATGATTTGGATAAAAAAAAATCATGTTGAAATGATTTCACTAAAATGTTCTTCTATGTAATATTTTGGTTACTCAAACTCTAATCCATTATTTATTCTGAAAATATTTATATATATATTTCTGAGTTATCTTACAGATTAAATAACCATCCGGTGCAATACCTTGGAAGATGGATACTTATTGGGAAAAGTAAATGCAGAGAAGGGGATCCAAGTGACAATTCTGTTGAAAGAAATTAGATATATTTCCATAGCACCAGGAGAGGGTGTATCTGTAGTGCTAGATTGTATAAAGGTTTCACTGAGGTTCTTGTCAGTAGACAATATTTACAGGCTTAGAACTTTTGCTGAATTTTATTTTTAACGTCATTAATGTAGGTTTTCTAGGACTAATCAACATCTGTAAATTTATCTGCTAGGCATAGTAATATTTTTAATCCTTATTATTTTGTTGCCTGCTGATTTATAATTAAATTAAGACTTATTTTAGCAATCCTAGAACCCAAATACAATATCACTGGAGTAAACATAATGCTTTTTCTTTCTACAAGACATTTTGGAGAGTCACTTTCCAAAATAGCCTATCTCTAAACAACAGCAGTCCCTCTGTTTCTCTGAAGTAAAAATACTATGAAGGATTCAAGATAATGGAGAATCATTTCTCTGACTCCATATCACGTAACAAAATTGGAGAAGCACCTAAGCTGCATACTTATTATTCTGTATATCTTATGTGTAGTGTACAAAGCAGTATGAAAATGCTTACTAAACATATTGGGAATGTTCACAAAGTAAATATCTAAAGAAAAAAATATCTGTATCGTATCTAAATCTAGAATATTCATATTTTTATTTTAGGTACCAATTATAATCACTCCATATTTCTTCACAGGCTAGATAAAACCCCAACAAAACAAACCTAAAAGAAAGAAGGAAATAAGACAGAAAGAAAGGGAGAATCCCTTTGGGCAAAAAATACATACATAGCTACTGTTATTCTTCCATATCCTCAAGGTGACTTTGAAGAGGAAAGCAGATTAAAGTAATTTTTAGTGTAGACATGACAACAGAAGAAACTTTAAGAGTTCTGTAAAGTAATTTTCCGTAATTTTAAAATTTTCATAAAGTCCTTACTTTAGTATGCTAACTTATAAATGGAACGGCCTGAAAAGAAATCTATTTAAAATGTTTAGTGTAAATTCCAAATCCTTAGTACCAACCGGTTTGCACTATAAATATGTTTCTCTTAGTTTAGTTGACTTGTAATGTAGATGCAGCCTGCCTTGACTACTTTTTTCTTAGACTTACTTTTGCTAGACTTTGTAGATGTGATTATCATCTACAAGAGCAGGATTCCTTATCTGTATAAAAGTTCAATTCACAGTAACTAAATGAATGTATTTGATTCTTTTATTTGGGTAATATCTTGGCTAAGTGAATCAAACTGGTTTCTGCAATATCTGTGGTCAACAGAAACTGCACCCTAAGTGCTACTATTGAGCTTTCCCAGTTCTTAAAGTACTTCCAGTACATATGAAATTTTCAGCATGATAGACACAGGATTAAGTAATACCAAAAATATAAAGGACTTCTTATTTAACTTCTTATTTTTATTCCTTTAGAAAGATTTCTTCTTGTACTGCTTTTGAATATGAATAGAGGTCACTTTTTTAAAAGGAAAATTGAAAATTTTTTGCTAAGAGGAGGTGTGAAAGCTCTTTGTTTTAAAAAAATATTATTAATTTTGGTAAATATAGAAGTAATTTTGCTCCTACTTAACAGCTAATATGTGCTTATGAATTTAACACATGACCATAATCCTATTTTTTTTTACATTGTGACAGCTGCATGTGGAGGGAACCTGACAGGCCCAGCAGGAGTTATTTTATCACCTAACTATCCACAGCCTTATCCTCCTGGGAAAGAATGTGACTGGAGAATAAAAGTAAACCCTGACTTTGTCATCGCCTTGATATTCAAAAGGTACCACTTCTCAATGAATGCCTCTGTTTTAAAGGGTTTTAAATGTCAAATCTAAAAATAGCAATATTTATAATTTCCTAAACTTCTAATTAAATTCTCTGGCTACATCCTGGAGCATATATTTAATATGTGCTATATCTTTGATTCCAAATAATGTAAAAGAAAAATACATAGCCATATGGTACATTTTCTATCCAATATATTCCTGAGGACCAAAACTTTCTGTGATGGATCAAATAAAAATCCTTGAAAAACCATATAAACTTGTAGAAATTCTTCATTTATGCTGTAAGCAACTAAGAGTCAAGACTTAAAGTGTAGTGGAAATCCTATTTGTAAGTCAGTTCTTTCAGGTTTTTAGAAATACAGCCTAAATATACTTTGTTCAAAGTGCTTAAATAAGAAAAAATATTGTTCTACTTATTCAAGAGATAAAAGACACTGAGATAATGTTGTAACATAATTTTAATTATTTCCTCTGTGTTCCATAATCAACCTATATGTGTTGCATAGATTTTTATGAGTAGAGGGTCATAGTAGTCATGGAATGTAGAAGGATGTAGTCATATTCAGTCCTCTTCCTTGCTATATCTATGTATGCAAATGCAATATTTTTTTTCATTTTTTGATACTGTGTTTTAAGTGTGAATTTAAAGCTGAGAATGATAACAATGCTCTCAAATTCAGTGGAATATTGTTCAGCTGTGATTCTTTTAGGAAGAGATGGTGGCATGTTGAGAATTTTGCTATATAATATTTGTACCCTTTCTGTGAAAAAAAAAGCAACATAGCACCAGAACAGGAACAACAACCAAACACCAAACAACAAAAACACCAAACCAAACAAAAAAAAAAAAAAAAAAAAAAATCCAGTTTCTTTAATTACGGACTGCAGTTTATTTTCTAAAAACTATTGATAGACACAAAATTAAAGATTGGAATCCTAAGGTACTTGAAATTACATAATAAGAAAAGTACAGTAATTCTGTTATTTTGGTATTTGATCAAATAGCATTAATGGATGAGAATAGTCTCCACTAATTACACTCTTGAGGATGTCACATGACAGATATAGTAAGTGGCATATTTCTGTGGATTGCCTAAATAACTCAAATGCTCAGTTTCAAAAATGAAAGAAACTTCCAGTTACTTAGTACTCAGATTTGTTTGTATTATTGTAGGGAGTACAATGTGAGCAATATAATGGAATTTTCTGTTTATGCTGTATTTCCAATACATTTTCTAAATGGTTTCAGTCTGGTAGGCCTGGAGTTCCCTGGTTCTTCTCTCACACCCTTCTTGTGAATTATGGTAACATTGGCCACCTTCCAGAGAGCAGGGGCCTCCCCAGACTCCCATGACTTTTGGCAGATGATGGAGAGCAGAAGAAATAATTCTTTGCCATCTGCAAAACCTACTTAACATACCCTTTTCTGTTCATTTCACCTAACCTTTCTCATTCTTGGGCAGTATGCTAGAGCTAGGCCTATGCTCTTTCAAGGAACTGGCTTTGAGAAGACAGCAGTATCTGCACAGGGTGTGCAGATGCATTATATTTTGTCAAATGTGTGTTTTCCACAGAAAGATTGAAAACCATTGCTCTGTACAGTTTGATTTTCCTTGGTTTTGGTCTCTAGACCTCTATTCCTTTTACCATTTATAAAATTCTCAATTAAAAATTATCTATCTTAGCAAATATTTTAAAGTATTTTCCTGGCTTCTCTTACCTCTTGAAAATAAGACATAAAATATTCATTCTGTGAAGCATTTTCCACTTGGCATTATGGAAATGTTTTCTGCTGATTACTTAGCTAAAGATATTATTCCTTTTGCCTTACATAATTTGGAAAAGTTTGCATCTAACAGTACTAATTGATGTAATAGAAAGAAAAATTTACCATCACACTTGGGAAAAAGAAAAATATTTATTTATTTTGTTCTACAAAGATAAATAGAAAAAAAATCTATTCACCTGACTGAGTTCTTGCCAGCTCTTTTGAATGTATTTTTATTTAATATATTTTTAATTTTCTTGTATTTTCTTCAGTGTTTCTCTGTATGTATTTTTCACAGAACTACCTGAGATTTATCTTTGTCTCAGAACTCATCTCAAATTCCTCTGAAAGACATTCCACTTATATTATGTTTCCACTTATAGTATCTTCATAATTACTTTGTAAAATGTATAAATGTCATCAAATACAGCATAACATAGATGGTTTAGTGAGAATTAATATTAATTCACATTAGTTTATAATGTGTGATATCATCTGGGTGAGAACAAAGACAAGTTCCAAGATAATGGTTGATCCATATGAAAACATCTCCTGTCTAAAATGATAAGCATATTTGTAGTGGGTGGTTTTAGTATCATCCAGTTCAGCCAATTAAAAGCTGGATTTTTAGTTCAAGCTACTTTTCTGGATCATTCCTCTGGTCTTCTGGTAATAGGCAACCTTTCTGAATCATGATTCCATGGTCTTGAGAAAGGTGTTTAACATAGGTAGGAGGATATTCATAATGGCTTTTGGAAAGTTGAATGTGTTCATATCAATAACTAGATAAAAAGAACTCCACTGTGAATTTTTACTGTGAATCACATTTAAAAAAACATTTATTTCTGGGGAAGAAAATGTGTTAGGCAGAAAATTGGCAACTACAGTCACAGTAATGTTTAACTCATTAAAAAAAACCCTGAAGACTTAATTATTTTTTCCCTTTATTTTCAGCTTCAATATGGAACCCAGTTATGATTTTCTACATATTTATGAAGGAGAAGATTCCAACAGTCCTCTAATTGGCAGTTTTCAAGGCTCACAGGCTCCTGAAAGAATAGAGAGCAGTGGTAACAGTCTGTTTCTGGCTTTTCGCAGTGATGCTTCTGTTGGAATGTCAGGATTTGCCATTGAGTATAAAGGTACTGTTCTCATAGTAGTCTAAATAAAAGGAAAAAATGTAACTTAGTAGTTATTGAGACTCAAATCTGTTTACTCTGTATGTACTCATAACTGAACTGCCAGATACCTTTATGCATTAACGTATGTTTTAAAAACTATTTTCTGTTAATATGTGAAGGAACACAGAAATCCTATTTAATGAAATCTCTTTCACATCACTTATGCACATATTCACCTTCCAGAAAAAAAAAAAAATAGGTAGAAGATGCACATCAAAAGTAACATTCGGAAAATGTTTGATAATAGTGAAATTATCTTACCCAAGAAGACCACCTGACTGCTTCTTCTTTCTCGTCAATACATACAAATACATTTTCCTTTCCATACTGTTTTGAATCTACAAATGCATTTTGAATACTACTGGATGGTATTTGCATTTTTTTTTGGAGGGGGTGCCACTTGTTAGATAGAGACTGGGTTATGCTGACTGTTTATTAAAACCAGACAATCACTGGAATGCTGATTTCTTTTCCAGTCACAGATGTTGTCTGTGGCTTGATTATAATCTTTCTTGAGTTTTATCAAGCTGTCTTTCAGCAGCAGAAGTGCTGCCTCAGCTTCTTATTCTTGACAATTGAAGCAGACCACATTAATGTACATGTCAAAAATGAAGGACAAAAAGATCTAAGAAATGCAGAAAAAATTTACCCATAAAAGAGAAGGGAGTGAAAAAGAACTAGAAAATCATTTTTATATTTATATCTGTCATCCAGTATCACACATTATTCTCCATGTGTGCAAGGTTCCTCTTCCCAAAGTAACTTTCATATTGCCATAAATAAAATCTTAGACTCTTTGTCCCTGTCTAAACAAAATATTTTAAAAAAATGGGAAAATAATTTGTTCCAGGAAGTCTGCAAGGCCTGCAAGGAAAGAAAATGAGATGTTGAGCAGAAGGAGATAAAGAGATAAAGATGGCAATTGAAAATGTGCATACACATTTTTACTCTATGTCTATTTTTTGTTCTCAGCACTGTGATATGAGTTCCTCTATGCAACTGAAAGTTGAATGAAATTATAATGAGATAAAAATAAAAGATACAAGGACAGAATACCGTATTTTAAAAATGTACAGTATGCTTTTGCCTAATAATTTAATATTTTTCTTATGTATATTATTCAGTACTTTATATAAAATGTATAACTTTGAGTTGGAAGAGACTTAAAAATCACCTAATTTCAACCCCCCTGCCATGGTAGGGACACCTTCCTCTAGACTTGGTTATATTCAAAGCCCCATCCAACCTGACCTTGAACACCTCCAGGGAGGGGACATCCAAAACTTCTCTGGGCAACCTTTTCCAGTGCCTCACCATCCTCATGAGTAAAGGATTACATCCTTATCTAAACCTACCCTCATTCAGTTTGTCATCACTCTCTCTTGTCCTGTTGCTACGTGCCCTTATGGTTGCCCTTATGTCCTGGGTAAACAGGTCTACCATTTCTTGCTGGAGAGGACCCACATTTTCCCTAGTCTTCCTTTCACATATAGAAGTGGTGAATTCTAGAACTTGTCATTTTTCTTCTAAATACTAAACTTTGTTAGAGTCATTCAGCTTCAGCTTCATTATAATTACCTCTTCCAGATAATCAGTCTTAAGCAAACATCCATGATCCATGATTCAACAAAAATAATATATTAATAAGTTGTTGAATAATTTAAACTGACTGCAAAAAAACACTGGTAATAGTTTGAGGGTTTTTTTTTTTTTGTTTTTGTTTTTTTAATTGAAAATGTATGTAGATTTACTGTAATTAATTTTAACAGAAAAGCCACGGGAAGCTTGTTTTGATCCTGGAAACATCATGAACGGCACAAGAATTGGAACAGACTTTAAGCTTGGTTCAACTATTACTTACCAGTGTGATTCTGGATATAAGATTATTGAACCTTCAACTATAACATGTGTAATTGGTGCAGATGGAAAGCCAGCTTGGAACAGAGCGTTGCCATCTTGTAATGGTATGTACTGTTTTCTTACCACTTCCCTCGTCCACCCAGCAAATTCAATTTCTCAGTCCCTGAGGCTATTTACACTATTTCTACACATACATCTGGTGTAAAAAATGAGGTATAAAAATAAGAATTGAGTATTGGACTATAGCTTTGTCAATAATGTATTAAGTATTTAAAAATACCTTTAAAGTCTGGAATCAACACGTGTTCATTTAATGGTTGCAATATAATATGTAAGATTCTTTAGACACCCAGTATTATTTAGAATAGCTACCACAACCATCTCAATACTGCAGTAATTTTCACCTTGGAATAAGAATTATAGTTACTGAGGAAGAGAATTAAAATGACACTTCAGAACTGTGGCTAATTTATCCTCTATTCTTGGTTCCAGTGTTTTTGTTGTGTATATATCTATATATATATATATACATATGTCTGTATATAAAACAATTCTAAAAAATCAAAAAGAAGTTACATATTTGTTAATAAAGTCTATAAAGTACTAATTTATTTAAGTTGAAAAATAATCTCCTGCAAAATTTTAGATTTTTAATTATAGAAAAACATAATTTAGAAGAAAACATTTCTATAACTCCAACACTTTAGAGATTGTTTTAAATTAAGTGCAAGTGATATGCTTTCATTGCAATGAAATGTTCAAGACTTGAGAATTTCATGTGCTAATCAGTTTCTGATATCCTCAAAGCAAGAAGAGAAGGAAATAGAGAAGTTTTTAAATTCATACCATGAACTAATTCCTTGTGATATTTGAGTTTCACTTCAGCCACATAATCCTATTCTGCCTACTGATAGATTGAACTTCTCATCTTCCATCATTACATTGGATTTTTGAATAATTCATATAAGCAGCTAAGAGAAGATGTGGATTTGTAGTATTAATTGCTGCCTTTTTGTATAAGAAAGTCAAAGTGCAGATATTTCAAGCATGATTTTAAAGACCTTTCAGGGAGCAGAAAGAGCAGGTCTGCTCCACAAGGGCTAAAAACCTAAGATGTCCAAAGCACAGGCTCGCTCACTCGCAGAGCTCCACAGCACATGAGCCAGGCCTGCAGAGCCAGGAGTCGATAACAGCCCACATCAGTGGCCGTGTTGTCCAGCTGGGCCACAGGTCCTCCTCTGAGTTAGTTTCCAGGAAGCTGTTAGATTGTACTCTGCTATATGCAAGATGCCCACGGCAGGGTAACACTGACTTACTTTCTTCTTTATAGTAGAATGATATTTTCCTTGCTTAAAAGCAAATTAATGTGACTATACTGTTTTTAAATAACCTTATTTATCCATTTATTTATTTATAAAATAATTTCATTATTGGTTTCTTGAGTGAGATAACTTCTTACACCAATCTGTTATTCTGTTGAAAACTACAATTTTTTATGAAATAATTTCTCACAATAAAAAGAGCACTGAATTGCATGTAACTAATTTAAATACAAGACTTATATTTTAATGAAGATTTTGATAGGAAGCCAGGCTTTTCCAAAATGTGAGAAGACTGCTAGCATTACTTTGTTTTCAGTGTATAGAGATCTATTTACCTAATATCCAACACAAGGAGATATTTGAACTTGAAAATAGCCACTCCATCTGTCCCTTACTCTGCCACATTTACAGCCTATCCATGGAGGAACGTGCCATGCATACACTGTCCATTCTTTTTCTCGTGATACAAACAGAGCTACTACTCATGTAAATATTGACATGTCTTGGGGATTTGAGCTACACTGTTGATAAATATGTCTTCTAACTTCCATAGCTCTAAAAAGTTTCTCTTACCTTTCTCTTTCTTTCTTTTTTACATACATTAGAAGCCAAAGATTTTTTTATATGTATAATCTATGTGCACTTTTCATAATCATCTAGGAAGATATGAAAATAATGCAATTCAAGCACACTTTCACAAAGCAGAATTTTTGGTATTCTGTGTAGGGTAGTGTCAGCATATCTGTGTGTTCCTCTGTGCCATTTTCAATGCAGTACCATATATTTTCCTGACCTGTTTTTAACATGGATAGATGTAGAGAGATAGTCAAATGAAAACCCAACCTAAAGCCTGTGTTTACAGTATCTTTCAATTAAATAAATTATATTTTCAGTCCTATGTGAAGACTTGTAGGTAAAACTTGCATGTATTCTAATTTTCAAGAAATTATAATAAAATTATATCCTGAGAAAGAACCACTAGGTATTTCAGTATAGGTAAACCAAACAAAAGAAGAACCAGTAAAATGTTATTTTTTTATCTTCAGATTTTTTCTTTTTCAGACTTAACTAATATAGACAGCTCTAATTAATATTTCTTTATGTTTGTTTCCAGCACCATGTGGAGGGCAGTATACTGGATCAGAGGGAGTGGTTTTATCACCAAATTATCCTCATAATTACACTGCTGGACAGACTTGCCATTACTCAATAACTGTTCCTAAAGAATTTGGTAAGAATTTCTTCTATTGATTTATCAATCATTATCATTTTCCTACTGTTCAAATGTTCTTTATGTGTAGTAATGACCTTAGGTCACACTGGCCTTAGGTTTACATTGTACTGCAAATTATTTATAAAATCTAGATATATTCCTGACATGGAAAATGTTTCTAGAGTTTGAACCTTTTACTTCTCCCTAGAGTAAGCAACTGACTTCAGATAAGATATCTATGTTTGTTATCTAAGCATATCCTGAATAACTTCATTGTTTACATTGTTCATTATCATAGCATAGTCATTCATTCAATCTTCCTGCAAAATAAAATCAGGTGTCAGAAAACAAGCCCTTATACTCCTCTTAAATTTTAACTTTTTGTTTTTCATGTTTTGACAAGGACAAGATAAGCAGAATCACATTTGTTTAAGATGGAGGGAAAAGAAGCAATTCTACAGAAAAGTACCAGAAATATTTGTGAAAAATCACAAAACTGATTATTTCAATGTGTCAAAATATTTGGACAGAATCTCTAAAACTCAAGCAATTGTATGTAAGGTGTAGTTTTCTGCAAAGCAGGTTTTCCCTAAGTCCAGACAAATAGCAGTAAGATTCATTTTACTACTTATTTACCAAGAGGCTTGATTCACAACAACTTAATGCATTTGGTACTTTCTGTACCGTGTACAATGAAACCTATAAGGACTCAGCTGTCAACAAAATATAGATGGCTAGAGTGACAAAATCATATTTTTATTGTCTTAGTTTTACTTCTTGTTTCTATTGCTATATGATATTTGAATTCGGTGACCGATTCAATACTTACTAGTGAGAGGTAATATTCAATTATTTATTAATACACTTTATATACAACTGAAGTGAAAATTAAGTGTAGCAATATGTCAAAGCTGGTAACACACTGGTATTTTTAATATTGGATCAGTTTTTATAGCCTTCTGACAAAACAAACACTAATGAAAATTTAAAAAATTGACAAATCAATATGTTTAAAAAAATATTCCTCAGACTAAAGCAAAGTAAGCAATTATTCCTATGTGATAATAGATAATTCTTAATAGTTGCTATATTTGGAAATGTAATTTTGATACAAACCATTCTGTTTAGATATTCCATTTTCTCACTCTCATAGGTAGAAAAAGAAAATTGAATAAGACTTGTTTGACTGGAGGTCACAGTTTTGGTGAAAGCATGATTTAATAAATTTGTAAATTTGGTTTTAATTAAAAATATGTAAAAAATTAAAACAAATATTATTGCATGTAAGTTTAATGCAGCTGTTTTATCATGTTAGACATTTATATAAGTTGGAAAAATTCATGCAGAAATTCATTAACAAATAAGTCAAAGAGAAATATATCCTTAAATTTGATTTTAAAGACTAAGTTCTTCTTTTAACTCCTCTCTTTTTATTTTTTCCTCTTTATTATTTTCTTTTCTTTTTTTTTTAATACAGTTGTGTTTGGACAATTTGCCTATTTTCAGACAGCTTTGAGTGATGTAGCAGAACTATTTGATGGAGAAAACTCTCAGGCTAGACTTCTTAGTTCTCTGTCTGGATCCCACTCAGGTAACTAATAAAGAAAAGAAGTATACATTTTTACACAGCTCAGTATTGGAAAAAAGTAATCAGGAGTATGTTATGAACTTACTTTGGAAATAAAGTTATTAGAACAGGATGTTAAGGGAAATGGAATACCCTTCTAAAGCTTTGAATCAAGTCATTATTCTGGAACATATGGTTAGGCAAGAACTGATTACTGGGGTGAGTGTAGAAACAGTTGAATGAAGTTCTCAGATCTCTATATAAGTGGACAGATTGGATGGTATAATTGTCTTCTCTGCCCCTAAACTTTTTTGAAATACACATCTACATATTCTGGAATGGCTAATTGAAACACAAATTACTTGTATATTTACAAAATGCAATTATCTGTATGCAAACATGCACTTAGACTAAAAGCAGGCTAGCTGTTGCATTCAGGTAACTATAGCAAAATGCCAACCTTATGAAATCCTAATTAAGTTTTTATGGATTTCAACATGGCCAAATTTCCAATGTATGCATATATAATGAATGTGATCATCTTCAGTGATACGTAAGTATATTTTTTATATTTCTTCAGCTATGAATGTGTTTTGTCAAACACTTCTAGTATTTAATAGATAACACTTCTAGTGAGTTTAATATTTTTGCAGTACGGGGCAATTCATGGCTTCTTGGTTTTTACTTTGAATGATTGAAGAAATGCTTAATAAGAAAATAATGTAGCATATCTATTTGATTTATAGTAAATATATTATAATATGAAAAACTCAGCTTCTAATTTTCCTCTGGTGAATCCAGCCATTTGTGTCACAATAAGAGTTCACAAAAAATTCTAAGAGTTGTTTAATTACTGACAAGAATTCAGCAACAAAACAAAATTAAATTTTTAAATTTAGGAGACAGCTCATCCCAGCACCAAATTTTACTGCATCAGACTGTCATATAAAAGTTGAAACTAATGTCTGTTTTCATAGCAGACATTTAAAAATACTTGAAGGGTATTTAAACTTCTTATTTTTATTTATTACTTGTGACATATCTGATTTACATTGATATAGAACAGGCTTCTCCTACATGGGATCACTAGTTGTAATAATATAAAATTAATCAAAGTGAAAGAATGTTATGCCAAACTACCACTCTTATTTATATACAATATTTTAAATCATCATTTTTTTCTGTAGAATTTTATAAAATATGGGTTTATACAGTCCAGGGAGAATAAAAACACTAGTAATATGTGGTGGAATCATCATAGAAGTACTGCAATTTTTTCTATAGTTTTTCATTACTGAACTTCTATCATGACTCCTGACAGATATATCAGGAAAGGAGATAAAGTATATTAAATATTTTTATTAATCCTCAAATCAGAAATAAAATTTGCAATGCCATAAGAAAGTTAATAATGTAATATAGTTCTTGTGTGACCATATATATTATTGAAGCCACTACATAAAACAAATCATGTGTTTGCTCTCTCTCAGTTTTAGTCTTGAAACGATAAACATTTCATGAAGACCCCTGTGGAATTTTTCAAATACTTTTATTTGTTGAATGTGTTTTGCAAGGTAAAGTAATACTCTCAGTCACAGAAAAGAGTTAGCTAAAAATCTTCTAATAATTTTGTCCCCAAGTGACAGTAGGATTCTCCAGTCAAGTAGTTTATTTGAGCTCTAGTTACAGCTGCTGCAGTAAATTCCACAGGTTTCTCTTGTTGAAGTCTTTTTATTCTGGCAATGGCAAATTTAATTTTGTACAATGTTACTTATGTTTTCTTTCACTATAGAGGAAAATCTGAAACTGTGTTTTTAACAGCATATTTGAATATGTATTGAAGAGCTATAACTGTTGTTTCTGTTTTGTGTATTTATTTTCTGTTCCCATTTGTAGGAGAGACATTGCCTTTGGCTACATCTAATCAAATTCTTCTGCGATTCAGTGCTAAGAGTGGGGCATCAGCCAGAGGGTTTCACTTTGTTTACCAAGGTAAACATGTCTACTTTTGGTGGAAGACACTAGTGCCAATTTCATTAATTGCATTATTTTAAATTCTGCATAAATCTTAATGCATTGTTTTAAATGTGAGTGTAGTCTTAACCTTTTTCCAGAGATCAGGGACTTCTCCTGAAGGCAGACTGGCTTCATAACAGCATCTGTCTGTGTTTATCCTGTCTGGCCCCACAGACTTGAATATGTCCAGCCTTACTCAGTAGTCAGCAATCAAATGTATTTTGTTAATGCTGAGTGGACTCGAGGGGTTTAGGAGTGTGCTTAATTGTATCAATCTTTCTTAGTATTCCCAGCTGATTTTTCAAGAGTTTTTGTTCAGACTGCTAAGGATGCTGTCTTCTCGAAGAGCTTGGAGAGAAAATTGCTGCAGCAGAGACCATCAGGCCGTTTCAGTATTGAAGGAGACTCACTTGTCTGTTTCTGACTCAGCTGAACCTGAGCAGACGTTATGTGCATGTCTGCACGCTGCAGCTGAAATGCAAGAATGACATGGCATAGCCAAGTCTGTTAGCATTCTGCTGAGCAGCTGAGTAGACTGAGCTGATCCATGAGTCTTGACTGCAGTCTGGTGACACCAGGAGCATTGCTCACAGATTCATTGCCTGTATGGGCAACAAATGTAGTCCCAAAGGGACTGACTTCTGGACAGTTCACTAGATGTATTGCATACAAACCCAGTAAGCTTAATCAGACAGTCATTGCACATTCTTACTAAAGTGAAGAGTAAAAGTACTTCGGGGTAGTTTTAAATATTGTTAGGATGCCTAGACTAGTTTTAAATATTGTTAAGATGACTAGACTCCTTTTTTTGTTTGTTTTTTATTTTTTTGTTTGTTTTTTGGTTTTTGTATTAAAGATTGGAGCATGGTCCTAGTTTGACACAACATATAAATATAAAGAACTGTCTCCCCTCAAGAATGTTTCCCAATTGTAAGAAGATTGTTAGTACTGACTTTTAAGCCTTCTGACTCCAATGTTTATAGAAAGATATCACCATGATTGCATATGATACTTTGGATATACCTCAAGATATTGTTACCTGCTCTTTTTACACATCAAAAGCATCTTACACACACTTGCGTTAAAACTTATCCAAAATTAACCGTAAAAGATGGAGACTATAAACTTCGGGAATTAGAAAAGAGATTTCAGCATTTGAGTTCCTATCCATTTGCATGTGAATGACATATTTCTGTCTTACTGTGTTAGTGTTAACACTCTAAATTTTTACTTTTTGCTGCTGTGGAAGAATTCATAGTGATAAAACCCCATGATTCTATTAGCTGAATATATACACACATAGATTGCTTTTCAACAGCAAGTCTCCAGGTGAGCATAATGCTCTGCCTCATTTCAGACACTTATGTTTTTAGTAACTATAAGAAATTTATTTTAACAAATGAGAGCACAAAAAGAGTTAGGCAAAGTCACTTTGTCTCAGAAAAATCATGAAGCTATTTAAATACAATGAGATTTTAATATATTTAAAATATATCTTAAGAGCTTTACTAAATAGTTATATATGTATACATATATTGGCTAATCACTTAGTGGTATTTAATAAGCTCTACCCTTCTGAAATTTTTTTCTCTTCTTATAAAGCATGTGATCATACTTCCAATGACCACCTTCTTGCTAGCCTTTTAAATACTTCAGAAATTATATCCACTATCACACTGAACACAGTAATCTGGTCTGAAAGTCAATAATTTTATTTATTGCCCTCTATTCCAGGTTGACCTTCTTCCCTATTCACTTTTCCACTGGGCTGATTTCAATTTTGTTTCACAGTGGTATGAAACATTTACTGAAAAATGGAGAATAATTACTATAGAAAATGGAATCTGATACAGCTTGAGAAGTCTAGATTGACAACACTATAGCAAAAGCTAAAAGGAAGGCTCAAGGGAGAAAAAGTTATTGCTTGCCTTATTTCACATTCAGGTTTGAGCAACTGACGAGGGCTTTTCCTTCTGATTCATATTTACTGGCTTTTGTGAAGCCACTTCCTCAAAAACTTTTTATCTGGATATGCCATCTATGACTTCATTTCTTTTCTCAGATGATCACATTTCCTTGTAGTTAATGCAATAGGTAAAGAGTGCCTCTAATATGAGACTGAATGAATATCGAGTCTTCCAAAATATTAGGGTCAGGTATATCAGTTGATATATAAAAAGAACAATCATGTGTAAGAAGACTGGGATTTTTTTTTTCAGGCTTTCTTATGCTTGTCTTATTGCTATGACATCACCTAAGAAAAAAAGATCCTCTATTTTATATAACCCAGGCTGCAGCAGTACAGAATTCCTTCCTTAAAATGTAAAGTAATTACCTTTCTACCATCCAAAAATTTATGGGGTTTTAGTATTTGTCCTTTTTATTTGTGATACAACATAAATGCATGAACTTGTTTATTAGGTCAGCTGAGATTTTAAAGAAGATTATTAAGAAAGTTAGTATGCTAGGATGAAGAAGACAAAGGGAAATAAGAGTAAAAGAAGATTGTGACTTTAACAATAAAGATGATCTAATTTGTGACAAGAATAAAATGCACAGCCCCACATTGACTGCTAAATGTAATTAGAGAGCAGAACTAAGACTGTTAGTATTACTTTTTATATGTGCCACCATGACACATTATGTCCTGCTTTAAAACAGACATCCTGGAGATGTGATTGATGCCCTGAGCCTGTCAGTGTTTAAGAGGGATTCGAAAAATGCCCTTAAAAATATGTTTTAACTTGGTCAATCCTGAATTGTAAAAGCAGTTGGACTAGATGACTGCTGTAGGTCTCTTCTAACTGAAATAAACTTGGAGGTATTTCAGTTGAGCTGTCAGTTGTGTCACCTTTTAGAGAAATGAACTATTTTCCTAACTTTTTATAGGTGTTAGCCACTGTACTACATTTTTACATGGGCTATTTAAATCCCATTATAAGCACTGTGGAATTACCTTACTTTGTTGTTATCTATAGCTTGTGTTGCATCTCTTCTTAAGGCAGTTCTTTTTAAAACGGGGGGAGAGAGGAGAATTAAAAAAAGATAGTACCTCATGGTGATTTTGTATCTTTAGCATTTCTTGTCTCACAATAACCATTAGTAAATAAGAAATACAGTGTATTAGTAAAACTTCTGAAAAACTGAGCAAAATGTCAATTTTAAATGTCATTGAATGTTTCTTGCTGGCAACAGAATAATTTGATACAACTGCAGCCATGGATATTTGTGGCTGTCAGGGCTGATCTCAATAAAATGTCAGCTTTTAGTCTGAAAAAGTATTTCTGGTGTGTGAACTAATTTAAGAGTGCTAGTAAACTGCCCCTACATTTTCTATCATATTAGAGATAGCATGCTCACAGGAAAATAGCTTTCAGAGGGCAATATTATAATGAAAACAGATGATCTGACATTCTTTGTTTAGAGGTGCTAAAAGGTCTAGTTACACAAAATAGTATGGATTACTAGTGCATGTATGCAAATTTCCCAATGCTATTACTGAAAGTTATAGGATGTTCTTAAATCTCACTGTTGTAAGTGTCCTTTGCCTGCACAGCTCTTGTAGGGATTCTCCAGATGTGGTTGCTAGGCAAGGGTTAGAGAAATAAGAAGGCTTGTTTGCCTATAGTTTCCTCCCTCTTAAAAAATTGAGTGAAAAAATACATAGGGAAAGATGGTATTCCCATAGGAGGCTGAGCAAGAGTTTCTTCCACACAATGAATGGAAAATACTCCAGGAGTGATGCTGAAATTGTCAGTCAGGTCATGTAGCCTCTTAGGTACGACAGATAAGCTTTGGACATGCGAGAAGGTAAAAGTTTAACTAGCAGATGGCTGAGGTGGTGACCTGTGTGGGAGGAGGCTGTGAGCTACCACATGCCATTCACAAACAGCATCATGTGAAGCTGGTATAAGCCATCTCTCACATGCCAAAATTCACACTATTCAGAGGAACATGTGATGCCTGTTCTCAGAAATATTTAAAAGTGACAACTGCTTTGGGGCAGAGATGCTGCTGGGTACATGCTACTAGAGATGCTGTTGGAGGGACTGTTGGAGGCACTCTTGGAAAGAGGCCCTCCCTGCCAAGGGACCTGTACTTCCAAAGGGACTATGGCCTGTGGGTGACACCTGCTGCAGCGAGAACACCTCAGAGGGGTTGGCAGCCTCTGAAAGTACTATTCTGCAGTAGGGAACATCTTTGAGGAACTGTAGCCCAAGCATGACCCATGCTGGAGGACAAACATTCAGAAACAGGGTGATGTGGAAACCTGAAGAAGCAAAAAGGAGAAAGATGAGTAAAATGCTAAATATATTGGCAGGGGAGGTGGGGGAAAGCAAAAAGAGAGCACATACCCCATTCTTGTGCTTCCTCTCACCTCATTGGTACAATAAGGATAGCCACAAGGAAGTTGAAAAAAAGAGCGGGAGGGATAGGTGTTTGAAGTTTAGCCTGATGAGAATGAAGTAAAATTGCTTAATTAACTTAGTTGATTGTTTGTATCTTCTTTCTTTTTAATTCCTGAATCACTGATCAGAAGTTTGTGTAAAATTGGTAACAAATTAAGTAAAATTAAGTATTAATTTCCTGAATCAAAACTGGTTTGACCACAACAATGTACTGAACCCTTTGCTGTCACATAATTGTGAATGATTTATCTCATAGCCAAAATGCCCATTTGAACTAGTAGTGCTGACCAAGGGACAGATTAATGCTTAATTACATAAAAGCTGTATACATATCATAGCTCCAGTCATATGACAGTCATGAGACTGGATGTGTGAGCAGCCATCATCACGTAGGCAGTTGCAAAGTCCTCATTTATTCCAGTGTAATCATTATACAATAACATAGAATAAAAAGGCTTGAATAAAATAGTGCAGCCTATTAATCCAAATAAAAGGGCAAAAAAGAGGAAGCTGGGTCAGCTGAATTGACCTGGCAGTCTCCATGTGGCCTGCAGGTTATGATCAGGAAGAACTGTGACTGTGTGAAATCCTTGAAGTATGGTTTCATCATTTTCCTTCCACAAGTACAGAACAATTTCCTTCCATGGTTAGAACTGCATGCATGAAGAAGTTTCATAGAGCATCTGTGTGATACTGAGGTCCTGTTGAGAACTTAATCACAAAGTTTTAGTTATTTGAACAAAGGCAGGAATATAAAGTTTGCTGAAAAGTACGTTGTTTGTTTAAACTGTGTAAGGGGTTTAACCATTTAAAAAAAAAAAAAATGGATTTACTTTTGTTTTGCCATACTGTGCATTTCTCTAGGAGTATTCTAGTTTACCTCTGACTGTTCATTATATTGTGAGTACATTTTACAACTTTCTGTAGCTTCCAAGGTTAGAATCATCTCCAACCAACCAATGTACTGATTTAGAAGAAAAATACATGTTACTGTATCTGTCTGACCTTGTCTGACAAATCAACCCATTGCATATTAATAAAAAAAGATAATTTATTTTCCCATTATTGCTACTATTAAGCATTTCTAAATCTTTTTAGAAAAAGATTTTCTCTACATTCAGTAATACTTGGGCAAACTTAACTATTATATCTGGTAGCAACGCTTAAACTGGTAGAACATAATGTTATCATAAATGACAACTTTCAATGCTCTGCTAGAATGTATTGCATGTTTAATGCAAGATTTAAGATTGAATTTAATTCAATTAGTCTTCTGTAGCCAACTTGTTAAGAAATGTTAATTTTTAGAGCATTTATGAGTGCTTAAAACTTACGATTATGAATAGAGCAAATAACAGTATAAAAAATAGGATGAGTATAAAATCAGCAATATTAAAATAAATATTTATAGGCTCTATATGCCTTGTCTTTTAGGTAGTGACCAGGGTAGCTGAATAGGCATGGTGGGGATGTGCACAGTTGTGCCCATGAACAGATAGAAATATCACTCTTCACTCTTATGGGTTAGCAAAGGAATTTAAACATAGTGCTGTAAAATAAAACTAAATAAAACTGTGATTCTGTTTATATTAGTAAGCCAGAAGCACCATCCTTAAAAATTTCCCAGGAATAAAGTGTAACACCCACCTTTTTTTTTTTTTTATTTCTCCCTGGTATCATTTTGTATTGTTTATTTAAGGACTGCAAAGCAATCAAATTTCATGGTGTTACTTACTCATATCTAGATGCAGTGATGCTCTAAAACTAATTCTTGAACAAACCAAGCTGATTAAGCAAAACTTTTAAACATGCCGCTCACACAGAAAAATTACATATATTTAATGAGATTATTTTTAATGTACCATTATTTTTATACTGTAAAACATAGATGATATTGCACACAAATTATACCTCTGTTATTTTCTATATAAGTATGTTTAGTTTGTTTTTAAATAGACATTTACTAGCTAACTGCAAAATGAAATATAGTAAGAACAAGTTTGATATATGAACAACATGCAAAATAGCAACGGTGAGTAGGTATAAAAAATACCTGTTATCAAGAAGTGTTTATAAATAATGAAGCCAAAGGGAAAACAATCCCATGGGCTTCTAACACGTTATTATTTTGCACTTTATTTATTACTTGCAGTATTTTAACTGCTCTTGTATGGTTTATGAATTCCCAAACATTATTGATAAAAAATAATTGTTGTCAAAAGAAAACACTGAAATAGCCTGAAAGGTGTGTATTGTTGTCACTTCATATTCTCCAATACAATAAATCAAATATTTGTAAGATACTATGTTGTCTTTGTATCTGGTTAGTTACACCATAAATTTTCCTGAAAAAAGTTCTAGTGATAAGCCAAAAGCCCCATATTTATTAAGTGAAGTAGGTGGTAGATGTAGTATTCTGTCATTGAAGAGGACCGCAGAAACACCCACTGATCTTCTCATGCCTAAAGCTGTGCATCCAAAGTCTAAAGGTCTCTGAGCTGCCATGGCACTCACATGACTGTACACAGGCACAGAGCAAAACCCCATTCCAGCTAATAGTCATGAGAGCATTAGTCCATTCTTTGAGAATACAGGAGCAGAGCAATGCTCTATCATGCAAGAAACAGTCAGCCTTTTTATTGGTCTATTATTTTTTTTTTTTTTTATTATGACTGTCATTTGTATTCATGACTTTATATTTTCCTCCCTTTATTCAGCTGTTCCACGCACAAGTGATACACAGTGTAGCTCAGTTCCTGAGCCTAGATATGGAAGGAGAATTGGCTCTGAGTTTTCAGCAGGCTCTGTTGTTCGATTTGAATGTAGTCCTGGCTATCTGCTACAAGGCTCAAAAGCTATCCGATGTCAGTCTGTACCAAATGCCTTAGCTCAGTGGAATGACACAGTGCCAAGCTGTGTAGGTAAGCAATTACATTTACGTTGTCTGCTCTGTCTCATGTTTCTGAATTAGGAATCAGGAATTGTTTCAGAAAATAGTATTTAACCCATATATTCACTCTCCTTCGATTAATATCAGTCATGCCCAATTTAAAAAAGCAGTTTTCCATATCAAGAAATAATTGAGTATCAGCTGGCTCATAGGCAGTATATTGTTTCATATAATGATTTAGATTATATGAACAAGTGTGATGCACATTTTCTTGAACATTCATTATTTTCATGACTTATCTACAGCTTGAAATACAGGACAGAATTTATTCTCCAGAAGTGCCTTTGCCTGTTTTATTACACAGCACTTGTTGTGTATTTCTATCACACATAGGATGATTACTTTCTCAAGCAAAAGCATAGTTCACATTGAATAATCATAGCATTGTTAAGTATAACTAATTTTCTTAATCTGTCAATAGACCTGCACTGAAATAATGCTTACCACTCCAAAGTATTTATTGAAATGTTTTACGTTCTCCCTATTTGGATTTATATCCAAAAGTCATCGCCATTCCTAGAATTTTACTCTACAATCAACTAGAGTGTTCTAAAAATAAATATAGGTATCCAATTTTCTGTGTATTCTTGGTTTTATTTTTTTTTGTTCTGTTTTCTTTAACCTTAAGGAAGCAAGTGTGTATATGGTAAAAAATATTTAATCTACTACACTGCTTTATCAGCTAGATTCAATATTGGAACTGTCTTGGGCTGTGGGTAAATTCACATGATTTCTGTCAATCATGTTTGTGTTTAATGTTATGGCTACAGTTTGTTGTTACTGTAAGGTATGATGTGATTAGGCTCTGATGCTGGGCTGTTTTAAGCTGTACACATGCAAAATTAAGGTCATTTCTGAATTGTTTATTCAGGCAGGTTGTCTCATGCTTGAAATCATTAATATATTTTATATAAGATTCATTCTAAGTTCAGATGATTGCTTCATGTCTATGTGTTTATGCTACAAAATTAAATTATTATAATTATCTTGATCTTAGTAAAATTATTACTATTTCTCTGTTCTCTAAAGTAGTTTGTGTAATAATCTGTGGTAATACTTTCTTTCAGTGCCATGCAGTGGGAATTTTACTGAGCGCAGAGGTACTATTCTTTCACCAGGTTACCCTGAACCTTATGGTAACAGCTTGAATTGTGTGTGGAAAATCATAGTGACTGAGGGATCAGGTATTCAGGCAAGTCTGTATTCTGTCAAGCATGGATTATTAAGTACTTTGTTTGTTTATTTTTCTAAAAATTTCATAAATTAGTAATCCTATAATGGGGGGGGGGAGTACTTGAAATATTAGTGCTCTGGATTTCTCATTATTGTTCCTTGGTTAGCTTTATATGATGTTATTTTATTTTCACATGGGGATATGAATGAGAAATGATTAACAAGCTGTTTTCTGTTTTAATTATGTAGTATATTGAAAGCAGGTCCTGATCCTTCAATCTGATATGCAAATACCAACTCTTTCTATCTGCTATGGTATTATGAGGCCCTTGAGAGCTCTGAAGCTATCTTGATTATCTGCTCATTTACACTTTGAGTAATTATTTAAAATGATGCAACATATAAGCAAAATCCTTCTTACTTATCTAATGTCATATTTTCAAAGAGTTAATACAATGCAAAAACTGAATATTGATTTTTTATGTACATTTTTTTTCACTGATGCTTCTTTTGTTTGGATCTCTTTTCTTTGCTACGTGTTCTCTTTTTTTTGATTTTGTTGGGTTTAGAACATTTAAAAATGCACATGGCTTGTTGGCCTAAAAAGGTTCTATGGTCCTGTTTTACAGATCCAGGTCATCAGCTTTGCCACTGAACATAACTGGGACTCTCTTGAAATATATGATGGTGGAGATATGACAGCACCGCGACTTGGGAGCTTTTCAGGTTAGGATATGCCATGATTTAACGATACAGTTTTATATATAGATACATATGTGAGAGAATATGTCTTTATTTGCCCACACATATAGACGAGAAGTACGTATTCCATCATTTCTGATACCCTTAATAGATGTTCTCATTTCTGAGAGACTTCAGGTGGTGTAAATATGTCAATATTCAAATTCAGAGAGGTTTTCAGAAGAAAATATGACACTAAAATATTTAACTTTGATTAGTGGAATTTAGTTGATAATACTTTAAAAAAAATCCTTTCTTTTATCTTTTCTGCCCTTCTCATAGAGAAGATACTGTGATATAAATTGGCACTGACATTCAAGGAGCTTCCTTTGATAGCTTTGACTTATCTTTATTAGCCTGCCTTTCTCATGAAAGAGATAAAGAATTCAATCTTCATCTAAACCCACCAGACCCCACAGAACAAACTGAATAAAACTGGGATATAACAAAAAGAGATAATTAGTTGTTTAAAATGTACATCAAACACATACACTTTTTCTCTTTTTATATGGGACATTTTTTTAATAGAATGAGTGTGTTCTGTAAACCAAACCAAGAGAAAGGGATTAAGTAACTTTTAAAGTATAGATGTATATTGGATTAGTAAGGAAATGAAGAATCAACTGAAAAACTTTCTGATGAATATAATGCCATAAGGTGTGGCATATCCCTTTGGTTAGTCAAGGGCAGGTGTCCTGGCTGTGTCACCTCCCAGATTCTTGGCTATCCCCAGCCTGCTCACTGGTGGGATGGTGTGAGAAGGCCATGGCACTGTCTAAGTGCTACTCAGAAACACCTCAAACATCCCCGTGTTATAAATATGGTTTTGGTTACAAAACCAAAACACAGCACCATGCCAGCTACAGTGATTAACTCCATCCCAGACAGGCCCAGTCCAATAGATTATAACATTTTATATTAAATACTAGTAACAGGGCTGTGTGGTAAATAAGGGAAAGGAAATTATGAAAATAAATCTACTTTTGGAAGTGAATTATTGGCCCCATTGGATGAAGAAGAGACGAAATTATGCATTTAACAATACTCTATTTCAACAACACTCAAGACTCAAAACTCTTCCTTGTTCTAGAAATCAAGTCTGTCATCTTGCTTTAACTTAAAAGCCTTCCTACTTTCCAGGGAAACTGAAAAAGACAGCTTTTTGTGTTAGAAATATTTAATTGGAGATACAGTAGCATGGATTTATTGTGGATTTGTCTCTAGTATAATGAATGTCAGACTTAAAATTAAGAACTATATTTTTGCATGGGAAAGAATATGTAAGGAGGACATGAAATCTTCTGTTCTCAAAACTGAACCAATGATGTGACATTGAAACTGAATTCCAGGTATGATTTCATGAGTGGTAAAATTTCTCTCTTACTAAATTTTTTATGAAACAATTGTCTTCTGATTCACTCTCTGTGGATTCCTCTGTCTTTTAAATACACATTCAAGAGGTAAAGGTGTATAATTACTAAGAACTGACCAAATTGTGCTAATTATGTCACAGAGTTGACTTGGAAAGGTGAATTCACTGAGTCTGTTTCTTTTTGGCAAATCACTTCCAAGATTCCTGGATGACTGAGATTATGTGTTTGACGTCCTTGTGCTCCACGCAGCCCTCTTCTCTATACAGCATTGGCTGCACGATGTGTAGAGCAGATCCTACTGTAGATCCTCTTGTAGACATTTGTATTTGTAGGAGACCTAACTCCTTTGGTTTTTTCTCACAGGGTAAATTCTCTAGCCCTTGATCATCTTTATGGTCCTCCTTTGGACCTTTCCAATCTATCCTTATCCTTCTTGCATTGTGAGAACCAGAATGGGACACAATAGTCCACTCACAGCCTGACAAGTGCTGAGAAGAGCAGCATGCTCTGTCTCTGCTCGTAATGCCCCTCTGGATGAAGTTTAGGAACCTATTTGCCTTATTTGCTGCAGCAGTGCGCTGCTGACACGTATTCAGCTTGCCCACTGCGACAGTCCCAGGTCCTTTCAGCAAGGCTGCTCCCCAACCACACAAATCCTAGCCTGTAGGAGATTATTTCGCTTATTCTAACAGACATGCAGGGCTTTGCACTTGTCTCTGTTAAAGTTCATACTGCTCTTGCTAGTCTATTCTTTTAGTCTCTCCAGGTCTCTCTGATATGTAAGCCCCTCCACTCAGTTCAGTGTCACCACCAAACTTGGTGAGAATACTTTCCATCCCACCAACCAGCTAATTTCTGAAGAAACTGGAGCAGTGTGGGAACCAGTATCAGTCCCTGCAGCTTCCATTTGTGACAGATAGCCAGCCTGAATGATGCCACTGAATGTGGCAATTATGAGAATTAAAAACTAGCCTCATTTATTTCCCACAGTACAATAGGATTTAACTTCTCATCTTGTTGAATACTACCCTTTAAGGAAGTAAAAGACTGGTGTTAAATGTTACCAGATCCTACAAAGGAGCAGAACAGTCCAGTGACTTTTGCTCATTAAAGAATATAATAGTCATTATGAATTAACATCCTCATTGTTACAGGACACCTTAAACATCTTTAAATACATGTCAAATTTTTTATGGATACTGTTGAGGAATACAGTTGGTGCTGGTAGCTGCATGAGCACCTGCAGTTCAAGCTGCTCATGGATCTCTGAGTGATGCAGCCTGAGGCAAGAGGCCTTGAACTGCCAACACCTTGCACAGCAAGGGCCCCAGGGACCTGTGGTTCAGCCTGGTGAGAGGGCACTCAGAGATATGGCAGGAGCTGAGAACTAGGGAGGAAGAGATTTTTGTGAGTGGTGAAACTCTGAGGGTGCAAAAGCCCAGGGGCTTCTTGGTTGGGATTCTCCTCAGAGGCATCAGCTTCAGCTGTTTCAGTGTGAGTTCACTGTGAATAAATGGCTTTATGGGATGAGGCATCTGAGACTGATATGGGAGACCCAGGGTGAAATCCATGAGGAAACTTGGTCTGACTGGGAGGGTGGGGTGTGCAGGGAGTGAAATAGGGACTGGTCAGATCACTGGAGCTGCCCACTGTGAAGAGACTGTGGTCCCTGCCGTAAAAGTCTCTGGTGGTGAGACTGTCACCATCCTGTCTGGATGGTCAGACAGGAAGGTTTCCTTAAAAGATACTATGAAAAGTCCATTTTCCAGGAAGATGCTTTGGTATTTTCTGTACTGCGGAGTAATATTGTGTAATGTGAGTGCTCTTACTGCCTGAATTTTGATACTTTTTCAAAATTTCTGTGTCAGACATTAAACACGTTCCTTAAAGGCCAACTTGTCATCTTTCAGCTCCTCTATTTATAGCAAGATTTTGCCTAATTAATCTTTTAGATTTAGAAATATTTACCTGTTCCTAGTTTAGACTGTAGAATTACAAAGATAATTCTTTTCAGCATTTCTTTTTAGGCCCAAGTTTCAGGTTTATACCTAGGCTGCTCACAGTTACTATAGAAACAGAAAATGCCCCACAGAAAAAGAGAATTTTTCTTATATATCCACCAATCAAGTTCATTAGTTACTTGATACTGTCTTTGAGGGTAATCATAGAAAATGATGTAATTTTTAGCCTCAGTGGGTCTTCCAGTTTTAGACAGTAGAATATAAGTTACATGGTATCATGTGTTAATAAAATAAGTGTTTGTCAGGCTTAGCAATTCCAGTAGCAAAGACAGTACCCTGGGTTAGTGATAAGCTTGTGTAGCATACACAGTTTTATTATAGATATTTGAATTAGGAAAAGCTAGTATATTGTTTGTTGTTTTTGGGGTTTTTTTTATGTGCTGCTTCTTCATTTTCTGTCATATCCTCTGAATTAGCATAAGCAGTTTAAATATTGTTGTGGGAAGTACACACAAAAAATCTGGACTGCTTTGTTTTGTACTGAGGGTTTTATAGAAATGTGGGGAAACACATTTGCAAATGGCAGTTGAGCCATATAAGTTGTCATAATCAAATCCTTTATTTATGTGTTTTTTTCTTTCTCTTTGCATCTTTATTCTGTCCAAGTCAATAAAATTTCCTCTAAACATGATGGGATCTTGTTTGATTGTACTTACATAGCCTTTTATTGTAATGGCTTGTAATCAAACTTTGCCTACAACTTCAGGAGAAAAGAAGGCAGAACACAGCAGAATATTTGAGATTCCCATGTAATGAGAAAAAAAAAAGCCTCTCTGACTCAGCCCTGGTTATGTCCTTTCAATACAAAACTCTGATCACCATGCTATAGTTTATTCTATAACTTTTATTTTTCCAGGTACAACTGTGCCAGCATTGTTAAATAGCACCTCCAATCAACTTTACCTTCATTTTCACTCTGACATTAGTGTGGCAGCAGCCGGTTTTCACTTGGAATACAAAAGTAAGGCTCCTTGTTTTTTGAAACTTTCTTGGGAAAAGCATGTGTATAGAAAGGGAAACAGATTTTTGCTTGCTTGTTTGGTTTATTTTTTTTCTTTCCTGACTTTCAAGCCTTGTATAAATGGCATCTATTAAACTGAAATTTTTAATAAAGTGACATTTGAAATTGATGGAAAGCAGCTTTCACTAATTAACACCACAGAACAATTCAACCTGGCAATTCATAACAGCATTTTTAAAATGTGAGGTTTAATGCTGATGTGGTTTTATCAACTTATTTCAGTTTAGTTCTGAAGTTTAGGTGACAAAAAGTAAAAGTTAATTTCCCTGCATGGAAATAGATAAAACAAGAGAAGATAATATATTTTTTCCTATTAATATGTGTATACATTTATGTCTTGTAGTTCTTTCAAACTTGTTCTTTTCCTTCAAATTATTTTCTCTCAACAAATAGATGTAATAGCAAAAATCCAACATTTTAGTCCCGGAGCTACAGGAAAACACAACAGTTATCTTGGTAAATCACCGGTGGTATAAACAGAATAATCTAAAAATTTTCATAGTGAATTCTGCTATATATCAACTTTTTATATATTTTTTGAGAAACTTCATTCTAAATTACAGAGGTGTGGAGTTTTAAACATAGCAGATTACCTCATATAATCATATTTAAGTCAATCACATTTGCATTATTACATCTCTCCAAAACTTAAAATACTATAGAATAATAGTAAATTCAGTACATGTGCTTGCATAGCTCATGTGATTTTAACTGGAAATAGGTATTGCTAAGAATATTCTACTATTTAAAAAGTAATATGATGAGCTGACAGTCTGAGGAGTGCTTAGATGAAGTTCAAAAAGACAATCCTTATAATTTTTGAAGCATCTCTTTTTTCAAAGGCCATTCAAGAATTTTCTTGAAAATTGAGTTAGCTTTTATATTTCATTGAGTCCTATAATATCTAAGAATGGCAATGTTGTTTTTAATATATTGAAGAAGTACATATAAGTAAATAAACATGGATGATTTTTAATAAGTTCTATTTAGGATTGTGAATAAAAATTTTAAAGAACATATAAAGCTGCACAGAATTTTGAAAGACTAGATTTACAGTTCATAATAAATATTTTAATCTGACTGTAGTCACAAGACAGTTCTATGTTTTCATTTAATTCCCTGCATAGTTCAAATATTTATATGCAGGTATGTTGTAGGGTTTATTTTAAAACAATCATTCTAGTGGTGATTTAGAATGAAAATACAAATATTACTTTTGCAGGAATTTTCTTTCTAAATCTACTATTTAGAGAAATATTTTCGTTTGGTTGTGGTGGTTTTGGTGTGTGGTTTTTTTTGTTTGTTTGTTATGTTAGGATTTTTTTTGGTTTTTGTTCTGTTTTGTTTTTGTTTTTGTTTGTGTTTTGGTCTGGGGACTCCTCCTCCACAGTTGGTCATCTTGTTTTCCTCCTCTACTTCTCTTTACCCTTCAGTGAAAGTAAAATTCCACATGAAGTATAAAGAAGTACACATTAATTCTAGAAAGTCACAGAATGAGCATTTTAAATTTTTATTTTACTATATCAGTTTTATTATCCCTGCAACTCCTGAAAAAAACCATGTTCTGTTAACAAGTGAAATCACTTAGATTGATACTTTTGCTTGTCTCTTAATTGCCAGTTTCCCAACTGTGCTGTGTTAAAGCATCTACTGGACTTCAGTGTTGCTAATATTTCAAGGCCAGTGTTTCTTAGAAGTGCACCTTAGCACAAGTCAAGGTACTGTTGAGCATTCAGAGGTTAGTTAACTGTTCTTAGTTGCTAGTCTGACAGGAGAGAAAAAAATTGTTTCTTACGTGCCTATGCGGTCTCTGCAGGGCTAGTAGGAGTACAGTGTACCTCTCTGTGTAACTGGCTAAAGAAACTGAGCAAGTTCTCACAGCAAGAATTTACAGGTTTATATTGAGCAGTCACTTTTTCACATGAGGAAAGTGGTCACAGCACCAAGCCTGACAGAGCTCAAGAAGTGTTTGGAGAATTCTCTCAGACATGTGATATGACTCTTGGGATGTCCTGTGTAGGGCCAAGAATGGGATTTGATGATCCTTTTGGGTCCCTTCCAAATCAGCATATGCTATGAGTCTGTGATATAATTACTTCTCTAGGAGGAAGACAGTTAGGAGTTAAAGTGAAGACAATTAGTTTTCCAACTATAGATATTAACAGAAAAATATCCATTCACAATAAAGAGCTGTTGAATGCATTGAGTCCAAATTTTTAATTCAAATCCTACATCAGCAGACTACAGCAGGGATAGAAGACACAAAGTGGACGTACTAGTGTTTCATCTAGCCTTACCTTTTGAATGCATTAGAGTAGTAGGTGAAATCGCTCTGAAATAACCATTACGGTATTCTGCAGAACCTTGATGTCCATATATAAAAAGTCTTAATTACAGCATTAGAAAGCAAGAATTATTTAGGAACATTCCCTTCATCCCAGAAGAAATTCCAAGGAGCAACAGAGGAGACTGTCTTTAAGTCACTACTACATTATATACACACGATAAAAATTATGCCTCTATAAATAGCACATCATATTTTAGAATAAATGTTTTAAGTATTTCTACTTAAAAGATATTTCACCAGCATAAATGTTATAAGCATGCCTGGGTTTGGATCAATATGTTAGGGAAAACTTCAGTAAGATATATTTAGTTTGCTAACACTTGATCACATATCTTATATTCTGCACTGTATATTGTTTTGAAGTAACTTTACAGAAATTCATAGATTATAAAAACTTCAGCCATTGATGAAAGCTTATTCAAATCATGAATATTTCAAGATAATTTAAATATTTGAATAAGAATTATTTTATTTCTTGAAACATTTTTTCCTTTCATCAATGTCTTCCTGTTGCCCTGTCCACTTGCAGATTTTTTCTATGTATGTCTTTATTTTTGGTGGGAGGGATCTGAACAGTCTAGTCCTGCAAGCCTAAGTCTATGTCTAATCTAGGTAGTGCATAGTTTTCTTTTGTAGACTCCAAAAACACACAAGTCTTAAGGCAAATAATACAATTTTTTAATTTACTTTAGGATGTTTTTATGTTAGACATCAAGAATGTAAAAGTTCATTTGCCCAAGTTAAGTGGTCTACTGAATTTGTATTCTATGGTCAGATTGATGACTTAGATTTTTTTCCCTTTGTTTCTTTGTTATTTGTTTGTTTTGCTCCTTCATTTGTTTGGTTTTTGGTTTTGTTTTATTTTTCAAGTCAGATACACTCAATTTAAAAGAAATAATTGATCAGTGCCTTAGAAAAATGTCATTCTGGTCACAGCATAATTGTAAGTATTGTTGAGGGCTGCTATGTGATGTTTCCTGCTATTGCAGAAGGACTGTAGGTTTTTAAACTGGTTCCAGCAACCTATGGTTAACAAAGAAGTAAAATATGAAAGAGATTACTGTAGAAAAGGTGAGAATTAATCATTCACCTAATCCTTCATATGCATGTGCTAGAATAAATTCCAAACGTAATTATTTTCACAACCATCAGCAAGTCAAATCAAGGAGTGCTCTGTTGAA
Source organism: Poecile atricapillus (assembly GCF_030490865.1). Lineage (NCBI taxonomy): Eukaryota > Metazoa > Chordata > Aves > Passeriformes > Paridae > Poecile > Poecile atricapillus. The sequence goes on along the minus strand of NC_081251.1, from coordinate 22,144,184 downwards.
TTCTTATATGTACAACAGTAGGAAGAATAAATATCCCTGCTATTTGATCAAATTCCTTTTAATCTAATGAATGAAGGAATCAGCTATCCAAAAGGTGTCTTTTAGAAATGTGACTGTTTAATTACACAGCATTTGTGGCCATTGATCTTTTAAGACTGGCCTTAAAATCTAATCTATTCATTCAGTGGTAGTTTAAATGTTTTCCTTAATATTCAAACAAATAAAAAAATAAAAAGTCTGGAAATAATGAGTGTTTGCTCAACATGCTGCATGAACTTCTTGGTTAAAGTCAAGTTTGTTTTAATAAAAACTGAATATATGCTGAATATTGATATATAGATTCAGACCACAAATGTCAATGAATCTCTATCTATCTGTCTATCTATCTATCTATCTATCTATCTATCTATCTATCTATCTATCTATCTATCTATCTATCTCTCCAAATCTAGAGATTAAAATTATTTTTTTCAGTAAAAATCTTGTTTTGTGCAATCAATATTTTAATAATGTCATCTAGCACCTTGAATTAGAATATATGGAACAGGTCAGCATCACTCATTTTGTAAGCTTTTAATTTATTGCTATACCAAGATGGTGGAATATGTATGAGAATATAAGCTTACTTTTAACCAACATCTCCTTTTCTGAAGCCACTCTATCATGTCTTTTCAAGTGTTAAAAGTTCTTGGCAGCTGAAATAACTGCAAAGGGGACTAGAGAACAATTGACTGTCTTTTGTACTTCTCTATAAATTAAAAGATTTAATTTTAAAAATTAAAATCTTAAAAATTAAGTACTTCTCTGATAAATTAAAAGATGAGAATCAGACTAGCAGAGAAGAAAATATATTCTTCCAAGTAGCATATTGTATTTTACAGGTCCAGTTTAGGATCTTTCATGCAATTTGATTTTTAATGCGGCTCTTCAGTGCAAGTCTTTTCGTTTTCCCCATGTTAAAGCAGGTCTTAATCATAAACATGCCATTTTTAATTTAGCAGGTCCTGATCCTGTCAGTATATCTGTACAACTTACTAGTTGTTGACAAGAATCTGACCTCTCTGCAGTAACTCATTGAGATAAAGGTATTTTCTAGGCTGGTGCCTGAAGCATGAAGTTTTGAAAGGGACAGCTTGGATTTTGATATACACCATCATCAAAATGGAAAGAACAATTCACTCCAGCTTGACGTTTGTAATATAATAATGCATAATGTGTTTCCGTTAGCTGCTTGGGGGTGGGAGGAATTAAAAAAAGAAAGCCTGATGACTTTTGATCCAGCTGTCAAGACGTTCTTGTATTGCCCAGTTCTCAGCTTTTGGAAATGGACACTAATAGGCATTCGCATTGTCAGATATGCCAGCAAGGATTTTATTTCAGCCAGCAATGGCAGTGATGTTTGGACAGAAATTGAGGTAATCATAGGCATGGATATAATTGTGTAAGTAAAGCATATTTGTCTTATGCCACAGTAAAGTCAAGAAAGTGTTTAGCAAACAGTAAGTGGAAGAAAGTCAGGAGAGGGTTATCACTCTTGACATTGATGTGTTATCTTTTGTACTGCATAGCAGAAGCTGAGCTCTGAAAAACATACACTTAAGAAATCTTTGGGGTTTTTTTTGATTGCTTGGAATTGACATTTAACATGTTTTCCCTGTATTACCAACTCTTCACATATTACCTAGTTTAATAATGTATTTCAGAGTCTCTGAATATTTCCTAGTTTGTCCCCAGATACCAGAATTTTGCTTTCTCTCAAGCATTCTTTTGATTTTTGGACCTGTTCTAACTAAACCAATTTTCAAACTACACTGCAGTAGTATTAGGAAAGATTAGAATAACAGAGATTTGCGGATTCAGAATAGTATTTGATTCTGCTTTCAACTTTCTCTTGCTTTTGGGAAGGTAGTATTGCTTCTTAGTATCAGGTATATCAAAGAAAGTCTAAGTGTTTTATGTCATTCTGATAGAATATTCTATAATTGGCATCATTAGACCAAAGAAGTACTATATACAAAATGTTACGAAAAGTATAAGCAGCTAGCAGAAAAAAATCTTTTACCTAATTATGAGAATTTTTTAAATACATAATATGCTACAATATCTAAAAGTTACATAGAAAGTTTGAAGGTTTTTGATTGATCATAGTCTGTTTAAATTTTGTATGCTATTTGACCAATGATGGAATAAGCTATATGAAAAGAATATTATTAGTACTGCTGTGCAGCCACTGTATAAGCTGCTCCTGTAACTCAGAAAAATACATACAAGTAATTTTATTCATACAGATCAGTCCTGTTACTCTCAACATACAGGAATGCTGTGTTCCAAAATACAAATTTCTTGATGATAGGAAGGGAACCTCAAATTTATATTCACAGAATTCAGCAAGTACATTGATATTTGTCAGCAATTTAGTTACTGTGTCTTTGTTAGGTGCTTATCTATTTAATAACAGTGATGTTGGAGCAGATCTTTTAAAATTTTATTTTCTATTCAAGAGTGAGAAGGGTGAGAAAATGCAGAAATAAGCAGCATTTTGCTTTAGTTGCATCTGAACACTGGATTCACAAATTAGTGAACAGCAATCTATCTACGGTACTTTGAATTATTGAGATGACTCATTACACTTAATGCTGAAAAAAACAGTTTGTGTGGATGTACATCACAGCTATTTAGTACCTATACTCAAAGGAACTCAGACACGAATACATTTATGGTACTGTGGGATACCGACTGATTGACCAAAAGAATGATACTAATTAACCTGCAGCAAAACCCGAACCATTGAAGTTAATGACTATATCTTCATGATTATTTGGACCACTACAGCTCCTCATAGTGACCACACATGAAACTAGTAGCAGCCATGTGAAGTCACCATAACATCATTTGAAAGTGGACTATATTGAAAGAATATCAAAATTTGTAAATTCTGTGATAGAAATTCCTGAAAATTTTGAAAGCACGTTTAGATTTTTTCCAAAATTATACATTTCAGTACAAAAAGTAACTACTTCAGGGAGGTCCCATTGTTTGCAACTATTAAATAATTCTTTATTTGCTAATTTGAAAATTTTTTGTTTGATACCTCTTGCATCATTTGTTTTGAAGATTTGATGGTTTTAACTCAGAATTAGAATGGCTTGTCATTAGCTTAATTCCTGATAAAAGTGAAATATAGTAAAACTCAAGGGCACAGAACAAACAAGGAACATTCAGGACCACAGAATTTAATTCCAAGAAAGAAAAAAAATTGGCACAGCAATCCCAATTTATTGTGAAACTATAAAATCTATTTCAGACTTCCATGTGCTTTATTAGGGAAAATATATTTACTTCAGCTAAAATTTGAGCTGGAATTGTGTGAAATTTTATTTGTGCATTCAATATTTGTAAAGCATTTATGTTTGAGTGATGAAAAGTACATTTCTCTCTCCACTTTCTTCACAAGGATAAGAAAAGATTAAAAAAAAAACAATAAAGAAAAACGAGGAAACAAACAGAGCTCAGGCTTTTTAACAAACTAAAATCACAATGCTGCTTTGGAGACTCGAAAAATGTGTAATGTGTCACAGCAATGTGACCTACTAACTGGTACTGTTACAGTGTATAATCTTTGTGCTTCAGCCATACCACTTTGTATTCTGCACAACAGTTCTGAAAACTTACGTGTTTTAAACAAAATTTCAGTATATTGTTGAAATGAATTTTTAATTAATGTTTTCATAAAAACCCATAATTCTGTGGAAAGAATTCATTAAGGCAGAGAATATCAATGAAGACCTGCTGTCCACTTATGTATGTTTTCTCAATCTTGGTCTTTACTTTTTCCAGCTGTAGGCCTTGCTGCCTGTCCAGAACCAGTAATTCCTAGCAATGGGATCAAATCAGGAGATAGATATATGGTGAATGATGTTTTGTCATTTCAGTGTGAGCCGGGATATACATTACAGGTATTGCTTTCTTTCTTTTTTATGTTGAAAACCACACTGTGGAATGATTTCAATAAAATGCCAAGAGGCCTGCCCAAAATGTATTTGTAATGAAGAGTCTGTAGTGTATACATAGAGATCATTTAGGTAGAGCCTATACGAGTGCTCCCAAATTATAAAGCTACAAATGTGTAGCATTTCTTTCCCTCGATAAATCTGGCAAATATTGTCTCACATCAACAAACATTGAACAGTAAAAGCCATCAAAATGGACATTGAAATACCATGGATAAAATGTTTTCTCTAGAAAATAGTTATAGCACTATACTACAGAGTGCTGTGCTTTCCTTTTGGAGGATTGATTTGTCTAGGTAAAATTTTAATGTAGAAATACATTGTGGGATTACATATTCTGCTCAGAATTGTGGAATTTAATTTCTAAAGCAAATTTTATTAATGCTAAGTCTACTCTTACAAGTTTTTAATGGAAATGTATTAGGAATTAGTTCATAGATTGGGGATGTTCTCTGTTCACACACTGGTTTAGTTTCCCATGGTAGACATATCACTGAGCTGCTCGTTGTAAATGTTTCAGCACTCTGTAAATCTAAGGCTAAAAGCTTCTTTTCTTTCCTCATTAGTTTCCCTAATTTGTTTATATATAATCCACCACTTGTAAAATACATTGAGAACACTTGGGTTCAGAATCTTTCGGCTGTTAGTCGATCCCTCCCAAGACAGTGTAAAACCTGTATCCGAGAAAGCAAAGCACCACAACTTCTGCTCCTTAAAAGGATAAAGTTCCCCATCTGAGCACTGCCAATTCAGTGTTCCCACAACATATATAGGATATTTCCTTGGTCTCTATATATCTTACCAGTCTCCTAAAATTCTTGCAGGATTCAGACTAAGCATCTTATCTCTAGGCTGCTTGTGGGAACACATGCACATGAAACACCTCTCTCCAAGTAACCAGGAGTATGCTTACCTTTTCAGTCATGTATGGCAGGTATAGGTCACGTATTAAAATTAAATTATTCCCTTTACTTGTATTACATGACTTGAAACAACGTGCATCAGAAGTATTCCATATCCACAGGGAAAAAAAAAAAAATTATACTAGTATCCTGCTACTTAGAAAAGATTTGACTTGAGCACAACAAAGCTAACTCTCTATTCACCCTGAGCACTCATTGCTTATTTGACAGATTGTGGGTTACTTAAAATGCAGCTTATTGTTCATATATGAACTACTTAAATGTTTTTCTTTCAAAATTATTATTATTTTGAAAATACCTAATGGTACAAACCCAATAACTTTTGGACTTTTTAACTTTATTTTCGCTATTTCATCTTTCCCTTACAGTATCCTTTGTAGTTCGCATGTCAGTAAGAAAATGAGAGATTTGATAACATTTTTATGACATGGTCACTTCAGACTATCTGTCATTAAAAGTTGACACCAAAACAGATTTAGACTTTCATTTATAGACCTATTGAGCCATTAGCAGTTTTCTATTTAAAAAAAAAGTAGCATTAAACTAAGCAAATGATGAAAGGACATATTATGTGTCTATACCTATATTCCTATAGTTGAGGCAATGATATGGGAACTGAAATTTCATCTTCAGCACTATTTATTTGTCGGAATGGCATCCTGGCATGATTTTGGCCTAGCTGAAATATCACAGCAGTAATTATCACAAGCCAGAAACTACTCCTCACAGGCAGTTTGCATTGTGGCACTTTTTTAAGAGATAAATTCAGAAGAAAAAAGTTAAGGCGGTAGATATACAAATCACTGTGCATTTGCACTCAATCCCAGACAATTCCACTAGTATGGATGTAGTTTATATGTTCTTTTAGGGTTTTGGTATGCATTGAGCTGATTTTAGCAGTATTCATAGACTCAGGACAGTCTATTTCAATGCAGAATCTATCTGGAAGTCAGCCTGTAATAAACTTGATTACACAACAATAAAGGTAATTGTATTTTATTAATTGTATTTTAAGAATTTTTGGATTAAAAAAGTAATCTCTTTGTTTTTTGTTTGTTTTTTTTTGAGAAAGGTTCCTATTTTGAATATTTGTAGAAATAGAATTCTGTAGAATTCTTTATATATTTTTATTCAGTTCCGCTTTATGGGGAAAGAATCAAGATCTGCTGGTAGGGCTGTTATATATTTGCTGTTCATATAATTGCCAAGAGGTATTTTTTTAGTGCCTCATTGCTGTGATCCAGGTCACTGCTTCTGAGCTGTTATGACTGAAATACATTTAGGCAAACATCTGATTTATGGCTAAGCTTATAGCAGTGATCTGACAGGAAAAAAGTGAAAAGCTAAGCCTATACTAATGGTTTCCTATGGAGATGGAGAAACATATAATGCAATTTATTTAATATAAGAAACAGCCACATAATCTCAATCAGCTGTTTAGATTTTCATTGTGACACTAGAGATGAACAGCCATTCTCCTCCAAGGAATGATACATAGTAAGAACAGGAACTTTACTCTTATTGTCCTTTGTCAGTGATATCAAAAGTTTAACACAGGTATCAAACTTTAAACTGCTTAGATTTAGTGGGGTGACCTCTACTTGTATTGCCCATCATATTGCAGTCTCTTTTATCCCTACCTTTTTCAACTAGGAAATGCCTAAATTTTGCATATTTTAAAAAGGGCATCATTATTCTGTTTTTAGTTACATGATTAGAAATGGATACATGCTCAAGGACCAGCATCATCAACTATTCTGTCTGACTAACTGCACCTATTTTTATATATTTAAAGGGATTCTATTATTAATTTTTTTTTTAAATTTTATAGCATATTGTATCTCAACTGTATATATTCCAACTGTAAACCTTCTTCAATACATCTAAAAATCTAATTGTGGAAGCTGACATATATAAAAAGCAGTTTCACAAGCTTGTTTAAAGTGTAAAACAAAGGTCATCAATATGCAAATTTAATAGAAAAGAGTTTGAATCTTTTGAAAATATCGCTGAGAATTGCTATGCTGTATAGACTTTGCTGGAAGAAAGTACATACATATCTATATATGCAGCATGTTACTCAGGAGAAATAAAAATGGATCCAAATTAAAAAGAAATAATAATGAAAATAATGTTCTATGAGGCACAGTATGTTTGCTATTCAACAAGTATAGACCAGCATAACTTTTCAGAATTTTTTTTTCCCTCTAGCTGTGAATTTATCCTCAATCTGTAGAGAACATATTCACAGCTAGCAATAACAGCTAGCTGTGGATTAGTTTATAATTGAGGCTTACCAGAAAAGTCATAAAGCTCAAACTACTACCTGGAGATGCATAAGAAAGGTAATTGCTAGCTGTAGGATTAAGTGTCTCCCCACAGGAGGGAACTTTAAAAGACTGAAATCAGAGAGTGCTCTTCTTGGAAAGAGGCTTGAAGCTAGAGGAATCATTTAATTTTATTTTTCAAAAGATCCTTTATAGGCTATTTTACGTTTTTCCTGACTGTGGTAGTTAAATTACAGCTTCCCCCTTGACTCACATCAGAGATATGCAATCACAGAAAACTAAAAAAAATAAAATAAAACAATGCAATAATGGATTCTAGAAACAGGGAGTAAAACAGGGAATATTGCATTAATTAAATTATTCAAAACCTCATCAATTTTGCAAGCAACTAAGATGACACAGTAAGCACATGGACATTTTTTCCTTTAAAAAGGTTTTTTTAAGAAAAATATTTTTATTGAATTATCAATTTGGACTCTTTTTAGAAGAAAAAGACTAATTTATTTTTCATTCTTTTTGTGAAAACTGATCCTTTTTTTTCCTTCCAAGTAATTTTCTGGATATATTTCAGTTCGGCTTTCAGAAGATGATTCTTAAATATACTTAACAAAATTATTAACTAAAGTAGTTTTATTCCATGCAATTCTATATGAACTTTATTCAAGTTAGTGTGTAAGCATTACAAATGATGTGCGAGAAATGTCATCAAATGGATTTTCTTTTACTGCAGTTTACCTATTATTTTTCTAATTTTTATGAGATTATGACTGCTATGGACAAATAATATTTTAAAAAATCTTCATAATATATTGATAAGATGTGCTGCCTTACTAAATTTTAGACTCATAGTATGCTTGCCAGAAATAAATTAGGGATGTTAAGTAATGTGCATGAGTCTGTACATCCAAATTATTAAAACAGAAACTAAACCTTGTTCTCAGTTCTGTGTCTCAATCTTTATATCAGTTGTTCTTACTCCTGCCAGTTTATTCAGCTTTTGGATTTCAGCAGCAGAATGCATAACCTGAGTATCTTGAAGGACAGAATTGACCAAAGAAAGACTTTTTGTGCTACTGTTAAGTTTCCGGTTTGAACAGTGCCTAGGGAAAACAAAGATGGGAGCATTTTGGTCCTAGGTAGTCACCCTGAGGTATGTGGGATCAGACTGTACAAGTGACACCCATGTCTTGGTTAACTTCCTGCCACCACATGAGTCTGCTTGGTTCTTGAGATTTTTCTTAAAAATAGGCAGAGTAAATTAAACACAACAGCTAAATAAAGAGACATTCTTTATTTATATTTATTAAATAAAGAGACACTCGTATTTCTGCAGCTGTCTGCCAAGATGTTGCATGAATGCAGTGGGTCGTGTTGTGAGGCCGTGTGAGAGGTCAAGGCCTCCTGCTATTTGCTGATGACAGTCTTAGCATGGTCCACATGGAACATCTCTAGCAAGTAGATGTGGAACCAGTTCTTCTCTGTGTCTGTACTACTCATGCAGAGCAGTGGTTGATTCATTCTGGATTGCAGCATGAAAATCAAACACTATAATTTCACTGTAGCTGGAATACACTGGAATGGAAACAGGCATGTGAACTAATCAGACCATATGAGCACACATAGTTAGCAGCTTCCATCTTATAATAATACGTCTAAGAAATTTTCCAGTTACCAGAGGAAAGTTACTTTAGAACATTTATTCAATAGAAAAATGAGAACATAAAACCAGAACTATTTGAAAATAGAGTTTCATTGAAGTAATTATCATGTACTTGGCTGATATAAGAACATACACTGATTAGATTATCCAGGAGGTCCTCTGTAGCTCTGTCTTTCAGGAAAGTCCCATAAATGAGTATCTGTAATCTGATGTTTTGCCCTTTCCAAACAGGGGCGTTCTCATATTTCTTGTATGCCAGGAACAGTTCGACGCTGGAACTATCCATCTCCTCTCTGCATTGGTATGGAAACTTGTTTTCAGTTTTCTGACCATCAGTCACAAGAAACTCCTGACCTTGTCATGCCCATTATTCCTCAACTTAATTCTGCTTCATTCAAAACTTTTTTGAGTTTCCATTTGTATCTATGAAGTATGAAAAAAAAATTTAAAAAGGAAAATTTTTTATCTATATGTAGTTAAATGGTATTTAAAAAAATATTGTGAAAGTGGGTAAAGCAGAAAACCTGTATGTTAACCATTTTTGTAGCTTTCCTTGACTACACTGCTTTGAATCAGAATGAACCTTCATAAAGGAGAGGAAGTTAACAGATTCCTTTTGCAGGGTGCTCAGCTTGGAAAACTTAGGAGCCAGGCAGGTTGTGCAGGGCACCTAGGAGATTTCCTAAAGCCGGCACTAGAGAGCAGCTCTGAAGCCAAGCCTTCAGGAGTGGTGGAATGAAAAGTCTGGCTCTTTTCATCTGAGAAATGTCATCTGTTAAATGATGCTGAGTTGAAAAGTAAAGCTAAAAAGCATTTTCCTTTTAATTACATTTAGACCTTAGACAAACAGATCTGGGTTTTCTGTGTGTAGAAAATAATCTTCTGCTGTATTTTTTCTTGATTAGACAAAATTTAAGAGAGTCAAGATTCTACTGTATTTTGGTATGCTTACTTCAAGAAAAAGCAGGAAGAGAGGGGTAGAAGCACAAGTCCATCATAATGTACTATCACTTTAGTTTTGAAATACATTCTTCAATGAAAGCTTTTCATTTCAATATTCAATCAGCAAAAGCTAGTTCTATTAGTTTCATATCTAAGAGGAATTCAAAATACTGGAATGATATTGAACAACACTAATGTGAAATAATTTATAGATTCCTTGTCAAGTTCAGCCCATACATTATTTTGTATTGTCAAATTATTTTGTATTGCTTCTACAAAACAGTCACTTTTGATTGATATGAAAGCAGTACATTTCCTTCCAATAAGTTTTAGAAATGGAAAATGTATTCAAGGAGGGGTGTTTTGGGCTCTGGGCACTTTTTGTTGGTTTTTTTTTTTATGGTAACCTTATGTTTCACCTTGCATATTAAATATTGTTCCTTTTTGCAAACATTGAGCTCTTTGAATTATGAAATTGTGCTATCCTGGGAGCTAAAATATCCCTAAGAAAAGAAACAAACCATTAAAACATAACCCTTCCTCTTCTCTTGCCTCTAACACTTAAATTGTTCATTTTTATAGAATGCAAACAAAAATCAGTGCAATTATTACAACAGACAGTATCACAGTATCATAATTGTGTTATCAGATCATGTATTAATGTAATGCCTGGCATGAAGACTCATAGGCCTTAAAGTAATGACTCCTCAAGTACTAAATATAAATTACAATATTCTAATTTGATTTCTTAAAGTTATTCTTACTTCATACTGCTGTCCTAGTGTATGTGTAAACTCAGACACTTTTTTGCAGGTTGCTTCACATATTTATAGCTTTGCTGTACGTCATCCTCAATGATGCAAATGGGTTTTCAATTTCCAAACATGAATTTGCTGAATAGAAGCATACCAATAGAAAGCAAAGAATTATTCTGTTATGCAGCAAATCTATTGTCTTTCTGAATTAAAGTAAAAACTGTGGTGGAGGCGTTTGTTTCCTATTTTGTTTTTAAATTCAAGTGTACTATTTATTATATTGAGTATTAGATTTGTTGGTGCATCATGATTTGGGATCATAATTCAGTTTAATTCTAGATTTGTTCCTCTGATTGTGAAACATATCTCAACATATCACCAGACATTTTTAACAGTAATTGCGAAGCTGAGACAATGGGTTGTCCTGTCTATATGTGCAACTACACATTTGTAGTTATATTACAGTAAACATATCACCTTAAGTAAAGATTTTGCTCTAAACTGATTCCATTTTTTTTCCTCCTTCATGTGGAGTGTTTTGACTTTAATAAATTTCACTGCTTTTGGGTCATGAGAACAAAATGAAAAATCCATTTTGAATTAAGCATACGTCAAATACTAAGAAATAATATTAATAAAAGATACAGTGATTTTCTTTTTCTTCTTAATAGCTAAATGTGGTGGAACACTGACAAACATGGCTGGTGTGATCCTGAGCCCAGGTTTTCCTGGAAATTACCCCAGTAACTTAGATTGTACATGGAAAATTTTGTTGCCTATTGGATATGGTAAGTAAACTTATATTGGAAGAGCAATTATTTGTAATAATCAGATTTAAATGTATATTTTTATATATGTATATAAATTTAAATTATATTATTATAAATATTTTATTTCCAATATGACGTAGACTTTATCTAGTGAATATGTTGCAAGCCCTAACATAATTATTTGCTATATTTGAAATTAAAATGGTTGGCAATTTGAAAATGTGACTTTGCCAGAGATACTTGTTATTTACTTAGTCTGTCTCAGAAACTGATTTCAAAGCAAATGAGATCTGTGGCATGAAGAAATATCAGGTGAAATAAATAATTTGACTTCTAAATTAAATAATGGTCTTTTGTTCTCCAAGTGACTTTTTAAACAGTATTTTATGTTCTATAAAAGAAGACAAAACCTCACTTCTAGAACTACAAATTTGGTTAAAAGCATTCTCAAACTGTATTCCAAATCCTAGATTACAGCTGTCAATTTAGAATCTTTATAGGTTTACATGGAAACTGTTGTCATACAAAAAATACCTTCAGAAATAAGTAATAACTATGTTGAAAAGGTACTCATGGATAATAAGGAATCTGTAAGTACAAAACACAGTCTTTTATCATTATCAGAACTGAAAGAGGAATAAGTTTTCTTGCCGTGAAAATTCATGTCCCGTACTATAAATTCAATGCCAATGTTCAACAAGAAAATTAATTTTAAAAACTCATTACTAAGTTTACTCTTCTTATCTGATGAAATTAGTTTATTTTCCACGTTCTCCACTTCATAAGAGGGACTTTTGTAGTGAGATGTACTACTTTCATAGTATTTTACTAAGTTAATCTGTAGAACTGCTTTGCTGCTCTTTAGAATAGTGTCCTTTATCAGTGAACATGGTAAAACTGAACCACCATAATTATGGATAGCCTTAGTAGCCTTAGATATCCTTATAGATGTAGGAGAACCACAGACAGAACATCCTTTGCTAGTTTGGACATTGTCCAGCTACATTTTCAAGGTAATAGAAAAGTAATGTCATCCTAATTAGGTTATTACAATACTGCCTTTGAAAAATAGTCCTTCATATATGTCAGTGTTGCTCTTTTTCTTTAAGCTTTTCCATGTACAAAAATTTTCATTAATTAATTACACATGAGCACCTTGTATCCTGTTATTATTTCTCTCACTTCTTTGAAAGTCTCTGGTGGTGGTTATTCTACAAATAGAAAATATAATAGTTTTGTTTAATAAGGGTTTTAACACATACGAGGTGTTCATAGCACTGATCTATCATTGCCTTCAAAAATACTAGAAAGGATATTTTTTACCACCAAGTTCCTACAGTGATATTCTTCCTCAAGTATTTTTTTAAATAATCTTCATATAATATCTTCATATCAGGTTAAAAAAAAACCTAATTGATGTGATCTTTCACAAAGCACTTCTACTTTATTTTAATTTGAAGTATAAGCTTGTCTACTGAAAAGCTGTTTGTTTACATACATTCTATTGTATTAAAACAACTGTGTGCTTAAACAGTCTAACAATAAAATTGTGGGAGCTAAATGTGTACCAAAATATAGTGCTCTCTTCATTACATGAAAATATAATGTCATGTAAAAGTCATGTAAAAGAAGACACTACTAAAATTGAAATAATTTAAAATTGGGCATATATATTTTCAAGTGAGTTGTTGTGATTTTAAAATTATCACATGTAGCTGTTAATTAATTAACATTTGTGAAAATTATTACCTCAGCTTGGAATTTTCATTATTCAGAGTATTTTCAAGTGAGAGAGGAAGTGCTGTAGAGATTCAAGCAGGAAGTAACACAATTATAGTTTGACCAGATAATGATTTATTTTCTGCAGCTATCAGTTTTATTCCATGTAATTTTATGTAAGAAATTGTTTAGTGTAGAAAAATTCTTCTCTGACATATCAAATTGACACTTGCAAATTGTATAAACTTGGACTTAAGGCTTGAGGGAACACATACAATGTGTTCTCTAATTGAAATAAGCACATTTGAAACTACTTCAGGTAGCTGTCTTTAAACCTACTGTAATATTTTTAAAACAAAGGCTTTCTATACTGAATATATACAACTAGACATAGAAATTCCTTCTCAGAAATTAAATTACAATTATTCAGTTTTAAAGGTACACCACAACTCATCAGAGAATATTTCATAACAGAAAATGCTTTTATTCAAATACCTAAATAATGTTTGGACTCTATATCAATATGCCAAATTTGATTATCTGCTTGTCACTTTTGCAATTTAGATATAACACTAAGTTGCAGCTCAATTCTTTATCATTTCCATGGTGCTGACGTCCAGTCTCTGTTGGGAATCACTAGCCATCAGTATTGAAGTCAAGATGTTTCCGGGCTGCTTGGTGTTCTACCTCATCTCAGACCCTGAGAGCACTGTAAAATTAGTGACTTCATCCAAGCCAGACTAGCCATATCAAGCATCATGCAGAGATGGCTGATATTAGGACTGATATGTTCAGTGTGTACCCCTCTTTATAATACCCAGTTTATTTGGTAGGTTATTTAATTTCTCTCATAGAAAAAAAGCAAAATCTTTTTTATACCATTGATTTAATCTTAAACCACAGAGGTGAAGAAATCAGCTATAAACAAGACCGAATGAATTACCCTGGTAATCTATTACCCTGGTAATTAATCTATAGTGTTCTCTCCTGGAATGAAGAATATGTCTCTACTGCTAAGTAAGCATGTCAAGCAGAGTTAAGGCATTGATTTTTCACACTGCTTTGTTGGCTCATTCAGTAATTCTGTTTTATTCTATTACAGCTGGCTCTTCACAGTCTACCAGAGCAAAGTTAGGCCCAAAAAGTGCAGTTGTAAGGTACTTGGTACTAGGCTTCCAAACCAGGGATTCGTCCCTCATTTCTGTTTTGATATGATACATCTGCCTAGTTTAAGACTGGATTTCAGGTCCTTAGTCCACAGGAAGTAGTGCCAGAACTTCAAAACAGCTCTTCTCATGAGTTTATGTTTTACTTCCAACTGTTCAGCATGTTTTGAATGCTGACAAACCTTGTTCAAGCACCTGATTCCTGGACAGGGTTTGTGGTAAATTTTCTGAAGTCCCTGTCACCAGTCTGGAGTTCAGTGCATCTTACAGGACTGCATACAGGATAAAATGGCTTCAAAGACACACTGGCCTAAGCTATAGGGAAAAGGAGACAAATATACATGATGTGGGGCAGGAAAAATGAGGTAGAGCAGATAGTTGGAACTAGGTAAGTAATCTCCCTCAGAAAGATTATTCTGTTAGTAACCTCCCTGGGTGCCTAGCTGATCCTGAGCCCTTGTGTGAGGCCTTGGCCCAGCTACAGGGATGCGCTTAGAGTGGAAGAGTCCCCACCATTCCATGGCACAGCAGGATTTGTGGTTTGTCCCTCCCTTGAGTCTTTCTGTTTATTGGTTTAGGAATATGAAAAATCCCTGGTGTTGACTTCGTGGCTTTATGGCTTGCTTTTATTTGTCCCTTTATGTGTGGTTATGATATTTATTAGTAACCTGAAGAAAAAGAAACTCCAACTCTTGTAATACTCAGCAGCTATTTCTTTAACTTCAGCATCCCACTTTGAATAGCAACTAAAGTATAAATATAGAGCCTGTAACAACTATTATAATTTTATTTTTATTTACATGCTTTACTATTAAGCAACATGAGTTATAAAATTTTTCTTCCTTTCTCAATGCTACAGGTGCACACATTCAGTTTCTGAATTTCTCCACTGAAGCAAATCATGATTTCCTTGAAATTCAGAATGGGCCTCACCACACCAGTTCTATGATTGGCCAGTTTAGTGGAATGGAACTCCCATCACCCTTGCTAAGTACTACTCATGAAACACTTGTCCATTTTTATAGTGATCACTCAGAAAACAGGCAAGGATTTAAGTTGACATACCAAGGTAAGTATGAACTAGCACAATGATCTTTATGGTTAGAAAGGAAAAAATAAAATTTTAATTTTTTTTATTATGATTTTAGAAGATAAGCCTGTTATATATTTTATAGCATTTTAAAATCTGAAGACTGTTTAATAAATAGGTTGGACTTTTTAAAATTGAAATTTTTTTGAGTTTTAATCTTTGTTATACTGATGTAAAAGCCTGAGAAGGAGATGTCATTTGCCAAAGGTCACATAGCTGATAACACTTTCCTTTCCATTCATCTGTACTGTTATCAATTCATCCTACTAACTTTCACTGTCTTGTTTTCTCATTTATGATTCTTTTTTATTCTTTTTTCATTTTATTCTTTTTTTCATTCTCTTTTTATGATCAATGTAATGGCAAAAGTTATTTTAAATATTTAGGTGAAAAATTTTATCATTTCCTATGTTATGTATTTGCAGTCTAGACTCCTATGAAAATCACCAGGAAATGAAAAAACACCAGATAATACATTCAATATCCATTTTCAAACACATACAATCAGTATTTGAAAATGTGAACTTTTTGTGGTCCTTTACTGTTGGCTTTTTTCTTCATCTTCATTGTTTCTTTGCTTGTTTGATTTACCATTAGTGAAATAAAACATCATTAGTTTGTGCATATTTCTAAACTGTTAAAATAGTCTGATTGTCAACAGCTGAGCACCATTACAGGTTCTGAACAGTTTAACAAAATTGAATGGCTGGTTTAATTTTCAGATATCTGTGAGGGATTTCATGCCACCTCTTTCTAGAATCTTAATTTGAGTAACTTAATCATGTGTTGGGGGATAACACCAGTGGGCTGTTAAACACCACACAACTACTTGCTCACTTCCTACCCACCCAGGTGGGATGGGGAAAGAGGAAAGGAATACTCAAAGAAAGCTTGGGGGCAAAGATAAAAAACATTGTTTAACAGGTGAAGGAAGCATAAGGCAAAGAAAGAGAAGGAAAATAGAATGATGCAAAGACAATCACTCGCCACCTCCCACAGTCAGACTGATGCCCAGCCAAAGACGGCTAATGTCTCTAGTCCCCTTCTTTTGCCTTTTGTTGTTGAATGTGATTCCATGTGGTATGGATGATCTCTAGCTAATTCAGGTCATCTGCCTGGTTGTGTCCTCACTCACCCTATTGTATATTCCAAATTTATTTACTGGCAGAGCATAGTGGGAAACAGAGATGGCTTTGATGTTGTTCAGCAAAAGCCAGAACATTCATGTGTTATCAGTATTCTTTTGGCCACAAACTGGAGACAAAACAACATACGGAGCTTCTATGAAGACAGCAAACTCCATAACTTCCAGGCCCAGTATAGCATTTATTTGCATACATATGCATATATACATTTATAGTTAGGTCATATCTATGGAGTCAATGGACAGCAAGGAAATTTCTGAACACCTGAATTAGTCTGATGCTCATAAAGCATGTCCACAAAGAAATCATAACTCCCTGTCTTCTGTAGAATTTTGTTCTGTTACATAGTCTTACAATATTCTCATATCACACCCACCTAACATTAGTTTCCTTCTGACCAGTCAAAAATATGTGATTGTCATATGTGATTGTCAAGTTACAGAAATGACAAGTCAAATACAAAGCCACGTGATATATTTTCTATGTATTCTCCAGTATTCTTTGTTCTGGTTCTATTTAGTGTGTTTTTCCTTGCCGTAACAAGCTCTTCCTCACTAACAGCATTTTCTACCCTGAAACTAGTAGTTAAATCTCACTTTGATTGTAGACTGTATAACATGTTCTTCTACAGGCAGTGCCATAGCTTAGTCAACAAACGCATAGTTTTATTACTCTTTTCTTCTATTCTTCTCTTTCTTACTTAGTCCAGTAGGACTATTTGGTCTGCTCTGAAGTCAATGGGAATGTGATGAAGAAGGCATGATACAATAGGAACTGCAATTTTTCTGTTCATTCTAATCATCTCTTCTGAAAATCAGTTGCTTTTTAGATAAATTGCATGCTTTCTACTTCTCCCACTTGCAACTTGTTAACTGTCATCAAATATATGATCATGACTGTCTCAATGGCAGTGTTAATTTTCATCCTATTATGTAAACATAGGAAAAGCAATTCACTTAAAACCAGAGCAAGGTATTATGAAATATTACATTTTTGCATTACATGGGCCTTAAAATACTTTTCAAGTGATGAAGATTGTGTTAGTAGTATTCTCAAAATGAAATGTCAAAAAAGCAGTATTCATTGAAATTCAGAAACTTGTAGTAGTACTTTCCAAGTACTTATAAAAAAAATCCAGAAAAAATATTAAATTCTCAATAGTGATAATTTGATAAGACTTTTCATAGCTAAGTTATTTGTCTAATAGTTATAATAGTAGAACAAAAAAAATATCAGAACCAAGAAAAAAATACAGTTAAATTAACTGACATTTGGGTCATTCTAATTTCAACTAAAAATTATAACTAGTATTTATCTCGTTTCACAAAATGTGTAGTTATGGGTATATTTGCACTATCAAATGCATATACATTCATCCACTTTTATGCTTCCTGTGAGTAAGAATCAAAGCAATTTCTTCTGTAAACACTACTCATGCAGTTCATTTTTATGTATTACTCCTTACCTATAGAGACAGTATTTTGGTGTGGGTGTGTGTATGTGTGTGCATATATATCTGTATGTTAAAAAATGTATGGGTTTAAAACATTTAAAAAACCTGACAACATAATCCACGTCAATAAAAAAATCAAGTGCTGGAAAAATGAATTATTCTAAAAGGTATTTATCATACAAAGTATATGTTGGTTTTGAAAGCTGACTTTTCCTATTCCACATCTCTTGTCCTTAATACTTAGATATCTTTTCTGATGGATTATCTCTGGATTTTCAGGCTCTTTTTAAATATTCTATTTCTCAATTACTCTCTCTTCTCTTAGACTATATGCAATTGCTGAAACTCAACTTAAAAAATAATTCTTCATTTCTCCAATGTTACTTTTTCCTTCTTTCTTCCCTATTAGAAGTTTTCCTTTCAGTAGCTCAAATGGCATATAAGTCTTAGCCTGATTTGTTTGGATGATGGAATTTAGCATCACTTTGTTGTCTGGCTGTCACCCTTTTGGGAATACCTTTTTTTACACAATTTTGTAACCATTATCCAATTTCAGTCAAATTTCGCTGTTCTGAAATAAAGCCCTTGTTTAGAAGAAAGATGCAACATTACTCCACAGATACCAATTCAGTTTGGCCTGTTTCCTATCCAGTTAGAATACTCTTTGTCACAACTCAATTTAATATGCAATGTCTTCCCTAACTGCTATTCATGGGATATAAATGTGGGAGGGAGATAAAATATGATAATTTAGTATGAATGTCACATTCAAAATCTTCTTATGGGCAAAAGAGATACTGTGGAAAATACTATGGAAAGCTAAGAATTTATTTTTAGTCCAATTGATGCTGACACAGTTAAGTTGTCTACTTTTGTCATTTCTAGAAATGAATGTGCAAAGCAAAGCAAATGATGCTGAGATCCTGACATCTTTATACATTTAACCAGATGGGTGTTTTTCAGAGTTCATCTAACTGATCTCATTTTAGGATGTCCTAAAATACTATAATTATGGGAAAAAAAAAAATTATAAATAAAATAAGCATTACTTTTCTAATACTGAAATTAATTTAATTTATCTTTAAAAAAAAAGAAGAGTAGGCAAAAAGTATGTAGTTACAGTCACATTTGCCAAATCCATTCTAGTTGTCTTAGTGAATGTGTTACATATTAGGAGTGCCCACAAAATTGCATAG
This sequence comes from Poecile atricapillus, assembly GCF_030490865.1. Lineage (NCBI taxonomy): Eukaryota > Metazoa > Chordata > Aves > Passeriformes > Paridae > Poecile > Poecile atricapillus. The sequence goes on along the minus strand of NC_081251.1, from coordinate 22,125,067 downwards.
CTTAATTCTAATCTGATCTGTTACATTCAAATTACATTTAAAGGGATTTAAGATTAAATTCAGGGGTTTTACTGTATGGTACTAAACTCAGTCCAATTCAAGGACTGATTTTTTTAAGTGAAAATAATTGCCTTTTCTGTCAACCAGAATACAATACATAAGGGCACTAAGGTAGCAGACTTTTTTCCAGGTAAATACCGTTTTTGTAGATACCAATCTAAAAATAAAGAGAGGTGGGTGATGGCTATGCTTATTCAATCATGCTTGCATGCTATAAAAAAAATGAATTTTTCTAGAGATCTTGGGATTTTATGAAGGATAAGGTTCTTTGATAACCTCTCATCTCAAGGGAAAGCAAAGAATATGAACATTGTAGAGTGAATTATGAAACTAATAATGCTATTTTTCAATTTTTCTACTGATTTTCTGAAGGCTGGAAAATGGCTATGAGATTGAATCTTAATATAGCTTGGGATTGTATATTATTTTTAGGAAGAAGAAAAGTGAATGCACACTGAGAACTGTAAAATATTTTCTACCCATACTTGTAGAGATCTAGTGCTGGGCCTTAATTCTCACAGCACAGGATTTGAAAATATAACCTAAATACTGTGTATTTCTGAATGCATTAAAAAGCTTTGTCTCCTTAGCAGAACCCTGGGGGAATTACAGCTCTCAGTACCATTGCTGATCATATCCTTATTGTTTCATACTCTGATATTTTCATTTTCTCTTTTCCCTTCAGCTTTGCAATTGCAATGCATAGGGAATGGTGGGTATTCCATTATGTTAAAGATGGATTGCTGAATTTCTGTGTGTTGTGGAACCTTTTGTTTCACTTGTAGAAAGAAGTTCACAGTGATTGCCTGTTGAACTACTGGAAGAAGTTAGAATTTTTTATTTTTTTTTTTTCCAAGATAATGAAATGATTTTAAAAGTGCCTGACTTTTTAAAGAGCAACATTTAAGTTTAATTACATTTTTTCTGCTGTTGAAATAACTTTCATACTGTTTAGTTAAAAAAGAGAAGCATTGAGAAAGGCTGTCTCTTGTTATGAGTGTTATAGTCTTGTCACCTATGTAAAATAGCAAGGAGAGGAAACAACCACAAATACTTAGAACATTTCTATACCTCATTTGACTGGTGTTCTTGAGGTTCTGAGACCCCCATATATGTCAAATCTCGATATCTGAGATATAAACAGTCTCTGTACACTGAGTCTGAGAAGCACAGTAACAGAAGTTTGATTGGCAAGCCATTACGCCAGCTAGAAAAAATGTTTTTAAGGCCTTTGAGAGATTAATAACAGAATTTAGTGTACCGAAGAACACAGTCTAATGGGTTATAAGACGTATTTGTGGGTTTTAATTCCTGTACATATTATTGTTTTCTCAGCTGTTAATATTTCTGGAACATCTTTTTTTCCCCCCAAATATCTCTCCCTTTAGGACTAGAGCTTCTTTAAGGAAGCAGAATAAATTTTTGATTTGTGTATTTTTTTGCTGTGGAAGTCCTAGTTCCTATTATTGGAACTATAACACTATTTTCAGTCTGCTCTAAATTTCAATAAAAGATAAAGCTAAATATGAAGTAAGAATTTTTCTCTCATATATTTGAGAGTTTGAACAGTATGTTCCAGAACATACTCAGCAAAAATTTCTAATTTCCCTCCCTTTCTTCCATAAACACTCATGTACATACAAAAAATGATTTAAATATGTTAAATCTGATGGCCTTTATCTGGGAAAAAAGATGATTATGAAGGAACTTCTGAGTCATAGGAATCACAGAATGAAAAGGGCATTGTTGAAAAGTTACTGTATTTCTAAAATGGTTTCAAATTATGTCCTAGGGTAGGAATGCTAAAGGAAATGAAACAGAATTTTTTGAGGGCCTTGTAGCAAATTGTTTTCTAAATCATTAAGTTATGTCTTGTGATGTCATGACTAAGTCATGATATCTAAAAAGATTATGTTCTTTGGTGCCTACAACAATAAACTGAGGTTCCAGATTGCCAGTCCTATCCTGGGCTGCAATCTGCATCCTGGGCTTCCATAAAAAGAGGCATTGCCAGCAGATCAAAGGGGGAGATTCTCTCCCCCTGCTTCACTCTCTGGAGACTCCACCTGGAGAGCTGCATTCAGCTCTGGTGCTTCAGGCACAAACCAGGCACATCCCTGTTAAAGTGGGTCTGGAGGAAGACTAGAAAGTAAACAGCAGACTGGAGCACCTCTGCTGTGAAGAGAGGATGAAAGAGTTGGGGTTCAGCCTAAATGAGAAGTTTCAGAAAGTCCTTATTGTGGCCCTTAAGTGAGAAAGGTCAGCAGTTTTAAATCAAAAGATGGTAGACTTAGATTGGACATAAGGAACATAAGATGAGGGTGGTAAGACACTGAAACAAGAAAATTTGTGAATGCCCAATCCCTGAAGGAAAAAAGTAAAGTAACACCTAAAGAAAATGGGCCACTGGAGCTTTTGCACATTTGCAGGCCATGAATTCCCCTGGGGAATGGCCCGTATAACATGTATATCACCGGCTGCTAAAAGAAACACCTCACCCAATATGAGGCACGGAATTTCATTTGGCACTGAATGTGGCAGCTGAGAATTGTGAAACTTTGCTGATTTTCCAGGATGAGCTGGGTAAGACCAGCAAGAAGAAAAACCCCTGCCTTCCTCAAAAGCTGCTTTGAACAAATGTCACTCTGGACTGCATCTACGTGCCCCAGAGTAATCCCTACAAGATTTTTCATGTAGTGCTTGAATTCGTATGAATTCAAGCACTACTCTGAACCAGCAAAGCCAACTACTCAAAACAGAGGGAAAAGAGCACCTCAGACCTTCTTCCATCCTCACCCTCCATTTCAACATGGAAATGGAGTCAGTCGGTTGGAGGGAAAACCCGGACTGGATTTCTCCCGGACTACGGAATGGAGTCAGTGAAAGCTCAACCTTCTGCTCCCACTGTTTTTTTCTGGTCTAGGCTGATTGTAGTTACACTGATTAAATCTCCCCACCTGCAGACATGTAACCTGCTTATCAGCTCTCTCCACTTCAAAGTGAGGTTAGATGACACTTCTAGCAGTCTGATCTACTGAAATATATTGATACCCATGGCAGGGAAGTTGGAACTAGATCAACATTAAAAGGCGTTTCCAAAAAAACTCATGGTGGTCCAGTGTAGTCTGAGAAGTGGATTTTTTATTGAGTCAGTAGTTATACACACCATGATACTGGAGGAATATACAAGAAGCCTAAATTAAAGTTTTAAGTGAGCTAATTGTGAGCTTTCCTAGCATTTGAGTGATTGCATGCCCAATTATATGCTAATACCATTTTTTTGTAAAGCAATTATTTCCATGTTTAAGTGTTACAGAAATATGTGACACTTGAAAAACCAATAACTCATCCTAGTGTTTATGTAAGATGGAAAGTACATTTGAACCATAACAACAAGGTAGCAGAGAATAATTTCCTCAACATTTCTGTTACGATTTACAATCTTTTCTTATCAGCAGAGAAATCTACTGCACAAATACATGCCAAATGGCTTTATGAGATAATTTTAAAATGCAAGTATTTGACTGTTGCCAATATTGGAATTAAATCTTTTTCTTTTCCTATACATTTTATTTCAGGTTCTCACTAGAGTTTTTGTCTGCAGTGAAATGGAATCTCAGTTTGTAGAGCTCAGTAGCAAATAAGTCTTTGGGCATGACACCCATAAAAAGAGCTTTCTATTGCAAGTTGTGATATCAGGATTTGTTGGCAGAATTTGTTAGTCATGACTACTGCTCTGTTAAATCAGGTGTTATTGCATGTATCAAAAGAACAAAGAAGAATATAAATTATATTTATACTAAAACCATAAAACATTTCCTGAGTGGCTTATAAATCATAGTATCATAGTATCATGGATCACCTGACCAATAATTTATGAGTCATCTATAGGATTTATACCAGAAAAGACAAGCAGAGTATGTTAAATTTTATACATTATTTTTTAAAATAACAGTCAGCAAAACAAACAGTTACACTCTGCTCATATGCAAGTGCTTTCATCGCCAACTGTCTGACCTTCAAATTTATGTTGATCTGCTTGAGACACAGGTTCTACTCTTACTAAAACAAATACCAGACCAAACCCACAAAATTTCTGTATGTGTTTTGTTTGCCTTATTTACAACAGGCAAAAAGCGTATGCATTTCTCAATAAAAAGTACAAGGATTTTCTCAATGAAGAGACTGTCTACAAATCTATGGGGCCTGATAGGACTCATTTCAGAGTCCTCAAAGAGCTGGCTGATGTAATTGCAAAACCTCTCTTGATTTTTAAGCAGTCTTGGGAGTCTGGAGAGGTCCCAGGTGACTCAAAGCTGGTGGACATTGTCCTGGTTTTCAAGAAGGGCAAGAATGAGGATCCCAGATACTGTAGCCAAATAATCTCACTTTAGTGCCCGGTAAACTTATGGAGAAGCTTATTCTGGGAGGTATTGAAAAACCCCAGAAAGACAATGCAGTTATTGGTCACAGCCAGCACAGCTTCATGAGAGGAAAGACTTGCTTATCAAACCTGGTTTCCTTTTATGACAAGGTAACCCACCTCTTGGATCAAGGGAAGTCAGCTCATGTGATCTTCTTGGATTTCAGCAAAGCTTTTGATACTGTTTCTTAGAAGATCCTTCTGGACAAAATGTCCAGCACACAGCTGGATAAACGCATCATATGATGGGTGAGCAACTGGCTCATGGTTTGGGCACAAAGGGTGACTGACAGGGATGACATCAGACTGGTGACCTGTCACTAGTGGGGTTCACAGGACTCTATCTTAGGACATGTGCTCTCCCACAATTTGGTAGGTGACCTGGAGGCAGGACTAGAAGGGATACTAAGTAAGCTGGCAGATGATAGAAAACTGGGAAGAGGTGTTGACTCCCATGAAGGCACAGAGGCCCTGCAGAAAGACCTCAGCAAATTAGAGGATTGGGCAATCACCAAGCGTATGAAGTTCAGTAAAGGAAAGTGTTTGGTTTTGCACCTGGAATGTGCCAACCCAGATTGTACAGACAGGCTGGGGAATGAGATTCTGAAAAGCGGTGCCACAGAAAAGGACCTGGGGATCCTGGCTAATTGAAAGTTGAATATGAGCCAGCAGGGCCCTGGCAGCCAGGAGTGTCAGCGCTGTCCTGGGGGCATCAAGCCCAGCATGGCCAGCCGGGCAAGGGAGGGGATTGTCCCACTCTGCTCTGCACTGGGGCAGCCTCACCTGCAGTGCTGGGGGCAGTTCTGGGCACTGCAATATAAGAAAGATATTAAACTATTAGAGACAGTCCAAAGGAGGGCAAAAAAGATGGTGAAGGGCCTTGAGAGGAAGCTGAAGGAGGAATACCTGAGGGGACTTGGTCTGTTCAGGCCTGGAGGACACTGAGGAGAGACATCACTGCAGTCTACAACTTCCTCACTAGCTGCTGACTGATACCAGAACCCCCTTCCTGAACACAGATCAGACACCCTTCTGGGTAACTACTCACGTCTTATATACCAGGCATGGTATTCTATGGTATGAAATATCCCTTTGGTCAGTTCAGGTCACCTGTCCCAGCTGCTCTCCCTCACATTTTTTCTAATCTTTTTTTTTTTGTGTACCACCTCACTGGTGGACCATGAGACAAATAAAAAAAAAAAAAAATTAAAAAAAAAAAAAAAAGTGAGAAGAAATTAACTCTTCCCTAGCAGAAACCAGGACAATACCATCCTCTTATTCCATATCATTTTTGTCATGCCAAGTTTCAATACTCCCTAATATCCCATCACCTTCCCTGTTGATCTCTTTTGAGAGATATACACACAATCACTTAGTCTATGGAACACCTCTGTCAATTCTGTCAGGATTTCCTCTCTCACCTGAGTGGTTCTATGGTTTTAAAAAAGATAACTGTGTTATCATGTAGATCATGAGAGAGTTTTCTTCCCTGAAACTGATTTTTAATACTAACTTCAAAAATTCTGAGACTGTGTTAAGTACTTTCAAAACATAATCTATGAATACTATATTGTAACAAGTTAACTAATAAGGAAGAATGGTATTCATCTCCTCAAAAGGTTCTACAATCAAAGTTTAAAAATTCCAGTACTTACCATCATTGTTCCAAAACAGTGTTGTAACTGTTGGGCAATGCATTACTGCATCTTTTTTTAAAAAAATCTGAGATTTTCTGACTTTCTGGAATAATTTTCTAATCAATTTTAATATAATTTGCTAAAGAGATTTTTATATGGTTTAATATTTCAGTATTAGTACACTTCAGAATCATGCACTCTTAAATAGTTTTCTACTACTCTATTTTGTATAAAGATGTTGATAATAATATTATCTGTATTAGTACTACACAAATTATAGCAAGAGTAATAATAACATTAAAAATTAATGAGGCATTACTAGATTTAGCACAAAATTTAATGATCCACAATTAAGGGAAAATAAACCTTTTTGTATTTCCTTTCAGTAGCACTTAATTTTTATTATTAGGTTTTGAATTTAATTTCTTATTTTTTTGTTAATTGAGAGACAGGGGATCTGTATTTTTAGAGGGTTTAAGAGTATTTCTAGTACCTCTACATCTTTTCCAATTTTCTAGCATTACAAACACTGAATTCTGGATTCACTGAAGGAATTAGGGAAAAGAAGTAGGCTGTCTTAAAGTAAATCTTTTTATTGCACAGCATGACCTTAATTAGCAGTGACTAAAAAACTTATTGACAGTAGTTGTACTTCAGTGAAGCAATTAAGTGTAAACTTCACTTTAAGTAGGCACTGAAGCATATCTAAAATATATGTTTAGCTTAATCTTGCTGAAATGGATTGTTTAAATAATATATTTCAAAATCATAAGTATATACTTCCAGGATGAACATGTTCATATTTTAAAGGTTAACTTTGAAAAAAGTAACTAAACACTTTGTTCAAGAATATGTTCGTCATATTTTCTTGCCATATTTTTAGAGCTTGGACTTAACAACACGTGGATGCAGAGCACATCGGTATTATTATTCCTGTTTGAACTTTCTTCTGACAGAAGTATTCGTTAACTGGAAATTGAGTGGTCAAAAAGAGCAGGGCATTCATCTTTTTAACACTTATTTCTTAAATGGCAATTACTTACTATCCAATCTATGTGAAGTTGTTTGCAAATAATTCTGCATAACATTTTTATAAAACAGTCTTTGTATTGCTTCATATGGAACTGCTTACATTACTTTTATATCTTAGTAAATGTTATTAACGAAAGCTCCTTCTGAATTTTCATCACACGATTTTTATTAATTAAATGTGTTTCATTGTATAATGTTCTCAAAAACACAGAAACCAACATGAAATATGGTGAATCATTAAAGCAATTTTTTGCATGGTGATATTCTAAAAGGACCTTTCTCTTCATAGGTATTTGTAATTTTTTTAGATCTTTATGGTGCTCTGTTGTGTTAAAGTCATTCATTAATTATTTTAATTTCTTTAGGTCAGCTGTGTTTTTGGGCATGGTTTAATATATATTAAAAATTCAATGGGTTGTGAAAATCTTGTATTTCATAAAGTTTTAAGGAATTAATGACTTTGTTGTACATTGCTAAAATATTTTTGTATGGTCCAAATGGATGATTTATCTCTTGTTATGTGTTAATCTCTGATTTACTGGAGCTTGGCATTCCAGTGTTTACCTGTTATTGAATGCATTACAGATTTTATGCTAATGTGTACTTCCTGTGATGAGAGCAGATTAGGCTATAAAAAGTACTTCTGTTCTCTTCCAGCTTACGAGTTACAGAACTGCCCCGATCCTCCTCCATTTTTGAATGGCTATATAGTCAACTCAGATTACAGTGTGGGACAGTCAGTATCATTTGAATGCTATCCTGGATATGTTTTGAGAGGGCAGCCTGTTCTCACTTGTCAACATGGTATCAACAGAAATTGGAACTATCACTTCCCCAGATGTGAAGGTAACTTTCTGGTAGTACCTTTGCTTCAGAACTCACAATACTTTCTGATTTTTCTTTGTTTGTTTGTTTGCCTGTACATAATGCAGCTTTTGCTGAATAACAGTGCCTTTATCCTAATCTGTAGTGTAAGCAAATCAAGGCAGAATATTATGTGCTTTTATAAATCATAAATGTTTCATGAATCATGTTCCTCAGCAGTGATTTATTATTATTATTAATATCTGTCAGTTGTATTGATTATGAGAACCTGTGATACTGCCAGAAATTATCTTAAACTCTATGTGAAGGACTATTTCAAGAAGATATTTTATTCAAAAGCAGTTAGGTTATTGAGACAACTTTATCAATGTTCTGGAAGAAAATACAAAGTTATTAATGCTAAAAGTTCACTATAAATAGATATGTAATATTTCTCTTCATGTTAAATATATGGTAAAGTTTCAAAATACCAATTAAAAATTGATACAAAAATGTAAAGTGTTAACAGTCAGTGTTTTTAAAATTTGTTTAGAAACCTAGCCAAAGTCCAACACTTCATATTTATATTTTAGTGACATATATGCAGCATCAAAGGGCATGCAGCCTTCTATCTATTCTTATTCCTCTTTACCCCCTAGAGAAGCATATTTCCTAAAATTCATGAAGGAGGAGAAGCAGATTTTTATGCTATAAATCAGTATTTTCTGTTTTCTTAGCTGAAACAAGAGTAAATAATATATGTTCAGTTTGAAATAACATGCAAGAAGCAAATTAATATTTATAATGATATGAAGATAAGGTCATTCTTACTTTTCCCTGTCCCCTCATCCATAGTTTTAATTCAGTGGTTTTATCTTCATTTTCTAACTCAAAGAAGGCATTCCTTTGCTACTGACTTTTCTATAATTCACAATGCACATTTAGCCTGGTTCCTGTGCCTGTGAATCTTTCCTTCCAAGCCTACCCACAGTCATCTACATCTCCACACAGCTGAGGCCTGAATGCATGCAGCTCTATTGTGTATGTGGCTGTGTACATTTATAGGTACCATTTCTGACTAAACAGCTGGTTCTTTTCTGTTTTGACTGAGTATTAAGAGTTTTCTGTCTCTCAGCACACTACTTGCTTTGGGGAAAATTCATCTGTGTACATTAAAGCTCCACCTAGTACTGCTGAAATGATTGAATAATTGAACATTTATGATTTTTTTTTCTACAAAGAAAACAAATTGTTACTCTGTTGTCATTTGACAGTAGATCTGAGAGAGAAATCAGTGAAAGAATTAATTCATTTTTCCAGCTATGACCAGTTTTGTTAGAAGTTTGAATGGAAACTTTCTACAGAAGATTGCACATACTTTTGAAGGCTAAGAATCTGTACATGGGAGAAAATTAGATTAATTTCTGCTCATATAATCATAGTAGAATCATGTCATATACTGATACACTAAGACTTTACTCCTATGCAATCAAGTTGTCCTAGTGATTTACCATAGATGTCTTAGTATAATGTATGTAATTGTCAGTAAATGACTAACTGGTTTTGGGTATCTTTGGGTGGAATTTTAAAAATGTTTACTGTCATTCCAACACAATGTAATTAGGTATAAATGGGTAGGAGAATAAACAGTACGACATTCATTCATTTATAAATCAACATGTGGTCTATTGTTAGCATTTGATAGTTTAGAAGATTTGATTATACACTTACTGGTTTCAAAAATCTATGTTTCTTCACCCTGTCATTCAAAGTTTAACATAAAAACATCATTAATTTAGAGTGATTTGTTTATTCATACTAAAGCTGTTTTTATCTTGTGTGAAATCTAACCAGTTATTTCTGTTTAAATTTGTGTTTTCTGTGATTTTTAAAGATCTTTGGAGAAAGTCTAGTGACAGCCATGTGTATTACTTTATTAGAGTTTTGTTACCCGTGACACTTTTTTTCTGACAAAATTTATTGATCTTTCATGGCTAACAATCACATAAGAGCAATTAAACTGTCATTACTGAGATACAATCAATCTGCATTCCTTCTGGAGTATTAGAGAATAATGAAGTGAAAATAAAAAATGTATGGAATCACTAGTACCATTAGTAAACCTGTCAAAAATATAGCAAACTCAAGATATATTTAAATATAAAATTTTAATCAGAAAAATCCTGTACATTAATTAGAAGTTAATATTAGACTTAGGAAGCCTATGCTCTATAGTAAGCATAACTGTCAAAGCAGTCTTAATTATAAATATGGAGTACTGTGGATGTGGAGAGAACAGAATAGATTTCTGGTCTAGAGACCAGACAAGTGATCATTGCATGAATATAGGGGTTTAGGATATAGGAAAAAGTGGACTTCAGTCACATTTTCATCAGAACTCCTAGAGCTGATAGACAGGGTCAGATGTCCTTGGCCTCCACATGCAACAAGGAATCAGACAGACAGAACAAACCCTTCATTTTCCTTAGCCGCTTTCATTTGTTGGCCACTAAAGATTCATGGTTCAGGAGCAGGTGCCATTCTGTTCACAGAATCACAAACTGGGTCAGGTTGGAAAGCACCACAGTGGGTCATCTTGTCCAACCTCCTGCTCAAGCAGAATCAACCTAGAATACATTGCACAGGATTGCATCCAGATGGAAAATGTGCTAAATGCATCATACAGTACTGATATGGATGAAGAAAGTGAAGTGGTTAAATCCTCCTTAGCCTGTCCTGTAAATGCAGAGATTATTAAAAGAACTCTTTCAAAAAGGGCTACTCATCAACTGGCCAGATTACCTTCTATCACAACAGTATAGCAGCTTTAAACCAGACAGAAATTGAGACATCCTTCTGCATTTCTCAATCCTCCTTCTTTTTCCCCTTTTCCTTTCCTGTTTTTTTCTTTTTCCTTTTATATTTTTTCTGCTTTTCTTTTCCATCACTTGTTAACTTCAAAAAGAAGTGAAGAGGGTCTGAAGGAGAGTCACAGGAGCACTGACAATAGTAACATAAACTTAATGGTAAGAGCTAATGAGAAATGTTCTAGAGCAAGGCTCAGTGCCCATAAATGAGATTAAGGTCTCGTTCTAATAGGTGAGACTCACTAATTTGCACTAATGGCCATATGTCTACTTGGATACATGCTTTTACCCATATTCAGTCAATTCTTCCAAACTGAGACTCAAAAGAGCGCGTTATCACACATTTGCTCCCCTTGAATAAAGTCAAGCTTTTCATAGCTTTGATTTAGCTACAGACTTCATTCAGCAGGTGTGCACAAATTTGTGTCTCTATGTCCATTTTACTTTCCATAAGGATGATTGGCATACAATCGTCAAGTGAATCACCATTAAAAGTTACTCAAACCTGGCAGAAATAAAGCATGATGGTTTTGGACTAGTGAAAGAACAATCAACCTATTTTTTCCAGAATTGTATTCCAGTTCAGCTAGAGTTCAGTTGGATGGAAACATTCAAGACCTCCTTGCTTATTTGTTTTTTAATTTTGAATACAAACAAAAGGTGCCCCTTTTTAAATGGTGTGTGGACTTAGTTTCAAGAATTGTATGCAAACATTAGATTTTGATGGATTTTAAGAAATTAAATCTAAAGACATCAGCATAAATTGCTTTTAGAAAAGCCAATAGTTATTTGAGAAGCAACGAAGGAAAGGCTGTCTTTAAGATTTAGGTTGTCTTGTCTTGTGGAGCTTTAAGAATTTGGTAGCATTTTGATATTCCACTTGTAACATGAAAAACTATTTTCTACTACTAATTTTTTTTTAAATTTGTTTTCTTTTCAGCTCCTTGTGGCTATAATGTAACTGCTCAGAATGGTACAGTTTATTCCCCAGGATTTCCAGATGAATACCCAAATTCCAAGGACTGTACTTGGCTAATTATTGTATCTCCGGGCCATGGGATTTATATCAACTTTACCTTACTTCAGACTGAACCTGTGAATGACTACATTGCAGTTTGGTATGCAGTTTTTTGAAAGAGAAGTGATTTTTTTCTGATTGATTTATGAAGTCTCACTGTCCCAAGCTGCAGATTTTCTTAGTATTGTTCTTTAGGTGGTCATACATTCTGAAGAACAGCACAAAACAACCTCTAAGGTTATCTGAAAGAAAAAAAATGAATTTATCATTGTCTGAACTTTTCAGGAATACTGTTCCAAAAAGTATTTTGAAGCTTGAACTCAGTTATCAATCAGATTTTGTTTGACTCTTCTCTAAGTTAAGGCCATTTAAGGTCAAAATGATGTAATAATCCACACTATGTTGAATTATGAGTTCCATGAACATACAGGCAACATATGTTAGTTTTTGCAAAACTTTCTGTCATTTTTAGACATTAACTAATTTAGGCATTAAGTAAGATTTTCTTAAATTTTCTTAATATTTCAATATGCCTGATAGACATACTTTTTATATTTTCTAATCCAGAATTTCAGGCCTTGTACCTCCATGTCTTTAAGCTTCATATAGTATGTTCCTCTTCTATGAATTTCTTTCTACACAAACCCATTAAACTTGTGACCTCAGCTGAAGGGAGAGGCCTTAGAGGTTTCTAAATTCTTGCAGAAGGATTTACTGCACTCAAGAGCAGGCATAGATGATTCCCAAAGGTGTTGCACATCGTCTCTGTCTAACCCTGGTCCTTACCCCACATACTGTGCAAAGTGACTTCTCATATATGCTACAGATAGTTCAGGAAAAGGAAAGTTTGCACAGAATACAGGATATAACTTAATCCTGTATGAGTCAGCTGCCCTGATCTCCCAGCTAATCCACTCTTCCCATAGCTGTTGGTGAGGTTTTCTCAGTTTATAGTGGTGCACTATTTCTGAACAGCCATTTGGTTGCTCTGGTATTTGCATTACTTGTAAACTCAAGTGTAAAATACATCATAGATTATCTTGTCTATCAGGTTGTATATATATAATGCTTGGTTTTTTAGTGATAAAACTGAGGTGACTAAATATCCCTCTGATTGAAAGACAGTGAAAGGTCAAAAGCTAACAGCTTTCAGAGACATTCTAGATAATCTCAAGCCTTCTGAAATAACACATTGCAAAATTTTTTTTCATTCAGTTTATATTTATTACATGTAATATACAAAATAGCCAGAAATAAGTGTTGTAGAGCTCAAAAAATAGTTCAGACATGAAAGTAGTAGACATACTACTAATAGGAATTCTATTTACTTATTCATTCTGACTGTTCAGGCCTGAATGTTCCACGTTATGATACTGGAAGTGAATGAAGCCTGATGTTACTGGAGTATGTTTCTCTTTGGGTGTCTTATCCTACTGTTGAGAAACACAAAACACACAATTTTTTCCGGGTTTTCTCCCCATTATTTTTTCCCCCTTAGGACACACCTTTGAATTTTTGGAATTTATTTAAATAGCAGAATAACTTGCAATTTCCAAAACTCTGTGTTTTAACCATGAGCTGAAGACTTGTAGCACCCTGGTCAAAATGCTAGAAATATGACAGCAATACAAGATTTATATTTTCTTGGTTTTTTTCTACTTATGATCTGTACATGAAAATTTTTTGGCAGGAACACACATTGAAAATTTCTTGCCACCACTACATTTCTTGCCCATGTAAATATAAAAATTATTGCAAACTAGCCTGTTCTCTAAAAAAATATAATGTTTGAAGTTGGAAAGAGTACTCTGTGTGGCTAAAATAAAAAAAAAAAAAAAAAAAAAAAGAGGAAACTCATTTTAAATCATTAGGAAAACCATTTCTTACAAAAATTTAAACTACTGTCCAGAGAAAAGAGACTGTTAATTTGAATGTAAAGAGCATTAGTTTTCAGCTGACTTTTTAATGTTTTACATTCCAGGGATGGTCCTGACCATAATTCACCTCAGCTAGGAGTTTTCAGTGGGAACACAGCTCTGGAAACAGCTTACAGTTCTACCAATCAAGTCCTCCTCAAATTTCACAGTGATTTTTCAACAGGAGGATTCTTTGTCCTCAATTTTCATGGTCAGTTTTCTTTATATAATTAACATCTAATTACCACAATAATTTAGTGAATTTTAAAAATATTTCTTAACTCTGTGGTTTACTGATTTACCAGGATTCATAGATTTGCTGTTTTGTTTGGTTTGGTTTGGTTGTTTTTTTGTTTTGTTTCATTTTTTGTTTTGTTTCCTTGGGGTTTTTTTGTTGTTGTTGTTGTTTTTTGTTTGTTTTGTTTTGTTTTTTTTAATTAAATATTAAAAAAAATCCTAAGAATGTTAATTTGGTGCTTTTATTGAACTGTGTTCTATCTTTAAAGTTACCCATTACCATCTAATATTAAGCTTTTACCCTTTTAATTACTTTGGCCTATTTATTCAATAAGATTTAACTTTCTTTACTAAAATTATTCTCCAGCTGACCATGCCTAGGGCTCATGGTCAGAAAAGTTTCTGGGATACTATTGTAGGGTTGAACAATAGCATAAGGACTGATACAGCAAAATACTTTGTTCAAAGTTACATTCAGCACTAAAGGTGGCGAAAATTAGGCATCTAACTCAGAAGTGAAAAGCTGAACTATAATTCTAGTTTTAATTTGGACTGTCACCCAAAATACGTGTAATAAATGGAAGTTTTTTAGCCTTCTGGACTCTAAATTAAAAATATACAATTAATTAATTCATAAAGTCACAGAGAGTATCTGAGATATCTATTTGCATGGGGAAGTCCATATGGAATTGTTACGCAGAATTTGAAATGTTTCTCTTGTCTGTACTTTTCTCCTAAAATGAGGTCATGATACATTATCACCCACTGCACTTAACCAGAGAAGCAAAAACTAAAGTGGATAGGATTATGAAGTTGTTCAGAGAATTTTCTTCTGATGGTAAATTAATTGCAGGAAGGGGAGAGATTTTATTTGATATAGGCACTCTCATTGCAGTCTTTATTTCTGTTTTGAATTTTTTTAATCCCAAAAGGGCTTCTTCAAGTGTTGTAGGCATTCTATTCCATTTTAGAAACAAAGTCATTTTACCTTTCTTATGAGATTGCTCACAATTTATTGAAACAGGTTTGAAAAGCAGACAAGAGACTTTGTTTAAAGAGTCATAAAATCTTAGAATGTTTTAAATTTAAAGGGACCTTAAAGAATATCTAGTTCCAACCCCACAACCACGGACAGGAACATCTTCCACCAGACCAGGTTTAGACCTACACTTGTATGATTCCTGAGATCCAGAACTTCTCTGGGCAGCCTTTTTCCAGTCTCAGCACGCTCATGTCATGTAGTGACATTTATCTGGGAAAATGTTGTAACCGAGAGACCACGAGGTTCAGTGCAGCTCTTGTAATTTAGGAAATGTTAATATGAAATTAATTCTCAGTAAAATACTCTTTAACACACCAGCATTTAATTTTTTTCACTTAAATTTGCAGCTTATCAGCTCAGGAAGTGCCAGCCTCCACCCACAGTTGCACATGCAGATTTGTTTACAGAAGATGATGACTTTGAAATAGGTAAAAAGATAGCATTTCTTTTCCTTTCTTCTGTTTTCACTTGAATTCTAGTTAAACTAAGCTATTTCATCTTCCATCTGAGATTTTGATATGCTTCTGTTTGAAGGAATTTTTGAGGTTTAACTTTTTTTTCAATACCTTTTTCAGGAGATTTTGTGAAGTACAGGTGCCATCCTGGTTTCACCCTTGTTGGACAAGATATATTAACCTGCAAACTGAATGCACAGTTGCAGTTTGAAGGATCCTCTCCATCCTGTGAAGGTAAATATGTATTTGCATGGTGTGTATATCATTAATGTGCATCCTACATAAAGCATCAAATTTTAGACACTGTCATTTTGTTGATACTTAAAAGAAAATCTTCCATTTACTTCTTTAATATCTAGGAAATTCACATTTTTTATGTATTTGGCCCTAAGAATTTCATGTAGAAATTTTATTCTTTAGAACCAATGAGAAGTAATTTTAACTATTTGACTCCATCATTACTGAAACACTGATTTCTTAGATTACTTTACAATATTCTATATTGCTTCATATGAAACCAAGGATTTATTTTTATTTTTGAAAAATACTAAAAATATGAATTTAAATTAAGCTTTCAAATTAAAATAAGAAATTATTCTCTGTGCTTTGACAAATATGGTGACATTTTATACCAGAGTTACATGAAAAAGTTGCACCTGATTTCTTTTCTTCAGACAAGTTGAATCTTTATATAAATTTAATTTCCTTAATTCCTTAATTTCTGGAAACTAGAATTACTTGGTTTTATTTCTATCCCAGCCTTCCCAGTATTACTATGGACATAAATATTGAATGTAATTCCTATTTTATCATAAAATCCTAGCTTATATTTATGAATCATATAAAATATTGCAAGATCACTTAAAAGTTGTGCTTTTAATGACTGTCTTTATAGTGTTTACTCATAGATAAATATTTGAAAGTACACATGTTGCATTTTATAAACCTAATTATCTGAAGGCGGGGAAATATACATTTATGGATATGTCCAGAAATTCTGTATACCAGACCATATACTCAGTGTTCCATATCTAGCACTGGCCAATAATGATTTTCTAGTGAAGGACAGAAAATCATTGCAAACATGCAGTTAATTAGGGCGTCAATCCAACTGTAGCTAAACCACTCTTAAGCTAGCAATGTTCTTTATATTTTAAATCCTGTACGGCTGTTTCTTCATTAGAATTACTCAGTTCTATTTTGAACCCATGTAAACACCTTAAATCCACAAATTTTTGTGCAAGAAGTTACAGAATTTATTTATTTATTTATTTATTTATTTATTTATTTATTTATTTATTTATTTAATATGTGAAGTTATTTCTCTGTCTGCTTTGAACTTGGCACATGCTGTTTTCACTTCATGTCACCCAGTACTTATGGGGAAAAAAATCAGTAACTCTTAAAAGTTATTCTCTATTCACCATACTTGTATCATGATTCTATAGACCAGAAGATATTTAATATTTTTAGTTATTCTTCCCGTCCTTCTCAATACCCTTCCCAATTCTATTCTATTTCCTTAGGAGTGATGCAGGATGGATCAAGCATTTATACAAAAATATTTTATCCTCATAGACTTGAAAAAAAAATTTCTACTTGCTATGCAATTTGCATAATGTATTTCAAACTAATTTTTGAACTGCCTTCTTGTATTTCTACATTTTACCTATAATTTATAGTTGTTCGTATTGTCCTTGTTCAGATCAGCTTCATATTTTTTAAAGATACAAGAACACTTTCCATTTCCCTGAGCTGTGCCAATATGTTGTAGTAGTCAAAAAATATATTTCTATGATAGAAGGCCAAGTTCTAGCATATTATATATGAGTCTGATGACATATCTGACAGGCAAGAATAATCAGTCTGCATGACCACTTCTACATCATTCTCAATAAATGACCTTCAGAGCAGCTGTAATCACAATACACCACAGTTTTCTTACAGCTCCTTTTCCCTTCCTGTCTGAGGACAGACTTTCTCAAAATGTTTTGTACTGTGTTATCTTGCCAAGTATTTTCTAGCATGCAGAGCCCGAAGCACTCATACAGAACATGCTGTCAGTGTGAATGGGTTTATGCTTCACAGTAGTTGAACAGTCGTGATTTCTGTTTCTACACTTGGAGCCGCTGCTCTCATCCTATCCCTTTATCATCTTGCTACAAATTTCTTTCATTTTTTAGTTGCTGTTAGGGAAGTGTAGAGGTGTAAATTAAAGCATGATGGGCATTGTGACAGCAAGAAATATTCCAGTAGTGGTCACAAAAATTGAGATACTAAAGAGTTAAAGAGATAATGGGTATTCAGTATAGGGTTATGTAGGGGCTCAAAACAAATTAAGGAGGTAATGTGATAATATTGTCCTAATGAGGTGATAATATTTATGAATAGAAGCAAAATCAAAGATAAGGATATCAAAAGTAGTACTATAGTTAAGAAGCTTGGTCAGGCTTTCTCCAAAAAGCCTAGATCAGATTTCTTCAAAAGCCATATTAGGGAATGTATTCCTCAAAACTAGAATATGAAGAAAGTGTTATGCTGCCATGCAGAATTACCTTTCTTATGACTATACCCCACTGCACACAATTACATGTGACTGTGTAACATAAAGATAGTTATTTCCTGTTATATTTTTCTAAGCATTGCCTCTGTGCATGAATTTATACAAGTTTAACAAATAACATTATTTAGAATTTACATGTGCAACAATATTATTAAAAATTAATGTAAAATAGATTACTTATGTCCTCCAATATGCCTAAAGCATGTTTTTAGTATTTATTCCTGTTTCATTTCAAGCTATTTTACAGTAGCTACTTTTAAAATTCATGGGATTTACTTATAAATAATTGATAATCAAATATATTGTGGGGCTCAAGCATTTAATCTATTTTGCAGCTCAAATTTTCTCAGCTGGCAAATTTCACATCAATTCCAAAACTACTAAATGTGTAGGGAGTTGAGTCAATCTGTAATTTAACTGACAGAAGAGAGTCCATGAGGTATCAAATATGTTAATATGTTAGTCAACTGACAAAGAAAAGAAACAGTATTAAGAGTAGACTATTGTGGTGGATTGTCTTTGGATGGTCATCAGGTGCCCACCAAGACACTCTATTACTCCTCAGCAAGACAGGAGAAGGAAATAAGATGGAGAAAAACTTGTAGGTCAAGAAAAGGCAATTTACTAAAGCAAAATGAAAGGTTACATGCAAAAGAAGAGAAAAAAGACAGATCTTTTCTTCTTTATAGCAGCAGGTAATGTCCAGACAATTCCTGGGAAGCAGGACTTCAGCACATGTAGCTGTTGTAAATAATAAGTACACCTTCTTCTTCCTCCTTCATTTTAGCCTTTATTGCTGAGCCAATGTCATATTGTATGGAATATTCCTTTGGTCAGTTTGGGTCAGCTGTCCTTGCTAGGCCCCTCCCAAGACCTTGCCCACCCCCAGTCTACTGGGAGGTGGTGGTGCAGAATGGTGGAGACAGCAGCCAGCACTGCTCAGCAGTAGCCAATTTCCTCTGCATTACCAACTCCTTTGTAGCTACCAATATAAAGCACAGCACTGTGAGGGGGTGCTGTGGGGAAAAATAGCCCTATTTCTGCTAGACCTAACACAAATATGTTTGCCTCAACCAGAGAAGTTTTTATTTAGGTGTATTCTATTTTTAAATGTTATCCTAAAAGGGGGGAGTTAATATTATAGAAAAAGATTGAAGTAGCAGGTTGTTTTTTTTTTTTAACCTGTTGTGTGTATAGTGAATAAAAAATAATAAAACTGTGGAGTTTACTTTCATTCAGATTACATAGGAAGTAGATCTTGGCAATAGGAAGTGAACTAAAGCTCAGTGTTTAAAAAGATTTGGTCACTTCTGTCCTAGCACAAAGAGGTACTGAGCTGTTTACAGATTAGAAGGACATAATATTTTTAATTTTGTTTGACTTTTCTGCTCTAGGAATATGGTTTTGTCTCAGTACCACAGAGGACTGTTCCATATCTCCTTTCACCCTTAGCATCACTATTTGCATTGATTTGTATTAAAGAGGTACAGGTTTTTTTCCTCATAAACATTATTTCTCCTTTTTTGAAATTGTTTTGTTATTAAGATTCTGAAGTTCAGTAAGTGAATACAATAGAACATGTGGAGGAAAGAATTCCTACAGCAGTTCTGCTGATGTCTTTTCAATCCTAAAAGCAGTCATACAAAAAGTCAGACACAGTTAGGTGGCAAAAGTGCAGTTACCTGTATAAAGGATCCTTTATGGTGCACAGCGAGGTGGAATGCATGCCGAAAATGCTCTGAGGATGCACATAGTAACATAAAGCGGGCACAATTTTTTGTTTCACAAATTAGCATAACTGACAAGAATCCCCAGTTAGATACATGTGAGACAATTCTTCCCTGGTTTGACCCTTTTTTGAAACTCCCCCTTTAGATATTAACTAAACTTTTTTTTATGAGAAAGTGTCTCAAGAAGACATTTCACCTTGATTCCCAAAGAATTTAACCTTGGTCCCCAGAAGACTGGAGTCTCTAGGAATGTGTTTTGTCTTTCTGTCTAACAGAGTTGGTCCACAAATCTATCTAGTTATACAATGGGCTACAGAGCTACAAATATATAAAGAATATATAAAAGCTAAAAGGGTAAAATCAGTTTGGCATCGCTGCATTGATCTATTTCTTGTGTATGTGTGATGATGTGTTCAAGGAAATACTCTGTCCTTTAAGCTGTTGATTTTTAATATTCACTCACCAAAGAAATGTTCTTAATTACAAAGCAACATCATACTTTTCCTCAATTATGAGAAAGTGGCATGAGGAAACACCTGAAAAAGGCACCTTTTCCTTCATGGTAAATAAATGAGTTTCAGGTCCCTTCTTAAGATTTGGCTACAAAAAATGAGAGAGCTGAGAGCAGTATTTCTCTGTTATCAATAACTTTTAAATGCTTTTGAGATAAATTGTTTTCTTGTTATTTTTTCAAACCTAGTTAACAAGCTATTTCCTTGTCTCTTTCCTTAATTTTTTGTCTCTGATGTCTTTACAAGAAAAACTAGAAAATCCAAGAGCAAAGCAGCTGAAATAAGAAAGCAGGAAAAGTAATTTATTTGGGTTTTTTTTAATCCTTTCCTCTCCCCTCCACAATTTCCTACTTCTGTCTCTTTCTCTTTTTGCAGACCATTCTTACCTGTTCTCTGGAGCACTGCTGCAGGTTTCTGAGATGACCGCAGCCAGTGTCTCTGCTGAGTGTGTCTTTCTTCCTGTTCTATGACAGTTCTTTTATCCCAAAAGAAACTAACATTTTTCACTTCTCTGAATTGTTGATTTTCCTCTATGTTTTCCTTTCATTCCTTCACTGACTCAATTTTTTAAAGATGCTTGCAGTATATTTCTTGAGTTAGTGAACAATATCTCAGCACTTATTGACAGTGTTCTAGGTACCACTATACATTGATCTCAGGCTTTTCAAAATGTATTTTTGAATCTTATTCTTAGTTGATAATCTTCTACCCAAGATTCCAAAAACTTCATATACTGGAGTAAGTAAACAGAGTCCATTTGGCGAGTTCTTGAGAAGATACTTGGAGGGCACCTCTCTGAAAATGATAACTGTGATAATTTAGCTGAAAGAGCGCCCATATAAAGGAGGCAATAATAGCCTTTTAGATTAACCCAGCTGTAAACTTCTCTGGAAGAATTATACTTCCCAAGTAATGAGATCATCAGGCTTTTGTCTTGTCCGGACTGTATCTGTGTTGCATTCAGATTTTGTTTGCACACCCCAAATCCAAATGACTACTATATAATTGGTTTCATGAGTAATTTGACCAGTGGTTATTTCCATAACTCCTTAAGATCCTGAGGAAAAGCAGGCAACAAAAGACATTTGTATCCTTAACATTTGTGTTGCTAGGCTTTAGTGTTTAGTGTTAAACATGGCATGTTTACAAAACCACTCCAGATATACTTCCTATACTCCCATATCATATTCCAAGTGACCCATACCTTTCAACTTCTTGTTTGTCATGTTTAGTTGATTGTAGCCATTTCTAAACCATAGTTTATCCAGAGAGGTGACAGCTTTCCAGTACTGAAAAAAATCACTGTATGTTGCTGTGAAAAGTCTGACACCATCACTTATTTCTCCAGAACACTTGTAATTTATGACTTTGAACACAGGCTTTTAATTCTCAAGTAGCTCTAGTAGACATTACCATTTTTAATAAACATTTCAAATAAGTCAATACTCTGTAAAATTCACTTTTTCCTTCTTAAAATAGTTTGTAGTGTAAGGAATGATACTACAGGGTAAAACAGGTTGTGGAATTGTGTTGTGTCAGCTACTCTTCATCACTGATGTGCACTTTCATGTCTGACAGGAAATGCTTTTGGGAAAATTCTTGCCATTTATCTGATAATATTTCTCTGCCCAATTTTTTTTCTTTGAGAATTTGTGGGCTTTCTTGTATTTTCTGTGGATTTATGAGTCAGAGCACTTTTTGACAGTATTTTTCCAAGTTATTCTTGTCTTATTCTGAAGAATAGAGTAAGTCAAAGTAGCAGTGTGCTTCATTTTAAAAGAACGAGAGAAGCAGCTATTGTCATTAAACACATACGTTAGACAGCGTTCATGTGAAATTTCTGGGTGTAATTTTACCACAGGTAAAATTACCTCAAGAGGCAATCTCTGGATTACTGGCAAAAGAATTCTTACTGCTTTATGTACCATTGTCCCATCAGCTTTCACTCTCCTAGGATCTTCTGTAAAAGATGGCTTTGCCTCTAAGGGATCTCTCTGTTGCAGCCAGTGCTGTCAAATGATAGCAGAAAGGGATATATGCCAAACAAAAATTATTTGCTTGCAATCTTTTCCTCAGTCCAGATCTTGTTCTCCTGTTTGATGGCCTATTCTCACTTACATATTACATCCCTCCTTTTCACTGCCTGACACTTTTCTCTTTGACCAAAGAGATTTTTAGCTACAACTAAACCTGAATTATACCTCCAAGTTTGCTAAAGGCCTTCTGAAGGAAATGGTCCAGTTCTTAATGTTTGTTTCTGATATTTATGTGTAGATTTTCCCCTGTAGTATGTTTTTTTCTACTGCTCACTTTACCCTCTGTTGTTGTGTTTTTTGCCTTTCTTGCAACCTTTATTTAAGTGTTTGGGTACTGTGACAGATGATTTCCAGGAATGCATTTCTGTCAGATATATTTGTGAATCTTACATAAAAACCATTGTTTAAATGGACATATATTATGAAACTGTGGACAAAATGTATCAGATTTCAACAGGAAACAGATTTGGAAAGAGAGTCCTGCATGAGAGGCAAAATATTAAAGAAAAATAGTGACTAACAAAACTTCCTAATCCAACCAGGGTTTAGGATACAAAATTTACAGTATTTTAATGTACTGTCTTCCTTTCAGTATGCAGAGATCATAAACACCTATGAATATGGGGTGAAATTTAAAGTTCAGACTTTAAATAATAGGGCAAGTAGTTGCTAAGATCTTACTTGGGTAACTTGGAGCATTCTGTATCCAAAGTGAACACCTTACATAAAACTTGTGTACTTTCAAATGATCTGCTGTATCTAGATCTTTCAGTATTGTCATGTTCATGTAACAGGCTTCATTCTTTACGCTGGATTATTCTTTTAAGATCCCAAATGGAATACAATTTCCAAATAAAAAGTTTTATCAGTACTTTTACCTCACCTGTGTGAATGATCACAACCAACATATGTGAATTCCTTGACTGAAACTGCTTTGGGGTCTAACATATTTCTTTCTGGATAGATTATTTACTATAATTAATAAATTAATATAATGTTTCCTAAATGCAAGTTTTATAAAAGTGGTCCTTTTTCCATGCATATTATAGGGAACTTTTTTCCCCCTTCCATCTAGAATATGGTTCTAATGCATTTTCATTTGGAAACTGACTCTGAAGTATACATTTCATGGTGAAGAAGCACTTTGTTTTATTGCTACTCTTATTGCTACTCTTAGTTCTCTTTTTGTGTCCTTTTTAGCACAATGTCCAGCAAATGAAATTCGTACAGAATCGTCAGGAGTGATCCTCAGTCCAGGTTATCCAGGCACTTATCCCAACTCTCAGACATGTTCTTGGACTATTAAGGTTGAGCCAGGATATAACATCTCCATTTTTGTAGAAATGTTTCAAAGTGAAAAGCAATTTGATGAGCTGGAGGTATTTGATGGTAAGAGAGATTTAAATTCTATCTAATACACAAGAACAAATACTGGGTGGAGTCATTTCCAATTGTTGGGTTCATAATACAGTGAGATAACTGAAATTTAAACAATAATTCAGAATTTCTATTACTTTTGCCTTAAGTCTGAATCTATTAGCTAATGAAAGTTTTTATAGATGTATTCAGGACAGAGAAGATTTTAAATTTTCTTAGGTATTGTTACAGGAGGAGCAATAACAACTGCAGCTTCCCTAGGAAAGTCACTCAGTTTTCTGTTTCCTGGGAAGTGTATGGAGGTGTTTGAAAGCAGAAGTTAACATGCTGGTCTGTAATGGTGATATTTTTGGTGAAGAAGTATTTTGGAGTTATAACTACATTTTTCCAAATGAATAAAATGATTTGAGTCTAAATACTGAAATTTGAGTTCAAATACCTTGTTTCCTTTCTCCATAGCATAGCAGACTAGTGCTGTTCACTGTTTGAATATACTGTTGAAGTTTTGAATACCACTGTCGAAGTGTTCAACCATCTGTTTTGAGAAAAAGAGCAGAGAAATGACCAAACTTATTTTCTAGTGTTGTCACCTCTCAAAGGGCCCTACATAATCCTTATTTTCTACTTAATTCTGAACTTATTATGATTTACTATTGATTTCATTTGAGTTCCCATTGATTGTCAAGGATAACTAGTCTATGTTCTTAAATACATTTTTATTCATTTAGAGACCATTATCATATCTTCCTTCATTAACCAAGAATATATGATAAGTGTGATAGAAACAATGAATATTCACTATGGGAGTTTCACAGCATGAAAAAATATTAAAAGGCCGTTTCTTTTGAGGTATTTTTTTCTAAGTATTCTTCTGAAGGATTAGAACTTAATGTCTAAAATTATTAAATTATTTTACTTTTTGGTAGAAACATCCTAAAAAATCTACAAAATTTTTAATGCTTTTAAAAATGCCACTTCATTAGCATATTTTTTGCTTTATAACCTGTATGCTGGTCCATGTCAGCTTAGTGCAGAAAATAGTCTGCAAAAATCTATTAAGACTGGCTTTTTCTCTATTCCATTTTGTATCAAAGACAATATACAGCATTACTGGAACTTTTCTAGTGGTCTGATCGCTTTGTTTGCTTTTGATAAATTCTGGTGAAACAGTATAATTTTCCTGATGTATATTTTTGTTTTCTTTCCTGTGAATTTAAATGTAAAGAAACCAGATTATCAATAATACATCTGTGAGAAGAGCTAATGTTGTTCCTACATTTTTAAACATTTTAATTTTATGGCATGAAATAATATTCTTACAAATTCATTTCTACTGCATCTCTGCAGAAGTAATTTTTTCTACCACCTACCAGCAACCTTAAGTGAAAAAGATAATGGCATATTTATAACCTCTCAACTCTTGTGCCGTGTGGAGATTTCTAAGCTAGCTATCAACAAGTTTGTATGCAGATATAGCCCATTGCAGTGGCTTGCAGAGATACTTGTTGTGTCCCTGTGGCCACATTAGCAATGTACTTTACTAGACTAATTAGTTGTACATCCCAGCATGAGTTTTTGGGGTCAGAAGGCAATGCTGATGTGGCGAAACTGCTTCCAGAGATGGCTATAAGTCAGACTCAAATGTTGCTGCATTTTCCAGCGCATATATGTTATATTGCGGGGCCCTGTGTGGTCCAAAACAGCAAACTTCGTTTAGGTTAGTAGAACTGCACTGATATATCTATAACAGGTAAAGATACATCATCAAACTTTATGCTGAAACTGTATAACGATTTTCAAGACAAATTTTAGAGAATTGGTGTTGCTAAGGCACTCATCTCTGATTGCTTTATAAGGCAGCTTTGGAATGCAAACCACAGCAGGGACTACACATACCTGACTGCACTGTACATTATGGTGCTTCAGCAGCTGGATGATGATCAGTGTAGGAACCAGTCAGTAAAGTCTTAGAAAATCCTACCTGGATTCTAAACTAAAGAAGCCATAATGTTAAATCAACATAATTATTAAAGTATTTTGGACTTGAAAATACTGCATTCAGGCTATTTACACTGAATAGCATTAATTTAATACAGAAAGTATTCATTTTTTTCTCTCTGAAATAAACCAAGACTAATATATCACTGAAAAGAGAAGGAAATGCAACTTTTATCTAATATTCAAGAGAACATCATATGACAGATCACCACACCAGAAGTTGAGTGTGTTCAGTATTTCCTTATATAGACAAACTCTGAAATAATAATTAAATAAATGTCAGATTCAAGAACAACTGAGTCATGCTGCTGACCTTCCTTAACACCATCTGAAGAGCTGACTGCTAGTCATTAGCTGACTGCTAATGACTAAAAAATTTGGTGTGGCATATGGTGCTGCAAAATAATTTCGTGATCACTATTAAGGATTCTCACCTTATTGTGGGTAGTTGATCTTTATTTGTAGAAGCCCATTTTTTAGTCCCTTGAGGATTTTAAAAGAACATTTACATTCCAAACTGTAGCAAGGGTATTAAACAGATTTATAAAATCCAAAGTGAAGCACAGAGTAGCTGAGTCAAGTCACATTCTAAATAATTTTTTCAAGCAAAAATAGGAATTTACATATGCATTCCTTATAATTTATCCTACACTGTAATCATCAAACACTAACTATGCAATATGATAAACAAACAAGTTATGAAGCATATTGATGAGGGCATGATGAGCAACCTATGCCTAAAGCAATGCTTATTTGTTCTTATATTGTAGATGCATTTATTATTTAGAATTTTTTTAGTAATACTTACTTAGTTGTAATATTGACATTAGGGTGGCTGAAATGCAGTTCCTAAGAACTGGGAGATAATTTTAATGTTTATGTTTTTGTGGTTTCCATAGCCTCGCTTTTGTACTTGAAATGTCACAGTCAGAAAATACACCTTTATTTTTATTGAACAGGATGGGGCTGACAACAATCATATTCAATTTTTAGGTATCATTTCATTCAGTTTTATTTTTGTATTTTCATGAAACATAAGAAGACCTAATCAGGCTGTAGCTGCTCAAACTCAGCAAAAAATTAGTAAATGAAACTTTATTTGTAACAGCAAGATAATGTGGGTTTATATAGCTTTCTTAAACTTGAAAAAAAATGGAGAAAAAGACATAAGGAACATATAGAAGGCAGTGGTTCAGCTGGAAAGAACATAACCTTCAAATGGAGGAAAAAAATGCCATTTCAAGCTTCCAGTTGGAGATTGGATTGATATATGTTGTTTATAATTAGTCCTGAAATCATTATCTGTGCCTCTAGGGTTTTATTCTGGTGAAGACAGTGGTTTAGGGCCAGGACACAATTTTTCAGCATCTTGTATTTACCATAAATGAACACTACACTGAAATGAAACTATAATAAACATATTAATTAACAGAACTGAATCCTAGTGAAGCATGTAAATTCCTAGCACTTTTGCTATGTGTATTCAAAATGAAATTGTGATGATCTTACATGACAGAACTTTTTATTAGCTACTGTGGTTATTATGTAATGTGGTGTTGTTTAAATTATACAAGAATTACAATACCAAAAAATGTATAGGTTTGCTACCACTCACTAGTTAGAAAAGAGCTTAAATAAATAATATATTTAAAAGGGTGAGGAGAAGAAACACAAACTCATTCAGTGCATTTGTGTCAAATTGAAATGAATACTTTTTTTTATTTTTAAACAACTACTTTTTTCATGGAGAAATTTTTTTCATATTTATGGAGAAATCACTAATTGCTTTATATTTCCATTTTTTTGTACCAAAATTTTTTATCTTGCATAAAGACATCTTTATAGACATATACATATGTTTACATATGCTTGTATAAAGCAGTTATAGTGCTCTCTAGTGAAAACCTAAAACCAGATGGAAACTAAACTGAGATCTGTTAGTTATTTTTCTGACAAGGAAGTGTCAGGCTATTTCCTATTCTACCACGCTCACATTCACAGATGAGTTACAATGTGGAAAGAATTACTTAAACCCATAGTACTTTAAAACTTCAATAGTTTCTTTATTCACCTCTGAAGGTTCTTCTGGGCAAAGCCCTTTACTGGTTGCTTTGAGTGGAAATCATACTGGGCAACTGAACTTCACAAGCAAAATGAATCAGCTGTATCTCCGCTGGTCAACTGATCATGCAACCAGCAAGAAAGGATTCAAGATCCGTTACTCAGGTAACGTGCTTTCTATTAAATTATACTTGGTGGATATACTGTTGTCCCCCTAGACTTAAAGCCATTGCAACTGTTCAGCATCAAATAGAACTTGTAAAATAGTGTCTGTTTCTCTGAAGGTATTTTTTTATAGCGTATATTTTAAGGATGTGAAATCATTCTTTTTAAGTTTAAGGTAACCACAGAACTTGGTCTCTCCATTTTTTTTCCAGTGTGCCAAAGATCTCTGGATTAATACTTCTCCAGCTAAGACTCCTCTCTACACATGTTCTCTTGTCTTGTCAGACAGATAAGGAGAGAGGCCTTTTAAATGTAGTGGTAGGGATAACCGTTAGATTTACACAAAAGTACTCAGAAGTGAGAATTTTGATCCTCAATGGCTGTACAGTACTTCAGCTGCAATTCAGTGCACAATTATTAGGTTTAAAATTTCCTAGTGTTGCAGTTCACAACTCTCATTACTATGTTATTCTTAATGTACAAATAAATGAAAAAAGGGGGAGGGGGGGGGTTGTGGAATAAACCCCTAATTTCAACAGGCTGCTTATGAATCTGTTAACATGAAAATATGTAAGTAGATTATCTAAATAGTGCCAAAATTATTTCCCTTATTAATTATAATAATCAAGAAGAAACATATTGCAGTACTGGATTATGTATTATGTGTAGACATGTTGACCCTTATTCAGTTTGCAGCCTCTTTATGATGTTTCCACACATACACCTACAGACACATTGCTAATAAAAGGCTTGGCTTAGACATCATTTACATGATGTGAATAGTACACGTGAGAGAGAAAGGTGATAATTGCTATCATTAACATTTCCTTCTTCTGTGTTCAGACTTGATTAGCAATGTAAAGGTTGTGTGTGTTAATATTGGTGGCTAATAATTGTCAATATAAATTAGGTAAAGAAAGGAATACTAAGAATGTTTTAGCAGAACATTTCATGAAGCACCAGGTATCTCTTATTTAGTCATGATATATGTTCTTACGGAGACAGTTTTTGGAAAGCTCTCTCCTTTTCTGTACCTTCCATGCTCTGCTTGTCTAATTTCCCGAAAGTTTCTCTTGTTACTGAAGCATAAGATCAGGGCTCAGCTCAGAGCATAATTATGATTGTTTTGGGGATTTAAGAACTAAGCAGAAACTGTTAGCTGTCAGGAAAAAAGTCATTATCTACACCTGCACCTTTAGATAATTACTACAGACAAACTAAAACTGAGGGATGGGAAAAGGAAAGTTTTTTTCAAGGATACTGGAGATTAATTTAATTTTTATAGTAAAAAAGCAACTGCAAGACTTAATAGACAGATTGAGTGTGTGAAAGAGCTAACCTGTCACATCATAGCCCGCAAATGTGTGGCGGTGAAATGAGTGGGCTTTCATTCATTAATTCAGAGTGAGGAAGCAATATCAGGGTTACGTGAACAGACTTGATGTGAAGATTTTGGTTTTTAAATGTCAAATTATTAAGGAGACTGATTTTTGAGGAATGGCAAAATATTTTGTACCTTTGCATGTACACAAAACGCCTTTTGCAGTACTGAAGAAATGGTCTGTAATTACTAGGCTCAATTCATCAATTATTATGGCACTAGCTATGACTAATGATAAAATTGGGGGACTGGAGACAGATATGCAGTCCTTATGGCTATGTTTTGGGAGCAAACAACAGTTTAGCTTTTTTTCCGCTTCACTAACCGTCAGTGCCTGCATTTTTCTCTAAACTTCTGTCCATTTTACATGAGATTCAATGGAAATAATCAGCATGAAAGAAGAGTAACAGTGAACGGCAGCATAAACAATTGGATTTGAATCCTAATGAGGGAGAGCAACATCATGAAAGCAGGAAAAATACAAGATCTCAAAAAGGCTATTGACACTGTGGCAGCTGTGACTGAGCCAGCAGGCTTCCTCATGATGAAGAACCTATTGAAATGAATTACTGCCCTCCCATAACCTTTCCCTTCTCCAGCTATGCCTGTGCACAAAATTTTGTAAATTGTGGTTTTGTCACAGCTAGATTTCACTTGAAGTTACAAATTTTATTCACTATTAAAAAGTGCTAGAAGCTTTGATGGTAATGCTTAATATTTTCTTTAGTATACAACCTTAATTGTTTGAGCTGTTTGCTTAATATTAATACTATATTTACAATCATATGGTATAAGACTTTTTGCTAAAGCTCAGTGGAAAAAAGCTGGGGCATTACAGCAGATGGGTATTCTTTTAAGGGCTTTGATATATTATAGAGGCACTAGCATAGATTTTAGTCTAAACTATGCA
Source organism: Poecile atricapillus (assembly GCF_030490865.1). Lineage (NCBI taxonomy): Eukaryota > Metazoa > Chordata > Aves > Passeriformes > Paridae > Poecile > Poecile atricapillus. The sequence continues at coordinate 22,094,843 of NC_081251.1, read as the reverse complement.
TTTCCCAACTGCACTGTTGCCTAGATATTAAAAGATCTTATTCTTAATCTGTGGAGTATCTGCATAGCATCCCTCAATAATTTATAACCCTGCATGCACATTCCTACCCAAGAAAGCTAGGGTAAAAGTATAACTAAGAAGAGGTAGATGACTCTTTTTTTATTTTTTTTTTTTATTTTTTTTTTATTGGTAGAGGGAATGAAAGTGCACTACAGTACCTAGCATGCACACTGGAGGCACAATGGCTTGGGAACCAGATGGGAACTTCATTTGCTGCTTTTCAAGTTGACATTGCTACTATAACATTTACAGGCTTTTTTTTAACTTTTGGTAATTCTTTCAAAAGTAAATAAGTCAGGTGGTTACTTAGATAATTTGTAATTTCCTGCCAATAGCGCTGTTTGTCCTTATGACTCAGATTTAAGTGGCCAGGTTTTTGTAGAAGGGGAGCTACAAGTACGGCTTCTGTGAGAAGCTGCCAGAAGCTTCCCCCATGTCCAAAAGAACTACCTCCAGCTGATTGCAAGATGGACCTGTGGCTGGCCACAGATTGTGTTAGTGCCTCTGCAATAACACACTGAAAAAAAGATAAATAGATATATGGATAGATAGATAGATAGATAGATAGATAGATAGATAGATAGATAGATAGATAGATAGATACATACATACATACATACATATATATATATATAGATACTCAGCAGCAGCTAGGAGTGAGAATACATGAGAGTGACAACTCTGCAGAAACCAAGGTCAGTGAATATGGAGTGGGAGGAGGTGCTCCAGGCACCAAATCTGTTTCCCTGCAGCTTGCATTACCCTTTAACCCTAGCACACCATAAGGCCCACCCACCTGCTTGTTCCCTTCTCCCACAGCAGGATGCAGGATGGAGTAGAGAATCAGAAGAATAAATATGACAGCTATCTCCAGGAAAGCAGGGCTCCACCAGTCTTAACGGTGACTTGAATATAACTTGCAACATTGGTCCTTCCTTCTCACAGTTTTTATTGTTGAGCATGACAACATCTTATGGACTATCTCTCTAGTCAGTTGGGGTCAGGTATCCTGTCTGTATCCCCTCCCAAATCCCTGAGCATCCCCAGCCTCTTTGCTGGTGGGATGGGTTAAGAAACAGAAAAGACCTTGACTCAGTGTAAGCCTTGCTCAACAATGACATCTCGGTATTATCAACACTGATTTCATCAGAAATCCACAACACAGCCTCATATTAGAGCCTTTGAAGAAAACAAACTCTACCATAGACAAACCAGCATACCTGGGAAAAGAAGAGGGGAAGGGGAGGGCAGGCAGGGCAGAGGCTTTTCACAATTTGGTTTGATTTCTTATTATCTTACTCTGGTCTGATTGGTAAAAAATTAAATTTCCCCAGGTCAAGTCTGCTTTTTCTATGTCAGTAAGAGCAGAATGATTTCTCCCTGTCTCTATCTCAGCCCACAAGCCATTTGTTGTATTTTCTCTCCCCTGTGTAGCTGAAAAGGGGAGAAATCCAGCGGCTTTGGTGTGCACCTGGCATCCAGCAAGGGTCAACCCAGCACAGTTTTATTATGTTCTTTTAATCTCATATGTAACTGCAAGAAGCTTACTTCTTCACCATTCATTTCTTGTTTTTTTTTAAGCTTTGGACATGTTAAACAAGTGTTCCTACTTCCTCTCTATTTCAATTTTAAATAAAATAGAATATTGATTGGTTTGTCTTTACATTTTCCAGTAGATGGTTAGAAGTGACAAGGGAACTGTGTGAAGAAGTTCATCAGACTCTGAATAATTGTTTCTTCTCCAATTTGTAAACTTTTAGGTGGTGATTTGCACAGCGGGAAGGTCACAGCAGTTTATACAGTACTCTGAATCACAAAAAATATTCAGGATGATTTTTAAAGGTTGAACCACTAGTAAGAACAGCTTTCATATGAATAGCAGGTTATTTAATCAGATATTTAGTTTTGGAAGTGGAAGACATTCACAATTATGTCACTAAAGTGGAAATAGGCCTTTGCAAATTTATGTTGTCTTTTCATATTGTTTATTTGTTAGATTTATAATAAAATGCAAAAGAAAAGGAATGACAACTGGATCCCTTTTTTTTGCTTGGTTGACAATCGCTCTCCATTTTGATCCTGTATATTTTAAAGTGAAAAGTAACATACGGAATGGATGGTCCGTTAATTAAGGAAATAGTTTAGTAATAAGAAAAGATATATTTAGTTTCCTTATGTTACCTTACCTTCTTACTTCAGGCAGTCTTCGATTTCTTATCTATAAAGTGAGCCTCTACTGCAGTGGATATTTAAAGAATAGAAGCACAAATGTAGGAGTCCAGAAATGCAGAGACATTTCTCTGTCTATTCAGTTCTTTAAAAAATACATAAATCATATATAATATTGACAGAAAGGCTTCCAAATATCCCTGAGCAAGCCCAAATTTGTAAGAAATTAAATAGAAAGTAGAGAAATGTTTAATTTGTCACTGAGGTGAAAATATAGATTTTAAGAGGGGTTTCACACATGGAGTAAAGATGGAGGAAAAAGGGTGTAGTTTTTAATCCTTCTTCCTTCTTCTCCATGCTTCTGCAGTTTTTAGAAGCACAAAGAATGATTGGTTTAGAGTTAGTCGCACTTTTAATTACATGAGTAGATGTAGAAAAATTATTTGCTAAGATATAATAACAATACACGTGTCTGTAGTTAATAGGGTAAAAGTTGGTATAAAGGTGAAAAGACTGCGTGGTTCAGAGCCATTTTGTATCATTAGAACGAGATGAGCCAGGCTGTGGTGATTTAGGCTTGTGCAGTCAGTCTGGATAGACCTGCCAAGTTTTGTAAGGATCCTTCAATAAACATGAGAAACCAGAATCTAATGAGCCTGGGAGTTTTCTTTGAATAATAAGGATTGAGATAAGTGGGACTCCCCACGAGGGAGGATCCCACAAGAATTCAGCCCAAAGGAGGCAGAGAGAGACTGGAGAAAAGTTACACACACATAAAGACATAAGACATAAGACATAAGATTTCCTGGTAATATGACAAAGACAATTAAATATCCAAAAGGGAAAGTTATAAGGAAGGAGTATACTGAGGTGTGACTTTTGATTTCTCAACATAAAATCTAGCATGTAAGGTAAACAAAGCATTGTGGTATCAGAAGGAAATTTTTTCATTTATTTATAACTTCAAACATAGTTCTGTTTCTGTGAATACTTACAAATATCTTCTTCATATTAGTTTTTTGACTACTGATCAAAGATACTGCTGGGAAATCAAGTCCTTTGCTAAGAGAAATTCTCTGGTAAAATTTTGTAGATTCCCTGTAGAGAGTGAGTTCTACAAAATCATGTGGGAGGGTTGGACATGGAGTTTAAAAGAATTTTAATTTTAAATTGGGAGTCATTTAATTGAATTTCTGTGAGACAGTGTCTCAAACAGAAAAAAAAAACCAAAAAAAAAAAAACCAAAACAAACAAACAAAAAAAAAAACAAAAACCCTCAGCGTAAATGTTTAAATGTCCCAGCTACTAAAAGCAGATACTTTGTTGAAGGAAGAGTGAGGTCCTACAAGATCAGTGTTTATATGTTGCTGTCTGCACATCCATTGACTAGTGACACGTGATTTAGATGGCAGCTATTATCTTCTTGGTACTCAGTGGCAAATTACAAAAGTTCTGATGTTAACTGTCATGAATGTTTTGATTATAAGTGAGCTGAAAGTGTTCAGTATGTTGCCTTACAAAATATACTGTTATCTAAGAGGTCTTGAAAGAATGTGGACAATATGTCATTTGGAAATGTAAATTAAATATAACTGTAAAGATATATATGTATATATTGATATAGATATAGATAGAGATGATATAGATATAGATGAGATAGATAGATAGATAGATAGATAGATAGATAGATAGATAGATAGATAGATAGATAGATAGATAGATATACATATATATATATATATATATACACATATATATACACACACTTCAGTTGCTGGAATGGTCATAGAAGTTTATCACATTTTGTGGTAAAACATTGTCATTCCTAGATGAGAGCACATCTGTTTTATTACACCTATTTCAGCTAACCCTCATGAGATTCCAGAACAGATTCCTCTCAGAAACTGGCTAGGAGAAAAATAGCATTTTATCACAGTGGTCCTTGACACAAGGCTGCAGTATTTTGTGAGTTCACTGTAAGGATTTCTACTAAGCTTAAATTTTTCACTCAATTAACAGTATCTGTAGTTTACAGTCTGGCATTCTTCAAGTATTTGTTTACACTTCAGGTCTTAAGACATTTATTTATTGCTTCGTGTGTGGTTCTTCTTTTAATATGTCAGTTCCTGATCCTAGAAATTATTATATGTGCTTCATCCTGGGCTCTGAAGGGAGTTCAATTTAAGGAACAGATTAAAAATTTCTAGAATATAGATTAAGAAGGGGATTTTATGTAGATTTATCTATTCCTTTACTGTATCAACAAGTGTACTTTTCAGAGTTCAAAAATAAAATTTCATCTTCAGAAATTTTAGATAATTTGCCTAAAATGATTTTTCTTTTCATGCTATCTATAGCTTATATATAATAAATTTCTTTGAGTATCAGCCTTTTCTACACGTCACGCTGCCTTGGCAGCACAAATAGTATAGTTTTAGAGGAACTTTTACATGGATGTGGATTACAGACACTGCTTACCTTGTTTCTGGCTTCTGTCTTCCTACCAGCCTACTACTACTACTACTACTTTAAAATGTCATTAATAAGAATTTCTTAAGAAAGAGTGGAAGCAAGAGTGGAAGATCTGATCTATGTTAAATAAGTCTAAACATAAATTATCCAAACTAACATGTTTTGCCTCACAAAATGCATATTAAATGTTTCAGAAACACTCTTAACAGTCATGAAAGTGTAAAGTTTGGTACTCTGTGAGCACAGCCCCTTTCTGATAGGTGGGATCTTTTCTGTACTTCTATCTGCTGAACTTTTCATTGTAGGAATCAAGGAATCTGCCTCACTTCATGTAGTCCCATTCATCATACCTTTTTTGTCCCAAACCTTATACTCATTACGGTCAAAATACTTCTGCCAAGACAGTCTAGCTGTGTTCCTTCTTTCTGATCTCCAGCCTTTTTTCCACCCCTCCCTACAAATCATCTACTTTTACTGGTAGAAAACATAAGATTTTTTTTTTTATCAAGCTTTTATTTATCTTTTTTTCCCATCTAGCTCACCATCTCAGTTTCTCTTGCTTCCTCTTAACAAAGACTCCCCTAATTTATCCTCTTCCTTCCTTTCTTCTGTCGGTGATCTTTTTCCTTGTCTCCCACTAGTCAATTTCATTTGATTTTATAAATTTTTCTTTCCAGTTTCTTTCCCTGAATCATATTTTACTCTGAACAAAAGCTCAGTCTTTGATGCATCAATCCCTTTGGTGCCACTTCTAATGGCTAACCAAGTCCTTTTCTTTCTCTCTTTTTCGTCACTTTCTCCTGGTTTCCAGTCCCTACCTTCCTGTTTCTCATCTCTTTGCACAACCTGTCATGGCTGTTCTTCCCCATGGCTCTTAAATCAGCACCTTTATGTCAAGTATTCTTTCTCTCTTTGCTCCAGTTATAGCCTCCCTATCCTGTCAAAAACATCTCATCATTTTATATTCACACTCGAATATCTGCCTGTAATTTCACAGTAGCAGATGACCATCAGTTCCCAGATCTCCACTTCCCTATTTCCTACAGGTCCATGAAGCCACTGCCACTCACTCACCTTGGATTGTCAGGAAAACTAAACATTAGTAACAGTAGGTTGAAGAGATGGTTGAAAACAGAAAATATACAGGAGTCATCAAGGTATTTGGGAAAGGATGATATAGTTTTCTGTAGAATATCTGCAACAATAAATTTTATTAATTAATTATTTTCAAAGGGACATTGAAACAAATTCTGTTTGGTATTGCTACTTTGTCTTCCTTCTTGTTTTCTTCTACACATTTCTTAGTTCAAAAGATTTTTTTTTTTTTTTGGTTGACTCTTCTCTGAACTCCACTTGATTCACTGGAGAGTTTAAACCATGCTTTTGGGCTCAAGGCATTATTAATTGTTACAATATAAGAAAAAATTATGACTGATAGATTTCCCCTTTGGCTCCTGAGGAAATTTTTAGGTTTTTGACATCATTCTGTGTAATTCAGCAGCCTGAATGTCCCCTATTTCATGCCCTTTTAAAGCTTCTCTCTCTGAATGGTCATGTATATTGTTGTAATTCACCACTAAATTAACTAAATTAACTAAAACATGGCAATAAATACCCTGGCAATCAGAACACAAAGTTTAACCTGTTATGCCAAAAATCTTATTATGCATATAAAAAACCTATTCTTTTATGTCTAGCCAAGAATTTACTGTTAGAATAACAATGTTAGCAGTTTAATAACAGAATTACTAGTACAGATTAAATGGTTATAGGAGGAGATAGAAAAAAAGGAGACATGAAAGGTACTATACAGAAAAACAGTATGGTTAGAATTGTCATACAGTGTTACAAGGCTACAGACAAATATTTTATGTCTAGAATTGCAGTACTGATATAATAAATTTGGAGTTTTTTTCTGAATAGCATATTTTATTTATGACTCACCTGCTTTTCTTAAGATCTAGGATATTTAAAATTAAATAGCACTTAAGACTGGAGCTGATTTTAGAAGTCATAGCCTGCTTGTTTTGCAATAACAATCTTATTTATTTTTCAATATGTTGAACGGAAAATTAAAGCCATATCTGTTTTGTTTCTTTAAATGTCAAGCCCCCTTTTTAAAGAGTAATTTGATAATTAATGTAATTTAGGCAGGCAAGTGAGTGTCACCATGCTTATAAAGGACACAGAACATGGATCCAAATAATTCTTTTAGTGGACCATCTTACCTTATTAATTTTCATTCTGATTTTGGTCTTTTTCTTTATGATTTTGTGGGATTTTTTTCAAATAATCCCCAAGTGAAAGAACATACAGAAATAACATTTTGAGTAGAAATAATATTGCTTAATTGAGAACTATATAATATAATTCGAACAGATGACAATGTTTTTCAGCACCTTTTATGTTGGACTTTAATGCTTATGTTGGATGTTATTACTTAGAAATATTGACTTTGATCTAAATCTAGATGTTTAAAGGAAGTGTTTCAATTAGGAATATAATCAACTCTATGATCTTGTTTAATGAACAAAAGTATTCTTCTTTAGGGAGTAATTGATGCCATAGGTGCACTGTAAGGTGACAAAATATGAGTTAAAGGTAAAAATTAAAATATAGAGCTAGATATTGAAAGCTGTATACCAAAACCTGTAGTTAGGCACTTGTGGAAACAAAACAAAACAACTTCTACTGGATAATTGTCTACGGAAGTTAAAATAAATATCACAGTATACCTAAGACACATTTCAGTATAATGGAGTATTCCAACAGTAGTTGCAGTCTCAGTCTCATTGGTATTGACACAGTGCTCAGTGGAGCTCAACAGTGTCTTCCCGGTGAAGAAGATTCATAGGCTTATTTCAGTGGTGGATGTTCAGTCAGGCTTACTTTCAGAAAGCCATGGTCCTGCCATGCTGCTTCTGAAAAGATAATCCCAGTAAGCTTGACATTGTGCATACCTGTTTCAAATTCAAGTGCAGAGACTTGCACTTCAGTATGGAGTCCAGGTAATTTTTTTATATTGCTTTTATCTAGTGATAAAACATTCTACATTTTACATTTGCAGTCTACAAACAGATTTGTGTTACAACTCTGCATATATTGTGCCAAGCTATACTGTACTTCTGCATGACTGGGTCTAATTCAAGTAACCATATTTTGTCCTTACAGACAGATACTGCAACCTTATTTTTAAAAATGGTCTTTATAATTCACTTTTTGACACAAGAACTTTGTACTTCTTTACCTTACTCAGCACATATCAAAAAATTTCCATTTATATATCACAGATCCTTGAGGACCATGTTGGTCATGAAAACCCCTCTGCAAAAAATATTAGTAGAGTAGTGATTAAAGTTTAACAAGGTTTACTTTAATTTCAAAACTCAATCAGCTGCATTCTGTCTTACTTCATATGTTGTGTAAATTTAACATTTAAGAACTTGCAGTCAGTTAAGTTACATTCTTTTAGTAAAAGTTAACATAATTGCCAATATCTTTGAGAGAATATTTACAAAAAATTAACTGCATTTTAATCTGAGAAAAATGTATCTAAAGAATCAGTGTATTGTTATTTGTCTTACAAATTTTTAATATACTTGACAAAATATTTAAACTTTGACATACATGTCTAAATGCACTGAAAATTTTAATAAAGGTGTGTAATTGCTTTTGTGTTTTGTGTAACTCAAAGAATAATCTTGAATTTATAAAGTTATGAGATTTGAAGTAGAATGTTTAAGCGTGAGCAAACTTATTGGACATTCTATATGCTTCATGATTTTAGCTTCCTTATGTGCAGTAGTATAAACTGGTTTTGATTGTAAATTTTGTTTTTGAACTTCATGATAATTCTTTATAAGTAGTCTGAATCTTCACTGAGGATTCCAAAAGTGCTGAAAAGTTTTCAGTACCGATTTAAAATTTTTAAGTGTCATAAACAGTCTTATTTTTTTTACATTAAGTGCATTTGATTTTGTTTTAATAATGTTATCTTTTTGTGTTTTAGCTCCATATTGCAGTTTAAACCCTACCTTGAGGAATGGTGGAATTATAAATAAAACAGGTGGTCCTGCTGGAAGCAAAGTTCGCTATTATTGCAAACCCGGGTACAGAATGATTGGTCACAATAATGCGACATGCAGGCGCTACCAAAATGGCATGTACCAGTGGGACTCTCCTGTGCCTATCTGCCACGGTAAGATAATGCTTGCTTCTTGAGCAGGCTTCTATAATTTCACTCTAAGGCTATTCCACAGAACAAAGATGCAGCATTGTCAATACTGCTGTATGCCAAGAGAGACTGACATCATGACCTGATTCAAACATATACTGACTTGTGTATTTCATGTGTGCAGAGTTGAAGTACTAAGTACTAAGAACTATTCATGCAGTCAAATACAGACCAAATGAAAAAATATGTTTTCATTACTTTTGTCTTTAGTAAGGTAAATACCTATAAACAGACCACAGGTCATGATATTGTATTACTGAACATTATATAAAATTCGGTAGTTGTAAGGGATTACTTTATTATTTTAGAAAATCACCTTATAACCAGTTCTTTATAGACATAATTTTTAACTCTTTTCTATCTTTTTTTTTTATTTATTTTTTTTTTTTTCATTTTTTACTGTCATGAAGCTGAATCAGGGTCTACTTTAGCTTGCTGGTCTTGTTAACAGTCATTACCGTTTGTCAAATGATGTGTATGTCCCATCCCTGGAAGTGTTCAAGGCAAGGCTGGATGGGGGTCTGAGCAGCCTGGTTTAGTGGAAGGTGTCCCTTTCCATGACAGGGGTTTGGAAACAGATGCTCTTTAATGTCCTATCCAACCCAAACTATTCTATGATTCTATGATAATGTCAGGGGACTGAGGAAGATGAAGAAGGCTGTAAATTCTGTCCATATCATACATGGCCTATTCTGACATGTCTCTGCTTCTAGTCTGATTTATTTATAGAATGAAATTATAGTAAAGTTCATATTTAAGATTATGATTGGTTAAAACTTGAATTTACTTGTTCTTAACTTTGTAAGACACTAGCATTAGTTTTTATGTCTTCTTCAAAAAAATATTTTGCTTAATGTTCTGTGTCAGTGATGGTTCAGATATTTCTTAAAAGACCATAAGATGAAAGTATGGAATTACTTTCCACATTATTCCAAATTATGGAATTTGTGAATTATAGAAAAAAAAAAAAAAAAAGAAAAAGAAAAAGAAAAAAGGCCAGCTGAGATTTAACATGATGCTTACTCTTCTGTTGAGGGTGTACTATTTATAAGAAAACAAAAAAAGCTGTAGAAATTTGACTACTGTTGAAGAACTTGAAGGAATAGGGTTCCTATCTTTTATATAGAGTAATATGGTAGCTAAATATTTCTTCTGGATGAGCATTTTCCTGATGAGAAGGGCCATGTGGCTATACCCCTACCAGTCCAGGGAGAATCTCTGTCTGTCAGTGTGCCACGAGCAGGACCTGTGTATCTGTGTATACATGGTTCCAGAATCCAGGATATCTTCTCTCAAATGCCACCATGTTATGTGGTGTAATGCCACATATATGCCATATATGATTTGATACAGCATGTGATTCTGTTTGATCTTCCTGAAGGTCTTTAAATCATGGGAGAATCTGTGTGTGATCTGTATGTGAAGTAAATTTAGGGAGAAATGCTGCTTTTGTACTTAACTGAACTACATTCTATGTGCAGTTTCTGGTGCTGGCATCAAAACTGAAAAGTCAGACATTTTGCATTAATGAATGCAAATAGGCCTTCGACTTGGGATCAGCAAAATGTAGGATAAAATTCTGTTACAGATTAAAACAAAATTTTAACATCTGTATGTGGGGTAAAGTTTTTATTCACTTGTTTAAACATAGCAGTCTAGTGTCATTTTCAGTGTCCTGAGGTGTTTTACTTCTCCTCCATCCACTAGCAGGGAAAGGTGCAAACTCCTATGTTATAGGCACTAGGCCTGCAGGATGTCTTGGAGGCCTAAGAATCTCAGGTAGCTCCAGATAATGGGAGAAGAAAACAAACCCTATCTGCCTAAACCATTGTATTTGATCATGTCAGTACTGTTGCTGAAACTTTTGGAGCTATTTTGGCTAGCTGGCAGGTGTCTTTTCTCAAAAGGTACTGAAATTTTGACATCTTAATCTGGACCTCAGTTAGTTTAAGCATTTGAGGATAGAGACGGTATTCTGTGCATATTAGACTGGGGGAGTTGGGGCCAGAAATTTTAGGAAGACCTATAATTTACTTTTCTCCAGAATTTAAGATCTTGTGATTCCTTCACTGTCAGAGATTCTGTGCAAATGTATCCCTTAGCTGTCTACTGCTAATCTATCCAGACAATATTAGTCTTCTACTGCTACACAATATTAGTCTTCTACTGCTACTTCCACTAATGTTCAATCAAATAGCAGAGTTCTGTATAATGAAAATACGATCCAGCACTTAAAAATTCTAAATAGTTTATATTTTTCATAGTTTCTCTTTTTTTAGAGGTCTAATGTTAAGAGTTTTCTTTTACATTTTTAGTTTTTACATTTTATATTCACAATTTTTTGTTCACAATGGCAGAGAAAGTGTTTCAAATGTACCATTCTACCCTTGAAAATTATGTCCAAACATAATGAGGCGCATGAATGGAGAAAAAAATTCTTTAAACAATATAAGAAAAAAGTCCCACTTTTAAGGAGAAAATGGAATAATTCACAGAAAGGAGGAGGGAAAATGTACAGATGTGTGCAGGACTTGGTATAACATCCCAGGACTTGATAGTGGATGACCAGGGGTCAAAGAGCCTCAGAAAGTAATAGATTCTGAACAAAATTTAGGAGGACTCAAGAAAATCATAAAATACTTCAGAAACTTTGTCTGCCCTTATTTTGTCCCTATGTGCGGGAAGGAGCTTTGGAATTTTAGCAATCTAGCGTGTTCACAAATACCTTTTTTCTCGAATTTTAAACTGTATTTATAATTTCATCATTAGATGTGGCTGTAGGTATGTCAATTTCTGTAACAACAGGAGAAAAGAATATTTGCAACATAGGTTGTTTAATCTTTACTATAAATTTCTTTTAAATGTAAGATTCATCATTTTAATATATAACTTTACAACTCTGGTAGAATTATTCCAACTTGTATGTGTGAATGAGGCGTATGTTTTTCAAAAATATCTGAAATGGAGAGCATATTTCAAATTTTATTTATTACCTTTTATCAAAATGAATTCTCTTTGAAAATTAATTAAAATTACACATTTGGTCCAGTTCATAGATTTCATTATAGAATCTTTCTAAATCAAAATGCGTTTGATTAGGTAAGAAATTTCTGTAAAACCAATCCTGCAGGGTTACATTTATAATTATAATTTGAATGTGTCAGAATTAATTTTTGAAATCAAGTTTGATCAAATTATCAAAAAGGGTAATTTATCAGTTACAAAAACATCTAATTTGAATATGAAAACATCTAATATGAGTTAATCTGATGGGGTCAGAAGATATTTTTCAGTTCCAGTCCTCTCAAATGCAAATGTGTGTAATAATATCCTGAATGCTGTATAAAGAACTTGACTCCTATCTAGGAAATTAGAACTTACTGTTATTGCTTTTATTTCATTTGTGAAGTGAAAAGAGAAACATGAGTCATGCTACATTCAAAAGAGATATGGGGAGAAAATGACTATTCTTATTTAATAGCTGCTGAAAGGAAATAGTAAGGCCCCAGGAATTATACTGGCAACGATATTTGTCAGCCACTGATTAGCTCATGTACAGATTGTCATGCTGGGGGAGAGTAGGAAGAGAAGATGAGGCTGGGGATGAAGAGGTGGTAAGAGAAAATAAAAGAAAAGTTTGGCAAGAGGAGCAGTTAGAATGAAAAACTGAAAGCAAGTTGTCAGGGTCAATATGGCTCAGCAGTGCTGGGCTGCCGTGGCCTTCAGGCTGTGACATGGTACCAGTGAGACTTCAGCAGAGTGGCCCTGTTCCTCTAGAAGGCATGAGCAAATGCCCCTCTTTATCCTACCTGTTCTTCCTGTACAAAGCTCATCTTTTGACTTTGTTTTTCTTGATTTCTACCACTCGTTTTTAAAAGAGCTAAAAATAACTTTAATGAGCCTTGAAAAACCCTTGGCTGCTCTTCACCATTTGAGTTACTTCCTAGTAGGATTATAAAAGAAAACTGGAGGTAACTACTTTAAGGAAGTTCTCATCTGAATTGTAAGTACTTGGAAAGGCTCAATATCTATGACAGAATCATGATACAAGTACAGCTGATGCCAGCAGTTCCTGCTAAAAATGCTGATTCCAGGTACTGTCATTGTGCTTACCTCTGTGCTTGAAGTATATAGATGTACATTGTGGAGCTAGAGACCTTTGTACTTTTTTCTGTACTTCAACAATTATTCCAGGACCATGATTGTGTTCCATGTCTGCTCTGGGAGAGTGGGCTTGAAAATATCCATTTACAGTTTGCACAAGACCTATGACTCTGAGGTCACCAAACTACCTCCTCATAAAATTAGGTGTTCTGTGTTTTTCGGCATGGAATTAAGCTTGGGCCTTTTACCTTTTTGGTAAAAGTTACTATGCAAAAATATTCCTCATAGCATACAGTCTTAAAAATGTGAGGTAAGTAGTAAATTTAAAATACCAGATTCCAGTTCTATCTTATAAACCAATGACCATATTTCAGAATATAAAACAATAAGTGTATTACTCTAGACTAAAAAGATCCCAGAAATGTAAGGAGAAACTTGGCAGCAACCTTAATCTAATAGTAGCTTCAAAGATGAATAAAATAATTAATCTGTGCTCTTTCTAGATAGTGGAATTACAGCTGACTTTGCTTTAACAGGATCCTAAATTAGGTTTGCTTTATTTTTTTATATTCTTTTCTCAGAGGGACTAGTGAAATACTGGAATAGATTGCCTGTGGAGAGTGTGAAATTTTCATCATTGGAGGTCTTTCAAGAAAAAATTAAATCAAGATTGGTCAAGTGTAATTGTGGTTTGTGATAGGAGAATAGACTGGATGACAACTCATAACAGTTGGGTTTTTTAATACCCACAACCCTGTTTTCACTTTCTTTTTTATTTCTGTCTATATCCAAGTCTGAGAATTGTGAATGCTCTCTCTGCTTCCAATTGGACACCATACACATAAGCCACTGAACATGTTTTTGTTTTGAATCCTGCTTTTAGGGACTTCTCTGTTTCTAACTTCAGTTTTTGGGTATTGGAATGCTTTTCCTAGCACAATGTTCAATGCCAGAAACAGGTCAATGAATGATGAATGCTTGTGGATTAAATTTAGGGATTTTCCAGCACATGAAAATAAACTCAATATCTGACTGTAATGTACCCCCAGCTTCATTTCTATACACAATGAAATTGCATACTTGAAGATAGATGGTATGTAAGTATCTTACTGGAATACAGGTGTATAGATATTTTAAAAGATTGTCATAAATCTTAAATTTACTGATTTTAAGAAGAAATAAATGCAAGTATAAACTGGAATACATCTCAATTTCTAGGCAAAAGGCTTTGTCCCCTTGCATTGGAAGAAGTATACTTTTCTGCTGTGCAAGATAATAGATACAATTAAGGCTGACTCCTGTTTTTAACACTCTGAATGCACATCTCCCAGCTGGAACCTGTCAGTCTCATCTAATCATTGACCTAAGAAACATGCTGACAGTTCCTCAAGTCAGAAGATTTTCTCACACCATTCTTAATTGTTTAACAATCATGAAGCTGAGAGCTTCAAAATACTTGGGTGTGGCACAGCAGCATCATTGTTCCCACTGTCCAAAGAAAATATGCCATTTTAGTTTGGTTCAGCTTACTTTGCTTTAAATTTTAAAGCACTTGCTATTTAGTGAAACTCTTCTTGCTGATATGCTTTGTTTCAACACTGCTGCTCTATAAGCCTTTAGCAGCCTCTATAAATTTGTAGCAACAGGAATATTTTGTTCCAATCCCAAGCTCTGGGAGAAAAGCATACAAAAAAAGGTAAATAGATAAGACTATAACTGGAACAGTGGCAGAATTCCCAAACTGCCTTTATGATAAGTAGCTAAAACAGCAGTGAGAAAAGCCTGATTATTTAGCAGTACAAGATTTAGAAACAACTAAGGGAAGAAGGGACACAGTAAGGGCTCAGGAACAAGCTGAGGATGAAAGTGCTGAGGTGTGACAGGTAAGCATAGATTTTGAGATGCTTTAGCATACTGGACATTGCATCAGACCTGACATAATTGAGAGGCCCACCTGTGTGTGAGCAGGCATTGTACGTCTTTTATTCCTTAAAATAACTTGCACATAGGAGCTACTCAGTCTTGAACTTTTCAGTGTGTTGCTACAAAGGTTACTGCTAAAGGTGAAGAAAAAGTGCTGACAGAATTATTGGCTTCTAACATCAACTAAACAGACATGGATTGGTTTGTTGAGGGGTTTTTTTGTTCATTTGTTTTGTTTTCAAATGGCATAATAAAACCTTCTTGCTTCACTAAAGTATTTGAAGTTATTTAATGTTTGGTGTATTTAGTGGGAGATGAAATAAGGTCCATCTGTATATACAGATGGTCACATACATGGGATTGGTGGATAGACTCATATTTTTGAGTTTTGGTTTTATACAATTAAATGTATGTGCACTTAACACAGAGATTATTGTTTTGTTATGTGAAATGAGATCTGAAAACGTTGACAAGAAGTTAAATCTGAACCAAAAATCTTCAGACACATTGTCACAAGTTGGGGAGACTGTAATGCATTAGGATGAGTGGAGGTATAGTGCAAGACATTGGGAACATTGAAATCTTTCACAGTAACCATGACTTGAAATGCTTTGACATTTTTATAATGTGCTAAAGTAGAGTGTAACTTTCCATCAGTTCAGCATGTAGACAAACTTTTTTTCAAGTATTGCTGACAAAAGGCTAGAGCTGGTTCTAGTTGTAGGTAAAGGCTTCAGCTGGTCTTTAGGGAATATAGTCTGTTTAACCAGATATGCCTATGCTGTGTTGAATACACCAGAGACCTGAGAAACTACCACTCCTGCTGCAGTCACCTTGTGGAGAATGACTTCTGATATAAGGACCTGCTTCCAGAAAATGCAATATTTGTTTTTATCCTTCCCCTTCTCCACTTTCTCTGACTCGATTCAGAGCAGTTAAAAGTGCTCTGTTAAAAGTGCCCTTCCTTATCACTTCTCTCTACTTTTTCTGACCCAGTACTACTCCTTCTACTGGCGGGAGACTCAGCCCCTGCTCACTGATGGAGAAATACTCAGTTTTGATAAGAGAAGAGCAGTTCTGGTTAGGATACAGAAACTGCCAAGAAGTTGTGTTACAAAGGTGGCAGATTATTTTTGAACTTTTCTATAGTTCTATCTCTGTTGGTATTATGACAAATTCCAGATAGAAGGAACAGCAGAAATGAACTAATCACTCATAATTCCATAATGGTTATATCTCCTCATTGTAATCATATTCAAAGTACTGTGTTGTATTTAATTTAAATTCATCAAATGTGACAACTTGGAAATGCTGAAAACAAATTTGAGAGTTGTGTTATGGTACCATGATGATTTGTTCTGAAATTAATCAATTACATTGAATTGGGTAAATAGTGATAAAAACTAGATTTATTTTTCAATAAATACTTATCTTCATCAGTGAAACAGATTTCAAACACCGTGATTTCTTCTTTTGAAATTTATTTATTTGTTTGTTTTAAATATGAAAATATTGAATTGCTTCTTACCATTGACTGCATGTAAGGAAAAAAGTACTTTAATTTGTAAAACTTCACCTTTTATTGGTAAATATTTAAAAATGCAAGCTTCAAATCTGATTTTTATTCAGTGTATTTTCTGCAGAGCAGTAAACTGGATGCCAAACTCAGAGTAGCTTGTGATTCTGTACACACATACACATATGGGTTTATATGAACTCATGAAATAGATTCATTGTAATAATTTGATAGGTAGTCTGCTCCAAGTTGCCAGTTTGCAGAAAGTAACATCATTTCAGATAAGATAATATGACTTTCCCTTCAGAAGAGCTGTGGGGCAAACATGAAATTTTCACCAGCTTTAGTAATTTATTAAAGGTCCTAGAGTTAATGTCTGTACATGAATACTACTTTAAATAAACATCGTGTTAAAAGAAATTTAAAGAAAAATATTGTCAAAAGCAAGGCACCTGAGAAGTCAGATGACAGAAGGCAATCTTGACTTGGAGACCTTTCCTAGAAGTGACTGAAATAGACATTTTTATAATTATACTCTGCCCAAAAATTGTGTATTATGAGATAATGTTAAAGGAACTCTGGCAAATAAATTAATATATAAGCCTAAAAAAACACCCTACATGCTACTCAAACTTCACTAAATTGACAGCAAATTTTGTGATCTTGAAAGAAAAACTGTTCATTTGGAATTAAATACAGAAGAGAAAAGAAAAGTGAAAATAATTCAGTAAATAATTTCCTTCATGGTGTAGAAAATTGATAAGCCTAGATAGACATTATATTTAGAATTATGAAATAGTCAGATATATAAATAAGGTTTAATATATCTGAATAATGTCCTTAAGTGGAGCACTTACCTGTCTAGTCATGTATGTAGTTGCTTTTCTCATCAGACAAAAAACGTTAAATTGAATTCTTTAACATAGTTCTAAATGCATAGAACAAACAAACATTAAATATATGAACAAACTATGATGAAGTAGTGCAGGATTGAAAGAAAGCCTGAGAGAATGGAGCAAACAATTAGACTACTAAACTACAAGAAATCATTTAAGAGTTTTTCTGTTCACTTCTTTTGGGACCAAATCTCTGTAAACTTCTGATTTTTTTTTCTCTGTAGCAAATAAACCACTGCCCTCAGCCTGTGTTGAAAATTCTCACTCTGCAGTGATTATATTGAACTAAATAATTATTTATAAAATGTTTGTCTATATTAGATGCACTTCTAAGTTTTTATCAATGCTTTAAATACTGTTACATTTATCAGAATGTCGCAAATATGGTGGAAAAATAATTTCAATT
Source organism: Poecile atricapillus (assembly GCF_030490865.1). Classification (NCBI taxonomy): domain Eukaryota; kingdom Metazoa; phylum Chordata; class Aves; order Passeriformes; family Paridae; genus Poecile; species Poecile atricapillus. The sequence goes on along the minus strand of NC_081251.1, from coordinate 22,077,063 downwards.
ATTATAAATGGGATTTGTCTAAATTACTAACCTATGTTTCTTATTTCAGTGGTAGGACAATATTTTAAAGATACATATGATAAAATTGAAGTTATTTATATTTTTCTTTCCTTTCTTTTCAGCTGTATCTTGTGGCATTCCTGAGTCCCCTGGGAATGGTTCAGTTATAGGTAATGAATTCACTTTGGGCAGTAGATTGATATATGAATGTAATGAGGGCTTCAAGCTAGAATCTAGTCAACAAGCAACAGCAGTGTGTCAAGAAGATGGATTGTGGAGCAACAAAGGGAGGCCACCTGTTTGCAAATGTAAGTGGGCATGAATTTCCCAAGAATAGTTCCCCAGGACTTTCTCAGCACATTCTTCACTCCTGAGGTTTAGGTTCTACATATACATATGCCCTGAAGTGGCCATTCAGGAATGCGTCATCATTTAGCATGAAGTAAAGTAGAAGAGGCCTATAAATTTTTTTAATAAAAAAAACCCTTTTATCTTCTTCAAAACATCTGAATATAAATTGTTAGATAATTAAGTTTCCTGTATATTTTAGTATGAATAATATGCCCTTCACCATGGTGAGTTACAACCACCAATTAAAATTTCTTTTTTAATATAGATTTGAAAGTAATAAAAGCAAAAATTATTTCTAAAAATATTAGTGTAGATAATTAAGCTGAATAAGAATCCTTCAGTCTTCATTTCTGCCTCCTGTCAGGAGCAAGCCAATGTAGTGCAGACTCATCTACTACAAGGCATGGCCTCTCATTTGCATTGGGCAGCCACTGCATCTCTCTGTCCTGAATCAAAGCAATAATTAAGTGAGCCTGACTTCAACGTGACTTGAAATACTGATTAGGACATAATCTCAAAGTTAATAGTTTCTATAATACTATGTGTAAAAATTTTTAGAGTTAATTTAGAATCTTGATTAAATCAACAGCACATGTATGTGCCTTCCAGATTCTGAATTTGATAAGCACTTTAATTTCTCAAACAAGTAAAATTCAACTAATTTTTAAAGAAATAGGAAAATGAGTAAAATTAGTTAAATGAAGCAAATGCAAGAATTGTGAACTCATACATGATTGTGAAAGGGTTTTTATTTATTTGAATTACTTGATAGCAGTCATTAGAAAATATATTTGAAAGTTAGTTTGAGACAATTTCTAGGCATCCTTGACAGATGGTCATTTAACCTAATCTTGAGCACCTTCTTGAATATTCTCAGTAATTTACTTTCCCCTTTGCAGTTTTCCCTAATATTTATATAATCTGAAGCTGTTTTTCTGTAGTGTAAAGGCCTTGTTTCATTTTGTATCCACAGTGGGCAAATAGAAGTTTCTTTATACTTGTTTTATTCTGTGTTTATTCTCTTTATTAATGTGTTTGAAAACTGTTATTTTTTCAGTGTAGTGAGTTATCCTTGGTGAGCAGTCATATCTCACCCAGCTGTTCACTCCCTTTCCCTTTTCAACCAGATGGGAAAAAATAGGATGAAAAATCTCATGGGTCAAAATAGGGACAGAGAGAAAATTCAACTTGGAAAAAGTTAATTTAATGTATTGACAGTTAAGATAAGGTCAAATAAGTTTCAGAAAATAAAGGTTAAAAAACATCAAAACAATGCTTTCCTCCCTCTGTTCCCTGGGTCACCTTCATTCTGTTGGTTCTTCTTACTCCAGCCAGTGCTAGGGCATAAGAAATGGGAGTTGTGATCAGCTTATTAAAGGCTTTTCTCTGCTTCCCCTTCCTCCTTGCACTCTGCTCCAGCATATCTCTTCTTCATGAGCTACTGAACTTCAAGATAAAGTTGCTCTAGTGTGGATCCTCCATCAGCTTTTTCAAGAAATAATATTCACCTGCTCCAGTGGGGGCTGCATATGGATATCTGCTCTGGCATGGTCCTTTCCATTGGACTGCAGCAAAACACCAGCTCTAGTGTCTGGAACACCTCTGTCTTATGTGACCTTAGTATTCCCTCTTCTGTTTCTCACTCTTTTTGTTTCTGCCCTCTCTGCCTGTGCAGAGTTTTGCCCTTTCCTAAACATAGTTTCCCAGAGATGCTACCATGATGGCTGCAGAGCTCAGCTGTGCTCTACAGTGGATCCTTTGACTGTGCCCCACAGCCTCTCCTCACAAAGGCCACCCCTGGAGCTGCTCACTCACTCCTGCCAACACCTTGATTCCTGAATCCAGTGCACTCAGTCACCTTGTAGAGATAACTATCTTACTGTGATTCATTCTCACTCTTCCTTCCTACTTTTAGGACCAGTCATTCTCATTATTGTCCTCTGGACAATCTCCAATTGATCTTCACCTTTCCTGAAGGGCAGTGCCTAAAACTGTACACAGCAATTCCACAGAGTACATAAAGAGGATTATTCAAAACCAGCTGTGATCACACAGACATGAGCTGAATTCAGAGCCATGTACAGAGGGAAGGCAGTGCTCCAGTGAATTGAAGTGAGCTTCATTCTCAGAAAAAAATGACAGTGTACAAAGCACATAACTTGAATGATTAATCAACAAAAATGTCAGCAGATTTTTTTTTTTTTTTTTGAGGGAAGAAGCTGTATAAACTATCTGGGGATTAGATATGCTAAATTAATTACACTATATCTGCAGTGAAAAAACAAACAAGCAAACAAAAGCTTGTATTATTGAAATGGTCAAGCTTAACCAGACAAAGACTACCCTTTAAAACAAAACTTAATTATTAACATTTAGCACAACTTTGAACATTAAAAAATATGTTTAGTATTTATAATAAATTAACAAGTTTATAACACTCTTTCTTCCTTGTCTTCTCTTTTCTTTTTCTAAAAAATTATTGTTTGAAAAAAAAAAAATCCAATTACTTCTAAATCTAGGCATGCTAAATTAAAGTGCTAGTGATGTACCTGACAATTCAAAATCAATATTTTCAGAATGGATTGCTATTCAGAGGCAGGCATGCTTTACTCAAGATGTCTTTCTTGCAAAGTGCAGAAGAGCTTAGGCAATCTCCATACAACCTGTTTTATCCAGTATTGTTGCTATAAAGTTAGATGTATTTAATCTCCAGAAACAGAAGCATCTCTAACTTGATGGGAAGCAAACACAGCACAGAAAAATAAATGATAAATAAATAAATCTGGTTTTATTCCCATGTGTATTAAAATGAAGGTTGAAATCAGGGCAGTTTGCTTTGCAAAGCACCTCTGATAATATCATGCCTGAGGCAGATGTTTGAAATGCCTTTCTTTTCATTAAAAGTATTTACATCAGATTTGAAGCATGAAAAATATGATTTGTGATGGTCATAGAGCAAGACACAGATTGATCATGGATATTAGGCTATTGAATTTAATTACAGAAAATACAAGGCCACAGATATCTACTGAGTAAGCCTAACTGAATGACAAATACCTTCTGCATAGAGATTCCTAGAGCATGATGCAGGGAAAAGATTTCTCTATTGCTCTTCCATAGAATCAGAGAATAGTTTTGTTGGAAGGAAGATTATAAATCATCAACCCTCCCTGCCGTGGATAGGAATACCTTCCACTGGACCAGGTTGCTTACAACCTCATCTAACCTGTCTTTGAACACTTCCAGGAATCGGACAGTCCCAGCTTCTCTGGGAAACCTGTTCCAGTGCCTTACCACCCTCATGCTGAAGAATTTCTAATCTAAACTCACTCTCTTTAAATTTGAAACCATTACTCCTTTTTCTATCACTACATGCTCTTGTGAAAAGTCTCTATCTCTCTTGTAGCCCCCTTTAAGCACTGGAAGGCTTCTCTAAGGTCTCCCAGGAGCCTACTTTTCTCCAGGCTGAATGACACCATCTCCCTCAGCCTGTCATCATCAGAGGTGCTTTTGGCCTTCTCTGGATTCACTCCAACAAGTCCACATCTTTCTTTTGTTGGGGTCCCTAGAGTTGGACACAGTAATCCAGGTGGGGTCTCACAAGAGCAGCATAGAGGGGTAAAATCACTTCTCTCAACCTACTGGGTCATACTTCTTTCAATGTAGCCCAGAATACAGTTGGCAAGTGCACATTGCTGGCTCATGTCAAGCTTCTTATCAACCAACACCCAAAGTCCTTCTCCTCAGGGCTGCTCTCAGTTTATTCCGTGCCCAGCCTGTACTCGTGCTTCAGATTGCCCTGACCGATGGGTAGGACTCGGCCTTGTTGAACTTCACAAAGTTCACTTTTATCCATTGATTCTTCAAATCTATGTCTCTCTGGCCTTTGCTCTTACTGCTTTCCTTTTCAAAGAAGTATGTGGATGCATTACATAGAATGTTGAGTTTGGCTCATTGAACCATGAGATGGTTCATTCTTCTAACATTTTAATTGGCTGAGATATTCCCTGTAACTGCATAACTTTATAGCTCTTTTCCACTATTCCTTTAATACATTTATTCAAAGATTTAAATTAGGTCCTTGATTGGTTTATGCTAATTCATCTAACATCAAATCTTTTAAGGAACAGCTAATGGCACTTTTCCATAATCTTAATATTGCAGATTTCACTGCAGATGGTTTTTTTTGAAGGTGTGTGTGCTGAGCTGTAATGCTGATGAACCAGTGATGGTTCAGACATCTTTTTTTCCCTAGAAATTAATTGAAAAATAATTATAAATTTTGTAATTTATTAGTTTATTAGTTAGCCTTTTTCATAATTTTCAATATGTTTGGAAAATATCTAATATAGAACTTAGAATTATAAGTAGTTCTGGAATAAAACATTAGTTGTAGTATAAATGCAAAACCAAATTTGCTAAGATAAACAGGCAAAAATTCACCATCAACTCATCGTAAATATTGTGCTGGTGATTTTTATTTGCTAAGACATTCAGAACATCATACTCATTTTCTTTAACAAATCCTAAGGTCAGTAAGTATTTTTTTTTTTAAGTATTTGTTTGGTATGTAACATGGAGTACGTATTCAATGAACTGCAGTAAAGCAGTTAATAAATTTAGCAATTTTAAATTAGTCAAGATACATTAGACTGATGACAGATCGGCTTGATATAGCTGGCTGGATTGACAGACTGATGCTGAATACCACATGATCCTTTTGTTTGTCTGTTTTGAGGTTTTGAAGCCTTTTCTACTTGAATATATTAGCCAACACAAACAGATTAATTTTTTTCCTTTCCGTCAGCATACTGAGACTATCAACTTGCTCAAGTGATCCTATTTTGTTCTTAGGTCTTTGTTCATAGATTCTGTGTTGTATAGGATTACTTGGTTTCCTACTATCCTCTAATTTTACTAAATTTAAACCACACAAGTATCTCAGATATAATGCATCACTTCATCTTAATGTTGGTCTTATTTTTAAGCTAATAGTGAAGTTATTCAAAAGGTTATATTTAAAAAATATAGGTCACATTACTGCATTAAGTTCACCAAACAGTAAGGCTAAAATGCCCTTTCCACTTTTTTGTGGTTGGTAATTACCAGCTGAAGAATGGCAATCGAGTATCATGTGCACCTTGAAAATAATAGCAACTACTGCTAAATAACAAGTTCCTGTAATTGAGATATTTTACTATCATGAACATTGTACTTTTTTTTTTTTTAAAAAAAAGATAATTGCACTCAGAGTCACAATATTCAAGATACTCTTGAAGAGCAACCTTCAGATGTTTTTCAACACTTCCTAGAATAAGATTTTCCATGATTATTTTTCAATTTTGATATTTAGAGCAGTAGAGGAATAAAATTTTTCACTGAAGTGGGAATGATAGTCCTGAGGTTTCCAGCGTCTTCCTTCTTGCCCTTCGTGAAAACTGGGACAGTGCTCTCCAGCTTCCAGTCAGCTGGGACCTCTCCAGATTTCAAAAAAATGCTCAAAAATCATTGAGAGAGGTTTTTCAATAACATCACTGAGCTCTTTGAGGATTCTTGGATTAATTCCATCAGACCCCATAGATGTGTAAGGATCCAACTGGATCAGCAGTTCCCACACAATTTCAGGGTTGACTAGGAGTTGGTCATTCTCGCAGTCATGATCCTCCAGTTCAGGGCTCTGAGACCACCTTGGTGCATCATCCTTGTTGAAGACAATGCAATAAGCACCTCTGCCTTGTCCATGTCCCTGTTTGTGAGGTGACCATCCTCATCCTGTGATTAATAATCCTCGATGTTATTTCTATATTGACTTTTGCCATTAATATATTTGAAAGAAATATGTAAGTTTATTGTCCATGATATTTTTTGCCAGCTTCAACTCCAGCTGAGTTTTGACTGGATGAATTTTCTCACTATAGTGGCAAGCAACATCTCTATCTTCTTCCATGACACTTTTATCTTGCTTCTACAGGGAATGCACCTTCCTTTTTTGCCTTATTTCCAAGAGGAGATCCCTGTTCAGCCAAGCTGGCCTTTTGCCTCACCTGCTTGACACACCTGCTTGACTCACCTGCTTGACTTCTGACATTCCTGTGCCCTTAGGGAGACTATTTTAAAGGTGACAAGCACTAATGGATCAAAACACCTGCAAAAATATTTTTCATGGGGATTTTACTTACCAGTTCCCTGAGAAGTTTGTAATCTACTCTCATTCAAGAGCTGAGGTTGTGCTGACACTTTTTCCTTCTGTCAACAGAAATTTTAAACTCAGTAGCTTTATGGTCACTGAGGCCAAGATGGCCACCAGTCTCCTGATGGGTTCCAGATCCTCCCTGTTGATAAGCAGTAGATCAAGGAGTGCACCTTTCTGAGCCATCTCCATTTTGATCTGTTCCATAAACTTATCATCCAGGATTTTAGTAATCTTCTGGTCTGGGTTGTAGCAGCTGTGTGGTTCTCCCAGGTAATTTCTGGCAAATTGAAGTCCCTCATAAGGACAAGAGCCGTTGACTTGGAAGCGTGTCCCTTAGTTGCTCAAAGAATAATTCGTTGGCATCATCTTCCTAGCTGTAGGTCTACAGTAGGCTCCCACAATAACATTCACATGATTTGTTAGGCCCTTTATTCTTATCCAGAAACTCTCAACTGAGCCATTGCTGAGAACTCCTTCAATTGTACCCCTTCTACTACGTTGGTGCCACCCCCTCACCACCTTTTGCCTTTTGCCTTTTCTGCCCTGCCTATCCCTCCTAAAGAGGCTGTGACCATCCAAGAGGGCACTCCAGTCACAGGACTCATCCCACTGGGTTTAGCTTAGGCCAATGATATCAGACTGGGTCTGGGGCAAAGCTTTGAGCTCATTTTGCTTTACTTACACTGTGTGCATGTGTAGAAACATTTTAAGTGTGATACTTTGTAGCCAGCACCTTGTGAAGAAGATTGAGAGATTAGTGTTCTTTTCCCCAAATTTTGGCACACCATACCATCACTCATCACTGCCAAGACTGGTATTTTCCCTTTCCCCCTTCCAAACCACTTTAAAGCTCTTTCAGTGAGCCCCACCAGCTCCTGTGCTAGAGATATTTTTCCCCTCTGAGAAAGGTACATCCTGTCAGGTGTCTGTAGACCAGGTATTAAGTAGATCATCCCATGGTCAACAAAACCCAAATTTTTCCACCCACACCAGCCTCCAAGCTACATATTGATCTGATAGATCTTCCTGTTTTAGCTTTTTTTTTTTTTTTTTTTTTTTTTTATGGTAGTAGTATTATCTCATTAAGAATTCACTGCTTTTGAGTATATTCAGAATTATAAATATAGGGAGATTATCATGTCATTAAAATAGATAATCATGATTTCAAATTATAATTATGCTTTCTGACATGTATTTTATGTAAATAAATATTATACATACATTTTTGTATAAAAATGCCTGGAGGAGTAAGAGAACATCTTCACATCTGCAAGAAGTTGAGATAATCCCTTACAAAGTTTCATGTATGTAAATGAGAATTTAAATAGTGCCCAGACCATAATTTCCAAGAGACTGACCATAAGAGGCAAGTTGATGCACTCATTCACAAACCATGTGCACAAAATCAAGCACCTTATAATAGTTACTGTTTTGTTTCTTGAAGGATGAGGAATTTAATAAATCAAAATCAGTCCCTGTAAAATTAAAGTTTTTCAAGCAGCAGGTTTAGTTGATTACATAAACACAGCCAGAAGTATATTATGTATTGAAGAATATCTTGAATTAGAAATTGCACATTTGTGCATTAGAATCTGATAGTTGTTTATAAAGTATGCTTGCAAATCAATGTGTATCTATAGATAAAGAAAGAATAAATTGCATACTGACCTCAGGATGTAGAGGTAACATCCATGCAGCTTATTTACATATTTTGAAGTAGCTGAGCCTGTCTTGAGATGTCCTATGGTTAAGACTAAAATTTTTGCTATTGGACTAAATAAGAAACTTGCTTTCATATTTGAAAGAACCAATAAAACTGTTGTTTGGAAGGAGGAGTGAAAAGAGTTGATACGCATTAAGTTCCTATTTTGAATATGTTTTGTTTTTGGAAAGACTTATATGTTTTTCAGTAAAAGTTGTTAAGTAGAGTGCTTCAATATGCACATTTTATTTAACCACAAGTGTGGAAAAATGTTTCTTTGTTTATAGTTCATAATTTTTCCATAGCTATGAAACATAGTTTAGTATCAACACCAAAATAAATTAAATTATTAAGTAGGAAGTCCTCTATTTAGCTGGGACACCGAACTCCAGTAGTCAAAATATAGTTTTAAAAGCTAAAGTGGAGACCACTTAAGTTTCAAACTGATTGTACACTGGCAATCCTTCCTAAGATATACCAAAGAAATCTAAGAAAATATTCTATAATTTCAACTCAATATAACATTATAATCTTTCATTTGGAAGTTCTTCAAATTATTTCTCATTTGTTAATACTTACACATCTTCATAAACATGCTGTGTTTAGTTCCAATTTTTCTGGATGCCAAAATTTTCCATGGGTAAGATAACTATTGAAAAAGGTAGATGTATAATTATAGAATTAACATCTAAATGTTAATGCTTAATTTTTACGGGAATTTTGATTCTATCACTTCCCCTTTAGTTCAATGATTTCCTGAACTAGTGTCTTCCATCACACATTCATACTTGTGATAAAAACTCTTTATACTTCTCAGACAGTGTGATGTCTATAGAGAATGTATTTATTTATGTATTTATTTTGCCAGATTGTTAGTCTTTTTCCTGGTGTAATGGTATGAATTTATTGTAGCATAAATGAGAACCAGACTCTTCTTTTTATTTCTTCATTTGGGATTTTTACACACTTCCTCTTAATGTTTTTGTCTTCCACTGAGCAATATATAAAGAAACTAAATTTCTGCTACTTCTTGTTTTTTGTTGGTGGTTGATTTTCCTTGGAAACTACAGCTTTTTTCAGCTATTTCTGGGGTAGTAGCTTTTTCTAAATTATTCAGTTCATGAATCTCACTTAGTGACATAAACAGTCAGTAATTCATACTGACTTTTTCTATAGCAGGGAAATTGTGAATAGCATGGTAAAAGATAACAAATGTAACTATTTAAAATAGTCATAAATATTTTCATAATGCTAGTCTAGAGTCATAGGTACATTAAGATAGAAATCATGTCAATATCATAAATACTGTAAGCGTTCTGTGGACTTAAATTGCAGAGCATCAAATTGAAACGGAAAAAAAACCATATACTATACTTCTTGTCTACTACTATCAGTAACTGCATTCTCTTACAAAATATGAAGTACTAAAAACAAAAGAACTGAAATAACTCCAAAAATCTTCCAAAGTATCATCAGGTTTTTTAAAGTTTTCTAAACTGGAATTAATTAATTTTCCTGTACACCCACAATATATGGTTTTATAGTAATTAGCATTTCAATGTGTGCTAGCAGCTTTTATAGCAACCTGTTTTAAGAGCTTCAAGCTTTGCAAACATTACATAGCAATATTTGCTTTCCCTTTTACATCCACCATATTCTGTGATGTATTTTGTCTCTGAAGTCTTTGAATAAATCTCATTAGAGAGCATAACTGTATGTCATTGTTCCACTACATCCACTAAGTGAAAATATACTACAAACTCCAGTTCAATTTGTAATACTCACTGTACGAGAATTATTTTTCTTAGAGCTTGTCTTTCCAAAATGACTATGGTATTCTAAGTCTTAGATTGTGAAACATCTGGCAGTAAGGCATGGCATATACCTATAAAGAAATTTAGGGGCAGAATGCTAATATGTACATGTCCTTTCTTCACAGCTGTAACCTGCCCAAGCATAGAGACTCTTCTGTCAGAACATGTTGTCTGGAGACTGATTTCTGGGTCACTGAATGAGTATGGAGCTCAAGTCATGCTCAGCTGCAGTCCTGGATATTATTTATTGGGTCAAAGACTCATACATTGCAGGACTAATGGAACCTGGAGTGTAGGAAATGAAAAGCCAACTTGTAAGGGTAAGGAACATACTTGTTTATGGGATATCCTATGCTTTTTAATACAAATATTTTCTTTTATAAATAAAGACTTTAATAAACTATATTGCTCTCACATTCCAATAAGTAAGAAAGTGTGAAATTTTCATTAACTTTAAATTAATTTATTCCAACCCCTTGTTGGGGTTGTTGTTAAGTACAATGTTTCATACCAGAGCCTGAAGTAGCATCAAGAAATCAATCTGCATTTATTCTACTAGGTGGTGCAAAAGTATTTGAAAAATACTAGGAGAGAATGTTATTACTTTAGAAGATTCCAGATTAGAAGATGATATTGCTTTGACCTCTTGGATGAAGCATTAAAACTGTACTGTTGAAGAAACATTCATATGATCTTTTATAGGGTCTTCATACAAAAATGCTGTAAATTACATCAATCCTAACTTTGGATGTTTGAAGTGTTAGAGAACTTTGGCAATCTCAGTGGAATTACAGAGATTTCAAGGGTTACAGTACCAAAGTCTTAACAAATTTCTTACCAAATTTCATTTTTTCTTTTACAATGTTATTTTTTGAAATTATGTTAACTGCAATTGTGTCCCTTTCTGTTTGAGCACATAGACTAAAAAATGTAGTTTTGATATGCTGACTAATACGCAGCTACTGTTCAGCTGCTGACAAGTCTTTGAAAAGGTAGTTCTTGCCTGTCCTCTACAATTACAGAAATTTTATGTGAGTAAAAAATGAGGTGATCCACATCAGATGCAGTTAACCAAGAGTATTAGATAGAGAAACACAGGGAGTTTCTGATTGAAGAGATATTGATTAATTTGTAAGAAAGGTACATTATTTTCCCCTCTGCTAGAGGACTGATTAGGATTTAATTATAGCAAACTTCGTCCCCCAAGAGATATTCAGCAATATTCCCCTTGGAGATGGATCATTAAGATCCAGAAACACACTGTAGAGTATTTTTGTGGAGTCTACAGTTTAATTTCTCTGTGTCACTCACATGCTAAGGACAGATTTTTTTACACATATATATATATATATATATATTCTAGTTATTTTTCTGAAGCAGTAGGAAAGCTTATTCAAACACTGATGATAAGGAATTTAGAGTATATTTATCAATGTCTAATTGTTCACAGTATCTCTAAAGGAACTGCAAAACTTCAAATTAGAGGTCATTCTGGATTAAGGGAAATCTAATCAGTAAGGTTTTTTTAAAAAAGTATGCTGAACAGATGCCTAAAAATACCGATATAGCTCATTATTAATGTATTTTATGTATTTTAAGGTGTAATATCTGTAATTAGAGCAAATAAAGCATTTGTAATAGGTTTAGAGCAGTTCATTTTATTGAGTCAATCTCTTCAAATGGAGTTTGATTTATTTTTTAACTTAAATGTAATTAATAGCACTAAAACTAGAAATTATATTATTAGGCTAATCCACAAATTACATTAATGTGACTTGATCATAGACAAAATGAGTCTTACCCATCTCTGGGCATATTATGAACATAAGAAACTGTGATCATATATTTTCTGATTATGACTTAGTTCAGTAATCAGTAGCTGGTACTTGATTTTATCCAAATTCTAACCAATTCCATGTTGTTTTCCATAGTGAATGTTTTAAAATATATGAGTGGGGCCTTGGGATTTCAAATAGGAAGCTGTGATGAAGATGTTATTGAAAGTAAACATATGATTTATACTAATATGCAAATACAGTTGAAGCTCTTGAAGACATTGCTCTGCATCTTAAATTGCAATATTATTGGTATACTCTTGTAGAAACAAAATAAATTACGGAATGGCTTTGATTAAATTAGTTTGATACATTCTTGAAAGATAATTTTTCATATGGTGTGCAATATCTGCGAGTCGCAGCTGATGCTACAGAAAGTTTCTGTGAAAATTGGTCAAATCTAGTCTTCAGCAAAACCAGATGATTTATTGTTTTAGCAAGCAGAGTATCATATATCATGTATACTATATGCTAACAAATAGTAGTGGGAAATAAGAAAAAAGTTCATAACAATTCAGAGTACTAAATGTTAAAAAGATTTGTAATACCTTTAAACTGACACAACACTGAAGATTACCAGGGGAAGTATATTTGAGGAGTAGCCATGGATATGTACATATGGAATGTAACCACAACCTTCTCAGGAATTCATGCAATTATCTTGTTTCAGAACTAGAAATATGGATTGGCTGCTGTCAAGATATGCAGGTATCCCAAAGAATTTTTAGATTTAGAACATCTGTTGCTAAATCAAGTATAATTTTAAGCCCTTTCTATGGAATACAAATCTTGTATTTATTCCTATTAGGTTTACTTTTGAAGAATATATGGGCTGATGTATTGTCTTCCAGTCAAAAAAATTATGAAAAGCATTTTCATATTTCAGAATGTTCTGTTCCTTTTTTTTTTTTCCTAGTTATCTCCTGTGGTGGTCTTCCATCTCCACCAAATGGAAATAAGATTGGAACCTTAACAGTGTATGGAGCTACAGCAATATTCACTTGTAACACGGGATACACATTGGTTGGTTCTCATGTGAGAGAGTGCTTGGCAAATGGTCTCTGGAGCGGTACTGAAACACAATGCCTAGGTAAAACCCCCACATTTCTGTTCTTTGTTTTATTTTGTTTTTTCTTAAACAGTATCAAGAACTGGAATTTGGCTCTTATCATGCAACTTTTTTGCATCAATGAAAAATAAAGGTACCTTAAATATGAAAATATTGTGTACTGAATATAATTTTGTGCTATTCTACTAGCATATATCTTTTAATTAGAAATTAAATTATTTTTTATGTTGTTGTAATGATTTTCAAACCAGTATAATTTTTAAGTGACTCAAATAATCACCCACATTCACAGCACTTTTCTTTGTGGAGCTGTGTGTGGAGCATTTGGAGCTTCAAGATAATCTTCAATTAGGACTATTCCTGATGCATTCCAATGACAATTGAGCATTCAGCATATTGACCATTTGATCAGGGGAAGCAGACAAAAGGCAGTCAAAAGTGAAGCAAAACCAATACTCTTTTAAATCACTCTTTCAAACCCTGAGATTTATATAGCTTGGACATTAATTCTCACCCCAACTCTTGCTCTCTTCAGATCCACTCATGTTGGTTCACACTCCTAAAACAGATAGAAGAAAAAGGTTCTTTTTGTAACATTTGATGCTCAGCAGTGGATTTATTCTTGGTTGTGAACTGGATATCCATTTCTGGAATCTGTTATTTGCTTTGTCTGCCCTCATTTTGCAGATTTTTCTCCTTGCCTTATATTTGGATGTACTCAGTTGCTCTCAGGAAAGGAGGAATTCTGCTTTCTATTTCCAAGCTCAACTTCACGTAAAAAACATCTTTCTTCTCTGCTGCTTCACTATGTCATTTTAGCAGAACACATAGTATTCCATGTTTATCTTTATATTCAAATGTGCATAGGAATGTCGAAGCACCTCTCCTGGGTGGTGGGTCTTTTACAGTGGATCTGTTGCAACTCTGTGGATCATGTGCAGTCCCTGGTTGAAGGCCTCAGAAATGAGTCTGTGGGCTATGGCCTCCCTGTGCTGGACCCAGACAGAGCTGATTTTTAGCACAGCTGCTGAGTTGGCTTTCCTTGTGGGTACATTCTTCTCCCCAGGAATTCTTGTTTACTTCTTCATTCTTTACTTTCATTCTTGTTTACTTCTTAGACCCAAGATAATTGGGCAATAGAGCCACCTTTATCTTATCTCAAGCTTTTGTCAGGTGGCCTAATTTTATGTCCAGATTTCCAGGAATTCACAGAGACTTATTCAGTGTTGGGGGGTAGGTTTGGTGACCACACATCAGCAGTGGCTTCTTTATACAGCTTGCCATAGTAGGCAAAGTCCTACAGTGATCTTAGCAATGCTTGAGCTATTAACTGTTAATACCTCAATTTCTCACAGATACTAGGCTGCAGCAGAAAGAAAAATAAAGACAGAATATTATCAGAAAAAAATATATGGCACAGAATCATGTAATTCAGATCAGAATTAAGACTTACAACCTTTCATTATGTACTCCTGATTGACTCCTTCATTTTGCAACAGGAATGTTTGTAGTTCAATTTTTTGGAATATAGTTTTATACTATGTTGTCTCTTAAGACAGAGTGGTCAAAAGTAGTGACAGTTGTCTCACAGAACTAACCTAACTTCTAAATGTCAGTTCATTATTAGTTGCTTCCCAGCAAGATGCAGTTTTTACTGGCAAATTTTATGAAAATGAAGAACACTTCTCTGTCTTGATATATTTGCACACTTTATTGTTCAATTTGAAATAAGCTGTATTAAGATATTTTGATGAAGGAAATAAGCATAGGCTAGCGTAAGCATAGGACATAGGCATAAGCACAGTATACTAATTGTTACTTCTTTTGATATTTAGAGCAGTAAAGAAGTAAAATAATTTTTTTTTTACCTAGGAAAAAATTGCACTGCTGTGCTGCTTAGGGGAATGCTATTATTTTTTCACGTGTAAGTTCATCAGTTCCACAGTGGAATTGTATGGAAGGTTTGTATCTAAAGACACATCAGCCATCTATTGGTGTCAGGTTATCCCTGGACTGAGGCTGACTGACATCTAAATATGTTGGAACTGCAACTGTGAAGATCCAACAACCCAAAACTTTTATATGTAAGAGTTTTCCACAGCCCTTTCTTCCGTTCCAAACATGCAAATGCTATTGCAAAAATAGAGTTATTATCCCTGTAGGTTTTTCCAGTGTCTTACACCACTCGTTGCCAGGGTATTGCCTGACACCTGCATGTAATGATTCAAGCATAAAGATATGTATTAGTATCCATTCATTTTGAATAACCTGAAGTACCATTTTGTAAACTGACCAATAATAACAGTATTTAGTGCTTATGTACTACTTTTCTTTTTTGAAAAGCTATATGTAGGATAATTTGGCTGCCAACATATGCAAACTAAACAATACACAAGTCTCAATGGATTGTTTGAATTATAAATCATTCTTGCCCATGAAAGGCTGGAAAATAGGTTTTTTTCTTCTATTCTTACTATTGAGAAATAATGTTTACACTGAATATTCCAGAAGACTAACTGTCTCTGGTAGTCATGAGTTTAGATTGAAATAGCATAGAGATGGAGGAGAATTTTCAGTACAGGACTAACATATAGAGGTATATATATGTGTGTGTGTGTATATATATGCAGCTTGAATTTAATTTATATTGAGTCATTCTTTTCTTCTCCAGTAGTAATTTGGTGGATTTTGTCTAATTCAGTTTTTTACATATCCCTATTGAAATTGATATCAATTACTATTATCTCCTTATAGCTAATAACTTTTTTTTTCCCACCTGACTATCTGCATTCTGAATTTTAAATTATTTTTACAGATCTGTTCCCACTTGTAAAGAAAACAAGTTCTCTTGCAGGAACTATTACTGTAGTAAAAGCATTGCTTGCTTTATGAGACTTCCCTATTCTTTTTCTAAAGCTTAGATGGACTTTAGTTCTTATTTGATTGATTTCATTGTTGAATTAACCCCTATGCTCAGAACTGTTAAATGCATGGGTTAATCACTACTTAGTCTTTGCTATTTCAAAGTCAGACAGGCTCTATAGTGCTAAAACTATTATACAGCTTTGAGTCTGAAAGTCTAAATATGAGTTACCCCATGCATGCTGCAGAAAAAAATACATACTTAGGCTACTAAGCCCCTTCCTGTCCTTCTTACACTCTTTCACATAAGGTCTATTATTACCATGTTCATCAGACATTTAATTTAGATGCAATTAAGGATATGATACAAGGTAAATGGAACTATGTAAGCTCTTCCAAAGAGCAATTCAGGAAAGGTAAATTCTTAAATTTTAAAGTTAGATTATGTGAATACTGCTAGTTGAATTTTCCTAAATTTCAAGGACAAAATGCCCCGAATTTGTTTCAGAGGTGCCCTTAAGACTTACCTGAAACCTGTGAAAATCAGAAGGCAAGCATCCAGGGAGCTCTGAATGAGCTTTTCCATTTCAAAGGAATTATAATGAGTTAGAGATGTTTTTTTATCTACACTGTACCTACATGAATATAATTCAAGACAGCTATAGATGAAAATAGATATCACTTTATGGTACCCACTGATATGTGTAGAATTAATTTATGATTTCAGGTTACATGAGTACACTAATTTCTGTATCTTAGGAAAGGGTTTGTCAATTCCTTATTTGTCTCCAAAGAAAGCTAAAATCAAGGGCTTAAGTGAATGAGTCTAAGGCTCAATATAAGACTAAGTCTTCAGTTTGTTAGAATTACCTGTATTTTTTTATTAGTTATGCAAACATAAATATGAATTGTTGGTCAAGTTTTCTTTCAATTTCACTCACTCCCACCATTGATAATATGTCTCTTTCCCTTTGTTCCTTCCAAGAATATTTGCAACTATAAGTCACAAAACCTATGTGTTTTTATAAATTATTTGTGTGTATGGTTGACCATAGGTTCATATAGGACATAGGGCAAATTGGAAGCATTTAAATTTGCCAAAGTCCATTTACAAAATCAGTGGCACTTAATTATGGATCAGTGTGTTTTCCTGAAAAGATATTTCTCCCTTTGTTTTTTCACCTTTCAGGTGCTAAACTACACATAAACAAGTACAGGACATACTTAAAATCTAAACTTAAATATAATCTACTCCATCCCATCTTTTAATTTTATGATATATATAATGCATTAAATTTATCAGTATGAAAATATGCTACTGCGGACTGTGGTTATGTAAAATCTAATCCTAATTGATATCTAATCCTTTAATTGATAATTTGTAGATAAATTGAAGTATAATACTATGATATTGGCTTATATTTGAAATTCTTGTTAAAATAAAATAGAATTATTTGTATTTTGCTTTCCAGGTGATGTAGTATAAAACTTCTAGACCAACCTTGATCCAAATGAACAATTTTCTAAATTCTTGAGGGCATATTTTACTAAAAAAATCCCCTTGCAGCCTTCTTAATTTCCTTTAATTTTAGTTGATGAGAAAATTACATACATTTTGTGTCATTGCAGTTTTCTTTCAGTCCTTGATATGTTGGAATAGTTAATTTAAATGAGTCAAAATTCACTGAAAAATAATTAAATACTGTAGGTGGAATGATTTGTAAATGAAATGACTCACGTAATAAGTCCAGTTAGTTGTTAAATCCCCATTTAAGAGAAAGTACATGATATTTTTCTTTATGCCAGGTGGCACATTTCATCTATCTTTCATCTTGAAATTCCCTGTGGTCCTGTGTTTGTCTTCTGTGCAGCTACTGCTTTTCAATTCTTCACTATTAAGATCTAGAAAATGAAAAAAAATAAACTAATGTATTCCTTTCTATTTCATCTCACTCCCTTGAAAAAAAATAGGGAGAAAATATTAGGAACTTATTTCCAGGCACAGGGAAAATAAGAAGCTAATTGGGAACAGGCAGGATGGAAGAATCAAAAGCAAAACTTGATAATTTTACTGCCTTTTCCAGTGACTGTCTCACGAGATGTAGATTTCAGCAGTAGATTGCTTTCAGTTCGTGGCATAGCAAAACTTTTGAAACAGTGTCCCCCTGTATCCTTGTAGCCAAATTGAGAAGACAGGGACTAGATGGGGGGACTGCAAAATAGATAGAAATTAATTGAGCCAGCAAACTCTAAGGGTATTGTTTCTTGATTTGAAGTGTGACTAAGAGCCAGTAGATACTAAGGATGAATACAAAGGCCAATACCATCCAGCCTCTGTCGGTAACTTGGATAACAAACCGGGATGCAGATGCAGCAAGTTTGAGGTGGCGTGAAATGATGGGAGAGCAACTGATGTGTGGATTGTAGTACTGCTAGACAGAGGGACCTTTAGAATCTGGAGGAATAGGCCAACTGGAAGCTCATGAACTTCAGGAAAGACAAATGCAGAATAATGCCATTTTGAGTACTCTTGGAACAGACTGGGTAAAAACAAGTTTTACAGAAAGCACCCAGGTGACTTAGTGGAGAGGCTGGCTGAAAGTTAAAAGTGTGGCCTTGCAGTAAAAATATCACAGACTGGAGTGTATGAGCACCAGTGTAGTCAGCAGGTCATGGTTATTATTTCCTCTTCAGCACTCATGTGGAAAATTGTGTGTAGTTTTTGTGTCCTCCTCTATACAAGAGAGATATTACAAAATGAAGCAAGTTCAGGGTAAGGACCCATTAAGGGGCCAGGGTCTGGAGTATCTTTTGAAGGAGAGGCTGAGTGAAGCTGGAGGACAGAGAAGGGTAAAAGGGATCATATTGCTAATTGGGATGGAGAACAATAAGATAAATTATTCCACGACACCTTTCAAGGAGAAAAATATACTTTCAATGTCCTCAGTTGCCATATTCTCTGTTGTAAGGGGAACAGTAGCTGTATAACTAGTGAAAAGCTTGCATTCATACTTCTTCAAATTTGCAGAATATTACCACAATGTCTTTTTAGAGGCATCAGCAATCCTACAATTGGGATTTTATAATAATCCTGTGTGTATGAAAAACCTAATCAAGTGGTGTATGTTTTATCCTTCTAGTGTTTTAGAGGAGCCGTTAGATGTGAATGAAATATAATGTCTAGCATAATAAAGGGGCTTTATTAGAAAGGAGATTGAATCTCGAAGAAAAGTTGCAAACAAGTTGCTGTTGATAGATACAGCCTGTGTGCAAGAGAAGCAACCATGCACACAACCCATTGTAGCTGCAGTCTTGAGCCTTAGGTCCCAGTCCTCACCTCTCAAAATCTGAGGGTTTAACACAGTTTCAGATGAAATTACTGCAGCTGTAATTAATCAATGTCACCACAAAAAAAAACCCCTTTTTTCTGCTCCTTAATCCATAAAGAGAAATAGTTTTTTGCTCAGCAACTCTGTTTTCAAGCAGAATGAAGAATCCAGAATTAATTAAATCATTACTTGGCTTCCTCACTGCCAAGACTGCTATTATCCTGGAATAATGGATTCTGTAATGTTTTAACAGCAGCTGAAATAAGAAGGAAACAGTGCTGGCAGACATTCCTTCCTGTTCATACCTTCTATCTGGAAAATGATTATACATTCATATTCATTTCAAAATTCTAGTAAGCTCTTCTTTATATTGCTTTGCAACTTGGTCAGTACTAACAAAAATACCCTACTTCTACTTTTTATACCCTACTTTCCACATTTTCATTTCGGTGATGTGCCTTAGTAAGGTTGCCTTTTTTGTCACAGAAGTGTAGCCTTTAACTCTCAAACCCTTCCTATTATTTCATAATAAATTTCTCGTTTCTCTATTTCGTGATTTTCTTTTTCAAAGAAAATGAAATACCATCTGTAGGTTTTATACCTGAGAAATTGTTCTGCACAGTGCAGAAGTTGACTCTAAATGTATTGCTTATTGAAGGGAAAGTTGAAATTTTGGTTTTTTACTTGTAAATTTTGGCGAGTCTTTTCAAAACACGCATTTTTGATGGGTTATCCTTTTATTGTAGCTGGTCACTGTGGCTCTCCAGACCCAGTTGTAAATGGTCATATTAGTGGAGATGGTTTCAGTTATCGCGACACCGTAGTCTACCAGTGTAATCCTGGCTTTCGACTTGTTGGTACATCCGTCAGAATTTGCCTACAAGACCACAAGTGGTCTGGACAAACTCCTGTTTGTGTCCGTAAGTACAATTATTTTTCACTGAATTGTTGCCAGTATATTAACAGCGGATTGGATGATCAAAAGTATTTGGGCTCAGGTCAGAAATTTATTGAACCTATTGTCAATTACAGGGGTTGTTATGATCCAGTTTCTAACCTGGTATTGACTTGTTAATATTTTCAGTAACTCCTGGTTTCTGTTGTTTCAGAAACAAGATATCAAAGACACTGAAGGGGTTTGAATAGCAGGCTGCAAATGTCTAACTTAATTTATCACTTTCTCTTTGTCCAGGCATAGTTGTTATGGCAAGTATGGGCTTGCTGAGCCTCTCCCCTATTTTTTCACTGATAGTAAAAAATTTCTTTGTATGTTTTCATTGCTTGGAGGACAATGGTGGACTAGTGTTCATCTGTGCAGTTCTAATGGTAACTACCTCTTTCTGCAAATTGCCCTCAAATTGATTTACCAAAGCAAGGCGTGGCATAGGATTATATATTATATATATATTAAATATTATATATTTTCTATAGCCTTTAATATTTTCTTAATTCACCTGGTTTTGAAAATCCCATAATTAAATGCTACAATTGCAGAGTCTTTCCTTCTCTGTGGGGCGGATTATCTGACATTCTCTGAACCATCATCCATTTAATCAGTCAAGTCCAATTTATCTAGTTTTTTATTTTGCTGCTTTATTATGCAGTTGATTTTATTTCCTTTTCATATCAGTTTTATTGAAGAGCCCCATTTTATACATATTTTTTGTGATTTTTAATGGAGAATTTATATCAACTATTTCAGTGTTGCATTTTTTAAGATGTCTGCAATACAGACAGAAGTCTTGTATACACGGAAAGTTATTGTTTCTGTTCAGAGTTACATTTTCTGTTCAATACAATTTCTGTTCAATTCATATTAGATTTCTAAGTGTTCAGTAGTTTCTTTCTTAGGAGAAAATGACAATGTTTACATGTATACAGTGGCAGGAAATATCTGCCAAGTGTCATCGTCCTTTTAAAATCCTATTTATGTCTTCAAATGATTTATATTCTTCAAAGGATAAACATCACAACTAGCATTGTTATAATTAGTGCATTCATTTGACTGTGCAGTGAATAAAATCCTTTCCAAAGAAAGGGGAAAAGCTGGGGGAGGCACGGGAGGGGAAGGAGGCTGCTTCTTCCTAAATGTATGTTATCCTTACTGTTATGAGAAGAACTGGCATCAGTTACTGTTATTAGAGTTTGCCTAATGCTTTCCATTACGATATAGTTTTCTTTTGTTTAGAACTCTGCCAGACTAAAAAGCCATGCAAGATGATTTGGTTTATGTCAGCATCCAAACTTCAGGGTATTTTTTTGCTTTGATTAATTTATTTAAGAAATTCCCATACAAATGAGACTCTTATTTCTGAGATGTAAAGTGAAAACATACTGTTCACCAATGCTATAAATGTGTTCTACTGAAATATTCTTCTGTGTGAGCATTGTGGAGCCAGAACTAGTAATATGGCTGTGGTGGGTTGACCTTGGTTGGATGCCAGGTGGCAACTGAGCTACTCTCACTCCCCTCCTCAGAAAGGCAGGGGAAGGAAATAAGATGACAGCTTACTAAAACAAAAGGAAATGGTTGCACATGCAAGCAAAGAAAATAAAGATTTTTATTTTCTGCTTCCCCTGGACAAGCAATGTCTGGCCACTTCCCAGGAAAGAAGGCTTCTGCATGTGTACTGGTAGCTCCAAAGCATACATGTAAATAATGGATGATGCCTCCCCTCCTTCCCTGCTTCCACCCTGCCTTGCCCCTTCCTCCTCCTTCCTCTTAGCTCTTATATCTGAGTAAACATCATATGGTATGGGACATCCCTTTGGTCAGCTGCCCTGGTCATATCCCCTTGCAAGGTCACAAGCACTCCCAGCCTGCTGGTGAGAAGTAGGAATGTTGGGGAGACAGCAGGGGTGCTGCGCAGTGCTGCTCCGCAGTAGCAAAACACTGGGGTGTTATCAACATCTTCCTAGGTAACCATACAAAGCACAGCACTATAAGATATCCATCTCAGGTAGATCCAATACTATGGCAGAGATATTGCAAAGCTATTAGGGGCTGTGCCCCTGAAATTGCCCCAAATTTGTCTTTATTTTGTGAGATTTTTACAGAAGATCACGTCTTTTTATATTTTTAATTTACTTTGAAGGGTTTTTTAGATTTGTGAAGTACCAGGCATTGTAATCTTAAAAAATAATACGTAAGGAAGCACTTGTAGTTCTCCACCCAGGACTACTTAAGATTCTTAGTTTCATATAAAAGTCAGCCTCCTTCATCTTGCAAAATTTGTCACACACAGGTCATTCCCAATCTCTTTACTGGATAACCAGTTGAGTCACACTTTGGCCAAGTATTTTCTGAAAGGTCTTTCCACTTGCTGCTTATTGGGAGTTAATAGGAAGTAAGATGATTTCTGCTTAGTTCCTTGTGAGTAGCAGCACCACAGAATCAAAAGAAAAAATAAACCCGTGTATAGGTTGTTCATTTGAGTACGATAATCACTAGCACAGGGTTGAGAAGTTCTGTGTTTGTGCATGTGTGTATACGGACATTCTGATTTTACATTGTTCACATCTATGCTTTTCTTTTTCTATAATATTTTAATATCTCATCACATGGAAAACTAGAGCTTGACCATAATATGCTTATTTTATAAGTTCCATTTTAGCAAAATCAACACACATAATACATAAAGGGAAAGATTTACTCCCAGAAATTAATTCTTTATAGTCATACAAAAATCAGATTAAAAGAATCACTAGCTCAGCAAGTCAGTATAAGGTTTTTTTAAACTGCAATGCTTCAGAACTCCAGAATGTTCTGAAATAATGCATGAAATTTGATTGGCTCTACTACATGTTTAAGCTTACTGGAAAAAAATATCTACCTTTATTTATATTAGTAGGAATTTTTAAATGCATTTTTAAAGGATCAGATGTGCGTGAAAATGCATTTAGTTAGTTATTTTTTTTACAGCTTTCAACATAAGGTAAAAAGTAGGTTCTGAGAGTTTTATTTAAAAAATTAGATTTTTCTCATGGCAGTTAAGAGTTCTCAATAAATATATCCTATTCTTTTTCTTATATGTCTTGTATAACTGTCAAAGACAAATTCAGGAGGGGAAAAAGGAAAACAAAGTCAAAAAACAAAATGGCAAAAGAGCTCCAATCTGCAAGTGGTTCCATGGACCTTTCACTTAGATGCTAACCTGCCTATTTTTCTTCTAACAGCAATCACTTGTGGCCATCCTGGGAATCCTGCTCATGGAACGACTAATGGCAGTGAGTTCAATTTAAATGATGTGGTAAATTTTACCTGCAACACTGGCTACTTACTTCAGGGTGCTTCTCGAGCACAGTGCCGAAGCAATGGGCAGTGGAGTAGCCCTTTACCCAACTGCCGAGGTAAGACTTTTACCCTGCTTCAAAATACTGGGATATAATTCACAAGCCTGTCCTTTAGGACCTTATTCTCACCTTTATTTGACTTCCTGCATTTCGGTATTGGAGATTGTTCTTATGACTGAGTACTGGGGAAACCTAGACTTTTCAGTATTTTGCCTCAAAATTCTCTGACAGCAATCACAGGCATCTCCTTTATAGATATATAAAATGAACTTTGTATCACAAAAGTTATATTACATCAATAAATCATGGTTGCCTGTCTAGCCTGAATTAGGCGCATTTTAGTACAGTTTCCATAAATGGTTGTTATGAAATTGAATATTTATGTATCAAAACATTATTAATTCTTTTGTTTCCTAGCAATACCTGCGAGATGTGAAACCTGATTTTTTTTACCAGACACCAAAAAAAAAAAAAAAAAAGGGATAAAGATTTAATGCTGCTTGGGTTTTTTTTTTGCAAGGCCATCTGAACTTGATTCCTGGTGTGCTATGGATAAGATGGACATGTTTGTGAGATGAGAATGAAGAAAAGGTTTGTTATGAGAAAATCTGTATCAAATGCACATATTAGGAAAGGACAAAAAAAAAAATTAAAACACAATCTACAATTCTCAGATTGAATTCTTCATCCAGATCCCACTAGTGTAATTAAGATTCAGAGTCTCTGAAGTTAACCTGTTTTTACTCCTTCCATTTTTGACCAATGCTTTTTTATTTATTTTCTTTAACTTTTGGCTATTGTTGCAGAATATGGAGCTAACATCTCATCTTTGATCTTTTCCACCAATGCCTTGATCAGACACCTAAAAGCTTTTCACTAGTTTTGTGTTTTTATATTATATGCCCCAAAATAACTTCTACTGGTATACTGCTTTCTCAGTGCTGAATCCATTAAGATACTGATATTTAATGATATTGTGAAACATTTTCTTTTGAATCACTGAGGCAGACTGAATATCTTCTGACCAGATCATAGACGCAAAGTGACAAAGAAGTGAAAGGCAGGACATGACATAAGTAAGATATACTCAAAGGTCTGGGGAAAACTTTTTGAGATTTTCTATATCTTTCAGTGCCCTTTCTGTGAAGCCTCTGGTAGGAAATGTATTTTAAAGGGTCTAATTTACAAATGTTGTTTGTGGTCATATTCAAAGCTGGAATTATCTGGGCTCAATTATAAATGTGCTAATTTTCAAATATGTAGACCAAAAACATGTTTAAAAATGCTTAGTGTATGGAAAGAATCTGATGGCTATGTCTGCAATGGAATGTGCAAAGAAAAGGAATGCAAAAAATTCTCCAGAAATGCAATGGTTACTAAGCTGTTCTTGAATATTTTCTTTCACCAAAAAAATTTTAAAACATTTTTGTTTTAAAAACAAACAGCTTTTTGTTTTTGGTATCTTGTCTTTTATGGGCCAAAAGAAATAGCAGGCAGCAAAGTCATTCTAAGGATCCAACACTTGGACTAAAGATCATGTAATAAGAACTTAACTTCAGCTATTGTACCTTTATTATCTCCACCTGTTGGTTTATTAAAAATCTTATTGTATTACAACTGTTGTTTCTAAGAATAATAATTATCTGTGATGATTAGCTCATCATAATGTTTCAGAGATGGCTGATGCAATTTCAGGCTCAGTGTGTGTGGAATTAGATCTTTCATTCTCATTAAGACAATAAAGAGATGGCAATTCCCTCAGTCACTACCCACAGAATTTATTCAAGTGAGTTAACTAACATAGCAATATAATTATTGGAACAGAGAAATAAGAATTAGCAAACTGTTCCTATTTAGGTTCATGTACTTTTTTCCCTTTTATACTGTTTTCTTTTGCTAGAACTAAGTGAACAAAATTGTCTGTCTCATCTGTGAGGCATTTAAGTAAGATTTTATTTGTTATAAACACATACTTTTAATCATACACTGTAGCTGCAATCAGAATATGTTCTGTTTGACTGGCAGAGGCAGAGGTAGAACAGCTTAGCTGAAGTTCAACCCCATTTATAAGCTGAGTTACTCAGCTATTTACTTTGAACTCCATTAAATTTACTAAAAGGAAAGCAAATTGAAATGGAAGCAAGGAAAACCAGTGCAAAGACCGAGAAGATTTTTGAAGAACATAAGGATTAGGTTGCTTACAGTTACTACAACATTATTTCAGTTGTCCCTCCTGTCTACTTTTGTTGACCTTTTTAAATTTATTCACATGAATTTGAGTTTCATTCAGGCCAATTTATGGTCTGAATACTTGTTTAGGGAGATTAGTTTTCTGAAAGGAGTGAGTATTGTAGAAGCAACTCTGCCAAGGTTCATTAAGAATGGTAAGTATCTATGGTTGAGTATCTATAGTTTTATCTATTCTCATGGAGGTGGTGTGAAGCTGGACTTTTGCCATTCACTCAGTGTTTCTTCACTCTTCACTTAGTATTTCTTTCTCTATAGCAGCATATATTTTTCAGTGACTGTTTTATATCTCTTCCATCATAAACTGCAAGGATCCACCTAATGTCATCACCCTGTCTGTGCACCCTGCTAAAACCTGGAGCGCTTTTCTGCTAATCATGATAACACTGTAGCTGCTCACATCTGTGACCGAGTTTAACAGATTGAAAGGATTTGAAAAAGTTGTCATGAAGTTTACAATTTGTCCAAGAAACCTCTCATTCTGGAGAGGAATATACTGTCTAAAGTAACAATAACTGTTTCATATGTATTTGTGCACCAGAAGAGATTTAGTTGTATTGTGAAGGGAGTATTGAATATTCACTTCAGCTAAAGCATATCCATGTTAGAGTAGTTCTATACCATTCTCCTATTACAAGGAGATCTCTGATCCAGAAATGTGGGAGATTCTTATTTCAATTATATGAAAATTGTTTTAATTGTTTAATACAATTGTTTAATTGTTTTAATACAATTGCCTTGATAATTGGTATTATTTTAGGTTAGGGTGGTGGGTTGACCTTGCAGTTAGTATGTAGCAGTTTCTCTCTTCTATTTCTACTCGCTTCTTTGGCATGTGCTCTCCATAGGCTGCAGAGAGTATCTACTCCCTCACGCACTGCCTTATCCCCTAACTTGAGTGTTGCCTTTTTTACTTCTCACTATTGTGCATGTGTGTGTGTGTGTGTGCGTGCATGTGTGTGGCCTCCTCCCTCTGGTGTATTTGGCCCTTTTCTAAATATATATTCTGAGAAACAAACTTTTCTCATGGCTTACCTCTGATTGGAAGAGAGACTGAGAGTTGGGGTTTTTCAGCTTAGGGAAGAGAAGGCTCAGGGGAATGTTGCATATCATCTATGCTTATCTAAGGGGCAGTATTAAAAAAGAGGGCCAAACTCCTCTAGTCGTGCTCACTGAAAGTACATGATGCAAAGGGTACAAAATCAAACATAAGAAAAAGCTTTTAAAATGTGGTGGTAGTAAAACACCTGAATATTTTCCCAGAGGCATTGTGGATTTTCCACTCTTGTAGCTATTCAAAACCAAACTGCGAAAAGCCCTGGGCAAGCTGTTTAGTTGTCACTTCCAAGTTCAAGCATTCTTGTATACAGTTTATGACTAAAAGCTATATATATATATATACACCAACTATATTCCTATGTCAAATTTGGTCTTAATGAATTCATTAGAACTTACCTAAAGAAGTAATATCACTTCTTCTGGCATAAGCCTTTACTTCTAAAATTGTCTAATGGGTGGAAAACATTTGTTTTAAAGTTCATTGTTAGCAATGAATTATGAATTTGTTTGCAAAGAAAGTAAATCTTCCAGCTCCTTAAATATCCTGCTGGGAAATGATTGATTCCGGGCAAACGTATCAATTCAATGGAGATTTTACATATGACCTTTCTTTCAAACTTTGGTTGAGTTCACCTGAGTAAATTACAAACTTGGCTTCATTTGGCTGAGACTGTTCAGGAAATACTACAAATTTAAAATTCCTGCTTGAATATATTGCAGAAGTTTTTTATTTTGTTTTATTTTGTTTTGCTTTGTTTTATTTTGAAACTGAGTTGTTATTTATGCATAGGAGAAGCTTGATAATTTTGCAAAATAAAGCTAGGACAGTTCTTAGGAACCCTTTTGCAATGATACATTGCTTCTGTCTGCTGTGTCAATAGCAGGTTAACTAAGTAATCTGTGACAGGAAATTTAGTAAGGAAATTAAATGGGGGTTTTCGTCTAAGAAAAAAGTAATGCACACAAAAGATCATATTTTCTATTTAAGAACCATATGATAAAAACTTGTATGAAAAAAAGAATTTTAATATGTTCATATATCCTAAATGCACTGCAAGCACTGAATTGCTTTGCAATGATGTTTCCCCCTACTCCAGAATGCTTTTGTCTCTTCTGGTTAACTGTTTTGGCTCAGCGAGTTAAACCTATTATCTGTTAAAATTGACATATTTTTTAGTATTTGATTTAGACCTGTGTTCTGAAATAATGTAATTCTTATAATATCCATGCCCTGGAAAAACTATTTTCCCACTGTTTCTGTCACAAGTAGAAAAATGGCATGTTATGATGTTCAGGTACTTTGTGAGATAGAACCCTAAATTTTTTGAGCTATTTAAACACTAGTATCTGTTTCAAAATTTATATTTAATCCTTTTGGTGTATTTAGTATTTTCTAGAGACTGGTGAGAACCTTTTCTGGAATGTGATGGTCTCTGAAGTGTGACTTTAAATTCATTATTTGTAATTCTCTACATAGACTCTACTTTCATTTATTTGATAAAGAACAGGTCAAGTAGTTGGTTTACTTGCCTTTAAACCACAACCAAATGGCATCAGAAAAATTACAATACCCAGATCTTTATTCTCTGCTGCAAACCTGCATGAGTAGAGCTTGGATGTGCTACCCCAGAAGTAGTTATGACTATATTAAATCCTAAGCCAAGTATGTTCACTGGATTTATTTTCCATTAGCAGTTTGGAATCACTTTCTTTAGTCTTTGGAACACAGAAAGCACATCTCCATGCTTTCTACTTTTCATAATAACTCCTAACCACAAAAATGAGAACTGAATCAGATGATCTCATCAGGACTCTGCACTCCTGATTGCACTGCAGGTCATCTTTCCATATATTATGCCTGAAGAAAGAATTGCCATATTAAACATCACACTTTCTGCCTGTATTAAGGCAGACTCATATTTGTAATCTGTACCAGTAAAAGTGGATATATTTTGCTGCTTTTTCCTTCAGAATTCCTTTTATCTTTTTATAAATTATATTATATAAGATTTTCTCCTGTTAGAAATATGTTTGTTGAGACCAGAAACATTTTGATGGGAAGACGCATTTGGCAAAGTTGCAGAGGTTTGAGTTATCTCATATTTTCCAGTCTGTACCAGTAATTCCAGGCTATTTGTTAGTAATAAAGAATTCAGGTTTCTATTTACTTATACTGTATTTGTGCCCAATTTCTAACTTGAAAGGTTTATCTTTCTTTATCTCATTGCTCATTTATTCTTGAGAAGTTTAATTAAACCTCTATGTCATATCAGGAATCTGGTTTCTACAAAGAATTGCTAATTTTATCGTGTTCTCTTTAGTGGCTATATCATTTGAACCATTGGTAATATACTCCACTCCTCTGACAAGAAAAATAACCTTTCTCATAGCAGCTGATATAAAGGTGGGAGAGAGTGAGACTGGTGACCAATTCTTCTCATCTAAAGATAAAGAAGCTCTGAATTTAAGCAGTTTTCCATCTATGGTGGAGTTGAGTATTCGTAAGCTGAGAAATGCATTGTGTCCAGTTTTGATATTCCAAAGTCAGAGGCCTTTACTGTGACTTATTTATACTTAAATGTCAGATATACCTAATCTGTTTGTATTGATAGCATGCTGAAATTCTTTAGAAGGATAATTTGCACTTGAGTAAGTTTCCTATATATAACGAGGTGAGGTACCATGGGAGATGCCATAGGGTGTCTGAGATATTTACCCGATCTGTGAGAGGTGCCCCTCTCTGGAGGGAAGCCAGCCTGAAGATCAGTCAAGAACAATTCAACAGGTAGTAGAAACATCTGTTGAGGCAGCAGGAGAGTTCCTCATCCAGGTGAAAAACAATGCTCAGATTAAAAAGGAGTCTGAAGAGAAAGACTCTAAGTCATGGTACCAGAGTTTGTACTAGTCTGACAAAAGTTATTGTGTTAATACTACTTGTACATAGATGCCCAAAAATGAATTTTGCATACACAGAACACAGAGAAAAATAAAAGGTAAATACTTTATCTTTCTGGTCAATTTACTATTGTAACAGCTGGCAAAATCTAAGAAGTTTTCATTCTTGTTTATTGTTGACTTTGCACTGACCTTTACTAAATTTCCATTCACTGGCAATTTTGTCATCATGTTTTCACTAGCAGAGCCTTCTTTCTTTTTATAGAGAGCATTTTTAAAAACTTTTCATAAAAACAGAGTGAATTCTCTACTCTTCATTCACTCTAGAGTGTATGTCCCTAAACATATTATAGATAACAACATTAATGCAATACTTTTCACATAAAAAAAGTTTTAAAATACTCTTGATGAGATATGAAATTTTATAAAAGAAGCTTAAGATTGTTTCTGTCAAGAAAAAACAAAGAGGGAGTAAGAGCAAGAAACAAATACTGTGAATGATGTACTTTTTGATGATCATTCAATTTTTTAACAGAAAGTTGCTCTAGAGGACTCTGACATGGTCTTTTAACTTCTTTGTCCTCAAGGGTTTCAATCTCCTCAGTGTGTGGTTCCAAAGTTATCAGGGCATACTTGGAGTATTCTCCAGCTTTTCTCAGAAGACTAAACCAAGACTGACAGAATTCATTTCTCATGCAACTCTTGACAGGTGTCATTGAGAGAAAGCAATCTCTGTCTACTCTCACTGTGATTTACAATTGTATCCCCAGGGTGAAAGGCAACTGGGGAAAATACTGCCTTAATTCTGTATGCCAGCCAACTCAAATTCTTTTCTAAAGTACTCCTTACTGCAGCCTTTCTTAGCAACAGCACACTTGTGTATATATTTAAAAACTGATAGCTGATCTTAAGTGGCACTGCAGGCATAATTGTAATTCCTTTTTAACTTGAGGGAATGTATTCTCTTGCATAATCATTTGATAAGGCTTCATGTATGATGCAAGAATTTTGTTCACAGAGCACATGCTTAAATTATGCATTTGGTGGCTGTTTTGTATTTCATTCATCACTGAGCTGTCTGAACAGATACTACTGGTATTGAAGTGAAATTCTGTATCACACAGAAAAATGGATACTTCGAGACTGCAATATATTCCTTGAAAATTACATATTTCTGGTCTGCATGGAGAATTAACTTTTTTTGTTCTACCTATTGACTTGCAAAAAATAGTTCAGGTAAAATTGCTTTTGGGTAGCTTTGGGCCAGCATATCTTCACGAAACAAAGTTCCTTTTAATTTCTAACACTGACTTTCCATAAGCGAACTTGGCACAATTGCCCATTTAACCTAAGATTTAATTTTAAGTAGTTATATTTGTTTTTTTTTTTTATGTTATAATCTCAATACCACTAAAAAAGGGACAGCTCTTGTCAAGGCTGGTTAAAAATTAAACCTAGAGGAAGAATTGAGTAATCCATAGAATGAGAAGAATATTTGAAAATAATTATATTCAAGTATCTACAAATCCTTCAATAAATGCAAGAATTTTGCAACACACATCAGATTTTTCTTCTGTTTCAATAGAACATTCTTAGATTAAAATTGAAATAATTTGAATTATTAATTTCAATGTTCTCTTTCAACTAATCTTGTGCATATTTGAGTTCAATAGAAATCATTTTCTCTAAATTGCAGTGAAAAATAAGTACTTTTTGGTTTTTCTTTTTAACAAATTCTAAAATGGCATTTCACTGTTTATTTTACTGCTTTTTTCTTTGCACAATTTTTATCTGTACAGTATTTCACTGTTTGTCACTTTGATCTAGAAATAGAATAAGCATTCAAAATTATTAGTTTAACAATAGCACTTTCTGATATTCTGGAGTTCCCACAGCTCCCAAACAAGATTTCTGTGTGACTGATAGTCTATGATGTCATGACAATTTGCAACAAAACCCAAAACCAAACAAATAAACAAACAAAAACCCCAAAACAAACATACCCGAAACCCCTAAAACCACCAAACAAAACCACCCAAAAATTGCATCAGAAAATCAGCTAAAAATACAGATTGCATGGAGGAAGATTCTTTTGACATTATAAGAAACTTAATCTGATAAACAGTATGAATCTTGTCCTATAGCTTGGGCAACAGTAGTATGTGTCCTTATACAAATTTCCACTATTTTTGTGTATTCATTAATGAAATTTTACTGTAAAACTATGCCCTGTTTAAGCTGTGTATATCCAGTTTTAGTGCTATATTCCTGAGCTAAAACAAATTTGGATGATATTGAATGAAGGCTGCTAAACATGCATCTGTACTGTGGATCTCTGTGAGTAGAGCAAGAAATCATATTTGTACCAGGATATATAGAAAAAGTTTAAATATAATTGTTATATTGATAAACTGATATTATTTCACCTGTGGACTATTGGCAGAGGAATGTAATTATTACTTTTCCACAGGATTTTGCATATATTTTTACAGCCATAAAGCACAATTCCATCTTTTTTTAATCCATATCGTTTAAGGGAAGAGCTGCTCTTAAAAGTGTAGTTGCTAAAACAGGTAGGTATCAGTGAAATGGAAAAGTGTTATTTTGCCACAGTTACATTTGGATATGCAAAGTGTATCATTTCATTGCAAAGTGGTGTACTGATTAGATTATGGATATAGGTCTCAAGAAGACTTAAATTCTGTTCTCTACCACTGCAAATATTCAATACAACTTTGGACTTCATTTTTTGATATGATGGATCACAATAGTGGTATTGTGTAATTGTGAGGCTGGGAATCAAATTACCATAAAAAATAGTTTTTTCAAAGTAGAAAGATTCCAAAATATTTACTACTGTGTTTGAAATTAAATTTATCTATATTTTTAAATTAAACAGTGCCTGGCATGGGAGCTGAACTGCTCTTACTTATTTAGATGGTTTTTCATTTGAACCAAGTGTCACATTCACAGGAACTGTTTGGAGCATGGCTCAGGGGTTAGTATGGACAGGATGATATTTATGAGCAGTTTAAAGAAATTCACCTTGTTCTGGAGGGTAGCAGTGTACAATGGCATAGACTGAGCCACCATCTACTGGCCTCATGCCAGAAAACAAGTGCTGGCTTTCTTTAACCCACATTGGTACAGATGTGTATTCAAATGTTTAGGAATTTGTATACATTTATGTAGAAAAATTAAGGATGTTTTTATACAAGGCAAACAATAATATGCAGAGGATGCGGGCCGGTTCCAAAAGCAGAAACTTAACAGCATCATTGCCCCAGCACTACACTGTGTCTACTTGCCTAGGCAGCTGGGTTAATTAGGATGCAGCATGTGCTGCTTCTGGGAGCTGTGCTAGTTTCTGTAAGAAAGGATTGCATTATGAGTACAGGCATACGAGTTTCTTCAGACCTAGCTTAATGTTTTGGTGAGGCATCCTGTCAGTGGACTGTGCATTTAGAAGACTTTCACATGTGTCCCTGTTCTACAATGATAGTTGTATTGCAAGTGCAAGAATTAGACTTAGCTGACAAAGATGAGTGACCATGGAAAAAAAGCAGTAACAAAGAATTTGTCATGTAAAAGAGAAAAGCATTTTCTCTTGATAATACTCTTAAACAGAGATCCCCTGAAGAAAGAATTTTTGGAGTTCTTCAAAGCAAGTACAGAGACACAGACTTACACACCCAAAACTTTCACAGCATTCAAAGAGCAGTGAGGTATTAGGACTTGATATTTTTCCCCATCATATGGGACAGAAAAAAAAGTCAAGAGCTAGAGGTATTAGTTTCTGTCAATGAAATCTCATGTAAACACATATTTATTTAACCTGCATATATCTGATTTCTGCATAAAATACTGTGGTTATAACACCATGTTTAAATAAAAGTTGTTAGCATGAAATATAAGCTAAACGATATAATGTAAGCTGAATGTAATTTCTCTTCTGAATTATTTTATGGGATTCATCATAAAACAAATAGGAATAATTTCAGTTAGGAGACTAAAATTTTATTACTGCTCAGGAATTATAAAAGAAAAGGATCTCTTTCATTGAACACAATCATTCTGCATAGTATTTTCTAATGCTTTGTGTGCATCATTGCAATACATAATTTTAAAAAGATATTTGACTTCTCTGTGTAATTGTATTGTCAGTGTTTTTAATAAAAATTGGTACATAAAAAATGGGTTTCTTTTACGTATGACAAAACTTAAGCTTTTGAATAAAAGTTGTTCAGGAATAAAAAGCAGTCCATTAGGGACTATGTATATCTTACCTCTAAAATGATAACCTTATCTATATTCTTCTCCCTGATTTCTTTTTCATGAAAATTGATTTTAACTAGATGACATACTTGAAAGATGACATATTTCACATGAAAATTATGTAGAAGACCAAACTGTGCCTTCCAAGGGAATGACAAAAAATTCCTCAAATTTCTCTTTCATCTATGAACCACTTGTACTCTTGATACTATGTATCTTGTCCAAGACTAGTAAAAGAACTGGAGTAAATTTGTAGCATTACTTTCAAAGCGAAAAGATCTAGAGTCTTACTTAGGAGTCAATATTTCTGATATTTAAGTCAAATAAAATGCACAAAGGAACCATAGGTGAGCCACAGTTGCAAGCAGCTAGTGAAGTAATAAGAATCATTGCTACACTTATGATATTGCTGTTATGCATCAGCAATGAACGCTGTTTGTCTTACAGTGGTGAACTGTTCTGATCCCGGCTTTGTGGAGAATGCAATTCGTCACGGGCAGCAGAATTATCCTGAAAGTTTCAAATATGGAACAAGCGTGGCATACCATTGCAAGAAGGGCTTTTATCTCTTGGGATCATCTGCACTGACCTGTAAAGCTAATGGGTTATGGGATAGATCATTACCAAAGTGTTTATGTAAGTAATCATTTGGTTGGATTAGCATTAAAGGGTTGTGCCTGATTTTAAATCATGATAGAAAAAAGAAGTGTAGCCATCTATTAAGGAACAAAGTGGACTTTAAGATCAATACATTGCAAATTGTACATCTCAATAAGAAAACATTAATACAAAATATCGTGCAGCTTACCATTATTAAAAATGTGTTTCTAGGGAACTGTGGAACTATTGTTTCAAATGCCAGAAAGTCAACATTCATTTCCCCTTTTGGTGAATTGTTAAGATATCTGGAAACACCTAGGGAAATCTAAAATTACTATTTATTTGTTATAATTTAGTCTATAATGATAGTCTAAGACCATGAATGCCTATATCAGATGTTTTTATTTTTTTCTGTCTCATTGTAAGGTATACATGAGAACAAATCTGTGAAATGTTGTGAGAAAAATTTTGCTCAGGAGGGTCTTTTCATAACATCACTTCATATTTCCTCCATTACCTTCTCCTCAGAGGGAGGAAATCTTCTGGTATTTTTTATGATCAGCAGGTTTCATATCTTTCCAAAATAACAATTTCCCTGAGTTTAATTTCCATTGAGATATTTTCATTCTCTTATCACTATTAATTTGCTGACATGATTTCTGATTTGCAATGCAATTATAAGAAGTAGTAAATGAAATTAAAGTATATTTTAATTTTAAACATATCAGATGTTTTAAAAGCTTTTTTGCTTTACAGAATTACAATTTTCTTACTATGATTATTTATTTAATGGATTTACATTATATACACTTATATTATAAGAAAATATCACTAGGCTGGTGAATTTATTTCTTTATTATCCTTTTCATACTGCTATATACCTAATA
Organism: Poecile atricapillus; assembly: GCF_030490865.1. NCBI lineage: Eukaryota > Metazoa > Chordata > Aves > Passeriformes > Paridae > Poecile > Poecile atricapillus. Next base: position 22,041,652 of record NC_081251.1, on the reverse strand, counting down.
TTCAGATGACCTAAGCAGTTCATTTTTGCTTTTTTTTCATAACAATCTGTGCTTTCAGTGTCTGTCAGTAAAAGCTATAACCAGAAAAAGCATGTTTACTCACATTTCAGTAGTAAAATAATTAGGGGAAATACACCATTTTAAATATGAAATAGCTGCTTTTTTTTTTTTTTTTTTTTTTTGGTTTGGCAAGAATGTTTACTGGTTCAAGCATGTTCCTTACTTCTTGTATCTCAGAAAAGTAAATATGATTTAAAATTATAAAAATCATCAGTAATACGTGTTTTTCTTGCTCACTCTAGTTCATCACACTATTATGTATAATATTACATAATATTACAGAATAACTATTTTATTTCATTATGCTGCTTAAAGTGTACCTAGTGGTAGATAGGACAAAGCTACTTACACTATCATATCTGCAGTCTATAAGCACATTACAAATAGCCTTATTTGGTGTCTTCCTTCCTATTGCTAACCAAAATAAGGTGTACTATTTGTAGGGAAGGATCATGAACAGAAATGAATGAGGAAAGAAATCTATATCTTTTTCAAGAAAGGCTAAACTGGATAGACCAGTTTTATACATAGTTTTGTGTTTAATCTTACAAATGACAGTAAATAATTTATAGCAACAAGAACACTGAAGCTATGTAAGAGCTGAAATGCAGACAGACATATTTTGTGGAACCAGCCTTGTATTTAAAGGCTATAAGATATTTTTTCTGTGCTATGAAAACATCTCATAATGTGGTGTTCTTTCCTTTGTTAGCCATTTCTTGTGGACATCCTGGGGTACCTGCAAATGCAATTCTTTCAGGAGACAAATTTACATATGGCTCCATAATTCACTACTCTTGCACAGCGGGTCGAAGGCTCATAGGAAATTCTACAAGGGAGTGCCAAGAAGATAGCCACTGGAGTGGGACCCTCCCTCACTGTTCAGGTACTTGTACAAACCATTATCTGAATGTCATCTTGTCATATGAGTGAGGCTATTCTCACACATTTTTTAGACAAATATCTGGGTTGTTTTTTTTTTTTTATTTTCCAGTTATATTTTAATTTTGTCAATAGCCACTCTGCTGTATCACACCAATTTACTGAAATATTCTCATAATCATCTCATTCGCTTTGTCATTACTTCACAACTTCACTCCTCAGCCAGATGCTCTAGTTGTATACTGCAGTGTACAGAAGACACAGCAAAACAGTGTTTCAAACCTCGTCAAGTTTTGCTTAAAAAGAATGCATTACATTACATTTTTATGAAAGTGTTTTTTGTAAGCAAAGGCTTTTACATCAGAAAATTTTGATTGAGGAACTCCACAGCAAAGGTATTAAGGTACACTTTGTACATCTCGCTTTTTTTTTCTCTTGCAGAAATATACTTTATTATTGTCACAATGTGCAAACACCATAAATGTCCGATGTGTTCTTTGTGCTCTCAGGAACAGTTTATTCTCCCCTAGACTATGCAAATCTATAAGAAGTCATAAAACATCACACAGTTTTGTTGGAGTGAAGAGTTCAGGCAAGGATTGGCTACTAAGTACACCCACAGCATTTTAATAGCTTTTGTAAGGGAAAGAGGTATTCACACTTTGGTGTATAAAATTCAAATACCTGAAGGGATTAAGAAGAAAATTTCCTAGAGATAAAATTGTTCATAATTACCCATTATACAATCTTATAACTTCCCTTGAGCCATTGGATATGCCCACTGTTGGGCTGATGTGATTCAATGTGGTTCAATTCAGATTTGACCTAATTTAAATAGGTGTAAAGTACTTTGAATTATTTTCAGTACTTTGAAAAAGCTCTGAATAAGTGTTCATTGAAAATGGTCCATTTATGAGCTGCAAGGATGATTCTGTAAGGATGCTGAGCAGAATTTGAAATACTAAAAAAGGAAGTGAATTTAAATCACTACTGTTTCTTTTCTGTTCTCTACTGCTCAAGGAGGAAATAGTTCAGATTCTTCTCACACTGCTAGATCTCACTGCTGTCGTGATATCTATGCCTAGACGTCAAAGGTCTGCACAACAAGAAATCTTTTCTTGCTTATATTAAGCTCTCATTTATGTCACTTTCACCATTTTATCCAGCATATCCCAGATATGTAATTGCACCAAGGAAAAAAATTAATTTGGTGGAGGGTAATTTTAATTTCTAATAAGTGAGACTCTTCAGATATCTTCAGTCATGAGTATGACAGTATTTTTATAGACTCATAGATTTCAAAAACTTTAAAGAGCCCTGTGCTCATGTCTTATGGTGGGGAAAATATGTATAATGCAACTAAAATATTGTTGGTGATGCAGAATTCAAATTTCTGACTTTGAACACAATGGGTCATCATCTTGAGAACAAGATGATTCCCTAGGAAAATGAAAATCTGTCTCTGTTGGCTCAGTGTAAAAAAAGCAAAGAAAAACTCCCTCCTCCCAAAAACACCAAAGAAAACCCTAAAAAGGTCTATTTTCTCTAAGGTATTTAGAATTCTAAAATTAACTACACTTTCCAAGTTGGATATTCAGGAGATTAATCCATCAACATCCAATATGAATAATTCCCTGTCATAATGTCAGTGAAAGAATGATTGTGCCCAGGATGACTGAGAACTCTAATTGGTTTTATACATTGGGGAAATGAAAAACAGTCCAAATACAATGTTTAAAATCTATAGCCTCTTTCAGAACGGAATTTATTTCTTTCTTATATCGTAATATTTGTTTGAATGCCTGATGGTTCTGTGATGGCATAAATATGATCTCAGGGTTTGTTGTTGCAACTGTTGCAATGATGGACTTTTGTAGCTTATGAATTAAACAAAAGTTAACATTTTTGTTTAAAATGGTGCACTAATTTTTTAATAATGGATATTGAGTCTTATACATTGCTAAATGAAAAGGGGTCTAGACCTTCATATTACTGTAACTGCGTTTGTCTGTACCCTTTGACTATAACATTTCATGTTCCCAGCTCAAATTTTCTCCAAGTCAAAACTAGGCATGTCCAAGAAAAAAAAAATCTATTAATTCATCTGGAATAAGTCCCTCAGCAAAATCTTAAAGCAACTGGGATGTCATCAAATTTTCAGAATCATATATCATTCTGCCCTGAAAAATCCCTTTGTGTTCCCAAGCCAAAGTATATGTGATACATCTGTTTCATGCCATAAACATGCCACAGTAAAAGCCTGAATCACAGTTCCCATGTTATTTCACACATTTTAAGCAGACAGAAATGTCTGTGATATAGTAGTGTCATAGAGTAAGTGGAAGCAGATAGCATTCAGAGGCCTCATCTGGACTTCTGCCTTAGCAGTGCCAGGGTAGAACTTATGGATGACTTGATCCCTGAGACCTTTATACTCTTTGAATTGTCCTCAGATTAATTTTTACCCATCACACCTGTTAGTCCATCAAACAATGCACAAATACTTTACAAGTTTGTGTGTGCTGGAGATTGTTCTCCACAGTCATGGAGGCAGGCACTGTGTTTTGGAGAGTGAATTTTACTGCACATAGAGAGACAGAATATACCAGCTGACTTAGGACATTCACACTGTTTACAAGCATGTATTTACACCAGGAAATCTAGGTCCAAATGATGTAGGGCAGGGTGACAAGAGCAACCTATTCTAGAAGAACCTAATACTAAACAAAGTGAACACAATCAAAGCCCACAAGTCAGTCTTGAATTCAAGAATTGTCTTGGCCCTCTTTTTATGTGAAATCACGATTGTATCCACTCATGCTTGCTATAATTAAAACCTTATGATGCACATGTAATCGTGCTTTCTGACATATGAAATTTTTAATTTTTAAATGAACTATTTGAGTTTTCTCAAAAATCGTTTTTTCTTTGTTTAGGATTTTATCCTTTATATGAGAGAGATGCCTATGAAGAAAAACCCATTTTAGAGTATACAGACTACAAACTATTAAAGTATTTACACATACTTTGAAAAAAAAACCCCAAAAATAAAAGCAAAGCCCAAAATCAAAATCTATAGTTTCAATAGAATTTGAGTTTAGACATATAGTTCAAAAGTGGAGAACAAAGGATAATATCCCTGTTAACTGCAATGTAGACACAAGGATTTTGGAGATATACAATTTTATACCAAAATTTATAATAAATTGTTGATACTGAACCCATGCTTCCTTAACCATGTTATATAGTATCTCCTGTAACAGCCTCTTCATGTGACAAAGCACTTGACTGGTTCATCAGATTTATGAGGACATCTTTGAGAGCTCTTTCTTGCGACGTGTTCTTTCTCTTCTAACTTTGTAATCAGTATTTGCATAGAAATTTAGAGGATAAGGATAATTATGAGACATTTTCATTCTTGACAGACATAATGGGAAAGAGTATTTTCTGTAGATATATGTATTTCAAATACATTTCCTAAAAATTTGAATATGGTTTCCTCACTCTTTAATTATTGTTATTAGAAGATACTACTATAAGTTAAACTATAAAACACAGTGTGTAGAAAATATAATTTCTGTCAAAAAGCAACAGATTTGTTGAACTGACAAAAAGTAACAGGGGTGCTTCCTGTGTTCTTAATTATATTTTAGCTTTTATTTTTATTGAATTCTGGGTTTATGTCTGTATTGGTCTGAGGAAAGAAGTAGGATAAAAAGATACGTATTTTCATCTTTGACTTTAGTTTCACACCATAATACTGGAAAAAAGGGATTGTTATAGAAACAATGCAGTGGCATTATTTGCAAGAGAGTAGCTTCATTGCCACTACATTTGCACATGTCCCAAAGCCAATATTTGTGCTCTGTTTTGTTTTTCAGGAAATAATCCTGGTTTTTGTGATGATCCAGGAGTACCAGCTCACGGGTCTAGATTAGGGGATGAATTCAAAACAAAAAGTCTGCTACGTTTCTCATGTGAAATGGGTTATCAGCTGCGAGGGTCTGCAGAGCGAACATGCTTGCTTAATGGTTCCTGGTCAGGTATACAGCCTGTGTGTGAAGGTAGGATTGGTACATTGGCATTTTGAAACTATTGACACACTTCCTTATGACTTTTATTCTTTGATTGAAAAATTTTGTTAGGCAGAAATATGGTTTTGTAACATTCTGCAGAAAGGTGATATAAAAAGTTTACAAGCAGTTCATGTTTTGCTTGAAAACTTAAACCTAAACTGCTAAATTTTTGGAGTATATATTTATAAAAAAATTGTGAGAAAATAATTTTATTTAAAAAATTATTAGCCTGAAAATAAATAATACATACCTGAGTTAAATGTAAGATTAAGCAAATGCTTTTGATTGAAGATAGGAAAATGGAATGATAAAAAAATCTGTCATCTGTTTTGCAACAATAAAATATTTTCATCTTCTCTTTCTATGTAATACCTATGCATAGCAAGAGCTGAATAAATGATAAGATTAATTTGCATAAATTAATATATAAATTAAGTATAAATTAATAAATAAATGCATATTTCTCAACAGAAGTTAGACTGTTTTTAATGAGATAGTTTTGTGCTGCCTCTTTCAGAAGAAATGCAACAGAAAATATTTCTGAAAAATAACATTTTAAAAAAAGATTTAAAAAATTAAGAATTCTTACATTTTCTGTGCAGTTAAGATTGGAAAGCTGTAATAGAAGACGTTAAATTCAGTTTTTTAATTACTTCTTATTTTCTGAGAATGTTTGAAAAATTTCTTTTTCTAATTCTTCAGTTGATGTATTGTCTAGTGTCTGTTACCTCTAAATAATATTAAACTAAATGATAAAATGGAAGACAGAACAAAGTATTTGTAACAATTTTTTTTACCTACATGTTTTATTCTGAGAACAATTGTTCTTTTGCAGTATTCTTCAGCACAGACTAATCTGTCAGTGCAGATATCATCATAATTGTATAAAAATAGCAGTGGGAACAGAATCAGTATTTGAATCAGTATTTTCAGCAGAAAACTGAAGTTTTGCAGTATCCTTTCTACTTCCCTTACATGAAGACATTAAGTATAGTAGGACAGCAGAAGTCAGTAGCAATTATCAGCGTTTTAAATGCTGTTTTTTCCCCTTTCATCATAGTGTTTTCTTCAACCTTCTCTTTTCATAAAAAAAAATAAAAACATGTAAAAAGCCCTTTTTTTTTGCATTTTTCTATAGTACTTCAATTGTTTCCTATTTCATCTAAATAAGGATGAGATTAGGAGAGAAATACCTATTCATTCTTGTAAGTTTCAACCTCTTGAATTTTTCTCTTCACTATTTGAAACTCTAAACTTAAAAAGTGATTCAAAATTGATTTTAAAAAGGCATTCAAATATTATTCCTAATGTAAATGGTAGACAAACTTTTAATTGGCAAATTATGCTTGTTTTAATCATAAAACCTGGCACTGCTATATCTTAATTATTAGATTGTAACTATTATGTTGGGGGCCATCCAGCAGGTGCACATGCAGCAGGTCCAAGTTTTTCCTCTGCTGGGGATGCCAGAGGTGGATGCAGTACTCCAGCTGGGAGTCTGAAAATAGTGGAGTTGCTAGAAAAGTTCTTAGGAAAATTCAAAACAAAACCCCAAATTCTTCTAATGATTGGTTGGTCCGCTGGGGAAACAAACCCCTCACCTTCCAAAAAAACCTGCCATGCAATCAAAGCAATCAAGGTAAGCCATTGTCAAATCTCAGACATATGAAGCTGAACCAAAATTATTGCTTAATGGACTGATATAGATGGCCAGAAAATATGGAGACCGATAAAGAACATCTGTTCTTTTATTGATTCAAATAATAAATTAACAAGAAGTTCTCAATTTACTATTTATGTGTTTTTTCAATTGAAAAATGAGATACCAGAAGACAGGAAGAGTATAGAAAAATGTACAAAAAGGCAAAACAGAGGTACAAGTCTGTCACAAAGTCCTGAATGAGTTTTATTTGCTCCAGTGACTGGATTGGGTGAAGTAGAACAAAAAGGGCAAACTATCTGAATCAGTAATTAAAAACAAAGGAAAAAAAAACAAACAAATGCAAGTAATAATAAAGAGAAATAAAATGTTAATTCAAGAATATATCTATTACCCATTTTCTCAGTAAAACTGGCTATGGGTTGTCGTTCTAATTGGGAACGGCGGGAAGAACGACACAGACTCTCAAGGGAGTCAGAACAGAAGAGAATCTCTAGTTTATTGTTACAGTCATGTTATATAGACTAGTTCGTGAAGAGTACAGAAAGGAAACTCTTATTGGTTAGTAAAGTACTACATTACCATCATTGGTCAGTGGGGTTTACCACCCCCTGACCTTCTCCTGTAAGGAAAACACAGGAATCAGAAAAACAGCACCTGCAGGCTGTTTTGTGTCTTTGAGGATTGTTTTGAATCCTCCTATGAATTTCCCAGGCTAGCTTCTCAGGCAGGCCTGTCAGGCCATGGGCCTACAGCCTGCTCTAAAGCTAGCATCCACAATGGGTGTTTTAAAAGATGAACCATTAACCTAGTTTTTCTTTTCCTGTTTTTTCATCCCAGTTAGTCACCTATGATGGATTTTTTTTTTTTTTAAATCTCTTCTTTGCAGCTGTATCTTGTGGGAACCCTGGCACACCAGCCAATGGTATGATAATATACACTGATGGAATATTATTCTCCAGCTCAGTCATTTATGCCTGCTGGGAAGGTTACAAAACTTCAGGGCTAACTACGAGACATTGTACTGCTAATGGGACATGGACTGGCACTGCTCCAGACTGCACAGGTCAGAAAGAAATTTTCTCCTAAAGCTTTAACGTAGTAAGCCATCTATCCTTCCTACTGAAAATTATTGTTTTGATAGATAAAATAACACAGTTTTCCACATTCACCTGTCTTGTAATAAATTAATATTTTTATATATCTAAGGTACATGCCCTTGTAATACATGCTAGATGCTTACAGAACACACTTCTTAAGATGGCTACATAGGTAACTTTATTGTATTTGTTTACATCAGAAATGTCAGTTTGATCATACTAATATTTCTTAGAATAATGTTATATTTACCTGTTGCTTTAGATTCCTTTAGCATTTTTTCCTTTTTTTCCCCCCTTGTGGTTTATGCTTAGAGGAGGAAGTTCTGTTAGCTCAAAATCAAATTTTGTATAATCCGATACATAATTATGCCAGTTTTTATTGTAAGCCAAATGAGTCAGAATTGATCAATCACCATTCTGCTAAGGACCAAGAATCAGGGAGCAGCAAGACTGGGATATTCCAGCAGGGAAGGGTAGCAGGGACCATAGGAGTGCTACAAAGCAAGTAGGTCTAGTGGCCTCACTGACAAGGCTAGACTCACAGTATGTCAGTGCTTTTATACACACACATACTCAAAAAAGAAAAGAAAAATATAAAAAAGGGGGGAAAAAAGAGGCATTTCATTACTCTGCTGGAATTGCATTGCACCATCAACCTCAGGCTTGATGTGACAAAGATCTCAGTATGAAGGTAGAAAGTGTCCTGTCAAAACTACCACCAACAGTCTGTGGTAGCTGTAGAGCATGCCAGATGAGGGATTTAACTGTGTTAAAGGAAAAAGATATTTGGTCCATGCTGTCGAAATGCCTCACAGAGATAACTTTTCTTGACAAACACAAAATTTTTCTTGTATTGTACACTAAAAGAAAGAACATTAAGTATGCATGGTTATATGTTCATTTTAAAAAATTGCTTTCTTCTTTTCCTCACTAGTGATTAATTGTGGAGATCCAGGTGCATTAGCAAATGGCATTCAGTTTGGAAATGATTTTACCTTTAATAAGACAGTCAGCTATCAGTGCAATCCAGGATATCTGATGGAACCTGCAAGTTCATCTACCATGCGTTGTGTGAAAGACAGCACTTGGAACCAGAGTAAACCAATTTGCAAAGGTGAGCTTTTGAATTTAACAGTTTGCAAGTACTGTTTTGACACATATGTGATATTCATTAACCGGTGTCCTTAGTTATTAAAAAAAATTTCAAAATATCCTCTGGAACAATTAGTGTTCCAAATTTGACTATAACATTTAGATAAGCATTTCAGTAGAATTTATATTTATTTTGCACCTAAGCTGTGGTAGAATAGCAGTCAAAATAGTGACATTATTGACTAGAGTAGAACCAAATCACTCTGCAATGAAGATTGTCAGAGTGCTCAGCTGACAAAAATATGAATGAACTACCCATTTTCCTTTTTTGGCTCTTTTCTCTTGGATTAGATGGACACAATTCTGTAACAGGATTCTGCAAACCAAGCTTTCTGTAAAAGATTCCCTTGATGCAGTAGTGTAGTCATCATAAACAACCAAAAATATGCCTCACAAATAGCTAATTACAAGTGCTAGCAGGAAGGTCATAGTGGAGATGAGGCTGAAAGACAAATAAGGCAGCCTGATGAAAATTGGTAACACAACTTCAGCAGCTCAGGGAGTAAATTTAATAGCCTAGGGCATCTTCTGCTTATAAAAGCCATATACTTCCAACTCACCTAGCACCACTTTAGTGTGATATCTATGTCTAGCCTGCTAATTAAATTTTGGCATATCTATTCAACTGACTGCATTTTCTGTCATAAAAATTACTGCTTGATTTTATGGTTGTTGTCTGTGTTAAAAGAAATTATATGGAAATGTAAATTTGGTCATTGCAGATTTCATCATTTTGGGAACTCTTATAAGAAGGTGGAAAACATCAGAATAATTTCTTAGCCCCTAATTACCAATAAAGTTAATTACCATTGTGTGTGGAAAGCCTTAGAAAATGAGCAGGTGAATGAACAGTCATATTAAATAGTGCTGCAAAATTAGTTTAAAAGAAAATGAAAATATTTAGAAATTTAAAATCATAAAAACCTTTATGGAAAGAAATAATGTTTATTGAAAACCTTTACCTGACTTAGTAGCCTGTTGTCAAAAGTAATCAGTAATGAAGATGTAAGGAAAAATATAAAACTACATAGCTATGTACTCTTTGGGCTACTAGCAACCCAGCACTCAGGGACTTCCTAAATCCAGAGCCTTTAGTTTTTGTATTTGAATTAGTTTTCTGTCTATTATAGGCTGCTTTTTTTGTCAATACAGGTATGCTTTTTTGGAACAATAGCCTGAAATACCTTTTTTTTTAGATTCAAATGTATGAGCACATACTATATTACATATTCCTAAACCCTATTAATTCTTGAAATTATAATTTTTCTTTTCTGACACAGCTATTACTTGTGGCCCCCCTCCAACAGTACTGTATGGGAAAGTGGAAGGATCTGATTTTCGATGGGGTGCTAGTGTGAGTTACAGCTGTGCAGAAGGCTATCAGCTGTCTAACACAGCCATTCTCTCCTGCGAAGGGCGAGGAGTTTGGCGGGGAGACATCCCACAATGTTTACGTAAGTTTTCAGGGTACAGTTGTGTTGGGCTTCACCAAAGATACAATCAGTTGTCTTGGGCTGCAGTCACAGAATCAAATTTATAAAGGACTCAGCTATATCAGGTAATATATGAATTACTGCAGGATTCTCCTTCCTTGTACCAAAAAGCTTACCTTATTATGAAATTTCAGTGGCTGTGCCCATTAAAGGTCACAGTCTTCTTCCTTTCCCTAAACGTCACCCCCATCTCTTGTTATCTAATGGGACCCATCACCATTTGCCTTAGTGGTAATCCTATTGGATGTTCTGAACTTGACTTGTGATGAACACGACTGAAATATTCCCTTACACTTTTCTTCCCTTACTCCATTTCCATTAACAGGTGAAAAGGATGCTAACCCTTAATCTCATACCTCATAGCCTTTCTAAGCAATTTTTTTCTTTCTGGAGGCGAGTACATACCCTCATATCTTGCTTGCATTTTTTTTCAGCATTTTCCAAATCTGTCAGTTCAACTCTTTGAGTGCTTGAAATCTTTGGACCCTGATAAATATTTTTTCCTTTTATCTAATTAGGGCAAAAATTTCCAGTCTGCTCATCTGAAGGTGTCAGATGTGAAAAATGGTTTTACTTTCAAGCATTGCAATGTAGCACTGTCCACTTCACGATTATTTTGTCATCCAAATCTAATCAGTATTTAAGTGTCTCAATTAAAAGGTCTGTTTTTCCAGGTTAAGTTTTATGCTTACAATAGCTATAACAGTGACAATTTAAAATAACTTGCTGTCAAGAATTTAGTAGATCTACAGTCCTACATAGATGAATGAACATAGCATTTTTACCCATATCCAGCCTTGCACATAAAACAATGTAGAATACTTTGGTTAAAGAATGTGCAGATTTTAAAATCTTTTTTTTCTACTAATTTTTATGTATCAGCTGTGTTTTGTGGTGATCCTGGTACTCCAGCAGAAGGACGACTCAATGGAAAAAGTTTCACCTACAGATCTGAAGTTAGCTTTCAATGCAGACCTCCTTTCATTCTGATAGGCTCTTCAAGAAGATTCTGTCAAGCAGATGGTACCTGGAGTGGAATTCAGCCAACATGCATTGGTAATAACTACCACTAGTGCATTTTCTACTGAGAATATTCTTGGTAAACTATTACACTATCATAAATCTAACAATTAGCTATCCAAGTACAGAAAAAGTCTGTGTAATATAAAAAGAACTAGTTAAATAAGGTTATATTTTGAGTATAAAAACTCAATCATGCATGAAGTCATTTGTAAATTTACATGGTTGCTTTTCTGCTGGAAATGCAGTATGTCAATATGTGCAAGTGCATAAATTTCTTCCATTTATTTTTAGAATCTCTTGGATATGCCGAAGACTGTGGCAGATTAAAGACCAGATTTTGTCACTGGAGAGTTAAAGGCATTTTTCAGAATTGATCCTAAATCAAAGTGTTTTCAACTTTGTGAACGTGGCTTGTACATCTCTGATTTTCTGATGAACACCCAAATACTCTCAGTCTCATTGACTGTTGTTCAACAGTCAGTAGGCTTTTAGCACATTACATCAATCAGATTGACATCTTTAACTCCCACTGACATCAGAATTTGATCCCACTTGGGTTAACTTGCTAGGGAAATTTTTTTTAGTTTGATAATAAAAAAATTCTCTTTGATATCTCTAAAGAAACATATTCAGATGTAGACTGTAGGCCATTTATATATTTTGTTGTGGCTGAGATATTGGCTGTGTGAAAGAGCTGGGCACTCTGGGAAAAGGTTGTAATCATAATTATTGAAAGCAGCTTGTATTTTTAAATGAAGACATAACAGTCAACAAAATTCTTTTTTATGAATTCAAAACTTCTCTCCATAGTTTTTGCAAACCGGGCAATCATTTTACACCTATATTTTGCTACTGAGGCAAGAAGGCTTAAAAAAGCTGATTTTCAGGTCTGGTGCAAAGAATCAACTTTAAAAATGTAATAATGACATTTTTTTATATTTTATATATTATAATATGGAAGCACATGAAAAGTAGTGCATCAAAGATTTTCTTTTAGAAGTTTTTCTTTTACATCATACTTTTTATGTTATTGTAAAAGGAAAATATTAGATCATCTAACATATTTACAGATAAAATTTCTAAGTAATTTGAAGGTTAAGAGCAGTGAGAAATATCTAGAACTAGACCTTAAAATACCATGTCCTGGAAGCTTTTCTTCCTGGAAGCTTCTACCTGGAAGTTTCTAGGTAGCAATGATTTCCTAGGAATACTTTGAGAAGTCTTGCTTTGGGTTCTTCAGATGAGACCCAGCTTAAAAATTCAATTCAGCTTCATGTGTCTATTATAAGAAATAGAATTCCAGATGTTGATAATTTTTAAAAAGTTCCTGAGCTGTTCAAGCATCTCAACATCAGGACCATGTTTGCATTTTATTTTTACAGTTTAGGTCAACATTCCCCTAACTTTTGAAGTCTTTGGTAAATATCAGTTGAATTTTTATGCTCTACTGATGGTCAATATTGAAAATGGGAGTTTGCCAAAAGAGAAATGATTTATCACATTATTGTAAATGATAAGTTTAATTTTTGTTCTACAGAAAACTAAAAATGGTTACAGATGAAGTATAGTCACAAGATGTGTTTTTCATAATTCAGTGTCAGCACACAGCAGACTCGGTTGCCAAGGGAGAATCACTACAGAAAAATCCACTGGATGAAGTTCTGTGCAGTCTAACTGGTGGATATGACTGGGGAACTCCAAAGCCACCACCAGAATGTGGGCATTACAGAATGAAAAAATAGTTTCAGGCTGCTTTAAATTACTTTCATGAAACAGAACAATTAGTTTTACTCTGTTGGCATGTGCCTCTTTCATGGAGGGAATTTTAATCTCCAGCAACAACTGATGTAGTGCTCCATTAGAAAATTGTTTTCTTTGTGGCATGGAAAAAAAACCTATTAAAAAAAAAAAAAAAAGTATTTACTTGTTATCAGAAAGCAGGCTGATTATGGATTTGGGTTTTTTAGTTTGTGCAATTTTTTGGATTTCAAGAGTTTTGGTTGAGTTTTTTATTATTTTGGGTTTTGGTTTTTTTTAGAAATACTTATTATTAAGCTGTTCATTTGAAATGAAGAAAATATTTCTAAAGATTTCTGTATATAATCCAATAATGAAATATACTATGGATTCTCAGAGATTTAAAAGGATAAGATTACTAAAAATTAATGCAGTCCTAACTGTAAAGTCTGAACTATCAGAAACACCTGCAAAAATATTTTTAAATAATGACAATTTACTGAAGCAAATTACTATGATATACTTGGTAATTTAGTTGGAAATACTTGTGTAATATATAGAAAAACACACATTCAATTAAAAATTGAATTCTTGTCATCACTAGACATTGATTAAATGATTTAATCTTTGCAAACAATTTTAGAGTATTTTTCCATACCATAATATATGTGTTGTGTTTCAAATTTTGTATTAGATCCAGCTCACAATACATGTACAGACCCTGGTACTCCACATTTTGGAATACAAAATAGTTCCAGAGGTTATGAGGTAATTTTTAAATTATTATTTATTAGCTTTCTAAAATGAAAATGTATTTAATAATTATGTAAGAAATTTAATAAAAAGCATTATCTGTAATCTTAAATGTCTGATGCAAACCTTGAGAAATTTCCACCCTCTTTTTAATAAAAACTCATTCTCCATTCCAAGCTTTTTAAAAAATATTCAGCTTAAAGAAAGGACTTCTAACTCTGTAATATATCATGTGTTCAATGCTTTAGGAGACTTCAGTAGGGAGAGCTATTTATAAATTGATTACTTAATATGATATGACATAATTACCTTACATCATGGTAATAATTCTTTCATACATTGATGAATAGTCAGTAAATGCCTAACAACCAAAGACCTGTGTGATCCAAAGGCCATGTAGTCCTTGACAAAAAAGTCAGCAAGTGGCTTTACTAAATTAGAAATTGGTGTTATATTTTATTCAGTCAGAGAAGATAAAATTATTCTGCGTTGTGTCCAGGTTCTCTGTGATGAACATCCGTACTATAATTTCCAAATTCCTCACAGGTTGTTTAACGAGTGAGAGGTGGAGAAGTGACTGAGGAAATAACTGTAGATGCAATGAACAATCCACAGTCATTATATAGATCGATAAACTTTGTGTGGATGGATTTTTCAGGTATAAATATGTGTGACTGAAACTTAAAATAAGTTCTGTTTGGGCTTGCTGCTTATTTCGTAGCCCATTGCGACCAAATTAGTAGAACTGTTTTCCAAATAGTCCTTTCCATAAGTTTCTCTGGTTATTGGTAGCCTCTCTCTCCTGAAATTTTTCTGTCTTTTATTACTATGGCTGTCAGCTCTTTTCTTCACCTTCTGCTCCTGCCTAGCTCACAGATACTGAAACACTTCTCCCTGAGCCACATCTTGTGGCCTTACTCAAAGTGGTTCTGCTTCTAGAAATAGGTGCAGTTGCCTTCCTGATGTCTCATCTTGATCCTGTACTTGTCCCATTTTCTCTTCAAAAACAACTCTAATCTTTGCACCTAATTTTGTCAGGGGGTGTTTTATTTTTCCTCCCCCTTTTATCTGCCTCACAAATTGTCTTTAATAATAGAATTGTACTGGCCAATTCATTGTTCTACTGTCTCTTGTTCATGTTTGTGTACACTGATCTTCTCTTCCCACTCACCTCTAGAGGCCATAGTAAGTCTTCCTCTTGTGCATGAAATCTGTCTCCAGTATGTGTTCACTCTCAGAATGCTTTCTTGTACCACAATATGGAGACTTCTCTCTAATGGCTATGGAAGTAGATTGTTTTGGGGGTTCTTTCCTACATTAATCATGGACTTCCTGTTTGTATGACATAGCCAAGCTTGTATAAAACCCTTTTCAGCAGTCTTTGCTCATTATAGAACGGTGTGATGACAGCCAGCAGATCTTTGTAGGATTTTTCCATCTACAAGCATCCTGTCTTGCCCCATTGATTCTTTGCCTTTTGTGCTTCACTACGCTGTGACTTATGAATGCCCCCAGTGTTTTTCACCCAAGTATTATACAGAGTGTGCTGCTTTCATTTTGAATTTACCAGTAAGATGAAAAAGAAGTATGACTCTAACTACCTTGAACTTGTGTTACTTTTTGCTTGGTCTTTTGGAGCACTGAGAAAAGATTTGCATTTCATTATTACTGACAGATACCAGAACTGGCACAAGTAAGATGACTTAGACTCAAGACTAGCCACGCATTGTTAGACTCCCTACTAAAGACATGCTGTGTGTCCTTGGGAGGATACAGAGAATAATGTGTTTAAAAATAGTTAGAAAGACGTAAGTCGACAAAGCCATATAAGTAATATGACCTTTAAAAACACCAGTGATTTTCCCAACCTACATCTGGGAAAAATGTGCATTTGCTAAACATCTGTCATGATAAGCACGTTTTATGTAATTGAGAGTTATCTTCAAAAGTAACTACCTGCTATCTATACAAATTTTTAATTTCCATTGAAGTCATTCTATGACTTTTGCAGTGCAGAGCTATCTGCCTTTCTACAACTGCAAGCTCTTACTTATACACATTGATCACTACTCATTTGTAACTTGTCTGTGTGATATGTTACTTTATTAAAGTAATACAATTTCCAATAGTCAATTTTTGTGTAATTTATTTATTTATTTATGTACTTATTTATTTTTGTCAAGATTTTTTATCCAAAACAAAAGTAATGCTTTACTGATTAGCCCTGTATCATTAAATGACTTGGCCTGGAGTTACAGTCTGGTTAGTTTTGTCAGTACCATCAATTACTTTATTGTACTAGAACTGTCCACACAAACTCTCTCTCATCTCTTAAAAAAATTCTTTCTCACCTGCAATTTTTTATGTAGTTTTCATGCATTTCTATTCCCAGTTGAAATCAAAAGAACATTTTCTAGGTTATTTTACCTTTTTTTTGAGGAATGTCATATCATATTTGACCATAGGAAGGCTTTCCATGATTTCACTCTGCTAGCTGAACATCTCAAATAAAACTTAATAAATGCAGTGTAAGAAGTTTTCACCTGGAATTTTCTCTAGTGAATGCATTTATAGATAAAACAGTTCTTCATAGATTTTTTTCTTTTCACTGTAAAAAACCCCATATTTAGTCAAATCACAATGAAAAACCTTTGAAAGTGACTTTATGATCAAATTCTATCAAAATATATGCAGTGATGTACAGGAAAAAAAGGCATCTTAGGCATTTAGTTTGCTTCTCTCACACTGCAGAACTAATCAGCAGAAATGTATGAATATAATTCTTTACTATGCAAACAGCCTTCTCAATATTTTTCCGCATACTGATTTAAAAAAAGATCAAAATAAAATCAATTACTCAACCATTTCATCACATTAAAAAAAAAAAAAAAAAAGTGTAACTCTAGAAACTGTAAAAGGCAGTAATTTTTATTTTTGAAAAAAACTGTATTAACTTATTACTGTCCTGATATCTGACTACACACATGATGGACACTCCTTCTGTCTAACATTCTGCTTTGATCCTTAGGTTGGGAGCACAGTCTATTTCAGATGCAGAAAAGGTTACCATATTCAGGGATCTACCACTCGTTCCTGTCTTGCTAACCTAACTTGGAGTGGCATACAATCTGAATGCATTCGTAAGTCTGGTTTCTATTCTAACAACTTAGAACAGTGAGGAATTTTAAGAGTTACAATGTGATACATGTGGAAATTAATGACAAACTATTTGCTACAAGGATGGGAAGCTTTATTTAAAACAGATTTTTTTATGTTTATTTGTTGTTTTCTATTCAAGGACCAAAGATGCATTTGAAGTATTAATCTGAAGATTTTTCAGATTTTTTTTAAATGAAGTTCACAATAATTCTATCAGTTTTAATCAAAAAAATCTCTTCTAGTTAACCTACTGCATTAGCTAGAATTAAGCTAGAATTTCTTTTGCGTGTGTAGTTGATTAATAAAGAATAGAAAGTGACCTGAAATATGCATGGAACTATTTTCTTGCCAAGTATTTTGTGAGTCATCAACTAGAACTCAACAAAACCCATTTATTCTGGGTTATGCATGGTTATGCAAATTACTTATAGCTCTGTGTGAGTTGGAGGACATTAAATAACTATTGTATTATAATACACTAAGCTAAAAGTAATTCCTTACAATGACCTTAAATTCTTATCCTGTTTTAAATTATATTTGGGTTGTTCTAAATGAACACCATGTGGCATAGAGAAAGAAGCATACAGAGTAACCAAATCTGTTATAGTCAATGTTCTATGACAAAACATTCTTGTGGAACCTTTATTTCAATTGAAAGTCATTTATTTATCCCAGTAGCCACTCTAATTTTCAGTACACAGAGTGGAAGTGATGCTTGAAGCTGTGACAGTACAATAATTCACAGGACCAATCATTGCACCATGTACAATGGCATGTATTTCTCCTCATTTTAACTGTTTTCTGATCCCTAGTGTGATTTCATTTCGGTTTATTCTTTAAAAATACGAGATAGTATCATTTCCATCCCACAATAATATAACTATACACTCTGAGTGTTGCTTTTACAAATAACATAGCTACTTGACAGTGCTAAAAGCTATCCAGAGTTGTCATGCATTTATTTCAAATTGGATACTCTAAGTCTTACCCCTACGTCTTCTAACTGTAAAAACCCCTTTGCAGCTCATGCTTGCAGGCAGCCAGAAACACCGGCACATGTAGATGTGAAAGCAATAGATCTTCCTACTTTAGGGTATACTTTGGTGTATACCTGTCAGCCAGGATTTTTTCTTGCTGGTGGATCAGAGCATCGGACGTGTAAACCAGATATGAAATGGACAGGAAAATCACCTATTTGTAAAAGTAAGTCATTACTGAAGTGGTTTGTTGGATCCTACTGGGTTTGAATTAATTTTCCCTGACATTTTTGTTTTATCTAGTAGTATTAATTTTTTCCACTTACTATTTAATGACACTCATGGAACAATAGCTTTTATTTTATGAAAGAAACGGTGAAGAAATCAAAGTGAACATAACATCTAGAATACATGCAGGAAGAAAAGAGGATATACATGTGCAAGTGCACACACACACATACATATGTTTACCCTTAACAACAGCAAACAAAACCTAAACAATATAAAGTACTACTTCTAACTGCATTTATCTTTATGTCACAGTTTTAAATAGTATTTCAATGTGTTCAGTGCTTAATGTATGATTTTCTATAAGAACAAGAAAAGTTATTTAATATCCTAGCTTTTAGATTCATGCAGGTATGCTTTCAGTCTAAGGATATCTTACAAAATAAAAATGAACAATAAAATAAGAAAAAAATATCTCTGCAATATAATCCACTTTTATATCACTGTAACTTTCACATAGTTTTCTAGAGTAAATCTAAGTATATCATTATAAGGTCTGAATTTGCTCTTCACAGTCAAATCAACATGGCTGTTAGTTCTCAATTCAGAAAAATAAAATTATATTTAGAATATGAATAGAGGAAAATAGATGGGAAAGTTTTTTTCTGGTATGATTTTTAATTTTAATATATCAAAGTGTGCTGAATAGTTTTGATGTTTGAGCAATTTTTTTTTTTCTTTATGGTAAGGGCAGACTTCTTTGATGCAGCATTGTCATATGATCTATATGTCAGAATTTATCTTTATTCTGTGTCTCTAAAGGATGATTTTTCATTGATACAGTATAGTTAATAATTTGAGATAAATGATCTTTTGTTTGGGTTTCTTTGATGTTTTATTTATTGAAGATAAAATGCAGTAAATATTTCTGTAAGACTGGGTTACGGTCTTTAGGTATAATTCTCATTGAGTGTCCTACACTTTTTGTGCTTTCTTAACACTTGATCATTCTAATTAGTGAGCTCCTAAAGAGAAAAAAAGCCCCAATATGCAAGACCAAACCTTCCAATGGGACACTATCCTTTCTGATGTGCCAAATGATGAGTCCAGAACTTGATCGGTATCAATGGACATAACTTTCCTGAGTGTACCAGGAATGCAGCAAATTACACCTTTTTAATTCACAAGTTCTGACCCTTTCCCATGATATCGGATCCTGTTATATAAATCAAGCTATCTGGCTGTTGCTGGTTTGTGTCATAAATGTATCAGTCTTTTTTAACATATTTTTTCCTATATATATTATTATTCATAATTAGATATAGTATTTGTCCCCCCTATAAGGCTCTCTTTTATAGCACTGGGACTGATATAAACATTTTAGCCCTAAATGTACGAAATACTTTTCTAGACAGACAACTTTCCACAAGAAAAATGTTGCTTACCTAAATTATTTTCTGATATTTTTGTGCAAGAGGATAGATTTAAACATGTAAAGTATTCAAGACATTTGTTTTAAAAGTGATTCTATTGGATAAAAGATGATTGCATCCAACAGGTATTGTTTTAACATTCTATTTAAAAAAACAAACAAACAAAAAAAACCCCACAAAAATATGTTCATGAAAATGATAATTTGTTTTTTTACTTGTAGGTAAAGGAGTGAGAGAAGTTAATGAAACAATTACTAAAACTCCAGGTTTGTATACAAGAAGAGCTTTAGATCTAAATAAATAAAATTGATTTACACCTAAGATTGTTATGGATAACAAAACTATTTCCAATACTTTAGTGAAGTATTTGTTATTAATTTCCAAGGAATATAAATGTTAAGGTCTTTCATAATAACAAATGACATGTGAAACCTAGTCTATGAAATTCTTTCACAAAGAACATTTGTTAAATTTCTATAGTGCCAATTTTGTGAATTGCATAAAATATCTTCTCTAACAGACAAAAGAAATTTATATACACAGACTTCAGATTTGGTGTAGTTTTATATCAGAGAGATTGCTATAATGGAGAGCCTTATAATGAGTGTATACTATAATTACAGGGATTAGGTTCAGTCCAAGTTCTGCCCTTTACAGTGCAAGTGTTGTAAGAAGTATGAAAAACCCCAACCCAAAACCAGTTTTGGAAATATTCCTGGCCATCATTTCACAGAAACTCTCCATGTACTCCAAAACAGGGTTTCCAGAACAGTGTAGACCAGCAGGCATGTGACAAGGCAGGCATACATTACTGTTACAGGTCATGAACACGTATGCAGTTGACCTGTTCTTCCTGCCATTGACAAAATAGACAAATTCATCTCAAAAGTCCTCATTCAGAAAATGACAGTCCTATTTTTTTTTTTTAAATTACTTATTTAACAATAAGCAGAGTTGTCACCAAATAAATGAGCTTATAGTTCTATATTTTGAGTTTTAGCAAAGCTGCAGGGAAAATAAGATTAATGGTTCACACTCATGGCAGTTCACAGAAGGACTCTCTGTAGAGCAGATGGGATAAAAAGGTATTTCTGCTAATAATTAATCTTCCTGGAGAGTTTATTAGTGATAGTGTCAGGTGAATCCATAAATGAGTTTTTCTGAAATGCATTACTTCTAGAGACTCACAATAAAGCAGGCTATAGTGTTCATTCATTATAATGAATATACAGTCTTCATTTATTGGAGGCTTCACCTCACCAAACACCTAAGGTATACATTAATCTGCTACTGCACAGGTTTTGAAGTTTCAATGCCAAATTAAAATGTAGACCTAGTTTCTAAAGAAATTCACTATACAGAGTGTCAGTGTCAATTCACACAGTATCCTGTCTGTCCTTTATAAGTAGTTTTGATAAGTACTATTTAAAAGCTATTAAAAAAAATTAAATGCTGTGATTGAAAGTGCCAATAATAGTAAACAGAAAAGTTAAACAAATGACAGTAATTTAGAGAATTTTAAGTGGTTTTCAAAAAACAACTCTGCACTAAACTCTGTGTTTTAAAATTATTAATTCTCTTTGTTGTAGAACATTATGTATTTTGAAATGTTTTCTTTATATTGTTATCTTATTTTTGATACTATTTGATTGGCTGCTATCTATATTTTGAACAGAAGTAAGCTAATACTGGTAAGCAATATTTTCCAGTACAGAATAGATTCGTGCTGATTTTTCACCTTTAGACAACTGAACGTAAGTTATATTTATTGGTTTAGGGTTTTTTTTTGGCAGAGTTGATGTCTTCATAAGCAATAGTAAACAATTTCAAGTGACTGATGTATAAGTTTCAACTAAAGAATTCTTACAATATCCATGTGAGAATTAAGAGCTATATTACTCTTTTTGGTTTCTATAATTCTCACTGCTTTGTATAGTATTCACAAAAATTGTTAGGAAGCTGTTTTAATGAGTAGCCATGGATTTTCCCCATTGTCATGTTCTGAGAACAATCAGTGCAGTCAGTGCAGTACTGGAATACTAATAGCCAGCTCATTTTTCTCATTTTGCATTTGCCCACAGGGGTTGAGGAAAGGCGGGGACCTTGTAAGGGTTCAGCACAATCATCTCAGAGCCTCTCCAAAGCAACATCCCTGGGGACTGCAGCACTTGCTTTTTAACATTTTAAAAAAACATGACTGTAGAAGCATTAATATATTTTATTCCCCCTACTGATTCTGTTCATCTGCAAGTGCAAACTCTGTAAATACTGAGTCAGTGGTACTATTTTGCAAAATTTAAGAGCTACTATTGATAGAGTTGTTAGACAAACTATGCACTGAAGATGCTGGAACGTGGTGAAAGTAGGGAGTCCTTTATAAAAGCCTTACATAGTACCTCTCTGGTTCATACCACTAATGCTAGATGTTCACTCTCATGGGAATATGTCAGACGCACAATTTTGATTAAAAACTTAGATGAATAAAAATAATTGTAATATTTATTTTTAGAATACCAAGTTTCAAATTTAGCTATGTCACTATAGTAGCAAAAAATGAGAAATAAATAGGAAAAATAGTCTGAAAGACTCTTTACAGAATCCATGTATTTGCAGAAATTATACAAATTCTAAGGACTGTGACATACCAATTGAAATGTAATGCTTCAGATTTCTGGTAGTAAGTTGAGGTAACCTTGTGTAAAGCCCCCCCTTTTACTTTGACTTTGGAAGTGCAACAAATCAAAGCTGTTTTTTCAAAGCCATTTAAAAGGTCTCTGCTCATTTGGAATCCAGTGATAGAACCAATAACATGTTAATGATGTTTTCAAATCATTCCACAGTGAGCTTGAACATTTGCTTGTTCACAACTTAAAGGCAAAAGATATGGAAGAAGTTATTTATCTTTTAGCCACCAGCTAATTAGCCCTCTGATTTTCAGATGTATTGTATGTCCTGTATTTTTGTCCTGGTTTTCTTTTTTGATTAATTTTTGCATTAAGTTATTAGGCAGACAAGGAAATATCCATGGGATTTTTTTTAAATGGTTGCAGAGAATACCTGCACTGATAAATTTCCTTCTGTAAAGACAGCTGCCTTTATATGTCCTCAGAGTTTGACAAAATAAAAAAAAAAAAAAAAATCCAATTATTTAATTTAAGATTTTAATTAGAAGAGTGTGAAACACTTCTGTCAGTCTTGAGCTATTTAGAAAGTATCAATTGTAGTGGTCATGGATAGTGAGGTTGAATTTTAATACTTGCTAGGGCTGTCATTTTGTCAAGATATAATGTGGTTAGCTAAACAATTTAAAATACGTCTAATATCTAAATATTTTTTTTTCTGTGTAGAGGAAAGATATTAGTCACATAAAATAAATAATCCAAATACATATATTTCTTCCAATAATTCATGCTTCATTTTGTAGGATTTTTTACTTCAGATAGTTTAAACTGCAGTTGCTGAAAAATGGCAGTTAATCCTAAATAAATAAAAAAAAGTTTAATTCTTTGAAAGTTTCACTGTTCATAAGTGCAGTAATATTGTATATAAGAAAAGCTTTGAAGTCTAAAAATGACTCATAAAACTGTACCGGAAATTCAGTCAATTCAGTTGAATATTCAGTTGATATTCAGCTGAAAATCTCACACAGTGCTGTTTCAATAGATCCACGAAACAAAAGGTATGGCCTAAGACAGTGTTTCCTTCCAGGAATCTCTGGTTTCAGAATAATATTATATTTATTTTCCTCGTACCTTAAAGGTACAGGGCTTTAGGGGAAGAGTCCATTATTTTTCATAGTCTTGAGGACATTCACTGAATCACACAAGCTATAAAGTGTGGGGTTATTTGAGAACATATACCATGATGGACAGGTGTAGTATATTATAGGCACTCATGTGGAAAGGTTATTAGATATATTTTCTGTATTGTTGTTAAAATTTTTACTATAATACCTCCTTAGAACAGTGGTTTGATTGTCTAAAAAAAAATTACAAGCATAAGTATGCCTAGAAAGATTGTTGTTACATTGTAGTTTACTTCTTTCTTTGTTTCTCCTTCCCCCTTTTATTTAGTTCCTTCGGATGTGTTTTTTATAAATTCACTGTGGAAAGGGTTTTATGAATATTTAGGAAAAAGACAGCCTGCTACTCTCACTATTGATTGGTTCAATACTACAAGCAGCAAAGTGAATGCCACATTCATTGAGGCATCCAACATACATCTCAAACTATCAGGTAGGTTTGGAATTTGGGGTTAAAGAAGTTCTTCTTTTAATTTTATTTTTTCTTAATCTGTTCAATTTTGATACATTTTCATTCAAATGGAAAATGAAACAAAAACTATATTTTTGCTAAAAAAAAATATCTTTTGCAAAAGGAAAGGTTTTAACAAAATGGTCTGCATGGACTTCTGTCAATTCATATGCAGTCACCCATCTATGTAAGCCATTATATTTCAAATAGATATTGAGGTAGAGTTTATTCATCTCAGACTGTTGGATAGCATTGGTGTGTTGAAATCACAGGAAATACTGAAGTGGCAGACAAAGTATAGGCATATTAAAATATAGGCATGTTAAGAATTGTACCATTGGAAAGATCAATTAATAAGTAGTGATTAATATCTACCTTAGAACAATGTGTTAATGGCATAGTATAAAATAGGCACAGATAATTAAATAACATCGTAGATTATGCATACGTTATAATCAACATCATGCATTCCTTTCTGTAAATCTGTGAAGTTCAGATTTAGCCTCTCATCACAGTTGTATTGAAAAGGGCTTTATCAGCTATCACTATCTTTTAAGGTCAAGAGTTCAGAGAGAACTGCAGTAGTTGATTGCAAAATAGGAATTTTCTTTCACCTCACTACTAATATCTACTGTAGCAATATACTGGTGTGATATCAGTAAAATCTATTTATTTCCAGGTCAAGGAAATTCCAGTGAAGGAATTCTACCTATATTCAGAATTATTGAAATGCTCTATAAAAAGACAACTGTTCTTCTCCTATTATGTGTAAAATTAAACAATACAAAGCTATCTTTACATACTTTTATCAAGTATGATGAGGCAAAGGAAGAGTTAAATAAGATCCAGCCATTACAGTACTTTAAATGTTGAGGTTTTCCATATTACGAAATTAGAGAGTGTTTTCTATGACCTCTTTTAGGTCTAAAGCAATATACTTAGGTTTGAAGGAATGTTTGAGCAAACTGGTTGAGAACTTGTTTAAAAGGTATGTCTTGCCTCCTTCATTTTAATAGGTGTTTACAAGAAGGAAGAAGCCCATTTGCTCTTGAAAGCTTTTCAGATTAAAGGACCAAGTGACATTTTTGTAAGCAAGTATGAAAACGACAACTGGGCATTAGATGGTTATGTAAGTATCCAGGTTGCCGTGGATAACGATGGCTGAGATTAAATTCTGAATTAATTTGTGACTATCTATGTAACTGTATCCATTTTTTTGTATTACAAATATGTAATCCAGCACTCTGGATGTCAGTGTAGAGATTGGATTACCTTTTTTCTTTCAAAAATACCTACACAAACGTCTATCTGCTGTACTCTGATTAGAATTTTTAGTTTATGAAAGGGAAGGAGGAGTGAATCAGCATATTTTGCCACGGTTTTGCCTTGTTTCCTTAGATGGGAGTGGCAATTTTACCTTTAGTAATATTTCATTTTTTGGTCTGGTAAATGCTTCTGTAATAAAAGTACATTTTGAACGTAAAAGCAATCTTGAAAGAAAACAGTGTTCTCTTACTTTTTGCATTTTTTCTTTCTGCCTCATGATACTTTCTATGGAAAATAGTTTTAAATCTGACAATTCAGATTTAAGGCTTCTGTGTCTGCATTCTAATTCAATTATGAATATAACATTTCAAGAATTTTAAAAGACAGCAATATACATTAGATATTATAAAATAATTCTGATGTTATTTTGAAACTTCATTTAATACCAGTGCAAATAAATAAAATATTTTAAATAACAAAAATTGTATAAGCACAGAAAATTCACTAATATTTTTAAGACTAAAAGTGAAAATCTGGGCTCCATATTATCTATTTTAAGTCAGAAAAACAAGTGGCTAAGCATTGTTATTTATTAATTTCAGAATCTTTTTTTCTGTTTCAACATATTCTAGGTTTCCTCAGGTCTTGAAAGAGGAGTTTTTACCTATCAAGGTGATATACATGGAAAAGACTTCGGAAAATTTATGCTCCAAAGACAAGGTACATGGTTTCATTGATCCACAATATGTATAATCTTTTGGGGTCCTGCAAAAATGAATTTAAATAATTACTCATCTATCTAACTGAAGTAGACATGTTTATTTTACACTACTATTACAAAACATAACCAAATATATATATTTGAAATATACAGTTCAGATCCTAATTTAACTCTGCTTAACATGTTACTGTAACAGATTTTCTAGTGTAGCAACCCAATAAGTGCAGGATGCATGTCGTGTTGCACTCGTAAAGAGAATGCTATTGGAAGCACTTTCATTTATTTTTGAAAGTACCAGGGATATCATGCAATGCAAACACATTTCCTGCTTAAATATATAAATTGTAGTCAGAACCATGTAAGAAATTGGAAGAACATAATCATCCCTAATTTTGGCAGTGTCATTTGGAGAATGACAGTTGCTGGTGGATGTTTTCAGAATTTATATGTATTTGGACAGAATTTTACTTCACTGTATAAAATAAAAAAAAATACTAAATGGTGTCTTAGGTATGTAATACAGCTATGGACTCAAGTGCTTTAGCAGCTGGTATAGGACTAGTTATTTTACTCATAAAATAATTTTATCATAAAAACTAAATCATTTACTTATGAAATATTCTCTCATAAAATATTTTTGTAAATACCAAGTTTAAGCATCTGCATTTCCTGATCCTGAAACTGCTGCAAAGTGTTCAAAGCACAGAAAAGTACTGGTCTAGGAAAAGGAGGCAGCCTAGCCAATATCTCTATGGCAGGCTATATGTACATTTTATAAATTGCCTTGGTTCCATTGGCTCCGCTGATGATGTACCCAGTGCTCTTTAGAGTTTTGTCGAATCTCTCTTGTACTTCTTTGCTCTATTAAGTACTGTAACAGCAGTTATGCTAAGGGTTTACCTGTCTTGGCCATCTCTCAAATTGCTAAATATGTTTAGTGACTAGGGGCAGAAACCCAGCTCTTCAGAGTCACAGACTAAAAACTGCCAGCTACCTAAAACAAAAGTTTGATTCTATGTGAAATTGATAACTCATGGCAGTAAATGAAAAATAAGCAGAAAGTTAAACAGTTACAGAAGTCTTCTGTGGATGTATTCTACAGTAGTGGAAAACATTGTCCATATCACCCTTGAGAGCTGTAATATAAGAGATCAGTTTGTATAAGGCTATTAAGGAGCCAGAGTATCCAAGTTAATCCTGCAGTCCTGGACTGAGGACCTCCCATCTTCAGCTTTGACATCTTGATTCTTTATTTGACATCTTTATTATGCTAATGCAGATACCATCTCTTTTTCAAGATTTCTAAATAGACACTGATTTTATATAAATTGCTTATTCTGTATTGAATAAACAACAACTAAAAGGAAGCAGCAAATTTCCATCCAATACTGGGCATATTTGTCAATATCCTCTTATATTCAGAGGTAATTTGCATTGCTTTTAAATCTATTTTGTTAATGGATATTCTGCAAAGACAATCTCACATATCCTCTGTTGAAGACTTAACATATTTCTGGTTTTTAAGTATTTTAAATTATTTGATGCCTTTACAGTAAGACAAAAATATACATAAACTGGTGCAGACATAAAGCAATATGAAATCTTCATCTACAACCAAACCTCAAAGATAGTATTTATGGGGAACTACTTAAGTGGGAAAGACCAATGTATTTGATGAATAATTTTCTATCACACAATACTAGGAAAAGACTAGTCTCAGTGGGCATCACAGAATCACAGAATATCCTGAGAGGGAAGTGACTGACAAGGAAAATCATGTCCAGCTCTTAAATGAATGACTCATACAGCAATCAAAGCCACAATTATTAGAACAGTGCTCAAGCAACTGAGTATGCTCAGTCTTGGAACTTAATGACATGAAAATAGAAAGAAGTTTTCTTTCTTAGTACTTTTTATCCTCTCTCAGAAGCAATTTTGATTGTAGCCTTAGAAAACAACCCAAAGGACAAAGAGTTTTGTTGTAAGTCTTTTTAGAGGACTAGAACTGTACCTGAGCCTTATTAAGAGTGACATAATAATTGTGACACCAGATTATTTAACCTCTTTTAACAAGTAATCAGTAATTTCTGAGGGCTTTTTGTCTGTTAGGTTATAGCAACTTGGTTTCTAAAGGCTGTGAGTCTATGGCTAAATTCAGTTTCATCAGCTGTTGAGTGCCTATGCCTCAAAACTAAACTTCTAGAAGATGTTTATCCTAAAATCTTCTTCATTCTAGTCTGGACACTTCCTTTAAAATTGTATGGAAAAGTGGGTTTGTGAGAAGACAAACCTTCACAAAATTATTATTTTCCTGTATTTATTTTCTCTGGAGAAATACAATGACCCACTTTTTTTCTTTTTTTTTCTTTCCTCAAAGTACTTTTTGACTTGTCTAGGTTGACATAACTTATTAAGAAAAAATGAAATATGCATAATTAATTTGCATCTATGTTATATTAGATCAATGGCTGTGGAATACACATCCATTACTGGAAATTAATCAGCTCATAAAAGTGTTGAATATCACGAGATATGTGAATTTTAAATTTTGTTCTATAAATCATCCTTCCTCTCCAGATCACTTCACACAACTTCCATTACTCACAAGGAAACTCTACATCTAAACGGGGTACTGAAAGCTCCATTGTACAGAGCTGTTGTGTGTTAGCTAAAGCACAAACAGACATCTGGAGTAATGGGCTATGAAACTGTATGGTAACACATGTCTACCCCCTGTGAGGCACCGACCCAGAGTCTTTGCTGTCCAGGAGGTTCAGTCAGGTGAAGAAGTTCTAAACTATGTTGTTCCTTGGAAGCTGCTGATTTGCTTTGTATTGGTATTTTTTTCTCTTCAATCCTTGACCTGCAAACCATTATTGTCTCAGAAATTACTCTGTGGCATGTAATTCTGCTTTTCTAAATCTTGCATGGATTTTGCTGTCACACTTTCTCTGACTTGAACAGCATTTCTCTTAGTAAAACTGAGCCATGCTGTACAGATGCCAGTCAACTGAAACTCCGAGCTACGAGGCAAAAGAGAACTATATGATAGATCCAAACAATGATAAAAAAATGTTCTTAGTCACATAATCATGGAATGGCTTGGGTCAGAAGGGCAGGGTTGCCACCATGAGATCAGGTTGCACAGTATTTTCTTTAAAAAAGTATGATTTTCTATTATGTAAAAATGACAATATTTTTGAATCACCTCAAGAAGTACACAGCTTTTACATTAATGAATTCACTATGTGTTATCAAAATTTGAATTCACCTGACTGCTGCTGTTTTAGCAGCTAAAGCCCTGTTATTATGTAAACTGTTAAAAAAAAACCCCAAAAACATAATCTTACTGAATACCCCTCCATTAAACATGTTTCCCAGGACAAAGTATGGCTATTTTAATGAAAAGTAAATCACATTACCTTTTGCATACATTTTGTGTGGGTGTTTATGTGTATATTTAAGAATTTCCACTTTTCTGTTTTCAGATGCAATCAATCACTACATTTATTTGGGCAGTACAATATGCTTTCCATTTTTTATCATGATAATGCTGTCGGAAGAATAACACAATTCACACTATGTTTAATCACAAACAGCTCTGAAAATTATTATAATAAGTAGACCAGACCATGTTGAAGTTATACTGACTCTCCTACATGAGTAAAATTTAGATTATGCAAAACTTCAGTGAAGTGTCTTTTCCCAATGAAAAGCACATGCAATGCAGTCTGAACCTGGTCAAATCCAGATTGAAACTCTCCAATTAAATATTGTAAACCAACTAAAACCGTCAAGTTTTGTTTCCTTAAGTGTGGTATTTAAAAAACTGTAGAGATACAGAATATGTGATTACCTCCACTAGAAGTTTTGTGTAGAGTATTAAATTAATCAGTTATCCAACATAGATAACTTAAAAGAAACTCTTTATGTGTAAATTTGTGCCTGTTTTTAAATCTTGAGCAACGCAAAACTTTTTTAAAAGTAACTAAATAAACCAGAGAGTTTATACTAAGAATTGTTTATTGTGAATTTTATATTTTTTCTGCTACTTGTACTTTAAAATGCATCTATCATATGTGGCATGATAAAAGCTTTGAGATGTAAGTTAAGACTTCATTGATCACACATATTTCTATTTTGAAATTTCTATAAGATTCTGAATATTAATTCCAGATTTTTTGTTGATGTAAGTTGACTTCAAAGAATTTGTTCATTACCATATTTTTGATTAATTACTCCAAATAATTGGAAAAACAGCTGGAGACTGTGGTGGTAAAGGATGAAAAAAGTGATAGCTGAATGTGATTTTTTTTTGGCTTTTATTTTAGAGTCTGTCATTTCTTCTAACCAATAAAAAGCATTTAAATCACAACTTCTAAAATGTCTATTAACTGTTGGAACTACCCTAGTCTGTCTGTCTTCAATTTAGATAAGTTGAAGAATGTCCAGTACATATACAATGCAGTACAAATACATAAGTTTATGCCAAGTTTATTTCCACAGTTTGACAAGTGCTGGATTACTAAATCCCAAATATTTTTATAAAATGGTTGTATTCTAAAATGGTTCAATGTTAAGAGTAGTGTGATAAAGCTCGTAACATGATCCCAACTACCACAATAATAGGTTTATTAATTTGAAAAGGTTTTCCTTCACCAGTTCTGCAGAGAAATATTTAAAAAAATCTAAAACATGACAGAAGATTAGGTGAAAAAGACTATAATGCAATATTTTGTCATATTTTAAGTGATCAAATGTGGCAATACTGAAATTCCTAGCAAGGTTGACTTCACTTTAAAGGCATCTTAGTTACTTCCTAAAATTCAATACATTTCTTTAAATGTGCAAAAGGCATTTTAATATTGACAGTTGAAACATCTACGGTTTAAAGATATCTCACAGAAAAAAAAACCAACAAACATCTCATTTGTCTTTTGCATTGAGCTTGAACAGTAAGAAATCACAAACATAAAATGGTTTGTGTTGGAAGAGACCTTAAAGATGATCTAGTTCTAAACACCCAGCTGTGGGCAAGGATACTATTCACTATATTGCCAGTGTCCCATCCAATCTGACCTTGGACATTTCCTGGGGTCATAGGAGAATTATTACTTTTTTCTCAGTTTTTTTGTTTTCTCACTTGTTTGAATTTATTTAGATGTTTTAGTAGACTGGTGAAGTTATCATAGTGGCCATGTCTCTGCTGTACAACTGGTTTGCACTAGAGTCCTAAAAAGACTGATTGATATTGTTGCTATGAATGAGGGAGTTGTGGTGTTTGAAACTCTCTGTACTGGTGGTTTGGAGCATTTCTGAGAGGTAAACAGCAGTGTCTCCTATTTCTTCACTCTCAACAGCAATAATACCCCAAAACGTCAAGCTCAGCTATCTGTCCAAGCCTGATCCTCTCTGTACATTCCCTCTGCCCTGGTCTTTCCTTCTTGAATGTGATCTATATTGTTTTCTGAAGAGCTGTGAGTTCAAACTGGCAACTTGGATTTGGATCTCAAAAAAAAATCTTTTTCTATAAAATATTCTGTATTTTTCATCATAAAATTGTCATTCATCCTTCACAACTTGAATTACCAAGGCGGTCAACTATTTAACAATTTAGTGACGTGTCTATACTGATGAGAAAATATGTTCTGCAAAATACTTTACAGTCTGGGTTATCTGCCTGTCCACAACAGGAGCTGAGTGGGGCTGTGCCACAGGCCACTGCTTTTGCATTCTCTGCACTGCTCTTTCCCAGGGCAAACACAGCTGCTGGAGGGGCTGGACATGGGTGCAGCCTAGGGAGGGTACTGAGCCGAGCAGAACCACCGTGGTTTATCCTCAGTTTTTCCTTCCTTGCTCTTGTTTGTTCTGATCTTGAATTGCTTTTTGTTTCCAAACTGAATATTAAGACTGCTGGAATGCAGTGCTTTTGAAGAATTAATTTAATGTAGAATTTTGTAGAATTAATTTGTTTTTCAGAAGTTATATGGGTTAACTTTATTAAATGGACTTGTGAGTCAGTGTATTTAATAGTTATTTTACTTGTTGAATAATATTTTCAAATAATTTTGATAGTTATCAGTATATCATGAAGTGTTATTAACAATATTTATACTATGATTCTGCATGCTATTTATTTCAAGTTTTTAAATAGAATTATTTTATCAAGACACCATCTTGTTTAACTCTTGAATAAAAGGAACATAATTAGCTAGATAACATGGGAATTTTATTTCTCCCCATAGATAACGTGAAAATTTTATTTCTGCCCCCTTTGTTTTATTTCAGGTCCTTTAAGTGCAGACACAGACCTTTCAAATCACTATTATGGTACAAACAGCAGTTCAGTTGCAGCTGCCATCCTGGTACCATTCTTTGCTCTAATATTATCAGGGTTTGCATTTTACCTCTACAAACACAGGTATTGTAAATGTTATTTATTCAATAATTTAATAAGCTTTTTTGTTTGATTTTGATAGGTAACTAGAGAATACAGTGCTAAAATCTTTTAAGAATATTTTTGCTCTAGAAAGACAAGTATTTCTAGGTATTCCCATGGAGGAATTCATTGCAGGGCAGTTCTTAATGGTGTACATTTTGAAAAATGAGTTCCTCTGTTAAGGAGCAAAGACCTATCAAACTTCTTGGTTCGTTAGTTTGAATCAGATTGAAATCTGAGGTCACATGTTCTATTTTTTAATTTCAATGCTTTATTAAATTGAATGTATGCTGCTTCTTTCTAAAAGCTTATTAATATTAATTATACGAGCTGAAAAATCCATAAATCCCATGAGGGAACAGCCCATAATGTGACTACTTACAATATGTGCTGAGTCAGCTAGTGACTACTGTAAGAATTGACACCACTTCAGGTCATATGAAACTTTTATTATGTCACTAGGTAATACAATAAATCCAACAATATTGTCTTTGAAGGATGATATCTATGTATCTTCTGAAAATTTGTTTATTCTGAGAAATATTTGCAAAATAGTATTTAACAGGAACATGCTTTTTAAACTTTTGTTCTATAATCATGATACCAAGAGTATTTTGTGATTGCAAGAAATCACAAAGACAATCTGAGGTCCACCAATGCTCTACAATGCAGTAGACTGTCTGCCTACCTCAGCATTAGATGATTTGGGAAAAACAAATTGCCTGGGGGCAATTGAAACTTGGGAACTCCATTTAAAATGATCCATATCCTAAAATATAGTATAGTCTTTTGTTGACAAAAACTACTCAGGAAGAGCTGTCAACTATATCTTCAAAGCTGATATTGTAAGATACCTTTCTGATGCCTACAGGTCTACATTTTCAGACAGCTCCTGTTCTGCAGTGGTGGGGGGAGCTTTAAGAGCATTGTGAATGCACAGGCATTTGGATCTGGAGAAGAGATTAAATGAAAAGGGAAGAGAAAAGAGAGGCAAACTCATAAAAAAAATTATATTGTGACATTGGGGTACATTTTGTAGTTTATCCTATGAAATTTTTAATGCCCTATATGAGAAGTAGAAATACATATGTATTTAAGAGAGATAAAACTCATTATTTAGACAAGCAGCTATAATCCCTCTTTTAATGATCTCGCTGTGCAGCATTGCAGTTCTGCCTAATTTAAATGCATTATATTTGAGACAGGAAGTGTTTCTGATAATTTAATATTTCAAAGAATATTTTTCCTTTTCTTCTACTTTCAATGAATTACTTCCACTAAACTGCAGGTTTTAGAGGTGATACCGTTGTCATATTGCCATCAAAAACTAACAATTTGATTAGTGAGGTAAACTAATTTTAGGTCAAACTTTATTCTTTTCAAAAGAAAGGATGTTCCAATGGAAAGAGAACAGGATCTGTAAGTTTTGAAGGCCTTTTCTTGAAATTACATTAATTATGAGAATAACAACATGAAATTTTCTAAATGATGCAATGGTAGCTATTTCTCTAGAGGCTCTCTGTAATAGAGAATTTGAAGGTCTTAGGGTACAATTTTATGGATGTTTCTGTTGTGCCTATCTCACACTAACATCATCTAATTAGGATCAGGGCTGTTAAATCTCTTTCACACAGTTGTACCTTTTATCTGGCTGACAGGGATGACTTCAGGAATGATGACTGCATCCCAATCTTTCTGAGAAAAAAATAAAATATATTTAATTACTTTTGCTTAGGAAAGCTCCTAGTTAATTTCTAAGATTGTTCAGTAGTTATAAAATTAAAATAGGTAGAAAAAAACATGTTTATTTGAAACAGAATTATTTACATATTGTCAATTTCATTAGTGATATCTTTCACTGATAGCCTTCCCTATCTGCTATCCAAAACAGAATAATTTTACAAGAATTGTACTTTCAGGAACCCTTTTCTTAAGGGTCATATATATTATATAATGAGATTTTACTTTTTTTTTACATTTATTAAGCAACAAACACTTATATTTTGCACTCTTTTGTCTTCTTTCTTGCCTTATTACAATTATATGTATAAAAAAATATACTGAACTTCCTTATTATATTTCTTTAGATATTTCTAGATACTAAGATATTTAAGTTTAAAACAGTAAAATATGATATCATAGGATATCACTTTACTAGATATATCAGAAAATCTGCACAATTCTGGTTTGTTTTTCATTTAATTATTGGCTTAATATGTTCTAACAGAGCTTTACATTAAAATGTGAATGTTGTTAAAATTTTGATGTCTCTCATGGTGAGAAAACACTATCAAAAATAAAAGACTGGTTACTTTCAGTATCAATTGATGCTGAATTGCCAACATTTATGTGACTATCAGTTAGGATTTGATCAATATGTTTGGACAAGGTATTTAACAGTGTTAATAGTTGAAAGTATTTATGGAGGTAGAAAGACATGCTGTGGTAGATCTACCTGATATAACTGGAATTGCAGACACTTACCTGAAGGTTACTACAACTAGCAGTGCAAGATATTTCAGACACTTGCTGTTGTATGCAGACAGAGTGGAAATATTAGAATGTCTATTATTGCTAATGATAATATCCTGTTGTTTTTTTCCCCAGAACAAGACCAAAAGTACAGTACAATGGATATGCTGGACATGAAAACAGTAATGGACAAGCTTCATTTGAAAACCCCATGTATGACACAAACTTAAAACCCACAGAGGCAAAGGCTGTGAGGTTTGATACGACTCTGAACACAGTTTGTACAGTGGTATAGCCTTCAGTGCCCAATATGACTGATTCATAGCCATACCTCTGATGGACAAGCAGTAATTCCTTTGGTGCCATATACCAGTTTCCCTTCTCTTGGCTTTGCTGCTGTAATCTTTAACATCTTCTGTCAGCCTACATGCAGCTAAATTTTCTGGTTAAAACGTGTCAGTCTTCGGGGGATCAGACAAAGAATATTTTTTCATCTTAAAGTTGGATCAAAATGCCTGGCTGCATCTGCTTCAAACCAAGGCACACTTTAAGGAAGACTGCCAAGTCATGCCAATTTGTCATATTTAATGCCTCAGACTTTCATATTTGTATGCGGCTGGATGCCTTTCAATGCGTTCTTCTGGGCACTTGGATAAATCCTTTGAGTACTGTGACAAATGATAGCACCACAGATTATCCCTGGGAATATTCTGAAGAAATAAAGCTCTCTTGAAGGAGGAGACAGCCTTCCTTGAGGTTGCATACACTTACAAATGCTTTAACATTGGAATCTTGCTAAAATTAGGAAAACTTACAGTATAATTTATTCATAGAGCAGTTTTGCCAATTCCCCAATCAGCCGTTAATATAGCAAAATATTAATGCACAATTTTTTGCACTAGGGTGTAATGGCTGAGTAAGATACTGGTAAAAATATACAGGGTTTCTACACACTGTCCATTGTATATAGACATTCACTCTCTGCCAAGCAAAACATTCCACAATAAATTTACTTGGAATATTAAGTTGACCCCCATGCTTAGCACCAGTTAAAACCTCGTGCTAGAGAGGATAATGTTTCTTTTGTCAATTTTTGACTAAATTCCATTGTAAACATGATTAGAAGTCACTGGAGACTTTCAGCCAGAACAAGAGCCCATTTCTAAGAAATTTTCATTGCCACTATTGTTTTCTTCTGAAATCAGTCATCAGTCACCACTGTCAGTATCATACTATTTAACAGCAGGGGGGTTAGCAGCTATTGCTGCTTGCCATGTACAAATGTGAATAGTAATTTATTTTAGATAGCTCATAAAGCCTGTGAGCCTGTGCTCATAATGCAGTCTTCCCTTTTGCATTTTTTTTCCATTTTTCCTTAAATATGACATCATTTTTTGATGTTACATGGAACTAAACCACATTACAGTAGCATAAATAAATCCAGTGCAAGTTGTCCATAAAAAGTGGTCATTCAGTTTCTACTTTGAACAGAGAAGTATTCAACCACTCTTGTTTTCTGTTTTTTTTAAATTTTTTTAGACACGCTGCTTACTGCTTTTGTACCTTCACAGTTTGACAGAGACATTTATACACATAAAGTTTGAGTAATCATTAACATTTGCATAGAATTAGAGGTTTTGTTGAATGAAAATAAACAAAAATGCCATTGGGCAGATTAATTAAATTGAGTTTTAAAATTACAAAATGATAGAAGTAACAAAGCAAATTCTGGTTTTAATCATACACATTGAGTTCAAAAAACAGGAAAGTTGTTTTGCTTTTCTTCTAATTCAAGGCTATTTTTTTGATGCTGTTATTTTATTTTAGTTTTCTGAATTTCAAAATGTCCTATTGTCCAGTCGCTATCTAAGCCTGTTGAAAAGTTTTTCTGAACTCCATATATGTGGGTCTGGCTGCTGTACACAAAACAAAAAGGTAATATAAGCCCAGTAACAGGTTTTTCAGCTAATGTTGCAGAACACAACAAAAATTTCAAGGTAACCCTTGGTCAGCTTAACAACTACATCTGTTAGATGAAAAATACCAGCAATATAATACATAATAATTATAGGGCCTGCAGCTGTTATGTTCTTCATATGAGGAAGAAACTCTGAAGAAAATTTAATAAATAGCCCTTTCCAGTCAGTTCCTTGTTCATTTTGTTAGCAGTTTTTTGCTTTCTTTTTCGTTTTTTTCTGAAGTTATTGTGCAGTAAATTTCATTTCCCTGTCCCATCTCAGAGCCCTTCACATTTCCTGAGAAATAACAGTCATCAGATAAAAGTTGTTGTCCTGATCTTCCCCCACACATAGGAAGTTGCTTGGCAAATGAAGAGCTTCTGTAGGAACAGTGGGCCAGGAAGGGAAGACATTGTCTGAGTAAAGTTTGACAGGTGTTCAAAATTGACATTACTGCATTTAAAGTCTTTCTGTAATAGCAATGACAGAAAAAAAAAAAAAGGAGTTTTGAAAACAAAATACATAGCTATTACTGATGTTTTCTAGTCCTGTCATTACAGTGTATGCTTCAGTGCCCTGTCTCACTATGACCACCAAGGAGTATGTTTGAGGATAAAAGAGAATTGTTAAATGGTTTGATCTTTTATATTAGAAAGCCCAGATTCCATGAATCCATTATCCAGTGGTTCATTTTGTGAGGTAATGTAATGATTTTTGTCCTGAGTGAGTGCTCTTTGATCAGGGACACTCAAAAAGAGCACACCAACAAATTATCCTTAAGAGGTTTTCTTGGAGTGTTGATTAACAGGAGCTTCACACTGGAAGCCAAGTAAAACAAAAATACGGTTGTTTAATCAGTTCTACCCACTCCTTTCAAATTCCTCTCCTTCTCCGGTATGTTTGAGTCTTCTGTTCAGGTTGGATCTTCTCCTGAAGTTATTATACAGAGGGCTGTGTATGCATGCACTTCAATATGGTGCTTCTTCAGAGTGAGACTCTTAAGATGATGTGCAGTGGCTGGGTAATGGCAGCCAGGAAATCTTTTTTCTTGAGATATATGCAGAAGACTTTTCCCCCAGCGTTGACCAGATCATTATGACAGGCTAATAATACATGCTATATTTTTTTTAAAAAACAGGTTATGTGCTTCAAAGCTGTTAAAAACTGCTGCTTGTATCACACATCTTGCCTTTCTCCAGGCTAGCTGCAATAATTTTTTTTCTTGTGTAAAATATTTTGTAAACAAAAAAGTTGTTATTAAAAAAATTAAAAAAAAAAAGGTGGGAGGGTAGGGGTGGGGGAATTGGGGAGAACGCCCGCATAATGACCAAGTCAATCTAATTTTCATTCCCACTATTCCATTCTGCCATTTCACTACATGCTGCTGTGACATGAAGTAGGTGCAAAAGAACTTTTTGTACAGAGATATATTTTTTATGAAGAATTTGTAAAATTATTAAATATGCTGTACTTTTTTGATTAATGTAGGTAAATTGTTAAAAATAAATGTTTTTACAATACAAAAAAGAAATTGTAATTTTCCCAATAATGTAAAATTTACCATCTTTAGCTGATTTTCAGTTCTGATCCTTATTACACTTGTATTAATATTAAAGTGGCCTGTTAAAAATCAAAAGTATTCTCTTTGGAAAAAAAAAAAAAAGAAACAAAAATAAAGGACTGTAATATAGCCTGTGCAATGCCACCTACCTTGGAAACAAAATCAGAGTTCTAATTAAATATTTAATTTTAGATTTTCATCTATTGTGTGACCTGTTCTTATCAACTTTGTTCCTTCTATTTCCTTTTATGCTTTAAATCTAAGATACTGATTTTTCATTGCATAATGTTTCAATAGAATCTTCGTCTTGTCATTTTATGTTCCCAAGCATTTTGTAACTTGGCAAAAAACAATCAGACACTGTCTAGTGAGGAAGGATTTACCTCCTTATCTGAATCTGTTATGCTACAGATTCAGATTTTAAAATAGGACTTAAGCTATTTCGTTGTTTTATAAAAAATAACTGGTTTATTCTTTCACAAGCCTGCATTCCACCCACGGAATTATGGATCACATGGACCGAGAGGTATTTCCAATTTTAACATCTGAGAGCTAGTTCTTCAAATGTACATACTTTGAATGAAATAAAAATGCTTTTAAAATGCTTTTATACATAAAGTTAGATATATATTTTAGTGTTTTCAGAATCAATATATAAAATTCTAAACATTTTTTAAAATATTTTAGTGTGTGTTCACATTAAAAAAAATTATTTACTTGGTGACAGCTTAGCAAAGAGTCAGTCTTCAAGAATATTCTACCCATTATTCCTTTGGAAATCAATGGTAGTATATGAGTGTGGCTCACTTTTAGAAAAAGCTAAGATATGTGCATGTCCTTGCTACTTTTTCTCATCCTTACAATCCATCCTTCTGGTAATATAATATCTTATAAACAGATTTTAATAGTTCCCATCTCTCACAACAATCTGACCGTCCTGGAACTAAGCTGTAAACTGTAATCACTAACACTATCAGCAGATATTGAGGCTTTATCTGACAAGGAGTTATGATTTTTACCTCTTCCACAAACAGGAGTCTAAATATGCTGAACAAATGAGCAATTGTTCTTTTCACTATTGCCAAATTGCAGTGACAACTTTTAAAAATTATTTCCCCTTATGATCTATTGGAAAACACAGCATAGTATATCTAATTTTGAATTCTACAAAAACCATTTATAGAAAAGAGATATTTTCTAGACGTTGAGGATACAGTTACGTAAGAGCCACTCTCAATTGAATCTGTAAAGAATGAACATACTTGTTTTCCAGCTGGCATCTACTATCTTTGTAGCAGCAGTGACTTCATAAATGGTATCAAAGTATAACAATTGGTATGATTCACTCAAAATGGAAAATGCTTTTTTTAAAGCTGCATTTAATTTCAAAATCTAGTAATCTGTGTTAAATACACTGCTGCCTGCTCCAGCATGATTACTAACTCGAAACCACAGGACCTTAACGCCATATTATTATACAATAGCTAAATGCTTGTGCGAGCTGGGGCCAAAAGGTGAAAAAAGAAGGTCTTCTGCAGGATACTTCTTTTAAATAAAAGTCAAATAAATTGCTTTTAAGCATGCATCTGTAATGCACAAAGAGAAAACAAGAAAGCAGTCATAGAATAATAGAATCTTAGAAGGGCCTGTGTTGGAAGGAAGGGCCTTAAATATCATCTAGTTCCTGCCATATGCGGGGATACCTTATATATTTTAGGGGTTCAATCCAAAGGACTTTATATTTCTTATAGTAAAGCACTATTACAGCTTCAAAACCTTATTGATGACAGTTTTAAACACAAAATGGTTTCCACCAAAGAGCTGTGGATTATACCTTATATATCTTATATCTGAAAATAAAAAAGTCAGAAAATGGTTAACATATGCCTATACATATGCCTAGTGATTATTTATCAGGACTTGATTCTGTATCATATGAGGAATTAAAAGATCCTCCTAAGCAGTAATACATATATTTTTTTTATATAAAATTATAATTATACTAAATTACAGATGTATGTAGTAAGTATATAGAGATGTGAATAAACTTGGAGCCTAATCCACCGGAGAATTTGGGCTCAGTTTTTCAGTGTTTAACTTCCAGGAATGTTTGTTGCTTGGCAGAGCTTAAGCTACAAGTTCTGCACCTATAGCCTATGAAAAAATGAGACCTCTTAGATTTTGCATTTAAGTTCCATAGAGCCCAGCAAGCTGAGTAAAGCTAGCTGAACTAAACAGTAGGAAATACTTAAGCAAGAGGAATGCTTAAGCATCTCAGCTTTGGCCTGAGGAACATACATTTTTTCACTAGGATTCATGACAGAAATCACTCAAAGCTGGGCAGTTAGTCATATCAGTTGGGTTGGGTTTTTTTTTTTGCCTGGAAGCCTCAAAACACAATGGAGAGTTAGCATTCCTTCTCCCCTTTACACCCAAGAGCATATGGTTAAAGTGGTCAAATTAGGCGTTAAGGGTCAGAGGTCTAAAGCTTCTTTAGCTTGAGAAGGAACATAGAGTTCTTAATCATAACTAAGATTGCTATAAGCACTCAGCTGTTAAGAGCAAGTCCTGGGAAATTATCAGTACCTCTTTCTCCCTGCAGTGCAGTATTTGACATAGTAAAAATTTTGAAGAATTCCTTTTGGATTGTGCCTTGCAGACAAAATATGAAAGAAGGAAGACTCCTTTTAACCGGGATATAGGTAAATTAGCATGAAGAATAAAATTGTGTGCCTGGTGGTCTACTACAGGAAGAAATGATGGTTGGGTTAAATATCAAAACAACCTTAAAACAAAGGGTTTTGAGGATATAAATTTTGAATTTAGGATATGAATGCCAAATAGAAACTACAGTCCTCTTTGACTTTTGGTGTAAAAAAAGTTTGAGTTTGACAATGCTATGAAAAAACACAAGGAAAAAACACATTTCCTTTAATTTCTTAAAGGAAAAGATTGCACAGAAATGCAGTATTAAAAGAACACACTTCCATGCTCAGGAACATTCTCTGACAGTGCTATATTTTTTAGTACAAATAGTCTTAAAAATTTGAGAGGCTCTAAAAGCAGAATTGCTCACCAAAAATGCTCATCAAAATGAGCTTTATTGTTTATCCTTCTATAAAGGCTAATAACCATGTTATTTTTCAACTGTAACTAAAATGGAATAGATGGTGTAATTTAGATGAGGAGCATTTTACTGTCAGTGTGTAATAAGCATAGGCAGAATGTGTTCAGCAAACTGAAGTTTTTGACATATTTAGCAGAAGATCATGCACTTGAGTTTAGTTATAGGTTAGGTAAGAAGCTGCTTTTTCTAAAACAGCTCTAGACAAATCCAAACCACAAACATGGCCATCTGAGATACACTAAGGTGGTGTTGAAGTAAGTTCAGTACTATGTTGTACCTCCATGGATATTGTATCTGAGTAGAAGCTGTTGGGGCAGTGCAGAGACAATCTGTAACTTAGGACAGTTCTGTTGAAGTCCTTTAGTAGCACTTTCCTCTTATATGTCTTGGCTATCCCTATCCATAATATCCACATAGATAGAGCTAAACAGTCCATGAATATAGGCTGAAGGTAAAGGATCAGTCTAGATGTTGATTTAGCAGGCTAGTGAAGAAGATTGTGTTCTCCATTTGGCATTCTGGTTGAAGCTGTCTGTTGATCTAGGTCATTAGGTAGGAAAAACAGGTTTTAGGAAGGAAACAAGTAAATTTGAATCAGAATAGAGGGTTATGGAGGAAGAGTCTTCTATTATTCATCTCAAGATGAATAAGCACTTAGACTGGGTTACAGGGGTTATGGACTTGAGGGTGTACTCCACGAAGATACACTTCTACAGCAGTAATCCATACGTGAGCATCCCAAGGCATGTGAACAGACCTGACTGAATTATTCATAGGCCACAGCACAGCAGCAGTATGGCAACCTGATACAGAGCTCTTCCACTAACATGAAGAACTGCTCTTTTCCAGATGGACTTGAGGTAAGACTCTGGATCCCTGCTCACACAAAGTGGCTTGAAATAAAAAGACAATTAGAGGGATTAGCATATTCTGTCTGTTACGCTTCTTTCACAGAGACATTGAAGAAGGTTGTAAGAGGGGGTTGACCTGAGAAGCTGTGCAGAGATGGGTTGTCAGGTTTGGCTGTTAAGGCACATGGATGAATCTCTGTTTAGAGCTCTCTCAGAAGTAGAAAAATAGTCAGGAAAAGTGGTAAGGGGTCAGGTGTGGTAAGGACGTCAACTGTCAGTCCTGATGGTTTCGTTGATGGAGTCATAAGGAAGACAAGGTGGAGGAATGCATCAACAAACATCAGAACAAGGTTGTTCAAGGACCCTTTGGTCTGGAAAGGTTAGATGAAGAAATTCCTAGAGTGCTTAAATACCTGAGAGAGACTGAACATCCCTCAAAACATCCAGATTTATGCTGATCAGCTTGACATTGCTGAAAAAATGGAATTAGCATAAGAATTTACTTCCACTTCCCTCCAACCCCCTTCCAGCCTCAGCTATCCTTTTCCTGGTTCATGATAATTGGCTTTTGTTTGTTTTCTGTATATAATCCACCACACCGTCTTGATCCCCTTTTCCTGTTTTCTCTGTAACTCTCCAGTTTTCTATGACTTGATGAATAAAATATGTAATTCATAAGGATTTTGCTTGTGACTTTTCATTTCAGGGAACAGCAAAGTCTGGTTAAGGCGGAAGATGTATCTGAGTGGTTGGGAGGGGATTTCAGAGCTTAATATGGTTAGGCAAGGGTGAGGAATAAACAAAAGGCGAGTCAGGTAGGTTGGCAACAATTTGCATATGAGGAAAGTAAAGGCAAAATGAACTGTTTCATCTATTTCAGGGGTTTGTTGCTTTTAACTACCGCTGTAATGTGACAGACTTAGTGCACTGCAGCTTGGGATGTGAACAGGTGATCAAGCATG
The DNA here is from genome assembly GCF_030490865.1 of Poecile atricapillus. Lineage (NCBI taxonomy): Eukaryota > Metazoa > Chordata > Aves > Passeriformes > Paridae > Poecile > Poecile atricapillus. Next base: position 21,998,309 of record NC_081251.1, on the reverse strand, counting down.
ACTTCCCCATTGTGACTGCATACTGACTACTTCCAATCACTTTCCTGTCCTTCATGTGACTGGCAATGTTTTGCTGAAAACACTTGTCCTATCTATTAGTTGATCCTTCCATCTACTTGTTTCATCATTCTGATTTAATTCTGCCTTAGAAAAAATGTATTCATAACTTTTCCTTTGGCCTCTCAGGATTTTATGCTTTGGTTTTTTATTTCTACTTTCTTTGAAGTCTAAAGGATGATGAGAATATGACAGCCCTTCATTTCATGAGTAGCTCAGTACTGTGTCTTCCCAAGTTTGCTTAAAGTTCACTGTCTCTACTGTATATTTTTTCATATCAATAACCTGATCAAATTGTGACATTCCCTTTTTAACTTTCATTTGAAGAAAGCATTTATGTGTGTGCAGCCATTCTCTCTTGTTTTCTCACATACAAATACATGCACATTTTCTTTTCATTTTTTTAGAGAAAAAAATCCAAACATTTTTCTATTTTCGTGTGAACTCAAATAGTAGCAAGAAAGCATATGTGCTAAGGAAGTAAATTTTTTTTATTTACTTTGATTACTTTAGAGACTATAAAGACTCAAAAACATAGACTTTATAAAACAGAGTTTTTCTGTTTCAACAATATGTTTTGTTTTTAGTAAATTGCATTTAATTAAAATTTCTAATTGCCCTACAAAAATTGTAAATCTAAAATTATCCTTGGAGAAGGTCTTTCAAGTAGTGTATCGTAAATAGCTTAGTGTCCTATTTGCATCTCCTGCAACCCCTTTTCTGAGTATCTTAACTACATCTGGTTTTAAAGTTTATTCCTAAAGCCAGGAATGAAGTGAGAAATTGAATGAAAATGAAATCTGGTTTCCCTGTAGTCTTGCTTATTTTTCTTTTAGTCATGTTTTTAAATCAATCAACTCTTTCTTTTCAGGAAATTTCTACAATGCTGCTGGTTTTAATATTCCAATCCTTGTCAAAAGGCTTGCACGAGACTCAAGAAATTAGTATAATTTGCTAAAGATTCAAACTTTTCCTAAGAAAGGTATCACTGGGCTTTTACTTACTTAATTTCTTTTAGAAGTTTATTTTCAGGTGAACATCTGTCCATATCCATACAGGATGTATGCAAGTTAATCCACTGAGTGACACAGACTCATGTAGGATCAAGGAGACTCTCGAGGCCAAACTCCACCTTTAAGCAAGGCCAGTCCTCTGGCTCTAAGGCCAGTATCCTCTGGATGTTGCATCAAAAATTCCCATATTCCAGCTTATGTTGGTTGTTTCTTGTCCTTCCATTGTGAGTCTGGCTTGGTAGACAGTGAGAGATCGCCCTTTATACTTTTTTAAGGTTCCTAAGTTCTTCTGGCCTCTCCTCATGTGTGATATGCCACAGATAGTTACTGAAAGTAAAACCAAAAAGCATCACCTGTGCTAATAAAAAAACAGCACCAAAGAACACTCTCTGGTCCTTAAGATAAGGTGTTTTAGCAAGGACTGTACTTATGTAGCTGGAAACCAGGAAACAAAATTAAAATCTGAGTCTAAGAGTGGAAAAGAGAGATGTCTGGAAGGGTCTTAAGAATTTCTTTCAAAAATATTAACCCAATTTACTGCTAAGAAAAACCCACTTGTGAACCAGGGGACATTCAGAAAAAAATAAGATTTAAAAAAACTATTGATTTTTAAAAAAACATTTCTGGCCTTTAATTATAGCATCAACTTTTTTCTTTTTTCCCTCCAGGTGCATTAAATGGTAGTATGTTGAATCCATTGCTTCATTTCTCATAAATCTGGTACAAGTACTATTTTTATACGCATAAGCAAAGATGATTTTAAAGGTCATGTTAAACTGAATCATTAATCAACAAAAATCCAGAAATGTCTAATATTTAGTGCACCTGATGCATTTTCTTTCAGGTTTTCTCTAGCTACCTATACTAACTAACCGGTATTGCACAAAACAGCGTTTTCATGAGATACTGCAACCGATGAAACCATATGTGCTGTACAAACTTTGCAGCACATACTAATCAGCACAGATAATATAGAAAACCCTTCCAATTGTAAAAATCATTAGAGAACAGTTTTCTTTATGCTTTCTTTTAATTCTTTTTACTCACACTCCATAAGTTTCAGTTTCTCATTCTTTTAGTTCTTCAGGTGCTCTCTGTTTCATTATATAAGCTCTATATAAAGTTACTAAACTTTAGTAGCGGAAATATTCCACCTTCAGATTTATTCTCTTTTTTTTTAACTAACGAGGAATAAATCTTCATTTTGAGGAAGCCTTAAAAGAAAGAGGTTGCTGTGAAATACTTAATATATGATTACATCTTTCTGATTTTTAATTATGTTGAAGTAGCTCGGCCATATATGTAGAGATCTTACACTTTGAATACTAAATTTTTGTATGAATACTCTGTTTTTGTCCTTGCTTTTTGTCAAGCTTTTCCATGAAACAGATTCTTTTCTGTTACTAGCAACAGATTTGCACCTGGTTGACACCTTAAATTAATCCAAGCATTTTTTGACAAGATACAAAAACAGTTCCATTATTATTACACAATCAGCTTCCCAAAAACTTCAAGCAATTAATTCTGAGAACTTTTTGACTATATTTATCTAAATTAATCCTTTTTATATGTCTCTGTAATAGAAATTCCATTATTTTTATGTTGCATTTTGAGGCATGGCTTGTAATGTAGAAATATCAGGTAACTTGGTTTATTGTGTTTTATTCAGGCCTTTTTATTTTTTTCTGTTTATAAGATCTATATGCCAATGTTAAAAGAATGAGCCACAAGCTGTATTTCATCTTCAGAAACTTACTGATCTTCTTAGGAAAGTAATAATTTGGAATTGAAAAAATTAAACATTTTTAAGTGCTGTATTAAAAATATATTAGAAACTTGTTATCAAGAGAGATAACACTAGATTTAGACAAAGACACATCTAGAAAGCTTGGTTTTTTAAATTAATATACTTAATTAATAATTTTTTCCTATAACTATTAGTTCCACCTGTTTTTGTGGCCACAAAATCTAACTATATTCTAATACCAGGACAGAATTTGTCTTTTAACAAAGAAAATACTTTTTGTTCTAGATACAATGTAAAGTTGAATTTTGATTTATGTCTTAAAAGTTACTATGTAGACAAAAGAATTGTTGAATAATTGAATTATTTCATACCATATATTTTGTCAAAATTACTGGCATGGAAATATGCATCTTTGCAGATTTCAAGCGACATTAGCAGGCCTTTTCAAAATTAATCAAAAGTAAAAAGTTAAATGTTCTCAATGTTCTTTCATATAAAACATATAAAATGCACAGTCTTCAGTCACAAAATTCTCACTCATGCAATCCTGAATCAGATATTTACACTTGTTTTGCATCAAATATATTTTCCTAAAATAGAGGTCAAAAAGAACCAAATCTCAGCTTTAATTGGGATAAATTATTTGCACTGAAGTTTATTTTTGAAGGACTGTATGCCGGTTTAAAATTATGTTGATGTCCAGTGTGTGTGAGTTTCCTCTCTATCAAACTTTTTTATTTTATATATAGCTGAAACTTGAGAAAATATCAAATTATGTTTAAATGAAAGAATTTATATGGAATATTTATAGTCTTATTTAAATTGAAAGATTCATGAACTTTTGAACATAACATGGTACTTTTCCCCCTTATACTGGATTTCTGATTTCTACAGTTCTTGCATGCCAAGTAGAAGTAAACCTTATTCAAAATTTGTGTTTCACTTCACCATAGAGAGTTATTTTGGGAAGTTTGTTCTAGCCTGACACTTAGAAGAATAACTTATCCTCATTATGACACACTGAGGGACAGAAGCTCATGTGAACCAACACAACCAGTTACTTTGTGTGCAATTATCTCTGAGACTCGAGCTGATTGTATGTATAATTTCAGAGTTTTTCAAACAGAATTTTAATTTCCCCCAAAATGTAGGAATATTGTACCCACCTGCAACAGAAAAAAACCAACCATTATTGTCCTAGCCTCAAAAAGGCTTCCTTAGACTTATTTTTGGGATTGAGTATTACATAACATTGCTCAAATTGTTTTGCAGGCAAGAGTCTTGTATTTCTGTGAGGGGGTGTGAGATTTGAAAAGTTTTTGAATCCATTGTGTTAGAGAAAGCAGTAATTGTGCATGGCTTTGTGAACATTTAAAAGTTCTGACCCATCATTTTCATTACTGAATGTGAAATTTAAGACCCAATGGAAACATCAAAGTTTCTATTGCTGTATCTGTCAATATGTCAGATTCGGGAGCAGTCATGCCTTACTTTCCATGCACTGCAGAAGTACAATTTGAGCTTGTGGTTACAGGTAGGTGAATGCTACCTCTAAATCCTATCATTCTGACTCACACATAATATTCGAGCTCACAACTTTGAAATATAAGTAGTCTAAGCTCTTGGGCTTAAATTCTGTGTAACCTAAAACCTTTAGTTGTGAGGATTGGTAATAAAAACATAGCTTTTTTGCCTTTGAATCCTGCACATGAATGAACATTTTTGTATATTTCTGAACCAAACAAACCAAACCCAATCCAAATAAAATAATATTGATGTGATCTAAAACATTTGCTGTTGTAATGCAGTTAGGAAATGCATCAAATTTTCATTCATCACTAAGAACTATGAAGTAAATTGAATTTAAATTACAATCTATTCTTTATAAAGTATAGAAATTTAAGTCATGTGTAATTGTACTGGCTTCTCTATTTTTTTCTTATTATTTTCTTTTCCTTAAAAATTTCAATACAAATTCAATGGAGAATGTGGAACTATATAAGTGACATTAACAACGCAAATATTCACAATTAATTGCTTCAAAGTGTGTTTCTAAAAAGAATACAAAAGTATTGAAATACTTTTTAATAAATTTAATAAATTTTAATAAATTTGGATGCACCTTTATCATAAAAAGCACAGTGAAAATTATTTATTAAAATAATTAATTTCTGATGTAAAAAATATGTGTGATTTTAATTTTTTTACCATGGGCTGTCTCAAATGGGTCAGAGAACTACTGACTAGTCTGTTTTAGATATTGTTTAGCTGCAATTCAATTAGCCTAAGTTTAAGACAGACACTCTCTCCTTAGAGGAAGATAGAGGAGGGATTGCATGTCTCAGTTGAGGAACTCTGGAGTATTTCTCATTCTCTGGCATCCCCAGAGAGGTCTGTTCTGATGACATGCTGACTGCAAAATCCCTGTGTCCATTAGGGGATGTTCCAGTGCTGCATCCCATGCTGCAGTGTGAGGAAGGTAAATTCTTCATCTCTACTCAGCACCACTGTGGTACTCAGGAGTGATGGGACCAGTTCCAGGTTCCACACTTCAAGAGAGATATGGAACCACTGGAGCCCACTTAAGGGCTGTGAATACTGCAAATGGACAGGAGCATCTCCCATACAGAGAGATCCTGAGAGACATGGGAATGTTTAGGTGGAGGAAAGAAGGCTTGAGGGCATCTTATTGATGTATATGAATATTTGATGAGAAGCAATAATCAAGACAAAGGGTCTTCTCAGTGCTTCAGTGACTCATGACAATAGTGAATGGGTACAAATTGTGTTTAAACACTGGAACAGGTTGCTCAATGATTCTGTGGAGTCTCCATCCTTGAAGATAAAAAACTTACTGGACACCATTCTAAGAGCCTACCATAGTTCTCTCTCCTCTGAGCAGTGGTTTGGACTGGCTTTACCTTCAGAGATGTTTTTCATGCTCAATCATTCTATTGGTCTGTGATTTTGTGCTATGTCAAAAGTCAGTTCAGAGAGCAGGGCTGGAAAGTGAAGAGAAGCATTTTCCCTTCAATTATCTGTAGACTTACATTGCTCCAATAGATGCCTACAGTTAATTGGCATGCAACCCAGCACCCACAAAAGTAGAATCTAGAGTTTTATGGGATATATGGAGTTCTGAAATCAATCTGGTCATGGCATATTTTCTCATGACCAATTCAATTTTCATACTTATTAATTCTGCGAAAGACAGAGGATCATCAGTTTTTGTTGCATACCACTCATGCTATAGTTGGAAAAAAATGCACTTATATCTATATATATGTGTGTGTATTTATTTACAAATTAAACATTTGGATCTCAGAGTGGCTACATGTAGACCTGTAAGTCAGATGTATGGAATGAAAGGTATGAAACCCTTGTCTTTTTATCTTTTTTTTTTTTTTTTTTTTTTTTAAATTCATTGCATTCTGCTTCTTCTGAAATAGTTTGATGTGAGTTCACAGTCTTTTTTACATCACGTGCTAGTCTTTGCTCTCTTGACTCAGTGGCCCAGTCAGCTACTGAGCTTCACTGCCACTGGTATAGATGAGACAGTTAAACTACCTGTATGATCTGATGAAAACTGCTGAATTCTATCCCTTCATTTCCACCCCCTCAAAAAAACCCCATCTGAGACATTTTACAGTCTTTATTTAAAGTGGTTGATACCATACTCACTGGGAAATAACTGAACAAATAAAATTAAAGACATGCTTTTGCCTGATTTTTTGTTTGGTGTTTCACAGGGACTACCAGTGCTATAAACTGGACGTCACATAGCTTTGTGCATAATGGGACTGGAAAGGACTGCTCTATAAACATAGAAATTCTATGGTTTGTTATAAGTTGCAGACATCTAGTGTTTAGTACTTAGACCTTGCAGGCTTTCCTCAGCTTGTTAGTCCAAAGAATAGCTCCTTCTTCCTCCCCATTGCCTTCATTAATTTTATGAACAGTTGGACAGAAAAGAAAGCAAAGTTGTCTTTGAGCTTTTCTGTTTACTTCTACTCAATACGAAGAAAAGCATTCTGCAATTGAAGCCATATTAGAAAATACTTCCCCTCCAAGCTACTGAGTTTTCATTCAAATCATAACCTCTGGTAGTGCACAAAAAGCTGCAGGTTAGCAACACTGTCATTTCCAGATGCTGTCAAAGCATTCCTGCTTTAAGCACAGAATAAATTACAGTCCTCAGTGGTTGAACTCAAAATGAAAGACAAGACATTCCATCTGCTCATAAGTAAATAAGTGAATCTTTCCTTTTTTGTCCTATCAGGTAGTTTTCAGAAGTCTGCTCACTTTGAGGACATATCTCAATATGTGGTTTTTTATGTATCTTATTCTCCTTCTGCTATTTCATCTCATGATAATGTATCTGTGTCATCATCTGGCTGGACAGAGTAGCTTTTTCTTTGCTTTTCCTTAGTTCTGTTTGTTTCCTTTCATCATATGTGCAGGTGCTAATCCACAATCTTTCTCTCATTTCACAGCAGTAGTGCTTCCCTCCATGCTTTCAGCCATGATAACTACCACTTTAACAACTATTTTGACCTGAGCTACTTTACTGATAATGACCTTGTTGTGGTCTAATACCAAACCATTTTTCTTCATGTTTTCTTTTTTGTATTTTTTCCAGATGTCTAAAAATTAATAGACTATTTCTTATTGAAAAAAATATAAAAATATTTCTAGCATCCATTTCATCTGTTTAGGTCGTCAGGTCCCTGTCAATCAGTGTTGACTAAAGAGTCACTGACTCCTTTTGCATCTTACTTTTCCTTGAAAGTCACAAGAAAAGTGAAGAGCAGTCAAGACCTCTGTTCACACGCTGAACTCAATTTCATTTCTGTTATCTTGGAATATTTGTTATCTTGGAATATTACTTAGTGAAGCTTCTCTGTGTAATTTAGGTATGAATCTTCCTTAGGCAATTTAACTTGATCCTGCTGAAATTAATGGGAAAACTATAATGAAGCTGCTCATTTTCAAAGTGTTGTTATATACAAATTCTTGCTTATAAATGTCAAAAATGAAAATGTGTACAGGTGAACAGACATGCACAGTATGTCTAAACTTTCAGGGATGAATATTAATTTTTACACATGTAAAAAAAAGGTGGATCTTGTGAAATGAAATAGATACATTATTTTTAAACATAGTAAGACTTCAAGTGGTTTTCTTTAGTATCTGCAGATAAAAAATCTTATTTGTTCTTTTTTATTTACCATTTTAGTGATTCTTAATTTTATACTATGAATATTAATATGACATATTTCAATAACAACATAACATTGTTTCATTATGCTCTAAGACATGATGAAAAGGGAACAAGGCACATCAATCCCTTCTGGTTAAAGCTGGAACTAGGACACCAACCAAGGTATAAAGACAGTTTTTCTTTGCAGAAGATAGAATTTTTTATATTACAGATTTCCATAAGGCCATATTTCAGTGAAAATCTGATGCAGTCACAGAAACATAAGAATTAACACCTTCCACAAGAAGTTTAATCTAGTATTTAGAATATTGCTTCAGAAAGTGGTATCCTTTGCTTTATCTGCTTCCTCCACAGGCTCAACAATGTTGAATTCCCAAATCATGCATCCTTGGCAAATGACATAGTCTTCCTGCTATAGGCCCTCTGTCTTGCATGACAGTATTAGCCACAGATATGGAAAAGAAAGAAAATATTTAAGGACAGAGAATGATTAATGAAATAGAATACATGGAAGTCTTGAATATTCATTCTACATATTCAACAACTTTCACAAAAGCATTCCGTGGAAAGCTGCACTAAAGGAAAAAGGGTAACACGTGTTCCTTCACAATTTTTTTCTCACTCTTTTGTTAGCTTTTACTTCTGCCAGCAAAAGGTCAAAAAAAGCAGAATGAATATCATAGAATCACAAAATTTTGGAATCATTAAGACTGGAAAATACCTCTGAGACCATCACGTCTAACTTTTTTGACCATACACACCCATGCCAGCTCAACTACAGCACCAAGTGCCATGCCCAGTCATTTCAACACTTCCTGGGATGGTGGCTCCTTTTCTCCAGATGAAACAACCCCACCTCTCTCAGCTGATCCTCATCAGACATGTGCTCCAAACTCTTCCCCGGTGCCATTACCCTTCCCTGGACTCGCTCCAGCCCCTCAGTGTCTTTCTCACAGTGAGGGGCCCAGAACTGGACACAGCACTCCAGGTGTGGCCTCAGCAGTGCCCAGTACAGGGGGACAATCCCTGCCCTGCTCCTGCTGGCCACAGTTTCTGTTATTGCATTTTTTGGTAAAATTATGCTAAGTGAAAGACAGCTTCAAAATCCTAATTGTCCAAGATCACATCTTTCTTACTCATCTTTTCCTATTTTTATGGCTCATTTCTTCTTAGAGATCTGTATCAATATGATTTGGTTCCACAAAACAATACTTTTGAAGCATCAGAACAAGTTGATCATGATTTAAAAATATAATGAAAATGTTTACAGCTGCAATAACCCAATGAAAAAGTTGCGTAATGCATAGCAGATAAAATCTCTGACAGTTTCAGAGTTAATGTTCTCGTTTATACAATAAACATATCAAAAGTTAATAATTTTTCACTGTCTACACTAGATATTAAAATTCTCTGATGATTCTTCTTAATCCTAAAGTTTGAAACAAGAGCAGAAAATTACATTAATCCATTTTCAGGAGAATTAATGTAACATAAGATAGAGGTATGTCCTGGCATTGTAAAAACAATAGCAAAATTTGTGTCCTTGATTTCTAAGGCTTTAAATAAATTAAATGCTCACTAGGCAATTAGTTACCCCTTGTCCCTATTCAAGTCCATAAAATATTAAATAAACTGAGTTATTAACCAAAAAACAATTATTTTCAATATCTCATATTTTGTTCAAAATTGCATTTTCATTCAGTTCACTGTGTTGAAGATGTAAAAATCTCTGTGCCAATTAAGACGAATAAATTTTCTGGCTAGCTAGGAACCATTCAAGCAATATGAGTCATCTTCCATTTCTGTCTCCTTCCTAATTTTTCTAAGTCTTCTACAGTTTGAGTATACAGCATTTTAGGTAAAGCTCTTATGAACTGTTAATGAGAAAAACTGTGAGAGAACACAGACATGCTTGTTCTTTATCTCTTAATTTGATTTGTAATTTATTTTACTTGTATATAACCATTATCTCTAAAAAAATTTATATGGAGGGACTACTATCTTCCACTTTCTGCTGCTCCTCAAATGAGGCTATTTTTCTGTAGACTATGGCCTCCCCCACCCCAAACCCAGCCAGAGTGGATTTTAAGGACAGCTGCTGGGCTTGGTTTTACTTGTGGATACATTCATCTCCTTAGACCTGAGATAACTGGAAAGTGGTACCACCCTTATCTCGAGTTCATGTTAGGTGGCTTAACTCACAGTCCAGTCAGGAGGAATTTCTAGATGGGGAGTAGGCTTTGGTAGTTGCAGGTTCTTTATACATACATATTATTTATACTATATATATTCTTTATACCATTTTGCCATAATGGCCAAGGTACTTTTTCAACAACGTTTAAGCCATTACCCATAGCATTTTAGTTTCTCACAAGGTATAATTCAAATGTATGACCAAAACTTACTATTCTTGGGTTGTAAGAATAAAGGTATTCCTGGGTCTAAATGTGGGGTCATAGTGGTGATGATCTTAATATATTAGTGAGCAGGATCTCCCTACCTTGGAAATGTGAGTTTATAATTCAATGTCTGGGCTACAGTAGCTTCCAAAGATTGATTTCTTTCTGATACTATCTAAAACAACCAGAGAAGGAGAAAGTGAAAATAGGAGCAGACTTTCTACCCTGAACATAAATCTCTGAAGAATGCAAAGAACATCCACAAAGATCTATAAGAAGCATGGAACTTTTTTTGTTGTAATATATCTCATCAGGAATGAAGGCAATAAACGCACTTAACTGCCAAGCTAAGGAAATCTAATCATTAGCTGAACTGCTTAGCAAATGGTCCGTTTAAAGTGGTTCAATTCACAAGTCACTTAGGGATGACAACACAGTAGCAAATGCAGGAGGGATTGGGTAGTCTAATCAGGAGAAAAATTATCAGTGATACTTGATGGAGGCAAACTGATACAATAATGAATCCTTAGCAAATGGACCTTAAATGCAACAACACCTGCATGTTAAAATATGAGAAACCCCATGAATAGTATCCTCACTGTTTGTATAACAAGATTCAGTGTTTATTTGTTTTTTAATTCTAGTTCCAACTTTCTACGACAACAGAAAATTCACTCTAAAAAAATATCAGCGAAGCTGGAGCTTCTAAATTTCTTGAACACTTTGAAAGTTACATACTCATAATGTTGGCAGTATTTTCAAAACAGATGTGAAAGTATCTGCTGGTTAAGCTATGGAATGTTTTGTTCTGTAACAAAATTAATTTTTGTTGTATTAGCTTATATGCATTGTTTTGGATCTGTGATAAAAACAGTATTGGTGATAGAGGGATGTTTTATTTTTTTATTTCTGGAAGGTGCTTACACTGTGTATTGGGTTTGCTTGGCCAGGTTTGGTAGCAGCAGGGCTGTAGGGGTAGTTTTTGTGAGAAGCTGCTGTAAGTTTCCTCGTGTCCAACAGAGCCAAGGCCAGCTGACTGCCAGATGGACCCACTGCTGGCCAAACCGAGCCCATCAGTGATGGTGGTAGAGCCTTCGGGATAGCATCATTAAAAACACGGAAAACACCTGTGCAATGACAATTGCAGCCAGAGAGAGGAGTGAGAACATGAGACAGCAACAGCTCTGCAGACACCAAGGTCAGTGCAGAAACAGGGGGAGGAGGTAATCCAGGAGCCAGAGCAGAGATTTGCCTGCAGCTCACGGCAAAGACCATGGTGAGGCAGTTGTGCCTCTGTCGTGCTTTAGGAATGATACTTCTTAGTTGAGAGCCTCCACCAAGACTCCCCAGAACTGTACATTGGTCTCTTTCACTCTCTCCCACAACCTGTGGTGAGGCAGGATGGAGCTGAGAATTGGAGGCACAAAAGGCAAAGATCACAGGTGAAGATAAAAACAGTTTATGGAAACAGCAATGAGATAAGAAAATGAAATAACAGAAATGATAAGTAGCAGCAATGACATTAATAACAAAAGTATATGAGAGAGAGAGATTCACATGCAAATATGCTTACCCCAGACCACATAAGAATGAACAACATTGGCTTCCCCCTTCCCCCCCATATTTTTCTTGACTAGAAGGAATTCGTCCCCTGGCAATGACATAAGGTGGCATGGAATAACATTAGACTCCTGGCCATGCCCCCTCCCAGCTACCAGAAAAATTAACCCTGCTGAGGGCAAAACCAGGACAAGTCTGCAGCCATGAAGGTCCACAGTAGGGTAGATATTCACCTGCAACCAGTGTAAGACCCCACACTGGAGAAGGAGAACAGTGAGAGGAATTCTCCTTCAGAGGGGGAAGGAGCAGCAGAGATGATCTGTGATGAACTGACTGCAGCTCCAATTACCTGTCCTCTGAGACATGGTGGGGAACACATAGAGAAAACTGGGAGTAAAATTAAGCCCAAGAAGAAGGGAGGGGTGAAGGGAAAGTGTTTTGATGATCTGGTTTTGTTTCTCATTCTTCTACTGTGATTCGATTGATAATAAATTAAACTGTTTCTCCAGGTCAAGTCTGTTTTCCCCATGATAGTAGCTGGTGAGTGATCTCTCCCTGTCCTTAATGTGACCCCTGAGCCTTTATTTATATTTTCTCTTGCCTGCCCAGCTGAGTAGAGGGAATGATGGAGTTGCTTTTGTGTGCACTTGGCATCAGCCATGGTCAATCCACCACCCAGAGTCCAGGATGTCTCTGTTTCTTGCAGGGTCCATCCTAGGAAGTAAGCTGGGGATCCACAAGTTGGGAAGGGTCACAGCTGACCCAAATCAATCAAACAGATATAAGACTTCAAGAAGGACATGGATCTGTTGGAGTGAGTCCAGAGGGGCCACAAAGATCATCAGAGGTTTGCATCACCTCTCCTATGAAGACAGGCTGAAAGAGTTGGGGTTGTTCAGACTGTAAAAGAAAAGGCTCAGAGCAGATTTTCCAGAAGCCTTCCAGTACCTAAGGGGGGTCTAAGAGGAAGCTGGAGAGAGACTTTTGACAAGGGCATGGAGGGATGGGACAAGAAGGAATGGCTTTAAACTGAGAGTAGGTTTTGATTAGATATTAGGATGGATCTTTTCATCCTGAGTGTGGTGAGACACTGGAATGGGTTGTCCAGGGAAGCTGTAGATGTCCCATCTCTGGAAGTGCTCAAGGCCAGTTTGGATGGAGCTTTGACCCTCTTGCTCTAGTGGAAGGTGTCCCTGCCCATGGCAGAGGGCTTGAACTGGATCATCTTTAAGATCCTCTCGAATCCAAACCATTATATGATTCTATGACATTCCATGCCATATGATGCTATGTTTTATACTTAGACCTCTGGGTAAGGAGATGTTCAGAGTTAAGAAATTTGTCTTCCCAGGTGATTGTAACCTGTTTTCCAGAAAGTGGCTAAATGTTACCTGTGGTTACGAAGTATTGAGCGAATTCCCTATTTTTCTTTTGCTGAATGAACATCTTTCCGACATCTATTAAATATTTATTATTGCTTGTTGCATTATCTCAAGCCACAAGTTTTCTCACTTTTTCCCTTTGAAATCACTTCCCTCTCCCACTTGAAGGAGTGGGCAAACAGCTGTGTGGATCTCAGTTGCCTACCAGGCTTAACTCACAAGGCTGTAAAATGTGCCCCTATTACAGCAGTACAACCTATACCTTTTATATATGGGCAGCCAGGTTGCCTGTATTGTTAATGGGTGTTTATGAAGGCATTGCAGTAAACCTCTGAGCTTTCAAGTCTTTACAACAGCTGATTTGTTATAAAACAAATATAGTTTATAGTAGAGAGATAGTGCAAGGGAGTATCCAATTACCCAAAATTCTGTTCTACCTTTGGACACTCATTTGGGGTCCACTTCACCAATGGTAGAACCTGACTTTCTGCTTAAAGTGCCTTTTAATATTTCCAATTAAATTTCTAAAATACTTATTATTCTTAAGCAGACTGCCCCATGAAACTTTGATCTTAAAGGTGAAAACTCTGCCATTTATGTGAATTTAAGGTAATGCAATCATTATTTTTACTGAGATATGATCAGATTTGGCACGTTGACTTTCTCACAAACATACACACTCATTTTCAACATGGTTTCAATCCTAAATTATTATATAATTTACATAACGCCATCTGCTTCTTATACAGTTCAGAATGAAGATGGGCAAAGAAAAATTAAGGGAAAGAGAAGGAACAGAGAGGGAGAGCGAGAGAGAAGGACAGAGACAATAGAAGAAAACCCAAACCCACATGTACAAATGATCAAATGATGGATTTAGATTTTTTCTCTCTCTCTTCAAAAGTACTGTTGCTAGAATATTTTATAAAAAAACAAAGTTCTATGCTCCAAAATATATCCTTTCTGTCAAGTCTTTTTAAGTCTGAACAAACTTGCTGATGTATATGAAAGCAGAGGGTATTCAATTCCATTTAAGACTATTCACAGTAGAAAATGTTATTAGTTTTATTTATTTTTTATATATAGAGAGTGAAAAGTTAATGTAATTGCTGTATTTGAAGGGGATATCTCTATTTCACTTCTTGGGGGAAATTTTTCACTAGCATTAAGTGATCAGAAAAAAATAAAACATCCTATTAAGTATGATTTTAAGGTATGATTTTTGTGCACAAATTAGTCACATGCAAAATGAATAGTTTAGGAAATGTCTAATTAGCTGAATACCTAAAATATGAACCAGTTAACAGTCCAGAACATGTTTAATTGTCTATTTCAGATTAAAGACAATTACAATGCCAATTAGTTATGGATAATTGGACACTGGTTGCTACCATATGTAACACTTTGAATTAGATGTCACAGATACAATTATTTTGGTTCATCAGAACATCGTATTTTATATATTTATTTTTCAATGCATTGTAAATAACTGTCTCCTAAATGTTACTCTACACTTCTCTTATTTAAATTACAATTTTTTCTACCAAGAAAACAAGCAGGTGTTCTTCACTGGTTGATTGAAATTGTTTGGAAATTTCAATCTTCAGTGATTTTGTGACACTTTCGAAGAGGGAAATGGTAGAAAATGTCACTGAAGTGATTATAGATATTGTTATTGCTGGAGGGAAATCAAAATGTGGCATAAAGAGAATTCAAAAGTGAAGATAAACACCAGTAAAAGAAAGGGAAAAATACATTTAAAAACACTTGAAGCATAGAGATTGAAGCTGTAAGCAAATAATCTTTTGGGATATGTTGGGTCTTTGTACTTAACTTTGAACACAAGACATTTAAAAACATTTTCTACATTTTTTTTTTACTTACTGGATTGAGGTTTCTCATCATCTCTATCTTTAAAACTATCTTGTCATGTTGCCAAAAATACCAGCTTTGTAATTGAAAGAAACCTGTCTTTTTAAAAGTTACTTTCACATAATCACAGAATATTCTGAGTTGGAAGGGACCCAAAATGAACATGAAGTCTGACTCCATGTCTGGCACTGGACAGCCCCAAGAGTCACACTGTGTGCCTGAGAACATTGTCCAAACACTTCAGTTCCGTCAGGCTTGGTGCTGGGACCATTTCCTGAGGACCATATTCCAGTGTCAAACCTCCCTCTGGGTGAGGAACATTTTCCCAATATCCAACCTAAACCTCCCCTGGCACAACTTCAGGCCATTCCCTCAGGTCCTGTCACTGTCACCACAGAGAAGAGATCAGTGCCTGCCCCTCCTCCTCCCCTCACAAGAAGCTGTAACTGCAGTGAGGTCTCCCCTCAGTCTCCTCCAGGCTGAACAGACCAAGTGACCTCAGACACTCCTCATACGGCTTCCCCTCAAGGCCCTTCACCATCTTTGTTGCCCTCCTTTGGACTCTCTCTAATAGTTTAGTATTATTATAATATTCTTATATTATAGTACCCCAAACTGCACACAGTATTCCAGGTGAGGCTGCCCCAGTGCAGAGCAGAGCAGAGCAGGACAATCCCCTCCCTTGCCCGGCTGGCCATGCTGGGCCTGATGCCCCCAGGACAGGGCTGGCCCTGCTGGCTGCCAGGGCACTGCTGGCTCGTATTCAGTTTTCAATGAGCCAGTATCTCCAGGTACTTTTCTGTGGCACTGCTTTCCAGAATCTCACTCACCAGTCTGTCCATGAACCCAGGGTTGCCCCTCCCAGGTGCAGAATCCAGCACTTTCCCTTGTTGAAATTCATATGATTGGTGATTGCCCAGGCTTCTGATATGCCAAGCTCTCTCTGCAGGTCATAATCATACCAAAAGGACTGGAACTCAAATAAAAAAAAGGGAAAACACAAGGGTCTTTTGGCTGAATTAATCTTTGGTTTAAACAAATCCATTTTTACTGCACCAGTACTTAAATCTACAGTACAGAGGCTAAGCTATCTTAGATCAAAAGCTGTCCTCACCATATCTAGTCCTGTAGGGTCACAGTATAGCATATCCCCAGGAAAGTGCCAGATGCCTGGGGCTGGAACTGCCTCAGTGTCCCCCTGGATGTCCTGCTTTGGGCTGGGGAATTAGGACCAGCCCTGGCTGCCCTGATGCTCTCAGATTCCAGGATGCTTCCAGCCTCTGCTCCAAACCCTTCTTCCTGGTCTCTAACTGTTGCCAAAGTGTAAGGAAATGTGTGAGATAAAGGCATGCAAGAACTTCAATATCAGAGACAGAATTGTATTTACTGAGAAGAAAATAGTTAGCAGCTCAAGTATTTAAGAGGAATAGTTGCATAAAAGAATATAAAACCATAAGAATAAAACCCCAGGGCACCAGACAATGGTAACTCAGAAACCTTGAGGATGTGCCTTTCATAAAGAGCCCTCATAGAGTTTGGCTTGTCTTCACTTGATTGAGCACTGCCTGAACATTAAAGGCTCATTGTGTCTCCCATCAGGGGTTGTGAGCATATTAATATTACACTAACTCATTAGTCCAAGCTGTCAGTTGTGTGCATTATCTGATAAATAATTGATTTGCAGATTTAAATATTGCATTTTCAGTTTATTGACAGTCTGTTTCCAAGTGGTATAAATAACCAAAAAAAGTTATTCAGAAATAGAGTATTCAAATATTTTCAAATCCTTAGACATAGATTGAGACTGACCACAATTGATGGTACTGTTCTAATTTCTATCAGCATAGTTGTTTTCATTACAACTAATAATCAATGTGGATTTCTGAGAAAAATCTTTTTTATCAGTAGAGAACATGCAATTAATTATCATTAATTCCATTTTGTTTGTTTGTTTGGTTTTTGAGGTTTTTTTGTTTGTCAGGAACATTAAATTTCAGTTTCTTATCATCATCAATTTATTTGAGATAAAAATATTTAATTCTTTCTCTTAATTTTACGATTTAAATATGAATTATTTATGTGGAGTTTATATTAAGTCCACATAGACTGAAGCTATTATGCCTTTTCTGTCTGAATGTTCATAGTAAATTATGCAACGTTTTTGACTTTGCTCAAAAATGTTTTTCATCCTAACAAAAGTCCCTGTATTGCATAAGAAAATTAGTTATCTCAGAAGGTCTAATCCTGCTGGAAATTTTTCATCAGAACAAACAATTGATTTGGTCAGTCCAGAAAAGCGAATTCATTCCTTTCAAAGTATTTGAATTTTTTACATAGTAATGTGATCAATAAGTGAATTAAGCTCACATAACAAGAGTCTTTTCTGTCCATGCCCTAAAACAGGTAGTAAATTAATCAAGAATACAACAATACATAACTGTTATCCATTACAGAAATTTGTGTGGATATAGAAAATATCTTGCTTGTACTGAAGAGTAGAATAAATATTACTTTAACAACAAAGAAAACAAACCAAAAATTTTGACTATAAGAAAACTAATGAAGAAAAATAAAGTTTCTTGTAAGTAGTTTTATTTTTCCCCAAAATTCAATGATTTAAAAATTTGAACAATGATTTAAAAAATGAACACTGACTTCTTTTAATCAGAACCAGATTTCTGTCTAATAAAGTAGGAAAGTACTAACTTCTGAGAGTCAAACAAACAACAAGAGGATTGTGACAAAGTTTACTAAAACTCGTCTTAGGAGGAAAAATTATTGAATCTATCTAATTGCTTAGTTATTTTCATGCTTTATCAGTCAATACATTATTTTTCTCCTCAATAAAAATAATTCATTTATTTTCAAACTGTGATTCTTGGAAATAAACTTTAAAAAAAACCCAAAAAATACCCTCAAGAAGTCCACCCTTTTTCCTGGAAAAGAAAGATCTAAGCTACTTATCTCTCTCATTTCTTCACCCTGAAAGAGTGCATGACAGGATTTCTGACCCTTCTATCTTTAAAAAAACTGACAAATCAATGGTAAACAGTCATGCAAATAAAATGCAAATATGACATTTGACATCTTCAGGAAAAAGTATGGTTGAGTAACTGTAGACAAGGAAAAGATCTGCAAGAAGTCTTTCTGTAGAAAACATAAATCTTTGCCAAACTTATGCTAACTCATATCTAAACATTTTAATTCTCACCAAGGTGAAAGTTAATGCCATTTGAAGTCATTACTTGTTTTTATTTCAGAAAGACATTTTTATGTTAGCTTCATCTGACTCTTAGAAGTTGACTGTGCGATTTGTGTGCACATCAGCATGTAAGTGGATGTCTGGGAACATGTGAGGGTGTGAGCTGTCAATTCAGGATTATAAAAACTCAGGACGTCTAATGCTGTTAGCCTCTCAAATCCTTGAGGAGACACCATACATAGAAATCTGAACTGTGGCTTTTCTCAATTTAAAATGGAAACACTGGCATCTGGTCAAAGCTTGGTGCTGTTTGGTGATTATTCTTATATATAGAGATAGGGCCAAACACTGAGGGATCATTTACTGATCTATTGCTATTATTTGCTATGATGTGGTTATTTTATCTCAATTTACATTAATCCATAATATTTTCCTTTAATAGCGATTGATAGTTCTTAGTCTTTTCTTTCAAAGGGCTCAGCTCTTAGGTGGCCTCTCTCTGATAACATATGTGTGCATTTCTTACAGTGCAGCTATATTTGATAAAAGCTATTCTTAAAGCTGTACTTAAATTTGATATGCAATCATGTTTTTGACCTGCTGAGACTTAATCACCAGTGCCTCTCACCTCCCATAGAGATTTACAAAGCAAAGGTTTAATAGCTGGTATATCTTAGCATTGCAGGAGTAGTGAATTGATGGGACATCATCAATTTGCAGTAGATGAAGACCAGGACTGTTAAATTTTGGAATTATGATTCCACTGTAAATGACTAGAAAAAAAAAGGAATGGTAAAAAGTCTGGTTCTATACAATATACAGATTTTTCACTTTCCTAATATGTTTATCATTTGTCAAAATATTTAAATTAATTCTATACTATAGTTTAAAGCTTTTTTTAACATGTTGTATCAGTTTTATTTTGCAACATAGCTATTTCTGCAGAAGTATTGAAATATTTTCTCCTCATGGAACAATACATGCAAAGCAATGTTAAACATGTATATGAATTTTATACACGTGAAGGATTCATCATACTTAAAAATTATGTAAATCCCTTATCACTACTTTTTCTTGACTACAATTTTTTTTTATCCTAAATTTTATTTATATCTGAAGTGATGCTGATTAGGTATAAGTACCAGAATTGTTTTTCTGCCTGTTTGCATCCAGTTTTTATATATCTTCCTGCATATGAGAGTTGGTAAATATTAGCAAATTACACAGTAATTTAATTATTCAGATGAAGACTTATTCACTTTGGGTAACATCTGGGAGCTAACAAAAATATCAAAACTGATATAGGTGGACCTTATATTCCTGCTTTAATCAGTGTAATGAGATAGGAAACTCAAAGGCAGATTGTCATTCTTTTGTAGAGTACTCACCTAAAAAAGAACTGTCAACCACTGACTCTGTCACTGGCCTCCTTCCCTTTAGTTGTATCCTCTGTCAAAATACTGTCTTTTTAAGGGCTCCAAATTGATATCCTTTTTCCTCTCCTCTGACCAATCTTCAAAATGCTTTGTTACAACTTCACTATAAAGAGGTTTCAGGACCTCACAAGCAAACAGCACAGGGAAAATGCGCTGTAATCCCGGTAACTTTTTCATAACTCGAAAACTGAGAACCAGACATCTACTTCAATCAGAACCTTTAGTTCAAGGAGATACAAAACTCTTCAGTGAAGCTAGATAAACTACCCAGGTACAGATCATGCTGTACTGTATTCTGAATTCACTTGACACAAAAAATGCCACAGTTCTGCTGCTTCTACCTATCCAGAGTGTAGAAAACTCAATACTAATGAACCTCTCAAAGGAGAGGGGAAACACTTGAAACTTGGTTCTCCTATGCCCTGAAAGACTCCAGCAAGCACTGAACTGCTGTAGGGGGTGCAGATTTCCTCCAGGTATAAATTTAAATATCTGTTATATTTGTGGAGCTCCATCACCAGCTTCTGCCTGGAATGTGGTGCCATTGAGCACAGCCCTCTAGCTGTGTCCATCCAGCCAGTTCCTAATCCCCAAATAGTCCACCCTTCAGATCCATGTCTCTCCAATTTAGTGACCTGTTGCAATACAGCAGAAGGGTGTGTGGGGAAGAAAAGGAACTGCTACCTCCTCATGCATTGTGCAATACCAGGGGAATGTCAAGGAAGCTGATGTTTCATTTATGTAGCTATTATATGTTTATTTCCTTTTGAAGCCATTTGAAGTAGAACTCTTGTCTTGGATCAGGATGTGCTGGTATATGTCCATGTGTAGATTTCTGTTTTGTAGCAGTGCTACTGCTTTGTTACTATAATTAATAGTTGCCCACTTGATTTCAAGGAGACTGGAGGTCCCAATGATCATAAATGTACTCTAATAAATTAGTTTCTTATTTTAACAAGAATAAATGGGAAATGAGATTTCCCTAGCAAAACACATGAGCTAGTGATTTTGAGGGGAATATGTATTTTATTTTTTCCTTTTTTTTTTTATTTTTTTATTTTATTTTTTTATTTTACCTACATTTAGAAATACAATCTGGAAGTTTTGTCAAAGAAAATTGTATCTTATTTCACCTCTTCTACGCACCCCTTATTTTTACCTCACTTCAGTATTCAATGACTGACGTATTCGGTAATTCTTATAATGTTTTAGGAAAGACAGCTTTTACTAGTCAAAGGAATGAGGTGTTTTCCTTTCATACACTTAACTCTGTTAGAAAAAACCCCTTAATCTGTATAAAGAAAAGCACATGAAGAGTAAAGAGAACTAAAAGTGTGGTTTTCTAAGGAACTCTGAAAGGTCTGACATCCAGTAGGGAATAAAAGGAGCATTCATTATACTTCTCTGCCTTCCTTTGGGCTAGTTCTGCCCTGCCAGATTTGCAGGACCTTTGCAGAAATTGTATGTACATTTCATTTTTCTTCAGTGTTCCTGGCTGCAGCTTTGTCAGGGCTTTCACTGATTTGTGTGCATTTATAATCAGAAGCTTTGTCTTCTGGCTATATAGGGAAGCCATAATATTCCTGCACAGAATATGTTTTTCATTAGCACAAAGTGAATATGTTCTTGAAGGGAATGTATACTAATATCTCCAGGCACTGCAACTGACTGAAGGTGCTTTAACTTCTCTCTCATGAAAAGGTGTATTGTACATGAAAAGTACAGTTGTAAGCAATCAAATATTTTAAGACTGTTAAAAAAGAATGTATCTGCAAAATAAATCCTTTCTTTATTATTTGAAATGTTTTTTATGTACCGATATGGGGAAAAGAGTATATTCTCGAGGAAATATTAAAACAAGTATGTGAATATGATGGATTTGAAAATGAAGAAAAATTTCCTTTGGGGATATTTTCCCAAGATTTTTTTCTGAGTAACCATTTCTAATTATTAGCAGTGTTCCAGCTCTTCAAATAAAAACCATTTATCCTTTTGAAGGAGACAGACTTTTTTTTCAGGTTTTCAAAGAAATACTTGAATTAAAATCTTGTCTGGAACAAACCAATAATTAATAATTATATAGTTCTTTTAAATGAAATATAACTAAATATGACATGACACAAATAAAGTAAAAAAGATTTTTTTCAAGGACAATGTGATTCCTATGGACTTAAAATTAACAACATTAAAGTAAAAATAAGTTTATATACAGTTTAATGCAAAACATACAAAAGTATTCAGTAAATTTAAAAAAAACCCTGATTTTTATCCTATATATTTTTTAACACTGCCTTCTGTTAAGACACAGACATTTTAGGTCTCTGAGTACTAATATTATAGAAATTAATCAAAGACTTTTAACACCAGATGTTGAGAGATATATATAATGTTACTTCTACTTTGTTCACACTTCTTTGCACTCTTCAGACTTTTTAGCTCATAACAACGGTCTAGATCAAAAACTAACTAGGGGCAATTGCAATATATTCTCTTCAAGTTGTGTACACATTGATACAAATTCAATGAAATAATATTTTTAAAAATACTCTACTAAAACCTTTTCTAATATTTATTTATAGAACAGCTATTGGCAATAGCAGATATGTTTAACAAGGGCAGCACAAGACCAAGAAATGTCTTAAAATGGGGGAGTTGAGGGGGTTGTGCTACTTGCATTTACATGTTTGATATTTCTGATTTTATTTTCTTTGGTCTTTTTTGCAAAATAGTGATGGAAGATTTAAATTCTCTGTCTCCATCTCCTGGCAGACAAGAACTAAACAAAAAATGTGGACTAGAATTAATGAAGATGAGGGATAAAACATTATGAGGGATTAAATTTCTATTTCTTGACTTATTTGCAGATTTTCCCCATTTCTATAATCAATTCAAGCCACTGTAACATAGAGAAACAGAAAGCAATGGCAATCTTATGCAGACAGACTCAAATCACGTTGACAATAACCCATAGGAACTCTTCAACACCAATTTTTCATCAGAATCAAAAAGGGCTACACCTTTTAATGTACAAGTCAGCAATAAATGGGGATTTGAGGTTTTGATAATTTTAAAAACACATGATTTCATTTCCATTTGTTGATATGCCTAAAAATAGTCATGTCTTTGCTCCAACTAGTTTACTGAAAATAATGTTATTTTTCATGATGTTTACGGTAAGATAAATTGCATTCACTTTATGTGATTACTATGTGATTTTGAGGACTTTTTACCTACCCATGCCCCAGTATTATAGATAGATATCGTGCTCTAAACCACTGTTTACAATTTTTTTTTAATAAACAGCAAAATAAATTTTAGAGGTAATTACAGCAGGTATATGTGTCTTTTTTCACCAAAACTAAAGTTTTATACTAGCTGATATTTAATATAATGATATAACCAACTCCTATGTTAGCTAAGATAACAAGCAACGTCCCGAGGGGTTTAACATATTACCAATAGGCAAATCATGAATTCTCAAAATTTATTCACATTGTATGTCTTCAATCTTTTCCCAAGTACTCTCTACTAGTTTTCATTATCAGTTCTATTTTAGAACACGGTATGAAAAAGGTGAAAATAATAAGTAATATATAATTTACTACATTAAAGACCAAAATATGATTCTCATTATAAATATGCAGATTAACATTTATATTTGTTGGTAAGGGAATGGGAAAAAGATTTTGTTATAGTTTTTTCACTTATAAAATATTCTTTTTGAAGAACAAAGAAAATGGAAATGAATTCTGTAACTGACCTTTACCAATAAAATTGTGGAGTTTGTGTTTTTTGGAGAGTATTTAATAAAACAGAAATAACATGAAGATGTCACCTTATGACTTAGTTCTCCAGGATGTGTTTAACTCATCCTATTTGATATCCCTCCAGAGGATAAAAAAGACTATCAACAAGGTTAGAAATAGTATTTTACTCATATAGAAAAGAAGAATTATACTAGCATTGCTTTACCACTGCCTATCTCAGTTCCAGTTTACAAACAGAGTGATAAATAAGATTTATAACGACGGACTCCCCAGTTTAATGAGTGCTTTGAGATACATGGTACTAGAGGAAAGGTTGCTTTTAGAAACATGCACTACTGATATTGATTTAAGAAATAGAGATATACTTTAAAAATTATAAATAGAAGTAAAAAAAAAATGAAATTTTCCACAGACAGAAGTTCTGAGTTTTTTTTAATATTTAATCAGTATTGCAGTACTAAAGTTCAAGGCTTACCATATCATCAAATAGAAAATAAGTTTCCAAAGTCACATTTCTATTTATCATAGATGAACACGTTCACAGAAACATATTATACAAGACTGTCACTATCAGACTACTAATTACAAAATATTAGGGGTCAATTTTCCACATTAACATTAATGAAAACTCTACACAGCCATTGAACAAAGTGTTATTGTGTGATAATAACACACTGAGGAAGACCGTAAATCATCTCAGCGAAAACCTATTCACACCTACAGTAGGTGCATCATTACTCTCTAACACTGAACACCTTCTGTGTGATTCTAGAGCACATTGCCACTATATGAAATACAAGGCATTATTAATAACTCATTAAGAATATTAGAATAATTTCTTACTATCTACTTTAGAATCTTATTTAAAAATTTCCCCTTTATTCTTTTAATCACACTGTATATGTGAAATGTTAGCAGAATATCAATAATTGTATGCTTCTTTTAGCCTACCGTTTTTACAGATTCATGAACTTTTGTTATATTATTCAGTGTTTGCTGGCATTACTATTAACTTCCCATATGCTTTCATTAAAAAATAAAATATATCAATCAACAGTGCAACGTTTGTGAATGTAATGTAAAGAAAAAATCAGAGTAGCTGGAGCTCAGCTGTGCTATTTCTTGCTCAAGAGATCAATGAGACTAGAATGAGTGTGAAGCACAGCTATTCCATGCCATTTTCTATGAATATATATATGAACATAAATCTCCCTTATGAGTTGGGAAGAAGAAAATAAATTTGGATGCTTATTTAAAGTATAAATTGATTGTTTAGTATGTGACTTTCAAAGTTTTCACCTTAAAACTTGAAAATAGTTGTTACTGAGTTCTTCTGCTTCAGCAAGGAACATGTTTTGCTTGCAAAGCTGCACTATGAAATGTAAAATCCTTTATTTCTTGCTTTCATCCCTGATTCAGAGAACCCCAGGGCAAAAGAACAACAATAAAGTTCCTCTTTGGCTAATAGAAATTAATATATGTTAATATAATTAATTTACATATAATTAATATATGTACTATATAAATACAGCTAGCATATTTAATACACTTATTTTTCTGCTGGGTCAACCTCTGCTATATTTTTATGCACAATTTAATGGGAGATTTTTCATTTTGTATTTCACCTACCGGCAGAAATACATATCATATAGTAAGCAAATTGGGCAGTCTCCTCTCCAACTTCAAAACTCCAGAAGACTTAGACCAGATTTACACAATTTATCAAAACTAGACTTTGTTTCACCCTGTTTTACTTATACCTACTTACAGCCTCGTTTAGAGCGTATAAGTGGATTTTAGACCTGTGCATTAAAGCATCAATTTGTACTGAGTTTGTCACCAAACATGCAACATGACATATGTCACTTGTCACATGTAAGGATGAATTTAACATGGGGACACAACACAATTCCATCTGAATTCACTTCCTCCATTCCTGCTCCCTCTGTACTAAAACTCATACTGTAACTGATCCTGGTCTTAATATGCTGGGATAAGTGTCTCCATCTCAGAAGAAAGATACATCCCCTTCTTTGCCTGAGAAGATCATGAAATGTGCTAAGACCCATGGAGGACAAGGAGGTGATTTGAGAGAGCCAGCACAGCTTCACCAAGGGCAATTCCTTTCTAACCAACCCAGTGGTCTACTGTGATTGAGTGACTACCTCAGTGGACTGGGTCAGAATAGTGCTACAGATGTTATTTCTCTGGACTTCGTAAAGCCTTTGACCCTGTCCCTCTCAACATCCTTCTCTTTGCATTGGAAAGAGATGAAATTCATGGGTGGGCTGTTAGATGGGTTAGGAATTGATTGGATAGTCACATCCAGAGGGTAGTGATCAATGGTTCAGAGTCAGACGGACATCAGTGACAAGTGGTGTCCCTCAGGAGTCCATATCTTCATTAATGACACAGACAAAGGGATGAAGGTCACCCTCACCAATCTTTCAAACACCAAGCTGAGTGGTGCAGTGACACTCCTGAAGGACAGGATGCCATCCAGAGGGATCCCAAAAAGCTCAAGAAGTGGCCCATGAGAATCTTATGATGTTTATTGTGACCAAGTGCAAGGTGCTGCACCTGGGTCAGGGCAACCCCCAGTTTCAATCCAGGCTGGGGCATGAACAGATCCAGAGCAGCCCAGCTGAGAAGGACTTGAGAGTGCTGGTGGGTAAGAGGCTGGCATCATGTGGGCCAGAAAGCCAGTTGTGTCCTGGGCTGCTTCAAAAGCATTGTGGGCAGCAGGGCAAGGGAGGGAATTCTGCCCCACTACTCGATTCTGGTGAGAACCCACCTGCAGTGCTGCATCTAGCTTCAGGGTCCTCAGAAGAGAAAGGACACTGACATCTTGGATCAAGTCCAGAGTTGGCCAACAAGATGGTTATGGAGATGGAACACCTCTCCTTTGAGGGGAGGCTAAGAGAGTTGGGATTGTACAGCCTGGAGAAAAGATGATCTTTGGGTCACCCATTGCAGATTTTTTCTTTACATTGCATTCACAAACCTAATTGCAGCCTTCCAGTACCTGAAGGAAGCCTACAAGAAACGTGGAGACTTTGTACTAGGGCATGTAGTGACAGCAGAAAGGAGAATGGTTTTAAACTGAACAAAAAAAGTAGGTTTAGATTAGATGTTTGGAAGTCCTTTACTGTGAAGGTAGTGAGGCACTGGAACAGTGTGCTAAGCAAAGTTGTGGATGCCCCATCCCTGGCCATGTTCAAGGTCAGGCTGGATTGGGCTTTGAGCAACCTGGTTTATTAGAAAGTGTCTCTGCACATGGCAGGGTAGGGCAGAACTAGATGATCTTTAAGGTCCTTTTTAATACAAACTATTAACAAGACAATTTTTCAATTTGTGTTTTATATGAGCTGGTTCCTACATCAATTTGATGACTGATGACTTGAGGATGGCATCAGTATTCATGTTATGTTAAGGGGGCTTAAATTCCTACAGACTTAGGGACTGAGCAATGACTTCAATAACATTAATGTTTCCCAAATTATGGACATATATCTTTAAAGAGAAAAATTACACCCTTGAGTATTTCAGGATCTAAACCTTAATTATACCTAGGAAAGGCAGACGCCACTAATGGGTCCATAAGCATCTTACATAGTATCTAGATAAAAGTAACATATTACCCAAGACTGAAAATAACATGCTGTCATTTTTCTTCAATACACATAATTGTCTGTTCTGTAAATCAAAAGCTAATGTTTTTAAAATTTTCTACATGAAAAGATAATAACTTTAGTTATTATATTTATGAATATAATAAATACTTATTGTGTCATTTTATATTAAGTATATTTTTGTCCTGATTCTTTGCCAAGGCATTGATTACTGTTTTTGTTTAAAAAGTGGGACTGCAATTCTTATTTCTCTGCTTTCATGGTAGGCTCTGGCACCCCTGATTACAACACATCACTTTCAGAAGATGTGCAACAGACTTTCTAGCCAGAGCTTATATCCAGGGTCTGCGAAGCTGTCAGAATTGCACAAAACATACAGTACAAGGGCACTTATCTCAATAACAGAAAACAAGAGAAAATGTTGGTCACATGACTGTATGAAAAATGACTGTGATAGATTTTCCTTCATTTTGTTCTGATGGTAATAGGGATATGAAGGTTGTACAGCCAGGTGACTGCTTACTCATTGTATAATGCAGTTAATGAGCTGCCTTTCTGACATTAGTATAATCTGCCTGGTTCATGATGTACTATAGCACATGCATTATTTCACTGAATGATTTATGGGATCTCTATTATGTTGTAATGCATTTTCTAGGGATGAGAGATGAGATGGATTATCTTGCGTTTCCTAGCATATTCTAGTTTTGTACATCAAAAATGTCGTTTGGTTATAAGACATCATATTTCATTACCCAATGAGAACAATTTTGATGACAGGTGTCCCTTCATTAATTAAACATTTCCTTTTCTCTGTTATACTCCTCTAAGTATCTCCTCAACCTTTATATTATTTACAGTCTTTCTTGTTACTTAATTTCTATGCCCAATTCTATATTATGGTATTTAAATATAAGCACTTAAGGATAAAATTCTAGCTTTTCAAAGAAAAAAGGATTAAATAAGAAAAGAGAAAAGAAAAGAATCAATTCATTAAGAAAAAAGAATTAATAAATTGTTTCATTCATTCAATTAATTTTTTTCATTCATTCATTCATTCATTCATTCATTCATTCATTCATTCGCAGTTCCTAGCCTAGATCAATTTCCTAAGGAGAAAGGTCTTGTCCTTAATTTTTACACTGATTGCCAGTGTCTGGCAAGGACATAGGTCTCAAAATTGCTAAATTTCTTCAAATTTTGTGGGTATTCTTAACTGGTGCTGGTTGAGGGAAAAGACACTGTAAGTAATTTTATTATGGTAACTAAGTTCCTCTTTTTCCCAGTTGAAAGTATGACTTGTTAATTAGCATTGTCTCAAATGGACGACTTGCATAATCTTTTTGTTGAGAAAATGCAGTGGAAGAGAGAGAGAAAGAACTGGGGAATTGAGGGGAGAAGTCAAAGCAAGGGAGGGTAAAGGTCAGTGCTAGGAAAAGAAAGTGTTTAGGTATCAGGGGCTTTTAGGCACATGCAACAGACCTCAAGTTATAACACTGGGAGAATGTGATAGAAAGAGGGGGCAGACAGAGCCTTAAGATACAGCTGATTTTTTCACATGCTGTGCATATACCTAGAACCATAGAGTCATAGAATCAGAATGGCTTGAATTGGAAGGGACCTTAAAGATCATCCAGTTCCAAACCCCTGTCAGTGGCAGGGATGCCACCCACTAGATCAGGTTGCTCAAAGCCCCATCCAGTCTGGCCTTGAGCTCTTCTAAAGATGGAATATCCACAGCTTTTCTGGGCAACCCATTTCAGTGCCTCATCACGTCCACAGCGAAGAATTTTATCCTGACGTAATCTAATGTGTTCTCATCACTAAAGCTGCGGGTTAGGCGGTTTTAAACACAAAATTACTGAGTGGAATGCAGAAACAATAAAGAGAGATCTTTGAAAATGTCAGCTGTCAGTGTGCTTCTGACTGTGGTTCCTCATTTCAGTCCTGCACTCCAGTCTGAGCATGGTCTGGGTCTGGTAATTGGTGAAAACCCTTGGAGAAATCCCACAGTGGACCTTCATGCTACGGCCACTTTGCTTGTTTTCTGTTTTTTCGTTCTGTCCATCATCAGATATTTTTCTGAATTACCCAAACTCTTCTGGTTTTGAGGGAGACTTAGCCTTTGACTTCCTATTGACATTTCCACTTAACATAATGGAAAAAATTAATTTTGGCCAGCTGTATTGTTTTGATGAACCACAACACACAGTTCTTGTAATATAAACTACAATGTTGTTGAATTGTGGTCTATCTCAGCTCTGCTGCTTCTGGTTTTCCAATCTTTTGCAATGCACTGTTACAGAAAGCTGATAGGTAATATTTCAAATAATTATAATATTTTCATACTTCTCAGTCAAAAAGAGGGTCCTTTGGGGTGCACTCTCAATTTAAATCTAAGAAGCCAAATAATTTGCCACAGTGTAAGTATAAAGTAGATTAAGTAGAGAATACTAAAATGTTTAGTAAGTTGTTTGAATTGTGTATGAAAAATGAGTTGAATATTTTTACACCCAGTGTGAGACCAACAAAACCAATCTAGTAAAAAAATGTCTCTGACCATGGCAAGGTAATGCAGAACCAGATTAATTTGAAAAGTCCAACCATTCAGCCCAAACCATTCAATGATTCAATGATTCTGTGATTCTATTAATCATAAGTCAATACCTAAACCATGATTTATCATATAAATGGACGGATGGCTAAAAAACATAATCAGCATTTACCCTGAGCACACAAAAGTAGTGCAGGTGGGAAGTGTTTAGAAAACAGTTGGACTCAATGATTGCAGAGGTCTTTTGCAACCTTAAGAATTTTGTGATTCCATTAGTTTACAAATATATTTGGTAAACAGAATGGATGAAAATTAGGTAGCTGTACCTCAAGTTCTCTCATGTTTTTGTCTATGGTTTAACAAAACAAAAAAGTCACTTCTAGAACTTCCTACTGAGAGACTTTGGAAACAGCAAAGTATCTGGGTTTATGTTTTCAATCTTTTATGTTCTGCTGCTCAGACTGTTTCTTTTTAAATTAGAAATTTCCAGAACTTTTACCATGTAGTGAAAATTCACAGTATCCTCAAATGTCATGATTTGAAATGTGGGGACTATACAAGTTTAAAAAAATTTACAATAAATATTTAATCCATTAATTTGTAGTGATATTTCTAAAGGAAATGTAGTCTAAGTTTATACAATACTATAAATACTTCAAAATTTCAACTGTTACCTCTCATTGATAAGACAATTTTTCAATGAGATAATTGAATAATTTGATTTCCACAACACTTTTAATTTATTTTATTTCAGAGAAGTGGAAAAAAAGCAATACAGTAAACTCATCATAGGTATATGTAAATTACATATTTGTCATAGAAATGCAAAGAAAGACATAAAATTTGATCACATTTTTTTCCCTTGGAAATTGAAAATGATGATAATAGCTACATTTTATCCAAAATACTACCTATGTCAATAAATGAGTTTCCACTTAATTATGAAAGATGTTATTGTATATTTATAGACTGTGAAATCTTTTGAATCCTAGTCCCAAAATAAAAAGACACAAATATATCCACTATCCATTCAGACAGCTAGAAAATTCAACCTTCCCCTTAGTTTCTTCAGTACAATAGATAGAAAATAAGTTTAATAGTATTTCCAGAGGTTAACATACTCAGCCCTTCGTGAACGAAGTTACAAAGTGAATGAGTTCCAGAATAAAGAACACTCACTGAGAATTGCTCTTTCACTTTACTTCTCTTAGAAAAACCTTTCATTTGGGGAGAAGCAAGTGGGGACAATTTTGCTGCAAAGAAAGAGGAGTCCAAGTTAGACTTCAGAGGCAACTTACTATCTGATTTGGCCTAAGAAATTTTATTTTTAGATCTTAAACTTCTGGGATCAGGTAGTAACTTCTGTTACACATTTTCAAAATAAAGAGAGAAGAGGTCTTATGCTTTAATGGAGACAACTGTGGGTTCAAACTCCCTGGTGAAGTAGTCTTCCATTCTCCCACAAAAAGCTACCCTTCTCCTCAGCAGTATCTATTCATTTTCTAGTGATATTTCTATGTGATTCTTCTCCACTAATACCAGCTTTTTTGTATTCATCTCTGAGGAATGCCACTTTTTTTTTTCCTTAACTATATGATTTGTTCAGAAAAGTTGATAGTTACCAGTGATTTTTTGTGGTGGTTGCTTTTTTGTTTTGTGGTTTTTACTTTTTTAAGTAAATATTTTCTTTTAATTTCTTTTCCTTGATACATCTTTTTCCAGAAGAAAAGAAAGTGAGATAGAAAGAGATAAAACATTTTTGAAAATTTTTTTTCCATTTTTTTGTCCTCTGTCTATAGATGGAGAGATTTTTCCGAAAGGCTTCATGAAATGAACTATGTTGAAATGTTTTTAAGATGGAATTCCTTTATGAAACAACTTTAATTGACATGCTGAAATGTCAACACTTTTTTACAGAAAAAAGGTGTTGCGGATTTTTTTTCTATTCAGTAACAAATCTGAGTTTTTTTAACTTGATATTTATTTGATTGAACTTTCTAATAAAAATTTTATTAATCCATAAATTGGTAGGCTATTTCTCCATATGATGATGAATGGTTTAATATCTTTGGTAAATGAGTTTCTGTAATATTACCATTAAGGAAAAAAACTCCATAATTGTATTAATTGTCCAAATTAAAATCAGAATAATTGGACTTTCAAACTGCAATTGACAAGTATCAAGTAAATGATAAAGGGCTATATGATAGCCTGATATTGGGTTAAAAAAAGTTATAATGAAAATATTATTTTAGTCATTAAAAGAGAGAAAGAGGAATCTAGTTTCATTGTATGCCAACCACTTCTAGAAGACTCATGCCTAAATGATAGGTTACTATTTCATTGCAGAAGATGCTTTTTGACTCAGACTTGTGGACAGTTCTAGAAAGATTTTCTTTGCCTTTAAAAAGATTGTTAGAATGATTCAGACTCAAAATGGGCTTTCAGCTTTTCAATAGCTAAAATTCCAGTTACTGTGCGCTATGCAGTGGACATTTCATATATGAGTTTTCTGTGCTTTCTAGAAATATTTTTTTTTATTTCTTAATGGAATCTATAGATTCTGCTTGACAACTAGAAAGCAGAATAGTTAGCTAAAAGCAAAGGTTCTCATCTTAGGATGTGACTAGCATTATTGGAAGATTACTTTTTCTTCTATGCTAGGTGTAGATGTTTTATTATATTTGTAATATAATAAATAAATTATATAAATATAATATATATTATATTTGTATTTCCCATTTTTTTTTCCTAAATGCCAAACTATCACCTATTTATAACATTAACACTTAGACAGAGTGACAAATCCACAAGTTGTCTTCTGTACTGTCAGTGGACTCAGTGTTCTTCATTTCCTGAAAAGTACATGACGGACCTAATTAATAGGATTGAAGTTTTAAAACCCACTGAAAATTCACTGGCATGCACTGGTCAATTGAATTATCATTAAGGAAAGGGACAGTAAAAGGCACCTTACACAGGAAATTCATGTGCAGTGTCTTCCAAGGTCACAACTAAAAGGAGGCTGCTACTGGTGCAGTCACAACTGAATTGTTCATGCATGTGCACAGAAACTGAATTGCTTAAAACCCTGAAGATTAGGTAGAACCAGAAGGTGTGTTTTTTTCTTATATTTTCATATTCATTTTTCTCTTATATTCTTCATTGCACTGTAAATCATACATATAGGCATTCACTTCTTGCCTGGATTTCAGCTAATGCCATTATTCTCCATTGGTATTAACTTGCATTCTGCTGTAATTGTCTTCACATATTTTTATTACAAAAGAATAAGAATTACACTAGCCAGAACAATCAAGACATCAAATACATTGAACTTTGAACTCACACTCACAGTATTCTGTGGAAACTGCTGAAATATAAAACATCTCATAGTCTCCAAGGTCTTTAAAAGTTTGAGTTTCTAAGTCTCAATCACATTATCAGTCACTTTTAGATTAGTGAAACATTTTCTAGCATTAAGGCCTTTGTGGAGTACTAGACTTACAGGGATCAATTTTTCACACTCAAAAACTTTTCTGGTTTTATATCTATTATTGAGGCAATGATACTGAGAATGACATTTCTTACTTTTTGAATGACAGAAAAGTGAGGGACCAGTAAGCAAGGGTAAGATGCATTTTTAAGGAGCTGGAGGAAATGAGAAATGTTTTTTCAATGCACAAAACTATAGAATAATGAATCACAAGACTGTAAAACAAATTGAAGTGTGAGTGAATGCTAAATGGAAAGATACTGCAGCATCTGACCTTGAGAATATTTGTGTGCAGTGGTGGAGAAATCTCATAAGTCTTCATCTCAACTTGCCACTGTACCAAATAAAACATGAGAGACACTAAATTGTATTGATCAAGAAACACAAAATAGATGACAGAAAGTAGAGGTAGTGATGCACAAAGCTCTGACTGTGTCCCAGAAAAGATTTTCTATACTGGTCCATAAGTACTACTTTTTATTTTGATCAGAGTTGTTTATTTTTTAATCTTTATTTTAGAGGACTATAATGAAAAACAGATAAAGCTGATAGAAATATAAATAAGTTTTGGCCATGAACATAAATTGAAAATACAGTGTGCTAAGAAAGAGACTAAGCTAAAATAATGCTTGGAATAACTGAAGGAATATTTAATTTCTTTTGGTCAGACAGTAACTTTGTAAGTGATTCAAGGTAAATTTTCAGAAAAAAAAAAATTATATGTTAAAAGATGGGAGTGTATAATGCACAATGAAGGTACATTACTGGTGAAAAAAAGTATTAGGATTCTTCTGCCTATTCCAAATAAACTCTGTGGCTTAACTATGTTTTAAATAATGAAAATCTCTTCTAAGTATACCATTCCATACTTCTGGAAGTATTTATCTGCCAAAATCAATGACAACTAAGTCTGTTATTTCTACATTATATATGTCTGAACTGAGATATTGCCTTTACAATTTGAGATTTGTACCTGATTTCACAGTGAAGGAAATTCTGAAGTAGAGATTACTTAAATGTAGGTAAGTGAAGAAACTTCCTCTGAAATCCTACTGTATTGGGTTTGCATGACCAAGTTTGGATACTGGGAGGGCATCGGGGGTGGCTTCTGTGAGAAGCTGCCAGAAACTTCCCTGTGTCTGGTGGAGCCAGTGCCAGCCAGCTCCAAGTTGAACGGGCTGCTGACCAAGGCTGAGTCTGTCAGTTACACGTCTGCTGTTTTATACATCTGAATATTCATTTGTTGCCAGAAATTCAGAGTGTATTTGGCTGAGGTATTTGGCCTACTAGCTTCAGCAAAAACCTATGTGAAAATTTATTTTCTTTAATATGTTTTCTCAATTGTGAATAAAACTATACATTGTGGAGACTGTGTACATGTATAACTGTGAAGAGTTTGGTCTTGCAATTGGCATGAAAATAGCCATTTAAAATGATTGTTTCTTTTTTATATTAATATCTCAATAGCACATACAAAGTATGATTGGGATGGGCCTGCTTCTACCAGCAAAACATCATATCCCTTACCTTAAAGTGTTTATCAACAAAAAGGGAGGGGTAACAAAAAGGAACAATTTTATTGTTCTAAAACAGTGATCTGTTAGTACTTCTGATCAATTACATAGAAGATCTAAAATTTCAAGCTATGAGGGGACAGCTTCTGCACAGTTGGTCTTTTCATATTTCATATAAAATGACAATTTAATAAAAATCATTGTTAAATGATCAACTCCTATTTTTTTTCCTACGAAAATTCTTTATTATATTCAAGGGCTACAAATTAGGAAAGCAAAACCAAATGACAAAAAAAAAAACCCCAATGCATAAAGAAAAGCCAGTAAAGTGTTCTCCCACCCCATAAAAGATAACCAAACTGAAAACCAAAAATGAAACACCTAAAAGTTTTAGAAGAAAGCAGCCTTCAGGAATGGATGGCAGATTAATTATAAATTAGCTGTCTTTTGTTTTTTAATAAATAACCCAAACCCAAATAATTTCAGAAAATGTTTTCCTAAATTATCAAATATGAGCATCCTACTTATCTTTCTCTGCTGAAAGACACAGTTGAGCATGTCACTCAAAAAACCAAAAAAAACAAACTCTTATTCAGAGCATAGTAGGTATCTGCATGGTATATTCAGGTAAACACACACAGAGACACACACACATACAGTGTTAACTGGAACAATAATGTTTAAGTCAAAAGTGAAATAATATGGATCTATCTTTAGAAGTCTTGCCTTTATGGTATCAAGATAAATATTTTGCTCTTTAGGTAGTTATTCCATGGCATTTCCTTTGGGTATATGGAAAAATATTTTCTTCTCCATAAACATTAACTTCTTTATTGCCCAAGTAAAAGGTAATCCATATCATTGAAAGGAATATGTTTTACAGTCTAGTAATAATGCACATTGTTTACATTCAGGACTTAGAGAATTCTTGTACAGCACAAAAAATAACAGAAGACCACGGGAGCCTTTGAGGGAACATCTTCTATTGTGTTTCAAGGGACAGAGAAAGAAAATGGTGCAGTGAGAAAATTAAGAGTGTTTACATGAATAACCAAAAACTAAGAACCATAATAAAAGTGGAATGCTTTATAATTTTTTAGGCTTTGCTGACCCCTCACCTTGGGTCTTTGTGCACCTGAATAGTCCCGTGTTGCAATCCTGCTTTGCTGGGCTGCATGCAGTCTTTTTTAGATTTCAGAGACGACTCCTGATCCACATCACAGTACAGTGACTTCAGGTCTCACCTATTACAGCACCCTGACTTCTTACTGTCATTCAGCTTCAGCTACAGACAGCAGAGTTTGCTCTGGTTCTCATCAATGTGATATCTGATTCAACTCATAGTTTTGCTAATACTGCGTGATGGTTTTGCTTGTAGAGCTCAGCATAATGGATTGCCTACCATGGGTTTGTGTGCAAGTGTTTGTGTGTTGTGTTTTGTCAATTTACACCACATCTCAAATATCTGCAAGGTATTAAAGTACTTCATATGGATTTTAAGTGTATCTTTGTAAAATAAAGTATGGTCACAGCAATATCCAAAGGAACAGGTTAAAACAGTTAGGAACAATTTGGTATATAAATGTAAAATAAACATGGGAAATACACATAACAAGAGGCTATATTATAGTAACAAATACAACCAACACAGAACCACCATTCTCTGTCACTGAGGTCAAAAAGATATGGAGAGGTCCATGTGCATGCTACAAAATTCTTTGTCATCTGGATCAAAGCTGTATCCAAAATGCATATTAAGAGTCGTCTCTGAGATATGCTACCTTGTAATTTTTTTTTGTGAGTGCTATCTGGTCAACACCAAAGCCAGATCATCCAAAGAATATAAGAAGGTAGGTGATTGGTTACAGTGTTTTCGGAAACTGCAAGGAATTTTTGTTTTATTGTGATAAACTGTCACATAGCTATACACAACATAGTGAAATAAAATTATTATTTAAGGTCAAGATATTCTGACTCTTTTATTAACTGTGTTTCCTTCATATGAAATAAAAACCCAACCAATAGTATAGTTCAAAGACAAAGAGTTTGCTTATCCGCATCAGAGAGAAATATTAAATTGAAAATATAAAACACAATACAGGGAAATTTTTCATGTTATTGCAGTATTTAGCATATGGTATTTTTTAGATACTGTAATTATTATCTCTTTGTCAGATATACAGGAAACGTACAGTCCCCCATCTTTTCTGCAGAACATCTAGTACAGGAAATAAGGATCTGTCATAATAGTGCAACTATGACTGAATTAATAATGTCACTAAGCTAGCCTACCTATGCAGTCCTTATTCTATGTCCTGCACATACATCTGTGTCATTTCTCTTGTATCGTTTGTCCTGTTTAAAAAGAATGGTTTTAAATCACCATTTTTATAGAGCTAACATCTCCTAGGACATCTCATCTTACACAAATAGCTCCAGCACATATGAAACACTGACCTATAGTGTCATCTTTTCATTTGCAATTTAACAGCAATTTTAGACTGTATCCCACTACTGCAAAAGCCTTCCTTTGAAAATCTCTCTCAGTCATGGTTATCCTGCTATCAAAATTCAACTACTGCTTCAGCTGGCGCAGACTTGCTCAGCTACTTTTGACCTAGAACTGATACTGTCACAACTGTGGGGAAAGCTCCACAAAGCAGAATAAATAAATCATTTTTCTCTTTGTCGTTGCTCTGAGGCTGACTTTGAGTAGCTTAAAACAGACAGGAAAACAGCCTGCATAAAAATTCCATATTGTCTGAGCTTTTTTGAAATTTTTCTCAGTATTGCAGCCAGAGATCCTTAATGAAAGTGGAAGCAAGCATCCATAAAAATTTGTTCCTTTTTTTTTGTCAGTAGTACATGGAATTTATCAAAATTATTCCCAACCAAGAAAAAAAAATTAAATTTTTAATCTATTTTACATACACTACTCTTTTGGTTGTTTCATTTTATATATTCTAAAGTGAAATTAAATCCTGTTGTCTCGATTTTTTTCTTTTTGCAGAGGCTCCTCTGAAGTTTTACATAACCTAGTTCCTTGTCAACTCTTTTGTCCACTGAATTAGTCAAGAAGAATAAGACTCTTCTTTTGCTGTCTCAGGGTTTGTAGACATTTCACTTCTTTACATACCCTTTAAAGTGGCTCAAAAATAAAGGTAAGGCTTGGCCTGTATTTTCAGAACATTATTAATTTTGCTTTTGTGTCTGTCTTGTAAGCAGAGATAAAACTGTATCACAAACTGGTTGAATCGACTACAGTCTCTGAGTGAAGCAGCATTACTCGTTTTGAAATTGTATACTTTTAATATCTTTATAAATTTCTTTTGAGATAAAAATCTCAGTTTCTGTTAAAATCTTAATACTTATCGCCTAATATTCATGTTTCATGGTAAATGTTGCTCTATCTAAGGACTCTTTTTTTTAGAAAAAAAGAACAGAATACTTCTGAACGTTAAATCCCAGATGAATCCTAAATCACTAGCAATGACATCACTTCATGTGATAAAAGTGCATCTTAAAATGTGTCAGTAAAAAAAAAAAAAAAAAATTGGAAAAAATAAGAAAAAATTACTCCAAATAATAAATTACTTAGAAAACAGGCAAAAAATACAGAAGCAGGAGGGTCTCATTTGACTTACAAATACAAATATAGCATTGTCTGTCAGGAATAACAACAATAAGATCAGAAGAACTGCACAAGTGTGAATTACAAGTCCCCACAAAATGAGATTCTACTTTAACAAGTAGGCAAATTAAACAGTTCAGATATGTTGAGCAAAAAACATCTGAATGTGATAAGAAAGATGACTCCCAGCTACCAATTAAGGGAGAAATAGGCAGACAGAGATGTAATGAAAATAAAACATTCAAAATGCATGAAGACGTTAAATAACCTTTTGAAGCATGTGATGCATTCTAGCAAAATATATTTGCAGAACAGGAAGATTCAGATAAGAGCATTAAAAAGTCAACATTTGTGAATAACCTCCAAAGTATTTCAAAGTTAGGGAGAACTTAAAACTTCTGTAGAAAACTTCAGAAATATTGGCTTTTGTCCTGTAGCTAAAAATCATGCTGATACTGAGGAACCTTCCCTTTTCCTTTCTTCTCCTTTGTCTTTCTTTTCTTTATTTCCCACATACTTTCCCTTCTGTTCTATTTTCTCTCCCTGATTTTAAAAGAATTATCAGAAAAAATAATGCATTCCTCAATATGTAGAAATGAATACCATTCTACAGATCTAAAAGATCTTAGTTAATGTGAGATATTCATCAATTGAATGAAGTATTTAACTATGCATTTTAAGCTCAAGCTTTAATTCTGCTACTAATTAGTGCTAATTTAATGACCTCACAGCATCCACCCTAATTAATGCAGGATCTGCTACTCTTGAGCTCCTTATCTTGCTTATTACTTTTTACGTAATGCTTAGAACAAGAGTTGTATTTAACTAATGGCAACCCATTTACATACCAAGATATAGATACAGTTTGAATAGAAGACTTAAAGTGCAGTATAACTGGGAATATTTTTATAATTTGTAAATTTCTAGTTAGGACTTCATCTCACTCTTTCCAATAAAAGCTGGTGTTTTGTGGGTTTCCATTCTTTTTTAAAATTATTTCTCTTTTTAGAGACACCTAAGCATTTAAAGCAGACTCATAAGCTTAATTTTTTTTTTTCTACTCACTCTCTGGGAAAGCCTTACAAGTCATATGTCTGAGTTTATCATCCCTCACTCTATTCACATGTCCATGTCACTCTCTCCTATAATTATAGCAGTTATTTAACAAATCCAATGTAATATACATTTCTAAAGTGTCCTGCAAACAGAACTGTAATCATATTGCTCATTGTTCTGGCTGAGCATAAATAGTGGTGGATATTTAGCTCAAAGTAAACAGCTGTCAATATAATAACTATGTCAAAAAGATAAAACTATCAACATGTAACCTGGAAGAGGTTTTATTATCCTGGAACTGTCAGCTTAACACTTTCTCTGATAGGATATCATTACAGACTTCTAGTGGTGATTTGAGCTTTTGGACAGAAATATTGGGGAAGGTCAGTCAGTCCCAGATAACATTTGGGTCTCACTTTTTTTCTAGTGAGCCCTTTGACCCTGTCTCCATCATCAGATGAGTAAATATGCATTTGTAAGAGCAGAAATAGAGTGGGGGAATCTACTCTTATATGTGAATTCTTTTCAGAATTACAAAGGAAGGTTGACACAAAATAAGTTTTCTTCATGCTAGGTCTGATGCAGGTGCTCTGAAAGTTTTAGGTTTTTTGGAAATGCCTGTGAGAACAAAGCAGAGACATACAATTCTAATAGGAGGAAGAAAAGGTAACGATCTTTATTTTGGCACTGCCTGCCAAATTACAGAAAGCATCATTCAAGTAAGGTTTTTGAAAAGAAAGGTATTTTTTTTCAACTAACCTAACAGCCTTGTACAAAAAGAGAACTTGATTCAGAATAAATCTAAAGGAAGAACAAATAAGGTTAGACAGTTACAGTATAACTCTCTGGAAAAGAACATTCAGAGTTTAGGGAGAGGTAGAAGCATGCTGGAAATACTGAGAGTTCCTAGAGAAAGCAGAGCCAACAAGGGCAAAGTCACAAAGAAGAAGAAGCAGGGTGAGGTAAGAAAAGGTCAGAAGTTCTGACATTCGCCCTTAAATGAGCATACCTGGAAGGAAGTTTCCTTTGATATTAAAACAGATTGATTAGAGTTTGTCAGAATGTATGCAACAAAGCATTGAAGACCCAATGATGTTTTATAAGAAGGACTTTTGAGGTCAGCCATTACAATACTACCTCTTTGTGCTATATATCTGACTGGAGAAATACAGAAACTTCTTTAAGCATGGACAGGCTCTTGGGCTGACTTAAAAGAAAAATAGATGGAATACATGAAAAGGACTCTTAAGATTTATGGTATTAATATTCTTAGGAAATATGTGCTTATTAAAGTAATACAAAACTATTGCATGTTTGTCATATAAATACTTTGACAAAATTAGACATGGATATTTTATATTTATATTCTAATTTTTTTTTTTTTCAGATAATGTCTGTAGCCATTCCTGAAACCAATAAAAATCAGGATGTATTTCAGCTTAAAATATTTTTGACAGAACTCACTGCATATCAACTTTAATTTTATTCCTACATTTTTGAAATCCATGTCTTAATCTGGAAAAGATTAAAAAGTCTGAGACACATGCAGTTGCTGTAACTTTTTGCTTTACATGCTTCTATGGGCAGCCTGTCTATTCCCATATTGCCAGCAGAGCAGC
Source organism: Poecile atricapillus (assembly GCF_030490865.1). Classification (NCBI taxonomy): domain Eukaryota; kingdom Metazoa; phylum Chordata; class Aves; order Passeriformes; family Paridae; genus Poecile; species Poecile atricapillus. Next base: position 21,957,151 of record NC_081251.1, on the reverse strand, counting down.
CATGTGGATGAAAGGCAAACATAGGATTACAATGCTCTCAGGTACTGCTCTTTTAGAACAGCAGAGACAGTCTTGATGATTCTGATTTAAAGGAATTAAAATCCAGCCTTCAATGATATGCTCCTTTTTTTTTTTTTTAAGATTGTAAGTCCTTTCTCTTATAACACTTTTAATCTGTTTCCTAGCACAGACTTGCCCAACATTCACGATGCTGAAATGAAGGGGAGTGATGAAGCCGTAGACTTGGCTGTACTTTCTTAAGAAGCAGGTTTCATTTTATTTAAGCAGAGCCAGTTAAGCGAAGCATGAGCTATACTGTTGCTGAACCCATCCCTTTGGGATTCAGAAGATAACTACTTCAAGAGTAGTCTGTGCTTCTCCCAGCATAGGAATGAAGCACTACCAGAGGGTAGCAAAAGCTGTTCCCCAGCACCTATCACACAGGAAGACTGCATGAAATACATCCTGATGGAAAGCAAGTATATTTTTGCTATATTAGTTGAGGAAAGTATGTCCTAATAAATTTTTGGCTAATAAGTAAAATATAATGGTACAACAATTATATTATATAAAATATATCTGTGGTTGTTATAACAGAGCATGTTCATTTAATGACTTATAATTTATGTGCTGATAATTTGTCTGATCCTTTTTTGCTTGCTGTGTCAGAGGCTGGACTCATATCTATTTCGCTTGCTGTTCAATATGGAGAATAAAGAAATACCTTAAAAAAAAAGAGTGCTACTGATGGTGATATTTAAATAACACCAAAGGTGAATAGAGCAAATCTGCAAATATTACAACATTCTTTCTAGATGAAATAAAGTTGTTTTTGTCATTTGAAAAGCAAAACATAGTTTATAAGGTTGTTCTTTGTATCAAAACTCAGAAGGCCAGCCTTTGTTTTTTGCTTCAAAAAACTGACAAATTGTTTGTTTTGCTTGTACGGCAATAGTTCTGGTGCTTTTTACCTATTTCTAGGTGCTTTTTAGTATCTCTTCTGATTCACAGCTGTCCTTTGCTTTAGTTAAACACATTCTCCTTAGGCTTACGTGGTCACATAAATGATCACTGTGATTATAATCAGAGTGATATATATGCTGAAAGAATTATCTTTAACATAATCTATGCATAAACTTTCATCTCTTTATCAGAGCACTAAATATCAATGACTGCACCCTCACAAACTGTACTGAATGTTGATTTGTTATACTTGAATGCTATTTTATAACTAAAACATTTTAAAATAATCATCTGTATTTTGTAATGCTTATTGGTACATTGATTAACTGTATTATTTAAAAAACACCAGAAGTTGCATAGATTATGCATACTTTAGTCTTCCTGTTCTAGAGTCATGGTTCAGGTCTACAGAAAATTCAGATGTATGTAGACAATGATAAAAATATTATCCATCATATCATACATGCAAAAGAAAAGTAAATTGAGATGAGTTGTGAATAGTTGCATTGTGTATCTGGACAACAGCTGAGGTTTGTCCGGTAATGACTGCATTTACAAGGAATGTTGCACATAGGCTTCTAAATACCCAGACCACTTTTTCAAGGAATAAATATATTTCTAAGTTTAATAAATGATACCTTTTCACTTAATTTTATAACATGAAAATAGACCAGGTTATTTAAGGATAGGTGTATAATATCTGTATTATCTGATTAATAGTAACACTTTGGTTAAGATTCTTCATATCTATTTGTTTGAGTTCTTAAAGGTAAAGGACACTAAGATGAAAATAATATCTCTCATTAAAAAGTTATATCTATATATAGATATAAAGGTAGATAGATAGATAGATAGATAGATAGATAGATAGATAGATAGATAGATAGATAGATATAGGTGTATATAGATATGCTATAAAAAGTATAACAACATAGAACAGGCAAGAATATCTGTAGTTTGCAAACATCTGACGGAGGTATTGCTATATGCAGTACCTGTAGGGCTTGGGAGGGAGTTCTAGTTTTTGTATTTGAGTGAATAGGCTACATTGGGAGTTGCTGAATCCGACAATAAGGCTACCACAGCACCATGTGTCAGCAACAGTCATGGCAATGGCAAGCTTGAACAGAATTCCTGTACATATATCTATCTACATGTGGTCAGACATACAGGTGAACACTGACAGCAAACAACCACTCACACAGACATGAAAACTACTGACAGCCTCATCCCATTCCCGCCTGGTTGCTAAGGATGAACTCATCAAAAAGATGTGTAGTGTGGCTCCCTGCAGAAGCTGGGCTCAGATTCTCAGCCTCCCTGGTTGATGGCTCCTGGGCGTCACCAAGGCCACCGTCCTTTCTTCTTGCTGGTGCTCCCACCGACATAGAAGCCATGGATGTGCTCAGTAACTGGCCTTACACAGTCAGTCTACCCAGTAAGTGTACCTTGGATCTACAGAGGCTCCCAAAAACACATCTGCAAGTGTGTCTGGTAGCTGGGTCTATGATTGCATGAAATTCCTCATGAGGGGAGGAGAAGGGGCAGGTTGCTCCTTTTCACTCTCATAACCAGTGACAGGATCTGAGAGAATGGCATGAAGCTGAATCAGGGGAGATTTAGGTTGGATATCAGGACAAGATTCTTTACCCAGAGGGCATCTGGGCACTGGAACAGCCTCTCTAGGGAAGTGCTCACACCCTCAAGGCTGACAGAGCACAGGGTGACAGAGTACAAGATGACAGAGTACAAGAAGAGGACTTGATCATTTCAGCTCAGCATATTCTATGGTTTATTAATGTAAATTCTATGTCGTATCTGTTCCAAGAAAAATGAATTCAAATAATTATATTAAAGAGCTAAGAGCTAAGTATATTGTGAGTTTCTATTTAATAACTTATCATGTGTATCATTATCAGTTATTAGTTCATTATTTTGCTATGTCAATTAAAATATTATTTGACATATAGATAGATTTTCAATTTGTCTTCTCATGTTATCTTGTATGTATGCTGAGGCTGAATTTGATCCCATATTTATAATCCATCTGAAGAAAACAAGCTCCTATAAAGTCCACAAAAGGTGAATACTTCTGAGAGATGGTAGAAACACCAGTGAAAAAAGGATGATTCACAAGCCCTTGACTACTTTGATCTAAGCAATGTTCTTGGCAGGGTGAACACTTGTCTGATTTGGAGAAGCAACAAATGATTTGAAAACTAACCAGGGTCTAGACTGCTCAATGAAGTATATATTATCCCTTTTTACTCTCTATAATGGAAGAATTGCTGCTTGAATGGTTTCCTCAGCTTAATCAGCAAATCTATCTTCCATGCATTTCTAGTGGCAGAACAATTTACATTTATACTTTCATTCTTCAAAATTTAGATTCAGCCTTGCTTTTCTTTGTTACCATCATCACATAATGAATTAATATATATCACTAGTGTTTACATCGACTTTCATTTTGATTTGAGACTTGAGATATTTTTTAAAAGTAGCTATGGATGTGATTTTACAAATAAACAAAGTAATCTTGAACTTCAAAATAGGAACATATGTGCAACAACAATACATTTTTTAAATATGATCTTGTGTCCTTGAATAAACTGTATCTTCCAGCAAAGAATGAATAATCTCAGGAAAAATGGATGTTTCACTAGGTCTAAAAAGAATCTCAGACATTAGTTTGCAACAGCAGCTTAGACAGCTGGCCATTTTACAATTGCAGTAACAATGTCTTAATTGACCATAAAGTCTTAAGAGTAGTATTGGAGACTTTCATTGCATTTATTCACTATTTGTACCTCAGAGGTACAAATGACACATGAAGAAAGACACCATCAGTATGATAGGAAAGGATAATTTTAAGCTACAATTTTGCCATAAAACAAATTGTTTGGGGAGTACCTTCTATTTTTATTATATTAAACAATTTAAGGCACTGGAGTCAGCTTTTATTTTATGGTGGGATTTTTTGCTTTGTTTTGTTTTGTTTTTTGTACTGGTTACAGATTGTTGCACAGCTCAAAGTTAACTAGAACAGCTGCATTTGTTGTGCTGTGCTCCCAGTCAAACACATCCCCAACTAATATACGGGATGGGAGGATGTATTCAAAGAGACATAAACCCTTTCCAACATTTTACTCCCTATCCTCCTAGAGTCCTGCATCTTGCAAAAATACTTAGATGCTAAAAAGATGGATATGCCTAACACACAATTCCTTCTCATGCTGCACACTTTATTAGATGGGAATTTTAAAATATGCCAGTCACATTCTCCTGGAGCCTATATACCTCTCATACACAAAGGTCCACAAACAGACTGCTAAATGATAACCTGCTTTCCCAGCCCCATTTGTTTCTTTTCATATTTATTATCTACTTAGCTTCTAGGCCACCTCTCCATCTCATGGACTTAGAATGGTTTTGTCTGCAATATTTTAATTTATTACCATTTATTTCATTTATGTATTAATTTTCCAGATTTGTCTGATTTAAATTACCCATTTTTATGTTTTCTAAAAAGTCCAAGAGAATAATATAAAGACCAACTTTGCCATTGTGACAGAAGGACTTTTGCAAAAATGATAATTTAGCAGCTATCTAAGAATTTGCAGTCAGCTTCTTATTGCTAGCAGATATTGCCTTCTGAAAAATCTTTCTAGGCTCTGTACATAAGCCTTAGCTCATAATGCATCTATGGCCGCACACACCTATATTAAATGTTCCTGTAATGGTTTTAGTAATTGACTGCTACAGTACTGTTTCTAAGAAACATCTTTTCTTGCTGGAAATCATCATGCTTCAGCTCCCATCATTGGATCTTTTCATATTTCTTTCTGGTATACCAAAGATCCCTTTATCTCAAAGCTCTTCCTCACTGTAGTGATACACGAAGTGACAGAAACAGAAATTGTTATAACCCACAGCCATTTAGTATTTAGAATTACCAACTCAAACAATTAATTTGTTAATATTAATAAAACATGTAATTTTTATAAACTCTTAAGTGATTCCTGTCAATTAAAGAACATTAAAATATTATCCTAAATACAAAGTTGGGGAGAATACTTGCATCACAAATATCTAGAATCCCTCACTTCTTTGTGAACAAAATAAAAAGCTAGAAATAATAGTCTGTGATAGATTGGAACAGTCTAATTTAATTTCAAGAAACTGGTTATTCAGTGAGATTTTTCAATGGCTATATCTTTACTTCATAAAAAGAAGGAAAGGGAATCCTTCCTATTTAATTCTTAAAGCTTGTTCTATACTCTTCCTTATCTTTTTGTTTTGAATGCTAAGTATGAACAATTCAAACAAAAGAAACCCCCCCCACCCAGTATCCACCTCCATCCCTTAAAATTACATCCTTTAAGAAAACTGTTAGTGATTAAGATAATAAGACTGAGGAATCAAAAAAGACCTGCTGAAGAAACCCATGTTAAATGTCTCAGGATAACTTCTTCAGCTATGATTATATGGAACAAGCTCTGAAATCCTTAGTACCTGAAAGTCCTTGACCTGTTGCAGCAGGTCCAGAGAAGAGCCAGAAAAGTTATTAGAGGGATGGACCACCTCTCCTATGAAGAAGGACTGAGAGTGTTCAGGTTGTTCAGTCTGGAGAAAAAAAAAAGCTACAGAAAGACTTTGCTGAAAACTTTCAATACCTGCAGGGGTATTGAAAGAATAGTGAAAGAAAGGTGGGGACAGATTTTTTTAGTTGTACCTCTAGAAATAGGGCAAGGGGGTAATGCCTTTTAATTATAAGATGGTAGATTCAGACTAGATATAAGAAATAATTTTTTTAATGATGAATGTGGAGAAGCATTGGAATGGCTTGTCCAGACAGGTGGTGATTGCTCTACTCCTGGAAATATTCAAGATCAGCTTGGATGGGGCTCTGAGCAACCTCATCAGGTCCAAGATGTCTCATTGAAGAGGGAGGTGAACTAGAGGACCTTCAAGGGTCCTTTTCAACCCAAACTACTCTATGATTCTATAATTCTATGAAGATGACCAGGGTCAAGCTGTTTATTTGGGGGTCTTTCTTTGTTTTTCTTTATATTTTAATCTGTTTTGGGATACACTAGTCTATGTTACCTGAATTGCAAATTCATTTAATTAGTTTAAAAAAAATCCTGAATAGGCATTCTACAGGTTTTTTTGTTTTTTTGTTTTTTTTTTTTTAATTTAAGATCTAGTATGTAAAATGAACATTTACCATACTTACCACCATACCTTACTGTTTCTCAAAAAGCATTGTCTGGCCTGCTCTTCCTGAACTATAAAAAGTTCGGATCCCTATGAGATATGCAATACATTTTTTGTACTTCTACAACCAAATTCGAACAAAATATGTTTTAATATGCAAACTGATCTGTAGAATCAGTCTTTCTCTCTTCTTGCCTCTCCGTGAAAACTATGAAATATTCACAAAAAGATGACTAAAAAAATGTATCTTGATTCTTGTGATTGTTATTATGCATATTAGATTACTACTTCAAGTTACAGTGAAGAAGTGAAGATATAATTGTATTCTTTCCTTATGGTTAGGCTCATTAGAACAGAATTTTAAAACAAGGAAATTAAGACAACTCTGCTTACTATGTGAGATATTTCAGACATATTCTGGTGATAAACTAAAACAGAATAAAATTGCATTAATCTGCAGCCTTGGAGAACACCTCTTTTCATGCAGGAAGAAAAGGTTTGTTACTCCCCAAGAAAATTATTTTTTGCCTTGAATCCTCATATTCTGTTGTTTATAATAATAAGTGCTAGTCAGAGCACTGGGGACTGGCTCTAGGAAGATTCTCAAAGAGCATCAAAAGATAGTAAAAAAAAAAAATAAATAAACTTATTCTTTTCTGTCCGTGTATTGGCAACTGAGTACAGCATTTGCAGAGAAAAACAACACACAGTGTCTTACTCATCACAGAATTTGACAGTGTGAGGTTTATTTGAATCCTGGTTTCAGTTACAATACAATAAATTTCTTCTCAGAAGTTGTTACAGTGAAGACATTTTTTGCATTTATGAACATCTTCAATTCCAGCATGTGATTCTTTAAAAAAAATTTTAATAGCACCTTCTAGTTACACTAACTCAGTTTTTTATGGTTCTAACACATCTAAAAGTAGATTCATGGACCGCTTATAGTAGGAAAAATAGTTTTGTCAGAAATAACTGAAAAATTTATTAATTATCTTAATTTCTTCTTTATTATATTTAGAACATAAATCTATGTTAGGATATTTACCATTTGTGCAGTAAAGAAATCTGACAGAAGTAGCTATCAAAAAGAATATATAACTTAGACAGAGAAAAAACCCCACACCTTCGTATAAGCAAATTCATTTTTCCTCTACAATTCACTTGTTCCCTATTCTCCTGCAAATGACACATTCTTTCCTGCTATTATGCATAAGCTATGTGACTTTTCCACTGCTTTGTGACTGTGTGATTGAATCAGTCTTGAAACTAAATGTTAATGAGGCAAAATGAATTCCTGAGTGCTATAAAGAAATTATTATATACAAAATATTTACTAAACTATATGAATCACTTCTTCTCACCATATACTTTTACACCTTCTTAGTTTTTAAGACAGAACTGTATTAAATGCCACATTCTACTGATAAGCAGCATTTGTGTTGTATGGTTGTAAGAACAAAGAGAAACCCATACAATGATTCTGAACTGACCCTAATATAATTACTCTCAGAAAATACAGCTGCCTCAGGGTTATCAGCAGTACACTCAAAAGTGATGAGACCTTTCATTTTCACAGACAGTATTTATCAGTTTTTTCACTAGTCTATTTCCCCTTATGAAATCACATTCTCCCACTCCTTTCTTATCCTTTAGCCTGGCACAGTAAAGTGGCTTCTAAATTTAGTATTTAAATATTTTTATCGTATGCCTCCACTCCAACTCAAACTTCTAGTTGCAGAACCAAGCACTAAAACACAGTTCCATTTGCATGAGCTTAAAAGGCCCAGACATGAGAGAAAATGCAAACAACGAGGGTAAAGAAGTTCCAGGCATAGGACATTTCTGATCCATAGCTCTGTTTTGCATCTTCAAGGTTTTCTTTGTGGTCTAGGACTCAGGATGGAGTTTGGCATAGACACTTTTATCCATAGATGGATATGGGACTACCTGACACTGTTTAAAAACTAATGTCAACATAAGAAAGCAATTAGAAGGGCTGCTTCGTAACTGTTTATTTCCCATTTTGATATCTGATTATTTCCTTCATACAGTTCTCAAAATAGGTCCACAGGTGGACTTACATAAAAATTTAAATCTAAATCCAGTGTTAGGGTTTATATCATTAAGAGGGGTGTGAGTTACCCTGAAGGTACATAAGACTCACAGCAATTAGGTTTCCAAACCCTGAAGAGTCAAACTTCCTTTTTTTGGCCATATAAACAAAAATTAAATGCTATGATACCAAATTAAGCAAGTATCTTCCTCATACCTCAACATGTTTGGAACTCACAAAATATTCATTTACTGATTCATCTCAGCTGTGGTATTCAAGAAAATAATTGTGTTTAGATCATCATTTCATGATCTTTAGTCATTAGATATAGGTTTCTCCTGAGACAAAGATTGCATTTCTGAGTATTTTTTTTTTAAATGCAGTATTCAATAACACTATCATATGAAAAAATTGAAGCAATACAGAAAAAAGGGAGTATCTTAGCTAATTACAGACATCTGGTAAGAATTTAAAATTCTCCCATGTAATAGTACTCAGGGAAATACTATCCATTCATGAGTGACTCAGACAAGCTATTTAGTAGAGAAGCATTGACTGGCTTCTTGTTAACATTTATGAAATTTCATATAATAGATATTTCCCCAGGTTTTTATTAGTTTTTTTACTGAAATACAGAATTTCAAACCCACTTGAGTTTCCCTTCTCAAGTCAAGTAGAGCAGCATGGGATTTTCTATATCATATTTTCAAAAGTTCGTGGATCAATTTCTCGATTATATGTAAGTAATAAGTTGCAAACATGTTTGCCTTATGTATTATTCCAAATTATTTAAACAGCTAACTTCCAACAACATAATATAAATTCAGTGCAAATTACTTCCTGAATAGTCCAGTAAAAGTTTCTTTCAATACAAGAATAGTTTCAAACCTGCTCCAGTTTCATTTAAGAAATGAGTTCTCACTGATTTTAATGAGGTAAAGGAATGGTAACTCTCCCCTTATGCAGGGCAATTTTCTTTAAAAATTAAAAATAAAATTATTCATATAAAACAAGTTCATCACTGCTTGTTTTCTTAATAATAATTTTCTGATCTTCCATTTTTGGAAGATATCTAATGAAGAGAAGCTTTAGTCTAAAATAAGAAAAAGTTAACCTCATCACATAGCAGAACAATCAGAGAAAATTAATTTACTAGGAAAAAAAGAGAAGTTTATTTTAGGAAATTAAAAATGAGTGTGAGAACAAAAATGCATATTGAATGTTTTCTTAATTTGGCTTTGTTGCCCAATACATTTGTTAAAATACTGGTAAAACCTGAAAAATATGTTTAATTTATAATATTTTTCAAGCATTTATTGTAAACTTCAGAACTTCAGCCTGGACTTGATGACTTCTTTGTCTAATAAGATCCAGTATATTTTCACCTTTGAGTATCTTTCACTGTCAATTTTCAGATTCTCTTGACTTTCACTCCCTCCTCTCATCTCTGATGCAATTTAATCTCTTATCAGACACTCAAGCTGTCTCCTTTCCTCTCTCCTTCCTTCTCCTCATTCCCTTGTTGCTCTGCAGCTTTAGATCAGTCACAAACACTTTGATGATATCACCTTCCTTCTTTATTCTCTGATAAAAAATGTTTCTTTTATGTGCATTTCATTTTCTAATGTAGTGCAGTAATGTTCTAATTTCTGTAACATGCTCTTGCAGTTTAGCTTCATCTGCTTGATTAGATTGGAAACTATTACACATCAAGTGTTTCACGGCTAGCTATTGTGAGATATGATATTATCTGCTGAGTTTTACTTCTTTGTGGCACATACCTGCTTCAGACATAGAATAAACTGCTGTTTAAATCTTCTCCATGTATTTTTTATACAACTACAATTCTCTGTTCTTTGAGTGTTTTCACTACTTTCCTTTCCCACTCAGGATGTTTATAAAACAGTAGTCATTCTGCTAATGCCTTGTGATTGTTGAGAATGTGTTATATCAGCAGGATTGAAGTAATGGAATAAGATCCATCCCATTACACCTCTTCAACCTTGTCTGCCTTGTAACCACACTTACAGGCTTTGCTGATACATTGTGTTTATCATTGATATGAACAGACCTGGGAGAAGGTCCACCTACCTGGACTTATTGCACAGTTCCAGAAAATCACCTCCTAGCTGATCAAAGAGGAATCAATCCAGGGCTAATAAGTCAATTTATGTTGCAGCTGGACATTTGGCCTTTTTATTTAGATCATCTACACCCTTGCTGCTGTTTTCAAAGTATAAAAAACCGTGGGGATTCTTCAGTGCCAATTAAAATCCAGCTAATAGACAGAGTGAATCTATGCTTATTTAAATTCTGAGACAGACATATGAACAATAACCTAGTCCATGATGGCTATATTTTATATCTGTCTTTCTCTGAGGTAGAACAGCCTTCACTTTCTCCTAGGTAAAAGTACTGCAATAAAATGCCCATTTACATTGTGGCTACTTCTGCCTGTACCTTCAGTCCTTTCTTATCTCTATATATGTAGAATTCCTCAAATTTTAGATGGCTTCTGTTTTCATGCCATGATGATCTGGTTGTCTCATTGCAATCTAGAGTTCATTCAGGATCTGATTCAATATCAGTGTCCCAAAGTCTGGGAGAGGATGCTTAGGAGGACCTTTATTTCATATGGGATAGCTGATGATAAATATGGCCCTTTCTGCACAGCTAGTGACCCTGACTGCAGGAAGGGAGAGAGGTTGAGAAAATCATCTGCTTTTATGCATTTTTAATACACACCCTACACAATTATATACACTGCTTCTTTACTTCATTCACCAGAGAACACAGGCCCTTTATCTTCCTTCCAGTGGTGTAGATTGCACCACACAACTCAGTATCATCAGCAAATTTGTAGAAGGTGAACTTGATTTCACTGTCCCTGTTTCTGACAAAGATTTCCTACAAAAATATGGGAGATAGTAATTGCTTAGGCAGATCTATGTACACACTGTTCTCTTCCCCTTTCTCTGCTACACATCATAACATTTTGGTAGAATTACAATGATGTTGCCTTCCACAACATCTCAGCCTGGGACGAGGCGTGTTCGAGTCCTAATGCAGTGACTCATATAAAACCCTACTTTGGACAATGCTGTGGGAGTAGCATTCTCCCATAATTCACTCCAGTATGAAATATTAAAATAAATGTCAACAACACATCCATAAACAAACAGCATATTATAGTTTGTTTTCTTTTGTTTTTAAATACTTCTATAGTTACAGTGATTATATGTTGATGAAAATAAATTGACTTTATGGCAGCGGGAAGGATACTAGATCTTGTGAAGGTTATTTTGTAGGGTTCAATGCCTAAAAAGTTCATGTCATTTGAGCTTCTTTCCTCTTTAAACATTCATTTTATGAGGTTTTTAATGTTTTTATTTTTTTATGATGATGTGTGATTTATTGGCTGTTGGTCTGGAGAGCAAAATTCAGCAAGTAAGGTCACCACTCAAGCTAATTGCCCTTTGACCTTCACACTTCCTTTCTGCTATGATGCAATGCAGATATTTAATTTTTCTTTTGTGAAATATGTGCATTTGAGTGAAAAATATGTTCATTTTTATATCAGCATCAGTTAAGGTGTATTCACAGAAGAGGTATATTTTCGCTACAAATGTGAAATATAGTTTCAAGGTTATAATTCTTTGGTTTCTCCTTTGTGTTTCAGTGTTGCTTTGTGAACAGCATTTTGAATTACCCTGGCTTATATCATCTTTTTCCTCAGAGACACCCCCACAAAAAATAGAAACAAAAAAACCCAAGCAGAATGGATAAGAACTGCAATGTGGATAACCTTGTACATTTTATAGATAATTGCCCCTCTGGGGCTGTATAATTCAGAGGCATAAAATGGACTGATTCTCAAACTGAAGGAATTCTAGAGAGCCTCAAGTTAAAAAAAAAAAAAAAAAAAAAAAAAGAAGAAAACTCTCATCTACTATGGGCATTCAGCTGTGAAATAATTACTCCACTGACCTCATTTTACCACTGACATCTATGAGAGCAGAGATTTATCAAGGCTGAGTGCCTCTGAAAATCTCACCTTTAGTGTCAGTGAGAAAACCTGCTCATTCCAGATTCCCACCTCGTCTGATACTTAAGGAACTATGAAGACCTGTGATAGCCCCTCCAAGGTTGGAGGGACAAGGAAGGGAGGACGGAAGAGAAAGGAAAAGGAGACCTAAGTAACCTTTTGCTTCCTGCACCTATACAGAAAAGTTCTTCAGTAAAAATGTACCATTCTATTGTAAAAGTTAATCAGGTCTTTAACTTTAAGCCTGAATATTATTTATGACTATTAATTTTATTTCAAACTGGTTTTAATATGTAAATTAAAGCATTGCACTCTAACAAAGAAAGTGATGATGGATTTTGCTGACAGTAGTACAGTGACTAAATTAATCTATCTTTTTATTACCATTTTAATAATATATTTAGCAAAACTTCTGAATATGTAGTGGATCTGTCAGAGACTTTGCGGCAAGACTCTTGTTGCAGTCCACAACTGTAGGATCATGTCCAGGGAAGCTACAGTTTCTGGGGACCAGCATGGAACACCAACGAGATGGTCCTTTGTTCATGAAACCATTTATTCAGCATGGGAGTAAACTCAGATCCAGAGACAGAAAGCTCTGAGAAAAGGCAGGGTGAGGGGTTTTAAGGGACAGAACCCTTGAGGGTCTCCACCTTTGAGGGTGGAGTTTAGGGTTAGGGACCACTAGAAACACAACAAGGGAGAAATCCCCAGGGACTCAAACCCAATCAGAACTCCTGGACCACTCCTCCCAAGAGGTCTGGGGTGGGATAACTTCATCCAGGGCTCACACTGCCCATCCTCTAAAGCAGGAGGTCAAAATTCATACTAGCTTGGCTTATGTCCACGCCTCTCATGTTAACAATGCTTATCTGAAACTAAATCTTTGCCTTCCTGAGGCACCTCACAACAGAGTTTCACCAGCCAAATGAAAGTGTGGCTCTATCTTGACCAACCGTGAGCAAGACTCTTGTTGAGTCTAGTTATAAACGTACTGAAAGAATCTGAAAAAAGGAAGTAACAAAAATTCACCTTTTCATACCCAGGAAAAAGTGGTAGTTGAGTAAATAAAATACGCTAATGTTCAAAAAATTCCAAACTCTTCTCAAACATTTTGTATTTTCCTCATGAAGCATTTCAACTACATATAAAAGGCATTTCTATGTTAGCCAGAGTTTCCTACCGCATACCAGGGAAGCCAAATCCTTGTGAATTTGGGGTGGGGTTAAGAGCAGGAGCTGAGGTTGTAAACTCCTAGTGAAGCAACAGAAGTGAAAGATAACATGAATTGGATCCATAGAGGCAGTCTTCACTCATATTAAACAAAACCAAGTAAAAGTTGTGCTATCTACTGCTGTTTCTGCAAGTGAATTTTCTTTTGCAAATATATCATCTATCAGAACATAATTTTTAATAGGTTGTATGTGTGTTTTCACAACAAAAAAATATAAGCATAATAAGAGAAGAGTATTAAGAGATTTTTGTATGGATTTTTATTTTTCTTACAGCACAGTATTCCACAGGATAGAGCATTTTGGTGTTGGGAAGGTAGAATTAGAAAGAAATTATAAATATGACTCTTTAGCCAGAAAGGCTAAGGAAGAAATACAAATGAAAGCACAGTTTGAATAATTCAAAGAAACCGGGCTGGTATGCCAGAACACATTCTTTCCTGCAATAAAACCAAGCTGAGACCCCTCTCCCCAGCCTTATAAGGAAAGGTCCAAAGGACCCTGAGATTACTAAAAATATGCAAAACCAGCGATTTCTATAGGTCTCACACAAATGTTACTGCATTAGTATACTTAGAAAGATTGGTTAGTGAAATAATAGAATATTCAAATGTATAGATTATATAATAATTGTAAAAGAGAGTTCTCACTCTTAGTTCTCTTAGCCCTCTTAGCCTTCTTGACGGTCTTGCTATGATCTCTTAGCCCTCTTAACCCTCTTAGCCTTCTTGCCTCACACTTTCTACACTCTTGCTGCTCTCTTTTTCCTGCTCTTCTTTACCCCTTTTTTTTCCCCCGGGTCTCTCACTTCTGTTCTGTTACTCTCTTTCTTAGCAATCTTAAGTCTTGAACTCATGTATTCATATTTTATTCCCTTTTGTATTGTTCTCTCCGAGCCTGCTTTGAGCTCTATCTGCTGGCTCATAGCAGGCTCTCTCCCTCTCCCACGCCCTGAAATAAACTACTAACATCTAACTCGACTATAGAGGTCTCTGCCATGTTTAGGACTATCTACCCCAAAGTGTCTCTTACATTTTGGCCCACTGTTCTTTAACACCACATCATAAGGCAGAAATATTAATTCAAGCTAATAACATTTAATTAAACAGAAACAACGTTTTAACTATAGATTTTCATGTATTCTCAATGTCTAATCAGAAAAAATCTTTATAAAAAATATTTGCCATATTCCAGATAGTAATATTTTATATAAATATAACAAAAAGTTTTAAAGAACTAGAACTGTATTTTCTCATAATTGTCTAACCTGATCCATAGAGTCAAACTCCAAGAAATGCCTATGCTTAAACAAAATGGGTATATATTTCTTTGGATATAAACCTTGATTTTCAAATTGGTCCATATTAACATATTCTGGAATTTTAAGTGCTATAGAGAGTTAAGAAAAAGAATCTGACTTATAAAGTCACATTTCTGATTTTCTGTAAGTCTGTCTCAAGGGTTAGTTTGTGTTCATTCTTTCTTCCCCTGATCAAAAGGAGTATTTAGTGATATCAATATAGCAATGCAGAAACCCAAAATATGACATAAATGCAGAAGGGGACGCTGATAAATGAACTCAGTTTTATGACCTGCAGTGTAGAGCACTATGAGTGGCTTTAGGATGGCCTACTCTCTATACTGGTTTCCCTTGTTCACTTTAATAAAATAGGTGTGTTGCACACATATGAATTGTCATTGTTTTTCTGGTTTCTTTTACTCATTCAATGGTTTAAAAGTCTCTAAATATGTTTCAATATCTGTTTTTAAAGACTGTCAGCACTTCTAAATGCCATTTTTCAAGTCATGCTTTTGAGTCTCCTGACAAAAAATATATAGTATTTAAATTTTAATCTACATTAGGAGAGCATTATTTTTTATTAAGCCACAAATGCAGGGTCTGTGGATGCCAAATGCAAGAAGCAAGCAGGGAGCACAGAGCCTGTGTGAAACTAAGTCACACAAGGTTCTCACTCTGGCCTGAGAAAGGATAAGGAAGAATCCAAACAGTCCTTGGAGAAGGACAACAACCTTTGCAGGTGTTGTTTAGGATCCTTGTTTACTAGCAAGAAACAGTCAAGGGGTGGTGTTCCCACTTGACCAATGATGGTGATGTGTTAGTTTAATGACCACTGAGAGTTTTACCTCTCAGACCTTCTCGGACCTGTCTATAAAAGATGATCTGGAATAATAAAACTTGCTCTGTTGTGCAACCCAGCCAAGAGGGTCTGTGTCATACTTTGCCGTTCCTAATATAGTGTGACAAGGGTCTATTCTTTACTTTACATAGCATATGTATACTGTTTCAATTCTATTTCCTCAGCCATGTTATTTACTTCTGCATACATAATTTCAGTGTTATCTTTTGTAGAGGTCATTGGCAGTGACAGCTTATCACTTCTGGTACGAATTTGTTTGCACATATCTAAGAGAGTGCTCATCTGCAAATTTCAGTGGAGGGTCTTCTGCACAGGGGTCTCAGACATGACAATCCTGGTTATGAAGTGTTGGTTTGATTTGAAAGCACTAGTTTTCTTCAGTTTTGATTGGTATTTCAGCATCCTTCAGTCTGAACACACTAGCAGTGAACCAGCAAATTGCATTTTTGCAGCACCAAAAGCACACTAAGTACTGTGTGAGACAGGTAGGTCCAAAATGGACAGATCTGATCCCTTTTATTTTTGTGCAGAGCCAGCAAATAGGGTGTGTTCAAGTGGGAAAAAAGTGAATTCTAACAATAGCACCAGAAACCTACTTCGGATCTCTACATCTTGTTTGGTATTTTGTGAGGAGCGTGTTCATGTTATGTATATGCAGCTAGAGTGGCCCTTCATATGTGAACATTGACACACAAAAACACATTGACACTTATCTGTTTCCTATGTATATATATATTGTGTATGTGAATCAAAATGCATTAAAATTACTGTATGTATTTCATGCACATTAGTTATCCTGGTAGAAAAAATAGCTGACTATCATTCTGAATACGATGGGAATAGGAAGCAGTCCCCCAAGACAGAGGCAACATTTCCATCAGGTAATTGATGATATGTTGTGAAGGCAAGCAGTTCCTGCATTTGCTGAATTCTAATTTACTGTCAGTGTTTTGTTTCTGTTAATGCCTCTTGAGTATGCCTTTCACATCACTCTGAAGAAAATGGAGATGCTATTTTACAGAATGACAAGCTGCCATTTAGGAGACCACTGATATTGTGGTCTCTATGATGCTGTCTTCCTAATTCCGACTGAGTTCAAAACCCAGGGGAACCTCAGGTCATTGCCTATCATAGAAACAAGGTTCCCAGCTTGCTTCTTCACTCAACATTGGTTTCTCTTGTTCAGTGAAAACTGCAACCAAAGGATTCCCATACAGGGAAGATATATCTAATCAGTCCTTGCTTCTCCTTGGTCAGCTGTTCCTGCAAAGACAGCAGTTCCTCAGTCCTGTGAAATTCCTGTAGGCTCTGTTGAGTACACTTGCTTACACTTACAAGGTCTTTACTGCAGAACTACTATACCAGTCAGCTAAACATTCACATAGCTGAAATTCTAATACAGTCCTAAGCTTATTTTACTGAGTAAGATGGTTTTGCTCAACTCTTCTTAGCTGACAGTATTTACCTGTGTTTGTTTTCTGATCTTCTTGATATTATATGCTCTTCTGGTTTTACTGAAGTTTACTAACAAAAAAAAAGAAAAAAAAATCTGCAATTTTAGCTCCATTTACCTTAAATATCAAAGACAACAAAGTGAATTCTTCAAACAGTACCAATTGTTTTCTAAATGAGAAACATGAACATTGAACATTGAGATAAAATAAGCTCAAGAAGACTAGAGCCTAAATTTAATTTTTTTAATTAAATTTTAGTAACATTTTTCCATTTTTAATTTGAAATATCTGTTAAAAAATATAGTTAACATTTTTAATGTTTTTATTCAACTTTCATTCAAATCCAAAGAAGGTTGGTGGAAAAAAAAATCTGCAACTGACGTAAAAAATATCATAGCTCATTTCTTCATATTTCTAAATCTTTATGTTCAGACTCAGGCTAACATGTAGAATTAACCCAGATTCACTACCTTAAAGAGGAAAAAGCCACATTGCAATCCGATAGCTAAAATTTTTCACATGCATGAGTATATGAACTTGAAACATGCTCCTATGTAGTTAGTCATTTTAGACAGAGGTAAAAGAAGATCTGGAAATCCTTTGAACAAAACAAAACAAAATCTGTCCAACATGTTGAGGTCCTTCTGAAGGGCTTCACAGCCCTCTGGGGTATTGGCCATTCCATCACCTCTCCAGGACTGAGGTGAGGCTGGCTGGCTGGCCAATAATTTCCTGGGTCCTTCTTCTTGTCCTTTTTGAAGACTGGAGTGAGATTTGCTTTCTTTTAGTCTTCTGGCAACTCTCTTGATCCCCAAGACCTTTCAGTGATGATCATGAGTGGCCTAGCTTTGGTGTCTACCAGATCTCTCAGCACTCATGGATGCATTCCAACAGGGCCCATGGACTTGTGGATTTCACGTTTGCCTGCTCATAATTGTTATCCGGTCTCTCAGCTTGGTCACACTGGAGCACATAGCTCCTCATGAGCCTAAGGACTCTACAGTCTCTTTTACCACCATTTTGAGAACTAAGTGTCTAAAACTAGCTGTGTAACTAAAGTATGTCAATTTGGATCTGAGTCACTTTAAATAAACAGGGAACACCTCTGTCTGTATAAATCCAGCCTGTTAATTCTGGGTTGTTGTGAATCTAGGAATTCAAATCAATTGACCAAAGAGAGAATGAAATGAAGGTGAACTTAATGCTGTCATTGAGAGGTAGGGCTAGAAACCTAAGGAGAAACCTATCTTGTTTAGCAATATGCTGTTCTGTACAAATAAACTTCACAAAGGAGTGTGAAATGGGAGGTTGAAGTAATTTTCACACTTGCAGCATCAAGTTGGGATGCACCTCAGATCTCCTTTAAGAAAAGTCTCTTTATGAGTATCTTTTATGAAACTTTTGTTTACAAACTCCTTGTCACTACAGGAATGTCAGTATTACATTGTGAAAACAGGTACCCATTATAAAAAAAACCAGTCCAATTAGTGTTGGCTAGAAACCTGACATGAAAATGGAACTGCCTCTTTTTTTTTCTCCCTCAAGGTAGAATCTGGGTCATATATTAATTCTTACAGTGAATGTCTTATCTTCTGCATCAATTAAGTTTTTATAATAGGAAAGGGTTTAGGACTTTGACTTTCAATTGGTAATAAAATATATGTATTTAGATGAATGTTAATATTGATGAATGGACATTAGTAAAATAAGTATTTAGATGGATGTTGATGAGAAAACATTTGTTATACATGAGCTCAGTCAGTTATACATAAAATTAATTCTACCAACTATTAAAGGTCTTTTAAAAGCTGTATTAAAATCAATTTATTTAACCAGATTAGATCAGGAAAATTGGCCCAAGGAGAAGAAATGGTGTCCTTGTGGGATATATTTGCATAGCAATATTGGTTAATACTTATTATCTTCTATGAATAAGCTACAAGAGGCCTGGCATTTCAAAGAGGTATGACATAATCCTGTGTTTAAAATTTAAGACACAGATCTATTTAATTTTAAACTAGACCTGTGGAGCATATATTATTTCTGGGCAGAAATCTGTTGCTTTCACATCTTTTTTTTGGTGTTTTTTTTTTACTGTTTTTGTTAGTGGCCCTATTCAAAGGAGCTACTTAATGCTGCAGTGTGTTCTTAACTGCAGTAATGGAACAAACAACCAAGTCTGAACATGATAGCTTTCAAACTGCTTATATATCCATATATCCATATCCATATAATCTTTAATAGACCAGAAGTGTTTTGAAAGACTGCAGTTAGTGACTCAGTGTGCCTTTGTTTTTGTAACAGGTTCATATTGAACAGGGTCATTGGAAGTATCCAAGTACACCAGAATTTTGTCAGACACTTGGCAACAGACATTGAACACAAAAGGAATTTTGGCCTTTGGTCTACAAATACCTGGGGCTCCAGGAACTTTTTGTGAGGTACTGTTGCGGTTTAACCCCAGTAAGCAGTTCAGCCTCACACAACTGCTCACTCAGTCTTTTGCATTGGGATGAGGGAGAGAATTGGAAAAGTGAAAGTGGGAGAAATCATGGGTTAGCTAAAGACACTTTAATAGGTTAAGCAGAAGCTGGGTGTTCAGACATAGCAAAACAAAGAATTCATTCACCTCTCCCCATGGGTAGGTAGGTGTTCAGCCATTCCCAGGAAAGCAGGGCTCCAACAGGCAGAACAGTCACTTGGGAAAACAAATGCCATTGCTCTGAACATTGCCCCTTGCCTCTTCCTCCCCCAGCTCTATATCATGAACGTGATGCTATAAGGGTTGGGATATCCCTTGGGTCAGTTGTCCCATCTGTGTCCCCTACCAATCTCATGTGCAAGAAATTTCCTACTTTCTGTCCATACGGAGTGAGAAATGGAAAAGGCCTTGACACAGTGCAGGCACTGTTCAGCAATAGCTGAAATATCTTTGTATTATCAACACTGGTTTACTTACAAATCTAAAATGTAGCACCAAAAAAGCCACTATGAAGAAAATTACCTCTATCCCAGACAAAAGTAGAGTAGAAGTTACATTTTAAAGTAGTAAACATCAAAAGGAAAACAATTACAAATTCAATATACAATATACACAGATCTGCTGACTTAAAGGACATGTTTTAGGTGTTTTCACAGCAGAAAAGGTTGAAACAGTAATTTAGATCAGAGTTTTGCCATCACTCATTCAATTTAACATGATTCAACTGAAAATGTTTACATTTTCAGCATATTGTGAATTTATTACAATTAAATGTTGTACTATCAATACTAGAGAATGCTATTTTCTAACTGTTTTCAGTTAAATCCTCAGTACTGTTTTCCATGGGTTGAAGATTTGAGTACATAAAATCTAACGATATCTTCTGAATGAAATCACTAAGAATTCTTTTCAATCGCTAAAATGTGGACTTTCAATGGCTAAATACATGAACTACAAGATCTGAAATAACTTCTACTCACAAATTCATGAAGTTCAGCAGAACTGCTGACATGGATTTGAACTCTTCATTTTATTTAACACAGCTGGGGTGAAGAAGTCTATTTAATAGCAGAACCCTAATGAAATCAAAGCGATTGAAAAGTTCTTGGATCAAAGACTAGATAAAACCTTTGAAAGTTTATCACCTTGAAAACTTCAGCTTCCGTTGCAAATTGCATTTGTCTTGTTTTCAAGTATCACAAAACCTTTTTCAGTGTTATCATTGAAAAAACAGTTTACATGTGGTTGCCTCCCACCCCCAGTCAAACAGGAGTTATGGCCTTTTTGCTATGCTTTTTCTTTTCAGTTTTATTTATTCGGGTTTTTCGTTCGTTCCTTACCCCCTTCCACCCTCCCCCCCCCAAATAAAAAAATCTCCAAAATTAAAAAGAAGGTTACCCACAGAAATTAAAATTAAAAGAGAGATCATTAAGACAAAAGATCATGGTCACATCACTCTGCTTTGGAGGTTTCTGTGCCTACAGGCACTTTTTTCCCCTGTGCAGAAAAGGCGTTTTCTGGGTTTTTTTTTTCTGATAAATCTAGAATTGGTTAATAAAGTTTAACTGTATTCTTTCTGAGATCATTGGCTAGTTTCAAAATTCAACAACTGAGGCTGTTCTGTTCAGTTACATTACCTTCCTCTTACTCCTCAGAGTTCTGTTCTCTTACAAAAAATCTTAGCAAAAGAAACATGTTTTCAAGCAATATGTTTACATTATTTCTTATCTCCAATAAAATGCATTTTAAAATTTACCAATATTATAAGATTTGCAATCCTATGACAGGTAAGAGTAAGCACAGATAAAGTAGAAGGAATCTTACAAAAAATCCTTGAAAGTAGAAGAGGTTAAAGAGACAGGTATATGACCAAGAGGAGTAACATGTAGGGGGAAGAAAGGTGAGCATGATTTTTTCCCCTCAGTTACGGATTTTCAGAAAAAACATATGCTGTAGTGTTTATTTTATGAACTTGCTTTTCATTCATCTGAGTCCTACCATCATTTCAGTGGTTAGATACACATATAAGTGAAAATATTTTTTTTAGTTTCATATTTACTTATGTGAGAAGTGTTGTGACCTGCTGTTTAAAATGAAAATCATATACTGCATGAGCTTCTGTGTTGAAAAGTTCCTCCTCCCCTTTATAAGACACATACAAAAACCTCACAAAATTCAGAATATTTGCATTTGAGCAAATTCTAATAAATTCTGTACATGATTTATGTAAACTTTTAACTAAGTGTATTCTAGATATTCATAATTAGATATACTTTAACACTAACCGATATAGAGCTCAGAGTACACAGAGCTTTGTATAAGGCCCTCTTCAGCCTAGGAATTCAGTAAGAAGTTAAAAATGTATCAAGGGACATGAGGGTGAGTGAAAATGATGGGGCTACAAGAGGAATGAGGATAAGCCAATCATACTTTTCAGAGTCTCAAAGTTTCTTATGCTTTGGAAATTTCCTACTTTTCCAAGGATTGGCTCTTTTATTTCTTTTTAACAGTCATGACAGTTTCTAGTTTATTGCTGAAAAATAGATGTGAAATAAATTGAATTTCACTCTCATTTCTTTCTCCGTGTTCCTTAGGGATTCTAAAACCGTATTCACACTGGATATTTTTGAAGTATAAGAAAAAGAAGCTGTCTGATTCCTATCCATAGCAAGCCTTTTCTTTTTATAAACTTTAGTTGTTAGTGTTCTAATACAAAACTTATTCTATTCTGAAATTAACATGCAGTTCTTTTATTCCTCCTTTTTATAGCTCTGGTAGATTAAAATGTTCTCTACTGAGGTATCACTAGAAAAAAAATCACCTTTCTCCTCATAACTGCTTGTAAAAGATGAGACTAGCAACTGAATAACACTCCTGCAATCACCAGGCAATAGTGACATTAAAAAAGCAAACAAAATAAGCTTCTATGTAAAGTAGCAATACAAGATGGGAGCAAAAAAAGAAAGCATTATGTAAATCTGTTTTTGCATACCATTTCCATGTGATTCCTAACTCATACTTTGAGAAGCACAACCCAGCAGGCAAAGTCATAAGCATACAACTTGCTAACTGTTTTCTATTTACTGGAATACTGTGAGCTTAAAGGTCCAGATGAAATGTGAAACTTGTATTCAAGCTCACTGAGGAAAGGCTGAGAAAAAAAAAATAAAACAAGCAGAAAGCAAGAATGCAAATGAACCCAGACAAGATTAGGTAAAATGAAAATTGAATATAGAAAATCAGTGCTAAACAGCAGAAAAAAAAAAAAAGGAAGAGAGGAAAGCATAACAGAAGCTCACACACCTGTGGTCTGATTAAATGTGAATTGTATAACACACTCCAGAATTAATTCCTGAGGCTTTGTCTAGATTACTAAACTAAAGAGTGTCAGGGCAAACACTTAAATACTGCTATATTTAAGTGTTTTAAAGTGTTTACTGCTATATTTATACCACCAAATCAATAGCAGATCCTCTGCCATAGTTCTGGCTTTGGCTAGAGCAGACTGAGGCTGGGGTGAGCCGAACCAAGGACTGTTGCTGCCAGTTCTGTAGAAGGACAATCTTCTCAGCTTCTGAAAAGGAAAAAAACAGGGCAAAGTGAAAAGAGAGCTCAGGAGCTCAGCTGCACGGGTACAAACAGTGTGTTGCTACTTGCACTCAAGAGAAAGCTATACATTCTGGAAAATTTAGTTTATTAGAAAAACATATTCAATGTTCATTCGAGGAGCTTTAGGAACATAAATTACTCAACCCTCTGCTCTTCTGACCCTAAACTAACTAAAAACCATCTTTGTCTGACTGACTGAAGTCTCAGTGAAGCAACGGGAAAAGCTTGCATTTCACATCTCTTTAATAATAGTCCCTCATATTTTGTAAATTGGTCTTAGTGTTTCTGGAGAGTTTATTCAGGGATTGAAGACAGCATAGTCCCTTCATATTACAGATTCTGATTTTGACAAATTTTGATCATGCTAGGTAAGGCCAAGCTATTATTTATTCCTATACATCATCTGTGAAGTAATACTCTGTTACTCTACCAAGAATTTATTATTATCTAGTACCAGTATTTTCATGATGTGTGCCATATTTTTCAGCATTAATGATGCCAATATTACTAATGCCTATTCTGATCTTCTGATTTGAGGATCCTATATAGCTTGTTCTATATTACTTGTGCTAAAATGTTTTGAGTTGAAGGGGACCTTGAAGGCTATTTATGTTGCTAAAAAGCACTGCCTGCATTACAGTTCTTTCCTAATGGTAAGGAAGAATGTTACAGATGTAATGGAACATGCAATGCTTTGAAATTCATGGCTCAGAATGCTGCCTCTGATCTTGCTGCTTTACTGTGGTGAGAAAGACAAATGAGATGCTTGATGGAAATGTCCATATATTTATGATTTATAACAAGAGTTACTCTAGAATTTTGAAATTGCCGGTGTGATTTTAACATTCTGTGCTTGTTAATTTAAATGTAAATCCAAATTTATTAGGCTACTCTGAAAATCTTATCCACAAAATACAGCAGGACACTTGTAAAACATCTACAAAATTGGAATTTCTTTGTCTCATTTTGCATTCACCTTTTTTATGCCTTAATGCTATTTTAATCATTCTCATTTTCAATGAAATAGAGATACTTAGAAATAATGAATACATGAAAAAATTTAAGTCCTTCATTATCTTTTTATAAAATAGTTTTTGCTTCCTGTAAACACTGCAACATAAGCAAGATTTTAAATTCCAGATGTCCACAGTACTGGGCCATTTCACTACCTAACTTCAACAACAAATATAAGCCCCTCAGGGACCAGCCCAGCTTCTGTTCAAAAGTGAGATGAAAGAATGCTGTAGGAATCTTCTCTCTTAGCAGGACCTGTTCTGGGTCCTACATGGTGTGGAATGGTAGCGAGCTCCAACTGCATCATCTGAGGAAAGGGAACCTACAGAAAAATTGTGGCATTTTTCATGCTAGAAACAGATGGTTGAGCTTCATCCTCACTTTCTTATTTTAGCCAAATAGTAATATCAATTATGAAAATTATATTTCTAATTTTATGTTGCTGTGGTAATCTTACAAAACAAAAACTCAGGAACACCACCAAAATCTTACAATAATTATTTTTATACAACACTATTTTCAGGTGGATACAATCTGTAAGTCATGGTAATTGTTGCAGCAAATAAAGGTGGGCTGCAAATTATTTCTGTTAGAAAATTAAATAACACATATAATAATATTGTATTTAAAGTATTTCTAAAACTATAAACATAGATTAATCTAAAAGGTGTGAAGCCATAACATGTTGAAAAAATAAAATCACATTCAGCATATTGGTCAATGTTCACTGGAATATATTTAGAAATTTGAAATGTTAATTTTCCCTGCTGCAATTTCTATGCCATTTCCTCATATTGTGGATAGGCAAGCATACTAATAGCTTTGAATTCTATAAAGGACAGTGAACAGGAGAAGAATATATACCCTATGAACTAATTAGAAAATACTTATTCAAATGAGCAGTTTTTATAACTGTGCATTTAACCCTTATCCATGTAGGGGTCCAGATATCCTAAATTAATACAGTTCCTAAAGAAAAAAATTCGCAGTATACTTGTAAAATGAGTTTATACTCTACCAAAAGAACAAAAAATGAGAAAAATGAGAGTGAGTGAGCTAGTGAAAGAATGAACAATCTACTAATCAAAAATATATTATAAAATATTTAAAGAAAGAAAATAGTACCATAGCTATGCTGCATGAATCTGGTATACAACACTATATTTACAGAATTATCACTGAAGATTATTGCTGCATTTTATACTGAGTCAGTTACTCAGGTTAAATACTACATTATTGATATTTCAATTCCTTCCATGTGTAAAGTTGTTTTGTCATCATATTGCCACGAAATATTTGAAAATTTATGAAAGCAAGCCACCAAGTCCTGCATGCTACAACTCAATACCTTACAATGACAACAGAAGGATTAAAACAAGCAGTGTGAAACTATTTTTTTATAAATTCTACTCATCTCAGAATGAACCATTTAAATGCTTGCAAATCCAACATCTGTGCATTTCTAAAATAGAGAAAAGACAACATAAATGTTATAAAGTATATTTTTTTCTATATCTTAAATAAATTTGCTTGGTAATGGCCAGTAATTAAAAGCTCAACTACGTTGCTTTTCTAGAGGCAAAACTCCCCTAGGAGAGTCGTAAAGGAGCTTAAAAGATTGCTGTAGGGCACAGAGATCTTACATGGTTGGTAGGAAATCTATGTTGGAAATCATAACTAAAGTTTTAAGTATATAGAAGATAAACTAAAAAACACTGGGGAAAGACCTCAGGAATATGTGAGAATGCGGTGTACAGATCCTTATGGGCAGCAGGTCACATATTTGCTAGCAGATATCAAAGCAGATATCAAAGGAAGAGAAACAGCTACCTGTTCTTAGGTGTGCTGCCAGCAACATCTCTGATAAAATAATAAGAAACAATTAAAACCAGTGGGAGGAGTGTTATATATTAGCCCAAATATCAAAAAATTAGGAGACGGCCACTGAGCAACAATGGTGTTTTAGGAGATGTAGGAAAAGTATGTGATTTTAAGGTCTTTTTACCCATTCTGTGATAATTCAGAGCTTTAGAAAAAACCTCTGAAATGCAAATATTCTTCAGTATCCTCATAAGTAAGAACAGATTTTGGCCCAGTTTATTTTGTGACTGAAGCGGAGGTTGAACCAGATAGACACCACAGATCCTTTCCAACTGAATCTCCCTGTGATATGATGATTACATGTTTTTTAATAACCTGACACCTGGAACAGACATGCTGTCCTACTCTTTTAGGTGTGAATTTCTCCAGCCAAATATTAAGCAGAGTCCAATTATTTAAGTTTTCTTGTATAGAATAATTGTCTTTAAAAATTAAGAAGTCCAAAGGGAAAATACAAATACTGGAAGAAAGAGAGATTGTACAAATACAGCAGCAAAAGTGATGTGATAGCTTATACTGTACTGAGGTTTATTATGTAAAGGTGCTGCTCAGCTGCCAGCATCCATGATGTCACTTTTCAGGCAGTCACCAAGGTCATTGAGTTCCAGGGGGTTTGTTAGCCAGCTTCCACTCCTTTCAAGACAGGAAAGCAATTAAAAGCTCTTTGTTTAAAAATAGTGAAATAGCACAGTCTACTTTCTGAGATACCTGGAAAGACTGAAACAGAAATATGCCAGGGAAAATAAGCAGAATTTGTCTAGAGTAGTGCAGAGAGTGGACTTATTGATTTGTAGGACTGTATGTCCGTAAATAACAAGTTGAAAGATAAAAGAAAGAGGCAAAAGTATACAGAAAGCCAAGCAAAAGTAAGAATCATGAGTGACAGTAGCCCAAAAGGGATAAGCTGAAGATTGATACATGTGGTCTTGAGAAAGACTGGAAAGGAGGTTGTGAAAGAAATTAAACCTCTTGGAGCATGCTCTTTCTGTTCTTAGGACAGCAGAACTGCTCCTGTGCTGCTGCCAGTGAAAGGTGAAATAGTGTTGCAGTTCTACCTCATTGTTGCACTCAACTGAAATTTCCAATATGCATGTAATAAAGCTGCATTCGAATTCTACTCAGAAACAGAACTGAAGACTTCATTCTTATTTTGGTATGAGGACTTTCACTCATTTTTTTTTGTACTTTGTGAAAGTCTCCCTGCATTGGCAAGTAACTGTAAATAAGTTATCTATCACACATTAGAAACCCACAGCTAAACCTTTGCAGCATCTTGCCATGATCACTACACTTTCTCTTTCAAGGGAGAATTGTGCAGAAAGCATAATATATGACATATATAATATAATACAAAATAGATATATTTTATTTCAGTGATATTCAAACTTTAGTCCGTGCTTGTCTCTGGACACTGCTCTAATTAATGTAAATAAGAAAAGCAGATTTTGAATCATGGACTCATTCAATCATCACTGTTGGAGAAGGTCTCTAAGACTATCAAGTCCAACAATTGATCTAGCAACACTACTAAACCATATCTGCAAGTGGCACAAGAACAAGCCTTTTGAACTCTTCTAGGGATGGTGATTCCACCACATTTTATTTATTATGTTCCACACTTCTGTACCTCAAAATTATTTAGTTCTATAAAATAAAGGTTTGAAAAGAAGTGCTCTACAAATACAGCTTTTGTTGAATTTACTGGAAATCTTGAATAAATTTGCAAGAAATTAATATATGAGAGAACTCTTCACTAAGCATATTTTAGTCCGTATTTTATTATACTGTGGTCTATTTAAAAGCCTACAGTTGTTGCCTCTTACTAATCTGGAACTTTATTAGTGATCTGTGCTGCATATTTCAACAGATAAATTTATTAGGAGAAAGGAAAATTGTGAATTAAATATTTACTTCCATTGTTTATTAGTACTTTCTTTTATAGGTCTTGAAATCCTGCTAAGGCTCTTTGATCAGAAACACTAGAATAATATATTTCAATAAAATGAAAAGATAAAAAAACTTGAAATGGCAGGAGTATGAATTAAAAGTTAAATAATATTTTATATAAGCATACCCATGTACAGCATGTGTTTCAGTGGAGCACCCTCCTCACTATGATTTGACCATGGTGATCAAAATGAGTGTCTAGGCACTTTTCCATTATAAATATTAAATAAATGTATCCACACACAGTCATGTCTCAGTGACAGCACAGGAGACAACACAAATTCACTATCTTCTTTTGTTGCTAATCTGTTTAATATAAACCCTCCTCTCCATCAATCCTGCACCCTACTGTAGCACAGGAAGGTTTAAACTTTAAGTATTTACATTATCCTTTCAAAAAGAAGGGAACTGTATCAACCACATCTCTAAATACAGTGCTTTGAAATATTCCCTGCAGACCTTGAAAATGTAGTGCATACTCTCAGGCTTCATGACAAAAAGAATGTTGGCTGGAGTCCAAGATTAACTAATTTAGGCATCTTATTTGGCAACTATATTGGCAATCATTTAATTTCATTTTTACCATCCAAAAGTTAGATTCTATTCTCACCTGGATTTATCTTACTTTCAGTGCAAAGAGAAAGATAACCTTGAGAAGGCTAATTGGTTTCCATATCTCACATGTCCATCAGTATTGGATGAATTTGATTACATAGAGTCCCACCTGTGATCGTGGTCTTTCATATGTAAAGTTATTTTAATTTCTATAGCCTAGATCTTTGTTTCTCTTACGCAGCACTTCAAGTAGTCTCTCACTCCTGTTCTTAAAGTGGCATCTGGAAAGAGGAGGAAATGTTAGACACTGTTCAGTCATATAGCAAGAGGACAGAGCTTGCATTTCAAACAGGCAACACCAAAAGAAAATGCAGAAAGATATATAACTGTTGTAGTCTAGGGCATAGCGGAGCGGAAGAATTCGGGAAGTAACGGAAAGTTAGCAGACCCCCCCCTCTGTTAGGATAGTAAAGTCTTCTGCAATTAGCCAATAGCACCTAGGTGTGACGTATGCAGATGGGAGTAACACAGTGAACCTAGGCTATAAAAGGTTAAGTTTCCCTGCAATAGATCGCCATATTCGCCATCCATCACATTGATGCTGTGGGGTATGGACCGAGCGGCTGAGAGTGACCGCCGTGCTGGAGCTGATCGGGGTGCTTTTCTTGCTTGAAACCCAACATATAACCTCCTCTGTTAGGTGAGTATGGCAAAGAGCAAAGTTCAGAGAATGGCAACAAGAAAGATACAAGTTACAGTATAGACAGGGTGATTACATGGAAAAAGTAATTTCAGTCTAATTTATCTGAGGGCAAATACTTGGATTCTGAGTAGCAAGGATAATGAATGAGGCACAATTGCCTTCAAAAGGAAACAGGGAAATTTTTGAAAGAAAAGACTGTGCAACAATAGTAAATACAAAGGAAAACATAACAGAATCAGCTGAGTTGTAAGGAACCCTCAGAGATCATTGAGTCCAACTCCTGGTCATTCACAGGACAGGTCCAAGAGTCACACCATGTGCCTGAGTGTTATTCAAATGCTTCTTGTACTCTGGCTGTATTGATGTTGCAACCACTTCCCTGTAGAGTCTGTTTCAGTGCCTAACCACTCTCTGGGTGAAGAAACCTTTTCTAATATCCAGCCTAAACCCTGACACATTGGAACAGGCTGCCCAGTTGTGTGGGGGAGCCACAATCCCTGGAAATGTTCAAGAAATGACTGGACATTTCAAACAAATACAGCTTAGTGTAATGCTTAATATGGCAGCGTTCAGTTGGATTCCATGATCCTGGAGGACATTTCCAATCTTAATGATTCAATGATTCTGTGAAAGAGAAGGCAGCTTGGAAACAACAAAAGTACAATGTGCCTGGTCAGTCTCCTACAGCCATGATTTTTGAAGGTGAGATGTCTCTTTGCATGTATTTTCTTCTCTGTGAGGAAAGCAATTTTCTCCTTAGAATGACTCTTTTAGGACACTCTCTCACCCGGTGCTCCTGGAGAAGGAAACGGCATGCACATGGCATTAACTATTGAGTAAATCTCTGGTCCTGGAGCTGTAAATGGATGTTTTCCAGGAATCAGCATCCCTCAACTTCACTCATATTTTGGTAGCAAGCCCAAACAGCAAGAAACTTCTGTCATGTGCGCTTCATGTCAAGATTGCTCTGTGCATAGGAAGTGAAATCTGTCACAATCCATGCTTATGCTTGTCTGTATGGTGCAGACTCTGGAGAACCTAATTCTTCCTACTGGGTCAAGGTTTCCTTGCTCAGAGATATTGGGATTGTTCCAAACAGCGGCCTTAGAGCAAGGTAGTATATATTCACTGAGGGGAATTGGTGAAAAGGTAGAAAACCAACTTTACTAGCTACTTTTTTACTTTACTATTTTTTACTTTTTTTACTTTACCACTACTTTTTACCAACTACTTTATCCTTTGAGGTGTTACTATCTTTTAGCTGTATAAGAATAATTATTCTTAAAAATATAATACAATAGTCAATCATATTTTCAATATTTCATATAGAAAATATTATTGAAATAAATTAGAGTAAAAATGGGTTTGAAAACAAAAATTAATATTAATTTAATATGGTGCTATTATGAAATACAGTGTTATTATGTGTATATGACATAGAAATGTACACATTTATAGAAGAATATACACATACATGTACATAGTTACAGAAAAATAACAATACACATTTGATTAAAATCAGGACTAAGCGTGACAGTCCGGCTAAGAAAGAAGTAAACAGATCAACCAAGCAAACATAAAAATCCACAAAGGTAAAATGTTGTAAAAGGCAATGAAGTATAATGAGATTACTCAAAGTAAACATGTTTTGGCAATATACTGCTTTTGCTAAATCAATCTTTACAAGAGGCAGTGATTATCAAATTAATACTGTTAACACTCCTTACCAATTTGTGGATTTAATATCTTTAACTGAAGCCAAGCCAATTAGTACACCATGCCTTTCAGATATCACTAGTTTCATGGTACCAAAATACAGAGGAAGCATATGCTGCCTACATAAAAATATTTTGCTCAGCTTTGTGAAAAGTAATGAGATGAATAGTGTATTTTACATTTAGTGATACCTTTAATTTGGATTCTGAAAACGGAATCTTCACAAATGTTTTCCTTTTTGGTGCTTTCTTTCATTCTTGCTGTTGTTGGAAGGGGTTCCTTTCGAATGCATTTTGCACTAATGAACCAACATAACTTGTAGACACTAAGAGCCCAAGAGTGGCTGTAGGCAATTTTTCTTTTTGTGATTTTCCTTTTTCTTCTTTTTTTTTTTCTGTTTTATATTTTTGTAAAGACAGAGCAATGCTACAGACTAATAGTTTATGGCAGTCAGCTAATGAGTTGAAACTTCAGCGACATAGAAGGCACACACAATGGAAATGTGTGAAAAATTGAAATGACAAGGTTGTTAAGGTAACTCTGTCTTGGTTATGTATTTGTGAAGCTTATTATAATGCAGTGAAATGAAAACTTAATAAACATATCTAGTCATTATGAAGAAAAAAAAAGGACATCTTTTTGAACTGCAAGATGCACGGATTTGCTTTTGCAATTGTATTGTAATGGAAATGAAGCAAGTGACAAACAGTACCCAATCGACCCATATGGCTAGCCCACACCAATATAGAACATTAAAAAGTAATTTTAAGAACTTTCCTTTTCACATTAACTTTTAAAACTGGCTGACTTGGTGATTTTGCAAATGAGAATTTAAATGAAAATGTTCTGTCCATTGAGAGCATGTGAAGAATGCTAACAGGGCTTTGCAATTCTGCCATGATGTGCCTTCAGTGCAGTGTGTTTGCTTATTTTAGTACACAGGTTCATGCTTACACATACTTGCAAAATTAACACCAAGGAAACTGGATAGAATGAATGATTCATTATCCTGTCATGCCATGGTTTATTGAATTACTGCTGTCTATGTTATTCACTAGTACTCATGTAAGCTTCTTCTCTTGATGAGGTCAAACTCTTTCAATGAATACTGTGTATTAGGGCAACACTGACCCTGGTCTTCACTGTGCTGTTAGTCCTTCTCTTTTTTTCTAAAGCTTCCTGTTCCTAGAATTTTAGAAAAAGCAGACAAAGATGGATCATCAAGAAAAACTTTCAAGCTTATAATGTTCAGTTGTGGTGATTAATGATGAGTCTCAGACATAACATAAAATGAAGGTACAGATAATAGACTGCAAGAAAAGGAGATAAGTATGTGCCTCCACGTACTACTATCAGTCTATTAGTTAAACTACTAAAAGAAGTCAAAATAAGAATCTGATGATTTATTGTTGTATTTTAACCTAGAACCAACATTAAAAATACGGATACTACAGTTGCTGTCAGTTGTTTCCTGAGGACGGTAGAACTGAGAAGACCAGCTGCAGTAGGAGAGTAGAGATTGGAATACTGCTTTCCTGAATTTGACATCTCATCTGGCAAGTAAATCCAGTATATGATACTTGACAGCATGACTGGTTTTCTCACATATATTTCAGGCTGCAATCCACTTTTTGAAACTTGACCAGAAACAATGTTTATATGTTGGTAGAAGGAATCTTCATTTTTGGTAGCGAGATAGGCTACCAACTGATAATGATATACAACACTGATAATTATTATTATCTGTGCAGTGGAAGAACCAGGTGCATGTAGTAACCAAGTCCAAAATTCACAAGAAAATACTTAGAAAATATTTTATCATTAGGAAGTATCGAATCATTACACTGCCGGTAGATTTATGAGAAGTCCACGTGATGTGTCTGTTTCACTCTTATTGTGAACATTATTTTTTTTCCAGGGGAAAAAAAAAATACTAAATTGATTGGTCTAGGTACAAGACAGAACACTTTATGAGTATCCTTAGTACCACTTGTATCTAATCTGAGGATCTGATCTTTTCTTGTCTTTCTGGCAAAGCTGGTAGCAACTGCATACTATTCTGAAGGTGAGATGGGGTACTTGAAAAACAATTCAAAGATGAGTTCTATAATTTTAGATTTACAAAGGACCAATTATATGATTTAATTAAATAATGGCATATTGAATTAAGAACTCCATATATATCTATTCAGTTTCCTTAAGAGAAAAATAAAATTGACCCTTTTGAATAAGAAATTACCAGTACATTCCTGTACCAAATTCCAAATTCCAAATACTAAATGACAGTAGCTCCTGTCATTCACTCTATGGCTTCTCAACAAAGCTGCAAAGTTTTTTGGTTGATTTTTTTTTTTTTATTTAAATTATATGCTTTTAGCGAGCATTGAATGCAATTATTTATTTAAATACCTTACTTTTTATTCCATTATTCCACACAATAGCTATACTGCATCATGCATATTCAATACCGAAAAGTTCTATATCTTTTAATCATTGTTAAGAATAATTGTGTCAATTTTTATAGAATATACATGATAAACTTTGAATTCACCAAAAGGAGATGATTAATGTTAAATTCATTTTTTTTTTAAAAAAAATGTATTCTAGTGATGTCAGACTGATTTATAAGATTTTTGGTTGAGATTTTAATTTTCAGCAATGAACTGGGCTCCTTGAACAGCGTATGTTGAACCTGTTGTCACTATAACAAAGTGGTGAAAAACAGGTAATTTTTCTGATAAACAATCTTGGGTTAACTTGTACATCAGTCCTAAGAGAAGGTAGTGGGGCTAATAGGCACCTGAACTACCATTTTCACAAAAATTTTGAACTCCGGATAGATTAGGGAGGACTGATGCATGTATAACACCAATTCAACCATATCCATATGAAATATTATTCTTCTAAGACTGTTTTATTTCCTCTATGTGGTTGCCAAAGGAGACCGAAAAAGAAGCTGAAATACAACAGCATATTCCTACGACTTGGACAGCAGAAAGGACATATGATTAGATCTGACTCATGGCTGATGTCTCCTCACAGGCAGAAAAAGGGATGACTATTCTGCCTGTATTGATATACAGATGGCCTCACATGTTATAAATGACATATATTTATTTAACTTTTGTAGAAGATTTTCAAGTACTACCTTGTGCTAGATTGCTTACCAAAATGTTTCTCCTTTTCTCCACTTCTGAAAACCCAGTCCACTAATTTATGAATATATTTAGAATACAACTATGTAAATAATTTGCAAAGTTTTCTTTTTCCAGCTTTTATGGAAAATCCATTACTGTTCATTTTTCCTCTGTGGCAACTGACGCAAAGTTCAATGATATCTCACACTGTTCTTCTATTACTTCATCAGTACTTAGATCAGTGACTTAGCCCAAGCATGGAAAGGGCTTTGCACAGAGGCTGCTTTGAATCTCACCACGGCATATCTTACCCCATTATCCATTGCTAATTGACATGCCTATTTGAAATCAAAGTGAAGCATGTCAATTGAAAAGCAGTATGCAACTTGATTAATTTAACTTTTGAATACATTTATAAAACTAATGGTGAATTAACCAGCAATTATATTTATTTTCAAAATACTAGTAACCAGATGACCTGTGAATAGTTTAACTTTTTAAACTGCATGTATAAATGTAAGTAGCTATATAGCTAAATACATCCAAGGTATACTGTTTTTTAAAAAAAAATGAGATGAGTGACTTTCATAGTTGTTAGCATTTATGTTGTTTTCTACAGAAGACTGAGGTGTGGGTAAGTTGAGTAAGACTATGCTATTATATTTCTGCAAGGTTTTGCAGAATTTTAACAGCATCATTTTTGTTATTATACAGTCAATACGAATTCAGTCTTCTATTTTCTGACTCTGTGGTTCTGATAGGTTTCACTTGTCAGGGTTATGCATTTTTGTTATGTTAATGAATGAAGAAAGCTCATACAATTTTAAAATACCTTACTGAAGAGCTTGAAAGTCAAAAACAAACTGTAAATAGTTGTACATCACAAATTTAGGCTTTAAAAGGTTTGCTGAAAAGAGAAAATATTCAATTTGAATTACACATGCAAATTTATTTCACAACTTCAGTTAGTGCTCAAAGATAATGAAAAACAGAGTTTTACTTAGTATACAAACATTGTTGATATTCACAGTAATATCAATTGCACAGTGATCAGGAAAATTAGCCTAATTACCTCCAAGCATTATTTTGAGGCAGACATTATGCCTTCTTCCTGCACAGAGGACAAAATTAAAATACCAGTAGTAGTTCCATAATGTTCGTAATTACGCTGCACAGTCTTTTCTTTAAAACAGCAATTTAGTAGCAGTTAAATGGCCTGACCAAAACAACAAAGGAAAGAGTTTTATATTTTTAATTAATATTTAGTTCCAATTCTTATACCTATGCCCTTTCAGTCAATTTATTGTAGGACCGGAATTCACCAGGCAGTATAATCACTCTAGCATTTTAGTTTAAGGTAATGGTAGAGGAATTGGCTTACCTTATTCTTTACTGACATATTTTAGCTCCTTGCTCCTTTTACAGTCAATGCAGAGATTTTTGATGACCCAGGTTTTTAATAACGACCTGAATTAGAAGGATGGGTAGACATGAACATGTATTAGCATAATTTCATCCGCTGACTGTTAAAAATATGCCATATACTTATAAAGGTTGTCAGTCCATTTTATGACAATTTAAAACACCAAAGAAAGTAAATTTGTATATATAAGATAGTAATTTTTCCCCAGGCATGTGCAGACACACCCACAAACATAGGGGTTCTACTTTGGTTGCTCTAAGATTGAAATGCTCTGTCCAGAGTGAATGTTTCTTTACTTTAAGACACTGATAAAATAACAGAAACTCTTCTGCTGGCATTTTTATCCATTTCCTTGCATGTAACTGTGATAGTACAATACAATCATGTTAGTAATTTTTATTTTTCATAGAAATCAGAAATTGATGTGAATTAATTTTCTTTTATCAACACATTTATTTTGCAAGTCTGACCATCGAGAGAATGCATGGAGTAGAAAGTAAGATAGAGCAAAAAAAACATAAGAGCAAAAACCAAATAAATTATCTCAGTAACAGGTTACAGCCATATTTCTTGTCTTGAATGCACATATGATGTGGAATTAAATGGTGAAACATGAATTTTTACTAACATATGTATGTATATTTACACATATAGAGCTGCATATAAGTTATAGCTGCTATTATAACATTAAAAAAATGTGCAATATATTTTTCATATGTTTAAATACTGTGACATAATTAATTGTTTTGGTTGATTTAGACAATGAAACAGGAAATCTGTTTATGTGGATTCAGAGGTCTTTGTCCTCATCTTTAAAGCTCAATGTATATTGCTGTTTCATATTTCCCTCTGCTGACTGTTAGATATGCTCAAACAGCCTGTTCTGTGTCTTTTGTCTTCCTAGTCAAATTGAAAACATCTTGTCAAAACTCATGGTACTCCTACTATCAAATTCAGAATCACTATGGTGGTCCCATGTCTGCTTCTACTTTATTGGAAAGAAAACAAGTGTGTGTGGTTTTGACCAGCCCAGATCCCTCAGAAAAACTCTTGATGGTGCTGGACACTGAGCATCTCATGGAATGATTTTTTGTTCCAATTTAAGTTGCACAGGAGGGACTGACGTAACCCTGACATGTTTATAAAACAGTCACGTGCAGAACAATTTATTTGACACACACAACCACCCCAGTATACCCCTAGTTTATCCCCTTTGCCCAGTGCCTCTTGTCCAGAACACACAGCAGAAACATCTCAGTCTATAGCAGAGATACCTGCACTCTTTACCAGTGTCAGAGTCCATCTTGGGCTTCAGGAATAAGCAAACATGCTAATGTCTTTGTAGTATTTTATCTAAACTATTATTATTCAACCAATTGAACAGTATACTACTAAATTATTAATTATATAAATAGATATGCTCACTTATACAAATCTGACTTGCTTGTACAATAGGCAACTAAGTCAATATCACCAAGCTGAAGGTAAGATTGTCAATACCTTGAAAAAATTTTCTAATTTTCTTTGAAATTTCTCCTTACTCTTTCTATTGCTTTGATGTACATATTCTTCAATGCTTAATTGTAAGGTGACATTTCAATATTTTGTAAGCTACAGTAGTTTGTTGTACAAAAGAGATACATCTCTATTTCTCTCTAAGTCATACAGTTGGGCATCTTTTGTCATACCTGAGGACTCTCAGTGAGTGGGATATTTTCAACTATTGTGCAAAGCAATTATCTGCTGCTAAAGCACAAAGAAAACAGATGAAATTTTAAATTTCACCAGGCAAAAATTTTCAGCACTGCTGATAAGAAATAGAAGAAATCTCTCTAAGTGAGGCAGGTATCAGTCAGGAGGGGAAGATTCTGTTTCTCCCTGATGAATTGCCTTCTTGCACTTTATATTTCTACTTTAGAATTTAAACCCTTTCCATGTTGATGCTTCTCTCCTTGAATGTCTGAGCTGTTATGTGTTCCCATCTCAATAATTCCTTCAGTAGTTTTTTTTTCCTATTTTGAATGCTTGTGAGTACAAACATTTTCACAGCTCCTTCTACCACTTGGTTATGTTTTAGCTACCCCCTTCCCTCCAAGTTCTGTAACTCTACAGTTGTATCAGCAATGTGAGGCTGCCTATGAGGTATATTGGTTTAATGAATCTGACTTGATTCATAACTATAATTTCAGAAAGCCTTTTTAACAGCCTTTTTCTAACCCCCAGCTTTGGTATCGTGGTAAAGCAATTCCATTTTTAAGTTTTGGATACCTCAGGTGCTATCAGTTTTGCATCTTGCTGGTAAGGTTTGTGTGTAAATATCTCATGTGATTCTGATCTCCTGAGTGGTTGTTTTGGTATGTATTTGTTTAGAATACTCCAAGTTCAACAAATCTAAGTATATACTGACTTTTTATTTGAGAATTAAACTCATTTTGTTGTCACCAGTTTCTTTTTTGTTTGAAGTCACACTAATATTAGTGTTTCTAATCTGTAGAAATAGTGGATGCTGGAGGGCATGCTTGAGTCCAAAAAACTCAATGCTTGCTAGAAGCAGAACTTGCAGAATTAATTCTAGTTTGACCTGACAGGATGTGATTTATATGGTGCTTTGAAAATCACTTGCAAAGACAGTTCAGAATATGGACAGACCCTTAATATCTCATGTAGGCACTAACTGGAGAAGGGTAAGAACAAAGGTATTGGGGCATGCATGATTGATTCAAATTTCAAAACTGAAATTTATGCCTATTTCCATGCATACTTTTCCCCACTTGTTGCATACTTTTCAGTAGTACTAAAAAGTAAAATAGTTTTGTTTGAGATTGTAAAAATGTTCTGTGTATTAATTGTGTGTAGTCTTAGCACAACCAAATTTGACTTGGCCATTTGTTTTTGATAACTGATGTGTGTATTTCTCAGGTTATAGATGTTATTTACTCATGTTGAGCATATTGCACAGTAGTTACAGCAGTCTTGTGCTAGACTGTGCATGCATTAGATAGAAGAGATATATGAATAGCCTCTGCATTTTACTGAACACTGAAAACAATCAGAAAATGGCATAAAATGTTTCTTTCAAAAACACTGCTGTCATTGAAAAGTGCTTTAGGCAATGCACTTATCAAACCATATAGTATTGTACGCATGTAAAGATTTTATAACATCTAGAGGAGTGATTTTTTTCTCAGTAGTAAACTTACATTACAATCAAGGATATTAAGCAATAGAAATATTAAAAAGCAAGAAAAAAGGACAACTAAAAATCAGAAAAATTCAGCAATTTTTATGGGTTTGCTTACTATGATGGAAGGATAATACAAACATAATAATGTGCTGTAAAACTTACAATATTATTTTGAATGACAAAAAGCCTCCTTCTACTCTCTGCTTACTACTCTGTAAGGATCTCATAGTACCGTATATCTGAATATTGGATTAAAATCATTAATTTTATTGGTTAAAACTTAGATTTTTATAAGTAATTACTTTGGAATTAACATATTAATATTATAAAATTCAATATTGGCTTGTTCATTTATTCAGTGCCAAGACTGAATATTAGATTTAACTTTGCTTGTATTTATAACAAAATTAAATGAACAATTAAATGAACAGCTTTTTCTATTTTTTTAAATCATTACAATTGAAAAAGACCTTTAAAATTTCTGAAGAAGATTCTATTATCTGGAAACAATAAAAGATTAAAAACATGGGGCTTAATTATTTCAGAAAAAGAAGAATTAAGGAACAAAACCATACAAAAAGGAAATTGCATGAATTTAACAGATTTAAGTGTAAATAGGAGACATTAAGAACAGATGCAATTCAGCTGACAAAAGATATATGTGACAAACACAATGCAGAAATCAAAAAACAGTATAAAGAGGCTCCTTTTGACTGTCTGGTAATGAGGCTGGTTCCGAAGCACTGAGGTTACTAAAGGCAAGATCAGACCACAGCACAAAAGCTCAACAAATAATCAAGAATCAGCAGCTAGGTGAGCCTTAGGAATACTTTGTCCTCTTTGAATGGTAGCTGCAGGGACGTGATTCAGCTGGGGAAAAAGTGGAAAATAGCATGAGGAATCAGACCAAAATTGAAAAACATGAACTCAGACAGCAGTCACAAAGTCATAGCTCCTTGGATCTCCCTTAAAGAAAATCAGAATTCAATCTTCCCTACTGCATGCACTTAAGCAGTAATTTTGTACTTCCCCTTTTTATTTCCAAACATATTTCAGTTTATTATGACTCTCATAATACTATAATATTACTGTTACATGCATACTGTAATATTTCTATGATACTTGTTGTATTTTAACAATGCACTTCATCAGGAGCAAACTGCTGCTCAGCATACCATCACTCACTAATAACTACAAGTAATACTACTTAGTCATTTTATTGAAGGTTATATTTGGGCAAGAATGTTTTTCTTTAAATCACTGTTTACCTCTTGCATTAGCATCATGAAGTATTACAATGCCCTACCTAATACTGCTAAAACTCACTGTATGGTGGTGAACCACTGCAATAATGTGATCACTGTGTTATGACTCTGCTGTTAACTCTAGCATTTTACTGCAGAAAAAGCATGCCTTATTGCTGGAGATATTTTTTTATATTGCTATTCCTGGTTTATTCAGTCTCTGTTAGGTTGGAAAAACTGACAACACTGTGTTGTCCAAAAAATCACACCAAGATTTGTTCAATTAATGAGTTTATTGTTCAGCTTCATGATGCTTAGAGGGGCAGTTACTAGATACATTCAAAAGGTACTTGTCACTCAGGAAGAATATAGAATATCTCTAACTAGATTTACGCAATGGTAAAACTATGTTCATAGCTCCAGAAAACAAGTCGTTTGGATCTAAGCAGTTCTTTGACTTACAATAAGGTTTGTAAGTCCATGGCACCTCATGGATGCCAAAATATTCTCCTGCCAACTAAACTTTGAGATTCCCTATTGTTTAGAGACATAAGAGTCTTATGGTTGAAACATTATGTATAGATATTTTTTTTTTTAAAATCTCGTCTATATAGTGACCTCTTGAGCTTGAAAATTTTTCTCTTTGACTTCTATATTGGCTGTGGGAAAATTTTGGAGGACAAGACATTTAATCCACTCTAGCAGAGACTGGCCTTCTGAGCTAAATTTTATGAAATATCAGAAGAGATAAACTAATAGATGAAGCAAAGGTACACTTATCTGGTCATGTAATTTTATTTTTTAAACATTAGAATCTAAAAAAAACCAGATTATTTTGTTTCATATTTTGCTATGGTGGTACTTTTTTCCATGTCATATATATATATATATATATATATATGAGAGGGAGGGAGAAAGAGAATATATGCATGTTGTGAATATTATTTTTGTCTTTAGAAGTCAAAAAATCAGGCTTCAGGTAATTCCAGGACTGGTGTGCAGGCAGCATGGTCAGGGAACCGGGAGGGGACTGTATTTTTTAGAGCAACACTGCGTGAATAGTTGGCTTTTAGAGGACTGCAGAGTCCCAGATACCTTCTGGAAAGATCACAGGCTCTGGGGAACAACCATGGTATGCTGCTGGTATGTGCATGTGTATTTCTCTGTGCATAGGAGTCTCTCAGGGTGAGGAATTTGTGGAGAGTGAGGATTCAGGACCACACCATAGTCTGTGTGTCCAAGGACAGATACTGTGGGATCTATAGTGTGGGTGTGGGGGGAGGATTGGGGCAGAATGGAGGGAGATGGG
The DNA here is from genome assembly GCF_030490865.1 of Poecile atricapillus. Classification (NCBI taxonomy): domain Eukaryota; kingdom Metazoa; phylum Chordata; class Aves; order Passeriformes; family Paridae; genus Poecile; species Poecile atricapillus. The sequence goes on along the minus strand of NC_081251.1, from coordinate 21,915,821 downwards.
CAGGTGAGTAAGGGGTCTCTAACAGTAGCTGATGTGAACCTGCAGCTGCTGGGGCTCACATGCCCAGATGACAAGAAATGGAGAGATGGGGATACAGGGGCAGATTCTGGGTGTAGCAAGTGTCTGAGCCGAGCTTCTGCAGGTATCCACACTGTACTTCCATATAATTCCCAGACCTTCACCGTAAAGATGAGGCACTGGTGTTTGTGTTGATGTGAGATGTGCTCATGTCTGTCTGTGTTGTTCAGTGTGGCCAGCTCTGTGGATATACATGTGTTATATACGTATATTTGTGTACCAACCTACTGATAGCACATGCTCAGCCTCACTGCTGGTCAGACCTGGGGCACACAGATGCAGCAGCATCAGCTCAGCCAGAGTACAGATTCAGTCCTCTCTTAACTACTTATACTGAGTTAAGAATAAAATTGTGCATGTTTGCCATCAAAAAGGTATGTAGATATCTCCCAAAATTTGAAGAAAATCTAGGAAATAAAACAAACAAACAAAAAACCATCACTTGAATGTAACTCTGTGAATTACATTAGAATTAGTCTTTTGTGTTCTCTGAGAGTATATTAAGTCTGTTGCTCAAGGACTCACCTCTTCATACATTTTTATTCTTAATATACCATAATTCCAGCATTTCAATGAGCTAGTTCAGGGAGGTAAAGCAGTAGTAAACTGCTTGGTCTCTAAGGGGCCGTGCTTTCTGCTGTTTCAGCTCTGCTGCTAGATCTGAGCACAGTGAGAGGAGCATGAGGACTGTCATAAGCCATGTGGAAGGTGCCTGTGGAGGACGAAGAAAACTAGGCAGCTTCCATCAAGCACTGACATCGTCCCAGCTTTGCTGTAATGGTAGGCAGAATTCTTTCTGCTTATTTTTTTTTAAGAAAATAATTTTTTTAAGAGAAAATAATTTTTATCTTTTCTTCTTCTCAAGAGATATTTTATACTAAGTTTAGTTCTTATTATGCTCTGCAACTATAGAAATTTTCTTCTACAAGAACTTAGGTCAACATCATTGGTCATATACCTTTACCAGCTATCCCATCTAATATTGTTGCAGCAAGAACTGGGACTTCTCTTTGCGACCCAGGTGACTATAGAATAATTTCATATAATAGACGCCTTTGGTATGAACATGCATTGTATGGAATTGTAGCTGAATATAATAAACTGTAAGAGAGATGATAATTTTATGATGGGGATTAATACATTCTCTGCAAATGTAAATTTTGTACTTCTTTTCTATTACATTGTCAGCCAGTAATCTCTTCTATTATGTGTTCATTTTAAGTTAGAACATAAAGAAATAACTTTAAAAACAATTTGTAGATCCAAAATTTTCAGCAAACATTTATTTTATGTATATACAGAGCTCCTCAGTTTTCTAATCTAGCCTTGTAATTCATCAGTAAAAAGCAAATTATTTCCATAAGAGTAAGTGAAATAGGAAAAAAGATGACAGTATTAAATTGGGAAAATAAGGAAACTATTTTAACTATTCAAGGTATGCCTTTATTAAAAAAAAAACCAACAAAATAAACCTTGGTATGCCACTGATTCTCTATTGATTGTCTTCCTTCCGTAGATTTTTCAGTTGGTTTTTACTTGGTCTGGGAATTGTTGCACTAATCAATCATTATGGCAGACATAAGTTGAATAAGATCTGAGAAATACCGTTTTGTCCTTCAGTCTGCTCCAAGGCCATATTAGCACTCCTCCTGACAGATATTTTTGTTTAACCTTTTCTTAAAGGATTTTATTATAGACCTCCCTAGGCAATCTATTTCCATGCTTTATAGTCCTCACCACTGGAAATACCTCCTAATCTGATGCCTTTTTTCCCTCTTTTTCTGCAATTTTACCCTTCGTGGTTTTTTGGTTGGTTGTTCGGTTTTAGTTGGTTTTTTGTTTGTTTGCTTTTTGCAACATTGTTCATTAAATATTATCTGACCTCAGTCCTTTCTCATTCAGGCTAACCATTATGCTTTCTATGCCTTTCTTTTCTCCAAAGTCTTATCTTTTCAGACTTTCAATGAAAATCAGGAATTGGGAGACTAGACATCTACCCCTACCTCATTCATAGCTTCTATAAAATATAAGCTTGCACCTGATTAAAAATCTCCAAAAGAGGGCTTAATGACAGAAGAAAATGCAGCAACTTGCAAACCATGCTCTTTTTATTCATTGTGGTATGACTTCCATTAGTTTTGATAATACTATACCTAAATACAATCTACAGACATCATTCTTACTTTGACATTAGCTTGTGATCTCCTATAAACTCCTTGACTGTGCAGTTGACATGTATTGGCACAGTTAATTATTCCTGCTTACAGTGAGGAACCTTGCAGCTGTTCTTATCAGATCACTTGCTATTTTAAGTTTATTTCTTCAACTTCTTAAAACTTTCTTGCACTCTGATTGTGTTTTGCCCCGCTTTTGCAGCCCCTCCTCATCTAGTTTAACCTGTCATACTCTCATCACAGAGGTTATTTGTGAAAGTATCGTTCTACCTTAATGAGGCATATAAGCTACCAGACAAAAAAATCTAGCAGTGATTGTAGTTGTAATATTTTTATAGAAATTCTGTTAGTAGTGATGCATAGGTATGTCATGTTTACTGGATTCATCTCAGCATAGTGAATACAAGTACAGACATCCTGCATTCTTATTCATACACAGAAATATAAACAGGAAGGGAAAAGAGAGGACAAAATTAGGATTTTGATAAAAAGAAAAACGCTACCAAAAAAAAAAAAAAAAAGTCAAACCAACTACATATTTTAGACACCAACACAATTAGTGCTTAGACTGACTTAAAGTTTTGATCTTCATCTAGCTAAACAGCATTTCTAACAATGACTGAATAAATACCAAAGCAGCTTTATAAATTCACTCTTAGTCCCACCCTCATTTTGTAAACTTTTGGATTTTTGGATTGCATCAGACCCCACCAAAGTCACAACTGGATCTATACGAAAAGCTTTTTCTTTTCTTTTTTTTTTTTTTTTTTTTGTTTCCTTCTTTTGTTTTGCTGTGTACTTAGGCACTCAGTCATGTCTGGTATGTTTCTGATTGCTTAGGTCTCTTCATGATGAGATCTCTTGTATCACCTATCACATTTGTTGGTGTCTCTCTCGACCATGACTAGCAGACCCACAAGGAGTTTTCCACCAGGAGAAGCATTTACCTAGCCCTGAGAACAGCAGTCAGGACAAAACAACTAGCAGCAATCTCAGCAGCCAGCACAGCCCTGTATTCCTTTAAACTTCTGGACACTGAAGATGTTTTTGGGAAAGTAAGAAGAAAATATTATCCTTTTAAACAGTATCTAGTGCAATCTTAAAGAGTAAAGGCATCCAAGATACAACAGGGAGCTGGCAGATATGGTGGGATACTTGTTCCTTTTCTTGGGTTTGATTAGATGCCAGGGAAAAAAATGTGGCATACCTCTATCAAGGTACTTGAATTCCACTGAGTTCCTAGTGTTCTTAGTCTATTGAGTGAGGAGTTTACCATCAGTCACTTACAGTATTCAGTTCACTGATTACAAGTTCTTGTTGAAGAAAAATGCTAATAAATACTTATAATATCCAAAATATACACTGTAATTCAAAATGCTAATAAATACTTACATTAATTAAAAAATAAACCAATTTGCATCAACAATAAATGCAAAATATTACTCTTTTCTTTCCCTTATGTACATAATATAGTTGCATGTTTTTCCTTATATAAAAATCTGGTATATTTTATGTCTTAGATTGCACTCATCTTCAGTTGAATTTACCAGAGAAAACCCTCTGTCTGCGAAGCATGTTGTCTTCTACAAGTAATCTCATTACTCAGGTCTTTTAATAAGGCCAAACTGTTTTTATCTCTCTTATGTCCATCTTTATTTCACCATTTTTTTAAATTTAAACATTTCTAATTTATTTGGAAGATATTATTAGGCACACCAATTCAACAATCGTATTTCTTTGGAGATAAAATATCAGATCAAAGATCATCTTTTCTGTTAGATATCTTGATTCATACCTTGGTGTCTCAAAAAGGAGTGACACTCCCTTATAATTTTTAACTTCGCCTGCACTTTTCAATGTGAAGTATATTTCACATAAAACTTGATGTTCAAATACTTGATATAGCCATTTAAAGGGATAAGTATATAGCTTATTACTAGCCTTTGACTGACACCAGACATGATGGTAATTAGCATTTCTGGGGTAGTAAAAGCTTGAGGGCTATTTCTGCTGCTTTTAATGATTTTGGCTGCTTTTAATATTTTTTTCCTATAGAAAACAATAAATATTTACTCTAATATTCTTGACTGAAATTGTTCATATATGACATACCTAATGTTCCCTACAATTTTTCTAGAATATTATTAAGAAACCTAAGAGAATGTTTTTTTATTTTTTATCCTTACCAGTCTGATAGCAAGTCCACATGCTTTATGTAATTACATGAATTGTAGTTTCACAGTAAAAAAGTAATTCTGAGTGCTCAGGGCTTTTTTATATGTCCAAGTAAGAACTTGGAAAAAAAAAAAAATTCATTTTTCATATTGTTTTCAGTTGTTCTATCTTAGAGGTTTCCAAATGATCAGCTGAATACATTTAAAAAGGTAGTAGAACAATATTTACTTGCCTTATAAGGTTATTTTGTCCTTGATGAAGGTTTCTAAGGATGTCTTTCTCCTAATATATTGGATACTATCATGTTTAATTTTGAAATAGGTTAACTTGAAAGGTGTTGCTATTGAAATTCGATGTTGTTTCTTAGAGGTTCTATATAATACTGTGTTTTATTCTGCAGGATGGCTTGAAGACACAGGTCAATTAGAATTTCTGCCAAGGGGACTTTCTCTCAAAAGAGATTGCATGTATACCTGACTGAAAACCAGTACATTAAATATGGTCTTCAGTAAAATTTGCTTCAAAGTGTCAGTAGGCGAAGGACAGCTCTGTTTATTGGGTAGTCTTTTATGAAACCCCCTTCATATTTTTCCAATCTCACTCTTTTACAAATGCCTTTTAAAATCTGTTGAAAAATAAAATCCTGGTGAAAAAGTAACCAGCTCCATTAAGGCCGTGAGATTAGGAGTGAGTTAAATTTAGGCATTTTTTGAAAGGCAGGTATAATATTAACTGCAAGCAAATCCCATCACTCACACTGTGCACTGTTCCTCATTGTGATTAAATGTAATGTTAATGTTAATCGCCATGTAAAAGCTCTGTGACAGTTTCCTAAAATGTCCATTTAGTTGAAGTGTTTCTTCATCTGTTTGTTTGTTCTTAATAGAAATCAAAATCTTTATGGAGAGCTGCTTCTTTGAAGCTAGCATGTTCTTCCTACCATGAAGATATAAAATGCTAATTAGCTCCTAAAGCTGTTCTGAATGATTCGATTAGACTTCTATACCCTGCTTCTGGTTACACCTTGGATATTCTTGACGTTTCTCTTTTTTTCTCTTTTTTTTTTTTTTTTAACTATAAAATGGCAACACTGACATCCAGTGTCTAGTTAAATTAATTACAATTGAGTAGTCCCTAAGGATACTCCAGGTGCAAATCCTCTATTCCTTACATATTTTCTTGGTATCTTTAAAGATGACAGTGCATCCTAGAAAGTAATAGAAACAGCCTCCTAGGATATAATTTGTGCAACTGAAAGAAAAGGGAATGAATAAAAATATTGATAAATATCATCACAAAGATGAAATAAGTTGCTTCATATGACGCTACAAGGTTGTATCACTACCAAAAGGAATACCAGTTCAAGGTTTACAGGTAGAAGGATGCAATGCAATTCTTTTTTTATCCCCCGAGATTTTATTCAATTGACAAAATCTCTTTAGCTAATTAAATTCATGCTTTCAGTTCCACTTTTTGAAACCTTCACTTTTTTCTCCTCAAATAGTGCTTATGTATTTCAAAGCATTTTCAGGATGTAATAAATGTTAAAGAAGACCTATAAAAATATAAGAAAAATGACAAAACAAAATTTTTTGGCCATCTTGGAAACTGTATGTGAATCCACTTTGAATCCAAAAAATTATTTCAGTTGGAAGCAAAAACAGTAGGACTTGTGAAAACAAAGGAAGATCTTGCCATATGTCTATGCATCAAAGGAGTTCAGTTTATTTTCCATTTCTTAGAAGGGTGTTTTACTTAATTTATGAAAAAGTTGGTTTTACATCTCTCTAGTATTCTTTACTATATCTGTCTAACATTTTACAAAAAAGTTTCCTTTTTATTGAAGAAATAATCAGTCATGGGACTGATTCTCTATCTTGGTAGGTATATAATATTTCCAATATATGGCACGCTTGTATTTTGAACTTTGCTTTAACTAATCAGGCTTTCAAAGTTGAAGAGTATCGAAAGAAGACAAAGCAAAAAAAATAGAACAAAATATAATCTAGTTTCGTTTTTTTTTAGGGCTAAATAAATTAAATTTCTTTAGAAAAAAGATTTAACTCAAATCTCTCATTCTAGCTCATTGGTGGAAAAGAGGGAATACACACCATGGCCCCACAATGAATGAAAACTTTTTTTCTTAAAAATGCATGAAAATGAAATGTTTCCTTTTGGATTAAATAGGAATTTTCAATTCAGATCCTAAAGGGACAAATTTTACCCTTGTTTTTTTCAGAAAATTTGCTGTGATCCTTGTTGTTCATAGGAGTGCTCATGATTGACTGCATTGAAATGGCTGTACAGTAGTGATTAAACAGAATTTTTTACTCACTGAAACTAGTCTATATAATGCCAGATTTTTTCAGAGGATGCTTACGCTATTTCAGCTGCCAAGCCGTTTGCTGTTTTTAGTTGGGTTTTTTTAACATAAAATGTTTGGTTTATACAGCCAGTTCTGGAAAGGTTTGAAGACTTATTTAAGTTAGAGCAAAGCAGTAGCATCCAGGAAGCACTTCTTGACATACAAAATGAGGTCTTGAATAGTTTTAAAGGTTCACAGAGAAACTTGGTAAGAAAAACAGATTAACTAGATAAAAGTAATACAATTTAATGTGTTTATGCATGAAAGAAGGCCTAGAATTGTTAGGAACTTTGTCGCGGTTTAACCCCCCCAGCAAGCAACCACAGTCAGAGATAAAGCACCCCACAACTGCTCACTCACTTTCCCCCCAGCAGCATCAGGGAGGGAATTGAAGAGTAAACATGAGAAAACCCATGAGTTGAGATAAAGTCAATTTAATAGGTAAAACAAAAGCCATGTACACAAGCAGAGCCAAACAAGGAATTGAATCACTGCTTCCCATGTCAGGCAGTGTTCAGCCATCTCCAGGAGCGCAGGGCCCTGTCCCCACATAATGGTGACTTGGGAAACCAACCACTACCACTCCAAATATTCCCCCTTCCTCCTTCTTCCCACAGTTTTATATGCTGAGTATGATGCCATGTGGCACAGGATATCCCTTGGGTCAGTTTGGGTCAGCTGTTCTGTGTCTCTTCCCAGATTTATATGCACCCCCAGCCCCTTGGCCACTGTGGCAGAATAAGGAACAGAAAATGGTTGGACGCTGTGCAAGTCCTGATCAGCAAAACCAAAAACATCTCTTTATTATCAATACTGTTTTCAACACATCCAAAGAACAGCCCATGCAATATGGCCTGAAGAAAATGAACCTTATACCAATCAGAACTAGCACAAGCTTTTTGTTCACTTATTAACTTACAGTTCCTAAAATCTACTTATGCTTGCTTATGTTACATCTCAACTATTTTTAGAAATTCTTCCAATAAATAATTAAAGAATAGTATATCATCCCAGTTAAAATCTTGCTTGTTGGCACAATCAAAATTTTCTAAAGGGAAAAAAAAGTTAATTTATTACCCACAATTTATATTCACAATTTGAGATCAAAGTTTTCTTTTTTTCTTTCACCAAAATTGTTAAAAGGACAACTACATAGCTAGTATCAGTCCATGAATCTACATACAAAGATTAGATCCTCAAATGCTTTTCATCAGCTGCTGATTAACTGCAGGGGAACCTCTCTGTTATACATAAGGCCTTATGCTGGGTTTGTCAAAAATAGTTGCTTAAGAAGTCAAGGACTTGCTAAAAATGTCATCAAGTTACCAGAAATAGTCTTTGTGAAAAGGCACAGAGAAGTCACAGAGTTCACAGTGGCTTATATGATATTCTGTGTAGAATTAACAGGAATTTTTATTCTTTGTCTACCAAAGACAGCTCGGGTATCAAAGGGGCTGCCAAAGTGAGGAGGAAATTGCTCAGTAAGGTAAACTGTAGCTGCTAAACCACACTGATTGTACAGTTACTGTCTGTACAAAGTGCAGACATTATTTCCCAATAACTCTTGGTGTGGATACTGTGTGGATTCCTCAGCATGAAGTGTTTGACTCTGAAAATGCAGAGAATTGCTTCACACCTAGGACAGACTGTCTTTATAAAAAGTTAATTTCTGAGAGTACAATGTAAATGGAAAACCCCTAATGCTATGGACATGAATTTCCTCAACTAAGCTAGTTAATATACCACACTTTATTTCTGACATCTAGGGGAAGTGAGGAAACAGTTTTAGAATTGCCCAGTATTTTTTATTCCATTTTAAAAATAAATTTTGACATTCTGTAATCTAAGTTTCAGAGACAGTTGGGTACTTCAAGATAAGATTTGCAAAATATGTTGATACCTTTGGTTGCAGGTGAGAAACACAGCAGGCTAGATGTCAAAATAAGACATCATTATCTCTAACTATTAATTCACAGTATAAATGAACAAAAGACACATAGCAGAAACTGAAAACAAAGAGACATCACAGGTGATCAAAGGTACAGCTAAGTTTTCATGAGAACATAATCAGGACTACTAATCTGGAAAAGAAACAAGTACAAAATAACAAAGGATATGATAGAAATTTTTAATATCTCCATATTAAGGTCAACAGACAACAGCTGTCTCTACTAAGTAAAAGAACAGGATGTATCAAACAAAATCACCAGACCGCATATTCAAAACAAAGAGAAAAAGAAACTTTTTTACACAATGCATAGTAAAAAAATAACATCTGCTAGTGTTATCTAGATTTTGCAGACTCTTTTGGACACTGATAAATTATACTGAAGGTGTTTTGTTTAGAATCATGTAACAGTTTGTGTTGGAAGGGACCTTTGAAGCTGATCTAGTTCCAGCCCTTCTGCCACAGACAGAGACGTCTTTCACTAGATAAGATTGGCCAAAACCCCATCCAGTGTGACCTTAACACTTCTGTCATGGTTTAACCCCAGTCAGCAACTAAGTCTCCATTGTGCTGGAATGAGGAGGAGAATCAGAAAGAAAATTTTAAAAACTCATGGGTTCAGATAAGAACAGTTTAATAATTGATATAAAATATGATACGAATTGTAAAAATACAAGTTTTACTAATGCTACTACTACTGCTACTGATGGGGGTGTGTGGGGGAAAGGGGTGTGGGGGCAGAGAGAGAGAGAGAGAGAGACAATTGGAAAGAAAACCCAAGAGAAACAAGTGACATAAAATGCAATCGCTCCTTTCACACTGACTGATGCCCAGCTCATCCCTAAGCAGTGATCAGATCCTTCTGGCCAGCTCCCCACAGTTTACAATGAGTATGATGTTCAATGGAATGGAACATCACCTGTCCTGGCCATGATTCCTCCCAGCTTCTTGTACACCTGTTTTCTGGCAGAGCATGGGACACTGAAAAGTCCTGTTTTAGAATAAACACTATTAATAACAACTAAAATGTGTCCACGTCTGTGGTATCAATGCTAGAATCATATTAAATCCAAACCATAGCACTTTACCAGCAACTGAGAAGATAAGTAACTTCCACTCTGAATTATATTATGATCTAACTAATTATGATCTAACTTTAGCCTTCTAAAATTCAGGTGTGTTTTCTGTACTGTTTATTTGATACTTCTACAAAATATTTCCTCTTATCTATTTAAGGCCCCATTTTTAGGATGGAATAGATTACCCTAATAGAGATATTTTTACCATGTCTAAATCTGAGAAGGATGAGTAGCTTTTCTGGACACTTTTGAAAAGTAGTCAAGTTGCTTATGGCATTTGGCACAATGATACATCTGAAAATAAAAAAAGGGAAAAATGTAACGAGAATCAGAAATAAAAGCAGTTGAGAAAACACAGTTCCATCCAAGGTCATCTGCTTTTGGTTGAGCTTAGTTTTTATGAGAAAAAGTATTCTATTGGGCACATGGGTCAATATTTATTATTTCTTTAAGGTTGAGGGGATGACATTGCCACAGTAGCAGTGCAAGTTTTTACCCATTTTAGCGTCTTATCTTTATTACCACTGGTCACAAAAACCCTATTATGGGGAATTTTATCCGTCTATTCTTCCTGAGATAGGCCTCATTTCTGACTAGCATTTTGGGCAGTGCTACCCTCCGTTGCTCTTGTGTGGAGTTAATGAAAGACATTACAGTTCTGTAATTCCACAGTCTTCACCCTTGGCAGGCTATGAAGGAGAAGGCTCTGCTATGGCCTTCTACATTTTACTCTCTATAATCCTGAAAATATTTTCTAATATATGAAGTAAGAATTCTAATTATTCGAACTTCTTTAGAGAAAAAAATGGGTTTTGAAAGAACTCAAGTTCTCTGCTAGCAGAGTCAGCATTCCAACATCTACAGTCACTGGATGAACCACTAATAAATTCAGTCTCTATCCCTATGATGAAGAAATATAATTCAAGGGAGATGGAACTATGTCTAAAAGTGAATTAAAAAAAGAATCACTTCAGGTATCCTTAACAGCATATGATGCTGTTGTAAAATCCTGTCCTAAGTCTGCTCTGCCTCACACAACCAGAAACAATCCAGACAGGAAAAAAAAAAAAAGTAAAAAAAAAAGTAAAAAAAAAAGCTGTTGTGTGGATTTTAAGTGATACATAGGAAAATAAATCACATGTCTTGAAATGCAATAATAAAGGGCAAGAAGGAAGGAAGAGGCTGTTCAAAATGGTACCTCCTTAAATAGGAGCTAGGCTTCTAACCTAAAAGACTGCCTGCAAGGTATAATGTTCTTCCGAGGCTCAGTTACATAAGAAACAAGAGGAAGAGCAGACATTACTTTTAATAATTTCATGTTTCAAAGCCTCAGTGAGATAAAAAAAATAAAAACAAAAATCTGTCATTTTCAGATTGTTAAACAATGAATAGACATTGCAAATTCAAGGCCCCTAATTGATAGTGGGGAAGATTTTCATGATGCTCTACTCAGAGTTTTGGCCAGAGTAATGTCTAAAAAAATGGACTAAAGCAAGAAAACCATTTATACAATTCAACCTGGTAGAAAACTCATCCTACCCTCCTCTGCCCTACATTGTCTTGCCTTTACATCCTCTCTTTTCTTTTTGTCTTCCCCCTTCATCCCTTAACACCTTTTCCCATTTTTCTTTTCACCACCTTTCTACTTGACATACACCATGAAATTAATCATTTTTAACAGAAGGCACCGATTAAATGAGACACTATTTGAAGAGTATAATAACTCTTATCATTAAATGTAAAAAGCTATTATTTTTTTAGTCAGTGAACAAAGAGAAATTTTAATATCTTTTAAAAAGATTATTTTAAAAATTTAAACCAATAAAACTTAAAAATACAGAAATATTTAATTTTTATTATCATTTCTATATATGCAGCAGAAAATAATGAAAATGTTGCAATAAATGTGCAATTAGATACGTCAAAACATTTATTATGTCTTTTATATGGTATTTTGGTTTACAAAAAATGAAATAGATAATTTAAAAATTAAATTCTATATAAAATTAATTGGCACCAAAAAATATAATGGGACATTCCTGAACAAATCAAAATCCACGTTACCTTTTCTGACAATTACTCTCTGAAAACTACTGTAAAAATAAATATTTCATAGCATTTTTGTGAAGAAAAAAATTCTGCAAAAATTTCCATCTAGGGTTGTGCAATTCTGGATCAAGTAAAGGAACTGATAATAACAATTTCTTTTTTGCACTGTGATATTACTACTCTTATTTAATCTTCAATTTAATTTATAGTCCCAGTCAAAATTTAGTGGAATTTACAATGTTTTTTGAGGGACTAAAGAACAATATTTTGTGTGAAGCTAGCATTTTTACTAACTTTCTGGAAACATTTAAATAATTTAAATTATGGCTTGGATTAGGTGCATGGCAGAATTACATCTAAAACCGTTTGTGTCTTGAATCTAACAAAAGTGGATGTGTAACATACTCTATCTGCTCCACATTCACAAGAATTTATGAATCAGCACAAATCAGAACGTAGTCACAAGCAGCAGCTGAAAGGACAATTAGGTTATGTTTCAATATAAAATCTATTCATATTTACTGTTGTAAACTTTAACTGCAACTATCTTTTCTTCTGTACAGCAGCCTTCAAAATTTCTGAACCTATCTAGGATGAGTTTTCCTTCATACTACTTCCTTTCATTACTTTTGATAAGTCTTTTTGAGATCAGTATAAATCTCCTTTTTTCAAATTGTCTTTATGCCAATTATAAATTTTTAGTTACAGATATTACATTTTGCAGACAGCAAGATTAAATTCATATACAGAATTTTATAAAAAAGTTGCATTCTTTCTTCATGTTCTTCAAATTTTATTTTTTTTGCTCCTGTTTTCAGTTGAGGACAGCAGAACAAAAGTTATTAATTTTCATTGGCTTATCTTGGATAATAGAAATTTCCTCACTATTCTCTTTGGTCCCTGGGCAATTATAGCAATAGAAAAAAAAACTAAAAAAAGATAGCTAGAACATATCTTTTATTTCAGAATATCCGGTGTCACCTATTTTAAAACAGACATAATGAGCTGATACAATTAGCATTCTTTCTTGTAATCCTCAGGAAAATGTAATTACATAACTACCTCACAAAGTTAATGGGGGACCTGTAAGATCTGTAACATTTTCTTACAGAAAGTAGTCAGGTCCTTTAGGTAAATATATTGGAGTCTGCAGACCAGAAATATAAGTACTAATGTCAACACTCGCTTGAATGAGCTGTGCATTTCTGAAGATTATAGATTATTTGTTACCAAAAAAAAAAAAAAAAAAAAAAAAAAAAAAAAAAAAAAAGGAAAAAAAAAGAAAGGTTCTGTAGGTTCTGTGGAGCACTGAGTAACAAGGTTATTTGGGCTGGCAGGCATGTAACCATGCTGCAGTTAAAATTAAAGGGCATTGAGATGGGCTTTATAGTCTTTGTTTCTGAAAAATTTTTCTTGAACTGATTCTCTGATAGTATCAATCTACCTAAGACCCCTTGTGATACTGAAAACAATCAGTCTTGCATCTAAACTCTCCTATATAGGCATAGTTTAGATGAATGATCATTCTTCATCTATTTTATGTGGATTTTGGTAGAAAACGGTACAGTCTCTGGCTAGAATGGGGTTAACTGTATTTCTGCTGCACTGCACTGCTGCTGTATTTTGAAAAGACACTGCTGAAAACCCAGCAGTGTTTTGAGTATTTCTGAGTAGCACTTGCACAGCATCAAAGCCTTCTCTGTTTCTTCCTTTCTGCCCTGCTCAGTGAGCAGAATGGGAGTGCTCCAGATTGACCAGAAATATATCCCACACCATGAGATGCCATACCCTGTAGCAAAAGCTTAAGAAGGGATGTCTGTGGTGATGATGTTTATCTTCCCAAGAAAATTTTACATATAGTGGGGTCCTGCTAAAGGGGGCTATACATCACCTGACAATGGGAAGTAGTGAATCAATTCCTCTTCATTTGCACATTTAGCTTTTGCTTCACTTTTAATCTGGGGCAGAGAGTAAATGAGACCCTGGATTATGACTACAGTTTGGTGCCCATCAGTGACAAAGATAAAGCATAACTTGCATTTTCAATGAGTGTACTATGTTTTTTTTGGGAATTTGAAGCAATTATTGAAGCATGACTACTATGCAGCTGTGTTTGAATGCTACCAGATGGACACTGTAGCCTGGTATTTTCTTATTTTGAAAGATATCAAAAGTTAGTTCACAGAAGAATAAGGACCTACATGAAGTGTCATCCAGTTTCCCTCACTTCAAATTAAACCCTCTGAACACAGAAAAAAAAACCCAAACCAAAAACAAAATAAAGAAACAAAACAAGATACCAGAGTACCTAGAGATTTGGATTCAGTTCTGTTTTCCAATACAGACAAGTGCAATGTATCATTAGGAAATTCTGAATGTGAGTTTAGATGGCAAGAGGAGACTAACACTAGTGGAGGGAAATTTTCTGTCAAAACTCATCTTCCAGAATAAACCATCCAAACTATACATGAAACTTAAGTTTTATTTTATATCTTGACTGATATCGTTTTAGGACTGGTAGAGTTTAAATAATGCTGAAATTGCTGTTAATTTTTTCCTGAAACCTGAGTCTGTGCAAAGCCAGGAGTGAAGGAAAATATCAACAATATTTTATTTTATTTTATTTGACAATACATACTACATATTCAATGGCCACTCCTTGAAACTCCAGTCTACAGATGTCAGCCAAGACACCTTTAAATCAAAGGCAAGAAAAGAACCAGTTCTCCAAGGCAAAGTTTCCTTTGTACTACAGGCTGGTTAAGGTTGAAATGTGAGCTCCCTTGTCTTCAGCTTCATTTGAAGTTTGAGCCCTAGATCAGTCCCTTCTGCCTTCTCAGCCCCTACTCACTTACTACTATGTGCCACCTCTGCCCTGGGAAGATTTGTTTCATGCTGCTTCCAAGTTTATATCTTTTGCAGATTATAGAAGTATCAGACTTCTAGGACAGTCTGACCATATATTGACATTATCCACTGAATCCTTAAGTTCTGCCTTAATACATATCAAAAATATTTATTTTATTGATATATTTTCCACATAGCATTTGGGGTGGTAAACTGATTACTTATTTAATTTCTGTAACATTTTTCTGTAACATATATTTCCCATGTTCTCAACTGCTTTAACATTGTGTTAATATCTTATGTTCTTATGACCCACACCCTTCCTTTATAAAAATAAATACATTGCAAAATCTCATATTCCACATTCTTACATGACCTTTTACAGAATAGGATGGAATTAATATGGATTAAGTGCACGGTATTTTACTTGGATTGCAGTGGTCAATTGTATAACCATATGATGGGGAATAATGGGTTAGGGAGTTGTTGTTTTGATATTGATCTTAAGCAAATAGATCACAAGCTGAACATGAGCTACCAATGTCATGCCCTGTGCAAAAGGCAAATATCATTCTAACGTATTTAAATACCAGTTTAACTCACAAGAAATGTGAATAATCCATCAAATCTTTTCAACGTTATTGGGGTTTCAGCTAGCATATGGTGGTCAGTTTGGGTTATTGTGGTTAAGAAAGATGTGTACACATGAGATGCTGGAGACAGCTGTGAGAATGATCAGGCATAAAAAAGAATTAACTAAGAGAAAAAAAAATAAAACATGGAGATCTTTTTTCAATAAGTTGAACTTAAAACATTTTTCCAGAGATGGCATAATAATAGTATTCACACAGTGCATAGGGCCAAAGATTTAAACCAAAGTAAACCAAAGATTCAGGTATAATTATTATTATTAACCTGTGCAAAGGTGAGTTTTCAGAAGCATTGAATCACCTGGAAAAGCTGAAATCTAAACATCATTAAGGTCAGGTCAGGTCAGTGTTGTCTCTTTAGACTGAGCCTGCCTTGGTATAAATAGACTGGATAACTTTGCAAGGTCATTCTCTTCTACCATGATTTTATTAAAAAAATAAGTTTAGAAGATTTAACTTGAATTGCGAATTGATGGGATATATATTATCCCATGCTAAGAACAGAGCACAAACTTTTACCATGAAAAAGGGAAAAACAGATCTTGTGTTTGAAAGGTTAAACATTTGGGACATTAGAATTCTCTGATTATGAGTGTAATGAGTGAAATGAGTGTATATGTGTTTCTACTATCATACCGATGACATCTATTAATGGTGCTTCCTTTGTTAAATATCCCTCATTCTCAGGCAATGGGTAGCCATTGTTATATACAAAAATGTATATTATCAATATAGTCTGCTACTGCAAGGTCCAGTATCAATCAGGATATGTAGATGTAATCAACAAAAAAAATGCCTCAGCTAATTAGTGTTTTATCTTTCCTAACATTATCAGTATATTTAGAAGGTGTTTCGTGGAATGTTGTGGGCTAAAAAAAAAGACGGGCTGTGTATAGTTCTAAGGCAGTTATAACTTTTAAAAAGTCAGGTTAAAGAACAAGTTTTCATCTGTTCCTTAACAGACCCTTGGTTACATAAAGGAATATTTTCCTGTCCATTTCCTGTCTTGATTACTTTCTGTTCAGTCTCTGATGCTGTTGAGAAAAGTTTAAAAAAATTATATGGAAGGAAGATGTATTTCTCTTGGAAACTTTGTAGATTGCTGAATCATTTCAAAATGTTATTTTCTGGCCTAAGAATCAACCTAACAAACAGAATTCTAAAAGCTGAAACAGACTGCCATAAAAATGAAATTGAAGGATTTATCAGTTCAAAATATGCAAGCTATTTCCACACATACACACACTTGCACACACATACACGAAGTTCTGTTCTATCAAAACTTGTGTATCTGCATATATGTATGTATATACATAAGGTTCACCTATTGTATCTCAGGATACATAACTTCTTAAAACTTTCATTAACAGGAAGCCATCAAGCTGTTAGGCACTTTCCTATCAGTATTTTTTCTTGCTGGATGTGCTCCACTGAAAGTATTACTTTCACGTGTTTTAATACAAGCATACAATTTCATGCAACTGTTAAAATTTGAATCATTATTGCTGTTATTATGAAGGCAATATCCTCTTGCATACAAATCTGTTCTCTTCCAAAGGCTTCACTTAAGTGAATCAAAATGAAACTCATTGAAATTAAATCTATACATATATATACATATATATTTATGTACACACACACACAAACACACACACACACACGTATATATAAACTTATTTGCATTATACTATCAATTATTTCCTCAGAGCCTGTTTGTGCCAGTGATACTATATTAAAGATAAACATATAATCACAATAGGGGCATTTAAATAATGTATTACACAATTTCATCACTGGAAAATAATTTCAGTGATACAATATAAGTGCAATGCAACAATGATAATGAATTATTTACTGTAAATAAGTTGAAATTATTCTCAAATTATAAAATTGCACACTTTTCTGATTGTGTGGCTTAAAAAGAGCTATTCATTTAAGAAAAAAAAAAGAAAAAAAAGTTATATGAAGATGCATTCTATATGCTTCAACCATCCCTTCTCAGTTCGCGGTCTGAGAAAATACTTGAACTCTTGGTCACAAGTACAGATGGTTCTGTTTAAACAAAATTACTTTAGGATTTTGAGGTGCTCTTGTCCCAGCTGCAGTGAAATATAAGTTATGAGGATTGAAAAAGTTAACTTCTAATACAGAGTTTCTACATAGTAAGTACATTGGGAGTAGTTGTGGTGCAAGGTTCCCCAAAGCATAAGGGCCTCATGGTTCAACTGACTTACATGGAGAGCTTCCAAATAGCAGTTGTTTCATAAATATTTTTCAAGAACAACTAGCACAAAAAAAGGGGGTGGAGGAAAGCTGGGGTTTGCTTTTGGTTGTTTTTTTTTAATAATTATTTCTAATCCAGACACTCTCCAAAAGAGTGTGCTAATTCCAAACATTTCACCTTCTTGTAGGCTTGAAATTAATGCCTTTCTGTTTGCCATCTGTGCCTGTTTTGGTGGCTTATCTTGTGAGGACTTCCCTTTATGACAGTGCTCTGAGACAAGTTGACTGCATTCTTTAAATCCTGACAGAAGGATACTATAGAAACTAATCTGAAACAGAAACCTGTGTAAAGGAGAAGGAAAGAGTATGTAAACATTCAGCCACTGGGAGCTGTGAAAGCAGGAGGATGGGTGCAATGTAGCAATGTCTAAATTACTAAGACAACAACTTTCTTCGTCTCCATAGGGAAATCCTACATGGTTTTGGTTTTTTTTTGGCTGTAGGAAAATTTCATAACAAAAGAGTATCACTTTTGTTAACAGGGACTTTTTCTGAGTGATTCAGTACTTCATCTGCAGTTCATCTTTTCCACATTTCTACACAGAGCTGTGTATGAACCAGAACAGATCTTAAAAATTACTTATCCTTAGACAAAGACTTCTGTAAGCCAAAACAACTGAAAACTGAGACGGAACTACACTTGAGAGGAAACTTGATTTTATATATGGGTATCAGGAAGCAGGCCTTATTTTGCCCTGATGTGTCTAGTGTCTTGATCTTTTTACTTTGGAATCTTATTCCTGCAGATATTGTGGAGGTAATCTACACAGCCAGCTTCCATGTCTATGTGCTTGTCTTCATTATGATGCTCTGAAGTGTGTAAATACTAAGAAAGAGTTTAGGCTGTTTTAGGGGAAAGCAAGTCCTAAGTCAGATTTTATATTCATTTCTGAAATTTCAGAACAGAGGTAATTGCTTCCAATGTGACTCTTACCAAGATAAACAATACGTACATTAAGGGGTTTAAGTTTGGGGTTTGTACTTGGCTTGTTTTGATTTTACTTGACAGTGATTATTGAAAGATTTTTCCTTCTTTTTTTTTTTTTTTTTTTCTGTGTGTCTTTGGCCTTTTAATAGAATATTACTTTGTCTAAACTAGCCTTTGCCAAGACATGCCTGTGTCAGCTCTCATTGTCCCTCATTGAATCAATTCTAATTTACATCTGCTCTATCATGTCCATAATTTGTCTTTCACAAAGTTGTGGCTCATAGCTTCATTAATCATGCCAAAATTTCTAACTTTCAAAGTTTCTGTGGATAGCTTGGGTGCTGATGGGGTGGATTTTAATGTTGAGATTCATCACTTGTGTTGTAGTGTTTTTGAATTCCAGAGAGGCATGTTTGCTTTTCATCATGCAGACACTTATTCACTGACTTATTTGGAGAATGTCATGCATATTTACAGAAAAGAATTTCTCATCTAAAGCTTGAATACATTATTTATAATTACTGTTATTATTGATTATGTCAATGTTATATTGTTGTTGTGGCTGCGAATGTGGTTGCTATTTTCCCCTGAAACTGGAATAATAATTTTGGAATCAGAATTGCTATTTTCTACACTTCCAGTGGGTGACTGTGGCCACATTGCTTAGAACTTAAGGGTCAGTTTTTTTCTGGGTTTAGACACAGTGTCTAAAGATCCTTCTGGGCTAAGAAATGAGACCAAGCCACTCAATACAGGACAGATATTTATCTACCATAATGAAAATGGTTAAAAAAATATCTGATTTGAATATGCAGAGCATAACAGTGCTGTTTCCTAATTGCTCTGTACTTGACTTGACATGCTTCCAGTGGTCTTTGAGCCAGTCTCAGGAAGTAATTAAATTTTTTAAATGAAATTTGATTATGTATATCACATCTAAATACAAGCAAACACAAAGATACTAATTCCTTCTTTTTAGCTGTGTATTTCAACAGGAAAATATCTTTGCACTATAACTTCAATAAAAGAGAACTGTGGAGTAACCTACCTTCTCCCATAAGTATTTAGGAACATTTAATTAAGGGAAATACCTCTTATTAAAAAAAAAACTTAATTTACATGTTCGAATAAGACTGCTCTTCAAGTTTCTTACTCATCTGAAGGTAGAGGGAAAAATTCTGTACAGTAGAATTTTGACTATTACATTTACATGTGCAGGTGACACAGACAACAGAACAGTGGAAGTTTATCAATTTGATTATAGAACATGATTTCTAGATTTTATTTATAAAGTCAAATTGAACACAATTATAAACATACCAGTGAGAAATACAGTTGAAACCAAAGGAAGATAAAATTTGCAAAGACATTCCTTATGTTTCTATTCTCTTTTAAGACATATTTAATGGTTAAACTCTTATTTAATTTTTTAATCTAAGTTTATATTTCAGGCACATCATCTGAAATAAACCCTATGTCCACTAAATGTGCTTTTCTGAAAATATGTTGTACTGCTCATATTAGAAATGAGGAAAGAATAATAAAACTGGGAAAGCTAATAGCAAGCTCTCACAATTATTTATATCTTGTCTGTAATGCAGACTAAAACCAGTATAGATTCCATAATAGATTATAATTGATATTATTCAATTTATGAAATAGGAGTTATGTCACAAACCCCAAATTTTGTTCTGTTTCCGTTGATCTCTCATATTGCATGAATTTATTCTTTATCACCTCTGAAATCTATTACCATGTTATTCATAGTAAGTATTCATAAATCAAATGTTCTATTTTCTCTCTCTAAAAAATATTAAATGTATATGAGGACTCATCCCAAATTTTAGGTTGAATTTCATAATTTTTCACATTTTGAAAATTAGGTTTTCAAGGTACATCTTATATTTACTACAGAGACACAGTTTACATAAACCACCTCAATAATTTATAACAATTTTCATTTTGTATTTCTCTGTAGTATAGCAGGAAATAGACTGCAGACCGGTCCTTAAGGATAATTTTAATTCAATGTAAAACACAATATGGCTGTGTATGATTATTAATTTCTTCAATGAGTTTTTGTTTACGGGAAGTGACCATTCTGAATTGCAGCAGTACATTGAAAGTTGTAAGATCTACTAGATTTTATCAGAAAATAAAGGGTTTAATCTTTCTTAAGTGATAAAGATTTGCTGATTTTAGCTTATCTTAATCTGTCTCACCTAAATTAGATAAGGTGACATGTTGGGTGGCAAAGTTTACCAGGGTGAGTTTCAATACAGCATTTGGAAAACAATCATAACTAAACAATTCATTTGACATACACTGCCAAAACTATCTCAGAGAATGTATTACGCATTCTGATGATGTAAACAATTTCTTTGTCACAATTATTTTTTAACAGCTTTGAATGATTTAATTTTTTTTTAAGAAAATGCATTTAATCTTCCTTGCCTGAATAGAGCATTATTTAAAACAGGAGTTTTGAATCAATGGTATAACGAGTAAGAAAGAGCCGTGGCTGTGTCAGTAAATTCACAGCTGCCATTGCACTCAGAGAACTACAAACAGTTATCAGTAGAGAAATCAGTCAAAAAAGACAAAGACAGGTTGACGTCTGAATAACAAGTTTTGATTTAGCTGAGCACTACATGGCTAAAAATGTTTAGCACTTTTCTCAAAAAGATGGAAGAGTGTGATAAATGCTAAAAGATTTGCAGAAATTTAAAATTCTTCAAGGAGATAATTTTAAGGGTCTAGTTAAAACTCCCAGCAAAAGTAAAGAGATTTCCAAGAAGTTTGAATGGATAGCCTTAGACACAATGAGATATAAACTGAAGATTTACTAGAGGTAAACTGAAACTTCTTTTATTTTACTTCAGTTTTAACTAGAAGAGATTATCTAGAATAGAATAGAATAGTTATATTCTGTCATAATACTACAGAAAGAAAAGGAGAGATAGGGCCATATTTTACTCACAGTTTCCACCATTGCAACATGGTAATATCTCTGCAGAAGTTATTTAAAGGTCATAGGTTATCTAATGATGGTTAAATGATAAAGGGTTATCTAATGATAAAGAATGATGTCTGTGGGTTAATGCATGGGACCTAGGTTCATCAGTTTGGTGAACATCCAGTATTGGAATATCATCAAAACAGCTTTTCTGAAAAGTAATTTCTTCATTGGAACTACTTGTTGAAAAACACTGAGTTCAATTGTTGCATCCATAATTTTATTGATTATTGAATATTTTCTATAGCTGTCCAGTGTTACTTTGGGAATGCTTTACACATACTGGACAAAATAATACATGCTGTGTTAATATTCTTTAAGTGTATTACAGCATGCCCAGAGTCAGTTTATAATTCATGCATGATTAAAGTCATTATCAAGCATATGCTTTATCAGTTTGGACAAAGGACTGAAAGAGATTAAGTTCTCTGCATATAAATAACAACCTAATTTCACAAACTCAGGTCATGAACCTAATCCAATTCAATTCCAGATTCAAATTTATATCAACATAAAAATAAATCATGAAGCTGGCAATTTCTTCAAATAGGAAACAATCAGAGACACAAATAAAAGTAAGTTGGAAAAACAACTTGAGACAACTTTTAATGGCCTTACACCACCCCCAAAATGTCTCCAGTGTACAATTTTTCAGAAAATCAAGGGGCAGAACTGGTAAGTAAAATGAGAGGATAAAAAATTCTAGTCAGTAGAAATCTGAAAGCATCATAATATATTGAGAATAACTTCAGAAGAGCACAGGCTGGCAAAATGTAGTAATGTTTTAACTAATATCTAAGACAATAAAAGCAATTTTTAACACCTTGTAGGCTTCTATTGATCATGGAACTCAGTATGATGATACTAAGCAGAAAATACATACAAAACTTGCTAACTATTGTAAATGTTGAGTAAAATATAAATTAATGTATGATAATGCCTGAAGTGCTTACATTCAAGGATGTTGTTATGGTAATATTTATCAAAGTTAATTAGCTTCATCAGAGAAGAAGCAATATCCAACAAGTTTCTAGAACTAGGTAATAAAACGTCAGCCTTAGTGGGATTTATCTTTGTAAAAATTCTGCACCATTCATATATTAATATTACCCAAATGATCAGTCAAGACAGAGCTCAAGTATAATTAGGTAGAAGTGCTGGATAAATCTGTTAGTATTAAATCATACTGAGAAACAAGAAATTACATGTATTTCACACACCACCAGCAGATATTTTCTGAACTGAACCCCCAAAACAAGATCAGCTATAAATATTAAAATACAAATGTATTGTCAAATATACAAATGTAATGTCAAATATGCCTTTTTCTTCATAAGACAAGGCTTTTCATATGAAAGTAGCAACCAGAAATTGGGGACAAGTAAATTTATTCAGTAGATTATTCAATAAATCAATACATAGCATTTAAAAGCATCTGAGAATCTTGTATATGAAATACCATAAAATTTTTATATTCAAATCCATGTGTATCTTATTTTCTGATGCAGATAGGGATAATATTGCAATGCTGCATAGAGATAAACACAGCGAGTAGGAAATAGATGATGTCTTGTTAGTTAGTGCTCTGTTTAAACAAACTCAGGAATTTGATCATAGAATCATAGAATGGTATGGGTTGGAAAGGACCTTAAGTATCATCTAGTTCCAACCCTTCTGCCATGGGCAGGGATGTGTTTCACTTTATCAGGAATTTCTTCCTAATCCCTAATCTAAACATGTTCTCTTTCAGTTTAAAGTCATTCCCCCTTGCCCTATCACTACATCCTCTTCTAACTATTGTCTCTCTGTCTTTCTTGCAGGTTTCCTTCAGGTACTAGACTAAAATTAGGTCACCCCTAAAAAGCCTTCTCCTTTCCAGGCTGAAGAAACCAAATTCTTTCAGCCTTTCCTGAGTGCTCTGTCCCTCTAGCCATTTTGATTGCCAACTCTGGACTCACTCCAACAGGTCAATATTCTTTCTGTGCTGGGACTCCCAGAGCTGGACTCAGTACTCAAGTTGGGGGTCTATCAGAGTGGAGTGGAGGAGCACAATCCCCTCCCTCATCCTGTTGCCCATGCTGCTTTGGATGCAGTCCAGGACTGTCTATCTGGGCTGTGAGTGCACATTTCTGGGTCACGTTCATCCTCCTCACCCACCAGCACCCCCAAGACATTCTCAGCAGGGCTGCTTTTGGTCTGGTCATCCTCCAGCACAGATTGATACCGAACTGACCCACGTGCAACACCTTGCACTTTGTCTTGCTAGACCTCATGGGATTCCCATGGGTCCACTTCTCAAGTTTGTCCAGGTCCCTCTGGATGGCATCCTGGCCTTCAGGTGTATCAAGTCCAACACTCAGCCATGTACAAGGCCTCTTACCTATTGTGAAGAGGAATCTGTAGGGGTGAGGTGGGCAAAGAAGGATTTCACTTTCTACTGTGAGCATGAACTACCTTCCATTTACTCCTTTCTTTACAGCTACTGCCTTCTTCTTGCTGAGGTAAGATAAAGGGACCCCTTGATTTTGAATTGTTTCTGCTGTCTGCTGCTGTTCAGGGGGGCCTGAGCTTGGTTCCAATAGCCTATCTCCCTTCCTGGGCTTACCTGATCTTTCTCCCAAGAGGGTGATGACACAAATTAAACTCTAGAGCCTGTAGAATATCTACACCATGTGGATGCTAACTCTGACACAGGGAGCACAGTGCCTGTGGAAATTGCAGACTGCATAGCTTTCTCAGTCTTGCCTGGGAAAGTGGCCTGGGAATTCTTAGGGAGGAATTAAAACAATCGTCAGAGATAGAAAGCAGCCTTGCAGGTGCTGTTTGTCTGTTCCTTGTTTTCTTGCAAGAGAAAGTCGAGGGGTGGTGAACCCCACTGACCAATGATGGTGATGTGTTAGTTTACTAACCAATGAGTTTTCTTTTCTGTACTTTTCATGTATTGGTCCATAAAAAAGAGCTGAGGTAATAAACCAGGGAGAAACTTCTCCAGTTCTGACTCCACGAGAGAGTCTGTGTTGTTCTTTCGCCGTTCCTAATAGAGCGACAACACCATGCCTGTCTCAACTGCCACACCGCTCCCTGGGCTGCTCCTGCTCCCTGGATGCAGCTCGCTTATGGACATAGTGGGTGCAACCCCTGGCGACTGGCCACACTGAGGCAGAGCTGTCACAGTCATGGCTCCACCACTAAAGATCTGTTAAATGAGAGAAGTATTTGCTTCTTTTAATTATGGTTATAGAACAGTGTCAACATCCTTCTGAAACTCTGAAAGTTGACAGATCATAATAGTTATGTAGGAGATCTCAGTGGCAAGAAGTGATCTAAGACCAAAAGATATAGTTTGAAATATTGACTCATGTGTACATTTCATTCAGGGATCTGAATTAATTTTTGTAGGCTACACATCTGAACTGCACATTGGCGATATGTCAAGAACACAGAAGTGACTAATTTCAAGAGTACTGCAATCCTAAAGCTAGAGGTCACAGAAAATCTCAAAAATGGCAGGAGTTTGAAAAAACATTAACAGTTGTATATTTAACAAGTGAGCAGGGCTAGGGACCCAACAATATATGTACTTTTTTGCTCATGGATATGCATTTTTACGTATATTAATAGCTTCTTCACTTCTTTAGAAACTACTTTCTGATGTAGCTTCAATTAACACTTTAGTAGTCCATAACCTCATTAGAAACCTTATTACCTTTTAATGGGGATGGACAAAGTTCAGCTTTTAACTATGGAATAATTTTTATACTGTCATGCTAATATAATAGCATTAACTACCATATTCCTGATACAGATATTAAGGAAGGCCTAACTTTTAACACAAATGAACTGTGAGCCCAGATGGAAAGGCAGAATTGTTGTCCATGACTTGAGATATAATAAGGAGTATAAAAATGCACTGTGATATTGCACATTTACATAGGGTGTAGTAAAATACACTAGCATGTCTCCAAGCAATAAGTGAAGAACACAGAGAAATTAATATTCTAATTTTGTTGCATAAAAAAGATGTGAGGAAATTAAAAAGTCACCCAGAGGGAACTAAGAGACTGAAATTATCAAAGAAGTAGTGGAAAGTAGTTGATGAAACAAATGAGAGAAAAAACAAAGGTGAAAATTAGGATAGAGAAAATTCAGATGGATTTTGGTTTTACTTGCCACTAGACCTTTGGCCATCAACTGAAAGGAAAATATCTGTTTTGGCTATGTCTGTAATATATTCACATCATAGCATATTACATCTTCACCTAAGCTGGTTTCATTTAAAGGTTTAACCAAAAAGAAAGACAGTGTGAAGAACAAGCTTCAGTGCATACAGTGCCAAAAGAGAACGTGACTATGACAATAATATAGGAAGAGAAAAGCAGTATGGTCACTTCCATTTTAAAAGATAGGACAGTAGAGTACTTCTTTTTTGTTGTTTTCTTATTTTCTTTCTTTTCCTGGAAGCTATACACTTTTTATTACTTTTATTATTATATAATTATATATATTATATATTTTATATTTATATTATATAACAACAACCATGGTGATGATTATGATAATGATAATAATGATAATAATAATAAATCATCAAAACAAAGAAAGACCAACCTCCCTCTTATCAAGTAGAAGAGTATTGACAGTAATCCAAAGCAAATATTTTAATTTTGCAGATAAATGTTTTCTTAGAAACAGTAAGTTACAATAGACTGCAACAGTGAAATGTGAATCCACAAAATATGTCAAAAGGAGAAAAAGGTTTGGGTCTTCTATTAGATTATTTTATTAGACTGTTCTGCAACTGAGTGAAGATCAGCAGGAAGTATTTTATAAATTCCTGATGAAGAACGGAGTTGTCTAATGTAAGATAAGAGAGAAAAAGTGTATGTACAGTAGGGCCTCAGCATTCCCCTGATGAGCTTTCTTCACCTTCATTTATATTTTCCCTGTACTACAAATGCTTAATTTCAATTACTGAAACCAAAATTCAAGTACAGACTTGTCACTACTGATGTTATCTGAACCAGAATTTATAGCATCATACAGGCAATTGTCTAATTACATATGTCAAAGTAACATAGCAATCCATTAAAATATTCAGCCAACTTTGAGAGTTCAGTTAATCCTTCTTGCTACAAAAATCTCATTAAAAAGATGGCTTCATCTGATCCTTGAAATACAGAAGAAAATAAATAAAATGTCCCCCTGAAAGTTAAAATAGATATGTTGTTTTTCCAACTTAAACTTTTATGTAGAGTCTTTCTACATACAACATGAAACATTTCAGATCTACGACTTCTATTACTGATAACAGGAATAATAGCATTATTTTACATACACATTTTCATCCATGTTTGCAGACTTGGATGAGGAAAATTAAGGTCTTTCACCCTATTTTACTTCTAAATCACAGAATGAACTTATAGAAACACTAATTGTCCAGATCACATTATAACGGAGGTATTGTCTTGAAGTGAGTTTTATATTCTCTACTGGTTGAAAAGTTACCTTGTCACTGCTTGCGTAGGTTCTCTGTCACTGGAGAACTACTTTGTTATCTTTAACCTTCTTTGTTAGCTATTTTAAATCACATAGAATGATGCCATATAGGTAAAAGTACATCTCTGAAGACAAACTAAGAGTGTGATTCATGATGGAAGAAATGGCTACTATAATTTCTGCTGGTGATTTAGAATTAAGTGAGGAATAAAACACACTCAACATAACGCTCAATGCCATATCTTACTAATACTGCACTCTTCAACAAAATAGTTTGCCAGAGTTGATAAAATCTGACTAAGGCTAACATGGTAAAGAAGAAAACAAACTAGCTTCTCATTGCAGAGCAGAGCTGAGTTTTACCCACATCAAACAAGGAAACAATTTCAGGGTGAAAACTGTCCAGTGCTATTGTCCAGTGTCAGTTCTACACTGAGGTACTAGGTCTTAAATCCCAGACCAATATGGGAAGGAAGATATTTTAACTTAGCACTCCTAGATCTACAGTTCTGTCCTTATCACTAGCACATAAAGCATTAGCATATTGTAATGGAAAATCACTCCCACAGTCAAAGATTAAAATACTGCAGACAAAAAAATAATATACCATAAATACCAGATGGCAATGACCAAAATGCCTGTAAAACTAATTTTTTTTTTTTTAATGTATCTGACCATTTGCAATGCTCCCACCCTACCTCACAACTGAACAATATGAAGACTTGGCACTCTTGCATGAATTTACCGTATATAATAAAATTGTGCAGTATATTCAATATACAATTATGATGAGCTGTGCCTTTTCATACATACAATACATGAGTTGCATTAACAAATCACATCCAACTGAACCATAAACTCTATTACTTCTTTCACACACTCTCAGTAACTCAGAATCCTAGTTTATTGCAATGACTCTTTAGATGGCCAAGCTGATAAAAAGAATATTGTGCCTCTCACAGCTTTTACTGGGGCTTTTTTATTGCCTCCAAAGGCTAAGTGAAAAAATGTCTAAGTTCAATAAAAGTCTAACGTTTTACCAATCTTAATCACACAGCAATTTCAAAATGTAAGAATTTATAAAATCAGTAATATCCCAGTTTTCCAAATTTCAATAAATAAAGAAACTGTTATTTCCAAGCAATATAGAAAGTAGAAATGGTGTGGTCAATAGTGAAATACTAATAGAGAGTAGGACCTATTTTTACATTTCAAGTAATCTCTTGCATAAAAATATATGTTCCTAATAGTTCTCACTAATATTTTCAAATTGCTATGTCTGTCCTGAAATATTTAGCCTGGCAAAAATACATGAAATATATTACTGATATTCATATCATATAATAATGATATTATGATATTATGATATTCATATTATATTATTAATATATTATATATGTGCAGATATTATGATTTGCTGATTTTTTTTTTCATAAAGACTATCCTGATTTTTTAAATTAAACTATACCTTGGAATTTTATTACTATTTTATAAGAAATTGAACACAGTTATTAATTTTGTAGGGAAAACTCAGTTATAGAAAATTCTGCCAGCTCAGGCTTTAATCACATCTTTTCTAGCAATAAGAAAATATTTTGTGTGTTTTCCCTTCAGCTCTCTAAAATTTCCAGAATTGAAAATAAATTGGTTTTGACTGAAATTGCTTTGCAATTTAATCCTGACTTTTCCCTTGCAAGATAATAAAAATAAAGCAAATATTCATTTCTAGGTATATTAATTTATTTCTGTAGAAGTTTCAGAAAGAAAGCATAATTTGCCATATAGGAAAACCACCTCAAATCAGGTATAACTAAAGCAGATTGCTCAGGGTTGTTCCAAGTTCTGACCATCTCCAAGGATTAGATTTCTCCAACATTTCCAGGAAACTCTAACCAATTTCAAGCTAATAATGTGGGTTTTTTTTTCCTTATGTCTAATCAAAATTTCCTGTGTTGCAACTTTTGCCTGTTGCTTTTTGTCTTGTCACTATGTGCTTTCAAAACAGTCTGTCTCCACCTTCTCTATACCATTATATACTATATATAATAAGGTCTCAGCTTACTTTTTTTTAAGGCTCAATAAACTGAATTTCTTCAGTGTCTCCTCGCATGGGACATTCACCAAAGCACTAGTCATCTTGATCATACCCAGCTGGATTAATTCAAGTTCATCCAGGACTTTCTGGCAATGAGGAGGCCAAACTAGGTACAGCTCTTCAAGTACATTCTCACAAATACTCAGCTGAGAGAATCACTCTCCACAACTGTCTAGCTACTTCTCTCCTGAGAGTATGTGGTGAGCTTTCTTCTTTGCCTGTGGCTGACTCTCCTTCAATTTGGTGATATCCCTCTCTGTAATACTCCTTGCTATCTGGACAGCACCTAATCTGTCCAATTGCACCGAGTTACTTAATTCCTGATCAAAGATTGCATTTTCTTTTATTGACAGTCATGAGCTTTCTTTTGCTATACCTTCTGATAGGTTGAATTCCTCTAGACAGCACTGTGTTAATTGCTCCCCCTAGTTTGGTATTGGCTACTAAATTGCTGAATACTACAATCCGTTACTTCAACAAAGATATGGAGCTGTATCGGTCTCAGTAGCAATCCCTGAGTAATGCCACCAGAAACCAGCCAGAGCTGGAATCATTAATCACACACACCCCTTTACAACTTATGGCCCAGCCAATTTTCCATCCACTTCACTGGCCACTTACCCAGTCCTATGAAGCCACCTGACCACAAGCCTTGCTGTCAAAGAGCACATCCACTGCTCTCCATTTACCCACAGAGTCATCTGTCTCATCACAACACACAGCTGGGCTGGTCAGGCATATTTTGCCTTTGGCAAACCTGTCCTGTCTGTTCTCAGCTTGTATTAGTCTTCATGTCCTTTATGCTCCCAGTTATGGCTCCCAGGTGGCTGATTTAAATTACTATCCCAGATCCTCCCACTTGATCTTGCTGAAGATGTGCGCACCATTTGATTCTTTTTCATCACACATAAGTATTTTATAGTTTACTTACATAATATAAAATATATTTAAACAGGTTTAGGAATATGTACTATTAAATAAATGATAATTTAGAGGATTGTTTTCTTTAAATGTAGGGACTCTGAATTAAATATTTTGGGTTTTTTCTTCTCATCTTTAACTTCACATCATTAATCACAGTTTATCTTACGGTCTTTGAAAACAAGGATCAATGTGATTGTTCAGAGAAATAGACAACAAAATTTTAACACTAGAGCAAATTGCAACATCATGACCAAGTCAGCAAATGCTGGTGAATAAAAGCTATTAATCACTCCATTTGTTCCTGAAATTTTTAAATTATACTTTTCTTGGAATAATGTTAGTCAGTCATTGAAATGCTGTTTGATTGAGGAAAGTTTCAGCTTCTTCTGCTTGTGTTGGTTTATATTATATATTAATGAAGAAAAGGAATACACTGAATTACATTGAATAAGAATTGAACAAGACCAGAATTTGATTTGGATTTAAGATGTTTATGTTAATTTCATTGTTTCTCTCAAAAAAACCCCACAAAAAAACCCACCCAAAACCAACCAACCAAACAAAAACTTGAATGCCTCTTTTATTTACAACAAAGACTTCAATTTCATATAACAGGGTTAAATTTTTCCAACTGTTTTATTTTCATTACTATTACTATCTACCAAACTGTCATGGGGTGGCTTTACCTTTAAGGTGGTTTCGGGAGCTAAGGAAGTTGAAGCTGCTGGTGGCTGATGGGAGTCTTTCCTCCTGACCAATTATCAGTCATTTCTAAGAACTGACAGCAGTTTTGACCATTAAAAAGTGAAGTCAACTTGTGAACACCCCCTTAAGATGTACAGTCAAAGCTCTCTTGTCCTCTTTGGTTTCCGGCTTCTGAAAAGGTAACAAGGCTCTGTCTTGGCCTCCTCCCCTCACTCCAGGCCGGACAAGGCCGCAGAGAGCGGGGCGGGCGGGAGAAGCAGAGCCGGCCAGCCGGGTTTAGTTTGTAGTTTCTGCTGCTGGACTGAAACCTGACACCATGAACACTTGCAGCTTTTCTAAGGCTTTAATTCTTTTACTACCTGGATAAAACGTACAGATTACTCCTTTTTCCCAGAAAGACAGAGAGACAATCAACATGAAGAAGACATCAAAAACCACCAAAAACAGTGAGGAAAAGAATTGTTTTAAATGGAGAAGAGAGAATAAGGAGATGCTTTATAAGCTAAAATACCTTTCTGTTAAAGCTATAGAAATGAACAATAGTAGTTTAAAAAAACTCCTTTAATTCATAACAGAGTATTTTTAGAAGAATAGAGTGTTCAAAGTGTAGATTTTGAGCAAAAGAGAGAGTAATTGTGATACAGTAGAGTGCTGGAACAGAGTGAAGCGAAAATTTGAAACCTTGAAGGCAATGAGAAAACTGTTTCCAGGGAAGCTCACAGAGACAGATGAAAAAGACTTTTGCCTTTGAATAACTCATCCTTAAAAATAACATCCCTAGACTCATGGTCCATACACACCTCAGAGTGATGTGAAATAAGAAGAGTGAACTCTGATGGCAGAATTTCTGGGCAGCTGGCATCAGAAAAATAGAAAACTATAACAGAAATAGTTTTCTCGTGAGAAACTCCATAGATTAGCAAAAAGAGACTTCTGTTCCTCTACAAAGACTAATAAAAAGACTGTAATAAAAAGTAAGACTGTTTTAACCACTAAAGTTCTAAAGTTTTTTGTCTCTATGTTGTCATGTGTACAAAAGAGTAGTCAAGTAGTGAGAGATAAAAGAGTATTCTGGAAGTTTATTCTGGTGTTTTTATTCTTGTAGTTTTGTTAATAAACTTTCTTTATTCCTTTTAAGTTTTAAGCCTGTTTTGCTCTTGTTCTAATCCATATCTCACAGCAAGAAATAAGTAATTTTTTAGTTACTGTTTTAAAACCACGACACAGTATTCACAAAGTCTTATATACTTTTCTTTAACAATATTTTAACAGTTTTTTACTGACGTAGTACATGCTATTCCTTTGAAATAAAATATTTCAGTTACTCAAAGTTAGACATTTTCTTTATGATACAATTCCAGAAAAGTCCTTTACAGAGACAACACAATCTCGTCTTACATCTTACCCTTAAAACTCTGTTCCTTTGACATTTATATTTTCCTTTTCCCTGTTGTAATACTAAAACTTCCAAAGTTCATAATAATTAGTTTACTAGTACTTATTCCTGGAGTCCTGTAAATCAGAGCCAAGATCTTATTTATTTAAAATAATGAGAGTTTTGTCCTTGGATTGTTTCAAGGAATTCTTTTGAAGAATTTGAAGAATTTGAAGAATTCTTTTGAAAAGTTTATTTTGACTGAAATTTTGGTAAAGTTTCTGTAGCAGTATTTGGAGTCTAACAGCATGAAACTTTTAGTAGCCAAACACAAGAATACAAAACTGTCTCTGAGAAGAATTTAGCTTGCATTGGACTGTGTCTATGAAAATGCTCTGGGGACACTTTAGCCATTTTTCTTCTCTAAAATTAAAATAAAGCATATTGAGATGATTAGTTGCTTTAGCTTGATTCATAAACATGTTCTATTTTCTTCTGTAGAAATAAAATAGAGTGAAATACAAATTTAAGAAAATCTAGCCTAGGAATTTGCATCACACTATTGTAGAATTTACATTTTATTTTCTGAAAATAACATCAAACATACTCGTGATGTATTTTCAGAAGTGTTTTAGGTAGTCAATCAGCTTCAGTGTCATTTAAGAGCAGCCTGATGACAGTGGAAAGGGCCTTTATTCTTTTCTAAAATGTCTAAAATAGAATTATGACTTTTTGTACTCATTTTGATAGTTTGCTCCATGTTGAAAAAAAAAAAAGAGCATATTGTTTCATAAATAGGGACATTCATGCTTAAGTGAAGGAAAAGGAATAGAATTTGAAGTACATAGAAATTTAAAGCCAGAACTGAATTCACTTGACTGTGGTTCAGCTCTCAGGAGGGTAGTAAGATTTGAACCTTGCATATATGGTAGAAAACATTAATTACTTTGAATTCAATAATCTTTGTGGATCCCTTCCAATTCAGGACATTCTATGAAAATTTTTGTATGATTCTTTTGCAAGCAGCAATCATGCATTCAAGTTGAACAGTTGTGGTTGTTTGATTGCTGGTACTTTAAAAAACTAAGCTGTCTATATTTATCTTGGCTGTTGTTCATTCAGTTTTGCACTCTGAAACATGATCTTATTACAATAATAAATATTTTAATACTGAAGCACACCTACACTGGGTAGCATTATATGTATTGGTCATTGTATTGTAGATTTGCTTTTCATGTATGAACAAAGTACTGTGCTCTTATAAACAGGACAAATATTACTTCTAATTGTCAAGTTTATCAATATAGCAACAAGGCTATTGCATTCCTAAAGTGCCAGTTATAATTGATATGTTTATCTCTTGATGGGTTTACCAGTTAGTGCTTTGACATATTTTATATTATAATATCCTATTATATATGTATCGTTATTTACTATTTGTTTACTTTAAGAGATTATAGTGACTGTTCCTAATGTGCTTTACATGCTTTAAAGTGTTGCATAATATACAGCAAGAATTTTGTAGTCTAAAAATTCAGTGATCTGTGGGGGTTTCTCTAAATAAGGAATAACCATTCAATGAATATTAATGTTGTTTTCTGTTAGTTTTTTGGGGGGAGGATGGCAGTTCAGAAGCATAAGAGTATTTCTTGTAGTAAAAATCATTATGTATACTTTGTGATAGTAAATGACATTCAGAATTACATATTTTATTATATATTACATACATTTTATTATATAAAATATTACATATTTTCCTTAAATATCAATATTTTGCTTATAGCCATTGCTGATTCAGCTGTCAGCAATTTTAATATATTTGAATTAAAAGTGGGAGCCGGTGGCTTGATTGTTTACAGTTGGAAATCATGCTTATCAATGACATGACATATTGCATAGTCATCTTTGCTGTGCATGTATCACCAAACACCAAACACCAAGATTTAATTTTCTGAATTTTCCTTCATGTTAGTGTTACAATATCATAATATTTCCCCTAATCTGTCTTCATAGAGTAGTATCTATAGAAGTTTCATTAAAAAGATGATTAATTCATCTTTCACATTGATAGTTTATATGTTTTTCTTCTATTACAGAGCTGCAAAGTCAGCTACTCATAGGAATGTTCTATATTAGAAAGCAGACAGATTTTTTTAAAAAAAGTTGTTTTCTAGGGCAACATCAGTGGGGTTTGCAAAACTGCTAGTCTCTGACATACTTAGAACAATGCAAATGTAAAATATAAATTTGGATCAGTAGTCTGAATATATTGTAATTGTGGGAGGAGGACAATTCAATTCATGTAGAGGGGACTTCATTATTCAAGTCAAATTTGCTGGTAAAAGGGGTGAACCTTTACGTTGTTCCTCTTTTATATGGCCACTTTCTACCTTGAATTGTTTCCCTGTTGCTTACATAGCTCACAGGTGTAACTACTTCAGGTTAGTTAAAGGGGAATCAGAAATACATTCATTTCCAGGTAGACTTTCCATTTCTTTATCTAGCTATATGTCCAAAGAGAAGATAGATAGACACATGAATCTGTGCAAACAGCTGGTTCAAACAGTGCAGTTTTCACAATTGAAAATTATCTAAAAGATTAAGTGTACAATGCTAAAATTTCACAGACAACAGATCAATTTAGTTGGGTGAGACGTATTTTCTCAAAAAGACATTTGGCTTAACACTAATCACAGCATTTCTTTGTCTATCTTAAGCAGCTAAACTCTTTTAAACTTTACATGATTGTGCTTAGGACTGATGCTCAGATGGCAAGTGTCCACTTCCACATAAAATAATCCCCATCCACTTTATGTATTTTATGGCTTTCATTTTCTTCTTCAGTGCTGAAAAGATTTATTGAAAGATAGCATATTCTTGACAAAGTTCACTTTGTCTAGAACTTTCAAAGGTATGGTAAAGATGATCCTGCAGATTTTAAAGGGTATGCTTTTAGAAATGTTAAATATTCTGCAGGGCTACTAAGAAATGAAGTATCCTCTTTCATCCTATTATTTGAATATATCATTGGATTATTTTTAAAACCTAAAAAGTTTATATTGAACAATTCCAGCTTGTTGGATCATCTAGCTGAACTGTTAATCTAGCACCATCATAATCACTGCTAAACCATATGCCCACCCAAGCTGCATATACAGACACCTCTTGAACACTTCCGGAGAAGGTGAGTCTACCACCTCCCTGGGCATCTTATTCAATTGTCTGACTACTTTTTCAGTTAATTTTTGTTTTGTTTTGTTTTGTTTTTTCTACTATATAATCTAAACTTTCTATGGCACATCTTAAGGCCATTTCCTCTCGTCCTTTCACATGAGACATGTTGGAAGAGACTGACCCTCACTCCATCACAAGCCCATGCAGGTGATTGTAGAGATCAGTGAGGTCCCTGTAAGCCTTCTCCAGACTAAACAACCCCAGTTCCCTCAGCTGCTCATCATAGGACATGCTTTCTAGAACCTTCCTCAACTTCATTGTTCTTCTTCATTGTTTTATTTTATTTTAATTATTAAACTGCTCATCTCAACCCTCTGAGTTTTCTCATTTTTACCTTTCTGTTTCTTCCCATTCCACTGGGGGTGAGTGAGCAGGTGGCTATATAGGGTTATTAGCCAGCTAGGGTTAAGTTATGACACAAGGGAAAGAGAAAAACATAAGAACTACTGCAAAATGACCTTTACAAGACTTTGCCTTGAAGTAATCAAAATTCTCTTCCATGTTTGCATTTCCTTCATGATCTGTGCTCAGAAAGGATACCACAGAAGTTCCTGACACAGGAATAGATGTACAAAAGAGCCATTAAAATGGATTTAAAAGTATTGTTTTATTGAAGATGGGTAACACAGTATCACACTAAACAACAGAAGGTCAATTTAAATTCTGCAATCATCTCACATACATGAAACTCCCTCCTTTTACTGCTATGTGTCTCGTACCCATCTGGACCCAAGCAACAAGCAAATTCCATCTGGTTGAGATTTAGCAATGACATTGTCAAACATGAAATACTGGACATTTGCAGATATCCACAGAAAATATCTGCTACTCATCTAGAATGCCTTAACCTTTGATGTCCACTTCTATGTTATGTAGCTATTTGCAGTACCAAACCCTCAAACAAAAGGCCAGTTAACATTTTCAGCCTCTGGGCAGGTGCCTCAACTTTTATAAGAGGGAGTTAAAATTGCAGGATATGATCTGGGCCCTAGGCCCTTCAACTTTTACCTACATTGACCAGAGTAGGGTTTATTTTGTTTTGTTTTAAGAGACTGACTGTGACAGGAGTAGTGTTAGAAATGACCTTATAACTGCAGTTACCTATTCCTTTCATGCTGCATAATTTTTGAATCTTTTAGGTCCTGTTCAGGCAAAAATTCTTGGCGTAAGTTGCCATAACTTACTGGTACTTAAAGAGGATTTACATTTAATTTAGAATATAGCCCACATATGTGCAAAAGATTCAGCTGGGATGGAGTTAAATCTTCTGAGCAGTAGTTTGCATGCTTCTGTGTTTTAGATTTTTAACCCAAAGAATGCTGGCAAGACATGTTCTTGTTGAACCGCATTTGCACAGCATCAGGGGCATCTATCTGTCACTCTGCCCCCTCAGTGGTTAGACTGGAGGTGTGAAAAAGGTTGGGGGAACAGAAATGTGCAGATGACCCAAATTACAAAAAGAGATATTCCATGCCAAACAATATCATGGTTAGCAGTAAAATGCTGGACAGCTTGTTTAGGGAGTTTAGCTATCTCTCACATGGGAACTGCTGGGTATCAGCCTATCTGTGGAGGGGGTGATTGATTGTGTTTGCATCGCTTGTCTTGTTTTGTCTTCTCTCTTTTTCTTCTTCTACTTTTGCTTTTTAAACTATTTTTATCACCGGTGAGTTTTCTGGCTCTTGCTCTTCCTTTTCTCCTCCCCTGTCACACTAGAGGCCAGGGTGGGGGAGAATAAGCAAACAGCTGTGTTACAGAGCTGTCTACAAAAATGTGAAATAGAATATAATCAGAAAAGTACCAGTAGGTGCCATAGGACCTTTATCAATGTTGAATCCTCTGGATCTTTTTTTTTTTTCTTTTTTTGGATAATCTAGCAGAACATATATTAATTTCAAGAATTTGAGATAGGCTCAGGTTATTACGTAAGCTATCAGCACTGTTGCAGATGAAGAATTTGCAGGTGATGACGTTAGAAGTTTAGTAATGAAAGTAAGAAATTTTGATTTGAAAATATGAAACATTAGCCTTAACTTGTGTACTGAATAAACATACATTTGCATTTATGTTGAAACATTTGAAAATAAAATACTTTTTTAATATCTACATCAGTGTTCAGTTAAGCTAAAATTACTCTCCATTCAAATAGA
Organism: Poecile atricapillus; assembly: GCF_030490865.1. NCBI lineage: Eukaryota > Metazoa > Chordata > Aves > Passeriformes > Paridae > Poecile > Poecile atricapillus. The sequence continues at coordinate 21,878,250 of NC_081251.1, read as the reverse complement.
GAATGAATATATACATTAATCTAGATTAAAATATTTCAACTGCTTGAATATTCTTTTCAGCAGTTATGAATACTTCATCCAATGAAGTTCACTTCAGATGCACAAAAAGTTTTAAAATAATCAAAAGAAATGTTCTATAAAACCATTTTTTTTTGCAAAATACTCTTGATAAACATTCCAGCCATGTAGTGTAAGATATCCTAATTGTAGTGCTACTGTACATGACAGAGATTAACTACAACATATTTATAACAGAAAATCTATGAAAAGGATAGTTTATTCAAATTAGGACATCTTGTTTCACTAAGCATGCTCAAATAACAAAAAATTAATTATGTTATTTGACAAATAATAATATGTATTTTATTTGCTAATATTTGCTACAAGGCATTTTGTGCAATTGTCATATTTTATTGCATAACTCTTTATACTCTGTAGTAGTCAAAAAACTTGTTATTTACTGTGAATGTATTAAGATCTCATGTCAGTGTACTAATTGAGAGAATAGAGTGGAGCATCTTACCTGCTTAGAAGGTCTCTCCACTGGTATATTCTTGGCCTTGTGCTGCTTTCTAGAAATATATTGGCACATGTTAAGAGGCCATATTGAATTTGTAAATTAAATCAATTGAATGGTGTGTATTTTTTCCATGAAGATCTCTTAGTCATGTAAATTGAAATAAAAATAAACTTCAGTTACATCTATACAAACCTGTAATTGTCAATGTCTATAGAAAATTTACAGCATCTAGTTATATGTGTATCTTTCCTCTATTGTTCAACATGGAAAGCCAGACAATGAGACCAACATCACCAGATCAATATCATGAAGCTATGTGTTTTAAACTAGTCAATAAAACTTTTCCAGATAAAGGAGTCCATGCCTTTCATAGATGGATGCAACTGGCCATCTGGCAAATAGAATAAACGTTCTGTGAAGTTCATTTTTATCAGTGTGTAGGGAAAATATATTTAGAAGCTTATAACATTGTGCTATAAAGAGAAATTAAGGGTAATGAATTACTGTGCTGTACTTCAAAAATGTAAGAAGCAGTAGTGTTCTGGTCAGGCAGGAAAGTCTTCACCAAGTCAGTCAAGCTTATAACGACAGCTTTAAACTAGACTTACTAGGAGAAGTGAATAGAGTTTGGAGTAAAGAAAGAACCAGGAAATGAATGGAGTGCTAGGAACCATAGTAGAAACACCTGTGAAATGCCTCAAAGGAATTAGGTCACTTTCCTCTAAAATGACACAGTCAATAGCCAGTGGAGTAGAATAACTAAAAAAAAAATCAGGAGAAGATGGAAGCCACTTGCATCTAGAAAGCTAGGATCTAATCACTAGTACTGACACCTGGTGGGATGAATCACATGGCTTGGAGCACTGCAAGTAATCATTATAAACAAGGAATTCATAGGAACAGGTAAAGAAGGAGAGATTTGAGTATGGATTACTTTCTGTAATATAAAAATTGATTGATTACACAGAGCTATCTTTGAAAAACAATGTTTGAACAGGTTGAGAGCTTGTGAATGAAAATTAGAGGCCAAACCAACAAAGCCTTGTGGTTTTTGTTTACTACCAGCTGCCTGATGAAGAGGAAGATGTTGACAAATTCTGCTTAATTCAACTACAGGAAGCACCATGTTCATAGAACCTGCTGGGGCATTCACATCTGCTGGAAAAGAAGCACAGCAATTTGTAAGTAGTCCTGAAGATTCTTTTAAGTGCATCAAAGATAACTTTTTAATCCATGTGGTAGCCTGAGGAATGTTACTTAACCTGTTGCTGGCCCATACAGATGAACTAATAAGAGATGTCAAGACCACCAGCAGCCTGGGCTGCAATGACCATGCCCTGGTGATCATGTTCTTAAAGGATGTGTGAAGAGGAACAGTAGAGTCAAGAGACTGAATTTTAGGACTTTCAGTTCTCTGAGGAATTTTTAGATTAATCCCATGGGAAACTGCCTTCAGGGACAAAGAGGATGAACAAAACTGACTGTTCTTTAAGGAAATCTTAGAGAGCAGGACCTCTTGATTATCATGTGTAAGAGATCACACAAGGAGGGCAGAGGACTAATGCAGCTGGCTGATGTAGTTGCTAAATTTCTCTCCATTGTACTTGAAAAGTCACAGCAGTCAGACAAAGATCCCAATGACTGCAGGGAGGGAATATTACATCCATATTTGAAAACGGTAAAAAGGAGAACCTTGGCCTTTCTGCGTACAGAAGGGGGCTTGAAAGAAAAAAGCAGAGAAAGTCTTTTAAACAAGGCCAGCAGTGATAGAACAAGGTGGAATGTCTTCAAACTGAAAGAGGGCATATTTAGATTGGACATAAGAGGTTCTTATCATGATGAGGGTGGTGAGACACTAGAACAGCTTGCCCAGAGAAATTGTGGATGCCCTGTGCCTGGAAGATTTCAAGGCCAGATTGGATGGGACTTGGAGATACCTGGCCTAGTGGAAGGTGTCCCTGACCAGGACAGGAGCTAGATGATCTTTATGACCCCTTCCAACTCAAACCATTCTGGGATTCTGTATTCTATGATTCCATTATTCTGTACTTTTTAGGGTACAACACACACAACTACTTTCATTATGGAAGAAAAGACTCAGGAGGTTAGCAATGAAAATGGCTAGTTCTTACTCTTACTTAAACATGTATAAATTGGCATATTGATTTTATAGAACTAAAATGCTAGAAAAAATGCTTATTTTTATCTTAATAATTTTGAATCATTATATTCACAGCTTGAGAAAAATTTTCATACTACTTTTAAGCAATAAATATTGGTTGTATGACTTTTATTTGAGTGTACTAAAAGGAAATAGCAGTCTGCAGTTTATCTAAATGAATATTTTATGTTGTATATTCATGATAAAAATTTCATAGCAATTACCAAAGTAGTTTTTTGGCAATCAGATGTTTTCAGGAACAAGTTATATAACAAAATTTTTAACTGCCACTAGAAAATGTATTTCAATTAAAATAGAATATTTTAAATTGTTCATAGCTTTATAATTAAATCTACAATTCAGAAAGCAAAATCAATGCTTAAGTAAAATGCTTTTTATAGATCCTTCAATACTAGTGGGAAAGTGTGGAAGATTGGAAGACCAGCACCATAATTTGCTTTATTATTGGTAATTTTCAAGTAATTTTCAATATATCCCTACTACCAAGAACTGTGCTACAGGATTCTCCAATGAGTTTTATGAAAGACACATTACTGGTTTAGACCCCAAAAAAGCCAATCAGTCCCTCTGCATATACACATACTCTGCTCCTTCTTTCGATTTCACTCCAAACACAAAACATTGGAGTGTCATCTCAGATTTGACTGAAATATTACTGCTTCTTTTTCCAGTCGCAGCCATACTCTATCCAGTGGACATAGAAACACACACTGGGACTTAAAATGAACAAATCTACTAAAGACAAATCCTATTCCTGCTTCAAGCAGGTAGTAATGTCTGGGCTTCAACATACTATTCTAAACTATTAAGCTGTGGCTTATTCTATTATTGCTTTTGAAACATGCCGAATGAGCATTGTAGAGAGCAGAAAAAAATGGTGCCTACTGTTTATTCAATTTTATGTCAGAAAAAGTAAAAGAAGCACAAGTGAAGAGGTGGAAAATGCTAACTGAAGGAGGTTTTCAAGTGCAGTAACCAGCATGAAAGACAGCTAGAAGTTGAGAGCTGGCAAATCAAATACAAACTACATTAAGATGACAAGCGAGATTGAGGTTGAGAAGATGAAAGAAGAAAGAACACAAACTAATGGGTGATAAGGTTGAATAATACCCAGTTTCTGAAGCTGATTCTTCTGATGATGTCAGTAGAAGTTTTGTTACAAATCCTGACAGGAGAGGAATAGAGCTTTCTTTGTACTAACTGTAACCTTGACAATTTTATGCATGGCTCATAACATCTGCTTCAGTGAACAGCAGCTGGCTAATAACTTGCCAGAATACCAACTGAATTAGAAAGCTGTGAATCACTGAACTCTACCAATTACATGCTCAAAAGATTCTGTGAACTTCAAAGCTCTGTGTACACAAGTGAGCATTTGTACCACCGGTTTCCTACAGAAATTAAATGCATTCAGCAGTCTATGCCTTTATTCTCTGGTAAAAATGGTAAATGTGTAACTGGGTGCTTTGTGTTTGTGATTAGTTTTTGGTGGGTCAGTTTGGGCAAACTATTGGAATATATTTAATTCCTGTATTTCATAGACTAGCAATACAGCTTTTAATTTGTTGTAGAGTTGTCTAGTGCTTTGGTTGATATCTACCGGTAACTCCCAAAATTAAAGAAATTTGCAAATAAATATGACCTTTTTTGGACTCTTTTATGACTCAGACCTTTGAAGTATGTGCTAGAAAGACTTTGTAAAATATTAAGCAGCAACTTTTGCAATTGGTTTTGTTTCCAATACAGAATCTTGAGAAACATGAATAATCAGCCTTTTTCTAAGCACCTTTCGTAGGAGCTTTTGAATTTAGCAGAGTACATAGTTGAATTCTTAGGGCTGTAATTTATGACTAAATGTTTGAATTAAGTATCTATATCAGATAGAGCAACTGTACATTGATGTTTCTAATGTAGACACCAAAGTTTCTGAAAAACTAGCTACCTTGTACCAGGAGTGTGATTCAGATACAAAATTTATATACTTAGTCTTTATATGACATATGAGAAGGATGAAGTGATGAAGAGTGATTCAGAAAAATTAAATGCTAATCAGAGAGCAAAAGTATTATCATCAGAATATTTTAAAGCTTTCAAGCCACAAAAGCTGTTGGAGGATTTGCTGGAACAAAGTTTTGCAATTGGCCTAAAGGCACCAATGGAGTAGCAAACCAATACAGAATTCCAATCTTAGCTTTAGAAAGCTGGAAGATATATTTATTCTTTTCTTTTCAGGTGACAGTTTTACTCACTTGACTACAAATTATTTCAACAAGGTACCAGTCTTAAGCAGAGATGGAGAATCACCCTTCAGGCAAAATGTAATTATTAATGATCCAAATAAAGCAAATGAAATGCAGGCTGACTTTGAGCAGTCAGTGCACTAAACTCTGGGGCAAGCATATGAAGATTCCTATGCAAAAGACTGCATTATATATGACATACCTTGAATTAAGAAAGGAATTGAGCTCAGTCTCTTTTTCAATTATGTTTTAGTTAAGTCACTCTTAAAGAATACTGGCCTCTCACCTTTTCCATTTATGCTTTTGAGCTAAACTGCAAAAACCTGTGCTAGCTTACAGTTCTAAATCAACTCAACCTCTTGGAAAAATGTTGATTTCTCTCTGAATATGACCATCCTTGCAGAGGTATTGATTTACAGGAGAAAATAAGGAAATTATAACTTGCTCATTCCCAGTCACAAACACATATTGTTGTACAATGCTTTATCTAGCAAAGTCTAGCTTTTGGCATTGCAAAGTGATGCCTATGCAAAAGCACAAGTCAGAATAAAAAAAAGTCTGGACTTTATCTGCCAAACTGTCTGATGCTGGAATAGGAAAGCAGAACAGGTTATATGGCAGATTCACCCAAATTAACAGGACTGTGTCTGCCAGACTATAATTGGGCACTATAACACTCAGAACAGTGAAATCCAGAGGTTTTTTTATATCCTTGTAAATTATTTGGGGTAGGAAGACAGAAGATAGTAACCCGGGTAATGCCCAACTGGTTTCAGAAACGGAGGAAACCAGAGAGATTGGACTGGGGCTGCTTTAGATGAATGAGACATTGACATTTTATAATGACAATTAAAGTTAAAAAGCAATAAATGGATAAAGAATGGGAATACACTCATGAGTATCCAACAGCCTGCAGAATATTGTTTGTGTTGTAGAATATAAATCTGTCCAGAAATTGCCATCCAGCCACTATATCCATGAACATTAGATTTTATGTCACTAAGTGGTACTGCCTGAGCTCTCTGCCACCTCACCCTAAATTCACCATGACAATCGCAGATGCATGATCTCTGTCATCATGTTCTGAGAGCACCTGTCATGTTTCTGGCAAAATGAAATTTTATTTTCCTAAGTGCTTACACTCTGTGAGAATGAACACATGGATATTTGTTTGTCAGGTAAGGATCAATGCAAAATAATCATGTACAAGTGTGCACACACAAGCATGCAGAAGATTTTTTTTCACTAATAATTTTATACACATAATTTAAGCCTTGCAAATCAAATATTATATATATATATATATATATTTTTTTTTTTCACCCCCCAGAAGACTGTTGCACATATAGGAATAGTTTTTTGGGAGTATAATTTTCAAATCCAGTTATTTGAATGGTAGATGACTACCATTGCGATTTAGCAGAATGTGTTCCTGAAAGGTGAGAATGACCTTTCTTGATTGAACAACCCATGCTTATTCTTCTGCCAGTGGGATGAGGAATGCTTTATGTGATGCAGCTGTTGAACGTCAGAGAACAGTAAATTACTCTAACTACTCTATTTGCCAGAGAGTCCAGGGGGTTTCTTTTAATATGTTTTCTTCTTTAAAAAATAAAGAATTATTGTTCAAACTGGTTACGGTTGGAAATCTTCTGTTAACAGCCTTAGAAAATGGAAGCTTCTGACACAGAATAGGTGGTATTAATATAAATGTACTCACTGTAACTGTGTCTAAGCCAGGTCAAGGAAGGAGAAAAAGTTATTTAAATCCTATCTTTGTTCAGTTCCTGGCTGTTTTTTTGATGCTGTTAATTTGAAAACTGGTAAGTCTGGATAGAAAATGTGCTAGTACTACAAGTAATTTTACATGGACAGCCCTTGTAATGACATGACTTAGTTGCTGTTAGTGGGCCAGGCTGGAATTATTGAGACAAAGTTTTCTTCAAATATTAACAATATTTTTAATAATTTGGTCTCTGAAACAAAGACCCCAAATCCATCCTTAAACAAACAGTTCAAAGGAGTATAATGAGACGATATAAATAAATAAAGAAGAATTTGAGCAGAACTGAAGTGCCCAATAACATCATTTGGTCTTTTCTTTTTGCCCTTTCCTTTTTTCCTCTGCATTTAGTCTTACATGTGCTTCTGCTATTTAGATAGCACTTCACTTGGTACCAATTTAAATGAACCCTTTAAAAATTTCATCAGATTAACTTTCTGCACAATTCCAGAAACACAATGCTTGAACAGACTACTTACTATCTGAGAAGGCACAGGAATTAGGAGAAATAATTCCTACATGCTCTGGGGATCCTGGTTTCAGGTTGTCCCTGATTCCCTCCAATAGGATCAGCTACTTTTCAAAATAAAGCCATGTTCAAATGTTTTTAAGAATGGTGGTGATGACATTAACCCCAAATAAAGAAGCCTTATCTAGAGGTTACAGAACCATCTCAGAAGTGTGTAGACATCGACTAAATTCTCTCCTCAGACTCAAGAGGGCTAAAAACTGTTTAGAAAATTAAAATTCTATGTATAATTTCCTTAAACAGAGCTCATTTTTTGGATTCCTATAAGTATTCACAAAACAAATTAATTTTGTAATAGTTATTTTTCCCTGCCTCTTTTTTATCCTGCTCCTTTAGGTGGAAAGAAATCATTTCCAAAAATATAGAAATGGTAAATTCTTCACTTTAAAAAGATTGCTGAAAATGGGAATTTCAAGGGAGACTAAATTACCAGCTTCAGTAACTTTCAATGAAATTTTTACTTTGTCCCTTAGGTACCTTTAAGAATCCTGTCTCTCATAATAATTTGAACACTTGCATGAAAGTGGTAGGCTTTTAAAAGCAGTGAATAACAAGAGTTTCCACTGACTCCAGTGGAAGTTCATTACTTTGGAAAGTAAGGCCATTTTTTAATCAAAGTGTTGCAATTCCAGCACTCAAATCTCAAGATTTAAAAGTCGAGGACTGAGAAGTCTAAGTAACCTGTGAATTCAGAATAAAGCCCACCATCAATAAATAAAAAATATTAAAGTTACTCTTGAAAACTTTCTGCAGTGTGGTGTGTAATGAGCAGACAAGGGTTTGTCACATGCTTCTTATGGGGGAAAACATGAAAGAACATGTATGGTGGAGCTATTCTGAAAGCGCTATTCCATCTTATGCCTAAAACCTCCTACCCTCAGGACCAAAGTCAACTGAAAAACCTACCCAGCCTGTTGCTTACTAAGGTCAAAACTAGTACAAAATCAGAACTTCTGTTGTAGATTCCACGTCAGTCATGAGTGGATGTCTATAAAAACTGACAAGCTGATACAAAGATGCTATTTCTTATTTCCCTTCATAAGACAGCATTAAAAGGCAGTTATGAATGCACTCAACCTGTTCCTGATTTCACTTTACATTTAAGAAATTTCTGCATTTCTTTCAAGGACAATATCTGATTGCCCTCCTACCCATTTGCAATTTGAGCAGTGGTTAGCAGGAGGTAATACGGCCTAATCGGAAGAATTTTGAATGAGAATGTGGCCCAGACATTGACAAAGTTTGCGCAACAATCTAGAGCATTAATTTACTAAAAAAATATTTACTTTGGCATAATTTGTCTAAAAGAATTTGCATCAACACTTCAGCTATAAATTCGTATTTTAAAACACATTTTATGACTTATTATCATAATACACCCATAATAAAAGAACATTGCACTTATAACCCGGTTCTACTGTGAAATAACCAGGGTTTTTAAATACATCTGTCCTTTTCTATTATGTTAAATAGAGCACAACAATGCCTGCAGAAATTGAGGGCTGAAATAGATTCTCAAAGAAGTGAAGTATACATAGTTATCTTCTGGCCTGGTAATGAAAAACACAAGCAGTGTATGCCATAGGGTGAGTGGTAAGTGTAGGACAATTTCTACCTTCTCTGAACTACATCACTAAATGGATGTAGTTATGGATGCCGAAGAATTTGGACAATGTACTCAGGCTGAAGGATTTCTTTTTTCTGAAGTTACATAAACTCATAGAACTTTGCAAAGCAAAGCTGTGTTCCCCCATTGTTATATTCACAGTGTTGGGTTGGACAGCATAGACTGAAAAAAACAATAAATATACAGCTGCCCATAGACGCAGACTTTGTGTATAAAGGGGTGAATTCTTCAAAGAACACAGCCTTCAGTGGGTTTTGACTTCCACTGCTGCTACATGTCTATATACTGAAGTGTAGCCAAGGTTTTGCCATTTTTTTCAGACCAATGTCATAATTATACAAAAATTGCCACTGTGTACAAAATCTTTTCCTTTAACTTTGTGAAGAAGTTTATTAGAGCTTTGTGACCATCCCTAACATTCAGGAAGAGGAGTAATTCTATTAAAAAGTCATGCTAAATTTTGTCATTATATAAACCTAATGTTATGCATTTTTAAATGTATTTTAATGAATAAAACATGTCCTCTGTTTAAATGAGGAATACTCTGTAGCAAAGCTTTCTGTAAAGCAGTAGTTAGAAAATTTAACAATATTTCTTATCACCATTTAACTACTAATATATTCAAATGATAACACCTTGTAAATAACTTATTTCAGGATGAGACTGTTGAGAAAGTATTAGGTATTTTCAAGTCTTTAGAAAAACTGAATAAAAACTTGACATATTATTTGCTTTAAATCAATCACTTTATCAGAAAGACTACTTAACAAAGTGGTAATCAATATACTACAAATTTTGATAATTAATCTTTCAGAGGAGCGTGTCTTCCCAGTGATCAATCAGACAGCTAGACCAGGATGAGAAAGCATTTCTCCCATGCCCCAGTGTCATAGCCTACCAATCATTAGTTTAGTACTTGACAAAAAAACCCCAAAAAAACCAAAAAAACAACCTTATGGTGCTCAGAGATACTTTTTTTCCTAGCAAAAAATTAACATACTAATTAAAAATATAATTTGAATGTAATTTAAAGGGGTCATCTTGAGTGAAATATGCAAAACTGTTTCTGAAGAAGGACAACATATTTGAGGCACATTGCAGCACCTTTAGCCTTAGATCACCTTAATATATGTTTATTGTGACAGAAAAACAGGCCAGACTTAAACATAAAGGAAAATAGGGAACAGAGATCGGGTGTTTCACCCCAGTTACACACAAAACAGATTAATCATATTGCAGTAATCTGAAGTTATTTAGAACACTTTATGTTGTCATCTAATCTGGTTCAGAAAAAAATCAGGGGTCAGCAACAAGCTATATATAATTTTCAGGCATTTGTGTCATGAACTTTTACAAAGTGTTAGGTTCATACAGCATGAAAAATAAATATATTTTGCTTTATTAGGACTGAAATAATCTTAATTATTATTTTTATAATTGGATATAGTAAGGGATAAATTTCTCATCAAAGGTATCAAAAATCCATCTGTGGGAGGAAAGAGTTGTTTACTATGCCATTAAATGCAGAAGATAATTTCTACTGAAAGAGTTTATTTATGTATCCCTGAATTTAGCTAAGTCTGTGGATATCCATCCACATGCTGAAGATATCAGCAAGTGACTATAAATTTTACAACAGCCTAATTCCCTAGCAAGATCTTAGGAGCAACATGGAATAAAACATGTTAAATATGTTTTAGACATGTTGGTCTAAAACCACCAAGCTGTAGTTTTTTTTCTCATTAAAAATACTGTATTTGTACTATTTTGACATTGCAGTGATGAAGTGGGTTTGTGCAGATAGGTTTTAGTAATAGAGGGGGCTACAGGGGTGGTTTCTGTGAGAAGCTGCCGGAAGCTTCCCCCATGTCCAGCAGAGCCAATGCCAGATGCTCCAAGACAGACATGGCCCTGGTCAAGGCTGGGCCGATTAGAATTGCAGGCAGTGCCTCTGTGATAACAAGATGAAGGAGAAGAAGAAAATGAAGAAATGATTGCACTTATGTAATTATGGCCAGAGAGGAGCAGGGTGAGGACATGAGAGGAACAGCTCTGCACACACCAAGGTCAGTGCAGAAGGAGGGACAGGAGGTGCTCCAGGCACCAGAGCTGAGATTCCCCTGCAGGCCATGGTGCAGCCCAGGTGAGGCAGCTGTGCCCCTGCAGCCCATGGAGAACCACAGGGACACAGAGATCCACCTGCAGCCCATGGAGAACCACAGGGATGCAGAGATCCACCTGCAGCCCATGGAGGGGACCAACAGTGGAGCAGGAGGATGCCTGAGAGGAGATTGTGACCCCATGGAAGGCCTGTGGAGAGAGGAGCCCACCCTGGAGCAGCCTGTCCTTGAAGAACTACACCCCGTGGAAGAGTGACCCACACGGCAGTAGTTTGTGATATTGGAGAATTTCACAGAGAACTATCTTCTCTAGGAGGGACCCCAAGCTGGAGTAGGGGAAGGACTCCTGTCTCTGAGCAGCGACAGAAACAATCTGCGATGAAGTGACCATAACTCCCATTCCCATCTCCCCACCCTGCTGGGGGAGGAAGTAGAGCTGGGAAAGAGGCAGGCGTGGGAGGAAGGTGTTCTTAAGGTCTTATTTTATTTGTCATTATCTTGCTTTGATGTTTTTAGTAATAAATTCAATTAATGTCCCTAATTCTAGCCAGGTTTGCCTGTGACATTATTTGGTGAGTGATCTCTCCTAATCCTTATGAACCATTCATTATATTTTCTCTCCCCTGTCCAGCTGTGGAGGGGTGTGATAGGGAGGCTTTGGTGGATGTCTGGCATCTGGCCAGGGTCAACCCACTGCAAGGGTTTTATTAGCCCTCAATGGCAGGGTTCAATTTTAATTATAAATCACATCACAAAGTTGTTTCTTACATTAACATGAGCTTTTCACGATTCTATTTTTGCTTGCCATCTTTTTTGTGTTATTTACCTACTTCAGGTCCTCAGTTAATAAAAAATTCATTAATGTTCGAATGATATCAACTGTTATCTTCAACTCATATTTCACTTGTCAAGTAAAATTCCAGAAGGTTTAATGAGTCAGAAAGGATAGAATTTCCTAATTTGGAAACTATTGCAAAATCATCTCCAAAATTCAGATATTAAACTTTTTATAATGGTGGGTCTAATTGAGTTTTACAAGGTCAGTTATGAACAATATCTGCCTTTGAGATAAGAAACTGACTATAATGCAACATAAAATTAATAATTCATGATATCTATGAGGAAAAGGCTTCATCAGTCCTCAAGCTGGTTCCCTCAAGACTTTCTTCTAACCATGCTTTTAGCAACACCTAAATACAGGATCAGAGAATTTCAGGTGTAGGACAATAATATCAGAATTTGTTCTGGACTTATCTTTATCACACCTGAATTCTTGTTAGTGAAGTAAGAATTCCTTCAAACTTCTAGTTCGAAATAGAAATTGTCTATTGACATTAACTTGATTAAAACACTACAGATGAAATAATAATATCTTACAACATTTCACTAAGGTATTAGAATAAGGTATAATACTATTTATAAATAAATCACCAAATGTATATCATGTCTGGAGACAAGTCTTTCTCCTTATTAAGAATTCTAATCTACTGAGCCATACACTTAATAATTAATTATTTAATCTTTCTCTGACTTGAAAGAATCCATCCACTCTGATGTTGCTTTCACACCCATTTTTTCTACCATTCTACCTTTCCAACATTTCTATAATAAGAGCTATTTTTCAACAAAGTAGATTTTCCACACAAATATGATCTATTTTTGCATTTGAAGCCAGCACAATCATATACAACTAGTAATCATCAGAATTCAGTTCTGCATTCTTTCTAGTAATCATGTGTCTCCAGAGGCACCAAAATACTTGTCAACTATGCTACTAAATTGGGTCAAGTAATGTTAAAAACATCAAAGCTGGTCTTGTATCCCCCAGAAATAATTCCTAAGAAACTCATTTTATGATTCTGTATAATTATAGCTTAAAAATATAGACAGAAATCTGCCATCTTTTCCTATGTGATGCCTTCAGGCCTCTGGAATGATCTTTCGATCTCGAAGCTACTCCAATTTATATGAAGACAAAATGATTCAACAGATTTACTGTAAAATTAATATAAACACCTTTTTTTTTTTTTCAGTGTTTCAGAAAAACTTATGGATTCAGAATTTAGAAGGACTGTCGTTAACATATTAAGGTAATCTGACTCACAGGCATGATCAAGATATATATTTCAGCATTTCTTCTACTTATATAATTCAATTTTCTCTGACTTGCATGATTTTTCATATCTTCTCATTTTTCAGTCTTTCAATATTTTTTAGCTTATTTGAAATTACAAAATAGCCGCTTTAATCACAGTTACATTACTGTCTCACAAAACTGAACTTTTTCTGGTTTTATTTTCAATTTGTTTTGTCCCCAAATTAAACCAAGGATCACACCCCATTCCTGCACCCCCTCCCCCACCCACCAAAATTTCATAGAAGCATAGAATGTCTTGGGTTGGAAGGGACCTTGAAGACCATCTAGCTTCAACTCCCCTGCCATGGGCAGGCGCACTTTTCACTAGATCAGGTTGCTCAAAGCCCCATCCAGCCTGGCCTTGAACATTTCCAGTGATGGGATATCCACAACTTCTCTGGTCAACCTGTTCCAGTGCCTCATCACTCTCACAAGAATTTCTTCCTAATACTTAAACCAAACCTACTCTCCTTCAGTTTAAATCCATTGCCCTTTGTTCTGTCTCTACATGCTCACATAAAAAGGATGTTCCCATCTTTCTTGCAGGCTCCCTTCAGATAGTTAAAGACCACCAGTCATCTTGAAGCATTCTCTTCTCCAGAGTGAACAAACCCAATTCTCTTAGTCCTTATAGCAGGGGTGCTCAATCCCTCTAATAACCTTGGTGTTCCTCCTCTGGACTCATCCAACAGCTCAGTTGTGCTGGGGACCCCAGAGTACTCCTCATGAGGTCACACAAGAGTGGAGAGGAGGTGAAGAATCCTCTTCCTCAGTCTGAATGCTCTGATGCTTTTGGTGCAGCCCAGGATGCAGGCATAACATTCCAGCAGTGCTTGGTGACTTCCAGCTTCTCCTCATTGCCCGTGCTCAGTGCCTCTGTATGAAGGCACCTCAGCTGGGCTTTCAGTTCTGTTGCCTTTCTACAGGAGGACTCCTTAACTCCTTTGAGATATTTCTCTGGTGTGTCTCTGTTGGGTTCTTTTATCTCAGGAGTCTCGATAATCTCTGTAAGATTGCAAATGTGCTCTGGTGTGGCCAGCCCATTTCAGAGTCAGTAGTAGTGGGCTCTCACTAACACCTGTCCCTCTCACCCTTCCATATCACCCCACAAATTTGTCAGGGACAAGCTCTCTGGGGTGCCTTTTGTCCAGGTGGGGCTGGGCATGGTCCCTGCTGGCACCACCATGTGAGTCAGAGATGCCTTTGAGTCACAACTCCACCACTTCCCTGCATGGGAGGTGAGGTTGGGTTGGCTCCCTCTGCTCTGCTTCTGAGGTCTTTCTGGGCAGGAAATCTCACCTGCTTCTCACAATGTAATCCTCATCTCCAGAGCAATTCAGCTTTGAAACATACTTTTTTACACAGACATATGTATATATATGTGTGTGTATGTATTTAGAGATAAATAGATATAGATATGTACACATACATACATATATATATATATATATATATGTGTGTGTGTGTATATGTATATATACAATGTACTTCTTCAAAAGATAGGAGGGCTTTTAGGGAATTTATAAAATTATTAGCTTTTTCAGGGAAGTATAGCAATACAGAAATTAAGGGACATGCCTGGGTTACAGTATTAGTTCCATAAATAGATTTAGATGGATTTTCACACTCTCTCAGGAAGTAAATTCACAAATGTCATGATCTAATTCTCATTCAAATCAATAGCAGCCTTTAATAGGCTTTGAGACTAGTCTATTTAATCTTTCTGTATCTGAGTTATTCTGCTGTAAATGGGGGATATCTCCTTTAATCATAGAAGTGAAGTGAGCACGAATGTTTAATAATTTAAAAAGAATCAAACAGTGCTCAGAGGTAGGCCATAAAAACAAGCTTCTTTCTATATCTATTACTGAAAATACTGCACAAGGTCCAGTTCATCCGTGTTGTGTGCCCCAGGTGGAGAAAAAGGAACCTTGCTCAGATGATCCAACACTCTTACCCTTCTTCCTTGATGGAGCAGGAATCTTAGTTGTATTACAGGCACTGCTTCAAAACAGTGACTAAAGGGAAGTTATTTGGTGATATGGATCTCCTGCTTTACATCTAACCATCCTTTCTAGACATCTGTATACACTAGAGACTTGAGTCATGCTCCCAAATACACCGTCTGTTCAGCTAGTGCTCTTGCTCTATTGCCACACATACTCACTGGATGGGAAGCAGAAAAGGCGTTGCCTACATTGGCAAGCACTGCCAGAAACTATCTAATCTGTCTCTCTCTGCAAATACTGGGTGGTTTCATTCATTCTTATTATTCAGTGTGGTTCCTGGCTTTTGATATCCTTTAATCTGGCTGAGTATTATCTGGATGAGCATGAGCAGGAGCAGACGAAAGCCAGCCCAGTCAGTGTGCCAGCAGTGAAATGGTGTTCTGGACCAAAGGACAGTGTTTAAAGATATGCCTTGCTCCTATGCAAGTTTCCTCACACAGCTGTGCCCAGACTGCTTTCAAAGCAACAGAATGACCAATTTCTGATCTAAAACTGGGTATTAGAACTGTTTAAGCCATGAGAAGAAATTGACAGTTTGTAATTCTCACAAAACTTTGTTTCGTGGCTCTTCATATGTTCATATTACAGAGCAGATTTGGTATATCTCAGTGCTGACTTTGAGTTTTTATTAAAGCTGATAACACCACTCTTGATCATATACAGTGATCTACACTGGACTTTTAATTGAATCATGGAAAAAAAAAAACCAAACATGCTTTCTGATCCACCAGGGTAAAAGTATATAATGATAGTACAATCAAAAATTCAGTGTTTAGCTAAGTAATCTACCAAGACAGTTTAAATAAAACTGCTGTTCAAAAATACAATTTTAATTATATTCAGATTTGCAGCTAACAGAGTAATTCAATGTATAACATTTCATTATAAAATAATAAGGTAAATTGATAATATCTTTGCACTTTGATAGGAGATGTAATTCGATACTAAATTAGGCTGCTTTCATGAAATTCAGTTATCCCACAGGGCTTAGGGTCCGTGTAACCTTTAAAACAGCTATGTATCTGTAGCTCTGTATCTTCATACATTTTTGTCCTGGCTATTTCACTATTAGTTTTACTGCTTCTTTTTCAAGTACACTCATGAGCCTAGTAGCCAGACTGAGAAATCTACAAATACCACAATGCATCACTGAAAATAGTAGAACCCGATAAAGAGCATTTTATAAGTTTGGTTTGTTTGGGTTTTTTTAATTCAAATAATACAAGGATAAGTAGATCACAGTGTACTTAAGAATGATTAATTAAGCTGCCTGAACATAGGTACAAAGTTATTAATTAAAAAGAAAATCATCGTAATTCAATGACAAATTTTTATAATAAGCAGATGTTACTTTCACAAAAAATTGCACTTACAGGAAGTAAATAGAATTTAAAACTGTTCAGCCTACAAGGTCAAGATTTGACAAAAAGACATTTATCTTGGGGTCTTTTGGTTAAAAATAAAATAAAATATTTCAGCATTAGTATTATTAAACATAAATCTGCCAATTACTGGTTTAGAATCAAATTTTCTATCTAGAAGTGATTTTCTTTTTACATTTAGGTGGATTTGAAAATGTACCAGTTCAGAAATAATAAAATGCTTTATTAGGTACATTTTTGCAGCTTGATCTGCCAGAGTGAAAAAGTGTGTTAGAAATTTTAATTACTTGCTTTATTGCTTCAATAGTCCAGTATATATGTTTATTGATACATTTCATTGATATATTGCCTTATTTCTTGCGTTCTAGAGCAACTGGAGCCTATAGTGGTATCTGAAAATTAGGACTTCTCCCAGCATCAATAAAGAAGGGTCATTTCATTTAAAAATAACCACTTTTAATTAATATTATGTGGTTTCCTTTAAATAAGCGGCAATCGTATCATTGCAGCTTTTTTAGTCCAATCCTGATAATTGTGAAGTTAATTTATCTGTGAAATGGAGGTATCTGCATGCCAGAAAATGTTCTCTAGTAGTCTGTACACAATAAGCTCAAATAATATAAATTTGCATGAATCTATTGAGTTGTGGATTTATACCATCAAAGATCCTGGCTCCACATTAAAACCTGCTATTTTTCATAGTAATTTGTATATAGAATTGTGATTTATGGGGAATATGTCCATCCATTTGTTGCAATCTTAGTTTTTATCATAAATGACCAAATCTTTCTCAGACAGAAAAAAAGAAGGCAAAGAATTCAATAACATATCTTAAGCCAAACACAAACTCATATAAACCTTTTCTGAAGCCTTAGGGATTGCAGAACTCTTTATTTATAGCTGGAGGGAAGGGATGCCATCCAGAGGGACCTGGCACTCTTGAGAGGTGGGCAAATGCAAAGCTCATGAAGTTCAATAAAGCAAAGAGCCACACCCTGGGGTGTGGCAATCCCAGACACACCCACAGACTGCGAAGAGAAGGGACTGAGAGCAGCCCTAAGGAGAAAGACTTGGGGATGACGGTTGATGTAAAATTGGAGATGAGCTGGCAGTGTGTGCTTGCAGCTCAGAAGGCCAATTGTATCCTGGGCTGCACCCAAAGGAATGTGGCCAGCAGGTTGAAGGAGATGATTCTCGCACTCTGCTCTTGTGAGACCCCTTGTGGAGTACTGCATCCAGCTCTGGTGTCCCCACCATTAGACCATGAAACTGTGGCAGGAAGTCCAGAGGACGGTCATGAAGCTGATAGGAGGACTGGAGCACATCCCTTATGAAGACAGGCTGAGCAAGTTGGGGCTGTTAGGCCTGGAGAATGGAAGGTTGTGTTAAGATCTCACAACAGCCTTCCAGTATCTGAAGCAGCCTACAGAGAAGCTGGAGAGGGACTCTGTCAAAAGCTCTAGTAATTGGACAAGGAGTAATGGGTACAAATCCATCTTTAAAGTCCATTCCAACTAGTCTAGATTCTATGAATCTCATCCTTGAAAAGAGCCATTCCCACAAAAAGATTGCATAGAACAGACAGTTTATTCACAGACACTGACTTTACAGAATAATCAGCAAACTCTTCTAATAGCCCAAGGACACATCTTGAATTGAGATTTGCACCAAAATACTCTGATCTCAGTAATTCCTCTTTCCCCTTCTAATAAGAGGGCTGGCATGGTTTAATGTTCCATTTTGGATTTATTTTCCCTTTACAAGTGGAGTTGATTTGGAAGACAAGTATATCAGACTTGATACCACTTTCATACAGGATGTTTTCCTGAGGTCCAGGATAGCATTATGTAAAGAAAGACCTCAAAGGTAACTCAAAGGCAAAGACATTTTTCTGTGACAGACTTAGGCCTGTTGCCTTCCAATTATTAAACTTTTTTTATTATGAAATTAACAAATTTTCTGTTCAATTTGTTTTGCTTGGTTCTGAAGGTCTTTCCTTGATAGAAAAAAACTCTTTTAGGAGCTGCTTTCTAAGAATAGGAAGAAGCTATAGAGTTACAGTACACTCAACCAGGAATACTAAGTATGGCTTAGAGGAATACTATGTCAAGTCACATCTCAGATAACTGCATGCTTTTCATGACCAAGGTTTTCATTACTGATTATGGGAGTTCTAGATTTAGTCAAATTTTATGCTTTACAGAACACAGCAGAAATAACACAAGGAATCCAGACATAACTAAACTGTTTAATAATAACTAAACTATTCTGTCGGGACAATTGCTTTCCTCAATCTAGATTAGAGCCTGGCTGTGAGAAATACATCAGTTGTGGACAGTTAAAAAGTTGAGAGGATAGTTCAGAAAAAAGAAAAGCCAACAGGACAGCACAGATACATTTTAACTCTTCTCTGGATAAGATTTTCTTCATCCTTCTAATCATAGAGGTAGACTAATAGATTAAGTTATATCAGCCAATATCACATGGATAGCACTTCTCCCCACTTGGTAACTTTGGTATGCCTTACCAGTCAAAAATATGCAGTGGAGATACTGTTTTATGTTTTGTCTTAACTATGGTCTGTTCTGTATGGCTTTTATCTGATGAAATCAGACAGCAGTTTAATAACCAATTTAAATCTGGTTTTCTATGGACTATTCTATGTCTGATGAAGCTGTGTTAAATTATAATTAATAAGTAACCTTGTATTACGCTCCAATGTAAGTATTGTTTCTTAAATTGTAAAATAATGTCATCTGTCATGTAAACTAAACAAAATGTATAGTATGTCACTCTCAGTTTGAGCCATTCTTAATTTGCAATCTCATGAATTAACAATATACAGTTCTGTAGCCTTTTAAATTGCTTTTTGAAATTGGTTTTTGAAATAACCTGGGCTTTTTTCCACCTCACATTACTGTACTGACTGAAAATTACTTGCATCATGAGATGACATCATGACAAGGAAACTCATTACATCTGATCATACTGGTCTTGTACTGCTTCCTTCTTTTTGCACAGATTTCATAGTATAGATACATTTTGCCAGCATCATTAGCAGCTGTCTTCATTGATACAGAATTCTAGGACGTGTGGTAGGGTTAAATTACTTTCACTTAATAACCACTTTCAGGTTGTTTTTTTTTTCACATACACACACTAACTGGTCCCTTAATGCATCATTTAAGATCTCTGAACTGGCAATGCTCTGTTAATTTTCTTAATTCAGCCACTTAAAAAAAAATATAAATGTGAAAGCAGTCTGAAGTCACTAGCAGCTGAGGGAATAAGTGATGTTGTGTAGTTTCCACACACAACCAATTTCCAATCTATGCAAAAGTTTTCTCCACTGGTTTAATAGAAGCACTTAGCTTATGCAAGGGCTTATAAAGGTTAACCATTACACTCACTAAAACCACAAAGTAAGGTTTTGTTTTGCAATTTAGGATATTAGGTAGTTCATATTATTTGAAGCCTGAGATAAAGGTGGTGCAGTTCTCTACTGAGCTATCAAACAATTCCATTTCCCCCAAGTTAGACATTAACCTTTTTTCTGTTTTAAACAAGTTATTCCCCCACAGTCCCAGTACCTACGTTTCCTTCTTCCTTATGGTTTTTTGCTGGACTTTAATTCTTTTTCTTTTACAATTTTTATGAGGTACGTCTGTCTTCTGTGTTATGTTCTTTGAAAAATTCTTAATAATTATATTTTGAAGAAATAAAGAATTTTATGAAGCTAATTACATATGTAAGTTTTGACTATTCAGATAAAAGTATTTTGGATCTAATCAATACAGTGAAATAATAATAATAATAATAATAATAATCATAATCATAATCATAATCATAATCATAATCATAATCATAATCATAAAATTTAAAAGTAATTTAAGGATATATTGTCAAATTTTACATCCAGTATATAATGAACATTTAATTTGCATACTTTTCAACGATGTCTGAATGCATTTTTATAGATCACAGACATGGAAATATGAGGGTTTGCAGCATTTATCTTTCTATTTCCCCTGATATAATTTTTATCCTTTACACAATAAAATAGACAAACTTGAGTTTTTCTTATTGAGATCCCAAAAGAACTGGTACTGAGTGGGAATTAGCTGAGACAGCCATGGCACCATTTCAGTGGGCTGGCATAGAGGAGCCTGAGGAAACACAGTGATCACCCCAGCCATGCTCAGTGTCAAAGTGCCCAGCAGCTCAGCCCTGACATGGACTCTCTGTTTATACACATTTTCCCCCATATGCTGTCCTTGAGGAGTGGGGGGTCACTGCACGTGTCATTAATCGAGTCAGACAATGGTGATTTCACACTGCACCTTTCCAGCAGTCTCAGGTAGTGTTGTTCTGACGCTGCTTGGTCCAGGGTCCCTGCCATGGCTCATCCCACTCAGTTCATTTTATGTTGTCTTGTATGCTGCATCTTTTGCTGTTTGGTCATAACTCGTGGTCAAGACAAAGTTGTAATGTTCTTGTGATAAGCACATGGAGACCCTTTTCTATTAATTTTTAAGTCTTCTTTGCAATGCCTAAAAAAATACTTGGAAGTAACTTGCTTTCGTTATAATCAAGACATCTTTTAAATAAATGATTGTTCATTTGGCAATGAGAGCAAGTCAATGCAACGTCTGGTAACTGTCAGTCAGGTTTGATTGTAGCACCAATTTGATCAAATTGCAGTTGATGAGTATCTTCGGTTTAAGTCACTTTGTATGCCTGTTTCCAGCTTTAGAAAACTATTTGTATGCGTGAAGGAATTAACACTAAAAGTAAACAAGAAGATGATTGGATGGGCAGCAGGTTTTGTTCTTTTGCTGTAGATGCATGTAGATACAATGTAGAGAGCAGATTGACAGCTTTATTGGTTTTATATTGGATGTTTAAGTGATACTTCTGACAACAAGAAATGAAAAAACAAAATTAAATGGTTCATCCATTTTCAAGAACTTGTTACATACACTTGCAAAGCTGATCTTTCCAAATCAAAAGAAAAAAATAGTGTTGTCTACCATCACATGAATTTTGTCTACAAAGTAAAACAAATCTGCAGCTTAAAAACTGACAGCTGAACAAATAAGCACTGTTACGTTATCAACAATTTTATTTATATACTTGTAAAGGTTTGCAATTGTGTGGGCTGCAGAAATTGTTCTTTATGAGAGTTTAAATCTACTTAAAAAAAAACCCAATACACAAAGCAAACAAAGCACACACACCCCTCAACACCCTGAAGTTTGTCTAGCCTATGAATTCAGCCCTAATTCTACACTTATATAAGGAAAAAAAATCAAAGAAAAGGTATGCCTTCAGGTATTGAGGCAGTTCTCCTGGCTATGGATGCTTAGTGTCACTCCACCTCATTTGTCCTTCTCTCGTCCCCCACCCCTCATTACAATAGCCCCGATTACTGTTTGACACCAATCAGGGCAAGAAATTCTATTGGAGTTCTGGCAGTGTGGAAGGTACAACAGGGGACCTCTCTGATGCTGAGATCTAATAGTGGAGATTCCCCTGCCTCTCCCTTCTGGGGGGTGGGGGCATCAATATGGGTATCTCTGCTCATAGCCATCAATTCATACTAAACTTTCAGGTATATTTCCCTTTGAGACTTGCATGTCTTTGAGAAACTTAAAAATTTTGACAATGAATCACAATGAATAGGCATAGACTTGGTCACGGATTTACTATTTGACTTTGAGTGGATTATTTTTCCATGATTTTGTTTTTCCTTTTCATTGAAATACTAGCATAATGTTATAACATTAAATCTCAGTCACCAAATTCTATCAGCAAAAAACTTGAGACAGAAATTAAATCCTCAAACTGTCTAACAGTTTGGAATTATAGCAATTGAATTAAGTAATTTCTTCCCTCCTTAAGAACATTCAGAATAATTTCACAACTAAATATTGAGTTTCTTTGTCGTGTTTCATTGGAAACCATTGCTAATGACGGAATAGTATGGATGCTTTTTTTCACCACTGAGTAAAAATGCAGTTAAAAAACATCAAATCAAGTTTCTTTCATTTGTAAAACTTTTGGCAATTACTTACATGAAAGGCTATTTCTTATTTATAATATAACCTCTAAAAGATTCTATGCTACAGTTAGTATTATTATTTCAGGTCCATTAGTGTTAAGTTTCATTTTTAAAGGTCTCTCAGGGCAGCTAAAATAATAGCAAAAAAGTTGAAGACATATGCCACTAATGAAGTCTGTTTCATAATCTCAGAGCTATTTCTTGCACCATTTTGACAAAAAGTAATTACTTTCTTTATTTTACCCAAAGGCTAAACTTCTAATATAAGAAAAAAGAGAGTGGGAAAAATACTCATTGAATTAAATGTGCAGAATAGGTAAAAACAGAATGACATAATGTTTAATGGTAAGCCTATAAGTGCTAACTGAAACTATTCATATACCCACCAAAAAGAAGTTAAGAGTAGAATTGTTTGCTAGTTTTCTAGAAAACACTATTTTTAAGACAGAGAAAAATGTACACACAAACACACTCACACACACATATATATTTATATACTCATTTTTATTTAAATAAGAATGAATTATTTATGTCACTAATAATGACTGTAGTTTTAGAGCATGATAGGCTTGAGTTCTGGTAAATAACATTAGTAATTGTTTTCATAACAGGTGTTACAATCTGATATAAAATTTTCCATGCTGAATTTTATCAATATCATTTTGAGAGATTTTTTTTTAACTGTAATTACAAGAAGATGCATATTTCTCTTTTGTTTTTCCTCCTTACCTCAAAAGCAATTCCAAGGTTTTGCAGTTTTTAAGAGGGGTGGCTACAAGAACAGACCACAGTAATCAGTGATCTCTAATCCAAAATGTATTTGCTAAGAACAATAGGTAGAAGATGCAATTATTAATGCTTATTTTCAGATTTCTGCTCTGTGGCACAACAAAACCAGAGTAGAGCAGCAGCACAGACTAGAGGAGCAAGACTCTCTCCCAGGGTCAACATGCCAAGCCCTGGCTGATGGTTGGCACAGGAGCCTCCACCTTGGGCTCAGCTTTTCCCACAATGTCAGACACACCTGTATGTTTGCTCCTGTGCTCCTGCATTTCAACTTCTTTACAGTTCTTTTATTTATATCAGCTCACTGGCTTAGATCACCAGCGGTGTCTCCCAGTGACCATCACCACATTTTTGTAACCCCCTGCCTCAAGTGTGTTAGAAAAGTCTGCAATAGGTTGTATTTTTTTTTCTTTTCCAGCCCATTCCAGGCTAATCTAGTTATTTAGAAATGGGCAGATCTAGTTGAAGGCTCATTTTGGGTTGTTCTTTCAGGCAGGCTTCATTGTCGAAAATGAGTACTAAAAGTTGTTGTATTCTGCAAAGTTTATGGGGACTGCAGAGCATATTAGTTACATGAGAGGTATGTTATGAAACCACCATCAGACAATTCTTTACCTGCCCATAGAGGTCAGGTTTTAGTTCAGGGCGACAAAAATACTCCAAAGAAGCTGTGAGTTCAACTGATTTAATTAAGCAAATATCAAAACCCTTTTTTAAAATTAATTTCAAGCTGCGTTTATGTGCTGTGCTTTAAATCAATTTTAAATCATCTAGAGCTAACCTGGATAAATAGGCTCTGAATCTAGCTGTATTGCTTCCCCAGCATCCCCAAAGCTCAGATTACATTTTGAAACATGGTTCATGAGGATATTTAGCATCTTTATTAATAAAAAGATTTAGACATCTTCTAAGGTAAACAAGTCCCTCAACAATTTGGATAGAATACTAGCCATTGATAGATCAATTCCTTAACTATGTTTAAAATATGGTTTCATCATTGCATAGTATCTACTAGGATATTCCAAAATAAGGGCAGAAAGAAATCAGAAGCCATTTTAATGTGCTCTTTTCAACGTCTGTCCAATTAAAACATTACTTTTGATCATGGCTCACATAAGATACCCCACCTCTTACTTAGCCATATTATACTACATACTGAATTAACAAAAAAGTCTTACTATAAACCTGCTCAACCAGCTCAGTATCTTTCCATTTCTGATCTCTATGTAGAAGAAAAAAGTCTGTCATTCAAAGAGCAGAGAGGGAAATGAAATAAAAACTCTTACAGTGAAACAAAGTTGTGCATCTATTCAACAATTGTTTTCACACTTCTACTTTAATCTCTCCTTGTGTCTTCTCTGAGGAAGGCTACAAGATATCAGAAAAGTAGACATCATGAAGGAAATTCTAGGAAAACAAAAATATTTCAGGAAAGTATCTCCATTCAATGATGAGAGAAAACAAAGAAGCAGAATTTTCTGGAGCTAATTATAGAGCCATTTTGGCATAAGTAAAATAGCCCAATTGAAAAGATTGAAAATAAAGAGGTACACTATATTGATGCCTGATAACCTGGAAATCTGTGAAAACCATAAATATATTCCTTTTGGTTTGGTTTTGGTTTTGGTTTTGGTTTTTTTTTTATTATGAGTTCATCATGCTTAAGTGAATCTTCCAAATTGAAGTAAACATATTTATAGAAAGTAAAAATTTACTTCAACTCATTTTCCTGAAAGGTTAGCTTGAAAGAAATAGAGTTTCACACACTGAATTAAGGACAGATCTCCTTGCATTGCAATCATGTGAAAGGAAATACATCTTCTAGAGTTGGAGACTCAGAAAATGGATAGAGAACTCTTGGACATTAGTAATAAACAGTTCTGCAGTCACAGTGATTCAGACAACATTACTATTAATTAGTATAGTAAAAAATATTAATAAAAGCACCATGTTATAAAAAATGGGTTATAGAAAAGCAGCATAGCATTAAATATAAATACTTTTTCTGATTGTTGTATAATCTAATATTTGGAAGTAATATTATTTATTTTTGCCTTTTCAAAACTAGATTCCTATAAAGATTATATATATTATGCATACTTGCCATATTGGCAATTCTGAAGTTACATCAATATTGAGAAAATTGTCTGATACATTCCTATCATGGCCATAACTCCATAATTAGTCCTTTAACAGAAAATAGGTGAATTAAGGTGATAAAGATATAGGAAGGAAACAAAACAGATTTTTAAACCCTGAAATCTGGATAAAATATTTTCAGATTTCTCTGAAGAAGAAAGAGGCTGGTCTGCATTTTTTATATGACATCTGAACTAGTTCCTCGCCAAAGAAATTTTAAGAAAAGCTAAAAGAAAGGAAACTTCTCTAAACCCAGATGCTAATTAAGCATAGTTATTAATTATTTTGACTAACGAGCTCAAAGATCATTTGATCATCTGAGAAATGGCTTTAATTAGGTTTTTATTATCTCAAGAAAAATCTGTAAGTAAGTGTATTAAATCAGAAAAGCATAGTAAAATATATTGCACTTGGGAATGACTGTATGTCAGTATGAATGAAGATCAGGCAATATCCATGTAAAGGTCAGATGTTTTTGAAATATTTAGGGAAATGTCTACAGGGTAGGCTAAGGGTGAAGTCTTTAAATTGGATGAACAAAAGAAAATTAATTTTCCAAACTATTAGTAGCCATAGGATTTCTGCTATTTGACGTTTTAAACTTTATCATTTTTCCTTCCTTTACAGAAACAGTGGTTTCCATTTTCTCCAAAACAAGGAAGCAATAAGTAGACAAAAAAGCCAAATAATTCTTCTCTACCAACTCTTTCTGTGGACATTAGTGACTGTTGCAAGCTCTGCATTTCAACAATTCTGGAGAAGGTAAGCACACTTGTTTTCAGGGCAGGCTTTAAATTTCCTTGACCTTATGTGATGTGGCATTAAATCAAGTTACACTAAGGAAACAGCACTGATCATTCTGACAACTGATTTCTCACTGGTGATGGATGAAGACATCTATATACTAATTCTCTTAGATTTACAGCTGTTGTTAGGAACAGTAGCCGTGATCTTCTTGAATCTGAACAGTCTCATATGAAGTGAAGGGATTGCCCATGTAAACATCTTCTATTTTATTCTTTTGGCCCTTTGAGGATCAAATTGTACAATTGTTTATCATTCTCAGAGACCATTTGTCCAAATAAGGGCCATAGAAGCTTATGGTGAGTGAGTGTTAAGAAAACTTAGAAACATTACTGGAAAAAATTACTGAGAAAATTTAATATTACCAAGTCAATGTAAGTAAGAGGTGAAAATTGTTTTTAAAGAAATTAATTTTCAGTAGATTTGGAAAAATAAAGAAAGATGGATTAAAAACTTTCCTAAACATCAAAAATACTTCCAACCTCTGTAAAACGAAATCAATATAACCTTCTTTATTCCTCTAGACACTTTAATTTTTAACCAGGTTGTATTAACTGTTCCTGTCTTAGAAATGTGTGTAGCTGAATACATCTGTTACTAAGCAGTTAATATAAATATAAATATCAGTGCCTTCTTTTTGCATACACTAGAGTAGGTTAATTAAAATATAGTACTTATCCTTTTGCTTTTCACTATATACTCCTCAGAAATTGTCATTTTCTGCATTTTCCCAAGATGAAAACTACTTTAAATTACACAGTGTTGATACTAATCCATCAAATCTTGGTTTATGTAAGCTGTTCCCCATCACCTAGTAGATACCAAAGGACTTCTAGGTGAAGTTCACCTGTGGGTTTCCAGGATAGTCAAGTTCTAATCTTTGATGTTCATGGTGGTTTCTACTGTGTCCCTGTATTTATCATTCACAATAAATAATAAAAAGAAGAATTTGCATGGTTAGTTCTGTGGCTTGATAAAGTAAAGCACTGAGATCAGCTCAATTGATTAGAGCATGATGCTAATAATGACAAGATTGCAGATTTGATCACTGGATGGGCCATTCATTTAAGCGTTGGACTTGATAATCCTTGTGGGTGGCTTCCAGCTCAGAATATTCTGTGATTCTGTCAACATTAGTCACTATGAATTTCCAGGAGAATGCTTAGAATTCACTACTTTCTGTATAATTTGAGACTGGGTTATGTAGCCTTCATACTAATTCTCACTGGATTCTCTTCAAGCAAGAGCAGACAATACAGGGACAAACCTTTGTCTCAGAAAGATTATTAGATTATTAGAAATATCCAGACTCATTTTGGATCAATCTGATTTTAAAAATATTAGAGGAGAAAATATTTAGCATTTTAGCTGTATTTAGGTACCTCAGAATGTAGAATCATAGATTATCAAGTTCTGGCTACTAAATTAATGGTTTATGTTTTAAAAATTTTTGTGTTACATTTGCAGGTTTTGTTAAATGACCGTAGCAAACACTAACAAATGTTTTTTTTAAGTGTCCCAGGATCCTTTTCAAAATAAATTGTTTCTTAAATTTAGAACAGTTGACTTGCTCTTCCTGGACTATTCAGATCAGTCTCAAGTTTTCAAACCTTCAGCTTTTACTGGAATTGTTGCTACTGTGCAAAACACATCTAATGCACTGGTATTTATTGCTATCCTGCATTATTTCTTTATTATTTGAGCAATAAACCAGCACGCTATTGCTTTGCCCATTGTAATTATCCACAACCCAGGAGAATTTATTATTTTTTTTTTTACCTTAAGGAAAGAAATGAGATGAAACAATATTGATTAGTAAGAAAGTAAAAATAGAATTAGTCCTTCAGCACAATTCCTTCTATAAAGAACTGTTTTGAAGGAAGGTTTTAGCACCTGAACAAGGATCTTATGTCCCTGGGATGAGCATTAACTGCTCTTAGCTACATTACTTTCATAAAATTGTATCATGCATTTGATCTTCTTCCCACAAAATTGGATTCCAAGTGTTTTACAGCATATCAAGATTTTTTATTACATTCACAGTTTTAATACCGTTTTTGCAATGAAATATAGAAGTAGTAAAGTTATATATAGAGGTATTGTATCTGGTTTTGCTGTCATGTGCTATTAGTGAAACTCAATTTCTTGCTGTTATTTAAAGAAATATCTATAGATTCTATGTATATGTATTTATGCAGGTTTAAGCAGATCAGGTTTATATGTTCAGAAAAGTTCAATTTTCTAGACTTTTTCCAAATATTTTTGGCTTGTTTCCTCAGCACTGACTGCTTCTTGTTGTCTTTCACATCTTGTCCTCTACTTCATCCTCTATTTTATTGCCTTCAAATAGGATTTTATGAAAGAAGCAAGTTAAAAGTCTCATCAGTTTATGTTTTTGCTATAGCTTTAATACTTCCAACACCCTTGATCTGTTGTCACTGATCACTGTGCTCTGTAGCATTTTAGATAAACATTACGAAATTATAAATTTTTATGTATTTCATTCACTTCTCAAGTTAACAATGAAGGATGGTAATGCCATTTCTGGCTTGTGCTTATAACTCAATAAATTGCTTACAGTGCTTACATAATGTCAGTGCAGAGTTTTTCTATGCCTTCATATGGATAATTCTGGTTTTTTTGTGATACATTTTTACAGCAGTTATTTTCATTTTAAAATGATGAGACAGTTCCAGTTCCTAGTGCTGCGAACTTCAGAGAAGGTATAATAAAAGAGGTTTATATATGGGTTTTCCTACCTTCTTTGGGTACTTTCTTCAATAGTGTTTAGGCTTGAACTCATTTTAGTTCCCTAATTAACCATTTTGGGTTCTCAATAATTTGTATGCTTTCCTGAAGATACCTGACTGGAAAAGTTTCTGGCCGAGAAAAAAAAATTCAATCACAACCTTGGAATAACTTGAATTAAAGATCATACTTGTAAATAGCATGACCACTCTGAGACTGGAAGACCGGACTAATTTGGGGAAGAATACCTTTTTCATTTTTTTGCTAATAAACACTTAAAAAACACTTACATGTAACCTTATCTTTTATCTGCTTAAAGGACTACCTACAAAACTTTGGTGAATCATGTTCAAAATGTTTTTGGGGCAAAATATACATGCTATAATTGTCATAGAGTAGGGCTGCTGCAGTTCTGGAGGAAAACCAGGAGTTTACAAACATTTGTGAGAATCTTGTCAGAGTACACAATTTTGTGCCAATTATATTTTTTTAATTAATTAATTAATTATACTATTTTATTTTATTAAATATTGACTTTTTTTTTTTTTTTGTCATAATGCCTGGTTATTGCTGGCATTAATAAGTCAGATGACCAAAGGGGAAAAAACCAAACAAAACAAATAAACTGAAGCAGCTACTTTGAGCAACAACAAGCTTTGTTTTTGTAAAAAAATGTGAAAATGTTCTTATGCCATTTACTGAAGTGGCCAATCACCATCTCTCTGCTGGGAGAAAGATCTAAGCATTTGTTTATTATAACCCCAGGAGCAGATACAATGACTTGTAATTTGGGGTTCATGTGAACCCTGCACCTGACCTCATCTACAGGTTACCCCAAAATTTAATCTCTCAGTGTTTTTACTAATGGGTCTTTTTATTGGTGCTACCCAATCTAAGGAGCTTGCAGCTCACAATCTCCCCAGGGAATTGCTTTGCTTCCACAGCAGCCCGGTGGCCAAACTCTTCTGTACAAATCTATGTATATATTTCTTTCAGACTATACCATAAGAAAACACAACGTTTGTTATTTGATGTTGAAAGAAATTGCTAAAAATGTGTCATTAATTGCAGGAAAAAAAGGGAAGTGCCACTGTTTGAAGGACTGAAGAGAAGCAATAGATAGGACGATATTGATACAACTATTTTGATTTAAAGGCATGATTTTTTTACCCAGTTAGTAATACAGGCATTAGTAAAGTAACCTCATATACTGTTCTGTAACCATGGCCAGATGATCTGACAGTATTGATTTGAAGATGGGCAAAGATGACCTTAAGGAGCTCGTCAACCCAAATCTATGCAGGAAGAACCCTGGAGAAACTCTTGGGAATTGTGAAGTGCTCAGAGTCGCTGTAATGCACAGAGCATTTAGATATTGGCATCCAGCCAGACACGCAAACCTCATTTCCATACAAGTTTTAAGATGTAAGTAAATGTCCCTTACAATTAAAATAATGATTTATGAGGAATATTAATTATTCATGAGTAGTAACTGATAAGCAGTATATATGTAATTTAGCAGAAGTGATTTGTTTAACTATAAAATCAATTGAAGCAGGTGTAAGACAGTTGAAAGATTTTAGCATTCTCTTTTCGTTTGCTCTCTCTCCTTTTCCTCCAGTTTTCTCTGCTGATTTTCAACTGATAAAAATGTCACTGAGCTATAAATGTAAAGAAAATTAATTTGTGAGCATTCAGTTTCAATCAGATCTGATTTTTATTCATAATAGATCCTGGCTGCTTTCATCTGGTAAATACATGCCAAATCTGGTAATTTTTTCCATGTGTGTGGCTTTTTTTATGTTCCTTATCTTCTAAAAAGTCTGGGCTACAAGGCCTTTCTCCAAACAAATGCAAAGTTTGCAGGCATAAAAATCATGGTTTGAGCCATGAGCATGATATAATGTCTCTTAGATTTGCTAGGAATACAATCTTCTAATTCAAATCTGCAGTTTTCATTCCAGAGAATCCTTTGAGAACTTCAGGGACATGAACAAAAACATATGTTTAGATGAGGATCAAAAGCTACCCTGAAGGTTAGGATAAACTTAAGGGGATCTAATTCTGTCATAGTTCCTGCTTTTTTGTAGCTTTTCTTAGTGCACTTTTCTGTTGCCATTTCTAAACTTTAAACCTGGAAACTTTTATTTATAAGAACTGAGCATGTTGAAGTGTCTTCCAATTACTGTTGAATGTTGTTAAAGCAGCTGAAACATTGTCTCTTTTCATGTCTCTTTAGAAAATATGAAGGGAAGTTCAAGCAGGAAACAAAACAGATCTGATCCTCAAAAGACATTGTTCACAGAACTCTGCTTTCTGAACAAAATGTCCATTACAGGTTAATCAGTTCTGTAACAGAAAAGAGCACTGTGAAAGAATCACTATCTGATTAAGTAGTTTTGTCCAGTTATTTTCAGCTACAAAGGAAACTGAAAAAGTTATATCAGAGCACATAGTTATGCAGTAAACTTTTTCAGTAGCAATACTGAATTCAGTCCTTTTTCATCATTTCCCTTTCACCATTTTCTTTAGAATTCCTTAGTATAGCAACTTCTTCCTAATAATCTAGTTGCATTTTTATTGATAAAGTAATAGTTTATTAAATAAAGTATTGCACATAAAGATTGATTTCTGAGATATTTTTC
This sequence comes from Poecile atricapillus, assembly GCF_030490865.1. NCBI lineage: Eukaryota > Metazoa > Chordata > Aves > Passeriformes > Paridae > Poecile > Poecile atricapillus. The sequence goes on along the minus strand of NC_081251.1, from coordinate 21,846,538 downwards.
AGCTATGAGGAGGGAGCCTTGACTAGTATTCCCAGATTAAACAGTCATGCATTATTCCTGTAGCACAGACTTTCCTGAGCAGCTCTTTGGTACGAGACAAAAAAAAATAGGCACAGAGATTTTGGTGAAAGAGCTCTGATGTTTTCTATGCCTTCTGGTACTGCATTTCTTTTACTTTTTCTCTTGGTTATGAAAAATATCATTCCTTAAAATTTTTCACTGCTCAAAAGCTTTTCTCAATTCTCTCCTAAGGCAGTTGATGTAATCCTGTTGATCTTTGGCAAGGAAATTCACGTTTATTTTTGGAATGGTAAAAAGGAAGTGTCTTAGCCTATAAGAAACAAAATGTAATGACCATCACATTACTGGAAAGTTGTCACTGTAATAATATTTCCAGTGATTACTTATTTATATTCTTAATGTTTTAATTTTTATCTGAAAAAGGTGTTTTTAAAAGATCTAGTAAACAAAGCCTAAGAATACTGAAGATGGGTCTGACCCAACAACAGCTATCAAAAACAGTAGGATGTAGAAATCTATACTAGTCACAAATGGTTTTTCTGCATGGAATGGCAACTCAATATCTATTCCATGGATTTTGGTGCTTAACATAAAACATGATGAAGTGTCCAAAAGAAAGAGGCTACTCCAGAGGTGATAAAGAAAGCCTTGAAGACTATCCTAGACTGTCTAACTAGGAATAACTGTGATTTGGTCAGATAAATCTCAGACTTATGTTATAGGTTTACTGAGAATCAAAATTATTAATCAGTTACTACAGAAGAGAGAAGAGTATCAGGATTCTTTTATATTCCTGACATAACAATGTGAATGGGAACTTTGAGTTCACACAAAATGCAGTCTTTGAGCAGACTGGACATTTGGGGGTTTCAGAAAACATGATTTTACTTCAAGTGAATAAGCTGTCTGAACCTGACTGTTACACTATTTTTAAATATAAAAAATTACTGTGCAATTTTATTAAATATTTTCAGATTTGTTATTTAAGCAATGACAACTTGATAATCCCTTTTGTTTTTCTATCCTCTAAGTCTAGACTGATCATGATGTTAACTGTTTAAGGAAGTATTCTAAGTATTCTAGTATTTCTAAGGAAAATGGTATCCTTTAAGAAATGTATCTCCATTCTACAAATTAATCACATTGTTCTTTAATTTAAATTCTTAAATTTTAATAAAACTATAAGACTCAGGACTTCCTACAAAAATTCCATTGTATAAAATTCATGTATTTATGTAGGTATTTATACTTTCCACTTAATATTTGAAGACAGAATTATGTAAAGAACTAGACTGGCTGTGTCCACTAAAATTTAGGAATACTTGGAGCATGTCAACCAATGGATTGAAAATAATTTAAAATTTATTTGGTTTTTTAACCAAATTCCACACTTTTAAAAAGACTATTAAAACAATAACTTCAGAACTATTTTTTAAATAGAAACTAGGCCTTTTAAAACAAGGGACAGAAAATACATGGCCAGCTTTTTACATTTTCTATTGCCACAGAGAGAAAGAGAAAGAGCAGAAATGGTCTAGTAAGTGGATATTTCATATTATAATTAAACAGCAAGTTCTAATACATGGTTTTACAGCTAAGATGTATTCTCTCTACATTTTTTAATTATAGATGGATCTTAGTTTTCCCCATAACAAAAAATTTTGCTTTGTAGTGCAGCAGAATTTAAAATAAAAATTTTTCAATAAGCACTTTTACATTTTTACATATTTTTACATTTCTAAAAGATTACTCACTACTGTTCTGTGGCTTTCTTTTATCTATTAGACTGTTTTTTTAGTAATTCAACAGTGTGAATGTAGTCTGACATTCTATTCCAAGTGACACTCTGTCTAGTGCACTAAGCATTGTTAGGATGAAATAAACATTATCCAGAAAGATTGAAGAGGAAGGAAATGATGAAAAGCAAGACAGTGAAGCTACAGAGGCTGAAATGTTGTCAAGGACTGATAGTAACAGCACTTAGTTTTGATTTGTTGTTTTTTTTTTTTTCTATAAAATATCTTTCTTCATAAGCAAATTGGAAGATAGGTGAGAAAAGAGACCTTACCTATGCTGTCCCTAAACTCAATGTCATTCAAGTAGCAAATTCTTTTCTCTTACTGCCTTTGTCTTGTCTTGGACTATCTTCATCTTGGGAGCTCAACAGACTGTGAACTGCACTGTCTCCAGAGCTGTGTCTAGCTTTTCTCTTAGCAACCCATAGAAGGATTGATCGTATCCTTGTGTTTGGGGTTTCAATCCCATCTTCTAACTTTTTTTTTTTCTTATTGTTAAATCATTTCTCTGGAGGTATCCTAAAGAATGTAGATGTGTTTTCCATGTTTTATGCTGTCCTTGCTCAAAGTTCCCTTAATATGATTACCCTGTCCTTCCCTCTTCCAAGATCACTGGTGATCAAAATCGCTTCAGATATTATTCAGACTTTCGGGATTTCTTACAGGTTTTTCAATAAAGATCTATTTGACAGCACATATAAATGGTACTGATGCTTCTGTAGAGAGGTGACTTATTTTAGCTCTCATTGTCTCAGCAATGCTTGAGTCTTTGTAGAAATGTCTGTTATTTCTATCTCCTCTATGCTGTGCAGAGCTAGGAATACTTCTGCTCTGCATATCTCATCTCATTTTAAAGGCATTCCCCAACAGTACAAGAGGGGATATTTGTAGGCTGTATTTATGAAAGCAGAATTTAGACTGTAAAAAAATATTTACTTTCATATGTATTTCCACTCTTGGAGTTAACATGATTTTTAAATCAGGACAAATAGAAAAAAGACATCTTACAAGTAAAACATGTAAGAAAATACAGTAGGAGAGAAAGGAAAGTTATAATATTCCATTAGACGTCAAGTGTCTGAAAAAAACCTGATCCTTTTCCACTGGCTGTTCCCCAAGTTCCTTTAAATATTATTGTACAAATTTTCAACAGCTTAGAAATGTCAGAGCTCTCTTCAAGCCAAAAGTTTTACCTTCTCTGAAGATCTGTCCTTACCTGTATATATACTTTTATATACTTTTATATATTATACTTTATATATACTTTTGTATATATAAATATACAAAACCCACTGTGCCTTGTGGGACTTTTCTCATTTACCTTAATAGATTTTGAGCATTCATGCTCATTGCATATATATCTCCTGCAGAGCTCCCCAGAGATGATCACCACTTCTTAAAGATGAGATTCTGCCACCTGTTATCACTTAAAGGATATGAGCTTTGGGAATCTTTACTCTCTTTAGATGAGAGCTATCCATGCTTTTAAACTGAGTATATTCACTGCTACTTGAACCTTATATGAAGTTTATTTTTTAGTATTGGAAAAAATTACTCAGCTTGTTGCCAGGAGTACTGGGGAAGTGGAAAAAAAACCCCAAAAAATAATAATAATAATAATAAAAAAAAATAAGCCAAGAAAATCCCAAAAGCTAAAAACATTACAGCCCTAAAGCCCGGAAAGCCCTTCAGGCATGTTCACATCTAAATTGTTACTGCCCCTTAAGAAAGGGGTCAGACATTACTGGAGCTTTCCATTGTCTGATACTTTGCACGAACCAGATCTGAAGTTGTTATCTCTCCCCTGTTAAGGTGAACAGACAGTAGCACAAACAGATTTCAACAACGCTGCAGAATGCTTGGAAGTGGACCAATTTTAGACTTTTCCAGAAACACAATTTCTTAAGTAGTAATGGTATATTTCTGGATAAGAACAGGTTTTTAAGGTGAGATTTCTGTGAAGGAAAAAAAATAAAAATAAATTGCTTAAGCTCTGGGTAACCAGAAAAGAAGTTAAAAGTTAGGTAATTTGGTTGTGGTGATATCAGAATGATATAATTTCCTATCAATATGCTTGGAAATGATATCTAGATGGAAGAACATGCTCTGAGTTAAAGTATATTCTGTAACCCCTAGAAGTTCTGTGGGCACAGACAATTAAAGTAATTTATTTGTACCTTTTGGCAAAAATACTCTGTCAATCTCAGTAAGAAATTATATTTGAAGACTGTGTTTTCATCACAATTTTTTGCTTTAGTGTATCGTTTTAGTGACTGAAATAAATTAGAAAGTTATTTGTATATTCTTCAATATCAGATAGAGTACCGTTTTTAATAAGTATAATATCTCTTTTCACCTTCAAATGTAGATGCCAGATCAAGTTTTATATGATTTGACACCTATCTCCTGCATGGCTGTTTTTCAGAGCAGCACAAAGCCTTTCAAAGAAATAAAATCCCTCAGATAGATTTAACTGAAAATTATCAAGTTGTTTGTTCTTTAATAAATCAGATGTTTATTAAATGAGAATAAATTAAAATATTTGCATCAATTTAAATACCTATGTTCCACTAACAGACAGATCTGAATTACTAATGATTCACCAAGGGGAAATTTATTATTAGTGATAAGAGAATCACTTTTCAATAATCTTTTAAATTATTCAGAAAAACAATGCTCTGAGAATTTTAATATATAACACAGATTTGCAAAAGTGTTTATCTCAACTATTTTTTCAAATGAATAGAAAATATCCTAAGCAACAAGCAGAAAAGCATTATTAGATACACATATAAATACAACTATAATCAAACAAAAAGCTAGGTTCATAAACTTATGATTTTACACAAGAGGAGTTTTGCTTTTCAGAAAATTAATCTTCAACATCTGATGGAAATAAACATGCATTTTTCCACATTTTGGAATCACCTCATTATAATGAATAGAAAGTGCAAAGACTTTATGTCATAAAACTTTTTATTATTGCACTTCAAATAGGACTTATTTTCCCTCATTAAACCTGGTTTCAAACCAGATGAAAGAGTATCATAGCTATAAAAAGTAAAAAAAAAAACTTAATATGCCTATCAGGTGAAAAATATTAGTTGGGGAATGTCATGAATAAATATAGACATGTTTATATAAGAAGGCAAAAATTATATTTTCATTTTGTAAAAAAGTGTCAAATATTCAGATGTAATCATGCTCCATAGTAAATTGGGAGCTTATAGTGAATCTGAAGGTGAGTTTAAAATAAAAAGCTAAATTCTAGTCACAACTGACTAAGTGCAAATATAGCATTTCTGCACATTGGTGTTAAAAGGGCATCTATTTTCTCTCTTCTCCCCCCAAATTTTGATATTTAAAACCTCAGAAAAAATAATTTAAGTTTTATGAGAATGTTGTGGTATATGTAGTAGAGTAAGAGAAAGCAGAACATATCCTCTTTGTGCTTCAACTAGAAGTGAATAGACAGCAATAGATAGAATGGAAAATGTGTACTCTTTTATTGTGTAAGGCATGATAAACTAGAGCAAATTAATCATAGTTAGGTGTATATATATATATTTGATCAAAATTAATTCTGGTTTTCCTATTTTCTTATTTACTAGATTACTTAAAAGGTCTTCTTTTCTAGATGACTTAAAAGATATTCTGCAGTGAAAATTACATTTGCTTGCTACACCAGGACTCACAAGCAAGTTTTATTAACAAAGGTGTCCCCATTGTAGGTCAGACAGAGAAAAATCAGAGGATCGAGCAGTTTGCACAAATAATTCTGAGCAAAAGAAAGAGAACCCAGAGAACCTGGATACTAACCTAAGCCACTATCAAACCTGCAAATGTTCATTTTAAGACTATATTCCTGTGAAATTAGACTTCTGTGATGGTAAATGTAAGTACACCATCAGCCTTTGCCTCCTCTCCTCCCCAGATCACCCTGCCTTTACATGTCACTGCAATCAGAAGACCAAAAGCAGGAGATGCATGATGTTCTCGCTGGGCTTCGGTTCCACATCCCAGCCCAGAGCCCACAGGCTGTTGAAACATCACCCAGTATCTCTTCTGCTCCTCCTCTCCCTCACTAGGAAGGAAAGACTTTATCACAATTTTAGAGATACCAAGGAGAAGTACAATGAATTACCTAAACAGATTTCCCTCAAATGTTGTCTGCTCTGGCCTTCCGCTTGAAGTTGGATCAAGGAACAGGCTGAAACTCATTTTGTCTGTAAAAGATGGTGAAACAGAGCTGTGCACAGGTTCAGATTCCTCAGAGCATTTGTTCAAGGAGTCTGAAAACCAGCTGTTTAACATAAGTAAAAACTAAAAATAATAGAGACTTAATACACTTTTCCTAACATTTAATTTACAGTATATTATAAGGATCACTTTCTTTACTTGGAAGCTTAACAAAAGACTTTGTAACAACTTGCTGATGCCAAATAATACCCAATTTCTGGTCAAGTAGTTGCAACTCTAGAAAATTAAGAGATAACTTTAGAGCATTCTTTAGATTCTTCATGTGTTTGTGTTGATAAATCCTTGTTACTGATGGTCATAAATACTCACTGCAGTTCAACTGAATTACATTATTTTGTTAATATACAGACGGATAGATTAGCTACAAGCCAAATAATAATACATTAATAATTCACATAGCTAAAACTATTTAAAAGGATATAAATGATTTGATTAATCTCCAAAAACAAGACAGTAGAAAATAAGGTTCAATTCTTTTACACTCAGTGGAGTATTGTGGAGTTACAGTGCCTCATGGGTTGGTATTTTTAGTGTATGATATTTTACTCTTATATTCTCAATTTCAATCTGTGGTGATGTCCTATTATTTTAGAAGATGAGTCTTAATTTGTATAACAAATACTCTGTAGATCTCTACTCATGGTAATGTCATCCTTTCCCTGTAAGATATGCTCTAAGGGAGAGCATCTTTTCCAGGGCTGATGGCTTTCTTCAAGAATCTCAGGTTTAAGTTCTTAGCAGATATGTCAGATATGTTTTCTCTAAGTTTCAAAGTATCACCTTCTCTTTGACTTCAGGAAACATAGGGAGAATCATCCTTTTCAAGTAAGTAAATATTTGTGGTGTGCATTTCTATCACAAGCTTTCCCCTTTTTTTTCTTTTTAGTATAAAATGGAAGTAAATATGATTAATGAAACTATCTAAATTGTTCTTGAAGTAGTTTGATGTACCCACTCTTTTTATTTTTTCGGTTTTTTGGTAGGGTAGGGGGGACTGGTTTAATGCAAATATTTGTTAAATGAACTGGAAAACAAATAACTTTTCCTACAATTTTGAAGATTGAATTTATTCTGATATCAGTCCCATTAATAACTACAAGTTCATATAAAATTAGAATCAGTTTTCCCTGGTCTCTTAAGGTTGTGCTCTGACTGAAGTTGTTAGCTAGAACACAGTTTTCACTGGGTAGATAAATAAGTAATAAAATTTGTGTATCTGAGTCAGTTCTGTTTATTGACAGTGAATTGATATTCTCTCCTCCAGTACTCTCACCTCTCTCTCTCTCTCTCTTATTGGCAGTTTGTTCTTCCCTCCAGGTCTCCATTTCATGTATTCTGTCAGCTGGTCGATATAAAGCTATAGTTGATTCAGAGGAATACATTCACTTTTAGGATCTGATGGATTGACCCTGGTGAGTCAAACTCCCAATCTCCATTTAGCTCACTTCCCTCTTCTTGGTGATGGAGAGAAAAATAGAGGAAAGTTGAAATTCATGGATCAAGCTAATAACAATTTCATAATAAAAGCAAAAGCTGTGCTTGCAGGCAAAACAGAAAGAGACATTAATTCAGTTCTGCCCATCAGCAGGCAGAAATACAACCACTGGAAAGTCAAATGCATAGCAGTTGCTTGGATAAAGCATTAAGATAAATGCATTAATCATGAACGTCCCTCTTCAACTTTCTTTCCCTGAGTTTTTATTGCTGAGTGTAACATCATATGATATTGCACATCTCTTTTGTCAGTTTGGGTCAGCTCCCTTGACCTTGTTCACTTACAGTCTCCTGTCCACCTCCACTTTACTGCCTCTGGGAGCCAGTGGGTGAGAGGGAAAAGTTCTTGATACTGTGCAAGCAGTGGTCATCAGTAACCAAAATATTAACATGTGTTATCAGCCCTGGTGTAGCCACACATTGAAAGCACATCATATAAACTAACTTGAAGAAATTTAACTCAAGGCTTTATCCCATCCAAACCGCATTGAGCAATATATACTGAAAACATGGAGGCTGTCTTATGAAATAGATGAGAGGTCGAGTTAAAATTTACTTTCTAACTAAAGACATTGATTTGGATTTTTATCTCATGTCCTATCATATCTGGTTTTCCTAATATTTACAGAAATTAAAAATCTTCAGACATTTTATTCCTTGTCTGAAACTACTGAATGGACAGACTAGTTGCTAGATAGGGAAGATAAGAATGAAGTCAAGTCAGCCCACCTGGACAAGTCTTGCTTTCTATGATGCCAGGCAGCTCTTCTATCTCTTCTACCTTTTTCAGGATTATACAACATAACCAATTAAAAGGACTGTGAAAAAAATAAAGAAATTACTATGAGATTAATCTCAGTGATAGTACAAAATCAAAAAACATGAGCAATATACAACAGAGTGCTCCAGACATTCCAATGCTCTAATTTTCTGCTTTTATTAGAACACCAGAGACTTGCCCAATATTGTCCACCTCCACAGTCTCTAACATCATGCTACATGAGCTAATACTCAAGTTCTTTCTCTCTTCTGAAAGAAAGGGCATGTTACTATTTCTGTTGCTTAGGAATGCAGCACAATAGCTGCGGAAAGAACCTTCTGGGTTTTTCAGACCTATTCTTCTGATATTTCAAGCACAAAATAGTAAAAGAAGATGCTCTTTGCTCAAATTGTTTCAAAGGTGCCTATGATAAATTAAATCATGTAAAACACTGTATGAAGGTTCCCGTTTCCTTATTCTAACTAAAAGACAGTCAAGATTTTAAGATTTAGTTGCTCAGGTATATAGATACTTAAAATTAGGTAAAACAAATGTACTTTAGATGCTGAGTGTGGAAGGGCCCACAAAACAATTACACCATAAAGTAACACCACCACTATCCCACAGCCTCAATACCTTAAATAAATACAAAATGTATATAGTAGAAGACCACAAAATCCTACATCTCCAATGAGCTACAGAAAGGGGAAAGATCAAGGCTAAACTAGGTCAATTCAAGTATACATGAATATAATTCATAGTAGTTTTACTTAAACTATTACTTAAACTAAATTGTTCTCAACAATCAAGAATAAACAAAAGAATCCTTACCTGTCATTGACTATCCAATTCTGAAAAAAAAGCATAGTGACTCCAGGTTGGAGAATCAATTTAATCCAAAGTGCAAACAGGCAGCTGATTCAGGCAGTGAACTCTACCAAATGCAATAAAACACATATGGCTTGAAAAAAAAAAAAAAATCTTTAATAACAAAAAATCCCAGCAACATTCCATTGTACTTTTAAACTACACAGAAGCAGTAAACTACAATTTTACAAAGTATTCTCTCAGAATTTTTACCCAATGCCTTTACAGGTTTAACAAACTGCACTTTAAAGCAATTTTGATTCTGTGCCTCATCAAGAGATTCAGGTGATCATTTCAGAAGTTCACTTGCCAATGATCTGACACCTTATATAATATCCAGTCTTAACTTATTCATAGCCATTTATCATGTACTAATATTATTCTTAAAATTAAAGGCTTTTTTTTCCTTGATATATCCCCTCTCAATGTAGTTATAGAAAGTCATTATATCCCCTCTTAACCTTCCCCAGCTAGGCTAGACAAACAAAGCTCTTCTTAATCTTTTCTATGTAAGGTAAATATTCCATTACTTTATTCATATCTCTTCTCTAAATCTGATCCAATTTAAATTAATCACTCCTGAGAGAAATGATTAAAGATGTACACAATGTTCCAGATGAGGCCTTGCTGATACTTTGTGTAGTGGTATTTACATTCCACTTTCACTTAGAAGAGTGTGCCATTCAACAGCAGTAGCCTTCTTTCAAGGCTACATCATTCTGATGGTTCATACTCAACTCCAACAAATATCACCAGATATTTTACCCATTTCCTCACATCAGGTTGACAATGTTCCTTTTGTAGCAAGTTTTTATTATTAATTCTTGAGTATATATGTTTGAACTTTGTGGCTTTAAATTGCATTACATTTGTGTGATTCCTTTCCTTAGAATGAACCGATCCTCTTGAGGTCGACTCAGAACCTTGTAGTTTGTTTCTCAACTGTCTAGCTAATTTTCATTTCAATGTCATAAACAAATACAGTATGTTCAGTTACAACACTGAGGCTTGAGAGGTGTCTGTGCTGGTTTTCCTTCAGCCTGTCTTGCTATTCAGTATAGCTGGGTATAGTGTCCCTTCTACAAACTTCTTTCCCACCCTGTGTCAATCACTGAAATCACAATGTTTAATGCTATTTTTCCTTCAAGAAATCTTATAAAACATTTATCTTAAGTCTGAGTAGAGTAACTTTAGTTTATTAGCCTCTCTACGAAGTCAGTTATCTAAAAAGATATTAAGTTAGTCTGACACAATCTGTATAAAATCATGTTGTACTGTAAGTTCAATTTACCTCTATGACCTGAATTAGTTCTTGTTTAGAATCACTCTAATACTTTGCATTGCATTATAATCAAATTGTGTGTTTGGATCATGAGATTTCCCCACTGCTTTTTATCTTTATACCACATTTGTTCTCCAAAGTTACTACCACCAGATTTACAGTTTACTTTTAAATGGCTTCTACTAGATTTGCAAAACCATATCCTAATATATTCAGTTGACTTGAACACACTTTCAAAGCCTAAACCTTTCACACTCAGAAATAACAGCTTTGATTCAAACTTCCATACCAGAATTTGTGTCACAGTCATATTTGAAGCAGATAATGAATCTTGTCATATCAATGTTGCTCAAATTAAAAAAAAAACAAAACAAAACAAAACTAAACTAAAATTATCAACAAAAATCCAAAACCCAAACAACACAAACTTCCCAAAGAATCCATCGATGATACGATTAATTAAAAATTGTGGCCATTTCTAGTTCTTTTCTGGATTCTAGTTCCAAGTATAGAAAAGCCTCCTTATCTAGTTTCTCCTCTGCCTATGAAAAGAACAGTGTATAAAGATTAGTATGTAAAAAACAGTTTATGTTTTAGTTTCTTATACTAGAGTAAAGCCTTTAAGATATTTACTCTTAGTGTCCTTAAACTCAGAAATATTATCATTCTCCTAATGAATCCGTTTTCCATATTCTTTTTTGTCTCTGTTCTTCTTAATGAATCCCTTTTACTTCTTTTTAATCTCTTATTAATCTTTTTAATCTTCTTGTTAAATCCCTCTTCACATGTTTATTCATATTGAAAAGCCCTTTCATACAAGTATTTAGTTTTCCTCTTTTAACATATTCTCTAATCATGTTGACACGTTTTACTTAAAAGTTATGTAAGAGTTCTTCCAGGTCTGGTGGAATTCCTCATTCTGAGGGTGGGGAGATGCTGGAAAATGTTTCCCAGTGAAATTGTGGGAATTCCCTCGCATTTTTCAAGGCTAGCTTGGATGGGTGTTGGGGAGGGTGAAACAGGGAAACCTTAGGAATGTGATTGTTTGGCAGAAGATTCTGAAAATATGAAGGTTAGAATCGAAGTAGAAATGAAAGCCTGCTTTGAGTCATGATGCTGAGTACTAGTTACTATATAACCAAAGAACAATAGCTTAGCCAGCTAAAGGAGAATCCCTGGTTGATAAAACAATGTCATTCTGTGGATAGAAAGTCCAAAGGTCAAGAAGCAAGGGAAGAATTTGTAAAGCTTTTAGAGTTTAAAATGCAACACTGTATGTTAATATGGCGATGCTCATAGGTTGTATGTAAATTCTTTAGTGGGTGTATCTCGTAGTGATTGGTTACTGGGAATTAGAATATTCACTATAGAAAAAGATGTATTGTATTGTAACAAGAACTTCGCTGTCTTAGCTCTTACCCCTTTCCCCACCTCTTAGCCTTTCCCCCTCTCCTAGCCCTTCCCTGTTCTTACCCCTCTCTAAGTTTTCCCTGCTCTCTCCTTGTTTTTCTCTCTTTCCCCCTCTTAGCCCTCTCTTGTCCTCCCCCTCTCTCCTAAGCCTCCCCAGTTTTTCCCTGCTGTCCCTCTGTTGCTCTTGTTTCTTCCCTCCCCCTTTAATCTCTTCTCCCCTGCTCTCCCTGCACTCTCTCCCCTCCCCCGGACCACGTGGATGCCGAGGCTGGTGGCGGACACGGGTCTCCCCTCTCTTTACCCTTATAATAAATTGCTTATACCTGAACAGCTTGACCCTGGAGAAGTCTCTCACCGCGAGCGAGCATTTAAAACACCAATAGATGGGGCTCTAGTGTCCCTCCCCACAGCAGGGGGGCTGGAACCAGATGATCTCTAAGGTCCCTTCCATCCTAAACCATTCTCTGAATTCAACTCTAATTTTCCCAAACTAAGCAACCTAATTAATTAATTTCCTGATCATGCAAAAGACTGATTTTTTTAAAATCCCAAGGGTTATTTTTAGATTTATTTTTGTCTGTCTTGAAAATTGGATTCTGAGCTCACTCCTCACAGGTGAGCCACCACTATCCTAGTGGCATTCCATGAACTCACTCTAGTTTATTTAAATCCTCATCCTTCCACTAATGGAAGTCCAAAACTGGATACAACAGTCCTGGTGTGGTCTAACAAATGAAACCATTCAATGTGATTAATTAATACAACTTTGCTAAGTATTAATTCTTCGTACCTAAATAAAGTACCCTTTTCCTTCTTGAAGGTATTGTTGAGACTTCATTCAGTGAGAAACACAGAGTTATAACTTTTTTTTATCACTATACTTTTCATTGTATTGAGTTGTGCTTCTTCCATTTTGAGGGAGAAAAAATCAAAACAACTTCCTAATAATTATACATAGAAAATTGAACTCTTAATGAAAAATCAGGCATGGCTAAAAGCCCCACACCAATAACAGTGAAGAGACAGCAAATAGGAAAATAATTTTTTCTGAAGTATTCCAAATGGGTGTATAATGAGGATTCCAAAATTTCCACATACATTTAGCAGAAAAATCAGTTTGGTCTCTGTCATGAATATTTTTTTCAAAAAAAACAAAAACAAAACAAACTGGTGAGCTTATGCATAATATTGAAAAATAATTTTTCTCTTTGTAACCTGAGAATGGAAGTTCAAGTGAATTTGAATTATTTAGAGGAAGAATGATGCAGTATTTGGAAACCAGATATTATGCACAGGACTTGAACTGGATGTAAAATAAAATTCTGTATACAAAATTAGCTTCTCAAAAATTCAAGAAAATAGTGGATTAATCTCTTTGCAGTGTACACAATTCAAACTTAATTGTTTGGAATCCTAAGCAGCAAATTTTATGTGAATGCAACTGTACTTTATTGGGGTGGTATCTCTCTATTGATTTGGCACTTGCCTGCAGATTAAGGCTTTTTATTCTGTGTACATTGATTTGTTTAGAAATATGCAGGGTGTTTAAAATGAACAATAAACTATAGAGTTGGATTTAATATTTAGACTGGAAATTATCACTAAATTTTTGAACTCTAAAATCTAACTGGTCTGCATAACCCCATAGGATACGTGGAAAAAGAACCCAAAATGTGTGGTCCTTCCTCAGTTAAAAAAAATAACCAGCTTGTAGGGAAAAATTTGTATCAAATCAAATCAAAAAGGCTAACACTGAAAAAATTTAGAAAAGCATAAAACTAGTGATTCAGCACTATAGATATAATAGGATAAATACACACTCTAACATATTTTAGGGCAGCCCATTGCCTCAATTTCAAGAGAACTCAGTGTTCCTATCCTTGAAATAATGTCTTTGAACCTTATTATACCTTTTCTTTCTGTTTATGCTCCAGTTTACATTCCAAAATAAAAAAAATCCTAGAACAACAAATGGATATCCATCTCCTTTTTCCCGTTCACACTACCATAAGCCTCCATTTATTACTAGGATTCTTTATGCTATACAATTTCCGTGTAAAGGAAACATGGTTAACATTGTTGCTTTTCCAAGATTAATAAGCTTGCTCTTGATTTTTATGACAATTGCCATCTCTGGTCTCTTCAGACCAGATTGTGTTTTGTGTTGCAAAGTGTCATGCAAAACCTTCATTACAGTTCATGCACTTTTTGTGATAGGCTATATTTTCCGTGGAAAACTTTCACAAGTTCCATCAAACAATTCAGATCTGAAATTTTATTTTGGTTATTTCATGCCATACACATGACAAGCACCAAAATATTTAGTTCCAATTTTAGGTCCAAAATATAAGCATACATTTTTACCCAGAATTGTTTGCATATAATCTGGCTACACAAGCAGAGTTTTCTAAACAGGCCACTCAGGAGACATTAATTATATTTTTTAGTTGTTCATAGTTGCACAATTATTTTATAATCTCAAATTATGCATAAACTTTAAAGAGAATGAATGAAAAATTCCAAAGCCCTAAATTGTGCCATTACCTGTGATACAAATAGCTACTCATTTTGTTTTCTCTACCAGTTTGTTAGGATGGAAGAGAAGATTTTCTTACCTTAGCCCTCAAACCATGTTTGCAAGTCCCTTCAAGGCCATTATAAAACACAAAGGAATTTTGAGTGGTTTTATGTTTCAGGCAGTAGTCATACAATCACATATATATATATATATGTAGATAGATCTTCTTTCTTTTCTAGTTAAAGTCACTATTAAAAACCAGCATAATTTTCTTAGAGATGTAGAGTATGAATTCATTAAAGTATTTCAAACACTTAGTATTCAAGAAAGTCTTTTGTTTTGCATGATCACTTTTCTCATTTTACCTTAGCTGCTATGAGTTTTTTTAAAGAAATCTTCTTATTTGAAAGTCTTTCAGATGGTAATAAAGATGGTAATGACTTCTTTTTTTGTGAAATTTTTAAAATGTTATAGTAGGAAAGGTCTGGAAAGGTCATCTGGTTCCTGCCCTGAGGCAGAATCATTTATACCCAATGGTTAACTGAGAAGGTCAAAAGTAGATTTTACTGCTGTTCTTGTTGAAGTCAGATCTTCCCTTCACTCAAGACTGAGCAAGCCAAATTACACAAAAGGCTAGGGAAGAAAACAGCACGCACAACAGGCAGTCTCGGCTTCTCCTTTAAGAACCTGCAAACTTGTAGAGGATTGGGTGATTTAAGAGATTACTTTTAGCTGTTCTTCCCTTTCTTTCCCTGTGGCTCACAGCACCACTGTGATAAAGATAGTCTTCCTTCACTAAACAGACTTTATCAAAAGACAAAAGCAAAAAAGGGAGAGACAGAGAAGAAAACTAAGGTAGAAAAAGAAAATGAGTAAAAATGTTTGTAACATTAAGCAACCAATTTTTATAGTATAGATTATGTCCATGATCTTGCCAAAGACAGTGAAGACAGAAATATAATATGAATAGTGCACCTTTGCTTTCATTCAGAATGTTTGATGCTAAAGATCAAACAACTGAGATGGCTGAGTGAATGGAGATTGAAAGGACAGGTTTGTTGCCAGATTTTCCCATGAAGACACTTTTAATACTTCATAAAAGAATAGATGAAAAAGCTCAGTTGCTCATTATTTCATTGAAAGTGCATTCTGGGGAAATTTTTAACCTATTACTTTAGGTGCATTGATTTTGGTTCCCTCATTCTCTCATTGTAAAAATACGTTATTTTTAGCTTAGCCCTTTTTCATTTGATGACATTTTAAATTATTGACATTAATCCAGTCTATTTCAGTCTAATTTTAGTCTAATTTCTTTCAATATGCAAAATTAAGTTTTTTGTTACTGTGAGTTTTGTGAATTTCATATGTAAAATACCTATGTGAAAGGGATAGTCACCTCTTTTGACCAGCTGGTTGTATGCATCGTGTTTGATGCACCTCAGGATGGTGTTTGCCCTTGGTTGCCAGGGCAAACCACTGGCTCATACTGTGCCTGGTATTATCCAGCATCCCCAAATTCCTTTCTGCAGGGCTGCTCTCCAGCCACTCCTCTCCCTGTGTATACTTGTGCCTGCAAAATTACATCCCAGGTCCTGGATCCAGCATTTGGACCTGTTAAATTTCATCCTATTAATCATAGCCCAATGCCCCAATCTAGGTCTCAGCAAGGCATCTTGTCCCTTGAGAGAGTCAACAGTGCTCCCAGTTTGGTATCATCAGCAGATTTACTGAGTGCATTCAACTCCTGCATTTAGATCATCGTTAAGTGTATTAAACAGAGCTGATCCCAGAGCTGATCCCTGAGGAATGTCAGTGGTGACTAGTCAAAAGTCAGATGTAACTCCATTGTCTATAACACTTTGAGCTCTGCCATTTGGCCAGTTTCTCACCACAAACATTATGAATTTACTCATCTCATGGCTAGTCAACTTGTCCTGAAGGATATGGTAAGGAACAGTATCAAAACCTTACTAAAATTCAGAAAAACTATATCCATGTCCTTCCCTTTACCCACTAGGCAGATAACCTTATTTTAGAAGGTCAGCAAATTACTCATACAGGATTTTCCCTTTGAGAACACATGTTGATTGTGCCCGATGTTTGCATTGTTCTTTAAATGCCTTTCAATAGCACTTTTCAAATCCAAGACAAATTACAAGGAAAATTTGCTTGAAGGAAAAATGCAGACATAGAAACATTTGAATATAAATGGATAGCACTTGAAGAAAGACAGGATTATAGAACTCAGGAGTACAGTTCATCTAAACATTTATTCAGGTTCATTGTGAGATAAAAGTGACAACTGAGAGTTCAGATTAAATGGTCTAAAGGCAAATAAATATCAGTCATGTAGTAAACAAAAAATGTTTACAATCATAAGAATCACATTACCTCTTTAACTATAATAGATAAACAATATTTTACTAGTGGTAGTAGCAGGTTATTTCTAATCTTTCACATGCCCTCTTAAAAGAGAACAAACATAAATGTAGAAATAACAGTTCATGCCCTGCTATGATGTCAGAGCTATGGAAAACTCTCAGAAGTGATGGAAGTGATGACTCAGTCTGCTTAGAACAACACTGGAAATATTTTTTTGTCCTTTTTTTCCATGTGGATTTTCTCCATCATGTAGTCTAATCCAAGAATTTATCATCAGTGTATGATCAGAGGTATAAGTCAATACCATCATTTTGCAGAAAAAACAACAAAAATCCTCCCACAAGTTGCAAATCATTCACTAAATCAGTGAAAAAACTAATATTGATGAATAGTATGTTCCAAGAGTTTGAAAATCTGTTGGTTGACAGTTCACACAATACCCTAACAGTTCTGATAAGGTCTTACTAATATTGACATTTTAATGGATAATATTCAGTGGTTGTATCAATTATCTAGACTTCAGACTACTATCTGATGATATTTTCAGGTAAAGAAATTGCATTGGAAAGCTAAATAATCATTGATATTAATAATATAAACTAAAAAATAAACTAATAATACAAGCTAAAATATGAACTAATAATAGAAAACTGATCATTCCTAAAAGAATTTAGAAAGACTGCTGAGATACCTTCAAATAGTTTCTGGCTCCATGAGTTATTTTCCAAGAGAAAGGAGTGTTGCAGATGGTCACAGGCAATCCAATATCAGCATCCTTGCCACATGATGTTACACATGAAAAGACAACAGTACAGCTGGAAGGCATTAGAGCACATGCAAAAGTATAGTCAAGTCACAGTACCACTTCAAACAAGTTGTATCTAAATTACTAAGTATCATGCTAATAAAATTGGACATGTATGCAGTGAAATGGAAAGGATAAAGTATTACTATATTATCAGGGATAAAGCTGCAATGTACACCATTATTTTGAATGATGAAACACAAAATTATCATTTAATATTTTATATTTTGTTATGTAATACTGAACAACGGAAAATATATTCAGATACTGGGTTAATTAAAAAAATAACATCTTCCACCTTGTATGCTATCAGATTATTAATAAATGAATTTAAAAAATCTTATTCTTGAAGCCATATCTATTGATAATATAAAAATGTCTTAGTCATTTTTATCTTTCTGGAAATAACAATGATGTGGTAAACAGAAGAAAGAAAAAATTCATCTATGCTAATTACAGTTAAAAGAAATTCATAACATATAACCATAGAAAGGGGCTCAGCCATTCTGCAACATTAAGCAGAGTTTATCAAGTAATGTCTGCTATGTTGATATATTTGTCCTTTACAAACAGCCTCATACTTTTTAACTATTATATTTTCCCTGATTTTTAGGTGAGCAAGGGCTGTCTCTATGAAATGCCATCTGCCTTGATGTGTTAATGACTCTATCGCCTAGAGTCTTAAGAGTTTAAAATGATGAGGCTAAGGTGCTTTTCTGTAGTGTTGCATTCAGGTGCTCAGCTCTAACAGGTAGGCAAAATGTTTTGTCATGTTCTGTACGTGCAGAGCAGACACAAAGGAAGCACCTCAAAGAACTGTGCTACATAAGGCACTTTAAGCCTTTTTACAGAAAGCAGTTCCCACCTCTTCAGTGTTGGCTGTCACATACCAAAGTGGGGAATATGGAATTTTTTCCTTTACTAACCTGAGTACTTATATGGTAGGGAGCCTGTGGAGCATTAGTATGTCAGTAGCCAAAAGTTTAGCCACAACACTTGGCTCAGCATATATATTCCTGTTAGCTGAAAATGTAATCTGTATTTGTTATGGAATACAGACATGACTAAAATTCTTACTTTTAAAACATTCATTCAGACCAGGTCAGAAATTCAACCTTTATCACTAGGAATAGTTCAGGTATACACAGAGTGATTCTATCAATCTAAGCAGCTGAAAGAGCTAAGGGAAGTATAAGGCCAAGAATGTAACAGCCCAGCCCACAATGCTTTTATCCCAGGGTAGGTTCTTAAGCCTGTTGGAGATATGCTGAGCTTCAACCAGGCTCAAAGCACATCATGAGGAGAAAACACATAGCCCATGAAATGCGATACATGCTCCTATTCTCACTGTCTCTTATGTTATAGTATCCCATGATGTAGTACCATCAAGATATTCCCAACCATTATCAAACATGCCTTACCTCACAAAGCAAAAATAAATTTGCAAGCTACAAAAAAAATCCCACCAACTGTTAGTCTTCTTGCCCAAATATGAGCTAGTCCTCTCACCCAAGACATAATTGCTTGAGTTGCAGGAGCAATCTGATTGTGCAGTACACATGGTTTACAGAAGGCAGAACAAATGAAAAGTGAAGATTAATAATGAATGAAGATGAATAATGAGAAGGAAAAAGAGAAAAAGGAAAACAAAAAAGGAAAGAGAGAATTAAAATAACATGGTTTTCCCAGCAATAAGGTAATTACAATTTGTCATTCAGAATTTGATGATGACATAAAGTGCCAACTCAGACATTACTGTTCTGGATTAGAAAGAATTAACACAGAATTGATGGACATACTTTTCATCTGGATTGAAGAGCAGAGCAAACAAAAGGCAAATTATCTGTACTTTTCATTAAATCTCATAGAGAACAGGAGTAAATATCATTTTCCTCATCATGTGCGTTGAGAAAAAGGAACACAAACTTACAGTGAGATGAACATGGTTCCAGTAATTATTCCCTATTTTATCCTGGAGATTCTTTTTCCAAAGTGTCCTGTAAGAAGAATTTCTGGTTTACGTAGTGAATTCTACAATGGAAATGAAGTGTTTTAAGATCATGTTGCACTGATTTCCATTATAATTTATAGTACAATTTAGGCTGTATTGTATTTAAAGGAGTTAATATGGCTTAATAGATTGTCCTGACAGGACTAAAAATTAAAAATATATTGAAAATAGCTTTTTCAAATTATTTACACTTTTTGGAGGGGTCCTTATCTGCATTTTGACTGTTACATAATCTATGCCTCTTGGCATAGAAATTGAAAGACCTTTTCTTGTTTGGATAAAGCATTTTCCATGCAAAAAATAATTGGTTAATAATTAAATAAAGAGACAGGGGAAAAGAAAGATACTGACTCCTAAATAATTTGAAAAATAAGCTAAATTAATGAATCAAAAGATAACAATGCTTATAGATTTCAAAGAAAGAAACAAATGAAAGGCAATGTAATTTCCCTAATTTCTCAGCAAATCATTGTTTCACACATAAAATAACATTTGCTAAGATCTGAAGACTTGATGCTACTCACAGTGCATTAAAATCTGTAGTTTTTGCAATACAGAGCATACTGGATTTCATAAGTATCTCTCTCTAACCAAAAATTTGTGTGTAGAATGATAGACTGTAAAATGAACATATTAGTACTTCCAGACAGAACAATAAACATGTGGCCATGGTTACTGTGTCAGACAAGGCCAGATCTCCTTTATTATTTAATTTGTGAAATGGGTTTTTAAGAAAATCCCTTTTTCAAACATTGTAATGCTGAAATGTGTACTATAAAATGCAAGTCCAAAAGTTTCAAAGACCATAGCTATGCACATGAACAGATCTAGGTTTGTTGGAGAAGAACATTTGTAAAATTTACATTATATTAGTTTGATTTTACCTACATAAAACTGCAAGTTTTGTGCATTTAGAGTTGAAATACTGAATTAGGTTTTTGTATTAAAAATGATCAAAACAGCAGCAGCACTTTTTTTTTTTATTTTAAGGAAGTGCTAATTTATCATGCAAGGCTGAAAAAGCTCTCTAGAGACAGCAGTGAGAGACAGATAATCTAATATGGCAAAGGAAGAATTTCTGTAATTTATGTAATAGGATATTTCCTAGTTTCCCTGTTGCAAGTTCTAAGATTCTGTACTAGTAGGGAAGAAAAAGACTTCCACGAGTTTAAAATAAACAGCTTCTTTTCTATTTGGAGAGTGATTTACAAACTGTATAAAACCAGCTAATGTGACCCTGATTCAGAAAAGTATTCTTAATACAACTAAATGTACCATGTATTTTTGAACAATTGAAATTTTTGTTTCTACTGTTTTTGTGGGGAAAAAAAGTTATTTGGAAAAGCATATAATTTATTTCTTAAATTCCATTTCTAGGAAGTACTAAATTCATATGAAGAAAATGGGGAAAAAAGTGAGCAAAACATTGATTAAGGGTGAAAAAAAAAGATGCAATGGTAAGAAAACTTGTTTATAATAATTAATCTAGTTGCAAGGGAGGCAAGAACCAAAATATATTGTTCATGGTCAAAATACATAAAACACTTGCATATGGTGAAAACATGATAACAAGAAAGCATAAAGATGTTTAAAAATGTTGAATGGGATTAGGAAGAATCCCAACTAGTTAAGGATGTTGGGCTGATAAAAGTTCTTACTTAAAAGCTAATAGTTTCATCATCACTTTTGCAATATTCCCTAACACCTTTCCTCCTTTTCTGTTTGCCATTCACTGTATTTTGCTTCTACAATTTAGCCATTACATTTAAAGTATTGTCTTTTACTCTGTTATTGAGTTGAATGAATTACAGTTTTAAAGAGCTATATGTGGGTCTGGCAAGTAAGTGGTAGGTATGTGTATTTGTATGTGTTTTTCTACTCTAACCTTCTCAGATGACAGTGATGGATAGTGGGTTGCTGGCACACAATAAAATTGAATGAAACACTGAAGTCTTGCAATCTTGAAAGCCAGATTTTATCAGAGTAAAAAAATAATGTTTCAGAGTATGATCTACAAATACTGAAAATTGAAATATTTTCCATTAAACTTGCAAATAAATATTTACAAATAAATCTAGTATGATTCCGCTTTCTGTTGCAAAGAGAGTCTCTAGAATGATTGAATCTGCTCAGGTCAGACTCACTGAAGCCTGCTGTTACCCTTCTGCTCCCTTTGCTCCGTGCCCATGGGACCCTGACTGAATACATAATCTCAGCAAACAACCATGAGCCTTGCCCCCTCTGGCAGAAGAGCCCATCTGATTCACAATTCAGCTGCCACAGATATATGAACAAGGTAACAATCTGCTCTGATGCCAAACCACATTCTCTTAAAAAATATATTCAATCCATTGTCTTTTCAATAAAGTGTGAACATGTGAATTACACCAATTTTCACAGCTGACAAAAGTGATTCTTATCTCTGTTGCTTATAGAACTTGACATATTCCTACCAAACTAGAGAAAACTAGTAGCTAGTGTGGAAGGCCCTTTAATTGTCTAGAAAGAAAATTATACCACAAACTGCAAGGCACTTGATATTAGGTTAATCCTTAAAATGCTTGGAGTCAGCATTATTGCTAATAGTGAAGAACAGGCTATGTTCATTTATGATGCGCTTTCTGCAGTTCTTGAATTCCCAGGCTGGTTAATTCTGGTTACAGAGCTTTTTGCATGGTACTTTTGGTAGTAATAATCAGGCCATTGTAATCAGCAGTTTCAAAGTGCATACATTTTCTCATTTGTTTCTTTTTTGGTCTTTTCCGGTGTATTTCCAAAAGACAAATATGTGTTTCATATGTAAGCTGGTTTCATGTTAAATCTATGTTCAGCGCTTCACAAAGCAGTACAAAAAGATGAAAACCTACAGAATTTAGCTCAAGGATCTTGCTAAACCTGCAGTTAAAAAAATAACTTTTATTTCCCAGGGCATTTGCAAGTGTCATAGGTATACCAAATTCTGTAATTTGCAGAGGCTAAGGCCATTACTTCCACTTAAAGTAGAGATGACCATAAACAGTATATTAAAAGAGCATTTATAATATTATGAAACTTTTCAGGGGTCCTAAATATAACTATACATATATATGAATATTTTTTCCAGAACATTATTTTTGATGATACTATAATTATATAGGTGTCATTTATATTTAAAAATACAATGTAATACAAAATCTGAGGCATTATGGTATTATTTTCTGCTGTATAGTCTCTGCAAGACTATTAGAGTTTAGAAGACTCATGATTTGTGAAAAAATATTTAGCATAAATAGGACTGAACACATATACAACAGAGTTGGGAACTGCTATAAAAAACTGATCTTTGTAAATGTCCTTAGTCTTTAAAACCTTGATGGCTTTGCCCAAACAAACTCTGTTTGTCACCTTAGTTCTTTTTTCCAGATGAGATATATCGGATTAGTGCTTTCAAATTTCAGCATCAGCCCAGGTTTTCCTTTATCTGTCACTTTTGCCAGCCCAAAATCTGTTCAAAGATAAATAAAGCTTGTTTCTTTAAACATAATTACTTTGGAAACTTTAAAATTTGTTAAGTGCTACAAATAGTTATATAGACAGACAGACAGACAGACCCTAAGACAGACAGAAGAAAACTTGTGCTCTTCATTTTCAGCAATTGTAAGACTGTTAAATCACAAAATCATAGAACTATGGAATGGTTTGGGTTGAAAGGGTACACTAGACAAGGTTGCTTAAAGCCCCATCCAATCTGGTCTTGAACACCTCCAGGGATAGGATAGCCACAACTTCCCTGGGCAACCTGTTCTGATACTTTACTGCCCCCAGAGTAACATCTGATCTTCACCTCTTCTCTTTCACTTTGAAGCCATTTCCCATTCTCCTGTCACTACATGCCCTTGTAAAATATTTATTTCCATCTTTCTCATAGGCTCCCTTCAGTTACTGGAAGGCTGCAATTAGGTGACCCCAAAGCCTTCGCTTTTCCAGGCTAAATAATCCCAGTTCTTTCAGCCTTTTCTCATATGAGAGGTGCTCCATCCCTCCGATCAATTCAGTGGCCTCTGGACTCTCTCCAACAGATCCATGAGCTTCCTGTTCTGGGGACCCCAGAGCCAGATGCAGTGCACAGAGTGGGATCTCACCAGAGTGTTGTAGAGAGGCAGAATCCCCTCCCTTGCACTGCTGGCCATGCTGCTTTGGATACAGCCCAGGATACAATTTGCTTTCTGGGCTGCGAGAACACATGTTCAGCCTCTCATCCACCAACACACCCAGGTCCTTCTTGTCAGGGCTTGTTGGAGACTGGAATGTTATATCTTAAATATCTTCATGAGGGGCTTTTTCCTTTTATAGAAGAACTGTATAACAAAAGCTGTATGGAAGACCACCACACCCTGACTGAGGCCCTGCACTGTATGTGCGAGATAAGATAAAGTGACTCAGGACTGGGCTGGAGAAAAGAATACATTCACAGGATTAAGCCTAACACCTTCAGGGTGGAGACCTCAGTCCCAGGGCTGTCAGCTGCCAGGCTCCCATAGACCCTCACACCAAAGGGTGAGGGGAGGAGGAGAGGTTTGGATAGCGACAAAAGCCTCTGGTCTGAAGCAGCTAATGCCAGTCCTCCACCGTGCAGACCAGCTCAGCTGTGTGGCCCCTCATCCAGGGAAAAACTGCAGCCACATGAAAGACAGCAGAGGCAGAGTCATGGCCCATGAAAGGTCCCCCAAATAGGTCTCCAGACCCTGCGCCAGAGCACTTCAACATGACACAACAGATCCAAAGTCTTGCCAGGGACAGTGCTGAATTTGAGCACCCCAGGGAGGGTACCTAAGCATGCCCACTTGGCCCTAACATATATTAATCCATTGGATTCTATAATTTTTGGTGGCACAGGGCTACAGGAGACCCTCACCTCCAAGAAGACCAGATGGAGGGGAGTAATCAGATGTTGGTACCCTCAGAAGGATGATACGCTTCTACTTAACCCTGGTCACTCTCCCTGTCCTGTCCCACTCATCGCTCCACCTCTTCACTTCTTTTTCTTTCTTTCTTTTCTTTCTTTTCTTTCTTTTCTTTCTTTTCTTTCTTTTCTTTCTTTTCTCCCTCCCTCCCTCCCTCCCTCCCTCCCTCCCTCCCTCCCTCCCTCCCTCCCTCCCTCCCTCCCTCCCTCCCTCCCTCCCTCCCTCCCTCCCTCCCTCCCTCCCTCCCTCCCTCCCTCCCTCCCTCCCTCCCTCCCTCCCTCCCTCCCTCCCTCCCTCCCTCCCTCCCTCCCTTCTTTTCCTTCTCTTAGCATATTTTACAATTAAATAACATATATCAATTTTTTTACAGCCAACATCTAGCCTTGTTTTGTTTTAATTAGGTTTTGGGGTATATTTCAAACCTTTCTGGGTTCAATCCATTTTATTCACAGAGACTTAATTTTTTTTGCTCTTCTCTGTTAAGAATGGATTGTATCAGGGCTGCTCTTTATCTGCTCATCCCCCATCCTTGAGTGATACTGGGGGTTGTGCCATGGTGACGACCATGGTAAAGCAGCTGCAGCTCTTGCAGTTCCACAGTGATGCAGAGATCCACCTGCAACCCATGGACAACCCCATGCTGGAGCAGGTGGAAGCTTGAAAGAGATATGACCCTGTGGGAAGCTGGCACTGGAGCAGACTCATGGCAAGACCTGTGGACATGCCTTAGGATGTGGACATGGTTTAATGATAGAATCGGTAGTTTAGGATTAACTGCTGGACTCAATGATCTTAAAGGTGTTTTCCAACCTAAATTACTATGATTTGCTACAGGAGAAGCAGAGCCATACCATCTGTTCCACTTGTCTAAATACAGTAGCTCAAGGGAACTATACAACTGCTCATTTATCAAATTTTACAAGTACCTATAAAGCAAAATGTTTTGTCTAGATAAAATATCTGTTTCCAGCACTCAATTTTTCTTCTTTCTTCCTTAAATAGCATTGACTAGTGTAAATAGCTGATCTCAGCAAGTCACACTCAAGCCACTGAGACTCTAGGGACTTATTAGTGAAAGCAGAATTAATAAACTAACAAATTCCTAGTGTATACATTCAAGCCAAGAACAGTACTATGTATCCCCATGACATATTTATTTTTCAGCTGGAAAATATATTCAGCAACTCCCCAACCTGCAAGAAATACTTACAATTTTCTTTTTAGACAGGAAGCAGTATTCCCTCATTTTGTCTCATCATGTCTCTCTCAGACTGCAAACTGCATTATGATAATGAATGACATTATTTGCACTGCAATGATTTGACTCAAGTAATGGAAGCACAGATCTTCTGAAGAAAGCTGACAGCAGTGAATCTTAGATGTTACTGGGAAAACAAACAGGCAATTACTGGCATTTGACAGCTGAACTTCCCAGCTGAACAGGAAATATGAAAGAGGAATGCCTAAATCAGAGTCTCCAAATTATTTCTTCAGAAACCCCAAACACCACCACAAAAACACCTCCCCCCCCCCCCCCCCCCATGTATATTAAACATTTACATTTATAGTGTAGGAGGAAAAATACAGAAACCAAAAGGAGGAAACCAAACGTGATTCATTTGTAAATATAGTATGCGCTGGGAACTCACAATGAAGGGGTCCCCAGAACAAGGACATCAACCTGTCAGAGTGAGTCCAGAGGAGGTCACCAACTGGATGAGAGGGATGGAGCACCTCTGCTATGAGGGAAGGGTGAGTTTGGATTGTTTAACCTGTGAAAAAATGGCTTTGGGGTAACCTAATTGCAGCCTCCCAGTACCTGAAGGGATAGGGTACAGGAAGGATGGGGCAAGACTTTTACCAGGGCATGTAGTTACAGGACAAGAGAGAATGGCTTCAAACTGAAGGAGAGTAGGTTTAGACTGGAAATTAGGAAAAAGTAAGGGTGTTGAGGCACTGGAACATGGTGTCTGAGAAAGTTGTGGATGTCCCATCCTGGTTCAAGGCCAGGTTGGATGGGGTTCTGAGGAACCTGGTCTGGCGGAAGGCGTCCTTGTCCACAGCAAGGGAGTTGGAAGAGGACTTCCAGGCCCCTTACAACCCAAACCATTCCATGATTCTACGATTCTATACTACCATGAGCTACAGGCAAATCTCTGCTTCCATGCCTGGAGCATGTCCTCCTCCTTCACTGACCTTGGTGCATAGCTGTTCCTTTCACATAGTCTCATTCCTTTCTTCTCTGTCCACAAGTACTTCTCAGCAACAGCACTTTTTTTTGCCCTCTAAAATACTTTATCACAGAGGTGTTACTACAAACTCTTGTGTACTCAGCCTTGGCCACTGGCAGGTCCATCGTGGACCCAGTTGCCATTGGCTCTGTTGGACATGAGGGAAGTTTACAGGATCTTCTCAGAGAAGCCAGCCTTGTACCCACCTCCACCCCCATTACCCAAATCTAGACATGCAGACTCAATTCAATCTATTCCCAGAGTTATCCTCGCATTTTGAGCAATACAGGAGGTTGGCACAAGGTATATTTCTGATGTGTCAGGCAGTAAATTTCAAAAGCAGTCCTTGGCACTGGAGTAAATTAGGGTATAGTGCTAGCACATAGGAGACTTCACACATAAGTTGTTCCATTCAGAGGATTCTTACTGACACATCCTTATCTCTGTTTTCTTCTTTTAGGTTCAAGGACTAACAGCTATTGAGAAAATGCAAATATCTTGAGGAAGGTGGACCAGTGGAATCCTGAATCACATAAAAACCTGGCTATGTAAAGATTCATGTGAAGAAAAAGAGTTGTCCATTTAGAAGAAATGTTTATGGCCTTTCAAATTTCTTTTGGGGATTTAAATGAGGGTATTATGTTATGCCTGTTTAGTTGGACTTTTCCAATACACGAGCTCTACAATGGAACCCAGATATATAACCTTATAGAGTTAAGTGAAAAATAAAGGAAACACTTATCCCACAAAAGGGTAATGATTTTTCAGACATCAAATGACAGTTGATAGTGATGATTTTGTATTGCTTAAAGAACCACATAAAATACAGGTTTAAATGTAGTGAAAGCACACTGAAATGTGTTTCTGAAATACAGAGAATTAAACAAAGTCCCTGTTATCTCTCTTGCTGTCACTTTTCTTAGCAGACATAATCATAACCATTCTCCTCTCATTTTTAGAGCTGAAAAATTCACTGCAGTATTGTTTCCACTTTCTAAAAATGCTTTCCTGTTCCCATCAGTCTTTAGGGATAAATTTATATGGCAAAGTCCACAGTTAGTTTGGGTGCTGATAGAAGTAGATCTGTGAAAAGTCAGGCTAGCAAATAGAACACATGGCAGAAAATTTATTTTTTGTTCTACATAGATATAATCCAGACTTCACACTTCTGCCTGAAATAGGAGCCAGCTGAAAACCCAAACAAAATTATAGAGAAAATGTCCAACAGCAATGAAGCATCCACACTGATGAATTTTTATTGATTTTAGTATATAGCTATGATTTTTAAGTTTGTGCAGAAGTGAAGCCAAATTCCTCCCCAAAGAATTTCAGATTTCTTGATAGGAATTTTTTCCCCCCTTTAAGTTTTAATTTGAAACCAAGCTCCTAAGTGAACCATTGTAATATATGGGATATGGTAGATTACAGTTGTCCAGACTGCTTTGTTCTGATTCTAATATGTACATGTACATTTGTAAAACATGAAAATTTGTGGGATTTTAAATAGTAGACCTGAACTGTACAGTTCAAATATTTCTTTATGGTCTTCATGACAGGTTGTAACTTTGTGTTTGTACAGTGAAAATTCAAATAAGTTTTAATACTTATGAAGGATTACAAAACACTAAACTAATTAATATATTAAACTGCTAATATTTTCAGTATCAATGCTATGCAAAAAAATAAAAGACAAAAATATTTTCTCCAGTACCTGGAAAAAATATTACCTGTATTTCATGCGTGTTCAGCTCAGTGGATAAAATGATCCATATTCCCTTCATAAAGTTAAGTTTAGTTGAGCTGGTGAGAATGAGTGGGAAAAGAGAAAGTAAGGGAATGCTACATATTGAATGTGGGCATTTTGTTTAGAAAAATGTATAACAAAAAGGGAATAGTTGAAAATGAGAAAATAACTCCTGGATAGGAGCTGATAAAGCAGAAAGAACAGAATCTGGTGTATCACAAATACAGCTAATCTCGTCCATGATTTGTATACAACCCTGGTTGCAAAAGTTTGCAATATTGAAAATATTTTTTCAAAAAGAACTAGCCATGAAATATCCTATTTTGATTCAAAACTGAAAGAAAACTGAAGAAATGCTTATTTTTCTTTAGTTCAAAATCTAGTGTATTATTTCCTTTAGGTCACGCCCCAGCTTTCAGCTTAATGACGTGACTCCACAAGAATTCTAAAAACATAGGGAAAAACTGAGACATTGCTACATATACCTTGCATCTTATCTATTAATTTTTTAGTACTGAGGGCTTGCATACTTTACATTTCAAAGCACTGTCTAAAGCAGAATAAATTATTTGTAAAATAATTAATTAAATAGGTTATTTGATAAATTCAACCTTACTCTCTCCATGCAGAAACACATACATGGACTTCATTTGCCTAAATTTTGCTTCATTTAAAATAAATTAAAGATTTTTTTATTTTTTTTCCTTTATTTCCTAGTTCTGTGACCTGTCCTGCATTTGTTTGAAAATGTGTAAGAGAAAATATTTCAGATTTCAATGGTTGTATTTCTGTACACTGCCTAATTTTTCTCCCTGTCTCTAATCCAATAACATAATCAAATTATACTTCTGAGGAAAGCAGGGAGCAGAGATAAGAGACTGAAAAGAGCTATGTAACAACCAGAACAAGATTACTACTAATAATGTGAAGTTTAAGTTATATGTGGAACACAAGGGCGATTGCTGATATCACTGCAATATCATTGTCAAATGTGTTTAAAAGGTCATTGGGACTGGGAGAATCTTCCAATAAGTGGGAAAGAGCAAATATCACTCATATCTTAAAGAAGGACAAAAAGAAGCATCTTGGCAACTATGGGCTACTCAACCATACCTCAATCCTTGCATAGATGATGAAACAATTATTCATCAAAGATATTTCTAGGCACATAAAGGACAAAACAGTGATTAGGAGTAATTAGCATGGAAAGGAAATCATGCTTAACCAATCTTGCAGCACTCTACAATGAGGTGGCTAGTGGTAGGTGATGGAAAGGCAATGGATGTGTTTACCTCAACTTGAATAAGGCTTTGAACATATTGTCCCATAACATCTTCATAGACAAGCTGACAGAGTATAATTAGGTGAGCACACAGTGAGGTGAATAAAAAACACTGAATGAACTACCACACCCAGAAGGTTATCAGTGGTACAGAATTCAGTTGGTTGCAAGTTACTTGTTTTGCTCGTGGAGCCAGGACTCTTATAACATTTTCATCAAGAACCTGTACAGGAGGACAGAGTGCACCTTCAGCAAGTTAATAGATGATACAAAACTGTGAGAAGTGACTGGTATACCAGATGGGTGTGCTGCCACTCTGAGAGGCCTCAACAGACTGGAATCAAGCCAAGAAGGTTCTCATGAAGTTCAACAAGGAGAAATGAGAAGTTCTGCATCTGAGGATGAGTAAACCCAGTCATCTCTGCCCACTGGGAACCAACTGGCTAGAAAGCTGTACCTCAGAGAAGAACCTCTGGAGTCCTGGTGGGCAGCAAGCTGTATCAGCCAGCAGTGCATCCGGATGGCAAAGAAGGCCCGTGGCATCCTGGTCTGCATTAGGATGAGCATTGCCATTGCCAACAAGTGGAGTCAGTCTTAATGTTCTACTCAGTTCTGGACCCAATGGTCTCAAGAGATAGTTTGTTACCTCAGCCATCCTGGTATTCTGTAATTACAGATATCTGCTGTGTGTGTGTTCTGGCTGTATAGAGCTGATTGGAACTTGGTATTCACTATATCTATAAAAATTCAAAACATTTTGATAAGCAAACCTTTTTTTGTTCTCTCATTGGAAGTTTTGACCCAGAAGATCTTGAATGAAAAACAATTCAAGGCCTTCCACAAAACTGACTGAAGGAATAAAAGCTTACATAATCAACTAATTGAAAGCAATTCCCTGTAAAAATATTCTCCAAAATTTTCAAAGTAACAGCCTGCGCACAAACATAGAAAACAGCAAAGTGTATTACTTGGTTTAATTCTGAAGACTTTTACAGGGGAAAAAACTCATAACACATATATCAACACCTTTTGCATCTCATGGCTGAAAAAACACCTGCAAGCTAACATTTCATGGGTGTTATAAATTTTAAACAGTAATAAAAATTTAATTACACATTAATTCTCTCTTTAATTAAATGATTTAAGGAAGATTTTTCTGACCTTCTAACCTTTTTCCCACCCATCCAAATATTTTAATTACAATATTCTGGAAAGCGGCTTCTGTAAAAAGTACAGAACCAAACTCAAAACCAAATCAATCAACAAAATAGCAAAATAACTTTTAAATACTCATCAGAAGAGGATGGAAAAGAATAACTCTTGCAATTCTCGTAAACTTCTTGGGACAGGAAAAGTCTCTGCAGTCGTTCTTTCTCTCTTTTGCTTCCTTTTCCCATCTGGGGAAAGGAGACCCCTATTATTTTGTTTTCTCCTCTGTGTTCCCCAAGAGTTGCTATGGTTACAAACTATCTGAGCAGCCTGGCATTTCTGTGCACACAATCACTGTGCTTTGCAAAAAGGGAACTGAGGTCTCCCATATATTGTATTCCTCCCCATCCTCCGTACCTCCTACCCCCTGCTTCTTTTAGAACTGTACCCTTTGAAAACTCTTAGGGAGGTTTGTTTAATTAGGGATGTGAAACATTTCCCAGTACCAGGCTAACAATGATGACATTTCTCTCATGTCTGAAGACAGGATTTTGTAACTGCAAATACGTGCACATAATTAAGTATGAATATTAGTCCTTTGGGGTTCAAAAGACCTACTCACGTAAAGAAAGTTACGTGTGAATTTTTGTTTTATTTGTCACTTACATTATATTCTCCTCTCCAGTAAAGATCACTGAAAGATAATTTTAAAAGAGTATCTAGGGTGATGTTTAATGTAGAAATTCTAGGCTTCACTTTAGTAACCATACTAATTCTTAGAAAATATATGCAAATCTGTTTATGCATTTAAAAATATATTTTTAAATGCGTATGAAACGCATATGAAAGAAATATGAAATGAATATGATATGAAAGAAAAGCACTACCATTGTATTTTTATATATATATAATTTTGAATAGTTTTTGCTTCAACAAACAAAATCCACTTTTAATGTAATCTAACACTTGAAAGTGCAATAGTTAAAACTGGAAACTCTTTGTGAAATATATAACTAGTTTCATTATCCCTTTAGGCCTAAAAACCTATTTGCACACCACTGGTTAAAGTTACAAAATTTTATGCAATTTATTTGTAGTCAGTGCAAAATTTAAAATAGTTGCTTTGCCTCAACGGCTTTCAATGCTTTTTAAATAATAATGATTTTAATTTCATAGTTCATGCCATTTGGATACTGCTGAGCTGGGCAATCTTTATAAATAGTTATTGCAATACCATGTCCTACACCATGGTTGACTTTGGCATTAACTTAGAATTTTTGCTGCTTAGAATTTTCTGCAGCACTTGGCATCTTTTCAGTGCAGGGGCTTCAGGACTTCTGTCATTGATAATCTGTTACCAGTTCTGATCATTTGTGGGAGATGGGCTACTTTGACACTACTTCTGTGACTCATTTGTTTGTGTTTTCATTGTCCACTTTTAGAGCGACCTTATTCAAGCAGTGCTACAATAACTTTTATATCTTTCAACCTGGTATCAATATAACCTTCTTCCACATCAAAAAAGTCATCTGTAGACTACACCAGCAATTGCATGTTACATCCACCCTCAGTGGACATTGCTATTCCATGAAACGCAAACAAAAACTACACTTTGATTTCTTTCACTTATCTATAATTGCTCTTTCCTCCTATCTCATTCTGGGCTTTGGGTCTTACAGTCATCATGCAATAAAATAAGGTTTATTTTTCTTCCTAAGAGTGATTTCTCTCTTAGTGATTCTGTCTATTAACAGGACCAGTATAGAAACCTATCATTCAAGCTCAGATCCATAACAGGCAATCAGTCTAGGTTATCAGATCATCACGTGAGTGCTAAATCTGGCTGTTACTGAAGAAATGGGGGATTTTCAAAAGAAAAAGTTTAATAAAACTCTCCAGACTAAAGTTTCTATTGAGTAGATTTTACTGGTGTTTCTCAAGGTGGACACATTCCAAATTTTTTGTTGACATTTTGCTTTGTTTTCAGAAAATCTTTTGTGTATTATTGTTTTACAGTAAGCACAGAAGAGACAAGAATTTCAGCCAGAACTAGATAACTGTGAGTCAGTGAAAAATACATAAACGTATCCATATGGCGTTAACAAGAGAGATTTTTCTGATTATTTTTATATATTTCTGTCAAGACTGTGGTATCTCTGTATGTGTGTATGCATCTTCTGTACATTTATGAACAGAAAGAATCCCCAGATGTTCAAGGTCTGATTTAGAGGCAGCACTTGAAGATTGAACTGCAAAATCTTGTAGATAGAATCAGATCCTCACTTTATAAGCCACCTTTCTTTTACCTTTCCAGGAAATATGAGTTCAAGAATCTGATAACTGTCTAACATCTGTTGACTGAAAATTCAATTCAGGCAACAAGGCTGCTGATATTGGAAATCTGGGAACTAATGTGACAACAAAAATTTGACTAGTCCTTTTAGACACATTGGTTTGGTAAATAAAATATATCATTTTGCAGGGAAAAAAGTCTTTATAGTTCTTTTCAGAACAAGAAGGACTTATTATTAATTATTTGAAGAGTGCCCTCAGCCAAAAGAGGAAGCTATATCTATAGATAGCTAGACACATATATGTATATCTTAAAGATTTTATAGTCATGTTTTTTAGTTTAAGACAATTCTGTGCGGCAGAGTCTCCAAAATGAGTTACCTCCCCTTTAATTTAAACCACTCCCCTTTCACCAATAAGGAGAGAAAAATGCAAGATGTAAGTGAAAAAATAACAGTTTACTAGAAAGAAAAGTAGCAACAACCAAGATAACAGCAATAAGCCTATATACAAAGGTGCTGAGTCACATATTCCCCTCTCCCCGTGTACAAAAAATCCAAAATGGCGGAGAAGCTACACCTCCCAAGATGGGGGAGAAGCCCCTCCTCCCAAGATGGCAAAGAAGCCTTGTCTTCCAGGATGGTGGACACGCCTCTTCTGCCCAGGTGCTGGAGAAGCTCTTCCTCCCAAGGTGGCAGAGAAGTCCCTCCTCCCAAGATGGCAGCCACCATAGCAGACCACATGGACTAGAAGACAAAGACAATAAGATGGGGAAGCCATGTTCTCCAATGCTCAGGGATAAAAAAAAAGAGAGCTTTTTCCTTACATTGCTTTAGCTTCTTGAGTTGCAGCTCGGATACCTCTTTGGACAGTCTGCTCCAATGTTTAACCAACTTCTGAGTGAAGAATTTCTTCCTGAACCTCCCCTGGTGCAGCTTGAGGCCATTTCCTCTTGTCATGTCACTGGTTGCCTGGGAGAAGAGGCCAACCACCACCTTATTACAACCACTCTTCAGGTAGTTGTAGAGAGTGATAAGGTTTATCCTAAGCCTCCTCTTCCCCAGAATAAACAATCCCAGTTACTTAAGCTTTTCCTCATAGGATCTGTGTTTCAAATCCCTAATCAGCTTCATATGTTTCTTTGGACACATTCCAGGACCTCAATGTCTTTCTTGAATTGAGAGGCCCAGAACGGAATACAGGACTTGAAGGTTGTCCTCACCAGTGCTGAGTGCAGGGGACAATCTCTTCCCTAGTTCTGGACACACCATTTTTAATACAAGCCAGGATTCTGTTGACCTTCTTGGACAGCTGGGCGCACACTGGTTCATGTTCATCTGGCTGTCAACAGCACCCACAGGCCCTTTCTTTCTGGGCAGTTTTCTAGCCATTCTGTCCCTAGTCTGTAGCACTGTTTGGGGTTATTGTGACACAAGTGCAGGACCCAGCACTTGCACTGTGGAACCTCATACAACTGGCCTCAACCATCAATCTAGCCGGTCCAGATCCCTTTGCACGGCTTTACAGCAGATCAATACTCCCACCTAAGCTAGTGTTATCTGTGTGTTTACTGAGGCTGTACTTGATGCTTTTATCCAGATCATCGATAGCAGTGTTAAACAGGACAGGGTCCAATACTGAGCCTTGAGGAACCCAGATAGTTACTGATTGCCAACCGGACCTAGCTCCATTCACCATCACTCTCTGGACCCAGCCACTTTTTAACTCAGTGAAGGGGAAACCCATCCAAGCCATGGCTGCCAGCTTCTCCACTTCTCCATTGTTTTTCTAGTTCTTGTATTACTAATCTGTCAAAGTGTAATAGATACAGTACAGTTAGGGCATATCAGACTTTAGTACCTATATCATTTTTCATAATAATTAATTTTTTATGTTCTGTAGAATTGTTTACATTTGTGTTGCACCACAAATATTTCAGCAGGAAATAGTGGACAGAAATAAAGGATCTCTGCTAAAAAGGCATCAAACTAATGTATATTTTGTGGCATCAATTTACTCAAAAAAATGGCTTAGATTTATCTTCATTTTGCAAAGAAGTGAACAGTAGAAGAGTAGAAGATGTATAAAAGATTTCTGGCAGTCATTATGGAAACAAAACAGCTGATAAGTAAGGTGAATAATGCATATTGAACCCAATGAAAAACCTAAAAATTCTTATTTTAGCCTAATCAATACATTGGTCCATCCAGATTTGATTTTTGCACTATATCTATATCATCTATATCTATATCTATATCTATATCTATATCTATATCTATATCTATATAATCTATATCATCTATATCTATATCTATCTATCTATATTTATATCACTATAATATCATCAGGCTCTTCAGAATTTCATTTATATAAACTAAAATTATCTTTCTGAAGATATGAACTCCTACTGACTTAAATGTATGTAATACTGTTTCTTGGAGGATCTGAGGCAAAGCATAAATTAACTATAGCTTGGCATGGGGTGGTGAGGCACAGAGTTCTTTCAGATACTTGTTTCTCTGTATAGTTAAATAGAAAAAGAAAAATTAGTATTTTGTAGGATTAAAACACTGTTTGTGTTATCTCTGTAAAAATTTGTTTTTTGTCTGTAGTCCATACACTTGATGTATCATATGATACATCACATGAAAGCCAAGGTATTGGTGTAGTAGGTCAATAAATTTATGTTAGCATAAAGGAACCTGGGTTCTGGGTTCCTTAGGCCTAGATTCATCCTGCCAGTTTTAGTCATCAAACCATCTAACTCACAGTTTTTATACAGTTTTTCTCTGAATCATCAGATGTTTCTGAACGGTGATTAAAATCCTAAGCTACTCCTAAGCTTAATTATAAGCAGGTAGAGTTGCCCTTTCAAGTTCTTGTCCCCTTCTCCCCTCTCCCCCCTTTCCTTCTAATTGATTAGGAAAATACCTAAGGATGGGCTGACATCTTAACTGAGCATCTAAAATTAGGTCAAATAGCTACTGTATGTTTAACTGTGGTTAAAGAAATAAATGGAGACTGGGCGCAATGGCCAGGAGTTCTCCTTTTTCTGCTGCAGTTTTTACTGTGAGCGGTTCTTAGATACTTCTAAGCACAAACTACAGCATTCTCATGTCAAGGAACGTACACATAAAGGCATACATTTAAAAGACATGCCAGCTGTCCTTCCATGACAGCCATCATAAGAGCTGTTTTTGCTGTTCACCCTAGATAGCCATTTACTTTGTCTTGGCTGAAGTCACATCAGGCTAGTGCTTTTTGTCTTCACAATTAATTTTTATGTGTGTGTGACCAGCCTGAGGATTCTGACATTAGAGTCCACTGCCAACTCCCATGCAGGGGATAATCCTCCTCTGTAATTGGAACTGTTCACTGCAACCACCAGAGTAAGAAACTCTTTCTGCTGCAGGAAGAAGCATTTCAGGCAGCCACAGGGAGCTAGGATCTAGACTGTTTCCCTTATTAAATCTTTACTCCTGCAGTAAATTATTATATTGTCACATACTAGGCATAGAATCTACTGAAGACCTTCAGAAGGAAATTTTGTCTCTTCCAGACTTTCTATTCTCAGATAGAACGGTACAGAAATAATTTTTTTTATTATTATTATTTAAAAGAAAAAGAATCCCTTTCTACATTAACTTTGGTAAAATTATTAGGTAGTAGGTCAGTTACTACTAACAGTTGCTAACAGGTTGTTCCTTTTATATAGTCAAGCTTAGGGGATGTATTGTAGAGAGTTTACACTGAGCCTAACTGAAATAAAAACAGTAGAAAAAATATTTAGTTTTGATCAAAAACAAAACCAAAACCTGTAAAAAAATAATGCCTCATTATGTTTAAGTATGAAGGAATAAAGATATGTAAATAGATGTACACACCTGACCAAAGAGAATGAAACATAAAACTGTTAAAAATTTAAGCCAACATGCATCAAAACCACTTTCTCATCTTCAGAAGACACATGTGTATGTATGTGTAGTGGAGAACTTTAAGAATCAAGAGCCAAGTTCTGTTGAGGAAAAGATCTGCATAATGATCTCATTAATAACAATCTTGTTGGTTAAATCTCTCCTTTCCTGTTATGTCTAGCCTTGACCTGCATATATTATGCAGGTTTTAAACAGCTGTTTTAACTGTTTTGCTGAATACATCAGCCTGCACTACAGCTAAAGCACATGACCTTCAGATGCTTTTTCAGGACAGAATCAGTCAGTCAGAGAAACTGCCAGTAAAAAAGAAATAAATAAAAAAATCAAACAACCCACAAAATAATAGACTTTTTTTCCATTTCAGTGGGAATCTTTTTTTGTTGTTGCTGTTTCCAGAGCTGAAGTGAACCTGATCTGTAAAACAATGTTCTAAATAGAATAGAAAACAAGGCAAGATGAAGATTTTCAATTGTAGTGATAAAAAGTAATGATTTGATTACCATTTCCTACCTGAAGTTATGTCTTCTTGGTTTACTGTAGTATTTAAAGATCTTTCTTCTCAGCACCCCTTAGAAAAACTTGCTAAAGTTTCATAATTGTTATCTTAGAATTTTTATGGTCCATTTTAGTTATAATCCATATATGGAGGTAACACCCTGGAAGTGTTGGAGACTAAATCAGACTCGTACACCTATCTAACAATAAATCAAAAGAGAAATATCAGTATTTGATAATACTTGTGCTTTGTGTTTATTGCAGACTACCATGTAATACATCTGGGTTGTACTCATGCATTTTAAAAGTAAACTTTCCTCAAGAATTCAATAATCTTTCTCCTACTGTACTATATTAGACTAAATTATATTGGCTACCAGTATGACCTAGTGTCATGTGTTCATCTTAGACTCTAGAACATCCAGTCTTAAATAAAGATCTTCTTACCTGTGAAAGAAAGTGTAGAATAGAAAAGACTTCCCTTACTCAAAAAAAGATCACAGCCTGATATGAGACTGATACAAGATTTGCCTTTAGCAAATCTTTGGTTTAGCATCTGGTAGAATGAGAATGTAAAACTGGAAGAATGATGGACACAACTAAGGTTTAGTTTTCTGCTATAAATATAGTCCACGTTTCTAACAAAAATTATGGCTAGAAACTGACCATTTCATTCCAAAATAAAAGATCAGCACTGACTTACAATTCTCACATACTCACATTGACTTACTACTGATGGTTCTCTTATGAACCTGAACTTGTGTCAAATTCCAGTTTGCTGGAACCCAAAACAGAAGGGAGTTATCTGAGTGCAGTGCAACTACTGTAACTATAGACATTCATAAGTGTCCTATTTGGCAGGGTACTTGAGAAAATTTATTCGTACTAGGCTTGACAGTGCACTCCTCTCTACATCCTCTCAGTGTGTAGCAATCTTCCAACCAGTAAAAGAGAAGAAAGAAATTGTCTTCTTTTTCCTTCTCTTTCTTATGGAATGACAGGTTTTGTATGAAGGTGAAAAATGTCCTCTCTGATATCAAAAAAATTTACTTTTATGTAAATAGTTTAAACAAATATATGTCCACTTCCCTTTAACTTTTTAAATCTTATGGCACATATGAATTTCCATATGCCAACATATAGCCTATAGTTGTTATATAATGAATGAGGTCAAAACAATATTTTAGTTTTTGTATGACATGCCTATTTATGTGAATTTACTTTTACATACATCTGATACACTCCTCATATTCAACTGATGTCCAGGAAGTTCCACGTGAACACGAGGAAGAACTTCTTTACTGTGCAGGTGGCTGAGCACTGGAACTGATTGCCCAGAGAGGCTGTGGAGTCTCCTTCACTGGAGATACTCAAGAACCATCTGAACAGGGTCCTGTTGTATGTGCTCTGGGGTGACCCTGCTTGAGCAGGGAGGTTGGACCAGATAACTCACTGTGGTCTTTTCTAATCTAGCCCATTCTGTGATTGTGTAATATACATAATTTGATAGTATTCTGATCAAGATGTTTAGCATCTAGATCTGTGTGTAAATTTTGGGTACATAAAAAATCTAAAGAATTGTTCTAAAACAAGCACTCTGGCACCAAATGTTTTAGTTTGAATCTGGAGTTCTAGTATGTATTATTTCACTTCATATCCTCTTTCATCTGCCCTCACCTTTTAAAATCGATAAATATCTTGATTTTCTGAATTTTACACTTCAGTCCTGGAATGACTTGCAAAAAGCCAAGTAGGACCTCTGGATGTCTAAAGTAGTTTAAGTTGCACCAGGTTTCTCAGACTTTAAAGCAAAAAAAATTTAAAATCTCCAAGTGCAGACATTTCAGAACACCTTAGTGTAACCTTTTGTAATACTTGATATTCTTATTAAGATTATTTTGGTTTTAATTATATCTGGAGGAAATGTCTCTTATTTCACCTTTGACCATAGCATGCTATATTAGACTGTGTTGACAGCCTTCTAAGCTAAGGTGGGAAACAATCCACTACTTTCCTTTCATAGAAGTCTTTCAACTTGGTCAGGCATGATTTTCCATTCCCAGTACAGTTGTCTCTAAAGACTTGCTTGTGCTTCAGGTAATTTGATATGGCTTTGTCTGGAATTTGGTTCATTTTACTCCCTAATCTTCTAAGGGACTGAAGTGAGACTCAACATCCTGCAGTTTTCTGGACCCTCCCTTCTTAAGGGTATGCAGTGAAATTCCTTTCTGGTTAGGCTGTCTGTAGTCTGTAGCAAATGCTTAACACAACACTTTGCAGGGCTGGCCACCCCAACCACTGCAGCATGTCACCAATGCATAGCACTGAATGGAAGTTTCATACAGCCTCAAGCACCACCTCTATCTTCCCTGTACTTCACAGATTTATGTATCTTCACCAATTTCTTCATTAACTTTCTAGTTCTTGTCTCCGTCTCACAGCTGCTGGCACTTCATGGGATCTAGCTCAGTAGGAAGCCAGACAGAATCCTACTTTGCACCTCTACCTCCCCTCCACAAGATTTTGCTTGGCAGGAGAATATTTTAGCTCTTGGATATAGCTCTATGACCTGGAGAGCACCATTCTGGAGGTCCATCATGCTGAGCTCTAACTCAATAGGTTTGTCAATTAGGTCTATGTTTTCCCAAATCTGAAGAGATCTAGAGACCTTGCAAGGACTCTGAAAAAGTTCTCTATGGGATCTATCTGGAAAGGTTTCTCAGAGAGTGCCTGAAACACTCAGCTGGACCAAGCTGCATAAATCTAATGGTTACCAATCAACTTCAGTAGCTAGCTTGGAAGAAAGGATGAGACCTGCAAGTCCATTCCAGTCTGTCAAGACTGCTGGTCTTCTGCTGGGGGACCACTGCATTTTTTCGTAGACCTAGTTACCTTACCCAAGAGTGTAGGAAAGGACCTTCATCAGCTTGAGCTGAAGCTTCTATCAACCATGAAGTCAAGGGCCTCTTAATGATAGACATAATATTTGCATTTAGGCTGGTGACTATTAGCCAGAGGTACAATCTGAAGTGAACAGCTATACAGTTAGACCTTCTGCTCTTGCTTACAGAACTGACATGACTTTATCATCCATATTTTTCTAAAGTCAGTTGTTCACCAGACCACGCTGAATTAGCTGTGACAGCCCAGCTTCATGGAGATCTAGTTCTGTTTCTGAAAGCAGTTTAATTCTCTCATACATTTGTGTGGAATCACATGCAGTCTAATTAGCTGGGTCAGTAGACTATGTAAGGTAGCCAGCCATATATTTTCCAGTCCCAATGCTCACTAGTTCAGGTTTAAGATATAGTTTCAGGTGTGCATGTCGTGTGTCCCATGAATAAGCAGAGATGCTATGGATAGTTTCTTCCTGTTTTTCAGTTAATGGATGTAGAAGCTTCTCAAACTATAGCTTTTCAACAACCAAGACAAAACCTCCAAAAATACACAGATCATGGACAAAAGGAATTCAACACTGGAGCTGCAAATTATTTCTGCTAGACCAGATGCGTTTATTTCTTCTTTATGCTAATAATCATGGTAGAGTATCACTTTGAATACAGATGCCTTTTAGCAGCTTTCAAATCCTACGAGTGGCTAGCTTAAGCTGTTGTGCTGGTTTGAATTCCTAGTTAAAAACTATTTCAGATATTACACAAGCACTCCTCCTATGTGATAGTATTTGTTTTCTGCAAGTATGGAGAAAATATTTGCTGTTAAACTGACTTATCCTTCGTAGTGTTGGCAGATTCTGCAGATTATTTAAAAAACCATCAAAGCTATGCATTTTTTTTCATGTTGGAAAACTGCAGAAGCAAAGACAAGGCTTTCCTTCAAAAACAAGAACAAAACAACGTATCTGCTACCTCTGACAAACACTCAGAAAGGTATACTCCTGGTGTTTTCATATTTTCTTTAAAGGAACATTTTATATTTAACAGCCCTATTTTCCTGAATTGTATTCATTTGTGTGCTGTTTCCCAATGTCTCAGGATGTTGGCCTAGTTTCTTTTGAGTTCAAAGACATCATTTGTGCTACTCTTTTTGTACACAGCCATTTGCTGTAAAAACTAAGCTGTGGGAGAAGAACAAACAAAGCAATCCCTATGAAAATATTTGGTGGTTTAGTCTATCAATCACTCTGGCAGGCAAATGTCTCATGAACATACATTTTTAATTTTTCTTTTGAAGGGATAGCAGGCTGAATTCCAGCTTGGGACATGGCAATGTGAGCAGGAAGTGACTCAATTGCAGCAAATTGACTGAAAGAAAATCAGAACTATATTAGTGGAAAATTAAGCAAATCCACTGTATTTCTTTGAATTTTTATAGAGATTTTGTTGGAATACAGCGGAGACAGTTTGCTTTAGACAAAAATAAGTAGACGTGAATTATGAAAGTTCTAAATGACTGAGGTATCTCAAAATTTACTTCTTAAAATATCAGTCTTTTTCCATGGTAACCTCAAGGCTAAGTTATTATCCCTGAGATTTTACTGTTTCCTGTTTCCATTAATGTTTAGAACATACAATATAGGCTAGTTAATTACTTCTGAAAATAGCTGACACTGTAAACACAGACCCAGTAAAACTCCAAGATCTCAATTACTTTAAAAAGTGTATTGGAAAGTATTCTTGTTTTAGGTATGGTGGATAATAGGATATAATCACAGTTAGTACACCAAAGACTACCAGATGAGTATCCATAGAATGGAAGGATTCTCAAAGAAAAATCATTAAAATTAAAAGCTCATGGAATATATCTTTAATAAAACACTAGTCCAGCTGAGTTTTCAGGTTGCCTTTTAAACAAAGTTTTATGCAATACATTGGATTGCATAAATGGCCCATTATATATAACAACATAGGCCCTTACTGCCCGATCTCAGTGGCCTCAGACAGCCACTACTGTGTCAAGAAATAAATGCATTACAGTGTGGTCAAAGGCTGTCTCATCTCTGCATCCTTTCCTGTTTGTTCTGCCTTCTTACTCCCAACCACACGTGTACCAGAATGCATATTCACAGAACTTCACAATAACATATAACAGAGAAATTAATCAAGTTTGATTTAGTCCAGATCAGTGCCCTGTGAATAAAAACAACTGATTGTTGAACCGTAATTCATAGACATATTTTAGCTTCTGCAATATTAAATATGTTTGAAAAAAAAATGTTGGGGTGTGATTTGGTTGGAAGATTCTAATTTTTTATAATATTAAAATATACTTACGGAAAAAATATTTTTTTTTTCTGTGACACATGGACTTACCATGATTTCTGCTTGTCGAAATTGTCCTAAGAGCTTAACTATTCTAGTCAGCCAAACTACCACAGTTATATACTTAACTGATTTTCCAAAGGAGGAAGAAAGTGGACATAGAAGAGTAACCATTGAATAGTGACTTTGCTTATGAGATTGAAGAAAATATACATTTTAATAGTGTCTCTAGCAAGTAATTAGAACTGCAAGGGACATAAAAATCATCTAGTTCCAACCTACTGGCCCTGGGCAGGGACACTTTCCACTAGATCAGGTTTCTCAAAGCCCCATTCAGCCTGGCCTTGAACATTTCCAGTGATGGGATATCCAGTTTCTCTGGGCAACCTGTTCCAGTGCCATCACCCTCACAGTAAAAAGTTCCTTCCTAATATCTAAAATAAACCTGCTCTATTCCAGTTTTCAGACATTCCCCCTTGTCTTATCCCTCCATGCCCTTATAAAAAGTCATAAAAAGATTTCCAGCTCTCCTCTAAGCCCCTTTTTGAGTACTGGAAGGTGCTGTAACATCTCCCCAGACCCCTCTCCAGCCTGAACAACCCCAACTGTCTCAGCCTGTCTTCACAGGAGAGGAGCTCCAGTCTGCTGATTATCTCTTTAGCCTTCCTCTGGTCCATCTCCAATGGACTTAGTCTTAGTAACACATCTGTGTGTTCCAGTGTTTCTCTATACTTTCCATGAATACTTCTGTCTAAAACATTTACATTCATGAGTTTAAGTTATTTCAGCTCCCTAATTGAGATAATGTTCAAGGGCAGCACAAAATTAATTTCTGACATGTCAAATTGAGTGGAAATAAGAACTAGATCCAGAAAGACAGAAATATTAACCAACACAGAAGTTAATTGTGTATCCTAGTCATCAAGACACTAAAAGGGGTAGAAATACTTGTAGTGTTACTTATATTTCAGGATGGAATGACTTTCAAACATGGGAAAAATAATTTTTTTTGGTGAAATCTTCATTGTTATACACTTTAATGTGATAACTGTTAGATAATTGAGTTTCGGTACGTGCTGTTGTACAATTTGAGCAAATGCATCCAGAACTAATTAACCCAGAATGGATTTTCTCCAATTTTTTCAAGTTAGTAGATTATGAATTAAAACAGAGTGCTCAGAACAAATCTCCATCTAGAGTATAATGGAACCAAATGTATTTTCCACATTGACTAAAAAAATATAAATCTTGAGAGTCACAGCACCTTTCTGAATAAAAGAGAGAATTTAATCATTTAGGATGGGAAAATTATGACAACAATTTGCAAACTTCAGTTCGCTCAGAGAAATGTTGGGACAGTCATTGTCTTAATGCTTGTCAGATCCAAAGATCTGAGTAAACCTAGATGAACTTTGTGAAAATTATAAATAT
Source organism: Poecile atricapillus (assembly GCF_030490865.1). Taxonomy (NCBI): domain Eukaryota; kingdom Metazoa; phylum Chordata; class Aves; order Passeriformes; family Paridae; genus Poecile; species Poecile atricapillus. Next base: position 21,802,211 of record NC_081251.1, on the reverse strand, counting down.
ATTTCAACCACCAGTAATGCAATTGATTTTTCAGGTTCTATAATTGTGAACTCTTTGCAGCAATGCAGTTTTTTGTCTGTTCATGCCTTTAAATTACCATATGGCAATTTACTTCAAACAACACTCCTATTGATAAAATTTTAGTCACTTTATACACACCATGAGATACATCATCTTTATCACTTGATACTATCTATTTTCATCCTGAGTAAATGAAATATCTAAAGGGAAGAAAAACTTTAAAACAAGTTGGAAGGAAAATGGCAGCAGCTCTGAAGATAGGTTGAAATTTTAGCACTTTTTTACCCTCTTTGTTTTCCCCCCAGAATACATACCTGTTTGATTTTTCTTCTGTGTCCTTATTCAATTCTAGAAATAGTTGTGTGGTCTTTTTTAGATGTTGAGGGGTTTTTTTAAATAATTTCATAAGACTGAAGGCCATCTACTTTTTTCAGATAATAGCTTAAAAATCTCTGTGTAGTTCTAGTAACAAAAGCAGAGGTCAGTGATAGGAGAATCAAAGACATGGACTGACCTTGTGTGAACAAAAATAGTAGCAGATAAAATTCAAAGGCTTCATAAAATACATCGTAGTAATGGCCAAAATGTATGTTTGTGATATTGCTCTGGGCCTGAAAATGAATTTTAATACAACCCAAACAGTTTTTAGGTCTTTCAGAAGAAACATCTGAATGGAAAAGAATCCTTGGCATTGTTTTAAGTAAGCATGTTCACCATTTTATATTTATTCTGAATCTTTTTATGGTGCTTCTTATATTGTCATCACAGTGCTTTGGACATTTTAACTAAATTTAACTAAATTCTGGAAAGAAGCTGAAATATTTATGAGAAAAATTATGATGATTAATACAGTTTTATGAATGAAGACAGTTGCATGAAAGTAAGGTTAAGAATGTCCAAGAGTTTAAGGGATTTCAATTTGCTACAACAAAGATCGGAGGTTTATGTTGTGTTTTTGGTGTGGTTATTGTTTGTTTTCAGTGTTGTTTCCTTTGTTTATATGGGTGTTTTTGCCCTCCAAAGAATGCAAATATAATCAATTTATAATCACAGCTTATTTTAAAACTATTAGTTTAAGCTATTTTTAGCAGCACTGGGCACATCTCATACAACCTTCAAATTTCTGCTTTAGCACTTCTTAGCTTATAAGTTTGCTATTCTCTTCTAAGCTAATACACTTAAACATCATGTTCCATGGTTTCCAAAAGTAGACCAACCACAACATAATTTGCTGTTTATAAGTGATATATTACTCTTTTCAACAACTCCTTATTTGCCAGCAAAAATTACTTCCAATAAACTCAGTTAATTACTACTGAAACCAAATCAAACTGCAGATGTTTCTGAGTGAGAGCACATGTCAAATTCAAATCAGAAAAAGAAGAAGTTGGGTAAAAATATTTGCTTTCAAAAAGGAGAGTTTTCTTTTGCAACCCTTGTAGTAGATGTGCATTTACATCTAAGAATCACTTCATCACCTGCCAATAGGATGTAATAAGCATGAATGAAAAGCAATTCTGCAGATCCCTTTAGGGGGCTTAGTAACTTTTCCCCCCAAAAAAGAGCAGGTAATTTTTCAATATAACTCAACAATATTATAGAACTGAAGAAAAATTTACATCTTTACTTTCACTGGAATAGAATGACATTTTTCATCCTCCCAGAGTATTACAGCATGTTGTATTTATAAAATTTGGGACTTCTGAGAAATAAGAAAGAATATTTTTACTTACTGCAAAGTTTTAAAATATTCAGTCTTTTAGAGGAAATTTGAAATGTGCACAGTACAAACATTTATTGCACAATAAATTATTTTCTTGAGCCATTCTTCATAATGTTGCAGGCAGTATAATATTTACATTTGGATGAAATACAGAGTAGTAATTTGTTGCATTTCTGTATTGATCATAGGAATAGGACTACAAGCTACATAATAAATCAATAAAGAATACATGATTCCTCAGAAATTAAATTAAGCTTTGTCTGTATATGTAATTGTTACCTTCACTGATAAAATATTGATAATAATACTTAAAACTCTTTCTATTAATGTTGGTAGGATTAATTACTGATGTAAGATGAAAAATAATATACACTAAGGATCATAACTGCTCTCTTAAAGGATGGAAATTAGATTGAGCTGAACTTCTGAAATGGAACCTTGAAAAGGAAGAAAAAGAAGCAGCAAGTTAAAAGGGTCAGATTTACATTTAACATTTAATTTCACAAGTACTATTCTTACAATACATTTCAGTTTGCCCTTTGTTATGTAATAAATAATGAAGTAAAACAAAGCAATTTTCCTTTAACAAATAATGTTGCTATCAAAAAATAGTCACATTCTTAATAATCTATTTAATTTTAGATTTATCAGCATATGAAAACCACCAGTTGTCTCTTAAATGACAAAACACAACCAAATTTTTCATCAAGTTATTCTCCTACAACCTTTCCAAAGCTTCTTTGAACTACCTTGTTTATTTTGTTCTTCAGTGAGTACCTAAAAGAAAATCATGTTCTTTACTCAACAGATTTACTGCAAAAGGAGAGGGGAGGAAAACAGATTTATTAGCTGTCTCATTACAGAAGTTTAAATCCCTTTGTTCACTTCACCTTCTGTTTTACCTTAATTATACTCACTCACATGAAACCAAAACTACAAAATCATCCTTTGGGAGTGATTCTGTTTATAAACTCGGTGGTGTTAAAGTTTTTCTTCATATTCTGTAGTTATTTTACAGATGCAACTATACAGTCCACAAACTCTGAAATGTCTTACAAAATGAAGACTGTACTAAAACCATGACAATATTTCTTTCTCATTAAATATTAAGATGGAGGTAGGAATTCTTATAACAAGATCATAGGTACACATTATTAAATCACTTAATATTCATGTGTTTATGTAATGCAATTTAAAATGTTGGAGAAGCTATCTGTAACATTTCAAGAATGAAATTCTTGAATGAAATTTCAAGAATTTTCAAGAATACAATTAACATATTTCAAAATATTTTTTAAAAATCTAGTTTAATTATGGCTATAAAGTGCTTGTTTGGTGTGTTCAAAAGAGGAGGTGTGAGACAGCAGAGAACTTTTCAGCTGCTTGTTTTGACTTTTGCCACATGAAGATATTTCTTTCCCTGCTTTCTGAAGATTAAGCGAGGATCTTGCTCTGTATTTTAAGTCTTTAAAATTTTAAGTCTTCTAAAATTTGGACAAAGACCAAATGGTGAAACTGAGATAACACCACCAAAAGGGAGTCACAGTGCATGTAATACCAGAGAAGGGAGTGAGTGGAGAAAGACAAAAAAGCATCATGTTTCACCAACAGTGAAAATGAAAGGGTAGAAGATAAAAAGCATGACTAAACAGAGGACCCTGGAGGAGCCTGCAAAGAAAGATGCATTTTGAGGAAATAGATTTACAGAATGAAACCTATTAAATCTTAAGAATCAGAAATGTGCCACAGAGGAGAATTGAAACATAATAATACAGCTTCAAGAGGAAAACCAGAAAGAAGGAAATCTGGAAGAGAGGTAAACAAGGTGTGGGAGGAGAGCTGCTGTTCTGGTAATTTCTTTACCCAAAGTATAGGGAAGTTACTTTTCTGAAAATCTCCCATTTATATTTCTGGCCTACAGCAAAACAACTCTGAAAAAATCCAGTCTCAGTTATTTGCACCTTCTTGCTCTACCATTCTCATTATTCACTCAATGGGAGCCACACTGTAAAAAAAACCCAAAACCTGAAGTCATCAGCTTCACAGCATTTCATATTGATCCACAAATACCAGTGTCATGAGCAGTTTTTGCCAGGATAAAAAAAAATCAGCAAAAATTGGAAAAGAAGGTGGCTACCTGGGGATGCTATTGCTGAAATATGACTTTGAAAAGAGAAAATGTGCTCTACCTGTAGAGAAAATATGGATAAAGTTTAGATAAAGAGGTTTCAATTCTTATGTTGCTCCATTTTTAGGTATTTTTTTTTTTCTTTTCAAAATTTGAGCATCAACAGTGCAACAGAAACACACTTGAAATAACTTGAAAAATTTAATGAATAATAACAACAAATTATTTTGTTATTGACATCCAGAATTTGAGTAAAAATAAAGTATGTTAGTATATGCCACTATGTTTTGAGACAATAAATTCTGTAATTTAGTGTTATTGTGGAAAAAAATTCTATGGGGAAAACATCATTATTTTCCTTAATGAAACATGGGAAGATGAATATCTAGAGTCAGGAAAAGATGAATGTTTCATTTTTGTACAAAATTCAAATGTACTTTTGCTGATTCGTGTTTTCTGTCTAGGAGTAGATACATATTTGTTGCTCAAGATGCTTAGCCTAAATTGTATTTTTCAATAGAGTTTAAAGTAACACAATCCTTACATTGATGCCACTCTGGAGATGAATTCATCGATTTTCAACTGCTCCATGCATACCTTGAAAAGTTTGCAAACCACTGAAACATTGTTTAAGTTATTTTCAGAATACATTTTTCAAGAGTTCCTAAACAATATATTTTACAGGTACCCTTTGTTTGATATTTTACATTCAGCATGAAAATCTTTCAATGGAAACAAAATACTTTGAATATTTCCTCCAAAAGAGACAGAACTAAGTTCTGCAAATCTAAAATAAGTTGAGGTTTTCATGCTTAAATTTTGAAAATACTCAAATTTAAGGAACCTTAATAAAGTGAAATATTAGTTTAATATTTAATTTTATTTCCAGTTACATAATATTATCCTCATTTGTATCTTTCTCATGTAATTTGATACAAACCTCATAGATAACGTGGGATTTCTTTTTTCTCCCTTTGTTACCTCCTTGTTCTTGTTTATTTCAAATACAGATGTTGAGTGGCTTGAGTAGCTTTTTCCTGCTCTTTAGGAAGTAAGGACACCTAGAAAGTAGTTGCCATAACCGGCTCTAAAAATAAGCCATTGGCATATTGGCATTTCTTCACATTGGTAAGACATTCTAAAAGAGACCATCCACAAAATTAGGATTACAGCTCTCAAGTGCTGCTTAAAGAATTTAAAAGTACAGAGGAAGTCATGTATCAAATACCTTCATTGGCTGATATCAGTGTGTCATGGGGTGGCTTTACCTTTAAGATAGCTTTGGGAGCTAAGGAAGTGAAGCTGCTGGTGACTGATGGGAGTCTTTTCTCCTGACCAATTATTGGTCATTTCTGAGAATTGACAGCAGTTTTAACCATTAAAAAGTGAAGTCAACTTGTAAACACCTCCTTAAGATGTAAAGTCAGGGCACTTGGGTTCTCTTTGTTTCCTGGCTGTGAAAGGTAACAGAGCTCTGGCCTCCCGTTCCCTGCCCAGCCCATGTGGCCCGGGCAGGGGCTGGGCTGGGCCCAGCGGCTCCCGGCCGGGAGATGGGGCCTGCGGGGCTCGCCCCGGGCTCTGGCCGGGCCAGGCCGGTCCCTGGCTCGGCTGCAGTTTTTGCTGTGACTGAATTCACCAGAGACTGCCGAGTAAAGAAAGGAAAAAAAAAGCTCTTGACCTGTGGCGGGCTGAGACAGCGACCACACTCTCCAGAGCAGCCATGAAGAATCTTCCATCGCAGACAACTCCAGCTGCTGCTCCGGCAGAGATCACAGAACCATCTACAAAGCCTGGGCAAGATTTTAACTCTTTCATTACCCAGATGAGACTTGCAGATTAATCCTTTTATCCAGAGAGAGAAAAAGAGAGTAATCAACATGTAAAGAGACTTTATAAACTACCAGAGACAGTAAAGAAAAGAAGCTTCAGAAACGGTAGAGAATAAGGAGATGCTTTATAAGCTGAAATATTTTTCTGTTAAAGCTATGGAGATGGACAGTAAGGTGCTGAAAAAACTCCTTTAATTCATCATAGAGTATATAGGGAGGAATGGAGTGTTCAAAGTGTGGATTTTGAGTAAAAAGTAGAGTGATTGTGATACAGTGAAGTGCTGGAACAGAGTGAAGTGAAGATTTGAAGCCTTGGGGGGGCAATGAGAAAACTGTTTTCCAGTAGAGCTCACAGAGACAGATGAAGAGAATTTTGCCTTTGAATAACTCATCCTTAAAATGACATCCCTAGACTCATGGCCCATAACACACCTCAGAGTGATATGAAATAGGAGGAGTGAGCTCTGATTACAGGATTTCTGGGCAGCTGACATCAGGGAAATAGAAAACTATAACAGAAATAGTTTTCTTGTGAGAAACTCCATAGATAAACAGAAAGAGACTTCTGTTTCTCTACAAAGACTGATGAAAAGACTGTAGCAGGAATTGGGACTGTTTTAACCACCAAAGTTCTAAAGTTTTTTCTGTCTCTATGTTGTCACATGTACAAAAGAATGGTCAAGTAGTGGGGGATAAAAGAGTATTCTGGAAGTTTATTCTGGTTTTTTTTTGTTTTTGTTTTTGTTTTTTTTATTCTTTTAGTTTTGTTAATAAACTTTCTTTATTCCTTTTAAGTTTTAAACCTGTTTTGCTCTTGTTCTAATCCATATCTCACAGCAAGAAATAAGTAATTTTTTAGTTACTGGTTTAAAACCGCGACACAGTGCATTAATTTAAGATGGACTTGAGGTGTAAATTCCTGAATCTAATGCACTGTAAAAAAATTGTGAATTTCTGAAAGTTATTTTAGTCTCAGAATCTTATTTGTCAATAACTTATTGCTGAATTATGCATAAAACCCTGCAAAATCAAGTTCTTAATGTTAGATGAACTTATGAATTTGTAAGTTAAGGTATGTAATGAACAAGTATTAAAACACTAATTACATAGAAGATCAAAGTTCTAGTGTTTCTTTGGGTTTCCATCTCAGTGTTTTCTGCTATTTTTATCTGTACTACAGTAATATCTGGATAGTTCTGTCCAGAATCTGTTGAAAGAGATATTATGTTAATTATATCAATAGAAGACCTTTGTTCCATTGAATATCCAGAATTATAACAAAAGTTTAAAGTAAAAGGGAATGAGAAAATGATAGAGGAACTTATGCTTAATTGGTTTCACTGGACATACAGATAGCCCTCTAGGTCAGTTGCACTAAATTAAGTCCTCAATTTGAGAATCAGACATTATTAGAAAAGTGCATTCTGTCTGTTGAATAGATCAGGGGGATAAAGGTCACTTAGAAATGTAGTTCTTTTTCTACTTGGGATGTTATTTGATTGTGATTATGTGATTATGGTTATGGTAGATATGTTTAATAACAGTATGTCCTAGTAGATTAAGCAATTTGAGAATAAAAGGCAAAAACTAGAAAGTTCATTAATTCACTGTGCTCTGCTTCTCAGTGTTGTCTCTCAGACATGTTTTCTCTTGGTTTTCTCTCCAGACTCTACAATGTAAGCATTGTTGCCTCTTCCAACATAATAAGAGTAAATATTTCCTTATGCTGTCCACTCTCAAAAACATGGGCACCATTAACAACAGTGGTTGTCCAGCAGCAGGAAAATTATAATGATGATGCTAAGTTATACCATAAGCATTTACCTGACATCCTAAAGATGTGCAGATAAATGTTCAGTTTCAAGTGAATGCAGACCATACCCACAATGGCTTTAATGGAGATTACATGTCTGTAGTCAGAACAGATAACCCCAGGTTTTGACTACAACTTTTATCATACTTTAGTTAAAATTGTAGTAGAGTAGGCCATATTTTCAAAATAGTAAAACAAATATTTGGGCTTAAGTTTTTGGGTTTTTTTTAGGATAAGTATTTTAAATGAAGCTTGCAAAAAAGTGGATGTTTGTTTTAATATTTTTAGAAGGCTATTTGTAAAAAATGAGATTATTAGAGGAAGAAAATTTTTTTGTGAGTTTCTCTGTTGAAAAGACATCTTTGCATTGATTTCAAATTACACTTTGGTTTTTCTCTTATATAATTTTATGAGAACTGGATTAGACTATATCTGATATAACTGCTTTGGTGATAGCTGTTATTTGAACATTCACCTAGAATGGTTTTAATCTCAGTTCTGATATTATGTTAGAGAAGGTGCCCAGCAGTCATTGAAATATCCATATTTTCAATTGTGATTAGAATCTATTAGAGCTCCTCATTTATTTCATTTAATTGTACAATTTGTCTAGTCCATACCTAGACTTTATTTGAATTGACTTTTTTTTCTACTCCTTCAGCTACAATATTTTTTCTTTTTTTGATATCAGATAATGGCTAGAGAGTAGATATGAAGAAGTGAAGTGATATCTCAGACTTTAACAAATGTGGCAGTGCGTTATTTCTTCATGAGCATGGTAGATGAAGATAAACTTCAAAGAGAGTCAAGAACTGTTGAAAATTAAAGAACATTTCTAGAAAATCAGTGGAAGAGCTAAGATGAAAAGTTGAAACTTAGTACATTACCATTAGAATAATTGTACAGTAAATTTGTTTGCACAAAGATATGTGAATATCAAAATAAGTTAAATCAATATGGAAGATTTATCTTTTGACTAATTTGGTTAAGGTTTTATTCAAGTAAATTATAATGAATTTGCCTTTCTCCATTTTTAATCTTGAGTATGAGGTTAGGAAGAATTACTGGAAATATCTGTATAATGATACTTAACTGTAAATAGAAAAAAAGTGAGATATCAAGAGAAATGTTCGATTTTTTATATTAAAAACATTTAAAACCTAGTTGGAAAGAGAGTCAAGTTTCTTATAGACTTCTTATAGACAGTGGCTTGACATGAATTAGCAGAATAATTTCATAATTTTTCAGTTGATCCAGAGGGTTACATTTTAAAAAAACAAAAAAAATTCTCTGAAAGATGTTTGACCTTATGCTTCCTTTACTCCTTAAAGCTCTATGCTACACTGAACTGTAAAGCTCAGCTTGCTGAAATTTGTGGCGCAGACTAATGCAAGATCAGTGGTGAAGAAACAGACTGTTGTGAGTTAAACTTGTCTGGCTGACAGGTGCCCACCAAGCCAGATTATTAACCAACCATTATTTTACAAAAATGCATTACTTTAAATATATTTTTGCAGCTGACAGACTGCAAACAGATATACTCTGTCAATCTGAGCCAATCATACTGCACTCTATCATTTACTGGAAGAAAAACTTTCAAAAATAGGAAAGGTTAATTGCAATATCTAGAAAAACAATGTGGTATGAAAATTAATAACCATTTTCTACTGCAGAGCACATGGCTAGCCAAATATTTGCTCCCCAAACACATGCAAAATTTATAGGATATTTTACTGTAGTACATGGTTCCAGACTGCATCCAAACAGGATTTTGGCATAGTCTCCATGTTATTCTGCCTGTGTTAATGTGCCATAATGAATATAAATATTTGAATATTTAATTGCAGTCTTGCAAATCCTATTTTAAGATTCTTTAGTCATTTTAATAACAAATAACATTTTAATCCAAAACCATTTCTCGATTGGTTAAAATTATGCCTATTTGCATTTCCATGTAGATTATTTTAAAATTGAGATTAGCTTAAAATTTCAAGATGTTAATAACATAAAACTTCAATTTTGGCATTTGGTGCAAGTTCAGTTATTCAGCTCTTATACCCACACATTTACCTGGAATGTTGCAGGCAGCTCTAATCCACTATTAAAACTTCCCTCTACCTTCTCTATAATCAGGTAAAAAAGGATGAACATTTCAGTCCTTTAAATAAATATCAAGTATGTCTTGTTTAAACCTATTCAAGTGAATCCATCTGTTTCCTGGACTGTGGGAATCGACATCTTTGATTATATAAAACAATTGTTTACTTCATTTTCAACTGCTTGAAGAAAAAAAATTATTTAAGTCCCACCTAGTATAATTCTCAAATTCTTTGCTTACTTTTGGGCCATTAATCTGCTGTGGATTCATCAGTTATTGTTAATATTCTTGTTCCCTATTGTGTGAATTTGCATTTATTAGGATATATTTAAAATTAGTTACCCCTACTTCAAACTGAGGGTACCTGAGTTTTTCAAGAGAAATACGTTTGTTGTCTCCTGAGGCACTTTTTATATGTTAGGTCCATTGATGAGAATACGCTTTATTATCTTATACTAATTAAATGCTGTATCAATGTACTGGGACTGGTTGGAATAGAGATGATTTTCTTCATAGAAGCTGATTTGGTGATGGTTATTTGATCTATGCTTACAACACCACTGTTGTTAAACAGTGCTTGCACAGCATCAAGAGCTTTTCTATTTCTCACTCTGCACATGAATAGGCTGGGAGCAGATAAAAGATTTGGAGAGTCTACAGGCAGGAAGACAGCTGATCTGAAATGACTAAAGACATATTCCATGCAATATGATATCATTCTCAGCTACAGAACTAGGCAGGGTTGTAATTTTCCTAAAGTAGTCTGTGTTTGGGGATCAGCTGGAAAACAGTCTGCTAGAGGGAAGTGGTTAGGGGTGACCTTTGTAGAAATTTTTTAACTTTTTTTACCCTTCACATATTAAATTGTATCTTGATCCAGTAGGATTTCTTCCTTTTGCCCTTAGGATCCTCTTCACCATCCTGCTGGGCAAAAGTGAACAAGTTGCTGGTGAATGCATCTGCTGGATGTGGTCAACCCACTGCTATCAGTCATTCTGTTAATGTGGTTCTGATCACTATCACCCATCTTTAACTTGCTAACATAATTTTAACTTTCTTCTCATTCCTCAGAAATTTTGAAATATAACTCTGAATAATTCTGAAATATAACAAATATATAACTGAAATATAACAAATCCTTTCATATGAGCATTAAAATTCTGAGGAATGTAATTTAATTATCTGGTTTGGGTAGCAGGTGACTTAAAATCTCAGTCTTGGCTATAATTTGTAAGCAGCTTTGTATTCTTAATACATTTGTGAATAAAGATTTTTTATTTTTATGCATCATCTTTAACACTAAGTGGAAGAATACAATGGCTCTGACTTTGATTCCCTCTATGTTTGAAGCCATGGTCCTATCTAAAAATTTCACTTTAAATATTCAATACCAATATTTTATATCTTAATTGTTCCAAATATAATTTGGTCATTAAAATGAGTATTTTAAATACAATATAAAGCAGTAATCACAGAAGCTATCAAAATTGTAAAAATTTTATAGTGGAAATGCATTCTCCTTCAGAAAAACCTTTTCAATTATTCCAAAGTTTTCCAGTCACTTACTGTTTGTCCTCCTTTCAGTGTGCTTACTTCTTGGCCACACACAATTTTGCATTCATTACAACAAGAGGCATACCATGCACAGAATGATAAAGAAGTTTATAAAGAACATAATTCAGTGACTGATGGGCCCAAAGGGTTACACCTGCCGAAATGCATTAACTGTTGTAATGTGATGTAACAAACTGTGATGTGACTTGCTTGACATAATACAGTATGTCACTTAGGAATTATATTAACAAATGAAAGAGTGAAGCTAGAAAAAGTCTAGTTGGGAAAGAGTTGCAATTTTAATTTCTAGTTTCATAAAAGAAGATGAAATTATGTTCACCATATAACAGATTGGTGCCAGGTGAAGTGTTTAGAAGTTCAAGATAATTGGTATTCTGGGAACTCCCAGGGTGCTGAATCATTCTACTGTTGGGAAGGAGGACCACCATTTTGTAGGAACTATGGCCAGAACAGAAAATGTCTGAGGTATTAATGCAACATACTATGAAAATAAAAAAGAGGTGAACAGTACTTAACACATTCACAATGCAATTCAAAAATTCTGTACAGTGAAGTATTCAGAGATATTTATACCTACTCCCTGAATACAAAGCAGATAGTTAAATCTGTGAGTTTAAATTGTTGGACCTAACTCTAGATGAAAAAGATCTTTCTTTATCCTTTGATCAACCTTGAGTAGAAAAAAATATTCAGAAAGGTAACACTTTTCAGATACTGAATATAACAAAATTCTCTATTATAAGAATATGGTAGACTATAAAAGTAACTGTCAGAAACTAATCTCCACTGTATTTAGGCAAGAATATCAAACATGTCTATAAGAACTGGACAAACAAAGTATATGAGAAAAAATAGATCAAAATACTCTGTGAAGTCTTGAGCAAAATTGATTTGCACTAATTTGTGTGCTTGGTTGTAAGACAACTCTGGAACTTGAAACAGCATCTTATGATTACACCTTTCTGCTTTCTATTGTGATTTTGATTGCTGTTATTATTATTTTACATTGCAAAGGATTCTTCAGATGTTTTGGAAATCATGGAAAATTTAGCAATGGTCCATGAAAACTCACATTTTCTATTAGTAACAAGAGTTTCCTCCATTAGCTCTACTGATTTTTAAAATGTAACCTTATGCTGAGGACCGGATTTGTTTTGGCACTTAATCATGACAATATACTATTTTGGACAATGGACTGCTTCCATGTTAATCAAAAAATAACTATTGAAACACATCAGCGATTTCTGAGATGCAAACAGCTTTTGTCAACTTGCATCACATACATCAGTCTTGTATTCTGACATAATTATAAACTACTTCAGACAACAACACAGTTACTGTTAAAATGCAAAGAAAACCCCATATATCATATGCTGTAGCATTTTTGATATACCTTCTGATTATGCATGCTACAATTTTTTTTAAAAAGAAAAGCAAAATATAATTAAAACACATCTTTGATCAGGACATGACAACATACAGTAGTCTGACTTTCTGTGTATAAATGACTATGGCAGAGTGAATTGAAATATAAATTTCACAAGCACTTTCAAAACTTGATTAAGTTTATCAACATGATGTATACCTTACTGAGTGCATACTTTGTGCCTGGCCTTATTCCTCTGTGTATATATATACATATATATACATATATATGTATGTGTTTGCATTTGATAATGAACCCATTTCTGCTTATTTCTTTTAGTTGAAATTCAGAATATCCATCCTTTAGAATTCTTAAATTAAATACCTCAGTGTAGAGATGTGTGAGAATTCCTGCAAATGTGTCCACATTCTAAACTAGTGACTATTAAAATTAATGATTTTAGAAAAAATAGTGTTTCTTGAATCTGCTGCTTACATAGTCCAGAGGACTTCATACGTGGTGAAGCATCTCTGTCACTGTGTGCTCTGAGCCAGTACAGCCTTGCAAAGGAACCACTAGCAGTTGCTTTCTGTGTGATTGTCCAGTTTGTGAGAGCTGTCAAGCAAGAGTGTGTCTAACCAGGGGAGAGGTTCAAAGAGGTAAAAACTGCTCTGTTGCATTCTACTTATTTCTTACTGCTTTGTGAATCTCAGCACAGAAGAAACTATCACCCCAATTAGGACATTATAACTAAGTTATTTTAAAATACAGTATTAATATGGATAAAAAGATAATGCTCTAGAGATATATGTGGAAATGTAATTCTCTGTGAACTACTACACTCGTGGTGTTCTGAGGGGTATAAGGGAGAAAATAATTGCCTGATGTGCAAGGGAAATATAAAAGATAAAAGCAGAGAGGATTGTGCAGCACAGGATACAAGAAATAGGCCAAGAATATTTTTTTATTATTATTATTTTTAATAGATAAATATAAGAATTGAGTGAGAATACCTAGTGTGCAGTTAGTTCTGGAGGAATTTAAATAGTTGAGATGGGAATTCAGCCACATTGTCTGGTTGGCCTATACACTTGTTTTACAGAGTCATGAAGTCTGCTGGCATCAGAGTAAAGATGATAGTATTAATTTTAAGGGATTGAAAATTCAAAAGGTTGAAATCACTAGCATGTTTCTATAACAGCAACTGAGAAGTAGTAGCTTGTCTTTGTTGAAGACAGAAAAGGAAGACATGCCTTTGCTGTTTCCTCATGGAGAAGTGAGTATACCTTGGACTCATTTCAACTGTTTGAACTGGAGGAAGATGGGCTCCCTGGAAGCCATGGTGGGAGGTGCCAGAACACTTCTTGTTGAGCAGCAGCAGCCTTGAGAGTGGTAGAGTGATTTGGTAGTAAGGTTAAGAAGAGATGTGGGCTGTTTCTAAGAGTTGGTAGGGTCTCTGGAGTCATAGGAACTCTGGTCTGCCTCATAACCATGGGGGAAGTGATGATGTTCAGAGTGCTCACTCCCAAGTGCCAGCTGGAGTCCCGGGAGCAGCTCCACAAGGGATATGCCTCTGCCCAGGCCCTGAGCCACTGGGTGATGGAACAATGATGGTCAGCAAGCGGAGGCTGTAACATAAGAAAGGGAAAACAGAAAATGAAAAGATTCTTTGGAGTGGGACTTGGAGAGGAAAAAAAGAACAGTCAAAACCATATTGCATGCAGAAAAGAATAGTTATAGGCTGCACTCAAACAGTTCTTTCAGATGAATGATCCTAAAATTGACATAAGGTAGAAGGTTCCTTCTTCACTTCCAGGTATGCATTAACAAAGTAGGTCCAGGCTCCTGGGAACAGCTGAAAAGGAACAAATTCCCTCAGGGAATTTCAGAGCTGCTTCAGCCTGATCTACCTGTCATCATGCACAGAAAACAATGGAAGACAGTGGACTGAGACATCCATCTGTCAACAATATTATCTGACTTAGGAGGTTTATTATGTGCCAGGAATTCAGGTGCAAAATACTTGCAGAGGCATTACCAAGATTAATCTGTTTTTTAAACTGATACTCTTTATTTTCTATGTGACACCAACCATTTCTTGACACTGAGGAAGACCCTGAGCACATCACAAGAGACTTTAGAATTGTGACAAAAAGAATGTTGACAAAGTGCCCTTTGACTGCCTTATGGTGTGATATAAAGAGATGGATCTAAATTTTTCTTAGAAGTTCACAATGAAAGTTCATGACACAATGACTATGAGCTGGAACAAAGCAAATTCCAATCAGAAATTAGAAATAATAATTCTAGCATAAGGGTGATCAAATGGTTGAATGAGTTGCTCTGTGAGTTTATGTAATCTTTATCCATGCAGACATTAACAGAGGAAGGGGAAGGAAGGCAGGAAGGCAGGCAGGAAGGCAGGCAGGAAGGCAGGCAGGCAGGCAGGAAGGAAGGCAGGCAGGAAGGCAGGAAGGAAGGCAGGAAGGCAGGAAGGAAGGCAGGCAGGAAGGCAGGAAGGAAGGCAGGAAGGAAGGCAGGAAGGAAGGCAGGAAGGAAGGCAGGAAGGAAGGCAGGAAGGAAGGCAGGAAGGAAGGCAGGAAGGAAGGAAGGCAGGAAGGAAGGAAGGAAGGAAGGAAGGAAGGAAGGAAGGAAGGAAGGAAGGAAGGAAGGAAGGAAGGAAGGAAGGAAGGAAGGAAGGAAGGAAGGAAGGAAGGAAGGAAGGAAGGAAGGAAGGAAGGAAGGAAGGAAGGAAGGAAGGAAGGAAGGAAGGAAGGAAGGAAGGAAGGAAGGAAGGAAGGAAGGAAGGAAGGAAGGAAGGAAGGAAGGAAGGAAGGAAGGAAGGAAGGAAGGTTGGTTTAATAGGCTAACAACCTTCCTAATTCTAAATGCCTCTAAATGTCTCTAGAACCTTAGAGTTAACAGATGCAGAAAGAGAAGTGAGAAGGAGCTACAGAATGAGATGAAGCAATGCCTGTCCCATCCTACATGCAAGAAATGGTTTATTGTGTTCAGAAAATCAAATAATGCCTTCACCAGAGGATAAGAACTGTCTGAGAAGCCAGAGTTTAGTGGTTATGCTAATACTACAGTGTAGGTGATGAAAATCAATGTGTTCACTGTTCTTAGTGAGTAGAATCCATCAGACACAAAAGAGTAAGTGTACTTCCAAGATTTGTGGTCTTGAGTATAGTCTTCTGAGCAATGCATTGGCTTGGTTTGAGTTTTTTGAAGGGTTTCTTGAAAAGTTTTTGCAATAAAATAACTTAGTGTTGCAAAGATTCAGTTCATAAATTGCAAAGAATTTCACAGGAAAAAATGAAAAAGCAATAAATTTATAGGAAACAAAAGACAAAAGTAATGTTTTAGGTAATAGTAAAAATTACTGGAGCACACAAAAATTGATGTTAGCCCAAAAATTACAAAGACATTTTTTAAAAATAATTTTTGACTTACAGAAAAAAATACTATTAAATCAGAAATCAGTATTTCTTCAATTCTTTAAATATATCATGCATTTTATAATATTCTCAAAAGTATTTAAAATTGCATGCTTGTCTAGTCTGTTTCTCTACAGTAATGAATGCCATGACAGCTAATAAGCAACCATACTCAGAGCACATTCACTGCCATTTGGGTTTGATGTCACAACATTCAGAAAATAGGTGAATTAGAGGCCTTGAATAATCTGAGAAAGGTGGCTTCTGGAATAGCATGATATGAAACTGTATGCAAAAGGATTAATATGATTTAACATTGTGGATGAGAGCAAATTGCTTTGGAGGGAGGTAATATCATTAAAGTTTAAAAGGCAAACAAGGGAACAGGAGGTCAGAAAAATCATAGAAATGAAAGGATATCAGCAGGCTTATTGGCTTCAGATTGTTGACTTAAGGGGGGAAAACTCCATTTTAATTTAAACATGATCCATCTTTCTTTGATCAAATATGGACAGGTGAACACATGACAACAGGAAAAAATAAATAAAATATCTATCCAAAGAGGGAGAAAAATATTTTACATCTTTTTCTGGGCATCTCAGTTCTGATTCTCAGCAACACAGGCTGCACTGAAGCTTAAGCTTCTGAGCTTACACTGGTTAGCTTCTTTTGCAGTTAAGTCAAACATAAGATACTCAAGATGTACAGATTTCCTTGCCTTACCTTGCCTTGCCCTATTCTTTCTCCAAAATATATTTCCTTTCTTCTGAAAAATAAATACTTATGGGGTTTCGTTGGTGGTCATTTATGCTCTACACTACTACACAGTTTTAAATTTCTTAAAGAGGGACACTGAGAAGGTAAGACTTCTTCTGTGAGTGTTCACAGGCATGTTTCCAGATCAGGGGATGCTTTCAGGACTCTGACCTAAGTGAATGTTTCATTAATCTCTTCTTTCTTCTTCCTTCATTTTTCTTTCTTCGTTATTTCTTCTTTCTTCTTTCTTTTCTTCTTTCTTCTTTTTTTTTTTTTTTTTTCCCAGAAATTACGGTATCTCTTAAAAAAGAGAAATAAAGGTTCATGAAGGTTGGAAATTGAATATATAAAGGACAAGAAAATGTCTAAAAGCTTTCATTCTTTGAATGTGTTTCCATGTAGATTGTTTTCTATCCAATACTGTCTTCCAGAGTACTCATATTACAAAACAGTAATTCATCCAGTTTGAGGGTTTTTAGGGATATAAGTAAGCAGCTGTTCTAGAAAATGGTAGCTCTGCCATTGTTCTCCTTGTTGAAGGAAATAGTCCAAAGTTTCCAAACATCCACATTTTCCAAGCAGACTTTCAATCTGTATTCTGTGATGAAACAGCTCTAACACAGGATTTCTTTTCAATTTCTGCCCAGATAACATTAAAAAAAAAAGTAGTTTTTAGACGAAGAGGAAATTTACTGCTGTGAGACTTGTGAAGCTGCTCTTAGAAAAACAGTTTAATATTTTTCACTTTTACTGCAATATAAATTATAAATTGAGATCTTCTAAACAGTCATCATCACATTTTAATTAGTTTAAATGCTCACTAGATGATTTGCTGAGTGCCCCATTTACACTTCTTACTGCTTGTGGCATAGGCAAGGAAATGAGATTGCCTGGAAATTCTCTTTCCACTCTGCAAAGCTTTAACTGAGCTTAAAGATTGTCACTGTTACTGCCTGAAGCAAACTAACCAAGCATTCTATGATTTTACCGAGGATCTTTTATCTAGGAACCGGGATGAACAACTTGCACCCCATTAAAAAACCCTAAACCTGACAGTTTATGAAGACAAGCAGTGCCACTAGTCCAGATCTAGATAAATCTGTACTTCAATGTGAAATAAAATCTGCACCTTAACGATGAAAAAAGGGGAATCTAATTTAGACACAGAAATAGGACCATGTATTTACCAGTAGAATTTAGATTTATAATTTTTTAATAAACAGACAATACTACTGATACTATTAACATCAGCAGTAGTAACAAGGAATGGAGCAAGTAAGTTAGTTAGCAAGCAGAGCACCTCTAACACAGCTAAAACTTGTTTTCACTACTTTTTTTGTGTAACTTTGCATTGTCAGAATTGGGATGAAAATTATTAGACACTCCCCAAACTGTCAGGAACAAAAGAGACTTCTTTTATTTTACTTTAATGATGCCTGCATGAGGGCAATATTCCAAAAGAAGCAAATGTCTAACAAGGACAATGGTTTCTCTATGAAAAGGAACAAGTAAGAGTGATAAAGCATGAAGGTATTGAGTGCTGCATAGCACAAAGAGAGCTTAGGCAATAGAAATTTCATCTCAGAGAGTCAGAAAGGAAGAGATTTTTTTCCTCTTGTCATTGCCACAGTATGACAGTTTGGACAATTCACTGTATTGCCAATGAAGTAAAATGTGAAGTCTCAAAAGATGACACAGAACTTTGCTTTTGTGAAAAATGTCCTGATGTAAAATTGAACTGTAAGCTGGAAAAAAAAACATCACAAGAGACCAGAAGGAACATTAAAGACATTTTGATGTCCCAACAAATAAAACTTAGTGTAAAATACAAATTTCAATAAAGATTTAAAGTAACTTCTTTAAATATAGAAATATATCAGCATGTTTTCAAATGAATATGATTACTTACACTGGAATATGTAGATTATAATTTAAATTTACTAAGATATTATCTTCACTTTTAAATTTCCCTATCATAATCCTTTTCTTAAACAAACATGCTTCTTGGAAACAGATTAAAAATAAAAAGGGAAATACATAAGATGACTGATATTTTATAATCCTTTTCTTATATAAAATAACTGATCATCTGAATTCTAGAGAGATTACTGAATGACAAAAGAAAAGCTGAAGTAATATCAGTAGTTTTGAGTTGTGTAGAGTTGAACTATGATGGTGAATCCATAACACACTTGATCATAAACTCAGTCACTGCATGTCCATGAATGACTTACTTATATTCACATAAAGGGTGATTAATGGACAGATGAACACCCTACAGGGAGAACTTTTCCAGTTAAACCTTATCAGGTTTGCTATAGTCTCAGCAGTAAATTTCATAACTCTTATAAAGTAGTTTGAATCAGAACACTGGTCTCAGTCTCACCTCTGTTGTAGTAGGTTCTTGAGCAGGAATAACTTTAAAAACATATCCCTTTCCTAATTCATGCTTTTCTTTAGGTATACTTACTTATAAAGTCTTGGTCTTGAGCAGATGCAGGTCAGCAAGTTGAAGTCCATATCAAATTACTACTTAAAATAGGTCCATGGGTATCTACACAAAGACTGACTTGGTAATTATGAGAGAACATAACTTCCCATATTTTTTATATTTTTATTTATGTGATTCTTCAAGTATTTTACATGCAATAAATGCAAGACATTATATTTTTAACTCAGCATATCAGGCACTTAAAAATTGTTCTCACTTTCTGAAATGCATCTAATCTCCCTTTCTTAAATCCCTGCTTTTAGACAAATGACACCAGATGACGCCTGTTAGAAACTGTTGCATTTACACATAATTGGTAACTACACAGATTTCTATTTTTCTATTTTGTTCTCTTAGGAATTTTTTTTTATACTGTGTTGTTGTTGAAGATTTCTACCTTAAAAGTAATTTTTCTTATCTCTAAACTATGAAAATGTTGTATTTATAAAAGTAATTTAATCCAGAAACTTTCTGCAGAAAGCAGGTATCAGAGTAATGCATTTCTATGTTCTGAAAGGTGTTCTGTCACAAATTACTGAGCAAAATGAATCTTTAAAGCAAAATTTAAAAATCTGATTTCCAAGAGGCCATTTTCCCCTATTTTGAAATACTGTTGTTAGTCCATAGGTTGTGCTCAAAAGGTCAGAATTATGTAATTGACTAACTTTCCAATATTTAGGCTGGGTTGACAAAAGGAAAATAAAATCATGATGGTCTCGGGTATGTTTAGGCCTAGATTCCTTTTAGTTTTATGAAGTATCCTTTATGATAGAATCTTCAGTAGTGATCAGAATCTGCACTTTGTACTAATGGGAGATGTCTGGTGAAATGAATAGAGTCATCCAGGGGTCATCAAAGCAGAATATTCCTTTTCTGTTGAGAAAATGTTGCTAGTGTCAGGAAAAGCACTGACTCTTAATGCCTCTGTGACAAGCAGCTGCTGACCACCTCCAGGAGTGGTGTATTTGGACAATTAATAACTTCATACAAGAATGGGCAGCAGATGTGCAGGGCAGGGTGACAGACTGCCTTCCATGGCAGCCCTTTTCAACAAAGAAGGCCACAGGAAAGACAGAGTTTAGCTGGCGAAAGAAGGTCAGAAGACTTTGTCTTATAAGAAATGAAACTTGCTGTAACTCAGACTTCCTCCCATGAAGAAGGCATTGATTATTATGCATAGCAACCTGACTACTTTGTAATGAATGCAAACTGCATAAATTCCAAAGGCTTTGTTTAGCTTTGATTTCTCTTGAAAGCATTACAGCGTGAGTCAGAGCAACAAATAATGGTGTCTGTGGATGCTTATTTATGAAGTGATTGATTTAAATGGCTTGTTTGGAGTAGAGTTTTGACTTGCTGACCTCCAGAGGTCCCTTCTAGCCTAGATGTTTCTACAATTCTGTAAAAAGTACAGAAATGTCTTACTGAATGGATATCGGGCCAAAAGTTCTGCAGAAGGAAGAGCTTATTCCTAAGGAAGTTTAACACTGAATAAAAAATTTCAGACTGTGATTTTCAAGTATCAGTATTCTGTAAGGGTCCAGAGTTACAGACAGTCTAGAATCTCTTAAAACCCAGAGGATTTGAATGGATATAGGTTTAGTCTGACAACCAAAGTATAGACATTACACGAGTAGTGGATTTAGAGGCTGAATGGCTGCAAATACTTGAAGCTGCATTGATGACAGTTTTCCCATTGAGTTTGAATGTAATAGTTAGGTTTCTTTGAATATTGGATCCATCTTGCCAAATTTAGCTATTTTTAGTCTATGACGATTATGCAAATTTTCTGTCCAAATTTTTTTCACTCTTTTTTTAGAGTGAGAGGCATCTCAATATGAGACATAATCTCTTATAGAATGAATGGCTGACACATGGATTAACTGACCATTGCATGGCTTTGAACAGCCCAGAACAGACATAGGCATATTCATACAGGTACATGAGGAAATCCATCCTTCAAACCCAATGAATACGGTATGAGAAGAAAAGGACTTGTTTGAACAAAAATGTTCCAGAATGTTTGCAAGTTACTTATTGCAGAGCTGAAGATTTGAAAGGTGAGAAGGTCCTGGATATAAGTAAAGCTATGAAGACTTTTAATCAAATTAATCTGGTACATTGATATAAGTAAGAAGATTTTTTATTTCCAAGTTTCCTGGTTCCAGCCAGGAAAAGGTTAATTTTTGCAGTAACCAGAAGCTGGCATGTCTAGGACCTGTATGTTAGTCTGTGACACCTCTCATCATTGTCAAGGGGAGTCTTTTCCAGTCAGGGTATCAGGGTTGTTCTGTGGTGTGCATTTTGCATATGAATCACTGTTCATTTTCTTTTCTTGCTGTTTACAGTAAACTGTGCCCATCTCAAGCCTGTGATGTTTGCCTCTTGTGCCTCCAATTGTCCTCTCCATCCCACCACAGGGAAGGAAGAGGAGGTAGGGTGTGAGCAGAACATGGTTTGGAGAGTCTCAGTGGGAGTACTAAATTGAGGAATACCATTCCTAAACCATGACATGAAGATTATTTTCTTTTTGACATGAAGATTATTTCCTCTTGGACATGAAGATTATTTTCTATTATATTAACCAAATTGCTTTATTATGATGATTCTATAACCCACAAATATACTTAGCAACCTTTCTCTGATATAAAGCTAGAAAAAAAAAGAATCTCCTACTTTCAGAAGACCTAAAAATTGTACAGCTGTCTGAAACATGAAATTGATAATCCCACAAGCAAAATAATTGGTCTGAAGACATAGATAACTCAATGTAATGCTAGGAAGATGTAATTCATTAGGCTGTCTCTCTAGCAATCATAAAATACATACTTTTTTTACAAGAATCAACAAAAGTCTATCAAGGATATTCATGCTGCAATCATGAGTCTGTTTGAATCACAAAGAGTTCTTTGTACTTTACCTCTCAACATTTAGTGTAGGTTTGAAGGAAGGACTTCATAAGTGAAAAAATTAGTGTGGTCAAAGCTATTAAATCCATGAGTTCTGGGCCACAGAAACAGGACTAGAATTAAAAATGAAGAAGAAAATGGCCCAATCTATTGAATATTTTATATTCCTATATAGCAAAACAAAAGAAAACAAAAAAGTTAAAAACTGAAATAGAAGGCAAAACGTAAAACTAAATTATAAATTAGCTTAGTCTATAAGCAAGCTGAAATATTTTTTTTTAATGCTAATATAATTTTTGTAGAATAAACTGGGTATCCAAAATTCTCTATCAGAAAAATTGTTGAAGAACAAGAAAAAATAAGTATTGCATCACAATTGCATATCTGCCCTGAAATCAAGGGAGAAATGAAAAACAGTAATCAGATGTTATGAAGGGAATAGGCAAACCCGTGTCAATATCAGTGTAAAGCTGATGTACTGTTCACAAGGAGGAGCTTTTCTCTCCCTGGGCAAAATAGGTTACTTCCAAGGTTTACCAAAATAGGTTACTAGTGAAATTTTATAGTTACATATAGTAATTGCAAAACTATTATGGATTTGTGTGATTTGAAAATTATAATGCTGTGTCAAAAATAGTTCCAAAAGTGCCAGAACATTTTAAAATTGTGTTTATCTCATTTCAAATAATTATATATTAGATATAACTCTAATGTATTTTTGTATTCCTTTGATTATTTTCCAAAAAAATATTCTCCACACCAAATGAAACAATATTTAATTATAATATCAAAATTTACTTTGACAATAATATATTAAAACTTCAGCTCTATGCAATAATTTCTGGAAATCAACATGATGATATATTTCTACCTAAAAATCCTCTCACATTATCAGTATTAGATGCAAGTGTGTTACCCAGATTTCCCTGACTATTTTTTCAATTAGTTTAATTGATTAATAGATTTATGAGACAAAGAAAAAATCCCTTATTTATGTTTTTGGTCATACCTTTTTGCCTATATTAATTTATGTAAAATATATTTGAAAGTCACTACTGGGATGCTTCTTTCCCATGCAGTAATAAATATATTAATAAGAATATCCTTTCCTGAAATATTCTGTCCCCTACTGCCCACAGCAAGAGTGGCTCTTGTGGTTTTCTGGGTACTATTATTAATTTTTTACCAAATGCTGTAAATATCAAGGCAGGAATTAAGTGATATTTTCTGTTCTCATTCCAGACACTAATCCACATGTGCAGAGGCAGCTGATTTGATATAAGTAAATCCTTGTTACCAGCACTCTATGTAAACGTATGTATAGACATATATAAAATATTTTAAATAACAACATACTCTTTATTTTAGTGTTTCTTAAGAATTCTCATGGGACATATGAATTATAGAGATCACTCTACTTTAGTGGTCTATGCATCTCTAGAAGCAAAGAAAAAGAGCAATGGCTAAACTTGTAACACTAGTGTTTCTCTGTTCTACTGCTCTTACCAGCATCAACCTAGATTGAAGATTACCAGTTTCATATTAACTTGTAGTAAAATATTTGCTCTCAGAGAAAATAAAATATCCTGTAGCTTTTAATCTAATTGTTCTGGTGGCAAGGACTGTCTTGATGTATTGTTTTTTTCCTGTTTCATATTTTTGCAAAGTTTAAGATGAAAACTGTGTTTAGTTGCTGTGCTTAAATCAGAAATAATTAAAATAACTGTTTTTCAATGGGACAGAAAGCGGGAACAAGATATCTCTGAAACCACATGGCATGTCCTATGTTCTAAATAAGATACTTATTTGGATTTAAGAACTCAACTCTTTTCATGCTCAGAAATGCAAAATTATTCTTGGACAAAAGCCCTGCATGATTGCAGTCCCTGTGTTATCAGACAAGAGCTATGGCACTAGCAGAGTGTAATAAACTTATGGAAGTCCCAGAGAGAGGGGAAAATAAGATCAGAAATTTTAGTAGTTTTAGAGATCTGATCTAGTAATAAAAGTATTACATATGCTCAGAATAGCACATACTTGCTTCCTTCTGTGCCTCTACTTCTTTCAGGAAGAAATTGAATTAGTAGCTTCATATTTAAACAGTTAAGATTTAAGGCTCCTCTTATAATTCTGGTATAGCTGATGTATATAATTTCTTATACCTTAGAATGACTAGTGAGTAATACTTTCAGTAACAACTCTGAAGTTAGATATGCACTTTTAAAGTACAGTACAAGACTTTCATTTGTCATTCCTCATACTAAGT
Source organism: Poecile atricapillus (assembly GCF_030490865.1). Taxonomy (NCBI): domain Eukaryota; kingdom Metazoa; phylum Chordata; class Aves; order Passeriformes; family Paridae; genus Poecile; species Poecile atricapillus. The sequence goes on along the minus strand of NC_081251.1, from coordinate 21,777,796 downwards.
TTTGAATATTTTATGGCTACACTCAGGAACTGGATGGCAGCTTTTGAATGAATAATTAAAATTAATTTTAAAATAACTGTCTTTGGGGAATGGGCGCCTCAGTGAACTAAACAATTCCTATGCTCAGCATTATTTCCCTGTAATTTTCTGACCTGGTTTGCAGTACATTCTTATATATTTCAGGAAAGAAATATATGTCAAGGTATCATGAAGGGAAATAAAAATCCTAATACTTTAAGATTGCTACAGAGAAGTTAGATGACTAAGCAGAAAAAACCCTCCTCTTTTCACAAGTGCTAGCTCCTTAAATTCTCATCACGTCTGAATGTAGTTTTAATCCCTCTTTTAAAAAGCTTGTCTGGTCTAGACAGACAATAAATCACTGCATTCTAGAGTTTGCCAGAGACTTTCTGGGAGATGATTTTCCTGTCTGAAATGCTGAATGATTTGAAGTGTTTTTGCGGAAATATGCCAATCTCAAACAAAGTTCAAAGGGTGATGAAAGAGAGCTTTTTTCAATTAAGAACTGATTATTTAATATTACGAGCCGGAAGGAAAAAGTCTAATTCAGAAAACTTATACCAGTGCAAATTAATTATATATTTTTAATTCTCTTTGGAAATTATAGATGTTTACTGGTATAATGCCATTTACTATGCAAAGAAAACACCCAGTCTTAATACTTGCTTCTGTAGCATTCCCTAGATGACTTGAGCCAGCATTTTTCTAAAGAATATAAGCAAGAAGCTCAGGAAAAGATTTCATGGATTTCAATTCACTTCAAAGACTGTTTTTCTATTGCTTGAACAACTATTGAAAATGAAGATAAGTATTCTGTGACAAATACATACACCACTACATATAGAGAATATAAATAACAGCAAATTTCTAAGCACATATTTTGCGTGGCCTTACAATGAGACCCATGAAAAAATATGTCTGACTTAAATTTTGTTCTGGCATATATAAATATGACACACTAGAAAGGAGGTCAGAAAACTAACAGATGTGGCCAAGTCATTTTTTTGTGTTCAAATCAGAAGAACATTCCAATTTTTTCAGGCATTTATTGAAAATTGCAATTGTATATCATGGGTCAGACTCTGAACATGTTTCATAAAAAAAAAAAATCCTAATTGCTTGAACTGTGAGGATACTGCAAGATTTCATGCTAGTAACAGACACTGCAATTTTTAGCCTGCTATCTTTGTTGCAGATCAATTATTTTAACAGTGACAGAAGAAAGAAAAAGACACAGAGACGAAGAAAAATGTGGGTTTGGGAAAAAATTATATATCTGGCCAGAAACCCCATTGTATAAGAGAAGTCATAAATCTTTTTCTTTGTTTTTCTTTCTATCATGTCAATCTCAGTAATAGTGAAGTCCCCAAAACCTTGAGCATATGTGTTTTTAAGTCAGAAACCAAGAAAAACACTGGATGTATCTATGTACTCATTTTTGACTTTTAGCAGTATTTTAGAGTGTGTAGGTAGGAATGGGAGTTCTGGGTTTTATTTTTGTTCATGGTGCTTTGAATGTTATCTTTTCCAATTTTATATTTCAGTGAATGTCAGGGGCTTTCTCAATATTTTCCCCTGACAAATTATGAGTGATTTGATTTTAGCCATATTTTTAACTTGCACATGATGAAAAGCAGACCAAACCAAGCAAAAAGGTGTTGGCTGTATCATCTGAGGTTTTGCTTAAGATATGAAATTCAAAAGAAAACTTAGGAAATCAAACTAACTACTATTAAGTATTTCAAGCATGTTTGCCTAAAACATCACAACTGGTTCGAGTTTTACAGAGCTGTGGAGGAAATAAAGGTGTGCTTCTCTCTTGCTTTTACTTTGGCTCTAGTATCCAGTTAATGAAATGAATAGACAGGTAAGAAGTCCATATGTAAGGTCATGCAATCAGATAAAAAATATTGTGATTTCATTACACTTACAGATTTGTTTATTCACACATAGTAAGAGGAATAGATGATATAATAATAGATTATATATAGGAATAGGTAATAGATAATAATATTTAAAAGCTAGACTAATAGATCTAATTGTCACTTTGTAGACTTCCACAGCACTTTCATAATTCCAAGTGGTAGTAAATGCCACTAAGCATATTTTTTTTCATACAAGCATTTATTTTGGAATGGTGTATACTTATAACTAGAAGCTATTTCTGTTTATATTTATGATTTCTAAAAAGAGGTGAGGTGTTCTGAATGTTAGGTTTAATTCTTAATCAAATCCTAATTTTTTCAATCCCACATTATTATGAAAAACTGGCAATATATCTGTTACCCTTCCTTGCTTTCATCACTTCATAAGTAGCTCAACAAGATGAAAATCATGGTTGTTTGCGACTATTGTTGTGACTCCATCACTGGAATTATAAAAATCTTTTAAAAATAGTCTACATTTTCCAACTGTTATGACAAATTCCTAACATGTGAAATTTCAAGTAAGGAAACTGAAATTACCTTCTGGTTGGTTGGTTGGTTGGTTGGTTGGTTGGTTGGTCAGTTGGTTGCTTTTTGGGGTTTATTTTTGTTTGGATTTTTTTTTCTTTTGTGTGATAAATGTATTGCTGTTTGCTTTACTTTTCCAACAATTTAGACATATAACAGGATTGATTTTAAGATTTTATAGTAAAGAAAAGTAATACATCTACGGTTGCATTTATGTCTAATACATTTTCACTTTTAGAAAGGTCATTCTTGGTGCATAGAGACAATTTATGGGACATATTAGTTACACAGGTGACCATGTATTAAAAAAAAACCCAAAAAACAAGAAAAATTGAACTGTGTTTATAAAATCACTATGGACCAATGGAAGAACAACTGGAACATAAAAATGTAAGAAAAAAAAATTAAAAACTTCCAGTCTTTCCACTTGAACATACAAATGTTTAAAATAAGATTGCATAATAACTATATGAAATGTTTTCATCTTATTGCTTAATAAAATACAAAGTATAAATAATGATGCTGAGCACAACTCTATTAAATTAAAGCTGATTAAATTATGAGAAAACCTGACTGCATATCACTCCTGAGTGCAGAAAACTATAGAAAAGTCTTAGGATATTTTTATTTTTTCCACAAAACCCAGAAGACATCAAGAATGAAAATAGTATCTTTGAGTTTCTTTCTTATACTAACAGTGCATGGCTAAGTTCTTTCTCATGTTTATATTTTTTGCCATATCTGTAATTTAAAAAAATAAAAATACTTTAATTGAAGTTCTCTAGCGAAGTTTCAGAAAAATTATATAGCCTTGCTTGATACCCATTGACTTCAGTTTCAAAACTGGATATATAGAGAAAGAATGAAGCCCCTTAATTTAAATTAACTCTTGAATACTTATGATCTTCTTGTTTGCAAAATTATTTTCTACATGGGTCTCATTATTCTTGTTTCAAACTTAATAAAATGTCCTCCATAAAAAATAGCTAGCTTTAATTAACATATTTAAATATAAAGCATTTGCCAACATATTGCATCTTAAAAATAACAAGCATTTTTTTTCAATTGTAACCTTAATGGTTTTGTAAGAAAGCTGCAAAATATGAATGGCATACACCTTTTATGACAGTTTTACAGAGACATAATGAATGCAGGATATAATTTATGGGAAAGTACCAAGTCAGTTGATGCCATAAACCTTTAGTTATTACATTGTGTGTGTACAGCAATGCTGATTTACATTCAGACCTCAGGCAACTTCAGCTAATTATTCCATTTTACTATGTAGCATTTTTCCTTGGAAAAATAAAGTATTACTTTTTTTTGTTTGCTTTTTGCTTTTTTCCTGTTTCTTTGAAGTTCTTCAGGAAAGCAAACTTACAAGGTCTTTTTAATTCTATTTCTATGGCTATTTTTTTATATCTAGTAGGCTTTCCTCCTCCCATTTATTTATAAATGAAATTTTACAATATTTCTAAATGTACACAGTCCATGCTAATAATGGAACACAGGCCAAAGTACAAAACGGATTGATTTTTGTAAATTCATTATTAAAGTTTTGAGTCTGGGCAATAGAGATGATCAAGTATTCTTTAATAGATACTTTAATTTTCAAATCTAACATTCATAGGGTTATTTCTTGATCTTTTTATCATGTTGTCAGGCTCTAGCAACAAAAATTGTCTCTCCCTTTTTTTTTTCTAAGTGTCAGATACACTTACTTCTTTCATTTACAGTACTAGTCTAAGAATAGTTTGTCAGTTTTTCATTCACTTCACATATCTGTGCCATCCTAGACTGAAGTAATCAGACAGATTTCTGGCATTTTAGAGCACATTTTAGATATTCTATATCCATCAAAAAAACATAAAAAACTCTCAAAGTACGTGAAAACATTGATTGTTTTAAGCAAATAAAACTGACAGTAGTGGAAAAGTGATGCAACCATCACTAGTCAATTGTGCAAGGAAAATTCTAAGAGATCAAGGACAAAAGTTGTTTGATTCAGAATATTGAGAGCAGGAGTATTTGAAGTGTCACAGTGATTTTTGGCATGCCTTGACATGTCATAGAGTCTGCTGTAACAGTTTGTGCATCATCCAAAGGGAGATTCATGTGCTGAAAGTTTGACTGGTGACAGATGCAAGTTTTCACTTCTTTAGTTTGACACTTGAATTCAGTATCATTAGCTTCTTCAGAAGTTTCTCCTGCATATATTGCAAATATTTTGGCACCAAGAAAATAAGACACACTTAGATGGTAGCTGATCTGCTTTGCAGCTTTAGAGGTTATTTATGAAAAGGTGGAAATATACTGGCATTATAAAACCGAGAGATATTTAGCAATTATTTAAAGTTGCCATACAGAATGTATATATGATAGGACAGTACACTTCTGATACAGGGGTTAGCACCTTCCTTGCAATAGGTGGTACCTCACTATTATTGTATTAAATACTTACTTAATTACTTTTACATGCAAGGGAGCACTCAAGATTTGTAGATGTGCCTGGTTGAAAAATAATGACAAAAGCCAAAAGAGTCCAAAAAACACCTCAGAAAACTTTTTAGCAAACTGCACACTAGGGATGGAAATTGGTACATATTTTGCCTCTATATTAATAAAAATAAAATAATAAAAAGAAATAGGGAAGAAAGATAAGAGAAAGGGAGAGGAAAAGGGATCACAAGTTCTAGGTCCAGCCTGGGTCGACTCAATAGGATGTCTAAGGTCCTGGTGGTGCCACTCAGGCTTTGTGGGGGTACCTTCCTACAGGTAAATTTTCCCTGCTCTGGGATTAGGTTTCTCACTCCATGTAAATAAGTGAGCATGTGCAGTCCATTCTTCTGGACCTTCCTGGAAATGGGTTGGGATGCTTTGAGAGTCTTTTGGTGGTCTTGATCACCCTCTACTGGTCTTGACCATTCCTTGACCCCACTTCTGCACTTGTACTGTTTTTTGTGTGGTCACCATGGAACGGAACTGGAAAATTGGTTTCAGAAAGGTGCTGCTATACCTTCGTGCAGCCCTCCTTTCCCAGCAGATCCTGATCTATCTTGCCCACTTGAATGGTCAGCAATGTGTGAGGTGTAGCAATGTATTTACTCCTTATTGCCCAGGCTCCCACACCTACCCAGGGACTCAATCAACCCTCTTTCTTAACAATGGGCTAGTCTCACTAACAAATTATATGGTGATTGGATAAAAGCTTTTGCCATGATTTCATAAAAAATAACCAGCAGAATCCTTAAATAGTTATAAAATTGAGAAATCCATTCATATTAAAATACAACAGATAGCTGGATTCTAGACAGACTAAAATTCACTTCTCACTAGACATGCTCTCAATTTTATTTTTTTTCTTCTATTTGCTGATTCCTGATCTTTCCTGTCCTGTCTTCCAAACGCTTTCTGATGTACAGATCCTCATTCTACTCTACTCAGTTCTGTGAGCTGAATATTATGGATTTTATTATTCTCTGAAATTTTACTGATATCTGGTTATATTCTTGCTGAAAAACTTGGGCTTTCATCCTATTTTTTTCCTTTTCCTGATTCCTCATTTCAGGTTAAAATGGAGATGGTATCTGATATACCTGCCATGAATTTTCACCATAAATCAATATATTCTGTATGCCTCACTGCTTCTTTCCTGGTCTCTGCAGCACGCACAGCACCACTGATGCATGCTGCTGAATATATTTGGGTAGTTTTGCTGATTTCCTGCAACACAGCATTTCCCTCTTGCAGGTTGTTGGCAGTCATAAGATTAGACTTTGGCTCAGCACCACAAAGAGGGTCAAACTAGTGCTGGTAACAGAAGAGACTGTGTCAGAGTGTATCATGTCATCACAGTGCTAACACTGGGAGTGAAGAGATAAGGTGGTTTGAAAACTGGCTGAGCTGCCTGATTCAGAGGGTGCTGATCAGCAGAAACATGACACCCATCTGGAGGCCAGCCACTAGTGGTGTACCCCAGGAGTCATCTGGAGCCTACTTCTTTTTGTACATCTACATTAATGACATTAACAGTGGGGTATAAGGAATGCACCCTCAGCAAGTTTGCAGAAAAGACAAAAACGGGAGTAGCTGATACACTAGATGGGTTTGCTGCCAGCTAGACCAGTGACCTCAAAAGGTTGGAGAAATGGGTAAACAGAAATCTCAGAAATCTGGGAAAAGGTAGAAAATGTAGAGACTCAGCAGTGTCAGCTTGCTTTTCACTTCTTTTGTCTTACATTTTTCTTATGGCTGTAAGTAAGTTAGCCAATTTAATACTTTTCTGTGTTACCCTAGCACGATTCAGGGGGTTCTGGTTTTGAGTTCAAAGAAGCATAAACTAGAGTTCATATTTTTGTGAAATTTATTCTGACTTAGGAGACAACAAAATTATAATGTTTTCTGGGTTTTCTTCCCATTTCTATTTGCTTCAGCTTCAGTGTTCCTCTCCAGTGCACTTTTATTATGTTTTCTGAATAGAAACTGAAATGGTGACTTCTGAAATACCCATCTGATTACCTTTTAAAAGTTTTACTTTTAATGGTGGGTCCTTGATGTTTTTTATAATGCAAATGGGAAAGGATGACAAAACCTCAAAAAGATCTCTTGTGGAAAAAGTATGATTAATAAATCTCAGTAGGTTGTCTTCATTTTGATAGGTTCTTTGATTTTGTGCTACATTTTGCAGTGAACTATAGACTGTCCAAACATAAAAGGAATGATTTCCCAAAAGAATAATATAGAAAATGTCTTAAAGAAGCATCAACATCTTGCAACTGGGACAGAATCACCATCCACCAGCTTCTTCTTTAAGTTAACAAAGTAAGGATGTGACAGCTAACATGATGTATCGATGTATGACCTTGCAGTCTTGTCAGCTAGAAAGCAAAAGGAAGCCAAAAGAGTTACTTGTTCTCTATAAATATATTCTGGAAGGAAATTAAAACCACAGATGCTACTGAGTAACCCAAAAATGAAAATATAGATCAAATCACATTTTCTTTAATAATAGAGTTTTTATACATTTTTATACTGTTCTCTAAATGGTCTTTTTTTAGTGAGTAAACTGGCATGATTATCTATCGTCTTGCATGTGTTTTTCTTTCATATTTTCCTCAGAAAGAGGCCTTTGTGCCAGGTTTTATTCTAATAGGGATTTAATTTTTGATATATACTGTTATACATATAGTTTAAGGTTGTTGCATATAGTGTATATACATATATAGTACTGTATATATTAATGAAAGCTCAGAGCTATGTGGGCTAACTTGGAGCTGAAATCCCCATGGTGTTCTAAGAAATTATTTATCTCATTTGTCTTTCAATTTTCAAGGAAGCACCTTTCCTAGAAAAGGCAGAGATACACTTTTATTGTGAGAAACTGTTACATCATTTGCTCATTCTAGCTGTTTTTCAGAGTTTCAGATTATTTAGCTATTCTGCATTCTAGTTTTAAATGGAAAAAACATGTTCTGAACTTGAAAAAAATCTGGTTATTTGAAAAGTGTAATAAAGCAAGGAGAGAGAAGGAAAAATCTAGGGCACTTACTCAATGGGAAACAAATAACTGGAGTGCAGTAATGTTGAAAAACATATGTAGTTGACTGATGGAAAAATGGTCTGAGGTTCCTGAACTATGTGGAAGAGTAGGAGGCTACATTCTGAATATTAAAGATCAAATGTTGCTCTACATGGTACAGTTTTGAATGTAGCGAAAGGAATTGGGAGAAAAAGTCTTTTATAGACAAGAAAACTGACCTATAAAAGGGCAGCTTCAGTGATCCAGTTATGGAGAAAAAGGTGTACTAAAACAGGACTACTGTCTGACTGATATAAGCTCTGATGAAATTATCAATGAAAAATCAGTAGCATATAATACATAAAGTGCTCACCTACACAGACTAGGCAACAGGGGGATTATTCCTCTGCAATAGGATTAAATAACAGAATAATTTGAAAATAAATCAAATTGAAATTAGGTCCTCTATCATACAGTGATGCCTATCAAATAGAATCTCTGAAAACTATAAAAACATCTCTCTAGAGTTTTTTGTCCTCACCTGACCATATACTTCTATGAAATTTGTAAGACTTTAATATTTTTCTACCTTTCACTCATACCATTTTTCAAAGGGAAGGCAGATAAACACAAGAGTATGAAATCTTGTTATGTAGCTTTTACAGTACTGGGTCATGGTCCTTATGCCATAGGCCATTTTTCTACAAGTATCTCAAATTACTTTTAAGGTATTTTTCCTTACTGTCAAGGGAATGTTTTCACTTTGGTTTTCAAGTCATGCCCAAATGACATATCTAGCCAAGTATTTAAATGTTCTTAGGACCTTAGTTCAATGACTATTCAAACTGTGCTGTCAGATGATTCAGTGGTATTTTCATTTCATGACAGTTTTTGACTTTCTTGAAAAATTTGTTGCCAAGTATCAACCAGAAACTCTTCAGTTAAAGAAGGGGAAAATAGTTTGTCACATAATGTGATACATCCTTCTGGCTTTGTATTGACTTATGCAGAATCTCTCTGGTTTAAACATAGTTATAGCTGTAGCAGAACTTCTGCCCCTGCGTCAGAAAACTTATCTATTGTTTGTTAGCTGGTGCAATGACTCAGGGCATCATCTTGTTTTAACATAAGCCCCACATAAGCCTTAGTGAAAGATAGTTTGCCTTGCAGTGAGTTATGTTGGCACCGTGGGATTGATGCTTCCAGCTGACAGTAAGCATCTTGCTGTGGAAGCAGATACGGGAAGATAAAATGGAATTTCTGACTGACAGACATTTCACTTTACAAATTATAAAAGCTACACCATACTTTCACAAGGCAGATGTTGGGAAGGTAGAATTAGAAAGAAATTATAAATATGACTCTTTAGCCAGAAAGGCTAAGGAAGAAATACAAATGAAAGCACAGTTTGAATAATTCAAAGAAACTGGGCTGGTATGCCAGAACACATTCTTTCCTGCAATAAAACCAAGCTAAGACCCCTCTCCCCAGCCTTATAAGGAAAGGTCCAAAGGACCCTGAGATTACTAAAAATATGCAAAACCAGCGATTTCTATAGGTCTCACACAAATGTTACTGCATTAGTATACTTAGAAAGATTGATTAGTGAAAGAATAAAATATTCAAATGTATAGATTATATAATAATTGTAAAAGAGAGTTCTCGCTCTTAGTTCTCTTAGCCCTCTTAGCCTTCTTGACGCTCTTGCTATGCTCTCTTAGCCCTCTTAACCCTCTTAGCCTTCTTGCCTCACGCTTTCTACACTCTTGCTGCTCTCTTTTTCCTGCTCTTCTTTACCCCTTTTTTTCCCCAGCTCTCTCACTTTGTTCTGTTACTCTCTTCCTTAGCAATCTTAAGTCTTGAACTCATGTATCCATATTTTACCCCCTTTTGTATTGTTCTCTCTGAGCCCGCTTTGAGCTCTATCTGCTGGCTCATAGCAGGCTCTCTCCCTCTCCCACGCCCTGAAATAAACTACTAACATCTAACTCGACTATAGAGGTCTCTGCCGTGTTTCGGACCGTCCAGCACCACGAAAGCGTCTCTTACAGGCAGAAATCTTCAGCACATTTCCTGGAATGTGTGGAGTCTTTCATGGTGATTTTCATGGTTGTCTTCCAGAGGTTGAGTGAAAGTACTTTGTCTACACCATCATACTCAGTAGCATGTTACATTGACTCCTAATCTATACTATTTCTGTGCTAGCCATAAATAGGTACCTTCATGCTGTGCACTGTTTTACACAATCTACTACTTCTTCTTTCATTTTATACTATGTTTAAGACTTTTTGTCTCTTAATTTCCTGTCTATTCAATAACTAACTCATTTTATAACAGACCTGATCGGTCATTCTTGATAAGCCAGAGCCAGAGTGATTTAGATGCAGGTCACCTAAGCAGAGCTGCTGCCAAAATCTGAGCCTAAGGCAGGGCTTGTCTAAAGCTCTCACTTGATCCATAACAAGAGCATAAGGTATTTGATTGCTATATATACTGGACCATCATGCAAATAAATTTTGGCTGCTTCAATTATGTATGCAAAGTCACTTCATGTTTTTCAAATTCCATTACACAGGGGTAAACCCACTGACAACAGCAGAGATATACAATCCAAAATAGAATTTATTCTCAAATGTTAAAACCATTAAACAGAAGAAAAAGTCAAAATTATTTCTGTCAAACATTTGGGTCCTTCCTCTCATGGCCATTCTCCAACCTTATCATAGCAAAAGCACTCCTCACCCTGTTTAGGGAGGTAGTAATTATTCCTTGTCAATTATACTCTCAATCACTGAACTATAAACAGCTGGTGGTGCATAACCGTCATGCAGTTTAAAATTATAGTACAATTTCTTCTATTTTTTTTTTTAATTTCCACATGTTCACTAAATTTCTTGCCATAAAAATATCTTATCCTGCCTTTAAAACTGCTAAATAAAACTAGAAGAAATGATACAACAATCTGGAATTATAATGATGGTTATGCATCACCAGCTGCTTGTAGCTCAGTGGTTTCATGTCTAATCCACAAGGGATAATTGCCTCTCACTGCATAAGGTGAATTGTCCCTCTCAACACCAGTCCTGCCTCTAAATATACATTTAAAAAGAGAGGAAATAATATGATTTTAATAGTTTTCGGTACCTAATTCTCCCAAATGTATAAAAATAAACAAGTTATTAATTTATTTTCAAACAATATGTTATTAATAGTAACTACCAATGAGAATAGTTACAAATTTTAAAGCACGGGCAAACTATTACAAATTAAGATATGCATTTTTATCTATATATTTTATTCTGACTTTACAACATAAAGTAAAATTCCATGTTGATTATTTACAGACATTATTTTGTAGAAAGCATGGCTTTCTGGACAAGACTGACGAATGAGTCATCTATAACACCTGTTAGTGCACATAAAGAAAACTACTTAAAAGGGAGTTTCATTAGACTGGAAACTGCCTAAAAGCAACACAAGTTGCTTCATTACTATCCTATCACTCTGCCATATCATTCACCCAAGGAGAGATGGGAGGATTTTGGAACCCAATGGGGTCCCCAAACTGTGAGATCTAAAATTTCACAGAATGCCAAATAAAAATTTAAAGCATAGGATAAAAGCAAAGAATAGCACAAATTGTGAGTGTACCTCTAGAGGAAAAGAAGCCAATTCTCATATTGTTTATACCAAGTTCAGTGAAGCAATGTAACAAGTCTCTCAGAAGTTAATTGGGCTCAGAGTCAGATCAAGGTTTTCATTATTTAAATAATGTATTTTCATAGAACTGATAACTATAAGACAGGGAAAAATTTAACTCATTAATGTAATAAGAAGCTGCTTCTCCAGTAAGTTCACTTCATGTATATTAGTGACCTTTGCACAAATATATTATTCTGCTCTCATGCTCAAGCATTAATAAGAGAACAAACTAGATCAGCTTCCCTGAAATTCTTGTGCTCCTTCAAATCTTTGTTAGTTCTAAACAGGTTCATATCAACTAAGTTGTCTAATGATTTTGAAATCCAGGCTTTGCAGAAACAGTTTCCTCTTAAAATATTTAGCAATAAAATATTGTGTGGGGATTTCCTTATTTAGATTTCCTTGCTTGCTTGTTTACTTGTTTTTTATTTGTTTTCATTGTTTTGGTTATCTCCCACAAGGTTTTCCCATTTCAATACTAGTCGGATTTTCCAGCAGCACTTTTCTCTTACAAAACATGCAAGGACCACTGAGTATTTACCTTAGTTCCTTCTTCTAAGATACTTTCTTGTATCTAGAAAGGATCTGCAAGCCATGAACTATTTCAGAAGTTTTGCGAGCTGCATTCACAAGAGATTTTTTCTGAAGTAAAAATCTGGTAGCCCAATGCAAATTATAATAAAAGTTGCTGAAAAAGAGGGAAATAATAATAAAATAAATAAAGAAATAATATTGGTATTCTAGAGTCTTTGGCTGATATTTTGTATCTTGCCTTTGAAAATATTTTTTCATTATGAAACCCTGTAATTACATGTATCCACATACTTAGAAGACATCCAAATACTGCTAACACAAACTGAAGAATTACAGCTGAGGAAACTGAAATGTAATACAGGTCATTGTCTCTTGTCATTAAAGCTTTAATCAGCCTTCATGTGCAATAATCACAAAGTATTATTTTAAAATAAAGGGTTAAACATAGAAAGACAAGCACATTAATGTGAATAAGGGGGAAAAAAAATGTTTCCGGGACTTGATATTTTATTTAAAATCTTCTTATGCAGTGGCCCATTAAATGGTGTATACTCATCTTTCCATAAAAATAGTATCAGTTTTTGCCTCCATCATTAAAATTTCCAGACATAGAAATCTATGCATACATTACTGTGCTCTACACCTACACATTTCCCTGTATGACACTTTTTTCTTGACAATATATATTTTAGGGATTTTTCCATTTCCACTGTGCAAAATGAGTACATTGTTGTTGAAGAGATCTCCTTATGCATAAATGCATATGGTTCACTATTCCTGGTAACAACATCCTTCCAATGAGTTGTAGAATAGATATAGTAACATTTTTGCAGGCCACATCTCTAGTTGCTTACATCAACTTTTTAACTAGGGCTGAATGATATGTAGACCCAAGTAAAGGATAATTCTATCTGAACTGTGTGCTCAAAACATTGTTTAAATGTCTATTTCTTCTTGCCATGGAGGAGCAGACACTGCAAAATAGGAAGCCATGTCAGATTTGAAGGAATAAGCATTTTGTGAAATACATTGCTTTTCGAGTTTCAACACTGTGTAGTAATATGCTAGTAAGATATTTTATTTTTTCCTAGTTTTATATGGTAAAATCATGCAAGATGTGTTGCCATCAAGTATTTTAAGTGCACCACTGGAAATAAGGTTGATGACACTGCAGAGGAAAAGCCAATCTGCAAGGCAGGGGACAAAGATGAGACCACAAAGAATAAGATAAAAAAGGGATTTATTGTGTTTAAAATGGAGGTCAGTATACTAATCTAACTGAAGCCTGTGCTTGATCATCACAATCTGTTCTGTCTTCTTATTAAATTCTTTCTTGTTATCTTTGTATCATCTCACACACCATGTGTGTGTTTCTGCAAGAACAGAGTGGCACTTACTGGGAGAACCAGCATGTGTGGCCTGGGTGCCAATAATTGGAGTCAGCTACAGGAGCAAGTGGGATACCAGTGCCAGTGACTGGAATGGGTGGTGGTCTTTAACCTTCAGCCACAGTGGGGGAATGGTGTGTGTCCCAAAAAACAGCTTCTGGGAGTGAGGGACATGAGTGGCATGTGAGGAGCTCAGCACCAGTGGAGTGGGACAATGTTTTGCATGGTTGGGTTTCGGTAGTGGAGGAGGGGAAGCTACAGATGTGCTTTCTGTGACAAGCTGCCAAAACCTTCATCCATGTCCAGCAGATTCAGTGCCAGCTAGCTCCAAGAAGTATGTGCTGATGGCCAAGGCTGAGTCAATTAGAAGTGGTGGTAATGCCTCTGTGATATTGTAGCTAAAAATAAGGGGAAAAAGAAAAAAATTATTGCACTGATGTAGTTGCAGACAGAGAAGAGCTGGGGTGAGAATATGTGAAAGGAACATCCCTGCAGACACCAGGGTCAGTGCAAAAGGAGGGACAGGAGGTGCTCCAGGCACCAGAGCTGAGATTCCCCTGCAGGCCATGGTGCAGTCCAGGTGAGGCAGCTGTGCCCCTGCAGACCCTGGAGAACCACAGGGATGCAGAGATCCACCTGCAGACCCTGGAGAACCACAGGGATGCAGAGATCCACCTGCAGCCCATGGAGATCCATAGGGATGCAGAGATCCACCTGCAGCCCATGGAGGGGACTCACAGCACAGCAGGTAGATGCCTGAGAAGAGTCTGTGACCCTGTGTGAGGCTTGTGCTGGAGCAGGGTCCTGGCAGGGGCCCTGCCAGGACCTGCAGACCTGTGGAGAGAGAAGGACGCTCTGGAAACAATTTCTGGCAGAACTTATGACCCTGTGGGATGAGCTCATGTTGAAGCAGTTAATAGAGAACTGTCTCCTGTAGGAGGGACACCATCCTGGAGGAGGGAAAGAAAGACTCCTCTCCCTGAGCAGTAGGAGAACCAGTCTGTGATGAATTGACCATAACCCCGATTCCCATCTCTCTTCACTGGTTGCAGGGAGGAGGGGGAGAGGAGCTGGGAAGGAAGGAAGGCTGGGGGGAAGCTGTTTTAAGGTCCTATTTTTCTTATTATTATCCTCCCCTGATTTTGTTAGTAATAAATTCAATTAACACGTGTGAGTCTGTTTTGCCCATGACATTGAGTATTTGGTGATTGATCTCTCTCTGTCCTTATCTCAGCTCATGAAACCCTCATTATATTTTCTCTCCCCTGTTCCCTGACTCCAGAGGCTGGGCAGGAAGCAGCACTGTGTCATGCTCACTGGCCACACTCTTTTAACATCTCTAACAGTACCCCTAACACGATGTTGGGTTTTCAAGCAAGGCAGGCACCCTGACCAACTCCAGCACGGGCGGCTATCCCCAGCCACACGGACCACATCTCACAGCATCAATGTGATGGATGACGAATATGGCGTTTATTGCAGGGAAACGTAACATTTTATAGCCTGGGGTCATTGTGTTACTCCCATCTGCTTACATCACAGTTAGGTGCTGTTGGCTAATTGCAGGGGGCCTTGCTATCCTAACAGAGAGGGGTGGGTTACTAGCTTTCCATTACATCCCGATATCTTCAGATCGCCAGGCCTTAACTACAACATAACACCCCTAATTACCTAAGTAATAGCCAGTATAGTAAATAAGATTCCAAAGTAAATAAGGAGATTAATTAAACACTTCCCTATGAATATTTGCCATATAGCCATCTCTATCTCAGCTGTGTCAACCAGGCTGAGTGTCTGGTGCTGGCTCTGGAGGGGTCAAGTGTCTGCCAACATCTCCAAGAGGGGTGTGCATAAGGGTATGGTATGCATTCACCAGTAAACTCTTCATAATCTGTGAAATTAAACAGTCATCTCAAAGAAACAATTCATCCCACCTTAATGTGGATGACTAAACTAGTTTAAATACATGCCTCAAAAGTGGCCATTTCTGTTTACTGACTCTAAGGAGGGTGCAAACAGTTCAAATGTCACTGTCTGTGTTTCAGATGTCTGCAGTTGAGATGAATTTAATCACAGATACATTGCAGTGTTTAAGTCCACGCACATAGTCCTCAAACACTACTCAAACATGCACTTCCAACAGGCTGCGCTATACCGGTGTCTGAACTGTGGTTCCATGCTTACCAGGCTGCAATAGTGTGAGAACCTAAAGAAAAGAACTCTTTTGTCACATACATCCTCACAGAGTTCACATGACACAAGATAAATGGGAAGATTTATGCAGAATACATATTTCTATCAAATGTTTGAATTTGTTTAGATTAACTTTTACACAATTCATTATGTAAGCACAAATTTTCTCTGAGGAATTTTATAATACACTGCATGTACCTATTTCTGTAAATCCCCTGCTGCTTGGTGTCTAGAATTCATGGAATTCACATCATTTTCATCAGTAGGATCAAACACAGATGGCATTTCGCAAATATGAATGATCAAACATATTCTGCAACATATCTGTAATTTCTGTTTGGTTATTTTAGTTATGTAAATCAGAAAGTCATAATTTTAGACTGCCAAGAGCTTCAAAGAAGTTGTAAAGAGGGGATATTTTAAATTACTTTTATTAAATTTGGTTTCTTTAACTGGTATAAAACAATGTATTAGGGCTTTTCTTTCTGCAAAAATTACAGAGGCTCATATCATAGAGGCTAAACATTATTGGAGATATGTATATATATATATAAATTTATATTTGAATGTCAAAATGTTTTTAATATTACTCTCTCTTAGCTAGAAGTCTTCAAATAATTCACTGTCGATGAAAGAATTTGTCTAGGCCAACTTATAAATCTGCAAGGATTTATTTGTTAGAGTAACTCTTTATTGTTCTCTAGTCAAAAAATATTTTCATTTTTTTAAAAAAACCCACCAAACAGAAAAGAGAGAGCATTATTTTACTACCTAAATATTACCTATAAAGATTTGCTACCAATATTTTTTTAAAATGTTTTAAAAGTAAGTGTCATTAATATTTCTTTTACTGTTTTGATGCAGATTCCTAACATCACTAGCTTTTCCATTTATTTTAGCCTCTATGCTGTATTTCTGCTTTTCGCAAAACTTCTGTGTAGCTGTTTCTCAATACTGATATATTTCTTCACACTCTAATTGGCTAAGTGGCTCAACTAATTGACAAATTTGCAAGGATTTGCGTTGTAATGACACAACTACTTTATAAAACCTGTGCAGTCTCTATGTTTCGATCACTTTTTGATAACCTCAGAGCTTTGAATAGCCCATGCGCCCAGAATATTTGTTACTAGCATAGAAGTTATCTTTGCTATATCCTTTTGCTGGAAATAAAAATGTCTTACTATGCTCCTGAAATAGAAGATTAAAAAGTACTTTTTGACTTGAAATTATCAGTAACCTAAAACCTTTTACATGATTCTTGCTTTATGCATTTTTTTCCTGCTTATTTGACCCTTTTTTCTCTCCTTATAAATAAAAACTAATGTCCCAGAATAAGTATCATATAATTTGGGTTTCACTTATTTCTGCATGGATCTCTTCTAACTCTTGAAAGTCCTCTTTAAATTATAAAAATTTCAGTACCTCTGAAACATGGACAAAAGACATGCAGAAGGATAGTTCCTTTCAAATAAGGAAGGTAGAAAGAACAGCAGTGATGTCATAAGCATTCCTGTGAAGGTAGAAGCTATGCTATAACAACCTTTCTCCTTTACCGTGGATGTTTAATTTTCTCAAAGCATTTGGTGAGAGACTATTATTAGCCAGATCATTCTTATCCAGGTATTTATTGAGCTCTTTAAAGAGCTTCAAGGATTTTCTGAAGAAGTTCACAGAAGTCATGTTGGCCTTTCCCGAATACAAATCAAAATTTCCCATGCGTCCATTAGTCTTTATAGCTTCTAGTTACTTTGCTGTACACCTCAGGCATTTCTTAAGATTTGTGTCACACTTTCCATTCTCCATTTTCAAACATAAATGGAATTTTAAGTGAGAGTTGCAAAACTATCTTCAGG
Organism: Poecile atricapillus; assembly: GCF_030490865.1. NCBI lineage: Eukaryota > Metazoa > Chordata > Aves > Passeriformes > Paridae > Poecile > Poecile atricapillus. Next base: position 21,760,131 of record NC_081251.1, on the reverse strand, counting down.
CCAAATTAGTTACTACTGTTTGTTCAGGTTTTTCTACAACAACTCTAATATCAGATAGATCCTCAGTTGAGTAGCACCGCAACCTCCCCACTACCTCCCAAAAATATCATGAGCTTGAGAACCTCAATGGTTTCTTTACAATTAACAACTCAGAGAATTAATTTAACAGTCTCTGCAATGGTTCTGTCTCCTCTGAGTGTCCCTGTAGGGTTCAGGAAACTTAATTACTCCGAAAACCCCAACAAAGTGTTGGCCATGGCTACTCTGACAATTTTCCTGGCAACACTTTCCACTGTGTCTGCTGCCTAGAATTAGAAACCAATCTTTCCTAGAAGGATTTTTCAGGAGAACCAGGCAGGAGAATTTTGCTACAGGAATTAAACTAAGATATAAGAGGGGAAGGAAAGTATGAAAAAAGATATGGACATAATGAAACACGGTTCAGCAGGGGACCATGAAGATGACTAAGGGACTAGGGCATTGCTCATATGAGAGGCTAGAGAGCTGGGACTGTTTACTCTGGAGAAAAGAAAGCCTAGGGGGGTTTATCAATTTGTATAAATACCCGGTGAGAGGAGCCAGATTCCTCTCAGTAGTCCCCACTGATGGGACCAGAGGCAACGGATACAAAATAAAACATGACATTCCACCTGAAAACAAAAAATAACAGAGAGGCCTCTCTTGGAGAGTTGCAAAGCATGACTGGACACAATTCTCAACAACCTGCTCTAGGTGACCCTGTTTAATAAAGTAATTTGGACCAGAGGACATCTGAAGGTTCCTTCCAACACAAGCAGTTCTGTGATTCTGAAAAAGTTGGGTTTTTTTAAAATGTATTAATTTTATTTTTATATTTTCTTACTGGTGCAGACTTTAAATTTTACTGTGTAGCTCTCCTCTTCCTTCAAGTTAATAGAGTGCCTCTGATCTCTTTGGCATGAGTAAGAGAGGTAGTTTAACAGCAGCACAGCATTAAATTCAGGATTCTTCTTGTGCTGAGTTATTTCCCTAGATGACTGTAAGCTGAAGGAGACCTCCCTGAACATTTGTGACTTTGGTAGGTTCTGCTATAACTAGTTAGTCTGAAATTATTACCACACAGGCAGTTTTACTAAATAGAAATGGGGATATAAGATAAGAACAGTGCTGCAACTGTCTGCAGAAAAGACTGTAGTACTGATGAATAAAACACTACTTTTTTTCTTATAGAATATCTGAAACACTCATTTACATTTATATCAGTTCTATATTACTGCTTATGGTTTTATTATTCTGGTTACTCTTATTGCAGTTTAATCTTGGACTTTGTTAGTCACTAAAAATAATGCTAGCAAATAGCTTAAATGAATTCTACCTTAGTAAATCTTCAACGGACAGAATAATAAAATATAAAATTATGGGACTTATGCTAATTTTTTTTTATCAACAACACCTACAGTTCATTAACTTATGTCTAGTAGGTGCCAGTATCAGAGCCAAGTTTCTTCCTGCTACTTTTTATTAAACACTGAAGGAAAAAAAAACCCAAATCTTTCTATGCTTAGCACTTTCAGAAGTTAGCATATTCTCACTTGTCTGTCAGTTCTTTGACTTCCACAGAGTATACAAGAGAAAGTGCTGTACTGGTGGACAACTTCTGTAGTGATCCCACTCGTCTTTATCCCAAGAATCAGAAGTGTGTCCTTATAGATGACATATCTTAATTTTTCAATCAGTCCTTTAGTCCATAACACTGGTTTTATCTCCTGTTTTAGAGGATTTTAGTATTTTTACATATATATCTCCATTGCATTGAGTTCCCTTAGCTAAAGACAAGCTTACCTAAAATAAAACTGGTAAAATAAGCAAAATTATGCCATTTAAGTGCATTTTAAGAAGACACCTCTCTGCTTTGCATCATGTACTATTTTTTTTCTATGTATTTCTGATTCATATATATGAAAAAGTTGGTTTGAAATCTATTTATTGTCAGTTTTAATGGCAGTATTTTTTAAGCCATTCATATGACTTCAGATTAATGTTAAGCTTGTATTTAGCAGAATCAATAACTAGAATGTATCTTAATCTTTCAGTGAAATACTTTTTCCACTACTACACCAGAAGTAATAAATGCCACAATTATCAAGAACTGTGTTCTGAAGGTAAAGAGCTTTTCCTTCTAGAATGCTATGGAAACATGAATACATTGACAAGTTCCCAGCATTCCTTATACAAACACTTTATTATGCACCTTTTTCCAGTTTCAATAATTCACTTAATAATTAACACTTGAGGTTTTTATTTTAGGATTATTAATATTAGAGTATTTTAACCAATTATGTTTTCTTCAAAGTGGTTGAATTATGTTATTGTAATTTTCACTTACTGAAATAAAAATAAGATATAATAGTTTTTGAAAAATAAATCATAATACTTCTTGAGATTGCTTTTTATTTTTTTTTTCTTCTTTTTTAGGATATATTGAAAAGAAGAAGTATGTTTCTTACTAGAAAATTTGGACAACAATTCATTATTCCTGTACACCCTTCAGGGAAATTATTTTATAAAGTTCTGTACATATGAAACTCTTTGACTCTCCTGTATTCAACATTTAATTCCATATATAAAAAATTAAAAACATAATGAAAAACAGAAAAAAAAAGCCATTTTGAGTCTACTGGAAAGGACTTAAAAATGTTTACAATATTTACAATATTCAGTCTTATAGCTGTTGCCACCATTTGATATTGTCAAAGAAATACAAAAATTTAGTTTTATATTCCTCATTTGATATTCAGAAACAATGCCTTACTGCTGAAAACCACATTTTCAAATGTTTTAACAGGAATATCTTTCAGTACTGTTCTATATTAAAAGATGGAAAAATTAAATAATGCATAAATATAAACCCTTTTAGAAGATGGGGTTAATGATTTCTAAAATTTTTTACCCAGTCTCCAAGTTAAGGTCTTGAACCATCAGCAGTGCAATTTACTCTACAATACAGACTATAAAAATTTGCTAAATTAGCTAGAGGAAAATCACTACGAAGCACAGCATTGTTTTCTGAAACTGATATAAGATATAAATGTCATATAATTTGGTTTTGAAAACTTTTAACTTTCTCAGGTATCTCTACAACAATTTTTTTTAAAAAGCAGGCAGACAATGGATTGTTCTTCTATGACTATGCAGTAATACATGACTTTGAAATGTTTTGGAAATTCTATGTTTTCAGGTAATAGTGGCATAGAGAAAAACATGCCCTTTTTCAGCTGAGACTTGTCTCTCCAGTTAAAAGAAAAGGTGATATGCTGTTAGTGACACATGAAGATTTAGTGTTACCAAGAGGTTTCACTTCAGCTAAGACTGAATTTTGTTTCCTGGGTTTATTACTTGAACTGCTGTTATAATCAAATGATCTGTGGGAATAACTATGGATAATGTAATCATAGTCACTTGCACTTCCACTGCAGCCTAGTTTTTTTCACATTTCCAAATTTCTTATCTGCATATTTCCAAGCAGTATAAAATATTTTCAAGTCTGATAAACCCTTGTGGTTAGTTCCCAGCCTGTGGTTTCACATGCATTTCTCTCATCTAGAAAGTTCACTTACATTAGGTTGTTCTCACATCCTTCTGGGAACCTTAAGTGCCCATTCATACCTCTACACCATCTTCTCCATTTAGATAAAATTGTTCATCCTATAGAAAATCAAAATGGTGAATCAGTTTCAATTGACCACAATCCTTGTTTTCTCACGTAGAATGGGGAAATATGAAATTTGCTCCTCAGAAAGCTGTCAGAGCCAAAGGTTATTTTTCTTCAGCAAAATTTCATTGCCTAGAATAATCTTTGTGTTCATGCTATCAGCTTCAACCGCCTCTTTATTCTTGTAGATGAGATAGGGGATGTTCCTTAAAACAAAGGGAGTCAGAAGGAAAATTCTGGTTATGCTCAAAAGGGAAATATCCCTAGTATTCACCTGAGCATGAACTCATGTAGTATTTGATTTTAATTTCTATATAGAAGATGCTTAATTTCATATTTAAAATCTTATATGATTTGTATTTAACGTCAAATTTGATCCAGTGTGCACTGGATAAAAATTAGTACTACGACAGAATGATTATTAATTTTTAAGCTTTACTCGAATAATTATAAATTAAATAAACATATTTTCTTTCTGCTTAAATAAGGACAACTATTTTTTTCTTAGTCTTTTTATGCCTCTTTTTATACAACAGAATCAAGCACAAATTCCTAATGCATAAAGAAATAAAAACATATTCCATTTTCCATGTTTTTTTCTTAATTAAATAAAAACTAAATTCCTTCTCCAAACATTTCAAAAGCTCAATCTGCCTCATTCATTTAGGCAAAAAGCTTTATTGAAGCTTTCACTGTACTGAGAATTTCACTTTCACTGAGACGGGGATTTTAGACATATGGTGCTATTCTAAGACCTCTGTTACTAAATAGCAAAATGTGGTTGAATGAGGAAAGAACCCAGATAGATTCAGGGCCAGGTAATGGAGAAAATCAAAGGCACGGAATTTTTCATTCAAACATTATTACTGCAAAGGGTACTGGTCTTTCTTGGAAACTAGAAAAAGGGATATATTTTGTGGAAATGTGATAGAAAGTATATTTATGATATGCTAGGGAAAATATGAAAGATATGGCAGAAGTGTATTGAATCACGAGTGAAATGAAGAGAGTGGTTCAAGACTGTTTGCTCATTCTTTTCATATGAGACCTATCAGGCCTCAGACAAAGACAGTGTGTGAACTGATAGATGCAAGTTACCAAGGCGACAACAACCCATAGCAAAAGAAGAATAAAATTATTCCATCACCTCCCTGGCTGGAAGATTTCAAATAGAAGTGGGGACACATTGCTAAGCTTATTCCATCTTAGCAGAGTCAAAAAGCACTCAGGCAATTCCCAGTCTGATCTCACATCTTAATGTGCCTGGCAATGCTTCACAATGCTGTGCTTTCTGTAACCTAGGAGCTTTTTATCTCCCTTCCTCTCAGTGTGAAGAATGCCTTTTAAGTCTTTGACAGCATTCTGTTATCTTCTACAGAAATTCCACTTCTCCAGAAAGACAGAGGACAATCAGAAGTAAATATGTGAGGTTGCCCACATGGATATTCTTAGCCTTCCCACTTGCAAGGTCGCTTTGAGTGAATCTATCATACTCCTCTCCAAATTGTCTATTTTTAACCCTTTCCTCCCAACAGTTAGTATGAATAAAGATTCAAAAGAGTCAAAGAGAGATCTTGACTCTGTCAAGTGACTGTGGAGTTCCTTAACTGAAGGTTTAGTGGATGGTAAAAAAGTCACATGGGATACAGTGAAACAAGATGAGTGAATCAGAAATCTTCTACATATTGCTTGTGAAATATGAAATACTTAACATCAGAAAGTGCCTTCTGTTGGCCACTTTTGGTGGCAAGATACGTGCAAAATATACAATTTTTTTCTGATATATATTGGTCATATTGACACTTTTTTTAACTTCTAGAGTAAGATGTTTCATTATAAAAAGTCCTTCAGACACAATCATACTCCCACCTCTTAACATTCAGAATTTTCTTTAAATCATGTAACATTTTTTCATATGCATCATACCAAGTCCTCCTTAACTGGAATTTGGAGTTATTGTTTAAAATGTCTGATCATACTTGAAATGAAATGTTAAGTTTTGAAATAATTGCTGCTATATACTGGCCCATCATTTCATATTTGCCCCTGGAAACCACTCTTCCTCCTCCCATACCAAGTGCACAGCCACTCTCACTGTTCTTGTTTTCAACATGATCAACAAGTTAAAGAGCTTTAGTCTTATTTTTTACATCCTCTTGAGCTGCTTCAAGCAGATAGCAGTGCTCAACTGTCAGAAAAATAGAAATTATTAGGACAATTTCTGAGTGTTCTCATTGACTTATACCATGACTCTCACCTGAACCTGTGTCATCTCACTAGCTTTCCTTCGATATGGACAAACACTGTATGTCTTCAAATCCTTTGAAGAAAAACTACTTGTCAATTTATCCCTCTTACCTTTTATGCCTGCAAAAGAATCTTTCACTTTAAACATTTACTTCATTTTTCAAGAAGTTTTAAAGAGCAGAAACTGTAGTTTTGGTATTGTTACTGTTATTTTTTGATACCTGATAATGACTCCCCCAGGGACACACTATTGTGAATGTTTTCCTTTAGCACACTACTATCATATAAAAAGCTTACATCCTGCCTGTATATTATTACAATATGGTACTTATTGAAGCTGCTTTAGTGTTTCAGATCCAAGACATATTTTGTGACCAGGAGTTATTAGATTTTCTCTCATTTATAAAATAAAGCAGTGAAATTTTAGATGCAAACAGCAAGTAGTCTATTACTGATATTTACAGCAAGCAGTAACAATGTGAGAGAAGGTACTGCATCACCTAAGGCATGGTTACAATCCATGCTCTTCATCATTTGTACAATACTTGTATACAAAAGTGTACTGTTCTAAATCATGCTATGCTTTCAACCTTGTAGTCTGGAGGGTCACACTGGAAAAGGCTTGTCAGATCTACAGAATGAGTATTTTAGTATTCATCACCTGAATAGCTTAGACTACCAGAATACATTCTCTTCTAGGCCAAATTTGGTAGGCACTCAGAGACAATGTGACAAACATGAAAAGAGAAATCAGAACTGACAGTAATGAACACCACAGCAAACAGCTGCAGCTGCTAAACAGCGAACAGCCAAATATAACAAATCTACGTTCCATATGCCACAAAATTCTTTCAAGAAAATTTGTGAGCTTAGTATTGTCCCACTGAATCCGGTTCCAAAGAAGTCAAACCTTGATGATGAATTGCTTAATTGCTCTCACTGGGAATACATGGCAGTGGTCAGATTTGCTACAGATGACACCTTTTAGAAATGAAGCAAAAAAATCAGGATTTCCACAGCACTGAGTGATTGCAGACTGCATGGTGCTAATTCAGGAGTATGTCTGTTGATGGATGAGCCTTGTCTGAGTATTAACAGCCACATCAAGGGCCTGAAAGAGAAAATAAACAAGTGAAATCTTGCCCTAGGTATTTATAATGCCAGAAAAACTGATTTGCTAAGTTGGGCTGGAATCACGGAATATTGTCCTGAAATAATAGAATCATCAAAGTTGGAAGAGACCTTTAAGGTCATCATTCAACCATCAGGACCACCACTATAACCCCCAAACACTAAACCAAACCCCAGTGCCAGATCTAGATGCCTCCTAAATACCTCCAGGGATGGTGAAACCACAGCCACCCTGGGCAACCTATTCCAATGCCTGAACACCCTAAAAGTGAAATTTTTTAATCTAATATCTAATCTGAATCTCCCCCAGCTCAGATTAAGGCCATTTCCTCTCATCCTTTCACTGCAGGCACCTTAGAAGAGACCCCACCTCACTACAGCCTTTTTTCAGATGATTGCAGATAGCAACGAGGTCCCCACTGAACATCCTTTTCTCCAGGCTAAACAGCCACATATCCCTCAGCCATTCCTTGGCAATAAATGTTTCCTAGACCCTTCATGAGCTTTGTTTTCCTTCTCTGGACATGCTCCAGGAACTCAATATTCTTTTTTAAATGAGAGGCCCAAAACTGAACATAGCACTAGAGTTTGCCCCACCAACGCAGAGTACAGGAAGAAAACTAGTTTAACAAATTTGTTAGAAAACGCATTTGTTTCTGCAAATGAGCCATAGTTCTCTTTGGTCAGAGAGAAAGACTGGAATTTGCCTGAACATTATGACAGTTGTACATTTTATTTTCACAATAGACAACAACATATCACTGTAAATTATATTGTTTTTGGTAACTACCAGAAATGAATTCAACATTCCTCTTAATGAAATTGGCTCACCAATTAATTAAGACATGTTTGTTTGAATTTTGCATTCATTTTAGATCAGTTATAATGCCTAAATATGTTTGATTGTGTCAGATCAAATCCCTACTGAAAACTGATCCTAAACTATATTCTATTTTCATTGCTGTGGCTATAGTACTCAATGAAACAAAACAGGACATACATCTGGGTGTTGACCTATAACTGTTTATCCTGTCAGATTCTTAGCACTTGGGGTTTTTTGGGATTGGGCCAGCTAATTTTCCAAGCACAGCACAGGACAAAACATGCGCCAGGGACCATCTGTAATTGTGTCTGTGGATGCAGACTCACTGTTCTGCACAATGAGAGTGTCCAGCTGTGGGCACACAAGCCATGCCCATGCCATGCCATGCCATGTCATCTCAAGGCAAGAGAGAGGCCCTTGAATATTTATTTTAACAAAGATATAGTGTGCATGAACTGTTTTTACCACCGTCAGGAGGAAAGCACAGCCTGGGTAGCTTATTAATGTTGAATATAATGTCAACTCAGTTTTGAAGGTAATTTCTCTTCTTTTCAGTCCTGAACTAACCAGCATCTCTGAATTAGAAGTAAAAGTATTGGCTTGTCCATGTACCTGCATCTCAGTGTTACTTCTGACTCTTTTTTTTGCACTTTGACTTTTCTCCTAGTGTCTCCATCAGTATTGCCTCCCTAATCCTCTACTCCCTCATCTGTACACTGTTGGAACATTAAGTTCTACAGCAAGACAGCAGAATTTTTCAGGAACTTGTTGCTTCATACCGTACCTGGCTATTCAGTACAATCATGACAAGAATTACCACACCAGCAAAGACTTTTTTTGATTGTGTCTGTGTGGGCTTACCATTATTGTGCATACTAAGCGAAAATGTTTTGATTTGTTAAATATAGGCCTGTGCCATATACCTGTGCTATACACCTGTGCCATTGTATTAGATACCATTGTAACTGTTCATAGACAAAAGGAAAATGAAAATAATTAATTTCTCTTACAGTTCTGAGATATAAATGATGCCATGGACCATGGTGTCCCATGGCAGATTTTATAAGTCTGTTTCCTGAGGCAGGGGCTAATCTTAAATACAGGGCCTGGTCTTCCTCGACAGACCTATGAAAAAAAAACAGTACATTTACAAACCTGTCATTCCGCAGTACACAGACTTAGCAAGCAATGGCCCAAGAGTCATGGAATCTGGGATACAAGACTGTGTTTATGGTATCTTCATCAGAAGTCAGCTCTAGTGGGGTCCTCTTCTTTACTGGTGCTATTTTCAGATATGATTGCCTACCCATATGTGAACTGGTTCACCGTGGTATTAACAAGAAATCCAGAAATTTGAAAATTCAACATTAAATTGTCAAAATTGAAAAATTACCTTTCAATTATCTTAGAAGTTTAAAGGCAGTTGGACATTAGTGTGTCCAGCTGTTTGAAAATAAAAAAAAAAAAAAATATCACAGTAAATACTGTTTTGTTTTGAAAATCTAGCCCCTCATAAATAATAAAAAAGCCAAAATCTAGATTTTTTTGTCCCCATCTGTATTTTTATATATTTACAGTAAAAGAGGTTGTTTGTTTTTTTGTTTTTTTTTTTTACCATGCTGTCTGCAAAGTTCTCTGTGTTCTTACAAGATCAGGCAAACTTATTTCCTACAGTTACAGCAAAGTGAAATTTTTTAAGTTACACTGAGCTCTAGTAGACATTGAATCTAGGATGATGGTACTCTAGCTCCATTATCTTGTCATGTTTCATTCAGTAAGAAAATATTCATGCCATATTTCCTTTGAGCTATTTTTGTACATATTTCTTCTTCACTAACCTTTCATATTCTTGAGAAAGATTAAAAAACCCAACTATATTTAATCTTATTGTACTCCTTCATCACCATTTGAACGTGATCTCTGAGATCTCAAATATTTTAGTATTTAGGTGCCATTCTATGCTTATTCTATGCTCACTTGTTGCATTATTTTCAGCACCACAATTGTGTTAATTCTTAAATTTAAAAACCCATTTAAATTAGCTTGTCATCCCTTCTATTTTTGCATGTCCTACATGAATGACCATTTTTCATACTGAGCATGACAATATCTAAATCTAAATGCCTATATGTTTGGTGCTCATACTGATAGTCAAATTAAATTCAGGAAATTTATCTTCTCAGTGTGAAACAAGACCCATCTCTATAGTATTTAAATATTACTTGCGATAAAAGCTTATTTCAACTTGCTTTTCTGATAATATAAGAACAACTTTAAATGTATGTATTCAAGGTCATTTATATATATACAAATAAAGATATATAAATATATATATAAATATTTAGTGCTTTTAAAAGTTTTTATGTTTATGTGAGAGAAGAAAAAATGAAAGACAATGATCAAAAATGCCAAACTAGCTTACATGACTATTTATATATTACAAAAAATTAAAAAAACAAATTAAAAAAACTCAAAACAAATAATGAACCATTTACTGGAGGGCTCCACTGGAATTTGGGAAGCTCAGGCATCACTCCTAGTTCTATCAGTGATCATGTGATCTTCAATGGCTCAGTGAATACCAATCCTGTAAGTTTGAAAAGTTTGCCTTAACCTTTATGGATTGCTGCATTCCTATCTTCAAAATAAAAATAACTATATACACAAAATAATGTTGACACTTTGTATTTACATGTGAAACATATCAGTCTCTTCATAGTTAGATGTTATTCCTTTGTTATTCTCCACAGGTATGTGAAAAGTAAAATGTTCTTTTTGGCTGCATGCATCAGAACCAGATCCACCAGCTTGAAGTGATAGGAGAATTGCCAGGCTTTTGGAATCTCTGTCCACTCTAAAATAGTTTCATCTTTATATGAATAGCGTTTTCTTCTCCTGAACTGTCCTAGAAGTAAAATTTAATTATCACTTTCTCCACGGAGTTTCTAGAGCCATGCCTTAATTGCTGGCCTAACCAATCCTGGTGTCTTTGTGTACAAGGGCACAGGCACAGCCAGGAGGGTCTGTCTGTGCCTCCACTCGTGCCTGTTGAGGGCACTAATGAACTGTGGTGTCCCTTGCCAACCTCTCTGGGGCCTCCCTCCTTCCCTTGCCCGCGGTCTCTGGAGCCCCATTTTGGCTTGGCCTTCATCCCTTGGTCATGGTGTGTGTGTGTGTGTGTGTGCTGGTACCATCCCCTGATGTTCCTGGCTGGACATGATGCAGGGAAAAAGATCTAACTCCCTTTTTTACACTGTGTTTTCCTACTTATAATTTTGTATATTTCTTTTCCAATTTACTGAGATTCTTTGGGTTAGTGCAGTGATTTTTCTTGCTATGCTACATGCATAATTTATAACCAAGGCAGTGGGTCAGAAAATGTAGAAGCAGAAAAGCTGGCATATTTAGCTGAATTAATAAATTGAAAACAATGGGAACATATCTTGCTGTTGTTTTTTCAATAATTTTGCTTATGTTGTCACAAACCAGGCATGTAAGTGAAAATGTTGTGTGAGATGCTGATGGATCAGTTTCATAAGGAGTATATATCCTTTCTTTTCAAACTCATGTATTTTCCCTCCTTCTTGCTACTTTTAATAGGCAAGAAGATAAGAAGTTTAATAGGAATGGATGGTGAATCACTGAAGGTGGATTACATCTACTGGTGGATCTATCGTATAGATACAATAAAACATATGCTTGTTTTAGCACAGTAAAAGAGAATAATAAACATATTAAATATACTGTATGAGGTCTACAGTGTCTGTAAATCACTTTCTGATGTGAATTTCTGTCATATTACTATCTTAAAAACAAGCTTGTTTGGTGAAATGGAAATGGTCATTTAAAAGATAAAAGAAGTATAAAATAGGGAAAAAAAACCCTAAGGTATTATATCTTCAGCTTTCAAGCTTAAAGCAGAAGGGAAACAAAGCTGCAGATTTTGTCCCAACTATTATAAAGTAGGACGCTTTCTTATGTCAAAATTATAAGAAGGCTGTACAGATAATAGATATAGTGTCCATGCAGATTAATTTGAATGTAAATTTAATTTCATAGACAGCTGAGAAGTGAAATGTTCCTAAACTATATCCCTCATCTGTCAAAGAAGACAGTTTTAACGAGTCACCTTTACAGATTTAAAATGCCATATGAAGATCAGTGGATATATTTCCTCTTTCTATTCCTCTTTCTAACATTCCCCACTCTATTATCCACAAAAAAAACCAAAAACAATACTGCCTTTCTGGGGTTATGTTAAAAAAAAAAAATTATTATCAAAATCATAAGCTATAAAAATTTCTTTTCCTGTTTGCTTTACTGAATGGGTGTTTTTTTTGCCTTTGGAAAAGCTTTTGCCTTCTCAACTGGAAAGCTTTTCCATAATAAAAAAGAGAGCTGGAGATAATTTCTGGTTAGGTATCAGAATAAAACAATTATCTGTTAATGCTTCGAACCTAAATAAGTAAAAATATGCTCCTGGCAGAAATCCATCAGTCCAAGGCAAAAAGTATATGTCATTGAAAAGCAGCAAGAGTATCAACAGAAAAAAAAATAATTCAAGTGCCAAAGAATGCTGAAGATCAACACCAAGTTATAAATAGAAGAATTCTGAAATACCATTTTATACCTGGTATCCTAAGGGTTAAATCTCTTTATGAAGTTGTCCAGGTTACAGAGATTTAGCACTATGTGAATGTTATTCTACTCCCCTCTCTGTAATGATAAACTGTTAATTCCCAGTAGCTGCCCACTTTGAACACAACCCCTCAGGCTATGAGCTGGGTGTTAAACTAGAGGAGCTAAACCCCACAAGGTGGGGTACTCCTTCTTTACCTTCAACATGAGGGATCATCTCTGCTAATGGGCCATCAAGAGCTGAGTGAATAGCAGCTCCAGTGACCATCAAGGACTCCAAAAATATCCTGTGTATCATAGGACATCATTCCATTCTGAAACTCCCTACCCTGCAGGAGGTACCACCTGAATCTGAGGATTATAACCCCAAGGTTTGTGGACCTGTGTCGTGGTTTTAAACCAGTAACTAAAAAATTACTTATTTCTTGCTGTGAGATATGGATTAGAACAAGAGCAAAACAGGCTTAAAACTTAAAAGGAATAAAGAAAGTTTATTAACAAAACTAAAAGAATAAAAAAAAAAACAACCCAGAATTAACTTCCAGAATACTCTTTTATCCCCCACTACTTGACCATTCTTTTGTACACGTGACAACATAGAGACAGAAAAAACTTTGGAACTTTGGTGGTTAAAACAGTCCCAGTTCCTGCTACAGTCTTTTCATCAGTCTTTGTAGAGAAACAGAAGTCTCCTTCTGTTAATCTATGGAGTTTCTCACAAGAAAACTATTTCTGTTATAGTTTTCTATTTCCCTGATGTCAGCTTCCCAGAAATCCTGTCATCAGTTCACTCCTCCCATTTCACATCACTCTGAGGCCATGTATGGGCCATGAGTCTAGGGATGTCATTTTAAGGATGAGTTATTCAAAAGCAAAAACTCTTCATCTGTCTCTGTGAGCTCCACTAAAAAACAATTTTCTCATTGCCCCCCAAGGCTTCAAATTTTCACTTCACTCTGCTCCAGCACTGTATCACAATTACTCCACCTTTTACTCAAAATCCACACTTTGTACACTCCATTCCTCCCTATATACTCTATGATGAATTAAAGGAGTTTTTTCAGGACCTTATTGTCCATCTCCATAGCTTTAACAGAAAAATATTTTAGCTTATAAAGCATCTCCTTATTCTCTACCTTTTCTGATGCTTCTTTACTGTCTCTGGTAGTTTATAAAGTCTCTTTACATGTTGATTACTCTCTTTTTCTCTCTCTGGATAAAAGGATTAATCTGCAAGTCTCATCTGGGTAATGAAAAGGTTAAAATCTTGCCCAGGCTTTGTAGATGGTTCTGTGATCTCTGCTGGAGCAGCAGCTGGAGTTGTCTGCGATAGAAGATTCTTCATGGCTGCTCTGGAGAGTGTGGTCACTGTCTCAGCCCGCCGCAGGTCAAGAGCTTTTTCCTTTCTTTACTCGGCAGTCTCTGGTGAATTCAGTCACAGCAAAAACTGCAGCCGAGCCAGGGACCGGCCTGGCCCGGCCAGAGCCCGGGGCAAGCCCCGCAGGCCCCATCTCCCGGCCGGGAGCCGCTGGGCCCAGCCCAGCCCCTGCCCGGGCCACATGGGCTGGGCAGGGAACGGGAGGCCAGCCGGAGCTCTGTTACCTTTCACAGCCAGGAAACAAAGAGAACAAGAGTGCTCTGACTTTACATCTTAAGGAGGTGTTTACAAGTTGACTTCACTTTTCAATGGTTAAAACTGCTGTCAATTCTTAGAAATGACTGATAATTGGTCAGGATAAAAGACTCCCATCAGTCACCAGCAGCTTCACTTCCTTAGCTCCCAAAGCTATCTTCAAGGTAAAGCCACCCCATGACAATCTGGGACACTGCCACTGCTGGGGAGACCCAGAGGAGACCCAGACCTTCCACAGGACCACTGTTTTAGACCCGGCTGCAACCATCACTTCAACAGAACTGCAACTACCATCCAATTGGATGGACTGTGACCCCCACTGTGACCAGCAGCAGCCAGCTTGTACTCTGACTTTGTGGGTGCAAGCCAGTTTTTCTGTACCACTGCATTTATTGTAATCTTTCCATTAAGCTGTAACTCTGGCCTGGAATCTCTGTCAAAATGTTTGTGTAGCTTTAATTTCTCCCAACTTTTTATACATGCTAGAATTTCATACATTTATAGTTTAGGAAAGGAGAAGTTGTTTCCCTTTTTTTTTTCCTTTTCAAGAAAATTTATTCTACACAGGATAAAGTAGGCAAAACTATTTCTTTCTAAAGAAGCAAGAAAAACAAATAGTGTGGTCAGCAGGGCTAGGGAAGTGATCATCCCATGTATTCAGCAGTGGTAAGGTCACAACTAAAGTGTTTGCATTCAGTTCTGGGTCCTTCACTATAAAAAAGACATTGAGATAGTGAAGTGACTCCAGAGAAGGGCAATGGAGATGGTGAATGGGCTGGAGTACAAGTATTATGAGCAACAGCTGAGGCAGCAGAGGTTGTTTAGTCTGAAGAAAAAGCTCGGGGGAGTCCTTATTGCTCCTGCATCTACATGAAAAGAGATAGGGAACCAGCAAAAGGACAAGAGGATGTAGTGTCAAGCTGTGCCAAAGGAGGTTCAGGTCAAATATCAGGAACAATTTCTTCACTGAAAAGCTGTTTAAGCTTTGGAACAGGCTGTCCAGGGTGGTGGAGTCACCATCCCAAAAGTATTCAAGAAATGACTGGATATGACACTTACTGCTATGGTTTAATTTATGTGATGGTGTTTCATCAAAAGTTGGACTTGATGATCTGAGAGGCCTTTTTCCTTACTGATCTGATCCTATAAGTCTATAAAAAATAAAATATTTAGAAAGCTCAGAACTTCAGAATCGCACTAGATAAAGGAACAAAAGGTTGGTTAAGTTTTGTTTTTGTTTTGTTTCAAAAGCACACCTTCTCACATACTGCAACAGAGTGTTCAGTGTTCAGATACACATAGTGAAAGGAAACATGATACACACATGATCTTTCAGTCAACTGAGCCTGTGTCACTTCTTCAAATTGCCTTGTGCATTCACTGCAACATGCCATCCCTATTTCTTTCTGTCTGGATGGTGTTTCAGGCACATGGCCCCCTTTAAACCTCAGCCTTAGCTAATCACTGAAGACATCAAGCAGCTGCACACTCAATGTCAACTGAAACAGAGCCATAGAGTCAAGTGCCATTAGTGAACATCTGGCACTAAAATAAAAACAATTTCAGTATCTCTGCTGGGGAACATGTAGACACATCAAAGTTTTTCTCCCTTCATACTATGCTGTCACAGCAACTCTTCTCCAGGAACTCTATCCACATGTTGCACACTAAATACTTTGTTTCTCACAGCTACCTATTACCAAGTATGGGATATTGTTAACAATTCCCTTTTCTTTATTGAGAGTACAATATTATTCCTTTAGTCATTCTGATTTTTAGAGAGGGAGCTGAGGGTGGAGAGAAAGGAGGAAAAGAAGATTATTTTTTCCTGATTGCTTTTTCTTTAATTTAGATTGTTTTCTTGATCACTACACATGAGGTTTGTTACTGTATCAGCCTTCAGCATCATACTGTTAGGCAACACATTCATTTGAGTTCCAATCTTTTCAGGTTTCCATAGCAACTGGTGCTTAGTGCAGACCCCTTGATTAAACAAAACCACTGTAGCCCTGAAAAACTGACAGATCTGGGTTCTGTTAACATATTTATACATATATGTACACATATATTAAAATCTGTATATATAAATATAACATCATGTTAATATGACAGCCTATTTATACATATACATATACATATACATATACATATACATATACATATACATATACATATACATATACATATACATATACATATACATATACATATACATATACATATACATATACATATACATAGTATTATACAAATATTAACTGCATGCAGAACATTGTGTGCTATATATACCATATATAGGATTAAAAATAAAGAATAAAAGTACAAAGTATACAAAAATATTCATTATAAAGACCTTTCCAGCACAAAAATGAAGATACAAGTTCAAGAGAAGTTCAGTCATTTTCTCTGAGAAGTTCAATAGCTGCACTGTCACTTGTTACTGAGTCTGCTGTTACTCATAATACTAACTGACTAAAGAGTTCCAGCTATCTAATATACCCACACACAACTGTAAGAAAGCAACTGTGAACTTTATCCAACTAATTTATAGCACACATGAAGTAAATTGGCAAGTGTCAGTTCATTTATTTGTGCTGCCACCAAGATACCTGTTGTATCAGATTCCATTGTTGATTAAACAGAATTGTTGATTAAAGGGATTGTGCCTTAAAACACAGCTGTTGTAAGAGGGGCATTAAGATCAAAATACGTTCTTTATCTGGTCAACAGAAAATATCAAAATAGTGCCTCAACCCTTAATGAACTCACTTATGCAGTATTTTGTGTAGTTCAGTTTTCACCCTGCAAAAGGGAGAGACAAAATAAATATAGGATCTAAGAACGTCAAAAATGTCAGAAATGGTGCAGATGTAATCAGCCTAGACTGGTAAAGATGTGAGGGGGAAAATGACAGTTGCCTATAAAATCTATAGGTCCACCAGTGAAATGAGTGGAAAGCAAATTTAAAGCCAAATAAGAAGTTCTCTGCCATACCGTTTCTGACACAGGCCAGGATGCCATTGGCTTTCTTGGCTATGGGCACACACTGGCTCATGTTCAGTGCTATTGACCAGCACCACCAGGTCCTTTTCTGCTGGGAGGATTTCCAGCCACTCTTCCCCCAGTCCATAGCTCTGCATGGGGTTGTTGTGATCCAAGTGCAGCACCTGGCCTTGTTCAACTTCATTCTGTTGTCCTCAGGCCATCAATTCAGCCTGTTGAGATACCTCTGTAGTGCCTTCCTACCCTCCAGCAGATCAACACTCATGTCTGATTTGGGGTCACCTGCAAATTGACCTGTGATGGCCATTAATCACAGGTCATTGAAAATTATATTAAACAGGACTGACCCCAATACTCTTGGGGAACAATGATTGGTTTCCATCTGGATTTAACTCCATTCACCAACAGTCTGTGGTCTGACAAACCAGCCAGATTTTACCCAGAAAGGAAGAGGTCCATTCAAGGCCTAAGCAGCCTGTTTCTCCTGTGAGAAAAGGTGTCAAAAGATCTTACAAATGTCTGGATAGAAAGACATGCTGATAGCATGATCTGGTACAATCTCTGGTTCTATGAAACCAGAGGAAGGTGTGCTCTGTTTGTATTCTATTCTTATGTTCTTTCCTCTATTTTAGTTATTTACTGAAGTACACGTTGAGACATACTTGTGAACTGACATACCTATTAAGCTGGATAGAGGTTTAATTTGAAGCAGTAAGGACATTTTTATGTTTTTGAGTAACTAAGCTCATGCTCACCCATATTCAACTTGTCGTTGACCAGGATCCCCAGGTCACTTTCTGTGGCACTTCTTTCCAGCATCTCATTCCCCAGTCCATGCATCCAGGGTTGTCCCATCCCAGGTGCAGAAAACAGCACTTTCCCTTGTCGAACTTCACATGTTGGTGATTGCCCAATCCTCTAAATTCTTGTGGTCCCTCTGCAGGGCTTCTGTGCTTTAAGGGAATCAACAGCTCCTCCCAGTTTTGTATCATCTATGAACTTACTCAGTATTCCCTCCAGTCCTGTGTCCATGTAATTTATGATGATGTGGGAGAGAACTGGGCTAAGGATGGAGCCCTGTGGGACCCCACTAGGGACAAGTCACCAGTCTGATGTCACCCCAGTCAGCCACTATAACCTTTTGCACCTGACCTGTGAGCCAGTTGCTCACCCATCACATGATGTGTTTATCCAGCTGAGTGTGGGATGTTTTGTCCAGAAGGATAATAAGTGAGACAATATTGGAAGCTTTCTTGAAATCCAGAAACATCACATCGAGTGGCTTCCCTTGATCCATGAGGTGGGTTACCTTGTCTTAAAAAGAAAATAGGTTTGATAAGCAGGACTTTCCTCTCATGAAGCTGTGCTGGCTGTGACCAGTGACTGTGTTGTGTTTCAGGTGTTTTTCATTACTCCCCAGAATAACCTTCTCCACAACTTTACCAGGCACTGAAGTGAGAATGAGAGGCCTTTATTTTCCAGGGTCCTTCTTCTTACCCCTCTTGAAAATCACAACACTGTTTGCCAGCTTCCAGTCAGCTGGATTTTCAAGACACATCAAAAATAATTAAGAGAGGTTTTGCAATGACATCAAGCAGCATTTTGAGGATTCTTGGATGCATCCTATCAGGCCTCATAGACCTGTAGGGATCCAGTGAAGCAGCAGATCCTGCATAATTTCAGGGTTGACTGGGAGTTGATCATATTTAATTACGTATCTTCTGCTTAATGATTTTTTCTGTTGAGCAAATTCAACAAAATCAAATAGGAGAAATATCAAATATAATCAGTCAACACATTAACCATCAGCTAAGTGAACAGAAATCAGGTGTTCTGAAGCATTCTGCCATGGTATTCAATGTATTAGTAATGGAAATTGCCCTAACATATTGTAGTATTTTTCATATTTGCTAATATCAGCCAATTATAAAATAGAAAACTGTGCTTTTTGTCAGTTACATTGATCTTTCAGATTGGGTTAACACATGCAAGGAATTTAACCAGGATTTGTTGAGCTGGATAAAAAAGCTGACAGTGAACATGTAATATCATAAATGGCTTAACAGATCATATTTCCCATTTTTGTTTTTTATGGGAAATCATTGAATCAGAATTCAAGCAATTTCATACTTGAAAGAAGATGTTTTTATTTACAACACTAGACTAAACAAAGTAACAGATACACCATTTCTGAGAAGTTCATAGTAATATCAGAACCTATCAGATTATAATACAAATAGTATCAGAACTGTAATATACTGAACCTGCTTAAGATTAATTTTTGCATACTTATTATTCCATTTTGAAAAGCAATGTACTGCCTGCATCTTTTATTTGTTAAATATCTAACTGTATTTTGAAAACTATGACCAGGTACAGTCAATCACAACTATTTCATCCAACTTACAACTTCAATGGCAATGGATTCCATTAGAAAATTGAAAGATGAGTGTCTCTGAGTATCTTTTCCTGACATGTTGGAAAACTTTCTGGAAAAAAAAAATTATAGGATAAATGAGGAAAAGGAGAGAATAAAAATGGGAAGTTTGTATTTAAAATATATATATATATATATATATATATTTGGAACTAATAGAAATTAACAAACTCCAAGAACTGTTAATGAGATTTGTTGTTATGGAATCTAAAAATCCTGTCATGGTTTAAGCCCAGCTGAAAATTAAGCACCATGCAGCTGCTTGCTCAACCTTCCTTTTCTTTCCCCCCACCTCAAGGGAATGGAGAGGTGAATCAAAGAAAAACTTGTATAAAATATAAGAAGTTTAATAATTGAAAATAAAGTTAAACATAGTAAAAATGGTAAATGATAAAAATAATGATAATAAAAAAGGGAATAACAAGTGATGCACAATGAAATTGCTCATCAGCCATAGACCCATGCCAGATCCTGCTTCCCAAACCCAGATTGGCTGTGCTTCCAGGTAACTCCCCCCCCAGTTTATATATTAGGCATGTCATTCTGTGGTGTGGAATGTCTCTTTGGCCAGTTCAGATGACCTGTTCCAGATATACTCTCTCCCAGTTACTTTTGTGTACCTTCCCACTGGCAAAGCATGAAACAAACAAAAAAGAAAGAAAAACACAACTTAGCAAAAACCCAATACATCACTGTGTTATCAATACCATTTTCATTCCAAATCCAAAGCACAGCACTGTAACAGCCATTGAGAAGAAATTAACTCTATTCCAGTTGAAACCAGGACAAATTTTGCCAGTTCTCTAACTTTGGAAGTAGTACTTCAAATTGAAGAAACCCCTGAAACAAGCTAAGTTTGTATATCAAGTATCTGGTTTGTTCAGGGATTTTTTGAGTTAAATTGAATTTCCAATAAACTGTATTAAAACATAGTTTCTAAAATCAAGACACAGGTCTCCAAAATTGCCCTTTTTTAAATGTAAAATGACCTAGTTTCTGTAGTCCTCTTAACTTTTATCACTAAAATTTCCCAGGAATCTGATATTTTACATGTGTTTGTACCTGCAGCACATCAGGCTATGACATAATGATAGATGGGGCTGCAACAGCAAAACAACCTCAGTGAGTCCTGTTCACCTACCTCCAAAAAGGATTAGTTACTTGTTTCTGCACAGTCTGTTACACACACACACACACACACATATATATATAGATAGATATATATATATAGATATATATAGATATATATATATGACCGGTTCCTTGAGTTAATTTTCAGTGTGGCTTTAGTACCCTGTTGACACAGCTGGGAAAATGGTATCCTGCTTTACAGATGTGAATGCCTGCCCATGATCAGGCAGTTTTGCTGTTGAATTCTCAAAAATATTTCCAGATTTTTTCAGCCTGTAAAATCTGTGGATCTGTACATTTTACAGGCTCAACAATTCAGCAGAAGTTCATGACTAAATCTGTATGGATTGACTCTGTCACACCTGATCTGAGCAGCTAGGGGGAGGAATGGACTGCATAATGGATTCTCTTCCCATGCCAAAAACTGGACATGTATTTTTCACAAAGCCTTATTAACACAAAATTTATAATCACGCTGTGGAACAAATATTGGACAATCTTGTCCCCATCTTTTAGAGGATTACTGTAGATACTAGGCACTGTCGTGTTCAGCTTTGTTCTCCTCTGGCCAAATTAGTTTTCAGCTTTTTTATACAAAGTAGAAAAATTTCAGTCAAAATCTATGCCCTTTCCATAATATGTAACTTAAAGATGAAAAAAACTTTCAGGAAAATGAGATTGAACTGTGGTTTTTTAGTCCCACCATGAGGCAGAATTATCAGCACATCTTTTACATCACAGATAAGTCTTCTATCTACTAATTCATTGTTTAAAATTTCTTTGTAAAAAATAATTGTAAATTTTGTAAAAAAATCTTTGATCTTTAAAATCTTTAAAAAGAATCTTTGTAAATAAAATCTTTGTAAATAAAAGAGTTTAAAGATAACTTAGCATAGCTATATAGAACAGACCTTGAGTGCCCACTTAGTTTTCTTCAGTTTGAATCACAGTGTCTCCTAAAATCATGACTGACTATTATGAATATTAAAGAGGCAAGCTGTACACCTTTACCTGCGCAGGCTCCCAGCACTGCACAAACAGTTCTGAGGCAGCCAATTTCTCCCGTGCACTTTAGGCATTCAATTAAGGTACTAACTTCGGGGTGTCTGCCTTCATCACCACCATGCTTGATCTTTGGTTGTATGCATAAAATACTGAGGATTTGAGCAAATATGTAGCTAAGCATCTTCTTGGGATATTTGGAAGTATCTAGATATACACTACCCTAAAATTTCTACTAGCTATAGAAATACCTGTTTTCTCTTTTACAAAGCTCTTATTTTCATTCTCCTACTTCCTGTAAAAATGCTTGATTCTTCAAAATTTTGTAAGAAATATAATTAAAGAGAGCAAAATAAGAAAATACCCTTGCAATTATACACTGCAGCTAATTTCTAGTTCTCAACTTTTTCTTCGCACTAGAAGCATTTTTGGAAATTAATTACATAGCAAAGTAATCTTCCACAAAGCTATGAGCCCAAGCTTTCCGTAAGCATTTTCTGCTAGCTATTACTTTGCACATCTATTCCCAGTAGTGTAAATCCTGATTACTATAGCTTGCTTCTTAAAAGACATCATATATCATTCTGTTAATATTGTCAAGAATCTCACTGCACTCAGTTTCATGTAGCTTACTAAAACTTCAACTAAGAAGGTAAAATTAATAAAATCACGCACCAACACATTTTATTTTCCATCTTTAAACAAATTTTCAGATCTGGAATCAATTGTGTGAGCACTGCTCTACAGCTAAAAGCAGTGAAACATGTCTACACCCTCCTTGTCATAGGTGAATCTCAAACTGGGAGTTGAAAATCAGGTTAGCCTGGGGGGAAATTGTTACGTAAAGAGAAAAAGATGGCAACAAAATAATGACAAAATGGTAGCAGGAGTGAAGAAGCAAGGTGCTGTTGAAATTTATAACAGCAGAGTGGAGAATTAAGACATCATGCTGCAGAAATATAGGCATGGTAATGTCAGGGCACAGCCAGGACAGACTTCTCAAAGGAAGGCCAACTGGGAGCCAAGGGTCTCAATGAGTCAGGCAGGAACAGTGTTCTCACCTCCAAAAGATGCAATCCCACAGCGTTTGAGCAAAGATACAGTGTCTGGAGACAGGAACCTGTCTCAGACACAGTCAAGTAATAGGCAAGTTCACAGTGGCAAGGCAGGTCTAAGTTCAAGCTGTGAGTCACATCAGCAATCCAAAATTATAAAATCAGCAAGGTACATGCACAGGCATAGGGAGACACAGACTACAGTTCAGAGAAAGAATAAGGGTGACTGAGTTTAACTACACCTCCCAAGGGAGGTAAGGATGCTCATGTTTTATCAGTGCTCTCACACAGCTGTATCCACCACAGTCTGACCCCAGGTTACATTGATATGTCTCATCAAGATGACCTTGAGCCCAGCACAAACTCCTGAGAAGTGAAGAAAGAGGTGACAAAGACCATTGCTGAACTTAGAGCCCTGACAGCCAAACTTTCATGGTTTTGAAGGCAAATAATAGAAGGTAAGAGGAGGAGAGTATGTGAGGAACAGTGAAGGAAGAGAAAGGTAGTTGTAAGGCTACTGTTATTTTAAAGATATAGTAGCTAAACTAAGAAAGTAGTAATTAAAAGCTGAAATCCTTAAACTATAAAGACAGGAAAAAAAAAAGCTGATTTATTTTATTTTTAGATTCTTTGGATCCTTTCTTACCTGCTTACATTACCAATGTGTGGTAAATTTTAGACAGCTGTCAGACCTGCTTTACAAGTGGAGGAAAAATAGTAAAAAGAACTGCCATATATGCTGGGGTTTATCTATATGCTATGTGACAAAAGTGGTGTAGTAGTTCTGGGCTGTGCAAGTACTCCAGTTAGTTGCAAGAAAGATAATGCTGATAATCTTACACAGAGAAGAAGGAAAGACCAGCATGGAAGGAGTTCAGGAAGGCAACACTATTTCAGTTATAAACTGAAGCTGCAAATAAATAGAGAATTAGAGAAGTTTATATACCTGAAGCTCTGCATAGCCTATTCACATTCAGGTCAAGTGTTAAGGCTTTCTATAAAGAAAATGATTTCCACCAAAGAGGTCACCTTAATCTGGAGATGTAAATGTGGTCTGTACATAGTTCAGAAACTCATGACTTGTTAGTCTTAATCCCCTACTCAAATTGGTTATTCATATGTTATACAATTACATTAGTAATTATTTTTTTCATTTGTACAGGTAATAAATTAATGACATTACTTAAAACTGAGTTATTTTTCCCTCTTTTCTTCTCTTTCTCTTTTTCTCTTTCCTTCTTACCCTTTCTTTCATCTTAATTATCCAGTTACCCTAGATTTCTAGTTCTCTAAGACAGCAAAGGAACAGCAGTTCAATATCTTTCTTTTCCTCTGCATCACGAAGAAATTCTTATGACTGATTATTGGAGTTTAACAAAATCCAGATATCCATTTAAGGAATTACTTTCTACTTTATTTTCAGCCAATCAATCATGAACTGCTGCTCCCTAATTGATTTTAAAATGTACATTGATATTGATTTTAAAATTAAATGGGGACCTAAGTCTCAAACTAAGTTTATTTACAATTTAAGGAACTGTTCAACATGAATAAGTGTATTAGAACCAAACATTAAAGAATTAGAGGTTTCTTTTTTTTTATTTCTTGATCAATTATGATCTTGTGTTATGTAACTTTCTCATTTTATTTTGTCAACAAAAAACTTAGTTTGTCGGAAAAAAAACTAGCAAGGGCTTTCAAATGACATTAGAGTGTGATTATTTACTGTACAGCTTGCATTATTTACTGTTACCTTGCATTATTATTGACTAGACAACACTTTTAGACTAACCTGTGAATCTAATTCATCGCACTAACGCTGCCTTTAAAGCTGTGAATGTAGCACATGCGTGACAATAAAGGCTGTAGGTCATTGTAGGATAGACAAGAACATGGGTTTTTCTAAACATGCTATGGGGAAGTTTCACTTTGGTTGCTTTTTAAAGGGTGCCTACATTTCAGTTCTAGCAGAGATCAGATCCCAGTGGTCTTGTCTAAATTCTAATCAGCAGTTACCATCTCAGTAATAAAGAAAGGTGATACAAAACAAATTTCACCAAAGAACATTTTTAGCAAAGGGAATCATAACACCCAATATTGAGTTTTATCTCTTCAAAGCATGATACAAAAGTTAATTATGTTTGCTAATATATAATTGGTATAATAATTATCAATAGCATGATAAAAAACATCTCAAATCATTCCCTTTGGCTTATCCTGGGAAGAAATTTACCGTGGTTTTAAGAAACATGTGCTTTCCAGCCTCTGTGTTACCGACACAAAATTTGAGCTACTGAGCTTTGTGGAAAATAACCTGCCTCAGTAGATCTTCATGCAGTTTGAGAAACCCATTTTACCCCAACCTCAGCAGTTAAGAACCAGTTTATATAATCTACCAGAATGGTAGAATGGAGTTTAACTAAATCCAGAGAGTCATTTAAATAATTAATTTCTGTTTTATTTTTCCTTGCCTGTTGGTAATCAATTGCTTTCCATTCTATAATGGAGACCAGACAAACTAAATTTCAGAAGCTACACTAAAAATTTAAGTTACACTAAAACAAATGCAAAATGAAAAAAAAAAAATGCAGCTGAAAAATCACATTCTGATATGGAAATGAGTTCTTAGCCTTAACTAAATGCATTAACTTCAGCAGTCATAAATGATCAAAACTTGCTTCGTAGTTAGCATGATGTGGAAACACAAATGCGCTGTATTAGGATAACATTAAATTTATAAGTGTGCATATATATGCATGCTCCTTTGGACTAACGTTGTTAGTTATTTGGTCGTGTTCTGCAGCTTCTTTTTCATTAAATCTTTTCCTTTCAGCTTAAAAACAAAGAAAATCCTGCATAATTTCTTTAATACCATAGAGCTAATGAAGCATTACTAAGAATTTTAATGAAAGCTTTCGAGAAAAGAAATAAATGTAGATTACTTCTATATATTTGAGGGAAAATAAGTTAATTCCAATAATAGCTTGAATTTAAGATTTGAAAAATATTTTTTTTCAGCATTTTATAATCCCTTTAAAATTGCTTTTAATCTTTTCTCTGTTTACAAGTGAATCAGAAACTACATTCTGAATTAAAAAGATGGGATCTAAAAGCCAACTGCAAAAGTGTCAGCTTTATTAGCATTCTGATCTTTTCTTGCTTTAAAGAAATGTTCACACTGAAAATTCATATTATTTACTCTTTGAGGCAAGGGAAGAGATGTAACTTTGTGTACTTATACATGTGCAGTAATTTTTGTGAGAGCAATCATATAAAAATCTTGATTCTTAAAACTGAACACCCAAATTACAGCTGAGACCCTTTTTCCTTCTCCATCTATTCTAAACAAACTTAAATCAACCCTGTGCAGTTCAGCCTTCTGAGAAAGCTACTTGGTCGACAGGACAGACTTCCACCTAGCTGCAATCTCCTTTCAGGTAGTTGCAGAGGGAGACAAGATCTCCCCTGAGCCTCCTTTTCTCCGGTATAAATAACTCCAGCTCCCTCAGCTACTACTCATCAGATCTGTGCTCTAGACCCTTCACCTGCTCCTTTGTCCTTTTCTGGACATGCTCCAGCACCCTAATTCTTTTTTTGATTTCCACTCGAAAATCCTCATTGTTTCCTGGTTTCCATTAAAACAACAAGAGAAATAATGGTATACCTTTGCAAATTATTCTGTTACACTATTTAATACCTATATTTATCTAAGCCATCAAAAGAGAGATTTTTCTAGTGGCAAAACATGTAATTATTTCTACAAGACAGTAATACGAAAAAATAAGCAACAGATTCAAAAAATACTTTTTGAGCTATTCAAGGCTTATGATGTTAAATATCAATATACAGCGGTTTCATTCTTGTAATTAAATTCAATAGAAATAATAATGTGATAGCATTTTTTTAAGCTGACTTCTGTAGAGCATATTATAAAACCCTGTTTTCAGGTGTGGGGTTTGTGATCATAAATTTTGAAATGTAATGAATTGACAGTTTTGATTTCAGCCTGCTAAACATTAAAATGCTGTTTATCTTGCTGCTATCTTCTATTTGGTTGTACATATAGTTCTATTAAATTCTTACTTCTGAGACTGAACTGTCCCTCAGGAGCCCTGCAGGAATTAAGTGATTCTGAAGTGAGAAGGCTCACTCATACATTTATGTTACAAATCATCTGCAATTTTGAAACGTATCACTAGACTCTCATGGAAAGCTTCAGATTCTCTCCTTCAGCAAGAGAAGGCTGAAGAAGCTGTAGAATTGCTCCATATGGTTTAGACATGTAGGTATAAGTAAAAAATAAAAAATACACAGTTTTAGTGTAAGAAATAAGCAAAAGAATAAAATGTGTATTTATAGCTATTCAAATTAATAAAAATATTTCCAATTTTAATTAATGCACAAGAGGTCAAAAATTGTCCTCTGTATGTGATACATCTTATTTTATCAAAGCATTATTTTCATCACTGCTGTGTTTAAGCATGCATACTATGTTATATCTGAACTGTGTGTAGTGTAGTACAGCTGGTATTAAATACACTGATACAGGTTTTACTTCAAAATGCATGGCTGTAAACTTCATGAATGAAATAAGAAAACAAAAATAAATACTTTGAGGCATGTAGAGTTACTCTCCTGTTAACTCTATTGTGACCAACAATTTTCATTATTTCATTGGAGAACACATATAATTTTTAAATCTGAAAGTTCAAGTTAATTTGCCAGAGCAACATTCAAGATAAGATTTCTTCTCATTATTAGAGAAACAAACAAAAGCTTGTCAAGTCCATGGACACCAGAGGAACTAGAATGACTTTCAAGTATGAAGGAATAGAGAAAGTGAGAGGAAGAAAGGAAGGGAATGAACTCGAAGCAAATGTATGTCATACTGTATACTGCTATCTATAAACTGTGTATGGTCTCAAAATCAATTGGAAAAAATGTATTTGCTGTTAATATTGTATCCTCTTCAGGCTGTAACACAGTACATAACTGCAACAGAACTACTTATGAAAAATAAGGTGTCTTGCTTGAATTGTAAACAAATTTATAATTAAATATCTGCAATATATTGAAGGGGATAGTAACACCTCCCTTCCTAAGTGGCTTGGATTCCATATCACACCATGCATTTACACAGCCAGGTGGTCTCCCTTTGTCTGTTTGGACCCTGGTGTCATTCTGTAACTAAATTTTTTTAGCAGTGAAGACAAACTCATATGGGAACTCCATGTAGCATAGTTGCATTCCATCTCGTTGTCATGTTTCTGCTTCAGAGAATATTTCTTCATCCTGTGGTGTAAGATTCTTTGATAGCTTTCGAACAACTGTCAAGTAAAATTTTATTTCTAGATATTTCCTTCGCCTTCCAAATCAACTGTTGATTCCCACCTAGTGGGAGCAGAATATGAAATATCTCATACTCCCAGATATATAAAATCAACAAATTCATCCACTCAGCTGGTCTACTGGTACCCGTGGTCAACAATTGGAACCCAGACTTGGAGTTATATTATTGATAGCACATGTCAAATCACAAGGGCAGAATCAAATTAGGTAAAGAAAGAACAAACCATGCTGTGGTAGTAAACATACATATCAGTTAAGAAAAATTCAGCAGTAAGCAGTGGGATTCTGCCTAACCTGAGCAGAAAGTTTTGAAGTTCAACAGCATGAAAAAAAAAAAAATAATAACAATGATAATAACAATAACAACAACAACAACAAAATTATAGCTAAATGAAACAACAGAATCAATGGGAGTGAATAAGAAATGACAGCAGACAACACTAAACTATAATATCAGCTAGCTGGCAGACTTAAGAGTTGAATGCAATGATAACCCAATAGTCAATTAAGAAGTATCCTAAAGGGCAAATTAATTCTAACTATGACCTTAAAATCTCACTTTTTTCTCAAAGAAGAAACAAAGTATTCACAAGGAAGGTTTAAATGCATGCCTGAACAAGAAAATAAGTACAATTCTTGTAAGGTTAACACACAGGAGGGTCTGGGAAGATGAGGAAAAATTAATTGAATGATTCTTACTGTCCTGCTCACTCTGTGTTGTTATTCATAGAGAAAAGCATACTAACAGAAGATATTTTTTTCCTCTCTTTGTTGAAAAACAAATTATTAAAGTCATATATCAGAAGCAATCAAAGCAAAGAGCAAATAAATTACACTTTACATGAAATTCATAGTTCTTTTTTTTTATTTTCTTCACAAGATCATGACTTGCATGCCTGAATTTTTATTAGGAATAAAAAAGAATCAAATATATAAGAATATATGTAATATATATTAAAAAGCTGTTACTCTTTATCTAAAAGCTGTAAACACTGTGAATAGCTTGTAATAACAATTTTATACAACGTGATCACAATAGAAAACAGTCATGCCTGAACTCTTATAGGCAGGCAAATATGCATACATCTATATCTATAAGAACATCTAAATAAACATATATTCTCACTGAAAAAAAAATCTGGGTATTGTTTTGGTAATTTTAAACAGACTATAATAATATAAAGTCACTATGTAATTATGGCTTAATTGCCAGTCTCACTATATATTATGCAACTTTCTGGATATATGGGAAGAGACAGAATATAGAGGAAAGTACTTTAATCAGGCTTTAATAATAGCTTTGTTAACTTAGTAAATATTTCCTGATCTCAGATCCAAATTACTTCTTAAGCCAATGCAATTGGTTAAGGCCCATGTCCATGAAGACAATTGTCTATATAGGCATGTACTTACCTCAAACCTCCATGGAACATGGCTGCACTTGGTCCAATTGTCATATTTCTTCAAAAATTATGACTACATTGATAGCTTCTGAATAGGTACCATGTAGAGCTTTGTTAGGAATTTGGGGTTTTTTTGCTAAATCATCTATTTCTTCTCTTCTAGAGTCAGTATCTTCTGTCAGTCCTTTGCTCTGCCACAGTTGGGCCCCAGCTGCTCCTGAAAAGTCACAATTTTCTAGCCATATATGAGGGAGGAAGGGAAAGAGAGTATCCTGATCCCAGAGTTTTGGGGGGTTTCCCTGTATTTTCTGTGAGGAAGGTATTCCAAAATTAATTTATTTTAAATCAGCCCCTTATGAAATGAGTACTTCTGTTAGATGACTGCCAGCTGATGATAACAGCAGGAAAGCTTTTAGCTTCCTCTGTTTCTTTCTCATTAACACTGGTCAAAAACACAGTTATGACTTGATAGGGGAAATACATCATGAATAATTGAAGTAAATTATGTAAATAATATTTTTGTTGATGAACATACACACTGGATCAACCAACTATAAACAGAACACTGTGTCACAAACACATCACATGCATGAAATGAAATTATATACTGGAACAAGATAGTTTTCTTGATATCTCACAATGTAAGAATTTAAGCCTGGATTACAGATCCTTTGCCTCTGTAACTGGTTCTTTAACAGCTCTGATAGTTTCCAAGAACCTACTCTTCTTGGCAACCTACATCTCTTCTGAGCTGTAGAAAAAGAGCAACACAATTTTGTTCTGTAACTTATGCTGTAAATTGCTCTTTACTGACCTACTACTATGGGTTTAATTTATCATAACAGATAAAGACCAGGAGTTAGCCATAAGGAATTGTGCTTGCTTATGCCTAAAGTCAAGCCAAGACTTCCCACTGTGCATTTAATTATATTTTAATGGATGCTTTAATGCAGTGGAAATCCATCAAAGTAGGACCTAAACTCGTGAATAAAAGCATGTGTATGCAACTATAGCAGTAGAGACTCTCCCTTCAACTTGTGTAGTATTTTCTAGCAATTTAGTATAATTTTATAATTAGAAATAAAACATGCCTATAAAAAGTAATTAAAAATAGAGAGGTGAAAACAGAATAGGCAGGAAATATTCCAACCACATATCATAAAAATGTGGTAGACAAAATACAAACCGTTTGTCTTTTCCAGCCATTAATGAGTTCCTCTCACTAATCACCAATAATAAGTCAAACAAGGACAACCATACCTCCAGTATAAATCATTCAGTTCAAACACTCCCTTTGATTTGGACTTCACAAACTAGATCAGGAGATTTTGTTTGATTAACTGTGTTTACATCTTTAGTTCATTTAAAATGTATATATTTTGTAGCTTATGATGTAAACTCTAAATTAAACGACCCATTCCCATACTTGCCCACCCTCAAGGGTTCAAATACAGTTTCACCTGCTAGAATTAATGGAGAAAAGTAATGCTGTCAAGGAAGAAATATGGCCACATAGGACAAATTTGGCTGTGCTCATTCTGTCATTCTTTTCCCTCTTTTTCATAACCATAAAATAGAATAAGACATTACAGTAAAAAAGATTGTTTACAGAACATAGATTTTTATACATAAACTTCCTAGTGTCAGGAAACTCAGAAATTAAATTTCTTTTCTGATTTGCTTTATGTTCTGCCTTTCCCATCATTTTTTTCCTTCCAAATATGACTTTACCCTTTGGTGAAGTTGATGATATAACAGAATTGATCTACTCCTGCTTATATGTTACAATTCACCATGTTTTCTAAAGTTTTTATTAAGTGGTATAAGTCCTGTTTATCCCGTAAATTCACTCATTGTTTCAGCAAACATGGAAACAATAATTCGTATTAGTATTTTTAGTATTATTAGTATTATTAATACAGTTTCTGCAGAGAATATGATTAATAATTTTTTGAAAGACAGTAAAAGATGATGTAATGTTCAAAAAGTATGTATAAAAATCAGCATATATTAACAGTATGGTTTACAGGCATTAGTACGAAAGCAAGAGAGAATTTAGGAAGTAATGTTTTCCTTAAACTGTGTACACTTTGACACAAAATATGAAAAAACCTAAAGTAATTAAGAAGATATGGAGGAATAGATACATGTTGTCCTGGGGAACTGATGTCATCATAAAATAGATGAGAAAACATTTTGATTATAGAATATATAATGAATTACAGAACACAGATGCTACATTGTAGTCTAAATATTTAAAATATTCCTTTTTCCAGTGATTTGTTCATTTAGATTACTGGCAACACAGCTTTTTGCTTTTCAAGCAAATATAAAAGGTGAAAGGGTTAAAAAAATGTAAATAAAAGATCAATGGCAAAATAATGTTTAAATACTCCTTTCAGTTGTTTTGCAATGCTGCAGAATTTACCAAATCTCCCTGGTGTTTCAATTGACCAAGCCTTTCCCCTGAAATGCCTCTGTTGTATTTACTACAAAGATTTGCTAGTGCAAAGTAGAAAATATTCTTTAGTTAAAGACAAGTTACTGGTACTGTGACTGTAAATGTATTTGACTACAAGATATATGAACAAGCACTCAGCTGATCGAATGATTCTTCCAGTTGTAATAAACTTATGAGCTTTCTTTTCACAGCTTATTCTCCATCAGGACCCTTTTCACAGGGCTGCTGCCTAATCAGCCTGATTCCAGTCTGTGGTGTTAGAATATATATTTGTCTTTTTTGAAGTACACTGGGACCTTGTTGCTCCATTTCTCCAGGCTTTTGAGGTACCTGTGGATATCAGCCCTCTTTAAGCATTCCAGACATCTGTGACAAATGTGGGGAGAGGGTGCTTACCAGCCAGTTGTATATAGCATTGCTGAAGATCATAAATTTTTTAGTTTGTTTTGATTTTATTGTTAGTTTTGGCACAGGGCATATAGTTGAAACAGAAATACTTTAGAACAACAGTGAATTTTTAGAGGAGATTATTCAAGAATATATGACAGAATTTCTAAACCTATGTGCTCTTGTAAGGTATTAAAGATGCTTCTCTACTTCTTCAATGATTCACAGTTATACTAGTTTGAATGCAAACCAGTCAGATAAACAATTTAATGGGAAAATTAAAATAAATACAGTAATACAGAAACATTGACTGAGTCAGAATACAACCTGAGACGCTGTTGGTCAGGGTGGTGGTAGCAGTCTGATTAAATGGTGGCTGCAGTCCTGTTGAAATGATAGATGTGGTGCTGTTGAAGCGGTGATCCTGTAGAAGGGTCTGGTTTTCCTCTGAAGGTCCAGTGGTGGTTATCTGGCTCTTGTCCTCCGGGAATGCAGTGGATAAGGCCACTTGTGTTCCAAACCTCAGATTATATCCAGGTAGGAATGCTTGGTTCCTCCCCCTGGGCAGAGCATCTCACAATGGGATGACGGAATTTTATCAGTCATGCAGCGAGGTTTGATGGCTCCTTAGAAAAGACATGGCCCTGTAAGGAGTTATCAGGGGTGAGTCATGGAGGAGATATGGAACACTGTCCCATCTGTTTTTAGAAGATGATGACAGAATACATACTTTTCACTCCATCTTACATTGTAATCTAAGACAACAATGTTCTATTCATTGACTATTGTTACAAGACCAGGAAATGAAGAATGCAGAACTACAGAATAGCATAAAAAAAACATAAAAAAATGTTGGGTTCAAGTTTGTTCTTTAAGATAAAGAGAGGAAAAAACTGCCAAAACTATTATAAAGGTAAAAGAACTGGACAGAATGAAAGAAGGTAAAAGAAATGGACAGCATTATATCTGGTTTATTTATTAATAATTAGATATTTTATATACAAATTTTTTGGCTGAATAATACCGCACTTTTTTATTTGAGGAGACCTATATTTTACCTAACAGTGTGGTAATCTTACATGCAAAATGAAATACAGGTTTTGCTATTTTTAGTGTGTTTCTGTAATTCTGCAATTTAATTTTCTCTGTGTTTCCAGTTTCTTTCATGTCTCTGAGTTGCCACAGTGCAGAAAGGTTTGCAGCTTATAACTGCAAGTAATCAGAAGGAAAATCTTAATTAATTTGCATGCTTGTACCACTTCTGTTTTCTTTTGGGACAGTAATGAAAATTGCCATGATTCTGTTACTATCTCAAAGGAAATATCAGCATTTGAAATGGTCTATAGCAGTTCTGGACAACAGAATAATAAATTTCAGCAAATGCTCCACTATTCAGTTGACAAATAGAAAACTGCACCAACAAGACTTAAAGCATCACATTCAAGCTGTAGATCTTTTGTCAAGCTGTGTGTTAACTCAGCATGAGAGGCACTGTGAAAACATACCAGAAAAGCTGTCACTAGAAGCTAAAAGAACTTTAGGCTTCACTGCTTGCTTCTCACAACGATATATGTAAAAGGTTGCTGTCAGCTCCTGCTTCAAATTAAATAAGGAATAAGATTCAGGCTTGTCTCCCACTTTTCCACTTAAACCACTAAATATCTGCAAGCGTGAGTGCATCTTATAAGTGCAGTCAGAAGCCATGGGAATTTAAGGAGATTTTTCAAGAGCTGTTCTCATAAAAGCAGCCAAACAATGACTGACTCTTTGCCAATATCTGTATTTAAACTTATTTTATCAAATATAAACTGTTTCTTCAACAAATGCATTTATAATAACCTTCATGTAGTTCTAATGAAGTGTTTTGGAGACCTGGTTGTACCGTATTTAAAAATAATATTTGTCTCTTTCCCTGAGATACATATTATTTATTTATTTATTTGTATTTTTATTTTGTGTGGAAAAGCACCATGTACCTGATTCTGTAGAAAACAGATAAACATTTTAATTGTTGTGGAGTATATTTTAATTGTTGGGGTTTTATTCGTGGTATAGCTTGTATGTCTTTCTTCACTTGTTTTCAAACATACCTAAGATATTTACAAACTGAATTCTTTGCAGAAATCATGTTATGAACAGAGTATTAGACTTGAATTTGTGAAACTGAAATATACTTAGTTCATCTGTTGCCTTACTTACATACTCATATACTTACCCTTAAATATATGCAAAAATCTTAGTATGATGGTAAATAAACTTACATGATATTGCAGATACACCACTAGAAATTTAGTGTAAAAGTTATTTCCTCTGCTTTCCCATATTGCCTAGGTAACAGAAATAGGACTCAGCCTATAGCACTAGTAGTGCCAATGTGATTTCTGTTTTCTGAACCTTAAAAAGAAAATTGCAGATTAAATTATATACAGTTTATATTTTCTTTTCAAGAGTTTACTATTTCGTAATCCTCACTAAACCATATTCACCTTTGAAGTTCACGCATGTTTTGCAGTGAGAAAGACTATGGGATCAAATTTCAAAAGATGTGCCCAAAAGTTTCATATCAAAATATTGAGATATTCAATAATCCTTTTTTTTCTGTAAGTAGCAAGTATTAATATTCCACTTTGATACATTCAGTTCATTCTTATGGAATTCTATCTGAGCACCAGAATATGAAAAAAACCCAAGTAATTTGCAATAGTTTGCAATAACTATTAGATTACATGCTTATGAAACTGTGATTTTACCTTTAAAAAGGCTTTGCTGTGACAATTCTACCAATCCTCTGGAAGTTCCAGACATACTACATATACACACTTAATAGAAAGTTATTACAACTTTAAATTAGTACATCAGATTAATGCCACTTTAGCCTACACCACTGTTCTGAAGGTGTTGAGCTGGTCATACAAAGTCACAATACTGACTAAAGTACAATGCAATTTTTTTTTTTTTTTTTTTTTTTTTGTGTATGGAGCTGAGCTTCAGTGACCTGAAGAAGTAAAAGGATTGTCTCTGAGAACCTCGTCAGTCACTGCAGGGACTACATGAGACCTAAATGTAGCACAAAGAATCAATTCAGCCTGAAGAGAGCTATTTCTTTGCTTTTTTTTTAATCCAGAAAGATTCCTATGCAATAACTCTTTCCCCTTGGGTTCTAGCTGATACAATCTAAACAAACATGACAAGACATGATAAATGTTATTTTTACAATAAACTTCAGATATCACTTCTGCGAATAAAAAAAAAAACCAACAAAAAAAACTGAGTAAAAGCTGTTGGTTCTCCAGCTGCGGACACTATTTGTTAAGGTCAGTATTTAGTCCTACCTGCTCATGCTGCTCTATTGAAAGTCTTTGCTGAATCACTGGAAATAAGGCATTATGGTAAG
The DNA here is from genome assembly GCF_030490865.1 of Poecile atricapillus. Classification (NCBI taxonomy): domain Eukaryota; kingdom Metazoa; phylum Chordata; class Aves; order Passeriformes; family Paridae; genus Poecile; species Poecile atricapillus. The sequence goes on along the minus strand of NC_081251.1, from coordinate 21,724,346 downwards.
TAAATAATTTCCTCCATTCATATAGCTCTGCCTTTTGGGAATTATTATTTAAATTAAAAAATGTTTATTGTCAACATAATGAAGGTGATTGTTTGTTTATTTGTTTGCATCTGGGCAGCTACCCAACAAATATTTCAGACATGTAACAGAAAGAAAAATTGCATAATGACTATAATTTCATCAGATTTTTTTTTCTACCCTAAATCCTTTTAAATGAAGTAAAAAGAAAATCACAGCACAGAGAGATAAATATCAGTGGGATCTTGGTGCAATACTGACATGCTCTAGGAGTTGAGCAGGTGTTAGTCTACAGAATAAACCACAAAGGAAGATGACAGTTACTTTCAAAGCATTAATATCCTATGGCAATGTAGCTATTTGCCTGTACTGTCTGTTTCATAATAGTAAATTAAGTCAAAGGAGAATAACTTGAGAAAATTCAAAACTAATTTTTTAAAGGAAATTTGTCCTAAACACGTTTTTTCTCCCTAAGCCATCTGACCATTGAACCTGGTAGGTACATTAAATATATAGTTTATTATTATAAAAAAATAGATATACCAGAAGAAAAGTAAATGGTAAAAAATCCACCTTACTAGTAATCTGTGATGGAAAAGCTAAAAGCTGGAAGGGTCAATTTGGTATTGAAAACTATGTAAGCATTCTCAGCTTACATAATAGTCCAGAGCTCTGAGATCCTAAATAGTATTTATAATTCATGTTTCATAGGAAACTGAACCTAGCATGTCAAGAGGATGAGCACAGTACTTTTTAACCACCCAGGCATACAGCTCAGTCTCCATTTACTCAAATGTCATGAATTTTACTAGTAGAGTACATGGTTAAGGGACACTAACAAAGAAAAGCCAAAGCATGCAAGTTCTCTTGGTTACTATTGATAAATAACAAAGCCCAAATGAAATCATCTTAAACATTTTTTGCAGTATGCATACAGAACACAGGCCTATCTGCATACACATACAATTAAATATAATACTTACTTTCTTTTATCCCAGTACAATTTCTGATTATAACTATCAAAAATGCAATCCCAGGAAGGTAAGGTCAATTCTATGTTCCAGCTGAAACCAGCAATGAGATTCCTGCAATGAAATGTGACACATATATCACCAGGCCAATTTCAAAGTGTGGATGTAAGATATTTGATCTGATGGTGAAGAAAAGCAAAATAAAACAGTATATAGCCCATCTTCACATGAATGCTGCCATAGGTAGCTAAAAATATACTGTGTGACACCTATAAGAGGTTTTCCTTACGGATTCCTAAAAGTGTCATTGATGGAAAAGCATCTAAAGACCTTTATTGCCAACATTATACCAAAATATCTCTTTGAGAAATAGAGCTCAGCTGGTACATTACTTGTCAATCACAGATGCCAACAATAATGAACAGTGAATCATCAATTGAACTGCAGCTCATGGTATCAGACACTGCACATCCAACAGCAGCAAGACCGGTCTGACAGTCACTGGAAGGTGAGAAGGGAGGAAAGAACAGCCTTGTAACTTGCAGATCCAGATAGATCCCTGGCTCTGGAGCAAGGACAACAGAGCATTGATGGTATCATGGGTCAGCCACAGATCAGTGATATCTAAGCAAATCCACAGAGGGGAGACAGGTCCAAAATAAAGCCAGGAAGTCAAGTTGATGGCTCAGGATGAGGACCAACGAGGTAAATGGCCAAGCACAGGCATGATAGACCAGCAGTGTCTGAGCTTAAGCACAGCTTTAGGAGAAGGAGGGACAGACAAAGCTTCTCCCACCTCTGTCTGTGGCCCTCTGATTACACGTGGAGTGTCAGCACTGTGTCAGGGTAGGCCATGAGCACAGGCAGCTCAACCTCTCAGAGGGTTCTGAACACCTGGGCTTCCACAGCAGTACAAAAGGTGCTCATCTGAGAGTTGCCTGGAGTTTTGTGGCATTGCACTCCTATTCCTCTGCCTTTTATAGGCCACGCTATGATCTGAGAAATGTTTGTCAGGCTTTGGCCTTGAGGAACAGCACCTGGTCTCAGCTCCTCTTGAGCTGCTCAGAAACACTCTCTGTTCCTAGGAACTCATGTTACCTAATGAGCTTCTGGGGATTTTGGGGTTTTTTGGGTATTTATTTATTTATTTATTTATTTATTTATTTTTATGAATGGCCTTTGAAATTATATTTTTTGCCTAAATGTCATACCATCCTTGTTCTCACACTTTCCTAAGCTGCCAATCCAAAATGCTGCAAGGATGAAACATTGCTATAACGAAAGCCCCCTCTTTCGTGGCCCTATAAGCAGCAGTCCAAAACAAGGCCCTTTGATCTCTCCTGCACCACAGCAGGCTGTGGACAGCAATCTCCCTCTGAGGGGGACACCTCTCAGAATCAATGCACACTCAGGTTTGCCATGCTTGAAGGATCACCAGACGACAACAAATCCTGTGCCAATACCCCACTTCAGGGCTCAATCCCTTGGCTTCAATGCACAGGCATCTGAAGCGAGTATTTCACTATTTTTATGGGAAATTTTCACAGGTACCTTGCACTGACTCCTTATGTCTGTGTGTATATGCTATATCAAATATGGGAGAAATGCTTCTCTCCTAGATGTTTAAGTACATTAGATATCTAAAACAGGCCTGTAAATAAGCTACTGTTGTGATATAGTAAATCCTATATGAATCCTTTGCTAAAGTGTTCAGTTCAATTTAAGTCATAAGTTAAACAATGCTAAGGTTTAGTGTTGTTAAACCTTCAGACCATATTCCTTTTTATGCTTGTCCTTTCTATCCTTTTGTACACACACACACACACACACACACAGATAGTTCTCGGTTTGTTTTAGTTTGGTTTGATTGGCTGTATTTTTGTTCCTTTTTCTTGGTGTGCCTTAACCCGATAGGATGTAGTAAAGTGAACCTTGCTAATGAATTTTGTCATGCTGTGACTTTTATGTTAAATCTGTTTTTACTGATATCTGTCCCAGTGATTATTTAAGTGAGCTAAAACACTAATTTTTAACAAATTACAGTGTGACTACCTCTTGCAGTAGCAGACCAGTTTGTGTGAGGTTTCTCAGGCCTTACCTGGTTTTGCATGCTTTGTATCCAAAACCCATAATCTTCATTTTAGTCCTTTTCCTAACACCATTTTGTTTGGACCTGCCTGCATGGTTTCATTCTCCCAAGTCTATCTTGGAAGGCTCAGAAGCGAGTGCTTACAGAAATGATACAATATTCACTACAAAATCTCCAATGAATATTCACTGCACTTTGCTTAAATATAAGAATTAGATAAAGTAAAGAGTCTCCCACTGGAAAGGCAGACTTTGGGCTTGAAAATTCTAAATTATCAGGAAGAGTGAGACACTGTTGTCTTCATTTTGATTGCTACTAATACATGAGAAAAAATAATCATTAGCTATATTACTTTAAAGTAATTTAAATATGCAAAAACATCCATATAAGCTGTGTTTGTTAATATCTAAAGGAAAAAACGGAAACAATACACTTTTCAATTTTACATACAAGACTTTCTGTGTAACATGTGATGCAACAGCAGTCAGTATTAGTAAAATTTTAAAGAAGGTAAGGCCAATAAATATCACATTCCACTCACATTGCTCAAAGAAGTAACCAAATTTGTCATTTTTCAGACTTGGAACTTCTTTCTTCCTTTTTACAAGACTTCATCCAACCTAGTGAGGCACTTAGATTTTGGGTTTTGTCCTGAAAAAGGAACTTTTATTCACTACCACAGCTAACAATCATTTCCTTGGATATACTCATTACAGACAATATCCTAATCCCTGTAGGATCTATCAAGATAAAATTAAAGTGATACAGTCATAAATCGTGCAGGATTCACTCCATCTTTCCCTAAAAAGATAGTGGCCCTCTGTGCACATAGTATTTCAAGAAACAAACTGAAACACAGTAAAATAAAAATTCTGAAATAAGACACCAGGGTATGTACAATCTAATGCCTTTACAAAGTGAAGGGCAGAATTTTAGCTTGGGCACATATATTGATTCTATTTTATTGAATTTTAATTTATATACTCCATTATATTTGTAGGATGTTTAAGCCGTAGGGAAACCAGACATGTCAAACTGGAAATCTGGAAGCCACTATTTCTCACTTAAAGGTATCTCTAATAATTGCATATTGCCAGAAAACCTGTTACTGGGATTACCTAAAGGGAGAGTGGAGAGTCTCTATCATGTTAGAGAACAGAAAGCAAAGAGAAAGTTTCATTAAGATCTTTGGTAGAGTTTGGCTCTCTGTGTCTGCTTATTTGTGTTGGAAATTAGATTAGGCACCATCTTTTTTATTCATGAAGTATGCAGCAGAAGTTAAGTCTGAATGATGAAGGAGATTATTTCTACAGAGTTGCACTGGCCGCTATTACATAGCTCATCTACAAAAAATATTATCAAAACAGTTGTGCATATATAGGCTACATGCCTGTGTCTGAGAAGGATCTGTAAGATTAAATTGTGTATGAAAGTGGCTCAGTTCCCAACATCCTTCAGATTTCAGACTTTCTTCCTCCCATATGTGTGGGTCCTACATCATGTGTAGTTAAGTGGAGGTATCAGGCACTATGGAGGTCAAAAATTCATCATTTAACATTTAGAAGAAAGAGAAATTGGCATGGGGAATCTTGAAGAAAATGGAGCCCACAATTACTGTTTTCATAGGTTTTGATGATCTAATTCAATAATATTTTTCTTATCTCTAACTACTCCTTCAAAATATGCTATGAACTCTACAGAACTTGTTGAACAAAACATTGATATGCGTTGTCTAAATAACTCACTGGTATCTCCAGTGTTAAATAACTAACTGGTATCTCCAGTGTTAACTGCTTTAGCAGGAATGGGGTAAAACATTCCATCTTACTTTAGGCAAGGGCCATGAATTATGAAACAATTTGGATATGGGCCTGTGTAGTGACGATACTTCTTTGTTACATGATATATTAGACCTTTTCTCCCTTTCAATTATGTCAAATAGTTTCTCACTTTTATGAGCCTTCCTCAACTATCAATCCTTCCAGCAGCTCACCTTTTTGAAAATCCACAGTGAAAGTATTTCCTCCTTTGCATCTAGCAAAAAAAAATTCTCCTTCTCTATGCATTCTTAATCTAATGTCTGTCTAATGTGATTTTGTCTTCTTGTTTAGAATGTAGAATTTGCTAAAGAAACTATACAAAATGCCATATTTCAACAATCAAACATTCCATGAGGTATATTTCTTTTTCCCATTCGTTTTTGTAAAAATTTTAAAGTAGGCACTTAATCACTCTCCATAACATTTGAGAGTCATTTGGCCAAGCAATGTTCTCTCCAATAATCTTTCAATCTATTTTAGCCAGCTAAGTAATGTAAAATGAAAGTGTAACACTAAAATATATTGCTATACTAGCTAAACCACATATATTTAAACTGATGGATATAGCACAATCATTCTAGTTTTTAGATTTAGCAAGTTGTAGACTTACTGGTGTAAGTAAGTTAGCTGGTATAATTAATAGTGGGACAAATCACAGAATCACAAAATCACTGAGTATGCTGAGTTTGGAAGGACCCATAAGGATCATTGAGTCCAGTTCCTGGTCCTGCAAGGAACCATCCCCAGGAGTCACACCACATGCCCAAGAGAATTCTCCAAACACTTCTTGAGCTCTGTCAGGCTTGGTGCTGTGACCACTTCCCTGGGGACCCTGTTCCAGTGCCCAACCACCTTCTGGGTGAGGAACATTTTCCTGATATCCAACCTATCCAATCTCTCCTGACACAATTTCAGGCCATTCCCTCAGGTCCTGTCACTGTCACCACAGAGAAGAGATCAGTGCCTGCCCCTCCTCCTCCCCTCACAAGAAGCTGTAACTGCAGTGAGGTCTCCCCTCAGTCTCCTCCAGGCTGAACAGACCAAGTGCCCTCAGTCACTCCTCATACGGCTTCCCCTCAAGGCCCTTCACCATCTTTGTTGCCCTCCTTTGGATGCTCTCTAATAGTTTAATATCTTTCTTACATTGTGGCACCCAGAACTGCCCCGAGCACTGCAGGTGAGGCTGCCCCAGTGCAGAGCAGAGCAGGACAATGCCCTCCCTTGCCCGGCTGGCCATGCTGGGCCTGATGCCCCCAGGACAGGGTTGGCCCTGCTGGCTGCCAGGGCACTGCTGGCTCATATTTGTTGGATATTGCAACGTTTATTTGTTGCACTTATTTATACATCTTAGGATCTGACCTAGTATTTGTGAACTTTGAATAACACTCCTTTGTGTGGTAAATGTCTGTTTTAAAATACAACACAAGGAGCAGCACTACTTTACATTTCAAATGTAATGTGATAGATAACCAGGACTATACCCTTACCTATTTGCTTGCTCTGTGTTATCCTGTAAATGAACTAATTCACAAATAATACATCCTATACAAGACACTATAAACCACAGCAAAAGTATGATGAGTGTTGCATGAATAATTTTGTTTATTCTCAGCTCTGCAAAAGATATTTTCTACAGAAACAAATAGCATTAATTTTTAACACTTCTTGGTTGCATATTTTAGATAGAATACATACACACACACATATATATTATGGATGTATGTATACATGCATTATGTACAATTATGTATATGCATTTGTATACAAAATAGAATGCAAATTTAATAAAGGAACTATAACTATTTCATTATCAATATATGAGGCATAACAGAATGTGTTGCAGATCAGAAATGATACTTGTAAATGAACTAGCTAAATGAATCAACCATGCCTTATTTGATGGGGAGCTGTCAACATTGCAGAGAGACAACAGGACCATCAACCTACCTAGCAGTTTCTACAGAAAGATCTAAAGATTAACTGACTTAAAGAACAAACACACACACTTATAAAGCTGGTCCTGTGGAGAGAAAATTAAGACAGTGACTAGCTTATGCAGAGAGAATTTGAATATCAGTTCCCAACTTATATTTTCTATAGCTGAAAAATAAATTTCAGATTTAATTTCACAGTTGTGTCAATCCTGCATCTTTTATAGATATACAGGATACTTGAGAAAGAAGGCTGTGGGGAAGACCTAGAAGAGTTCACTCCAGGCTATTTTGCTACTGATTTGGCAGAGAAACTCACAGTACTACGTAAATTAAAATCAATCTATTCTAGGGACGTATATTTACTCATAAAAATGTTACTGGTTGAATTAACTATTCCTGATATTATTTTAACTTGAAATGGTATGAGAGAAGGAAATTAATAAGTAAAAAAATATTCAGTAGGAAATTAAAAAGTAGACAAATTTTTAACCAAGGTCACTGCTTGCAAGTTATACTGACCATATCTCAATGCAGTCCACATTTGTCATTAGCTACTATGACACACTTGAATATAAACTGATTCTGACAGCAGAAGAGAGTTCTAGCTAAAATCAACAAGGGAAATGTTGACTGGAATGACAATCAGCTTCACACTCTCAAGCTTTCCTCTGTTAAACTGAAAATGTGCATCAAATCTTGGCATTCTCAGCTATGGACAGAAGACTCTAAACATTCTCTGAAATTCTGCAGCTCATTCACATTTTTTGATTGCTTGGGGTATTAAATTAAATGTATTTATTTCAGTGCTAATACTGAATATTATCTTAATATTAGCTTTCATGCTAATATAGAAGCTTTATATGTGTGTACACATTCAAGGTGAATCACGCAAAAGTAAGAGTAAATCCTTGCTGTAGTCAAGGTGCAACTACCATTTAATTCAACAGGAATAGCATACCTCTGGAATGATAAACAATGCACCTTTAATGGAGTCCACATTTTAAGGACTTTAGATGGAACAAACTTCACAGGTGTAGGTACACAGCTTCTGATTCATGCCAGAGTATAACAAAATGCCATTAATGTTTGGCAAATGTCTTTCATTGAGTGATATAATTTCCTGTCCTTCCTGGCAGAAATCTCTATAGTAATGATACTATTTGAATATCCTCCTAAATTTTGTTCCTTCCAATACATATTGATGTAATTATTTTGTATTTTTGAACAGCCTAAGAGTATATGGGAATATCAAGTAGGGAAAATAGACTGATTTTCCTCATCCTCTAACAACCTCAAGACAGATTCTGAAATAATTTTCTGGATGCAGGATTCTCATAGCTAAACAAATTGAACTGATTTTCTTTCCTTCTGTATAAATGAAGACTTATATTGTGTTTCTCATCAGAATATGAAAGGAAGTGAGTAAAAGAAGATAATGTTCATATGCTAAAAAGCCCATATATGTGCAGGAGAAAAAAAAAGATAGTCCATGTTTAAAGATAATATCTGGGACTATTCCAGTATCTGCTACAGGTGATTCTGGACAGGTAAATGTACCTTCTTTTTCATCAGTGCTAATTGTTCTGAGTGGAAAATTAATGCTGTTTCTCATAGCTTAGCTAAGTCATTCAAAGTTAGTTCAGGTGTCTTTGCATGACTGAATGATATATATCCTGCAGACACAACCTGCAGAACAGGCCTTCACCTGCACTATGTTCTCTGCTCTGCCACCTGCTCTGTATGTACATGCTGGCCTTCAGGGAGTGACTATGATGCCTCCAGAGGCTGACCTAGAACAAAGGCTACACAGAGCTAAAGAATAAAGTAGGTATTTATTAAAAGGTCTTCCAAGGATACACCTTGGGCAGTACAAGAGCCTGGCCAGGGCTACACCCAAGATGCATGCAAGATGGATGCAAGATGGAGAACCAGTCACGAGTTCTCACATTTTAAGTTTTTGTCCATTTACATATTGCGGTTAATTGCCCAATTCCAGCTGCAGGCTATGAAGTCACATCCTCCTGGTTTGCTCTCTTCAATTTGCCATTGTCTATGCTTTTTGAGCCTGAGACTGCAATGGCGTCCTTGGTTCTCAAGCTGGAAATGGATTGTTTTGTCTACCTACCCTGTGAGGAGAATTTGCTAACACTTTATATGAAGTTCAGAGTTACATACTAAGGCAGGACAGAATCTGAAAAATATGAAAGCTAAAACTTAAGGCATCAACAATATGTTAAATGTAATTACTTTATTTTTACTGGTTTAGGCATTTCAGCCTTTTTTGCTAAGAGTTCTATACTCCTACAGGTTTATTTTCTTGACATCTAGTATCCTAGTTACCCTTTCCACTTCTCATTTCCAGAGGCTTGTTTGATCAAGTTATACTGTTTTTAAAAAAAACCTGATAATCACTTGTCTTTTAAGACCTTTTGAATACTCAATCTTTGGTTCTCAAGTAACTTCACTGAGCAGTACTTGCACAACATCAAAGCCTTTTCTGCTTGTCATGCCACCCCACCAGCAAGACAACTGTAAGTGTGCAAGGAATTGGAAATGAAAAGAGCCAGGAGAGTTGCGCCCAGCTGACTCAAGAGGTACCCCATTTCAGGTGATGTCATAGTCAGCAGATAGAGCTGGAGGAAGATGCAGGAAGATGGGGGAACCACAATGTTTGAAGAGACATCATTTGGCTTCACAAGTCACTGTTACATGTGATGGAGCCCTGCTTTCCCAGGGATGGCCAAACACTTGTCTGGCCATGTGAAGTGGTGAATGAATTCATTATTTCTATGCTTGTAAATGTCAAATATTGTTTTACCTATTAATTTTATCTATGGAATTCTGTTCATCTCAACCTGTGACTTTTCTTACTTTTGCTCTTCTGATTGTCTCTCCCATGCTGCTGGTGAGGGAGTGAGTGAGTGGCTGTGTGTGGCTTATTTATTTATTAGCTGAGATTAAAGTACAACAGTTGTGGAATGAACAAGAGTTCCAAATTATATATGATTATTTTTCTGTTCTTTTGATCCTTATAGCCTATGACTTTAACATCTGTCAAAAGACCCATCTTTTCTTCATTACCTCCCTGTTCTTTGTTCTCATAAAGTAAATGAAATTTCAGTAACAGAAAGGCACCAGTACCAGTGAATTAAGTATCAGTGAGTTAATATCTTTTGCACACCTTCTTGAAGAGGAAATATACAAGGCAAGAGAGAAGCGAGAAGGGGAAATACAAGTGAATAAAGAAAAGAAAAAAATATAGTGAGGAAAAATCTTTGCAAAGGGCAAGTACAACAAGGAATGATGAGGTAGTTGTCCAAAATGGAAATGTCCTAGAAAATTAAGACAAGGAAACATAGTTTCTGAGTTTGAATTTGAAAGGAACCAAATACACAAAAACATATTGACTTTTCCTTTAGCCAGTATCAAGAAACCTGAAATTATAAAAAATAAAGAAGAAAAAAATAGAAGGCAAAATTTTGTAGACTGAATATGCAAGTGATCTATAATTCTTTATTTTTTGATGACTTTGGGTTTACTGTAGACACAATGCACTTGAATATGGTATTTGTAAATCTGTGTACAAAAAGTCCCCTTCATATCTATGTAAGTTATTACATCCAGAAGCTTCAACTGTTCCTCCAGCTATACTGCTGAATATTTAGAGCACAAGAAAAATGTGAGAGGGATGAGATATAACTTTGGGAAAATGTGCTTTAGACCTACTTTATAAAATTTATTCCCATATTTCATTATCAAAAGACAGACAACTTTTTTTTTTTTTTTTCTTTTCTTCCGACAAACTCATAGGAAGTTCCATAACAAAGTAGGGCCTGTTCAGGAATGGGAAAAAGAACTTAAGGAGCAAAAAATTAAATTTACAGGAATAAATAGGCTACTCAGAGCTCCATCCATCCTGGTCTTGAATACCTTCTGGGATGGGGTATCCACAATGTCTCTGTGCAACCTGTTCCAGCGCCTCACCACACTTAAAGAATTTTTTCAAAGTACTTAGCTAAACATAGATTCTTCAGCTTAAAAAAATATTTGTCCTTGTCCTGTCTACTACAGACCTTTAGGAAAAGTCCCTCTCCAGCTCTCTTATAGGACTCTTCTGAGTCCTGGAAGGTGCTCTAAGGTCTCCCTGGAGCCTTCTCTCCTCCAGGTTGAACAACCCTAGCCTAGATCTCTCAGCCTGTCTTCATAGAAATACTCCAGACCTGTGACCAATTTAGTGGCTTTCCACTGGACACATTGCAACAAGCAAATGTGCTTTTTGTTTTGGGGATCCCAAACCTGGACAGAGTATTCCAGGTGGAGTCTCACAAGTGCAGAGTAAAGAGACAGAATCACCTCCCTTGACCTGCTGCTCACACTTCTTTTGATACAGCCCAAGCTGGGGTTGGATTTCAGATTTCAATTGCCTATTGTAGGGTCATGTTGATCTTTTCATCCACAAACTCCCCAAATCCCTTCTGCCCAGGGCTAGTCTCCTCCAAGTACAGAGGCCCAGTCTGTACTTGTGCTTGGGATTGGTGCAGGTGCAGGAAGCTTTACTTGGCATTGGTGATGTTCATGAGATTTGCAGAGATCTCTCAAGCCTACCAGGGTCAACATCTTATCCTTGGTGACAAAGAATAAAGAACTGGAGACTAGCATGAAAGGAAAGTCACTCCTTTCCCTCTTACTCCTAGATGAAAATATTTTCCTTCACACAGGGAGGATTACATACCACAAGGGTATAGCAAGGACCTACAATGTCTATAGAGAGACAAGAATTTGACATGAGTCAGAGAAGATTCAAAAGGTAAAGACAACAGAATATGGAATATAGGAGAAAATATTATTATTATTATTATTATTATTACTATTATTACTACTATTACTACTATTATTACTATTAGTATTAAAAATCCTTGTAGCATAGTTCAGAATTTGATAGATCTCCCCAGCTGAACTCCAGGCAAAAAAGTTTCAGATAACAGCTTTTATGTAAGGAATTTTAAATTGTGCACAAGCATGAGGTTTTGGGAGATAAAGAGATTCCTACACCATAGGACATAAACAAAGTCATGTTGCTGTCCCTTTCATGTATTGTTGACCATTCACTTAGTCAAACAGAAAATAAAAATTCAGTAAAATGAAAACTAGAGTAGAGAAATTAGAGTTAAAAGTGCTGAGAGCAGAAAGGCATAAAACACCTGGAGTCTAAAATCAGTCTTTCAGCTGTTTCCCCTGCAACTTCACAGATTCCGTACCAGCCTTACCCACAGTTCTACAGATTCATGACTCCTACATATGTGGAAATTCTAGGTTTATTGAACTTCCTTCTAATACAGTTTTGCATTATTTATGTAACCCATCTTTAATCTGGTATTAGCATCTATTATTAATAGACCTAATTACATATCTAGGAGTCAATATACATCTAGTACTGTAATTTATTTTGTTGTAAATCAATGACCTACAATTTCTATTATTTATAGATGCATCTTCTATTTTGTACTAGTAATTCCTTTAAAGAATTTTCAGATTCAGTGAAAAGTCCACTTACTGAAACTTCAAGGAGAATACAGAAAGACTAAAAAACATCCTTAGAGGTATTAGTGCTAAATAGAAATCAACAGCTCCATGGACAGTGAAAAACAAGTATTTTGTATGATCTGTTAATAGAAATGTATAGTAGATAGAACACACAAATGACAAATCTATCTAACACCACTATAAAATTTAGGAACATTTTTATGTTACATTAGAAAAGAAAATAAAAACTGCTGATTGTCAATTGTACATATTTCCAAAACTAATATCCATCTGGAGCTGTGCTACTGTTACCTGCTTTGAACTTGATCCTGCTTATTTTCACACAGGAGTGAAAGTATCAGAAAATCAGTCAGATGGATCTGGGCTCAATACTGAAATATTTCAGATTTTTTTGCATTAAAATGCACTCAGTTGTCTGAAGAAAAAAATTATATTTTCATTTGGGTCTTTAAAATATTGTTCAAAATAATTTTCAGGAGGAAAATGAGCACACATCTTTTCTATGCTCATGTATTTGGAATTTTGCTCTTTGTCTGTTTATCCTACCTATCAAAGGAGATGAAAACTCTGTTTTATTAATTGAAATTTGGTTTATAAATAATTATTGATGTTGACTAATTTGAGGACAGTCTCCAAACAGTTATTACCCCAAACAGTTTACTTGCTTCTATTCCAGATTGGCATTGCTTACATTAAAAGGAAAAAAAATAGTGACAAGAATTAGATATACAATCCATTTATTTATGCACATATATGCATTAATATTCCCAAAATTCAAATTTCCCAAATAGTACAGAAATAAAAGAAATTAGAGAATTTTTTTGTCAATCCTGGTTTCTAGTTTTTTATTTTTTTAATGCTGAGACTCTGTACAGTTTATCTGGGGTATTTTATATCTTCTTAGTTTTGTTATGCTAAACAGCATAAACAGCATGAGCTAAACAGTATGGGTGCTAGTGGCCCAGTGCTTGAATGTCTACTCTAACCTTATTTACTACAGATGTACAGCTGAATTAAAAAAAAAAAAAAATAAAAAAAAAAAATTCTTGAATGACTGTATACACTTAAAAATAAGTACTCTGCCTGTCTGAAGTCTTGGTTCAGCCTCATCTTGAAGGCTTATAATTCTTAAAATGCCTGCTCTTAAAGAAAATATCTAAAATGTCCTCCAGCCATGTCCATATTCAACAATACATTCTTGAGCCATGACTCCTACTAAGTAACAAAAACACAAGCTTGATCTGTGAGCAATATGTACTAATTCAATTAATTAATAGGAGGTTAATCATAAGTATGGCATTTGTGCCTAACAAAGTCTAAAACTGTGTAAGAGAAACACAAGAAATACTTTAAATACCATTTGGAAAGGTCATGGTATTTGTGTGATAGCACAAACACATCCTAAATGCCATGGAAATGGCAATAACAGGGTATATTTGTTCCTGGAAAAGGGTTGAATGATCAGTCATTTACCCAAATTAAACAGAGAAATATGTAGGACTGCTTTATATCATCTGTATTACCCATGAAATGAATTACCAATAAATATAAAACTTCAGGTTTTTTGAGTAGGTAGTGGTATGTCAGATAGCAGCCACACTAATACTAACTGGAATTTGCTGTGGTGATATCACAGCAATAATTTGATATTATCGTTTACTCTTTGGAAAAGTCTAACAGGCATAGATTAAGAAAGTTCTAAAACAGTCTCACTCCAGATCCTTTATGTACTTTCAATTCAATTAGTCACTCACATCTATTGAAGACATTTTGGTTTTTTTCTAATTTCTTTGCCAAATCCCTATTACTGTTTTTTTGGCAAAACAAGGTTTATCATGATACCATGGACAGCATGCATCCCTTTCTGGTGAAAAGCACTATATTACTTTCTACTCCAACAAAGTTAAAAAAAAAAAAAACCACGAGAATTTAATAGACAATACATACTTCAAAACCTTTTCAGATCAGTAACTTTGGAAGTCCACATAATTAAACAAACTCCTTATGACCAGAAGAGCTTGAAACAAAACCCCACAACTCAGAAGGACCATAGAAGAAATATCATCTCTAATTCATACATGAAACTGTTCATGTATGTAAGACTGAGTCTGTGATAGGATCTGGTAATGCAGACCCCCTCACTGTGCATTGATTATAAAGTAAACTCAGCACAGAGACACAACAGAAATTACTTTAGGTATTGCTGTTTAGTTTGAAGAGAGAATTTTAATATCTACAGTCAATAGATTAAATATAGCAAATAAAGTTGAAAACTAAAAATTATTTAGGAAGTCAAGAAAAATATTAAGATTGTGCCATAGACAATAAAAAAATGTGTCTCTGTTAATTTTGTGAAAATATTCAGTCTTGAAATATTTTCCATTTCAATATGTAATTCTAAAATCTTTTCTAAAATTATTTTGGTGTCACAGTCATTTAGGAGTGGTTGGAAATATCATCTAAATGTTACAGAGAAAAAAATTAAAATAATAGACTATCAACAATACTAGAACTATTCAGGATTTTGAATCCCTCACAAGAATTACAATTCACTAAATAAAAAAATCCCCAAACCTACAAAACAACCAAGTATATTATGTCATGCTTTGATGCTTCTGGCAACTTGATTCTTTTCAGAGGAAATTAACCTTCTTTTAATCTTGAAAAGCAAAGACTCTGTTTCCCTTTTTTTGTTTTTGAGAATAATGGGTCATCAATCTGCTGTGATGATTGTGAGACTATTGTTCTCACCTATCATAGATACAGTATGTGATATCTGAATCAACAATTGAAATCTGTGACAGATATGAATCAAAAAGGTAATTTTTTTTCAGCATAAACCACACAATAAGCCTTGAGTCAGGGGAGGTTAATCTTCAACTATCACTATTCTGATTTTAACAGTAGTCACATACATCAGACTTGAAAGCTCTAATGCTGTCTCATCAAACTTAGATACCTTCCAAGAAATCCTCTGAGAGGAAAACAAATATTACAGTGCAATTAAAAATAGGTCTTTAATTTCATAATGTCTTAAGTCAAAAAGAGCAAAACTTCTTTGTGGCAGGATCTTTGTCAACATGTGTGCCTTAGCCTTCCTAACAAGCTCCCAAAAATTAAAATAAAGTTTTTAGATTATGAATTTGAAATGTTAAATTTTAAAATAAAAAAAACAAAAACAAAGATCATTCTGGAAATTAAAATTATTTTAAATCAAATTTTCTTCTGCCTTATAAACTCTTCCTTGTGAATCTTCTCTTCCATCCAATTCAATGACCTTCATTTAGTGTATGTTGCTGCACATCTGTGCTGTGTCTGCCTCCTCTCTGCTCCTCTGCAGCCTCTGACATGCTCTCCTCCTAAGCAGCCCAAGAGACGCCCAAGAGAGATCACATTCTCCTTCCTGTTTCCAGAAAAAGCCTATTGCTTCACTAGTTTGCACAAGCTCAGAACAAACCTAAATACTGTCAGTCAAATGCTGTGAAAAGCTCTAAGAAGTCTTTGAGAAGAGATTTGCACTATTAATATTGAACAGCTAGGGGCTACTTAAATAATTGCTTAGACTAATGATTTAATAGGTCATTGAAAGACAAAATAAACTTCTAAAATTTTTTGCTATCAAAATAAAGACACAAGATGCTCTTAGACAGTCCTTGTGATCTATTGAATAACACATTAAATAAAAATTAAGTACTCTACTTAGGACAACAAATTTAGAGATGTGAGTATTTTATTTTTGCATATTATTTGTAATAATATATGGCATCATCCTAATAGAATCTGTGGCAGCAAGGACCTAATTGTAACGTTTCTTCAGTGCTGATTAAAATGGAATGATTCAAAAGATATGGAATAAGATGAAAACCAGACAAAATTAATAGTAAAAACTGATTTTACATTTAACGAAGAAATAAGACCATCAGGAAAACACCTTTTCAATCTAATCAATCTAAATCCAATTATCAAAAAGTAACACACATTAGTACGCAGCAACTTTAACTCTTCTGATAGTTGATTTTATTTTTTTTTAATAAGGTTATTTTTAGGAAGTGAACTACCACATTGGCAACTTTTAGCTTAAATTAAAATCATGTAAGAATTTCATGCCACTCTTCAAATTAGAAGTCAGTTCAGGACACTAGCACAGTAACAATAAGAGAAGTTATAAATAGATTAAAAAAAGGCAGATAACTTGTGCTGGAAATTAGAAAACAAAACTGAGAGAAACATTAAGAGGATTGATTTGTCATACTGGAAAATTGAAGGAGTTCCTTTTGGCACAGGAACAGACAAATCTAAGGTCTCAGATTACCAAACCAAAAGTTCTCTAAATGATGCCTTACCTTGGAAAAGGAAAAACATGGGATCTTTAGTTTGTTTATTTTTTAACACTCTTAAAAAATGATGATGACTCTCATGGATCCCAAGACTTACTTGTGTGAAATATTGAATAACTTTTTCAAACTCTGAATTATAATAATTTAGGTTTGTTAAACTAGAAAAGAACATTTTAAAAGGCCTCTAATGTTTCTTTTTTCACAGTAATTTACAATATTGTCTTATTTTAAAAAGCAATGTGCAATCAGGACACAAAAAATTATTGACTTTACTGTTGAAGTGCTGTATATACTGGAAACTGAGCTAAAATACTATGTAAATAGGTGGTTATGTAATGCTGAGCAGCAGGTTTTAAAAAGTATTACCCTTGATGAATAGACTGACACAATGCATTGACTGTTGTAAAAGAACACAATCTTTTTGTGCTCTTAACATTGCGAGAAATCTAGATAGACATAATATTAACCAAAATATTTGGAACTGAAGAACAAAGGACAGTGCATGAAAAACACTGTACAGGATGCATAAAAAAAATCCCTCTGGCAGATCTTCCAAAGCCACTTTTAAAATGCTTCATACAGTAAGGTTTAATAATTATTAAAGACAGGGGGCTTACCTATTAACAATAGTGGTTTTTTAAATATTCTTTTGAAGTTTTGAGGAATAAATCTCCATTTTATATTGAGTACTATACCTAAATTCTCACAGGGCACTCTCCTCAAGACCATAGTATCGCACCTTGCCGGAGCTTATCTGTCTCTATCACTCTGGCTTGCAACAGGAGTGGGTCACACCCCAGGATCAGGATGACCCGAGGTGTGACTAGAGCACTTGCTTTATGGCTTTTTGGCTGTCAGTCGGCACTCTGAGGAAGCAAGGACAAGAGGGAGGTCGTTTGCATGGGATAATAGAGGATTTATTGCTCTGGGGAATCTTGGGGGCAAAAGACAGAAAATGCGAGCGTGCAACAGCTGAAATAGGGAGGCGGTTCACAGGGAGGGTACAAAGCATCAGCTAATTGGAGATATCCTGGGGAGGGTAAGAGGCAGGGTTCACAAAATCATCGTCCAATGAGAGAGGTAGTGGGGGAAAGGTGGGTCACATGGACTAATCACGTGTCGAAGTTTAGGGGATTTCCGAAGTGGAATTCCAAGCATTCGGTGGGCCTAAAACAGATTGACAAGAGACTCAGGGTAGATTGACAACATGGGGTGGGAGGGTCTCATTTGGACCAAACCATCAACTTAGGTAATAACAGAATACACCATTAACAAGAAACACACTGCAACAACATAGACTGGTTTTCTTGAAGGATCCATCTCTTAGTGAAACATCTAATCTTTCAGAAAAATATAAAAATCCTCTTATATTATTTAGGTCACACATATGATCATAAATAATGAAGAATTAGGGAAAACAGGTGTTTTGGACCATTTTTAGATAAAATATCTTAGCTGTGAAACTTACACCTTTATCTATAAGAAGTCATTAAGATTTTAGATTATAGAGCATGTAAAATTCAAATGTCATTCTTTTGTTTGGTTTTCAGGGATATTTAGAAAGCATTTTGTTTTTATTGGCTCAGGCACTACAGCAGATGAAAATACCTGGTCTGCTGGCAGGTATGCAAGGGGTGACTGTTGTGGTTTAACCACAGTCAGAAACCGTGTCCCACACAGCCAGGCTCTGTCAGATGTTCACTGAGGAAGACAAATGACATCACTCCATTCCCCCCATTCTTCTACTTCCCCTTTCTTTGCATACTGAGCATGATGCCATATGCTCAGAAAGAGATATGAGTATGAAATATCTCTTGGATCAGATGCGGTCAGCTGTCCTAGTTGTGTCACCTCCAAAATGCTTGTGTAGTCCCAGCCTGCTCACTACTTACTGGCAGGGTGGTGTGAGGGGCAGAAAAAGTCCTGACTGTCCAAGCACTGCTCAGCAGCAGCTGTAACATCCCTGTGCTTTTGATGCTGTTCTCAGCACAAATCCAAGATGCAGTCCCATACAAGCTACTGTGATGAAAATGGACTCTATCATAGGCAAAACCAGCACAGAGCCTGAGATAACCCATGTTGGACCAAAACAAGACAGGTATGTACTTAGAAATAATGGACAGATATGTCTGGAAAGAAAAGAATACTTCAAAAGTCAGCTGGCCAATTCTTTAGTCTTCCAGTAGAATTGACCATCCTTGCGTAATTCTTTACAGATACTTATCTAACTTGTTTTTAAGAGCCTCAAACAATGGAAACTGCTAGTTTTGTTCTTTCTATTGACAATAAATTAATTCATTCATGCTCATCCTTTTCTTTCTGTTAACAGTGTGCACAAAACCAGGTTGGTTTCTTCCTATTTGTAGGTACCTTTTCTTTGACTGTGCTCCAATCAGAGTTTCTTTCAGTAGAATAAACTGTTTCTCTCTTTCCTTGTAAATCATATTTTCTAAAAGCCTCTTATTCTCACTGATTTTCCTGAATTCTGACCTAGGTCAGGGACTCAAATAAAAGCATTATGACTTGACCTCAATTAGTATGTCTGTGTTGTGAAAATGGCATACTTGTGTATGCATTACAGTTCACACACCATGTTATCATTGCAGCAGCATATTATTATTCACTGTCATATCAGAGCTCTCACATGGCCCCACTTGTTTTTAATGAAAAAATTTTCCTGCCAGTTCCAGTGTATTATGAATAGTTTTCTCAAGCCTGCTAGAACTACATCTCTTTCATCATGACTGAGCTTCCATAAACTACTAGTATTCCTAATCTGAAACTTGCTCAGGCAGGAGAAAGACCATCACCTGCTCAATGTACATCAGCATAATATGATCCAAATATCAAGTTTCCTCCTAATGGCAGAGTTATGTTCACAGTGGTAGATGACACTGGGCTGAATCTCATGTCATTCTTTCCAAGACAGAGATCCTCTTGCACTCAGCACATGCAAGGAGTCAAAAAAACAAAGAGTGGCTCCAGAGGAGGCCATGAAGATATTTAGAGGGCTGGAACACCTCACTTATGAAGACAGGCTGAGAGAGTTCAGCCTGGAGAAGAGAAGGCTTCAGGGAGCAGTACTTTAAGGTGGCCTACAAAAAATCTGAAGAGGGACTTTTTGCAAGGGCATGTAGTAATAGGACAAGGATAAAAGGCTTCCGCATGAAAAATAGCAGGATTAGATTAGATGTCAGGAAGAAATTCTTTACTTTGAAAGTGGTGAGGTACTGGATGAGTTGCCCGGAGAAGCTGAGGATCCAAATCCCTTGAAATACTCCTGACCAGGTTGGATGGAGCTTTGAGCAGCATTGTCTAGTGGAAGATGTCCCTGCCCATGCCAGGGTCACTGAAACTAGATTATTTTTAAGGTCCTTTCCAGCCCAAACCATCCTGTGATTATATGAAAAAAAATGTTAAACTAAGCAGGTAACTTTCAAAATGTCCTTCAATAGCAAGTGTCTTATTTTAATTCATCTTGATGTAATTTTCTTTTTGCCAGTATTAAGCAAGATTACTTTTATTATAATTACAGTCAGGGAACATATCTTACTCTTCAGTAACAGTTTGTCACAAAAATGAAGCAAATTCAGAAGTTTTGTTCAGTTTCCCACCAGATAGCCATGTTATTTTAATCACTCTCTTTCATGTATCTTTTACTTCCTTCGATGGAGAAAACAAGGTAAATGGAAACAAATTACAATGTAAAGAAATTGGAATTTTCAAATTAATTTTTTCTCTTACTCTTTCATTACAGTTTCACCCTATGGAACATTAAACAGAAAATTCCCACCACTGCTGCATTCCAGTTTATTTTTTTTTTCATAGATTTAGGGTTCTCAGGGATTAAGAGAAGGAGATATATAGTATTGATTATAAAGCTTTGGACCAAGAAACAACAGCCTCTTAGGAAATCCATTACAATGAGGTTAAAGC
This sequence comes from Poecile atricapillus, assembly GCF_030490865.1. Taxonomy (NCBI): domain Eukaryota; kingdom Metazoa; phylum Chordata; class Aves; order Passeriformes; family Paridae; genus Poecile; species Poecile atricapillus. The sequence continues at coordinate 21,703,697 of NC_081251.1, read as the reverse complement.
CAGAAGATGTACTAGAAAAACGATGTATTATGTTATCTAGATTAAATGCACACACAAAACTTAATATCAGGAACAATCACTCACTAGTGAAAATGTAGTTAAGATAGTTTAGATGATCCCATTTTCATCTGAATTAGATCACCATCATCATCATGAGTGTTTACTTTTCTTGTTTGATATTTGTCTCTGGTCATATTTCTTTTGCTTAGTGCACAGGATCATGAAAATATCAGGATAATTTGCAGTGGTAAAATTAATTGAACCAAAAGTAAAACAAGAAGTCTTTGAGCCCATTTAAACTAGGTTCTGTTGTAGTATAATCTAGAATAATTTTAAATAGACTTTTTTAATTGATAATTTAAAGTGTTCATAAAGTGGCTTAAGGAGAGCATGGAAGAGAGATTCAATGGTGGTTATTAAATATGCAAATAATGAAAGGTCAGGAAATTGACTGACCTGAAAACAGCTGGGACTATATGGGGTGTAAGTGGAAGAAATGTGTCATGTGTTCCCATTCATTTTCCTAAGTGTCTCTTGACTGAACACTCAAAATGGACAAAATTAGACAAAGACTAATCCAAAGAGATGAATACCAACTGACTTTCCTTTTTCTTTTTATTCCACTCCCCCCCCTCCCCTCTCTTTCCGGTGAGTTTTGGCATCTAAGTTATCAACTTTTTTATTTGCAATGAACTACCAAGTTCTTACCAGATTCTGAAACTGCTTAAACCAAAGCCTCTTGCAACATGTCTGTAGAATCATCTGCCTCACCCTGCTGTATCTCAAATTTTCAGTCATTATATTAGATTGCTTCTCCTCCTACAGGGATTTTCTCTTGGCACAAGCTTCTTAAGAAGCATAGCATGGATGGAGCGTAAGCAGAGGAAACTTACAGTCTGTATCATGCTGGAAAGCTAAAACCCAGTTTTTAGAGTGATGCTGTAGATGTGTCTAGGATGGTATTTTGAACCTATCACTACTGTGACGTTACTTTTTCTCCGTCCTGATCTGTAGATCAACCTACAATGTAGTATTATCTTTTATTTCTTCATTAGATAAGCAGAATAAACTTGAAGTGGCTCAGAGAACTGTGTAAGACTGGAGGTAATCTTGGTGGAGGTACATCATTGTTCAGAATCAAAGCTGTGTAAAGGATTGATTAAAATGTATCAAACCAACTTGCCAATGTCATTAGTGTATCTGAGGAATTCAAATACAGAATTCAAATGCATTTCAGCAACAAAGAACATATCACTGGTGTAGCTTTATGTCCTGCGTTAGATAGAAGGTCATAGAGATTATGATAATCTTGAGTACATATAGTCAAGAAGTTCTTCATAAATTTTTTGAATACTACAGATATCATTGAAGCATTGACATTTCAGAAGTGGGAAGAAGATGACAGTAAGCCAAAATATTGTAGAATCGTAGAAATACAAATCTCTCCAGAGTTTATTCATCTTCATCTTTTCAAACTATGTTCAATAGACCACAGCTCCTTTCACAGACACATTTCTAAAAATCTTCATTGAAAGTAATGTATTTTGCAATTTGTACGTAAATAAAATATTCCAGTGGATGTTTGTCTTTGGAATAAAAATATTTTGCATGGCGCTTGAATCATTATTGTTGAAACTTAAAATAATTAAGTAATTTTGTCACCTTCCTTTGGCTTTCCAATTTGTTTTACACCTTTTTTAACCTACTTTGCCCCAAAGTGGTTATCAGACACTGCTTTAAGGCTTTTTCAGTATCAAAAGGAGTAGAATATTCATCTCATGTCATATTTACGACATTTTTTAAAATATATTTCAGAATTTTATCTAATATTTTTATTACCATCATGTTGCTCATACCTCTCCAATTTGTAGCCCGTTTTTTTAACCACAGTATGAGTGCTTACTCATTTATGCACCATTTTACATTTATACTCTGCATCTTTTCTTCAGTAAGTGTAAAACATAAACTTGCCCCTAACAGAATTTATTTGTATTGAAATCAGCCACTTTCCCAGAGTCATTCCGACCCAACACTTAAAAATTCAAGGACTTTAAAACATGGTCTATCACTGAGCCAATAACAAGATCCTTCCAGTTAGAGATTGACCCTGCTTTAGTAATGTCTTCAGTAAAGATGGCATAATGCTAAACAGGAAGAAGGGTCTGGTCAGGGACACCTTCTTGAAGTATATTCTGGAATAGCAGTGTTTGCTAAATCATACAACGTTTAGACTACTTGACTAGTTTCCATTTCAACACACTTGTTTTCTACACAATCTTCTCCTGAGTGCTAATTATCACTTTGAGCACTTTTATTCATTTTCAGTTAGACCTCACTCACTTTATTGTTATTTAAATGCATACTAACTTGTAAGCATTGTCTAATTCCAGTGGGTCGTAGGTGTTGGTATTTATTGAATATTAAGCTGATAATGCATTATTCATTATATCCTGTCAACAACCATAACTTGCCTACATATATTCTTTTTTGCTATCTAGGAAATGTATACAAGTGAAAAGTTCAGCAGCATTGTCTCTTTAAATGAAAAATATTAACTAAACATAGAATTGCTTACAATATACATATCTGAATGTCTTTTCAACAGGCATTGGACTAAGTCTTTTACATAGCTGTTTTACGTGCTTTGGTTGTTTGGTATTGTTACTGCCAATTTATCTGCATCACACATGAACATGGAAGTTTTCTCAGTTAAAATAGTGTATTTTCTATTATGCAGTTAGTATAAAAATGCATACAGCTTGATGTTTATAACCTTTTGTGTAAATATTACATCATATTTTTTCCTTTTTTTTTTTTTTTTCCAAGAGAATCTACATGTGAAAAGGAGATCAGAATAAGAACACCACCTATCTCTTGCTTTACCTCATGAGGATTTCTAAACATCATTTATGGTTAAACCAGCAGGCTGAGTCTGATTCCAGACTTCAAAATCAAGGACAGCAAAACCATAGGCTTTCTTTGATCACCTACTGTTGAGTTTATAGCAAAACCTTGAGCTTTCAAGAAAGAAAAATAAATCTGAGCCAGCTCAAAAGTCACAGCTGCATCAGTTTCTACTAGTTTTGACAAATGACATCTGAAGGACTCTTAAAAAGACAATAGTCCAGTCTCATCAAAATTTGAGACAATAGTCCAGTCTCATCAAAATTTGATCTCAGATTTGGTATTTCTCTCACTGGATAAAGAGCTGACAAACCAATCAATCTTTGTTCACTAGCCTCCTCCAATTACATATTTTGCCTCTATCAACCCCATTTTTTGATAGTGTACACAGTAACATGCATTGCTGGATAAAGAGAACAGTGATAGATCAAGTACTGCTAGAAAAAATTGAATGCTAATAAGGACAATATGAATTATAATGAATTCCTCAAAGTTCATACTGAAACTGTTCTGCAGACTAGAAGAACCATCCTCATCCCTTCCATTAGCCCAGCCAAATCCAACTCCAGAGAGTTATAGAGAGATATATATTGCTTCATCAATCCCAGATGCACACAGTCTGCAACAGAACTGAGGGCTTAATGCAGACGGGAGTTATCATCTTCTCGAACATCATGGGTCCATCCTATTCATATACAGTTACCAACAACTCACTCACATTTCCAAAGCTCAGAATATTCATTAATCAAGATACATTGAACCCTTGGAAGATCCATAGCCTAAAAATTATGAGTCTATCTTCTGGTTATTTTGAGAGAATCATGCATAAATGAAATCCCTCCTGAGAAGAAAATGATACAATTTTCTGTTAAATACTCAGCTGTCCAGATGAAATGAAAAAACCCGCCATTGAATATTTCAACTGTAGACAACTACTGCCCACAAACAAAATTTCAGTTTCTTACAAGCATGCAAAAGTATTAAGCTAGATTTTACATTACATATCTATATGATTAAAGCTAATACTCCATCTGCAGTGTTATCTAAATTTTCACTAGGATAAAAAATTAAAACCAACTCAGCAGCACTTTTAGTTGCTTTTGTCCCTTCAATGTTTTGCAAATTGTCCTGATATAGCAAACTCTTAATCATATTTAATGTTATTTACCATGCACAATGCTTTGTAAAACTCCATCTGGGTTGGTATGCAGCAGAGCATTTCTTTGACAATATGGGATACAAGTGATTTGTGAAATCTGCTGTCAGATCACTTTCTGCACCAGAATTTAGTTGAATTCCTTGTCTCAATTTTATTTTCACTGGCCCTCTATAATTTTGAAATAAAGACTGTGTCTGATATTATCATCCTTTGTTATGACAGAAACTTTCAAGAATAATAATTAAAAATGTAGAAGACAGACCATTTTCAAGATCTATTCACAATTAAAAAACATGTTACTGCAAGGTATTTCTTGCTTCTTCAAGCACAAGATTAATTTCATTAATTTTGTTTTACTTAAATTAATAGAAACAGATTCAAAAATAACCAATAATAAAAAAATCCACCATCAATAAAAAAAGACCTATGCTCCTGAGATTGAAAAGCTAAACACAGTGCAGGTGTTAGCTGTAACATTTACTGCAAGACCAAAAAGTCCTAAGTCCTATAGCATTGGATGTAATCTATAGTTAAGATATGTAAAGAATTGTGTTCCTGTCCAGCTATACAAAATTCTTTGGTAGTTAGGAGATGGCAGATTGTTCTTGCAATATCTAGTGTGCTGTAACTAATATACTATTTAGATTTATTCCAACAAATTAAAACTTTACATTCAACAATAGTCAACACAATGATCAGTCCAGGCATAGTTCTAGTAGTGTTTTTTTAGAGAGTAGGAAGAAAACCAGGTTAATCCTGTATTGTTCTTCCACTCCATAGTTATATATTTTGCATTCAGTATATGGTTGTTTCATCTAGGAATTTTCCTAGCTTGCATATAAAAACTGAACTATGAAGGACTTTTGAAAGTTAAGATATATCTGCTGCTTCTCCTATATTCACAAAGCAATTAATCTATCATAAAAGGAACCGTCATTCATTTGTTAGTGGTTTTTTAAGCTCTCCTGTGGAAAAAGTTTTGCTTTGCACAAGGAATTTCAAGTTAAAATAAAAGACTTTTGGTTTGGAAGTTTACCTTGGAGGTCAGCTGGAGCACTTGATGCATCATTTGTTAGATGAAAAAGGTACCAAAAATAATTGAATAAAAAAATAAGTCTGGAATCCTACATTCTACCCTAATCACAATATTAAAGATTTCTGTTGTCTTTGGCCCAATGAATTATTAATCATTTTATCCCAAATGGAACTGCATAAAAAGGAGAAAACTACAAGTCACTATCCCCTTTTATTCTACCATCTCAGTCTGCTTTTACCCTCAAAGTCTACTGATTTTTGGTTTGGGCAGTCTTCTGAGAATTGTGAAATTCAGTGCAGAAATGTGCATGTGATAAAGATTGAGAAAGTTGTCTGTCAGAATCAGAACCTGCAAAAGTTGACTTTGAAAGTACGAATTTATGCCTTTTATGCCTTAAGGTAATAATATAACCACCAATCTCTGCTTTTAACTGCATCAACAGAAGAAAGTGGTGCCTCCTGGCATTTAGCTTGGTATGCAGGAACAGGATGTAAATTAAAATATTTATATTCATCATCTATTTATAAAGTTTACTGATCTCCACAGTTGTCAATAACTGCTTATTGTGAATCTCATTCTGAAGAATGCCTCTCTCCAAGCACAAATTGTTTGGCAAGGGGGCACTTAATGTACCACGGAAGATGCTGAAATCACAGTCATTGGACAATGTACCTTATGTTGCTTAAAGCCTCTACTGGAACTATACATTGGCCTGTGTACCTTTTAGAGTTGCAAGTCTCCTTGGATGGATTAGTGAAATGTGCAATAAATATGTGTCAAAGAAAGTTCCTGGAATATGAATATTATGCCTCATTAAAATACACTCATTTATCCACATTTAGAATTAGAACCTTGACTTTTCCTCTAAAATTTTGTTTCTCTTTGAAGAAATAATTCATGTCTTAAAATCAATACCAAATAAGAATTCTTTTAATTGTACTCTTGAGATTCATTGCAGATGGATTAAAGATTATCTGGTTTTGCACTCTGCTTGCACAACTAAATAATCATCCAGGTGTCTTTTATCCTTTCTTGTTTTTAATGCCTCCCTGTCAAATAAATGATCATTGCAAGTCTTTTTGCAGAAAATTTGTCTCATTTGTCCTGTGTTTAGTAGTTCTTACTATGTTTTATTGTAATTCTTAAGTAAAAAGACTACTAAAGTTATTTTCTTGTCAACAAAATGCTCTTCAAAGTTTTTCATGTTTCATAGTGAACTGCTCAACACTGTATAGCACCACAGACAAGTAGGCATTAAAAATTACAGCTGTGATGCAGTGCTTTTTCTGTCATGTATAAAAATACTTGGTGGAACACAGTATATGGTAACTAATTCTCAAATACTACATTCTTTCATGCTTCCTATTCGTTCTCCATCTACTACCAGTCTATACCCTACTCTTCTTCCTTAGATACTTTTATTACATGATAATCTTTTAGTTTTATTCATATTTTAAGATCAATGTACTATTTTTTTTTTTAGGAGAATTTAAAATCTTTGAGATTTTAAAGTTTTGCGCCCAGCTAAATGGAAAACACTGTGCAGAACTGAATACAAAATAAGTGCATGTTTCATCTGTTGAAATGTAAAGGTCTCTAATCTGTTTGTTTATATTTGAGGTGGTTATCGAAGCTGCTTCTGCACTCTGTAGCTAGGAAAAAAGCACTTCTGTAAGATTCATTGCACTTTAAAGGACACTACTCCCATACATCTGATAAATCACACTCTGGAAGTGCCTGACTTTCTCCACCAATTACCAAGAGGGCCTAGTGCAATTTACGTAGAATAGATGTCTGATGACAGATATGCAGAAGTGGTCAGATGCATCTTCTCCTACAAATCTGATTTTTCCATAACTGACTCAGAAAAATACATGCTTTTTAGGTTGAATGTGTTTTCTATAGTACTCCTCTCCATATATAATATTGTAAATGCATACTGTATTAAAAATAGTCAGAGTACAATTCTGTAAACTGAAATATGCCTTCCTGAAATTCTGCTGAAATACACAATGCAGCAGGAAAAATATGCCCCTCTAGGGGGGAATTTTTAAATGTACCTGCTTGTGATGGGGCTATTGGGTGGAAGCAAGCAGTTGATGAGTTTTCTTCCTTTGCTTTAATACATGTCAATATATTGTAAATAGACCACTGTGTAGCAAAACTAATTAGTAGGGTTGTTGCAAATGTGTGCCTGGCTAGCACAGGAACTCACATGTGTACTGGTTTGTCATTAAACACTCTGTTCCTATCATGTTAGATACAAAAAAAGGAGAATTTTTATTCAAATATTGAAATCAGATACGTTACTATGATGTATAGTTGTGATAGATTGGCATTTAAGAAAACAAAGACAAACACCTAAGGAAGTTAGAACTGCTGGTGGCTGATGGGAGTTTTTCTCCTAGCCAACAGCTGGCCATTTCTAAGAATTGACAGCAGTTTTGACCATTAAAAAGTGAGATCAACCTGTGAACACCACCTTAAGACCTAAGCCTGGGAATATCTTGGTCTCTTTGTTTCCTGGCTGTGAAAGGTAACAGAGCTCTGGCCTCCCGTTCCCTGCCCAGCCCATGCAGCCCGGGCAGGGGCTGGGCTGGGCCCAGCGGCTCCCGGCCAGGAGATGGGGCCTGCGGGGCTTGCCCCGGGCTCTGGCCGGGCCAGGCCGGTCCCTGGCTCGGCTGCAGTTTTTGCTGTGACTGAATTCACCAGAGACTGCCAAGTAAAGAAAGGAAAAAGCTCTTGACCTGCGGCAAGCAGAGACAGCGACCACACTCTCCAGAGCAGCCATGAAGAATCTTCCATCGCAGACAACTCCAGCTGCTGCTCCGGCAGAGATCACAGAACCATCTACAAAGCCTGGGCAAGATTTTAACCTTTTCATTACCCAGATGAGACTTAAAAGATTAATCTTTTTTTTCCAGAGAGAGAAAAACAGAGTAATCAACATGTAAAGAGACTTTATAAACTATTAGAGACAGTAAAGAAAAGAATTAAGCTTCAGAAAAGGTAGAGAATAAGGCGATGCTTTAATTACGCTGAAATGTTTTTCTGTTAAAGCTATGGAGATGGACAATAGTGTTCTGAAAAACTCCTTTAATTCATGACAGAGTATATGGGGAGAAATGGAATGTTCCAAGTGTGGATTTTGAGCAAAAGGTGCAGTAATTGTGATACAGTGAGGTGCTGGAACAGAGAGGGGAGAAGTAATAATTGAAGATTTGAAGCCTTGAGAGGCAAAGAGAAAACTTCTGTTTCCAGAGAAACTCACAGAAACAGATGAAGAGAACTTTTGCCTTTGAATAAGTCATCCTTAAAAATGACATCCCTAGACTCATGGCCCATAACACACGTCAGAGTGATGTGAAATGGGAGGAGTGAACTGATGACAGGATTTCTGGGCAGCTGGCATCAGAAAAATAAAAAACTATAACAGAAATAGTTTTCTTGTGAAAACCTCCATAGATTAGCAGAAGAAGACTTCTGTTTCTCTACAAAGACTGATGAAAAGACTCTAGCAGGAATTGGGACTGTTTTAAACACCAAAGTTCCAAAGTTTTTTGTCTCTGTGTTGTCATGTGAACAAGGAAATGGTTAGGTAGTGGGGGATAAAGGAGTTTTCTGGAAGTTTATTCTGATGTTCTTATTCTTGTAGTTTTGTTAATAAACTTTCTTTTTTCCTTTTAAGTTTTAAGCCTGTTTTGCTCTTATTCTAATCCATATCTCACAGCCAGAAATAAGTAAGTTTTCTAGTAATTTTTTAGTTATTGCTTTAAAACCACGACAATAGTCAACTGTAAATTTTCCTTGAATAAGCTAGAAAAGCCAGAAAGGACAGTCAACTTGGGTCCAAGCTGAAGTATCACTCAACACAAAGTGCAGGACTTTGAATACCTCTTTAATGTAGTACAGACTCACAGAAAAAAAAAAATACTTGAGATCTTGCTTTTCTTCAAACAAATTAATTTCTTCATCTGCAGAATATATTCACAGATAAGTTATGCAGATTCCCCAGAAATTTAGTTTACATCCAACAGTTCCAGAGCATTGTCATATAGAAAATATTGTCTCCATATCCATAATGGGATATCATGTAAATTTTTCAATGCCATGAAAGCGTAAGCAATTTCTCTGGAACAGCATACCTCCTCATCCATGCCACTAAAAGGTTTTTCTACCAAGAGTTTTGTCTATGTTGGTAGTTGGAAGAAGAATGTGATTTGTATCAAGCTCCTGAACCACACTAGTACTTGTCTGGAGAGAGCTCACTGAAACAGACTGCATATCTGAATGTACGCATGTGTACCTACTGCTGCAGAAATAGCTTCACATATAAGATCAAGACATATGGGCCCTTTGCAACCAAGTGCTTCTGGGGGCATACAACTGGTCACTACTGAATTCATGCTAATAAGCAATGTAAAAAACCATTACGTGACTATTGCAGGGAGTCTTAAAAATGGAATGCCAGACCTGAAAAGTACAATTTACTGCTAAACTGCTGTAATGAAAGTGAATTACAACTAGTACACAAGGGAGGAAAGTATAAAGCACTTTCATAAAACAAGCTACAAAACAATTCAGAGAACATGGTGGAACAATCTATACTTAAGCTGAGCAACATGCATACTTATAGACCATGACAGAAAATTTAAAAGAGAATTTAAATATATATATATATATAAAAGGGAGAGGTTAGTCTTAAGGAGGTAAAGTAGAAATAATTTGTACATTTCCATGCATTCCAACAAGTGCTATTGAAATTCTGATGCTATTTCACTGTTTAGAGATCCAGTCAATTTCTAATCACAGTACTTAAAATATTCTTTAAGATAAAGAATGTGAATAACACCATCCTGATTCATGAGATGCTTATATTTTTAAGCAGCCAGTGTAATTGCTGTAGTAAGCACAGTGAGCCTGGCTTGCCCTTGCACTGACAGCACTTCTACCTTATCAGTGCAGTTCCTTTGAGTTTAAACCAAATGGAATTCCAGAGTTTCTGGTACTATAGACCATATAATATAATGTGTCATTAAGATATTAATTCAAATGCTGAAAACATATCATTCAATTTATTGCAGCTCTTATTTCTTCAAAAATACTGAGGGAATATCACACGAAATAGTAAAATATTACTGGATGGGAAATAGTGGCCCTGGGCTGCAGTACCATTATGTACTTATTTCCAGATCTCTCTTTATAATAAACTTCTTAGTTTTATAAATTTAAAATGTCATCTGATACCAGTGGTAGGAACAGTAAAATATGACAGATCATACAAAGAATGCTGATTTCCAGTCTTAATAAGGAAAAACTCTGAATTATTAATCTTCGGTAGACAAATTATCCTTTATTTGGCCAATTGTAAATCAAGGGGGTGAGATGGTTTGGAATTGTGGAATGGACAAAATGGAAACTATTCATGTACCATTGACAGAGCAACTGTGGGGTGAAGAAAATTTCTCTTCTGCAGATTTATATCCTAGAGGCAAAATCCTGAAACAGAAAAGAAGGGCCAAGTACTTCAGATTATTACAGTAAAATTAAACTAAACTAATGCATCAGAGACATCATCTCCCTAATTACTTTAGATCTGATTTGAGTAATTTATGTCATTTAACTGCCAAAAGGATATGCATATACTTTTGAACTACTTGGTTCTGGGTTCATTTTATAGTAGAGAGAAACAGATATACTCAGTCTGAATTGAACAGACTTAGTTTAGATGTTAACTGTGATATAAAGTGAAACATAATAGAAAGTAGAATCACAGTCCCTGAACAGTTGAGGTTGAAAGGGACCTCAGGAGGCCATCTAATGCACCCCCTCTGATAAAACAGGTTCACCCAGAGCAGGTTGCATAGGACCATCTCCAAGCAGATTTTGAATCTCCAGAGAAAAGACTTTTCAACCTCTCTGGGCAGCCTGTTCCAGGGCTCAGTCATCCTCACAGTAAAGAAGTTTTTGTTATGTTCAGATGGATATTCCAATGTTCCAGTTTGTGCCCTTTGCCCCATTTCCTGTCATTGGCCGCCACTGTAAAAGGATCTGGCCTAGTTCCCTCAGATTCTCCTCATAAGAGAGAGGCTCCTGTTTCGTCATCATCTTTGTAACTCCCCACTGTAGTTCCTTGTCTGTCTCAAGATGAGAAGCCCCAAAAGTGGACACAGCTCTCCAGGTGTGGCCTCATCAGTGTAGAACAGAGGAACAGTATCACCTCCCCCTATCTTCTGTCCATGCTTTTTTTCAGGATACTGCTAGCTCATGGTTAACTTCTTGTCCACCAGGCCCAGCTTCTTCTACAGAATGCAAAGATTTTCTATACAAGCTACTCAGATATAGGAGCGTACATTTGGTGAGAATACTGCATTCTTTGGAGGAGCCCATCTAAAACAAAGTCTCTGAAAAGATATTATTCATACTACAAGAAGGCAAGCAAAAGCTGGCGGCATTCATCTGCTGGATTGATGTGGCTCACCAGAGCCCAGGCTAGCTCAAAGCACACACTACCGCTGTGCCAGGTGTGGCAACTGCCTCAGTGTACGATACACCGCAGGCAGAACCTTCAGAGCCACTTGCTCTACACTGCGGGATTGCTAACCGATGTCAGGGATTGGGTGAAGGAGTAAGAAGGAGGCTCTTCGTAGGAGCTTCCCGCAGAGAAGAGCTTATTAAGATGAAAGGGTCACGGTCAGAAGAGCCCTGAATACTGCTGTGCACAGGGTTAAATACAGGGGAGTTTGAGGGGGTGGGTACAAATTTTAACCAATCAATAACATACAGGGGAGGAACATGAGGCAGGGTTTACAATATGGGAACCGGTGAGGATAAGGGGGAGGAGAGGAAAGGTCACATGGGCCAATGGGGACCTCGAGGAATAGGGGATTTCCAAAGGGGAGGTATTGGAGGGGGCTGGGCTAACAGGGGATTGACAGGGAAGGGTCCAGACCAAGGGGCAGGGTTCCAATGATGGACAGGGAAGGTACTAGAACAAGGGGTTGGGTTACAGTGATGGGCAGCATAGGGGGCCATACAATTTAGGGTCAAACTGACTCTAGGAGAATCATGGAGGGAACATTAATTATACAACTGTAAATTAACAAAATATTAAAACAAACACACACCACAACACTGAATGTTTGCTAAGAACATACAATAATGACATTTTCTCACTTAACCCTCATTTGAATGTAAGTTTAATGAGAATAAAGTAAAACAGTAATATCATATGCATATGACATAGATACTTAAGTTCCCTAAGAAAATGTGTTTTCTTTGCTGAGAACATGTATTTACTTTTGTGTGTTTACTTTGGCATACACAATGGACATAATTTCCTAGATGAAATTTTAAATTTTATCTAGGACAGAAATTGTTCAAACTTCACTAAAAAGTACTTTTTTCCCCCTCTATTTCATTTGAAAGATTTTATCTAGGAGGCATACTCATCTGTCACTACAAGGAGGAAATGCTAGTACTGAAATTTTGTTAAATTCAATTCCCACTGCAGCACTTCACTAAAACTTATTGGTCTTAGATAGGTGCTAATTTGAAATCTGAAATTGGATTCTGGAATAAATAATCAAAATACAGTTCTCTTATTATTGTCTGAGTTGTGCTCAGAATCTAAGATAAAGATATCTTTATTAGATTTGGAAGAAGAGAGAGTCTTTTGATTAATGCTCCGATGAAAAGAGCATTTGAAAATATGGGAGTGACAAGGTCACTTGTGCCGTACTTATCGAATAACCCGTCTGGGTAATGGGAGGAAATCTTGTTTCTGTGGGCTATCTACAAAGTATTCCCAGTGCCAAACTACATTACATGCAATAATGGATAGTAAGGGAGGGCAAAATTTGTCAAGAAAATGAGGCAGATCTGGACAGAAACCAAAAGTCAAGGTACAAGCCCTATAATTAAACAACTGATTTATTTTACAAATTCTATTTTTAAGAACCTTTAACAAGATTTTCAGCAAGAGACAAGACATGCTTGAAACAAGATATTTTCAAACAAGGACATAACCTAAACAGTTATGGTTTTTATATGGTATGGGAAAACTATAAGAAGGAACTAAATCATTCTATTTCAGCCTTGTTACTCTCTTCTCTGACCTCAAGCACTCCTCTCCCCACCACAGTATCTATTAAACATTGTCTTTGAAAAATCAAAACATATATCTTTGTTCCCTCCTATAGAAATCGTACTTAGACAGGAATTACTTACTTTTAAAAGTTTGGGAGGTTTTTGGAATAAGATCAGAACCTGTATGATAGTAGTGTTTTTTTCAGCAAACAGCTGAGATTTTGAACATTTAACCAACTCTCAGAGAAAAAAAAATTCTCTCTGTAGACAGTATTTTTAAAAATATCTGTTCAAACACTAGTTTCATGATTGAACTTTTAAAACTTTAGTGTAGAATAACTTTTTCTGGAGTTTTCAAAGGTTATGACCTCACAAGAGCCATCCATTTCTCAACTGAGGAAGATTTACACAGCACAGTTCCAGTTTCTTTATTTTTTCTTCTTTTTTACAGGATAACATCCATAAATACTCAAGTGAAATGTAAAAAAAAAAAAAAAAAAAAAAAAAAAAAAAAAAAAAAAAAAGAAAAAAAAGTGAATGGCAAATTCAAAAGTCTTCAGAACTTACACAAAGTCTAGAAACATTTAATCGAATTGCCCACAGCTGACTTCTGTTGTTTTGCCCTAATAATCTAGCTCCTACATGCCATGCATATACAAATTATTTAGCACAGCAGTAGATCAAACATGGTTATTGACAAAAACTATATTGGTATGTCAAATCCACAGAATTTAAGCATAGTGAGAATATGTCTATTTTGAGGGATTACAAACACTACTAATAAACAGCTAAAAGAGATATTTATGTTTTGTGATGTGAAATAAACACAGAGGACCATGGAAGAAAAGTTAACAGGGAAAATGATCCCCAGTTTCTGCTGAAATGCTTCCTTGCATCTTCCTGTGGAGTACATGAATTTCCAGAGCAGAAGCACTGGATCTCTTCTGTATGGCATACTAATATTTCAGGAGAATCTTTGTTTCAGTCACTTTATCCAGATAATATATGAACCTAAATTCATACCTGACATAAATCTTTAATTCAGTTGAGTTTTACCAGATTTTATCTCACAAAATTCCCCAACTTTTACTACAGTCTGAATCATATTTAGATATATTAAAAAAAAAATTAAATAGCTGATATTCAAAAGAAAAGAAAACAATAGGGTAATTGGGTAGTATTTGATTAAATACTTCAGTAAAACTTCCTGAATTTGTTTTTCTAAATTACTTTACAGCAAATATGCTGACCTCTAGAGAATTATATTACCTCCATTTCACCAGAATAAAGGGAATGTGAAATGCATTTCATTATAAATCACAGATATTTTAATGACACTAAATTGTTATTAGACTAAAATATTTCCATAATTTTGGAATTCTGTTGGAAAAAATATGCTGAGTGATACTTAACCTTACCTTTGAACCTTCTTAGAAGGTCATTTTCCATGTGTTTTTAGGTTAAAAAATACAACGTGTGAGGCTACAAAGTGCAAAAAAACTCAAAAGTGACTATGTTATGGGTGGGATTTTCCTAGAGTTATGTCTAATCCATACAAAGTAGTTATTCTTTAACTGTTAGTATTAAAAGGATTGTTATATTAAAAAAACCACAACAACTTCCTGTTTAATTATGCTGAAAATATAATTTATGTAGTGTTTGGGATATTTTTTTAGATTAGTAATTACATTTGAGTTGTATCAAAAGATTAATCCTACTAATTGGCCAGTGATTTTATCTCCATTATTTGAAGATACAAAAAAGGCAAAGCTTATATTTGATATGCAACTTGGCCATATCCACCATTCAAGGATCTTAGACCAATAGCAAGACAGAGAAATGGAGTAAAAACCTCACATTATTTACCAGTAGGTAAAAGGTACACATGGAAATAATTAGAAAACAGTCAAAAGCATTTAACTTTCAACTTAGAATATTACTGTGCATAATATATAGGTTAGTTTTTAACTTAAACTAAAAATCCCACTAGCCTGATACAGTACACATAATAATACTCTGTCAGAGTGTTTTCAACTATGTATCAGTTTACTTGTAGATGATTTTCCCTACAAATACAATAGGTTTACGTAGTATTTCATGGATATATATTGGCAATAACTGTTGTGAAAGGGTAAATGTATGGTGCAACTAAATCAGAAATTATTCTCCTAAGTATAAAAATAACATATTTAGAAATTCCATTGAAAAAATGCTTCTTTTGCATTACATTAGATCTCTAACAAGTGCTTTCCTATCTCAGAATATTTATATAAGAGATACTAAAGCTGGTAATTAAGTATATAAAACTGCAGAAGCAATTTATATAATATTTTAAAGACCTTTTCCTAAAATAACCAGATCCAAGAGTCATTGCTATATTTGAATTGCAAATGTCTTAATGGTTCCTTGCTGGTTCCAGGGATTATATAAGAGCTAGACAGTCAAGTTCCTTAAGAACTTAAACAGTGACTTCAGCACTTAATTGCTTTAAACAGGAAGTAAGACTGAAACAATCTCTTACTACTTTTTTTTTTTTTTTTTTTTTTTTAAATTTTCTTTTTGGTGAAAATGGCAGACTTGCTATTTTCCTTGAAGAGAGAGCATGAAAGAGGCTCCATATAAATGCTGTCAAGTCCCTGAGGACATGACTGTCCAGGTCCAGCCTCTTTGCTGTCTTCCTCCATCCACCCACAGCCCAGTACCCTAGTTCCTGTACTTATATTTCCTGTTGGCCTCAGAAATGATTTCCATATAAAGGTCATGCATCACGATTTCCTGTTTTGATCTTTTTTGAAAACTGCTTTATGCAATTCAATAGGAGAATTAACTAGTTTTGCAGCACCATGTTATGCAATTAGCAGATCCCTACATCTACTGCATTTTCAATACTGACAGCCTTTTACAAAACCTTTTATCTTTCAATCTGAAAAGAGCAAATGCTTTTGCAGGGAAATTTAGTGTGAGTCAAATAGATGGCTGAAATAACAAGGAGAAAATAACAGTACGGTATGCAAAACAATCAATGATTTCTGTGAAATGCTGAATTTTAATTACTATAACTAATTATAATTCTCTCGCATTATGAATGTACACTAGGCTAATGTGGAGTAAGATAAAGTGCTACAAGGAAACAGCAGCAACATTTTATAGCCAGATACAGAGAACTTTTCTCTAAGCATAGCTTTTGACATCCTATTAAAGGCCATGTCTTTAACTGAAAGACTAGTTCCATTTATAGTGAACTACTAGTCCTTCAATGAATGCAGTCATCAATTGAATTCTTGTTTTGTGATAAATAACCATTTATTTAATAGCAGTCTTTTTGAACTGCACTATGAAAAATGGTTTATTGCATCATCACATTGCACCCTCTTCCCTGCCCCAAATCAATAACTTAAAATTACTGCTGTATTCTATACATTAGTTTTGTTTTGCTAAGGGTTATTCACAGCTAGATAGTAACAGTCTCTACTAAAGCAAATACCTTGTTGCTCTTGATAATTTCTTCAAAAGAGTAAGAAATCACTGTTAAAAAAATAGTGTCTTGCTTTCCAAAATTTTTATAAATATTATTTTGCTGTGTTTTCTCAATTCCTGCAGCTTTCCTCTGTTTGGAAACAAAATTTTGGGTTTAGGCATTGTTTATATATTTAGAAATGTCATTCTATCAGTTGTGTACTTATTAAAAGTTGTATACTATGACTCATTCTAGTAGTATTAATATAAGTTTCTTGAAATTACTTTTCTTCAGGTACACTAAATTTATACTTAAATTTATACTATATTGATGAATTTCCTTGTCTGGAATTTAACCTTCAGGACTTTTCTAATTCAAGATATTACGGCTTGCATACTTTTTAGATGAGCATAATCTTTTAAATTAATGAAATGAGATGGATTTTCTGTATCAGTTTAGAACTACCTGGAAAGAAAGATACTGCTTTTTAGGTAGTCAAAGAGAAGGCAGATATCAAAACATCTACCTTCAAGACGTCAAAACAACAAAGCAAATATTATTTTATATTTTTATTTTCAATCATAATTTTCCTGCACTTTAAATTATAGTTGTGAGGAATCTTAAATGCAGGGTGATCTTATCAGTTTGATGCCTAGATTTTACCCACGTTCTTATGATGGTTCAAAACTGGAAGACAGTAATTCATCTTTTAAGTTCTGTGGGGAAACTGTTCCATTAAGTAGTGTTAATCTCAAACAAAATTATGCTTCCTTTCATTAAGAGTACAACAATTAATTTGTGACCTTGTTAATGGGGAAGTTGGAACTGAGCTATAGAATAGCAGGGAGTTATTTGGCAAATGCTTTCACAACAGAACAGTGAATTATGTACCAGGTTAGCATGTGGTTCTCTATACTCCTCATTTTTATACTCTATATTCCTCATTTTCAAGAGTTCTCTATGCCTAAGGCTAAAAAAACTTCAAAGTGTATGGCTGCTTTACACTTCTTTTCTTTAGAGGGGCTGCCGTACACACAAGAATGAAAACCTATGGTACAACAAAAGAACCAATAAAAGATACCTCATTATCATAGCCATGGTATAAGAAGTTCTGTATTCAAAGGATCGCTTTTATGTTGCCTCCTTCAGAAGTCCTGGACAACATGCATGGCAGTTCTGGGAGATGGGAAGATCTAGATCAAGTATCTGACTCTCTGGGCAAGAACTCTGCACAGATTAATGTCTAAGACATGTAGGGAAACAAATACAACCCAAGGTAAGAGATGGAGTCTGGCCATCACAAAACTGGGAGCACAAGATCAAGGGAATTTTTAAACTCAGGTTCCCTAGACTTTCTGAAAAACAACTAGGTTTGTTTTCTACCACTGAAAGTCTATTTATATTGAAGGGAAGCAAACTCTTCCAGCTCTAGTAGAGACTTGAATGTTTATTTAAACAGATCAATGAAGTACTGCAAATCTCTTTGGAGAAATGTGAAACATGAAACATCTGATGCTGTGCTGCATTTAGCTAGTTATGTTTGCACTGAATTGGTTTCTCCCTGTTCCTTCCCCCTCACCCCTCCCCTTTGGTTTCACCCCACTGGCTGTAACCTGCCTTCCCTTCCCCCTTTTCCCTCAGTTTAAAAATCCCCGCCATCCCTGTTCTCACACTCTTTTTTCCTTGGAGTTGATCTGGAATAAACTGGGACAGTGTCCAGGGAGAAAAGAGCCTTCTTTGTCTTTTACCTCTCTCCTTGCCGTACCCCTCCCACCCCCAGTGGATTGGAGCTAGTCAGTGATTTCCTGGGGCTGGGAGCTATGGGATTTCGGCAATCTGAGATGTAGTTATATCTTCAGAGTGACTATTGTATATGTGTATGTCTTACTACTGGTAAAAAAATATTCTGTATAATCTCTTCCTCCATAGTGATCAATAATCATTTTCTAGAGCTTTTTGGGTCATCATCTGATGGGTGAAGCTGGACAGGCTTCAGAATTCATAATTTTCCTCTTTAGATATTATCCTTTGATTAAAAAAAATATAAGATCAAAAAAGGTTTGTCACCATGTTATGGTCTCAACCGCATAACAATTTTAATTTGATTGTGGACCACAGAGAGAAAAAGTCACTGCCTTGTCATGAATTGATAGCTAGAGCTATCAGAGCTAGCTACAGAACCATTTTTTCCAAGTGCTTGTGCAGTGCACATGTCCTTTGGACATGTTTGATACAATTGACAAAGAATTGTGGGGTTTCTTAAGACCTTCAGTACTACTTTTCAATACTAAAAATTTTAAGGGTATGAACTGAACCTAACTTATGTATTTAGAGCCCTCAACAATGTACTCCTAAAAAGGACATGATAACATGAAGAAATGTTCATGATGGTAGATCTTCAAAATTCTAGATGTTTTGCTTTCTCTGAAAGTTGTTTTAATCTCATTATGGGACTTTATTTAAGGATAGAGAGTCCACAAGCATTGGATTAGATTTGTGCCATTTAAAACACACCACCATGGTCCTTCAAAAGCCCAGGTTTGCTGAACACAATGTGATAGACTAATACTGTGCCAATCTCACAGCCCTTTCTCTGCAGGACTTAGGGACATTTTGTCCTATATATAGCTTCAGTTGCAAGAAATCTACCTGGAACATGTCCACAATTCTACAATCTTGATTTCTCCTCCTGTGTCATTACTGTTATGTGTTTCCCACTAATACATATGAGAGATTCTCTCCCTGGAGAACAAAAATTGTCATCATGGATGACTGTGTTGCAGTCTGCAATGTACGAGACAAGTGAAGATCATTCCCTTAGCCTAAGGAAAGTGAAATAGAGATTCCCTGAGAGTGACCTCAAAGGTTCAGTATAAAACAATTCTGGATGTCATTGGTTGGATTTGCAATTTATTATGATT
Organism: Poecile atricapillus; assembly: GCF_030490865.1. Classification (NCBI taxonomy): domain Eukaryota; kingdom Metazoa; phylum Chordata; class Aves; order Passeriformes; family Paridae; genus Poecile; species Poecile atricapillus. Next base: position 21,684,132 of record NC_081251.1, on the reverse strand, counting down.
TCCACCTACTATAAATGTAGGCTTCTTTTTTTCCTGTCATTTCAGCAAGCATAGCCTGAGGTTAGGTTTTCTTCTTCTCATTCCATCTGTCAAGTATATGGGGCCACAGTCTCTGTTTACTAAAGTTTTGCAGCAGTGCAATATTATTTGATGATTTCTGATTTATACTATGAGTGTTACACTACATTTTGAGGTTCTCTAAATTAAATTGTGACATGTGCATTTTTTTCCATCGCTGGTGTTTTATTGTGCTCAGGAAAAAGCTCAAGTTGTCTCTAGAATCAAAAGGACAATTAGTTCTTGCAACTGGCATTCACAAGGGAAAGGGGAAAAAAGTAAAGGGAAAGGGAAAGGAAAGGAAAAGGAAGGCTGAGAAAATAAGATCATGAAAGAATGAAGTCACTGAGAGAGAACCCCAAGATATAAGTTTTACTGTCAAATTCCAGACCAGAACACTGCCTTAATGGAACAGTCAATAACCAAGGTATCTTATAAAAATTAGAAAAAAATATTTTCCTTTCTACCTTTGATTTTTTGTGAGTAGTCTAATGTTTCTTTTCTACAGTTCTCTTCCTATTGTAACTGTTAATCAAACTGGGAAAATAAATCTGTAAGAAAGGAACACTGAATCAAGAAGATTTCAAAATAGCTTAAATTATATTTAATAACTGGTATTCTATATGTATTATGGTGCTTTCAAAGAACTAGCATGTGAAATCCTTCATAGCAGCATAGGGATAGAAGGAATGCAAACTTTAATATTCATGGAGATGGGGAGGAAGCAGTTTTGTGTTGTACTTTCCCATGAGAGTGTGTCTCAGAGGGTTCCTGAGCTGTATCAGATAAAGTTATGTCTCTACACTCTTTAATCAAAAGTAAGGCAAATTGCTCTGACTTGACCCATCTCTTCCTTGACATATCAAAGCAGCAAAAGTATGCTTGAAACTATGTTAACCAAGCAGCATTTGCATCCATTAAAAAAATATCATAAGCAGCTGATAGTATCCATTAGCACTCAGATCAAAGGGTTATTATTGAGAAATGTCTGCATGCTCCCTCTACTGATTTGATCAGGGGGCCAACAGGAACAAAGTTGTATTTTGCAAATCACTGGTTGAAACCTCTATATAAGAATTCAAAAAGTCTAGATTTCTTTAAAAAAAAAAAAAAAAAAAAAGAAGAAAACTGCAGGTAGAAAAAAAGTGGTGACTCCTCTGATGGTGGATTTGGCTGTGTGCAGTACTGTTCAGAAAGTGCTGTGCCTGCTGTTTTCATAATAAGATGACCTTTTCCACTGCAAAGACACAGCCATCACAACCATTAGTAAAGCACTAATGAATAGTCTCCTATTCAAACAACAGCAGCAAAGCAGGAATCTCATATATCCTATGTCCCTTTCACTTCACTGAAGTGTGAAGTCTAAAACCTCATTGAAAACAGAGCATTTTGATGAAATTGCAGGAATGTTGCACAGAATCATTCCTGCAACAATTTTCAATTTTCTGGCTTTTAATGTTGTTTATTTGTTGTGGTTTTTGTTGTTGTTGTTGTTATTGTGAGGTTTTTTTTTTGTTTTGGCTTGGTTTTGGTTTGTTTGGTTGGTTTGGTTTTTGTTTTTTGTGGTTTTTTTAACTATATGTTAATATGCTTAACACATCTGTGCACAAGTTACTGTTTTTGATATTACTGTGCCTAGGAGTCATGATCTAGGTTAAGGACTCACCAACTTACCTAATATTAAGTTATGAAGATAAATGGCCTTGAAAGATCTTGTGTTGCCTTTTGTAATGTCATGACTCTCTTTGGTCAGACTTTGCTATTCCTAAGGGGTATGAACCCTCAATAGGTGATATTAGATATCTGTTCAAAAGTGGTAATGACTTGAAAGTGCTACATTATTCAGACTTCCACTTTTTTATGACATGGGAGAGAGGACTCTCTGTAGCCAGATTTTAGAGATGGACATCATTCTTACTTCAATTCATAAAAATAGGGTAATATATTTAGTTTGTGTTGGTCAGCCAGAAATTGCTTTGGATTTAGCTGTGTATAGAAAAACTTTTCCCTAATAACGAGATACTGTGTAAACCAGGCTACGGAAAAACTCTCCTTTCTGAATTTTCACTATTGGCAAAAAGGAGTCTATAGTAAAACATCTGTGTTATATAAGCTGTCTTTGTAGGCCTCTATGTTTGTAGGCTCTGAGGTTTTCTTCAAAAACACTTATTCTCTTAATGAGGTAGTTCTTAAACTGAAAAATTACCCACCAGAGTCTGTTTTTGTAAGCATATCATTTCACCTTACAAAGAAAATAGGAGTTGAGGATGAAAAGTATATCTTCCCGGGGTATGAAGTTGTCTTGGTTCTAGAAGACAGGTGTCTGCTAGGGAGGGCAGGAGCCTCCCTTGGGATGAAAGAATGTAGACCCCCTCCCTCCGAATTATTATAATTTTGAAATCAAGGGGCTTTCAGGCAGAGATCTGGGGATAGGAATAACAGTTTTTTACTAGTATAACCAGGTAAACAAACAAACAATAACTACAGCAATAACAAGAAAACAGAACCAGGGACCCCGGGACAGCTTTCTCGGCTGAGACGGGATGGAGGAGAGGCTTTGTTTTCACAAACCCCTCGGGCGGGCAGTCCCGGTGCTCCTGCAGGGCTCCAAGGAACAGTCGGCTGGGACAGCAGGGATGAGCTGAGATCCTGGGCTGGTGGATGAGGTGGATCAGCAGGGATGAGCTGAGATCCTGGGCTGGTGGATGAGGTGTATCAGCAGCTCCACGGCGGTGCCTGGCACTGCCACACGTCCTGGCAGGACAGGGGGTGCGAGGCCACCAACAAAGAGGGGAGAAGGAGAAGAAGCAGCAGCTCTGTCTGGGTGATGGCGAAGTTCACTTCTCTCTACCACAGCAGCTCCATGCCCCAAAAAAAGAATGTCTCTCCCCGAAACCGAAGAAAGCCAGCCAAAAACTGTCCCCACCCTCCTTTCCTGCCCCCTTCCCCCCCTGGGCCCGGCCACTCTTTGTCCTTTTTCGAGCACCCCCTAAGTACCCACAGTTAGGTTGTCCCCACAACTAATGGTAAAAATTCCACGGGCAGGCCAGAACAAAAAAAAGGACACCTAACCCCCAGCAGAAGTGATTTAAGAACCTACGATAAGCTCACACTGTAGTTAGGGAGCTACTTTGGGAAACTAGCCACCTGCTGCTCACCTCTGCCCAAAATGTTGGGCCTCTCCCAAAAGAAATACAGTTGATCATGCAGGAGCAGCCATGCCTGTGTTTCAAATATGGAAATTTTCCAGAGTTTGGTTTGCAGCTTGGTTTCTTGAATGCAATTTATTCCTGCTAAAAATTTCAGACACCAGTAATGTACAATAGTGCACATACTGGTTTTTAACCTGTTAGAATGGATTCAGAAAAATGCTGTACACTTAGTGATACAAAAAAATCTGGTTAAAATTTCAGAAGCATCAATCCAGATGAAATCATATATTTTCATAGGTGTCAGTGAAAAATTTGAACCCTTTTGTTTATTGTTAAGCATTTAATTTAATAATTTAATTTAGCAATAACACTTAAATTTTAATATACATTTTAGTAGTAAACCCCTAATAATTTGAATGAGAATCAAAAATCTAATTACTTGTGAGAGAACTAAATTTCTGATTTGATTTTGAAAATAAGAAAAACAAATGTATTAAATTTGTAACATAATATAATACAATATAATATAATATGAATTATGTATAATAGTAGGTACTCTTGACAGTGTTACACAGGCTGGTTTCATATAACATGTACATGAAGATTTGAAAGTATTCTGATGCTCAGACGAAGTTATTCAGCTTTTAACAGCTCAGTTCCATCAATTCCTTAATTTTATTGATGCCATGTTCTTCTTCACTCTATCAGCTTTTTATCGTATTTCTAGCACAACTGATATCAGAAGGCACTACTCTAGTCTATTGTTTTTTAATTTGCCTATAAATTAAGCTGTGAAATGGATTTTAATTTTTTTTTTATTAAAAGCACTAAAAAATGTTTCCAGAAGGAGACAACTGTGCTAAGCTTCCTTCCATAAAGAAGTTTTATAAGTAGGTCATAAACCCCTGAAATTAAGTCAGAAATGCTGACAGACCCCAAACTTTGAGAAGCTCTGTAAGCTCAAGTCTAATCTTCTTCTCCCAGAGGGTGAAAATCTTTTTCTTGAGACTAAATTGTACACTGTAAAATAGTTGCTTTGTCACGTAGAGCTCTGAGTATACAGTAAAGAAATGTACAGCAAAAAAAAAAAGCAATGTGCTGTTACTATAGCAACTACAAGTCGAAAAGGTATCTTAAAATGTCTTTTTCTTCTAAATTTATCCTATGAAACATTTCCCCATCTTGCTTAATTATGTTACACAATATAGTTTTCATTTGTTAGCATGGGTCAGATGAATTCTGAAACTAAACTGGAATTATTGGAGGTAAACAGATATGAACTAATGAGAGATTTGTCCCCAGTGGGCCTTAGATATACTGGGGTATGGAAAAAACTACACAGAATTACACATTGAAAACTTTTATCTTAGAAGCCATATCTATTTATGTAGCTATGTGAACAAATTATTTTCTATAATCCTCTTCTAAGAAAGGACCAGTTGTTTTATAGTTTGAGGTTTTTTTAATGTTTCAAAAAGATAACATGATTATTATGCTTTTATATGAAATGTTTATATTTAGCATAAAGTTTTGACAGAAGAAATTTGCAAATTGTTTGTATATCTGGTATGGAATTTCTCAGTTATGGAATTTCACTTTTACATGTTTGCATTTCAAAAGGAAAAGAAGTATAAAATAGATTACTGTTAAAATGTTATTTTTGCATATTTCATACCATGAACTACACATTATGAGAAAACCAAGGTCTTTAAACTTTTGTTTCACTTTGTTTTATGTGAAATAAATCCGGAAGAGAGAATCCTGTTGTAGTGGTGAAGAGTTAAGTAGAAAACAAAAAGACATACCAAAGGCCATTGAGGCTACTTTGCAGTAGATTTTGTGGTCTCTGATATACTGATTGTTGCTCTAGTATGGCTGCAATACCATGGAAGTTTACTTTGTGAAACTGGGAAAAAGTACACTTGGACAAAAAGGAAACCACCAAAAAACGTTCAACCCCACTGTGGATCTTCTTGAAGGCATGTTAAGCAACCTTAACTTAGAGATTTCACTTTAAGTCCTCCTTTATGTTGAAGTTTCATGGATTTTCAAACTTGCTTGCATATGTGTATGTATATTGTTTTGTTTTCCTTGTACTTTACTATTTTCAGTTCTCTAAATTTTATACCATAGCGTAAGTATTTCATGTTATAATGAAAAATATTACTTTGTGTTTTCCGATTTACTGGCCACATAGACCAGATGTGTGGTTGAAGCCCATCTCTTTGATGAGATATCTATAATAAAATGGAGATTCTGTGGTCTAAGCTTGCATTAACAACAAAGGATGGATTAGCAGAAGCATCTTTTAGTGGAAGAGGGAGGATGCAATCAATTTTTAAAAACATAGTTAATAGCTTCAGATTATTTCAGCCAAAGAATAATTGTAATGCATTAAAATCCATCCATATATTCAATGCAAACAAGTATCTTTATTTCTTTATTAAAAAAAACCCATTGTGAAACAGATCTGTTGCTATTAAATAAGCTGGTTAATCAGAATTATTTGATGTCCCTCTTAGGCTAAGTTATCCCTAGCAGCAAATCCACAAGGATGACTTTCATATCTTTGTAGAACCTAAAAAAATAACATGAGATAATCCTGCTTTCCCTTCCATGGCCACTGAGAAATTTAGCCCTTGAATTACTGGTCTGGTTTCATGAGCATATTTTTTGTCCCTTCTTCACCCCTGTGCATACCTGTAAGAAGCCTTTCTGATTTAAGTTAATCTGTTATTCCAAGTAACAAGGTTTTTAATCAACATAAACAGTTGTATTTAAATTCTTTTGTGTTACATATTTACAGAAATTTCCTCTGGAAAAAACAAAGCAAACAAAAAAAGCACAGCCAAACACATTTAGACATACAGCACACACACATACATATGCCATGAAAGCAAACAAGAAGTCTCAAAAAAGGAGTTTTCTTTACCTTTCAGAGCTATATGGAGTCCGTAGCTCAGGTCATAGCAATGTGTGGATCTGTTCCCAAATCTGTGTAAGTGAACTTTAGTGTCAATCTTGCAACAACCCCCTGCTAGTATCAGAGAAAAATTTCATTACTTACATTCAGTGCAGATTTCTCATGCTCATTCTGGAATATTCAAGACACAAAACAAGAGTAACTATCACACAGAGCATAGGAACATCTAACTCAATGTGCAGTTTGGCCCTGGACAATCAAAACTTGTGATTTCCCAGTCTTCCTAACACTTCCTTTAATGCTGCTTACCAGTTTCTTTAAGAGTTTAATTCTGCTTTCATTCTCTTATATTTATATTATCTACTTTATTTACTTAATTTTCTCCCTTTATGCACATTAGTCTGCCTAAAAAAATCTGCCTATAAAAGTATGAATAATATGCTATTAGATTAGATAGATGCCCAGAACATGAAGGAATAATTGCAGATACATAGTAAACCAAACATACTCCTATAGCTATTTTGTGGTTTGCAGGGATAAGTATTAAAGATAATCCTGATTATTATCTGTATATTGCGAGTCCTATAAAAAGCTTTGAGCAGTTTCTGATAGAAAAAAAAAGGCTTAAATGCAGAAACTGAAAAACTAAATATCCTAGCATTAACAAAGTAGGTATTTTTGCAAATAAAAATGAGAAACATAAAAATTTAAACCAAGTAGTTGTTTAGGATTAAAAAAAACCAAAGGATGTCAGCCCATATAATATTAATTATAATTTTTCCTCAGACTCTTTTTAAAAGATATGTCATCCGTAGGACATCTTCTAAACAAATTATCTATTCATCAAATTAAATATTATTAATTTTTCGATACCATAAATAATAAAAATACAACATAGCAGTTGTATATTAGATGGTAGCAGAGCATTTTCTGAAATTCGGGTGTTGCAAGCTTGCCATCTACTGATCAATAGAAAAGATCTTTGTTTATAAGATGTTTTTGTGTATCATATTAATTAGTTTGAAACTCCCTTTATATGATGAGTCAGTACCTGTGTATTTAAACAAATCTGTTTCCAGTGCCTCTGAAGGTCAATACAAGGCCTCAAATGTTTTGTGCTAGTGGATCAAAGATGAGATCCTGAAGTACTTCTTATACCCACTGAGGAGTGTTTCACTAAAAGATAATAATCTTTTTGAGTATTTGGGAACTTGGTTTCTCTTAAAGTGTATGTTCCTAATTCATGGATGGTCTCATGAAGTTAAAACATTAATTCATGACTAATTTGGCAAAGCAAATAAATATACTTTTTATTTCAATTTTTTCCATTTTGCAAAGAGAAATTCACTTGTCCCTTTCCATCTACCAGCTCAGTCAAGCCTTGCCAGTGCATAGTAGGAAATTGCAGAAAATCCCTATGTCCAGAGTATTTGGTGTTGTACACCCTCATGTTCCACTCAGATGAGTTTAGACACAGAAATTAAAATCCACAGTCATATGTACAACAAAATGAAGTCTTCACTCTTTTGAAAGAGTCTGTCTTACTGGTTAGCTTAATAATCATCATTATGCTGTAGAATTTTTCCTTTTGCCATTTTCAATTAATTTCACTCACTGTAGAATTATAACAGTATGGAAAATAGTGCATGAAAATGGACAACCTATGACTAAGAGAATGATTGTACTTTAAACAGATTTTTTTTTTTAAAAAAAAAAAAGCTTTTAAATTATTTGAAATTTTGTGTACATATATTTAGCACAGACTCCCTTCAAAATGGGTGAAAACTTAAAACTTCTGTAATTTATGGACCAGAGCAGGATTGAGAGGTAAGAATATGCTCTTTCCAAGAATAGAAGAAAGTTTGTCTTTCAACCTAATTCAATCTATACCATCTAGACTCAGTGGCAGGTTGTTTTTCCACACAGTTGCCATGTAGATCACGTCTGAAACTTTTCTCTTTTTGATACCTGCCTTGCTTCCCTGCTGGATAATAGTCTCCTGTAACTACATTATTTAAATTTTTATTCTAATTTCAATTGTATTAGCCTAAATTCAGAATTATTTTAATTCAGTTAAGGAATTTAAAATTACCTCTGTTAACTCCAAATTGAATTGAGGTGTTTTGCCGCAGAACCTCCTCTAAATAGGACTAAGATTTTAGATTGCATGGGAGTATAACCTGAAGGCAGAAAGTCGCAGAGACAGAATGATTTGTAGAGAGTAAGGTATTTCAAGAGATTTGTCTGCAGAAATCAATAAGCTTTGTCAAATAAATTTCCTAGCTGGCATTCAAAATCTCTGCCACAACTGCTGTACATGGCTTTGTTCATCTAGCAGCTTAAAAATCCATTCTTTGGGAAGGGGTAGGAGGAACTCTGCAATGTTTAGGATTTGTGTGTGTGTGTGTGTGTGTATGTGTGTGTGTGTGTGTGTGTGTGTGTGTGTGTGTTCTGTTTTTTCTCTTCAAGACTACATTTCTATGTCTTTCAGAAGGTGACCTGAAAGTATCCTGTGTTTCTGGGACCAGATGGGTCAATCACTATTCTGGGAAAGCTCCGAGTCTTTAGGGGCAGATGAGTCACAGCCATCCTGCATACCAATAGAAATACATCACAGATGAAAGCTACCCCAGATGCTTTGTGCTTCACCCCTTCACAAACAGTGGCTCTTCTGCCTCATCCACACTTCAGCAGATGCCAGAGAAGAGGCTCTGACACGGCTCTCCAAGCTCTGCTTTACTGTCCCCAGAATCCAACCGACCTCGCGGTCCTGCTGCCACCCTTGGGAAAGGTGTTTTTCCAAAAGCTGCCTCTAAAGCATCCAGAAAGGATCAACGAGATGAGTGGGTTGTGAGTGAAGGTGATCATATGTGGTAGAACAACAACACAGTTATGTACACTGTCACCTATTCCATGCCTTGTGGAGTTTTTGAAGAAATTGTTTAGTTCACTAAAAGCATATTTAATATGTATAATTTGAGTTGATGACCTTTACATATACGGAGAATAATCTAGTAGGGAGTCCTTTAAAAAAAATCTAAGATTACATCTACCTTTTTTGTGCCAGCAGAATCAAAAGGAAATTCATAAGTGAACATAGTCTTATCTGAAAAGAAGGATTTACACATTACATAGAACATACCTAAACTGAATGGCATGATTAGTCAGAAAATATTGTACCATCAAAATAATAAGGCTGCACATATTGGAAGACACATAAATAAGCCCATTTTTCTGCATATTTTAAACTATAGAAAAGCGGTGTGCTTTTTGTCAACCTAAATTTAAACAGAATTTGATATTCATACGTGTTTAAGCACAGGTATCAGAATCAGAGAAACTGGGAAAATATTACAGATATATTTGATCTTTGAAAAGAAGCTTATTAAAAAAGGTCAGCTTCATTTTTCTAAGAAAATATTAAGGCTTTAAAGTAGGACAGCTAGGATGGAATATAGCGCAACGATAATTAAGTAGTAGATTCTAGTTATTTCTGCAAAGTTTAAATAGAAGATTAGGTAAATATGGGATTTGGTACTTTAGCAAAATTGCTCTAAAGTAAACTTTTACATTGATTAGCATTATAATTCCAAATATGACATTTCAGTAATACTTATGAGAGCATATTTAATTACACTACTTATGTAGATATAGCTTCTTTAAGTTCTCCTTATGGTATAATGCTACATGCAGTTCTGAAAAATCAAATCTGGACACACTATTACCTTTTCTCCAAGCTCAAGTCCAACTTCAATTATGAAAAAAACAGGAGTAATTTATTGAAATAGTCCTTTGTCTCAATTGGATTTGGTGAAGCATCTCCTTATTTTTGCAAAACTTATCCAAGATCAAGTCACTTGGAATTTGAGGGGAGCAGGAAGCTCAGGCAGGAACAATTAATTTTGCTGGATTTTGTTAAGAGTCATTGCACTACAAATCTTAATGTAAAATACATTAAAAAATGCCTTCAAATAGACTCAGCCTATCTGATTATAACCCTTTTTTCCCTCCTATAAATTTGTTTCCTAAATTTTCACCACTGATATATTAAGAATAATTGTAGTTTAACTGGAGTGGTTAGATTGAAAATTTGTATTACTCTTTTAAACGTGATTTTTGAAGCAATTGGCATTCTGCATGTTTTTAGTTTTTCACATATCATTTAAACTCTGCTGGTATTATTCCTAGGAAATACTCCTTTCCTGCTGTTCAGTGAGAAAGACGAATATGTGGTTCTCTCCTTGCCCGTACTGTCTTATTCCCTATGCCAAGTCTAGAAATTTACATCAGAGGTACTCTGTTTTTTCAAACATAACATGTGTTCATTTATTCAATATAGTAGACTAAATCCAGCAGTACGTTTTCCTGGCTTTTCCTATCTGTAATTCATACAGGAATTACTTTGAAGAAAGACACAGAGTAAACAAGCAGTAACTCAAAATCATTTTATTTTTAAAAAGAATAGCAGTAAGAAAGCATTTCATGAATCACTGCAAGAGGTAGTTAAAACTGATGGTTCTTATAAAAAATATAAATTTTAGGACTGGCTTAAGACCAATCTCTAAATAAAACAAGGGTGAGAGACAGATGCTAGCCCATTCCCAAGGTGTTCTGCTCCTTATATTGATACAGCAATTGAAAATAACTCACACCATTTCTCGAGCATGAAGTATGGACCATGAGTTTTTTACAGTTCCAATAAATTATATTTGCTGCTTCTAATCCAAAATATATACTGTATTACTTTTTCTTTTATTTTCTGTTTTTTTACAAAGTTTTCTATTATAAAAGAATTTATACATGAATTACAGAATTATTTACCACTACAGGTTCCTTAATTAAACCTGTTAATTAATTAATGCAGTAAAACATTCATACTGGCATATACCTAAACAAAATAAGACTAAAAAGTGTTTGCTAGACATCAGACTCAATAAATGTGATACCAAAAGCTGAGCAAAGATGGACCTACTTTGTTTAATTTTCTGTGATAGTAAATATATATTTCTAAAATCCTAGGGAAATTCAGCACAAAACTTTGCTTTACTGCAAAACTGAAGCGGACTGTTTTTAAATTAATAACAACTCTAAAATTCTGATATTTTGTTACCATTGAATTGTCTACCATACAAAGAAAAAAATGATAAAGTAGAGCTGTACACTGGATACAGTTTTGGTGTATTTAGTCCAGATGTGTTTTATTTTAATCACGTTATAAAACATTTATGATACGTTTTCTAAATGACACTTGATTTTATCTAAGGTTGTAGTATCATATTGGAGCACAGGAATTCCTGAGCTATGATGTCTGCATAAACCATTGCAATTAGAAATTGGTTCCTCAGTTTTTAACTGAGGCCAGTGCAATCAGGCGTTGCCCCTTCACAAATCACTTAAGAGCATACTCGATGTCCTGTTGCTTAACTGTGAGGAGCACCAGTAAAAAACATAGACTAAAACAGCACTTTCTCACTAAAGACTGGTACAATACAGTATAAAATTCTGCAGCTGAAGTTGAGAAAATTTCTGATTAACATTAAGTAACTGTACTGTTTATTTTATAGACCTCATATTCATGTTTGGGTGCCTAAGCAAATTGGTATGCTGTTTTTGGTGGAAAAAACCACCGGGTGAATATTGACCCAGAGAGTGAGTGCCTCTGTAAAAGTCAGTTTACTTCTTCCTCATGAAAAGAAGGGAGTGAAAACAGGGTCAATCACAGAGGGTAGTCATGTTCCTAAGCACTGAAATTTGTTGAGTCTTAATTTATAGTGGATAGGGAAACATCAAAGGACCAGCATCACAGGAAATCATTTATACTGCAAGTGACTCCAGCAATTAATTCCTGAAGGCATTAAATATTGTCCTTTTTCCATCTTCTAAAATTGTGCTGTAGAAGCCTTTTTGTCCTGCAGTTGAGCACCTTTTTCAGAGTATATGGTTCAAACAATATGTGTGTTTTTGTGTAATGAACAGAGAAATGAGAGGTTAAGACTTTATGAGATTAGGATTTTGCCCTAGTGCTTTTATGGTCTGGAAGAATTACTAACTCTTCTTGTCCCATGAGAATAATCTCTGCTATTTTCCTTTCCATGTTCTTGTAAGTCATCCAAACATTCCTGCCCCAGAAAATCTCTGCATAGTTCTGTGTGTGTAGGCAAATGCATGTGCTTAGCGGAATATTTGCATGTCATTTATCAAGCCCAAATTTTAGGTTTGGACTTGTACCTCACCGATACCAAGTTAGTTTCTGGTAGGTAGAGATAAGACTATATTTTGGTATTTTGGCATTTTAATCTTTCCCACAGCCAAATTTTCAGCTTCTGCCTAAAGAAGTTTCTTCCAGTTTCTCTTCAAATCTTCCTCAAAACATTTCAGTTTTATAACCAATAAGTAAAAATTCAAGCATGACCATATTTGCAGTCATCTCATCTCCAACTCAGGTTTCAGTGCAATTTTCTTGTCTCAGTAATTATTTCTAGTTAGACATGATGCAGCTGTAGAATGTCATGGGAAAAGCCCAACTAGAAGGAAATACTTACATAATTAACAGACAGGAAAAAAAAACAAATCAGGGACTGGAGTTCAACTTTAGTGAGATGCTCCAAAAACTTTTGTATTAACATTGACACTGTGTTTACCAAGCTAAAATAATTCAGCTCAATAAGGCAGACAATTTATGAGACAAGTATCTTTTTTTTAGTGCTGCTTTTGGTACCAGTCACAAATTTTTTTCTCTAAAAGAGAATGAAAATTGATAAATGTAGATATGGATAATCACTGTGGGCTCATGGAAAATTCTGCATTGAAATAACACTAAGTAATACAGTAAACAAATTCATTGAATACAAATATAATTCAAATCCTTAAAACAAACAGCATGAAACATCAGACAGAAAACATCTTGAAGTAGTGTAACCATTATTAATTTTCTTCATTACTACAGCAGAGAATGTAAATTTAACCTGAAATATTTTGCTGACATTAAATATTATTTCATTTCTTCTTTGTTTTATGCTATCCTTCCCCAGATGGACATTCTGAGTTTTTTTTCTCTGTCACAGATCACAGAATGTTCTGAGTTGGAGGGAACTCACAAGGATCATCTAGTTCAACTCTTAAATAAATGCTCCAAAAGGGGATCAAACACAGGATCTTGGCACTATTAGCACCAGTGGTCTGATCTCGGGGTATTGTACACAGAGACTGAGTATGTCCATACAGCGAGGCTGGTGACAGTGGTGAGCAGACTAATATGCTTGCACTGGAAGCTGGCTTTGCAACACTAATGACACTGCAAGCTCGATTTCTTACATATTTACAGAGAGGATGCTCAAAACATTGATTGACATAGATATTGCCTGTCAATGTAATTTTCAAAAGAGAAATTTTTCATTGAATTTTAACCCTTAGAAGGCATGTTAAATGGTCAGTGGTGAGAACTACAAGAATAAGAGTTCAGGTTCCCAGCTTTGTAATTCAGAGACTCACAGACAAAAGTCCTCATTCTTAGAAAAAAAATGTAGAAAAGGGTAATTACTACATGGAGATATCTGACTTAAAATTGAATGTAACTAGCTTGTAAAAAATTGTGTGAGCAAGATGATTTTATAACACTTCAATTTTTTATTCATGTGTCCATGTTTTCAGAGTTGTAAAGAGATTCAAATGTAAACAAAAAGAAATGGGAAATGTTGTTGAGGATTCTTTGTGGTGTCACTCCACTGCCTTCACCCCCGCACCCTGGTGAGTTTTGCACATAAATGGATTTTTCACTATTATATGGCAACATATTTTTGTTCCTGTTTCATCTTCCTTGCTCTCCTCTTGGCCAGAATATTCTTGTATCCATGTCCAGAGCTTCAATAAAAATAATAGAAATTATTCTCCTCCCAAAATAAATTACAGCCTTGTTCTTTGGAATTACAACAAATGCATCAAATTTTTTCAGCCAATTTGGAGGGTATATTTCGCTTCCTACATGAGTGTTGTATGCACTAAAAAATCTGCATTCAAACAACTCAAGTTTTCTGCAATCAGCCCATGCTAAAATTACAGTTTACTGTAATTTAAATTTGTCTATGTTCCATTTGGGCTGTCCTTTAATTTTATCCTTTAGTCTTATCCACAGTGTCTCCCAACATTTTTAAAGGCAGCATCCCATGATTCATGAAGTCTATCTGCATAGCTCTTGCCCTTTCATCAGAGATCCTACTGCCTCCTTCTCACTCTATCAGCTCTGCTACAGATGCTGATACTCAGACAGTAAGTCAGGATAGACTTGCCTATCTCTGTCTCAGAATATTCAAGTATTTGCCCTATCTCTCCATGCTGGTTGATCAGGGACAGTGCACAGACATCTGAGTTAGCCATGTAGGAAATTAACATAGGCCTGGCAGAACTAGTTTTAGTAAGGACTTTTTGGTGTTGGTTGACAAGAAGTTCAACATGGCCCAGCAATGTGCACTCGCAGCCCATAAAGTAAATCGAATCCAGAGCTGCATCCAAAGCAGTGTGGCCAGCAGGGAGAGGGCACTGTTCCCCTCTATTCAAGTCTTGTGAGACCCCCACCTGGAGTACTGCATCCAGCTCTGGGGTCTGTAACATAAGAAGGACATGGATGTCTTGGAACAAGTCCAGAGAAGAGTCGAGAAGATGATCACAGAGCTGGAGCACTTCTCCGATGAAGACAGGCTGAGAGTTGACACTGTTCGACCTGGAGAAGGCCATGGGGAGAACTTAGAGCATCTTCTAACATCTAAAGATCTAAAGATTTAAAGATTAGATAAATCAAAGATCTATCTAATATCTAAATATCTAAAGAGCTCCTACAAGAGAGCTGGAGAGGGATTTCTTGCGAGACCATGCTTGTGATAGGGCAAGGAGTACTGGCTTTAAGCTGAAAGGGGACAGGTTTGCATGAGGTATAAAGCAGAAATTCTTTCCTATGGTGAGACAGTCAAACAGGTTTCCCAGAGAATCTGTGGATTTTCCATCCCTGGGGTGTTCAAGGGCAGATTGGATTTACAACCTGATCTAGTGGATGGCATCCCAACTCATGGTAGAGAGGTTGGAACTAGATGATCTTTAAGGTACCTTCTAATCCAGACCATTCTATGACTGTTTGAATCTGGTTTATTGTCTCATTCCTAATGTGCTTTAGTCTCACAAAGTAGACACTTAATAATTTAAACCAAAGTTTGTATATACACAAATATACATTGAAGTGAAGCAGCACATCTTTTTTTTTTTTTTTTATCATCTGAAAAATTAAAGTGTTAAATAAACTTCATAACTCTTATTAGATTTTGATTTGATTTTCTAGACATGCTCAAGCAATATGTTAAATTGATTTTCCCAAGATTATAAAAAAGCCCAAAAAGAAATCATACAAAAATAAAAGAGAGTTTTAGCTAAACACAGTTCTGTAAATGATTTAATTATTTTTAATATATTGATAACATGTCAACTCTTAGGTTATTGATGCTTAATATTTTTTTTTTTACTGTTTTCTGCCTTTGTAAATAACATATTTGAGACACTTGATTTTGTAATTTCAACTTCAAAACATGGACTAACTTTCACCTTTTTATGTATTTGGTCTGACTGAGATGGAGATTTTTGTTATTTGCAATATTTTTATCCAGAGCAAATGCTGCATGTACTGAGGTCTTATTTCCCAGTGAGGACACCACCTTCTTGATGGGAAGTAGAGACATAGTGGGGAATTTCTGTTGTAACTGTGGAGGGACAAGGGGTGGATTGTGTGTAGTTTTTCCACTTTTGTTGACTCTGGGGTCAGTGAAGAAGGAGGAGGAGGAGGTTCTCCAGGTGTTGGAACAGTCATGCCCCTGCAGCCCATGGCGAAGACCGTGGTGAGCAAGGCTCTTTTCCTGTGGTTTATAGAGGTTCACCATGGAGAAGATATCCACCTGTAGCCCCTGGAGGACCCACACTGGAACAGGAGGTTGCCTGAAGGAGACTGTGACCTGATGAAAGCCCACACTGCAGTGGGTTTGCTGGCAACACTTGTGATCCCGTGGAGGATCCACACTGGAGCACTCTGTTCCTGAAGGACCACTGACTGTGGAAGTGACCCATACTGGACCAGTTTATGAGGGAATGCAGCTTGTGGGAAGGACCCATGACGGAGAAGTTCATGGAAGACTGTCTCCCATGGTTGTGACCCAGGGAGCAGGGGAGAGCGTGAGGAATCATCCATCTGAAGGAGTGGCAGAAACGGCTGTGTATCATCAACTGACCAGAACTCTTTTTCCACACCCCCTGCACTGCTGTTAGGGAGGAGATAGAGAAAATTCAGAGTGACGTTAGGAGGAAAGCAGGGGAGGGGATAGGGGATGTTTCTCATTATACTGCTCTGATTTGATTGCTATTAAATTCTGTTGATTTCCTCAATATGATTCCTTTTTGTCACTGATGAGTGACCTCTACCTGCCCTTATCTCAGCCCACAAGGTTTTACATATATTTTCTCTCCTGTGTCCAGATGAATAGGGGAGTGCTAGAGCAGCTTTGATTAGCACCTGCAGTCCAGCCAGGGTCAACACACTCCATCTGAAGTAATAAAATCATGTTAAGAATAAGGGTGCTATGTGAAACATAGAGGAACTTGAGATTTTCTTCAAAGCCAATGAAAGATATTTGGGGTTTGCACTTTTTTATCTCCAATTATGAACTGCTGTGTGAGCCTGTATATGTGTGTTTTAAATTAATCTGTTAGCTAAAAGTCTTCAACTCTTTTTTTCTGGTCTTGTAACTTGGAGATCAAAGTGAGCTCTTGAGTGATACAGAATCATAAATTATGTAGAAATTCTTAATTTTTTGAAAGCACAAAATGGACTATAAATGTTTTTCTCTCACTTAGCTTTGGGTATTAATATTTTATAAAATTTAATTATAATCCAGTATGAAAGACGTATTGACCTCTGTGTGACACTAGTAATTTTCAGCACAAGCTGCATTGAAATGCAATGAGAATGAGAATGTGGTTTTGAGCAATACAATTATGAAAAGAATTTATTTTGATTATACTGTGTTGTGCTGAAATTCGCAGTGTCTAAGATTCTGTTGAGTTTCTTCCATCAGATAGCTGAAGAAAAATTTTAAATACCTTTGGAACTGCTATAGTGAAAAACTGTATATTGAGACTGGACAAAATAATCGTAATTTGGGATAACACGTGAATAGTAAAGGCTGATGCATTTAATTAAGATCTGTGTGCCATATTGAGCATCTGTTTCCATTTAATCTTAGATACCCAGTTTCAACTCTTTTAAATTGGAGACATTTTTTGGATCTTCTCTAGTCAATATATACCATATAAGTTCTAGTTAAAAAAAGAGGAACTGTTACTCCTAATCAAATAATCATGAGAAAATAATGACCAATATTCTCAATTTATGTTCCATGCCTCAACAGATGACTGGGGACATGTCAGGCATAAGTGGTTACTAGTCTACTCTATGCAGGAGAAAAAGCTTTAATTCACTAGATGGACTGTGGACAACATGCTACACAAAGAGAAGTGATTAAGTGTTATTTGAAATTTTTTCCAATTATTTTATCAGTTGCTGAAACCAATTTAACCTGCTTTTCAAAATGGCAGTTTTCCTTCAGGAAAAAAAAAATCCAAAATTTTCTATCTTATGTATTCTATTTCTTCAACTTTCTCTTTTTTGAATATATTCTTTCTTCTGTATCTAGTTTTGTCGAGGTAGACAGTTCTAAAATCTTCTTACTACAGTTTTAAATCTAAAGCTTGGAAGAGAATTGTCCCTTGGAAGATTCACAGCTCAGCCCTGTGTTTAGATACTCAGAAAATGACTTATCTGGGTCACTATAAGAATGATGACAACTAAAAAGAGGATAATCTAATCCTGACATTTCCCATCCATTGCAAAGACTTCATGTTATTGAATATTTATTTTCAAATAAAAGAAAAGAAAAATGTTTTACCCCAAATTCACAGAAGCATTTACAATATTGTTAGACTGGATAGCATACTTGTAATTATCTTTTTTTTTTTTTTTTTTTTTTTTTTTTAATGATAATTTAGTTTATGTGACTCTCTGGACAAATAAGAAGCTGATTCTCAATCCCTTTGGACAAAATCATGCAGTAATGTATTCAGCAATGCACATTGGGAAACATGAAACTTTATTGTAGTAGGCAATCATGGAGCTGTGTCAACGTGTACACTGGTTAGACAGGTTGCTTACTGAAGCACAGATACTTCTGAGATTTTGTAAAGGAGGTGCCATTTTCTCAACTGACATATTGATATGCTGCTATTCAAGTAACTAAGTGAAGGTTGATATGTGGATCACAAATTTAAGATGGATTTCTGAAACTTGCTAAAAAAAAGTTGTGCTATTCTGATGCTTCAAGTCAATCTGATTTTTCCCTGTAGTACAAGTATATATGGAGTATTTTTATCACTTTTAAATATGGATTTGGGATGATAAACTTTGAATTGCAGGCCAGTATCAAAATTGAAAACAAAGGGGTGTGCTATTATTAAAGAAAATACAGGGGAAAAAAGTTCAAATAAACTCAAAGTTCATCAGTTTTCTCACACTGATATTTTAACAAATTATGATTTTCATGAAACAGATGAATTTTTCTGACATTCAACAAATAGAACACGTCTGTTCCCAGGAAATTAAAAAGACCCTTCTCACTGGAAAGGACAGTAAATGACAGGTTTCATCCTTTCATTCAAGAAGAAAATTGCACAGCAAATTCCAAAGGATGGTCACCTAACATCTCTCTCATGAAGAATTAGAGGGAGGGAGTGGATACCAAAGGTTATTGTCTTAATCAATGTCTTGAGATAGCTAAGAGCAATTGTTTCAGAGTTTGATTAGTTTACATAAGCTTACTAATGCACAGACAAGATCATTAGACCATTAGAGAAACACCAGAAATTTTACTTTAAACTGCTCTTAGTCCTGTGGTCTTACCCAGTGGCTAATATTATGCATAAAATGTTTGAAATGTAAAATCTAAAAGTCAAAAAAGTGACAAAAGGAAAACATTTCACATAGGAGTAAAAGATAGACAGCAATGAACTACACACTCACCTCATTACAAGCTGACTCAGTTTTTGCAGAACTTTGACATAGTCTAAGTAGATCAATAGCTGTTAAAATTAATCAAAAAAACATCATGGAGTGAAAATAATTTTGTAAGATGATGTTTGAATTCTAACATTAGAAAAATTTGTAATCCAGACACATTTTTGTCAGAGCTAAGATGGGAAAATTCTGACACAGGAACATAATTTCATGTGATACTTTCATTGCATTTATTCTAGTGCAGACAAGCACAATTAAAATTATCAGAACTGAGTAAAATCCCTTCTACATAGTCTATGGGAAATATCTTTATAATATTTTTAATTATCCTCCATATGCATTAACTTGATAATACAACACTTAATGAGTTAATCTCTTTCCATATACATATTTATACCTTTCAGCCACCTAAGATTTTCCATCAAGGGATTTTAGCTCACTTTACAAATATCAAGGTAGTTTTGTGAGGCATATATTATTCCAAGTTTTCTTGAGAGATACAAAGTACAAGATCCATACCTGAAAAAAGATGTTTGTGTGTATACACATTACAAAAAGTCAGTTGTCTATTATTTTTCAGCATGTCACAATAGCTATAATTATTAGAAACAGAGGAAGAACGGTGTTTTTGTGTCTAGCACTAGACTGTAACTCCAAACAGTTCCTTATGTTCAACTTTTGTTTTGTATTTTTGTTTTCTTGTGAGCATCTGCTTCTTTGTATTCTTATCTAAAGTACTAAATCAATTCAAGATCTTGGTCATTTTTTATATTGTTTAGAACAGAGGTTTTTAAAGAATGCTGACTTCACTGATTTTTTTGTTTCTCTTTCATCCTCAATCTTAATGATGGCTTAATTCATCAATATTAATATTTCAGTCATGAAAAAGAAGAGTAAAGGTAAGTTGGAAGAATCATACCGATTGTATCTAGGTATGTGATTCTGTGAACATTTTGTCTTAATAAAGGAAGTTAGGCTAATATACAGAACACATTAAATATTAATATTTTGTCATTATGTACATACTAATAGAAGAAACCAAACAATAAAGAGGTGAAGATAGTGAGAAACCCTACCCAGCAAACTAAAGCTTACAAGTATTTACTAGTCTAGCTCTGATCCCTTAGTAGCTGGAAATTTTGCAACCTGGTTGTGACTCTACTAGAAAATTGAATTCATTTCTCTGAAATGAAAAAAGAGAAAAAAATATCTGAAAGATACAGAAAATAGCCCTTTTGCTTTTGACCTTTGATTTTATGAAGGAAAAGAATTGTTTTTGTTATCTCCTTTAAGAAAACCTATGCCATGATCAACTTATTTTTAAAAGTTATGGTTAAAATCATTCTCTTCACATTTTATTCCCAGACCTTATGCAGTATTCTGGTAGGCCCTATATCAGCCCCATAGGCAACCCCATTTCGACTTCTCTAAGCAACTTCAAAATATTTGGTGAGTTTCACAATTAAAATGCATTATTACTATTATTATTATTATTATTATTATTTATTATTATTATTAATAATAATAATAATAATGTTATTAAATATTAAATATTTATGCATGTAAATCAGAAGCATTTCTAAAGGATGTCAGGCATCTTCTATCTGTTCCCAGACATGCCATTTTATTTCAGAAGTTTTCAGGCCACATGGAATGCTGCATTGATACATTTCTTTTCAGAAACCAGTGGCAATGTTGATGGTAACTGGTGAGTGATGTCTTGCTGTCCTTATCTTAACCCACAGGCCTTTCTCTATATTGTCTCTCCTCTGTCCTGCTGAAGGGGTGTGATAGAGCTGCTTTGGTGGGCACCTTGCATTCAACTACCACACCTCAAGGGTCTTCATTGAGACCAACATTATCCAGTATTTTTATTATAACATAGTACCTTCTCAGTAAATCTGCAGATCACACCAAGGTGTATGGTGCCGTTGCATCTATAGAGGGAATGGATGTCATCCAGAGGGACCTTGACAGACTATGGGGCCTGCAGCAGCCTGGAAAAAAACAGAGACCAGTGCTTCTTCTATCCGGATCCATCTTTGTTATACACACTCTAGTATTTATATGTTTCTACTATGGGAAATTTTAACGAAGGTCTTGGGAATGCACAGAAGGAAAGAGAAAACAATCACTAGCAAATACCTGGCAAGGCTGACTTTTCTATCTTTTATCAGCCATTCACTCAAACGAGCCACATCCTAGTGTTCCAGGAGGTAAAAGAGAAACACATGGTGTTTATGGCTGCAGTCATTCCTCTGGTGTGCATCTTTCCCAAGAGAACAGAAGGCTTTTATCAAAGTTAAGATAAGCATGACTAGTTGCTCTTCCACTCAGGACTCTTGGTAAGGCCAGGATGGCTGCTGCAGGCCATTGCTTCTACAGGGCCATGTGAAAATAATGAAATTCAACAGGATCAAGTGCAATGTCCTGCACTTGAGTTGGAGCAATCTCCATTATCAGTATAGACTGGAGGATGAATTAATCAAGAAGATACCTGCAGAGAAGGAATTGGGTGTACTGAAGAATAAAAGACTGGATATGACCCAGTCCTGTATGCTTCCAGTCCAGAAAGCCAATTGTCTCCAAGGAAGCATGGCACAGAGGTTAAGGGAAGTGATTCTGCTGCTCTACACTTCTCTCATAAAGTCTGATCTGCAGTACTGCATCCAGCTCTGACACAAGACAAGGACCTATTAGAGCAGGTCCAGTGGAGAGTCACAGAACCGATCACAGGACTGGAAAACCTCTCCACTCTGATGGTAGGCTGAGAGAGTGTTGGTTGTTCAATATGGAGAAGGTCCTGGCAAGACCTTATTGTGGTCTCTCAGTACTTAAAATGTGCTTATAAGAGGGAAGAAGAAAGGTTTATTGCCATGGCTGTAGTAAAAGAACAAGGAACAATATTTTTAAACTGTAGAGTTAGGCTGGACATAAGGAGGAAATTTTTTATAATGAGGTTGGTGAGACACGCAAACGGGTTGCCCAGAGAAATTATGCATGTCCCATCATTGGTAGTATTCAGAGTCCAACTGGACAGGGTGAAAGATGCCCTTGCCCATAGCAAGGGGTTGGGCTAGATCTAGATTAATATCTCTACTAATCCAAACCATTCTATGATACCTGGCCCAGAAAATGGTTGCTTGTATGTTATGTTCTTTGAAAGGCAAGAGTTTAGTTAAGACAATCACAAAAAGCAGCCTTTAAATAGCTGAAATAATCTTTTTTTATAAAATAAGAAGGAAAGGATGGTTTGCACTGAATACAAGAAATCTCAAAGATGTGAAATACCTGGCTTTTGATAATGGTCTATGTAGCTTTGTTGATGTCTGTGAGCCTTGTAAATTCCTTCAGAGTGTACAGATAGGTGGCTTTAGCAGGTACAGTAGTAAGAGCTTCTCCTACCAATCCTTTAAGCAAAATGTCTGTATATAACTGAAAAGTGTGTTGACATTTTTTGTTAATGGATTTGGAACAATATTATCCGTAATATTGACACAAAGAGAATAGTTCCAAATAAAGTTTGTCACAATGATTAAGTCCAAATGCAACTATATATTTTTCTCAGAATGGAATTTTGATGCAAATGAAAGCACTGTCATATTTTACTGATTGATATTAAAAGGACATATAAAGGTAAGCATTATTTTTCTTTTAATTATTTCTTATTCTATATCTTTTGCAATTTTTAAAAAAATAATTGTTTTTATCTATTGTTTTCTCTGGCAAATTAAGACATATTATTATTCACAAAGCACTGTGATAATCAAACACTAATCATAGTGGAAGTTTGAACTCTAATTGTAATTAGTAAGGAATAAAAGAATATAATTCATTAAGGTGCACCTTTATAGACATAACTTATGATTGTGCAAAACATGAATTTCAGTTTAGATCTAATTACAGTCAAAACTAAACCCAACGATTTTCACATTAATAGAACTGCAAATGATAAATTAAAATAGCAGTCTTGTGAAAATATGTTTTATTTATAATTTTATATTCTCATTTACAATAGTCTTCTGAGTTAAAAGGAATGTATTCTACAGATTGGAACTTGCATTTAATACAGGTATATCATAAATAAGTAAATACATGTAAATAGACAAATAATGTATATTTTTAAAAATTTAGAAATAATATTAAAATGCAAAATGCTCTAATCTCTACTTTTATAGAGAAGTCAGTCTCTCAAGATTTTTTTTCATTTATTAGAATATCCAACCTTTTCACTAATAAAATACTACATTCTCCAAATATATCTCTCTGTGTCTTCTACAAAGGTCTTTATCCTGAAACAATGAGTTTAGTAAATTGGTTTCTACTTTCAAAAAGGCTCTGAATTAGTTTTGTTATTGTCACTATTCCCATCATTATTGTTGTTGTTGCAGTCACTATTATCTTCATTATTTTCATAGAATTGTAGAATCATTAGGATTATAAGAGACCTTGAAGATCCTCGAGTCTGTCTGTTGACTCAGCACTACCAAGCTCAAGAGTAGACTGTCTCCACATTCCACATCCACTCATTTTTTTAACACTTCCTGGAATGGTGATTCCACAACTTCCCGGGAATATTGTTCCAATACCTGACCATGCTTCCAGTAAAGTAAGTTTTCCTATTATCGAATCTAAGCCTCCCCTGGCACAGCTCAAGGCCATTTCCTCTTATCCTGTCACTTGTTACAACCTCCACCTCACTACACCTTCTTTTCAGGCAGTTGTAGAAAGTGATGAGGTCAATTTTGAGCCTCCTTCTCTCTGGACTAAATAACCCCATCTCCTTCAGTTGCTCCAAAAAACCCTTTGTAAACTGTAAATTAAGTAAACTTTAGTAGTCCTCATAAAGAATTCCCTAAATGGAGGAGCAGGGGAGGAAAAGCTGAAGCTAAGACCTTGTCAGTCAGCAGCTGTTCTGACTCTACACATTTTAGTTAAACCAACCAACACTTTATTTCTATATACCAACGCTTCACCTTTGTGGTATTTTTCTTTTGTTGTGGTGTATTCATGTGCTGAGGGTTGCATCAGGACTACTACTTTAGGGTCTGCCTGTGTCTGCAATAGTGCCTGTCTCAGTAGACAGCAGCCATGGGGCAAATGGGAAACAGGACTGTATTCTTTTTTTCCCTGATAAGAAATTAAGTATATCTATAGAAATTTAGTGGCAACTTAGTCCCATTGATGAGCCTCTTAATACCATCACTGTGTTTTGTTGAGATGAAACAGAAGTTTTTAGTATTGCAGTTGTGGTAAACTTTGAGACAGGTATCTTCTGTGGAAGGTCCCACAGTCCTGTATCGGGAATGTCTGCCATCCCTTTAGTGTAGTTTGACATTCTTAGACTACCAGGCAGAACTTTAGGGAAGAAAAGGGACAAGATAACCATTAGTAAGTGCCTTGATCTAGATGGGACCTTGATTTAAGTGAATCCACTCAGCATGACAGGATGGAATTTATCTTGAGATTGATACCTTTTGGATGTTTACCATGCCACTAAGTGTCTATCTGCCATTGCAGATAATAAGAATCTGATCAGTAAATAGAAGGATGCTTGAAGCAAGTTCAGTTCACCAGGTGTAGGAGCATCTACTTTGATGTAAGCTGAATCTCTCCCTGGGCTCAACTGACTTTTTTAACTACATTGTCATTAAATAGAATGAGACTTCAGCATTTTGCCTCTGCACTTGTAGACTGAACAGCAAACTACTGTAATTCGAGTAATGTTTTTTGTATTGTGCCTGTAAAATGAACTGGCTCTGAAGGCATGTCCTCCTTCCTATCTATTCATGTGTCTTCATTTGGCAGTTTCTCAGTCAAAATTGCTTTTGCTTTTTGTCTCCTTGAATTTAACCTCATAATACTAACTTCTTTCCTGAAATACTCTATATGTTAAGTTTCTACCTAAAAATGATTGTCATGATTTGGTCAGGAACATGCAAAAAATGTTGTGTATAGCATACAGCATGGATGATAAATATTTCCTGATGTTTG